>NW_026138063.1:7827500-10227500 GCF_025592945.1 Manacus candei
AAATTAAGATGGGAGAGTTTCTGAATCAGAAGCATTACATTAATAGATGGATGCATCTGTAGATGACATGTCACTGAGTCATCATTGTATTTTAATTGCTCTATTTATTGATAGAGAAAAATGCACACTGAAGTTCTAGTATCTTTAAGCTGATAAAACCATAACTTTTGCTTTTTTTATTAGAATTACAGAATTTAAAACAGAGTCATAGTCTTGGAGGATATTGAAATAGTCTGATTTTTAAATGCTTTACATCTACCTCTTGGCATATCACAATTTATTCTGTTTACTCCACCAGCATTGCTGTAAATCTCTCAAGCTTATAGGTGATAAAATAGTTTCTTGTCAATGCACACGCAAGTACACACATACGCATATTTGGAAGCCGCAGGTATTTTTACAGCTGCACCTAAGACTGGAGTGATTTTAAGAGAATTTCATTTGTTTTATTTATTGATTGAGGAGGGCAGAAGTATATGTTAGGTTAAACAACAGTAATGACCTATTTTCTCTTCTGGCTAGAATTACATCATCATACTCTACTGCTTCCTGCATTTTTGTCATTCCTATTTATCATAAATGTGATGGGAACATGCAGGTGTGCTGACAGCTTTTTTATTTATTTTTTTTAATTGTTTTGCAAGTGAAAATTGTCTTGATTTACAGTACAAAATCCGAGGAAGGTAAGAGCTGCTTCAGCTACAGGTAGGCTAACTGAGCAGGCATTTTAATAGAAGTTAGTGAAAGAAAGTACATGCAAACAACATGGGATAGAAAACATTAAATGTGCTGGGTCAGTTGGGTTTAGGGACTGTTCTCTGCAGGTCTGTGTTTCCCATTGTCCTTTGCATAACTGGACATGCACTGATTGCATGTTGCTTTCTCAGTAATTAGTAAGACTCCTTTTACACATTAATTTCCGTAAATCAGGTACCCAGGAAATGCATTTGGCATATTTTTGCATTCAAACTTTGTGGTTCCGAACTGGCTCCTTTTCAGGGGAAGCATGTATGTTATATGCATCACGTCAGCATTTATTTTCAAGAAAAAGAGAATCAGTTCATAATATGGTAAAGGGGTTGTTTGTCATATATTAATGCTGTATGAACTGTAATAGCCTGTTAATGATGTGTTTGAGTTTGGGCTTGCCTGTTAATGGACTGTAGTCTACCAATAACATTTATAAAAACAAGGATGATTTTGCTGTGAACTCTGGAGCTCTATATACTTCACAATATTTGCTTTTAATCTATGCTGTGTCATTAATGCAGCCTTTGGAATAAAAGACAACCTATGTTAGATATAGACATATAGGTATATGGTGAGAATTTTTTTTGTTTAAAAATGAAGAAATATCATGAATGGAAGTCTCTAAAGATATCCTGAGTAATTAAATTCCCATACCTACTTAATCTATCTCTGTAACACTCTATTTATATGTTTTTGAGTAAATAAAATGTGTGCATCCTTTGTAACATTGTTTTATCAAGTGTATTCAAAGAAACAGATGCTTTAAACTTGCAACTGTTCCATTGGGGGAAATAATTCACTGTGTTTTATTTATATGTCACTAAGTATAGAGTACTTTTTGTTGTCTCTGTATTTGATGCTAAATATATCCATACTTAATAAGTGCATCATAATAAGTGCAGCATCAATGAACTGATATGTTGATATCGTCACTATAGAGCTAGAGAAACACCAGCTGTGAATTTAGAGGACCCTCAGTGACACCAGTACAACTGAGAGATGAATTTGTTGCTGTGACAGGTTCTATCCCTGGCTGTAGCTGCTCAGCACCACACTGCTTACGGAGGTCAGTTATTTACTTTCAGTAAATTCTACTCTCCCAGAGATCACTTACCAAATGATTTCCCTTCATTCTTTTTGCTTGAAGAAGAATGTAGTCTGTCCTGTATGTTAGCACTTTCCAACTCTGAACTGAGATGGGAGAGGGAAGGGAAAAGGAGATCCACACTATTCGTATGATATTTGCTCCTGTGCTGATTTTGCATTACCTCCCGCTGAGCGAAGTGTGAGTAGCATTAGTGTTGCCTTGTCTGCTTATGCCTTTGGAGAGAGGAAAATTCCTCAACAGCAGACTGTGCTGCATATGTCAGGAACTTAAAGGTATGCCATAGTTCTAAACCTCTATTTCAGATTATATTTTACAGTAACCAACCAGGATCAGACTGTCCATCAAATGGTAGCAGAAATACCACTCGCTGCAACTCTACTGAAAGCCTTTTCACACATGCAAAAATGCACACTGGTGTGCAGCATGGAGAGGTGTCTTTGTTTCTGCAGTTCATGAAGGGACCTGGTGGATTGTCTGTGTTATGGCAATAGAGAGACTGCAGATAATTTTTGCAGATGTCTCACAACAACCTGACTGAATACTAGAGTGCAAAATGGGGGATGGACAAATGAAAAAAAGTGCCTTTTAAAATTTTGTTCAGGACTAGTAAGTGTTGAAATTTCTAGATTACATTATCAAAACAATTGCATTCAATGCCAAACTCATTATTTTCAGATGCAATTTATTTGGAAAATATAAATGCATTTTTATCTTTGAAGTGTTTGATAATATCGTAATGACTTAGAATGTAACTCAACAGTATATTTGGATTTAAGTGAAGAGGCAGCATCATTAGCTGCCATAGACTAAAATACATTGTAGAGATATAACTGTATGCACTATAAAATGAGCGACTGTGCTTAGAATGCACTGATAGAAACACAGTTTTAAGCATAGAACTGCAAAATTAGTACATGGTAATAATGCATGGCATTGGCAAATTGAAAAATTTCTGTAAAAAAAGAGACTGAGTTGAAAGGAGCATGTCTACATCAGCTCCAGTCTGCTTTGGAACATGACTTGGAACTGGAAAAAATAATGGAATTTGTCAGTCTTCAGTTTATTGTCTCATTCTGCTACTGGCTGCATTTGTTAGTAGGTTAAGTAGAAACTCGCACTATTTGCAGGAAATGCAAAACAATTTGGACTAAATGAATTCCTGTCGTTCTGAAAAAGAGAACGAAAGAGACCATCAACAACCCTTAGTCCTTAATCAAACAGTGTTTGGCAAGTGGAGTCCAAAACCTTAACAGTGAAAGTAGAGTATCGCCAAAACTTTCCTGTGAAATGCTATACATGTTTCTCCCTGGTTGTTTATCTCTAATTAGGGATTATGATGATGATGGTGATTTTTCTTTAAAAGTTTACCAATTGCCCACTTTTCTTGAAAAGGATTTCCCTATGATATGCTTAATTCACTCTACTAATGAGTTTAAACTCCAGATAGCCTCACTATCAATATTCTTGTAGTGGGAAAGTTTCAAAAGCAGCAGAGGTTACAAGCACTTGTACTTTTCTTATTTCAGAGATGAAATTTTGAGTATTTTGAGTAATGCATGTTGATGGAGTATTTAGTACTGTGCAAAATAGAGACAAGCAGCCAATTTTTTTTCAGCATCACTTCAACCACTGGTCTGAATCTCCACTGCTGTTACAGTGAGTCAGCAGAAAAGATAATTTTCTTCCCTCATCTTGTGGAATCAGAGTCTTCATTAAAGGAAAGAAACAGATGATAAAATGTGTACCCATATGTATTTATGCTTTCATGGACATAAAATTAATTACAGAGCTAACAGACTCTTGTGTGTGCAAGGCTGCCAAATCCATGGAGCCTGGCACTCTCCACATAGAAATGTAGGTGCAATCAAGGTTAAGGTTTCCCATAGAGGATTTGAAAACAAAAAATTTGTGTTATGTGAAAGAATTGCACTGGCATCTTAGCTGAAAGTGAACAGAAGTTAATGAGATTTTTTTTAGGGTAACTGAGCCGTGCTACAGATGGATACAGTACAATATACCTAAATTGTTTGTTAGGAGACTTCATAGATTTCTAGATGATCTTGTATATTTAGAAGAGATAATATTATTGACATGTATATATCCTTGTAGTTATTTTCTAAGAGTGTTCTCTCTATGTGTATAAAAAGTTATAAAATTCTGCTTTATGATTTCTTTTAAATCCAAAGTACTACTCATGGTTTCTTTCATGTCTTTAAACTGCTTAGAGCAGTTTTAAAACCAAATCAAAACAAAGCTGCAAACCAAAATTGCTCTTAAGGAAAAGTAACACCACAACTGTGTTATGACAGGAAAATAAAAGGGAAAATAGGAAGACAGTATTACTATATGATCAGAGAGAATCTTTTGTTGTTGTCTTTAATTAATTATAAACTTCAGTAGATTCAGAAGTTTCAGTTCTTTCTATTTATTTTTTTAGCGTAAATTACCAGAGTTTCTGTTGTGGATATTGTCTTATAACACTATTGTATTTCAAAGTGCTGAATCTTGATGATGAATTTTCAGTAAAACTATAGTGATGAGTACTGTTTGTTTATTACCAGTTTTAATATTTAAAACAAAACAAAACAAAAGCCCATGAAGAGTTTTAGGAATACAAATCCTATTGAGGTCTAATGGAGACTTGTGGTCTTAAGTACCTTAATGCTCCGCTATAACTACCAGTGATTCCCCTGTAATCTTACTCTTTTGTTTGTAATCCCCATAATTTACACATCCCATTCCTGTATGCACAGCCTACACTATTCTTCATAGATTTTTTTTTACATACTGGATTTTCAAACATAGTAGAGTTAGATACACAGGAAAGAGAATTGTGCATAATGGTCAGCACAACCATCTTCTCACTAAGAGAGCTAAGAAAAATATTAGGAAAGAGAATTATTTTCAGATAAGATTTGTAATTATGGAGTCGGTGAAGCAGAGGTACAAGCAAGTTGTTTGAAAAGGAAGAAGGTGCAGAGAAGGTTTCTGAGTCACAGAGAGAAAAATTCCTGAAGATTCTGTAAAAGAGAAAGGAACAATTTGGGATTAACTGATTGTGTAGAGAAAAAAAAAGAAGTAAATGAAGAGTTTTGAAAATGAGAGATGACTTTTAAATGATGTTTGAAATAACTAGAAAGGCTTATGCTTTTGTGAGGAAGCATGAAACCCAACTCTTATCTATATTTAAAATAAATGTTTTACCTAGGCTTTTAGAATAGATGTGTTTCCCCCACCTATCCTGAAACAGGAAGATTCCCTAGCAGTGAGTGTGCAGCAGATTAAAACATCCAAAACCTCAACTTGTCTCCCACTGTGTTTTGACTGCAGAATGTTTGCAATAATGGAGATGCTGGGATTTTAGCTGTGGTGGGGATGTCATCACTGATGTTCCTCAGACACTTTCAGATACTTCTGCTCTAAGGCTACAGTAACTTCAATTTATTGGGAAGTTATAGGGAACATTTTGCCTACATTTTGCTGTTTATGTTATGTCCTGAATAAATACAAAGCAACATTACTTACACTGGTCTGCAGCTGAAGTACTGATCTTCTCCCCACCCTGGAAATGCAGAAATACTGTGGGAATGGGTCTGGATATAAGGTGAGACCATCAGTTCCACAATAACTGTACTCTGTGGAAAAGGTGTTCTTATGATAGTGAAGCTGAGGATTTAGGAAACCTTGTCTGTTAAGGTAAGCAGAGATGTGGGCCAGATTCCCTGCTCAGGAAACATCTGGTAGTAACTGATAGGTTTTGACCAGAGATGGGTTTGGCTTATAGCTCTTTGGAGCAACTTTCTGCATGATTTGCTTAGCCAGTAAAAGTTTTACAAGAGTTTTGCAAAAAAGAATTCCAAACTAAATTAACCCTGAAAAAAGTCCCATGAGGAAGTTCTTGATTTTTGTTTACAAGGATGATTTTCAATATTAGTAGTTTCTGAAGGCTCAGGAAGACAAATCTACTTTGTGATGGTGGATAACAACTGATTTCTGATGAATGCAATAATTTGATTTAGCCAGGTAAAACCTTCTTAATTTTTAAAATGTATTGGAGCATCTCCTTTATGTTCCAGCTTATTGTATTGCAGTAAGTTGTCAGAGACAACTTCGTTTTAAACTGAACTTTAATAAAATTTTCCCTGAAACAAAGTGATAATTTTTATTGAAACATTCATTTTGAGGCACAGATACGTATATATAGATCTCTGAAGCTAAAACTGAAAACTACTGGAATTGAAATACCATAATGAACTGTCCTTTTAAGAGAGATACTAAACAAGAATTACATAACTCTTACTAATTTCTTTTTTATGTATTGGAGTCATAAGATCACTTTAGTTGGAAAAGACCTTTAACACATAATACAGTTTATCTTTAGAACTTATATTAGTAAAAGCCCTACAAAAATTCTGAGATTCTGTAGTCACTGTCAGTGTCTTTTGTTGTTGTTTTTTTTTTTTAAAAAAGGACAGGGGCCAATCACTGTTCTTTTTATGTTTAATACCTGCCAAAAGATCCCCCAGTTCTTTCATTTGGATTAATTATTTACAGTATCCTATTCAGAAATTTTATATAACAGTTCTATGAAACACTTTCCTGTTTTTCCAGACTGCTCTCCAGGACTGCTGCTATATAAGAAGTTGGTAGTTTTCCTCTTTTTTGGGGACATGTTTCTCTGTATTGAGGTCCTCAGCACTCACATGCCCCTTGTATTAGTACTCCTGCTAATGGATCTTGATCTGTATATTATTTATGGAATTCTAATACAAACCAGACAATGAAAAGCAACTTCTTTTCTGCTTTGTCACTTGAAATTGGGAATGCTATTTAGACAGAATATGCCTTGCCATAGCTTTTTGGAAAGTATGATGTAATTCTAATTATCACCTATTGATACTGTCATTTTAATAATCATTCATTAACAGGAATATCAGCTGCATGGTGTGTTTCTGTCATCAGAACTGAAACCAGGGTATGCTTGGGTTTGGACTGTTTATGATAACTTATAGAGTTACTTTCAGAAGTACATAGTAAGGGTGTAGAAAATGCTGGTACCTTAATCTTTCACTTCAATCACTGCAAGAATCTCTGATATACAGATATATAGCATGGTAAAACTGGATCATACATCTTTTGATATTTTATAATGTAAATGTTGACATGGTTGATCATAATATCTGAGTATACTGCTGACTGCACTGCTTTTCTATTCAGAAGTTATTTGATAAGTCTTCAGATGATGGAAATTACCAGTTTAGAGAGGATGGTTTTTTATTTTTCTCTTTGCGGTGATAGTTGAAGTTCTTCTTTTATATATACATATGATACAAGTTGTTTGTCTCTGTTTTAAAAATACATAAAAGTGCTCCTACACATATCTCAAGAGCCACCCATATTTCTCTTACAGTGTGTACCTCCTGGTACTGCTCCTCCTCTGATTGCTGTTTCCCAACCGCCATCCTTGGAATGTCAGCAAATACAATCAACTGCTTTCTTTTCCTCTAGACCTTCAGATTTAGTGGGCATTTTCCCCCTCCCTGCTTGGATTTCTTTCCAATGGTTCCCCTCCCCCTCTTCTTTAGTTTACAGACTTCTCCAATGCTTTTTTTCTGTGCTGATTGCAGGAACACCCACCTTTCTGTGGTTTTAGTGGAGCCTTTCATGCTCTTTTCTCTGTACCAGCCCTCTAACCAGATATTTAGGCCAATTATTCTGTTCAGTTTCATTATTCTGCTCCCACAACTACAGTAATAGCCCACTTGAAAGATCACTTGGCTTCTTTTACTCTTGAGACTGCTTGCTAGTTCCCAGAATGGCATCTTCAAATCCTGTGATATTCTGTTTCTCTTTTTTTTCCCCAGAGTTTTATTTACATTTAAAAGGGGTGGGGGGTTAAAAGGAAAACCACACACATATAAATGAGGGGGGGATTGGAGGGGAAAGAAGCCCAGATATCAAACACGTACTTTCAGGAAGGGAAATTCCAACACTGGCAGTTTGCAGGAGACACTGGATATCAAATACCATTATTCAGAACATTTTCCACAACAAGACTATGACTAAAAATCCCATTGAGATTTCCTAGAGCAAGCATTGCCTGCTTTTTGTTTTGCAGTCACTCTGAGTATGAATTTCACCCACACTTATAAAATGGCACCCAGAAAACCTTTATTTCAGTTTTGTCCATGCCCATCCAAATTCAAAGATGCCACTTCAAAAGTCTTTAAGTAAAGGTTTTAGAAGTGTGTGTAGACACTTCACATGATAAATTTCATATCACAGTGTTAGTGTCTCTCAGAATATAGATATAATTTAAATTTAACGCAGGGTTTTAAAAAAATCTAACTTTTCTGCCTCCTTTCCTCTTGCTTCTTGTTTCCCTTTCATCTTCTATTTTCATCACTAATGTTTGAAAGTATTTGCCCTCTTCACCCTTATCTCTTCTGAATTAAAAGATTGAAGATACACAGAAATATTTCATGCTTATTTCTTGTGTGACAGTTACAATCAAATGAGAATTTTGACTGGATCCCACTTGTTATATCTTGTTAAACCTCCCTTTATAATATGTATAGATTCTCTTCTTAATATTGGAATTGTTTTTTCTAAGATGAAAATTGTTCATTGTTGTTGAACAATAGAGTAATCTGTTCAACAAATTTACACGTAATTTGTTTGTATCCATTCCAGCTGTTTTTTCCTCCTTCCATAATTAATACTTTTTCAGTTGTGCAGCAAAATACCGGCAGCCTGGGATTTTTTTCCCCAAATATTCTATCAAACATTGGAACAGTGCAGTGCCATATATTTCTAATGAGGAAAACAGAACTAAATGTCCCATACATTTTCCTGTATTAAAAATAGCAAAAATATGCATCTGTGAAGAACACAGCTCATTGCCAGTGTGAACGTATATGTCCTTAAATGATCAGGTATTTCTTGGTGTAGGTTCTGTATTGCTTTAACTTTTAGAAGAAGGTTTTAATTTTTGTCCTTTCAACCAGTGAAAACGTGAGCCTGCAGCTGTACAAGATACATCAGTGACAATGCCGGTGCTGCTCACAGAGGGGAGGATCAGCCACGCACAGAAGAGCAATTCCTGTGTGTGCTCTGGGCTGCAAGGAGCTGATGCTCTTTCTCAGTCTGCTCCCTGATGAAAAGGTGCCGTTCCTGGGAGCAGTTTCAGTGCAGAGGCAAATGATGAAACGGGCACTTCTCAAGGTCAGGGATAAATCACACACCCGGGAGGGTGCGGAGGAAATTCCATCGCTCTTCTCTCTACTGTGGCAATTCAGGAGAGGACTTCACCTCCAGAGCTGTCAGTCCAGTGCCTTTCACAGCCCATCATCTCATTGAAGAAAACACTGAGAATTCTCAATTTTTTTTATTGTTCTTATACTCACAATCCTATGGTGACAAGGTTGTCTGTAATGAGGGGGCTGAGATGAATCACATGCAGCAAACTGTTTCTATATGCAGAGGGAAGAACTTCTGGCCATTTATTTTTTGTGACATGCTGAACTAGAAAATAGGATGCAGGCCATGTTTGTACTTTGTATAAGTAACAAATACTTAACTGTTTTGTAGAAATATATTTAGATTAAAGATAAATCCCTCGATGTCTTTTCAGATCACAGATATGATGACCAAGGTGTTATATACCTAAAATAATTTTGTGGATCTTCATGCATCTTCTCTGAGGCAAGAAAGGATTTATGGAGAAGCGAGGATAGGACTCGGGCCTAGAACCTCTGTGTATTCAGTGGACTATGCTAATTGAGTATACCTGCATCTTCTTAAATGTTACGATTAAAAATTACTTATATGCGTTATTAAAACTTCCCATGCATCCAACAATTATAACATTTTAATATTTTTCCTAATTCATCCAATTTGTTCTTGGTATACCTCAAAACTGCACTGCCTAAAGTTATAGTTAGATAATGAAGTGAATACATTTGAGGTTATGTTTTTGCACAGATAAAAAAAAAGTATTTACTGAGGTAATTTACTATGTGAGGTGTACAATCCCATTTATAACATATTTTTGTTAGACTATCAATTGTCTAAACAATGTCTGCACATTATAGGGAGCCATGCTTGAGCAGGGAAGTCCACTTTACTGATTTCTTCTCAGCTGTCAGAAATGGTCCTGCTATTTACCCTAATCTGTCTTCACTTACTGTACTGAACCATTCTGAGATGTCTTTTTTTTTTAAGGTGATGATATGTACTGTGGTTTCATCCAGAAATTCCTGTACCTAGTGCACGAGAGAAAGTCAAGTTCTGTTTCAGTGTTCCTTATTAAAGAGTCTCAACTGAATCCCAGCACAGTGAACAAAAAGACCCTTCTCTTCCCTAACTGATTTTCAGAACAAGAGCACACCATCTGTAGACAGCATCTCAAGCCACTGGGATTGCCTATTACTATTTTCAGCCTTTTGGAAGACTATATATATATATACTTATTCTGTGTTTCTAGGCTTAAGTGGAAGAGATAAATGTTCTGGCAAGCTGTCTTTATACTCTTCCACATTGTTCTTTTGTGGGATTTACTTAAGACCATAATCTACTAGGTCTGTATGTTGTAAAATTCTGTCTCAGAGTAGTGGAGAAGGATGGCATAAAATAAAGGACCCTGCTTTTCGGCAGCAGCTAAATATACATTCTCATTTTCTCTGTTTAAGACTTGGGAGGTACATTCAGAGAATATCCAACAGTTGGCTATTCCCTGAGTGAATGTGGCCCATAAGAGAGTCTGTTCTGGACCAGGTTTGTCCCAAAGAACTGCAGCCTGCAGAGGACCCATGAAGAGCTGTTCTTGCAGAGCTGCAGCCTGTGGGAAGGACCCAGACTGGGATAGGGGAAAAGTGTGAGGAGGAAGGAGCAGCAGAGTGGAGCTGTCATGAAGGGACCACAAACCCCCCTCCCCACTACACATGCAATGGTGCCAAGTTTTCTTGGCAATGCTGATCTAATACATTTGCCAAATGCAATTTTACCTGAACATTTTTCCATTCAAGACACATTTTTGACAGCATCAGAAAATTACTAGAGGTCTCTGACAAGCAAATTTAAATTCCCAGTGAATATAAACTTTTACAAATGATTGATCAGGAGCTGGTTAAATTATCTGTTATGACATCAAGCAATCTACTGATTTTGTCACTGCATAGAAAATGGTGAAAACCTTTGAACACATTAAAATTGTCCAAAGGTACAGCCAAACCCTGCCTGAGAACACTGTTTAGGTACCAAGTCTGCAGTGTAGGTGTCTGATCCGGTTGTTTGCAAGAGGAAAACCTGCCTTATTACAGTGTCCCCAGGGACTGCAGGAGAGTCCCTGCTCTGATGCCCACAGCATTATCACTCTCTATTATCACTGGCAGGGCTGTTTCTTGACCTCTTTTCCCTCAATCCTATGAGGAAAACCCCTCTGGGCAGCATTTTGCCTGTTCTTCAACACATTTCTGCAGGGTTGTGCCCTGCAGTGTGGCTGATGTGGGACTGATGGGAAAAACCCCCACGGCCCCTCCTGCCCACACCTCACCCCTAAAACCCAGTATAGATGGTCCTGGTTCCTCATTTCCTAAAATGAAAAGTAGGAATTTCTTTTCTAACCTAGCACTTGTTCTGAAAGCTGACGTATAGAAGAAGGAGAGGCAGCTTCGGGAATGTAGTAATGCTGACACTGTGAGGAGGTACTGTTCCAGTGATACTGTAAGGAGACCAGGAAAAAGGGTAATTCCCAATGTTTTTGAAAGAGGGGAAACTGTACAAGGAGTGACTGAGGTCGCTTGCTTTGTTCAACCTGGAGAAGGGGAGACTGAGGGGAAACCTCGTTGGGATCTGCAGCTTCCTCATGAGGGAAGCAGTGGGTCAGACACTGATGTTTTCTCTGTGGTGACCAGTGGCAGAACCCATGGGGATGGCATGAAGCTGTGTCCAGGGAAGGTTTAGGCTGGACATTAGGAAAAGGTTCTTCACCCACTGGGCACTGGAACAGGCTCCCCAGGGCAGTGGTCACAGCACTGAGCCTGGCAGAGTTCAAGAAATGCTTGGACAACACTGTCAGGCACATGGTGGGATTCCTGGGGCTCTCCCACACATGGGCAGGAGTTGGTTTCATTGATCCTTGGGGGTCCCTTCCAACTTGGGATATTCTATGATTCTATTTTCCCTGTCTTGGTGCTTTAGATAGAAGCACCTTGCCTTTAGTTACACCTATTTGTCCAACTTCCTGTCCAACCTTAAGAGTTTAATTATATGCACTTGAAAAAATTTAGAACAGTGTTGTGCATAAGGTCATCAGATCAAACATTTCTTTGCCTATTCTTGACCCTGGAATTCTTCATGCAAGAAAAATACCTCTGTGCCTCTTTTAGTATGCAGGAATCTGCTGGAGATCAAAAGCTTACTCATAAAAAAGTAATAACAGAAGTAGCTGAATCTTTATAGATTATGGGATAAGAATAGACATTACCTCAGGTGCCCAGGGGATGTAAAATTTGGCATGGTAATCAGAAAGCTGGTTAAATTCATTATTCTGATGTCAAACTGCTGTTCCTGTCACCACTTAAAAAATAACAAAATCTTTTGAATTCATTAATGTGATGAAACTGTTCAAAGAAACGTTAACACAGTCTTTGTGGAGAAATTAGAGCTGAATGGTAATGACTGAAGCTCTGCTATAAATACAGCCATCCCCATATGTTATTTCTTTAATATATGCTGTGAAAGTATTTGGAAGATGCTCAAGATTCAGAGGAATACTAAGGATAGAAATTTATAATTTACTGTAGAAAAAATAGTAATAACAAAAAAAAATCTGTGAAAAAAGATAAAAGGAAGCAAACCTTGCAATTTCTTTGTCAGACCCTACTGCCATTCTTTGTCTGGGATTTTGATACAGAGGACATGGGAAATGACCAGTGCTAGTGGGAAGGAAGAAAAGCACTTTCACATGTGACATATTTCAAGACTGGAACTCGAAGCTAAAACTGAGTTGGTGCACTGTGAACATAGCTTTGTTATCCCTGAAACCTACAGAACTACTGGGAAGGGGAAGCAGTGAAAAGCACAAGAAGTAACCTCCTGTTCCTCTGTCACAGCTCCTGCCAGCTGGAATCAGTTAATTGCTCTCAGCCACACCAACCCAGCTAAAACAGATGCTAAACCTCATCCTGCAGGATCCTGTGTAGAGCTGAAAGTGGTGCTGGCTTGGATTGTTCTGTTCATATATTTAAATTGAATTCAGAAGTGAAGAGTTTTTTAATAAAATGTTCATATACATTTTAATATGTTGGGCTTTTTTGTTTCTGTAAAGCTAACAGTTCAGTTCCTGTGTGCATTCAAAACTGTGCTGTGCCTTAACCTGTATTTCCTCCTAGACTCTTTTGAGAGGAGTCTCAGTGTGTAATTTGAGTTTCCTTTGATATTAGTGGTCATAGAGTGGTTTGGGTGGATCCATTTTGGAGTGCTTTATAAATACGAAATTTAGTTCCCTATTTCAAAAGGAAGCCTATTGTAATGCTGCCTTTTCAGAGTCTGCAAGCTTAAAGAGTTACGTTTGTTTGGGTAATCCAAGAACTTTCCAAAGGATCTGCAAACAGTTAAACCTATAGTTGCAGAACCCTTTTTAAGTGTTATTCTCAATGGACTTCCCAAGAAAGATACTCTTCAGCTAATTTAATTTTTGGGTTTTTAAACTAAGCATTCCTATTTAAATCTACCCTTGTTAACATTAGCTGCTATATACAGGTGAAAAAACTACACTTAAAAGTAGATTCTAATAGAAATGCATGCTAATTACCTCAGCCTCACCCATGGCAGAAACAGTTTCTTTAAGACTGAGACCTTGTTATCTATTATTACAGATCTACCTAACTTTATCAGAAGCTATTATAGCTATTGGTTGCTAATTTGTTTATTTTATTTAAGAAATTTGACTGTTACTTTGGTTCTTTGCTTACAAAACTTTGGGTCCTTTTCAGCATTTGGAAACTTTCCTTAATCCTCTCTTTTTAATTTTTAGTCCTTTAACAACCTGATTTATGGTTTGAATATTTTGTCTGGTCAAGTGGTCTTACCTACCAAATTTGGTGAATATGGCATATTAATATTGGGTTATTTGGGTTTATACAGCCAAATTAGAACAGAAATAACCAATTTCCTGGCTACCACATGAAGGGAAAAGTGCAGTTTGTTCCCAAATGTCTGCACAGCTTTCTTGCTGCTCCAAGGCTACATGTTGAGAGACCCCCTACCTTGGTAGTGAAGCCACTGGTTTTAGTGCTTTGGAGGCTTGAAGTGATTCCCTTGAAGAACTTCCACAGGATCTCCTACTGGGTTGTTGGGAGTAGTGGAGGCTTAGTGTGGGTTAACTAGTCTGTGGTGACAGACTAGTGGTACATTGTCACAGAGGCACTCTCAGTGAATTCCTAGTCTTTCTACTGTCTCTTGTTTCACTAAAGACACTTGTTTAGTCACAGCAGGACTGGATGAAGTCTATTTTTAGTCTTTACTATCAGAAATAACTTCCCTCTTTCTTACCCTACCTCACTCTATCTCTTTGGCTCTCATCTCAGATAAAATCTTGCTCCCATTAAAGGCCTAGGAGAGTTACTGTGTTCATTTAAATGAACTCAGAGTCTCCTGTCTTCTTTTTTCCCCTAGTGGAAGTGCTTGTTTAATGTTTTCATACCTGTGTGAGATTTTCTTTTCTCTGTCCTGTTCTGAAAGACATTCAAAGATATTCATTCTATTCATTTGGACAAGTAAGGCATATGAATAGTCTTATCCATTCAATAATGTAAGTGCTGCTCTTTGAAATCAGTGAGGTGAGTGCTATTTCCTATTTCTGGTTTAAGTTTGTTACCTGCCCAAGCTCCTTTAGGACAACAGTTTGGGAAAGCAGGAATATCAAAGCTGCTGCTGTGTACCAGTGAGAGTGACATGTTACTGACAAGGAGCTTCTGATCTCCAGATTCGGGGAGCAGAGGACAAATTCCACATGCTGACAGAGCTTGTGATGGTGAAAGGTTTTGCGTGTCCTAAAAATAAATCGTTATATAGAAGACACAACTCTTTCAGGTTGTTATGCCAATATAGGAAAGCTATATTTACCAAAAAAGGAGGTTTTAAACTCCTTGTACTTGTCATTGCATAAGTATTCTAATCAAATTATTTATTTTGATAATAAATTCCTGAGTGAAACCACTGACTTTTTTTTGTTAGCTTTTTGAGGTTTTTCTCATGGAGTTGAATAAAATGAAGTTTGGGGTAATCTTATTGTTGAGTTTATGTTTTGTTGAATTCAGATAATTTTAATTCACTATTTTGCTGACCGTTATGAACTCCTGTAAAGACCTACATTGCAGTCAGGGGGTGGGAGTTTGTTTAGCATACAGGTAACAAACACAAAGTCCTCTGGATGCTTTCTACTCCTCTACATTTGCTTTCAATGCATGTATATAATTATGTGTTCGTGTTGTCATGGTAATTGAAGCTGGACTTGTCAAGATGTGGAAATCACTTGTATTAGGCTGGAACACAGAAGTCAAATTAAAGATAACCGTGACCATAGTGTTGGTGTTAGATTGACATGGACAGAGAGGGATGTTTATTTGATTTGTTTAATTACTATCTAATACTTTCCAAGTATTAAGATTACTGAGCATTGTATCTTCATGTGTTGGAACACCTCCTTCAGGTTATTGATGTGGATTTTTATAATGTGTGGTGTTTTTTTGGACTTGATGCTGTAGTCCCATATGAGCAGGTTTATTCTCATTTCATAAATTCAAAGGCACATGCAATGAGGTTCCATGTTTGGTTGATGCACCTGAAGATTTAGGAGGGAAAGAGGAAGGTTTAGGAGAAAGCTCTACAACTGCTGCTACCCCTCTGAGGAAAAATGGGACAGGGACATAACTGACTCTGCTTGGCTTAGAGAGTGTTCTGGCTTTGAAAGTTCTGAGGAAAAGTTACTTTAAATCTTGACATATTTAATAATTTTAACGGGATTTGATGAAATTATATTTTCAGCTACTGTCAAGAGACAGTCCTGTACAATGATGCCAAAAGTCTTTTTAAAATCATGAAATGCAGCATCAATTATTTTCCATACTACAAGGCTTGTTACCTTGTTAGGCCTTGTTCTTGATGAATTCATGCTCATTTATTAATTTCCTTGGGGGTTTTTTTAGGTTACTTACAAACTGAGAAAGCAAAGAAAATTTAAGTAACTAGGCTATAGTTTTTTCTTCCCCTTTTGTGTCAGGCAGCATTTTTTCTCTTCTAAGGGCTTTTGTACCTGTGTCCATCCATCATGTGCTTTCTGAAATAATTCTGATAACAGCTTTCAAGCAGTAACAGCTCTGATATTCATCCAATTCTCCAAGACTTTGGGCAAATGTAATATGGCATAGCTAATTTTGAATTATTTGACCTACATATTTTTCCTAATCTTTTCTTTCCTCTGTGCTGATATTGTCTCCTCCCTCCCCTTTTTTTTTGCGTATTGTATTTTATTTTTTTTAAATAGATTTTAATTGCAGGAGCCAGTTGATTGCAATTGACCTTCAAGGTAACCACTGTTAATAAAGCAGTAAACAGTTCAGACTTCTTGGCACAATATGTCAATAGCTTAATTTTGCCTTCAAGCTGCTGCCAAGCCAGTAGTTCTCCTAGGTCCTCCTATTACATTTAAGTGTATTTATAGAACTTCTTTTTGTTCTTTATCTCTTGCTAATTGTACCTCAATTCATTCACTTTTCTGGTGCTGCCTTTGCATGCACATGCTATTCTTTTATACTTATTTCACAGTTTCCACTTTGAGATGTTTGCATCTTATACTTGAAGGCAATTAAGAAATTAAATTCTCGCTGAGATGACTAAAATTTAAAATATTTATGTCCATATTTATATCTTTCCATTGTGGAGCATTTGATATCACCTTGTTTCTTTCTCTTCCTTTCTGTTGAAAAAAAACACACTGAAATTTTTATCGATTTCTTTTTTTCCATGTGTCTGTCTTGAGCAACCTTGTTTGTCAGATCTCTGGCTTTATTAAAATGTTGCATGCATTGCTTTTCTTTGCTGTTGTCTTATATGATTTCCTTTTTGTGGTTACCTGAAAATTTAAGTCCTAGTCTAGTGTATTGTTCAGGTTGCAAGTTGCGTATTAATCAGTTCAATCAATCACTTCTTATACAGTGTTTTTGACTTAAAAAGCCAGCATATTTTGTATATAGTGATACATGAATGAAAAAATGTAATTAAGTTAATGGTTTCTCATGCAATATTTGCATATCTGTCTTCATTTAGAACATCTTAAATAATCAATTCCTGAAAATTAATCAAACATGAAAAAGCACCTTGTCCTAACATGCCCGGTACCTTTGCCCCCAGCTGAGGCAAAACAGTCAAATGGAGCTCTGGATACTCCTTTCACTGCCTTATAGGTTTTTACTGATAAAACATATTCTTCAAGTGGCATAAATAGTTTTTTTCATCCAAATGTATGATTCAGCTTTTTGCATTTCGAATTTTTAATTTTTTTTTTTTTTTAAGATACTTTAATTTGCAGTTATTGAATACCCAGATTGAGTAGGGTCGTTTTTTGATCTTTCAGATAAGGAATTAAAACCACTCCTTCAGAACAGAATATTTTTCAGGAGTATCTGCATCAGGTGTTCCATGTATTCTCTGAACCATATACACCCTATTTACAGTGATTTCAGAAATGTAGTCAGGAAAGTGGAAGCAATACAATGGAATGTAAGAAGAAGGAGGGGTGAGTGTGGAGGAGGGAGCCTTTTCCTAAGTACAGTTCCATGCCTGGAGAAAAGCACACTTGCACCCCTTGACTTCCACTGCCTTCCTTTGGGTGCCTGGTGACATTCCATAAGCTCACCTTAAAATCCTGGGTGCTCTGTGACTGGCTTCCCAGCAAGTCGTTTTCCATGCCATAGTGTAGCAATCATAATGAATCAAATCACTTAAATAGAACTTTTATTGTACCAATGGGAGCGAGTTACTGGCAGAGCACTCTGTGGTTGTGTTGTGTCATGAATTTATCTCCTCTACCTGAAATTATTTAGCAGACATTGATAGTTTTGTGGTCAGAAGCCAAAACCAAGCATGCTTCTGTTTTTGCTTTCTCTGATCAATAGCATTGCTTCCTCAAATGCCATTAATACTGCCTGAGTTTAGCAACCTCAGTGATTTAAAATGTTAATGATATCTGACACTCTTTACGCATATTAGCTCTCTTCCTGCCTGATAATGAACCTTCTACAGCCCTAAACTGGACTAAGAATTATTAGAGTTAAGAATTAAGAATTATTACTGTCTTCCTTCTCTGGAAAAAGTGTCTTATAAATGTGTGTTCCCCTTCGACAGGAAAAAAAAGATTTCTCTTTCTTTTTTTGTTTTGGGGAGGGGGGTTGTTTGTTTGTTTTTTGTTGTTCATTGCCAAGAATGCACTTTGAATTTTAATGGCAAACAATTTTCTAGCTGGAGATTGTGAAAATAGACATTTCTGAATGTTACTCATGCGGGTCCCAGTTCAGAGAAACATGTAAGAATATGTGCAGTCCATTTTTTTCCATCAGAAAACAAGATGTTTCATTCAGCATAATGTCTTGTGATCAGCCCTACTGGCCATGTCTGCTGTACTTCTTTGAAACACACTGTAAGAATTATGTTCCAAGATTATTCAGAAAGTATATTTAAGAAGAATTTTGGAAAGACAACAACAACAATGAAACCACCACCAACAACAACAAACCCCCAACTTGATATGCACTTTCAAACCCCCAAATTATCTTTCAATTCCAGTTACTTCCAGTTACTTAGAATTGATGGGACAGGGATAAGCAGTTAGCTGACATGTTGTTCAAAGAGTCTCTCTATGCAAACTAGGGAGGTTGATAGACATTGGGGTAACAGACCTTGTTTGTTCTGCAGGTCTCTTGCACTGAGATGATGGATGAGAGAAAAACATGACAAGGAGTTTGTGATGTGAAAGCTGAGAACAAACCAAACACATCTCAAACAAAAACCAGCAAAAGCCAATGGAAACAGCTTTTATGTTTTTTTTACAAGGGGAATTGTTCTCAAGGTTTTGATTGTCTTGGCCCACTGTGTGGACACATATTTTATAATTGCATTACCTGGGTGGACATTTCTTAGTCAGAGTGCTCTCTCCAAATTATTTTCAGTAGCTTTGGCAATGATGGCCTTACCCTGGAATCAGCATGTCCAAACAGACTGAATCTTACAGGAGCACGGAATGCAGAGGTTAAGCTTAGACAGAGCCTTGTTCATTTACCTGAGAAATTTAATTTTGGTTAACATATGTTATCATTCAAAAATGAAATAGCTATTCACAAATTCTCATTAAAACTGCTTTGAGAGATATCAGTTCTGGTTATTACAGGGGATTACTATTTGACAATTATCAAATATTAAGCCAGATTTTGTATCAACCATGTTTTTCAGTCCAAAAATAATCTCAAATATTACTAGTTCTGTCTCCTTGTGCCAGTTACCAGAGCTTTTACCCAGAAGCAGATGTTCAAGAGTATCCAGACTTGTAGCACAAAAATTGCCCTTTAGCATAAAGAATAACTGTTTAGGCAACAGTACTTGGTCAATATGGAAAAGTCCAGAGCGGGAAATACAGCAGGTACTTATAAATAAATAGTGCTGTTGTTTGAACATCAGAGCTGAATTCAGAGTTGGATTCTTGTTCCTTCCTGCTTCCAAGAGCAATGTCAGCAGGCAATATCCCTTGCAGGCAGGTCTGTGAGGATAGGAAGTGGAATGGAAAGTCATGGATCTTTATCATTAAGGTTTCCCACAATGCTATAAGGGGTGGGGAGGAGGTGGGAGAGTGAGTGGATTCCTGCTTAAATAAGCAAAGCAAAACAGAAAGAAAAACCATCTTTTTTTGAATAATTGTCCAGTGTGCATTATGAGATTACTAATTGCTCACATCTTGTATGAGTTGTGTTCTGAGGGTCAAATCTGTCTATGTCTATGTCTTCATGGTAGTCAGTGCTTGTTTAATTATTTCTTTGGAAATAACACACACCTGTGTGCCTTTTTTGGTATATTGCCTTGCTCCTGCCTTTTAATATGAGGTACTCAAATTATGTTGATGCTGTAACAAAATGTATTTTTCTACTTGGTCTATATTTTTTTTAAATAGCTCTTAATACTCAGTTTGTCTTTGTCGCTGCTACTGAGCACAGAGACAATACTTTCAGAGACCTATCTACAATGATTACAAGAGCTCTTACCTCTGTAACTGCTCAGTAGAGCCCCTTATAGAGGATGTAAAGTTGGGATTAATTGTTAATCATTTAGTAATGATCAGTTCATCTGTGGGATAATGGGCAGATACTATTACACTGGGGCTCCATGAATTTCTGATGTTGTGTATCTGAGCTGTATTTGAGGGTACGTGCTCTGTCACTGACTCTCAGTTTTTTTGTGTTGGCAGCCAAAACGTAACACATACTGCTGCTGTTTGGGTGTCATCTTGTCTCTACTTCCAGAAAGTGCTTACAATGAGTTATTTAACGTTCCTGTGTGATAAAAAATGTATGTTTGTTTCCAGCAGGGCTCTTCAATTCAACAACGCATTTTCTTCTGCAGCAAAGTTCTGGCTCAGAAGTTCCTCCCCTGCACCCAGTTTGTAGCCTCCCGTGTGTTCTGTCTCTCTGTTCCCGAGTCTTACATCACTAAAAAGTGCTTGTTTTTAGCCTGGATTATTTCAGTGTCTTTACATAAATACTGCTATGCTGACAGGTGGCAAAGTGCCACAAATCAGGGGCTGGCTTCATTTGTGTAACTGCAGTATCACTGCAAGGAGAAATTCCTAAATATCTCAGAAAACTTGGAATATCCTGACTTCATGGTGGTTGTATAGCTGGGACTTGAAACCAAAGTCTAGACTGCTGTTCTCTCCCTTGGTGTGAATTTACACTTGAGCTGCTGTTAGCTGATTGAAAGGGGAATTCTCAGCTGCTTTAGCTTGAGTTTTGGCCTTCAAATACAAATATTTGCACGCCTCTACAATTTTGCCTCAGTGGATGTCATGGGAGGGCATAGGAACAGTTTAACATGGGAAATTTCAACGGAGTTAAGATGTATCTGAAACCATAGTTCTGTGTATAAAAGTGTTCTGGCTAGTTCAGTTTCTATCTGTACAGCAAATTGGAGGAAATGTTGATGCTGACAGATCAGTGAACATCTTGCTGTTATGTATTTGGCTTCAGGAGAGTGAAGATTTCACCCTCTGTATCTCAGATGCTGTAGAAGGGTCTTCACCTCTGAGGAAACAGGAAAGGAAATGCAGATAATACAAGTGTAAGGGTACCTAAATATATTATGAACATTTTACATGCTGTTTTGCACACTGTATAAAACTGTGTGACATCTTAGTGAAAGAAAAAAGTGTCAAGACTTTCAAGCTCTGGGAGATCTTCTTCCTATATAACTCAGATATCCAACTTTCCCTTAATTAGCACAGCTTTGTATAAAAGGATACTGACCCAAAGGATCACAGCTATTCCTGTAATTTGATTATAACTGTAATGCCTGTGTGACACCTTTCTGTATATGTTATGTGTAATCCTGTGTACAGCTACAACTCTTGGAAGTTCTGTATTAAACTCAGTTCGGTGGTTACTGGTGAATGAAATTATTGGAACAATCTTGGACGAAAAAGTACATGGAAGGATTTAAGGCAGAACATGGCAAAGCAAAGGCTGCAATTATCTGCAGCTGAAAACAAGTAGCTTTTAATATGTCCATTCACCTAAGAAGGGAGGGAGAATTACAGACCACGTGCTCTTTCTCTCCCTTTTTCTATCATTTCTCTTCTTCTTTTTCCTTTATACAGTTTATCACCCATAATTTCAGGATGTGTTTTGTTTCTTTAAGCTGTTTTATCTATAGGCTTATGAGGTCAGTCATGTGTGAATTCTTTTGTTAGTCACCTCACCTTTTGCCTTGATGATAGAAAATTGATCAGGCCTAAAGTACAAGTTCAATAGACAACCCCCTTGGTCCTTTGTCTAGGAGAATAGCTACCATTGAAGGCCATGAGCAGGTTGCTATTAATATGACAGCCTGCTCTATCTCCCACTGTAATTTATAATGAAATACCTAATCTCCATTATTTTGATCCAAGCAGGCGATCCCATGAAAAAGTCTTTTCATCCAGTTCCCAATGGCAGTTACATGAGAAATGGCAAACCAATAATTTTTGTCAAGTTTTTTAAGCCAACAGAAATGCTTTTCCACTGCTACAGTTTCAAAAGGCACAGATAAAGCTCATTCACTGAGATGAATGAAAAAGCCATCTGGGGTTTTTCTTTTTGACTTCCTTTCCTTTTCTCCATCCTTGTAATCAAATTTGAGCAAAATCAAATGGGGCTTTCTATGAAAGTACCTTTTGTTGATCTGAACGAGCTGGTAATTTACAAAATACCCTTCCTTTGTGAGGAAGGCTAAAGAAAAAAAGAATCAGTAGCTTTTAAAGCTGGGCCTTGGTGGGACTCTAAATGCAGTGAAAGCAGTCTGTGTTGAGAGATTGAAATGCATTTCAAAGCCAGGCCTGAGTCAGGGTACAGGGAAGAAAAAACCTATGTGCATTTTATAAGAAGAAAAACCTGAATGGGAAGGGGAAAAGAGAGAGAGAGAGAGAGAGGAAAAAATCTGGATAATACATTAATCATTATTTTGGAAATTGTCTTCCTTACTGACACATACTGCGTAACTAGTGATTGAGAACTTGGATTTTTGTTCTATTATAGGCATCTCAACATTTGTCTGTGCTGCTTTAAAGTTTGAGAGGCAAGGATCCTTGAACACTGCTGGACTATGTTTTAAATGTGTATATATATTTTTTCAACTTTGCTTTTTGTACTTCTTTTTCTTTTTTTTTTTTTAACCTTGCCTGTGAAGTATTATGGGGAAAAATACTTGCAGGAAAGCTGAATTTGTTCTTTTTGGCATGCTAATGTTTATTTTTATTGTATTTCTGCTTACCAGATTTCCTAAGGGTAATTATTTCCCACTGACTAAGACCAAAGGACAGTGTGAACACCTAACAAATAGTAAGTTTATGCCTTGTTTCTGTTATTTGTATTTTATGATTAATGTAGAAAAGCTGAGAATGTTTGATTAATTGCAAATTCAGTATTTTAAGAATATTATACAGCTGTATGAATCTATTAATGAGAAAAATTGATGTGGTTTCATGCTTATCATGTCTGTTACTTACTATAACTGTTTAGTGAGATACAGATAAGTGCATTGTCCTGTATGGAAGATAATACAGCTTCTGAAATAAATACTAATTTACATGTCATATGCAAAGATATGAGCAAGCCTAGCCCATATTTTAATCTTTTCATATTTACAGACTTGCTTAGAATATAAAATGTTTCTCCCTTTCCACTTCTGTTTTGATTCAGGATATAAATGCTTTTGAAAAGCAGCTTTCTGGTTGCACAATATGAAATATTACCGGCAGTTTTACAGAAATGTGGGCACTCGTAGAAACTCTGGGGTTTAGTTTTATTTTTAAGAAATCTTCTTGTGCTATTTTTACCTTGGCTTGTGCTGTGTTCTGGTAGAGAGGGATGAATGTTACTGGCTAAGATCTTGTTATTGTTGCTAATGAAGCACTACTAAAACCACATTGGATTTTAAATTTTTATTTGAAAGAGGAAGCTCGGAAATAATGTAGAACTATCAACTTTCAGTTATAAGTTAAGTGAAATGCTATGAGACATGATTTGTTTTGTTTTCCTTATGCATATGTGTGGACAGTGTCATGACACCCACTTAGAAACCATACTACAGGAAAACAGGTTGGGATAAGTCTTTTGCTTTTTAACATTACCAAAATTCCCAAGTTAACCTTATGAAGTTTGAGTGTGGTTTCCCTTAATGATTATTTAACAAATAGCTTACAAGTATTTTCTTTGATGTAACCTGTCATCTGATTGAAGTGGAGAATGACAAAAAGTTACTTTTGTATCTGAATTAATTTTCCACTTCTAGTTCTTACCATCCTATTCACTTTCATTTTCCTCCAGGATTTGTTTTCTCACATGGTTTTGAGCCATTTGCTGCCTCCTAATGACTGACTTACAAAACAGCAAACATGGAAAATTTCCAAAAAAACTTTTTTGGAACTGTCACTGCTGCTTATTTTGTGATGATCTACAGCTTTTCATATGTTTGTCACTGATGAGAAATTTGTGAATTTTTTGTGACTGCTCTGTGATATTTTTAGCAGAGCATCAAATTTTCTACCCTGAGAAATACAGTAAACAGTACCTTAACGGGAAACTTTTCTAGCTCTGAGAATGGAAAGAAAGATACAAGTGGCTGACTTTGTTTGGATTGTGTCATTTAGATAATGTAAGAATCTGTGCTTTCATGGGCTTGCATACCAATGTCATATGGTGCTTATTTTGGTTAAATAATTTTCTCCTTCCCCTCCCCTGTTTAAAAATCATAATTAACCTTTTTTTGTTTTGTTTTCTGTCCTTCCTCATTTATACCTTCTTAAACTTCAAGATATAGTATTCATCAATGACTTTGTCAGATCTAATGGATTTTAATAGATTATTTAACCAAAGAAACAATAACAAAGCAAGACAGCATCCCTCATGGTCTTATTCTTGTATCAGGGCTTGTCATCTCACTATGTGCTGTTCTCACTACAGTGCAGCACAAGCTCACTCAAAAAATTTTGGGACCTAGCAAAATATAAATATTATGAATTATATGGGATATAGACAACGTAGATTTTCTCTGTGTAATCCTTCCCCTCTCATGTGGGACCTTGTAAGCAGTACAAATGACTTGAATTAGGATGAGAGTGTTGAATGGAGTTCTGACCTTACCCCCTACTATTTGCGTGTATTTGTGGGCAGTCTCTAAACTTTTCCCTCGATTGAGTTGCACTCAGTGACATCACTCCCTTTGTGGTAGAATGTTTGTAAACCACTGTAAGGTTCTGAAACATGGTTTGGATCTTACAGGAGTATCTTCAGCTATACCTGATTTCCTGCTGCTGAGTTTTATGCTCAGAACTTTCAAGCTCAAGAATGTTTTGCGTTAAACTATGATGAATTAACATAATAAATTACTAGCAGTATTTTTCTAAACTAAAGGTCCTCCATCACTTCAATCACCTGTTGGGGCCTTTTTGCAGGAGACACTCATAGTAACAAAATTCTGCTACTTTTTTTGAGAATATATATAAATGTATACGTAATTTATGTGCATAATTATGTTAGTCTTTGATTGGAATCTTTGATTTACAGGAGTTTACAGTAGTGACACAATAAAACAGGGAACTGCAGTTGTCTAATAAGTTAACAAGTTTTTCCTCTGTTAGAGAACATAATCCAGTGAAGCATAAACTGAACAAGGAAATGTAGACTATGACAGGTTAGCAACACCATGGGTGAGCTGTTGGATCTCTTGAAGCTACTGTTGAATATAAATCAATAATTCTAGTGCCCAAGGTTAAGATGTTTAATCAGGTGGTTTGGTTTTTTAATCAGACTGAATTGGATTGGGATGGGAAAAGGTTTTCAATGGAATTTTCAGTGGCCTTTTATTGTCTTAAACAGCAGGAGGTGGGGACAAAGCACAATAATTTCTGAGTCTCATGTGCTCTCTAGGCTTCTGCATTTCCTGCAAGAAACACTTTTCTTTCCAGATAAATTTTTGTTGCTGAACACTGCAGGATTACTCAGCCTTAGTGAATATACATAGCAGATTATGATGGAACTGGGTTCTCATAAAGGTAGTAAGAAAATGCAGATCTAGGCAGTCTCACAACTGGAAGGAGTCCCTTAAAGGAAAGCAAAAGGTGAAAAAGGCTACAGAAATATGTCAGAATTAGAATGAGTACAGAGTGTTAAAAAAGAGATAAGTCGGTGTTGTTGAGATAAGGAAAGGGCATTAACACTTAGATTTCCCTGGGTCCAGGCCTTTTCCTCAGGGTCCTTACCACTGTTTAGATTGACTGTCCCAGGGCTGGTTGCTGGATTTAGTTGAAAGTGATGTCTGTGTTCACATTACCTTAAAAATGGTAGTGATTTTTTAAAGTTGATTTTTCTCACTATGTTGTTACCATCAGTGTGGTGATCTTAAAAGAAGTGCTGATCTGAAACACTAATAAAGTGGGAGTTCCCACTTAGGCACTGATCTGCAGACCAGGATATGTCTGTAGTAGTGCTGGACAATCCAGTTTCAGTTTTTTCTGGTGCCAGTGTTTAGTGACATCAAGTTGGTGGGCTGGGAGTGTTGTAACATTACGTTGGAAAGTGAAGTAACATGCACAGTGTTCTCTCTTAGTCCATGAAGAATATTTTGTCTTCCCTGCCCAACTGGGAGAAAAAAGGTTCCAATGTTATTTTTGTAGTTTTGTTGGATGAGGAAGACATTTTTAAATTGATGGTTTGTTGTTTACCTGTTATTTTGTTTATTATTTAAAGAGCATAAAATCTGTGGCACGACTGGGGCTACAAGTTGTAGTCTTTTTATTTTCCTGGTTAATAAAGCAGACCTGGGAGACATTCAGAGGTATATTTGTTACTTCAACTTCTTCAAGGACTTCTGGCATACCAACAGAAACATGAAATTGTCCTCTTCTGATGATTTGTCCTTAGACTTAGAAAGCTGGCAGGTAAGGGCAGAACTACAGGAGAAAGATGTCTCGCAACACTCTCTGGAAAAGCTTGATCCGAAGTAGGGTTCAGAGGTAAAATTACTGTTTACTGCAAAGCTCCTTGCTTTGACATGGCAAGACTGCTTTTTACCTGAGAGACCTCCACTGCGATCCCTTCTAAATGATTTGGGAAGTGGAAGCTGTGCATTCATTGGCAGTATGTTGATGCTGAGGGACGTCCTTTTCAGCATCAAGTGCTTATAGTCCTTAAGATGGTATTTCTGATTTTAACTGCAGGGCATCCCTTCCACCTTACTTAAAAACATTACCCCGTGTAAAATATTTTGTTGCGATCAGTCTGTAAAAGGTGGAATATTTAGAACAGCCATAGACAGCACTGTGTGCTTCACTGGATATCACTCATTCTTCCACTGGGTATCCTGCTGACAGGGATGCCTAGTGCTCCAGACAGAGCAGTCTCATTTCCTCTGCCATGATGTGCAGACAAACCACAATGACAACTCTGCCCCTGCTGTCTTCTGAGCAGTCCAGGGTCTGCTCTCTGAAGTATTATGAACAAACATTTCCAAATGCTGACTCCTTGTTTCAAAAGAAAGTGGTTTAAATCAATTATCTTGAGTTGAGCTATGGTTAATTTGGGGTGGGGGTGAGTTATATGCTGAAAGATCCAGCATGCTATTGCTTTATCACATCCATGTTACAAGGAAAACCTGTGACATGACAGATTGCAATAGCTGTGCCTGGTCAAGGAGTTTTTTGTGATGTAAATGACTTGTAGGTGTTGTTTCTTAGCCCTGTGTAAGAGGAGCCAGGCTGAAGAGAGGCAGCAGGGAAAGTTCATCCAAGTGGCTGGAGCTCCAGTAGCCTCTTAGGCAAATAAACTCCATAACTGTGCCTAAGACAGTGGAGCTCCTCTGTGAAAGAGAGTGCACTTGGTGCTAAATTGCTGCCTTAATTCTCGGGATAGCTGTGGCTGGATTCTACTAATTCTGCAGTTCGTTGTGGCTAATTGTATAAAAACTGTATTTGGAGCCTGAGACAAAGGGTACCTGTCAAAGTAAAGGGCAAGCACAAACTCTGGTGTTGTAAAGTCCTTTCTCTGTTTCTATGTCAGATAAGCCTCGTTAGACAAAAAACCACAACTAGATTTGAGATCATAGTATGCCACGTACATTATGTATTTTATGCACATTATATACTTTATGTGCATTACTACCTCTTAGGTTCCTGTTTACAATAATCTTTATGTAAGTATTCATGGGTGGAATTGAAGTCATCAAAGTTCTAGAGTAGGAATTTATAGGGATGTTTCTTTTATTTTGAACAGAAGAATGTTATGATGTAACAGGAATGTCTCTCTTAGATTTTTTAAATTTTGTTAATTTTTTTATATCCTTTTCTACACTTTCTTTCCAGCTGTGTACACCTGAGAGCTTTCTAGGCCACTGATGGATGACTTAGACATCTGTTTATATATGCAGTAAAGACCCAGTTTATATAAGCAGTAAAGACCCAGTTCTTGACTGGAGATTCTAGTTGCTTCTGTACTTTTTTATTTGTGAAAGCAGAACAGTATTTTTATGCTAGCCTTGTGTATGTGTATAGAAATAATTCTACCAGGAAAATAATATCTGACTGGCAACCTTAAAATCAAAGCTCCTATTTCAATTTAGAAGATTAAGGAAGGAGAGCTTCACGGGCAATAACAAACTGAAGACTTTTTATCAGGCTGATACAAGCCTTCTGTGTGTTGTGGAAATGTGCTAATTACAACATGGCAGTATTTTCCTAACCTAACTGCAGATCCATGAGCTTAATCTTGTACTGTCAGTAAAATACTTTTGAATCTAGTGGGAGGTGGTGCAGCTGTGTGAAGAGCTCTTGAAATATTTGTCCACTTCTGGGACTTATGTTTGCTGTGTGAAGAGATTAAGATCATTGCTGCTCATTTTGTGGTTAGCAAGATGCTTGTTAAGAATTCTTATAATTCTTTGTTTCAGAAATAAAAATTAATGGACTAAGAAAATTAGACTAAGTTCCATCATGATTGCACTGTTGATAGATCTGACAGTGTATGATGGTATTTCTTGAGTTAGAAACCTGAATGTGGTTGAATTTCACTGACATCTGCATTCAGAAAACATAAATGTCCTTGTGCAAAAAATGCTCTTTTGCTGTTTAAGGGAGTGAATCCTTGTGAGAGCTCTGTCTGTTTTGTCAGCTCTTGCGCTGTGACGCCTCCTGTTTCCTCTGCTTGAACATCCCTGTGAGGTTTCTCTTGTAAAAGCTTTGTGGTGGAGCCCCTCTGGTGTCCATCAGAACTAATAGGTAGGTGTGACTTTTCTTGTGCATCCTGCTTCCAGTGCAAGTCAATTAGAAGCAGCAAATATGTGTGCAGCAGATATGGACTAGAGGGAAATTTGGAAATTGTTTTGTAGAACAGATATGAAGATTATATAGTATATGTAAAGTGTTATGGTGTTTGAGAGCAGGGAAAAATTAAGCGACAGAAACTGTTATCTAGAAATTTTTCCCCTTTGAAATGCACATGGCAATGGGCTGAAGTCTCATTTTGGTTTTGTATAAATTTCTGGAAGAATTTCAACTTAAAAATGTTGCAAAATCGAAGTTGTTTTCTTTTTTTCAATTAAATATATTTGTCTCCATTTATGGAAAAAGCATATCCTGTATGTGCAAGAGAATGTATGGGGGGATTGATAACATACGAAAGTGAATGTAGGAAATTGTTGAGTCAATGTAAACCCTGAATGGCTTTGTAGCAGAGGGTGAAGTTAAAATGTACTTGGTTTAAAACAGAATATGCAACATCTTTTTTTGCTTGCTTTCAGGAACTTGCTGTGTAAATTCACCCTATTACAGATAAATGAAAGAGAGAAGTTATGAAATGAAAAGTAGCTGTAATACACAGATTGAATGTTTGGGTGGGAGTGAAAGTAGGAGTTACTGGGTTGGAACAGATTCCTTAAGACCTGTCACATCATACTATTAAAATAAAGAGTTAGACATAGTAATTTTAAAGGGATATTGTGTAAAAGTTGGGAGATATTAATGCAATAAAATACATTGATGGATTCCAAACTTACAGTTGGTTATGCGTATTATACTTACATTATAACTGTAGATAGCAAGTACTTGCTGTGTACTGGATTGCTTATGAAGGGAAAGATTACAGTGTATTAGAAAACTTTGATTCCATCAGCTCCCTCTGTGTGTGCTTTGCAATTTCATAAGGTGGCTCCTGTAATGGATTGATTTTTGATCAAATTTGTGATATAATCAAAGTCCATCAGAAAGGTCATAAATGCTTTCATATTTTATATTCTTGGCAGCTGCATTCCTCATATGAGAAGGCCAAAAGATGGAGAAATTGCATCAGTTTCTTTTGTTCTGCCACAGACATCTTAATAGCCATTCACTCCATCTACTTGTTTTCCAATGATAACTAGTCTTATACTGGTAGTATTTTGATAATAAGTAAAGTATTTTAAAAGTACTTACACCCTATGGATAAGTGAATTCCATAAATCATCAAGATTTTTGATACAGCAGAATATAAAACTGTATAGTGTGTTTCCACAGCCAGGCATGTTTGTTACTACCTGGTTCCCCACACTGTCTGGGCACCTCACTAGCTATACCTATACTTGCAGTGCCCTGCCTTCCATTTTACTGTGGAGTCCTTGGATGTAGAAACTAGTTTGGTATTTTTTTCTTAGGGTATCATGAAACATCTGGGGAGAGTAATGAATTGAACTCACCCTCCTAGCACTAAATTCTGATCCAGTCTTCCTTTGTCTTCCATGAAGAGCCCATCTCAGGCTCCCACTGAGGTATTGGAAGATCTCTGCTGACAGTACAATTTGGGGTTGGTAAGTCCCATTTGTTGTGTGTAAAGAAGTAAAGAACTGGGAAGAAACAAGAAGCCTGGATTTTCTAGTATATCATTAAGGTGGTGCAACATGCATTGAAAAGTATATCTGAATTTTAAAGCAGTATCTCTTGCTTGTTCTTCCATTTGTTCACTGTTTTACAAACTATATCAAGGAAAAAACCTGCTTTAAAAATCCCTTTTTTAAGAAAAGAAGAAGAGAGATGCTTTTTAAATGAATGTGAAGGTTATGATATATATTTAACAAAGCTTGGGAACTTGGAAGTGTAGACAGCCATTGTCTTGTCTTAACCCAGAGGTGTGAGTAAAGGATACAGTGTCAGATGTAACTTTCAATTTTCCTGGCTTCTGTCACTTCACGTCACAACCTTAGCATTAGTAATATACATTTTTTTTGTTGAGGAACAATAGCTAAAAATGTATTTTGACTAGTAAAATTAAGAAGATGACACGTAAATCATAGAAGTTCACTGTGCAATAGTAATGTGTGTCATTTTTTTTGGTACAAGTATAATTCTGAGTACATGGTAACTACTATCTATAGCTACAGAAATATCACCACCTCCTGCCTTTTGGCAAGAAACTGTATTTTAAGTTTTATATATAGATTTCACAATGACAGAGAGGGAAAAACTTTTAGCTGAGCATTATACTTTAGTGCAGAGCAAGAACTAAATATAGTCACCGTGTCATCACAGCAAGGTTGCTTTTTGGCAAAAAAACATAAAATAAAACAGAAGATATGTACATTACTGCTGTTACACAGTCATTAGAGATAAATGAAGATGGATACAGAAACAACTGATTACAGGAGATCCTGTCATGGGTGAAAACAATTGAACCTGAGCAATGTCCTTTCAACCAGTAGGACCTGTTTTGTTAACTATCAAGTTCTAATTAATCTCATTTTAATTGAGGTTGGAGCAAGCTCTGAGATTTCAGACTGTGAGACCAATGCACACTCTAATCTTAACTAGCCAAAAGAGTGCTTCTGGCTACTTCTTCCTTGAGTGTAGCAGCTCTTCAGGCCTGTTAACAAGACTTCTATACTTGCCCCTAAAGATTTAGGAACTGAATCCATTTGCAAAGGAAGGAGAGAGCAGAAGGAATGTAGTAGTTCAAGATGGCTGCTCCATTCTTCAGGTCTATGCTAATCTCCATCTTTTCTGTCTTCTCTGTCTCCCTTTGAGTATCAAGAGGAGGAAGAGTCTTGAGTACTGAAATCACAGTTTCCATACAGCTCCAGGAAGGACAAATACAACTATGGGAAAAATGATTAATTCTGGGGGCTGGGTGAAGGTGGCTAATAGGGAAAGGGGAGAAACTGAGCTGTTTCTGGGCAGGAAGAATGACAGGCATTATTGAATATAGGATTTAGAATGGTTTTTTGGACTCCAAGCCCCAAATAGCCTACAAGTGCAGGTCACTTAGGAGCTTGTGCAGAGCTCAGTTCAAGCAGGAGAACTGGACAGTGTCAGTTATGTGTTTTTTCACAAAAGCATTGCTGCTTGGCAAAAGCAAGAATAACCCATTATAAACTGGATTTTTATTTTAATTGAGTTTTTTTTTTTTAATTTGTGGGCTAGTTGAGCTACGATATAGAACAGCTGAGTCAAGTCCTGAAAGTCAATTTTGGCCTGTCCTGTTCCTATTAGGATTCAGTCAGGGAGTAAACTTTCACTGTGAGATTCAGGAACTGATCTGCCCCTCCCAAACCAGGGCTTTCCCCTTGCATAGAAAGAATCCCATTTGCTGAATCATGATGTGTTTGCAAAATAGGGCAATTTAAATTTAAAAGGGTTGTACTGACAGCTAGAATATCACGAGGTGATTATAGACCCTTCATCTGGCATATTAGAGGGTAAATCTCCTCAAACAAATAGTGAGTACTTTTAAAAAATCTGGATGGGGCTCTAAAAAAGGAGCATTACCACCTCTAGCACCATCTTGTGTTTTCTCTTAAAATGAAAGTGGAGAAGGGTCTTGAACTCCATCACAAAGTACAGCGACTGTCCTGTAAGTTTGTTAGTCACTGTCTGAACATGCCATTGACTAGCATGAGGATTTAAGCAGAAAGTTATTTAGGCAGGATCCTTATTTGGCCTACTGTGAAATAAGTAAAGACCTCCTACCCTGATTTGATTTGTGAGGAATAAGGGATGATTCGCCAAGCTCAGGGAAAAAATGCTGGCAACTCTTCTGCAGGTTTTAGTTGTATGACATTTAAATTACATGTAATCCCTCTCTGAGATTTGGTCCTTTTGTGGATCTGGACCCTAGTACTTGGTTGTGGTGTGGTTTTGTTTGGGGTTTTATTGTTGTTGTTTTGTTTCGTTCACCAAGACTCAAATTCACAAAAATATTTGCATGCTTAACTCTCATTTTCATAAATATATAATTAACTTTGTAGATCTGGTCCTAAGAGCCTGATCCTGTAAGAATCATGACATATCGTAGCACTGATGCTGAAGCCAGTGGAGTTTTCATATGTGGAGTAGAATAAGGTCACATACAATGTAGATAGTCTGTCCTGTATGTGAGATCAGGAATCACCATGGTTACTTATCCGGTATTTGCCGTGCGCTCTCTTGTGCTCTCTCTCTCTTTCTTTTTATTTATTTATTTATTTAATTACATTTTTGTAGCACACAGAAAGCAGATACTAAATCTGCAGCGTAAAACAATTTTCTTTGTGAAATAGTGGCAGGAGCCTTTTGAATGTTTGCTGCTTTGCAGCAGTGATGTGACCATCAGTGTCAGGGAGCGGTGGCTGATGCCGTGAGCTGGAACTGCTGCTGGTCAGCCAGAGTGTGGTTCTTGGCCTGGACATCCCTGCTTGTCAAAGGAGAATCATTTGCTTTATTAATATAAAATAGTTATAGTCTGCATCACCATTTCTGTCCTATTATGGGATTGTACATTTCCTACAACAGTGGCAGCTCTCTGGAGGTTAAGTTTTGCACAACTGCAGGTAGGAGTTTCTGTTTAGTGCTTGAAGAGAGAGTCTTTCAGGAGTGATTTGGTGGTCCTATTTATGAGCCACTTGTCCTGATGTCTGTCACTTAGCATTTCAGTGCTTTTGGTGCTGCTCAATGATAAAGTATTAGCAGTGCAATCCAACTCCACAAATATATTTATATATATAATTTTAGGACTGAACATTAAAGAATCAAGCCTAAGATTTTTTTTCAAGTAGAATAAATATTCTTGTTCATCAAATATATCCTCCTGTTTCTTGATCATGTCACAGTGACAATGAGGGGTGGGCAAACAGCCATGGGAGCTTGTCATTATGTAGAGGAGATTGTTCTGCAATTAAGTTACTAGTAGGTCAAATAATATTTTATTTTCTAATTTCGGTTTTTAAACACCAAAGCACTCATGTGAATCTGTGGAAAGTTAGGCACCAAATTAAGAGTTGAACTGCCTTTTCATGTGCAGAAAATAGAGCTGTTTCAAGCATTTCTGAGGGTGTAGATGATAAATACTGCTTTTCTAGTGGCATCTGAGCTTAGTTTGGTGATATGTGCTTGTTCTTAACACGTGGGATTGTGGGTGACCTTGCTTTTCTTGACTATAGCCTTGAGGGACAGGCTGATACTGTGGTGTATTTTGGGAACTATTCTTCCCTGCATACAAATAGATATACTACTGCTACTGTGCTGTTCTAGTCTACTTAGCTTTCTTACTTGCTGCAGCTAAAATATTCACTTATACTACTGCATTTATAATATAGGCTTGCCAGTTAAAAAAAAAAGAAAAGGAAGCCAAGACATTGTAACAAGCCGAAAGGAAAGGAAAGTTAGTGGGAGGAAAGTTGTTCAGCTGAAAAATAGAAGCTGCTTTTTCTTTTCCCCCAATGCTTTGGAGCAGATTTTGAGCAGTGCTTGTTAAGGAAAGAGGATAGTCATGTAAAATAGAAGGTAGGATTTTTAATAAGGAAAGTAATGATGGAAAACAACCAATAGGAACATGGGCAGGTAAAGAATAATTAGAGATCATCTTTAAATAGCATGAGAGTAAGAATTTTTTGCTCTGCTCACATCATTCTGTGTTGTGCCTTTTGCTGGGATTTTACACATTAGGATTGCCACGTATTGCTTAGTATTGTTAATACGCAAAATCCTGGCAAAAGGTTGACATTGTAATGGCTCTAAAGGACCCATTTCAATGTAAATCCTAAGGGTCTATCAATGTGCAGGGGATTTATGTGGGTGAGTCCCATTAATGGTAATGGGACTTATGTGCGTAAATCTCTTCTGCATTGATGGGAAAATAGACTCCTTAGTATGCAAAGTCTCATTTGAAATCAAAGAGCATTTGCATAAGATCCATACATAGCTTGGAACTCTGTGTGTTAAAAACAGTATGAAAGGAACATAATACACCTTAACCTCTTCAGTGGATAAATACTAGTGTAAAAAGAATATTTTGATATTATGTATTTTATTTTTAAAAACTGCAACAATATTTACATCCAGTGATTAGAAACCAAAATAATTGTCTTTTTATTATTGTGGATGATTGATTTTTACATGGAGTGTAGTTGAACAAAATAATTATGTATCATTGTGGAAATTTTGTGCCGAGCTTGTCCTAACTTTCTGCATGAAATACTTAATTTCGGACGACTTGGAGTTCAAGCAGAACCAAGATTTACCCTGGAACTGAGAGGTGTCTCCAGTGGCTGCCACCAAGTGTCGCTGTTGGCAAGAGCAAAGTTAAGCCGCGTCCGGCGCAGCTCGGGGAGAGTTAAAATATTTTGGAGGGAATGTACTTCTTTAATCTCCTCCTTGTAATACACAGGTGTTTGTTTTGTTAAGCTGTTTAATATATATTGCTTACCTCAGGGAGGCTCAAATGGACGTGACTGTGTTGCAACAAAATGTTGTTATTGCTTGGAGAATGTCTGAAATGTTGATGGTCTACTTTAGTCTTTGCTGTCTGGCATCCAGATTCACAGTATTACTTTTAAAGCTAACTCTGAGCAAAACCAGTTTAATTATTTTGCTATTTCTGTGTTTTTGAAGTGAGTGAAGGAGAAGATGATCTTGATTTTGCTGATGCAGGCAAGAAGTGGCCTGCAGAATGGTTTGTCGTTGGTTTTTTTTCAATCAGAAAAGGAGGAGCCTGGATGTAGGTAGCAATTTAAGGAGAGAGTTTTGAGTATGTGTGGCTGTGCAAGATTTCATCTGCCTACAAGAGGAAAAGCTATTTTATGCCTCCTGTAGTACCCCAGCTCAGGAATTGATATCAGTTCCTCCAGTGAGACTTCTCTCAGACTGAGGGGCCCTCTAAGGAGAGAGATCAGAGTTGAATGTATTTTAATATTAAGGATATCTGCTTTTTGTGCTCAGGATGAGTTAATAATTTGCCACTATAGATATAAAATTGTAGAATATAGGTGTTTTCCATTATTTTTATGCAAACAATAATAATCTTGCAACCCTTATCTCATCCTGTGAGTACTGGACAATTAAAGAGTAGCACTAGGAGTACAGCTTTAAATAAGCTTTAACAAGCATTCCAGAGTGCAAGGAACTTCTCCAAAAATTCCTTTCTTTTTGGTGGGCAGAATAAAAGTGGTTTGTGATTTATATCAGAAACGTATTTTTGTTTACAACACTTTTGTTTAATTAGAGAGGGTGGTGTGTGAATGGCACAGGTGAAAGCAATTTGTCCAGTTTTTCAACGAGTTGATATTTCTGAGTGCACTGACTGTTGTCTTTCCACTTCTAAGTAGCATAAAATATGAAATTATGCATCCTGATTATGGAGTTCCTAAAGGATGTTTTATATATGGTAGACCAAGTTCTTACTGAGAATGATGACACCTAGGATAAAGACAGATTACTCTTCTTTACTTTTTTTTTTTCCGGTTGTTTTATACTGGATAATATCTCACTACTTTTCTTCCAACTGGGAAGCCTGAATTACAATGACCATAAGATAGTGGGTTATGTCCCTGATATAAATATATCACACTAGGGGTAGTCACATTAAGAATTAGTCTGTATTCCTGTGTGTCTTTGAAGGAAAACTTTCCTACTCCTGTTTTTACGAACAGGTGATGCAAATGAAAGAGCTCCAACTGTCAGATGGAAGGGGAAAACAGCATTCCTGATTGTAGCACCTGACTGCACATGTAAATTGCATCAGAGACCCAGGTATCAGCTGGGTATTGTTCACCCATCAGTGTGGTATTAAACCTTTAGTGCCATACATCAGTGATCAGCAAACCTCAGCAGGGAAGAACACAGCTCAAAAACGAGCAGCTTTCACAGGTAAACTTTCAAAGGATATAGAGAAAATATGTCCTGAAGCTTTTCAGCTAAATTAGTCAAAAGTATTCTGAGGAGGAGGAATGGGGAAAGGGGCTGTGTTTTGTCTCTGAAGGGAGTTACAAACCGCAGGAGCTGAGGTGAGGGAGCTGCTTGTGCTGGCTGCTCTCAGTGGAGTGTCTGTGGGGTGATGTCCCCTTGCTTTTGGGAAACAGCAGCTTGACCTTGCTGGAGCTAAGCTCTGCCTCTGTCCCTGTGCAAAGTGTGGTTTTCTGGTAGCTACACCTCCAGTGGCAGCATTTGGGTAATGTAGCTGATGCTTTCTTTTTTTTTTTTTTTTAATGCCTATAGCACCAATGAGCTTCTTAAGGTAACTTTAAGACTAAGAGACAGAGGCTCTATTAAAGAGCAGTTGTTCTAGAAATAAGTTTCCTGTAATAGCAGTTCATATATGACCCAAATGAATATCTCAGTGCTTGTGAACTCAGTAATGCTGCACGATAACACAATTAAATATTTGTACAGTTATAGAACATCAGAAAAAAAATGAGGATGTTTCAGAATCTGTTATTCTTGTAACTTTAGGTTAACAGCAAGATTTTTTTTAAAAAACGAACAGATTAATTAAAATGGGCAAGATGTGAAATAACTTTCTATCTTCTAAAGTCATGAACAATTGTGTATATCATAGTTGCTATATCTGTGGCTAAGTGTATGTTGAGTGAATGCAGCTTTAACAATCTGTTCGTACAGTGCTAAGTTTGCAAGCTAAGTTGTTTCTTACAAGGTGATTTTGACACTAAGATGGGTTATGATACCACATGTAAAAGAAATTAATCACACAAAAGCTTTTCATTTGTAATAAGTGCACTTGAAGGAACCTGCAGGTTGCATCTAAAAAGACACAGCTTCTTGGATTCTACAAATGATCAGTTTTAACTTGGTTAATTTTAGTGAGTTTTAAGACTCAGTAAAGTTTTACTTGCACACATCATAATGAGACCACTTGTTTTAATCCTTGCAGGATCTAATCCTGGACAAATTTGGATACATGTACTGTATATATGGGGAAGCAGAGTACCACCTTCTTTTTGTGTGTGTCTTTTGCTTCATCTGCTTCCTAAAGACTTACTTTTTATTTACCCCTATTAGAAGTTTAGGACATGTTTTAAACTCAGGTTTTTAACTCTCCTGTTCTTTCTTTCTTGAATATTTTATTCTTTGTGTTATTAATGTCAATTTTGCAATCAAGATCTGTAACTCGGGGGAAGAGGTGAAGGCAGGGAGTGGAGTGCTGTTCTGCTTTGCAGGTTTGGCAACAATATGTGTTTTGAATAGGGATTTCAGCAATGAAGTCCTTGGAGGACTTTCCATTGTGCTTTTTGCAATTTATTTTGCCTTAAGAACACAAATGCTGTTGTGTTCAGAAAAGCCCTGTTTGTAGGTACAGAATATAGAAAGAAAAATATGTATCTATAAAAGAAATTATCTAGTGCTGGTTTTAGTGTATTCTGGAATACACTAATTCTGTGTAACTCTAACCAGGAAAAGCGTCATCTTTGGAAGCAGACTTGACCCTGCACCCATTCTGGAAATGTGATAATGGGCCTAAGAAATCTAGACTTTGTGGTGATTCAAAAGCAGACACAATGTAGAAAACAGTGAGATATGTCTGGGTCAATCAGCATGGAAACTAGAAGGGTGATGATGAAGGGAAAAAGGGAATCTCTGAATGTGATGACTGTGACTTTTGTGGTCCAGGTTTTAACTGATGTTCCCTGCAGTCAGTAATGGAATTGTGTCTTCAGGTGCCTGAATTTGGCCTTCCAGGAAGTTGTTGCAGTCAGACAGGAGTAAGAAATGAGGAAATTTTTTTCTTCTTAAAAACAGTGCAAACTGGTAACAAATTTAGTAGTTATTGTTCAAAGACTGTTAAAACCCACTTGAAATAACATGACAATGTCATCTTTACAGTGATAGTAGTTTGTTAATTAGCTGAGCTACCAAAATACCGAGATTATGGTTAAAATGGCTCTGAGTAGGAGGTGATAATGATGCACTGCCTGCTTTACAACACATTATATGCAGTGCACGTTAACTCCAGCAACAAGAAGAATCACAGATGTGTGCTTAAAAAGAAGAGGTGTGTTATGGGGGAAAAAAAATCAATGATAAGAAGCATCATTTTGATTTTATCCGTGTGCTGAAGTCTGTAAATTCAGGCTAATTTCATTTCCTTATGTTTACAAGGTAGCCCTGAACTGCACTGGGTATTGGTTAGTGCAGATACTGAGAATAACATTAGAGTGGCCATTACTCCCATGACTGGAGGGCAATGAACCCTGTGGTGCCCACCTTAGCCAGGTAAAGCCTTGCTGAGCTTACATGAGCAACAACTGTAGATCTACCATTTGTGCTTGTCATGCAAGAAATGACCATCCTGTTTCTGCTATTTTTGTAACCCCAGAGTTCATGCACGAACATATTTTCTTTCCTCCAGAGCTGTGAGGGGTTTTGGTGTTGTCTGTGTTTTTTCTGTCCTTGAGGAACTGGAAATGTGCATTTTAAAAGAGCTTGTAGGAAGGAGACAGAAACCCAGAGGGACTTTTTTAAAGTTTGATATTCCCTTTCCATTCATCCTTTTATTTCCTCTATGTTTTCTTTCAGAGTATAGTTATTTAATGAGACCTAGTAGACTTGATCTTACAAATCCTAGGTCAAATTTGTTGAGAAATACAAGAGAGAATTCTCAATCTCTTTTCTCTCATGTGGCCTCAACACTAGTGTCCATTGTACTAAGCAGTAGGGACTTTTTTGGGGGCTCAGTCTGGGGAGTCTTTTTGGTAGTTTAGGAGTTTGGGGAGCTCTGGCTCTTCTGGGAACCCAAGTCTTAAGTCTTATGACTGAGAATTGAATGGGATTTTAGATTTCAAATTTGTCTTACTAGATGACCCATAAAGATAATGCCTTAGTCTAGGAAGAGATCAAATAATTTTGTGTGAATAGCTGTAAGTAAAGCTTTATTGCTGTCATGGTGAGTATTCCAATTTTAGGATAATGGAAGGAGTAGCTAGTGTTGTATCCATCTCTTTTTAAGGGCTAAGTAATACTGAAACAAAGGATGTTAAATTTTATTTTCCAGATATTTTCTGGTACTTGGGAATTGCCAAACAATACAACTTCTTTGCCTCTTTCCAAACTGTTTTTTAGCTGTTCATTACATTGGCATTTAAAATTTTTCTATCTTTTAAAAGCAAATTTACTATCTGAAAAGTAAGCAGCACGTTGGACAATTTCTGCTTCATTTTCTGGGTTAAATTGCCAAAGAGGGAGGACCTTGGCAGGAGGGAGTCTGCTCTAGCTGCCCTTTGGGTGCCTCAGTTACTTTGGAATTTTGTTTCTTGATTGAGGTAATAAAAATGGATTTTAATTTGGAAAAAATGTCTGTATGCCTTTGATATTCCACAGGAAAATACTTTAAATAAGCTAGAAAATAGTTGCTATCCCTATAGTTTCAGATGTTCCTGCTTACTGAGCCTGGTCACTGGATGTATGGCAGGTAAAGAGCTCACAGAATGAGGTCCTTAATCAGAGGAAGACATTGCTTCCTATGCTCAAGAGCAAGGTATAAGACTGCACCATACAGTTACTTTAAACTTAACAATGTTGCTTTGACTATGAGTCCCTTTCAACTGGCAAAATTTTCTGTAAGGAAAAACACAGTCTAGTTAATTTTATGCCTGTAAGTATCTGTACTGTATATAATCAAATAACCAAAGGTATGTGGTGCAATAAGGTGATGCCAACACTCAGGTTGTGCATTAGAGCTGTGAGAAATTAGTGACATCAGTGCTATTTTCATGATTTCCTTTTGTTTACATAACCTACATGTTCTCTACAAGCATAGCTCCAAAACAACAGTAATTTTTTCATTATTGACATGTCTGAAATTCATTATGTTGTAAACGTATATTCCCAAGGATGACTAATGTGCTTAGAGGATTGTGTATAATGATTGCTTGGCATTCCATAGATTTGATCCAGAGAGAGGGTAAGATGTTCCTACAATTTTCTGAGCACCCTAATGTATCAGCTAGATACACCAGCAGTTATTTCTGGTGTGTTCTGCAGGATATTGCATGTGTTTGCTTAAATAATGTCATTCTTCAAGATATTATCAGAAGAATGGGTGGAATGTAAATTATGAGTAGCAAAATATATGTGTGGTAACCTTAGTTTTGCTAATAGGAAGGACAACCTTTCTTTCAAGAAACACTTGAGAACTGTGTGTATTTGCCCAAGAACACTGTGCACTCCCCCATGTACATTGGGGTGGGGGTAAGAAATATCCATGGGAAGACAGGAATAAGATCTCTTATAAATTAGGGACATGTGGTGAGCTGGTGTACCACTCACACCTCAAAGGAACGCAAGAAACTAACTTGAGCAGACCCTTCTGCTGTGTGAACCTCAGGTTTTATGGATCTTCTTTTTTTTTTTTTTAAATTCTCCATTCAAAATGCCTAAGAGGCTTTGAATTAATCTTCTCAGATTTATATGAGTAATTTTTAAATGGTGTTAGATTTCTTTGTTTTGTTTTAGCAAGTTAGCGAGTTTGATTTATTTTGAGAAAGTGTTTGCAGTCATAATTAAGAGAGATAGTAAGCTTAGTGTTAATTACACAAATTGATGTGAATATCTGATTGAGTCCTGAGAGGGTTAGATTTTTTCCAGCTGTGAGAGAGATGACATTAAAAGATGGATAATTTGTAAGTTGACTGCATGAGTTAAAGGAATTTGCAATAAAAATATGAATGTATTTCTAAACTTAAATAGCAAAATGTTTTATGATCTTGGGTGGCTTTAATACACTAGTAGTGTGATGGAGAAACTAAACTGTGAGTCTATGGTAGAGAGAGAGGGCAGGACCTTCCTCTTCTGTGGGAAATACTGATTTTTCTCTTTAGAAGACTGAAGAAGATCTGACTATTTATCTGTGTTCAGTAAAATCCTAGAAAATTCACGACTTTTGCTTCAGCATGTTTTGGAGAAGAACAAGGAGAAAGGGTTTACAAGTAGTAACTTCTGAGACGTGTAAGTTTGATTAATCACCTGTTTTCAACTGATACTCACTAGGAAGTTTCTGAATATTTTTTTTCATTTGCAGAATAATTTTCAGTGCAATTCAATTCAAGACCAAGTCTGAAGTTGACCTTGCTTTGGGGAGAGTAAGGGTTGGGTCAGATGACTTCCAAAGGTTTCCTGCAACATTATTTATTCTATGATTACAGTTTTAAGTCTGTGTTTGGAGCCAGTATACTAGAAGGCACCTCTGGCACTGGGTTCTGAAAAAAGCTGTAGTATCCTGATATTTACAGAAAACTTTTTATATGAGGTGTTGATCCTGAGGCCCCTTTCCATGAATTTTCTGTGGGGTTTTTTTTAGTGGTCTTGATTATTTATTTTTTAACAGTTAATCAGAAGAAACAATTAAGCTGCTCTGTTTAGATCTAATTATTTTATGAAGGTGCAGGATTTGCATGTGCTGATGTGTAATTTCAGAAAACCAGGAACAAAGAGGGGTTTTCTTCATTTCCTCCAAACAGCTGCAATGTATGACTGTGACAAACTCCCCATGAAATGTAAACTGCAGTATTTTTACTGAGTTTGGACATATATCACTTTGTACCAATGGATTTGAGATACTTCACTGAATTGTCATCTTCCCTTTCCTGAGTGCTGGACCTGGAATCACAATAATTGCCCTGAAGATGGCTTGTGTTGCAAGATTTCTCTCCTGTTGTGATTGATGTGTTCTCTAAAGTGGATTGAGCACTAATGGTGCCAATCCCAGTGGCACCTGTTCAGATTTCAGCCTTCCTGGCATGCTGCTCATGTACAGCATGAAGGATGTCCCTGTACCTAAGAAGAAAAACTTAAGGAATATGATGATTAGTATAAGAACTTAGATGCAAAACATGATGCTGTTGTGGTTTGATTAGTTTTGCTGTGAGGTTTTTATTTATTTATTTATTTATTCTTTTCTGACCGTTTTCTACCTGGAAAGGCAGTTGTCTCCCAGGAATTTGCCATGAGGAGGGCTGTTCCTAGAACAACAGAGGTACACTGCAGCCTCTTAAATTGCATCAGAGATGCATAAGTTTCTTTTCCCTAACATTTGTTTTTTGTAGGGAGAGGTGGCATAGGTAGGAGTAGGTATAGAGCACTAGGAACTCTCTTGAGAGTTTATTGTACTCTACATTGGTAGAACCCTCTGTGTAACAGCAGAGGTGGCAGTTCTGTATTTCAGACAAGGCCTCAGTTGGAATAACTTCACAGACCCCCTGGGTTTTATTTCTGTTTGAGAAAAAACTGAGTCTGGTATTACAGTATATCTTAGTTTTCAGCTCCTTCTGCTACTTAGAGTTTTAAATTGTTTATTTTATTCTCTTTCTCCTATTGAGATATTTGGAAAGAAAAATTACAAGAGAAATACTGGTTTTCATGTTGCAGGAAGGTGTTTTTCAAGAGTCATTAAGTTACTTGGAAATTTCCAGAACTATAATTTTGAAAATCTAGAGATAAAGGAAAACATACTTCTTTCTCATAATAAAGACTGTCTTCATTTAATTTTAAAAAATTATTTTCTCTGATAATAGCTATGTTGCTACATTAGCTGGTGCTCTATTTAGTGTGAGTCAGACAGGTAAATAATAAAAAAAGTTGAAAGACTTGAAAAAGTCATAAAGGTCTCTTGGAGTATAATGAATTCTATGACGAGATTAATGTTTTATAAAAGCAGTAGAAATCACCTGTATATTTACTGCCATACATCATTAATAAAGTCAATGCTGATGCTGCATATACATGCCTGTATCAAATATTTTATAGTGTGTATTCTTGGGTTTATAGAAATTTTAAATTTAATGCTACAGTAGTAAATCTATGTTTGGAGAAGAACCTAAGAAGAATCAAAGTACTACAATGAAAATATCTAGTATTTCAGTTAATTCAAAGTAAATGGGGAAATTAAATTTAAATATTTTTAAAGAGTCCTTGAATGGTTTGTTGATTAGAAACTAATGTAACTCCTTGTCTAAGATAAAACACCAAACAGGCAGCAGCTGCTGGTAATTGGTGCAAGTAATTGTAGAGCCAATAAGTTGAAGAAGTGCTTATTAAAAGAAACTGCCTTCCTATCTGCTTGTAAGTTCAATTGAGTAATGCACTCTACATGTGGTCTGACGGTACGTAAATTATACACCTGATTTAAAAACACTCCATCCACAAGAGCTCCTGTTTTGCTCATCCATAAAATTTTTACTTTCTTTATTACTAACTACTTGCAGCAGCATATGGCATAATATCTATGAAATTAGGCTTTGAGGACATCTTAGACTGGCACCCTGCTGACTTGAATCATGTGCTTAATGCATATTGCAGTGTTTTTAACCCGTTGAGTGCCCCAGGAAAGGCTCCGTGCTCTCACGGCAGGAATGCCCATGTGTCCTCACAGGCACAGCCTGCACACCCTGCTGATCCACTGGCATTCCACTGACAGTGATGGATTGGCCTTGAAATGACTGTTGCACAGACATCATTTAAAGCTCACTCCAAAGAAACTTTGGGGCTACAACTTCATCGTTTGGATCTGATAAAAAAATAGGTGGATTTGGGAAGAAGAGTTGTAATTAAAAATGAAGAATTTTTTTGATTTTTAAAACTGAAATTAAGCCATGCTACTCCTTCAGGATGTTAGTTTGAGTGCAGATTTTTCTGAAAAAAAATCCGTTAATATGATGCAATGATCTTCTACTAGAAGTTATTTGAGGTGATGTGGTGCACCCATCACGAAGGCGAGTTTCTGGTCACGTAAATAATAACTTCCTTTGGTCTGCTTCTGAGGAAAAAAAAAATCTATTTCCTCCCAACTCCAAATTTTGTCTTCAACTTAAAGCAAAACATTTACAGTCATCTTTTTCATTAAAAGTGCTGTAAGAAATCCAGCTGTCTACAGGCCGGAAAATGTTTTGTTGTACCTCTAATGAGTCGTGTACTGTGGGTAAAACCTGAAGGAAAAACTACTGTAGATATCCACTAAACTGATAATTAAATATTGGGGGAGAGGGGGAGTAAAACCATCTGGTTCAACTGTCACAGAAAAGTCATTTGGATGATTTCATTGTGGGCTTTGTGAAAGCTTTCAGAGCGTTCTTTGGGAACAATTTATAGTCTGAATAATGGTTTCCTTAGCTTCTTGACAGTAATTTTTAATGGAAGAATTTTATTGGAACTGATTAAGAGGTTAAGTGTTTTATTTTTAAACAGAAATAAACTTACACTTTAAGTTACTGCTTTAGCCCCAAGGCTAACTGGGCAGTGTGATTTACTCCAGTTCTCTATTTGTTGTGGTTTTCTTGAGTACATTTGAACAAGATTTGTGCTGCAAAGTTCTGCTGCTGAGGTTGGTTTACAGTCAGAAAATGACTGCTGATGGACGTGGTGTTCTGTAAAAGCTGAAGTCCTGGGAAAAGGGTCCCCTGCCATGTAGCCAACAGTGTTCCAGGAGTCAGCTGAATCCATGAGCTCCTTGTGTCATTGCAGATGCGTCTGGACTGGAGGGTTTCACCAGCTGACTCGCTTGGCCTTGCTGGTCTGGCCAGGCACCAGTTCCAGGGCATCATAAGCCTGTTAAAAATGCTTATCTGCATAGATAACTAGTATGGCAAACAGCTAGCTAAAGAAATCTGAGGATGTTCATAAAAATAATTAATATTGATATCTATCAGTAATAGTAAAAGTAGTGGCTAATTCCTACCTACAGAGGCACGGGTTTAGTTGAAATGTAGACTGAAAAAGGGGTTCTGAAACCACAAGCCCTTCTGGTAAACTTCTTACTTTGAACCTGGCTTCTTTTGGCATCATTTGACATTCTAAGTTGCAGACAAATGCTTGACCTGTAGCCTGGACCCTCCAGCCTCTGGAAGTGCTTTCTCCTTGGTTTGCTAATCTTTTACCATGACTTAGTGTTGTTGGAATGGAGCTTCTGTGTGCTGTTGACAGTGGTTGAAAGTTAGGGAATATCAAGAAAGCTGAATTGTTTCCTTTCAGTCTTTAGCTTCAGGTGGGTGGCAATAGGCTCCCTGGCACTTAGGCCTGAATTTCAGCTTTCTTGATTGTAGAGGAAAAGTGAATGTTAAAGGATCAGAACAGGCACTATAATTATTGTATTTGATATATATTCTTTATTACTGAGGAGGTGACAAAAAAGGCAACTTAGCTTTTAAAAAAAATCTCATGCTTTAGAAGCTTCACAACCTGTTGCCAGCAGGTTGGAAGAGAGATTTTTTTAACTAAGAGCAATGACAATATAGTCCTTTCAACAACTCTAATAAATACTGTGTCTATAAAAGGTGGTTTTAAGTATTTAGATGTTGAATGTGGACTAATCCCTGCACATTCGAACTTGAAAATGAGTTGGGTGCTGGTTTTTGGTTCTCTCTTTGTTCTTATTGATTGTTTGGGGGTTTGTTTCACTGAGAGAAAGGATGGATTGTATTTCCTTCTTAGACTTAACTGGATGTATTCCCCAGTTGCCTATCCATTATTCATCACAGTCTTCATCTACAAATTCTTATCTGGGAACTGGGAGGTGAAAGCAAAGGCAGTGTATTGCAAGTAGAAATGATGATGGAAAAAAAAAAAACCACCTCAAGGAAGAATGCAAAATGAACTTTTCTAAGGTGAATTTATGTCTAATATATCTTTAAAGATGAGCTAGAGGATGAAATTGTTCCTTGAGGACAAAATACAATAAGCCAGTAAACCAAATATTTAAAAAATATTAACATTGATTTTCTTTGTGTTCATGTGCAACCTTAATGCGAGGAGGGATTCCTTTTGACCAATTTATTAAGCAAAATCATCATGCAATATAAACATCTTTTTAACAAGTTCATTAGTACCCAAAGTCCTTTTGACTCAGTGTGTTATTTCTGATAGTGGCCCAAGACAGAATGTAAGAACAAGACACTCACAACATAATTCTTCTTCAGACTACTTCCTTGGCTGCCAGGGTTTTTTCTATGACCTTCAATGGATTTTTATGCTGCTGTATCACATATTTTGTAAAAATGGTCTTGAATTTTGTAGCTTTTTTATATCCCTCATCTCTAGACTCCTGTCCAGACTTGACAATCTTTGTTGTCTTTAAGTCTTTGCTGTTTCTATTATATAATTTGGGGAGGGAAAGCAAAGAATTGCATTAAGTAGTGAAGATATAGAAACACCATGTGATTTCCTAATTTGTTCTCTTTCTTGAAATATTCATGATATTTAGCTGACATTTTTGGCTGCAAGTATTGAGCTGGTCTGTTCATAAAAGAATTTCTTCTATGACCAAATGGCAGTAGTCAGCTGGGAACCTCTGTATGCATAGGTAAAAGGAGAGTGTTTGGTCTTCACAGCTATATCTTGACTTTTATCAACAATTACTTTCATTGGCCATTTTATTGCTCATTGAGTTGGTACTGTAACAGTCCTCCATGACACTCCAATTAGGGATTTTTGCCCCACTAACTCTAGTGACCTCATTTCTTTGAATACTACAAATAGTGTGGACCTTATCACATATCTTCATGAACTGCTACTGCTCACATCAGACTGCTATGAAAATTGTTTGCCTGCTCGTTACCCTTTATTTCCCTTATTTTGTTGTTTAAAGGGGTTTTATTATTTTAAATTTTTTTTATTTATTATGCAGGTGAGAAGTTTCCCATTTATCTCTGGGCAAGAGGTATTATCTGGGGTCCTCTGCCATTCATGTCCTTTTAACTAGTTTGTAGTTGCTGGACCACGTGAGAGGTGGTGGTGATGCTCCTGTTGCCACTTTACTGGATCAAGTGATGGGGGTTCTGCTGCAAAACTCCAAATATGAACCTCACCAATTACCCAGGTTGGGTGATCAGGCAGGGGTCTATGCTATATTTATCTTTAACCCCTATTAAAGTTATTCAAAGAGTAGAAAAGAGTACTTTTCACTGCATTTGTGATTTTCAGCTTTATTCTTTCCACCAAGCACTGTGATCAAGGTGATGCCCTGGCCTGTAAATGATATGGGTGGGGCTCCTTTCAGGTGGCTGCAACCGGTTTATTCCGACAAGGTTTGCAGATGTAAAATGTGGGTTGCACCTGTTTTGGCAACATGTTGCAATTGTGCAGTGAAGGAAACGAGTGCCAGTAGAATCCAATTAATTTGTTGCAGAGTTTAAGCTCTGATCATTGGATTAAACAAGGAATTGCTGGAAGAGAAAGCTGGTATCTATTCTAACAGTCAGTTACCAGTAAAATTTTCAATTTTAAATTTCAGATTTACTGTCTATACTTGTGAAAATATTTCCAGTGTAAGCCTGGTGACGTGTTAAGAATATCACCAAGAAATACATATTTAAATATTAATAGGTGCATGCACCACTTTCAGTGATGGTGAAATTAGACTGCAGTAGCCTGCTGAATGATAAACATTCATAAGATTAAGAACTAAAGCACTGTTCAGTAAGGGACAGGGTGGAAGAACTTAGGTGGCTTTGTTGTATTGTTATAGATTGGATAGGAAACTAAAATGTTTCTAATTATTCTGAAAACAAGAAAATTAATTTCAGATAGCTTTTTAAATTTGTATTTTATTTTTCTCCAGAAATAGCTTAATTGACTCTTACTTCAACAACTTTAAATCCTTTTAAAATACTATGTTAAAAAAAAATAAATCTTTAAAAGTGTTTCTTTTCCTTCAGTAGGGAGTTGCTTTAAGAGAAAAAATAAAAATCTGAACTACATATTGAATTTTCCAGGCTATGTTTCTGCACAGCAATCTTCTGAAAAAGTGCAATTATTTTTTTTTTCCACTCAAACATGCATTTGAGAGGAATGAGTAGATCAGATAAAGAGCTGAGATTCAATTCAACTCAACCTTGAGTCACTCTCTGACTCTGTCTCTTTAAAAAGGAAAAAAAAAACCCCAAGGTGGCAAAATCAATACAAACCAATAATAACTTCACATTTGTGGAAGCAACATGAATGGCTCTCCAAAATATTGAGACACATCCAAGTACATTTTAGCAGAGCTGATATTTATCAGAAGTCATTTGCCCTCAAGCAGATGCTCTCTTTCATTGTGCTCCTGTCACAAATGACTAAGATTTATGACAGACAATTACAGCATCTGCAGTTAGCAGCCTTATAATCAGCACCATTATTTAACGATTGGTGCAATAAACTGACTCCTGTTACTGTTTATCAGATATCAGTCAGTTCTGGCTATTTTCTTCAGCTCCCCAAATCACAGTATGGTGCAACCACTGCCTTTTAATGGCTAGTCAGAAGCAGGCACATTTTCACGTTTTGTACAGACTGCCGAGGAAAAAGAAAAGGCAACCAATTACATGTATGTATGGTGCCCTCTCATTTGAGATGCCTGTGTATGTAACTATCTCTATACAGTCTAAAACGTCTTGAAAAAAAATAACAGCTTTTACTATTTCAGATAAGAGCTTCTATTTAGGCTTCTGCATGGGGAAAAATGTCTTCTGTTTAAATATTCATGTTTTAAAGAGTGAATAAAATGTTGATATACTGTAGTAACCATACTGTCTTGCAGCATGAATTCTGTGTACATTTGAGGAAGGGACAACATCCATTCATTTTTAAGCCTCCTGAATGATGGGCAAATAAGAGACTTGTATTTTAAACTTAGTTATGTTCTTATCAAAATTAAAAGCTTAAGAAATGTCTCAGTTGAGCTTTCTAATGAATGGATATGATGTATTTTATGAGACTTCTATTTGTTCTGCATTTTTTCCTGGAAACCTTGTGAGAGGGAGACAGATGATGTTTGAGCTGCAAGTCCAGCTGAAAAGTGTATTATGACTTGCTTGTCATGCAAGGATGTAACTTCAGTGCCGTGTTCTGGCATTACTTAGACCAGTGATCACCAAATGTGAGTCGTTCCCTTAAATAAATGCTGTTGTAAGCAAATGCTGTGTGTAACTGAGAGAAGACTTTGTCACCTGTAGCCTGAACACTGAGTGTCCTAAGATTATTTTCTTTTTCTTAATTGCAATGCCTGCATCTTGTCTGCACTAGCTCTTGTCAGAGTATGGAAGATTTTATATTTATTGACATATTCTTTTATTGTAGCTGCTAAATGAGGCTGTGCGTTATCCATAAAGTTTTCAAGGAAAAGATTCACTGTTTAAAGCAACTAAGGAAAATAAGTTAGATCAGATTTTGTTTCTGCCAGTAGAAAAGAAAGTGAAGGTAAATAGCATTCTTCTGTTCTTTGTGGGTGTGAGTCATCTTGTCAACAAGCAGAATTTAAAATCACTTGAAATACTGAATGGAACTGAAATTGCTTGGTACAGATATTTCCTGATATGTGAAATTTAGGTATTTTATGACCATGTTTGTTGCCTTGTTTACCAATAAACTAAGAACACACAAGGCAGATTATGTTTTTTGGTCCAACAAGTACGTAACCTGTTGTTATTTTCTGTACATGGAATAACTGATTGGTCACATTTCTGAGTAATTTCAGCAAAGAGTCAAAAGCTAAAGCTATTACATATGCCTTTGGTTAAAATTTCCTTTTTGGCAATATTTTCATAGTTATTTCACTGTGTGTATTTGCTTGATTTTTTTCAAGACTGTACATGTGAGTGGTTATAATCTTAGAAGTCCTTAAATGAAATTTAGAGGTTTGATTTCAAGGTTCTTTTTTGACTAGACTAATCACCATTAAAATTGGCTTCTTATATTTTCAGTAGTTCATAAATATATTTTTCTTTTGTAACAATTTTAGATGAATTCTGCATTGATAGGAGATATTAAGTCTACTAAAATTGAGTGTATGAAATGTAATTTCTTGTCCAAATTTACCTTTGTAACACTGTAATACACTTGAGAGGGTATGTCTTAAAAAAATAAGACAAAAAACCAAACCAACAAAAAACTCAAAACAAACAAAGAAAAAACCAGTAGAAAAGCTGACTTCTGAAAATTGCACCTTGATTTGTATCTTTCTGATTTTGAAGTCATTCATGAACATAGAATGTCATTAATATGCAGTCATGGAGCAGGTTTCTTTATGCTGATGAGTGTCTGCCATGGACTAGATTTAGACATCTGACTTATTTTATTCTCAGATGATGTAGATGTTAGGTGATATTTAAGATGATTAATAGTAGATGATACTAATGGTAGAAGCTACTCAGTGGTGGAATCACAGTAGTATTCAAATCAATAAAATTTAGTCTTCTAAATGCCAGAGCCATTTTTTAAAACAATTTCTGAAATATAAACTGTCCTTTCTATCCTCTTAAAGTTGTTCATATACTATAAATAAGAGATTCCCTAGATAAATTAAAGCCAGATATAAGACTTGGTCATATATTTATATACCTAAGCTCCCACTGATGGATTGACTCTGCCAGACAGGAATATTTGGTAACCAACAATAATGAACTCTGTGGTGGGTTTGGATTATTACACTGTACTGCTATGCTAAGTTCATGTAAGGAATAAAACTCCATTTTCTTCTCTCAGCTCCATTATAACAGGTTTAATCTGGCAAAAGAAGTTGTGGGACAGGGTAATACAAACTGTTTAAAGTGAATGCTAAAACATTTTGGAAGTGAAATTGGGATTTTTGCTTTCAACTAAAATGAGAAACCATTGTCTATCACCTATGCCAGAATTAGTAGGATGAGTTCCTGTAGATATTTATGACGTAGTTTGTGGGAAAAACTCACTTGTCCACTCCACCTGACCCAGCACATGCTCTAATGGGTGGAAAAGACTGTCCTTTATCACAATAGTTATTGAACCCAGCCAACAGCTAGTTAGTAATGAGTTGTTACAGTTTTAAGGAAGGATCGAATGACTAGTCATGTTGAAGCTTCAGGATGCTGTAGTGTGATTTGGTGTTAAAATTTGTGAAACCTTTTAAGCAGTTTATTTTTTTTTATTTTTTTTTTAAGGGAATGTTAAATGTCTTTTTTGTCATTTTTGCTTCAATTAGTAAAAGTCCTCAGAATTTTTTTGGAAACTTCTTTTGCTAGAGTAAACCCATTGTCCTCGTTTAGGAGCTGTCCAGGATGAGAGCAACAGGAAGAGGAGCAAGTGCCACACCTGTGACTTTCAGTGGAGGTTCATTCAAATGAACCTGTGGTCTTTTGATCATCAAGCATTTCCTTTGAAGATGTTTCGCCTCTACTCAGAACGTACTGAATAGATGGTGCCTGTTGTGGCAGTAGTTATGCACTTTTTCTTCCTCCTCTGGTAGCCAAAAGTGATTATGTGCACTGCTGATGGTACAGAGCAACTGTGCTTCTTATGGTCCACACACATAGCTTAGAGGTAGCTCAAGTCATATTTATTTTTTATTTCATCAGGAGATTTCTTTATAGGCTTAAATATATTTGTATGTAGGGTCTAATGACAGAGCATATCATCTTTCTCTGCTTTTTGTACTTCTCAAACAGAACTTGGGAAAAGAGGAGAGAATGCAGCTGCCGCTGCTTGCCTAAAGTTTGTACTTTTCTCCTTCACGTTTCAGTGAAATGCCATTTAGTGTGTAGGGTATTTTTCCTACCTTCTTCTTTACCTTTATAGCATGTGTGAGTAGCTTTGATTGTCTGTCTCTGTTGTTTACCATCTTTCTGTTTACAGGAACTTGTAAACTAGGAACAAGAACATAGAAACTATGGGTATTGCATTGGAACAATACACCATATGATAGTGGGTTTAATTTTACGTGAGTTGCCATTAAATGCAGTATCTCTAGGAAGGCATTTGTAATGCTCTTCCCAGTGAGAAGCTATTCCTATTCATCTCATTGTTAACCAAGAAATCTAGAGGAAAATCTGTAAATTAAAGCATTTCAGTAGAAGTTTGTAAACTGGGACAAAACTTTTCATCTTGTGCAGGGAGTCATTGTGAGATAGAATACCACTTTTATCTCAAAATAGTAGTTTCTCTGGGATAGGAATGCAAATGTAAGGCTGTGTCCCTGGAAGCATTTTCTTCCAAGAAGTACTTAAAATTAATATTAAATAAGCAGCAAAACATGATCTCCTGGTGTAATGCTGAGGAAAAGGCATCAAGAGCAACCTTTAGATATATCAGCAAGCAAAGAGTGTAAGGAATTATTAAGGCATTTCATGATCTTAGCGAGAATTTTATTGAAACACTTTATACAGTTGTTTCGTGGTTTGGGGCATTTTTTAAAACTTGGCTTACAATATGAGATTTTTAAAAGTTTGATCTTTTAATTTATCTCTCTCCCACCCCCAAAAGTCAAGTTGTAACTTTGTATGTGATAAGCTATGTGGGAGAAGGTTCCTGATAGCCAAGAGTTACTGTTGGTAAAGGATGGTGAACAGACACAGGCCGTGTCAGACTGAAACCAAACAGAAATTCAGTCAAATAGTCAAAACATCTTTTAAAATAGTGATTTTTACATATATCACTTCAAACATCTGCTCACAGTAGCTTTTGTAATCACATGCTCTTTATCATTCTTGATCTGTAAGAAGTTCATAATTCTGGAGATGGAAAACTTTTTGTTTCATCAAAGAACTTAAACTGCTTTAGTTGCAAAACTCCTCTGAGTGGCTGGACAGTATAATATAGTCATGATGGACAGTATTTGCCTACCTACAAATTTGGTCTTCCACAGAGGTAGAATATGCCCAAGACATTTCTTGGTGTGATACACTATACAACCAATAAAAGCTTGTAGCAGTAACACTTCTGTGATTAGTTTGTTCAGTAATTTGTAGAATTATGAATCCCTGGAAACATTTCAATGTAGCTTTTATTGGTTTTGTATTTTGTCCTAAAAAAAATCTCATGTGGTTGCCCTGACTGCCTGCTCTCTGTGTGCTGAATAACTACTTATTTTTGCTACTGAATTAAGACACGAAAATTACTTTCTTCTTTTTTTACTGAAGAAAGGTGATAGGTTCAACCAGTCAACCACCAGATCTCTTGAAATTAGAAACATTTTCTTTTGCAGTAGAGTAAGCACAGGAAAAAATATTGGCAGTTCAACTCAAATATTTGCCTCTTTACACCTTTGTCATCAGCACACGATTTTCTGTCAAAATTTCTAACTCTTTAATTTAAAAAAGTGTAGGTGCTAATCCTGTGGAATGTGGGATGAGTTTCTTGTAGTGCAGAGTGAGGACAGGACAGCAATGAGTGTAAAATGGATATGTGCTGTTTGCTGCAATGCATGTAGAGTATGTGCAGTTTGGGAAAAGAACTGGTAATAGCATTATTATATTTTTTTATTTAGTGTCCAAAAGAATTCAAAGTGCTTTCTAATGCAAATATTTCTGCAACTGTCAACCTAATACACCATGGGGGCAATGGAGAAATGTTATCCAGGGAAACTCTGAAGAGTTCCACAGTCCCCTTCTCTCATAGGTGTTGATTCATATTCATCAGTAAAATGCTGTATTATTCCTTGGATATTCCCAGCATCTCATTCTGTCATGTCATATTTGTTTCTGGATGACACAGATGAGATCAAATCTACTTTTTGTTAGATTTTAAGGGTGATATTTTGAGATATGTTACTATTCGTGTTGGAGTTGAATCTTGGTTTGTAAAGAAATCAACCAGGAAAAACACTGCTTCTGAGCTGGAGGAAGGATCTGCTGCACAACCACTTTTTAATCCTCCTTCCACTCATGGTTCTGTCATCACAGCCCGGGGATGGCCAAGCCAGACCAGACTGAATGGACCTCAGTCTGTGGCCTTTTCATCCTTTCCCCTCCAGCATCTTTAAATGATGATTTTAATAATCTTTAATTTTAATAATCTTTAAAAGCAATGCCTAGGAGTTTCAATTGGAGGTTTAACTGGAAGTAGTGATGATGTGATCTCCTGGTGAGGGGTGGAGTAAAAGAAAAAAAAAGGTGATGAATAGAGAGTAGGGGATGCAAAAGAAGCAGTAAGGTAGTAAAATAAAATAGTTGTTATTAAGATCAATACTGTTGCTTACCTTTACCGCTGTTTTTAGTACTAAAATGCATTCCTTTATTTAAAAGAATGCACTTTTGTCAAATAGTCAGTTCTTAGAAAATGTATTTTTGAAAAAAATTGTAGTATGGACACTTAGTTGACACCTGTGGAACTGGGGTGGTTGGAGTAGTTGGGTTTTTTTGAAGACTGTACAGTTGGGAATAATTTTTTACAGACCTGCACATTAGTCTGTTCTTGATTTTGAAAGCTGAGGTTGAGTGGGAAATTGTTGAATAAATAGTATAAGCCAGCATTATAGGGGTGAATCATCATGATGTGTGGTACTAGGAGAAAAAACAGGATTATTTTAGGTAGTTTTTGAGGTTTTGTGATTTTTTTGTTTCTGTTTTTTTTTCTTTTTCCTCTTGGATACACTACAGCAGTCTATGTAATAATAACAATACAATAATAAAAATGACTAAGAGTAATTTTAATTTATTTCTATGACTTTTATTATTTGCTTGATATTCTCTGGTATATTGTGAGACTTTTGTCTCAGTCCTGTCATATAGAAATATACATGTTTATCAGCTAGAGCTGTTTATAAGGCTATTTTTAGAAGATCTTTTTAGGGAGTTAAACTTTGTTTGAGCTAATTGTTTGTGTACAATGTAGTGATCGAGCTCCCCCTAGTGTATTAAAAAATCCCCCAAAGATTTAATCAAGTATTTAATGGATTAATAAAATTGGTAAATGTATTTTTGGGAGACATGTAAAATAACAACTTTGTTCCATTAGAAAAAAAATCACTACAGTTTTTGGAAAGGAATAAAAATACCTTTTATTTTTCTTCTCCATGTGCTTTTTACTGCAGTTTTTCTGGTGAAATGAAATGTGTCATGTTTCTAAAATAAATTTTTCATAAATTTGCTAATAGGAAACAAAGCTTCCAAAACATTTCTTTAAACACTAGAAAGTGTTACTGAATTCAGGGAATGACTGCATATTTACCAACTTCCTGTCCTCTTAGGAAAAGATTTGTGTCAAACAGAAATGTTTAGAGCAGCTCTTTCTGACATGAAAGTGTTTGGTGAAATCCTCTTTCTTTTTGTGGCTGTTACTCTCTATGCATCTAATGAAATCATAAACGGAAAATTATAGCTTCATTCGAGGGAATGTGAAGACTTACTCCAACAGATGGCATCAAAACACCGGGCTGAACTGTATGATTGCTGATTGTTAATTGCTTCTGTAAAACAATCCTTTTAAACAGAGTAATGCATTTTATCATACAGATTATAGTTCTACGCATTTTGGTTTTTCAATATGTGTTAACATTTTCTCCTCCAGTGTAAGATTTAGTGTTTGCATAATTATCGGATTAAACAACAGTGACTCAATTTTTTATTTTTTTTTTTAAGAAATGAGGACAAGAAGATGGAGAATTATGAATCACGATTTCTGTTTATTCAGAAATGCTAAATTACTGTACAAGTATGAGCTTTTATTATGCACAAAACAAACAGAGCAAGATGCCCTTAAGTGCAAAAACAATTACCTAGTCCAGCATTATTCACTCGAGAAACTCCCCGTGACGTTAGTGGAAGCCTTGGCTGTGTAAGGAAAGCAGAGTGCAAAAAGATACTGTACAATATCCATTAATCATTATGAAATCAATACCCCTGATTATCCATTTGTATTGTTCTTGCACCGTGAGGGCTGAATATTTTACACAAAGCTCAATGAATAGGGGGAAATTCTTTTAGATGACTTGGTTAGTCCATCAGTAATGATGTGGGGAATTACATGAGAGTTTATTTCGTGGAGTTGTTCTCTTGTTTCTAATGTAGTCAGCCTGAGAGTGTTGCAGAGATAGCATGCTCTTGTTTGAGGAGTCTGGAGGCACCTCTCTGCTGCTTTCTGTCCTTGAGCTGGTGGCGAGTTGTCCGGTTCTGATGAAGGATTGCATCCAGTTCACCAGGTGTGATTCAGGTTGGGGTGCACTATTTTCTCATAGAGGACTCTTGTGATCTTGCCTGGGTGAGTGTTGCTTTTTACCTCAATGTGATGGAGGGAGCCAGAACAGTGAGAAAATCAGGCTCAGAAAATAAATTAAGCAATAGCTGTGCAGACTTTGAAGACTTTTTCTCCAGACTGTTTTTTGTCACACTATTATATTGTTATATGTTCTACAATGCCTATTACATATAGACCATGTAATTATATTAATATTGTAACTATATTCTAATCAGAATGCAGCTGTTTGCTGAGTGGAATGTCAGGCCTGCAGTAATGTGCCATTAATTGGCCTTCGTGGCAACCTGTTAGAAAAAGGGGCGTGTTATGATTGTGTCCTGCAATGTGTTTTAGCTCGGTGGATCAAGAGGGGCTGTGGTCCTAATGATCTTTGTGCAGACCAGTAAATGGATAACAGGCAATTCCAATTGAGTTTTAATATCAATAACTTATTTGATGGTGTTTGTGACATCAGGAAATACCTAGTTACATTAATGAGCAAATATGAGCTGACCTGTCCTTAGCATTTTAAAGATACTTCACCTGAACAGTTTAGGGACCGCCTGGTATTGAATATTGAATGACATAGGTGTGTAAGGGATATGGTTCCACCAATTCATCATTCCTTCCCTAGGTTACTCCTGAAATGCACAGGAAATTGAAGCCACTTGAAAAGAGTCAATAAGCTGGAAGCAATAAGTTTGTCTAGACCAATTTAGGAAGTCCTTTATCTGTTCCTAGAGCATGTTTGAGTACTCTACAAAGGCTTTTTCTGTAATACTAGAAGAGAACAATAAACGAAAAAGAGGGAATTCTTCAATGCCCTCTTGTTGTAAAATACATCTATATTTTACCATAAGACACTGCAACTGGGTAAACCGAGGCAAGGGTTAGTGGCTTGATTTTCAAGAGAGTTTAATTCCCACATCTTTCACTGAAATGGGATTGCTAAGCGACAGGAAAGCAAAATGCATCTATATGGCTATGAGAAAACAGCAGTCTCTAGTCTGAGCCTTGTACTTTTATATTAGTGCTATTCTATTATTCATTTCTCTAACAATTTTACTTGCAGTTACAAACCTTGCATTCTGCCATGCAATGCATATAAATGCTTACAAAGTGAAGTTATCTGTTTTCCTGGTAGTGTGGAATGGGCCACAATTAACTTCATGCCAATAAAGCAGAAACTGGATTAGCCAGTGTAATGGTCCATTATGGAAGCTTTTGGAGTTGGCTGATGCATTAACAAGAATGTTCCTGTATGAAGTTAGATGTCTGAATCCTTTTGTAAGAAATATGGTTTTTGAAAGGTTGAGGAATGAGTAAGTACTAGTAATTTCTGAAGTCGGGCCACATACTATGGTGAAAGAATAAGGATTTTACAGTCAAAACTAAAAACAGTGGGAATAAAACCAAATCCAGACTTAAGCTGCATTCTGCTTTCACTAAAGATGGAAAACAATTTACTTATTCAGGCATAGAACCTGCTGTAGGCTGACATTGACTATGTTTATATTGCATATATGCAAAATTCATTTGTAGGGCCATCTGTTGTCCCATCCATAGTACCTGTGTGTGCTGACCTGGTGGAAATATAGGTAAGCTGATGTTGGCTGAACTGTCCAAAAAATACCCCACAAAGAAATTAATGACTTGCTTGCAGTGTTGCTGGTAAAAGCACTGATAGCACAAGTGAAAGCTCTTCTATTTTTTACACTTTTTAAAGCAAATTAATTATTTCATATGTAAAATCACAAAACTGTCATGAAAAACTATTTTACCCAGAAAATAGAGTATAAAATCAGAACTGTGGTAAGTATGCATTGAAACTAGATTATATTTATAAAAGCAGTGAGATTTATTTTTTTTTACTGACTTTGATTAGTACAGAGTAGGTCTGTTCTGTGCATCATATTGCTGTGTTATGCTCCATGAATTATATACAGCCAGTTTAAATCTGTCTTCAGACTGGTGAGACTTTTCTAGTTTAGGATCTTTGGTAGATCTGTTTAATTTCTGCTTTTGATGACACTGTGGTCACTGAGAAATTTGAAGAGGGCAGAATGGAGGATTAGAGTTGGTCTGTGGGACCCCAAAGCAGCTCCTCTCCCTCACTGAGGAAGTCCTTGTGCACTTCATGATGTGGTCAAGATGAGTGGTCTTGACTCTAGGAAATTAAAGACCAGAATTATTTTTATTATCAATAATAACAACAACAACTATATTCTACACTATTTTTATTCAGAAGGTCTCCAGTGTTAGTAGTGGCTATCTTTCATTATGCAGTTGTTTTTAAGAAGTTATTTTTATTGTCTCTAATCTTGAGGGATTTGGGGGTTTCCTTTGTTTACCTTTTAAAAGCTGTCTTAATGAGGTTGTTTTATACCATAATTTTCAGCTTTTCTTTAATAGTGTTAGCTAGACTATTCTTTTCTAATTTCCTATCTGTTAATGCAGCTTTTTTTTTCTTTTACCAAATTTTAACAGGACTCCATATCACTGTTATTAGGATGTCACACACACAAAAATGCCAGTAATGTTTTGAGCATGGGTGTTTTATTGTGTTTATTTCTAAATACATTTCATGAGGTTCCCTGGACAGAATCAAATAAATGAATCCTGCAAACATCTTCATTATGGTCTAGCCAGAAAAGAAAGGAAGCTGAATTAGGACTGTATTCTTAGCATAGTTCATAATAAGTGTTATCTTTATGACAAGCTTAAAGAACATAAATTGCTGAATCCCTAACAAAAAGCATTTGAAACAATCGGCTAATTAGGAAGGGGGGGGGGGGAGAAAGAGCAATATTTGTTTTCCTTTGCAGTCTAGATAAATAACGCTTAACATGAATACATAACTTATTTTGAATGATCTGTTGTGTCAGTATCTGGCACGTCTTTTTCAGTGACAACAATTAAGGATACGTGTAAATGGAAATGCAGACTATCTGTCATTGTCCATTTCCTGGTAGTGAAGCATGCAGTCTGCCTCCCAGCAAGATCGTTTTGCCAGGATGTGAGTGAGCTGGTCACAAAATGCATAGTTGATTATCTCATCGAAACACACTAATCCTGGCAAAGCTATCCACTATAGAAGACCCATTGTTTGTAATAGGTCAGTTGTTACATGGCTTTCAAACCTGACTTTGGATATACGTTTTATATATTTACTTACTGAAGCAAAATGATATGTCACGATGAAAACCAAACTTGAGAGAAGAAGATATATTAATCAGGAAAAGAAAGGAAAATACACTCTCTCCAGCGAGAAGAGATGAGGCAGTGACAAACACATGTTATTTGGCTCAGTACAGGAATAACTGAAATTATATGGCCCAGGCTACAGAAGAGATCTGACTGGATGATCTTAACAGTGTCTTTGAATATTTAATTGAAGACAGTGTTCAGCACGGAATGCATTTGAAGAACACTAACAAACATCTATTATATAATAATAATGGAATTAGATGATAGAGAAAATATTACAATTTGATATTTCTTAAAGTGAAAAAGCTGCATTAGAAATTTGACAGCTTCTTCAGCGCTGCTCTATTGGCAGCAAAGTAGAGTTTTCTAATGAAATATTAAAAGCAATATGGACAGAATGAGTGCTATAATTTTTCTATCAAAGTAAGTTGGGTACAAAAAATTTATATAAATTCAATAGTTTCAAAATTATAAATTTTTTTGTTTTCCATGTAGCTGTTAGTGTATAAGTGTTGAAAAAAAAATTTTTTCAATTTTAACATGAAAAAATATCAGCCATGTGTTAGAGAATACCTGACGTAGCTATTAAATTTTGGGTTAATTATCAAGTTGTTTTGTATTATTCTTCCAATACTTTCCATTTTGTAATAGTTCTTCCCTAAGCATTCTTGAAAATTGTAACAGTTTCCTAACTAAATATATTTTATGTTCTTTCATAATTTAGGTTTGTGGTAACTCTATGATGCTCACTAATACCTTTCTGAAGAACATAAAAATATTAAAAGAGTTACATTATGTGAAAAATATATAGAGGGTGGAAAGGAAGAAACATATGGTGGGAGGTAAAAGTTTTAGTAACTTCAAACATTATTCTTTAAATCTAGTCTTTAAATACTTTCACGTGAGAAAAATCAGAAATCTGTGAATTTTTTCCTGTTTTTCATGAAAATACAATAATTGCCAAGGGGAGAAACAGCTTAAAGGACATGGTGTGCAACTTCCTTGCAAAGATGCAAGATAATAATATAGTTAAACCTGACAAGGGAGTTTCAGTCCCTAACAACCTCCCCTCGTGCACACATCTCTTGATTTTTCTCTTGAGGACCTCCTGCTGAGGCTGTCTTCCACCTTTGCCCAAGATCCTTTTCCTTCCTGGTTTATTCCTGCTGGCTGGCTGTGCTGAGCTATGCCAGCAGCACATGAAGATTTACCTAAATTCTGAGTGGCCACACCCTGTGCAAACAGATGAGAACTTCTACAGTCCAAAATTAAAGCAAAGCTTATCCTTGTTAACACACATCAGGTCAACACCCCTCGGAGAAATTGGGACTAGACAACAACTTCTTGCTTCTTAGGAGAATATGTGCATTGTTACTGTTTGCAAGCTTTAGATCTCTTGAATCAGTAAGAAACCTGCAATGCATGCTGTGAATATCCTTACTGTCCTCAGCCCCCAGCCTGTTTCTAGCCTGAAGGGTTCCTGTCCCTGTGACAGGAAAAAAGTCCTGATTGTCCAGGTTACCTCACAGTGGATGCAAATTCTACATGAGGGGAGGGAAATCCCAGCTTCACGTTCATAAAGGGTGCCTTCACTGTCTGACTGGTTTATGTATGCTCTGTTTTGAATAAGAACAGACTGATAAATATGCTTATTACTTTCACAGCATCTTCTTTCTCAGGGTCTCCCAGCACTTTATAAACTCGAATGAATAATCCTCACGGTATAAATAACAAAGCAAGAAGCTGATTCCAGATGTCTTGATGTGAACCTCTTAGGAAATTGTAGCTTGGTTCACTTGTGCTGTGATGCTGCCTCTTCACATGTCCATGACCAGCACCTTTGACGTTTGTTGGCTAAAATCAAATCAGACTTGAAAGAAGCGTGGCAGTATTAAATATGTGTATTCCTGAAAGTTTTGTGAAGATTGGTGGCGGGACAAAGAAGTCCAAACTGATTTCAAAGTTGGGCAGATTGCAAACCTAATACAACCTTTTTGGCAGCAAGTGGCCAGTGGACATGCTCAGTTTTCTAGTTGTAGTCATGGCACGTACTGTTTCTTGCCTCTTGGGAATGCCCTCCAGGAACGGGTATGAGGGAGCTTGGGTTAACATAATGGAAACTGTCTATAAGCAAAATAAAAAATGAATTCTTAAGGAAAAAAATTCTTAAGGAAAAAAAATTTCTGCATGTGTAAGGAAACTAAATAAATTACAGTGTACATGCTGATGTGATGCTGAATATAATGTATGCCAAAATAACTGCTGTTTCCAAGAAACCTGATATTCTAGTATGTACTTCCAGTTTAATTGATAACACCACTTTTTCCCATAATTTTTCATCAAGGTAAATTAAAAATTTATAGTTAAACTCCAGTTTTCAGTAACCTAATTTTAAATAGGGATTAAAAAGGAATAGATTTATTTTTGCAATAAAATCTTTCTCCTTAAAGTGCCCCTAAAGACTAAGATACTACCTTGTGAATAGGAGACAGGAAGTTTTCTCCAGAGTGTTTTTAGAGTAACAATTTTTAAGGAAAAATGATATTTTCATTTCTACATTTTCATGCTATGTCAGCATGTTGCTTCACATTTTCAAACCTGTTCTTCCAGAAAGTTACCAGAGGGATAAAAAAAAAAAGAAACCCATATTCCTGCTTTCCTGCTCTTGCTGTCATGATAGAGACCACGAAGGCTTTAATAGGTTGACCTAGGAAGTCAGCAGGAAACATATGGAAGGTAAAAAGAAGTATCTCTATTGCTGTTGCAATAATGAGATGGGCTTGAGCTATAAAGTTTACACTGGGATTTTCACAGAAATACATAGTTCTGACTTTGTTTGAAATTAGGTATAATCTATCTGTTCTCAGAGGATGTGAATTTGATGTGAAGTTGAAGTGGTTTGAGAGTAGAATTAAGTTAAAAATCTCTGCGTATGTATGTGATGAAATACTTTCATAAAGAAGAGTCACTGAAAGGAGAGTATGGCTTTTATTGAGAAATAACATTTATAGCCTGTCCATCCACATCTCCCAATCCACTGTGATTTTTAAGGAAAACCTTTCATTGTCTTCTCACGAGTTTTATAAATAAATTTCTGGGACACGTTAAGCCGTCTTTAAGATGACCTTAATATTATTGATTTCTCTGGACAATTTAAATGAAAACTGAACCAGTATATTGAGAAACAGATTTAAAACTAAAAATTGAAAGCTACTACATAGAGTGCAAAGGACGTGACTAAAGATGAGGACACCCTGAGGGTGTAAAATCAAGGAGTTTGGATTCTGGTCCTTATTGTGGTATCACGTGTGGAAAAGTCATATTGAACTTGGTAGAAAAGTAAAGAGAAATTAATTTTTAAAAATCAGATTATAGAAAAATTTTCAAGACTTATCATACTTTATAGGTACAGGACCATTTTAAGTCAAGCTGACAAAATTTCTAGAGGTTTGTTGTGTAAGATGAGAAAAAGCAGCAGCTGACTCTTTTCAACAGTCCATGTAGATTTGAATATCAAATTATATTTTATTAGGCCACATCTAATTTTCTCATTCCTAGTCTTAACTGTGAGGACTTTGGAAGAGAGTTCTCCCAGCAGCTGTAGGTACAATATTACCTGTGACCAGAGAAAAGCTGGTTTCAGTTGAAGCTGAATTAGGCCAGCAGAAGTGTGCTGTCAGGTGTTTTTTGGTCCAGATTGGAAATCTGTTACATAATACCAATTCATGTGTTTGAACAGTATCAGCAGTAATTTAGGTGGTACAGGACTCTGTTCCTCACCTGTTCTCTAGGTAAGAGTTACAGTAGTAACTTAGAGTTGATGTTACACACTGTGTAAATGCTGCAAAGTATTCCTGTACAAGCAGAGACTCAGAAACATAAGAACTCTGATAGCAAGAACATTGTAATCTTTGGTACCAGAAAAGATTGTGGGTTTGCAGATTTCCCCTAGAGGAGAGGCTGAGTTCCCTGTGTTACTATTTATGATTGGCAACACAATGCATTTTCCACAGTCAACTTTGGGGTTGAAGATGTCAAAAAGTATGTGTAGGTAAGTAGACTATTTCTGAAAGGTGACTTGATTCCTACTTTCCTGATTATGGAATGTCTACTGATTCTAAAATGTATCTGGAAAGACCTGCAAAACCCAAATTAGTGAAAGGAAAATGGAAATGATGGTGATTTATGGAGAAGGTCCTCTTCACTCCTCAGTCTGGTATGTAATTCTTTACACTGTGAGAATCATAGAATCATTTAGGTTGGAAAAGACTCTGGTATAATAACTCTTCCATGAAGTTTATTCTTAGTATGAAATGATTTCCAGGAAAAACTTTCTGTCCAGCTGTCAGCACAAAACCGATTTCAGAATAAGTATTAGAGCTCTCCAAAATTTTCTGCATTATTTTCCTCTGTCAACTGTGTAATAGTCCCTAACAGCTAGTTGAGGGTGTTATGAAGGCAGTTCTTTTCTCTTTAATTGATATAAAATTCAGTTCACTAATTAATGAAAATAGAATGTCTTTTGATTAAATGCCACTTGAAATAAACACTGATAAACAGATTAATTTATATGTTTTATAATCTTGTAGGAAAAGAAACAGAATCACATTCACAATCAAGATCCTAAAGCTTTCATACTGATAGAGTCAGTGAGGGTCTGTCCTCAGACTTTGCAGGCAATGTACTGGTTGGATTCTGATGATCAGGAGCAATGTTTTCAGTGCAAAGGTTATTCAGATTGTCCAGCAGTCTGCTGGAGCAGAGACTTCTGCTTTGGTATTGGTTCACTGTACCTATAGGACCAGTACTAGGATGCAAAACTCTGCTGCAGGAATTAGTGTCTGGAATTTCTGAATGCAAGATCTGTATATGAAGTGTTCCTATTTGAGTTTTTCCTTTTTATTCTTCAGTGTGTGAAGCATATTGTTGATAGAATGACTGATGCTTCCTGCACCTATTCCTGGGAATGGTAGGGAGCATCAGAACTATAGTGTATGTATATTTAAGGGTATGTAGTTGTACAGTAGCATTTACTGTAGATCAATGTGGCTAAAAGCTATTCCTATGAGAAACATTATCTACTTTGCTGCTTATGCTGAATATAAGACAGCAGCTTGTTCTGGCTGCAACAGCACCAGTAAATGCTTTCTGGCTATCTGCTGCTTGAACATCTGGTGAATAACCTGTGAATTACACTGCTTGGCCAACCCCGGTGTTATCTAACCCCTGGGGCACTAATTCTCCGTGTGAGTCTCCCGAGGAAGATGAGGTATTTCATGAGACCAGGGGAAGTGGCAGTAGATCATTCCAGTAATGAGAAAAGGCAGGTTGTTGAGCAATGCTTTTACAGCTGCTCTGAAGCAACAGGAAGTGTCTGTGTGAAGCAGTCCATATGCAGTGTTGCACATTGACTTAAGCCATGAAACCTGTAAATTGGAAGAAGAGAATTTGCAGTTATTCCATTGCAGTTAGAATATGTTTCTTGCCCTATTAAATAGTGTTATTGCTGCTGTTAACTGTATACTGAGTATATGGTAACTGTATACTGTCTATGGTAATAGTTGGGGGTTACAGGGAGTCTGAATGGAGAACCAGTTTTTTTTAAAAAATTCTTACCTACTTTATCAGCAGGCTGCTCCTGAAGGATTCAGAAGGCTCAGTGACTTCTTCAGAAGGGTTTGAGATAATGCAGAATATACCAATATCATAGGTAGAAGCCTCATATATGATATCAACTGACTAATAACAGCTCAGATTTGAATATAAGTTCTAGAGTATGCATAAAAATGTGAGAGAAATTCTATTGAACTCTACTGATGAGGAAGACAAAAAAAATTAAGATATGTTTAGGTTCAAAGAAAGGGGAGACTGAGACTTGCTTTGGGCTCCTTCCCGGGAGTCCCAGACTGAGAGTTGCTGTGGTAACCCAAAGTACCTTAGAAGTTTTAAACTTTTATGCACCAAAGTACATGTGTAAATCAGGGGAAGAGACTTTATGTGCTAATGCCAGTTGTCTGTCACTCTGAGTTTCTATGTTACAGTAACTGCACAGAGAAAAAAAGAGAATGTTGGTGGGTTTTTTATGGCAGTAATGATCTCGTGATGGCATTGACAGCAAATGTTCCAGCAGTGTGCCCTAAATCCAGCATTTCTGGTGTTTGAACACGTGTTCCAGGTCAAAGTTCTCAAGAGCCTGATTTCAGTTGTTTGGCACTAAACTTCTTTCCCATCTGTTTTTTTCTATAAATTGCAATAGTTGAGTATGTATGCTCTAAACTAAGAAATCCTTCAAATCTGTGGGTGCCTGCATCTGTATCACAGTGCATGTATATCAGAGAACATTTAATGGGGCTGTAATTGAATCTAAGTAGTAAGAGACTTTTTAAAAATATTCCTTGGTGTTTCTATACTAATGGGATAAACGTCATATTTTAACTATTGCTCTGTATCAAATCTATTATGCACAGTATTCAATAATTCCCCAAATCTTGATTTACCCAATTGAAAGTGACCCTGGGCATAAATTTTAAGCAGAGGAAGGCTCTGATTCCTTGATCTTTGGCACCCTTTTGTTGAAACAGAACATGGTGTCTTAAATCAGCAGAATAATTTAGGAATGGTAGATACTGAAACAACTAATTTTTCTTTCCTGTAATCTGCATAGACTTCAAAATGCCTACAAAGCACAAAGTGCCAGTTCATATAATTTGTTGGCAAGGATAAAAAGAAGAAAGGAAATGATTTCCTAAGCGTGTGAATCAGCCCAGCTTTAACAGATATTTTTCTGTCATGTGCAGCCTGAGGGCTTATGCCTATCTGAGCTTTATTTGACAATTACCACTTGCCAGCATAATTAAATGATAATTTATAAATACTGAGAGAGCATTATGGGGAAGAGCAAATAGGTGCTTATCAGGGCATTGAATAAACTTGATCTGCCTCACTGGCAATTTTCATCTCTTATCTAGGTTGTTAACTGGTCTCCTTTTTTTTTTTTTCCCCCTGTTTTGTTTTGTTTAGGTTTGATAGCTGTTAGATTGATTGTATCTACCTGACTATATTTCTTATTTTTTTCACATTCCTAGCATTATTTTTTCTCCTACCGCTTGTGCCATCAATATTTTGTAAAATAGCAAATAGTAAAGGGCTTGTCATGGGTGTGTGTGCCTGTGTGAGAATGAGAAGAAAATCTGCATAACACATATTTGTTAGAGTTTTCATGGGGTTATTAATTGTAAGTCTCCTCCTTTTATTTATTTATTTTTGTGTGTGTTTAATGATTCTGGAGTAAGAGGAAGTCTCTAATAATACAGACTGTGGTGGATGATAGCCAGTTATGGAAAAGCTTTTCCATGGCCCTTCTTAGATAAAAATGAGATTAAATAGGCGTCACCAAAATTCTGTCATGCTCATGCTGGATATAAAAAAAATACCAAGCAAAGATTTCTAAAGGTTTGAGGTCTTTTGTACCATCAATGTTTCATTTAGAGGTTCTTGAGCCATTATAAAGAGTAGTGCCATTTCACACGAAAGTGTGTTGGAATATGGGTAGAAACACAGATTGGTGCTGGGCAATCTAGATAAAGAAGTCCAAGAAAAATCCTCTATTTGAATGGAAACAAATCGATTGAATGGCAAAAAATTGAATTTCCACGCCTTTTGAGAAGCATGTACAAGGAAGAGAAGGGGGTGGGGAAAGCAAGTCACATTAGTGGGTCACTAGGAAATTGAGTTTTTGAGACATTATGAAATTAAATAATTTTAGGGACTTCAGATTGGAGTTATAGTCAGTTGAGTGAACACTTAAGCCACCTCCGTACCAAAGAATAAAAAAATAAAGGGCTTCTGTGTTTAAGGTTGTCAATTTCTCAAATTATTCAGCATTTACTGCTTATAAATAGTAATTATTTGCTTTTCCCCCTCCAGAGCTGAAAATTATCTTTCATATTCAAATATTTAAATATACTGTGCTGTAGTTGGAGCACAAAAATTCCTAATGTCAGAACAGATTTTTGTACAAGGAATAATTTGAAAGTGGGGGATTAGTTTCCACCTTTTGAAACACAGTGCTTTCCGTAATCTTCAAACATTATTTAGGATAATGGAAGCCATCATCCTGGTTCTCAAATGTTAGCGCTTCCATTAGAATTTGCTGCTACCTCTTATTTTTTTATATTAAAATACAAGGCTTAAAAGGTATTATCTTACTAAAGGAGGGCAATTGTAGAGATGATTTGATTGAATAAAGGAAAAAGCTGTACAGGCCTTTTAAGATCAAGGATGTATTGATGGAAAGCTATCATTAGAGACAATTAATGTTCTCCAAGGGAAGAAATTGATTATGGACAGAGATGGACCCTAAGGAGCAGATATGTCTTAATGCTCCAGGGCCTTAAGGATTATACATTCCATTCACAGCATCTGTATTTTAACCCTTTATAAGGCCTGGAGTAGAATCTAACACTTAAGAAAACTCTGCATAGAGTTTTTAATAGGGGGAGTCTGTGGCTTTGGTGGCTGACTGACACATACTGATCCTTTAAGCTTGTTTGTTTTTTTTCTCAGGTATCATTTTGCCTAATAAAATGTCGGACTTCTCATATGTGATATGTAGTTTTGGATCATTTTAAGCTGCAGAACAAAAATTTTTGACACTGCAGTGCTATGGCAAGTGTATTCTATGACTGAGAAGACTTTTCTACTGTCTGAGGCTCACTCTTAAGAAGACTAATTTTTTTGCTTGTTTTAATACTTTAATAAAATTAGTTAAAATTTTATTCTAGGATAGACTGGAGTTAGAGGTGTAAGTCTGACTTCAGAAACTAAGTTTTGCCATTCTGAGTCTGAGCAGAAATACTGATGGAGCAGTCCCAGAACTGTTGCTCTGTCTGAGCTTTAGAGCCAATTCACAGATGGGCTGTTTATCATGTCAGTTTTCTTTGGCTTAGTTCTCAATGAAGGCAAATATTTGGCATATTTGCTCCAGTTAGTTTTTTAACTGGCTAAAATACAAATGCCTGGAACAGAGCAGCACAATATTTTCCCACCACCTCTGAAAGCCCAGATCAATTGCTGCATAATGCAGCAGCGCTGTGCCAAAATGAATCCTGCCACTTCTTTACCTCTTTAGCAGAGATGAGGTTGTGTGTGACTTCCCTTCTTCCTGCCTGTGCTGTTTCACAGTCCAGCAGACCCACAAGGAGGGGAAGTAACAGTGGTTTGATTTATTTTAAATGCTGTAAACTCATTGGTGTTCTATTCAGATTTTTTTTTGTCTTGTTATCCTTAAGTAAGGAAGCCTAATCTTATCATAAGGTCAAAATTTCACAGAGAAAGCAAGGAAATGCTTTTTTCATCTCAACATTTCAAACTTACTTAGAACTAAAATAGTGTAGCTAAAACCTACTGCATCATATTTGTAAAAGAGGCTGAGAAAATACATTTTTTCCGTAGCTTTGGGGTTTTTTTAAATATATTTTAGTGTGTTGTAGTTGGATCATACTTGAAATAGCATTACTTGATTTTACACTCCATCACATTTTCTTTAGTATGTAGGTAATCAGACTTATTTTCTGTAGAGATTTCTAATTGATTTTATGATTTAACTTTATTTCAGCTGACCAAAGAATTGTGGTATATTGTACAGAACATTTATATAAAAAAAATGACTCGATGAATTGTGCTGAAGTACCTTTTTCCCCTGACTTGTGTATATATGTAGATTTTTGTGCTGCCCTGAAGAGCAGTGTATAGGTTTCAATGAAAAATAGTGTGATACATTAAACAGCCAAAAATAATGATATTATAATTAATAGGGCAAGTCCAACTTTTATTCAGATGATAGGTGAGTTCTTTTGTATAACATTATGTATAGGAAACACTCCTTTGGAGACCACATATAACATGCTTGGTAGGATTAAGCTGATTAAAATAGGGGACAGAAATAAACAAAAAGAGAGCTCAGAAGTACAAGTGAGGAGACCCAGGGGGGAAAGGGTGATTCCAGAGAGAACCAATGCTTAGTCTGCTTGCTGTTATTTTCAAAAATTGCTTGGTACTATTTTTAAATAACTACTGCTTGGAAGATAAAATCCTTTCTCTCCGTCTTCCACCCCCCTGCCTTTTCTTCCTAAGCATCATTAGGGAAATACCCAAATCATGAGACAGGCAGAGAATGAGGATGTAAGTGAATGTTAAATACACTGGGCAGAATCAGCTTTCACCTGTTTTGGTGTCGGGTTTTTTTTTTTCCCCAAGCTGTGAGCACTCTTTAATTACAAGGTTAAAAAAAAATCCCACACATTTAAGACTAGTAACATATGTTGTTGTCAGCATGTATTTAGCACCTGCAGAAATGAACATGGAAAATGTGACAGCCCATAGGTGGAACACCCACTGTGCTGGCTGGGGGGGACTGTCAACAAATTTTACTTTGTTAATTTTTTCTTATTTTCAAAAAAATCCAAGAAAAAAAACTCTTAATAGTGCAGGTGTTCTGAGCATCATAGAAAAAGGATGTAATGGGGAAGAGGCAGTAACCTTTTCTAATGAAAGGCATTGCCCACACTGCTATGACTGAAAAACATTGTCTTTATTTTAGTACAAATTAAAATCACAAGGCCCAGTCTTACAGACATTTATTAGCAAATTTGTCAGGAGTGTTCCCACTGTGGCCCTGTTTATATTCCTGTTTCCTTCTGTGTATCTTTACTCTTTTAAGCCCCTTTTCCTCTTTGTTTCTATTTCTCATTTTAATCTTCCTGCACAGTCCAAGCACATTATTGAGATTACACAGGGAGGAGGCAGGCACTGGGGTGAGGCTTTGTGGGACTGGGTCCCTGGCGATTATGATCCTATTGCTTTTCCAGCAAAGTGCAGCTTCTGCAAGGGACACTAATGCTTCTCCTGTGTGGATTTGCCACCAGGTGTTGCTGTGCAACTTGTCACCCACCCTGCTCAGATGGTGAAAGCTCATTCTCCCAAGTTATGATACCAACTGTCCTGTAACCTCCTGGACTGTTCTACTAGTAAAGTGCCTCAAATATAAACTGTAGACTCATTAAGCATCTGGAAAAAATGTAGGCTTGTTAGAATTTTGAAATTTTTCTTTATCCACCAAATTGCAATATCTTTATTCAGGCTAAAATTGAACATGTGTTTGGTGGAGGGGAAGTAATAAAAAGAATTGTTGAAATAATGTTGTACAGTATAATGATGTTTCTGATTACTGATACTCAATTTTATATGTATTACAGCAACATTCAGAGATTCTGGTCTTTCCACTGATTTGATGTACTTTGTATCACATCTCTATCCTGGATAGGGAACGAGGGTCTCTGGTCAGAATGCTTGCAGTTAAGAATGTAATCTTGCACCAAGTCCAAAGAACACATCTTTTCTTAGAAGTACTAAAATTATATTGATGATATAAAAAAATTCTCTTTGAAAATACCTTGAATTGTATGATTCCCATCCAAACAGCTGTGTAACCTGTGGGATATACCTCAGCTTTGTGTCAGGGGGACCATCTGTCTTAATGGCACCGCTTCCTGCCACTGGTCTCTGCCTGAATTGCCAAAAAGAAATTAATTTGTATTCACTTTGTGATTTTTGATGGATAGTTGTCCACTAGACTGAGATTGAGAACATCAAGTTAGGTTGTTGAACTATCACCAGAGGATGATAATTTCTTGGTTATTGGTTGATGTTCTAAGAGTTTGGAATATAAACCAAACAAACTATACTGGTTTTTTTCTGGGACTCTGCATGATATGAGGGGGTTTATGCCAGTATCTGTTTTGTTAATGTGGTTTTGACTTACTTGCACTTATGTTTGTGCAGACCAGGAAGAAGACACAGGAAAGATACATAGTTAGTTAGGGGCAAAGAGAAACCTTTTCCTCCTTTGTGTAGGAGGTGGAGTCAGAGCTGGGGGTGTTTCCTGGATGTAGTGCTTTTGAATAGAGCCAAGGATTTTCCTTTTCCTCTTCACAATGTCTCTCCTGGACTTTGCTGTTATGACTTCTCAGTCATAATGGATATCTGAGTCTTCCTTACTCACAAGGCTCGGTCTGGTACTTGATGTGTTCTTGAAAGGTCTTGGAAGCAAGTCTCCTAAAGATCTTGTATGTAAGGAAGCTGTGTGTTGCTAAGCAGTGTTGCCCGGAGTGAGCTTCTAACTGGCATGAAGAAGCAGATGTTGTGACCTCTTTGGTGGAAGCCAAGATGCCAGTGGATGCAGGGGAACATGGCTGCTGTCCCTGATCCAAATCCAGCCAGAGCATGAGTGAGGAAACCTCTTGGTTTTCCATTTGATGAGCTTTGCCCAGCTGTTTTGTGCAAGCTCTAACGGAGGGACAGAACTGAAAGTCTGTCAGTTTTTCTGTTCTCAGACCAGTTCTTCATCCCTAATTCCAAGTGCATATTAATCCTTCTTAAAGAAGTTAATTGCTTTGCAGAATGACTTCTAGCTGGGAAGTTAAATTGGACTACTTTTTTTTCTTCTTCTGTTACTGGTATGTATTGTGGTGTGAGACACCAAATTCAGGACAAAAGACCAGCTTTGGTCACTCTGACGTTCCAGGGTTCTCCTAGAAGAAAAATAGAGACTTAAAAATTTAGATCTGATTTATAATGCTGCAAAAAAGCCTGCAAAAGTGAATCCATAAAGGCCAGGTGTTATTTATTGGAGTTGAGCTAAGTTAATATTTTGAATAATACAAACCTAATGTATAAGGTATTAAATAAGAAACTGGAGCTAATTTGTAGAAGCTTTTTGCTGTGGTGTTAACTGTGGCTCCAGTCTGACTCATATGTATTCAGGAAGTGCAGAAAATGTTACTAATGAATATGTAATACATAAGGTCATGTTTCATATATTCAAAATAGTCTGTGAGTGCACAGAGTGTTTTGCTACCAAAGAGGTAGGCAGGACAGCTGAAACTGCACGAGGAATTACAGCACTTTCCAAGCTGGAGGTGGGATGGATTAAACTCTTAAAAAAAAAGGAAAAGATATTTAACAGTCTCCATTTGCAAGGCTACAGCGAGCAGTGGGAAACATAACAAAATAAAACCCATTGTTGCCATTCAGAGCAGCAGTGGATTGTGGAGTTCCAGCATGGAGATACCAGTGGCTGTGTCTGGGAGAGGCTCGGGCATCCTCCCCGCCGTGCCAGGCGCCGGGAAAGGCACGTTTTGCACCTCGGAGCAGAGGTTGGCCAGTGTTTTGCTGGGGTCCCAGAGGGGCTATCAGTGTAACGAGAATCTGTTTGCAGTAATCTGTGGCAGCGTTGACAGAATGTTCCAAACCATCTGCTCGAGGGGATGGCGTTAACTCTATCAAATCCTCGTATTTTAAGAACGCTGATCTCCGGGCCCAGGAGGATTGGTGACAGGGAGTTCTTGCCAGGCCTGCATTAGGCTGCCTTCATCTCATCACCAAATACACTAATGCCCCCTAGACAAGATGCTAAATATGTGTGAAATTAGAGAAGCAGAATTATGGATTGGAGGAATAAGACACAGAAATTTTCCTAATTTCTGTCGGTGGTTTATTTTATTTAAAATACAAATACTAACCTACTTTTTTAAAAAAAATGATCACCATTCACTGCAGAGATGTAGGGAATGCTGTGTTTTACCTTTCCTGATAAAGTGGCTGAAATGTACATGCAGGCCTTTAGTCAACCCTGTTGCATCTCTGAGTTTAGAAGAAGTTACTGGCTTTGGGAAAATTGTCTCATTTTTAGCAAACACTGAGCTGGTTAGCAGCCTTCCACAGAATATGCTGATAGTTTTAATAGCACATGAAGAAAAAGCTAACATTTTGCCCTGAATGTTAAGGGCACAGAACATTACTTTGCATATCTCCTGAAACATTGCACTCCTTCGTTTCTTTCATTTTCAACGTATTTTAATCACCATAGAGAAGGGATCACGTGTATAGGGCTACTCACAGGGATTAGGTTTAGTCTAGTGATGCTAATGTCCCTTGGCTTCTTGTGCTGCCAATAGGGAGGGGGAGCCAGAGAGGCTCCTCCAGGGCACCTCTAGTGAGCACATCTTTTGCCTTTTCCAGCAGTGTGTGTAGGGAGATCAGCCTCGTTAGGCCTTTGTGAATGTCTCCTTCCTCTTAGCACATATGAGTCATCCCCCTGACGTCTGTAGAAGTATTCCTATCATCTTTGCAGTATTAGGAGACACAGACTGTGTTTGGTTTATGTGGCAAGGCTGGGGAGGGGTGATTCAGCCCTTGTGAAAAGAGGCCCCATCCGTGTTAGGTAGAGCCACTTCCAGATGACTCCAAAATCGATCTATGGGAGGTCAAAGCAGAATCCATCAGGGATATTTGGGGTACCCCTGGAGAAGACCTCTAGGAAGGGATAAAAAACACTGCACAACAGCCGAGAGAGAGGAGGTACAGACAGCAAAGATTAAACCAGTGCACATATGAAACGTGATAGGTCAGAGCAAAGCTCCACATAGTCCAGCATCGTGTGCCCACTGACACTTGGTAGTGTAGGAAAAGAGCATAAGAATCAGGTGAGGTGTATGTGACTCTTTCCATGATACTCTCCTTTGAATAACAAGGGGTGCAGGCACTGTATCCAGACTGTTGTGTATAATAGCAGGGACCTTTCTTTCATGAATGCATTGAGTCACTTTTGCCTTTTGAAAATTTGTGGTGATTAGTTATATAATTTAATTAGTTAGATTGATAACATAGGTCCTTTGTGTGCTTACAAGCTTCTACTGGATATTTTCATTAAAGGCATATTGGCTTTTTTGTGTTGTGAGGCACAGTGACTAACAGTTCTCTCCTTCCTGAGATTTATGACTGTATCAATCTCAGTGAGGCCAAGATGTTCCAGACAGAAGATATTTAATATGGTTGTTCATCTGCTGCCATCCATATCTTCTGAGAAGGGTGGCCAAGATGTGGGTACATATTAGTTTTATGTGGTAGCATAATTATATTCTTTCGTATTCTAAACTCACTTGCTAGTAATTACTGATATTATTTGCCTCTTTACTGTTAGTTGAGCTCTGAATTGAAAACTAGAATACAATCCAGCAATTTCATGTTTGAGTTTCTTTAGAGCTCTTGAGTGAACTGTGACATTCTAAAATTCCTTCTTCCAACACTGATTCTGACTTTAAGCACGAAAGCAGCTAATGCTGGGGTTTGTATTGGGTTAATAGACAAGTATTCCAAAGGCAGCAGTTCCTCTACATTTTTATAGGATCTGAATACTGGAAGACAGAGTTGCTCTCATTTGGGTTTTTTCTGAGAATGTTACAGTTTCATCCATCTGAAATGGCTACTGGTTTAAGTTCTAAAAATATTTTGGAGAACTTCAAACCTGCTTTAGCTTCATTTTCCTTAAATCCTGTAAGATTTTTCCATAAGATACAGCTCTATGGCAGCTGCAGACAAAGTTCCAGGTTTGAAAGTGAATGGTCCAATTTTCAGTAAACATCCAAGTGCATACAGTGATGACTTGAGGGAGAAACTTTAAAATTTGAATCGTTTCAAATGCCCACAGGGTGCCACAATGCCTTTATAGTTATTTTGCATCTTGAAAGCTGTTCTAGCAACTCTGAGCACTGTGGGATAATCCACAGTACAGGACACAAAAAAAGGAGGGGATACTGGAAAATTAATAAAGAACTAAAATTTCCTCCTTGGCCCCACTGTAGGTACTTTCAGGTTCCCTTTGGGTTTAAGTCTCTCAGACTTAGGAGTTTTGTTTCTTAGCATGACCATGACATAGACCTAAGAAAATACTGTTGTTCTTTCTTTCCCATTTTATTGAGAAGGGTTAATCTAAAATGTCCTATCATTACTGGAGTACATGGAATGTATGTATCAGGTCTCTTATCTGCTTAGGCACAGGATAGGGGAGGTGCTGACACCTAGGAAAAAAATTAGGTGAACTTGTGGGTTGTACTACCTGAATTCAGTGATACTGATGTGCTGAACATTCCTCGTGGTGTGCAAGTTGTCATTCCAGTGTGTCACGATCAAGTGTGTCAGAATAAGACTTGTTATTATCTTTTGAACACATTTTTTTCTCCTTTAAAAACAAATAGTGGCAAGTGGGAAATTCAATGTCACTTATTTTGTTGGTTTTGTATTTGGGGAGAGAAAATAAAAGGAAGAGAGACCTGTGTGTTTTACTGAAGGAAGTGCTTTAGGGCTTTTGCTAGTCCCTTTAGTGCATCTCATCTCTTGCACTTGCTTCATTGAATACAGTCCCTTTGTAGCTCATTTTTTCAGCTGCTTCAATGAGTACACACATCATATTTCATCTCCTATGGCTGCTTCACTGACTTCCCTTAGTGTGTCTCTGTTGTTAATCTTCCATCCTGCTCTGCCCACCCCCATCAACTCAGTAACATGCAGAGGAAGAGATTCTTGTAGTTATCAGTGACACTTCTTCAGTGAAATATGTGATATTTCCACTTGTTTAATTATTATTTCTTTTCTTCTTTTATATTAAAGGCAAATATAGGTATTTTTTTTGACTGTCCAGTGGAGCACCCTACCCATTCAACTTAAATTGCACCCACTCCCCACCTCTGGTGGAAAACCAGGAAAACTTAAAATTAGAAATACTTAGACTGGAGGCTAAACATTTTGTACCTTTTCAAAAAGTTTCTTATGGGAATACATACAATGAAAAGAGCAATTACATGCACAGCATGTCAAGTAACTACTTTTATGCATGTAGACAGTTGAGATAGTACTTGGAATAATTCTGGTAGGAAATGGTAAATAATTCTGTTAGTAAAGGGTATTCTGGAATTTGGGTAATCATTCAAAGTTGTCTTTTTTACTGTAAAGAAAGAACTGGTTTGTTTTTCAAAATAGTTTTAATATTGTCTGGTGTAGTAAAATGCATCTGTTAATAGTGCTGCTTACAGATAAGGGAATATTTCAATTACATTTCAATCAATGTCTACTTTGACTTTGTTTTATGCTTTTCATGTTAACAAATTTTCCTTGCACAAGTCCTTGAAAAAATATGGAATTTAATTTAAAAATAAATCTCAAAAAAATAGATTTCTAGATGGAAACTCATTAGATGTTCACACTGAAAACCTCTACATGGAGGGAATAAGAACAACCTGACCATGAAAATAGTATATTTTTCACATTTTAAACATAGCAAAATTAATTACAATAAAAATATCTGAAAAAAATCTCTATAAAAATTGTTTTGTAAGTTTGGTAAAAATTAAATGTAGGAGGATTTAAAGAGATTCACAAGCAGAGTCAGAAGTCATCAAAACATTTAAGGAATTAATTACTTGACTTTGTTTCTGATTATGATACAAATGTAGTGGTTTTTATCCAACTAAAATATGTTTGAAGAAGTTATTGGCTGAAGTCATGCACTAGGAATATTATTTTAGCTACTTATATTTATAAATTTACATGTACTTTGTATTTTAGTGGTGTGAAATGTTAAACTTGATGAGTTTCTTTCTGTGTCTTAATTTCTGTTGTTTGCCAAGCTTGTAGTGAAAATAATTTTACTGTATAGAGATCCCACTTTCCTATCCCATTGCATTTGAGATTTCTAAATTCTCATTTATTTTACGATGCTGTTTGTGAAAATAATTCCACAAAACTAGAATTCACTTCTAGATTTTAGGGCCTTAGGTTAAATCTTCAACTCCCACCACATTCACCAAGATGAATGTTGGTGTCCCTTGTGAAATGTGTTGAATTTGGTTCTGATTCTGATGATAATTGGATATTTGGCAAAACCGTGGTGGGAAACAGAGAACCAAAAGGATTAATAGCGCAAATCCCTCACGGTTTGTATAAAATTTGTCACAGTAAAAATTATCAGTCCCTCAAAGTATGTTAAAGTTTTAAGTACTCTAGAACTGTTGTGTGATGCCTTTCTATGTACATAAGCTATTGTTTAAGACTTATTTACCTCTATATTTTCACTGCAAGCAGATCTGTATTTTCTTCAGAGGATTTTCAGATAGAAGTAATTTCTTTGAATTAGTTGCAATGATGATTTTGAGAAGCAGATTATTTATAGAGCCAACACGTTGACACACTGTCAACCATTAAAAAAAAAAGACTAATAAGGTTAATTGTCATATGAACCCTCCTCTGTAGTCTGCAATCTGTAGGCTTTGATTGTTTCTCTGGGGGAAACTCTGCCCAGATGGCATTTTCCTCAAGGCCCTGACCCACAAGAGGCCTGTGGAGATGGAGAACAAGGTGCATCTCCACAGACTAATTAATTTACTATTATAGCACCTGTTCCAGAATAGATAGGGCTGGAAAGGAAAACAGTCCCTGGGCACAGTGGTAGGCTCACTGGTAAATGGATTTGAGCTGATTATATTAAGCTGATGCTTTGATCATCTAAAGGCGTTAAAATGGAAATATGTTTTTGCTGGCTGTTGGCCTCCACGTGAGTGCAGTTTGTATTATAAGTGAGCAGTAAGGAAAAAGCTGTTTTGGACTCAAGCAAATAGCTTTTTAAAAGTGCACAAGAAAAGTGCACTCCCCTGCATTTCAATTTCAACAATATTAACACGTACAATCATTTGAACTTGAAGCATTTCCTTAGATGTTTCAGTATTTGTTCATATTTGAAGTCATCAATATGAAGCCCTAGAAGCCCACCCATTTTCCATCATCCATAGGGTGTCAATACATATTATTGCCCTTCATTAAAACATGTTTTGGGTCTTTAAGGAATGGAATTGTATGTGAAGGAAATAGAAGTAACCTCTTCAGTAAAATCTTGGCAAACTCTGCAATTAAACACTGATCGAATGGTAACAGGCGATGTCAAATCCTTGTGCAAACATTGCTGGGTAGTAAGTGGATTTACAATGTGTTAATCTGTACTCACTTTCACTTTATTGCCATTTGGATTCCCAGAAGGATTAGCTGTAATTTTATTGGCCCTATGAGGCTATATTGCTATTTCCCTTTTCAAATCAACTCAGTGATTATTTTTTTTTCATTTTATTTATTTAACAAGCATGGATCCTATAAGCTGTAGGGCAAAATTAATTGACCCTTGCCACTATAAGGTTAAAAGTGTGTGTAATTAGGTTCTGTTAAATAAAGCTTTCTTTAAAGCAGCAGCAAAATTACAACAAGCTCTACATCAAAACTAACCAGCATATAGAGTATGAATGCACAACGCAAATGTTTTCTCTCCATCAAAACTATAGACATGTTTTCAAATGCATAACATTATTTTAAAAGCAAATTTACAAGATGATTGTATCATCAATAAATTTTTCTATGTTATCATAAAAATGATAATTTTTTAAGCAACCCACTGGCTAAGGAGCAATACATAAGCAGGAATCTAGATTCTTCCATGATTCTTTTGACAACACTCCAAGGGCATTCCAAGCCTTATGGATTAATAAAATTCAGTGCAGCTTGTGCCATGCAGGTGCTTTAAGAAAAGTTGTCTCCTAAGGCAGGTGACACTGTTTGTAAGAAATAATAGAACAAAAATGGAGAATCAGAAAGTAATAATAAAAATATACAGATAGGTAAAATTACCTTGAGAGTCAGTAGAGTAAAATACGACAAGAGAAAAATTTAACACCTTCCAGGGAGAAGGATCTTTTGTCAACCACTTTGGTGTAGCGGGATAAGGAGATGGCTTTCAAAAGGGAGTGGAGTCTGGGTTGGTGGGTGGAACTGCTTCAGAACAGGTCAGGCTGATTTCCAGTGGCAGCACTTTGCTCAGGGCACAGTTCACTTTCTAGATCGTGCTGGGGCTCTGCATTTTGAGGTTAAATTCTGCACTGAACTGTGGTAAATGACAAGCTGCACAAGGTAAACACCAAACATAAAGGTTGGTGTGGGTTGTCAATTAAAACCGAAGGCCAAAATTTGGGGCTGTTAATCTTAGCACTTCCTTTGTTGGACTTAATGTTTGCAATTATGATACTTGACTCAATATCAAAGCTTCTTTGACTTTGAGGGGGGAAAAACCCCCTACATTTTGCAAGATGATAGGGTAATTGAAAAATTAGCTTAAAGGCTTTTTTTTTCAGTGATAGGATATTATTAGTAATTTCTTTCTAAAACAAACAAAAAGAACTAAATCCCAAATTAGTTGCACTTTGAACTATATATTCTGTCCCAAGGTGTATTTTCCTCCTGATTTTTTTTTGGTTAAAGATGACTATCTGAAGATCTGCAAGCATCTTTGTATAAGTATTTGTTCTGAAGATAGATAGCAGCCCATTTTTCTTAAAATTGGGCAATTCTGAAAGAAAAAAAGATAAAATATTTCCAGAGAGTCATCACTTAGTTGGCTACAGAGGAGATGATAAAATCTGAACTCTAAATTGGGTGCTCTGAACTCGAACTGGACTGTCCTATAAATGGGAACCAAAGGTAAATACTGGGAAACTGATCAAGCTTAGGACAGGTCATGACAGTCAAAAAAGGTAAGAGTATGGAAAATAAAGGGTAGAACAGATTAATTTAGAATGAAGGATAGTTTACAGTAAGATTTTCATCAAATAAGATTAAAACTATTTCCCGTATGCTTTCATTTTGCCATACTTTTTTGCAATGTTGAGCAGCAAGGTACTGCAAGAGAACAATTGTATTGACTTAAAGATATTAAAATACCTAATTACTGTGCAGAGAAAGAATCTGTTAAGTTTGCATACTGATTTTTTATTTAAAATTGCTCCCAAGGGCCACTGAAATAGCTGGAACTCTCAGAACTGGGATAATAAAACTGCTTTGTGTACCTGTTAATGTGGTTAACTCTGTAAGATGGAACTCTGGCAAATGCATGGATTTGTATACTCATCACTTTCCACTAACCTAAAACCTGTTCCTCCCAAGCTTTCCTGTTCCCTTTTTTTTTGACTTCTCTCCTTCCTCAATTTTTAAGTCTTCTTTTAAAACACATTGCATCTCAGAAAAAGAGTAGTGGCTCTTCTTCTGTTTCATGAGATACTCTAAGGAGGGTGATCCATATTTACTTTCCCTTTGCTGCAGATGGCTTCCAAGTCCAATTTCATTTCAATTTTTGACGTGTTGTTTCTGCTGTTGGCTGTTGCCTCATATCCTCTCTTTGCTGATCAGCAGTGTCTTCTCAGCAACTCCTCAACAGGCAGAGGAGGAGGAATGTCCCTGTCAGTGCAAAGCATTTGTGCTACACTTCTGGGCTCCTAAAAATAGCAGGAGATTGAGCCGCTTTTTTAAATCCCAGAAGTAGGCTCTTGAGATCATCAGTCATCCAAAGAAACAGGGAGATTTTATCAAATACATGAAGCTTGGAACAAGCCACTTGAGAGACTGCCAAAACATTAAACCACAGAAAAACTAGAAATAGGCACAAACTCCAGACTAGAGGCTTTCCTCTGTTACGACGAAAATTATTTACAAAAAATTTGAAGTTCTTGTTTTCACAAAGAGAAGGAGTTTTTTAATCTAAAGTCTGCATAACTAAAAGTATACCTAGAAAAAGCAGTTTGGAAAAAGGTAAATAAACAAAATGAAGAGAATGCTGAAGGCGGAATGACTATGAGAGACTTGGCAAATAAAGAAACATCTGGTGAATGTAAGGCATCTGTTTGTAGGCTGGGGTTTTCCAAACCACTTATTAACTGCTGCAGTTGTGAAATTAGCAGGCATTAGGTTGTTAGTGCCTTATTTTTTAATTCTGCTTACACCATTCAATTAAAACAAGAGATGGCAGGTGACTGAGCACTTGTTATGAAGATTTCCAGTGGATTGTTTTAAAGGTGCTGTAGCAAAATGTTGGTTAAATTTACTCAAAACTTTCTGTGATGTTTGTAGCCTTTTGTGCCACTATGTACAAAGCAAGACGGTACTTTTGAAACTACCCAATAATATACTTAAATAGCATTTTTCCTTTCATATGGTGTGAAGCACTCTGTACAGAAGCAGCAATTTTTCTGAAAGTGATGATGAACTAGGAAGGTGGGCATGTGGAAGACATTAACCTACCAGGATTTTTTTAAAGAAACCTGACTGATGTTTGTTTTCAGTTATGTGCACACTGAGCAAAAACAATGCAGAGGAACAGCATTTCTAACCACCGCATCTCTTCAGCTGGGAGACTTAGTGTCTGTTTGTGTATTAATTTTAAATGGGTGACTCTCAGTCACCTCAGTCATAAGCAGAGATGGAAATATTTTAGTGTTTAAATTGATCAGTATAAGACCCGCTTATTTTGTAAATCAGAAGCTGTTTGCTGGATAGTATAAGGCCGCACTCTTCTTTTTATCACAATATTAGAAATTGGTATTTGGGAGGCTGTTTGCAGTTCTCTATTAACATAAATGTACTGATTAGCAAAATCTATTAAAAATGGGTTCATATTCATCCAGTATTGTATTACATGCACACTTTGAAATACACGACACTGGCATTGTTTGTTAGTTTGGCTTTTTTCTGATTTATGTACCAGATGAGTAGCAGTATAGCAATGTACTGTAACTGGTTTGATGTTTATTACACAATTACCATCATTGCAGTTACTTTCTGTTGATTAAAAACAGTACTCAAACTTTTTCTAAAACCAGGAATTTTGTTGGGTTTTTTAAATATATGAACTTGATGCTGTCCAAGGGCCAGCTTATTTGAAGACTGGAATTGGTGCTCAGAAAGAGAAGTGGTCACCAAGCAGATACTGTGTGGATTATCAGCCCAACAACCTTGTTAATATAAGGACAATATCCCTCTTTTATCTGGTTACCAGTAGAATTCAGGTTGCTGGCTGTCAATGTTCATTGCTACCCTGTGGATTAAAAAACTAACTTTTCCCCAAAGAGTTTTGGATGCTGGTGTGAAAAGCTGAAAAATTATGGGAAAGCTACTTAGAAATGTATTTGTGTTTATATTAGAATGGAAGAAGAAAAGAGCTGGGATGTAACACATCTCTGCAGTGAAGGAAAACTAACCAGACAGTCCTGAGGAGCAGGTGAATAGGGGAGAAGTTTGATGCTCCCATTTAAAGTGATTGCACAGAGAGAAAACTGCATTTTCTGGGTCAAGGTGGAAGCAAATATGCTACCTGTGAAATGTTACCACTTAGAAGTTTATTTATTAAGTAGGAATAAATTGTTGACATCTTTCCAATTCTGCTTGGTGAGAATTGTGTAAAAGTGTATTTCATTCCTGGAAACAGAGACAGTTGAGTTTTGTCCAGTTCTATTAATACTATAGCAAGTGTCAAACAAAAAATATCTTCTGAGAAGTGTGAGCTATGGGAACTACATTAATCTCCTGAACTGGAACTGTAGAGGCTTAGAAAGCTTAAATCAAGGGCATCCAAATTTTGCTCAGCTGAGGGTTGTGTTGGCATCTTGTCTAGAGCTTGAGGGTTGAATCTCATTGATTGTTGCCGACCTCCTCTTTAACGTGGAACTGCAGCTAATGGAGATAAGCTCAAAATTGGGGAGTGAAACATTCCTGGTACCTGCACTAGAGTTTGGGGTTTTTTTATATTACCATAATTATGTATACAATAGAAAGCACTGTTACTCTTTTTTTAACCCTCGATAATTTTCCTGTTCACTGATTTCATATATACTATACATACCTATTTCAGGACATACTAGCCTGAAATGTGACATTCAAGCTGGTTTCTTCTGTCTAGTGTGTCAACAACAGTGAGAATGCCTCTATACAAAAATGAGGTGATTTGACCCAACCCGTGCCTGTCTTTTCACTTTCAGAACCTGTTTCAAATTGTGAAGATCTGGTTTCTAGTGGCCAACTCTGACAATGTGCAAAGTATCATACAGCAAATAACCAAGAACAAATTAACAGAGAAAATTGCTTTAATTTTAGGCATTGCTTTTAGTGGGTTTCTTTTTTCCTTCTTGGTGGACACTTGTAACAGTAATATCATGCCAGGTCATCTCACATTGCAATGTACTAGTGCATGTGTTGAACTCCACTCCAGAACTTCTGTGTTGAACCTGAGAGTTCACAAATAAATGTTCATTTAAACAGAAAAATAATTTTCTTTCTGGCTCTTTTCATAAGGTACTTTTCCTGCCATTCTACATTCATCTCCTGAGATCTATAAAACCATGATTTGAACAATGCTTGAAGTATTCCATATTCAAATAAGAGCAGCTGGAGTAGCAGATTCAGACTGCAGGACAATAGGAAGAGGGTTTCTGTTTCCCATCTCTCATATCATCTCTAGCATAAGTTTTCAAAAACCTTGCTAAGGTTAGGTATGAATTTATAACTACAAAGCTTTTAGAGCTTTTGGTAATTTGTTTTGGTTCCATGCACACATTTCACTTGTGGTACATGTACCAGTGTACATCATACCTCAGAATACACCTCTTGAACACACTATTACTTAAAACAGCAATTTGGATTCTTCAGTCCTCCAAGAACAATTTTACTGCAAGTAAATAGGAAGCATGGTCAAATATTAAGACATCTGTATATATCTGATGAATCCATCACTCTATTTCTTGCATTGGTTATTGATTATTTTCAGTGATACAACATTTTTGGTTTATCTTTTACATTAAATGAAAAATACCTTTACAATGAATGTAACACTGAGGCTTAGAGGATAAATAGATGGGGCAATAGAGAGATGTTCACTGAAGTAATCCCACAGACAATAAGTTTTTATTTCTACAAGATTTTCCTCTTTAATGTTGGTAAGTGTAAAGCAAAGGAGTTGCATATCAAATAAGATAAAGGTTTCATTTGAATGGAATGTGGGGGAAACACGTATTTTATTTCAAATAGAAGTTGCTTTATGTGCAGGTGGATTGCAGAAGGGTTCCCTCTTCTAAGCCCATCTGGGAAGTTAGTTTAGCTCCATTGATGTTTAAGACTCTTTCTTTCATCACAACCACATGCCAAGACAATAAGTAATTGAACTGCATGTTTTGCCTTTTTAAAAAGGTGTAATCTCCTTCTGAAGTGCAGAGAGATGTTTTGCAGGATTCTTCTAATTTATCTGCCATTGCACCATGCGGGTGAGGTTTCAAGCCTAGGCTGCAGAATCTCTTTATCATCTCTTTTTGATGAACACCTGTTTCTGATGTACAAATGTGTATCTGCTGAGATGCAAAATTGAAATAATTTTAACAGTATAAGAATAATTAGGAATCTTTTTTAAAGGTCCACCTGTTCAAAATAGTTTTGTTTATTTCAACATTACATATAAGCACACATATTTAGCAATTATGATTCCATAGGCATTATTTTTCTGTAATATTTTAACCTAAAAATGAAATTATTTGTAACTCCAAAGAAACCAGAAGTTATATTCCAAATTTTACATTCTCTAACAGCTATTAAAAGAATAAATACTATCTTTTACAATAATAAGTGTTTGTTCTATATTTTAAATTTTAGAATGTGAAAACAGATATGAGTGTAACCTTTTCCAGTTATTTGAGCTAGAGCCATTTTATTTATAAGATCAATATGCATCTATTTCACAAATGTTCTGCATAAAAAGGTGCATAGTATAGAGTTTTGGAATTATTTGATAAACATATCTATGCATGGTCTACCTTTAAAACCGAATTTTTAACTGTAACATTTAAATATATTAGATTTTAAATATGAATCATTCATTTATTAATATATTTTATAACTTAAAATGTAAATAACTATATATTTTGATAATAAATGGAATCAGAAATTCCAATAATTTGCTCCTTCTAATTTACTGTACTGTTTATTAGAGAACAATTGAACAAATCTTAAAATTGGAATTTCAAATAAAAAAATATGTATTCGTATATGATTGTGGAAATACAACCCTTAGTTCTTAAGTTATGTCACTTTATTATAGACTTATATCCCTTCATCAGTGGGAGACATTTTGAAGCCTAGTTAAAGACTGTTGTTAAGTGGTTTATCGACATCAAGATGGAGTGAACATTTACAATTACAATATAATTCTTAAAGTCTGTTACCTGCAACTATAATAGGTTTATATTTTCTAATTTAATTTCTAAGTGAGAACTGCAGTATATCTAAAATAGCTAAGCATAATTTTTTCAATAAATATTTGTTTTAATGTATATGAAGTAAACAAAGTGTGATAAATGTAAGTAAGAGGGGGAATCTCACATATATATGTGGTTTTATTATCTCACTAGTACTAATTCTAATTCATTGGGGTTATTAGAGAGTAACATTCACAGACAAGTAGGACTAGTTTTTGATTTTTAAATAAATCTCTATATCTTTCATATATTAGTAAAATTATCTAACTCAGTTGAAGACATTTCTTACTAATTTCTACTCCTATCCCAAATACTGCTATTTTGAGCTCATGTAACCTTTCATAGAAGGTTTTTCCATTGTTTAGCAGAACAATGACATAAAACTCACTATTAACTATAATGAACCCTAAAAATGGTAGTTAAGAATTTAGGTTTTTCAAGTGTCCATTATAGCACCTTGCTTTCATCTACTTTAAGCTTACAAAGCTTCAACGATTTAAGAAATATTGCTCAATTAGTTTCTACTCTCAGCCTAAGATGTTTTATGGTTTATTTGAAAGTTGAAATAAAATCTCTCCAACCATTTTGTAGATGGAGGCAACAGACACAAAGTTGTTAACTCTTCACAGTAGGGATGAAATTACAATATTAAGAATTGTTTTTCACTGGGTTATGAAGGAGGGGGCTGAAGCATGGGCACAATCATCTACAAATGGACACTTTGGCTTAACTCAGGGAAATAAATTTTTTCCTTATTTAAGTCTCACAGTTTGTTTTGAGGATTAGTATTTTCTGTATCCTAAGATTTTTATAGAGCTTTATTAAGTACTTTGAAAGTTAAACCAAATTTCTCCTCAAGTGGAACTCTAAACCCTTTCTTGTTTGGAGACATATTTTTTGGTCCACGTGTCCTTCAGTTTAATCATTTAATTTTTTTTTCTAGGCGCTACGGTTATGAAAAGTTATTTCTGTCAAATTAATGAACCATGCTTAAACTGACTACACTGTGCTTCATTCTTGAAACATCTGTCACTTGTGTTGCCATAGAAAACTGATAGTTACAGGATCAGAGTGAACTTGTACCATTGGCAAAGGCAATCAAGAGACTTTATGTTATGTGGGGTGGAATAGGTACATTACTGGAGTAAAGAAAATGTATTATCTCCACCTTCATACTTTGAACCTCTTCTAGTTGTTTGCTGTGGCACTAGAGCACTGAAATAAGAAATATAGTATGGAGACTGCCCTGGAAGAAGTACCAAACTGATAGAGATAAGTTAAAATTTTAAAAAGGGCAGCAGTTTCAGTGACACTTAAATATTTTTGCAGATTTATCTATTTAAGTGAGTTATTTGCTCGTTAAAAAAATTGAAGTATTTTAAAAATGCATGGGAAAATACTTATTATTTTTTATTTGAAATTGCTGCATTATTTTTTAAATTTGATTGAACACAACTTTAGGAATCTCAAATCTATTATATACAGTCAAATATTAACATTGTTTTTCATGGTATGTAAAAATAGTGGGGGGAAAATATGTTTCCAGAAAGCTGGAAAACAATTTATTTGTCCAGCTCATGATGCAAGTAGTGTAGAGTAGATGAAAATTATTGAACTGAAGAAAAAAAATTTGGATGCAATTATCATGTTCCACGGAAACGCACACACAGGAGCGAGGGCCATTTTTTTAAAATATGCCTGTATTTCTTAGTTCATGCTATTCTGCATGTTTTAAGCTTTCATTTAAAAATGAATTTCTGGGTTTTTTTTGCTTTTGTATTGATACAGATGTCACAGTGCAGGCAGACACCCTGTCATGTTGAATTTAGTCTTGCGGAAAGGTGTCTCCAGACAAACAATAACAGCAGCAAAAGTGGGACTGCCATGTTCCTACATCACGTTCCCTACAATGAGCACTTCACAGTCTAGTTGCAACCATTTACAGTCAAACCTAATTAAACACAAGCACGTTTTCCTCTCTACTAAAAGCAAACAACCCTTGTATAATGGTTATATTGTTAACTTTAATAAAAAGCTACAAACTGTGAAGGATGAGATTCTAACAGCGAGGTTAAGTCAGTGATGTATGTACATAGAGTTTGGATTCAGTGTGTTGTTTAACAGTTCAGTTAGAAAACAGAAAAACAATGCTTTTATTTTTTTAAATTTTTTTTTTCTTACACCGTTCTCCTGTCTTTTTCCCCTTTTTATGCTTAGGTGATACAATGAATGACATGGTCTTTCCTAAGAAAATCTGACTTATTGGTTGAGACTGAGTATATGTGTGTACCTTAATGAGTGTGCACATACAGAATTTCATGGAAGGAAATTGATTATATTGAAACATTGATATTTTCTCTCTGAACATATGAAGAAAAGTTTCAGAAAACTTGGAAGTGGTACGTAGCTTCAAAAAACATTTTTGTTGTGGGAACAAGGGCAATCTTAAACACTTCCATTTAAGAAACTTGTATGGTAAAGGCAAGATATAAACATGATGCAAACTTTATCATTATTATTGAGGAGACTTTGATTTGGTGCTTATTGATCACGGCCATACCATATATTCATTATTTTGTGAAGCTACACAAAATGAGTGCATGGATGAAGACAATGGTTTCATTGACCACATGATTCAGTCTCACTCATCTTTGAGATCCAGCTAGCAGTTTAAAATGCCAAGTGAACACAGGCTTAGCTGCTTTTAGGGCCTTCTGTTCCATAGTGTGTTCTGTATCTTCATCTTCACTTAGTTCTGATCATCCAAGTAGCATCATTTATCCTTGGATGCTCAGTCTAGGATGGTTTTGCAAGACCATGCTTCCTCCTGTTTTTTTTTTTTCTTGATTGCTGAAAATCAACTCATATATATTGACATGTGGAGAGATGCCCATCAGGGTTATTTTAGGTGTAAGAGTATCTCTCTTTGTTGTAGTCCTATGTGAAGAAACTTCACACAATACTTTTCTCATTAAAAATTTACAAAAATGGTTCAAATAAGGGAATATTTACATCTAACTGGAGCATTACCTTTCTTACATATAGGTTATTTTATATTTTGAACCTGGAATGACTGGGGAAAGTCATCTTCCATTTAAGTGGTGGAATGTATTTTGATTATGATCTATGTCTTCCCCTTTGTTAATATCCTCTTTATTTTTTTACATGAGGACCATGGAAATTCACATTTTTTAACCCTTCTGCTTGCATCTTATCTTCTAAACCTCTGAACAGCATCACCATCCCATTTTGTTTCTAATTCAGACGTGTTTCTAATTCAGCAGGATGTACCACCCCCAGCCACATGTTTTATTCCAGCTGTATGAGTAGGTAATTCCCATAAACAGTGACATGACTGCCTGTATTTCTGTATTTGTTTCCTTCCCTAATCCTTTCCCCCCGATTGTCATGTCATCAGATGTACCTCTAAAGTCGATGCTAGTTTACCAAACCAATTAAGGTAATCTCCACTTTCTAACCCATGTGAAAATGCAAGGCCCAACTTTATTAACAGGCTATAGGTACTCTAAATGTATGTTCTTGGGACAGTTTTAAGAATTGTAAAAATGATCAGAAAGCTCACAATGGCTACTAAAAGGTAAAACTTCATTATCAGAAGCCTGAAACCTGTTATATGAATTATTAGTATTTTTATTATATCAGTGTCTGAAGCTCTAGTTATTAGTCCAGACTCTTTTTATTATAACATAAGGTACAAATACAGAAGAAGAAGATAGACCCTGACCTGAAGAACTCGTAGTCAAAGTAGAATCATGAACAGAGAGAGAATGAGGGTGTCAAAAGTCTTTCATTAGAGTGATTGAGAAAAATGATGCATTTGGGGAGGTGTCAAAGGGGAGGCATTAAGAGATATTAGAGATACCGGTTGGAGTTAGAAGAATGGTTTAAAGTAGGGAGAAAAAGGCAACCTTGAACTTATTTCTGAGAAAAGCTTTTATAGTAAACCTTTGAGTACTATGAAATTCAGTGGACACTAAGTCTATGCAGTTGAACTAAGGACACTGTCTTTCAAAGGAGTCATCTGCTCATTATTCTTTGCTGAGTTGTTTTTGAGAAGACAGATTTCAGAGTGGATAAAACTTTTCATTTTTCACTGCCATAGCAAAATATGAAAATATATTTATAAACAAAAATATTTCTCTGATTTCAGATATCTTAGATATTCTGTTCAGAATTTTATACATGCCATAGATACCCTATGCAAATGCTGGTGAATCCTGATTTTGAAGTTCTTATATTGATTCATGCAAGACACTTACAGTGCATCATTTGTAGCCTTGTGGGTTTCAGTGGTTTTGATGGTACTGAAGAGGTGTTCAAGTGAAAGTGGATAGATCCTGTCAGCTGATGATTGAAAAGAGTCTCATTGCTTTTTTGATTTATAAAATTCACATCCATCAAGAAGACACATGTAAATATTGAAAGGAAATCTACTTGCTCATAAAGCTTTAGGAAACTGTTATATTGTCATTTGCCATGTATTATCAAATATGGTCCTACTGTCAGTTATCTTGCAGCTTTGCTAATTGTCAGTGGCTTAACGACAGAATAATGGTCAGATGAGTGTGTCTGACATGTGGGATGTGGGAGGTACCTCCAAGAGGCTCTAATGAACTTTTGTGTGCTCCTTCTAATTGTTTCCATCTTGTCTCCCAGCCCTTCCTGGGCTTCTGGAAAGCTGCAGAGAACCGTGCTTCACCTGGACCTCTTATGCTGCTGGTTTCTTACAGTGAACAAGGTTGACAGGGGAAAAAATAAAAAAAAAAACAAAAGAGTATTTTAATAATTGTCTCCTGTTGGTGACCAGAACCTAAGTCAACAAAACATTTTGCCCAAGCACTTTTTATAGGCCTTATTTTTCATAAGCACCTCTGTACATTTGTGTTTAACTGATGGCGCTTTGAACGAGAAGGTTCGTTTCTTTACCTGCTTCTAAGAGAAAACAAAGAAAAGGAAAATAGTTATAAATTTCATTTAACCATTTGGTTGCTCGGTGGATCTTTGGCTGTCTTCCATATATAACCTTTTCTCTGGGGACTGAAAGAAGAGGTTGCAATTGGTTTCCCCTATCTGGATTCAAGCAACCTTGTTTCATGGGTCAAAGATTTGTTAATCTTGGTGTGACAGGTCAAAAGGAACAAAGATGGGGTGTTCAGCCTGGGACTTCAGCAGGCTACCTGTTTTAAACTTGAAAAAAAAAAAAAAGATGAAAACTCTAGTAAACTTTATTTCTGCATCTTTTGAAAAAAAGCCATGTAGCAGAGTGGAAAAAGTACAGATGGCTATTGTAGGTTATTGATGGTATGTGACAATGCATGGTTGATTTCCCCCCCCCAAACAGAAAATTGGACTCTCACCAAAATTAAATACATTGCTGAAAATATCAGCTTTGCCAAGAAATAGTTTAAAAGCTGTCAGATATCTTCTTTTGCAATTTTTTCAATTAAAAATTACTTCCTTTTTTTTTTTTCTGGAAGCATGAGGAAAATAATTTATCCAGGACTCCCTATAGTTGCATGTCCTTTAATAGTAGGAAACGATGGGCTGAAGAGAGAGGCAGAATAAGACAGTAGTTCATGCTGTGAAAGGCAATTAGGGAGAAACCTGTGTCAGATGCATAATCAGTTACGGAGAGAGGTGAAAGGCCGGGAGGTCTCCAGCAGAGGGGCCACCAGTGGTATGATGTGTGAGGGGGTCCAAAAAGAAGTCCCCCTTGCACAGAGACAGGTTGCATGGCTTCAGAAATCTATCACAGACAAAGATATGGTGAAGAAATGAGCTTTTGTAAAAGAAAAGAGGTGCAGAAGGTGCAGAAAAAACACCTTAAATATGATCCACTTTCTGCAGTGGAATGACAAGGGGACATTCCCAGCATCTGGCACCTCCAGTCAACCAGGCCTGGAGTCTTTGGTTTTGTAAGTCAGGAAAAAGTGAGAGTAGGCTCAGCCAGTCCGGTGCCTGCAAATGCACAGAGAAAAGAAGGTGATGTGACAGATTGTTACTGATTTGAATCCAGTGAACACTACCTTGTTTCCAAACCAAATCATCTGTTACTTGGGCAATGATAATGGAAGAACTTGACTTAAGACTGAGTACTTACTAAATAAAATTTGGAGACTTGGCTCTGTATTAGCAGGAAAATATAATAAAACAGGGAATTGCTTAGTTTGATCTCATTTCTGATACAGTCAGAGCAGTATGTGTTAAGTCTTAGCAGGATCAAAAAGCATTTTATAACTGAGGCTGTACAAGAATTTTCTTACTATGAAAACTTGCTTGACTGAACAAGTTAAGATTATTCAGTATGTGAGTTCCTATCTGTAATATACTGACAGGTATCTTTATTATTGGAACAGGCTAAATGTTTTCTATGAGTTAAAAGTATGAAAACTACCCAGATTTCTGGTAAATACTGTCAGAAAATAATTACACATCACATTTTGTGGTACAGTAGTTAAACACTTCTGTTTGCTGGGATCATATCCAGTGATTTGAAAGATTACATCTAATTTTTAAAACTTTCTAGAATGAAATGTGTGGATCTAAATGTTCCTGCTTTGAGATTTCAAGATGATTTTTGAACTGTTCAGTTCCTTTTTTTTCCAAGTACCCCGTAGAATTTTGAATTCCTCTTATTCTGGTTATTTGAACGTAGATAAGACAAACCACCCCAACCATGTATGTTACATTTTCTTTCTTACTTCTATTGCATTAAAATAGTGAGTCAAATTACAGAATCTATATCTGAACATCTCCAATGCTGAAATGAGGACCTGGGACTATTTGAATTGTATTTGGGATTCCTTCTGGCTTTTTGGGCATCCCTAAGTTGCACATACCGTGTTGGTTGGAGCACCTGATCTACTTCTGAGTGAACTTTCAGGAATCCCAGAATAATTTGGGCTATTACAACCCTGTGCTTAGAATAGTGCATCTTTTGGGTGCTGCTGAGACTTAAATAATAATGATACTGATATTTTGCAGCCTAAGTAGTTTGAACTCATCTTGAAATGAAAGCTGAAACAAGGTCAGACAGATCCAAAGACGCAGTAGGATATGGCAGATTTTGGTCATAGTATTGTGGGAAACGGTTCCAGTTTAAACAAAACAAAGCAAAACAAATCCTCTAAAGCTAGAGAAATAATCATTAACTCTTTTGTGATACAGGATTTCTTTGGTTCAGAAGATATCTTCTATTTTTCCCACCTTAGGGTTTCAAGAGGGCAGAAATACACATGGTACTTGCTCTGCCACCTTAAACTTTGACTGAGGGAGGCAAGGGAAATGCTTAGAGCAGAGTCATGGGAGGGCAAGGTTTTAAATAAAAATTGCATTGCAACACAATGCAACTCTTCAGGAGTATGTATCCTGTACAATACAATCCCTGTCCCTGAAATCTTCAAGGTGACCTCCCACTTGTGTTGGAAAAAAGTCTTTGGGAGGGACCACCCGGCTAGGAACTGGAGCTCTAAGTGTTGCCTTGTAGGTCTAGTAGAGTTCAGGAATGTCCCTGTTTAGATTGCTTTGTATTTTTTGTTTTAATTGTTCTCTCAGCTCTGAATGAAAAAATGAACAATAATAGAGCTGTGTGAGATTGAAATATATGAATCCATAATAATTTCCCTCGGCTTTCAGCAAAGCTAAAGAGTAAATATCAAACCCCTCAGAATTAGTGATCTCTAAGTCTTCTGTCTCTTCTGACCCTTTTTAATTCTAGTCATACATTGTAGGTGCCACATTGCTACAAAGCAGCATTTAAAGTGATCTGAGAGCTATTGTAGTGTTTTTGGGTCATCAACTTGAGAGAGCTACTTTTAGGCCAGCAATTGTTCATTCCCCCTTTCTGTCTCCTAATTTGCTTTCATTTTTGCACATATTTTGGTGTCTTTTTTACAGTAGGTTTGTTCAAGGTTTATAGCGAGTTATCTTCTTCCTTGCTCTCATTTTTTCAAACAAATAAAAATTAAGAACACAACACTAAACAAAAATAAACCAATTCCATTGTGAAAGTAACCCGGGAAAACTTCTTTTGCTGGTTCTGGTTACAACAGAAATTATTATTTTAATCCCATTAATGAAAAATCTATTATAGTGCTTTATGTTAATTTTTGTGGGGATAAGTTAAAAACAACAGTGAACAACTTAAGTCACACTAATGACAGACTTCCTGTCGTATAGTTTATGGCTTTTTCTGAACAAACAGTCTAATAGCAAACATGCTTGTTGAAATCTAAGCTCTCTTCTGAAAATGTGTTAGAGTTGGCATCTCCTCAGTTTAAATACTACGCATTCTGCTCTACTTTCTGCATTTCAAGAAAGTCAGATTCTCTTCCCCCCTGCCTTCAATGCAGTCTCTTTAATTTTTTTCAAATAATATTGCAGTACTTCAGTACTCATTTTAAAGATTTTTTTTTTTCTCATAAGGAACAACATTGTGGGGTAAAAAAACCCGCTGGATGTGATTTCAAAAATGTCAAAATATGTCAAACGCAGAAACCACTCAAGGGTTTCATTAACTGAAGCTTTGGTGATAAGTGTCATCTTGTCAGAGACCCACCCATCTCTCCCAATACATTACCAAATGTACTAATTTCCTTGCTGAGCTTGATGTTTATTGTATAGCTGAAATTGAAAATGGTCGGTAATGGAGTGAGCTTCAATCCAAGACCAATTCTGAATCTAAATTACTTGCTTCATTCAATAGCATTGACAGAGGAGAGCTTTGTGCACCTTGTACCTAATCAACCCTTACTGTGACCCTAAATTCAGCAGTCTTCAGAGATTAATAATAAAATCCTCAGTTCAAACAAGTATTTGCCCTGAACAAGTTGCCCATTTCTTATGCTGAAAATGAAAGAATGTGACATTTTTTAAAGCTCTGCATGTTGTGGACCATCACTAATTTTTGATCTTTGGCCTAAGGAGGCAGATTTATGAATAGAAATCTCATGTAGAGCTGAGGTATGTGTTCTTAAAGAAAACATCTTTTTTTAAGGAATGATTTTAATTTTATTCTGTTTAAAAATAGAAATTAAATAACATCTATTTACATGTGTGAAGTAAATGCCAGAGTGTATTTTTGTCCAAGGCCAAGTCTACTTCTGTGGACAAATAATTAATAGTAATACATTAAGAAAAGGATAAATAATTTAATGATATTTCTTTTATAGATTATAAACCCTTTTCAAGCTAGTGATTTACCCAGATTCAAAATTTTTCACCAGTTTACAAAAGCATGGGAGCTGTTGTATCTTGGACTTTGCTTTATCTATCCCACAGATGGTACAAGTCATTGTACAGAGAACTTGGTTGCTAATTTGGAATCTGAATCTAAGTATTTTGAGACAAAAGGGGAAAGTTGGCTCTACTGAAATCACAGGGAAAAGTCCTAACCGGAAAAGGTAAACAATGATCCAAACTGATGGGGCAGAATGAAATTTCCTTTTGTTTAACAACATCCAATTTCAGTGCAGGAGACCATGACATGGTCTTTAGTAGCTGGAAAATGCAGGCGGCAGGCAGCTTAGGAAGCAGAGTTTTCTGCCTGCTTTAGCTGAAATTTGAGAGTATGACGAAAGGGGCAGCCAGGTGATGTTGCAGTACAGTTAACACGCTGCTTTCCTTCAGCAGAGGGCAGGAGTGAGGTGTGTGACATAATCATTAGTATTGGTCTACTAAGTCGATAGGAAAAAAAGTGAAATTGGAGAGTTTAACTGCTCCATAAATAACTACTGGCTTGCAGCAACTGGTGATTTTGTCAGTGAAGCTGTAGAGAAGGACCTTGTTCAGCCTATATTTTGCTGAGTCTTTTGTTTTTCCCAGCATGTGTTTTCCACCCATTGGTTTGTTTGTGGCCCTTGACCACGATGTCCATCCCACTGCCAAAGGCCCCTGCCCATCTCTCTTGGGGTGGCTGCTTGGAGGGGAGCAGCTGAGTTATGGCACACAGTCCCAATTGCTTTGGAGATCAGAAAGAGCTAGTTCCAGTGAGATCGTGTGTCACGGACCCAGTGAGCCATATTAAATGGATTTTTGCTGTAAAACCAAAGTAGCAATAATATGATATAATATACTGTAATTGAAGGTGGTTAGCATGGTTGGGATGCACTAAAATTCTTTCACGCTAGAGCTAATGATAAGGAATTCTGTAAATGTTTTGGGTAAGCAACAGTATGTGCTGACAGAAGTTCCTCGGTGTCTTGAATCATACTTTTGATTATGAGTCTTATCAAGACTTTGGAAAAAGTCACAGACTTTTGTTCCCCAACTTCCACATCAGGACATATTGAGGGGGGAGATTTGGTTATGCTGGGTTGAAAACACCCCTGGCTTGTTATCTGGAAACCCAGTGATGGATTGATTTGACTAAACAGTCCCCTGTGCTCTTGTAATTTGCATTCACACTTTTGGACCCTATTTCTTTATATTGATATACACATAGGATTAAAACCTCCCCATCGTAGTTATATCACTGTTAGCCCTAATGCAAACAAGGGGAAGTTCAGTAACCTAAACTTTCTGTCAATGCCAATGGTGCAGCACCCAGAGGTGCAGCCTGACAGTGAGTTGCTTCCATCCATATAGGGTGGCTGCAGAACACTATTGAATCAGAATCACTACTCAGCAATGCTTATGGCAGTGTCTTTCTTGCACTTGAGTAAGTAGAAGATGATGGAAAAATAGGCAAAATTCACCACATGATGAGAATCTCAGATTATGGGGAAATTTTTAAGACCATCTTGCATATTCGTTGCAATAAAGAGAAGAGGTATGTAACACCAAGTGTGGAAAGAAATATGCCTGCTTATCATTCATTCATCTCCTCTGTAAAATAGGAACTTGTTTCCTGGGTAGAACTAAACAATTCTTTACTGCTTATAATAGAATTTTTGTGGGAGTGAATGGTAGGTATAAAATTCTGAATAATTGTGTTAAGAATCAAGTATGGCATTCTTTTCTCTTGTACTGCTCTTCGCTGTGTCTCAGAACTTCAGCCTCAATATTATGCCTGTAGTTCATTGAAATAATTTATGATAAAAGCTAACAGATTAGTTGCACTGAAAATAATTAATGACATGGTCTCATATTCTTTCTTATACATTGCTCCCATGCTGGAGCACTAATAATCTTGAGTAATTTCTGAGAAAGCATCAAGTCTTGCATCATTTCTGCTCAGACTTATGTGCATTACCAAAACAGTTATTGGTTTAGGGCACTAGACTGCACTTATCCTGGATGTTTATTGTCTGAAAGAAGGACATGTGTAATTATTCTTCTGTCCTAAAACCAGATTCTAATAGAAAACCACGTTCTTTCTATACTTGAAGAGCTATTTGTAGTATATTTAGTGAATTGCTGCCACATTTCTTTTTGATGAATCTACTGGGCACTTTATACCAGCCTGCCTTATCTCATCATGCAATGGAATCCCCTGACCTCTCAGCTTTTTTTCTTTTTCAGGATTATTGTTGCCTCTTTCATTTCCTGCATTCCTAGTGCTCTTTTGAGTGATATTTAGGTAATCCATACCTCAAATTGTTCCCTGTTTTTTATGAGACTGCACCTATAAACTGGTGTAGATCACTGACACAGCTGAACTCATCCTGTAATAAACCTCCACATATTGTATCTATATTTTAATCAGATATCACTCCTTTCATTAACATCTCAATTAGTACATTGCGGGCCACAACTCAAATAACACGTGCTTATTACTTGCTTGTTTAGAACAAATGGCTTTTTCTGACAAAAGCCCTTTGTTGACCTGTGGTTAGTAGAAGGTCAGTTGGCTGTGGGCTTTTTTCTCTTATCTAAGACAGATATGACTTGAGGCTTAATTGAGCACTTACCCAGGGCTTTGAGAATTTTTAATTCCAGCTAATCTGTGTAATATGTGTGTGTGTTTGGACACTGATGTCTTTCAGTCTTTTTGTTTATCTTAGCATTAGTTGTAGGGTAAGCTCATAGCTCCAGTCAGTTCCTGTAAGAAACATGTGTGTATGGATATAAATGTACATCCTGTTTTCTGGTGTTACTTGACTGAGGTTCATTTTCTTGTGAGCAGCTCCTTTGTGCTCATTCCTCATCAAAGACAGTGTCTTTGAAGGTTTTCCCAGAAGAAGTAAACTTCTCTATCTCAGTTTCTTTTGGAGAAATTCATTAGGGTTTCCATCAGCTTGAAATATGAGCACCTTTGAGCTGGCTCCTATGCAGGAGGAGCATCCATTGCAATGTTACTACTGCATCCATTTTTCCTTCTGGATTTTCTCAGCTATTTGATTTCAATCACTCATGAATTTAATAGGAGAAGGTCTTCCTCTTCTTAGCTCCCTTAGACTTCTTATGACAAGAGGATCTCTGATGACTATTGGACATGTCCATGTGAAGTCTAAGCCCTGCAGAATGCATTTTAAGCATTCTCCTCCCAGGTAAAGGGCTTCACAGATGATTGTTGGCAGGTCTTCCCAAAATGCCTGGCAGTAAAGGAAAAATAGTTGCAAGATCTTTTGGGAGGAGTCTTCAGAACTGTTAATTCTTATACCATTTTCACTGATAACAGTTGATTTTTTTTTTTTCAGCCATGATATGTTGACAGCCTAAGGACTGATTAAGACAGAGTAGAAGATTTTGAATCATCTTTTTTTCAGGTACCAGCATTACTTTTCTGTGGGCACTAGCCAGAACTTCTGGACTTTCTGCTCTGAGACTGGTCTGAGTCTAGGATTTTTTGTGAGAGGTATCCTTGTCTTTGGACCAGTTTGCAAAAATATGGATTTATTAAATTGATTGATTCTCACCCCAGTGTATTCATGGGTTTTCTTATGGCAGCATGTAGCTGAAGTATTGGGGCTTGGCTGATATATGGCCAAGGAATTGTCAGATCCTGCTCTACTTGGGAGTGCAGTTACTGTGGACCCTGCTTACTGGTTTAGATTTGCCTTTTCAACAGTTGGCTTGGTTCCTTACAAGAGTCTTAACCTCTTGCTTTTCATGGTTTCAGTATTGGATACTTTTCAGCAACAATCCCTGCGTGTTTACTTCTGTCAGACAAGTCCTACTCAATTGTAGGAGCCAGGCATTATGCATTTGAGTGTACTGGTTGATTTTCTCCCTTGAAGAATTTTTCCCACTGTTGTGGATTGTTTTCTAGACTGGAAGAATGGAATTTTTTTTCCTCTGTGTTTTTTTAACATATATTTGGAATTAGTTTTCAGCTCTTTCAGTCTTTTACCAAAAGGTGCTGTTTTTTTTCCATGCTGCTTCCCTGAGAGTTTTATGGAGCCTGAATGCAAACTTTGGTCCCAGCTAGAGACCTGTTGTTTAGTGGGAACTCAGGCTTTTTGAGGATTAAAATATTGCCAGGAAGATGGGTCAGACCCTTAGGGATACTTCTCCTTATGCACATATTCTCTTAATAGCTCCAGCCTTTCCCAGGTCTCTGAATTTTCTGTACGACATGTATAAATGTGCCCCATATGATACAACTTATATTAGTAGTATCCATTTTCTTGTGCACTGAACTAAAATTTCTGTTCAGTGCAACACTGCATACAGTGAGTGGTGTATTAAAATCTTCCATGGAAGTGTTCTATATATCATTTTAAAGGCTATAAGAGGTGGCAATAATAGAACTAATTTTCATGATGTCTAATTAGTTAGCAAGCCATCACCATGGATTTTACTGTCCAATAATTGATCATGTCATCAATTACTCATCTGAGCTGAAGATATAGCTAACTAATAGACGTCACAGTCAATTTTCCAGCATAAAGCTCAACAGAAATGGTTATCAGTTAACATACATTAGGAAATACAGGCACTGAGCTAGATTCTTCAAACTCCCAACAAACTCAAAGAGACTGAAAAGCTTACAAGATTTACTAATGTTTCTTTTCCCTGAATGTTATGGGATTATGGAAAGTAAAAAAATATATACTTGGGTTAATAACTTCTAAATTTTTTATTTATTTACCTTAATTCTTAACTATGTGGACTGGAGGATTCATCATTTGGGCATTTCAGCTGCATGTTTCCTGTGTAACTTGAGGACTTCAAGATCTGGGCAATGCTACTGTAGTGGTTGGCAGGTGTGATGGGACTGTATAAAGGCTTCAAGGAAACCTGAAATTTAGAAAAAAATCCTTATACTATACCTAAGTATTTGGTGAACCTTGTTTTAATTTATTAGTTGCATATTTTTGTTTTCATATTTTCAAAGTGAGCTGGTTTTAATTTTTGTAACTTTTATCTATGTTTCAGGTTTTAACTGTTATGTTTTATCCATGCTATTACACCAAGAAGTGAAGTAGAAAAGAATGACTGCACAACAAGCATATCTCTTTAAAGTTCAGATTGTCAGTGGATGATCTGTGTGCTCCCTGTTGGTTGCAACAATCCTGAGAATTCATGGCTAGGGATCAGTTTGAGTGAATGGTTCACTTCCAAACTTAAATCTCCCTGCCTGTGTGGTAGTCAGTCTTGATACCAGCAAAACTATGAAGCTGTTGGAAGGGGATGGAGGATGTGGGAAGAGGTAAGAATTAACAAAACCAGAGCAGAATTTCAACTACACTTGCAAACTAGAGAGAGGTGCTGGGAGGGTTAAAAGTCCACAGAGACATGCAGAAATTGTGTGTAATCCTGTGCTGGTTTTGTTACAGAAGAACTGATGTCTGAATTGTAGTTGGAGCCTGATTATGCTACTGTTGTATCAACACAGATGTCCCCACTCTCAAAGAATTTATACTGTCAGTAGGCTGACAAATAAGAGTGGAAGAACAGAGGAGGGGATTTGCCAAAATCATACTGGAGTTGAGTAACAGAGCTGGGATAAAATAGGGAAACCCAGTGCAAAGTTTATTCCATAATCAATATGGGTTTACTTGACTGATTAGGTGAATATAATAATTTTAATCATCTGTGCACCTTGGTATGTCAGAGCTCCCTATGACCATTATCAAGAACACCAGACGGATAATGCTGTCCATGTGAATTGCTGTTGGCTAAAGTTAAAGGTTCTTCTTAAGGAGCTGACTGCTTAAATCCCTTAAATTATATCTGTTTTCCCTGCTTCTCATTTTCAGATGAAATAAAAATAATTTTATTAGATTCTAGGTTGGTTTTTTTTGGATCTTAGTCTAAAGTAAATTGAGACACTTTCGCATGTCACTCAGTTGCTGGAGGTAATATTATTTACTCTTCCAGGCAGAAAGACACAAAGATGGATTTAAACCTGTGCCTTCAAGTTTTCTTGCTTTTTTTCTCTCTGTTGGACCTCTAGTATTGATTGAACATATTTATTTCTGAGGCTTAAAATGAAAATTTTCTGAATAAATAGAAACAGTGGTAACTACATTTTGTGACATTTATGGATATTTACAACTGTTTAGTTAATAGTGGTATTTACAGGTACTGTCAGACACTTTACTTACTAAAAAGCCTGAATACTTTAACAAAATATCATAAAATAAAAAGTAACTTGGAATATGTGGGAGCATGTGTATGCAGTCTTTTGACAATGCTTCAGTGGGGAATAATGCAGACAGAGGAATGAATGTAAGAGCCTGACTTGTAAAGTTCTATGAATGTGGCTCTTAATCTATCACTGAAAATAACTTACAAAATTTAAGGGGTGTTGGATTTTTTTGGTTTTATATCTGCCCTTAGTACATTAAAGTGTTAAATCCTCATCAGATATGAATTGACATTGCTGTATTAACATTATAATAACAATGATGACTTCACAGAAGATCAGCATTTAGATTTTATTTAAGCATTTTTAAGATTTTAGATTTTACATTTTAGGTACCATCATGCAGCAGATACAAACCTAAAGGCATTTTTAAGGTGAATTGAAGGTACATATCTTTATAGCCCAGTGTGTAATTCCTCACTTGAGGGTTTTCATAGTTTCTCATTCTGCTTCCCCTTGAATTTAGCTGATTACAGCAAAGAATGACAAAGCAGTCTTAACTCTATTGGGTGGATATTCTGCCCAAGCAGATCTATCCAGTTTGCCACGTGCTCATTACTGTCCTTTCCAGAGAGCACTGTATATATAACATTATATATATATTTGTGTGTGTGAATATTGTGTATTCATTTTAGTTGTCTTCATCTGGTACAAAAATCTGCTAGATGATGTTCTAGAAATCATTTTTGGGAATCATTTTTAGAAATCACTGAGAAGAGTACAAAGACCGAAGAATAGATATAGGAATATTAGAAATCATGAACTGAACTTATCCCTAGCAAAGAATTAGAAGATAATGAAAAGGTGAATGCTTTGCAGCCTCCAAAGCAAAATCTCTCATGCAGAATCACAAGGGTAACCAATGACTGAGAAAAAAGATAAATGAAAGAGAAAATAGATCCTGGAGTAAACAGCTGGGGAAAACTGGAGTCCTTGAAAGCAAATACTTTATTGATTTGTCCTGTCTTTTGGCAGTAAAATTTGCCTGGTATTCCCTGTTCTCTCAGAAACAAGACTGCAAAGATAATCTTAGTTTGTCAGCACTGTGCATGTGATCAGTATGAAGATATGACAAAAAATGAAGTGGTACCTTGAAGTGAAAATTATTTCTCTTACACTTTACCACACTGTGCAAAAGCCACGTTAAAATTTTTTTCCAGTCCACATTAAATCCAAATGCTACTTGGATTCCATTTCAATACCCCTGATTTTCATACCAGCCTCTTCTCTAGACATGGGTGATCTGTCTGAAGAGTGGAGAGACACTACCATGTTAAACCCGCAAAGGCTGCTCTTAGAGGAAGCTGTCAAACAGCTGGGGTAGAGGTAACTTCAGAGGACACAGGCATGGCATTACAGCACACTGAGCTTTGATGCAAGTTATCTTCCTCTTCCAATGGTGCTCTGGCATCAATAGCATTTCTAAATCTCCTCCAAAAAATTTTGCTGGTGCATCCAATAAAAGAACCTCAGAACATTTCAGAGATCTTATTGCCTCTTGAGTTTTACTATACTTTTTTCAAAGGAAGGGACACTTCATACTCACATGCTGCAAAATCTGCATGTAAAAATGTTGTTTGTCTTTGTATATTCATTACCAAATGTCAGAAAAAAAGTGCTGCAAATAAAATAGCATGAGAGAGGTGAATTGGATGCTTCATATGCAGGGGATACCCAGGATCTCTACTAACAGGAATTAATCTTTATCAGACATTATTAGAGGAAACCTAAAATATCAAGCTCACAGGAGAGAAAACTGGCTTTTGGTGTTTCGTGGCCTTATTTAGTCTTACTGAGATTTGAAAATTTTATGCTTTTGTCTTATTAGGACCTTTTTTGTAGTCAGAGGTGAGATCCAAACCTCCTGCAACTAGAGATATTGATGGGGAGTAAGGTTTATGTCCTGAATTTGGTTTTAAATGTTCTTCTGTGGAAAGGACTGTTAGAGTAGGATCTATTGAGTATAAGGAGGATGACTGACAACTGGCTGACAGAGATGTGCTGATTATACTCTCCCAGCCTGACTGTCCATTGCTGGCTCAGCAGAAACATCAGATCTTCATCCAACCCCTTTACTTAATTCAACTGATAGAATCAATCAGAAAAACTTGTTAATTTAGGAGAAACATAACATATCAGGATAAATCCTGGCAATCTATGCTTGATGAATCCCCAAGTGCTAAATGCTAAATAACTATATAAATTTATAACTGATTTTTACATAAATCAGTGTTCTGGCTGTGATTTCCAGACTTCATTCAAATTAAACAAAGTAAATTTTCATGAGACAAGTACTGCAAAATCTTACCTAAGTAAATCAGATCAGAATTTTGAAGGTCAGTTTCCTTATGTGTTTTGCAAATTAAAATTAGATCACAGTGAAGCTGGTTGGACTATATAGAGAAGTGTAAATTAATATTTCTCTTCTGTTTTAGGATCAAGTCATATTTTGCAGGGCAAAGGGGACTTACATGGTGTGATCTAGACTCATTGAATTTTCTCAAAGTTTTGAATGCTGCTCTCCCATTCACAAAACACTAGCACATAGTACATCATTCAGCTGCTCAATTTGGCAAAGCAGGACAGTGCTTGCTGATTCAATAGTGTGCCATTGTCAGTTTGCTTAGATGAGAAACTATCATGGAATGCTTTCACATGGATTCTACATGTTCTCACTCCTATCAATCTTCCCTTCTTCCAGTTCTTAATTTCATTCTTGTACTTGGGTAGGCAGCATGATTTAAATTGATGAGTATCACATCCCCTATATGTTCTTACATTCAAAATACCCAGGGATGAAGAGAAGGGCAGAACTCCAAGGCATTGAGGCACAAGCTACTATGGGAAGAAGCCAATGTCAGAGAATCAACTGGCATGGATCCCACAAATGCTGTTGTGAAGAGTGATTAATCTTAATTTTGTTCTGCAAAAATGGGTCTTGTAAAATTCTAAAGTATACTTTATATAAACTTCTACTATTTTTAGGCTCTACTTTGATTTAACAAATTTTGCTCTGGTGAAGTTGTGGACAGTTAGGGGCTCGGGTTCTGTGACACTGTGTGGAATAGCTTGTGTTTGTTCAGAGTTGGTTATTATGTTCTGAACAAATTTATATTGAAGATTGATAGGTAGTTGCTTGGCTTTTAGAAGTAATATTTCATAGCACTGCAAAGTTGCACAGCAACAAAAGGACTGTATAAAGAATATATTAAAATGCACAATGCATTTAACATGAACATGATAACCTTATTGTTACTGGAGCTACTGATTAATTCTCACATCAGGGAAATATTGATATACAGCTGCCTATTCATTTTGCTCAGCTATCTTTATACCATACATCAGTCTCCATGCTGAGAGCCTCACAAGGAATTTGGCAGAGGGGGTGAGCAATGCAGGTTACAATGCAGCAAGTTAAAAATTATGGGACCTATGTCATCTCTCTGTGCTAATTTAGACAGTGCCTTCTACAGTTTATCAGAATGTCACCTTACCCTGTAAAGCGGTATAGTGAAAACAGAAAATCTGAATGATAGTATAAGTCCACAGAGCACACCATGGTGCTCCTCCAGTCTTACAACCAATGTGTACTTGTCCACTATCTTAAAACAACTTTAACTTACACTTATTTCATGGCTCAGAAGGGCTCCAATCTATCCCAGGGGGTAAATACGATGGGGGGATGTTCTGGACATGCTCCTTTTTTCAACTCACTTTACGCTGCCAACTGGCAAGAGGGAAAATGTGTGATACTAATTAATTCCATCAGCCTTATACTCCAGGAGACTGTAGTTACACCGACCTCATACTTCTGGGAATAGATGTGTCTCAGTATAAAGCCACAGTGAGTCAGGTGTGTTTCTCAAAGTGGTCATGGTCAAAGAGAATCTGTAGAAGTAATAGTGTATGTCCTAATGCTCACCCAAAATAGTGTGCTGTGTTCCCAGTGAGTGTGCTGAACATACTACTTGCTGGTTTTGAACTCTGCTTTTAGTGTATTGTACAGTTGGAAAATCAAGAAATTAATAAAAATCTTAAGTACTGAATCTCTTAATTTTCCGGACAAAATAATACAATTTTTGGAGTAATCAGTTAAGCTTTAGTTTGTAAAACTCTTAAGACTAAATCTTGAGCACATGCAAACTACTACAGCACCTTTGACTTCAGTGGAGCTGAGTTAATGTGCCTCAGCTATCAATGTGTTACTAGTGAGTAAATAAATTGTTCCATGTGTAAAATCTATAGAATCTCTTAAAAAAAAAAAAGCTTTCTGGTTAAATGACCCAAACTAAACCAAACCAAACACCACTCTATGAATGAGAAAGTTGCCTGTTTATTTCTATATATTGTTTCAGTAACATTGTCGCAATTGGGAGAAGGAAAAAAAATCAAAAATAGAAATCCAACAATCATGGTGAATGTAGCATGCATACAGAATATGCATATTTTGAAGTACTGCTCTTGTAAACATTGCTGGTTGGGAATTAATTTTATGCTGCTTAATGCTAGTCTACACTGTTTCATTTCTAACAGCAAACTGAATGAGATTTTTATGAGAAAAAGAAGGAAGGTTTGCCTAGTTCACATCTTGGCGCTTAGGGTATATAAACAGATATATTTTCTTTTAGTCTAACCTTGTCTGGAAGATATAGGAAAACTAATTTGCCTTATTTACATATGGCACAATCTATCCAGTATTCAAGGGTTTGTCAGAAACAGGAACATTGTGCATTTCCATGGTAACAGATGGCATGCTGACAGTATCTGGCTCGTTGCAGCTTCGTCTAGGCAGGCCAGCAATTAATCAGCCATCTACATGCACAAAATTCTTTGTGAGTGAATGGCACTGCTCCTCTGTAGTGCTGCCTGTGCTTTTACAATTTTTGTATTCCTGCAGGGAGAAGTACTTTTTTGTCTCTTATGCTCATTTTCTGTAGCTTCCAAGAAAAACCCCAGTAAATAATACGAAAATGGAAACAAGTCTGCACATAATTTAGAAAAGGCATTATTTCTTTAGCATATAAGATGTGTGAGGATCTTGGTTTTATTCCATTGCTTTCCTTGTTTCCTCTCCCTCCCTACTTTTCATAAGCTTTCTGTGCCACGTGTTTCCTTCAACCTATTTGACACAGGTGAGGTTTTTGCAAACAGATAACTCTCCGAAGGTGTGCAGAAAGGGACTTGTCATCTGGATGGCTGGTCCATGGCTTTTATGCCCACAGGAGTGCTGTGCTTAAAGCGAGCCTGAAGCAACATGCTGAAAGCCCCTCACTGCCGGTTTAAACGGCGTTTTATGTCTCACTGTGTTTGCCCACTGGCAGCTGCATTGCCCCATCAGGGCTGGGGAACTGATCCTGCTCTTACATCAAGTGACCAATCTGATTCATAATTAGTGCAAGACTTAATTTTTCAGGGATCTTTCTCTGCCCCCTGTTTTGAATGTGCTGTGGGAGAAAATAAGCTCCTTAGAATGTTTGCTCGTTCCTCGTGTGTCTGCTTAAGGCAGAGCTGGGTTAGAGCTTTGCTGCTGGTACTCATAGTTGTAGTTACTATTGATAGCACTTCATATCCAGCTGCATAACAAGGTCTTTCTCCCTTCATCTTCTGGAGAGATCATTCATAGATTTTCCTTTTCAGGATGGTTATTTTCATGGCTGCTCCTTTACTGAATTCAAAGCAGAGAGAATCAGCATTTGATTTCAGAGTCATGGGATGTGAGGCTTCAAGGGGTTGTGTTGTGTTGATGAACCTGGGATCTGGTGGCCCATGTGAGGTCAAAATATTTGCAGTACAACTGGATCTTTAATTATTTTTTTTTAAAGTCTCTGACACATGTCAAAGTCTAATCTCTGAGTTGAACCTCTATGTTGAGTAGGATTAAGCTTTCTTTTTGAGTTTTCCTGTACACAATCCAAGCAAATTTTGTATTTGTTAGAGGATTCATTTACTAAGCTATAGCAGTTTTAAGAAGAAATTTGTTTCTCAAATATTCAGGTTCATTGTAGAGCAGGATCTATTCTTGTCATTGAGACAAGTTACAGACAGCAAGAATCTTGGCCTAGGTTAAACAAAATCTGCTTATGTGACCTAAGATGACTCAAAAGAAAATCCTAGACTAGCCTTCACTGCTTTGTGTCAAATTCATGTTTTTTGGACAAGTTACAAATCCAACCTCTCTTCTAAAGAAGTTCTTCTTCACTGGTAAGGTTGATAGTCAGCTTTCTTAGTCTTTATTTAATCTTTTGTACCAGTTTGTTTTGTTGAAGGTGTTTTATGCTTTTTATGAGTTTTGTCACTGCATGTTTCCCTCCTCCATTCTAATTAGTCTCTGCAGACTCCTGAGGAATCCACAGAAAAATCATGAGATATAGTTCCCCAGGATTAGTGAACATTTGATCCTGCATGTTTTTCACTTGAAACTTGTCACTGTGATTTCTAACTTGGAGACTGCGCTAGGCAAGGGTGATGGTTTTGGCTGGGATAGGGTTAATTTTCTTCATAGTAGCTGGTATTGGACTGAGTTTTGGATTTGTGCTAGAAACAGTGTTGATAGTTACAGGGGTGTTTTAGTTGTGGCTGAGCAGTGCTTGCATAGGGCAAAAGTCTTTTCTGCTCCCCACCCTACCCAACCAGTGAGCAGGCTGGGGGTGCTTAAGAGATTTTGAGAGGACACAGCCAGGACAGCTGACCCAAGGGATGTCCCAGACCATATGGCATCATGCTCAGCAGTAAAACTAGTGGGAAAGTTGGCAGGGGTAGCTGCTGCTCAGGGACAGGCTGGGCATCAGTCAGGTGGTGGTGAGTAATTGTTTTCATTTCCATCGCTTGTCTTTTTTCAGGTTTTATTTTTCTTTTTCTTTGTCCCTTACTTTTTCATTCTTGTTATTAATAATTCAGTAGTAGTGGTATTTCTCTTTTTTAACTTATTAAATCGATTTTAGCTCAACTCATGAGTTTTCTCACTTTTACACTTCCAATTCTCTCCTCCAACACCACCAGAAGGGGAGGGAGAGAGTGGCTGTGTGGTGCTTAGCTGCTGTCTGCAGTTAAACTCTGACAGCAAAAGAAGACAGTCTCATGATAACATAAATGCTCACCTTCAATTAACTAGTGGCGAAAAAATCTGAAACACAGTGAGAAAGAAATACATAAGTACAACCCAGCAACTGACTTTCCTATTAGCTTATATTTTTGTTGTATGTGCCTTGGTCCCTTATCCAATTTGGTCAGAAACTGGTTCTTTGCAGCAGGAGATAGTTTGTACCTGAACACCTCTTGTCCCAGAGCTGCAGCAAAGCACACTTCTTGGGAATTCTGCAGGAAGGATCCTTGAAGGACCAGAGGTGACCTGCTCGACCATAGCATGTCTGATCCCACCAAACTTCCACTATGTGTACAGTGCTCAGGATACAAAACAAGTGAGATCTGAAATTACCACTAGCATATTAATTTATAATTGAAATTAATCTTTTTATTAGAGCAACTGTGTATTAGGCAACGAGCTGTCATTTAATTTATACACAGTACAAGCTTTTGTTTCATTCAGTAATACAACTAGCTGGCTGGGGATGTTGTACAATATAGTCGTGCAGTGCTGGACTCTGCTAGTTGACAGTGGTTCCCAGAAGGCTGATTATTGTACTTTTGTGGAAAAGATGTACTTTTGTATTAGGATGGGTACATACAAATGTATATAAGGAGAATATATATATATATATGCATGTAATACCCTTTATTAAAATTTTGGTTCCTTTTACTCTAGCAAACATTCTAATTGACCAATCCATTTTTAAAGAATTCATTTTAACAGAGAAGTCAGTCAGAAAATGCCTCCTCCACAGATAGATGTTGTAGTGCTTTCCTTACTCTCTTACCTCCACTGAATTAGTTCATCAGAGTTGATATCTCAGCAGTGTTTTTAGCTACACGATGCTCACATTTCATGTACAAAACTATGTCATAACTCTCAAATAATTTTCTTAATATTTTGACAGAATATGTACATGGTTTCATCAGAAATAGACTCAGTGATCACTTTGAAGACAGTTTAAGCCAGAGTGCCATGGTTTGCTCTTTGTCAATTAGTGTATATGACCTGTGTGTAAACTTCAGTCATAGGACATTTGAGGGACTGTTACGTATTGTAGGTTCTGGAATTTAAGCTGCTACTTTAGTAAAATAGCCTTATTTGACTGGTGAGATTTTGGCTTTGCAAACAATCTATTTATACAGCGGGTTTCTGTATTTTTGTCTGTGTGGTGTTTTAGTATTTTGTTGTTATTGTTGGGGGTTTTTCAGGTTACTGTAATTTGAGTATATATTTTTCATTTAGACAAGTTTTTAGTCATCTAATGAAATTGCTCAGAAAAATTTAAGTCCCTCTTAGTATCATTCATTTTTTTCTCCTCTCTTAGCTTTCAGACTTTTACTTTCTCTCCTTCATGCTCCCTTTTTTTTTTTTTATACCATGGAATGCACTAGAAAGTTTATTAACTGAGATTTTGGTTTTCCTGAAATCAGTCTGACAGGAAAGTCATTTTTCACTATGTTTTCCTTTTGCTGTTCATGTTTTACCTTGATTTTGGTTTTAAATATACATAAATATATAAATGGTGAGGGTTTTAAAAGCTTTTTTATGAACTTGTATAGCTAGTTACAGTGCAAAGAATAATTAAGATTTAAGCAGTACAGAATTGTAAGGATCATTGGATCATGAGGTCTATTTTCTTGAAATTACAGGTGACAATATTATGTTTTTGCCACCAATGATCCCTTCATCAAAATAAAGCTGATTTCTTCTGTGAAGATCCTGAGTAAGGTGGGATGTCACAAAATCTTAAATTTGACTGGGCTAATTTTAAGATGAGATCTGGATGTGATGAGAGTTTCTTCTGTGTGGAAGAAGTTAGCCACAGCATATGCAGCACCCTACACAAGCTCCATGGAGTCAACACACGGAGCTCATGTCTGATAAGAGGATAAGGATTATTTAAATACATTTGATAATACAGAGAGAATATATTTAAAGAGGAAAATAAGTACTTACTGAAATGAATAGAGATATTAGTAAATTTTTTACTCACCAATGCATTAAAATTTTTAGGCATCGATACTGAAAAATATCATCAAACATTGGGAATAATTCATGCTTAAAAATTAAGACCAAAAGGCATTAACGCATCACAAGATACCTTTAAGGATAAATTTTGATGGCATTGCTAGGGTTCCTTACATTTTTATATTTAAAATTTCCAAACCTCCTGCTCCTCCTACTTTAGACTTCATTTATCCCAGTAGGAAGACAGGGCTTCCTCAGCAGTCAGCTTGACTGAGGGAAGACATGGGGGTTGATTTTGCTGTATGTGGCCAATTACGTTGACCTTTGTGATGGCAAGCTTGGAATCTTGAGTTTTTCTCCTATTTAGGACTCCTTCACAGCAGCATAATACATTGCTGCCATGTCAGTTTGTGGTCTAATATTTTTACAACCCAGCAATCCACATTTGGAGATTGTGATTAGCATCCTTAATTCCTAGGGGGGAAAAAAAAATAAAAAGCCTTGTTAGAACTAGAAAGCTGAAGTCTAAAATAGTCCACCTGCTGTTCTAAAGAGTATTATTTTAGTGCCCTGGGGACATGCAAAGTTGTAACCTACTGATGTCAGGATTAGATTTTATAGGGCTTTTTAGTGTAAGTGTTTTTGATAACTTGGCAAAGCATTTTCTGTTGTTCATTGCTTTTCGATGTTTCTTAAAAACAGCAGTCGAAGATCCACAGAGACAAGAGCTTATAAAATGGATGATGTCCCATTTCTGTTTCACTATAAGATATTATTTGATAAGAGATTAAGATGATTGTCAACTAATCTTAAAAGAAAATAATTTTTTGTAGAGTTATTTTTTTAAGTTTAATTTTACTAAGTTTATAATTCCATGGTTACTGAGTGTAATGGATTTGATTTTCTTATTGTAACTTTTCATGGTGACAGTAACTATAATAACATAGATACACAAAAATAACATAAATATGCAAAAATTTGTTTTCTATAATGAGGGTGTTTATGCTACTCATTTTGGTGTGCCTGACTGACAGTAGGGAGGCAGAGATGCTTGTTTTGTCTTCAGTAGTGCTTAGATTCACAACTGCTATTGCAATAAATTCCCTCCATCATTATGAGATGAATCAGTATTCAGGTAAGATCTTGAAAAATGTATGCTTTCTCTCTGTAGGATTTAGGTTTTGGGAACTGCATTTGGTGTCACTGTCTCCTATGGAGTTAGCAGGAACCATCAGTCCCAGCCTTACTGATGGTGGGCTGCTTGCATCCCCTGGCTTCAGTGGAAATTTAATCTGAACTTCTTAACTTATGAAAAGGAAGTTTAGATTATTCATTAGGAGATGTTCAAAGGCAGGTAGGGCAGAAGGGTTCATGATCACATGCAGGTGACTGCTGCCATGAAGGCTTGCAACTTAAGACAAAATACCTTTCTCTAGGGACTGTTATTCTTCTGGTTATGCTTTATTCCTGTTATTTACATGTTATAGAAGTCTGTTTTCTAATCATAAACATACTTAGCTCTTAAAATTACAGTTTGGAAAATGTTTGAGATCTATTTTAAGATTTTTCAGTGAAGGTGATGATGGTTATAGTAGCTGATTTATTCATTAACTGTCACCCTTTTTATGCATTTTTAATTGCAAGCAGCCTATGAGTGTCTTAAATCTATTGAAACAATTCTGTGAATAATTTCTGCAAGTAATTTTCCATTTGCTCTGCTTGCACACTGCCCTATACATTGTGCTCACTGAACAATTGCTTTTTGCTGTTTTGATGTTTTCTTTATGCTCTCTACCTGTTGTTTTTTATCATTTTCCTAGGCAGTGATGTGGAGAATACTCCTTCCTGTTAGGGAGTGGGAAGATCTCAAGTGGGAGAATTGCTGAAAGGTTCTGGGGGAAAAAACACTGCAGGTCTGTCCTGTTTTTCTACAGGGCACCTAAGCTTTCTGGTTACCCTCAGAGAGGATATAAACTTGGATAAGCTTTTACCTGTCTCACAGCAGAGAATATCCATCACATCCAATACTTGTCTTTTTCTCTCATAGAGTTGTTGTGTTTTTTAAGCCCTTCCTTCTTCCTCCTTTTGCCTCAAGGATGTTGTCCTTTGTCTGCTGGGCTCTTTGTCCTGTGGTTGATCTTAGTTCACTTGTGCCAAACCATGAATCTTGACTGCAATATAAGTGCATCGTGTGGGGGTTTGCTTGTTGGTGGTGTGAAATGGTAGATTCTGTTGGTGCTTTGCATGAGCCATGGATGATCATGGCTTAGAAAGGGTTCTGTGTGAAGTCCTTGCTGCTGAACATCCTACTGGTGCAGAAGGACCCAGGTCACCAGGAATGTGCTGTCCTCTTGTGAAACACTTACAACACCCTCCATCCTTCTCTCCAACTGCCATTTTTAAGGAAGGAGAAATCTTCCTGTGGGACTTTTTAGGCAAAGGTAGGACATTTTAGAGGATGGGTCTCAACCTCTGAGCTTATACCTCTCAGTTGTTTTCTACTTGAAAACCAGAGTGGTGGGTGGTATTGCTATTCTCTAAGTTGAGTCAAATTCTCACCTTTGCTTACTGTCATATTAAGGTGAAGGTGTCACTTTGCTTGTCTTCTAAAAGGAATAGCAGAAAACTGATGCTAGGTGTTGAATCCTGGCTAAACCAGATTTGCTTAACAGATAGTCATAAACCTCAGTGTATGTGTGATTCAGCTTACTTTTCCCTCTTTCCTCATGCAAAACAGGTAGTAAAATAATACATGGTCCTAAAGAAGAATCTCAGTGATTCCAATTTATCAGAGTGCTTAATTGAGTCTGTGAATTTGGCCTGCTAACTGATGATGATGAAGCTTCTCAGGGGGGCCCTATTAACACTAAAATTATTTAATATTTTATTAATCAATTACTGACTCTTTTATGTAGATAATGCTGCTATGGATGGTCCATTAATAAAATGTGTACTAAATCCCTAGAACAATTTTCTAAATGTTGAAAAATGACTGATTAATAGCAGACTCCTACTAAATGTTAAGAAAACAAAATGTACAATTTTTTTGGTACTAAAAGAAAATTACAGGTAACTCCAGATGAAATGATAATTAGAACAGCAAGTGGCACTGTGATGGAGCAAATTAAATCCTTTAGGTATCTTGTGGTTATTTTGGATGAATCTCTACTTTCTCTAATCACTTGGATTATATTGTTCAGAGAGTAAATTTGTGATTGGGGGATTAATACACATATAATTTGACTCTGGATGCCAAGAGAATTGTAGCTCTCCATGCTAAATATTGTCAATTACTTATTCTGGTTGTATAATTTACGATGCAGCTTCCTGATAAATTCTGATTCTAATCCTATCAATATATAGTAGTTTTTGTGTTTATTTGTTCAGCTTGGTATGAAATATCATTGTATGTTGAATGAGAGAAAAAAAGGGAATCAGGAGCCCCTGGTTACCTGCTGTTCAGCTCATCACTACTACAGACTGCACTGGGAGCCTTTTAGGGCTCTTGCCTAATCTCTGGTGCTATATTCTTTCTCATGCCTCTTTACAACAGTGAAGAAAAAATTAGATTTTTCCGTCACAGGGATCACAACCACCTGCAAAGGCTTAAGAGCCTTCACCAATGCTGCCTAATACAGGCTCTTCTATCTATCACTAGATGAGGAGGTGAGAAAACCACTGGTCAGTGAAATACCTATCTTTGTTTTCTTATAAGGCAAGATACTTAAGGATGAGTCTGGCATTAGATATGTGATTAATCCCATTTTAATCAATGTGATTTAAGACAGATATGTTCTGAAGTACCTTGTTGAATATCGGTGTGGAGAATGATACACAGATTTTGAGATACAGATATATAGATATTGGATCTCTTTGTGGTTTGGGTTTTGGTGGTGGGTTTGGGGTTTTTTTTTCTTTCTCTGTTGCCTGAAGCAGAAAAGATACTCTGAGATAGCAAAAAGCTGAAGTCTGATTGTTACAAGCAGAAGTTTAGGGATATATTAAACATGGCAGATGTTCACATCTGCCATGAGTTTGAAGAAATTTTGGTAGCATTTGAAGTTTAGCTCAGTTAATTTTTTTTTTTGCAATGATAATTTCATAGAAAAATATTAGGATTTTAGATGGGCTAAAAATAGTTGAACAATGGGCAAGGACATATTAAATATCTCTCTAAATTCCAGGACAGTGCCAAGGGATCAGGCAATACTGAGTACTCTTGAATTAAATGGGAACTTATTTACTACCACTGACGAGTCAGTAAGGGAAGCATTGAAAACATGTTCAAATAAGCACTGGAACAAAACAAACACCTGGGGCAGGGGCCCAAGTCACCCAAGATTTTATGTGACTCTCAGCTATTTAAAAAGTAACAACTCAAAGGACCATGTGGACTGATGTCAACAAGAGCTTTACTGTACATGTTTGTCACATGTTAGTGATGAATAGCTCCAAGATATTAGGATCATTCCAGATGCAAAGTTTGGAGGGGTTTACATCTAGATTTTGTTTTCTTCTGTGATAGTGGCTAAATTCACTGAACATCTATACACTGTGTATTTTTCTTAAATGAATCAGAATTCAGGCTTGCCAGGATTGGGGTTTGTGTTTGTTTATGCATATTATCAAGGCTTAAAAGGACACTTACCCAATTTGCCATCAACACACTGCCATGGTTTAAGGGGAAGGGAAGAGAACCCCTGGGGGTGTATGAGGAATATGTGAAAATCTGAATCACATAGATGCTCTTTTATTTACAACCATAATTTATTTTCTATTTAAAGACAAATTAAATAGGAAATTAAAGAAAACATAATACAGCTCTGGTTGAAGCAGAAAATTATAATTAAATCAGTGAACATCTGCATGACAGGGTATTTTTTAAAAGGAACTATTTCTTGATTTTGATTTTTAAAAAAGTGTGAGGAGTCTGTGACCTCAGCAGCCGCTGATTCTGAATAAGTGGTGGATGCCAAATTACCATTTGTGTCTTTCCGAAAAACATCCGTGTGTCCTCCTTGTGTCCAGTACTTTTGCTGATGTCTCTGTTCAAGGAATGAATCCAAACTCACAAGTGTGGAGTTGCAGGATGTAAAAGTTGTTGATATTGACCATTGTATCAGAGAACTGTCGGTGTGTACTGACCTTGAAAAAATATTTTGCTGTCTAACTAAGTGTGCTGTGTGGCACATGCAGGGTTTTGTTTCTGCACAAAATCTGTTACCCTGAATGCTGTTTGCATCTGTGTGTGATTAATGACTTCTGTCTCCAGTGTATGTACAGTAACACAACCAAGCAATGCACTGTGAGAGTCCCATAATTCCCTGAAGACGTTTCATCACAATGAGATGCATTTTCAGTTATTATGCAGCTTTTTGTGTTCTGTTTTGGTATGAACAGTCAAATATTTATTCCTTTTATACTAATTTCCTCTGTACCCTTCATTGTTCTAACTCATCTTATGCATGTGTTCACAGTAAAACTGGAGCTGAATGCTAAACCAGTAAGAGTAACATACACTGATAGCATAATGTATAAAAGCATCCTAAATTCTCTGGGAGGGAATTGTTATCTATGGAAGCTAAAATGCACTAAATTCACTTTTTGTATCATTATTTTGAAATTTAGGATTTGTGTGTGTGTGTAGGGGAGGATAGTTTTGCAAAAGGTAACTATTATCAAGGTGCTGAAATTAATTGACTGCTTTAATTGAGGTAGATTACTAGCTAATGCTTTCTTGAATACAGTAATTCTCCTATTAAATTATCTTTGAATAATTACCTGAAATTTCTCAGCTGCAGGGACTGATGGCTATTTAATTGCACAGTGATGTTGCTATATAATTACTTAACAAGGTGTCCTTTAATAGTTTAATTCCCCTTTCCCAAGGAAAAAAACCCTATGACTTCTATTTTTTAAGTGCTGTGATTTTATTTATTAATTTACAGATAACTTTGTATCTGAAACAGTAAAAGAAAGCTATTTGTTGACTTGCTTTTAAAAGTAAGTCTTTTGATTGTTCAAGCATAGATTTGGACTCAGAAGCATTTTGGTACAAAAAAAGAAAGTGGTTAGGCATTCCTTTAGCTTCATTATATTTATTTTGTGGGTTTGTTATTTGGTTTATAATGTACTTTGAATGATACATTAGAAGCTCAGGTCTGATATTCAAAAGACCTAATTATTTGTGTGCTGAGTTTTGTGAACAGGGAGCTGTCCAGACAATGGTATCTCCTGAGCTGAAGCAAGGCAGACTGACCAGGAATTTTAAACCTGTATTTATTCCTCTTGGTCGCAGAGAGTGAGGAGATTGTCTGCTTGCTGCTGGTTCCTGAGCAGTGAAAACAGCTATTTCGTAAAGATGTTGAAACAAAAGTTTGGACTATTCAGGGATCAAAAGACAAAAAGGCCCAAGATCGTGCCACAGGGTATAAGTTTCCTTGCTAGTTCAGGGATATACTTTTTTTTGCTGGCAAGAAATACCCTACATTGAACAATACAAAACTTAACAGCCACAACAGAACTTGTTAAGTCAGAACTTGAGGCTGAAGCTGGATAGAGCATTATGGAAAACTGGAGAGGAATGGTAGGATCATCTCACCTCTTCAGTTACATAAACATTTTAATCTATATGTGTCTGCTGAACATACAGGTTACCCAAAACATTACATTCTGACCCTTGAACAGAATCACAGAATGACTGGGGTTGGAAGGGATGTGGTACATCTAAAATGTGAGGGCTTTTAAATTTCCTTTTAAAAACGGAATTATATGCTCATAGGAGTTACTGATCAGTTTGAGTTTTACACTGCTTCCACTGATCCACAGAAGGTGCAATCTATGAGCATCTCCTCCTGGGAGCCTAGCTCTGTTCTCCAGAGGCTTGAGCCTTTGATTTTTAACGTGCCAAGTTCTATCCTAAATAGCCTTCAACATGTATGGCAGCCTTTTACAATGAGACTGGTGCAGAGCATGTACAAAATAAAAATGTATGTCACTAACACACCTTTTCGAACCTCTTTGAGGAAAAGTTCCAAACCCCCTATTTCTGTATGCCACTTTAAAACCAGAAGGGAATGATCAATCCAGTGTTATAGAAATAGTGTCTGTCCAGAGGGATTTTTTTAGACAAATCTCTAAAGGATAAAGCCAGCAGAAGAATGGCTGCACTGGATCAGAGCAAAGACACACGTAGCTCAAGCTGTCAGGAATGAAGGCATCAGTACCACATGTTATTTCATGAACATACAATCCTTGATTCATACCATCTAGTGTTATCTCCACTTCTATCAGAGTGGAATAACAAAGGGGCTTTTTAATATCCATTGATCTTGCAAGCCTGATAAGGGATATTCATTGCCTGATATTCAAAGATGTTCAACTTCACAAGATGACCAACAAATCAGGCACTAAAGATTAGATTTTTAATTAGAATAAACTGTAGAGCTGTTGACTGGATGGGATTTTTGTCAATTTGCATAAATAAGACTGAAAATTGCTTTACATTCATAATATTTTCCTTAATGCTTCAGTCAGGGAGTGGCAAACCCAAGAATAAAAGCACAAATCCATCTCTTGTCTTCTTCTAATTTCTTAGCAGCTTATTATCAGCAAGATAGTTTTTTCCTTGGGTAAGAGAATACTTGGGCCTTTATCTCATTTGATCTTTAAAAAAAATTGTAATCTTTGGAGAGTGCCCCTAGAAACTTCTACCAGAGAAAAGTGGCCCAGGGTGTATCTGAGATTGAAAAGTTCCGTGGAGGAGTTGAATATGAGCAGAGCTCTTGGCCACTCCTCTCTTACAAGTATCACTGTTCCTCTTTCACCCAGAGCACTCAGGATGTACTGCTGAAATTTTCATTAAATGTTTGTAATGACATAGGAACATAAATATTACATGTTTGTACTTTAGACCCAGAGGTCTAACATTGTGACTGGAGCTCAGCTGTGCTAGGTCCTGTATGGTGTTTTTTATTAAAATCCTAGAAGCAAAACACTCCTATCCTGAAGCTCCTTCAGCCTGCTGGGGGTAGGTGGTGTGAAGGATATGTGGTGTGATGTATACAGAAAAATTAAGGGACATAGGGGGCACCTCTCCAGAACATTTCCAAGTCTCCCAGAAGTTTGTAAGGCTCTTCTCTGTTTTTCTTGCTTTCTTATTCTTTTCTTTCCTTGTTTTCATTCTTCTTTGCTTTGACCTCTGCTTGTTCTTCATCTCTTTCTCCCCCCATGCAAACCCTCCCTTTTCATTTCTGACTCTACTTCACTCCTCCCCTCACTCATTCTCTTCAGCACTGCAGCAATGGTAGTCAAAAGAAGAAAGGCACAGAATTATCTGTTACTAAATGGGTGGTGCTGATGGAAAATTAGGGAGGAGGAAAAGAGGAATTAATTATCCATAATATAAGGGTTAAGAAATAAGATTTTCCCAACTTACACTAATATCTGAAGAAATCCTAAATTTGTGAGAAATGTGAACATTCCTTCATCAGAAGGCTCTGTAGCTATACTGTTAGAAAAAGAAAGAGAGGGTCAAACCTTGTTTTTATCCCTGCTTTCTGTAAGTAACCTGCAAATAGATTTTTTTTTCTCAAGGTTGCAGAGCATCTGCTGCTCCAATTTCTCTGCTTCTTAGGAAGGATGAGGTGTAATTGTAATCTGTTGCTTTGAGATCTTTCTATGAAAGCCATGAAACAAGTACAAGATATTATTGCTAGAAGGCAGTGTATGTAACCAGTCACTGGCTAGAAGATCACCCATTAATTTTTGTTTTGTTTATTTTTAAAAAGGTATGTGGCTGGTATGGAGAATATGCCAAGTCAGCTGGATGAGTCAGCACAGGCAACACAAAGTGAGTGAGTTTGGTTTTTCTTAAAGAAAAGTATTCACACTCCAAGTCAATTTATTGCAATATTACTGCAATTACAAAGCCAGAAAAGTGCTGTTGACATTTTCTTAGGGTTTTCTATTGGAAATGTGGCTCCATATCCACCTAGTGGAGGAGCAGACAGTTAAGATACTCTGTGTCTGTGATTGTTTACCCTAAAATAAAGGAGAAAAAAACATAGCCTCCACATGTTATTGTTTTCAGTACTGTCCTTGAGCAAAAGCTAATAACACGTATTTACAGTATGTGTCCACAGATTTTTCTTATGATAACTTCAGAATAATGATAACAAAAAGCATTTTTCCTTGTAAATATGTTTTTGCAAATATGTCTGTGTTGGTGTGAAGTCTCACTGACCACTCAGCAGGTCAGAGGTTTTTGAAAATCAATTCTTTTCTGCTCCGGAGTGGAAACACATCAAACATCACCTCAGAACATATGAGCAGACACTATTTTTGTGGGCATTTTGACTTTATATTTACAAATTAGGCAGAATGCTGATAATGTCCAAATAACCTACTATAAAATACAAAAGGCAAATCTGATTGCAGAATCCTTTTACTTGAAGGGACATGCAAGATGATAAGCAGATGCTTAGACCTTCCTTAACCCTATGCAATGCTAGGGCTGGAGAGTGACCTGAAATTTGAGAGGGGAATTAATAGGACATAAAGTTGGTGGCAATGGCATAATATTTACCCCCTTTGCACTATTTCATATACAAAAGTAACTAGAGAAAAAGATTGTGGTCTTCCTTCTGATGTTTTGCTGCTACTAATGTGAGGTTGGATCAAGTAGTGAATTAAACAGCAATGTTTGGGTTGTGCTTGGTGGTTTTTTTGTTGGGAGTGTGGATAATGAGTCATCACAGGGCTGCTCTGGACTGTGGGGTACCAGCAGGGGAAGGAACTGAACTGCTGTCAGACATTACCAGCAATGGCAATTGCAGACAGGGATCACACAGCTCTGTCCAGAAATGCCTGTGATGAGCACAGTTTGGTAAATCCATGAATCCAGGCCTCAGTTTCCTTAGCTGTTCTGTTAGCACTTAAATGAAGAGAAAGTGCTGATGTTTGCTCTTTCTGAAACTCCTTTTTTAAAATTAAGTCTTATTCTACGCAGGTTATTGCCTGCCCCCCATAAGCTCTATTGGGTTTAATTTCTTTTTAATGCCAGATGAAATATTTGGGGGGTGGCTTTCCAATAGGTGTGTGATTTTTCATTTAGAATTGTATCCTCAATTAATAGACCGAGGGAAAAATAGTACTTGTGGATTTTTATGTGTTTCTTACAATTTATTTTTTTTTCATACCTCAATTGGTGAGCAGAGCAAATGAGTTATTTTTCACTTAATGGTTGTAACAAAAGTTGTATGTCATCTTGGATATTTAATGCTTTTTCAGAATGAAATGTAGCCATAATGTTTGGGAAGTTTTTAAAAAAATGAAATTTTCTTAGGATGGAAATACCAAATATGTTGAAAAAATGCAAATTTTTAACATTTAGTAGCTTTAAATGTTTTTTAGTAGATGACTTTTTCTCTTGGATGAAGTATGAATGTGACAGTGAGCGTTGAAAGTTTTGCTTCTCCTTGTAATTTTTTGATATGCCTTCAGAGAATGGGGTGAGCTGAGTCCTGTTGGAGGGATGGAGGGTAACAATTTCTTTTGTGAGCTACAGGCCCTGCTTTAAGGAGCAGGAGATATCAAAGATTACAGGACGGGAGAGCAAAGATCACCACTACAGGACTGAAAGCCAGCAGCTCGCTCAGGGGCTGTCAGGTGGCAGAGGAGGAGCACTCAGCATTCAGGAATGCCTTCAAGGCAGCAGAAGGAAGAATTTACTGGGGAAAGTAATTTGTTAATCAAAGTCCCTGAGTATGCAGGAACTGGGCATGGGGGCAAAGACCTGCCTGTAAAGACACAGGTGGGTGCACAGTTAGTGCTGTGTGTGTCATCTTTATTTCAGTTCTATCCAACATTACTTATAATAAAAGAAATATTATAATAATAAGAAATAAAAACACTGATACCAGATTAGTCAAGAATTGCCCAGATAAAGCTGCTATAGAAATACAAACATAGTTTTGTATCAATGGCAATGGTGCTAAGTTTGTATATGTGAAGTGTGCCTTTCCATACTTCATATATTTCATTTTCTTTAACCTCATCACTTAGTTTCATTATTATTCTATTATTTTTTGAGAAGTTATCTCTAATATCTCTCTTGGCTGCCTGATGCATATTTTAATCACAGAATAGAAATAAAGTTCTCAGATCTCAGTTTTGCATGAAATATCTGAACGTTTGCCTGTCTCGGTACATGGGAGTTCATATGTCAGTCATGTGACAGGTCCCATCTGGGTGTTTGACTCTCTCACATGCTGGGTTTGTGGGGTCTCCTTGCCATGCTCAGCTGTGGTCTGCAGGTACATCCAGGGAGCCAAACTCTCAGGTGGCTTCTTGGATTAAAGGTCTCAGTTGGGTGGCTGATCTCCCTCTGCTGCTGAGCAGACCAGAGCTTCTCACCTGCTGAGGTATCCCAATACCAGGCTGAAGGTTAATAGGATCAACTCTAGCACCTGGGATGCTGAGGCCAGAGATGATCCTTACCTCAGTCTGTCACCAAAGGTAGAACCCTGTCTGTAATACAGAGTGCTGAGTGGGAACAAATCAGTGAGTTTGTGTCCATGAGGCTGAATAGGTGTGGTAGGGTTTCTGTCAAAAGGATGTGTTCATTGCTGTTCCTTGCCTAAAGTAACCTGAAAATATGGAAAGATGTTGAGACATGAGGTCACTGCGTGAAGGACAAGTTTTTCAGTTCAAGTTGGCAAAATAAATTGTTTTGGCATAAAACAAAAGAATTATCATTTTTTTATAAAACTTAAAATGCCTTACCCTGAAGCAAAGTAACTGTATCATCTTCAGCCTTATTTCTTGTCATGCTGTAGAAAAAACTGGGTTTTGATCAACTGATTTGTATATCTGGTTCCTGTTTCTATCTGGTTCCTGGCAATCATGGATGATCAAGACCTGTGAGATACAGTAGCTGTCCTTCAATATGCCAAGTATAACATTACAGAAACTGTATTTTTAAAATGGATATATTAATCCAGCAATTTTAGATTTTGTTACAAGAATCTTTTCTGATACTTTATTTATAAGGATGTAGTTTTGGATATGCTTTGGAGTAGATAGAACTGAGACAGGCTCTCCTTTTGTGTGGAAAGATTGTAGGTTTTTTCTCCTACTTTTGGTGGAGGGCTAGTACTTGTTTCCCTGGTACTTCTTGAGGTGATGGGAAGACAAATTTTGGTCATCATGGAGGTTCAAAATTAAACATTTTCTAATACTACCCCTGCAGACAGAGTGCTCAGGTGTTATAGCAATTACATATGATATCAAATTTGAAGTTCTGCACATATAATTTATTGCTAAAAGCAAAGTTAATAAGATTGCTCTACCTTTAAATCAATACTTTATTACAAGCATAAATCTTAGAATAAAATTAGAGTTGCAAATTAAGTTATTTGGATCAAACACACTGGGTTGAACTCAGGTTCTTTGGATAACACAAGTTGAACTAGGTCTTCTTTTGTGGATCTCAGCAAAAAAATAAGATATCAATTCCAAAATTTCATATCAAGGTGTCCATGCCTCTTCTCTTCTTTTCACAGCCTCTTGTGATTCTATTTTACACTCTCTTCTTTTCCTTTCTTGAATCTTGGAGCTTTCTTCTGTCTCAAATTCTGGATATTGGGTATTCACTTCTCAGTACTAGGGGAATACTTACCTTGTTTCTGACTTTCTGCTGAAGTTTCAAGTTCTTGTTATCTATATGATAAGAGATAATACATTTATGCCCGAAATAGTCATGAAATATTCTGGTCTCTGATTTAGATTTATTTAATCTATTCAAATGATAAAGACTGAAACACAGGCTATGCATGTAAAGTTGGCATTCATGTGCTGCTATGATATCTCAAATAGCAAACCTACAATCACTACAAAAAAGTACAACATAATTCTAGCTGGCCTTAAGCCATTACCCTCAAATTACATATTTTATTAGAATTATACTACCACCTAGGGACACTTAGAAGTCCACCTTAGATCCTGCTTCCAAACCCTGGGTTTGTTAATAATAATGGAACCTTTTTTTTCTTTTCTTTGTATGTAGGAGGCAGAGTTGGGACATTCTTAACAATATATCTTGCATTGAATCTATAACTAATAACTAATAATACAATTTAAAAGAAAACAGCATCATCTTAAATTTTTGAACTTTTGTAGGCCTTTCAACAAAAAAATCGAGTTATCCTTATTGTAATACATTTCTTTTGAAACCTTGAAGATCCTTATATTTGGCTTGAAAATATTTTGGTTACCATCATTCAAACAGTGATGCTCAACAAAGAGCAGGCAGGTGATGTTGGTGCCCTTGGTTTGGGTTGCAGCCAGGAGGGGGCACAACAAGTGGCTGTTCCCTTTCACTCTTTAGGAAGTTCATGGCATAATTGGAGAAAATTTGTGCATGGTTTCATACAGCACCTTTTTATTCCACTTGTAATGTGTGAGGGAAATAGTGGAAAGGAGAAAGAGGATCAGTGTTATGTAATAGGAGAAATGCATTTTCATTTTCTTTTCCCTCACATCTTTCTTTGCGTTTTATGCATCTTTAGTCTTCAAATAGCGCTTAAGACACAAATTTCAGAACAGTTTTCTTTAGTTATAATAAAAATCAGTTTTTCTAGATTTTTATAAAAACTTGTTTCATCAATATTGTGTATCTGGAACAATGTAAAAGGTTGTCATGAATATGGTTTATAGGCGTGTCATTCACATGTGAGAAGTGTGATCAAATCCATGGGTCCTGAGGGTCTATAAAGTCAAAGCAATAGTTAGATATGACATTTTTTACTTTGGGTAAGACTTTTAGCACGTTGGGCAATTAAGTATTTGTGTGCACCAAGTATGTGCTCAACTGCTTGTATAATTTCCATGAATAGCTGGTTGCACACATAAGTACATAATTAATTAGCTGCTTGTGCTATTAACTGCCATGGAAGCTCAGTTATATTAGTTTGGTTGTTTAGGAGTGTGTGTGAGAAATTCTTAGTGCTTGTCAGATACAAGAGTAGAGAAAGAATAAACTATAGATATATGTAAGTATTATCCATACACAGTTGTCTTCATGAGCCAGTAGGTGCTATTTTAAAAATACTGCCTAATTGCAAAATGTCCAAGAACCATTTTCAACCAGCTTCATTCTGACCTTTAAATCCAGACAATGCTCTCATATCCATCTTTTCCTCACGTGTTTAAACCTCAGTAGCAGTTTTTCTGTATAACTCTACATCACCAACTTGGCCACAGATCTTGGTTTTTAAAGATGAAACATTTGTGAAGGAGGCTGGAGCCCAAGAGCTGAAGTTGATGCAAGTTTCTTCCTTACCCTCACCGGCCTTTGGATCAGGCTCATCAAGCCCTGCAAGGGGCAGGTTGCTTGCACAACAGTTGTAGAGGCTCTCCCCCATGAATGAATAAACCATTTATAATTGTACTTTGTAAAGTGCACAGCCTCCATAAATGGGATGAGATTTTTTTTTTTCCTCTCTGAATTGAGCTCTTTGTACTGAAATGTGTAGTTAGCACAAATATTCATCCTGCTCTGCTGTATAAACTGAAAGGGCCCAGAGGAAGCTTGAACGTGCAAGTCACACTGACATTTTGCTCCTTGGTCCTTTGCCCTGATATTGTAACATCGCTGTTTCTCGGCAAGGCACAAGTGGGGAAAATACCCAGCTAATATGAGAAAACTTTAACTCTTCATGAGTGATAAAATTCAGGGCTGAAATGGTGATGTTAATAATTTAATTCCCTGATTCATTTTATATTTGTGAGTTTTAGGAGCAGGAACCTCACACAGTTATGAAGCAGAAGAGATGTGTGTAGACTGCTTACTTGTTGTAAACCAACAGTGAGTCCTACAGTACTTAGAAGGGAACTATAATTGCTGTAAGCTTTTCCTCTTCTGGGGTGTATAGTACTCTGATCTTCATAATCTTGGGTATTGAGAAACTGAATAACAGTTGTCTTGTTTAAAGTGAAAAACATCAATTGCATCTCTCCTCCCTGACTCTTATCCTGGCAGTATTGCCTTGAAAAGCAATTTTCCTCCAGAAGCACTGACACATTAGTGTCCTTAAAAATTAAGATGTTGTTTCATTAGTCCTTCAGATTCTGAAAGCAAGTCACCATCAGTACTCTTTATTTGAATATGTTATAAGAATGTAAAAAATACAAGGATGTGCTAACAATTAGGTCTGTATATTTTAGACAAAAAGATGTACTTTTCTTGTGTGCCATTTGTGGTGGAATGTTGCCTTGATCAGAACTAAGCTTCAGAATTAAGGAAGCTGTAATAATTATCATCCCCGTGAAAATGTGCACACCTCTTATATGTAATACTTCTATTTTACTAGCCAGGATCTCACTACATGTTTTGTCTCAATGTCTCTCCATTGGTATTTTCCTTCAAAGTCACATAAGAAATAAATAATAGGCAAAAATACTCGTACACATGCTTCAGAGAACCAGAAACAAACAAATAAAGCCCCCCAAGTAATTGTCAGCCCATGTCAGCAATTCAGTTATTAGGATCACATAAACCCATGTCTTATATATTCCACCCAGAATTGTTTTAAGGTCCTTGTATGCATAGAATTTTGAAATATATTATTTGAATATAAAAGTAGATTATGTATTTCCCCTGTGGCTGGCCAAATGTCTTTCCAACAAAGGGTAAAATAAGAAGGCTATTTTTTTGTGTAAAAGAGTGATCTTTTTAGTCATGCTTGATTGCTTTTTCAGGACTGTCTCCATTTATAATGAGATATTCTTGGACTCATTTGAACCAGAAAGTTTAGTAAAATTGTTACATTTTTTACATAAAATACCTTGAATTATTGAAGCTGTCTCAAACTCAGTATTTTTAAATATGTGTGATATATATTGGATTTTTTCTTCACAGACTGAAAGTGGCAGAAATGGAAATATATTTAACATATTTACAAGAAATATTTGTTTTAATCTCTCATACTTGTCAGCACTTCACACTAATTTAGTCTTATCTGCTGCTAAGGAGTTACTCAGTAAGGGATGCACTTGTTATTCAAATCCCTATTAATGTTTCATATCATAGTTTGGCAAGAAAACTGTTACTGTATTGGGCCGTGATACAGGAAAGTTTTAATTATCTGTACTTTTCAGAAAACTTGGCCTAGGACGTCTGTGCTGAGAACAATGATGTGAATTTACTTTTATCAGCAGTTTAAAATTACATTATAAAATGTGTTCTGTGATACTGTTCTTATAAGATCTGATGTGCAATGAAATGTGCAGAGCTTGAGGAAAAAATGCATTTTTATTATAATCACAGTACCCAGATAAAATGGCAGGTGTGCAATGCTTTAGAAATATTTATTTGTAGTTAAAGGTAAATTTCACATTACCTACATTTCTGTTTCACTTTTGGAAAATACACAATCATACTTCCATGCTTAGCTTGAGTCCAGTTCTTCCATTACTCTATGTTTAATGTTTTCAATGTATTTTGTAAAATATTTCATTGTAATGTTAATAGAGCTTACTTGAGCATTTCTGTAATTTACAGGCAAAAAAATCTCTATCAGTTGTAGATCAAGTAGCAAAACCCTCCAGCAATTCTTTTTCAAACGAACAAGTTGTAATCCAAAATTTTATTTTGCAGTATATTCTTCAGGCAGCATGAGAAGCAGCTCTTTTACTTCTGAACCCACAGCAAAAAGCCCGTGTCTCGTCTCTCCTGTAATTGTCCATTCTTTTTATAAGATTTATTTTTGCCTGTGGTGCTGAACTGAAAAAGTCACCCAGCTAAAATGTAGTTACTTCATTTCCAAGTAAAAACAATAGTGTTTTCATGTCCGTACTTATTATTATTCTGAGAATGTACTAATTTGTTACATCCAAGATGACGGTTAGTTTGGGCCATGAAAGGGGCACTGTGCCAACCACTGCAGTTAAGTAAAAGGACTTCTTTCATGGGAAGTAGTGGGACAGAAAGTAGCCCGCGGTGCATGTGGGTACAGGGAGGCAGATTGCCAGCAGAGTCATCCTGGTATCAGGCTTGGCTGTGTTGGGCTCTGAATGAAGCTAAAACTATGATTTCACTAAATGTCGGCGTGGGCAACCAAATTTTCAAGCCACTAGTGCTCCAAGGAGCAACTGATAAATGTTTTATCCCTGCGGGCTGTAGTTGATGTTGCACAAGGATTTTGCATGTGCTCAATGCATTATCATTCTTGGCATTAAGCTTAGATAATTGTCTACTTATATTGAGCCTGTAATAGCAAAATACAAGTGAAGAGGCATGTTTTACAAAGTAAAACTATGAAATAGGTTTAGCTATATTACTATGGATTTTTTTTTTGTTCTATCCTACTAAATTTGAATGAGAATGAAGTATGATTCTATACCTTAATTCTGCTCAAACCAGGGTGGTCTCATAATTTTGTTTTACATGCATGACATTGCTTAAGGTCATTAGTTGTAAATCTTAGTATAAAAAGACTGAAAATATATTCAGTACTTTGTAGTTACCGAATACATATTTAAAAGCCTCTATGAAAAGTCGGGACCTACATGGCAGATTTTCAGTTGCTGAATGGTCAATTTAATGATGTAGATTAGCTGTATCTAAACAGTAAATGGAGATAGGCTGTTGCAAGGCTTTGATGAATCTCTCTGATGTATATCCCAGTTGATCAATTTTCTAATTTTAGAGATTAGTATTCTGCTTTTCAATCCTAATATACTCTTTGGTTACATTAGTTTTGAAATTTAACTTAGATCAGGTATATCTTCATTTACTTTTTGTTGTTGTTTTGCTGTAACTATTCTAACAAGCACAAATTAAATTTTAATTTGGTCTTTCTACTGTAATAGTCTCATTTTTTCAGTCATTTTTACTTAGCATTACCTGATTTCTAATTAATTATTTAAATCACAATTGTATATTAAAAAAAGGCTAGCATATTGCTCTAAGTGTTTTTAAAAGGTGGCTTGCATTCACAGATTTTGTTCAGCATAGTTAAATTCAAGCATTAAAAGTTTAGCAGCTAAAACTTTAATACAAAAAATTACTTCTTAATCACATAGATAATTACTGCAATAGCTCTGTATATTATTGCAATAGCTGTCCACAGTTATAACCAACTTTATTATTATGTATATAAATTCTGTTTATGTATTATCTATTGAGAAGAGGTGGGGAGCTTTTTGTAGAAATATGAAGAAATATTTAAGTAATTTCTTTTGGGAAAATCCCATTTGCTTTTGTTGCTTACATTGCTGGAGTTGAAGTAGTTTCCATGTAAGTGTAAATTACTTGGGTTTTTTTTAACATTTTCAATATGAAGGCTACTAGTGTCAATCCATTGGATAAAACACTTCCTCAAATACATGCAAATCCAAATAGGTTATGGAGTATACTATTAATTTCATCTTTACAAGCGCTGGATCTTTAACATAAAGAATGGTTAATTATTTGTAATAAAGCATTTAACTCCAGTGGTTTATTGCTGTGGTTTGCAAAACCGTGTTGAACTGCTTTCTTTTCATTTCACTGATGGTGGAACAAACATTTCTTTAATAAGGATACAGCACATTCTAATTTTGTTGCAGAAGCTTAGATAAGGATCAGGCCCCTCTGAATCACTGCTTTGACCTATGACATTGAAAGTGCCGAAGCGCTTTGGCAAAAGAAGAGTTAGTCATTCATTATTATGCACAGGACTTTCCAGCTCTAAAGGGGCTCTGTGCTTTCTCTCAGATAGACTTTGTTTGTTGGAAATGAGAACTGTATTTTGGCAGTAAAGGACAAGAACTGAAGCAACTCTGCAGGCAGACTCATTATGACATAATCCTTCATTAATCCTTATTCTCTATTAATAGATCATGACAGAAGTTTTGCTTTGGTTGACCATCTTCACCAGCAAGCTATGAGAAAGCAGTAATAGACAAAGACCCAGATAATAGACCCAAGATCTTCTTTTAGGGCTATCATTTTATTTACAATTTTAAGGAACTGTTAGAGCGTGTTACCTTGGAAAAGTTAGTATGCCAAGTGACCTGTTTTCTTCAAGTGCAACCTGGCTTAGAAATCTGTGTCTTAGAAATGTGATTTATCTGTTGGAAAATGGATTACTTATATCACTTACCTGGTAGAAAAACACATGGTAAAAATTAGGTGTTGATTGCAGACTTGCTGCAGGAAAAATGTAGGGAGGGATGCAAGGGTCCATCTGTAGTGGGGGTGGCAGATAAAAGGGAAAGGACTGAAAAATGGGAATGGAAGTGGCATGTGAAATGAATGTGGCAAAATTTGACGAAGAGGAGGAAAATTTGAGAGCTTTTTGTTTCAGAGAAAGCTCAGGAGAAAAACCCACCTAACTGCAGAGTGTTTGAGAATGTGTTTTTGTAACAATAGTTTTTGTGTCTGTTGTACTACTTGTTATAAAAATAAAAAAACAAACATGTAAGTCAAGAATAGTGAGGTTCATATTTGCCTATATAGCAATGTATAGTCCTATAATAGACAGACAGTGGAAAAACAAATGCTGAGGAAAACCAAATAAATTAAACATTCTTGATGGATTGTTGACCCTTGACTAAGTTGTACCTGGTTCTTGTTGGAGCTGGATTTACTTACATTAGATCTTGACTCTGTCATGGCCATAGAACTTGTAGATTAGTTTGCTTATCTGCTGAGGTGTTCCTGTAAGGCTGCTGATGACAGAGCAGGCTACTGGGTTTTGTTATACAAATTAGGCTTTGTAAGATCTATTAATATTGCCAAATATAATTTGAATATAAACCAAAATTTAATTTCTGAAGCAACTGTCTGTATTCTACAAAAGCATTTATTCATTTAAGGTGCAGTCCATTTAAACCATAATGATCTGTGATATTTAAGTTGTTTAAGAGAGTAAACTTGACTACCTCCATTACCTTCTGAGAAACTATGCTGATTTACATTCAGTGTGAATTAGATCACTAATGTTATTACATCTTCTTATGCTTTTGTAACTCTTTGTTATCATATATGCTGTAGTATCAGTTTGACTGGGGAAGAATGGTGTAGAAAATCCCATTGTTTTAGAAACTGAGTGAAGAAGGTTTGGTTTTTTAACACAGAAAGTGTATTGGATCTTTGAGGCACTTCCAGGATCCAACACCTAGAGACACAGGTGAGAAAAACAAGTATATCTGAAAATATAATAATTACTAAGATAAGATGTTGTTTGCTTTTAGCAAGTCAGTATTTCATGCCTGAAAATCTCCATATATTATTCTTTTGTGTAGTTTCTTAACATCCTCTCCATACTATTCAGAAAGGTATGAAATATTAATAGATTGTTAAATTTTTCCATAGGGAAGGTTCACAGTTCAAATGGAGGAGATATTGCAATGTGGTTTACAATTTATAATTTTTATTGCCATTTAGTGTAATGCTTTACACAAACAAAAACTCTACACTTGCTACATACTGTGAGAAATTATTGTCAAGTGTGTTTTTCCATCTGCAAGTAGCGCTTGTTACCTCAACTTTTCTGCTGAGAATTTTGAATCTGATTTGGACATAACAGGGCCGTTCAGATATGGAGTTAGAGAAGAAACTGTAAAACATAATTCAGAGTTTCTAAAGTATGTATGTGGTACTCTTGTTTTGCACTTCTTTGGGAGCAAGCACAATAAAACTTTTGAGTGTAGTTTTACTCTTCTCGCGACTCTACACACACACATATAAAATATTGGTAGCTTTGACACGAGGTGTGGGTACAAAAAGGCCGTTGAGTGTTCAGGTCCTGATTAAGGCTCACTGCTTCAGCACATCTGGTTTTAATAGTTGCCTTCTGAAGAGATTTCTGATAGTAGGCAGCTCTTTAACCCAGCAGACAAAAGGCATAACAGGATGTAATGGAAGGATGCTGACGTGCCAAGTCTGGAAATGAGATACCAGTTTTTACATAAAGAGTAATTAGCCCATCAGAGTGACTTAACTAGCAACAGGTTGGACCATCTATCATATTGAACTTTAAAGCTGAAACATCATGTATTCAAATAGATATTATGTCTTGAATGTAAGTAATAACTTGGAAGAAATACGTGAACTTCCGCGCTAGTCTGTTATATGTGGCTTTAAAATTAACTATTGTATTTTTCTGAAGTTCAATCATCATTCATAATTTACTGTTATACTACTGTATATGATTCAGGTTAAATCATCTCTGATTGCTGAAAGTTCTGTGGTAAGCCAAGAGAAAAAGAATTATTCATCGTGTTTTCTACTATTCAAAACTGATGGCACCATGCTGGCTTGTGGCACTGCCATACTCATCCTACAAGAACCAGAATTGCTGCTAATGCCTATAAATAGTAACCCTATATTGTTATTGCATTTGGTGTCCTTCTTTTGGCTCAGAAATCATGTCTCTGGAAAAAGTTATTCTCATTCGTCCCAGTCTCCTTATTAATCTCAGAAAAAAAGTGGGTTCAGCACACTCAATCAGCCATTTTCCTCGTATGTTAAATCATAGAATTCAACTTTTCATCAGACACCATGGCAGGATCCAGGATGTAAGACAGGCATCTGTGTAGCATGGATTTCAATATTTTTTTTTTAAAGTTAGACCGATTTATTTTCAGAAGATGAGGTGTTGGGTGTGCTGGATTGCAAACTGAATGATATCATGCTATTGTGATAAAAACAATATAATGGATTATATATAGCAAGTTGTGAAACAGTTGTTTCTTGCTGCTTGTCACTGAAAAGACCAAGGATAAAAAAAATTATAGATTTAAGTTAGCAAGAAAGTTTTGTGATTTGAAAGAAAGAGGATCTTTCTAATAGTTAGTATGAAAAGTCACTGACATAGTCTACATGGATATTCATGAAGTCACCATCATTACAAGCTTTTTAACAGGCAAACATCTGTCAGGAGTGACATAAGCACAGATGATCCTGCTTTTGTCAAGGGAGCTGAAGTTGAACAGTAGGAGGGTGAAGAAAATGTGAAGGCCAGACTAGTATTTTAGGTTTCTGCCAACCATCCTCTCCCCGACTAAAACAATGGTTTCTTCAGGTAACCCATAATATCCAGAGGATTCCAGGATTTTCTGTAGGCTGTCTCTGTATCAGTCACAGGAGCAGCATAAGCCATAGGGGACCTTCTCTATTCTACTTCCAAGGGAAAGTGATTTGATGATAGAGACAGTAGTTATGGACATGGTTGTAGGACTTGAAATTAGCCAAATAATGTTGGCCATCACCTCAAATGGGATGACAAGAAGCTCTAAAAGCTGTGGCATCTCTCTGATCCTGTTTTTTTTCCAGCAGTAACTATAAAAACAAGGAAATCTGGCAGGATAAGAAAGAAAAAAAAACCTGTAAAGTACATGTTGTCCAGAAAGCTTATGGTTTGGGACCACCAGTTATCAAGTCTATGAGAAGGTCATCACCTTCACAGACAGGGTATCACCTAAAGCCATGGGGGATTTCACTTTCAAAGTTTCAGACCAGTTTGCATGGCACTGATGTGGCTTCCCCTTGCACATTAGCAGCAGTGATCTTGGAGTTCTCATTTCACCATTCACATTTCCCCAGGGAATAGAAAATGGACCTCTGGAGGGGCCTATACTTACTAATATTGGAGCGAGAGGAGGTTTCTCATCTGAATCAAGACAAAGGATCTTTTCCAAATTCTGAAGTGAACAGAACAAGGCCATGTAACTTGAATTTAGTGAAATATGGTTTGTTCATCCAGAAGCTATTCAAGATGATGAAGGTGATCACCAAAAAGACCCCCCTGACCTTCAAAATATCTTCTTCTGCATCTTAGAAGAAGTACCTGATATTGTAGAAGTTCAAATTGCTACCAGTTCAAAGTCCTGTAGATATTCATAGCAGAACAGTGTACTTTGGGGAAAACATATGTATAAATACATCTACAAATGGCCTTCTGATTTTGTTTTTTTCTATACCTGTAACTATCATGATGGATACCTTGTTGCTGGACAGGGAAACTCAATGCTTTTGTGTTTAGAGAAAGATATATAAATGCATGATAACATTTTGGAACCAATGGGTGATTTGCAGGTCCTGTAAAACCTCAGTGCAGCAAATCTTAGGAGATCTGATACAGAAAAAATAGCTTTTGATTCTGCAGTAACTGAGGTGTTTCAAGGTGTAGTGCAGACAAAATTCCATAGCCTGCCCTTTTGGTTTTGATTGGTTTGGGGGTTTTGGTTTGATTTAGTTTTCTTTTAGTTTGGCATATCTGTAGATTTATGACTGATGGGAAACTCAGGCATGACAGATGTATTCTATCCTTTTTATGCCATTGTAGAAAGTCTGAGTACTGACAGAGTGTTTGCTCTCTTAATATTTTCAGGCAGAGTGACCTCTGCTCAGAGCACGAGAAATGATAGTGTATGTATATGAACTATGAGGCTCAAACTAGTTCCTGTAAATAGGTTCTCTCTAACTTCACAGGACAAGGGATTTCTAAGCCACTTCTTCTGATTGTGTTTCTGCTCACTCCTCTTTTGTCAGCTGTGGATGGCAGATCCTTGTTGTATTTGTATCAAAGCAGTTTTCTACACAATGCCAGCCAGGAACCAGCACTCTCATGTACTTAGGCTCCTTAAAAAATGCATTGGTAGATGTGGCAGTCAGTGCTGTTCATTACCATAAAAAGCATTACTTTACAAGTGTAACTCTTGTACAGTGTCTTTAAACAGTTACTTTTTGGCTTGGTTTTTCTGCTTGTAGCAATATATTGTATTATAGCTGTATATATACAGTAGAGAACCTAAGAATACTTATAATTTCTATGCTAACTGCTTATATCTATATGTGTGTGTGTGTGATTGGACAGCTGGTAAGTGAGGTACTAGTTAATAGTCTGATGGCAGAAATTAGAGGTGTTATATGTAGGAAGAGGTCTTTTTTGGCACTGGAAGGAGTGATTCTGACTCGTTTTAGACTCTGGAGTGGTTTGGATGATCCAACACATGGAATAAAGTGAATCTAGGTATTCAAAGGAAGGTGAACGGAAATTGCCATTTTTCATGACCGGAGAATGAGTTTGATGTAGTGCCGAGTAAAAAACAAATATGTGCAGATTTGTTCAAAAGATCTGCCAATAGCACAGAAACTTCTGGTGTCCCCGAGATGAATTTCAGATTCTGAAAGGAAAAAAAAAAAACGGCCAGAAAAACAGAAAAGAACAAAAGTGATTAAAAACATGTGATCCTGGGTCTTGTGCACAGATTTAATTAAGATCTCTACCTTCCAGTGCCTTTGCCAAACAGTTTTTGTAAACCTTCGGCAAAATATGTTGGCTAGTCCACACTTGGAGACACAGGCGTTAATTTTCATGGTACAGAGGGAATCTCTTTGTTCAGAACTATGTTACTTCAAACGAGTATTTCATTAGGGTGAATATTTATGTAAATTTTGGATATGCTCTGTGTACTGGAAAAACTCTTCCCGAAAATACACGTCGCATCAGTAATGAGTTGTTGTTGGTTTTTTTCCCACTGCCTTGCACCGTTCTTAGAGATGTAAAGCAACACATCTTATGTTTCCTCCCCTTTCTGCACACGGAATAGAAATTACAGCTACAGCTTAGCTTATTTTGCCTGTGGATCAATGCCAGAAAGCAGTTTTGAAGGTGTTTTAAAATGAAGACATCTGGCAGCTGGCATACTTACAATTCATTTGCCAAAGACAAGTTGCATGCTGTTGGAATTCTCAATTGAAGGTCATGCACCAGGTAAAAATCAGTCAGGTGGAGCTCGTGTGTGGTGAACCCACACACTTGAAGAATTGTTGGCTCAGGGACGTGTGGGTGGGCTAAACTGTGAATTATGTTTGTCAAATTTTTCCTCCTTAAAATGTGAAGCCCAAAGCTAAAAAGAGGTCAGTAAAGCTGAGAAGAAATCACGAGGCTATGATATTTCAGTGGAACCACCATCAATTAGTTTGAGCAGAGAGTGCCAAAACCAAAAAAAAAAAAAAAAAGGGAAAGATGAATAACAGAATCTGACATAATGTTGGACAAACACTCTACTGTCAACTGAGTGGTCACACACTTTTTGCTCTCAATTTTTCAGTAAGAAATAGCCTGGAGGATTATTTGTACACAGCTTTGTACTGACAGTGAATTAGTAACACTGTGTCATTGTGCATTCAGTGATTCAGAGACAGCTCTGAGACTAAGCTGTTTACATTAATTGATGTTTAATGGTGTTAATTCAGTATGTTTTACCATTATAAACTTTCTTTCCATCAATATGGTTATTTACAAAGATACTAATATTTCTAAATCAAGGGATCTGCACCCAGAATGGCTTTACACATGTTTACATGGAAAATACATGTTCTCTCTGCATGACATGGGGAAACGTTCAGTTTTACTGCTGCAAAAATAAAAGCACGAATTCTGAATTCTTCTGTCACTTAAGCTTCTCTTGCATTAATAGATATACTTATGACTTGAATATACACAAAAAAGAGGAAAATCTGAAGGAAAATCAGGCCTGGGATACATGTATGCTGCAACATTTAAAAGTGGAACTGTAGCAGATTTTTCTGTGTTTTGCTAAATGGAAGTTTTAATGGGACATTTTAGAATGTTTTTCATTCAGGACTTGGTTAGATGTAGATAAACCTATAAATGAGCTAATTCCTTTTGAAAACATTTTGGACAATATTGGGTTTGCTGAAGTATAAGAAGAACTATCTTCCCTACTGTTTCTGAGAGGGGAAGCTCAGAAACTAATTGAGCAGCATTATTCACTTGGTAGGGTCAATACTAGTCCTTGTCAGCAGTGGAGGGTATCAGTGGTTTCTTCTGCTTTGTAAGTACATAAAAAGGTGGTTTTGTCATATTTTACCCAAAGCTCTCTGGCAGGGGAAGAGAGATCCCAATTATTCTCTATAAAACCCTTCTCTGAAGCCTAGTCCCTAAACTCCTGGGCTGGCTGAAAAGGTAACTTTGTTTAGACTATGAGCTTTTTCCTACAACAAGTGAGAGAAATAAGGGATGCCCGATAATGGTCTGCAGTGCAGGAACACAGGCTTTTCTGCTTTTAAGGGAGTTGCTTGTAATTGATTGCACTGCAGTATGGACTCATGGATAAAACACTGAAAGATTCAGTGGAGCCAGATTCCACTAGACTGTTATTTATGGGAAAAAATAATAGAGGTAAATGCACCTCTTGAAGAAATTTGTTGTCAATGGAGAGTAAAACTATGTGGAAAAAAAGACTATTTATTTAAAACCATCTTAAGCTGGTTTCTTACTAGGTAAAACTCAAGCTGTACCCCTTCTCTTTCTTCCATTCAATTGTAAGCTGCCCCTCTGACGCTCAGATTTGGGACAGCTGGACTTCACAACACTCCTATGAGTTCTGCTGTTATGTCCTTGTGCAGCTTGCAGGTCAAATGTAGCCTGAAGTGGCTGAAGCCTTGGGCACTACTGCAAAATAAATCATAGGTACTTTCTAATATAAATTACTTTGAACAAAAGACTTTGGTGTCAGAATTAGGTGTACAAAAAAAGGTGAAACTTTTTCACTTCTTCTGGAGAGGTACTATTTAAACTGTGTAAATGTAACATAGTGTAAAATACTGGATGATTTTTTTGCTTCATGTAAGAGGGAATGTAGAGTCTAAAGATGAAATATGAAACTGCTTTGAGATGAGGATCTAGAGAAAATGCTGATGATTTGTCACAACTGTTCATCATTGTACTAAACCTGTTTTGTTTTCCTGCTCAAATTCCTGACAGATAATGGCAATCTGACATTCTTACTGTTTTCATTTTACCGCAAAAAAGATCTACAGATAACGGGCTGAAACCAAGTAGTGTTATTACATTGCAAGGCTCTTAGTCTCCTAAGATTGATTTCTTGAGTAACATAAGCTGTTTCTACTGCAGTCATGTGAATATTTTGAAGTTACTCTTGCTTAATGTGAAATTCCACTACTGGTTGAAAGGAGCCCATGGTTATCCTGCTTCACTGTCTCCAGGCATATGAAATGGTGCACTTTGCCCCTTTAGACGAGCCCTGAGGAATTATAAGTATTGTGGGGGACATCTTCAAAATAATGCACTTAAAGAAGTGTTCTGATTTGATTCCAAATAAAAGATTTTATTAGTTCACCTTAGGCTGTCAGGTGGCAGCTGGTACTCTCTGCGATCATGTCCCAGGGCTGTTATAGTAATGTTTTTCTGCATTGTTTCTCATGGCAGCAGATTGCCAAAGCCACTCTGCTACTAAATTTGTTTTGCTGAAAAATGATCAGCATGAAAACTCTTGATTCTGAGGATCACTTCACGTTGGGTGCCAGAGGATCCAAACTTAAATCTCGCAGAATATCTTTAAAAGCTCTGCGTAGTGGAGATGCTGCTTCAAGTGGTATATTCATAAGGAGTGTTTTCATTAACAATTTCTGAAGCTTTGGGGATGAGAATACTGCCCTCGTGTCTGTGTTCTAATTATACTGAAATGTTAGCTATAAATTCAGTGTTTTTATTCAAGCTTTTCCTTGGCATAATGATGTATTTGGTTTAGTTATTGTTTCTGTTAATTCTAATGCCCCCTGCTGCTGAGGAAATGGCATGTGCTTTATAAATGGAATTATAAATATGTTAAAGGATACAAATTGTAGTCTTTTAAGAATACAAGTGGGTATTTGGGAAGTAAGAAGTAATGCTATATTAGAATGCAATAACATCTTCTGGACAAAATAGATCCAAACACATACTGAAAACACAGGAAGGTACAACTACGATCACACAACTACTGTGGGACCATGTGTAAACATATGTGTTTGTATGTTTATGGACCACTTTTTGTACATTTCTGGTGATATAGATCAGAAGGATTAATGTAAGTAAATTTTAGAAAAAGGTAAAGAAACATCACTGGAAAAGACATTAAGGTGAAAACTGCACAATATTCAGAGACTTTTCCTATTTTTATTTTGAATTGATTTGCTTTGTCTAAATGCCCTTTTTTATGTCTGTTTTTTCTCCTTCCTTGAGACAAAAACCTATTCAGCTTTGGTAAAAATATGCTACTGTAGTAGGAATGAAAAGTTGTAGTTACCGACTTGATGGGTGACACAAGTTTTTATGCAGGGAACTTTTAATCAGAGAATTTTCTTTTCAGAATTTAATAATCTGGATAATTTAATATGGTTTGAAAATTGCTTGACAAACAAATTGCTAGCAGGCATTATTCTAAGGAAAAGGGAATAAAGAGTATTTGAACAAGATGGAATTTTCTTAAAGACCTTGAAGAAGTACTTCAGTATTATTTGGAGGTGAGGTAAAATTCAATACTGTTGTGAAAGAAAATTAGGACTACCAAGACAAGGTAGAATGAACCAATAGAATGGAGTAGATAAATATGCTGTAGATCTAAATAAATCTCAAGCAGAATAAAATTTTACTGAAAAAAAAAATATAGTAAGAAAGATGATTCATTAATGAATATTCATTGTGAGAGACAACCTTGGAAATGAAACCAAAGAAAATTATGTGTGGATAGCAAAGAAACATAAAGGTCAACAATAAATATATAGTATAGTGCAGTACTTGTGTACAGTGGTCATCAGAAGAAAGGCCCTTGACATATTGTATGTAAGGCTGTCTCATATAAAACTGTCAAAAATATAAAGAGAGGCATAACACATCTATTTCTCTTAATTTTAACCCATCTATATTTTTAATCTATTTTAACATAAATTCCTTTATTCTCATATCTCATTTCTAGTTCTCCATTAACTGCATTACTTGAAGTGAGTTTGTCTTATTCTAGTCTTCATCATAGGTATCCAATTGCATTAGGTTTCCTTCTCATGAGGTGTAGAGAGAGGAACCCATATACCCAGGGCTTAATGTGGTACTGCCACAAGAGCTCCAGTAGGACCAGCATTATTTCCATCATTTGTATGTGTATAAAAAATGCTAACTTTGTAACCCTTCATGTATGAATTTCAGATGCTCAATTTCTTCCTGTTTAAATTCCTCATATTTAGAGACTTTCTCCCTGTCCTATTCAAAAAGAAACTACTATATGTATTGTGTGCACAATGGATGGCTTGAAAGAGATTTTGTGTTCACTTTACTGAAAGTTATTTGTTTTTTTAATTATAAAATATAATTCATTGACAACACTCAGATTGCAAGCTGAGTAGTGAAATAGGTTGTAGTAAAGTCTGGACTTGTGTGAAGGGAATTAAATTACACTGACTTTTAATAGTTCATATGTTTTGCCATTAACTCATGCTTTTTTTTTTTTGGTAATAAAGTGTAGCCAGGAGAAAGAGCATCTCTTCTCTGATCCCACTGTTCTCTTTCAAAGAGGCAGAGAGAGTGTTCTTTTCCACATCCAAATGACCACTACATGGTGTGAAGTAAATGACAACCATGGGGTATGGGCTGCCCAATGGCCTGAAAACAGGTACAGGCTTAGACCTACCTCAGATACAGAGAATTGCATAGAAATTTAGACCTTCAGCTGTGGAAGCACCCAATTAAGAGCTAAAAAACCTCTGAAAACCAAAGTTACCTAGTTTGTGAAACTGGGTTATGTGTTTGTTTTCTTTTTTTGGAAAATGCACAATAAGTATTTCCTGAATTATACAAATTCACAAATAAGAATTTTCCTTTATTTCTTCTAATCTCTTACAGTCTTATGAAATATCAGTTCACTTCCTTCAGTTGCCTAATTGTTTGTAAATAGACTTCACTGAGCCTGACAACATCAGAGAATTTGTATCTTATCATGTCTGGAAATGATAATTTGTTTTCTTATGAGTTACTCCAATGGGTCACTTAGTACCTCTCCAGGGAATAAGCATTTTCAGCTGCCAGTGAGGTCAGCAGGAGCTGGGCAAGTCCAGCATTGTTATCCAGGCCATCCTGGACTGAGCCTGGTGGCACCATCAGCATAATAGTGATTATGAGCGGCTTGGCAATTTGGAACTGAATTCCACTTTCACATTCAGCACCTTACTCACGTATAAAAAAACTTCAAGGACATACCTGAGGGCATAAGCTGGCTCTGTGTGATTAACACACATAGCTTGCTCCCAGAACCTATTGGAGAATTTTCATAACCAGTGTCAGAAAGTTTGGATAAGTGCATCTCCGCAGTATCTTTACCGCAGAAATTTTCTGTTGCAAGCTGCCATGCTCAAGTATGCATTTCTTTTATGAATGAAGGTCTTTTGTGCATCAAGATTAAAATCCTCTCCCTCTTTGCTATGAAGACATGGAAAAAAAAAATCTCTTTGAGAGTGCAGTTCATGTAAACCATTTCTTTAAAAACAGAGCCCTTAAATAGCTCCAAGTACATTTCTGTGTACGACACATAAATGTCCACTAATTGCATGAAGGGAGAACTGAGATTCCAATAGCAAATTCTGTAAAAAGTAGATATACAAAGAAAAGTGGAAGCATCTGTTTAATATATACGACATTAGAATTTAATTTTACCTCTGTGATGCTTTTGTGTAGCTGCAGTGTTACAGAGGAGCACATAAGCATAGTAGTGCAGTGTCAGCAGGTGCATGCCACCAAATTACTGCTTTTAATTTGCATATTCATCTGCTAAGAAGCATGTCATTATCATATCAAAGGGATACTAAGCAACATCTAGCTTCGAGAGATGTGGCATAGTTTCAATACGAGCAATTAATGCAAGATGAGGACTCTCTTTTTGTCATGTCTCCTAGGGCTAGCTGTAATCGGGCTTATTATTGGATACCAATAAGACTGAGGTACCAGTTGGCAGAGAATGACAGAAGTACAGAAAAACAGAGCTGTATGAGGCGTCTTAACTACACACTTGATAGCAAACCAATTCTCTGGTCACTTTTTGAAAACAAAAGCTGCTACTATCTGCTGAATAAGTCTGATCAAAGATAAACACTGTATGTAGCATATCTTTAAAGGGAGACCAAAAAGAAAAAGTTAAACCAAAATAGGCTATATTTTCAATGAAATGAATAAGTAAAGCTGACTAACAAAATGTAGACTCAGGGTGCTTAGAATTCTATTTTCTTAGAGAAATGGATTGATAAGTAAGCTTTTATTGCAAAGATCCTTATTGCAATAGGTCACTACTCCACTAGACAAAGGGGGTAGGTGCAGATCATACATTTGAGAAGGATGGCAGGTCTCATGTCACTGTCCTGTGTGAGTCATTGTGCTTTGTCAGAGCTCCCAAATAATAGGAAAGTTAACGGAATCCTAAGTGTTGAAAAATTGTTATTCAAAAATAGAATCCTATCACTTTCTCTGGTGGACTGTTTTGAGAAAATATGCCAGAAAAAAAAAATAGTTGCTCCTCAGTGAATGAAGAGATTTAACTAAGGATATCTTGGGCAAGCCTGGGGCCTGCTGTGCTCAGCTTGCTGTGTCCAGTATGTAGGGAGAAATAGAGGAGCAAGGCAAGCATACAAGGATATTTCTGTAGTGTATCCTCTGAGCTTCCACCATTTGGTAGGGTCCTACTGAAACTGTTTGATGTCTGTGTTCAACAGCTGTAAACTTTGGGCAATAGTCTATACTCTGGGAAAGACAAATGGGTCCTAAAATGTGATTGCTGGCAGATTCCTCAGACTGGTGTTTCAGAGGAACAACTTTAGCCGTGAACTGGGTAATTACATTTCAGACTTTGGTCAAGAACATTTCTGCTATCATTTATCTCTTGTAGTTTAGCTCTTTTGAGAAACCTGAGCTCTACAATCATCAAAGTGTGGTCAGTTTTCATCTCCACGATCTAAGGCTCTTGTTTGTAATGCTGAGAGTTTAGTATTGCCAGTGTAAAAAGGATCCTGAACTACGCTGACCCACTTCACTTTTTCAGAGAGAGGGAAACTTTTCCCCTCTTTGTCACTGGGCCGATATCTTTCAATACATACTAGGTGTTTTGGAAGTCCCCCTTTGTATCTTTTAGTACTTATAACTCCATTCTTGCCACTGAGAGAGATTAATTTGCATGAATTATTTCTAATAATTTCAATAAGACTAGGACTTTACCCTCTTTGGGCACTGTTGAATTGGATTCATGGCTGTAGCTGCCCCAGTCTTCATGATAATAATCAGTTGTTAGTGGCAGTTAGTCATTATATTGTGGGAATGAGAAAGCAGCTGTAATGTTTAAATATCATGATTATAAGGTTAGTAGTAGTCTTTCATGATTTATGCAATTATGTATAGGTACAATGACATGTGCTTCATGTCAGCAATATGAATACAGATAAACAAAAACGATGTGCCACATACAGATATAGTGGCTTTTGTCAGCTTTTATAAACAACTTTCGTTGTATTTCATAGCAGGTGTTAATAGTCAGCATTTTACAACTTATCTTGGTACACTTAGAGTAAGATCATTTCATAGTCCTTTACTGTCTCACTGGATCAACTGGATAATCTTAGCACTGGCATTTCTCCACATTTTGAACACTTGGGAATTGACTGTTAAAAAAGTTTTCTGTCTGTCCTATCTATACTAGTGATTGTCATATTATGACTCACTTAATGGTTGACAATGGGAAATTAAAGGAACTTACAATTTCTATTAATAACCTCTGTGAGATCTTGTATACTGTTGCAGTGCTTCAAAATCTCATAGGCAAAGCTGGAACAAAAAAATTTCAAATGCAAATGATACCATTTACCATTATGGAGGAGTAAAACAAAAAACTAAAGATTTATATATTTTGAAATAATCATAATAAAAAAAGAAAATCCAGAGGTAATTTAGAGGTCTCCACTAGAATTCATTGAGGACAACATCTCACTTTCTTTTTACAAAAGAATCTCCGTAAGGTCTCTAGTGGGGAAAAAAAAAAATGAAACACCAAACCAAATAAAAGCTTAGTTTTTCCAAAGCAAACTTCTGTCTTATAAATCCTGATTTTCTTTTTTTTTCCGTAAGTGCTGAAAAAGCTTTGTTAAATGAAAAATTAATGTTGCCCTCGTGAAAATATATGGGCTTTTCACCAAGAGCTAAATTTTTCTCAAGCTTTTGGAGACATGAATCCTATGCTATAGCCTTAATCTAGATGTTTTCATTCCAACAAAACTTTTTGTAATAGAAGTAAATGTTACTGATGGAAAAAAACACATAATTTGGGTTTCTTGTTAAAATTTCCAGCTATAGCTGTAATTTGGAAGAAGGATACCTTAATAATATACCTGATTGTTACTTTTCTCACTTTGCAGTTAAGGATTTATAAAGTGATGCTGAATACTTTATATTCCTTGCAGACTCAGTTTTGTCACCTGTAAAATGATTATATTCTCCACTTCTGTAAAGTGCTATGAAATGTTATTATTTACTAAAATAATAAATCATATACATTTGAGAAGTTGCTATACTTTTATTGTCATAATCTGTATGAAAATAAGGTAACTCTAACTGATATTTTGGCTTCAAAATTTGACTCAAGAATGGGCTCTACATTGTGTGAAATTATCTTTTTTGGTAACATTAAAAAAGTATATTGAAATAGTCAGGGAAAAAAGACATTTTTGAGATATTATTGCTTATTTACTTTCTTGAGGTTTAACACAATAGAAACCAGTATGTAGTAAATTATTACAAGGTACAACTGAGAGAAGAAAAATAAAAATATTGGGGAGTTTCCTTGTTATATTACAGTATATAATTTTTAATTCTGCTTACAATTTGGCATACTCTTGTTTAGGAGTATAACCTCACTTTATAGCACAGGTAATTAGCAAATCTGTACACTCAAAAACTCAGAGTATTTAATAAAATGGCTCTAAACTATATTTCCTTGTAATTAGAAGATGTACACTGTTAATGTAAAAGTTCTTCAAAGTATTACTGAGAAAACTGGACAACCTTTCAGTCTCCCACACTGAGTTACGTTTACCTGCATTAGGTCTTGCCTCTCAAGTCATTTTTAATTGGATATGAAGGAACTGGTTACGTTTACTTTAGGTGAGCATCATTAGTTAGGCGATACATTAGTAACATTTCCAAGTTTGTCAAGTTGGAGGTTTATGTTGTTATGTTGTTTACTGTTGTAAACAATACTGCACATTAATCTCATTCCTAAAATTAATTGGAGTGTTGATACGGGTCATGCCTTTAGCAGCATCTTTCTCCAAGACTGAAAATACCGTGTGAGATATGTGTTTAATTTTTGCACAGTGTGTTTTTACTGAAGCATAAATATAATACCCAAGTACAGTCAGAGGCAGTCTGGCCGTGGTGCAGACTGTGCCATGGTGTTGTTGATCCCAGTTGCTGAGGAGCAGTAACAGATTATGAAATGTGTCTGTGAGATGTAACAGATGATCTGTGCACGTTTTTCTGATGCATACTGTGATAGTGTGATAGAAGGGCTCAACTGAAGCAGATAAACTCATTTTTCCAATGACATTTTCGACTTGGGGGTTGAAGGAGGAGAGCCCTGAGTTGTAAGACTAGAACCCCATTGCTGTGATAACAGTAAAATATACAGTAAAATCTGAGCTCAATCTGTCACTGTAACAAACATTCACCAGTCGCGGAGCATTTTCCTTGCAATCCCAGATCAACGTATCTCTCTGGTGTCACTAACAGGGTCTCACTGTTTAGAGTGATGGTTGGCTCGAGCCAGCCCATCCTTACATGTGGCTTTCTGCTCTCTTAGGGTCCAGTCCTGCCTGGCAGTGAGTATCCTCAGCTCCCTTTGATGATTTCAGCGGGAGCTGGAGGACCTCACAGGAGGATACTTGATGCCTTGCAAGATCAGACACTGATAATTGAATCAGGCAAGACAGTGGTGCAAGAAAATTGTTTCCTTTCCAATTTTACTCTGCTGAAGTCAGACAGATTTTCCACAGCATGTTTGTAAGTGCCCAGGGCCAGATCCTACAAGATAATACTGAATTTTTGCAGTTGTCATTTGCTTCATTAGGAAGTGAGGGCCCTCATCTGGTTGCTGGATTGGGCCTGTTTTATTATACTTCATTATTTCTTACCATAAGCAAAACTGTTATTTCTCTCCAAATATACTGAAGCAAGTGTTGTTTCTTGCAAAGATCACAGATCATCTTCAGAGTTGAACAGTAAATGACAGTAAATGACACTACTGACTATGTAGTACCAGATATTGTTACTCATAAATAAAGTTTCACATGCACTTATAAAGTAGCAGAATTTAGGCAAATTATAACTCCAAATTTTGCAGATTTATTTAAAATAGATGGATGGTAAATGCTTTGAAATAGTAATATGCTGGTTAAAATGAAAAGGTTGATGTAAGAGTGAATTAAATCACATAATTTTCAGCATGATCTTTCTAATACAAATGGAATTACTATAAATAGACTGTGGTTATATTGTCAAGTAATGCGTTCAGTTATGCCAGACTAATAACTCCTCAGCTATGTATTACTCTACATTGTTTTAATGTCAGTAAATGTTCTAATCGGCTCAGCTGTAGCTTGTGGACATAACACAATGGCTGACCATGAAAAGTACATTTTAACTTACCAGTTTTCATTTAATGTTTGCATTTTTATCCTCTATATAAGATATAGCAATGCTTCTAATAACTTTTTCCCCTCTAACATATCTTTGCTAATTCTGCATGGTAAAACCATCTGATTTTCCAGTGTCAAATGTTTTTTACTTAGTCTTTCATGTATGAACTTGGCAGTTAACAACTGAGAACTTGGTGATGATGAATAAGGTTGCATATTTTCAGTCTTCTCCCTCATTGTCTTTTCTCTCTAACCAAGACTCAGCAGGTGAGACTTCAGTCCACCAATACAAGGCTCTTTTTCCCAAAGAATTATCTTCCTGCCAGCTGTGTCCTACTTTCAAAGGACATGTGAAGCCATTCTGGAACTTGAGACATGAGTGATTCGAAGGAGAAGAAACCAGAAACTGCCTCTGCTGTGATCATTACAAATCACTCATGAATGAATGCTCGGAGATACTTAACCCCTGTATGACTTCATCAGTTGTTCAAGCATTAATTCTGCCAGTGCACTGATGACTTTATTCACAGTTTGCAAAGAGCATATTGAAGCCCTTAGCTGAAGTGATTTAGTCAAGGCTGTATATTTGACCATGCCAGAGATAATGTTAGATCCCAGGAGCTCCTGATTCTTACACATAGGCCTTTATAGTAGTAGAAAAAAAGGACTAATGACTGAACAGACATGTGGAAGACTTGCAGCCCTCTAGGAGAGTTAGCCAAACATAATGTAATATGGACCACTTTGAGTCAATATTGCATGGAATAGTTATATGACAAGATCTTTTTCCCTCCTGGCGCCATAAATGCTAACAAAGCTGTTGGCACTGGTATTAATTTCTGGTATTAATTTATCTGCTGGAACAAGGTGTGGTAAATCTTGTAAAGAAAAGACATTCCCAGCTTGAAAGCATATTGTTGTGTTTTTCCTGGGAGGACCTGCCTTTCTCATATAAACTAGAGGGCCTGGAGACTTCTAGGGACTCTTTTTTTTCAGTTGTTGTTTTGGTTTGGGTTTGGTTTTGGGTTTGTTGTTTGGTTGTTTTTTTACTGTGGTAAACTGAATGGAAAGATTCAATACAAGAAGCAATAAGAAATGAAGATCAGGTGGTTCTGTACGAGAAAACTACAAGATTGAAAGGAGCAGATCATTATATGTGAACTGGGAAAATTATTTATGTATTAATGTATATGATTTGAGCCAATGAGAATTTACTGGCTTTTCCAGCAATAGACAGTCTCCTCCTCCCTTCCTCCCTTTCCAAGCTCCAAAACAATTCCATCAATATTGGAGCATAGAGGCAATGGAGGAATGGTAGCCAGTGTTCTAAGTGAACCCCCAGAAGAGCTTGATGAGGCAGCCCTCAGTCTGCCAGAGGTGACTGTGCAGTGAGGTGCCCCCAGACAACTCAGAGGCTGTATTATCTGCTCATATGATCCTAAGTTTCCTGATTATCTATGAACTCAGAATATCTGCAATTCTTCCTCCATATCACTTATCTTTTTGTTGTCCCCAGCTGATAATGCCTGTCAGGTTTTTCACATTACCATAAACTGAAGTTGCTTCATTTTCTTTTGTGAGTGAATCCCACAGTCTTCTCTCTCCTTGTTTACCAAACAAGTGGTCTATTCCCATAGAAAAATAAAATAAAAAGCCAAACCAAAAAACCCCAAACAAAACAAAACAAAAACTAAAATGCATGCCTTCATCTCTAGACAACCATGGCATTTTCCTCACAATCATTATTTCATCTTTCCCACTTTTCTTCTGTCCAAGATATAATTCTATTTACAGTATAAGATATTTGGGCTTGGTTTTGCTTACAGAAAGAAATATGTTATATTTTTGGGTGCTGAAAATAAATTACATACTAGTGCTATAAAATTTTTCAGTGCTGTTACAATGTGTAGCTGCTTTGTGTACATCCGAAGGAACCAGTTCTGTGGTGGATTACCTTGGCAATACTCTCCTTCTCCCTTTAAGTGCTGTCTTTATTTACACAGAGTTTCTTAAAATCCATATCTTAAAAATCCTTTCTGAAATAGTCAAAAAACTACTTGATAATCATCAGGCTTGATAAGGAAATATATCTTTGTAAATATTCATATGGCATTAATAGTTATATAAGCCTACCTGCCAATGCTTAGATTAACTACTTATTTATATACATCTAATCAATAGAGAATCCCATCATCATAAGCAATTCAGTTTTTTTGGATCTTCATAATTTTTGAAAGACAAGATGAACTATTCCAAACACAGAATGATGTGCCATTATTTGCTGTATAATGCCTCTGTACTTGGCGTTCCTTTGGTTTTATATTTTATGTTGTACCAAGGGCTTTTCACCGTAGAAACTGTCTTTGAGTTATTTGCATCCTTGGCTTTGGGTCCGAGTGGATTCCAGCTGGCGGTATTTGTGTTTCCTGTTTATTTGATTTAGCGTTATTGTCGATATTACTGGAAGTAGATTTTGTGCTACTGCAATGTGTAGTAGAGTGGAAAATAAAGTCATAAACATGGTAGATGGTAGCCTCAAATGCTGCTGCTGGTGGGATTGAATCAGTACTTTGAAATTGGGTGTTTTGCTCTGGAAATACTTTTTTCAGCATTTACATGTGAAACAGTAGCTTTTCCATCTATATATATTCTTTCATCCTGTGGTCATGGACAGGCCGAGAATATGAGCTACTTGGCCTTTCAGCAAAAGATGTTTCTTGGAGTATGAAGGGCTTTGTGATTTATTTATTTATTTTCTCTGACTTGGAATAGGATCCCAGGCAATGTTGATGTGGCAAAGATCTGGGGCACAAGTAGTCAACTTCTGCATATGGAAAAGTCTTTGAATGTATGTATGTGGATGAATAGACTCTGAAACCTCCAGCACCCATGGACTGAAGTTCATGGAGTTCATTTGTGCTCCCTGTGGATCAGGAGTAAAGATCTACAGTCCATCTGCCAGCGAACAAAAGCATTTCTTATTTTGCACTGACATAGTTTCTCTGATAATAGGTCTCTTAATAGCATGAATTTGTAAATCAAAACTACAGTAAATATATCAACGGTACAATACTTTCCATGTCTAAATAAACAGGGTTTTTTCACTTTCACTTTTATCTTCAGGATGTCAAGCAAGAGATTAGAAGGCAATTTTCAAACTGAAGGGGGGGAGGGGAACCATGATGTTATTCTGCAGAAGTTATTTGATTGCTCTTCATAGTCTTTTCATTACAATTGGCATTTAGAAACTCAACCACACATGCCGCTCCACACCTTTCTACATGATACTGTTTCTTCCTGTTCCCCTTATCTGTAACTGTGATGATGCACAGCTTTCTCCTATTTCTTTCTTGTGGGTTTGTGCAGTTTCTTGATGTTTGTGACAGGCCACGATAGGGGAAGCTTTTATCACTGTGGGGTTTGGAGGCCTCAGTAAATTGAAAATTGCAAATGAAATCCACTGGGCTTGAATTCATCAGCTATTATGTCAGATGACCTTTGGCAGCTGCTGATAAAAATGAGAGAATGTTAGCTCTGATCCAATTTTCAGCACTAACCATTCCTTTTCAAATCCATTCACAGTCAGGCAGCAGACACATGGGAAGTGAAAATGATAGGGTTTCAAGAGAGCTGCATTGTGTTGCAGATTAAGATTTTCTCCCCCTATTTCTAGAGGTCGGCCCCCAGGCCCCTGTCTGGTATCTACCTATTGTCCAATCAGTTTCAATATCTGCTTTAGAGGACATGTTAGCCATCCTTACAGATAAGTGCTTACAGGAGAAAATGTTGGACTTAATAGTTTTGCTTAGGAGGCATCAAGGGTCACAGTGTACCAATATTGACTGGCACATGTTAGTTTAATCTGACATTCTTAGGAATGTGACACTAGATTCTTTCGGAGTTGTTGATCTCTGAGATTTTTGTTCCAGGTCTAGGTTTTATAAATTTTATTTTCCTGTAACTGTTTATATTCATGAGCCACTGATATTCATAAAAAAGTCTGCCATAGCTGGGCCTAGGGGGCCCTCACCTTGTATCCCTGTCTTATGGGTTACATAAATTATGAAACCAGAGCTGCGTGTTGGTTCTGTGCTCTTTCTTCTTAGAGAAGACTGGGAAGATGTAGCCATTTTGTCTTCACTTGTACACTGTGCACTGTGGAAAATTAAATAATTAAGGTTTCAAACCAAAATTAATGTAATAAATGTAATTTTTTATCTGGGCTAGATGTGAATTTTGACTTCAAAGGTCTTGGAGTTGTGCAGCCCCTCCCTCTGCCTTTGGCTTCCTGAAGAATGAGTGCACTCAGCACCTCCAGCAGTTGCTCAGGGGCTCAAGGGCTGAACCCTCATTCAGAATGACCTGTTAAACCAACATAATGTCAATGTACGTGTCCCACTCCCATCAGCTTTTTCTACCTAGTTTAATAAGGAAAAGAGTGAAACTGTGGGCTCTGTTCCCTTGGAAAAATACTGTATGTCATTAAAATTTAAAAGTTTTAGAATAGTACCTTCTACTGCTTAGTTCTTCAGTTTTTACAGAGGCATAGCTCCCATTGAATTCCCTTTTTAGAAGGCAATAATGATATGTAGATTGGACTTGTTTGGACAAGAATTCAAAAATCAGATTCCTTGACTGATCACACTGTCATTCTTCAAAACATCACTGCTAGGTCTTCATTGGAAAAGGTATTCCTAATATTCTTACCAAAATGTTTCAGAAGTACAATGCCATCTTAAAATTGCATACATTTTATATTTAACATTTTTACTGATTTCTTTAGCTAGAATGTGAATAAATATTCAGTGGCTTGGCTGAATAAATAAAAAATTTAAGCTTAATTTATATCTTAGGGTAAAATTATTCCAAAGAAATTTTATATTAATATTACTAAAACCTAAGTGCCGATTTTTAGAATAAGTCTAATTAAATATTAGAAATATTCTAAATATTAGAATAACTAAAGTTTCTAAAGGTTTAAATAGCAGAAAAAATATACTTGCTTCTGTGTAACTATTGGTGGTCTAAAAATTGGAGAACGAGAAACAATCCCACTGTTTTAAAGATTAATCTGGAATACACATGAGCAGCATGCTCATTAAATTAATGCTAAAATAAATCTTATATAGTTACATTTTACTTATTTCTCTATATCACATAGAAAATCATTTCAGTTATAAGTCTAGCTGTACCCTTTTATTGTGGGCAAAAGGTATAGTTGAATCAAAGTAATCACTTATTTTGCATTATTATGTTGTCATATTTTCCAAATTGTAATCTTAAGACATAAAATTTTCATAGCAATCAGTATTATCCTTAGGTCTATTCATATCTGAATTCTTGGGAAATCTGACCGCAGATCTGAACTTTTCCTTCCTTCTCTGTCCCTCCAGATAAAAGAATAGAAAAGTTCTGTCTCCATTTTCTTCCCCATTCCCATGAGTTTCTGACCTCTGCAATGGTATCTCTTAACACTTTATAGTTTTCCTATCCCGAATAAGGAATATTCAGGAAATCTCAACAAAGCTGAAGCATCTGTCTGTTAAATATGTGCTATACGAGAATAAGATTTTTTAAAAAATAAAATTCATTTCCTGGAAGCAGGTGTTTACCAAACCAGGCCCGGGCTGGTTGGTGGTCTGGAGAGGGCTTTGGTTTCACTGGTGTTTGTGCCTGTCCCCAGGTGCTCCACGATTGTGGCTATTCACAGTGTCCCAGGAGGTTGACTTTTCTTCTAGGAGTCCTAGAGTATAAGGAGCTGCTGCTAGTCATTCATTCATTTGCTTTTAAGCATCATTATAAACTTCCTATGACCGTGTTCTTTTATGAGGAAAAATTGGAATTTGTTTGGGTAGAGGAAAATAGTGATATAGGTGAGATTTGGATGACTTCTTATGTATCTCTCAGCTGAACCTTGTTGCTCACATTTTAGTTTTGGTCTTTAGTAAGTCAAGGAATAATGCAATTGGAAACTGTTGCTTGGACTTACAGTCAGAAAAGACAACTTTATGTGATGCTTGCAAAGCATGTGTTGGGTACAGTTGATTTAAACCACAGCTATGTCTACTTTCAAAACAAATACTCAATTTCAAAAGCTATTAAAAATGTTCTAACAAAATTTAGCGTGATTGTTTGGAAGTTATTCCAGAAAATAGAGAATGCAATAATGCCAACAGGTTTTTGTTTGGTTGTTTGTTTTGGTTTTTAATGAGGTTTAGATGGATTTCATTTTTGGATCTATATTTTTCTCTTAAACATTCCAAGACATCTTAAGGTGTTTAGTAATTTATTAAAATATATGGCATTTGAATTTTTGTATTCTAGTACTTAAAATTGAATGCTTTTTTCTACCAAAGTTTTACTGCTAATATTTTGTTAGGTAAACTATCCTTAAACAGTATTAAAAAACCTTTCCTTTAAATCCTGTAAACCCGTTCCAGCAGTATGTTTAAAATGTGGTGTTAATAATTGTGGCAACCTTAAAAAGAGTTTTGATGAAAGTGAAGGCAGTTCACATTAAGCATCCAGTGAAATGCAGTCCAAAATGTGTTCGTAACCCACTATGTTTCTGAAATAACAAGGATACATAGAGGGCTTGAAGCACCTCAAGTGACAGAAGAAATGTATTTCTCTTTGAATAAACAATGGTTTCTGTGCAGAATTGTCTAAGGAGTGTCTAGTCCTTCCCTATCCATCACCTCCCTGGCCAGAGCAGTGCAAGGACCGGCTCAGGGACCACCTTCCCTGTTATGTCCTGTTTCTTTGTGTCTTCTCTCAGGCTTCTTGTGTTCCTGTACAACTTGTGGACCCAAATTGGCTCCTAATATTTGCAAAGTTTTATAAGTCTCAATGCTAAGAGGTTATATCCATCAAAATATGGGTTGGGATTTGTTTAACTTTCTGTGTTTTACATATATTAGTGATTTTAAAACAAATAGTTAGTAATTGGTTAAGTCTAATTATAATCCAAGCAACATTAGTTTTTTTATTTCTTTGGCATGTTTTTTTTTATAGTGTGATTGTAAATGAAGTTAAAATCTAATGCTGGACATGCATTAGAGAAACTATTTAATACTGCACCCACATCCTTGTGTTATTATACAACAAAGTTTTGAGAAATCCTTGGTCAGAATGAAATCCAAGTGCTACTTATTCAAGAAACATGTAATGAGAAAGAATAGAACATTTATCCTGCTTAGTTTACAGCTTAATTAAGTGGAAAAAAAAGAATTAATGGCAAAGAATAGTGGTGGAGAGCAAAACAAGCACATAAATGTGCAGGCACGCATAAAATCTTTTTAATATTTTTTTACATTTATGTATATATAAATGTTGTTGTTCTAAGCAGGTGCTGTGGTCAGGAGAATAGGTGAAGAACATGCTTTAAAATAGCAAAAGCCTATATTTTTGCCTGATCCATCTTCCTGATTTGTTAGAGGACCTTTTTCAATTTGCAGTTTGATTTTGTCTGATGTTTATATGTCGTCATCTAAACATAAACACCAACCATATGGCAGATAAATACTATTTTATTTTTGTTTTCTCAGCTTCCATTGATTCATGTACTCATTTTCATAAAAATATTGTTTCCTAAAAAGGGTAGTATAATCAATATTTGTTAAGTTAGTGTTTCAAAGCATTAGTCATTCTCCCAGATGACTTTTTCCTGCAGTGTTCAACATGACTCACTTCTGGAAAACCCATTTCATCAACCATGCTTTTCTCATCCTGGTTTTGAGAAAATGAAGTTGTTTGAAGAATTATAAAGAAGTATCATTTGGGGAGTATTTATCATATGGAGGTTGATGTTTGTCTCCTCGGGCTCTTTGCTGCTTAGGAGAAGAGCACTAGATGTGTGGATGAAAATCCAGAATAATTCACTGAAGTCAGTGGCATTATTCCAGGGCATGTTGGTGTAACTAAGATTAAGTTTTGGTCACTTACTGTTTCCTGTGTTTTTCACAATGTGAGACGTGCAGTTGCCATTTTAATAATCCTGCATAAAGTCACCAGGAATTTTGCCAGTGCCATGTCGTGTGTCTGCTGTACCATTTCTCATGTGTTGAACTGCTGACTCCATCGATGAGCATTTCGTATGTGCAAGTCTCTTTTTAAATGATCCATCAATGATGACACTTGTATTGAAGCTTGTAGAGCAATTAATGCTGCTGTTAAAGAAAATGTATTTGCATCTCTTTAATAAGGACATCTGGGGGAAATGCTGATCCTTCTGTTTAAAAATCTTTCCTTGAATGTTCAACGTCAAAGGTTTATAGGCAACGTTCCTGTATGTGCAGATGGAAAAGATACAGAAAAATACTAAAACATGCTAAAATCTGATTTTGTCTTGGGAATGACCACTCATTCAGAATTAGATAATATATTGGACTTCCTCTCTTTACTTGAATTAGTTAGGAGTCCTTAAGTTGGACATTAGCATATATGGAAACATCCTTTCTTATGGAAAAATCACAAATGGGAAAAAATGTTATTAGCTTCCTAGATATTTATTCCTTTGTGGAAAGAATATCACTCTTAAGATGGAAAATAGTAGGTTGTTCAAGAAGTTTAAGATTCTCGGGAGTTCTGTAGATAAAGTAGGCAGCCATCTGACAAATACAGAAGTTTGGCAAAGTTTCTGCCCCAGAGGTATTCCCTTGGCTACCTTATCACAGTGGTATCATGTATTCCTGCAGTGTTTACTTTCTGTGGAATTTAGGTGTATCCACTCATTCAGATTTTCTCAGAAACAGAAGGTATGACCTTCTACATGCACATGTACTTAAAGGCTACTACTGACAGTGAAGCAGACCAGTGGGTTCCCACCTCCCAGAGGTTTTAGCCCCTAAGGAGTATCAGTAAAGTCTTGGGAACAGGAGAGCCTGTACCAAAACTGCTGGGTTTTCTTCCTGATTTCTCCCTGTGCGGTTCAGCACCACAGAAACAGCTCTGTAGCATTTTGTAAACTAAAAGACATGGTTTATAGCAAGCTGTCTTGCTGAAATTATCAAAATTGTTGGATGGTCTGTAATTATAATTTTCTATCTTCATCAGGTGAATTGCATGGGGTTTTTTTTCCTTTAGAGGATGCAGATGCTTTGCAAATGACTCCTGAAAAGGAGTTGTACAAAGGAATCAAGTTAATATCTGGGAAGTCTTATGCGTATGTGATGCTGATATGCTGGTAAAATTACATAGTTAACAGTGTAGGAACAAGTGCAAAAAGCTAAGATGTCCCACAATACAGTTCAATGATCAGTAATTTTTATTTCATTTTTAAAGTGGTAGAGATGGTGACATGAACAGAAGAGAATGAGAGCTATGCTTGTTCCTCCTGTTCTGATTTTATGCCAGTTGTCCTTGCTCTCTTGTGCTGCAAATAGCTATGAAAATAGATGTGGAAAGCGAGAAAGATTTCTAACAGATTTCTAAGATTTGTGACACTAGCCTTCTCTGACAAATGTTTTTCCTCACATTTGGGAATGAATGGAAGGAGAGCAGTTTCCAAATACTGTAGATCTTGGTCAAGATCATCTGCAATTGACTGTAATTTTTTTTAGTAATTCTTTGTTGCTCTCATGTGACTTACAAGATAAGAAAAGATTTGCTTTTGAATTCAGTGATTTTGTTTCAGACACGCATTCTGTGTGAAATTTGCTAACGTATGTTCTTCAGAGCAGTGAATAATCTGAAATTCTATTATGAAATTTACTACTCTAAAAGTTTTGGTGAACTGTTACAAAACAAAGGCATATCTGTCTTGAAGCCTATTTGTGATTGATTCATAGACTGAACAGTGTGATTTACAGTGATATTGAATTGTAATCTCAAATTCATTGTATTTAAATTGAGTCAGATAATTCATCAATGGCTGATTTCTTAGTAAAATTTGCTTTGGTTTTTTTTTAATCTTATTCTACTTAAAAGAATGGATGAGAATTACTTGCTAAATCAGATTTGCAACATATTAAGTGAAAACTAATGACAAGGTTTGTAATTTACAGAGGAATGAGTAATTCCTCTTCTCCTAGTCTCAGACCTGATTAATTCGCTATGCTATTGTCTTCTCATAGTTTCCATTTTACTTTCTTTTTATAATTTTTTTGAAATAACAAATTGTTTCAAAGCACAGCAAATTAAAGCAAATTGATCCCTTCACTTGAGTTTTATATCCATCCTTCATTTTAAAGAATAAATTTAAGTTTCTGTATATAGAGCTGGTAATAGATTAAATTTCATAAAATTACATGAAATATAGGATTGAAAGGTGCAAAATCGTCTTAAAAAATTATTAACAAATTCTGCATAATTTTTGAGTCGTGTGTTGGCTCTACCCTTGGTTCAATAAAGTGGTAATGCAATTTCCAGGTAGTTAGCCACTTCCTGTAGGAAAATATTTAAGGGGTTTTTTTTATTATTGTTAGATTTTTTATACTCCCTGAAATTGTTTCTCTGTGTTATTATTATTTATCAGTAGAGAGCTTTGCAAGGTCTCATTCTGCTTCAGTCAAATGCTGTAAAAAATGCATAGTGAGCCTGGCAGCTGGGAGTGTTGATGCCACACAGTGTCTCTCTATCAGTGGCATCTGGATGTGGGGTTGGCCTCCTTCCTGGGCTGTTGGCTCACTGCACTGCTGCCTATTCAGATGTATCTGTACTAAAGCATAATAAATTTACATATGTTTTGCATAAAGCTTTCAAGCTATTACTTCTGTGTCTCAGTTTGCTACGGTGAAGATTAATCAGAAGACAAAAGTATTATACCTAACAAACTGTTATCCACAAAGTATATTTTCATCTCTGTGCATTTTTATAAAAGGATTGCTCAGGGCTTTTGCATTTCTGGTGGAGGAATAAATGAAAATGGGGAATTGAATGACACATTGGTAAAAAAAAAAATAGAAATCATGTTTTCATTAATTTTAGGCTGGAGGTTATTCCCATCTTCGTTTTGTTGTTAAAGAACAAATATTAGATGTATTTAAACTGTTATTCAAGTTTGGGGCTTATGGAGCTACTACTCATGTTGCTTTCTCCTTAAGTTCCTCCAGTGTCCTTATTTCAATAAGGATGACTGGGAAGTTCACGGCAAATTGTTTCATACTGGGAGGTTCTCAGGTGAGCTAAATGCCACCCTTTTATGAAGCCCTTCCCCACAGTCATCTGCACCTGAAAGAAGAGCTTGTGGAACATTTTATGCTTAAAAGCAGGTTTGAAATCGATTAGACCAAGAAATGAAACCCTTTTTTTCTGCTGCTATTATAAAACGTGGGGGTGGAAAAAACCATTCTGTTGGTTGACATGGATGTATGGCTGTGGGTCTGCTAGGAAAAGCAACAGGTCAGTTCCATGTGTTAAGGGGTTTCCATTAAAGGTTCAAATGGTTGGAATATTTTGTGCTGTAGGCAAGGATATATGTTGTTATTTCCCTCCAGGAACTGACATGAACAGTAGTTTCTTTGCCTTTTTTTTCCTTCTCATGTTTTCTGATGTGCTACATGATACAGGTAAATCTTTGCATTTAGGATGTATTTAATGACAATTATTTAATTACTTCTGGCTATATCCAGAAATTGTTCTGAGGAAAATAGTGAGCTTTATTTTTCTAACAGACCAATCTTAGTGCTTAACATAGCTGAGCTGTCATGTGGACAGAGTGATGTATTAGGTATAGATGAGCAACTACTGGATTCTTTCACATGTACCTGGGAAACTCTGAAGTCATTACTTGTGATTTGTTTTATTTTTATTTGGCCTGGTAAAGGACTTGTTAGAAGAAGGCAGTGACATTATATCATGTTTAGAGTTTGAGAATAACATTGAATTGGTGGCAAAATCTGCATTTACTAGCATCTCTGAGTCTTTTCACTTTCTAATGCATGCCTTTTTGTATAAGAATATGTATTTTACCTAATCAGCATATCTGTAACCATGCACGAGGATGAAAAATGTAGTTTATGCTATCCAAAGAGTATCCTGATATAGCTCTCTATATCTATTTGGGAATCTATTAGATACTACTGTGCTGAGCATAGAGCAATCACTTAAATGGATAACTTTCATGCCCCATTATTACAGGAATTTTGTAAGTCTAAATTAATGAGAATGAAGTTGTCCTTCAGAAGAGATTCATGCATCTTTGATGGTGGAATGAAAGGAATTCTTATTTCCCATAGCAGTCAGGTATATGTCATAACCACTGACATAAGAAACAAAACTTTCAAGAGTTGATTTTTGGAATCACAGGCTTTGAAAATTTATCTCTATAAATATATATGTATATTTATATAATATTTATGGTTTTATCAATGTAGGCTCGTGTAAGTGTATATTTAAGTACCTTGGAAGAATATTTGGGAGTGCTGCTATGAGCTGGACATGGAACAAAGTATTTGTGACTATTCTAAATTTGCCTGCAGTTTTGAACTCCGCTAGGTCATCTCATTGAAACACCATTTTGAACTCTGAAAGCACAGAAGAGAAACAAACATACTAGATTAAAACACTCTTCCAGTGTTGTCAGATAATTACCAAAAAGAAAGTGCCTGCACTGGAAATATCAATAACTGTAATGTGCGAGATTTGTTAAAACACACAAACTCGCTCTCCACTGACTGTCACTAATATTTATTCGTCCAGTGACTGTTAATCACACCAAGTTTACAGTCCCGTGTAGCACCTGTCACAGGTGTTGATCATTAATCAGCTATTACAGCAGTTTATTCTGCTGCTGACAACTTGCAATTTTCTACTGATTCAGCTAGTTTGTCAGGTGGGAATTATGGCATAGCACATGTGACAAAACACATCACACATTTCTCTCTCTCTCCTCTCTCTCTCCCCCCTTCTTTTTTTTTCCCTTTTTTTTTTTTTTTTTTTTTAATTTTCAGGCTTCTCTCTCTTCCTCTCTCTCCCCCTTTTTAGACAAACAATATCTGGGAACTCAGAAGTAATAAGGCGGAATGTATAATTAATTACCCAGCTTGCTCTAATTAGGGATGAATAAGTTGTGTCCCTCTCATCATCACAAATGTGGTGATGGGTAATACCAGTTTATGCTGTATTAACTGCAAATATGCAATCCTTCTGAGAGCACTTTTGTTGATGAATTTGATGAATGTGACAATAATTAGCAGAGACAGATGAGAGCTAAATTACTACTGACAATGTAATGCTATCCCGCTCGAGGGTCTGAGAACGTGGCAGGCTAACATGGCAGGGACCGGGGCCTCGTTTCTAATTAATAGTCGACTTTTTTTTTTCTTTTTTTTTTTTCCTTTTTTTTTTTTTTGCCAGTGGGGAAAAAAAAAGGAGGAACGGTAATTGTTTTCGTCAAAGGCTGCAGGGAGTTATCAGGGTAATAAAGTTAATTAGCAGAACAAACATCCTTTCACTGCCTTACCAGATTGAGGAAAAGAGGGTAATTCAAACTGCAGAAAGATATGACTAGATGAGATGATAAGGAGAAAAATTTTACACAGGAGGCTAACAGAGAAGAATCAATTTTTTTCTTCATTTCTTTTGGCTTAGTCCATGGAAAGGAATTATACATTCTCTTCTTTCAGCTCATAAAGTTGCTTATGTAGAAAACTTCATTGTTATGATTTCTCCAATGGATGGGAAATGAAGTTAAGAAATATCATATTACATTGTTCCATTTTTTCAGGGCCTTCCAAATAGCAATTGTTTTGTTACATTATGTGCAATTTCCTTTTTATTAAAGTGACTTTTCCTAATATCCACGGCACTGTATTGATCTCGTAATGTTCTTCAAAAAGAAACCTGTTTTTACTTCGTCTCCAGGTCTTCAATGGACTCATTGAGTGTGGCCATTGTACTAGGTTCTGAAGTAGCTAGCTTAGAGTTTGAATTAGTTGATGGATTTCTTTGAGCAGCATTTCTTTTACTATCCTCTAGTGTAAGTATGAAAAGAAAGTCCTTGTTCCTGCCAGCGTTAATGCATGTGACTAGCTTTATGCATGAGTAGTCCCATTACATTGGCCTCCATTCAGTTACTTGTACACATAGGCAGGGCCAAGGTCCAAAAGGAGAGAGTCTTTCAAAAATAGTAACATTGAGGTTTTTAGGTTACTTAGGATGGCAGTCCTTATTCTCATATATTTTCACTGATGTTACCATTTCTCCTGCAAGATTTTGGCCTACCTCCATGGTATGGCTGGCATCATACTCTACTCTGTTAGCACAAGCTAGATGCAGATGTGGGCTTCCAGAAGCCCAGAAGGTTTTGTAAACCCAGAGGAATATGTGGAAATAAAAATGTGTTCATATGATAAGGTATTGGAAAAAATAGTAGAAATACCAAACCAGGGTGTGTCAGCTGCTTTGCAATGTCTGACCATGTTCCAGACTTTACCATCTGTGGTAAACAGGAGGTCAGTCAAAGCAGTCTCCTGTCCAGAGAGACATAAGCAATCTACCTTGCATTTACTGCAAAAGAAAAACAAAAGGGTAAGTGGTAACTAAAGACCAGTTGGTATCCTGTAAGTTTACAGCCAGTGATATAATGTGCTGCTGTCTGCACCCTTGGTTACAGCCACTGCATTGTCCTTTCAAGCCATTGTGAAATACCTCTGACAGAGATGGTTGGTCTCCTCCTGGTACAGGTAGGGGACTGCAGTGGGAGAGTTCATGTAAAGACACTGTGAGCTGCAGGGCTCTTTCTTCCAAAGAGAAGGAGATTCTACTATCTTAGACCACAAACAAGTGAAACAGGATCCTAAACTGGGGGTTGATCCAAGTCTGCTATTTTGGTTCATGTGATGGCCACAGTATAACCAATGCAAATGAGAAAGCTCTGTATTTCCACTGCCATGCATCCTCTCCCTTCAACACAACAGAATGACCCAGAGATCAGGACTAGGAAAACTCCTGGTGAAATTGAGTGATTTGAGTATTCCTGTGTGACCTAAATTCCTTAGGTTGACCTTTGAAGAGAGTTTCCCATGAACTTTTCTCATACCTTAAAAAGACTCAACTTCTGTAATCAAGTACTGTCTCTTCTATGACACTTCCTGTCTCTAAAACTGACCTGAGCCAACCTTTTCTCAACCATTACAGTCAGTGATTTCTTTGCCCTTCTACCTCTCTCTGTTCATCTCTCTCCTATTTTAACTTCCTTTTGCATTTTTCTGGCAGCTATCAGGCAGTGATCTGTGCTGTGTCAACAGTGCTGGCAAATGCAATTATTGTCATTGGAAGAATAAATCAGTTTCATTTTTAATCGTATTGGTGACACTTCTATATTTATTAACAGAACGTGCAAAGTAGAAATAAAATACAGAACAGAGATTAGATAATGTTTTTGTCATGGTTCGTTAAGCATATGTTGGCTACTGCAAAGGGCTGCATATTTTAATAGGTGCAGAACTGGAATACTGGACTCTGTCAGTATTCCTCACTGGGCGAGGCAGCGAGTAAGGAGCTGTTCAGGATCAGATGCTTTCCCACAGTCCTGCCTGTTCTTCATTTACAGTCTGTGTAGGCAAAACTCCCTATCAGGAGGTAAACGCAACAAGCTGTAAGCAAGGTATAACCAAGCTACTAAGAAAGAACTGTGGATTATATCCTTTAATAACTCTTCACTGTAAGCATAATAAATTTATTATTACAAAGCTGTAGGATTGTGTATGCCATATGTTTACTTTCTGTCTTCAAACTCTAAATGATCAGTGGAGAAAAATCTGTGACTCCAGTGGCCATAGTATTTTACAGTCCCACAATTTAAGCCTGACTTTAACATTATCTAAGCAATTTAAAATGTTCTATTTGCAGAAGACTCTCTGCTTCTGACAGAGAGTTTCTCTTACTGCAGTAAGAGAGTAGTACTACTCTCAGTACTAAAGGCAGTACTGAGAGTAGTACCAAGATATTGTAGTGTTCATTTTTAGCTTCTTCCTCAGTGGAGCTCCTGGACACATCAGCACTTAACCTGAAGTCTTACCTGTCTGTGCAAACCAACTTTTAAGATCATCCAGTTGTGCCTATCTTTGAAACCCTTCACAGCTTTGTCCCACACCACCCTGAAGCTTCCTGTCCATGTGCTGAGTCCTGCGTGACTGTGCCTTACCCTTTTTAGCTGCTGTTTTCCAATCACATCCACTTGTTTGCCCATCAGTTTCTCATATGCAGAGTGCAGCTTCTTCTCCCCGGCATCTATACATGAAATACTTTATTCCTGATACTATGAGAAGAGTCCCTTCCCCCTCTGTACTTGTGCTGCTTCCTTCAAAGATTAGAGAAAACAGGACAAATATGGGTTTAATATAACATGATTATCCAAATAGTCAGCTACCACCTCAACCACTCTGTATTTTGTCTCTTTCTTTTCAATATTCCTATGTCTTTCCATTATAACGACCTAGAGAAAGGAACCATGTGCTTTTCTTATTGAAAAGTGCCCAGAGAGCACCGCTGTGTGTGCTGGCAGGTCAGCAATAACCGAGAGAATACTTTAGCTCAGTAGAATTTTTCATTTGAGAGTGGGAAAATGCCCTGTTATTTCATTCTTGTTTTTCCCCTCTGGCTACCACACTTGACACTAACTGATTTTCTACATGAAAAGGGATAGAAGAAACCATCCTGTCCAAATCAGCTTGATATTATGGAGTTCATTGGTTACTATAGCTGTTCCTTTTTCACCTGGCTCATGAAGGGAGTATCTTATTGTGCTTATTGATCAGGGGTGCTTTGTAACCACGGGTGAACTGAGTTTCCACTTTTAAAATCAGGTGTATGTTTAAAATGTGAGGAAGTTGGAGATATCTCAAAATGTAACAATCAAGCATTTCTCAAAAGAGACTTTAGAAATTAGCTGAACATACATTAATTAATAACTTTACCTCTACTAGTAGTTTGTGGATTTTTGACTGTTTACTCCAGTGAATAGGGTTGTCCACAGGGTACAAGACCTTGCTGTCAATCTTAACTCAGATGACTCAGATGATTATAATTAAATGAGCCTGAAGGGCTCAAATATTTTTGATTTTAATGATAAAATTATTTAAATGTTCTTTCGTGCGACTGAGGTTTTGTAGTGCTGTTTAAGGAAATCACAGCACTGCCTAAAATCATTTAAAACTGCATGCAAACAAATATTTGTACACAAGGTGGTGATGTTAGCAACCAGCTTCCTTTTATTAACACACAATAAACAACAACATATTGTTTTGGCTCTGAGGTATCTTCAGCTAATTTTGGATACTTGTATAAGGACAGATCTGAAATGTTAGCAAGAAAACTGTGAATTGGCCTCAAGATATCAGTGAAAGAATAACTTAAAAAGTCTTCATATCTTACAGAGTTTCTCGGTTTTTTATGACATAACTGCACCATGAGAATCATATAAAACTTCAATGATGGTAAATAATGATGGTAAAAGCAACATATATCAGAAAAGGTAGCTAATGCAACCTTTTATTAAAGATATCTTTCATATTTAAAACATTTCTCATTCTACAGCTAACTGGTTTAAAAATAGCAGCAGTTAAGATTGGCTGAGAAGGAAGTCTTTCTTTTTAAACTGACATGGAACAAGGGTAGAGCTAAAACCAAGGAAAGGGGTAATAAATAATGACAACAGATGTTTGTAAACCTTTTGCTCCTGTGTTCACTGTTTCCATGTGTTTTCTTGTCTTGATGTGCTGTCAGCCTCCTCTCACCTGGGACTAGTGATATCTTATCAAAGCCTAAGCAGTTCCTCTTCACAACAGGCAGATAATAGTGCCTTTCAATTTATCATACTAGAAGTCTAAAAGAACCATGGGAACGATTGGTCAGGTGACAATTTGATGGACAGTTTGACAGCCCTTAAAGCATCATGGGAAATGGTTGTCACCTGATTCTTCAGAGCAGCTGGGGAGATAACCTTCAGCATGACAGGAAAAACAAAAATCTGAATATTTGTGTAGGGTTTGCTAACAGCCGTAATGCTCACTTAAGTGATAATGGGGATGAATTTAGATTATTTGAAATGGAGTTATCTGAGCTGGGATCTGTTTAGCCTGTGAATGTTTTTGACACCTCTAACTGCTTTTCAACACTTTTATTCAACGTAATTCTTCCAACAGAGGTAGTGTAAGGAGTGCAGATCGATTATTTGGTTTGTATTTTGTCAAACTCTCCACGCAACATGTGTGTTGTCTGCTAAATGAAATCAGAAAAACAGAACTCCTAAAAAATGTTGAGTCTTGCTTTGTACCTTATTGTTCTGACTACCCAAAAAATCATCATTTCCTCGTTGTGAAATACACTGTATTAGTGTAAACCAGGCAAAAATTGTTTAAGTATTTGTTTTTTAGCTCCAAAACCTGGATACGTGCCACATCTGTGATACATTAAACCAATGTAGAGATCTCACCATTGTCCTCCAAGAAGAACAGAAGGAGTTGATGGGTGGGTGGACTTAGGGGAAGCCTATAATGTAACTAAACTGATCAGTGCAGTCAGGAGTATATCCACTGGAAACCATTCCTATACTAACTGTAAAATTACACAGCTGCTTTGAGCAAGTCGTGGAGGTTTCTCACCTTTCTTTTTCTGTTTCTGATTGTTCCTTCATCTGTCCAACCAAGATGCCATTGCATTCTTTCACTCTTCTCTCAGTATCTCTGATGCCCACCCTGCCTTCAACCATGTTTGCCATCTTCCATTTCCTTTCTCTCAATGTCTTTGGTTTCAAGGTTTTGAACAGCTGAGCTCTTCTTGCAGCACTTTTTTTTCCATTTCTTTATCTCCATTTTCTCTGTTGCAGGTAAATGACAGGTACAACTCCTTCTGAGTGCAGAACCTTGTTCTATGGAACTTTCATCTGGTATAATATCCTACTTTCTTTCCACTTCAGATTCCCTCTTTGGAAACATACTTCAATGTTTTTTTATAATGAAGTTTGTAAACCACATATTTCTTTCACAAGAAGTCATAATGGCAACACTGTTATTTACTCTCTCCCCTGCTGAGGGACAGACTGTATAGACATATATTTATGATCACTGGCTGACACAGAATAATGCATAAATTAAGTAAATAAGAGGGATTTTTTTTCAGCATTAAATTGATATTCTGTCCTTCTTATCTTTGCAGAGGCAAATTTTAATATATTGACAAAAGTTTTAACAAGCTGCAGACACTGTGTCAGATTTCTGCCACCAGAAATTTCAAAATTTCATTCAGAGCATCTTCAGTATTTGTAATGTTATGCGGAATGTATTCTTAGTTAAATTATAAATAAAAACAATGATGCCCAGACAATTTTATGTATTTTCTATTTTAACTGTCGGTAAAATTTATGTATTCCATAAGCTGAAGCCAGTTTTATTATTGGGATTGCCGTTTAAAAAGAATAGTTTAGGATGTGGCTGTGTGAAATCATGCATAATGTGTCTCCTCACTCATCCCACTCTACACTGACTGAATTTCAGCAGAGCAAGGTACGAGGTAATTGCGTGCTGGTGGTGCCTGTGGATGTCCACAGCACTCAACGATACACTGGCTTTGGGCAGGCCATGGCAGATGGTGTGTTTGGATGTGGGTTTTTCCAGATGAAGGTAGAGAACTCTCTCTTTAGGCTTTCACAGCTTGCCATGTAAATGCTATTGTTCCGGTCAGCTCTGATTTATATCCAAGGCTATGGTAAGATAAAAAAGGGCCCTTACCCTTCTGTCACAAACTCGTCTTTGTTGAACTTTCTTTTGTCAAATAGCTCATGCTCTGACTCATCTTTTTCAATACTATGCTTAGTTTCAGAACCCAGTATTGTTTTCCTTAAAACATACTTTAATTGCACAGTTAATATTTCCTGAGTAAAAATTGCAAGCTTACTATCTGCTTTAGATATTTTAGATCATATAATAGATTTTGTATCATTTTTGCACAGTGATACTGGAAGAATCATCTAAGTCAGGCTTTTCTACATTGCCTTTTTAAATAATGGTAAAATCTCCTGCTGAAAATGAGTTTTACAAAATATCTCTAAGTTTATGCACTGCTTCTGCAGAATGCAAGTTGCAACTGAAGGTTTTTCCTTCTGTATTTTTGCAAACAAACAATGTGGTTGTCAGAGAACCTAATCAGTATTTGAACTGACAAACAACCAAACAAAAAAGGTATTTAGCCGGGCCTCTGATTTCCCTAATGACAGAATATACCCATCAAGGAAACTCAGTAGCAGCTGCTCCATTGTGTTAAAGATTTGAAGATGTCTTCGTTTTGAAAAAGTTTGGAGGGTTTTCTTTACTTTCACCAGAGAATATGTAAAGAGGCATTTTTATTTCTTTTTGGTGTGGGAAGAGAGAAATCAGTTGATTAGCCAACTTAATACTGCTTTTTGTGCCTCTGTATACTGGGCTCTTCAGTTTCAAGACTACATCTTGTGTGTCAGTTGTGACCAGATAATTGCTGATAACAAATACAACTTGCTCACTGGACTTTCACATAACATCCATCTGGAAAAACTCTGACATGCATCTCATGGAAAAGAGGAGAATCCTCATCTAGTTATGGGTAACAGTTTATTTCTTATGCTGTTAACTCACATCCTCTCTACATATTAATTATTTTACTCCAACTGCTTTTATAATTTAAGTCCATAACATCCATTGCCATAATGTGATGAGGCTTCCAGGTGGTTCTGATGAAATACGTAAAATATTTGAAGGTCGAGTGAACATTTAGATCTGTTTTTCCCTTGGGGTGAAAAATTGATCTTGTGCTAAACAAGATAGATATTGATAAGAACACTGATATTGAGTCCAGCTGAAATCAATGTTTCCTCATAACTGACTGCAGAATTCTTTAAGTAACATCTAAAGGAATTCAGTCATAAAAATGTGAAGACTTGAATCATCAGGGTAGACAGAAGTGGTGAATTGTAAAAACACAGTGAATGATTTGAACAAGAGGGAATCCAGGATAAGCCAAAAGTAGTCAATAAAGCTGAGGCAGGGGAAACAAGAAGTAGTAAGGAGAGTGAAACAACAGATTAGAATGGCTTCAGTGAAGAACAGCTGTGTTGGCAGTAATAAGAATAAAAATCCCAAGCAAAATTTGGAATTTCGACTGGGGCGAAAAAGTGTACCTGTCTGTCACAACCCTCTTCCTGGAATTTTACCCAGCATTCTAGTTACTTTGTCTTCATTGCTTCCATGTGTTATGAAGACATGGACAGAGACTTCAGAACTCCTTTTATGTCTCTTTCAAATTGGCAGCAGTATCTCATATCCAAAAGAATCACTCTCCAAAGTAGTCTGGGGGAATGATGCCTACAATGGCATCAGCAGTTTAACCAGAAAATGAAACGGGATTTCTGTGTTTTGTCATTGTGTCATAAGGAACAGTTCTGAGATTGTGTCATTTGTAGTTCATTGACAGAATTAGATATGCTTGTATTCAGTTGCTGACGGTGGCTTGCTGTATTCTGAATGGCTCTGGAATGAGAGGGAGGATTCTCAGTTACGATCTATGCAGCCACGATATCTGCAGTATTGGTGGCACTTAGGATTATTTGGAGGAGAAACGGGAGTGCTGTTCATCAAATGAGGTACTTGACCACTTAGTCACAAGTGCTGATGATTCCTTATAACACTTTTACCAGTCAAGAAGAGTGTAAGTAGGATTCACGCATCTTGGATGTGTATCGTTTAGAATATTTCACACTTGGTGAGTGTTCTGAGCTTTAGAAAGAAGAAAAGAAGCAGCATTTGTTTGCTGGCATAGGATGCATCTTCACAAGAGGAGCTTTGTGAGTGTATGTATCTACCTGTTCTTTTTTGAGGTACTTCACTGCTGCTTTTCAGTGTTTGGTGTTTTGCTGGTGACCTGTAGGCACTTATCTCCACGATGAAGCATTGTCTACCACAGACAGCTCAAAGGACTTGAATTCATAGTATGGGTAAGAGTTGAGCTATGAAACAATAGGGCACAGGTCTAGGCATGTCAAAGCTCACAACTTCCTCTCTATTTTGGTCTTTGTTTCCTATTGTTGCTGTCAATGCCCCTGCTTTTCTCTCTTAATCTCACATATATTATGAGAAAGCAATATATATATACATATGTGTGCCATATAAATAGATATACAAGTCCCCTAGGTATGGATATGAGAAAAAAAATAGTATTTATTATAGGAGTCCTCAGGATTGGATTGAGTTCACAGGTCTGCTTGAGTGATAGAAAATTCAGAGTGATCTTAATGAGGTGATGATTTCCCTAAAACGGTGGCTACATTATCTGGTCTTGTTTGTTTACAGCTAATCAGGAAGTTAGGGTCAGAATTTAAATGAAATCTACATGTTCACCCGCATCTGCTTTTTCAAATCTGGGCAAAATGATTGAAGTAACACATCTGGGGAGTTTTGCAGTATTTGCTTTATCAAAATCCCAGTAAGAAAGTATTAGTCAGTTCATTTATGAACTCATTACTGTACCCTGAAGAGGACACGAAATCTATTTTAACTTATTTCTAGAATGCTGAATCTAAATTAATTTGTCTTAATTGAGACACTTTTTTGCATTTGATATTTGAAGATAGGATTAATTCACAGCCATCTGTTATCTTATCTTGCCTTAGTTAATGATAGGCCCAGCGGTTTGGGGAAATGAAATGAACAGGCACAGGGGTCACTGTCATTATCTGGATCATTTCATGTGATGCAAATTAAATCAGGTACATCATGGCAGCTAATACTGCATATAATTCATTTAGTGAAGGCTTTCCCATTGATCAGTTTTAATTTTACTTCAAAAGGCTCATACTGCTCTCTTCAAGGAGGTGTCTTATGTACCAGCCATGTGCAAAGAGTTGGCAGGAGGTGTGGTAGCTACTTTCTCTTGTCCCATCTGGATTCTTTAGACAGTTCTTGTAGATTTGGGGTTTGATAGGCAAAAAGGGCATGTCGATCACAGATATTCTGAAAGGAAGAAAGGTTACCCAGCTAGCCAAATATTGCAACTGTGCAACCTGTTTGCACTTATACCTGGAACTGACGTGCAGGAAGGAGCAGGAGTGCTGGAAGCGCAGCAATATAGGGATGACAGTAGGGTGATGTTAAATATATTGAATTCCAAAACTGACAATTGCTGTGTAAATTTCAACTGTGAATCTGCAAACACTTCCATGACCCAGTTACACTGAATTGTTTATTTTCCATTTATTTTCATATTTAGAGGTATTTTCACTTGCTTGGCCTTTCTTACTAAAAAACTAAAGATAAGATTTTGGCTTTTTGTATCATTATGCCTGACTTTCACCACCTTGGTGATAAAAAAGAATCCCAGAGCCAGTGCAAAGCACTGCCAGGGCTGATAAATATCCTTCAGCAGAGATGAAAATTAGGCTCTTGACATGTTTCTGGCACAAGCAGAAACTTTCAAACAATATTGCTGTTATTATTTTGCTTATGAGGAGAAGCTTTTACTATAAGACTAAATCACTTATCAGACATTTAATTAAAGCTTTAGTGCTTTTCAGGTTGAAATCTTCTCTACTTAACAGAGATGGGAACTGAAAAGTGAAGTAACTTAATCAGTGTCCTGTAGTGAGTCTTCAGCAGCTCTTGGACTTGCATGCAGGAATCCTGCTTTCCAATCTCATCTGGTTAATATCTTCCTTCTCATACTGACTGGAGCTATAGCAGTTCCACCAGCATTATCCCTGTCTTGCACCTGTTTTTTCAGGATCAGCTCTAGTTCTGGATATTTCATTAGTATGTACACATTTTATTAACTTTCTCTGCAAATAACCTGTGCAAGTATTTTAATGTTCTCTTCCCTGACTGAATAGTTTAGGGCTACACAAAATTTATTAATTTTATTATTATTTTGCTAATGCACTATCTTGCATATTTGGTAGTAAGCATTTTCACATCTGTGGCTGAATGATAGAAGCTAAAGCTGATATGGATTTTCTATTTTCCATCACTCCGTATCATTTGTAAACTCTTTAGTTCTGTAAAAGATCTGCTTTAAATAAATAAATGTATCCTGACTAATCCTCTTTGAATAAGTGGAAAGCATTTAATCCCATGATTCTGTAAATCCAGGGTAGCTGTCAAATTGTGTGTTCATTTTTCTGCATTATCTAAATCGGTTTGTATCAGATCTTTCATTGACAACAACAGTTTGTTATTTGGATTAAACACCTCTCGTGCTCTATAACCTTTCATTTAAGAGCCATTTGCATCCCTTTTTTGGCTGCTACTTCAATCATCTGTATTTTAACAGTTCTTTAGGAATATTTGCTGCTAAATATTCACACTGCATTTAAAATTGCCTTTTTTTTTCCAAATTGCTAACACTTCTTCAAGATCTGAAATTCAAACTATTTTTGTTTGTGTCACCAAGAGGCTGAATTCATTTATCAGTTTTCAATTTAAGAAAATAAAAATAGATGATTCATGAACTTCATTTCAAAATTTTTAAAAGTGGTTCATTAATTGAACAGCAGCTGGGGGGAAAAACTAATCAGCTCATTTCAACTGCAATAGCTCATTATCATTTTGTCTGATGAAATCTTTGGAGGCTGGTTTCATGGGAAATGGGTCCTTCACACTGTTGCCCCTCAACTGTCTGGAAAAAGGTCAGTTGCCCCCATACAGTAATTAAAGCTCATGTTAGAACACGTGCATCCATTTTTTAATTGCTAAGGACAGAAACCCTCTCATTGTTTTGACATGAAGGAAATGTTTGGGTTCTTCCAGTTCTTCAGAACAGTTTCAGTGGCTCATGCTGACAAGTAAATATTTCTGATTTCTGAAAACAGAGTAAATATGACATGAGAGGTCTTGTCCAAGGAGCTGTAACAGTTCTTTCCCCTGGTAAATCTCTTTATTTTGACCACAGGAAAGGTCACCACACCTCCATTTTAGCTTGTCCTATCCTGAGTTGGGCAAGACTTTAGTTTGGGAACCATGGAGCTTTTGGAAATGGTACATATCATTTAGGGCCATATGTTACCTCTTGAACTTCACAGTCTTAATACCAGCGCTGTAGGACAGATCTTTTTTTAAAACATGTTTCACAATAAAATAATAATGTAGATTCATAAATGAAAGGAAAATATGGAGAGTCAAGATTCTGGATTCTCTTCCCTGTTCTTGTTCAACCTGGGACAAACTTTTGCCTTATTTTGAGATTATTAAAATTAAACTTTCCTATAACCAGTCTTGTGCTATGGTTATTTTTTTAAAAGTTCTTTGCAACTACACTGTTGCAAACTGTCACTACATGACATGTTTGAGAGATGTGTACAACTGTAATAGCCATAATTTTAGTATTGGATTTATAATGATTTTGCCAATGATGAACACTGTAGTAGAGTAACAAAACTCTATAACTTTCAGAAAATAATTTCTAGATTTTAATGTTAAAATAGCCAAGCATACTTTTTAATTTTTCTTTTTTAATATTTCTACTAAATGAAGAAAAATCTTATTATTCAACTGTAGCTTTTGACATTTAATAACAGCATAACTGTAAATAGAACAGTCCATTTTTTATTATCTTGTAGGCTAAAGAAGTTTATAAAGTAAGATATAAGGAAGTGACTGTTTTCATGGTTTCTCAAGTCTGTTATGTATCTGTGCAGTTCTTCTAATTCAAATTGTGCACACCAGCATAACATTATTTAGGTCATGGATAACTAATACAAATTCAAAACCCCTGACGCACTACTTAGACATGCTACTTAGCCAAGTAGTCATTTTTATGAATTAAATTTATTGTACATCTGCTGTGAAGTAATTGGTGAAAGATCTTCTGCAAATTTTGTAATTAAAAATCACAAGCACTGAAAGTACTGGAAAGTACTGAAAAATAAATGCTTTGTTTGAGCTTCCACGCTGAGACATGATCTCAATAAGGAAGGTAAGGCTGGCTATAGAACTAAATTCTAGTTAAGATTGCTTAACTCCAATTAGGATATGAAAATATTTTTCTAAACTTTTTTCACAATAACTATTGTACTTCTTCCAAAAGAAAATCTGTATCTAGATTAAAAGCATTGTTTTCAAGTTAATAACTTTCTCCAGGAAAATTTATGTCAAAGCAATTCCTTTCTAACCTTACTTTTACACTGGGTGGGGTGGGGGGGAATAGCTGGATACCTGCTTAAATAATCACACTGTGTATATGTCTTTTGTTTTTAATACTTGGTGGTACAGTGTGAAAAACATGGAAAAGTTTCTTACGCTTCTAAAAAATTAAAATTCCACTTCATAACAGCACAAAATTTGCACAACAACATTTATCTTTGCCTTTTCAGTTCTGAACCACTGGAGTCCAGCGGGTTGTATTTTCTAGTTTCTCTCTGCCACCATGAGGGCAAAATTTTACTTTTCCTGGACAAGTTGATAACTTAACCTTACCTAAGAGCTGAAAATTGTCAGTATTTGAGGTGCTTCATAAATACATGCTCAAACTCTAATATGGATCAGTAGAATGGTTAAATTGGAATCTCAAATCAGTGGTGAAAGTTATTGACCTGGTCCATCTGGTTCCTTGGCACTCGAGAGGAAAATAAAAATTCTTCCAACTTCTCTTGGAAGCCCAGCACAGGAAGAATGAGATTGTTTGTCCTGTGCAAACAATAAACACTAACGCAGCCCCAAACCCTTAGCACATCAAGTGGAAACGATTTATGTACACACGGATATGTTTGCCTGATATAATGTGGTTTTTAGCCTATTCTACTACTTAACCAGACCTACCAGATTCTAGAGGCATTTTCACAGATATTTAAGTAATTAATGATTTGCTATGATTTTGAAGATATGTAATCTTATCCTACAAACAAGTAACCATGAATTTTATATATTTACTGTAGGAAGGAAATTGTTTTTTATCTGTGGGAAGATGAACCAGAACTCAGGGATAGTGCACAATAAATCATTAAATTTGTGCTAAATAAATTGTTAAGTATACTATGAGTTTAAGTAATTTGTTGCCATTGATACACAGTTTCACTCTTGCTGCGCTTTGCAACAAAATACCTTTTCCACCTTCCAATAAAACTCTGGTTTGATTCTGCCCTTCTATCGGCGCTCTGGAGGTTTGTCTGGTTTACTTCCATTGTGCTCTTCAAAAGACAGCTTTGTGCTTCGAGCTTTTTCTAATTATTGTATTTTGTACTTATGTTGGTGATATGAAAAACAAGCTTGAAAAGAATAAAATATAAGTAAATAAGAGTTTTTCAGTGACTTTCTTGGCATAATATGTCCGGGAAGTTAGTATGAATTTAGTTCTCCCCTCATAATTACCTTAATGGTGGATAATTCCTGGCTGGGAAAGCCACATTGGAATTGGTTTCATACTTTGATACAAGCAAGTTTTATGGGCATGGCTACTAAATAGTGAAAAGATCATATTTCAAAACCTTCAAGTAAGACTCGTATCCCATGATGCTGTTTGTGCAACTAAAAGCCATTGGAATTGATCTCCTTTTTGCACACAGGAATGTGGCTAACCTAGTTAATTTTTTTATTGCAGATTAAGTGAAAATTACAAGCTGCATTCAAATACTGTGCTTTTCCCTATATATTGCATTACTTAAATATAACTTTTTCAGAATTTCAGAACATATTTAGTATAGGCATTATGTATTTTGTACTATTGCCTTGGAAGCCCATAGTGACAAATTGGTAATGGTCACATGAAGAATAAAGTGGCTTAAAATGTTCTGCTTATTCAGTAAATATGTATGAATTTACTGAAGATTTCTGTAAAGACTATAAACTTCTTTGAAGTTTTTATTTTTGCTACTCATGGTTTAAAACACCACTTTTCTTTTAAATGCATGCCAAATTTCCAGAGTAAGGTATCTGTAATGGCTACTTATAAAGAGTGCAGCCTCTTCTACTTCAAATAGCATCATGACTCACTTCACCAATAGACACCTCTTTATTTCAAACAAGAGAAGCGTTCATTTAAATGCTGCTGAGGTGACAGACACCTGAAGAGAAGCATCTGATGAAATGATGCAGGTGTGCCCAAAATCTGTTTTCTCATGGAACTTCAAAGCAGACAAAACTAAAACTTTAGCAGGTTTAAATCTGTATAATATTCTAATTTTACTGTCACATGGCTGTGGTTTCCAATAAGCCAGTTTCACTGTAGTATTTGTCCAGAGCATCAGAGCTGATGTGGCTGATGCAGCTTCAGCTTTGGGTTGTTGGCACCCATTACGGAGGACTGTCCCTAAATGTGGCTCTGCAGGCACCCAGCAGACCCCAGCTGTGGCCCTTCTTAGTGCCATGGCAGTCACATTATGCACGTGGGACACCTGCAGTATGGATCTGTGGGGTAAAAATGATGATGGTCACAGATGTGGATCAGTGACTCAGGGAGTGCAGTGGGATGGCTCAATTACTGCTCCACTGGATAGAATGACCTGGAAGGAAACGGCAGTTTTGCCTGGGGAAGACATTCAGAACAGATCCCTGGGCTTAAGTTTCTTCCATATTTTCCATTAATTCATTTGCTTCGCTGGGGATTTATGCAAATGATAACTTCTTCCCCTTCTTGTAATCTGAGAACTCTGTGGAGCCCCTGGATGCTGCCTAGTCGTGGGCAGTGGGCAGTGTGGGAGCAGCATAGAACACGCCACACGGGCCTTCCCAAGGTCTTGGTTGAATTCCCCAAGGAAAACACGCGATAGACAGGATTTCATGGCTGCAAAAGATACATCACACAACTACCATACACTCCTGGTTTAAGCAGTGAACTACGAGTTTTAAGGATGCCCAAATGCTCTCCGTATTTAAGTGTTGGTTTCATTTTTATATACAGCCTTTGGTGGCCAGATCCATCCCATGCAACCATCAGATCCATATTTTGGGTTGAACTGGCATTTTTGTGAAAATGTTCTAGTGACAACAGACTGTCAAGGTACACTCTGTTTACACTCTGTAAATCCAGTCAAGGTAACTTCATCAAGCACTGAGTTGAATTAGTGTCTCTCATTCTTGTCCATTTGCTTTCCCACATTATATAAGAAACCATGCTTTTTTTAATTAGAAATTTTTAGATCCAATCCTTAGATTTTGTACAGATGAAATTTTGATGAAACAGAGGAGGAACGGAAATTTCTGTATTTTAAATAAGAATTTATTGGGTGTAGTTTTGATGACAAATGAATGCCCTACACACTCTTCAAGAATCTGAAAGTTAAACACACTGTGAGTAAAAGAAAAAAAAATTTTAATTGCTATTCAATAGGGGGAAGGGAGGAAGAAGAGCGAAATTTAAAGAAATATTCAATGAAAAATTGATATTTTATGGAGAAAAATTGCTCATGCTGTTAGGTTTAGTTGGGAATTAAATTTTCCTAGACATTTATGTGTTTTTTTTCTTGAGATATACTTCTTTATTTCCTTTCTTTTAAATGACAGTAAAAGAATCTAAGCTTCTATATTGAAATAAAATTCAGAATTAATAATTTAAATAAGTATTTTGTTTTCAATTCTGAGAATTACAGTCTGATAGTCCCCTTTAATGAATTAGAACCCTTTGAGGATGGAGCTTGTCATTAACACACATCATCAGCTGATGCATTTTAATAATACATAGAGTTGGAAGAGAGAGGAAGTGTAAGCTACTGAAGCTTGCAAAACCAATCCCCTAAAGCTTTCATGTTTTATTTGAGCATATGTTTTGGAAGTGGTGGTGTTGACACTGGTGGCACTAATCTCCTCTTTATCTTGTTTTGATTAAAAGGATATTTGAATATTATTTTTGGCAAACTTTTATCTAGCCTCAAAGGGGTTCCCTTGTAGCAGCTACAGAGAAATGGCTATAATAAACATGTTCTATGATACACTTACATCACACATTGTAGCCACTGCTGGTGTACTCCAAGAATGCAAAATACTCCTGAAAAAAAACAGATGAGCTTGCATTCCATGCCAAGTGTGTGAAAATATAAAATTATGCTCTATCTTTTTTATTTGTTTATTTTGCAAACTCAGCTGTGTGAGTTGCTTCAGCTGTGTAAAGGCAACTGTGTATTAGATTATTCAATAAATCAGTTAGTAATATATATGGTTAGGAGACAAAAGGTTACAGCAGTTTTATGACAGACTTCTTTTTATTTTTTATAAAAGCGCACATCCTCTTTTCTTTACATCTTTTTTTGCCACCTGTTGGATGGCTGGGCTAACATTCTGTCAGAACGTTGTCATTTTGCACCTTAAGTGGTATTAACAGTATAAAACTTAATTTTCAAAATACACAACAAAATATTTTTTATCACTTTGGTTTATGGAATATGCAGCTGTGTATAACTGTCCCATGGACAGTGAGCACGGTGTAGATCCTCACAACCTTAGTCACTGCAGGACCACTTACAGGGCAATGGTTCATCCATTTGATCAAATATCACAATTGGGGAAGATACTTGTGTTCTGCTGTCCTTTTGCCATTTTATCACTCTAAAGCAAAGATCAAGGAGTGCACAGTAGATCATCTTCTCTGTGTATTTGTGTATGACAAAGCCCCTGATTTCTTAGGCGCTGGATCAAGCCTCAGGTCTCCATTTCAGCATCCAACACTATTAGCATATTACTTCTCTTCTTCATCCCTGTGGAATGTGTTTATAAGTAATATTGAGTGGTTTAAAAGCTTGCTTACCTCAGACCCCATGATGCTTATTTGGTTCTTAAATATGGATTAAAGTGTCTATTTTTAGGTTTTAAATTGAATATACACTTTCAGTTGAGAGAAATGGGACTCATAGTTGGTCAGTAAAATCAGATCACTTTTTTATGCAGTTATTTCAGAAAAACCATTTTAATTACTCAGAGCAGAAACGCATTTCCACCAAAAACCTGCAGTATGGATTTGTCAATACTGGGATTCATTGCTCAAAGAAAGAATAGAATGGTATGGTGTAATATGGTGGAATTATTGATAGCAATTTCTTGTATTTTCCATCCTCTCAACATTGTGCTTATGTGAGCTTTCAAATTATTTGTTTTTCAGCAGAACTCCTACTATTTCTTATCTCCTCTTCCAAAGCTGTGACTGTCTCTTGTTAGTCAAATGTTTGTTTTACAAATGGAACCTTCTTTCTGTTCTTTAACTACCCAAGGCTCGCAGAGGGTGATTCTGTGGTTCCACTGGCTTATGCTTCTCTGCATTTGGCACCTCCACAAACCCCTTCTTTTTGAGAAGTTCGGAGTTCATGTGATGTTGTTCTCATTTTTGTTCTTTTTGGAAAGCTGTGTCTTGGGAATGTCTGCTGGTTGCACTCAGGTATTCAGGTCACATATGTTGCTGTGATTCTCTGTGTGGTACACAATGGTCACACAGCTTCTCTTTGTGGAATGTTGCCTCCAACTCAGAACTCTCCAGCTTTTGTCCTTGCTGCTCTGTTTCATGGATTAATTCCACTGGCAACATTTTCAGTTGTTCTGGTTCCCTACATTTTTCTGTCCTGTTTGTTGTGTTGCCGTAGTTATGCTCCTCCTCAACATGCTCCTCCTCAGAGTCAAAGCTCACATGATCTTGCTTTTGAGTTTCAGAGGTTAGAGGGAAAGTGGTCATGTTTTCTGCTTCATGTTCCTCCTCCTTTGGTACATCAGAGAAGTCCTGTTCCTCCTTAAACGTGTGTTCTGAGACTCTGAACACATGTTCTCTTGCTCTTGGTTGTTGGTTTCTTTTAATAGATTACTCCCAAGAACAAAAGCACAAAGTGTTCAGGTCAGGTTCAGTGTTCAGACTGTTGCTGTTCAGTGCTTGGTACCTCATGGTCTGCTGTGCAAGGTGCAGTGTTAGCGCTTACATCCTTCTGTCATTTGTAGTTGGATGTTTTATAATAAATAGCATTCAAAACTGAAGGATTTAGACTTGCTGGTCCCAAAGACAATTGTTTTCCTGGAGGGTGGTAGTGGCAGATTCTGAACTGATGTTCAGAAGGAATTTTGAATGTGTGGCAGTTGTAAACACTTTTGTCCACTCCTCTAACCCAGGTCTCAACATCTTACCTAGCAATGCCTTGGAATTATACACTGAACTCATATCCTCCCGCCGTCTAAGCAATCCTTGACTTCATCATCTGTGTAGCAAAGACTATGTCAGTCTTTAAGAATCTGTATTAAGTCATGAGACCCAATAGGGACTATCATGTTAAATATCAACACTGCTGTCTTCCCTGAAAGCAGCAAACCCAGTAAGTGGTTAAATTTCCAGACAAGCTGTAGTCCTGAAGATGATTCCTTTCTTCTTTGTTGACTGTTGTCACTGGTAAATCCTTGTGCCACATGCTGGCCTTGTTCAAACTCTCAAACACAGCACAGAGAAGAAGCAGAATTAACACACTTGGTTTGATGGAGATGGTGACACAGAGAAGAGAGTTTAAGGGTATGTTAATTTTCAAGTACCTCAGTATGATTAAAATTAGTTCATATTAAAATAAGAGCTATGACTACTGTCTGAACTTCATAGGCTTTCAAGGAGATTATATTGAGAATCTTTCCATTAGTCTCTATGATGTTAGTTGAGTTGATGCCTATAAAGCATTCAAAAATCCTATTGATGAGTGTTAGAAAAAGGGTTCATTTAGATTGATAGAATCTCTTATGATAACATTTATAACAAAAACCTTAGCTTTGACAGAGTGATACCTTGGCTTTTCAAAGCTTCTTTTGGTTTTAGATCTGTTATGGAAAGCCCTGTTTTTGTGTAGTTATCCTTTTGATAAAAAATAGTCTACTGATATCCTTCTAGGAGCAGTCATTGTGCAACTTACTTATTTACTCCACAAAGATGCAGTAAAAATATTTGCTATTCCCTCAACACTTCTCTTCACAAGTAATTGCTGCCTTGGAAGAGACCAGACCCTTGAATTTTGTAAATGAATCCCAACCTATATTTTGGCCTAGTAAAGCTTTTTGGTTTTTTCCTTTTAGTTTATGTACACAAATTAGTTGTTTTATAGAACGTGTATATGGATTTCATCAGTCATGAAACACAACGAAGCAACCTAAAAGAAAACAGAAGTGATAGATGGTTTCCTGGTTTCTATTCAAAATTCTTGTTATGTTGTGGAGTACTTACTATGAATGCTTGGCAACAAAAAGGCAAAGATCCTATATTATACAAATACTTAAAAGACTGCACCCAGAGACAAGAGAATGAAACAAGAGGTGGTTTTATATATGTAGTCCCTGCTGTCTCCTTCACCTCTCCTGGGAAGTAGTTGTGACATAATAGGATTTGAAGGTTACTCTTCAAATTTCCTTTCACCTTCAAGTGAGTAACCCATGTCATACATTGCAGAAAAGCTGTCCTCTTGACATCTAGTGGTGGAAAAATGGCTTGAAATAAGTCTTCCTGTCAGAAAGAACTGGAAATACGACTTACAGAAGTTAAAACTTAATTCTCTTCTGGTTTTTCTTGTTTAAATTTTTAAACCATCCTGCGGGCTAAGAAAAAGCTGAGCTTAAATACATGTGTATAACATCACATAGTAGGTCTGAAAGCCTTTAAACTAAAGTTTAAAGTTTTATTGTGTGAGAATCAGTTGTTTCTTTCCTATCTATCATCACTAAATTGTTTTCTTGCTGGCAAGAAAGAATGCTGTATTATTTCAAAGCTATTAACATTTAATCTATCTTAAATTGCTCAACAAATATTACAAGTAAATATTTGTGAATTTTGTCCTATAAATTGTTGCCAGTACCTTTTTCAGCCTCTGAAAAGACAATTGGTCTAGAAATATACCTGTTGGAAATATTTAAGAACAAATTTATTCGTGGACAAAGATGTTTCCTAGAAAGAATTATTAATCTGAGAAAATGTATTTTAAGACATTTGTATCTGAATTTTTTTACAGTTCTTTCCAGCACAAATTTATATTACAATTGCCATTAATTGTTTAAAATGCAATTTTAAATCAACTAAAGATGATTCTCACTATATTTTTTTTTTATTCTCAGTTGTCCCTTTTCAAATTGTATTTATATATATTATTAGCAGCCGTCCTCCTTTCATGTAGTTAGCACAGCAGAACACTAACTCTGTAATTTACTGATTTTAATACCAGCTATTTCTCACTGGATATTGGTACACGGGCATAGAATTCTTTGGAAAAGTAACAATAAGAATTTCTTTGCTAGTTCTCTAGTAGTTGTTGCAAAACAGCTGAGATGCATTAGCTTCTGTAATTTCTTATACTTTTCTTTCCCCTCATAAAAAAGGGTCCTTTACTCTCTTCAGTAATAGGTAATTGCAGACCATGGTTAGTCTTCTTTTAGTTGAGCTTTAGTCTTTTGTTGGAGGGTAAGGTTTTCAGATCATATCTCTTCTGATTCTTGTTTGCCCCTCTCTTTTGGATACTAGTACAGGGTAGAGATATCCAGAAGTAATATTGCTGGTAGATTCAGAGGGGATAAAAGAACTGAAAAGAATGTTTGAGAAGCATTTGCTCTACTACAGAGTGTCCTGTTTAGATCTGGCTTGAATGATGTCTGACACAGAGGAGGGTAATGCATCCTCCACTATGGACCCACCTCTTAGGAAGGCTCTGTCAAGGTACCGTAACATAAATTACAAGAAAACTCCTTTCCTGAATAAATTAGTGAAGAGGACTTGAAGACTAGATGGTCCTGGTGTTTGCTTACAACCAAAACACAGGAAAGCCTATATTTAAAAGCTAGTGATAGTGGTGACCTGAAGTGTCAAAAACTCAGAGAACATCAGCCTGCAGGAAGTAATAGAAGCTTTTAAAGGACATAACTTGAACTGGAGAGGATCTGCTAGCAGTTGGATCTTGTACTGTAAAGTAACCAGGCTTTTATACCATTATGAAATCTTTTGGTTCCAAAACAGAGTTAGATTTCTCCTTTAGTATTTAGTTAAATAATGAGGAGTAATGAGTCTATTTTTGTTTTTATTTTAAAGTGCTGTCCAAGAAGGAACAAAACCCAATTGATAACTCTCAGTCTTTCTCAGTGGTATATTTAATGCTCTGAAAGCTGCCCTTAATTGCACAGCAATCAAAAGTTTTTGCTATATTTCCATGGGAGAGCTAAAAATTCTGATAAAATTAAGAGGAGTTTGGCTTTAGATAGAATTGCATCTCTCTTCCACCTCAATGTCAATGAAACCAGCTATGGGAATGGAGCCAAATTCTTACTAATACTCTTGAACTGTTGCAACAATACAAGGACAAATTTATTTTATTTTGTAGTGGCAAATACTTTTCCCTCCTAATTTTGTGGGAGTGTTTTTCTCCCTGCAAGGAATAAATTGCACATTCTGGAAATAAGTTAGTCATTCTGAAGTTCAGAATTCATGAAGCTGTTCCAGCAGAGAATGGATATGGAATTGCAGCAAAATCTCAAGGTCACTGGGAATATTCTTTGGGGTATTCTTATGTGGCTTATCTGTGCTCACATGCCTAATTTTTTTTTCAGTGCAAAGAATAGCCACTTGCAGAGAATGGAAGCCTTAGCCCGGCCCTGTGCCATCCCTTATTCAAGTTCTTTTATACTCCTCTTTTTAAAGAAGCTGTCAAGTTCTTTTCTGAAGCTGACAGGAAAGGCCAAATCTGCAGTACAGGAAGAGAGGCAAAAAAGAAACTTTTTGTGTTGATGTTTTACTAAGTGAGCTAAGGAGAATTTTAGAATCATGTAATTTACTCTGGAGGCATTTACTGTACATAGCTATAGTGATGGTAATTTCTTTCATTGTGGAAGTGAAAAGATAACCATCAATCAGTTGTCAATTGGTCAATTGCAGAAGTGATGAAAAGAAACTGGTAGGAACAATCACTTCTGTGGCTACCTAGACTATTTGGGGTTTTAAGGAAAATACGGGAACTGGAGTCTGAGGAAAAGGAGTGAGGTTGAAACATAAAAAATAATCGACACAAGGGTAAATGGATCTCCTATAAATACTGTATTTATTTTTTTTTGTGCGGAGTATAAGTGCTGCAAAAATAGACAAAGAGGAGTTTGCACTGAGGGACCTTTGAACCGAGCGTGTTGAGAGCTGGAGGTGTGATGTGGTGTGAGTATAGGGACTGTTTAAATGGAGGCTTGAAAATGGAAGAATATTTTGTAAAAAATTAGCAGACAGCTAAATTATTTCAAATATTCTTATACGTTCAGCAGTAATTGCAGTTATATGCTTATGTGTGAAGGAAAATTGATTTGTGTTGTTACAGAATGAGAGAGGCATTATTACATTTAAGTTGCAAAGTGTTGTAAGAAATACTCTAAGGCCATGTATAGTACTGTTTTTACATATATAACATGGAAGTTGTTTTCAAAATGAGCTTCATGGCACAGACTGGAATGAACGCTGTGCATTTAACAGTTATTTAAGTAGCGTGAAAGGCAAGTGTTCATTATGTATGCATATTGCAGGGGGGGGTAAGCTTAGGACAGAAGTAGGAAAAAGATTAAATTCATCTATTTATGAAAAGAGTTCAAACATTATCGATACAGGGTGGTTTATGCTGTGGTGTTTTGTTTTGGATTTTCTTCCCCCCTTCTGTGGTAGGTAATAAAAAGGATTACAGGCCCTCCAGAAGGATGAGATATCATCAGTTTGTAATCCAGCCCATGGTTTCCTAGATACCGTATTGTCTATTCTGTTCCGCTATGTGAAAAATGTTGAATATCAACAATGGGTTTCAGTGCTGTATTGTTGAGTTTTGTATGAACTAATCTAGCTTCACTAAAAAAAAAAAAAAAAAAAAAACCTACAGCTTTGGACAAAAGTCTATAGCCAGTGCATTCGTAACTCCCCATGCACAAGAGCTGACTGTGGCTCTGGGAAGACATTTTACTCATTTGATTTCTTTTTTCTTGTAGTCTTCTTGTCCAGTTCTCAGGTGTTTACCACCTATTAGAATTTCACCTGTGTGGGTCCTGTGTTTGAGAAAGTCCCAGGACTTGTCAGCTGTATAGGCCTCATAAAAGGCAGCTCTGTTCAGGGTTTGAAAGGTAAGCTTTTGCTGAAGTCCTCTGCTGTCTTTGCTTTAGGATGTTAACTTTATTGGCCTAGTTCTGAAACTTTGCAGCTTATCACTCGTTTGGAGCTTTTGTAGAGGGGAGCAGGTTTCAGCTTAACAGGGGAAATAACCATTCTTGGAGAGAGAGGTGGCTGGGTTAGAGGGGGGATGGATTTGAATGAAATCTGCCTTTCTTCTTATAGAAACTGAATTGTAACTAACGACTGAAAATAAGGAGAGCATTACCTGCTCAATGAGGTGTTTCGAGGGCAGGTATTCTGCAAATAAGTATCCTTCAAAGATAGGGGAAGAGTACAAGGGAAAGTGTTTGACCTGTGGGCATGGTATTTCCAGGACAGACAATCGTAGGGTTTGGAACTGCTTTGCCATGAACATTGAATTGTTTTTTCTTTTTTTCTTTCTCTCCTTTTCTCCATCTTTTTTACTTTGATCTCAGAACTGCCTTAATGTTTTGTGGAAATGCTACTGGGGGTGCTGTTTGCTTGAAATAAAGTGGGTGGAGAACAATTCAGGGTAAATCAGATTCATGGTCAGAAAGATTCTGTCCTTAGTCCAATTTCTAAAAAATGTGTGGTTTTTCCTTTTCAAATAAATTTTTCCTAATTTATTAAAGCAATTCTTCAATAAGCAAAAGACCCCACAATAGTAAGAATGTACAGATGTATAAACTGTGGTGAGCTAGATTAGATGCACAGTAAATATTTATTTGTGAACTTAAAAGTGTTTGTTAAATGTTTAACTTTAATATATGCATTTTATGTTAAAATATTTCTACCTTTTTAATTGCAAATTATTTTCTACATTATGTATTAATATTTTGATCTTTTCAGCACGTAAATATTTGAATTAATTTATTTTCTTGGAAAAATAACTTTGTCGACAAATACTTTTGCTGTAAATAGGGGAGGATGTTTTTTTATGGAGAAACAGAATTCCACAACCGCTTTATTTATTTTAATGTAAGTAACGTACTGATATTTGTGATTAGAGACCAACTTCCAAAAATCCTCCAGGTATTTTCTTGTCTCTGTGGAAGATTTTTGCAGAAGGTATGCCAGCTTTCAAAATCTTTTCTTTACCCTGCTGCAGTGTGATGTTTTTCCCATCCCCCTTTTAACCTAGGAATTAGAAGAAAGTACAGATGATGCTTGCTTAACCCTGCATTTAGTGCCAAGCAGTGATGTGCTCCCTATGAAACCATTTCTGACCCTCTGCTTGCAGTGGTGAGCCTGAATTTTTCCCCTTCCTTGCCCATCATTGTCGGTCAATTATGGGATGGAACTGAACCAGAAAATCTGGTACAGTCTGGCAATTAGTACAAAGGGTTTCCAGTCTAGTGTGAAGACAGAGATGCAAGAGCCCCAGCAGCTAGAGAAATAGTTTTGATTGGCCATGGACATTGCCTTTTAGTGCTGCTTGGTTACTTTCTAAAGATACTGGCTCTTCTACCCTACAGGTCTTCTCCTTAAAGTACTGCATTACGGGCCTACTTTTTATAAGTCTTTTGGGAAGTGGGGGGGTCTTCTTTTTTTAGCTCTAGCATCTCCCATTTGCAGACTGTCATTTTAACCCATCAAACAGACACATTTTGACTTGTACAACAAAGAACTAAGTTATCAACATTCACAGAAACTGACATTTTTAATTCAGGCTTCATTATGTCTTCGGTTTATGACAGTGAGCTACAAAGACATTTAAAGGTTTTTTTCTTTTTTTCATTTTAAATTCAGCACTGGGATGTTTATCTTAATTTTAATGCTCATATTTCCCTTTCTGCCTTTATTCTTTAGTAATATATAATTAGCATTATCAAAACCATCAGCTATTATCCACTGTGACTTTTGACCTTTGTTTTTATCTATCTGGCATTTTCCAAAATAAATTGCTGCGCAAATTCTGTTTATGTTATAGTAAAATGTAATTAATTAAGCTCCTTAAAACATTCATCATAAAAATAATCTCTTTTGATATTACTAAGATTTAATGCATGATTATATATATGTAAAGTTTTTAAATATTTGGTATTGTAAGATAAAAATTAATAAAACAAAAATCATAATTCAAAAATAACATACAGAGTCAGACATTTTCAAGGGTTAGTGCTGAGTCTGTAGCCTCTATTTCCTGCTATCCTAAGAGTGAGGAAAAATCTGATATGAGTTGGATTGAAGTTCAGAAGAAGAGCTGGTCATGCCGAATAAAATTTTAGACTACTTTTTCCAGTAGAGCTGGTATCTTTGCTGAATATATGAAGGCAGTACTCAGTCAGATCCTGTTCAAAACTAAAATGCAGTATAATTAGATAGCACTGCAAGCAGTTACCAAAGTAATAGGAACATCAAGCATTCAACCATAACCACAGTGTTTTGTTTGCGAGAGTTTTTGTTTTCCTACGAGTCAGCAGTTTCTGGTTTATGCTTGGATAACTGTGTATTTGGGATGTTGGGATGTTGTCTTTTGTAATTGTAAAAAAGTAAATGTATGATCTAATCTCTTCGTATGTGCATGTGAAATATGACAAACACACATTCTGAGTTTATATTGTCATTTTTAGTTCGTTCTGTCAGTCTCTGCACAGTGGTACTATGGGAATCCCTGAAGATGGTTTTAGGCACATGACAGCAGAATATTCCATTCAGCACTTAAATACCCTTGGCCATATTAATGGCAAGAAATACAGTAGCAGGGACTGTAGATGTGATGACAAGATTAGCACATTGCCCACTTCAATCAGGTACCTCTTGTTTTTGTGTTTATCGCTCATCGTTCCCAGTTGACTGATGGCTGTCACTCAACAACTTTCTTTGGCCAGAAAGAGTTTTCTTTAAAGATGTCAGCCGTGATGTTGAATTCCATAATAGGTCATTTGCACAGAAAGTCTACATAGAACAACAAATTAGTAGCTTCTCTTGTAGATCTTTTGATAGCATATATGGAAAATGATGTGATGGTGTTGTTTATTACACCAGGAAGATGACAGCACAGTGTAGGTCAAAATCTAATCTGGTTACCCAGAAACACATTGTCCAAGGATTCACTGATGATGCTTTAGACAGGAACTGTGTAGAATTGTTATCCAGATATTAATATCTGCCAATTTCTTGTTTGTTTATCAGAGAAACAAAATAATAACTTGCATTCAAGTGCAGGGGAAAAGAGAATCGTAACTAATTTTGTCTTGGCCTAAAGAATTGGTGTAAAAAGGCACAAGAGCAATTTAAATTTTTTACCACTTGACAGGTTCCCAGTAATGGCTCTCAACAGTACATACTCCAAATGCACTTTAGTTGGATTTTTTCATTTTTTTGTTTCCTTTTGTCTTCAGTGACCAAGAAAATTTGACATTGAACAGGGACTACCCAATCTTAATTTGTGACTCTTAGTTACATATTGTGGCCTTCAGGTTAAGTACTTACACAAACATGGTTGAGCTGTGAGCCTTGACAGTAAATCACTGTGTCAGATTGTTTGATTGTGAAGTTATTTTCAAGGAGATAAAAATCTGTTCCTAGCTTGCATCACTTTTCTACCAAGAATAAATCTAGTTCTAACTAGAATACCAAGAATAAATTCTAATTCTCTCTCTTTCCAAATGTGTTTTCCAAACACTGCTATGCCTATTAAGTATTTACCTAAAATTAAAGTTTCAAAGTGCCACTTTTTCATGTGAAAAAAATGAGGCAGAGAAAAGCTGAGTGACAACATTACATTTAGGTGTGGATTATTGCTTTGGAACTGTGTGTTTGGAGTTTATAAAATCTCCCCTCTCAATGCATTGCAACAGCTTTTTTCTAGTGGTGCCTTTCATAATTTTCTGGATTTCATGGTGATTTAGATTGTCCTTCACCTCTTAATAACTGCTATCTCCAGAAAATAAATTTTGAACAAACTCCGCAGCTGCAGGGTCTGTTCTTACACCACTGATATTGCAGTTCTGTGGTTTCAGTAGGATGATGATCAGACCTCAATGTTTAACCCCCACAGCACTCCAGCTCTTGAGCCCTGTTGGTTTGTGGTCTGTCACTCCATTGAAGAACTTTGGCTCAGTTGTTGGTTTCGCTGCTGTTCTAGAAAATCAGGCAGCATGTTAGTAGAGCTCAGTTGGAAGGTATCTCTGTGCCATAAATCAGGTCATGGAAATAACATGTAAGTACCATAGTTCATATATATGTATGAAAGAGTATCTATTGCATCAGGAAACATCTGTTCTTGGCGTCTGTTTTCTGAGGTAATGAGGCCTCTGCCTGGGGGAAAAAAACATAAAAACAAAAACAAACAAACAAACAAGCAAACGAAAGACAAACCCACCATCATCAGGAAGGTCAGGAGAGTGTGGCTGTGGTGCAGATTGGCTCATATCAGGTTTTGTAAACAATCAGGAGCCAATCTCAGCACTGACATTCTGAGGACCTTCGGTTAGGGCTTAGGAGCTTGTCTCTTCAGAGAATGAGTCACTCAATGAGCTGGTCTCTAGTTTGTCAGCTGCACTCTTTGTGCATATTCCTTTCGTCCTTATTCTGTGATTAAACATATCTGGCAACTGACTACTGGGTCTGTTTATTTGGGAAATAAGTTGGGCTAAATGTACTAGCAGAAGGTGTTGTTATATGGAAGAGAATGAGAGGTCAAGCCCATTGCCTGAGCCATGATCTACCAACTTTTCTGCTCTTAGAATTATTTCCTTTGCATGGCAGGTTCTTCTCAGCCCTTCTACTCATCCTGTTCCTCAGAGTAGGAAAAGCAGCTGAAAAACCTCACCCTGTAAGAGTTTTTAGGCACATTACATGGTTTTATGCTCCCAGTTCCCATTGATTTTCAATTCAATTTTCACTTAGATGAAATTCAATAGGAATAAAATACCTAATTCCTTTATGCCATTGAGAACCTTCTGTCCTGAGTCTTACAGTAGCCTATGGAATGAGTGAGCATTGGCTGTTAGTGGGATGTGACAAGCATTAAGAAATAAGAGATTGGATCAGTGTATTTCATGGGACTTTATACAAATCTAAGCAATTGGCATTTCATATAAAGTGACTGGTTTCATATAAAGGAGAAGGGGAAAAATTACTAGTAAAGACATGGTGATAGCAGATTCTCAAAGAACAGATACTACAGGCACAAGCAGAAACTATGCCATTGCAGGGGATGACAGGCTCTGTACTGAGAGACATCTTTTGTTAACACAGGAGCCTTAGCCAAAGACTCAAAAAGGAATTTTACAGGAATCGAATTTTTAATGACAAGCCTAAAGGACTATCATGAGCCTACAGAGATAGAATTGAAGTAATCAAGACACAAAAATGAGATGTGACCAGCAAGATGCATGAAACTGCACTGTATGAGCAGTAGGGAAACCAAGGTATAGTCTTGTTAGTTAGCAGGAGGTGATGTCAATGACAAATGAGGCTGAAGATGAAGGGGTACCTAATACCTGGAATATGTAATATTTTACTTTTAAAAAAGTTAGCTGTGGTGCATGTTCATGACTCAGATGGTAATATAAATTACAAGTAATATAAATTACAAAAGGATATGGATGATTTGAAATTTTTTGTAAGTTATCTTCTGATATCTCACATATTGCGTGGACCCTCAGGTAATCCACAGATCACAGGCTGAGAAACAGTAAATAGTATGACTACCCAAGTCTCTGGCAGATCTTTTTTTGTCTATGAGTCATTGGTATTGTTATGAGGACATGGATTGCAGAGGTGGCCTCTTCCTTGCTCCCATTTCATACCTTCCTAGAATATTTTTTAATTTTTTATTTACCCTCTGTGTCTTCATTGCACAGCTGATTTTTGTTTCTTTCTGTTTCTTCCTGTACCTGTAATTACCTTTTCCATTGAGTCCTATGGATTTTCCCTTTCCAAATTTTCTAGTTCTTCAACTTACTCCATATAATATTCCTTGCCGTTATCCAGCCCCTATTCATTAGAAATTTTCTCATGACAGTTTCTGAATCAAATTGAGAGCTAAAAAGTGGTGCTGTGTTGTGTTCTCTTGCCACTGACTAGAGGAAAGATAAAGGAACCCTTGGCTTCTACAAGATTCTGTGTATCTGTAAAAGTAAATATGCTGATGAGGACTAAGGAGAGATTTCAATCCTGTTCCATGTAGCTATTCTACCAGTTACCTCAAGGGCAGATGCAGATACTTCAGCAAAACAGCACTTTTTATGTTTTCATTTTTAATTTTGTACTTTTTTTTAATGGCAAAACAATCTCAAAAATGCTATTAATTTCTCATTATTAAAGTTTCATTTAAAGTCATTTCTATAACTTTTTTTTTCTAAATATATTCAAGAAGTTGTTTTAAAAAATTCAGAAACGTGTGCTAGAACTAAAAACTTTTCTATTCCAAATTTTCCAAAGCACTTCAAAATTTCCTTTTTCTGTCTTTGGAAGAATATTTAATTTATGTACAAGTGGTAGGAAAGGTGTTAACTTCTGTGTGTTAGAGCTCTAATTAGATTAAGTTGGACTGCACTTTGCATGTTCTCTCAAGCTTAATTCCCATGATCACCATGCTTTGAAACCTTTATTAGTGGGTTTTGTTAAAGATGCATCACTTTAGAGTTGTTATTCATCTGAAAAGAAGAGTGGATTCAAATGTACCCTTCTTTCAAAGCTGTGTTTGTCACTGACCTCAGATGTTGAACCGAGAAGAGAATTAGTTTCTAAGCACTGCACTGTATGTGCGATGCCAAGAAAACTGGAGAGTTCTGACTGGCATCCTTCTAAGAGGGGTGATTTGAAAACCTTATTGTCTCGTGTGTTACATCCATCAGAGCCAAAAATACTTGGGTGCTGTTAAAAGACATAGAGATTCAAAACTGGCTATTGTCTCTCTAGTGAGGAGTTGACAAGATGAAATGAAGGAGGCAGCACTGTGGAGAAAGAAATATTGGGATCTCGGTTTGAAAGAGGAGGTTATGCCTAGAGATGTGGAAACTTCCTTCTTTGATTCATGAGGAAAGAGGAAAGAGAGTGACTATTTGGGTGTCAGTCTGTTTATGATACCAGGCTTTTCAGGACAATAAAGATGAAGACACTTAGCAGGACTGGCTGAAGGATCTCATGAAACTCAATGAGTAGTCCTTAAATATCCCATGAAATTCAGTTTAGATAAGCCTTAAAGTGATGCATCTGGGAATAATCAAAACTTTGCAGATAAAATGATGGGCTTTCAGCTGTCTTACCATCAAGGAATGAGATCTTGGGATGATAAAAGACAGGTACATGAAAGAATATTTGTAGTGGTTAGTGGTGTTCAATGAATGTTAGGAATAAATAGGAAGGGGATAGAAGATAAGTAGAGAATATTTATGCCAGCATATAAATACATGGTGCACCCACATCTTGCATATTGCCTGCCCCTACCTTTTCAAAAGCTTCACAAAAGGGCAACTAGGATGATCACAGGAACAGAGAGATTTCCATTAAAAAGAATCTCAGCAAAGTAGACTCTTTGTATGCCTAGAAAAGGAGACTGTTGGGAGAGATGATAAAGGTATCTGGTCTAAAGCATCATACACAAAGAAGGTTCCTACACGCGGCTTGTGCACAGTCTTTGCCAGGACAAGAAATGATGGCAGATGACAGATGTGGGAGCTGGAAAGGAAGCAAAAGAAGATCTTTAGACATAACATAATTAAGCAGCCACAGGGTACTGTCAGAGTTTAAAGTTTCTATAGGTTCAAGGGAAGCTTGAACAAGTTCCCAAAAGGGAAATCCAAAGAGGTTAAAATGACACGTGAACCTTATCTGGCTGGAGTAGTCTTTGAGATTCAGATGGGTGGAAGCTGGAAGAGTACCCAGGGGAAAGTGCTATTACAGGCCTATTCTGTTCTTCTCTGGGTACTCACTTCTGTCTACTGACTGAGACAGTGCTTGGTTGGATGGACATTTGGTCTCACCCAATATAGCCATTTTATGTTCTTAGGATGTCCTGAGTTCACACTTCCTTTTCATATCCAAATGATGGACAGGTCAGAAACTGAAGCAGAAGTATCCTGGGCAAATAGTTTGAATGCTGAAATCTCTACATTCTTTATGAGTGCATCTTCCTCTTCAGCTAAACTAAGAAAGAATCTGTCTTCCACAGTGCACCTAGTTGACAATCAGAGGGAAATACTGACAATCAGTCATGTTTTTAAAGCTCCCAAGTTCAGATTAATATGATTTTTAAAAACGTAGGGAAATCCATGAAAAATTTATCAGTATATAATAGCTGAACAATCTCTCCAGGAGGCTTTAATTTCTGCTTCTAATCTTTTCATCTCAATCTGCTGGGTCAGCTTTGCACTTCTCCTTGTGTGCACAATGGGGAACGATGTTTAGCTGATGACAGAAATGCAGGATGGGGATTAAGTACCCCCCAAGCTTTCTGTATTTTAGTAATGGTATTGAAGGTTCCCCAGTCCCTGATTTTTCTTCCCTCCTACTCTTCCAATAAATTAACTCGTAAATCTGAAAATCAAGACATAGCTTCACTGGGCAGGGAAAGTACACCCTGCAAGTTTTCCTAAATACCCCTTTAGAAAAGGCTTAGGTTTGATTATTGTAATTGATTATCTTAAGCTCCTGAGTGGCAGAATTCTGCATTACACTCAGCATGTAGTTTGATGAGAAGATGGATTTGGCAGCAGTCTTAGGTGTCCTCACCTCACCACTCCCTCCCTCCCACCCACTCATTTCTGGCCCGTGGCCCAGGTTTGCTCCCCTAATCCTAGACAGAGGTTCAAAATTAAGTTATTCTAAATATTCACTGCTGTTAAAAGCAGCAGTTACACCGTGAGCTTTATCTCTGTCTTCCCTTCTCCCTGTGACGGCACAGGTGTCATGGGACTCTTTGGTTAGAGAAAATTGATAAGTTTGTTGCAAAGGTTAGTTTGCAGCCTGATCAGCTCACTGGTATAACTGAGCACTAGTGCCAGCATGTGACAGCTGGAGGGAATGGGAATGGGAATGGGCAGGTGGCCTTTTGCTAGGTGGTAACTCAGAGCTGGCAAAGTTCAAACCTACCATGAAGTTGCACCTCCTGTGGTGTGTTGCTTTTAGGGCTGCATGGTAAGCCAGAGTCTTGAGTCAATCTAGATAACAAGTAACTTAACAAACAGTCTCCAAAAGAAGTTGAAAAACAACTTACAAAAGGAATAAAAAGTAATAATAGCCTTTTTTTCAAACACATCAGGAGCATGATTACTGACAGAAAATCTGTAAGATGCGCAAGGCATGAAAAGAACATTCCAAAAAGATAAAGCCACAGCAGAAAAACTGTGATTTTTTTTGCACCTGTGCTTACCACGGGGGAGGTTGGTGAGAATCCCATCCCAGAATCTTGATTTATTGAAAGCATTTTAGGATTTTTTTCAAATTGAAGCATCCATAAATAGTTTATAGAGTAAATGAACAAAACAGGCTACAAAAACTCATCAAGAGCAGAGACATTCACTTGGAAATTCTAAAGAAATTCAGGAGAGAAACAGGTGATTGTGGTGTACAGCTTCTTAGCTCAAATAATTTTGAGCCAGAGGACTGGAGTCTGACTAATACAGCAACAGATTTTAAAAAGGGATTCAGGCAGATCCAGAAAACTACATTCCAGTAAACTTGACATCTGTGCTGGGAAAACAAGTAAAAATTATAACAAATAATAGAACAAGTGTAATCTGCATTATTATGGCATATTGTGAAGAGTTGGTGTAAGTTTTGAAAGAGAAGTCCTTAAAAATATATTGAAATTCCCTGAAGGTATCTATAAGCAGGAGAACACAGGAGACCCAGCTGATATCACCTGCTGGGTGTTCAAAAGAGGTTTAACAAGGTTCACCCCCAAAAGCCTTTAAGAAAATAAAATATGCTGGAGAAAAAAGGAAGATCCTCACATCAATAAATAACTAGTTGACAGTAGAAAGCAGAGTATAGAAATAAATGGTCAATGTTCACAGTGGAGGTAGGTCATCATTGAAAACCCCATGGAGATTTGTGCTATTCAACATATTCATAAGTGATCTGAAAATAAAAAAGTGAATAGTGAGGGAACACAATTTGCTGATGGTATGAAGTTACTCAGGGAAGTTAAGAGAAGAACAAGCTATGATGTATTGAGAAAGAACTTACAAGGCTGGCAATAATGGGCAAAAAAATGACATGAAATTCAGTGCAGACAAACGCACACAGGAAAAATAACTCTATCTTTACATATAAAGTGATGGGTTGGGAACTAACCATCACTTCTCAGAAATGAGATCTTGAAGTAAATGGATAGTTCTGCAAAACTGTCATGTCAAGAACAGTCGAACCAAAATTTTAAGAATAGAGAACAAAATAAAAGCCATCATTACGACACTATATAAATCCAGAGCACACCTACATCCTGAATATTCTGTGCAGTACCAGCCTCCTCAGCTTAGAAAAAACAGAGTAAAACCAGAAAAGGTTGAAAGACAGGTGGCAAGGGTGGTCACCATGACAGAATGGATTCAATGAATATGATCCAGAAAGCTGGGAAGGAGATGGCCAATGCCGGGGCAGGTTGATATAGCTCTAGATCTTGACCAGTTCAAAAGCTTGTTTTACAGCATCCTGGCAGAAACAGATACACTAGGAGATAAAGAGATACTGAGGAGATGGTGGACTTCCCATATGAAAATGGGAATGAGATAGAAGTCCTAAAATGAGTGTCTTGCTGAGCTACAACTTCAGAAAGTTAGAGGTATGAACCTGGTGCTGATGCTTAAGAAACTGAGCATGTTGGAGTATTGACAAGGTACTTTATCTGTTTGAGTCTCATTAAATCCCTTGGGATTTCTCTGCAACCAATGACACAATGAAAGTTTTTCTATTTGGGCAATGAAGAAAACCTAAATTAGGATCCTATTCTGATTTGGACTCCAAAGTACCCTTTCTGTCTCCATTAATTAGAAAGGTGATGGAGATGCAACTGGGTACCTAACACTGGGTGACACAGATACTGTGGTGGGTCTGAGTGGCTTTACCATTCCTATGGATGGGTATACGGAAAGCAGCTGCTCTTATGTTATGGCTCCTGTTAATGGATTGAAGTAGGGGATAGAAGGCTCCAAATCCTGTCTAGCAGCCTTTCTTATGGCATATTTACATAACTGTGACCAGGAGTTAAAGCTTTGTCCCCAGGAGAGCAGCATCGTAAAACCAGGCAGAGATGTTCAGAATCAGCACTGGAATCAAACCAACAGGTACCTCTCTCCTGTATAGACTGTAAACAATTTGTCTCTTAAAAAGAGCATCACTGCTTCTCCTCATATATTCCGTTCTTTAGGGATTGCTCTCACAACAGCATTATAAACCACTGACTTGCTCCAGACATGGCACATCCGGGTTTATTTGCTGCCTGAGCACTGTGGTAGAAAACAACACATTAAGAGACCCATGGAGGCTACCTGGAGTTAAAAGTGTGGCAGCAACATCTCAAGCTGTGTTTCATTTTGAAACACTCACAAAACCAGTGTGAGTTCACTAATTTCTTCTACCCATAGTTTTAAGCTGTGTATTTTTCATAGGAGATTTATTTTTTTCCAAGTTTTTGTAACTGAAACAGGAAACCTTTAGGATATATTGAGGGAATACTCTCTCCCTAAATCCCCAAATATACTGAAGCAGGTCAGCAACTTAATTTTGAAATAAATTGAGTTTGTTTTTGAGTAATATTTGCCCGCTTTCTTATTTTTTCCTTCTTTTTTTTTTAAGATTGTGTTCCTTTAGTTGCTTCAATTCATTTCCTCTCACCATTTTATTTTGTTTTTGATAGTTTTACAGTCCTTTTCCATTTAGTCCTTTTGCTACTCCATAATCCACAATCCTTCCTGTGAAGAAAATGGCAGTGAAAGAAGTTTGAGATCAGGGCAGACTTTTGAACCATGAAATTTGAGTGTTTAATTCACTGCAGGCAGTTTTGTCTGTCTTTAGTAGCTATGCCCTTTTTATATATTGTTTATAGTCCTGATAATATTTCTGAATTGGGAGCAATAAATACTATTTTAAATTACACTAAAAAGACAAAAAAAGATGTAAATCTTAATGCTTCAAGGCATGCACTATTTGCCAACACCACTCAGGCCAGTTCTTCCTTTTTGCAGCAATACAAATAGAATGTAACAGTCTTTCATGGTCAGTATTAGGAGAGAAACTTATCATCAGTCTTTGTTTCTTGGTCATATTTGGGCACTTCTGGGTGGGTTTTTAGTGTCCTCAGAAATGGCAAGGAAAAATGTCAGATTTAGAGAAATCAGTCTGTTTTTACCATTAAGATGGTAAATTAACCCTTACATGATTTACTAAAGAATAAATTACTTTGTGTTAGCAGATTTTTAGATGTATTTTTCCCTGTCTAATATTGCACACCTTGACTGTATCTTGCTCATTTTTTGTATCTGAAGGAGAGGAGCATGCTCTAATGAAGAAAAGTCTCTCCTGGCCATGCATGAACATCTGTCATGGTTTATTTGAGTATCAAAGAATTTTGTTTACAGTTCTCTGAATTATAATGAAATTATTGCAGTACCTGTCTTAAAGTAGCTGAAAATTATTATGTAAAATTCATGCATGGTGTATTTTTAATAAACAACAACAAAAATCATTCAAATAAATGAAGCAATCAGCTCTGAGCACTTGAATTTTCTTTTTAAAAAAAGTTAAGTTAGTCTTAACTTACAGATTTTGAAGACGCTATAATAAAGAATTATTGGAGGAAATATTGCTTTTAGTGTTTTCAGATAATGCTTAATGTTGTTGCAAATTATAAAATTTAATTAGCTATATAAATGCCAGAGGAACAAATAATGTGCTATTGTCTTGATATCTTTCCAGAAATTAGTCTTTTAAAACAAATTTGCCATATTAATCATCTAAAAATATTTTTGATCACTGAATTAATAGTTTGCAGCCTGTTTTCAGGTATTCATTGCCATAGGTGATTGCCTCTTAATTACTACATGGGCGCTTTCTATTCACTCTTATTAATTCATGTTTTCTGGCACAGTCCCAAAAGGCAGCCTTGCCCTATATCTTCTAATTACTTCTATAATTGAATTTGCCCACTTTTTCTAACCTATTTTTTAAACTGACTGTGTTTGTTCATGGTTTATTGTGTCTTTTTTGTGTCAGTTCTCTGCAAGCAGAATGTACATTGATTCTTTCCTCGTTTCTCATTAATTTTGAAGAGCTTTGCTGCATGTCTGTTTTTTCAGCCTGTCAGACCTATTGCTAGACCAAAAAAAGATTCTTATTATTAAAGGTTAGGTAAAATAGACTGAAGTTAATTAATTCATTAGTAACTCTGAGCCAATTACTGAAGCCTTCTCTTATTTATATACTTGTTAACAAGACAGAGATGAGAAAGGCCTATTATAGGCACATGTCCTTCAGAAGTTGGGCAAACCCTCTGGAGCATATGCATTTAGTTCCACCAAAGAAAAAGAATTGATTCCAAAATGAAGACTTGAAGATCTAACTGGCAAATGCTTCACAACCTGATGGACCTTCTTGTGGCCATCCAAATGTTTTGGATTCTGTCTTTCGATCGTGAGGAATAAATTTTAGTGATCAACCTGACAAAGTGCACACATAATGTTTCAATATACAAATATTGACTTACCAATGCCCCTAGAATTATTTCTTGGGATGTTTGGAAATAGTTGAACCAAGAGAAATTCTCCATTCATATCTGTGCAATTAAGACATGAGTTGCTGATGTCTTGTATTGATGAATGCAAGGAGATACATAGCTGGAAAAAAAATTAATTTTTGGTAAATACTCTGCAGGTTATGAACCTTACATGTCATTCAGAAGCTACAGATTTATAAATAAAATAGGGAAGGTACCTAGTGGGTCACTGATCAAGGTCAGATGTTTACATTAGTGACATCAATGCATATTGTAAGCATTGTATTCAAAACGTGACCTAATATTTCTTGAGGCCAAAGCACGACACAACACAGTTCTCTCTCACTCAGTGTTGATGCAAGATTATTGTTTTTAAAAGCGCTACTGATACTTTGTTTTGAGGGATGGGAATCAAGTAAGTCTTTGGTGTTTTGTTTTCTCATAATTCAACAACTTGATCAGAGTACATTAGAATTAAAAAGCCTTTATAGCAATTCTTTGTCAAGTGTCTTGAAAACCCAGGCTGATATCTAGATTTAGAGGGAAACAATGTTAAGACTGAGGAATATTATATGAGCATTTTAAGCAAATAGACAAAAAGCACAGGTTTAGAAACATCTTCCACCTAGTCCTTATAGTATATAATAAATTTAAACAGGAAGGAAAAAAATGTTAGAACCACTGGGGACCAGAAATCTTGGCCTAGCCCAGTCAATTACACTTTGGAGGAAAATTTGTCTGTAGATCTAGATTTAAAATCATAAAAGAAGGGCAGTTACTAAATTATCTGGAGGTCCTACTCCTGCGCTAGAAGTACCCATAGATTAAAATCTTCAGATACCACTATAGGAGTTATTCTCCAATCCACAGTTATTTCTAACTTGAGAGACAATAAGGAGAAGAGAAATGAACTAATACAGCACTAACAACATGTGCTCCTCACCTGTGCCCAGTCATTGGGATAAGGTCTGGGTACAGTCACCATGGTGTGCCAAAATGGGTCTATTTGCCTCTACATTCCTCCTGGAACATAGACACACACACACACACAGAGCTTTCTCACTCCTCCTTACATGCCATAGAGCTCACTACAGAATTAGGGTATTTATTATTCAATCTTGCTCATTCACTCTCTTCCCAAAATTAGTTAGGAAATAACTGGCTGATTGGAACTGCTGATATCTTGATCAGATCATTATTATTTCTGGTATGAAATAAATAAGTAATTAATTGTGGAAGTGCTTGGGCTGCTCTGTAGTTAAAATAGCTTTGAGATTTGCACTTAAAACAGATATTCACTGCTTGATTATGTGTGATTTGTATGATGTGGGCCTGCCAAATGTATGTTGTTTATTTCTGGAATGGAAAGTTACTGATTTTGAGAACTTTTCAAGTACATCTTTTGATTTATTTTAGTTATTGGTAGTTATCCTTAAGACAGTGTGAGCGAGAGACTTCAGATATTTGGATCCTTTCAGTAGAAACAATGTGAACAGGTTTTTGAAAATGTAATGAGAAGAGTGGTACATTTAGACAGTCTAGAATTGTAATGAAATGAAATAAAAGAGATTCTCTTAACACTTCATTATATAACTAATGAGGTCATCAGAATGAGTCCTGTTCTATGTAATGGTATTCAAATAATTTTTGCCACTATAAAGTGTATGCTATGATGAATGAATTGCTAATCTGTCCCCCATGTTAAAAATTCTTGCAGTTTTGGAAGAACTGAAGGCTTGTTTTAGCTCCCTTTGGACAGACCCTCTAATGTTCAGTAAGGTTTTAAGGAAATGAGAGATGTGTTTCTGTGTCATCACTTGTGTTACCAGAATCAGGTGACTTGGATGTGTTGAAATACAGGCTGTTCATCAAAGGATGTTACTGGCTTTTTGATAGTGTTGTATTGACAGTGACATTACTGTCAAAATGAAATAACTGAGAGTTTGTGGTCGTTACTCCATGGAGAAGAACTGCAGACAGCACAGTTACACCTTTTTCATTTTTCACAGGGCAGTGGAACATAACTCCGAAATGATAAGAAAGGTAGTAAAAAAGGAAGGGTTTACTGTCTGAAAAGTTCCTACTTTATCACTTTTTTTTCTGCAGTTCTCGCATGTTTTATAAATTTATTTCCATCCTTTACTTCTGTACATGTTATGCCACATTTGACTTCACTTCTCTCATATATACTGAATTGAAAAATTCACTGCTAGCTATTTCTTTTCATAGTTATTCTTGCTCTTCTTTACTCAGAGTACCCACTAACATGTCTTGAAAACATTCCTCTGCCTGCCGTTCTTATCTCACTTCATGTGAATGCATTTCAGCTTCTGCACGAGCCACTGCAGCGCTTTTTACTTAATTCTATATCCTTTCAGTAACTCCATGTAGTCATCAAGGAACTTGTAAAGACTGTATTGACTTCTAGGAACATGCTTGTTTCTTCTGGCACCTCTTTTAATTCATTATTGGTTCTACTTTGTAGAACATGCTGTGACCACAGCAAGTGAATAGGTCGGGCTGAAGTTGTAAATCATAACCATCATTTACATACAAGGGAGTGGGAATGCTGAGATTCCATGACTTTCCCTATGTGACAAGGGAGGAGTGTGGCAGAGCCAGCAGCACAGTACCTGTAGCCTGTTGTATAGTCCTGAGTTTTTACAGTTGGACTGTCTTTTCAGTCCTTTCTAGTACACACCATAATGATTAGATGGCTAATATGGAGGTATTACAACATCTGTATATTGTTATAGTGAGTAGACTCAGTTACAGTTATAGCGAGTCAGCAGACTTGAAAAACTTTTTCTGGAGGAAACTTTTTCTGGTTTTGGAACCTTTTCTGTTACTTTTCATTAAATTAGAGTTTGAGTAACGCTGTTTAGTATCTTGGATATTAGAACATTTTCCTGTATATCAGACTTACCTGAAAATGAGTCATCTGTTTGAGTAAAAAACTGAATGTCAGCAATACTGATCAACAGCATCCCTGCTTACCTGACCTTTGTTGAATTTCAGTCTAGCAGTATTCAGTTAGAATAAATAGACAATATAAAATAAAACTATGGTGTATTAGAGGGAAGAAGGGCAAAACTGTGTTACAAGATTCCGTTGATAAGCACAGATATTTTCCACAAGGCTCAGATACAAGTTAGGGAATTCAGCATCCAGTTCAGCCTTAGGCCAAAGCAGGCCTTTGGGCACCTGGGACTGTGGGCTGAGGTTGATCTTTCTTTCTGGATTTTGAAGGGAGAAAATTATTAAATCTCCCCTCCTCCAGCACTTGAAGCTCAGCTTTAGAGAAATTTTTTTTCATGATTTTGCTCAGCACAGCAGCAAGATCAAGCATTGAGTCTTGCCAAAAAGAGAGCAGTTTCTGTATTAAGACGTATTCCATATGCTGTTTCTTAACTGATACTTCATTATCTTGCTAAGTAAGCCTCAAATGTTTTAAGAAATATGTTTTCTCTTACTTTAATCCTGAAGAGGAGGAGAGGTTAAGGAATGGTTTTCTTTTACTTCCAATCTTAGTGCTAGGTCCCAGATTTCAGAGATTCAAATGAGGAAAGAAGATATGTAGAATCTGTTGACCTTTTAAATCAGGTTTTCCAGTTTAATTTGTAAGAGCAGGTAAGATATTAAATAATAACAAAGTGAGAAAAAATTTAATTGCTAGTAGAAATAAATCTTCCTTTTAACACAAAGTTTTAGTCAAAAACATCATCCCAGTACTGATCCTGCTCTTCAGGGGGACAGGATCAGTCCTTGTGTTTGTAGCATCTGTTTCAGGACACTTAGAGATGTTATTGTGTTCCTTATGGGCATCCAAGCTGCTAACACAAAACAAATATGAGTGGTTATTACCTGCATGTTGGCATTATGTATTTTACAACTACAGTAAGTGCCACCACTCAAATGCCAAACCTGTGTTTAACATTGTGCCAATAGACCTCCTCACTGATAAACCTTGACAGTACATTGTTCTCTTGTCAAGGGGCATTATCCTAGCAATTCAGCAAAAATTTTTCTTCATTTGGACAGTGCATCTTTCAGACATTCCCTTCTTCTATTGATTTGTTTTCTCCTGTCCCTTTCTCCTTCTTTTGTTTTCTTATCATAGCTTCAGGTTATTAAGTGCAAAGTATTGATGGGAATGGGTGGTTTTTGGTCGATGGAGAGCTAATGCATCCCTAATCCCACCATTGTTATAGAGTTGTGCTTTACTGTGGTTCCTGATGGGGGAAAAGGTGCAAAGCTCTTGATCCTAGTTTTATTTGTCACAAACCCATCCATCAATCAAGCACAAGCATGTCTGAATGCTGAATGACATGTGGGTCTCAGCTGAAAAAATTCGATAACACTGTATTGTCAGGTTGCTCACTCTTTTTTTTTTTCGATAAGAAATACATTTGACTGAAATAGATAAGCATACAACTACTAAAGACTTGAAGAGAGAGAGTGACATACATGGTGCCAAAGGTTTTTGATCTTTGGTATTAATGATACTTATGAGTAAATAAAATAGGAAAAAAAGCTCTAGACATGCAATATGCTTAAATCCTGTAGGTTTTTTTATTAAGTTGGGGTTTAAAGTTTTTAATCTGGACATATGTTATAGCCTGCCACCTCGGTCCAAATGCTGATAGAATCTATGACAGAATTTATACTTTTAAAAAATTATATTGGTTAATATAGCAGACATTCATTAATAGAATACTATTTTGATATATGTTGAGAACATGTGCATTTATTATTTCTCAATAAGGATGATGATATATAAATATATATGTGTAAGTATTATCCTTTTATGATTTGAAAACACTTTAAATTTATTATTATTGTACATATATATAGATATTTTATACTCCACAAATAAGTATGTCTGTCATTTTAAAAAATGACCCATTAAAATGTAACTGTATTCTCAGATATGTTTTTTGGAATCTCTTTATACTAGTTATTGTGAGAAGTACATTAACACACTGTGGAAAGCTAATCCCCTCACTTATATACAATTTTCTATTCAGACTCGCTTAAGATAATTGCATTTAGGAACTGTTAAAATGTTGAAATATTCCATTTGTACACTGTAAGTCTGAGAAAAGTAATCAACAGTTAAGAACAATTTAGAAAATGCATTTTATTTTCTTGCCATAGAACTAGACATTTTAGAATGGAGAGGGCATTAAATGACCTAAAAAATCCATCAACAAAGGTAACAAAAAGACAACCCAAATCAGAGGCTCTAAGACAAACATGATGTAGCCTCAAGTACTAGCACACTCTATGAGTAAGCCATTTTTTCTCCTCTCTGTGACTAGAGGCTACAAAACTGCAAAAATCAATGTGGGAGTGCTTTAGATTTGTTGGGTAAATTACATGTGCTTGGCTGCTCTATTGTATCTGGCCCATATTCTATACCAGATACTTTTAGATGGAACTGTCACATAATACATATACCCAATATTGATTTTTATAGATTTAACAGAGCTTGAACTGAACTCCATAGTAAGCAAGGAAAAACTTAAGAAGTGCAGCTTCTCAAAATTGGGATGAACCTGTAAATATAGAAATACTATTGAATGTCTGTATCTGGGAGTCTCCTGGCCCTGTTTTAATTTAGTATGGGCAGAGTCAGCACTAAGTAGTTGAAAACTCCTGGCACTAAATATTTGTCGGTTTATCTTCAAAATATTATTTTAGTGTTAAGTTAATAATTATTTTTGTTTGGGTTCTTTTTACGTTTGTACCAAGAGCAAGTGAATATGGAAAGTTATTAAAGAAATTTTAAAAGACATTCTGGTTATTGTCTGAATACCAGATGATGACAGATGAAATCCAGAACACCTTTTCTAGTACCAAAAAGCACTTTGGGGTCTCTTTATGTGCTACAAACAAATTATTTTAGATTAAATTCAGTGCATGCAGTGAAGACCATGACTCTCAAACGGAGAACACTTAAGTCTACATAGGAATTAGATGGTCTCATTTCAAGTTGCATATAACTTCTTAGAAAAATGACATTAATTCAAATGTCTAAATATGAAGCATGGAAAATTTGGCTGCCTTTGAAAATCTCCATGTTAGTTATCAAACATGAGGTAATCAAGTGTGAACAGTTTGTCAGGTTTTAGGTCACAAGCTAGTGTGACAGGAATGGTAACACTCCTTAATAAGACTGAGGAAGGCTAATATTTCCTCAAGTGAAAGAGGGGAAAGCAAAGATATTTGTAACTTTAAAATGTAAATTAAGACTGCAAATGTTAGTTTATTTCCATTGTTCCATTCTTTTCATTGTTTTTGTGAACAGTGTATTACTAATGACATCTGTTTAAAGTAATCATATTTTTAAATACTGATCTCCAGAGTAATTTGTAATCAAACAGTAAAGAAACACAGTTATAATTGGTTAAAAAAAGGGATCCTTCTGGTTTCACATCCATCCACCACCAGTGTCACAGAAACCTTGCCTGTACTTCTAAAGTCATGAGCTGTGTTTACCAACATTGCTTGTGACAGAGTTATAGGAAAAACATACTGTGTGGGAGTCCTGTAGGGAAGGAGTTCTGGTCGCTGCTGTGAGGAGGGATGCTGAAATTGAATCTAAAGGAAGGAGAGAAAACAGGTCTTAAAATTCAGGGGAATGCTTTTCACATGTAACTGTGTCATGTTCCTCACCTCTACCCTGACCTGTTGGCGCATGATCCACACAGAGCTACAGCTGCAAGACACTTGAGCTGGTCTTGCTGCTCATGGCTTTGGGCACAGGGTAAGCAGCATGCAGTCCTGTCTTACCTGCACCCTTACAATGTCCAGCATGAGCCATCTGCCTCTCAGAATCCTACTTTTACATTTTGTAAATCTCCTGATGGTTTTACCATATTTAAAAATTGCAAGGCATGTCTTCAGCTGGTGTTAATTGACATAATTCCAATAGTGTTCTTGCTAGGACAGCAGTTTCCACTAATGAATATCCAGCACTGTATCTCTGCTAGCAGTCAGATGCGGTAATCAGAGCAGCCAGCCTCTGGGAGTAAAGCAGAGCCTTGTCAGGGGGCCTCCACTTTAAAACTTTGCCTCTTGGTCTGTCAGTGCTTGATTTTATTATTCTCAGGGCATTTTGATAACCCCTCAGTGTTTGGGTCTTCATGGTGTGAAGGTCTGACTAAATAATGAGGGTACTTTCTCTTTTATCTGTAGAGGGAGGATTTACTTATTACTGCCAATAATATGGGTCAGATTTTCAAAGGTGTTTTAACTTCACCTCCGTGTTTGTACTGCACAAACACTTGCAATTGCTTTTGTATCCAGTCACTTCTACAGATGAGCATTTACCATTATTTTGCTATGCAAGTGATGCTTGTGCATATATTCTTCTGTCCTGTTTCTATAGATAAATATACACAGGCACAAGTGAGTGTCATGCTTTTATATGCCATTTTACAATGCTAAGTATTAAGTTGACAGGACAGTAACACCATTTTCATTCTCAAGATATATGATGGGCTTGTTTTGTACAATGAGGAGAGGAAAAAAAGATTGTGAATTCAACCTTTTACTTTTGCTATTAATTTTGTGCTCTCTCTTGTACAACAAGAGGCCCTGAAGCATCCATGGTCATGTGTGAGATGCACAATAAATGAAATACCTCTCTATATTCTAACAGTATCTGCTCTACTACCTAATGGTACTGATCCCTCATTTCTGTGAAACAGAAATTAGTCGTATGAAGAGAAACTTTAACTTTCATAAAACCGGTGTGGCTCTGCCAATAAAAAAAGGCTTAAGGACACAGTGGTTACTTATCTCCTTTAGAAAGAAAAATGCATGCAAACAGGGTTCCATCAATGGAAAGGACACTTTATGTTTCAGAGTTCAATTCTACTTACGCAGTTTTAGCCATTTAACACCGTGACTTCCAACTGCTGCTTTGTCCGGAAACTGGATACCAGCGAAGGTAGCGCTCTGTCGTACCCTGGTTGCACCTGTGCTGTATTTTCAGTTTACTCTGAGGTGCTACAATAGAGTCCCTGATGGTATGCTTAGATGCAAATCAACTCCTGAAGTGAATGATCGTAACATTGTTGACATCCAGTGTATATTCAAAGTCAGCACAAGTGTCATGTTGGTGTATGTCTAGTGGAAGTCCAGGACCACTCAAGAGGTTAAGGACGTTGTTCATCAACTGGGAATGCAACTTGAGAAAGGTAAAGCCAATGGAATTAAAAAGAAAGGGCAAAACACCATATGATTTGTCTGTTCAAGGGCCATATGGTATCTCTTTGGTACTAGGGGAAAAAAGAGATTAGTGCAAAATGTAAGAGCTGCTTCATAGGGCCTTAAGGACCAGCAGTTCAAAATGCTGGAGTATCCAGACAGCCTCTCCTGCATCTTAAAGAACAAATGATGTCAAGCTACACAAAATGTTGCATGCAATACTTCTTGTTAGCTTGACACACATCCCAGAGCGGACCGATGAGCACAGGGCTGTTGCATGATTGCTACGTGTGTATGTTGTGCTGTACAGGTATAGCTGTTGTGTGACTGTACAGTTCTGGGGAGTTAGCAAGTGTTAATCCTCCCTTGGAGTCTACAGCTGAGGTGACAAGCTGTAGTATCTCTCTAGTGGCTTACTACAAAGAGAGGTTGCAAAGACCAATTACCTTTTTCTTAAACTGCATAAAATGAAATTCTAGCTGTTGTAGGTGTGCGTTGTCCCTTTGCATCTTCATTGCAGTTTGGTGGAATTTTGTTTGTAATGAGAGTAATTGCTGGTCTGTACACTTGCAGCTCTGTTGTATCTTGTGCTGTTGCTGCTCTCCAGGCAGATATAAGTTCCCTGCAGTTGGGGGTTCTGCTCCCTTGATCTCACCTGCAGGGGCACAGGACAGGGTCCTTGCTCTGAGGCTCTCAAGAGTAGCCGGATTTCTACTGATTAATCTCGTCTGACACCTTCCTTGTGAGTTAGGAAAGCATGGCTGGAACAGTTTCTAACTCTTCATTTCTGAGACAAGTCCTTCATATTTCATTTCCTCTTTACATCCTGGATTAGGAATATGTCAGTAGGGCAAGGAAACATAAGTTCGGTGTTTTGCAAGTTTATACACATTTGATTTGTTTTTGAGACACAGGCAAGCCACTGCCAGTCAGCGTTTCAGCACCTTAGTGGTCCCAGATCTGGTTTGAGCAAAATAAATAAATGGTATATATTCATATGTATATACTCAAGTATATATTTTATAAATTGGTTTTAATCTGAATGACCTGAATTGATTCAACTGAACTTACAGCCACAGGAATGTAAGGAAACAAAAAATAGGTTCTGATATTAAAGTGTATTTCCAAACCAATAACTGTGAGAAAAGGACTCTAGGAAAAGACCCTCGCTTAATTTTTGCTCCTCAGTTTTAATTATTCTTTAAAAACAGGAGGAAAATCATTGACAGGTCTGGATTTTTCAAACATCCCCTGAAGTATTACATTATGAATTTCTTGCATTACTAAAAGAGCTATTTCTTCGTTTAACACGATAAATTTAAAGCTCCATTTATTAAATAGGAAAATATATGTATGTATTTAAGCAAGTTACAAATAAATCAAAAAATAAAATGCCAATGAAAAAACTTGACTAGTTGTCCTTAGCTGGTTTTGGACTTGATTCTGTGTCTTTTTTTCTCGCTAATTTGGCAATGTTCCTGCAAAGGAAAAGAACTCTAAGGGGGATCTTCAAATTGGTCCCTACAGCTGTAAAACTTCTGATATGAGATAAAAACTCATGGAGTGTTGTAAAGCATTAACTGAGATGAAATTGTTCCATCAACCTGAAGCCACTGAAAGCTATTCATTTTCCACTCTTTATTCTCATATAAGTCCTGGTAATGTCAATGAGAGCAACTTGCACTCTCAAAGCAAAAATCCACCCAAAGGCAACAATTCTTAATGAAAAGGAGAAGGGGAAAAAAAAAAAAAGCCCAGGAGCAAAAATTTTCCATTTTGAATTACAAAACCCTCAACTTCACCACATATGTTTGATTCAAACAGTACTTTGTTGGCTGTAAATTGTTTGCAATTGGAATGTTATATTTTTGGAGGAAATAATCCAGAATAGCATTCCGCCAAACTCATGATAATTTGATTGCACAGTCCATATTTGGGGCATATTGGCACGTTCACTCCTGTGTACAAATATATAAACTGTCATCTCCCAAGCAGTGAGAAGAAAATTGACAGAGGAGGTTCAGATGGGAGAGAAGGGAAAGAGTTGCCAATAAGGCCGAAGGCTTGCCAAAATCCTGTAAGTGAAGGAAACGAAACAAAATGCAGAGAATAGACAAGGAGAATGAGTGGCTAATTACTGTACAGTAGTACTCAGCTAAAAATGAAACATACAGGCACGAGACATCAGAGAGGCACATATTGCATAGGCACATCCTGACAGCAATGACAAAACAGTGTAATCACAAACAGAAAACTAGGAACCTTCCCCTCTTTGTTGGCAGTGTTGGCTGAATGTGTTCTAGCAGAGAGGCTGTTATTCCCCTGTCACTGACAGTCCCCTTTCTTTGCCATGAGGAAAGAAATGGCTCAGTGAAAAGCAGGACTCCAGATCTGGCAGATTTTCTTGTGCCTGCAGCCCAGTTTATTTCCCATGAGGGTCAGTGCTTTCCCTGGCTCTTCCTCAGCTCAGGTGACAGGAATGTTGTGCACTCACACTGGGACGTGTGTAAGTCTTGATACAAACTACCAGTTAGAAATCTGTGGCCACTGAAAGATCCCTACTTTTTGATATGATTTGCTGTGTCACTGTGAGCAGGTGGCAGCTCTTGGTGCTGAAGTTTGTTGTGATTTTAAGACATAGAAACTGTGGCATTTTTTTAATCATTTGAGACTCCTGTATGAAAGGTACAATACTTGGTCAAGGGCTTATGATTTTTTCAAGATTTACCTGATAATTACCATGCATTCCTGTAATTCACCAAACTGATTTGTTTCTTCATGTTGCAGTGAATATTAAGTGGTTTAGGAACTGGACACTTTTATTATTTTAATCTAATTAAACCAAATATGTGTAAATGAAAGTATTCTGAAAGATTTGGCTGTAACTCAAAGCTGAGGAATCTGAACACTGCAGGAAATTACTGAAGCCCTTTTGTATGTGCTCATCTTCCTCCTCTGGGCACCTGGCTTGTACTTATAGAAGTGCACAAAGTGGAGTAGTCTCTGTGTAGGGGACTTTATTCTCACCGTTGGCTGTAATAACGCTTATGGTCACATGAGTTGGCCATATAACCAAAAACTTCAAAGCAGGGCAGATTTGATGAAGAAAGGAAAGGAATTGCATTGTATTTCCCAACAAATTCATGAGAGGTGCATGCTGCCAACTGAAACAGAAAGAAATTACAGCTGGAGGCAATTAACCAGATAGCTGGATATGTACTGGCTGGTGAGATTTGCAAAATTCTTTGCAAATTGCTCGTCCCTCTCTGCTCTAAGTGGGTCAGTTCCTTGGATGGCCATGGATATGGAGGCTACAGTAGTTCTGTGAGGACACAGGTGCAGCCTCACACAAGCTGATCCAGCAGCAGGTAGTTTGCATTAGCACAGCAGCTGCACTGAGCTAATGAAGATGCTTTGTTAGGGACCTCTGTCTTCTGTTTAAACGCCTTGAGGATGATGTGAGAGTGAAGCAAGAAACACTGGTCTTAGCAAATAATTGTGTTATCTGTCCTCCTTTTTACAGTATACTAGTTAGAAACTGAATAAAGACAGACCCCTCTACACTTGACCTCTTTCCCTGGGTGAATCCAATGCCTTCCCAGTTCTCTTTGCATTGGGTGAAAACCAGTCCCCCACTTCTTAGGCTCACTCATTCCCAAGGAGAGCCTTGTGATATACTCAGGGACCCCTTGCCATCCACCTCAATCAGGAGCCACAAGGCTCATTGCATTGCAGTGTGGTTTTCAGGTAGAAATCCAGTCTGATGGCCCTCCAGTTTTGGAGAGCTTCCCCAGTTATTTCATTGAGGTGCCCAGTTCCTGTCTGGGGCAAAGTAACTAGTTTGTATATTAGTGGTAAATGGCAGTTCTAAGGAAAAGTGAGGGGGTCAATAATGTGGACAAGTAACATCATCCATTTAGCTGTGAGTTCTCCAGGCACAAGCACCATTCAACTTCATTTTTTGATTCATATTCCATGCATATTGCTTATTTATTTCATTAGTAAAGTGTGCATGTGTCTACATGAGACAAGGTGTTCTTGGGAATATTTTGGGGTGTTGTATTAAAAAACAATACCACATTGTTTCTGCCTAAGGACACCGTGACTTACATCTTAGGAAGCTGTACTCTGCAGCTAAAAAGTGACTGCAGAATGTTCTTAATATTCTGTAGTGTGGTTTTCAACACTGATTTGCTCTCAGTATTCTGTTGTGTTTCTAGACAGAGAAACCTGTTACAGTGCTGATTTGTGTCAGGAGTGTTGTCGTGGAGGTTCCACCTCTTGTGGAGAAAGGGGTGTGACTGTAGTGAGTAACTTTGTTCTTAGGTTGCACTGGGTGAATAATCTGCAATTTGGGGTTATTTAGTGGAAACATGTTTGTGAATAAGGCTTTCTACCATCTTCAGTTGGGTACATAAATGGTCTGTTAGTACTTGAGTATGCCTCAATTTCTTCCCAGTTGTACTGCAGTACAGCATGTACAGGCAGGAGGGTTCCCTCAGCAGTATTAATTATTGACAACCTTAGATCTGTCCTCTGGATGCTGTACCAAATGCAGGCTATCCCAGAAAATCAGGTGGAAATTCTTAGTCCTCATGTTCATGTTTCTGAATTATCTGAGCAAAGAACAACTGAAAAGAAAATCCCTTGAAATTCTAGGAACATGCTGAGTATTAACAATCTCATGCATCATGGAAACTGCCATGAGAAGATAAAAGATAGACCATACAGAAGGCAATCTTCCCAAAGATTACTCTATTGTTATGTGAAAATTTCCAAGGATCTCAATCAATAGTACTCACCGTTTCAAATGAAAGGATAATTTATTTTAATGACAAAGATAGTGTAAGTAAGTAGAAATGGCAGAAGTTTGGAATATGTTGTATGCAACAAAGTTTCTTTAAAATTATTGTAAAATCACATTAGGAAGAAATATTATAATTATATATAATTATGCTCCAAATATACATTGTATCTGAATTGAAGATCAAAAATAAATATGGGACATAAGGCTACAGCTGTATTCCATTCTCATTAAACAACTGATTATGTTTCTAAACTAAGGAAAATAAACATTTTTAATGAAACAAGGTTTTAACTTGGGAGCTTTAAGACAAAAATTGAAGTCTGTTTCAAATTTCATGTGGGAAAGAGGAACAATTTTTCATTTTGGTTTTGATAAGCTTACAAACAACAGCATTGGTCATAAAATGAAATGTTAGCAACATCTGAAAAAAAATCAGTGGCATTTACAGTTTCATTTTTACAAATTTGAATATAGAACTCTGAGAAAAGTTACCCTAGAAAAAGTAATACAACACCAAACCTGGTCCCTTGGCTGGATGGATTATTGGTTGGCTTCTGAGTTGACATGGGATTGAGAAAAGAGGGCAGGGACTGTAAAGCTGTCCTTCAGTTTTGTAAGGCTGTAGGACTCCAAACTTCTTCCCTGGTGAGCAGCTGTCACTGGAGTATAGTGTCTTACTCAACACTTCTCTTTTAATTTCTGCTTCCTGGTACTGGAAAAGGGACAAATGAGCTTTCAGCTTGCTGCCTTAGCTGCCCTGCAATCCTTGTGCAGAAAGGGAATGTTCACAGTACCAACTCCTCCAGCTTTCTGTAGTTTTTACCAGTAGAATATCTACTAAATCACTGCTGTTTGTGCACAACTTCCATTAAGTGAACAACAGCAGCTAACGAAAGCAATCAAATTAATTGGTAAACAGCATATAGCAAGAAAACACTGTTGTACTTCACTCCTTTCTCTTGTAGGCTCCTTATATTTTGCCAGTTAAAAAAATCAGGGCACTATGTCAGATGGTCAGGGAAGCCCCGATCCATAGGAGGTGTTAGTGTACTGCTGGTCTGCAGATGACACACCCTGATGCTCTGTGGATTTACCAGGTTAAAGTTGGTAAATGCCACGTAAACTTGTGTGCTGGATGAGAAATGACTGGTTCAGTGCAACACCAAAATAGACAACACATGATCAGCAAGGGGAGAGTGTGCTCCACGCATTTCTTTATCCTTCAGGATATCTTCTCAGAGAGAAGAGGATTCTCCTTTGGAGGAAATATTTCCATTACCTGATCTTCACAGCAATAAACTTAAAAAAGCAAGATTTGCTGGAAAAAGTAACTAACTCAATGGGGCAGAGATACAGACAAAGTAAAACCAGTTATTCTGAATAAAAGTAATCTTACAGGAATTTATTTTAGTTTAACTAATGCTCTAAATTTGAGTTCACTCCTTTGCTTAATTTGACTTATATTGTTGAAATGTCTCAAGGTAGACACAGCTAACTCGGTAATCAAAATAATTTAAAAATAAGTATCCTAGTATTGTTTTCAGCTGACAGATCATCTTGTTTTAAAATTGTTTATGTTCCAGCAGGTGCTGGCAGGAGGAAAAGTGGCTCACAGGCTGAAACATAATAGTAAGGGGAAAAAGACAAGGTATTTTCTGAGGAAAGACTTGAGAAAATGTTGCTATATCAGTAGGTACTTTTGCCATTCCAACAGATAAAAGTTTTTTGGGGTTTTTTCAACACCAGATATCTATCCTGATCTTTATAAAATACTTATTTACTGACAAAGTATAAATCCTGCAACATCTTCTCATTTCAAAACCCACACAATTAAATGAATGTCCAGTCACAAATAGAAGTGAAATCCAAGCCAGACACTCTGTTACCCAGAAATGAAAGTAATTCTTCCCCTCTGTTCCTAAAAGTTTAAATAGATGATGAACCAAAGATGGATAATATGATATACCCAAAGGCTCAGTGAGCTTTGAGTAATTTGGAACAAGGATCTGGCAATTTGCACAGCAGCTCCTGCAATACCCTGTGCCGCAGGCAAAGAGCTTTCAGTGACATCCTCAGAGTTCAGAATGTTGAGTCTGCTGATGGGAACATTAGGTTCTCTGTTAAGTCCAGTGGAAACTATTCTATCTAACAGCTGAAATAAATTTTGCAGTTTCTCTGTTTCAACTTTTGATAGAAAAAAACAGGAAGGAAGAGGTAGCTGGACAGTATGATTACCTGCAACATAATTGCGGGCAGGCATTGAGGATTCCATTGCATATTTCTGTAGCCTTGTTTACTGCAGGCAAGCAAACCACTTCTTTCCAATGGCAAATAAACTATTATTTTTAATCATTTTTGACTAGCAAGTAACTGCACCCTGTGAAGATAATTCTAAAATAAAATCTTCCTACTGAAAAAATAGAAAAAAAAGACCAAACCAGAAAAACTATGTAAGTCAAAATCTTCTCTTTTAAAAAGAGCAAAAGCAGAGGCCAGAATAGTTCAGCAGTTTCCATTTACTTGTAAGGAATGACTAAAGACCATCTGTAGAGGAAAAGTCACACCATAACCTTCCTGCTAGTCTGTGGCCAGGTTTATCATGCTTTCAAACCAGAAAGTTACAGAGAACCACACATAGACTACTTTTTCCATCCCAGTGGGTTTCCATGCAAATTTCCACTTGTTGGCATGGCAGACACAAAGCCACGATGACCCAGTGACACTGTGACTCCTACAGTCCTGAGAACATCCATGTGAACATTCTCATGTTAACAATCTGCTGCTGATCTGGGTGAAAAGTTGCCAACCACTACTTGTCCCTGTTACTTGTCCCTTCTTTTCCTTCTCTATCAACATTTATGGTAGCTTGACACTTGCTAGCAGAATTGCATGTGTTCTGTCAATGTGATTCGATTTAAAACAAACAACCAAAGGAAAAAATAGATAAACTAGATAATTTGAATGAAACCTGTTCACAGACTGAGTGTATGTGCAGTTGTGTTGGAATGAGAACTTCCAGTGGGAAGTAGCTAAGAAAAGGTGGTGACACTAATCTCCTAAGCTGAATCAGCAACAGCCAGAGCAAGGCATGAGGGCAGCAAAGAAAATTATTAGGCAGAGGATTAAAAACAAAGAGAGAAGTAGTATTTTACATTGCCCATAAATCAGCTCTGAAACTCGTTGCCATGGAATTTTGGCAATGCTTACATGATTAGGGGAAAAAAAAGGAGGGGGGGGCAAGTAAAGGAATGAAAAATTTATCAAAATCCTATTAAAATCTGTTTTAGATTCAGAAAGTTCCTGAACTTCAAGTAGCTGGAGATGATAGTGAAAAAGCACTTTGTGCTCACTCTCTCCTAATGCTCTTCTTTGCACTTCCAATGACCTTTCCTGTTGGAGGAGGATGCAGGGCTGGACGCAGCCCTGGTGCCACCATTCTTATGGTTTCAGATTTCATGTAATCGGGTCTTGTGCTATGTGAATCTGCAATCACACAAACTAAAGCTGTGAAGTTCTTACCTTTTTCTGAATTCCATAGAAGGTACTTGAAAAGTCTGGTTACAGCCCTGAAACTGATAAGCTGGCTTATACATACTGGAAATAAAATTGTTATTCACTCTCTGCAATAGAGCACTCTCATTTCTCTGCTATTTTATAGTGGGAAGGGAGAGTAAATTAGCTCATATGAGGGTTTCTGTGATTTCGCCATTTAAGTGGATGACTTCTTCCATGTATGTGTGCATGTACCATTGTGTTTATAATTTGCATTTTTAATGATGCAGAATGCTTAAAATCAAGCAAATGTTCTTTTTTACTTTCCTTCAAGAAAAGTAATGTGAGTTAGTTAATCCGCAACAAGTGTCCTGTTAAAAGAAATATAAAACTTCTTCTTTCTTAGTAGGACTAAATTTAGTCATCCTGAAATGCAGAATAGCTCCTACATCTATTAAATAGTGTAGTCTCAGTTATCATCTACTGAAGTACATCCTTTTCCAGAGTTGTAATGGAAATAAAACGAATGACAAAAAAAAAGAGAGTAAGGAAAAGAAAATTATGCTTGGTTCTTTGAAATTGAACATTTTAATGGCAATAGGATGAGGAGATGATATGTGTTGCAAAGGACTTTTCATTTGGATTATTATTTTTTTCCATAATTTGAGCATCCTAAATGATATCATCATATTTAGTATGTAAGATTAGATTATTAGCATGAGTAAATGTAGAAAAAGGACACAAAAAGACAAATTTCAAGCATTTGGCACTGGAGGAGCAGTACTAGCAGTATGAATTGACTCACCAAGGCTCCAGTCCAGCAGTTACCAATGTGCTCAAGTGTCTAAGGGATTTTTTTCCGGTGGAACTATTCATAGACATTAGGCTGGACAGGATCCTAGGATCTTATAAATATCAGGACTAAATTAGTCTATAGGATTCTGGTTTTCTAATTTAGCTTTTGTCGCTACCTGAGTAGTGTTATGACAAGCTCTTAAGGGAATCTCAATTACATAAAAATTAGAATTAACAGCACAGTTCCCTTTTGCTTCTCTGGATGATAAGAAGTGTCCTGGACATTGTCACCATGCACCCAAGAGCAGTGAGGGCCAACAACAGCTCCACATTGTCCATGTGCACTACAAAGGATAGATAAAATCAAAGGTAGAGAAGTCCTATGACTGTCATTTGATGATCAGCCAGCACCATTTCGATCTTATCCAGAGATCTTTGGTCATTTAACTCTGTTCTGTGTCCCTGTCCCCACAAGGTGGAACATTTCAAAGGATAAATCAGATACTTGAGAGGTGTAGGCTCGTATGGACAAATGTATTGAGAAGCCTAAGGCTCTTTGATTTCCCAGTGCCTTTGTGGGTCTGGATTGTGATGTTGACTATCATCAGCTTATTGAAAATAGCATAGAACATACCTCTTCACTAACTATTTTATTATCCTTAAATGCCTACTGCGGAGAAGAAAAGACAAGATAGATCCCCCCAGGACTTGCCATGGAAACACTGATCCTGGGAGGAAAAAGCCACTCAAGATCAGTGCTGTCCACTCTACACAAGTACAGAAGCCTTCTGGTGTATTGTATGAAAAAATGTTTGTAGGTGTAAGAATTATAAGTACAAGTATCTGATCATCAGACACTGACAGACATTAATTAGTAATAGAATTTGCATAGCCTACAACTCTCAAATATTTTTATGAATAAATTGGTGGTCATTCAAATACTTGCAAATTAATTAAAAGAGATAGGATTCTACAGAAAACCAAATAAAATTAACCATTTTTAGCCCTTATGATTATTCACCCTATTCTATTAGTGAGATTATTTTTGTCTGGTTCAGTGGAAAAAACATGACCTGTTACTATATTGTATTTTTTCCTGCTTTTTATTTTTTGTTTTATCTCTTGATTGTTCTGGAATACCCAATGTATATATATACAAAAAAAAAATAATGCATTAGCTTCTTAGTGACTAGCTTCTTAGGCAGGACTTGTGTAAATTTAGAGCATTTAAAATTCTCCAGCTTGTTTCTACTGTCTATTCTGACTGTCTATTTTGACTGCCTATTTTGACTGCTACAAAATTCATTTATACCCACAAAATACTTCCCTTGTCCTTTGGTAATTAATAGGTTAGACGTGAAAAAAAAAAAAAAAGGGAAAAAAAGGAAAAAAATCCCTGTTGTCCTGGCACTATTAGAACAGGAACTATGAGCCTCTAAAAAGTATGAAATACCTTATTCTGTGTTTAGAGCCGATTGTACTATTTGGTGGTTGTGGCCTTGAAGTATTTTGATTGAATCTTAGAAAGCGGGGCTGATCTGGATGAATTCCAGCTGAAGCTACAGGAATTGAAGAATTAAGCTACAGAACATAATGAAATGATTCAGTCCCAAGCAATCTGATGAGCATCACTGTGTGTAATGGGATGTGTGTGTGGTTGTATCTGAAGCTGGTTGTATACCATTGATTACAAAAGTACCTTTTACACATAGTGTAAGATAATTACTTTGTATGAAAAGCAGACTATTTTAAAGTATTTATTTTAATAAATACATTTAGCACTAGTTTTCTGAATGTGGGTATATTGTTAGTGAGTAGTATTCAAGGCTAAAGCCCTTACCTTTGTGCTGATGCTGAAAACTATCAATTATAAACCACCTAACAATGTTCTACCAATGAGCACTCTCTTTTAGCTGCACGTTCCTATTCCTCTCTTTAAAAGACAGATATTGCTGCGTGCAGGAGCACCGAGACTGGGGTACATTGTTAGGACCGATTAAGGGGAGGAGGAACTGTTCAAATTTTAGGGTTCTTTTCTTATCAGGCATCTATTGAACTGAATAGCATTTTGTTTTATATCACACTTTTTATGGCCTAGGTATCTCAGAGCTCTTTACAAAACAGTCTGTTTCAATAATAAATATTACTAGAATAGTGAATGTGTAGGCACCTATTATGTGATCTGCAATAGCTCACATAGTCTTTGGCATTTGAACAATGCATTTAGGTAGTAGGGTGATGGGAATATGTAAGATAGTTTTATTTGCAAGTGTTAAAATAGATGTTTAAGAATCTTAACATTGAAACCAAAAGTAGGAGGAAAATATTTATCCTGCAGTTTGTAATTTGGTAGAACCTGCCCAACATCCACCTGGATGCAGAGTTACAGTTGGCAAGAAAAGCCAGAGCAGTAATTGTTCAGTGGAGGGATGGAGCTCTTGAAAGAAATAGTCCCAACCTACAAACATCTCACAAGTGGTTTAGGACCTCAGTTCTTATCACTGAATAGTCTTTGTTAGAGTGGTGGACCTCAGACTGAGTGGAGTAGGTCCACAATTTCAGCTAATTTTGACTGTGCATGAGGAGAAAATAGGAGGAGATGTAATAAATGCTGCGGAGGCAGTAAGAAACAGAAAAGGGGATTATAAGAAAATAAGAAAGCCAGACAGCAAGGTATCTGTGCATCTCCTTCCAAAATTGCTGGATCAGCCTCAAACTGTACTGGCACAGGGCTGTCCTCTATGTCCTCAGTAAAATTGCTAGCAGAGGCTATTAAAAAAACATGTATCTGCAACTCCGCCACCACAATTCACAGTCCATCAGAGTGGAAATTAGGGGAAACAACAGAATTAGCAAAATCCTGTATTGCCCCCAACAGAATAGATTGTCTTGAATGTGGTGCTCCTTACCAGGTACAGGTGTGACAGGCTTATAGCTACATGGATGCCTTTCTCTGCTGTACACCCCAGAATCACTTTCTGTTTCTTTTCTCTAGATTTCTGACTCTCTGTGCCCTAGCTGTCTTTTCCTGTAGTCAAGGTCTCAACCTCCATCTGCTCTCATCTCCCTTTCAGCTCCTCTCTGTCCCCCCTCCTTCAACCTGGACAACACTGCACCTCTTTTCAAAGCCTTTATTTTTAGAAGAAAATAAAATACATGAAATCTGAATGACTTCAAAACCATATTCTGGTGCTTTCTCTTGCTTCTCAGTCCACTATTGTTGTTCAGAGAGTGTATAGAGCACTATATCAAGTAATTGGGTATTATCTTCTGGACTGTAGTTCAGGCACTAAAAATAGCATATTGGTGACCACTTTGTTCCATATGCCTCCTTTATAAAAAGAGCTAAAGGCACTTTTTCAGGTTTTCCATGTTGGAACATTAGCTTCTAGCAGAGGTGCTATTCTTTTTGTGGTGAAAGCAAAATAAGTATGAGCTGGATATGATCATCACTTCCATGAAATTTCGTAAAACTCATTGCCACATGATTATTTTCTATCACCAGGTTCATACTTGCATGTTCAGACCAACGTGTCTCCACTGCTGTTGTTACAGCATTGCTTTGTTGTTCTACCATTCTTTATCCTCTGCTCTACAAGGCCATGAAGGGCACTTATAAAATTGCTCTCATTAAGGCAACCACCACGTGGGCCACTGTTGTCAAAGTGGCTGATGGTTTTGGTGTTCAGCTAGCAACGTGTCACAGGAGCCTGATTATCACAAATGATAAGCAACTGCCTTCTGCAAATCATGCTCTTACAAAGTATATCACCTGGGCCTCCAAAACTCAGGAACCCAAAGTACCTGGTCACTTTTTGCAATCTTCTCTGTGCTGTCCACCATCAGGCAGATGATCTTCAGGACTGGGCGGTGTTTTTTCAACTCTTATGGGGTAACTGGATGTGGCCTTGAAAAGTTAGCTTAAAGGCCTATTTGTTCAGAGCATCCTGTGTGCCCCTTTCTGTCTAGTTGCCAAGGGACCCCTGGAATATGCCTTTATTTCTGAAAGTCCTGTGGGTTATTACCCCACTCACTTCGGCATCAGGTTGAGCTTCTGTGCACTGGTGCAAGGTGGTCTCTTACTTTGTTACTGTTGAGAAGAAGGATGACCAACTGACAGTAAAATTGCTTGGTGATGATGAGCCCTTGGCTTTGTTACTGTGGTAAAACATACATCATTTGACAGCTGCTTCTGCATGGAAAAAAAACATAGATGATTAACGGTTTCCTGTCTTTTCTTGCTACTGATCTTCTTTGCTTATGACAGATGAGACTTAGATGTCTTTTTTTAAGTAACAGAGAGAGAAAAGGAGAATATTTAAACTTGTTCTCACCTAAGTCTTTTATGTTATCCTAAGGACCTTATTTGTAGTAGAGATTTTTTTCTGAGTTTCAGCTTTCCTAAAATTATGAGATCTGTCATTCAGCTTTAAAAGGGAATGTGTATTCTTCCCCTGCTGGATTTTTTTTTTTTTTTGTGCAAGAGGGTATAATGCTAATTTTACTTATTCAGAAATTAAAATAGCAAACAGTTTATATGAGGTGTTGATAATTACCTATATTACTGTAATGCTGTGACAGATGTTGGCAAAAAGAGGCAGAAAATGCCTACAGCTGTGCACTCCATGACATCCAGTTTATACTCAGACAGAAGGCTAACAGATGTTCTGAACTGTCACTTTGCCTAAATGTTTTTAAAGTCTAAGGACCTGCTTTATAATTCACTAGGGCCTCATTTGGTTTCACAGAGGTCCTCAGAATTCCCATCTGTGAAAATTAATGTCGAAGACTTTTATAAATCAACCCCTGTCCTTATTAGCCCTCTGCTAATAGATATTGTGTATCTGTATACTCCCGAGGCTTCTATTTTTGTGACCTAGTTATTAATTTCTATTACTTGTATTTGGCATAACTCTTGTTTTGAGAAGACACTGATTTGGATGATTCAAAAGATCGATGATATACTATTGGCTGACCTCAGAATACCTGTATTAAAATATTCTTTATTTTCTTCCTGACTGCTGTAGTCATAGCTGTAAAATGGTAACAACTTCAAGCTACTTGTTTTCCCAAAGGAAAATATAAATCTTGGTGGTATCAAAATAGAGCACTTAAACAAGCACGTTCAGCTGCCAGAGGTATTCCTATTCCTAGAAAATATTCTTATTCAGAAATATTTAAAACATTTAAGGAGTACTTTAAAAAAAATATTTTGTATATTAAATTATGCTCTTTAATTTAAAAACTGAGGTGTTACAGAAGTTTTAACATTAGTATATGCATATAGAAAAACTGAGGTTTAAAATAGTGTTCGGTCTTCAAGCTCCACCCAAATTTGCCAGCATACCTTCAGATAAGCAAAAAATGTCTCCAGTGTAAGGCAACTTAATACTTTATTGATAGTTGCCGTTTCTTTTTAAAAGCTGGATTCCGGTTATACAGTAGTTTAATAGTTTAAATATTGTGCTAACATAATCAGTGTTTGGCCTCTTCTGTTCCCCAATCCTGTATAGAAGCAGAACTCCAAATTGTACATCTTTCTGGGTTTGTTTCTAAATTACTCCCCACACTTAATTACGAGGATGAGAGGGATGCCTTATTCCTCTTTGTTATAGGCTAAGCTCTCAGTAATCCCAAACAAAAGAGCCAGTTCTGGAAGATATAGGATTTGCTAGCAGGATTATGGTCTCATAGATAACGATGTGCAGTCAGCAGAAGCGAAGCTTTATTTTAATTCAAATAAGCTAGTAAACAAACCACTGACAAGTCTGCTGGTGAGAGTAACTGGCTTCTGTTGCCACATTGGCAGCTAAATTATAGAAAATCTATTATACCCTGTTCACCATATGTTTAATTTAATACAGATACAAATTAAACTATCCACAGTGCCTATTAAAATAACAATACATATTTTTTAAATATATGAATGTTTTAAGATACGTTCCCCTGACCTTAAGAAGGGCAATGCTGATTTGGGAGACTACAGCAAAACATATGCTATAGTCAACAGATTCTCTTCAACAACAACAACAACAACAGTGAGTTGAAAAAACACAGAATATTAATAGTACAGTTTTGTAACAGATAATGAGGTTAATTGGGGTGTTTTACCTTCTAAGCATCTGCTCTTACACACTTCACTCCCCCTAGGTTCCTGGGCCTTGTATTTGATAGGAGTGCTTGATATCTAATCCGCTGTATACTTTTTAATTCAGTGCCAGCTACAGTATGAGGTTTTTACCCTTTTCCTGATGCAAATAACTATCCCTTATTTCTGCATATTCTCATTTATTAACGTTCTTTCAAATAACCCGGGTTTCTTGACCTGTCAGGAGCCTTGGAATTGCTACTCTGTAATACTTGTGAAGGGTTTCAAATTATGCATAGGGATTCCTGCTTAGGACCTGTGTTGTTCAGAGGAAGAAGTGTGTTGTGGCCCATTATGGACCCTGATTTATTTGAGGCTCTATAGTGGCTAGAAGGGGGAAAAAATGAGAACAATAAGGGCAAGTATTGTGAGGGTCTAACTAAACGTGGATGTGTCCAAATTAACTTTATTTACCTCATAAAGTCGGTAAGTCACTGCAAGTTATGAGGATCAGCAGATGTTGCTGTCATGAGGTGGTGATGGACTACTTGAAACCATACTGGAACCACAGAGAAAGAAATTAATTTCCCCAAATTCACCCCTTATATCTTAAATAAATGATGATGAAAAAAAGTGCCAGTCAGAATATTGCCAGTGAAGAGCTCTCTAGACTTCACTGGGATCCTCCTGCCAAGACTGGTGCTCTCCTTTCCGGTTCCAGCCTGCTAACAGCAGAAATAAGTTGGTAATGAAAACCTAAGTTTTGAGAAAGGACCTGCTTGTAGGTTGTGAATTATCACCTTCTCCATGGTAACATATTCAGAATTTAGCGTTAAGAATCATGTTTCCCACATCATTTAAGATGTGAGAGCGCATGCAAACTCCATGTCCATGTGTGGAATTATGAGTTAAGGGAGTTTCTGACTCCTCTGAATGTGCAACATTATATACCGGCCACTAGACTGTATTTGTATATTATCATATATATAGTATATACCATCTGCATGGGCATGAAGAATGCAGTGTAAAGTGTGTGTATATATATATATATATATATATATATATATATATATATATATTGTGTGTGCACATGTACGCCCATTGTTTATTTATTTTATTTTTATTTACCAAAACATTTTTAGAATCAATATATTTGTAAGGCAGACATAGCATACACAGGAATTTAAGAGTTATTGCAAACAAGTTTCACTTATTTGATAAATTCAGCTTTAGTATGTAAAAAAAAAATGTCCAGTTCCAAAGAAGGTATCAAGTGCCAGAGATATTCGGACAAAATACATAATATTACCAGTGCTATACTTTCTACTCTTCTTCACAGGAAAAATTTATCCTATACCATGTGGTCATCTTTCAGTAAAGACATATTTGTCACCACAGCTACCCAAAGCAAAAATATTGCAGTAATTGTTGAGGTAATAAATGAACAGGTCTTGGGTCTCCCAAAGCAATCATGAAAAAAACTAAACAGTGGAAAACTCTGCAATTTTAGGAGGCACATCTAAAGTTCCTCCATAGATTTCCATGCAGTGAAGGGCCTGCCCGTCCTGCAAACCTGCCGCTCCTCCAGAGCTGCTCTTGTGCGGTACAGCTTCTTTGCTTCTCAGTAACTGGATTTTCTACCGTCATATCCCGGAGGACAGGGGAGGGCAACCAAAAAAAAAAAAAACAAAACCTGCTATCGGTGTGTCCCGAGACGTGGTGTGTTTCAAGGCTGCGGCGTGGTGGGAAGCATGTCCATCCTTCCCGAGGAGTGTATTCCTCAGCATCCGGTGCCCGGACAGCACACCACGCCTCCCCCTCGTAGCTTTTTTGACTAGAAAAGCACGAACGTCGTTAAAGTGAAACGAGAGGGTGAGAACTTCTAGAAATGGATTAGGACGCTCCTTTGGTCGGGAAAGAAGTCCCGAAGGAAACGCGGGGTTAGCGGGGGGTGGGCGAGCGCTGCTGCGGGCCCCGCACCCGGGTCCCGCAGTCTCCCCAGAGTCCGGGGCGAGGGGTGCGGGGGCGGTGGGACCGCCGTCCCCACCCGGGACGGCCCGGGACGGGTCCCGCGTGGCCGTCGGCAGCCGTGGGCAGGCGGTGACTCGGGGCAGCCCGCTGATATTAAACTTTAACCCTCTTGTCAGCGAGCCAGAATGGGGAAGAAGGGCTTGTGCAATTCGGTGTTAACCTCTACTCCTCCGGGAAGACTAACTTCGGAGCCCCGGGGCGGGGGGGGCGCGGTCCGTGCGCGGCGGAGCCCGGCAGAGGCTGTGGCTGAGCAGTGTCGCACACGGCAAAGGCAGAAATATTGGCTAGGGGCGAAAAATAGCAGCAGCATCCTGGCTGCCCCCTCTTTTTTGAAACAGCGCCAGCGTTTCAGTGCTTTGTCCTGGGTCAGAACTCCAAAAGTCTGAAATTATTCTTTTTCTGGACACAGTTGGGAGTCAGACTCCGGCACTCAGCCCCTCTACGGGAGACCGTGTCTGGTAAACACCTTATTGGTCTGTTCAGTTTGAACACACAACTTCGAGATATATCTATATATAGCTTATTTGGGGCGATCCGTTATTTTATCTATGCACCTGGATGCAGGTGGGGGGTTTTTTCCTAGCCTAAAATGAATTGTGAAAGTCCAAATCTAGGATATTCATTTTCCCAGCCCGTAGGATCGGTCTCGACACAGAGGCTTAAGGGTACCAATGCCCGTGTGGGAGACCAGCCCTCCGCAGACCAGGGCGAAAAATGCGTGTTGAGATGCGAATTTCTTTCAGAGCCCTTCCAATCTGTGGTTCACTTTTTTACTTTTGTTTGTTTGTTTTTCTTTCCCTGCAGAAAGTATTAGAAATTGCTGCAAAGCATTAGAAAGTTGTAGCCACCCGGTCCACGCACTGCTGATTTCGTTTCTGGTTATCTGCAAAATGAGCTTTAAGCCAATTTCGTGCTTCAGGCTAAAGAGTGGGATTCGTATTTCCCTCCTAGATGCGTGGCATTCTTGGAATCTCTTTGTCAGCTTGCCGTAGGATGCTGCTGTAATTTGTCTGGAAACTCTCTCCAAAATTTGTATACAGCGGTTAAGAACGACGTAAGATTTCTGAACCATCGGGATATTCTGGCTGGAAAGAGAAAGAGATATCATCTTTCACTGATAAGTCAGTATTTATCTGTTCAGAACCTTGTTCCCATTTAACCCAGAGAACCACCGTAGGTAGCAAAATACTCATTTCCTGCTAATTTCTTTCCTTCACTGCTCTGAGAAATAAAATACATCTTCAGGAGAAGCGGTACTTTCTTCGCGAATCTTAGGAAAGTTCTTATACGATTCCCTGAACTTTGGCACGTTTGGATCTTCTATGCCACTTCAGCCCCCCCCCCCCCCCCCCCCGCTCCTCCTTAACATGTAAAGGCTATTGCAAAATGACAGGAGGTTGGTTGAACTCCGTGCCCGGAGGTGAGCTCTGCCACCCTCCCTGCGAGCCTCCTCTTGGCGTTAAGCCTGGAAAGCAGAGCTCGCCCGTCCCCGGCAGCGCGGCCCCCTGTGCGGGAGCTGCGGGGCCGCTGCTGCGGGCGCTGCCGGCGGGGCCGCGGCCGCCGCTCCGCGGCCGCCCCGGAGAGGCTCCCCGCACCCTCCCCGCTCCGGCGGAGCGAGCTGGCGCGAAGATGTTTATCCTGAGATGGAAAATGGGTTGTTGAAAAACAAGCCATGTGCAAATAGTTTAATTTTCCGTTTTGATGCTTATCTTTGTCTCCCGAATTTCATCGGAGAGGCTTTAATTGGCGTGTGGGTAATAGTTCCTAAATAATCCCTTATTAGATGACTTCAGACGAGTTGTGAACCAATAACGTCTTAGTCCTAAAAGTGAAAGTAGAATTTGAAGGCTCAGGTCAGTTTTTGTCAAAGGGCTCATTTGAGCATCTTTTAGTTTGCTGAAAAAGCTAATTAAAGAACGTTTGAAGGTTAAAGTCATTATTCCATGCTGTTGTCGTGCTACAAGTGAGCCGAGTTTTGTGAAAACACAAAGGGCAGAAGTCACAGAGGTGGATTACTGTCAGTCCAGGCTACAGAGGCACAGAGAACTGTGGCATTAATTCCTATAGAAAGGTAGACAAACACAGTCACTGACTAACAACTTTCCCGCAGAGCCCCATTGTCTAAGCACTTTCTTCTGCTTTGGGGCTCTCTTCGAGTTGCTACAGTCGTAACCAGATCCCAAACTAGGTAACTGGGCGACTTTCGGGCGCAGAATTCTTGACCTGTGAAACAATTTCCACGACAAAAAAAAAATCGTTGTGGGTCTTGGCTGTTCCCTCTAACATTTATTTCCCCCTTCAGCGGTGCTAATTTATTCATTACTTGACAGAAAGTTAGCAACGCACCAGAACTCTGCTGGAGCCCGCAGCACCCTCGGCACTCGCCGGCTCCCGGTTGCCGCTGCCCGCTGCGCTCCGCAGCCCGCGGTCCCGGCGGGGGCACACCCCGAGCCCCGTTTGTGGGGGCGGCTCTGGAGGCTCTGAGGAACTTTACGGGCGGCGGCGGCGGCGCGCAACAGCCGCGCAAAACCCGCGCAACAGCCGCGCTGCGCGGGAGCTGCGCGCCGCGGAGGGTGTTGGAGTGCAGGGAAACGCCGCGCGCCGGAAAATCCCGTGGGCTAATCCCGACGGCTGTTAGCACCAGTTTGCGCCTTTGTGTGCGCGTGTGCGTGGACAGCAGATTGCAAAGCAAGGCACACAAAGATAGGCGCGCACAGGCACAGCCGGGGCTGCTCAGCCTCGCCTCCCCATCGCCCACTGCCTTCGCGCTGAGCCCCTTTGCCCCGCTGGCTCGTAAAGTCTGGATTTTTAGGTCTGGCCACGACTACAGATCTCCCCAAATTCAAAGAAACAGATGTTTGGGCTGATTATGGATGGGGGGAGGGGAGGAAGGATCCCTGCAGCTGCAACTCAAAAAAATATATTGATAAAATATTTCAGTGGTAATAAATACGCAGAGATCAGCTCGACCTTGCAAGGTCTTTATTTTAATTTTTTTTTCCCCCATATACAAAAATCTTTATCAAACCTCTATTCTATGCCTTCAATAAACAGAACCCATTACCTCACGGCAGCTTTTGTTGGCCTGTATACAAGCGAGAACAAAATGGTTATTCAGGAGAACGCTTTCGATTTTTATTGTGTGTAGTATGCACAAAGAGCAGTGTTATTGTATTAAAAAGAACCATCTGTAGCAGAAACAATGGCATCAAATTATCTTTGAATACCCACTGCAAAAATATAAAGCTTTTTTATTATTCTTCTGCTGTACGGTGGGGGACAGAGAAGTGACTTTTTTGTTGTTGTGGGTGCATTCTTATAACACACACACGAAATCAGCCATTTGGATTTTTTAAGCCATAAACGATTTTTTCCCCTCTTGTTCCAGGGACTGCAGTTAAAAGCTAGGGCTAGGACTTGGAGGATGTGTAGGCAAACGGAAGGAGAGCCGAGAGAAGAAAAACCGAAATGGATTCATTCTCTGTCCTGGATGGAGGAGGAGAGGAGAAAAGAAGGGGACGTGCGAGCTTCCTTCAACTGCCTCTGTCCGGTGAAAAGTGTTCAGACCCCCGGGGCTGCGCCGGGCTCCGGAGTCCGCGCGGACTTTCACGTTGAGCTGCCAATCAAACCGCTCACAGCCACCACCCTGCTCTGGCACCGACATGTAAGTAGCTGCAGCACAACTTTGACATTCACAGTTTTTCCCCCCTCCTCCCCCGTGACCTTTAAAATGATCTGGAAGTGTAGCTTCCCACCTACGACCCGCCGGCCCGAGCTCCGCCGCCTTAACCTCGGGGAACTCGCGCGCGGGTTTGGGGTCGGCTGAAATTGCGCGGCCGCGCAGCGCCGAGCGCACGGCTGGGTGGAGGCGCTCCCGGTCCGCAGGCTGCCTCTGCCCTGCCTTCCCCTCTCCCCGGGAGCACACGGCCCGCGGAGAGCGCTGGAGCGGAGCCGGGACGCTCCCCCGCCGCGCCCCGGGGGTGTTTCAGACGGGGCCGCTATTTCGGCGCTCCCCGCGGAGCGGCGCGCAGCTCCCGGCTGCGCAGCGCGCATCGCTCTGGGCGGCGGGCGCGGAGCCACCGCGGCGCTCCCAGCGCTGCGCCGCGGGTTCCCCTCGCCGGGAGGTGCGTCCGCAGGGCCGGGGCCGTGCGCGGGGCGCGGAGCGGCCGCCGCGGGGGCTCCGGGCGCGCAGCGCTGGCGGAGGGCCCGCGGCCGCCTCTCTCTGCCGCCCCCTGTGGGCGGCGCGGCGCGTTCCCGGCCCGATCCCTCCGGCGGCGCGCAGCGTTCCCGGCCCCATCCCGGGGAAAGGGGGGATCAGCCCGGCGGGGCTCCTCGGGCCTCGCACGCCCAAGAAGGGGGTACACCGGGGGGGGAAAGGCGGCGCATGGCCGGGCAGCGCTCCGGTGATAATAAATCATCCATACGTTTGATTGCCTTCGGATGCACTTGGGGCTGGGAAAGGACCGATTTTGACACCTGGGCTCATTATAATACTGTTTAAAGAGAAGCTCTTTTTAGATACAGTTAGTAAAGTTGAGGTTGGACTTCCCCCCTCTTCCTTCCCCCCCCCCCTCCCTCAGCCTCGGCCCTTTTTTTTTCTTTTTCTTTTTTTTTTTTTTTTGGTAAGAATTTGGTAGATAAAGGTTAATCTTGGGCTGAATGATAGAGCTGTGATTGACAAGAGAAAAGGTGTTGAGGGCAGGTCGAGCTGTCTTATTTACAGCCCACTGCTTGCTATAGAGCCTTTGTTAGGACTGGAAAGCTAATTTAGTGCTGATCAAAAGCACCACAGAGTTAAAGGACTGGTAATGACTGCTAATTTCATTTCAGCCTCATACATCCCCAACTGCTGTAATTAAAGACGTGCTATTTAAATACAGGTGAAGGGGTTTTGTAGTAGGGGGAAAGTGGGTAGCCGGTTACAATTTTATTTAGTGTTAATATGGTAAAAGTCCAACATTTGATTTATGATTTTAGCGATTTGCTTTTTTATGCTCTTCTGCCCCTGCGGAGCGGAGCTGGGCGGTAGGGCCGGCCGTGCAGGGGCAGGGTGAGGACAGCGTGCTGCAAGCGAGGGATGCGAGCTCCCTGCTAGCGTGGGGTTATCTTATTTTTAATTATTCCCATCAAACGGCAGTCAGGAAACATCGGGAGCGCTAGGGAGAGGGGAGATGGAGGGGCACGTGTCAGCTTTTAAGTGCCTCTGCGGAAGCTCGGGTCCTTATATTATTATTATTTTTAATTAAATTATTTTAGCACTCCACGGCTGGTTCGCTGGCTCTGAGACGATGTAATTTCACAACCCGATATAACAGTTTCTTTCTGGGGAAACATCAAAGGATTGAAAGCTCTACATTTCCGTAGTTGGTTAAAATTGACAAAAAAAAAAAAAAAAAAAAAAGAGAGAAAGAATTTAGCCTTTAATCTCTTTTTATCCACGACGACTAAAGATCTGTACTCGACCCCGCTCGGCTCTGGGCTCCCCGGTTTCCCCCTGGGCCCCCCCGGTCCCTCCCGGACCCCCCCGGGCTCTCCCGGACCCCCCCGGGCTCCCCCCGCGACTGCGGCCGCTCCGGGCGGGAGGCGGCGCCCCCTGTCGGCCGCGCCGGGGGTGCCCGCGGGGAATTCCGCGGGAGAGACTCGCCCGCGGGTGGAGCGGGAGCGCCGGGACGGCATCCACGGCGAGGCGAGGAACCGGCCCATGGAAGCGTCTTGGAGTCTCTGGAGTGGGGGGGTTAAAGTAAGCACGGTGAGGTGCAGGCAGGGTGAGCGAATAGCCCAGCCCAGGAGCCGCGGGCAGGGAAGCCGCCTCCAGCTTGTGCTGTTTGCTCTGTGGGTATACAAACGTGACCAAAAAGAAAAAATATTAAAATGCCACGGATTTGTTTCTAAGCAGAGCTTCCCATAAGCCTGGGTCTTATAGAAATGTCAGTGTGTGATGCTCTCCCGCGCCCAGGCAGAGTAGAGGTGCTGCTGCGGGACCCGCCGCCCCGAACGGGCAGCAGGACATCCCCGAAAGAACATCTTCTTTATTGTCAGCGTTAGGCACAAAAATAAGGATTAATTTTTCCTCGTTCCCAACTTCGGTGTTCCAGTGCTGTCAGCAAATGCCAGCCTTTCAGAAGCTCGTGCTTATGTTTTCCTCCGAAGGTGTCTTAAGTAAGTCAGTGTTGACAGGTGTTGCTTGTGAGCAGCCTTGAACGTTTCCTTTTCATTAAGGAAACATTTTGTAAAATGACATATGTTTAAACCCGAAGCAATAAAGTCGTCTCAATCCCCCCCTCAAAAAAAAAAAAAAAAAAAAAAAAGGAGCAAAATAAACACCCCCTCCCCCAATTCTGGAAAAGGAAGAAGCGCTATCTTCAGTGAATGCCTGGAGTGCGTTTTTATTTCCTCGTTGCGGAAATGACAGATTTAAAAGAAATCTGGTGATACAAAACGATTAACCAAAATATGTGACGGGCTGCATTGTCAGTAACTTTTTAGATTAATTCTCTACTTATTTTGTAGGCACCCGCGTAGCTCTATGTAGTGCGTTTAACGGCGGTATTTGCGAGTTGCGGTAATACCCAGCACGGTTTATGCGTCTTGCGTGCGAAGAGAAAGACTAATGGAAACCAAATTATTTCTGCTAAATTGGGGTTATTTTGTATTTTCTGTTGACAGTCTGGATGAAAGTCATAACGCCACAGATTTTCTATTAGAAGAACCCTATGGTTGTTGGTCTCACAGTAAACTTTTCACTTTAGAAATTATATTCTACTAGATTTTTATGAAATATTATTGTTTGTCGCGCTGAGTATACTGACTCCATTCTTTCAGTTTGATCTCCTCTCCAGACTCCTAATAAGGCAATTCTGTAGTAAGAGCGCCCAAAATAAAGACATGGCATTTTCTATAAATAATAGTAAGAGCCCTGCACAGATTTCCTGCACAAGGAATTCCCAGATTTCCTCTACTGTTTCTTTAGTTAGCATGTGTTCGGTATACACAGCTCTGAAATTAAGCAAAAATATACATCTGTATAGATCTGCTAGTTAGAAACAGAGATATTATATGTCAATTACCACAGGAAACGGAAAAAATGCAGAGCGGTTCGTACATACGGTTTAACGTCAGGAGGCACTTTACAAAAAATTTAGTGACTCCTGCCGAAAGGTGAATGATTAACCCGGTTCCAGGAGAGGGGCTGTTAGTGCTCCCCTTAGAAACAGCAGTTGTGAGGGGGCTGTAAAGGGGTCGTAAACTCCCCCCTCTGAAAGGCAGAAGTTGGCACATAAAGTCAAGGGTCCCGACTGATCGGTTTAACCAAAATGCGGTTTTCCTGGGGGCTCAGTCGGTAACTCAGCTGCCCGGTTTTATTCCGCGGACTTTACTCCAGGGAGCAAATGCTGTAAATCTGGGATCGGGTCCCAGGCTTGGCAGACAGCTGGCATCAAGGGGGGGTCAGCTCTATGCTCAGCTGGCAGCAAGAGGGGGTTAGCTCTCTGTTCAGTCTCGTTCATCTCCAATTGGAGGAAAAGTGCATTTTTAGTTTATTTATATCTTTTGGAAGGAGAATTTTTTTGGATGCCGGCATTTCCTATATCTCTCTCGAGCGGTGGAAGGGAAGAGTTGAAGAAACAAACCAGAAAAACAACCTCAAATGCCAATTTCCCACTTCACCTTTTCTTGCGTTCCCCTTGAGCCTGTCCCTGGCACCTGCTGGCCTGAACACCCGCAGCTCTGCCCCTCCTCTCCCGCCGCTGGAGCAAACCCAGCCCGTGGGCACCCCCACGGATCTTTCTCCTCACAGTCATCTGGACCCACCGGGAAAGCTTCCACAAGGGCAGGCGGGGTGTTTGGACAAGCCCCGCTGACCAGTGATTTCCACAAAAAAAAGGGTTTTGACACCCCTCGGACAGCACCCCACACCTCAACCCAACCCAACCCAGCAGTGTTACAGGTCATTATGTGTCTAAAGCGCTTCTCCGGCCGCTGCTGATCGCAAACACATCCATGGCCTCGGCCCGGGTGGAGGATGTTCGGGGAATCAGGCGGGCTCCCCTTTGCTGCCTTGGAGGAGCCTGAGACTCCCTCGCCTCCCTCCCCTGCTCCCGAACCTCCTCTGGTAAAGGCTCTTTCAGGTCTTCGGATGGAGGACAGTGGATAGACACATGGGAAGCGTTGTTGTTATTATTTATAGCACCGTCTCTCCGCTCCGATTAAGCGCGTCTAAATATGAATTCACAGTATAGACAGCTAGTCTATAATTTGAATTAAAATCCTCCCAACGAGCCCGTCGCTGGAGAATTCTGAAATCACAAGCCTAAGTTGACACAATGAGCCCATGGTGTCAATAAACCATGGGCGAGATGGAGAGATTGTCACTCTAGACCATAACAGTTCTGAAAGTGTCATTACCGTCTGTCCTGTCAATGAGCTCCAAATTAAGGACTATGAGGAACAGCGAGATAAAAGTCACCGTCTTGGCTCCATTATGGGCGATCGTGTCAGTGATCTGAGAATCACTGGAAAGGACTTTTTTTTCTTTTTTTTCTTTTTTTTTTTTCTTTTTTTTTTTTTTAATGTACTTTTCAAACCATGCCTCGGGATGCCAGGGTTTGAGGTGCACTGAGAGAAGCATCCTTGAAGCACCCCAGGCTGTGCCTCAGGCGTTCCCATTGAAACTGCCAGAGCTTCTTTGGGAAATGGTGTGAATTCAATGGAAGAGCCGGAATAATTCCATCAAAACTGTGCCGGGGCCAAAGAGGACTTCATTTGATTTGGGCGACACGTGTGATCCCATGAACAGACACTTTTTTAGACCATTATTTTCTTAAGTCAACACAAAGATGGTGAAGAGGAAAGAGGGAAATAAAATAGAAGCCTCAACTTTAGGAAAAGACAATACATTTGAGATAGCCCCTTCCAGGCATTAAGACTTTCAGAGAATGTCCCCAGTCTCTCTCTCCTGCGAGCCTGAGAGAGTTAAGGGGACTTATTCAGGAATTGGAAACCTTCAATTCTGGATTTTTGTGCCTTTGTGGGTTTAGGCAAAGCAGTTAGCGTTCTTCAGGAGGGGTTTTGTGTTTAATATACATGAGTTCATTCAACTACAATGGGAAAAGAAAACTCATTTGTTCTTATAAAACTAGGAAGGAAAGATAACTTTAAATAGACTGCCAAAAAGGATCCCGCTCGAGGGGGTTGCCTTCCCGCTAAGGAGCCAATATTCAACTGTAATTTCACCCCGCTATGTTGTGCAGTAATTCCTAAGTTTATCGTCATCAATGGTCTTGATTTTCTGATTTATTTTTAAGGTCAGGTAAGAAAAAGTACGGGCTGCACTTATACTCTCCTATGGGAAAGAAATCCCGGGAGTATGATTTTAGATGCAGGGCAAAAATCGCGGGGAGCTTGAGAAGGCTGTTGGCTATTTATGAAGAATCCTGGAAGCCTGTTTGGACAATCGGCTTCTCCATTTATTGAGAAGCCTTTTGAAAGCGACTTCGAGAGGTGGTGTGTGCGAGTCGGCTTTTATACCGTTTATTGTGTACGTTAAACTCCTTCCAGGATCTGAGTTTTATTTTTTTCTTTTTTAATTTGCTTCTTGTAGCACTGGACGAAAGTGGAGCTGCTTCTTTCTGTTTTCGTTTGTCCCCCCGCCCCCAGCCCCCTTTTTTTTAACCTCTCGGCAGCGTGTTTTTTACCGCCCTAGCCCCGCAGCCCCGGCTCCCGCATGCGGTGGTGGCCGGCAGGTGCCGTGGCAGCGGGTTGGCTCGGAGGGCACGGGGTGAGATCGGTGGTGCGGGGGAGCCGCCCCCGCAACCTCCCGCAACCCCCCAGCCCTGCGACCGGGCCCGGCCCCGGGCCGTGCTCTGCCCACACGTGTGCTCGCCCTGCGGTTCCATTCGGGAGAAGCGGGATGAAAGGAAAGGCCTGGAGCAGCGCGGGGCTCCCTCGGCATTCCCCGGCTTTTCAAGTGTCCTTAGAGCCCTTGAATGAAATTATTGGGCGAAATGGGGTCTTGGCGGGCCCGGCCGTGGCTCGCCCCCTCCTTAGTTTGTACGTGTAATGCCACTTCTGAGAGCGACAATCAGGCTACTTGCTGGACAGGCAGGGACAAAAAGGAGATTAAACCGTTTTAAATAATAATAAAAAATATCCAAAACGCAAGCAGAGTGGATTACACTTGCTGCGGCGCCTCGGCTCCCCCCAGGTCCCCCTCACAGCCGCCCTCGGGCCTCGCAGGGAGGGTGGCCCCAGCCTCACCCGCGCTCGGCCCCGCCAAACTTCCCAAGTTTCCCTGAGCTCTTTCTTTCTGGGCCCGGCGGGTCTCCTCGGGTCTTCGGTCATCGCCGTGTGAGATACTTATTTGGCCGAGGACATCCTGCATTTTCCCCACCTCGGGAGCGTGCAGGGGCTGGGGAAGGCGGCTCGGGCCGCAGGGCTCCCCCGGCCCCTGCCCCTGTCCGTTCCCACTCCAAATGTAGCTTTTATTCTAGGGCATTCCAGACTATAGCTCCCCAAGTTTTCCTCGGCATGCTACCGCAAACTCACCATGTGATGACTGAAATTCCCCAGAGAGTGGGGTATAGTTAGTGCAATAGAACTTTCCTGACTAACTTCGGCTCCTGGGCAGTGGACTGCTACAGCATCAGAGAGGAGAGAGGAAATTTATCTGCACATTTTCGTCTTCGCCTGTTTTTTTTTTAACGTAATGAAATTAAAACTTTTGGAGCTCACAGTTGACATTTTGCAGAAAATTGAGTTATCAAGGCAGTAATTATTTCACAGGGAGATAAAACTCTCATAGCCCTAACTGTCAAATAGGGCCCTTTTCAGATTTTAATTACAAAATAAAATTAGTCTGCTCTTCTTCGGAAGGGTTTGTGAGTGGCTAAACAGAGCTTTCCCCAATACTGGTGGTCGTCAAACTCTGCTAATTAGCAATGCTGAGAAATTCCAGTTAACAAGGACATTCTCTAAGTCTCTGCAGGTTCCCTGCCGTTCGCCTTCATTTCCATAAGAAGATTAAGAGTGGAGGGGAACACACTCAAATGCAGATGCAGAAAAGAAGCGTTTTTAACAAGCATCATAATAGTAAGATGCTTGGCTAGTTCTCACCTAATTACTGCAAGTTAAACCTCTATTTGCAGCTAAGGACAAAAAATGGAGCTGCAATCTCCCATCTCCACAAGTCTGCTTAATAGTTTGCTTTAGATTGGTTACTAGTAGATTCAGGAAAAAAATAATATGAAAATGTGTATATTCTTTCCGATACAGTTAACACGATAGGTTGTATCCTTAGGGCTTTGAGAAAAATCGGAGAGTATTAGAACAAAAAATACATTAAATCCTACTAGCTAACATTCATTTTCTTTTTAAGACACTCATAACCTGGAAATAAGAGTGCGTGTGCCGCAGAGCCCATCACTGAGAACATTTGCAGACTATTTGTTTAATGTAAGCACTTTTCATCTCCATAAATTATACCAAAGGCAACGATTTTTTAAATCCACTCAGATTAAACCGTCCCTCCGCAGGCCTCCCTTCCAACGTGGCTGTATCCTTAGAGAGCAGTGGTGTTATTGTCATTAATACAGAAAATCAGGGACCATTTCATCTTTTTTTTATTTTATTTTATAGCCAGCTTCCCGGTCTGCCTCTGCTTCCGCCCACCCGTGTGTGTATTCCCAACTAAGCAAACCTCTATACCCAGAGGAAAGGCGCAAAAATGCCCCAAAAGAGCCATCGCCCTCACCTTATTTCCTGTAGTGCATTATTATGTATATATGACAGTTTATTGCATCGATAATTAAAAGCGTTAATTAAAATAGAGCCGTAAATACTCCCGATAACACAATTGTTAGGCATTTCCCATCCTTTATTCATATGATAAATGCAGTTAGGAGAGGACCAGGCCCCGAGAGGCCTCCAGCGGGCACAGGGCAGCCCACGCCGCCCTGGTCCTGCGTGGAGCCCTGGGCTGTGCACCCCACGCACCTCCCGCAGCTACAGCCGGAGCAAAAATAACACTTTGCCTTCGCACCACCAGCCCTCACCTCTCAGTTCAGCACGACGAACAAGCACCACTGCCACCCACCCACTCGCCTGTCTTAAAAAAAAAAAAAAATCCCTAAAATCATTTGTAAATAAAACTTTATCAACTGCAGACAAAAGGGAGAACAGTAAGAAAGCAAACAGCTTTCAGGAGTGTCTGGACAATCAGAATCCGGTTATATCCCACATCTCATAATTCGCACCTATTTTTCATCAGTTTAACCTATCACTTATCCAGGGGTTATACATACATTTTCGAATTGAACACGTTGAACCCGGTAGGATTTATTTGCATAATCCACGCACAGGAAAAAAAAAAAAAGAAAAAAAAAAAAGAAAAAAAAAAAGATGCGTCCCTGTTCGCAGGCAGGTTTTTATTATTATTATTATGATCACTATTACGATTTAGATGGGGTGTAATTGCCCGCTCCCTTCCCCCCCGTCCCTCTCCCGGCGGCGCCTCCCCGCCCGGGGCGCAGCCGGGCCGGCAGGGGGCGCCGCAGCGCCGCGGCTGAGCCCGTCGGGGCGCCCCGCGCTGCCCCGGCCCCTCACGGCCCCTCACGGCCCCGCACGGCCCCGCACGGCCCCGCTCCGGGATCCCCGCTCCGAGATCCCCGCCCTGGGGTCCCCCGCCGCCCCGCACCCCCTCCGCCTTCATGACCGAAAGGCGGAGCAGCTCCGTCGGGGCGGGGGGAGCGCGGCCGTGGCGGAGAGAGGCTCCCCCCCCCCCCTACTGCTCCGCGCGCCCTCTCTCTCTCTCCCCTCCTTCCTTTGTCGTCAAGTGCGGTTTAGCAACAAAGATCCCAACAAGAGAGTGGAAGTAAACTTAGCCGGGGCTTTGTGCGGCCCGTGTAGTGACAACAAGGGAAACAAAACTACCTATTTGTAGCGCCCGGCCGTCCCGCCCCCCTTGCTCACCCCCCCGGGCTGAGCCCACCCAGCGCCGCCCGCACCCCGCGGTGTGCGCGGGTCTGGGCGAGCGCCGCACCCCTCCCCGGCCCCTGCTGAGGGGTCCCGGCCGCGCTTTGTGTTCTGCGGAGATGGCGTGTGAGGGACCCGTGTTTGCACTGGACAACCCCGTCCGCCGAGGCCGGGGGTCGCGGGGAGAGCTTGGTGCTCGGAGCGGGGCCCGGCGGATGGCGGGGAGGTGGGCACAGCCTCTGCCGGGGCTGTGCGGGGCGGGCTCGGCTCCCCGGCTGCGGAAGGCAGCGGGGCCCGGCCGGGGACGCCGCTCCCACGGGGACCCCGCGGCGCTCGGCCTGGACGGGGCGAGCACAGCGCCCCTTCAGCCGGGCGGCCCCTCTGCCCCGAGGGGGGCTGGCAGAGAGGGGGTGGGGGCCGGGGGGAAGCCGTTCGGCATCCCCCCACGGCTTCTCCCAAGCCAACACCAACTTAAAGGCAAAAAAAAAAAAAAAAAAAAAAAAAAAAAAGAAAAAGAAAAACCACCACGTAGCAACAATGCTGTTTACCCACTTCCTCCAAAAGGCGTGTGTGACCTGTTGCTGGAAGGGGAGATACAAAGGCTCGCAGTGGCCGCCCGGGCCGCCCCCGGGCCCGCCTCCCCGCCGAGCCGTCCCGGCGCGCCCAGCCCCCGCCCCGTTTCATGCAAAACCAGGGGAAGAGACTTGTCCTCAGTGGCGGAGCCGCCGAGCGCTGATTGGCCGGGGCGAACGCATTTATTGCCTGACAAGCCCCCATCACATGGATGGTTGTCTATTAACTTGTTCAAAAAAGTATCAGGAGTTGTCAAGGCAGAGAGAGAGAGTGTGTGTGTTTGCAAAAGGGGGTAAAGTAGTTTGCTGGCTCTTTAAGACCGAGGTGGAGAGAGAGAGAGAGAGAGAGAGAGAGAGAGAGAGCGGCAGGCAGAGAAAAGGGAAAAAGGAGGAAGAAGTTTTTTAAAATCAAGGCTCCGGCGGTAATAATAGCAGTTATTAGCATTATTAATCCATCAGCGAAGAGGAAGATCCTGATCTTGATCCAAGTGTGGTTTTGGGGAGTCCCCCTCCCCCCTTTCCTACCCCTCCCTACGAAAAAAAAAAAAGTCCGGCTTGGGACTCCGCTGCGGCTGCTCCTCGTTTTTCTGCTCAAGGCTGGTTCCAGGCAAAAGTAGTTTGAATGTACAACATGATGGAAACCGAGCTGAAACCTCCCGCCCCCCAGCAAACTTCGGGGGGAGGCACAGGCAACTCCAACTCGGCCGCCAACAACCAGAAGAACAGCCCGGACCGGGTCAAGCGCCCGATGAACGCGTTCATGGTGTGGTCCCGCGGGCAGCGGCGGAAAATGGCCCAGGAGAACCCGAAGATGCACAACTCCGAGATCAGCAAGCGGCTCGGGGCGGAGTGGAAACTTTTATCCGAGGCGGAAAAGAGACCCTTCATTGACGAAGCCAAGCGGCTCAGAGCTCTGCACATGAAGGAGCACCCGGATTATAAATACCGACCCCGGAGGAAAACCAAGACCCTCATGAAGAAGGATAAGTATACGTTGCCGGGGGGCTTACTGGCACCGGGCACCAATACCATGACGACTGGGGTAGGGGTTGGGGCCACCTTGGGAGCTGGGGTGAACCAGAGGATGGACAGTTACGCGCACATGAACGGCTGGACCAACGGAGGCTATGGGATGATGCAAGAACAGCTCGGCTACCCGCAGCACCCGGGCTTGAACGCGCATAACGCGGCGCAGATGCAGCCCATGCACCGCTACGACGTGAGCGCCCTGCAGTACAACTCCATGACCAGCTCGCAGACTTACATGAACGGATCGCCTACCTACAGCATGTCCTACTCCCAGCAAGGGACCCCGGGCATGGCCCTGGGCTCCATGGGCTCGGTGGTCAAGACGGAATCCAGCTCCAGTCCCCCCGTAGTCACTTCCTCGTCTCATTCAAGGGCTCCTTGCCAAGCTGGGGACCTTCGGGACATGATCAGCATGTATCTACCAGGTGCTGAAGTACCAGAACCAGCTGCCCCAAGCAGACTTCATATGTCCCAACACTACCAGAGTGCACCTGTTCCTGGCACAGCCATTAATGGCACACTCCCTCTATCACATATGTAAGACAAAGGGGCCGGGGAGGGCGGGGAGGGGAGGGGGGGGAAGGAAAACTAAACAAAACAAACAACAAAAAAACTTTTATTAGAAATTCTGGACTTTTTTTTTTTTTTGGACTATTTTTGTACAGAGAAAGCTCCGGGCGGGGGGTAGGGGTGGGGGTTGGGGGGTCAGAAATTAAACCGACAAGGAACTTGTATAGATCTCGGAGGGGAAGCAACTACACAAAACTTTTAAAAAGTTCTAGTGAAAACGGTAGGAACTTTGCAGAAAGTTTGCAAAAGTCTTTACCAATAATATTTAGAGCTAGACTCAAAGAGCGAAGAGGAAAATGTTTTAATATTTGCAGGCAACTTTTGTACAGTATTTATCAAAAGACACATGGCAATCAGAATGTCCATTGGTAATATAGAGAGAAGGAAAAAAAACAAGCTCGCGAATTTGCCAATTATTTTTTAAAAATAGTGTCTTCTTGGAGCATTGTGGTTTTGGCAGCTGAATTTATAGCAGCTGCGAGAGAGAGGAAATTATTTTACGGCATTTGGACATTTAAATTGTTTTAGAAATTGTACAAAAGACACAAAAAGGTAGGATGAGTACTTGCGAACCATGGACTTGGTTTGCTGTATAAGGGCAAACGTTTAGATTGTACTAAATTTTTTTTTATTTTTTTTTTTTTACTTCTTATTAAAAAGCAAAAATTGCCATGCAGGTTCACATGCCGTTTGTTAATTTATAATAACTTTTTGTTTCCAGACTTCATCTTGTTCAAAGAAAGGAAAAAAAAAAAAAAAAGAAAGAAAAAAACCCCTGAAATTACTGTGTTTGAAATATTTTCTTATGGTTTGTAATATTTCTGTAAATTTATTGTGATGATATTTTAAGTTCTTTTTTTTTCTCCTCATTTTCCGTAGTTGTATTTTAAAGATTCGGCTCTGTATTATTTGAAATCAGTCTGCCGACAGTCCATGTATATATTTGAACTAATACCATCCTTATAACAGGTACATATTCAAGTTAAGTTTTTACTCCATTATGCACAGTTTGAGATAAATAAATTTTTGACATATGGACACTGAAGTTCCTCTCGAGTCTTGGATTTATTTTTGTAACGCAAGATGTTTTTTAAATAATTCATGCAGTAAAAGGTATCACCGTAGCCAACCGAATACCATAAATAATGCAGCGCTATATATATATATCACATGAATATTTTTATTAAGTATGTGTATATATAGAGAGAAAGTACGATAGCTTTAATGGAGTAGCTGCCTGTGCCTCCTTTCGGGAAGGACGGGAATATGAAGTGAGAAGCTGTTTTCCAGTTCCCTCCCGTCCCTCCCGAGGACGCGGGGTGCGACGGGGTGCGGGGGGTTCGGTCGCCGCTGCCTTTGACCACTTGTTGCCCCCGGAGGGGCCGAGCCGGGGGCTGGCAGGGCCGGCGGGAGCGGCGGCCCAGCCGCGGGCACTGCCGGCGGCCTCCCGGCTGCCAGAGACAGATAATGCGCTTCTGTCTTTTCCCAGCTGTGCCTCCCTCCTCTGGGGCAGGCAGGAGGGGAGCCGGCTTCCCACGACCGGGAACCCGAGCGCGGCCGGCCTGGCGCGGCTGAGCGCTCCCCATCTCTTTGTCCGCCACTTCCCAAACTTTCCTCTCCTGGCTCCTGGGCCGCGCAGGAGGAGGTGAGAGGTGGGGGCGGGGGTGGGCTAGGCCGGGCAGAGGTAAGAAACAACAAAAAACGAACAAACAAACAAAAACAGTGGAATGCCAGAGACATTCACGTTTTATCACAGCTCTTTCTTGAATCCTGTTTCTTAAATTGCCAGCGCGGTGTAGCCCCGTTTCGGACGCTCTCTGCAGCCGGTCGCAGCCCCAAAGAGAAAAGGTGGCGCCCGCCAAATAGGAAGAGAGATCCACCATCCGTGCCAGGTAGAGTTTTACTTTGTATGGTCGTAGCCGCAGTTGCCGAGGACAGGGCTTGGCGCCGCTCCGCGCTGCTCCGCGCTGGTGGCCCTGGCCAGCGACAGGGCCCGCGACCCCGGGCAGGGCAGGGGGCGATGGGCAGCAGAGCTGTGCACCCGCTGCGACAGTCCCTGTCCCCGGGCGAAGCCTCGGCGTTTATTTGGTGCCATTAACGCTGCTGCGGTTTCCCTTGGGAAACGCGAGAGACGGAGGTGCAAGTAATAATAAATAATAATAATTAAAAAAAAAAAAAAGGTATGAAATTTTGGATTAGGAGCACTGTGATTGCAAACTGGTCGTGTCTTCTGCTTATGGCATGTGGTGCGTGGCAAGGAAAGCGCATGATGGTTGATTTAGGCAAGGCACAAAGTAGACACTCCAGAACGGGGCAAGTGTTGCTCAGCTTTTCTCTCTAGTATTTCTTGTTAGTTACTGGATTTCTCTTTAGCTTGGGGAGAAAGAAGACTGGGTGAAAAAAAACCACACACACACACACACACACACACACACACAAAAGTTACCTGGCTGGTTGTGACATTTTTTTGGTAGTGCAATTTCTTAGTCTCAGTTCTGGCCTCTGTCCTTGAAGTCTGGTATCCAAATGAAAACTAACATTGACAGACTAGGAGATGTGGAGATTTGCTCACTGCCTGGTTTTGTGTTTAGCTCCCTTTGTCCCTTTTACTTCTGTGTCGTCACGGTACTTGAGCAGAACAACATTTTTTGCAGATTCTCAACCTTTTCTATGTATTTCACGTTAATGCAATGAGTACAATATTCTTTTTCAGAGCTGTGAGCGTTTGCAATGCGTCTGGGGATTATTCACGTGATAACGAGCCCACATCCCCGCTCCCGCTCGCCTCGCTGAGAAAAGAGAACCAGGAATAAAAGCCCAATCGATATCACGATTCCATTTTTAAAAGCGAATCTTAGCCAATTAACAGCAATAAAACCTGTCCCCTTTTTGAAGTGCTAACTAAAATATTCGAGGGGGGTATTTGGAAATGTTGGTCCTTTTACAATTCGCATAGAGAAGGCGAGCTAATACCATTAAACAAAAGGCACTAAGCCACATATTCAGGCTTAGTGAATTCAGCAACTTTTTATATGGGCAATTTGTTTAAGCTTAGATTTCGGAGTACGATGCAGAATATATGTGATTGAAACCTGATATCCCTTGGACAGATTCCTTACATCCATCCATCCATCCATCCATCCATCCATCCATCCATCCATCCATCCATCCATTTATCCGTTTAGAGAGGATAACCCAAAGCATTTTACACGTACAGCTGAACGGGTTTATTTTTAAAGTGTTACTTGGAGGAACGCCATTGTCCACTGCTTATTTTAAATTCAACACATTCAATAAAAGCCATTTACACCTAAGCCATTATCCTGGGCTTTTGTTTATGGCAGCTGAAATGTGTAGCAGAGCTCGTGGGTATGTTTTTATTTTGGTTATTGAAGACCTTTAGGGCTCTCCGTGGTTTCCTTTTCGTGAATTGTTGTCTTCTTTATAGCCAGGGTGATGCTCGGCCCAAGAGCACCAGTGTAATGTTTCCCTAACCTTCTGCAGAGCCAAAATGAACCCAAGGATAAGATTATAGTTTCCCCTGTGATTTTTTTACGGCTTTTTAAGTACTGGGGTGTTAAAATATTTTGTGGAACTGGAGAGGTAGATTAGCAGGGTTTCTTGCCAAAGCTGGGAAGCTGGTATTACAGACTGTCCCAGGGGGAAATCGCTCACATTAACCACTAAATGAATATTTGACAAGGGCTCATTCGGGGGTATTATTACTACAAACGGGTCCCTACTGGACTTTCTAAGGGTCAAAGAGCAATGGTTCAATTAATTATTTAGACTGTTAGTAGATTTGGTTGTAATAGCTGTACTTATTTCTGCAACCGACAGCTTCTTGCGGTGGGGGACCTGGGGAGAGGCTCTGCCTCGCAGCCCCGGCTCCAGCCCGCGGGCGGGCGAGCTGCTGCCGGTTGCCGTCAGACATTTCTTGGTCGAAAATACATTTTGATTCCTTGAGATGCCCATCGGTGCCGTGTGGGACATCAGGAGTGGCGGTGATCCCCGAAGCAGCGTGTTCTGTCTCCATATTAATTCCTCCTCATCCCCAACGGGCAGCAGACATGTATATCTGCCTCCGAATTGGAGGTAGATAGCCCAGCAATTTAAGTGGTATATAATACAGGTCCCACTGAAAGAAAGAGGCCCATTACTGATAGGTGTGATTAGATATACTTCACTTATTTAAATCCTGATCTAACTCAAATACTAAAATGTAAAACCTGCTTCGGTGCTTACGAGATTTCTGAGGATATATGCAAAAACGCAGACATTCAGATGGCAGGAGAGCTTCGTCTTTCCGTTTTTAGGGCCAGCCAGCCTCGCCTGACACTGTCGTTTCAACATTTTTCTTGTTGAGGGGGGGAGAGAGAAGGGAGGATTATTTTGTTTAATTTCTACAACAAACATGTCCGCAATAGTAGATACCAAAAAAAAAAAAAAAAACCAAACAAAAACCCACCAAAATAATGTTGGGAGTGTGCGATTAGGTGACAATAATATATGTTGAATGAATAAGAGATAAGCTGCAAGGGGGGAGAGGGAAGCAGTAATTACAAACCCAATTCATTCAGCTTTTCAGGACTTTTGTTGTGGGAGCTCCATTGACGGGCTTCGAGCTGCCAGTTTTCTCACATTAAAAAGAACTGATCAGCGCCTCAGGGGGACAAGCAACACCGCTTAACTGCATAGTGATGGGGTCCTCATTTAGAGCCATTACAACAAGAAAATTAAACAGAGCCTTTGTGTGCACCAGGTTTACTTTTCAATTGCTGACAGTTTATAGCTAACTGCTCAGAGATTGAAGTTTGATTGCGGTTTGATCGCCTGCTAGTTAGCACCGCCGCTATTTGAGTTTTGGTAATTAAAACCAGTTTTTCTGACGATGGCACGGGGAATTGCGAGAAGTTTGGTACTGTTTTGCTTTTGAGGAACCAATCCACTTGGCGAGGACGTACAGCGCTGCAGTGAGTGTGGGGGCTGGTTCACTTGCGAATTGAAAAGAAAAGGAGCCCAAGGGGTGGAAATTCTCGGAGCTGCACGTTTGGCTGTGCGAGAGCGGGAGGGCGAGCTCCGTTCTCCGGGACGGCCCGGCTGGGTCTGCCCGGGCACCGCGGCCGCGCCGCTCCGGGCCCGGCGGAGCCTCCGCGCCGGCAGGTGCGGGCGGGCGGAGCGGGGAGGAGGGAACAAAGCGAAACCCCGAACCTCGCGGGATGGTTTTGGAGCTTTGCTTTGGAGTTCCCAGCGGGTTTGCTGCGGCTGAGACGTGTGTGAGAGCGACTGTGTGTGAGTGTGACCGTGTGTGACTCTGTGTGTGCGTGTGTTTGTGTCCGTGTGCGCCTGTGCGTGCAGGGGGAGGGGGCGCGCCGGAACGAGCTGTAATTTTTCATTATAGTTTAGCAGTGTTGCAGGAGGGCCGGGCCCAGACCCGCACGGCACCGCACGGAAGGTCAGGCCACGCGGCCCGGCTCTCCCACAGGAGCCGTCGGAGATCTGTGGGCAGGAGTGCGGGGGGAGCCCGCGGACGGGGGTCCTGTCCGGAGGCGGCCGCGGGGAACGGAGCCGGGCCGGGCCGGAGAAGTTTCTGCAGGAGTTTGTCTCTGGCCCCTGCCTCGCAGAACCTTTGCCATGTGGGCGAGAGCTTGTACAGCGTGGGGTTTTTTGTTTTAAGTTATCTTTTTTAAAATTTAATTATATTAGGGTTTCCATGTGTTTTGTTTGTGTTTTGCTCCCCGTCCCTCCCTCCCCGAGAAAAACGCCTTTCCCTCCCTCCTTCCCTCCCTCCAAGTGTGTTTCAGACTCAAGTCACCCAGCGGGTATTCCAAGGCGGTTGGCTTCTTCAGAGAAGCGAGATGGCCCGAGGCTCGGGAGGGTCCCCGAGGGGCACCCTACAGGGTGGGGGACTGTCAGACTCCTTCCGCGGGGCCCGGCGGACCTCGATGGGGCCAAAACGGCGATGCCTGCCGTTCCTAGAAGCTCTGGGGGCAGCGGGACCTCGGGGGCGACCTGTCAGCCCCAGCGCAGGAGATGAGCTCTTTCCTCTCGGCTCCTCTGTCTGGATCCCAGCAGCGGGCACAGGGCTGCTCTGGTCCCCGGCCGGGACGTGCCCCCGCTCCCGGGCAGGCTCCGCTGCCCCAGGAGAGCGGGAGGGGAGGCCCGGCCCCCGCAGGCTCCCCCGCCCCGGGTCCTTGGTGACCCCATCATCTCCGCAGCAGTTAGGGCTGATGACGTAATGTGGGTCCTTTTTTTTGCAGAAGGTCGTGATTAACGGGAGGGGGAGGGAGGTGGAGAGAGGGTAGAGGGAGGGAATCCCACCGGGTTCTGGAAAGAAACAGGCCTCTGCAGAGGCTTTCCCGTAGGAAGGCTCCGCGGGGGTGTCTTGACACACCGACACACTCGCACTCACTCATGCACACTCACAGCTCACACACACCCCAGGCTGAGGGCCTGATCCTGCAAACCCGCCTCCCCTCCTGCAGGAAGCTCCCGGCGCTGGGGAGGCCCGTCCGAGCGAGCCGAGCTTACTCGGGCGAATAGGGACGCCCGGGGCCGGGGCCGGGACCGGCTTAATTAGAACCAAATCCCGCAGCGCTCTGCAGGGCGGCCGGGCCGGGGCTCCGGGAGCGGGGCTGGGGCTCATCCCCACGTTGCCCTCGGCTGCCAGGCTCTGGGGCGGCTGCCGCGGGAGAAGCTCTCCAACGTGTCCTTCTGCCATCGCTGGGAATGATGGTTCCTTTAAGCTCTTACAAATTGCAAAAGTTGAGGAAGACAGAGAAATAATTAATGTATTAAAACAAGCAGAGAATTCCTCAGGAGGCACCTTATCAACTCCAGCCACACTGGCTTCATCCCTCCTCGTATGCTAATGCCCCGTGACGTCATCGGCGCCAGATTGAATGTGAATCAGTTATGAAATTATTAGTTTTAGCTTAAAAAGCAATCTGGCTCTCCCGCGAGTGGGCTTTGCGTTGCTGAGGGTTCTCGCTCCATGTCCTCTCCATGTTATGCACACACAGTAGTTGCGACTTTCCTGTCGCAATGAATCAATATTTCCAAAGCACACATCCGAACGGGGGGTGATGTAAAGAAACCCATAGATTAATTGGGTCCCGTTTCGGAGACGGCTGTGTCTATCGATACACACTTTACACCCGAAACCAGACACTCGGATTTCCTCCTACTTTTCAGGTAGGCAAGAGCTCCTTGTGATTTATTTCTGTTAAGATCCCACAGAGGGGGTGTGATTCTTTGCCAGCGTCTGCGAAAAAATACCCAGGAGTGTTTGCTTTTGCTCGCGATGGAGGAAAATGGGCCAGAAAGGGGGGAAATACAGAAATTGTTTGCTTGTTTGTTTCAAGTAGAAAGATTTTTATTTGGAATTTTGAAAAGGAGAGAATCCCAGCGGTGGAGGGCCAAGGGATCTGAGCGGGGAACAATGGGAATTAACACCGTTTCAATCGCTGAGGCCACTCTAATTAGATGTCTGGGTCCGGCGAGATCAAATACCTGAATCTAAACCCCTCGGCTCGGTTTCTTTCGCTTGCAAATGCTTCTGAAAAACGGTTCTTGAAGAAGCCAAGCTACCCCCAAATTCCCCGGAGTCCCTTTCGAAGAGTTTGGCCAATAATAACTTTCTCTACGGGTTAGGGGGACTGGTGCGTCCCCTCCTCGGGGTGGCCGCCGGCCCCGCCGCCCCTGCCCGGTCACCCCCTGTAACACCCCCTGCACCTTCCTTCCCCCCGCCCCCCCCGCAATTGGTCTCTTTGGCCGCTTCTTTCTCCCTGTCTCCCCAGTGCAGGCTGCTCTGCTACCATGAATTATGAATAAACTCTTTCCTGGGGAGACTCGCCATCGGCCCCTCGCTCCATTCCCGGGGCTGCGGAGCCCCGGCGCGGAGCTGCCCGGCCCTGGAGAGGGAGATGGCACGGGCCCCAGGTCCAGCTTCCAGCAGCCCCCGAAGGAGGGAAAGAAGGAAAAAGGAAGGAAGGAAGGAAAGAAGGAAGGAAGGAAAGAAAGAAGGAAGGAAGGAAGGAAAGAAGGAAGGAAGGAAAGAAGGAAGGAAGGAAAGAAAGAAGGAAGGAAAGAAAGAAAAAGAAAGAAAGAAAGAAAGAAAGAAAGAAAGAAAGAAAGAAAGAAAGAGAAAGAAAGAAAAGAAAGAAAAAGGAAAAATAAAAAGAAAGAAGTTATAACTGGCTAAGAAGTGAGTTTTCTCACTAATGAAATCCAAAATGAGTGACGAATATGAAGTATTGTAAGATTTCTTCCCTGCTCCCCCGGCACTGATTGGCAATACTTTTTTTTTTCTTTTTTTTTTTTTTTTTTTTTTGTGTTGGTTTGAAAAGCAGGAAGAAATGTAATGAATTGAGTGCTGTCAGAGATGTCTTCTCTGTTGATGTGGTGAATGGCAGTAGCTCCCTGATCCAGTGCAGGTGCAGTAGAGCCGGGGAATAAAAGAGGGGGGCTCTCTGTTCAGTGGAAAAAGCACATTCCCTACAATAGACCACACACTGCCAGCCAGCACGGCATCAGCTCACACTCTCAGACTTTTTTCGCCTCTTTCCACAGTCCTGAGCTCACAAAATGGCTATACATTAGCACTAGTTAGGGTTTGCTTTTAATGAACAGTTGTGACTCCTTTTGACCAACATTTAAATCTGCTGTGCTCTCTCTGAAGACAGGTCTGTTTTGATCACAGGTTTTAAAAAATGGCCCGTTTCCTCACAAGGCGGCTTATTCAGGGCCATCAGTTGCATTTGATTGCAAGAAAAAAAAAGGCTCTCGATTAAAAAACGCATTTTCCAAGTGCTTCCAGTGAGGAAAGTTTTTTTCTCTCTTTTTTTTTTTTTTTTTTTTTTTTTTTTTTTTTTTTTTAATATATAATAAAGTGTTGTGGGGAGGAGGAGAGGCACTGTTTTTAAATGGATGAGATAGTCTAATCCTGCATACGAACACATATTAATCCTGTTTTGAGATAACCTGTCTCCTTTTTGGCTTAATATATTATCCTTATACACGGATAAAAACTTTATGCTCCTATTAATTCGGTCCAGATTGCTTTTCTTGTCTTATTTCTGTCACTTTTTTTTTTTTTTTTTTTTTACTTTTTTCCCCCTCTCAACGATCTGCTCAGAGGAAGCTAGATGGTTACAGTTGGTTACACAAGTTTTATTCGAAATTATTTCCAGAGCGAGGGCTCACTCCTCAGCCAAGGGGGATGATTGATTCTGTCCCTCTCCGCCTCGCATTTGATGTGCCTCGTCCTATCGCGGCCAAGCCAATGAGCTGGGATTTTCATGGCATCCCGGAGCAGCCCTCGCTGATTCCTCTTGCACCTAACCTGCAAGAAGTAGATTAAGCCCTTTTGGATATACTTGCTGATGCATTGCGCTGAGAAAAATTGCTCGGCGTTTGCTTATAGAAACCCATGTCAGTGTGAATGTTCTTTTTCCCCCCCTAATCGTGGTAACAAATAGCATCAGCTCCTGGAACAGTTTGGCAAAGCCATTCTTGCCTGGGTACTGCTAAACGGGAGAAGCTGACAGCTAACCTGGGCTCCGAGTAACCCCCAGTCCCACCCACCCCCACCCCGCAGCTGATAACAAAACGTGTCGGCAATAAATGACATTAGAACTAACAGGCTGATGCCGGTGGGTGCTTGGAGTACGTTTCCAGAGGTCAGATCTTGTCATCCCGTGCACAAAAGAGTGGACCTTGTCTACATGGGAGAGAAGAGATCATATCGATGCTCCTATATGAAAAATACGTCTCGTTTACACTTTGTTCGGGATGTTTCGAAAGCGCCGGAGCATCATCACCTGACAGCGCCTTGTTTACTGCCAACAAGTTGGAGCTCCCCCAGCCCCAGCCTTCGCTCCGCGGCAGCTCAATAATAAACGCAGCGGAGTTGGGGCTTTGCCGGGGGGTGCCCGGCCCCGCCCGGGCAAGGGGCTGCGACCCGCCGCTGCTCCCCGCGCCACCGGACAGCCTTTGTGTCCTCCTGCTGCACACACCCATAATTAATCCTCCTTCTTACCGCTTACATCCCGGACCCAAGGGGCAACTCAAACCTATTTAGATCGCCTTGGTTGGTTGCACAAATTTAAGTGGCAAATGAGTTATAAACCTAATAACTGCTTTACTAAAAATAATTATTTGATTATGGCAGAGGAAATTTGCTGGAGTGCAGGGATGCGGCTGGGTTTGCGTTTTGGTGGTGGTGAGGTTCGTCTTTGGATCGAACTCAAAAGCCTTTTAAAAACATTACTCTGAAAAAAATCCCTAACCAAAACCAAAATTAAAACAAAAACAACAACAACAAAAAAGCACCCCAAAATCCAAATTCTAATTCGGACTTTACATCAATTAAAAAAAAAAAAAAATCGTCCCGGTCCGTGGAGCACCGTGGAACATTTCCCGTGATATTCGAAAGGAGACTTAATTCGTAAACAGAAAAATCAATATAAGATTTGGATGGCTTTGAATTAATTGAAAACAGTCAACACAGGGGACCATTAATCACAAACGCTGGTACCTCTTTCACTTTTTTCCCGTTAAGGACGAAGTTTCTGCGCCTCTTTCAAGTGTATTTATGCTTCTGGTTTTACAAGGAAAAGTGAGGATGCAACAAGACCAGTCGCGTTGTCCTCTCTACACTTTTAACGCTAGCATATTGTTTGATTACTAATTCGAGTTAATATGATCTTTATGGCAACATAACAGTGGATAATTGGCCCTTTTTCTGAACAACAATGTAAATCACAATCGCTTTATTATTTAATAACGTCAAACGCTTCGTTGGATTGGCCCCGACAGAGAAGACCTTTTCTTTCTAGGCAGTGTTGTTGAGAAAGAACAATGCAGATCTAATTGTGGAGATTTCAGAAGTTGGCTCCTGTAAATGAACAGCTTAGATATGGAAGTTCCAGCAGATGTCTGCACTTTTCCCTGTGACAAACCTTGTAACCCCCCTTCCTCCCCCTCTGCCCCGTCCTCCCCCCTCCCCGACTTATTGAAGATTTTTTGTTCTCACATCCTAGCAACAACCTAAATCTTCCAGTCGCGAATACACCCCTTTCCCCTCGTTGCTATACAGCCCTCAGATGGCCGCCTTAAGCGTACACACCAAATTAGCGCTTGGCCCAAGGCGCGCTCGCCCCTCGCTCGCCCCATCAGCTGCGGGCCCGGGGGGGTGTCGGGCCGGCGGGGGCAGCCGGGGGGCTTTGAGCTCTCGGCGCTGCTGTTCGCCACCTTCTTGCCAACCCTGTAAACGTGCTGGCGGTTTGTTTTGCAACAGTTGGAGGCGACTGCGAGTTTTGCACGCCGTTATGTGGCAGGAGACGTGTCAGGGCTCGCCAGCCCCGAGGGGGCGGCGGGACGGGCCCCCCGGCGACGCCCCACTCTGTGCCGCCCGCTGCCCTGGGGGGCTCCTGCCCCTTCCCCCCTAGTCCGGCCCCATCGGCCCAAACCCTCCCGCTCCACCGTGACATCAGCAGGAAGCCTTCCCCGAGGGGGGCACGGCTGCGAGGACAGGGCTCCAAGAGAGAAGTTGAGCGACTTCTGGCAGGGGAGGTCGCGCACCCCAGCGCACATCCGCTCTCCTGGCGCGCTGCCCCAGCTGCGCGCTGCCCCGCGGAGCGCCTCGAGCTTTGGGCGCTGCGCGGGTTTTTCCCTTGCGCTGGAGGAGCCCTGCCTGGGATGGGCCGGTCGGGGTGTCGGGACTCGCTCCCCTCCTCACCGCTGGCCCCTCTGAGGATAATTCCGCGGAGTGGAGTTGATTTGGCAAAGTTCTGCGCTGGGCGCTGGCAGCGCTGCGGGGCTCCCGCCCCGTCGCAGCTCCCCCCGGCCCCAGCAATGCGCGCTTTGCTGCGCCAGAAGGGCCCGTCATCGAAGGGGGGTGGGGGAAGGGGAACAGGCAGGACTATGGGGACCAGCCCTGTGAGCAGCCCATCTCTGCCAGGGCTGCCAAGAGATGAGGTGGATACACCGAATTCGGGATATTTTCCCTTCCTTCACTGTGTTGTGTTTATTTTTAAAAATTTATTTATTTATTTAATTTTTGACAAACCAAGCTACATCCTCTTGCGCCACCAGTTCGGCGAAGCCCCTTTCTGCTCTCTCCCGGGGTGCTCCTGCAGCTGCCCGGCGCAGCAGCCACCAGGTCTCAGCGATGCTGTGCCTCGGAGCTGCCCGGCCCCCGCCCGCTCAGCCGGGCCGTCGGCGGGCACCAAGCCCCGGGGGCACCGGCCTCACACCTGCGACGGGTGGGGTTTTCGTTCGTTTGCAAAAACCCACTCGAGGGAAGTATTGAAAACACAGACTTGATCACTAAAATTACAGGAAAGAGAAATCCAGATTGAGTGACTCTCCCTGCCTGTAGCCGTGGGAAGCGGTTGATGAATCCCTGTTGACCTTTGAGCTTTTTCTCCTCGAGTGGGTGGAAAATCTTGATTTTTTTTTTCTGTACCTTTCACGGCTTGTTTGTTTGTTTTACAACTTTACTTTTCCCCACTGACATCACCTGACGGGGGGGGGGGGGGGGGGGAGCACCGCGCACACTGGATGCTTCCCGTGGGAGTGCGGGGCAAAGAGGGGGCGCAATAGGGAGCGGGGGTCGCCGGGGCTCTCCCGAGCGGCAGCCGCAGCCCCGCGGCGAGCCAAGGGTTAACCGTGCCCGCTCTGGGGCTCTGCTCAGCGATGGGTGAAACCGCGGGACTTCCCCCAAATGCCTTCAAAAAGCGGGCGATCTCCCGGTGCCCCGAGACCCAGCGGGCCGGGCCGGGCCGGGCCGGGGGCGGCCCGGGCGGCCGCCACTCCCCCGCAATGAGCTCATTTCCATGTCTGCGCCTCCCGCAACTGTGAGAAAATCCGCCGGGACATCCCGCGTGCCGATGCTGCCCGGGCTGCCCCGGTCGCCCCGGTGACAGAGCCCGGGGGGAACTAGATAAATAAAATAAGGCAAAACTTTTCCCGGACCTGGCACATCGCAGATTTTCGAGAGAGGGGAGGTGGAACCCACGCCCATGGGTGTCGTTCGTGGGGCCGGGCTCCCTGGACACTCGCCTGGAGCCGTGCGCGGCGTGGGGGCAGGGAATGGTGGTGCAAAAGTGCCCAGGGACAGTCCGGGAGGGGGAAGGGAGCGCTGAACAGCCCCACACTTATCAATAACAAGATGTATAAATATCAAAGTGAAGGAGCCCGAGTAAGTCTTTCTAGAAGCGCGGAGGAAGCTTAAGCAGCTTTCTTTAATGGTGATTTGTAGCTCTGTAAGGGGCACGGATAGCAAATACCCTGCAGGTGCATGTTGTAACACTGCCATCCGGACTTTAATGTAGATTACTCTCCAACTCGTTTGATCGGTCCTTTGAAACCCTTTACAATTGCCTGTGACGAACCGCCAGTCTCAGTTTTTTTTTTCTTTGAATAATGCCTTAAGGGTAAGTCCTCGGGGCTTTTAAAGATCTCCAGCACATTTTAAAAAAAAACACGTTAGATTTTTACTTTAGAGCGTGGGTCTATGTCTCTCAACTTGGGGCTGTTAACAGGCATCTTTTAAATCATTAATCATCTAATAGCCATCGACCTTACTCTAGAAAGGATCTTCTAAAGACCTCCAAACATTTCTGTAACATTTGGGATCATAGTGGTTAAAATTTAGGAGTCAAACAGCCCATCCGTCCTGCTGAAGCCCTGGAGCTGGTGGGTCTCCGGTGTTTATGGACTGTCTGCTGGGTAAATCTGCGCGGAAGGCCTTTTCCCTGGCTATTGAGAACCCCTCAGGGGTGGGTTTAGAGAGCCAACCCGAAGAGTGATGCAGGGGAGAAGCCCAGTCGGGGGTCCCTCCTGCTTTCCTGCCGAATATCTCCCATCCCGCCCCTGCCCTGGGACCTTCACCCGCTGCTGTGTTGATGCCTTCTAGCAAACAGTGAGCGGTTTTGGGGGGCTTAAAAAAAAACCCAACAAAACCAACCAAAACCAAAAACGAGAGGACACAAAAAATGCCGCAGATTCTTCCACTCTCTCCGCAAATAACGTTTAACCTTTAATATTTATTCGTTACTATTAATTCAAAAAAATAATTACTGAACTTTTGGCCCTTCAACTTCCACAAGCGGCGCTTTGTTTCTCTAAAATAAACTTGGGAGAAGCGATCCTCTGTATTAAACTAGGGATTTGAATTAAAGGCCCATTTGGGACACTTGAGACTACAAAGGGTTACACATAAATAAATGCCACATTTGCCTATTGCAAAAGTTTTTTCTGTCCTTTCTCAGTCACAACAGGGGAGGAAAAAGCCATCGTTTATTATCTAGCACTGGGCAGGAGCAGCCCCTCCAGACCGTGCTCTTAGATTTGGCCGGCAGAAGAGGGACTCTTTTTTCCCCCCCCTCAACAGCAGCTCCTTTTGTTCTCTAGATCTCTTTCCCAATTTCAAGCTTCACTTGCAGATCCTAAGTTTGTTTGTTAATGACGCTATTACCATCTGGCTCGTCCTACTTTCCAAAAGATATAAATCTCCCTAGTTTCATTGCCTACATTATCATTTAAGTGCCACCATAGCTGGAAGAAAAATATGCTTTCAAGGCTGCAAATTCTCTTGCACGGAGTAAGTTCCCCGGGCGCGGGGCTGCCGCCCGCCCCGCCAGGCTGCGGGCCGCTTGGGAGGGATGCGGCCAAATGGATTTCACCTTGCAGCGATGCTGGGAGAGGGGGCGACAGTGCGATTTAAGTTTTCCCCCAGAAACTTAAGTGAATGTTTCGCCCCCCCTTCGTCCCTTTTGTGGCTGTTTAATGCATCTGGCTACTTTGAACCGTTATCTTCGGCGGGGAGAGGGCAGGATGGGTCCTGCCCCTGGCAGGCTCCTGTTTGCCCTTACCCAGCGTGAACCCCCGTCTCTCAGACATAAGTACATATTCCATACGTGTGAATAAACCTTTCCCACAGGCGTCGTACAGTAAAGGGAAGAAAAGTTTGGGCTCCTCTTAGTGCAAAGCGGTTGCAGATTCGTGTGCGTTTAAGCATAAAGGGACGGGGGGAGGGCGAGAAGGGATGGGGGAGGGAGTTGGGTCGGTTTGTGTATGGGCTCCACAATGACTCTATTTATTCGCTGCAACCAGCCTGGGCAGATTGAATAGGGGAGAGAGAGACACTCAGCCTTCCCAACGCGTGGGCTTTGTGGGATCTAGTCCCCACTAGCAGATTTCGACTGCTAATTTCCCATTCTGCGGGGTCTCCTGAGAGGAGACACGGCCGTGCCCAGGAACTACCTCTCGCCCAGACACTGTCCGTATTTCTAGTCCTTAACCTCTCCACGTACAAGTTTAGCGACAGAAGTTTAAAAATTTATCGTTTCTTTGCGAGGTCTCCTGCAACGTTTCTGCGGGAGAAAAAAAAAAAGCGCCAAGCATAGTATTTAAATATATGTGTATACGTATGTATATGTATAAGTACATGTACATGTATATGTATGTGTATGTGTATATATACACACACACACAATATAGTCAGGCGAGGAAAAAGATACTCCTTTAATATGGGAAAGAAACCCAGGGATTTTTTTTCCCGAGTGATCTAATTGTTATAAATAATTACGGATGAAAAGAAAACTCACTTATTATGCACTTCTAATACTGTGACTGCACAAGAGAGAAAGGGGGCCAAACTAGTGATTAATTAATATCGCACTGGCGTAGCTATTTTCTCGCGAAAGGCCTTTCCCCCCCTCGCTGCTACCGAGTTATCATTCCAGCTCGAGTCATGTGTAGCCAGGAAGGGATCTTGTTTATAAATTTATATGACGACCTTTTCTTTGTGTGTACTCTAAAGTTGATATGGACAAATTGCAGAGGTATACAATTTAAGTAGATGCACTTTTAATCACCGATCATTAAAATGGTTATGTTAAATATACTCAATTACATGCATGACTTCACCCTAACAGTACTTTCTATTCTCCCAGCTGCTCACGTATTCCTTAACTATAGTCAGCAGAAGAAACTCGATTATGCTGAATCCATACATTTCTATGGATTTCATCAGCCTAATTAATGCTTCAGTGTGGTCCATGTGTCTGAATGGTCCCTTTGCTATTACTTGGGTAAGGAGGCAGTGCTGGAATGCAGAGGGTCTTTCTTTCAAAGATACCCATGGGGGTCACTCTAGGACTCTAATGGCAAAGGTAGCAAGTGTTAAATAGCAGAAACATGCAGAGAAAGGGAAGGCAGCGATGTAAAAGGGACATTGATACTGTAGGTATGCCCAACAGGTCAGTGATGATAATTAAAACGCTTAAAGAAGAAAAGGTAAATGGAAAGCTTCCACAATTCGCAGCGTGCCTGGTAAAAAGCAAACGAACCAGCCCACAGAAACGCACCTCGCTGATCCTGATGAAAAAAAAAAAAAAGTTGACAGCAGATTTTTAGACTAAATAACTACCAGGGCAGCCTCTTCTGCGAGCACAGTGTTTGAATGCCTCGTCCCTTCTCTAATTTTCTCGTTGTCGAAATGCAACGTGTCAGGGAGAGGATGCCCGGCCGGGCAGAGCGGGCGCTCCCACGCTGCCGGTCCTGGCACCACCGGGGCTTCCTGCAGTCCCCCGTCACTGCAGATGCACACGGAGCTGAGGGAAGCAGCTCTCCCCCTCCTCTCCTCGGCTTTCTTCCGAAATGAAGAAGCGATTAAAATGAATGGGATGTTGCAGCTTTAGGGGAAACAGCCAATGGCTGCTTTTATAACACATCTTCCCATCTTAGCATTTAACGGGATATAAAAGGCAAGAGCGAGTCCTCCTATTCCAGCAACATTTTAATCGACGAGAAATGCATCGAAATGTATTTTTTTTTGTTCCCACCTGTTGCAGTAGAAGCCCACCTGATCACACCTTTCTCTGGCTGCTGGGAGACGTGAGGGAAAACCAGAACTCTTTCTTGTCACCCACTGCACTACCAGAAAGGTGGTGATGAACCCCGCATCTCTTCCCTGTTTCTCCACTAAGCAATCAACATCTTAATTGTCCTAACTTCGAGTCGGTGTCTCGCTTCAGCCTTCATCCTTCAAGAGAGAGAAAAAGCAGGGAAGATTTCAGATCTATAACCAAATTATAACCTAGGAACTTTATGCTTGTCATGCTAATTTAATGACTTTTATAGTAAGTGTAGACTTTCTGTCTTTTGAAATTAGCTCTTCAAAACGCTTTGTGTAATGACAGGCACTAGACATAAGAGACAAATGCACAAGCAATAGTGGGATAATAATCTGGCAAACACTGCGCCATTTAATATTAAAATGGAGAATAAAGTTGAATCTCAGCATAGATGTACATCGTTGTCTGATGCCATGTCTCCACATCTGGACTCCAGAGTGACCCGAGGGGGGGGGGTGTCCTCCAACAGCCGCCGTGCCTGAGTTCACCTAGAAAATGAGCAAATACCAGATGTGGAGTACAAAATAGTACTTCACCTAATACAGGGTCCGTTTGCTTTCTGGTGGTGCACACACGTGTCTGAGCGCTGTAAATATCCTGATGTCGACAGGCTGGTTCTGCTGGGCCCAGCCTCCCACTCGGCTCCCAGGTGGGGGGCGTGTGGGAGGGTATACATGCTGCGCTCGCAGTACAGGGCTCTGAACATATCCCCTCCCTCCTTAAGAGCGTTTGTGTGCTCCCATGTTATGAGTGGTCCAGAAATCTGTCCAAGAGATGGTCTTGATAACAGACGGAGGGGTAAACCCAAAGCTATAGGTATATTGCAATCTGGGCGACTCACTCATTGCCTATAATTGTAAATAAGGTAAGTTCACACGACGATCGAGTAACGAGGGAACAAGAGCCCCATTTTAATCAGGTGGTTATCTCTCCTTGGTGGAGATCAGAGCTCCATCGCTCCTGGCCTTCTCATTGTGCCCCCCTGCTGGAAATGACAGCTCCTTCAGAAATAGCCAACTTGGTCCCTGGATGAGATTTCAGCTCTTTTGCACTACACATGTACCAATTGTCATTTTACAGCTACAGCAAAACCTCTAAATTATATAAGTGTATAAACTCGTCCTCATTAAATCCCCCCTTTTGGATAGCCTCAAGGTTGGAGAGTATATTACTGTAAGCCAAAGGAGACTTAAATTATATCCAGATCGGGATTGAAGTGTAGTGGCACTTAGGCACACTCCTTGTCTCAGCTACAGAGGTTTTATTTTTCCCTTTAGAGTCTTATGATATTACAAATGCAACAGTTTCCTTATGTAAAATCAAACTATCTGAAATCCTGTTTCTTGGTTCAGCCTACGGGGCCCTTTGTGGTGAGGACAAAAACACAAAGATATGATCAAACACCATAGACCAAAGGGGAATTTATCGTTCATCTGAGAGAGCTTCCTAATTTGAAGCTAAAGCCCTCCCCTTCCAGAAAGCATCTGAACATGCTGTGTAAGTTGTTTTCCTTGTGTGAGAGTAAATCGGGGGTGCAGAGCGACAAGGGGCCGAGGGCAGTGGTTACCTCGCGGCTTAGAGCACACCCTGCCCGTGGGTTGATTTTTCCACCCAAGCTGATACAAAAATAAACATTTCAGTGGGAACCCTGTGCCCACGTGAGCCGGCCCCGCTGTCGCCCCAGGGGCACGGCCGGGTTGGGGGCTCTGCCCGGGGCCCTCCCCGTCCCTCATCTCCCTGTGAGACACCCCGAAAAGGCTGTGCTGAGTCCCCCTGGGGATAGAGCTGCCGGCTCCGGGGTGAGGGGCACTGCGGGGATCGCCCCCCAAAGCTGGGCTTGTCGGGAGGGGGTCGCCTCCCCCCCTTCTCCAGCCCTCGCAAGAGGGTCAGTGGTTTAACCAGGCGTCACCAGGACTTCGTTTTATCCTCGGCCCACTGAAGCGTGTGGCTTTTAGTGACTGATGGCCGCTGTGGCTGTACGCGGCACAGTTGCTCTCACGGTGCGTGCTCCAGATGGGCACGTCCCGCAGGCTCGGGGCGGGGGGGCACGGCCGCTTTGGAAAGGCCACCGAGACACTGAGATTTGTTCTGGGTCAACCCTCCCCAAACGCCAAAGTTGGGAAACAACTTTCGCAGCGTGTGTCGGGGAGGGAGGGAGCGGCAGTGGAGCGGCAGCGGGTGCCGCGGTGCGGGGCACCGGGGCTTGGGGCTGCCGGGCTTGTGGGCCACCGGGGCTGGGGGCTGTCCCCCCGCCTGCCCCGGAGCTTCGCCCCCGTTCTTCTGCTCAGTTCTTCCTCCCCGAGCCCCGGACGCGCAGACAGCACGTTTCCAAACTTTGAAATGCCAAATCACGTTATTGCTGTGGCAGGAGGCTGCTTTCGTATCTGTGACAGCTGAGTTTTCCCCATCGATTATGTGACACTGCAGTTCATTTACACAGCTCAAAAGCTTAAAGACACTGGAGGAGCCCCCGGTTTAACCCGAAATCCTAACAGAAAGTGAATCAACTTTCTGACCAGTGTTTAAACTGATAGATCAGAACTTAATTCGGAGAGACAGAAAGGGAGAGAAACGACAGCACGGATTTATCTAGCCCAGCGTCCTTCGCTGAAACTTTAGAAACTGCGGCGTGGAAAATCCAGGGCCGAGATGCTAATGAGAAGCAGCGCGTTGGGTGTCCAGGGGTGTTATATATTTCAGAACTCAGATTACAGGGCCTGGGTTTTTGTGCGGGTGCGTGAAATAGGTGCGTGGCCCGAGGTTGCCGAGTGGCACCGGGCTCCGGGACGTCCCTGCGCGCGGGTCCGGGCAGCAGCTCCCGGCCGGACAGGCACCTCCCGGGCTCGCCCAGCCTGGAGCGCCCCGGCCCCGCCACCGGGCAGCAGGGAGGACCTGGGGGAGAGATGGGTGTCGAGGGGGGTGGTTGACATTTTCCTCTCTCCCAGGGGGACGGGATCGTCCCCCTTCTGCTGCCAGGTCCTTCCCTGGGCTTCTTACAGAGGGGGCTTTCCAGGAGCCAGCCCAGCGCCCGGTCCCTGCTGCTCCCTCCCCTGTCCTCGCCGAGGTTTCATTACTTGCTGTTAGTGCCTGGAAACAATAAAGGATGTGGCACTGGGCTTTTATTGATTATTTGTCACCCTGTATTTGTCAGTTTCAATAACTTTTCCTGAAGTTTTACTTACGGGCACTTGAGCTTTCGGATTAGGCCAGCTCTGCGGATTGCAGTGAGGGGTAATTATCCGCTGGCCTGCTTCCCTGCAGCCGGAGAGAAAAGAGCATTAACGTATAGAATGGGCAGGATCCGGCCTGAGCCCCCCCTAAAGCGCTGCCCGGGCGAGAGGCGGGAGCAGCCGCGGCCCTGCCAGCTGCCCCCCGGCCCCCCCGCCGCCCCCAGCCCCGGGGTGCGCCGAGCCCGCGCTCTGTCTCCGGGGGCCCGGGGCGGGGGGCTCACCCAGGCCCCCGGAGCCCGCCCTTCTCTGGGTTTTAGAGGCGAGAGATCAGCCCTCGAGAGACGGTCCCGCACTCGGGAGGGGGGACCCACTGCGCTGGGGCCCGAACCGGGGCTTTCGGCCGCGGCCAAATCCCCGGGATTCAATTAAAAAGCTGGCTCGCGCCGCTGGCGGGGAGGTGAAGCCGGGGGATTTGTATTATGAAGATCGACTCTTCAAAACTGCCCGCCTGGCAGCCCGGCCGCGCTCCCGCCGGCGGAGGGGACCCCGCTGCCCCGGGCGCCCCGGCCGGAGCCCCGCGGGCGGCGGCGGAGGAACCGCGGCGGGGGCTCTGGGGACCCGCGGGAAGGGGAGGGGGGCCGTCTCTCGCAGCCTTTTCAGAGAGAGGGTTCAAACCTTCCTCGAGAGAAAAGACCTTATCCCTGACCATCTTCGTCCTTTAATAAGTTTCTGCGTATCCCAAGCGATGCCCGCTGCTCCATACGTGCTCCAGCTATACTTGTTTGTAAGCACACTAAAGGCGGGCCAGCATCATCGTTCCCCGGGCTGGCAGGGTGCCTATCGTGTAGAGTATAGCGTTTGATGTGCTGTATCTCATGCCACTGCAAGCGAAGAGACAAGTGAACACAGAGTGCCCAGTTACACGGGATTTAATTACAGCGGAATGCATTCTCCATGCTGATTAGGGGCAAAATCAATCGGGGGCTTATTTGCCACAATGAACCAATAAAAAACCAATTTATTAAAGCAATAATCTCATCCCCAAATGGTCTAAATATTATTGTTTCAATTGCATTGAGGGAATTCGGACTGAAAGTGTTACACAGAGAACATCAGGGAGTTCTACCCCATGAATTCAGTAAGAGTTTCTAACCCCTTTCCAGAAGCTCCCTTATGACTCAGAGATCTTTGAAACAGGGGGCTGAGTTCCCCCACTTTGGGTCCAGGTGTCTGGGTTGCTGTAGTACCTATATGGTAAGATGCTCTGTGGTCTGCAGCTGTCTATGCTAAGAAGCAAACATAGTATACAGTTTCCCACTAGGTCTTAAGGATTTCCTGCTTTCCAGTGATTTATATGTGCAATTCCTAGAAGAGTGTAGGCCACACAAAAGATCCCTAAGCTATAGGCCAAGATAAAAGCCTTGTGATATTGTTAGAAAAGCATCTTGAAATGTACCAAAAAATTCTCTAGTGGAGATGAGGGAGAAAAGTGTCCCCTGAGGAGGGTGCTGAGCACCAGGACCTGGTTGGGGTGTAGTGCTCTGTCTCTCCCTCTCCCACATGAAATTGGTCCCATCTCATGATGGACTTGCAGTTTGCAGAGTGCTCCCCTGGGAAATCAGTGGGAGGCTGGTGGGTGTGCTGGCGATGCAGCGCTGGTGGGCCAGGTCACACTGGGAACTGCGGGGTCCACTAGAGCTTAAAGTCTGTGACTCAGGAGATGCTGATTTTGCTTTACAGCTTTCTGTAACTCCAGTCATCTCTGTCCCAAACCGGAGAGGACCTCATTTCCTGCTCAGTGCTCTGCCAACCACAAGGTCTTTTCATAAGGCTGCCAGGGGTGCCTGGCTGCGGGAAGGACAGTCAGTGTTTGTCACCAGGGAATGAGCTGGCATCATAGCTCTGATCTGAGTCAACAACCTGGCTAGCCCTGAGCATGACTTCATAAATCATGGTATCTAATTGAAAGGCACATGCTTATACCTACAGTGTTGTTCAAAAAGAATGCAAAAAATAAAATAAAATGCAACAAACAGATCTTTTCTCCCCACTAGGCTATTAATCAGTCACCTGATTGTTTCGATTTACATTATTTCATGCAGAGTAAAAAAGGGAAAACATAAAACCATCTCGTATAGCCGTAACAAAAACACAAATGAAAAAATTCATCTCCTAATGAGAGGATTAGCCCTTTTCTAACACATCCTTAATAATAGGAAAACAATCTTTAAGTGTTTTTAATTTAAATTGTTTTCATGTTTAATTCAAAATTGCTAAATAATATTATCATGCATCTCTGTATCTATTTAGCATCGAGGCGTATGATATTTCAAAGCAATTGAACCAGTCTTGAAAGGAGAAAGAGTCCTGTACTGTGTCTGTATTCACTTTTTTTTTTTAATGTTAGTTAACATACATATGCTGGACTGACTTTTTCTCATCCTTCCAGCAGAAATGAAAAATAAATCTGGAACAAAAGATCAGTAATGTGCTTTTTTGCTTTCCATACCCAAATCTCTTGCTTTATTTTTTCACCCACAGGGTCTGCGTGATCTCCTCCCATGAGAGGCAACTCAGCAGCTCGGTCCCCTCTGCCATCTCAGCACTGCCAGTGGAAAAGCCCAGGAGGAGCAGAGCAGTGGCTGAGCAACAATTTGAATATTCATATTTAACCCTTCGAACAACAGAAGATACTTCAGAACCATGTGTGAGACAAAATACCATTAAAGTTTCAATCATTAAATCTCTGTTTAGCTGTACTCCAGAAATGAGCAGTTCATAACAAATGGGAAATACTGATTGACAGTTTGCCATCAGGAGCCCTTAAGCAGGATTTTTCCAGCTATAATGCAGTGTACTCTTCAGTGCTCCCTCTTGCGAGATGCTATTTCAAGTATAGAAGCATGAGGAAAATTTACATAAAAGCTTTGTATATAATACATGATTGCTATGAAATTAAGAAGCACCAGTTTTCCCATTATTGTTTTAGAAATGAAGAGTGCACTTTGTTTTCTTGTTTACTTAGTGTGCTCTGTGATCCCTTGATGTGTTTCAAGTGTTTTCTGTCAGCATCACGAGACCTTGCTTACCTGCTAAATCTTATGTGTGAAATGATTAGTGTTCTAAGTGCCTGAAAAAAACAACAGTAATGATGTCAGACAACTTTTGGGGTTTTTTTGCTTTTTCCTCTTAAATAATATTTCATGGTATATTAAATAGGTTATGCAGTCTCTTCTTAAGAGCCCAAAGCAATATATTGCTCCATAATGTTTCATCAGGCAGATAGTTTTCAAGAGGAAAAAAGACAAATGCAGCATAGAATCCTCTCCCTGAGCCTTTTCTCAGTTTGTTCTCAATTCAGTAAGGAATGGCAGTAATTTGCAGAAAGATACAGAAAGAAAAATAAATATTATTTGACAATAAACCTCTTAGTGTGTCATTCGCGATCACTGGCAGATACTAGAAATGCTACTCGTTAAATCCACTGAGCATTATTTTTTCAGAAGTTGAAATGTTTTTAGCCAAACTGCTTTCTTGGTGTTCACATTGGATATACCAGTTAGAGCCAGAGCAGCCCAAGGAGAGAAGCAAACAATTAAAACATTTACGTATTTGATTCTTGAGGGATATCCCTACGAGGTAGATTTTAACATTTTTTTTCTTCTTAATTTTTTTTTTCAGTAAGAAGGATAAGCTTGGAGTGCCCAGTCACCGTGGTAACTGCCAGAAAAATTCTCCTGAAGTTTGAAGAGGTCAGCTAACGGGGTCAACAACTCTGGCCTCTCTCTGAGCTGGGCCTGGCAGGCTCCATCCTGCGGTTGGGGTGTTAGCACAGGCTGAGCCCTGGGAGGTGGACCATTCCAGCTCTGATATAAATTTTTTGAGTCAGTTCACGGCCTGGACTCTCCAGGTGGCCTCCAAAATCGATTGTGACCTTGTGACCCTGTCTAACGGAGGCATAGCATCCAACCTAAGTAAGGATTTAGCCAGGAACGACAGCTTTCCACTGAGTGTTATTGGGGACAGTACAAACAGTTTGGGAAGCAAGGAGGTAGGTATGAGGAGTAGAGGTCATTAAAAGCATATTAAAAAACTATTTTAAGAATCCTTGTTAGTTGAAAGTTTTTATTTGCAGTAACCATTCCTTAAGTAAACCCTTCTGGAAACTATTTTATCCTTCCCTAACAATATTGTATCAAGTACTTCAGTGCATTATTATATGAAAAATTAATACTTTACATATTCCAAAACAAATGAATATTTTATTTACCTCTGGATTTTGAGCTTGCAAACGAAGCTGACTGATGTGTGTTAAACTAGATGTCTATAAAGTACGGGTTTTTTCTTTAATATCATAAAAACTAGGAGACTGCTTAATAAAGTGGGTTATTTATTTCTGGTAGTAATTTCCCTAATATGTGCATTCTTTTAAGATTCAAAAGTGTCTTAATCCAAGTAATTTTATTTTTAAAATAGGAAATTAAGTAACCTCCAGAATATAGTGTGGAATGAAAGTGTGAGAGTTTCACAGAGCTTTCCTTTACAGGTTTGCAATACAAATAGACAAGCCACAAATTTGATTATGTAGGAAAAATTTCATAGAAAAAAACCTGATCATGCTAAGATCTTATTTATAGAGAATGTGATACTTTTTCCTCTAGGATTTTAAACAATAAACTATGTGGGAGAGGGAGAAGCTTTTGCAGACCTCTGATTTTTTTATCAAATCTAGAAGCTTGCCCTTCTGAGCAAGTGGATTTGCTCTTGTGTTTTGTTCCCACTCCTACAAACCCTCACGCATTGCTCATATGAGTAGTTGCTGGTCACCATATGAGTAAGTGGAACTACACTGAGGAGCAGTCTCCCAGTTGGAAAGTGCTCTCAAAATTTAAGTGACTTTAAAACTGCTCTGAAGGAAGAAAATTGTTTCAGTATTTGTTCCCAGTCTTGGAAAAGCTGTGTGAACGTATCCCAGTAAGAATCTTGCCCAAACACTTCTTGTGCCTTGCAGGAGAGGGCCTGGCTCTGATGTCCCTCTTCCAGTCGCTTCCCTTTTGAGCAGTTCCCCCAAGGTTGGAGGGGCTGCACAGATGGGTCTATGAAACACAGTTCAGGAAGAGCATCTGCACTATGGGCTAAATATCATTGTACTGCTGAGAAGTCCCACATGTTACAACAGCTAGAGTATCTGACATTTACTTGCAGTTAACACCTTGCTCTGCAGAAGATCCCTCCAAATCCATGGATGTCTGTTGGCCAAGGTCCTACCTCTCATAGGGTTGGCGTAATCTGCTCCAGTGGGGTTGTTTGAAGATTAAGAGGAATAAGAATAGGGGCTGAATTGTGCCATAAAATAATTTAGGACCAACACCTGCACATGCAGATATCAATGGTGACACTATTTAATTCTACCCTGAATGCTAATCATAGTTTTGTGTTGTCAGTGGTTTTTAACAGAGCTCTGTTGAAAACAATTTATTGCCATTAGGAAGCGTGTTGATTCAGGGGAGTGCCTTGTGTGACTGAGATTGGCATGATGGAGCCTACGGCCCTCAGTAAGGAACAGCACATTTTCTTGTTTTTAAGAAAAAAACATTTAAAAATAGGACTGTGAATAGCTGGAAGATGAATCTTCAGTATTTCAAAAAGTATCTGCAGAATTTTTAACAGATTTTTTAAAAATATACCGTCTTTGTAATGTCAACATTCAGTGACCAAGTTCTACCTGATAAACAGAGGATCACTTCTCTGTTGATGACACATCTATTCCACTGGAATTTTGAATGAAAATTACCCCAAATTTGCCCCAAAGCATCTGTCTTGGAATGAGGAACTGTTGGCAGAGGCGACAATGAGGAGACCTGAAGAACTTGGACTTGCTGTGATTCTTCAGTGTTGACTTTTTGTAGGTCCTATGGAATTTATTATCATCTGCAAATCTACAAACATCACTTGAAAGAGGTCCTGGACTTGCGTGTTTTGTATCTCTTCACAGTGTTCAGCTGTTCATCCACATCCAGGGGTGGTAGCAGTAGCTGCAGTGGGACAATTGTTCTTCCTCTTCCACGTCAACGCAGTGAAGTGCTCACTCAGCTTCATCTGATTCCTTGGAATACTTTCTGAAGAGCAGGCTAGTTTAGTTTCAGTGGAGTGATGTATATGAATGGGCTTAAGGCAGTGCTAGAGATAAACAGTCAGAATTACCAAAGTCTGTGGTAGTTCCCAGCCCCTATCCTATGGATCACTGGTAATCTATGAGGCCTTGGCAAGTTTGCTGTGGGTGGTCTGTGAAATTGTATTAAATAGTAATCATAGTTCATAGTCTTCTATTAAAATTTTTATGAGAAGAATATGTGACAATTTGCAAGAGAATCTGTGATCAAAGAGTAATGTACTAGCCTGAAAGCTCAGAGGATATTTGCTGTACAGGAACAGATCTCAACTCATGGGCCATGAGGCATTAGAAGGCATTTTGTTAATGTTTTCAGATTAAATGCATGCCCAATTAAATTAATGCATTTTATTACCCCTGCAAGCAAGCAAAACAGCAACAAAAAAATCGACTTCAAAATAAAACGAAGAAAATAGAAGTAATAAATGGACGTTGAAGCCTTGGCCTGGTTTGTGTTTGCTGGTGTCTAAACTCCCCATTTCCCAGCACTTCACAGAGATGGAGAAGCACTGCTGTAGAAAGGAGCACGTTGCCATAGCCCAGATCAGGGCTGGCAAAGGTCTGTGTGTTATGGAGGAAGCAGGGAGAGCAAGGGAGCGCTGGGACTTACAGGTGTGCTAGCAAAACATCCTGAACAAATGCTGCACTTCCTTCTCCTTTTACTTCTTCCTCTCTGCCTTGGGTGTGTGTGGCTGCTGTCCAGAGGAAAAGCCAAACTAATTCTGATGCTTTTTCCTATTCTGGGTGGACTAAGTCAGAGAAGCACTTGCAGAAGCGTTTGTGAAAGGGTTACAATATATGTTGATACCTTAGGAACTATAGGAAGTTCTTAATCCTTCCCTGCCTACAGGACTGTCATTTATAGACCTGCTATTGTCTCATCTTTTATAAGGATGTTTCCTTACATTAAGGTTCCAAGAGCAACCAGACTTTGCCATTGTTCACAGCTATTTCTGTTTGTGGCTTAATGCACATCTAGTATTCTGTTTATGCTTTCACTGCTCTCCTACGCAGCAGACTGTACCTACACCCCTGCTTAGGTGACATCACTCTCAAAACACTCATTTCTGTGTTTCTTCTTTTTTCCCCATGATTTGTCAGTGCATCTTGATTTTGCATTAACCTAGTTTACTACAGGTAACATGATAAAGCACATGGAACTTTATGCATTTGTTTAGTAATTTCGTGTTCAGTTCTTATTTGATAAATTTGCTTATAAAAAAGCTTTTATATGCTGTTTTTCTACCAGGTTGAATCCTTTTTATAAAAAAAAAAAAAAAACCAAACCCTCTTACTATATAACAAGAATGAATTCAGCCATGAGCAGACGAAATGGAAGCATAGATTATTTTGGATGTAAAAAATTTAGCTTGAGGTTACTGGTTGTTTAATTACAGGATTTTTTTTGTTGCTATTCATACAGACATGCATTGTTTTGTGCTTTGATTTATGTCCAGATCAGCCCTCTTCAGAACCCCATTTCTGGCAATCTCAGCAACACGTGGGGGTCTGGCAGCTTCTGCAAACATTGCCATCTTCCCTCCCTGCTCCTTCTGCACTGTTACACCAGCTCCACAGCCTGTCATTTCTCAGGAGCCCTTAATGATGCCTTTCCTCCATCATCTGCCCCACGGCTCTTCCAGAATCAGATGCTTTTGTCAAAGTTTTTCAAGCCAATCTAGAAATAGATACTGAAATAAAGGTAGGTGATCTGGTGGTGGGGTGACGTTCTGTCACTGCCTTCCTGCCCTGCATCGGCAGAGTACAGACCATCTCCTGAGCTCAGCATAAAATAAGAATAATAACAAGAACTTTGCAAAGTGCTTTTATATCCCTGAAAGATTTGATGCAAATTAAAACCCACCTAGGTTTTGTCAAACCTAACTCTACCCAACACTTCACCTTCTCCACTGCTGTCTTTTAGCTGCTGAAGACTTGCTGATAAGCCTTTTAGAGTCAGGCTTTTGTGTCATGCCTTGCATAAAGTGACATTTGGGCTTTTAAACTACTCTTGTGTTTGTAACACACATAGCAGCACTGGTATATGTTTTTTTTTCCACATGCATCCTCACTTTGCAGAATAAAAACCCCAACCCTGAACAAACTACAAACAGCCTGACGATGCGCGGTGCGGAGTGCCCGGTAACCTTTGTGTGCTCCAGGCAGCGCTCAGCTTTGTCGTGGTCATTAGTGGGCCAGCACACATTGAAATGTGTGATCTGTTCCTTCCTGAGCCCCAGCGATGCCTTGCTTAGCAGATCCTCTCGCTGGTGAGTTGCTCTTGTAATTTCCAGTTATGTAACTCATCTCATTTTGTGAATATGTGAATTTAACAGCTGTCAGTGTCAGCAGCGGCTGCGAGGGGTGTGTGCCTTTTTTTTTTTTTTTTTTTTTTTTTGGCAAGCTGGCATTACTCATCAGTCTCATGGTAGTTTTGTTTGAAAAATGCTTGTGTTAGAAAAAGTGGATTTATCAGCTCAGCACTGTATGGTGCTAGCATGCAGCTCAACAAAAGACAAGTGCTCATTTCAGTAACGCTTGCAGCATTTCATGGGGGCCCCAAATAGGCTGAACAAGGCTTCTCTGGCAGCTAACCCCAAGTACAGTGGGAAACTATTAAAGTGGCAGTGTCACTGCCTGGAAAAGGGATTCAGTTCTGTTCCATCATTTATTGCTGCCTTTTTTTTTTTTTTAAGTAAAGACTATTAACTGCATTAGAAATTTCCCTGAATATTGGAGAAAAGAAGAGACCTAACTGAAAATATACTGCTAGAAGTGATTTTTTTCTCATAGTTTCTTGGAGTGTAGACCAAACTGTCAGTCTGTCCTTCCCAAAGTGGGTCTTTTTTATGAGGAAAAATAAGATACTTGCAGCTTTTTCAAGTAATATTACAAAGTCAGTGGTGCTGCAACCTTTCAAGGAGAACTCATTCTATCTTCAAATCAGTTTGTTTTCAGAATGATTTGCTGCACTTACACTTTCTTTTGTAGCTGCTCTTCCAGAATGCACATATAACCTGGAGAGTTTTCTGTATTTAATTGAACGTGTGAGGTGGTTAAAAACACGTTTTAAAAGCAGTATTACATACTGCAAATGTGTCAAACCCTTTGTTCACATTTATTTAAAACAAATGTATTTTTCAGTATTTATTTATTTATTCTCTCTGTTTACAGTCCACACAGATGGTAAAGATAAACCAGTGAGCTTCATTTTTTCTGAAATATTCTCTTACATTTTTAGGTTCTCACACACTGGCAAGATGCTACAAACCCCCCATGACAAAGATCAGAGGGAAATACTTATTTGAAGAAATCTTTGTCATTAGATGTGTTGTAAGTTTTATAAAAGGTTCAATTTCATGAAATGCAAATTCTAGCCTAATTGTTCCTCTGCAAGCCTTTACGGTCTCTGAGCTGCATAGATAATCTGCTACCCGCCTCTACTCAGAGGGTCAGAGCTGGGTGAAACATGTCTTCACACACCAGTTTTTTTTGCTTGTTTACCATAACTTGCATCCAGACAAATGTATTTGAACATGCACGCCTTTAAGGCTGCACAAGGGCCAAACATATCCCCCCGTGGTGACAACCACCCTCAGATATGTTTCTGTGTGTCCACCTCCCACATGTGGGTGTGCTCCAGATGCTGCTGTGGCTGGATGGGAGGAATGGGTGGATGCAGCTCCCATCTCGTCCATCCGCTGTTTCACCGCGGGGAGAGGTGGCTACAGTGAAGTGTCTGCTCTCTGAAAGGACAGAGGTTTGAAGCTATCAGCTCCTTAGATTTGCAGAGACCACAAACTTAAATGCACTCTGGCATTATGTGGTGTCTGCACACACACTGTGCAGCCCCTGTAGCCTCCACATCCCTACCCCAGTGTCCTGCAGCATCCCATGGGCATGCACGAAGCAGCCACCTCTGGACACCAAGAGCTCACTGTGATTAACCTGTTGGCTTTCAAGCACGTGTGAAGACAGCACTGTGGTAGCAGGTAAGATGTTTGTATTTCAGATTGGTACTCAGAAAACTGGATACTTGCTACAGTGTTTCTATAACATGGAAAATTGAAGACCCTTGGTCTTAAGTCAGGCCAGGTACAGATGACATACCAAAATGATGCTTCAGGGAAGCAGGGAAGACATTCAGTTCCTACTCCCTTGACTGGACTAAATTTGAAAGCTATGGAGAGGCACCAAGAGCAAACTGGCAATCCAGGTTTTGGGGGCATGGAAACTTGAAGCCCTTCCATCACTGGTACTCCAGTGACCTCTATCATGTTCCCATCCAGGGTAAAGCTGTGCAGAGACTGCTCACTGCTCTCCTGGGGCTATTAGTGAGTAATATTTCCTTCCAGACTCACTGTACCCTCACATTTGTAGCTCATCCTCTGGCACCTGGCAGAGCAGTCAGGGCCAGATACGACACAAGGCCCTGGTGTGTGTAACTAAAAAATGCAGTTGGAAAAGCCAAGAGGAGGTTATATCAGTGACTGTGTAAAGTCGAGGGATGGTTGTTTTGGCGTGGAGAGCAGGTACTGAACTACCGCAGAAAAGTTGTGATCTTTGACTTGAGTGACAGAGGAATGGGGGACTGGGATGTCTCAGCCCAAACTCCTTAAGACTTGGCTTGATGGGTGAGATCTCGAACACAGCCAGAGACTATGACATTAAAGGTTTTATGAAAGCAGCAGTGCCAGCTTAAAATGAACCTCCAGCATTACTCACAGCCCCAGCAGGTGTAATGTGATCCAGGTAGCCCAAGCCAGTGAGTAAACAAACTGCTGCTTTCTGAACGAGTTGCACTAGAGAAACACTTCTAACTGGGAATTACAGTGGGTAATTGCTATCTGCTGCTATTGAGAGACTGGTAAGAATGGACAGGATCCTATGACTCTAATTCTTCTTATTCCACACGGGTTTTTCTCTCTCTACCTAAAATGAGGTAGGGAAAAAAATGTAGGGAAAAGTTTTCCTAGTAAGCCTGTAAAGTTTAGTAGGATTGGGCCTGAATTAGCTCCTTGAACTTCAGTGGGGTCTGTTGCTGGGTTTCCCTAAGCCAGAGAAAACAATCCTACTGCTTCCAAACTGCCAAGCCAGTCAGCAGCATTTAATATTGTCCCCAAAGAAGCTGCTTCACTGCTGTTCTGTTGGGTTCCTGGTCCCATTTCCAGTGAGCAGTATTAACTTAGAGCTTTTTACTTGGCTACGACACTGGCCATTTTTTTCTCCTTCAATGCCACCTCTTAAGCCTTCCAGCTATGGGGAATTCATCCTCCACAGACAGCCCTACTGTACAGACCAGCTGAACAGAGGCTGAATGCACCATTTTAGATCCTCTAGGTGTTACTGCCTGGCTCCCTATCTGGGAGAAGTGCATAAAACTAAAAAAAGGTACATATGTCCAAGTAGAGTCTGGACTTTGACAAGTATTATGGGCTTGGCAGGCTTTAAGGCTCACTGCAGAGTCCTTGGAGACTGTGGGTACATTACACTGAGGTCCCAGCAGTCCAGCTCTGCTCCAGCACTTCTGCCTCCCAGCCTGGGTCCCATCCTTTCCCAGACAGCCTCCCCCCTCCCCATGCCCACGCTCCAGTTATTCGTGAGTTATGATAACATATAAGCAGCTTAGAGAATTCTTATCGGAATAAGTTGAACACAATGCAACATTTAACTCTTAATGACAGCCACCTCTGACTGTGAGTGACATGTTATAAATTATGTTTGAACTCGATTTTTTTTTTCAGAGGCAGATATTCCCTCTGCCACCCAGTCAGCCCTGTAACGTTGCACTTGTGGCCTTAATCCCACTTGGATGTGTGCCCTGCTGCCTCCACTTTCCGTCACTTGGGTACTTTAGTATTCTTGAACAAGTGAACAATCTTTGTTTCTGTACCTTATTAGGCCAAAGACCATAGCAGCTAGCGATGGCATCAGCAGGCCCTGCAGGCAGGATTCTCTGCAGACACAGCCAACCTCCAACAAACCCCTTTTTATCCTCCTGTTTCTAGGAAGAATTATGATGGTGGTGCCCTGCTGTTGATCAGTCAAATCTGTGGTAGGCCTAGAGATAAGTCCTGTAAGTGTGGTGTACTGTAAAACAGCGGCTCCCATTCATTAGTAGCTTGTGTGTAATAAACCACCCAAAGGAGGGGGGTGGGGAGGGAGAGGGACGAGCAGCTGCAGTATGCAGGAACAAACAACACAACTCATTCTTGGGAGCCAAAACTTTCTAATTTGCTGCTGAGCTGCTGGGAGCACTCAAATTCTTTCTGATAATACGCTCGTGCCCTCAGTGTCTCTCCTCGTGTTTCCCAAGTCCTGCTCTCCCGAGGTCCCTGAGTCTGGGATAGTTTCACTCTGAACCCAAAACACAGAGGGTAGCTGAGCGGGGAGGAGTGGAACACATCAGCTGCCCAGTGTTTGCAGACTCCAGCGTAAGAAAACCGTGGACTGAGACAAGTCATTCTCCCGGGGAATGGCTGTTGCACGTATCTGCTTGTGCAGTGAGTAAACAAAGCATCACATGGGCTGCAGAGCAAGCAGGAGACATGGAGCAAACCCATGGGTATCTGGGTATGCAGGAGGACAGTGTCTCAGATGTTCTTACTGATTTAGAGCCCGTTGGAATATTCAGGAACCTCTGTCTCCCAAGAGGTAAAAACCCTGACTAAACTCAAATCAGTAACAGCTGAAAAATTATTTGGCTTAATCTGTACTGTTTTTTTCACAAGTTCTTGTAAATATTTATAGGTTGTAGGCATGTGAATTTAAATGGAGTCTGCTAAATATAATGTAAGATGTTGCATGTGTTGAGACATCAGTAGTTCCTAATATTTGCATAGCTGTGGATACATCGGTGCTTTCGGATCTCAGCCTTGGACCCTCCAACTGCCTGTTGGACATTTCAGACCAGGATTTGAAAATATTGCATGTTGCACAACTGCTTTTATAGACCAGGCCTTTGTGCTAATGTTTGTATTATCACAGGAAAATAAAACTATTTTCAGATAGATGCTGCTCTGGAGGACTGCTGTACCCTTGCAGGAGATGACAGTGACTGCTTTTTCACAGTGATGTACCAGGCTGTGACGGTGCTTGGATGTCTCCTAACATTTGTATAGACAAGGGCTACTTTAATGGCAAATTCAGGCTTGGGCCAAACTGCTAGAACGCTTTATGTAGACAAGGCAAAATTGCAAAATTGCAAAATTGAGAGTTTCCGCCTTCCTAGAGGAGATCCATCTCTGCTCTCTGGGAGGAGCTGTGCTGTGAGTTGCCCAAGTTTTAAGCTGTGAAATGAGAGGTGCTTCTGCCAGGCTGCTGCTTGGTAAAGTTACCCAGTGGGGTGAGATGAAAACACCCTGAAGAGCCCTCACATGCATGCACAAAATAGTGTTAACTGAACCTGGGCACATCTTCCAAAAGTTCAGGTGGTACCGTTGAGGTAGTTCTTAATGTGGCATTTTGGCACATTAAGTCAAAGTAATTTGGCACTTTGATTTTCCTTCCCCAAACTTAGGTAGGTAGGCAGGCAAGTGGATAGCTTTATAATAAAAATTGTCTGCTCAGTGCCCATTTCCAATGTGGATCCTAATCTCATTATTCTGTTTCCTGGATTTTCAGCTAGAATTGCAACAAGGAACATTTTATAGCAATCTCTCCGTGACTTTTCAAAGAAAATTGCAAAGGTAACACCTCTGGAAATTGCTGTACTGTATAAGTAAATGAGGGAACCCCCAGCTGGAAAACTCCAGCACTGGTCAGACTGATTTGCTCCCTTGAGAGCTGGCAGCACACAACAGGTACCCACCTACCTGTGGTCATGTTGTCAGCAGGCTTGAAGTTATAGATGAGACCAGCAAATCGAGTGAATGTGCTGGGTCAATATGAAATCAGCGGAGGGAGGTTTTTCTGAGGGTTTGAGCCCCATCTCCAGCACAAGCAAAGCCATGTAATCCTTTCCTTTGCAATTAGAGCTGAAAAATAGCCCCGGGGCCAGAGCACTCACACAAGGAGCAATTAGACAAGCTAGACACTGGGAAAAGCTAAAAATAGTAAATAATCTGCCTCCACAAAAATACCTTGAGTTATTAGAAAAGGACATTTTATGAATTTCCCAGGAATCACTTACTGCTTTAATGTGTTCACAGTGTTCTGCCCAGGAGGGCTATATTCCAACTGCTGTTTGACAGAGGTAAACATAAGTAACACGACTCTCTTCTTACACTTGAGACACTGAAAACCCTTGAGTAAGTCCTGAGACTTTCATACCTAACCAACTGAAATTGGGGAAAAGGAACGGATTCATATTGAACTGAGAAAAAATATACCTTAGTGCTCTTTTAAGAGAAGTCTAACTAGTTTGGGGGTAAAAATTACTTGTTTTTTGGTTCTTTAATAGCTCAACCCACTTTTCTTTGAAAAAGAATGTATGAGTCAGTGATATTCATCCATTAGCTGAATCCAAACTCTTATAAGGATGGCAACTGCTGAGCTATTTTGCAGCACTCCTGACCTGGATGAAATGTAAAAACAAAAAAACCTAATAGCAGCAGAATATTTTTAGTCCTTTACAGGGACTACATATGATGCTATTTAATTAAGAATGCTCTAAAAGTATGCTTTGACTGTTTCTGATTAAGCTTCTGATGCGGGTTTCAAAAATGTTAACAAAACTCAGACCTGAGTGTTGCAAGCAAAAATTCAGAATTATCTGTTTGCTAATACATGTAAGAAAGGGGTTACAGGTTGCTATGATGGATTGTTTTTTTTTTTGTTGGTGACTTTTGTAATATTGTTTAAAAATGTTGTGAACAGTAAATCATGTTCTGTTCTGTCTTTCCTGTCTATAGGAGATAATTCAAGAAGAAAAAAAAACTGCATAAAATGAAACAGTCAGTTGTGAGCATCTCTGTGCACACACGTGTGTGTGCTTGTACCACTACTGGCATGCTTGTTTTCAAGTGGAGGTCGGTGATGGATGACTTAACATCAACTTTCAGTGCATGGCACTGTTTCTGTGTGGTGTCTGCTGCTTTTTTCCCGAACTGCTCTTTCCCATCCCAAGCAAGCGTAACGTGCTGCTGAGCTGTCAGCACCCCACCAGCCTCGTGACGGGGATGCGATACTGGAATTCCAGGAGCTTTTCCCCGCTGCTGACTAGGAGTAGAAGCGACTGTGGTGGTGAAGGGGCTGCATGGGGGCCAGATGGGTTCTTGGGGTGCTGGATGGCAGTGGGAGACATCGGTGGCCCTGGAGTTCCTGCAGGTGTTGAACACCCGAGGGGTCTCTGGCAAAGCCAAATCCGTGTCTGTCATGTGCATCCAGGCGTGTGAGCGCAGGGGGTGTTTGCTCATTGGGGCACGTGGTGACAGGGGCTGGGGAGGGCAGCTCTCGGGCTGCTCTGGGTGTTGGAATGCTGAGATCCATCCCATCCCTTCGGTTCTGCACAGTCCCCCGGCCTGTGAGAAACTGTGCAAAAAGTTTCTTATCAACGTGAATTTAATATGCTTTCAGACTTGACAACCTCCTTTTAAATGAAAACATTTATGTTGAGCAAAAGCATGTTTGCCTCTCCAAATAAATGGAATTATGGTTCCAAGATCTGACTTAATCCTGAAGTTCTTACACTGCACAGTAAGTAGAAAAGAAAGAGGATTGCTTGGAAGAGCAAGGGTTAGCAGGATCAGGCTCCATTTTACATCTTCTTGCTCATTTTCCTTCTGGTATTTAATATACCTTTCTCAGAACTCCCACTGGCTATTTATAACAAAGTCAAAGTAGTTTCACTTCTATTACCTAATGGCAAACAAACTGATAATTGAAAATAATGAGGGATGGTACAGAGAGTGCCCATCCAGCTTTCTTGATAGAAAATTTTGAGGACTGTTAAACAAACCAAAAATGCTGTTCTTCCAGATATATTTTATCATAAAGTCATGTCCTTTTAAAATTAATTTCAGGACATTTCTCAAATGCATCATAACAATTTGTTCTTTTTCTACACTGGTTTTTTTTGTGTACCTCTATTTAAAATCTGCATGTATATTTCAAAGGATTTAAGGGAAGATGTTTACAAAGTAATGATGCCATTGGTATTTGTTATATTTCTAAAAATGGAATTTCTAATCAGAAAACATTAAAATACTTTCATAGTAATTTTTGTGTGGTTTTATGACATTTATATATTTTCAGTTATGATTTTGGTACCTGAACTCATGTAACCAGGCTAATTAGGAAAGCAGGATCAAAAGTTTTGTGGTTCCTCCATCCAAGTGAATCTGTTCTTTAGCCCCACTGCTGGTCTAAGTACTCTCTGAATTCAATGCCTTGGATTTATTTTTGTTTTTCTGCTGAAGCCCTGAAGTACCTGAATTACAGTTGGTAGATTTCACACACAGGACAGCTAAAGCTGAAAGAAGTCTGGGCAAGAAGACAGGTCTGTTTAGTAGATATATTCAAACGAGACTCTAACAAAGACTAAAATGAAGGTTGAATGAAATTTATTGTGGCAAATTTTCCTTTGTGGACTGCAAAAAATATCTACAGAGAAATGGAGAAAAAAAATTGTAGGCTTCATTTTAAAGCTGAACTCTCTTGCGTGGGAAAATAAATAAATAAATAAATAAATCCTCCTGAAAGATGAGACTTAGTGTTTTGTGTGCAAAGAAGATACCTGTCTGGTACTTTGTACACTGAGACCCTCTGAGGGGTACAGTGACAAAAACTGGGCCCAGTCATTGACACAGTCAGTGCTAGAGACCAAGGGGAAGCTTTGCTTCTTCCTTCTGTTCAGGCTGAGCTTTCATGGGAGTCCAGTAATGGGGACTATCTGCAATCTTCTGCTGCTTGCACCTCCCTGTCCCCTCAGCCCTCCCAGCACCTTCCCGATCCCTCTCTCCGTCCAACAGAACGAGGGAATGGCTTTCTGTCAGCTCAGCCCACAGACCTGGCCTGGTGCAGGGTCAGAGCACCTGACCTGCTTGCAGGGTCTGGCTCTTGCTGCTGTAATTCTGAAGCGAAACGAACAGTCTGTGGTCATAAAATAAAGCAGTGTTTTAACATTTTCCCACTGAAAATTTTCAAAAGCAACATTTAGATTAAAAAAAAATAAGTTTTTTTTCCTGAGAGGGACGTAGCATGAAATATTTTATCCCGTTCCAGATCGAACCCAGCTCACTTTATCATTTTAGATTCAAATTTAAACCAGAGCACCTGACTGGGGCTGCCACCTGCTGAAGCCCCGTGGGGACCCCAGAACACCCTCTGGGGCTGTTTGGGAAGACTCAGCTGGCGAAACCCATCATTGCCACTGAGGCTGGGTGGGCACTGGTGGTCTGCACCAGCCCATGTCCTGCCTGAACCTTCCTACCCACACACCTGCGGTGTTCTTAGGCAAACATTGCTTTTTCGAAACAAATGTATCGGCTGTGGTGCCTGTTTTTTGTGCCCAAGGGCATGCTGAGCCAGAACTCTTGGGGATTTCCAAACTGAATCCCCACCCTGCTTGCAGGGTCTGGCTCTTGCTGCTGTAATTCTGAAGCGAAACGAACAGTCTGTGGTCATAAAATAAAGCAGTGTTTTAACATTTTCCCACTGAAAATTTTCAAAAGCAACATTTAGATTAAAAAAAAATAAGTTTTTTTTCCTGAGAGGGACGTAGCATGAAATATTTTATCCCGTTCCAGATCGAACCCAGCTCACTTTATCTTTTTAGATTCAAATTTAAACCAGTTTCTATTCAAAGTTTTTAAAGGGACATACACAACGTCTTTCTTCAGCGTGACATTTGAGTCTCACCCCCTACCAGGAGGGATACCTTAACCTCCCTGTTGCTGAAAAGAGTAGAGAGAGAAAAATAGCTTGATTTTGTACATCGCTTCACATGGTCACTTGTTACTACTTGGAGTAAAGTGAGTTCATTGTATCTCCTCTGCTTTGTGTTTCGCCTTCAGTTTGTGTGGGACTTTCTGTAGCTGTACAAACATGGACAGAGGAAAAATGAAAAAGTGAGGAAACGTTTGCCCTCAGAAAAATCACTGTGCGGATTATATTGACTATATGGACTAGACACAGGGGGCTAAGTGAAAAGAAGATTGTTTTGTAGGTGATTTTGGGGACCATCACGTTATTAATGTCTCCCTAAAAAAATTAAAAAGTCAAGCTAAACCATCCCTATAAACTATCCCCAGTGTAACTGTACTACGAACTGTTTTTGCAGAAACTGCTTTAAACACAGCTCTGAAATTGATGTGGATATATCTGAGCATGTTTTTCTTTTAAGTTTTTAAAAGCAGAAATCAAGGAAGATTTTTTTATTTGTTTGTTTTATGACAGGGGAACAGACCACAGCTATGCAAAACAAATACATTATTAAAGTGTTCCCTACATATCTCTGTATCTTTCTCAAGCCATTCCAACCAAAAGCTTTTGTAAGCGTGTGGGGGCAGCACTGACCTTTTAATTCTGTTTATATGATGGCTAGAAAAAAGAAATCCCTGGTCGAGGAAGGCCTGAACTCGTAGGAGTTGTCTCAAGATGCTTTAAGCAACTCTAGCTTGAGGTGTCCCTGCAGGGAGCCAGCCCTCCCTGTGAGGCTGTCCCTGGTTTAAGTGAGACACAAATACACAAACACTTGTTCCAACAGTCCTAAGAGATGGACAGTGCTGAGGTTCTGCACCTGTGAGCACTTATACGTGGCTCAAAATCTCGTCAGATGCAGCTTTGCTTGTGCCAGCACTGGAGCCCAGCACCGAGCCTGGAGGTTGAGCTGTGGTTCTTTGGGTGCTGCTCTCACTGAGCTGAGGTGCTTGAGGGAGTCCTCACTGGATCCAGAGCAACCTGTGAGGCTACCCCACACTGATGGCAGGTCCTGCCCAACAGTGGCTCAAGGCTGGCAGCACCGAGGTTCACAGGCTGGATATTTTGGAAGCACTCTCTGCTGCATCAGCCTCCCTCCTTGCCACCAGCTCTCTCCCCACTGTGCCATGCCAGGCAAATGGGACCCAGAGAAGCAGTTGTGTGTGCAGGGTGGGAGCTGCTCCCCTGGCAGGGGCATGGCTCAGGGACCAGAGCTGAGCACTGGGAGTGTTCAATGGAGTGGCTGCAGCACGGCTGGTCTCCAGCTTCCCTTGCTCTGGGGCAGCCACTCATCCCACTCCACATCTCACACTGGGGTTTGAGTTCACTTTCAGATGGTTTTGTTCCCCAAAGCAGATTCTGTGGGAGCCCCTCCTCCAAGGGACCCATCCATGGAGGGTGAGGATACAGAGTTAATGCCCAGCAGCAAAGGAAAAAGGTAAAAGAAGACCTTGCACCTGTGACATGAGAGATTGCAAGGCAACCCATGGGCAGGCAGGAGTGGGGCCATTTTGGTGTCTGTCCCTACAAGCCTAACAGCAGCTTTCAGCACATATAGCCTTTTTCTTCCTTTTTTTTTTTCATTTTAATTTTTTTTTTTTTATTGCTTAGCCACTCGCTGCCACGTCACTGCACAAAGAATCACAACACTTCCCCAGAGCTGTGATCCTGTGTGGTGTTGAGTCCGTGGATGGAGCCAGCCAGTGCCCACTGCTGCCATCACTGCCGGGGGAATTAAGGGCATTTCACAGCTTTCAGGCACAGGAACAAATTGTGAACTGTAGTGTTGCATCCATGTGTGAACACACAGACACACAGGCACACACAGAATCCTGCCAACAGCTGATGCTTCACCCTAATCACTCTTATAAATGCCTCTAATTAGACTTATAAATACCTTTAACTTTCCTACAGGGAACAAAATGTCAAACAGGCTTAATGTAAACTCAGGAGAAAAAAAAGAGTTAAAAAGATGAGTAAAAGCTATTTTTAAGCCTGGCAATTCCTGCGCCGGCACTACAGAACCCGAAATTGCAGAGCCCCCGACCCCCGTAGCCCCCCAGGCTGCTGGGGGGGCAGCGTGGGCAGAGCGGGGGGAGCGGCGGGGAGGGGCTGCAGCTCCTGGCCTTTGTAGCCGGAGGGGGAACATCGGGACCCTGCGGAGAGGGAACACAGAAACCCTCCCGGCGGCGAGAAATGGGCCCAGACAAAAGCCCGTTACATGGTTGCAAATCACCCCACTGCTGTTATTTTATTTACCGCTGTCCGCGGGAGGATTGTTTGTTCTTGCAAAATTTTAAGCTTTTCCCCCCCAGACCCCCCCTTATCCTTCCTTTTTTCCTCCTTGCCTCGCAGCAGTGGTCACTGGTACCACAGTGCCACATACAGACCGAACCCATCTGCGCTCCCGGGCCGGGGGGGCTGCGGCTGAGCCTCCCACCATCCGCCCCCGCCGCCCTGGGCGCTGTTTTGATGGAAAAATAAACCTATTTCCCGGGAAACAGCCCATGGGCGGCTCATTTTGATGTCGGGGTGAGGAGTACAGCCCAGCCAAGCCACCCTGTGTGTTTGCTGCTGACAGGCACAGGCACTCGCTCCCCCATGGTGTTCCCTGCTGTGACAGTAAAAACTTCCATTGATTATCAGAAAACTTTTTTTTCATTAATCTTTTTCAATGGATCTCTCTTTTTTTTTTTTTTTTTTTTTTTTTTTTTTAGGAACAGGGAAACAAAGGCCTTCGGAGCATTACATTTACTTTGGGAAATAAACTTCCCTTTCAGTGGCTCTGCAGGTCCAGGGAGTCCCACTCATCTTCCCCATCCTATTCAGGCAGGTGAAGCTTAGGACTTCTGGATTTTAAACAATGTGGTGAACGTGAGTCCTTGGTAAAAACAACCTGTGGTTTCTATGCTTTGCAAGGATACTACTATGGACTGGGATTATACGCTGGCAGTTCCCCCACATTCAAGTTTAGGATCTGTAAAACACCTTTTGGATGTTAGCTGCTGTGTGCATGAAATCATTGTCAGTGGAGGGAGGGAGGAGGAAGGAAGGAGCTGTGTTCTTGTGGGGAAGAAATGAGTCCTGGCCTCAATGTAAACATTTTATTTGTGGTGGTGTTTTGGGCATGAGGGGACCCCAGTGAGATCCAGCTGCCCCTGCTCCCTAATTCCCTCACAGCCAGGAGCTAAATTCTCCCTCCTCTGACAGGTATTTACAAGGGGGTTGAACAGGTAATTAGCGCCCAAACCAGGCTGCGGGAAACCCTCCTGGTCATCCCGCCCTGCGCAGGCAGTGAGCGGGAGGGCCGATTTTTGACGGCTGATTGACTCTGAACAAAGGCCCCAAACAGCACCGAGTGCCCGACTCAGGGATGGTAACTTTAGAGCCAATGGGCTCCTTTCCCATCAGTTTAATGCAGTGTTATTTTTTTCCAAGCTGATAACATTTTAAACATATTGCAAGACAGAGCTTTCCTGGGAAGCAGGGAAACCCTCGAAATTGCTATAAAAGAAACTTCTGTGGATAAGGAAACTCATCCTGTGAATTCACCTGTTGCCAGCCAAAGAGAAATGTTCGGTGTTTTATTTCAATCAAGAATTTGCCACGTATCTGGTGCTTTATCTAACCTCACTCTTCGGAAGATCTGATGTCATGCTTGGCAGAGCTCTTGGGTCCAGGCTGCTTTGTTATGCCGCGCTCTACAAGCTTTAACATTTTAGACTGGTGGTATTGAGGGAATAAAAACATAGCCTGAAATCCTCACAGAATGGACAAGGTGTATTTCATGTGGCCCAAAAGAATCCTGAATTTTTTATCAGGAGTTTATGTACACACTTGATGTTGTTGAAAAAAGTAAGCCCCATGACATGTTTTCTATAAACAAAGTCTCAGAAATGTTCAGCATATCTGTGGCTATCAGGAGATCTTTTCTGGCCACGGCCAGCAACTAGATCACCTGCATGTCCTCCTCTGCAGGTGCAGAAACCCAACAAACCCTGCATTACCAGTCATCAGTTGAGGAAGTTTGACATGGTGCTATTAGTATAAACTTTTGCTGTATCCTCAGTGTTGATTTAAACTCTATCAACTCAATGCAGTTCCGCTGAAGTTTGAGCAATCCAGCTACTTCAGGTGAAACACAAGTGTAGAGGATGTCAGACAGAGCCATTTGCTGCACAGAAGGAGGTTTGTGCCTCACCCCCCCATTTTTATCAAGCCTTGTTTACTGGCCTTCATTTTTTAACTTTATACAGAGATGTTCTGTGGCAAACTTCTATGGGGAGTCTCAGCTCTTCAGTTGCTGTTCAAGGGCACTGACTACATGGACCAACATCTGCAGTCTTGACCACTTTCTTCAGCCCACTGCACCACTCAGGTGGGGTGGGGTTGGTGCTGAAACACTTGCCTGTGCTTTGACCATCCTTTTTCATATATTTTCGCAAATGTGAGGTGTTGAACTGAAGCCTTTAGGGCTGCCCTTTTTCTCAGGTGTTGGCAGCTCCCAGTGAAGGTGCAACATCAGCTGGCTGTGGACACAACCTCTGACATAAGAGCTGGAGCCACTTACACTCTGTTTGTCACAGCACTAGTGTTGCCCATATACAAAACAAATTTAGGAGTACTGCAATTCACTGGTCAATGGGGGCATGGGCCAGTTAGAACCTCTAATTTTGGGTGATAATATCTTATCACACAAGGAGTAGGATTTTGTTCTTATGATGTTAATTGTTGAGCCTCACTGTTGAGTGCATCAGCTAATGCTGCAAACAGGAACCCACTCTAATGCAATAGGTCCCACCTGTGGCTTTTATTGGACTATTTATACCATCTGCTTGCTTGTAGTCACTCAGTGTGGGTCTGGTTGGTGCTCAACAGTTGCTGCTTCTTCTCTAGGTAAGGATTTTTGCTTTTATTGCTATTTGTTTGGCTTTTCTTATAATTTGTAAGCTATGTTGTTGTTTTTCTGGAGAACAGGAAAAAAATCTCTGCTCTAGGAGAAGGATGGGTAAATTCTTTTTGTTAAGAGAGGGTTTGTTTGTTTAATATTGCTGTAAGTGCACTCTGTGTGTAACCTGCAAATATGTCTAAATCTGGTAGTGTTTTTTCTTGAAAAAATTGAGTTTAATGTAAAAGTTCATGATAAGGTTGAAAAAAATTAGTACCTTTAGTTTCAAATGGTGGAAAAGTTAATTCTGTACTCAGAAAACATGTGTGTTTCATCTGGGATAGCAGTGCTGTAAGTGGAATAAAATGAAGTTTGTTGTTTTTATAGTAAATAATTTTTAACCACTGTAGTGCATCTTGCTGAGTAGAGAAGTGTAATGGTGGCCTGTGTCAGGACTGAAATGGTGAACGTTTTTATGAGTCCAAGGAATATTCTTAAAAAAAACACGAGGAGTAAATTAATTTTGTAAAAATAAGAACAACGTAAGGAGCTGTGGTGTGGTCCCTCTGTAGAAGGTAGAGCCTTTTAATGCTAAGTAAGGAATGGATGGTAAGAGAAGGTTGTGGTGCTCATCAAAAATCCTGGGTCAGGATTATATTGACAGAAAATGTCAATAGGTTAATAACCTTCAGCTTTTTTTGTCTACTGGCTTGTGCGGTTAAGGAATGTTTTCCAGCTTTCTCTTTTTGCCTGGGGTTGGAGACATGCACTTTATCACTTGTACCTTAGAAACACCTGTAACTGCAGGAATGAGGTTTTTAAAGCCCATCCCAAATACCTGTGAGATTTCTAATGGCACCTAGGGTTCCTGCTTGGAGCAACAGAAGGGAGCTGAGGGTACAGGGCTCAGCAAGGACACACAGCACCAGGAGCACCAGCATGAATGTCCTCCTGGATTGTATCCCTTCCCAGCACCAAGGGCTGGAGCACTGCTCATGGCTGGGCTTCAGTGGAGACATGGGAAATGGGGGAAACTGAGGATCAGAGGGCAGGGTTTGGTCTCTGTCTCCAAAGGGGATTTTTGTAGCAAAGTGGGAGAAAGCAACTTCTCTTTCTGACTGTCCTGTGTAAGTTTGTTTGTGCTGTGGATCAGGCAGCCTCACCATCCTGTGAGTCCCTTGAGCATCCTCCCACTGCATCTAAAAGCACTTTGCAGAAGAGGAGAGGGATGGATGATGATTGTTGGTGACAGACCAGGGATCACAGAGCCGGAACTTCAGAATAAACAATGGTGGTATCTGTGTGAATATTTAAGGATTATCTGTTGGTTTTCAGCCGGGTACAGGGAGGGCAATTGCCACAGAAATCTTTTAGTAGATTAAGGCTGTGTTTGCAGACACTCAAAGTGTGTCATCAATTTAATCACTTTCTGGTCTACTCATACTTCTCCTCCCCCCCTGCCTTGTCAGGATTATATCAAATATAGTTGTCTTTCTTTTCCAGCATCAAGGAATAAACTAAAGAAAAAGAGTTGTGTGCTGTGTACAAATGGCTTTTGGCTCTTTATTTGTGGGGAACTTACCTTTACTAATTTCTGTGGTGACTTTAATGATGACTAATTTAAGGTTATAACAAAATGCAGTTATTACTGTGCTAAGAGTTCAGGAAATAAATTAGAAAAAACATTTAACTCACAGGAAGGCTTTAAACATCTTGTTGAAAGCTGCTGGACTTGGGCTCCCAGATATCTCTCTGCAGAGCACACTTTAACTTTGGACATACCTTTAAAGACTTTAAATAGCTTGAGACTTGTAGTTTGCCACAGGAGCTTAGAGCAAATTCATGTTACTAGGTTTTAAACCCTGAGCTGGAGTACAAGAGCCCTGCTCAGGAAGGTAAGGAAAGGTGTAACAAGGTCATTTTGAACCACATAGATTCAGGCTGTACCTTTTAAAGTCAATTCTAAATTTAATTGAAAGCTGAGGGCAAGGGAGGCAAGGTAGCACCAATGTACTGACTTATTTTGAAGCATGTGAGGAGCTGTGCCATTGAATGCTTGATGTGTTGCAATACTAATAAAATGGCACTGGGTGAGTTAGCAGGAAGAGGGATGGGGTAGATGAAGGATGAGTTTTGCGATGGTGTGTAGTGTTGTCCATCTGTGCAGGCTCTTCCCTGTAACTGTGTCTTTTTCCCCTTAGTCTGATTATTTGAATGAGGAAAGTAATCTTACCCATCATGACTTTACTGGCTGACAAAGACTTGCATCACTTTTCTGTAGAAAAGGATGAATAGTATGGTCCTTTCTGCAGGGATTTGTGGTTGCTTCAACTGCCTTGCTGGGCTGACTTGTGGCTGACCAGTTGACCACAATCATAAAGCAAAGCTTTGCTCTTCCAGAATCTGAAAGAGAAGTTGTTTAGAAATCTGATAGATGTGAAGCTAAACTCTGAAGAGAAATGTAGTATATGGCTGTCACTTTAAGCTGTTGATATTTATAGCTGTCAGCTGTTACATTTATTGAGTTGCTTGATGGTCTAGGAAATCATGTGCTAGAGTGTGATGATATCAATTTTTTGACTGTAATTTTACCAGTAAGTTTCCTGTTCTCTCTGTTGTTTAAAAATGAGAAATAGAGAATTCATATGGGATGTTTTCATAAGGTAAGTATTTTTAATTCATGCATCACAGGTATGCATTTACTTTTCATTTGAACACAGTCTTTGCTCTTTTTATTTCAGAAATGCTCTGTAAGGGCTTTAACAACAACCCCCCATCCCAATTCATATCAGACTTTACTAAAAGTAGACTGCAGTTGCTTCCTCTAGTTTGAAGTTTCTGAAAATTGGCTTCCATGTCCAATTTGTTTTTATTAATCTTATTATTTATGGAGGATAATTAGTCCTTTCACCTGCGTTACATATTCTTCAGTCTTTTTAAGAGGAGACTTGCACGAGTTGTTAGTCAGATGTTGACTGCTTGCACTGTGTCTAGACCCAAATCAATAGCTCATGGGGAATTAGCTAAAATGCATCAGGTTTTTGTAGTATAGTTTTTTACACCAGAAATGAAATTGCACTGAGCTCAAAGATTTTGTGCTGGGTATTCCCAAACACTGATCAGAAGGGAGTGATGTCTCCTGTTGTAATTACTGCAACATTTTTCATCTTCTTGCAAATCTTTTGCTTATATATTTTTTTTTTTTGGAGTTAACTGCAGTTCCTCTATTAATATTCTCGGTTCAGTTCTTTTTCTTTGTGTTTTTCTTTTTTCCTGTGTTACTTTCCTATTAAATATGTAAAACAAACCTTAATATTTTAAGTCAGCAGCATAAAAAATTGCATCATATAGGTATTTAAGACTGTCCTTTTTTTGTCAGCTTTTGGCAACAATACTTTTTTAAGCTTAAGCCAGTGTTATCACTCTCCAAAATGAATAATGCAGTTGAAAATGGTATTCTGACTTGCCTGATATTGATCCAGCTGCTATAATAACTTTGCCCTAGGAAGGTCACGTATATGTATGGTTTTCTTCTAGCAGTGATTTGGCTTTATCTGTTTTCCACATCCTCCAAATTATTTACAGTTATAATATTTCAGGATAATTTAATGGGGCTTGTCCCTGTTGCACTAAAGTCAGTGGGAGCCAAAAGTATGTCTATGTAGTTATTCAATAGCTAGAAACACACTCAAATGTGAAGACCATACTCATCTTTGTGAAATTCTGCTTGCCATTATCAGTCATGACATCAAATTACTCTGATTCTGTACTTCCTGAATATATTCCTGTGAGCTTCTGATTAATGAAGTGTATTGTTATCCTGGAAACAGTTTAGTGTTTCTGCTCTTACCCAAGTATTTAAATGCAGGTATGAATGTTTTGGAAAAACTGAAGAAAGCTTAGACTGTGATTTTATTTTTTTTGTTGTTGTTCATAAACCATAAATCATTATAACAAGATTAGCCTTTTACTACCTCTCTCCCAATTTCTCCCTAAGGCAGGTTTTATTGTCACTTTTGGGCAGAGCTGTCATGTAAAATCCCTTGCTCTTCATCTCGCTAATGTATATGCTTAATCATCTGTATTTGAAGTTTGGAGTATGAATTAAGAGAATATTTAACTGTGTTGAATAAATGAAATTACCTAGTGGTACCACTGGTGTAACATTTTTCTTTCTATTGATCCTGTTTTGTTTTTGTGATCCAATAGTGCTTAAATCAGAACAAATGCATTCATTATAAGAGTTTAATAAATTTTTCAGAGGTATAACTGACTTAAATATGCAATTCTTTAGGCTTCTGGTGACATAACCAGGAAGAAGTGTTTTCTTTATCTTGAGATAACACCTATGAGATTCTCCATCTGTTAAAGAAAATAGTCTGGTGTGTTTATCTGAAAAAGTATCTTCAATAAATAAGTTTTGGCTGTGATCTTGCAGATAAACATATGCTTTTGGTGTTACAGTGCATAATAGCTGGACTATGCAGAGGATCAAGGGAGCTAGGAACTAAACTTTCCAATGGCATGGTGGTTTTTTGTGCATCTTGTTTGTGGTTTTGTGTGTGTGTTAAAGGAGGTTGGGAACTAGGTTCTGTTCTTTTCCAAAACACCTGAAACCCATAAATGAAAAACCCCCAATATCATGTCCATTTCTACTCTGCAGATGGATTCAGGGGAACTGATCCAGGTTGTATCTGGCTGTTGATCTGGCCCTTGCCAGCAAGCACAGATGAAAAATATTGTCTGAAGGAAAATTATTTTTCATTCCTGTGGGTGTTATAATCTGAGAGAATGTGACACTTGCATTTTTGTGTTTGTGAGTTGTGAGGAGCAGGGCAGGCAGCTCTGCCCACAGAAAGCTGAACCAAGTGAAGAATGTGCATCTGGGCCCAGTGCTGTGGTGTTTTACAATCACCTACAGAAAAATTTGAATATTTTGAGCTTTAGATTCATAAAGCAGGTTTTCAGGATTCCTTGCTTTAAGTGGTGCACAGTGGGGGAAATCCTGAACTGATTTCTTTCAATTCTTTTAATATGGTACTAGTACCCACCATGTCATCTCAGTTTATTCTGTCTGGTGAAGTGGCCCAATAACTAGGAAACAAAAACTTAATTAAATCAAAGCTGTGATAGGGATCATTAGCTATTCTGTGCAAACTCTGCTTATGCAATAAAGTATCAAGGATTATTTCTCCATTTGAAAAACATCAGTCTGACTGATTAAATTTATTCTACAAGTAATGTTTTTGGGTTTGCCAATTAATAAAACACTACCAATTAAGGTAATATCAGACATCTAGAGTTTATGGGGTGTCTCTATCCCTTTGTTACTTGTGGAATATTTTTTTTTTGGTAGTAAATGCTGTGATCTTTTCTTTTGGTTTTTTTGTCTCTGATACTGCAAGCTAATTAATATTTGCAGTCTTCTTTAACTATCAAATGGGGTTGCAATCATAAGCACATTCTTAAACCTCTTAGCGCTGAAAGGAAGACCTAAATAACTTTTAAAGCTGTGAGACAATGTCAAGAAATGTACTTGCTTAAATTTAATCCATCACTTTGTGCCAGCAACACATATAGCTGAAAGGTCAGAGAATCACTGAGAGGGAGAAAAACAATTAATTTGGTATCAAAAAGGTAATAGGATAAGGCCTCACCAACCCTCTCCTATTGTTCTGCTGCATTAACTTCGGCAGGTCAGATGCCACTGGTCGTTGACCTCAGGCTAAACAGGGTCAGGCCAGGCTGATTACAAAAGAGGTGTTTGCACTTACCCAAGTGTCTCTTAAAAAAAAAAAACCTGAACCCACATCTGTGTTGTTCTTGGGGTGAAACCCATAGAGGGTAAACATTTTTTGGTGCAAATATCATTTAGACAGTCTTCTGCATGAAGAACGATGTCTCCCGACATGGCACGGCTCCAGTGTGAGTTGAGGGGGGGGAAAGGTCCCTGAATTTTCTATCCCTACAGATGTTTTTATGCAAGTCTTCAGTCAGTCTCATCCCAGTGTAGTGGGTGAGATCTTGGCCTCATCATGTCTTTTAAATTCACCTGTCTATACCCTTGGGATCTCCTCTGTGCTCCTGCTGGAGCCAGTGGTACTCTCCCCCCTTGGGGACAATTCATCCCACCCCTTTTAGGTGCTTTGCTCTGAGGGGGAATCACTTTTTGTTGATGCAGGATTGGTTTCATCAGTGCTGTGTTGACCCATAAGTCAGCTTCCTAGTGCAGCTCTGAGCAGTTAAGGCCCAGGTGAGGATACTCTCGGCCCATCCCTCAACAAATTCTGATGCTTTTGGTTGACTTCAGCCAAAACTCACCAACTGGTAAAAAGCTACAAGTTTTTACAAGATTTGTGACAGCAAACTAAAAGTAGGGCAGAGAGACCCTGGAATTATCCTAATCAGAGATGGTAAAAGCTATGTAGTGTCAATTCACTTCTATACTAAAGTAACTGGGGGAGGGGGGGAGGAGGGTGTGAAAGACAGGGAGGAACTGTGCAGCAAATGTAGACCCTGACTAGATTCAAGTACCTTATTTCTGTACCTTATGTCAGACTGCCCCATCCAAGCCATCCAGCTTGTAGCTCTGGAGTTCAGACAATTTTAATAATTACAAAGCTGTAAATATTCCAGCTGACAGATGTGAACTGGAGTATAACTGAATTGTAAAAACATTTGAGACTCTAGCTCTGGGCTAGAGACAGTTAGCTAATTGAAAAAAATAAAAAAATCCTCCAACTTACATATGCTGTCTACCTCCTTAAATTTTTAATATGGTTTCTCCCCTAAATATACTCATTTAATCTATGGATGAGACCTTTTGGAAACAGTTGAATTCTTATTACCTTTATTACTGGGCTTGATTCTGCAAAGTGCTGGGCCTTTCCCACATCTACTGGGGAGCAGGGTTTATAGGTTTGATTTTTAGGCACCACTGTTTCTAATATAGACAGCGAGTCCTTCTAATTCTACAACTTTTTTAGGAAAGGAACAAGATAAAACAAGTGAAAAGGGCTATGATAATTGCTAGTAAATATATACTGTTTAGTAAAGATTGGGTGGGTTGAGGGGAGCAATCAAACTCATTGAAATGGGAACCATTTGGCTCTTTAAAAATGTTTAACTGCAAGAATGCTCTTTTGCTTGGGATCATGCTGGTAAAAAGCATTAATTGTGGAGATTTTTCATTTATTCTGGAGTGTTGCTGGGCTTTGTTTTGCATTGACCAAGAGCCCTCTGTGCATCTCCCACATTTAAAGCTTTCCCTCACGCGGCGCTTCCACATTTGAACATTCACTGGTCAAGAAGATAATATTGTAATTGTCCCGGTGGCTGTGCCGTGGGGAACGTCCCACTGTGCTGGAGGCACCCAGATGTAGGTGGTACTTCATCAGGAAAGAGCAAAGCACACATATATGTGTGCACTCTGCTCGGATGGCTCAGGGAAAAAAGCCAAAGGGTGGGAAATTAAAGTGCTGAATGAAGAATATGTTAGATAAGTGGAAAAGTAAAGGAGGATTTTGCCAAGCTGAGACTGTCCTGTGGTGTCTGTCACTTAGAAACCCAATTGCACGGTCAACTGCAATAGCATGAAAGCCCATCAGCCCAGTAATCTCCAGCTTGTAATTGATTCTGTTTCTACAAATGTTAGCTAAAGCAAAAATCTGCATTAAGGTAAGTGCTAAACATCCATCAGCCTGACTGATTAGCCAAAGTAGGAATTGCTGGAGAAATGCACGTTATTTGCCATCAGATTAAGTGAAGTTCTGCTTCCACAGTCGGAAAGCTGATAATTTGCTTGTGATGGGATCAGTTTGGTTTTCAGCTCCACTTGCTGTACAAACGCCAGTGTTTGAGGGCACATCTCTTCAGATCATGAGCCAGATAGGAAAAATTAAAAATATTTTCTGATTAAATAGACATCAAAACATGGTGGAAAAAAAAGCTTGAATTACAAAGATTGAACAAGTCAACTAGACAATAAACAGGCTAAATTCTTTATATTAAAAAAAGGACCAAAATGGGTTTATCTGTGGATTGTCTAAGTTGTCTTTGATATTGCTTCTTTTGTCTTATATCTGTTTTCTTTTGCTATTTTCTTCTCTTAAGGCATGACACTATTTTCCATGAATTTGTTAGTTCACAAAAGCACAGTTACATTGAGCAACTACATTCCATTGCTGAAAATGCATCCAGGGTATATATGTTTTTACAATGTAATAAATATATTGACTTAGTGGGGGCATAATGCTGAATTTGAGAAACTCTTATTTTTTAAAAACATTCTGTAATGATTATGTGTGTCCACACTAAATATATTTCTGGTCCACCCAAAATCCATTATTTGCTGATGCTGAGCAATTACATGGCAGATGGTATTACTTTCCTTTTTAGCTTATGTAACTCCACCAGACACCATGAATTAGGAGTTTTATAATATTCTACTCATACTTTAATTGAACATCCTGGTATTTAAATTTAAAATTCACTTATAAAAATGTCCTCTAGTGATCATAGGACTCTATAAAGCTTAGCAAAAATTAATGCGAAAGGGTTACAAAGAGATTAAAACTTGGTTTTCTTTGTATTCAATCAAGCAAGCACTTGTGAATAATTTTTTCTCTATTTCCTTATTTCCAAGGTAAGCATCTTGCATGTATGTCACCAAGAAATCCCATAGAGAGCAGCTCAGTTCAGCAGCAGCCGCCCTTCCCTTGGCACAGTGCTCTGGGATTGTTAATGACTGCTGGTGGCCAGGACTCTGCTTTTGCCACCACCAGTGGCCACCTCTGGGCATGTGTGCCAGGCTGGCAGGTTTGCTGTCAACAGAGCTCACTTATCTGAACCAGTGGTTTGATGTTCCTTCCTCAAAATACCCAGTTCACCATGGAAAACTCTCTTGTTTCCAAGTTCTCAGAAAACATCCTTCCCCTATGTGCTGGTGATGAGTCTCTTGGCCCTGACAGCTGTGTTATTTATCAGCAGAATGGGGGAATTGCCCTGGTTGTGATCCCACAGGGCCAAGCAACGATGGTGTTGAGATCCTAATAATGTCTGAAGATGTTTATTGATTAGCCTGATATCATCTCAGATGCATTGTGATTTGGCAGGCTCAACCCAGGGAAATCAATGAAGCAAAAAGAGCAGCCCCACAAGCAGAAGGCATCTTCCCAAACAGATCTGCCTGTCTTGGTGGGACTCCTGTGGGAGCCTGAGCTCTGTCAAAACCCTTCTTTAAGGTAGTCTGAGTTCTCTCCTGTGCAGATGCTGTGGTTCATGTTCCTGTTGCACTCCTTTTATCTATTGGAGCATTCTCTATATTGGAATCGTCTATTCCCCAGAAACCTGTAAGGCTGCTGTTTCCAAAGGCCTTTTTCAAAATTAGGTGAAGCTGTTTCTCAGGCTTGTAAAGAGCAGCTGACAACAGGAATGCCTGGACTGGGTTACTCCTTGTTTGAGAGCTCTTACACAACTAGCAGTGCTGTTTTGTCTCAGACGTGCAAACAAAGTCTCTCCACCAGGGTTTTCCCTTCCCTTACGTGTAATTTGCATCTCGTGTGTGTGTGCTGGAAATGCAGCAGCAGGGGCTGTGCTTGTGATAGTTCTGTCTGCACCTGAAATGGGAAGAGCTGCAGCCTCTGTGGTATAACTGTCCTTGGTGAGAGTTACAGCTGACCTTTCTGGCCCAAAAAGGTTGATGGGACTTTGTGTAAGTACCTAAACATTTAGATACATGTGAAATAAATAAAGCCACCAAACCATGTGCAGTTTATTTGAGGTTACAATAGCTTAATTTCTTAAACATCCTTGTTAAAAAATGAGCAACAATTCAGCCTTTAATACAATGTCGAGCTGTGATTCATAGTTGATGGTAGAAGAAAGCAGTGAACTAATTGCTTGGATCTGGTCAGTAGAGAGTGAAGCAGCTCCCTTGTCCATGATACCATGCCCCTTCCCTTTCTGATTATTCTCCAGCAAACATCCTACAGTCCCATTCATAAAGTCCAGTAATGACACAAGAAATGTCAGGAGTATCTGCTGAAGGAGTGGGAGGCTGACAGAGCAGCACATTGTGAGCCTGTAGAGCAGCTCTGCGTTTCCTCTGGGGTTGTTTTCAGTTCTTTTGTCAGCTGATTACATGGTCTTTTATAATTTCTGATCTACAGAATAGAGCTATTTGCTTGTGGATTATGTGAGAGTCGCAGGCTTATGCAAAAGAAAAACAAAATAATCTGAAAGTGGATTCTGTTGGCAAAAGTTAAACTTCATTTAGTGGTTTTTGTCTCATGGGGGTTTAATCTAGGGGTGTGCAGGAAAAAAGGAGAACTTCTGTCAGTCTTTGAGATTTCAGCCTTATTCACCAGTGCCCTCATGCACATGACTTAAATTACTTGTCCTTATTCAGCAAAACATATTAAAACTGTACTTAAAGTGTTGTTTTTATGTGTTTTGATGAATAAGAATGGTGTTAAAAAGGCACTAAAGTGCTTTATACAGGGATCTAGTCATGGTGCAAGCTTATTACATTTATTGTCTCCTTTATTGCTAACGAGAATAGCACATACATATCTGGATATGTGGTTTTTTTTATGTCAGTCTGTGGAAATGGATGCTGAGTCTTTGTAGAAAGAAGGAACTGTGATATTGGGATATAAACAAAGTGAGCTGTGAGATGTGTTTATATAGTTTCCCAAAGTTCTTCAGGTAGATTTGCATTTGCAGCCTCAAGAGGGAAGTCTTAGTAGAATGTGTATGTGTATATAAATGTAAAATGATGCAATGAAATAAGATGAAAATGATGTTACAGAGCAATATAATTTCTTGTGGGTTTCAAGGCTGAAAGAAGGGCCTTGAGATGTGACGTGGTGCAGACAGGTGAGGCTCTTGGCAAGCATAAGAGCTGAACTAACGTGAGGGATCTAAAATCCCAGCACGGATGGAGGTGGGCAGGGTTTGCTCAGCTGTGTGTAAAAACCTTCCTCAGCTCCTTACAAGGCCTCTGTGTGACTTGCAGAAGTGACAAGGTGTGTGCAGATGGCTGGTGTGGCACGCTTACGATTTATCAATATGAACTTTGGAAGCTGGCTTAAATCCCCCTCCTTAGCACCTGCAGCAGGCCCCCTGCTATCTACTGTGCAAAGTGGACAGATGTATATCAAAGAAGCATTTTTCTTGGGTCAACATTTCACATGGAGTTCTAGCAGAATAGTTTTGTTTAGTTTTCATTGAACCCCTTATTAGCATACTTCTGCTGGGGGGTGAATGATAGTGCCAGAATAAAAGGATCTGCAGCAGAGGGCTGATACCACTGATTTTGGCCTCCCAAGAAACTGTTCTTCTGCTCCTGCAAGTGCATTGTCAGAACAGAACAAACCTACCGAGTAAAAAAGTAACCATGTGCATGATGCACCAGTGCAAAGGCAAATGGTCTTGGAGTAGAATTTGGCTCTGTAATAAAATTAACTGACCCCAATCCCAAATATTCTGATACCTTATTTTTCTAAGAAGCACTTAAAAGTTAGAGAGGGAGTCTTGTTTGCTTTGATAACTATTAATGAAGTGTCTCAGGACATCACTGCTTGTTGGATTGATGTATTTGGAGGCATTAAAAACTTGATTTGAGAAAGATTCATTTCTGGTTTAAGACTTTCTGACTTCAATAGGGGTTAAGTTTTACAAGGCTTCTTCTTCCTATTACAAAAGCAAGTACTGTCTACTTAATATCCTTGTTGTCTGCAGATTATGCAGAATAAATTCTCTTGTGTTGCTAAAATATGAATTTGATATTTCTCTGAATAGTTCTATTAACCTGGAAATAGAGGATCTGCCCAAGCCACCTGGATGCCTGTCCTACTTGTGCATTAATCCAGCACTCCAACAAGAACATGATTCAGCATAAAAAAGAATTCACCTTGCACAAACATTACACAAAAAAATCTTGCTCCATGACTGCACTTGGGGGGAAAAAATTAAAAGGAAGTGCCTGCTTGGGAATGTACATGGCTTCTGTCACTCAGTTAGGACGGGGCATTTGGCTTCTGAAGGCACAAAAAAATTTTTATCTGTGGTGTATATTTTGCTTGCACTTCATTTTATATGCTTCCCTCAGAGTTTACCACTTATGTTTAATAGCATGTTCTTGTCTCCAAGATTACTAAGTGGTTTACACATTGCTTATGTAGGGATTACTTTATTTATCTCTTAGCTGCCTCAGAATTTGACAACTATGCTCCACAGTAACGCATGATTGTTTTTTCTAAAAATTAATCTGCATTATGAGGATCTGCTTCATAAATCCAGACCCACGCACGTTGTTTACATGAAGACATAAATTTGGGTAGGAGCTTAGACTTGAGCCTGGAGCTGAGTCGTCTATTCATGTTTGGTCCCAAAAAATGAATTATTAAATTGTGGGTTTTTTTTTTTCTTCCCCTTGTTCCCACTCCCCCCTCCTCCTCTATGCCCCATAATGGGGCTGGAAAATGTGTACCCTTGTAAGAAAAGATGCAGCCTGATCTCTGGCAGACACTTTGGGCCTGATCCCTCCATAAGTGCTCTGTGGATCCTGAGTTTGACTGGCAGCCAAATGCGTGATTGGGAAATGCACTGTGCAGGAGACTCAGTTTTTGTTGTTGTTGACTGTGCCTTTGTAATTGCCTAGCTGTAAGATAGGAAATCCACACCTCATTCTAGGCTTAAAGATAGATCTTAAGTAAAAACGTACCATTGCAACCAAGCTTGGAAATTTGGAAGCAAGTTGAAAAGGAGGAAAGATTTCAGGTCTTGTGCCCGTGACCTTACTGGCTTTGCTTCTGGCTTTCATCTTGATTTTTTTTTTTTTTTTTTATGTACAGAGTTAAACTGAAGCTTCAGGACAGCCCAATTGTTCTTCTGTGCCAGAAGAACAAGAGTTAAAGATTTACCTTGTTGGTCCTCAAGATGCTCATATTGCCACGCTTTGTCACTTTATGATGAGTTATGTGGTGAGGAAGATCACTAGTCAGACCTTTTATGGCAAGTTCATTTGATATAAAAGTACCTTACATCTGCAAAATATAAGTATATTTATATACATATACTTCCATTTACCCTTAGTACTCTGTTTCTTCTCCTTAGTCATCAGATCAGGTGTTGTGGTTCATACTTGAAGCTAGTTGTTTTGCCAGGCTGTCCTTATACAGCCCTTGTGTTCTGTCCTGCTAGTCAGCACCATCTTCTCACTGGTAATGTCTGCAGGGGTCTGTTTTGTTCCTACAGAAGATCTCCCCTCATCAGAGAGAGGAAAAGTTTGCCCTGCTTAGCAGAAGCTGCTCTGCCCCCTGCTTTTGTTTGGACTTGTCCTCTAAATCCAAGAGACATCAAAGGCTTCCCCCTTGTGATGGAGGCTCCCTGGCCTGTTCTGAAATGAAACAATGGCTTCCCTATACTCTGGGATCTGTGCTGGAAATGCATCTGTCTGCCTGGCTAATGGGGCTTGGACTGTTCCTGCTATAAAGGACTAGTTGTCTGTATTGCATAACGGCCTGTGATAGATATTCTGGGTGGATACTCCCCAACACACTGGGGAAGGAGAGTTCTCATTGTAGCCACGAATGTTTTGTTTATGAGATTAAAATCACACACAATATTTGAAGAAAAAAAAAAAGGAGGAATTAATGTTGTGACAGTATTGGTACAGACAATGTTCTCTAAATCTCCAGGTTTGATGCACAAGCGTGTGTGTATGTGTGTGTAGTGTTTGCTGAGCCAATTTTAGCTAGACCAAAAGCACTGAAGAACAGATGTTTCAGAAGTGGATTGACCACGTAAATTGAGTCAGTGATCCCAGGTGGTCTTGAAACTCATAGTTTTAAAAGTGAGAATGAGCAGGAATGCTGCAGCTTCATTGCTCTTTGCACTTGGAATATAGAGAGGTAGCTTGTTTGCAGACATCCTGCTGGCACTGTTCTCTGCTCCATTTTTAGAAATCATGCAAGTCCTATTTTTAAAAAGGAAACCTACTTTTGCAAACCTAATTTTGTATCCTTGGAGCCTGATAGATTGTGCAGATGGAAAGTTCTGTTGTAAATATATCCATCTGATCACTGCTCAGAATCACATATTGCTGCTGTCTGATTTCCACCTCTTGAGCACAAACATGTGATCCTCATAAATCTGGGGAAATGCAAAACTAGTCTGATGACAAAGATGCCTTTTTTAATTGCTTTGGAAAATTTTTTCAGGATACTTGGAGTTTTGCAGAAAAGGGGTTTGTGAGGTATTTTGTGTGCTAAGATTAATTTTACAGAGAAAATGAACATTATTTTGCATGTTTTCCAGCTTTAAAATAATTTGACTGAAACTGAATAAAGTTAAACCTGAGGAAAGAAAATGAGAGAATAAAACTGGGTGGAAAATATTTTCTCGAACAGCAAAAGATACTACTTTAATAATGAGTGTGTCTCATGCATGTTCCACCAAAAAGGGATGCTCACAGCTGAGACTCATGCCTGGATTCAGGCAGATTTACATCAAGGTCTGGTGTTAGATCACTAAATAACCTCTCTTGTGCTGAGCTTTTGTTGCCTTTTTTTTTTTTTTGTCTCGTCTGTACCTGAGGGATTTCTATTAAACTGCAGAGTCGTTGTTTCCTCTGTAGCTTGGATTCCTTCCTGCAAAGAGAGATGCACTGACTGGCAGGTGCTCACACAGCCATGGCCATGTCAGCTGGGACAAAATAGTTCACATCATCACGTATGTTAAAGGCCAGAAAATTCCTGCTTAGCTGACTCTGGTTTTGACAACCTTTGTTCTTTTTGTGTGTGTGCTGTATAGTGTCACAGGCAAACAAGGAAAAATTTCTTTTTATTAATAACTGTATGAATTGGATTGAAATATTGTCCTAATTGTATTTCAGTCACCCTGAAAAGAAAATCTCTCCTGTTGTCAGGATAGTGACAACACACTCAACTAATGAAATACAAGATGCGAGGGTTGCGTCATCATCTAGAGGTATATAGTTACTTTTAAGAGCTCCTTAAGTTTCTGGTTGTGCCCTTTAGGCTGTTGTATCCTGGAAAAATATTTGTTTCCTATCATTCGCTGTCTTTATTTTCAGATCACTTCTCAATGATAGTACTTGTTTGCTGGCTCCAGGTCTTACTACGAAGGTTCCTGTTACTTCCACAGGATGGAGATAAATTATTTCCATTGCCTCTTTATATCTTATGTGGGGAGCACTATCTGAAGATATTCTGAGTTATTGTCATAACTTGTAAGATAAACGTGTGTTAGTTTTGGGGTGACTGCCTGAGCAGATGTGGGAATTTAAATAGCCTGGGTAAAAATGCTTTTCTGGAAGAAAGCAATTTTACTATACCTTTTACTACTTTGATTGCTACTTTTTGAATATAGTGATGGCAGCTATTCTGGAAAATTAAGTTTGAAAAACAAAAATCAATGAAGGTCCCTTCTCTTCTTATGTTAAAAACAGTTTCTCAAATATTTCTGAGGTATTTTGTAATGCCTGCCTGTTTCTTCTGTGGGCTTTAAATCAAATCTGTGTTAGGTGCCTGCAAAGCAGCTCTGGCTTTGTTTTGTTTGCTTGCCATTGCTAGTCAGACAGGAAGAATAATAATTTATTGATGTGGTACAGAAAGGGGTTGATTGTTGCTTTAGGGAACTGGCCCATTCTTAGTGCTCAGGATAAATGCTGTGAACACCTCTGTAGTCCTGCCTTGGTCTAGTAAACAATATTAACAACCTTATGCTGTATGGCAAGTCATCAGTGCTTACTTGCTTTCATGGTCTAGTGGACACAAGCAGTAGAAGCATTATGGGCCATTCCCACCTAAGCATATTGTTGTCCATGGCTGATGTCCAAAGGGTCAGTTCAAGCTATCAATTTTAGGTTTATTATTCTAATCTCTCCCCTTAAAATATCTTATGAATGCAAAGAGGTAAAGAAAACCGATTGTCCCTAAACAGGCAAGGACAAGGTAGAGAATGAGGGTTTGGGAGATGTGCTGCCAGAGTGCAAAATAGATACCTTTCTCTACCCACACTGCTTGGTAACCAATTTGCAGAACACTTGGTCTGGCTTGAAGTTTGCTACTTCGGTGTTGTTCTCATTTCCCTGAGACCAACAACTGGTGTGCCCCTTTGCTCTGGCATTAGTGCTTGTCTGTGAACCAACTTGCCATAGGGACAGAGCTCGTCGGGCTGGAAACCAGCCCACCCCAGAAAGGTGGAGGAAGGGTTGTGTGGCAGCTTTGGGAATGTGGGATTTAAGAATGGAATCCTTGTCTGCCTGAATTCACACATGAAAAAAGCCCTGAGGGTTGAGATCTGCAAGGGTTCAGTTGCCAGTACAACTGCTTCTGTAGCAAGAAGCAAGTGTTTGCTTCTTGCTTGCCTGGACAAAGGAGTCCTTCAGGTGATGCTAACAGGTTGCACCAACAACCTGCACAGTGGCCATCAGCCACCTTGGTCTGGAGTCCTGTGTTGTGCAGTCTCTGACATGGAAGTGAGGGTAGAACAGAATGGCCATGCTGACATCTGTGCCCGTTTTCTGATGGAAGAAAGTAAAAAGTCTACACAGGTAATGCTCATCCCCCTTCTGACTAATCAGTAGTTTGTGTTTATAGACAAGCTTTGCTTTCACTATTTGACTCTATCAGGTTGTTGGAGTGATCCTTTCTAGTCAATGCAGAGGGGAAAGGAAGACGAGGGCTGGAGATACGATGCCTTATTTGCACTGGTCACTCACTGGCCTGGGCCATGCCAGCCTGCAGGCTTCCTGAAATGCAAGCTCTTTGCAGAAGTCTGGTGGAGCTTTTTGTGGACTGGTCTAGCCAAGAGGTATTTTGTCCCAAGTAGGAGGAAGAATTGCATCTGTAAAGTCTGCAGGAACTGTTTTGGAGGCCTCGACTTCAGATCTGCCTCTACCTGTCACAGGGTAAACAAAGCCCCATGGGAGGACTCGGGGTTAGCTGAACACCTTGGTCCCACACTAAGCAAACTATCCCCCAGGTGTGCTTGCAGAACAGACTCTCCATCAGCGTCCTGTCATGCACAAAATGTTTATCCAATTTGTCAAGATAATCTTTCTTCAAATAAGCTCAGGTCCTAGGCCTCCAAACAGCCCAATTTCAAGCAGTATAAAGTAACTCTTTTTTTTTTTTTCTCCTTTGCTTGCCCTCCCCCCCTCCTTTTAATCACTGTGTCAACTTTTCCTCGGCTTTAAGCAAACTGAAAGTAATTATATCATTCTCAAGTGAGTTATTTTTGACTGAGTTAGATGATTTGTAAGTTACTTCGAAATGCTCCCAAGTTGGAGTATCCCTTTCCAAACATACATTCTCAGGTGCTTCGTGAAGTTGAGCTCATCAATGACCCAACCATTTGTTTATACTGGCACACGTAATAGCTAATTAATGATAACTAATTTAGGAAATTTGTTAAAAAAAATAGAATTTGGATTTCCATGGCCCCCCTCCTCCCCCTTTAATGGTAGCTTCACCTATAGTTCTGGATTTCCCTTAGGAATTTAAAAGAGCCTGTACATTGTCATTTTCTGCTTGAAGCTGTCAATACATTTTAAGTCTATTCTGAAGTATGGATTAATAATAGATCAGGTGTTACTGCCTAAGACAATGCTCACTCTTTCTTCTGAGAGACAACAGAGTTTCTCAGTGTTGCTGTATACTGAATATTACTTCTGTGATGGTTCAGAACTGTCAGATGGAAAGTAATTTGTGCAGGTTTTTTTCACCCAGTTGTCTCAAAGAACTGAGTGTACCTCCAAAAATAGAAAGATAAAATCTTTTTTTTTTTCTTTCCCCTGACATGTTTCATTCATTGATTTCCTTTCCCCTCTTGCCCCAGGTAATACTACAGAATCTATCATTTCCTTTTCACTTACATAAAGTTTGGTTCCACCCTAATTTATTTTCTTACAGTTCTTTGCAGCTAGGACCCTTAATGTAAAAGGGCTGCTGTACCTGCTGTTTAATTTTGAAATTTGGTGGGTAAAATCCTGATCAGTGGGAGCCAATGGTGATGTTCTTGTGGGCTGTGTGGGCCAGATGAGACCAGTGGGTTAATGGAGAAACTTGCAGGAGGAGCTGAGTAGGAGCCTTTATGTTCTTGCCTTGCCTCCCTCAGCCCAATGGTCAGGTCATGCACAACAGCTGTTTTTGAACTTTGCATTAGAAAGGCTGTGTTTAAAATCTGATTTTTAAAGGGCATTAAGCAGCACCAATAATTATGGTAATGGTGCTTATTGTTTTGGGAATAAATACTGTGTTTAAGGAGGCTGGTGATGTCCTATTTGCTGTTTCTGAAGGGAAATGGTAAAATTTGCCTCTATGGCAGATTATGAAGAGAAAAAAAAACTTCGTTCTTCAGCCATATCCCTTTGTTCTCTTTGCATAGATTCCATCTGGGTTTAATTGGTCAAACTTTCATAAGCAGTAGACCCCCTACACACCTCTGACAGAACCAAGGGGCTACGATGGGTAAACAGATGTTGGGGCTTCTCTTTCTACCCCATCAGTCAGTTCTAGTTGTTCATAAAAATAAGTCTTTAGACTACAGTATAGCAAAAAAATGTAAAGGATTAAAAAGTGTCTAGAGCTGCTAAAAATATAAATATTTTTATATTTACATAAGTAAGGGATGTGATGGCCATTAAAGAGGACTTAATTAATAAAGATCGCCATTATGCAGCTGAGGACCTTGAAGCATGTAACAATTCATTAAGCCTCACAACCCTTCTGCGTTATTGATAAGTGTTGTAATGATTATACACCTATTCTACAATAGGTAAATGGGCACCCTGTGCACTTGAGTGAGTCTTTTTCCTCAAGGTCACATAATGGCTTGGTGATAGAATTCAGGAATCTTTACATTATCATCTGAGACTGCTTCTTAGAAAATTCATTTTTAACATAGAGGGGGGGAAAAAAGGGTATTCATGCTGGTGTTGATACAGCTCTTCTGTCTGAGCAACCATTGTCTTTGGTTCATATGGAGTACATATTAGACATGCTGCTCAGGGTTTTTTTTGAATGGCAAATTCATCTTTTCTTGCACTGCCAGTCAACTAATTGCTGCCTGTGCAGCCTCACAACTGTTCTAAGTTTGTTCTGTATAATTCTATTTCTGCTCATGCTTTCTCATGCTTTTGTTTGTATAAGTTGGTTTGCACATTATACAGCACTTGTCAGACTCATTTGCAGGGAAATAACTGAAGAATTGTGTTGCATAATATTTTGAGTGAGAAGAAGTCAGTCTTCATCTGGTTGATTTGATAGTCCCGGGAATCACTTCGCTTGTTGCCAAAGAGTGAAATACAGCCTGTGAAAGGGTGTGAACAGGCACACACTTGATAACGAAAGGGAAATTGAAAGAGCAGCATGTCAGAACTAAATCTGGATGTTCCCAAGGTAAGTTGAATATTGCCTGAGTCATCAAAGGCAGCAGGAACCCACTGCTTTCAGGTAGAGCAGAGACAGCATCCTCCTCCACAGGTACCTCTAAAGTCATCTATAAAAGGCTTCCTTTCTGGGTGGCAGTATGGCAAGGTTCATGTTACTCTCTGACAGGCTCCTTTGTTGGCCTCATGCAAAGAACCTGTTCCACTGCCCTGTTAAAATAATGATCAAGTACTCTCAGAAATCACTAGCCAGGAATGATTTCTGGCAAAAGAAAAGTGTTGTCTGAGTCTATGCTCAGGCAAAAAAATAGTGAAATACACATGCCCAAGCCCAAATGTTTACAATTTATGAGCCAGATCTTTCAAGGCAATGAAAATAGATTAAAAATATTGCTTTGCCCACATCAGTGAGGATTAAAAATATGCCCCTTGTAAATAAAATAGGTTCTTAAATAATGACAAGATTCTAGAAATTGGAGTGTTTATGAAAATTTTGTGTTTTTCTATCAGGTTATGACAAACATTATAGCAAAGTGCTAAGTTTTGGCAACAATGATGTCATTTAGAAACAAAAAAAGCTTCCAGGCTGATAGTCTTTTGAAATTTTCAGTAGGAAAACTCTCTGTATTTTCTTTTGCAGTAAACCAAATTGTGCTGTTTTCTCATATGTAGAAAATGTAACTTTCCCCACCCCCTCAATATTTCCATGTTATTTTTAATGGAAATATATCCTTTTAATTTCCTGCAGTTTTAGAATATTAAGGATACTTTCATTTCATGCACTTTTCTTGCTAGTCCGGATAGAATGTGGTGCTATTGACCTGTGCAAATTAAGGCTTCACAATATGAACACTCACTATTTGGTTTTACCATGACTATAAAGACTTAAATATGCCACGTGCAAACAAACCATACTGTTGCCAATTGTGCTAAAGAAAAATCTCTGGGATCTGTTGGTTCCATGAGAGATTTAACAGTTATGAATTAGTCTTGTTCTAATGATATGTAATAAATTTCCTAGTAGAACTCATTGGACAGCTCAGATATTAAAGCACAGACCTGGAGCTCTGACTGTCAGACCCATATTTCTGTGTAAAATTAAAATAAAGAAGCTGTGGTTTCCATGAAGCATTATGGCAGGAAAATGTCCAGACTTTCCACTTGCATGTTTGTTTTCTAGAGCAGTTGAACTTCTATCATGTGGGTCTGAACTCTGCTGAAATGGGAGATAGTCATAGACTTGTTTCTGTTAGAATATAAGAAAATGCTTTTCAATCTTGCTTTCCCCTTCTGACTTATTAGTTGACTGTGGTTTTCTTAGTAGTATCTTGTCAAGATTGGGGAAAATCAATATTTCATAATTTTTTTTCCTTTTACTGAGTATGTATCAAATGCAGAATGTAATCAGACAGCAGTGGTTCTCCAGGAAAAGCTCAACCTCATTTTGCAGGCTTGAGGAGTTCAAATAATTCCAATGGCATGCAAATTTTGATGCTTAACCAGGGATTGTCTCTGAACCTTTATGTTCATTGCTGTTTCTTGATTGAGCATTCATGTTGTTGTATGGTGGAAGAAAAGGTTGCAAAATAATTCCTTACCACTCTGGCAAGCTGTGATCTGGGGTGTGGAGGGAATCATCTCTCTTATTTTGTCAGTGCTACTCCTTTGAACTCCTGGCTAAAAAACTATAATAAAGATCTTCTCAAAAGGAAGGTCATCAGGCAAGTGCTGAGACTTCAGGAAGTCTTAAGGAAAGCTACAGAGTCGTTTTGCCACTGAATTGCTCTATCCTGAGCCAGGCCCTTCCCTACTGGTGTGTGCTGTAATGAAAATGCCAGTGCTGTGCTAACTCCTGCTGCTCTAATGTGCTTCTCCCTGGCCCTTGCACTGAATGCTGATTATTCCCTCAGTGGTGGTGCCCTGTGCATGCCATACGCTGTGCAGAGGCCTGGAGAAGCAATGGATAGTCATGAAACCTGGCTGAGTCTAATCCTAGAGGCAATTGGATCTTGGATGGGAAATAATATGTTAGAGAAGATGAAACTGTAGAGGGGTAAAAATGAGCAGCTCAGTTTAGCCACACACTTCAAAAACAGATATTTGACAGCTTTTGATATGAATGTTTCCCACTTGTAAAATAGCAGTTTTCTAATATTTCTAACTTACTTACCCGGCTGCTGGGAGCCTGTTGCAAGGACCATGAGGTATAAGGGTATTGTTCTTTTGCTGCACCCCACAACATGGGATACATTAAAAATGGCTGGTGTAGAAAGGGGGACAGCTGCACGGGAGTTCAAGTAAAAGTGTTCCTAGAAGTCTTTCCCTTGAATTTGCTCAAGGGCTCCAGCTGCTTGAAAGATGTGTCCCAAGGGCAAACCTATTCTCTAAGAAGACAGAGACATCAGATCTTGGCAGGCTAATGTGTAAACTCCTTAATGTCTGCATTAACTCTTTAGCTGCTAAGATAATTTTTTCCTCTTAACTGTTATTAATACTATCTTTGGAAGACGTGGACATAGAAACTGAAGTTGCTCAGGGAGTTTGGTTGTTAAGCTCAGGTGCTCCAATGAAATCTTAGAACTGATTACCTAAAGTTAAAGCATGATCCTTCTGGGTGAGAAAGTTTTTTGGTTGTGTTCTCCAGTCAGTGCAAACACAAATTATAAAAGCTGTTTGCCACTTTTCTTTTGTATGTTGTTTTTGTAAGTTGCCCATTGGCTTAATGGTTTTCCAGGTTTTTTGGTTTTTTGCTCTTTTCATGAACTGTTGGGCAGGCAGGGGCTGTGCTCCAGAGGCTTCACGAATGTGTACTTGAAGTCAGAATATTCAGATTCCATTTCCACTCCTGCCCTGTATTGTTAAAGCCTTTAGGAGCTATCCAGCTTTCTTGGAGGTGCTCAAAGTTCAGCATTCACCATTCTATGATCAGGTTTTCAAAGGTCTGTGTTGTTTCTGTGGTTTTTTTTTTGTGTTTGTTTTGTTTCTGGGGGTTTTGTTTGTTTGTTTGGGGTTGTTTTTGTTTGGTTTGGGTTTTTTTTTTGGGGGGGGGGGGAAGTATATGCAGGGTTTTTTGAGCATCATAGGAGTTATTACCTCTTGAGGAGTAATCCTCAAATGACCTAAGAAAATTAACTTGGAGTAATAGCTGTTTCCATTTCATTGATAGAAAAGTTTTAGTCTTGCAAAAGAAGAAACAGATGTCTGATTTGGCATCAGTAGATACAGTTCAGCCCATAGAGGAAGCCGTAATGTGGCCTCAACAAGAAAAGAAACCATGCAGTTTTAAGGAGATTAGATAATCGAGATTAGCCCTCTGTGATCTTGCTGTGTTTTCATTTATTTCAAAACAGTCTAACATAGAGCATGTTGAGCAATCAGTTGAAAATCACGTGCAAACACTGCCTAAGTACCGATAAGAATCGTGGGGGTAAACAATGAATTCCTACTAATGGCTAAGTCACCAAGGTAAGATCAAGTCTAAATACACACCCTTAGTTAAATATAATTTCATTAACTCAGGTTACGTGGCTCTGGTGAAGGTTTTTTTTTTTCCTCCTCTCCCTGCTCTCCACTTTCTGATGCTTGTCAAAGAATTGTGTACAAGCAATCCATCATATTCAACTTTGACTGTACCAGAGATGTGTTTTGAGCTGAGCAATAACCCACTATAGTTCTGTAAATCTCACAGCAAATCAACACTAGATGCATGTGGTAATGCTGGGTAGGAAAGCATGATTTCAGTGCATTTTGCCTATGACGTTTTTATATCTGAATTCTACAGAACATTAGCTTATTTTAATTAAAAAAATACTATGGCCTATTACAAATACACAACTATCACATTATTTACCACTTAAAAGACAGGTAGATATTGTTGGCATGTTTTTATTGCAGGGGCTAAAGGGTTTCTAATTCTCTGTTAACATTATACTTTGAGTGCTGTGCTCTTCATGTCATTCACTTGTCCCTTTTCACCTTCTCTCTTTCCATAATTCTTGATACATATGTTGGGATTTTTATTTGTGTGGAGTTTGGTGTCTTTATTTTTTTTCCGTACTCAGCAAGCAAGTTCAGGTATTTTAAGTATTAACAGTTTATCATTGATTTAATATTTTCTGTGGAAAATCCTAACTTACCTAACTGATATTTGCAACTCACAATTTTGTTCCCTTTGTAAGACTTGTTCTTCCTTTTTGGGACATCTCATGTCTTTTATTTTTTTCCTCCCATGAAGTCATTTGTTTGGATCAGTTGTCTTTCTTTTGTTTTCTGACCAACCTTCTTTCTAGGATATTCAGGTTCCCTTTTGCAAAATATTTTACAGTAAAGTTTTTAATCAGCAATGCACAAGTGAAAACAATGGGTAAGCAATGTGAGGACTCCCTTTTCCTTAGAGAGTTCTTGCTTGATCAGAAAATGTTCCTATTTTAATATTCCTCTCATTCTCCCTATTAAGTTCTACAGGACCAGTTTTCTTTTTTTTTTTTTTTAACAAAACGGAAGACTTTTCACCCTGATCAGTACTGCCAACTGGTCCAGCCCCAAGGAGACAGTTAACATATAACAGATGACAATAAATAATAGCAATAATTGAAGCATTCATGGCAGTGGATTTAGAATTTATTGGCTCATTTATCAGCCTGCTTAGAAAAACAGGTTTCCTTGCTGCCATAGTCAGTAGCCTGATGAGGGCCAGCAATAGATTCTTCAGAGGGCATACAATAAAACCCACAGTGGGAACATATGGACTCTTCTGACTCAAAAGAGAAAGGAAAAGAAAAAGTCCTGTTTATAATGATGATGTATGATTTATTTTCTGAAACAACGAAAGTTCTGTATAGCAATGGTATCTTGTGATGATGAATACTGTAGGTGCTTGTTCTTTGTCTAAAGGCTGGACCTCTTTGTGCTAAGTAAACACAGAAAACAAGAAGTGAATTGCTGTCTCAAAGAGCTTACAACCTTGGAGAAGAACTAGAGATGGATAGAAAAAGGTGGAAGAATGTTACGAGACTTGATTGAACAACATGAAAAGCAGTTGTCAAAGCATCACCCGTGATTTTTTTTATGAGGTGCATGGGAAAGGACATGAATGAGTTATTAGGCTTGCAGGTGATTGCAAGGAAGTCCCACTGAATGCAAAGGTGGTGTGGTTGAAATCGTGAAAGTGGTGTGGTGTTTTCTGTGGTTTTTTTTTGTAAACATAGCAAATGTGTTTCAGACTGGTATAGTGGGATGATGATGAAGCAGAAGATGGGTTGAGAGATAAGGTGTGAAATGCCTTGCCAAGCAAGATAAGCTTATGTTTGAAGTAATAGAAAGGGTGAACCAGCTGAGAAGTGGAACATACACTCAAGGAGAAGAGCTAAGAAATGGTCTCTGCCCCACGATGGAACAGCAGCAAAGTATTACGGTGTGTATTTGTGGCCAGAGGATAGTCACTTGAAATTATATGAGATGGTCTAGACAAAGCTGGCACAAGTTTCTGATGTTATGCAGAAGAACTGTGGAAGTTGTCTATAACGTGGCTATGGGTGTCTAGAGGAAGCTCCAAATCTAAGATGAATCTTTGATTCAGGTGAGGTGTCCAAACTTAGGATGACAGAATGGGCATGAGTGATGTTGAAGGTCAATAGTGAGGAAAGGGCAAAACCAGGAAGGGAGAGAATTTAATACATTTGCTTTGGATGTGGTCTGTTTTTTAAAATAACTATCCTTTTCAGATATCCTAGCTGTAGAAAAGGATTCAATTTGGAACAGTGGGGAGATCTAGAGTGGATTTTTAGAGCCACTAAGATATGGTAAAAGAAGATCATCTGTATAAAAGGAAGGCAAGATAGGATAAAACCTACCCATCTCTGTGTGTCATTGTGAAAACCGAGGGGGAGTGAGGACAGATTTTTCCATAGGATGCAGCAAACTATGCATTTAAACATGCTTTGTTTAGGTATGCTGCCTTTTAACTTCACTGAACATCTACCTGTTCTTGGATTGCAGAAGAAGTTGTGTGAAGTACCCAGTTTAATCCTTTACAGTTCATTATGTCTTAGTTTTTTATTTGCTTTTTCTCTAATCTAAAGAGCAATCATCTCGAGATGGCAAAGTAAGAAAAGCAATTGTGAGCACTGTGACACATAAGTAGTGCATAGAAGGGGCTGAAGGCATCCATTACTGCTGTTAGTCTGATTTGTTTCTTTAATCTCTTTCATCTCTTAGCCCTCAGTGCCTTTTTCTTGCTCGGGAAGCTGATAGTTTAGCTTTGTTTCTAGACCTGTGCTATTAAAGATACAAATACCTGCTGTATGTTTTCTGTTCAAAATTCTGGCAAGAGATATCAAGAAAATTTCTTGGGGTGTCACTAGTACTGTCCAGGGAATGATACAAACTTGAAGCAATTCCTGTACTCTTGTGAAGTGTGGAAAACACAGCTAAGTTATTTCTTGTATTTCTGTTTGCAACCTTTAGTCACTGATTCTTACAGTTAGTTTGGATCTGACACTTTCTGTGATGGTTTGCATTTTTTTTTTAATTTTTTTTTTTTTTTTTTTTATTTATTTTTATTTTTTTTTTTGACCCTGCTGGCTGGAATAGGGAAGTGCCCCATTGCCAACTGCACTGTGACAGTTAAGTATGTCTTTAAAAGGACCGTTGGGGTGGATCTCCTTTAGTCTCTGGCACAATATCTCCAGTGAGTGCAGTCTCAGATGTGTGTTGACCTGCTCTGCTGAACCACAGTGGCTAAACAGATGCATGGAAAGTTAGAAAGGTCTGGCTCACTGTGGCAGAAATGACATAACAGAAAGTCCCCTGTCCTTTGTCTGGAGCTGTGTTACTCCACCTGTGAGAAAAGCAGAGCAATACAAATAAACCCTTTTCCTGCTTTAAGGCATCTCAGTTTGCTTAGTGCCTCTCTGCTGAGTTAGCCCCTATCTGGATCATGATCTAAGTCTATTATTTCAGGTCTTACTGCCTCCTTGCTTTCCCAAATCCAGAGACAGGCTTAGCACAAAGAGTAATGTTGGGTATGGTAACAGATCGTGGAAGTTTCCTAGAAAAGCAACAAATCATATTTAAAAACTCTCTATTTTCAGCTGAAATTAAAAACTGTTCTATTTGTATTGAAACAGAGGAAAATGTCTCTCTAAATTCTGTCCAGAGGTTTAAATCTGATCACATGAATCTCAAATGCTGACTCCACAGCTCATAGTATAAGAGAGGAGGCAGTGTGGAATAGGAAGACTGACTGACAGCACAAAAATATGTCTAGGGGAGGGAAGGAGGTATACAATGCCATGTGTCAGCTCTCTAATGTTGTGCAGGAAAATATCAGCAGTGTGTACTAAAAGCAGCATGAGGGCCATTGTGATGTTATCCCAAATTACACTCAATAAAAGTCACAGAGCAGGTTTGTTGTACCAACAAGCTTGTTGCAGTCCAAGCCAGACAGGTGGCAGCTATGGCTGCTCCAGTGGGAAGGTGAGGCTCTGACCTGTTCCCAAGATTGGGATGGTTTGGGATTTGGGTCTGAGCTGGGAGCAGTGGTATGGTGCCTCATGGAGTTTTTCCTCTGAGTTTTCTTCAGTTTGGAAAATGTGGGTCATCTTATGTGATGGATTCCAAGGAAAGATTATTTTAGTGGCATTTTTAGTACTTTTGACTGGAATTGGAAAATATCCTTCTGCAATTAAATTCAACCCACTAGCACAACTGAAAGATCTGAGGTTGTATTTCAGTGGTTAATCCCATCTCTAATGTCAGATTGCCTAATCCTCTTTATAAAATCCATGTGCCCAACAGCATACAGTTGTACGTGGCCCAAACCTGACCTGAGGACACTGGGGAAGGGGGACAAGTTAAATAATCAGAAATTTTGGAGCCAGTTTTGGATCTGTCCAGAATGAGATTGTAAATGAGGTGGAAAATAATTTAAGGGCAGCTCAAAGCTTGGCAGTTGAATAATGATAGCCAAGCCACTTACTGTGTTTGAAAGCATTGGCCAAGCCAGATTATTATTGTATCCATGAGCAACTCTGCAGATATGCCTGAGTCTTGTGAACCTGAGGCTGTGGGAGTAGGAAGGGAAAGTTAAACACCAAAGAGCAGCCAGGTGATGTGGTTAGCAAATGTTTCCCCAATAATTAGATCACCCTGTAGTGGGGATAGTGGAGCCAGATGGTGCAGGAGAGAATTCACATTGTTATAACCCAGAGGCAATACACTTTTACAATTAATTTCACTTTCCATCTCTCTTAACTACAAGATTTTTTTCTTCCTGTCTTTCTATGTTATCTTTTGGCAATGTCGACAGTTTTCCCTTATTCTTTTGGAAGTATTTTCAACATTGCATAGCTGTTTATTTAATACGTCTCTAGTGCCTCAGCAGATAATAGTAAGTCAGAGTGAATATTTACCTTCTTTCTGAAGCACTATTCCATTCGGCACTTCTGGCACTTGGGTGGTTTCAAGTGAGCAGTGTAGCATTTTAATTTTTCTTTACTTTGGACATCAGTCACTCTAGAACGAGACTATTGCTCGTGTTCTTTCTCCCGTTATTTTTTTCTTTCTCATAAAATTGTAAATATCTTCACTGCCCCTTTTCACTGATGGACTTTCAGATTTTTATTTGACAGGTTCAAGTGACCTAATGGAAAACAGCAGTTCCCCTCACCCTCCCTAGAAGACTTCAGAGTGCTCACGAAAGTAACTCTGAGTGTTATGACACTCCCAGTCCTGCTACCAGCAGTACCAATTAGTTGAAAAGAGGACAGCAAAGTCTATTAACATGAAGAGACAGAAACCCCAAATACTACTTCCCTGCTGTGAGAAAACTAAGCTATGTTTATTCCACCACTTCTTGTGGTGTTGGTTTAGGGGTGGATTCCCAAAACTTCTTGGCACCGCTTTCACCAAAGTCATAAATCTAATAAACTTCCAGTGACTGCCAAACACTGAAACCCTGAAAAACCTGTCCTCAACAGGGGCACCTATGGAGGCAGTGGGGAAGGTTGTTCACTGCTTATTTGGTAGTTGTGCAAACTAAGTCACTCTGAAGAGATTAAGAAATATTTTTCTTGCTTTTCAGAAATAAAAGTTACCCCCAGCTGAAGCTATGGTGTTTGTCAAACATCATACTTTTTCACAGCATAGTGATTCATACTGAATGAATGATCATAAGAATCTCTTCTGGTCCAAACAGGAGAGTTTTATTTGGTATCTAAGCATCCCTTCATTTGAACCGGATCAGGAATTCACTGTATCTTGGAGAATAGGTAGTAAGGGAAACATTCCTCAGATGGCAAGGGTTATTTTTGTACTTAACTTGGATACTGCACATTACATCAGCCAGAGCATTTCTGTAAAGGTCTGCCAAGTCCTAAATTTTCAATAATCCCACTTCCTTCTCTTAAAATTGAAAAGGTAGTGACTCCCCTGGGAATGCATGTCATTTCAGCATTCCCGTTGACTGTGTATTCTGAAATGCTGCAGTCTGTTTGCTTAGTAATCCCCTTGTCTGTGTAAGTTGTTAGGGGTAACCAAAGGCAGCTGATTACTTAATTGTATAAGGCAGGAAATGGGGTTCTTTCATTAGTTCCCATAATGTTCTTGAGAGCAACAAGTATTCTGCCTCACTGAGTTTTTGATTCTTTAATTCAAAAGATATACTTTCCCTTGGCATACTCTGTGACCCTTTATTCTGATAGGCTATTTACTGAATAAATTGAACATTTTAAATTAAAAAAAAAGGTCTAAACTTTCTAAATAAGACAAAACATAATCTCTTATCAGGAGACAAAACGTATTGCAACCAGTGGAGAAATACAACATGTAAGATCCTCATGTCACTTAGCATTTTTGAAGATTGTTGTGGTGGGTTTTTTGTTTGGTTTGTTTGGTTGTTTGTTTGTTGTTTTTTTTTTTTTTTTTTTTTGTTTGGGAGGTTTTGTTGTTTGTTTGTTATTGGTTTTGTGTGTGTTGCTTGGATTTTTGGGGCCCAAATAGGAAAAGAAATATTACTATCACCTTCTCACGGCTTTAAAGATCCGCTTTTAATCAGTGTCTCATGCTTAGGAAAGCCCCTTTTCATACTGTTGATTAGCTTTCTTTTACTGGAATTATAACAGAGAACTTGGGACTAAATCCTGCTGTTTCTGTGTCCGTTGGCAAACAGTTGTCAGAGAGCAGAAGGTCACAAAGTCTGTGCTTTGCCATGTGTCTAGGGCTATGTACAAAATCCTGGACAGCACTGGTGGGGGCTGTGGCTCAGGTACGTTCCCCCCTCCCACCCCAAACACATGGAGCGAATTGGAGCGTGGAGCTGGCCCAGGGTCTCTGTGCTCTTGCTACCCATCAATATGACCCTTGTGACCATGAGCAGACAGGAAAGAAAGGTATAGCTGCAACCTGATCTTCAGAATATCTGTTGGTTCTCTCCTAGGGAAAGAAACAGCAGAACTTTTACTCTGTTTGGTTTTTTGTTGTGTTTTTTTTTTTTTTTCCCTCTCCACTTCTATGTACAGTTAACCCAATATAAACATGGCTCTTGTCCTGCTCTTCAGAACCTGCTTGTGAATGTCTCTCTTGCCTCCTCTCTTTGAAGTCACAGAGAATCAGTTTGTGTCAGATTGTCCTTGTTTTTGTGCCATAAGAATCAAAGGGAGCTTTGCTGTAGAATTCAGGGTGCTCGTGTTCTCTAGTGAGTCTCTATTGAAACCTTTTTTTGGAAGCATCTTCCATAAACCTTCTTCAGCTTCCCAGCTCTAGTATGCCACAGAGAGTTTGCCATGGGAACAGATTAGCCTTGGCATTAAGTGGCAGCAGTGAAGTCTGGGAAAGAATATCAGGATTCTACTGATGCTTTTGTGGGCAATCTTTGGTTCCATAAATTATGTTCAAACTCTCAGGTGTGAATGCTTCTCCCAACACATCCCAATATTTCTGCTCCTGAAGAATTAAGGGTGTGTTTGCTGTAGCAGCTTAAAGAGGGCACTGAACACTGCTCCTGTTTAATCAGAAAGATGAAGTAAGCCCACTCATGACAGCAAGAGTAAGGTGTGCTGCTGGTGTGCTGGGGTTAAACCTTGATTTGATTCCTGTAATGATCTTGCTTCAGGTAAAAAGTCTCTTCTACACAGCAGAGATGTGGTGCACAGCAACTCTGCCCGATGCTTCCATGCTGCCCTAGGTTTCCACACAATGAATGATGTTGTTGAGTGTATTTGGTCATGCAGAAAAGGCAGGAACAGGGAGACCTCTGTGGTTGTTATCACACAGAAAATCAGCAGTGCTGTTCCTGCATCTCATGTGTCGATGGAAGCTCACAGCCAACCCCCCAGTATCCCAGAGACTTGTAGGCTGTAAAATTTTCATCTCAGTATAAGCCATGGATGCTGTCCTTCTCAGTTTTTTTTTTTTTTTTTTGAGAGCTAGGTTATAGAAGGATGTAGAAACTCATGGAATCTGTATACAGAACAAGGAGTTAAACCAATCTCTTTCACTTCCTAGGCAAGTTTGCCAGTTGACTTGACTTAGCTAAATTTGAATTATAATCCTTACAAAGCTGACTTTCACCGTCTGATGGATCCAGAGTAAGCAGGGAGGTTATTGTGGTAAACTCTTGTTTCAGGTCATTATTGTACTGCCCATGCTAAAGGGCATGAAGTGGATATATATACTAGGCTGGGCACAGCTACGTTCTAAATTAATGACCGGGAGGACATCATCTGCTCTGGCTGATGGAACACCAGCTCCAATTCAAACCTGAGAGTTGCCCACAGCCACACACCTGTGTTGGTGATTCTGTGGCTTTTAATTAAAAATGTGGTAAATGTGGAAAGGAAACTCTTCTTGCTTTGGATGAGAAGAAAGGCACAATCCCCTCTCCATTATTAGCTTTCTAAAGAATTTCAGTGATATTTTCCTGTCCCTGTTTGGAAGCTCATTCTTTTCAGTACATCTGTATGTCGTGTGTTGGCAGTGGAGAACAGAGGCAGCAATTGTCCTTTGCTGCCATTTCCCAGGTGTAAATAGTGTTCCTATGTCTAGCTGGTTCAAGTAGAAAAGCAGTGGAGAAATTTGTGAGCTATACACATGGCTGTGGATAATTTCAAGACTAGGTGGCCTGTGGTTCATACCCCTCAGCAGTGAATTGCTTGAAAAAAATACTCTAGACCTCTTCTGCCCCAGATCCTTGCTCTACCTCTACACCATTCCCTGTAGCTAATGCTGGGACTTGTCCAAACTAGATTCAGGTACTCTGTGTGCACACAGTGGTGTTTGAGATGACATAAGACATTTTAGGCACAGCTTCAGGAGGGACTAATGTTTCCTCCTTCTGTCATACCTCACTCGTGTTACCTGTTTCTGCCCCTGAAGGAAAACATTGCATTTGTAAATTTGTAGACTTTTAAAGCACAAAAACCAAACACAACTTAATGAAATTTCTATTGATCTGTATAGGCATAGATATCCCTTGTAGAATATTTTGGAGAGTTGGCCTGCTATACCAAAATGGTGCAGGTGGGTGAGTTTTGTAAGGTCATTGCAGATAAAGATGATTATAGTTTGCACAGAGGAGCCTTAATCACTGAGCAAAGGTGTCCTCCTAGGACTGACCTGGGAACAATTGTGTCTGTATGCTGTGTGTCTTAGTGGATGTGGAAAAGGTGAAATGAACTGTGAAAATGTTTGCGAAACACGCATAATTTCAGTGGACTGTGGTGGCGATGCCCTTCTATTGAGTTTGTGTATTATTTTCCCTGGATTTGTAAGAGGATACTTTTGCTGGTCATTGGCCCATACTGACATAACTCAGAAGACAGATCTATAACGAGGTGTTTACTTTGGCTCTGATTTAATGCTCATGGCAGTTGATGAAAATCATCAGGTTATTTAAATGTCCTTTATATAAATAGAACAGTCTTTTTTCTTAAGGAAAATGTAGGGCTACCTAAAGGAGTAGAGACTGTAGAACCATGTGAAAACATTTAATTTAAGTCTACTAATTTCAAACAAATATGTGACTCAACTTAAATTAATTGGAGATTTCTGCTTCTAACTATAACATTTCTTATCATGTAAAGCATTAAGGCAGCATAACATATACAAGAACAAATATTAAACAAAGGTATTATAGATGGGAAATTCCTAATCTAGCTCACTGTGTTGGTACACTGGAAGTTTCTTAATCCAATATCTGATGAAGGAACAAGGAGAGAATTAATTTACTGCACACTAATTACTGAGGAGTATGCACTGTATATACAGTGAAAGGCGCTGAAATGAATACTTGATAAACAATATCTGGCAAATTAAAAATCTGAAATGTTAAATGAAATGCAAATTAAAAATCTGGACCGTTAAATTAATTGAATGCAAAAAACCCTGACATTAACTATCATCAAGGGTCGAAGTTATATCAGCAAAAGCAAAGCTATTCAGAGTTAAATCCTGCTCCTCTCTGTGATTTACTTGTTGTGAATGGGTGGGCACTACAGGAGCCCCACAGATATGGATGAATTTGCATACGTGAGGAGCAGTCCTTTCTGCCTGCTGTGCAAAATGCTTTCCTAGGAAATGGTGGGGAGGGTTTGCACCTAAAAGCAGGTCTGCTGGAATGAATGAGTCCCTTGGGTACAGGCAAAATATAAGACCTGTGTTGCAATGTCTGTACAAACTTCAGCCAAGCTAACAATGAACAAGTTTTAATTCAGAAGAGACTTGATTTTTTGTCTTTTGTATTATATTTTAAGCCTAGTTATCTCTCTCTCTCTACCTCTCCCTCGTGCCCCCCTTAGCTCTGTTTTGGTGGAATGGAGGCTGAAAAACACTAAACTGTGGGAATGTAAGATATTTTTAAGAATTAAGTTACAGAAAGTTACGACAATATAGACTCACACATGCATACTACTTTGTTTGTTTCCAAAAAAGATGCCCTTTAAGAATCTAATGTTACAAATATGCATGTGAACATCCAATTAAATTGAAGCAAAGAGAAACATGTTTTAAGGATCTGTCCTGCTTAAGCCACTTAGTCAACAAGAGACTGAAAAGACAGGAAAACTTAAATATTTTTGTCAAGATTGTGGGGCATGCCACAAACTGCATTAACATGGGGCTTTTATTTAACCAATTTAATTTTTCACATGTTCTCCTCCATTTTCATGTTTATTCTTGATTATTTGTGCAGAGTATAACATTCTATTAAGCACTAAGTGTGAGAATTGTTCAAGATAAAAACTGTTCCTGCAGGTCCACCAGGTTGGGGGAAGTTAGGGGCTGAAAGGAGAATCTGGAAACCTTGAAAAAGCTATGTTGTTGGTCAACCTTAATAAAGTTAAACCCTTCCAAACACACATACTCATACATGCACACTAGTCCTTGCAAACTATAAGAGAGGTAACAACACTCCCAACTTTAAGTATGTGATAGACCTATAAAAGTCAAGTGCTGCACTGGGGGATCTGATGATTCAAGTTTTCTTTTGGGGGGGCAAAAGCCACCTTTAACAGCTCGGAGACAAACTGTTTAGGGCACAGATAAAGTGTGAGGCTCATGGCAGGTGCTTGCTTGTATCATCTGGTTGTGAAGTGAGATGTGTTATTGCTGGGTCTCAGATTTGAGCTGACTGGAGTGTATCCAGAGAAGCAGGCAGTGAGTGTTCTGCATCTTTACACCAGTTTCTTCAAGTGATGGGTGTTCCAACTGAAGAGCCTTCTAGTGATGAGGGGGATTGATTTCACTGTTTGCCATTCCTGAGGGCCTTCTCTTCAGTGTTCATTGATTAAATGAGGGTACTCTTCAGAGGGAAAGTGATTGCAGTAAATTCCAGGTTAAACTGATATTAGCATTTGAATTATAGGCAAGTATCAGAATTGCTAAGCATTAGGAATTTATATTAAGATTGATCTGGGAGACAGTAATGCTAGTAAAAAAAGATCTATATATTAGCCTTGCAATGTAATGACATGACCCAATTGCAGTGTACTACCACTTAAAGGCTGGAAAGAATGCAGTGCAATTAGTTTAACATTTAACAAATCTGAACTGTAGCCTAGCACTGTATTTCTATTCATCTTGGTTTGTTCCAATGTGTTTTAATAGATTTAGATATATAGTAGCAGATCTACTGCAATTAAAAATAAAACTTCTTATGTGCTAGTAGCATTTCCCTGGAGGTCTAGTCAGTCTCCCACGGTAATGAAGATGTAATTATAGTGATGTAAATCGTTGCAACTTAACTAGGAGGGATTGGCCTTTCCCCTGCCTTAATTCATCGAAAGATTTTATCTTTGACAGGTACTGTCAAACAGAGTGATGGGCTAGAAGGCAGAATGCTTTTTCTGGTAGTTAATTTGCTCACAGAGAAAATGTGGTTGTTCTATTGAGTTGTTGTTTTCATTTTTTGTTTTGGTTTGAGTTCCCCCCCCCCCCTTTTTTTTAAGATGACTTGAATACCGAGATGGTTCTCAAGTCCTGTTCCTCCCATTCTGAGTGGCAGCAATTCTGGTAGGCTTCCTAATGAAACATGGTCAAGATCAGACTCTCTGCCCTGGCTGTGCTGTTGTCAGCCTGAGAATAGCAAAATATGTCTAAAGGTAGGCTTGAAGTCACCTTTTGGGGTCCAGTGTAGTCAGCTTTGCAAAGAGCCTACCTTACTGTAAATAAGAAAAAAAGGGTCTTAGTGCTGATTTAAGTTTTACTCAACTGTGATGGTCCCAGACATCCATTCTCTACTGTAAGTACAACAGAGCACAGCATGTTCAAACTATAATCTTTTCTCCTTTGTTTGGCTTCCAGATATACTTCCTACCTGTCAGAAAAAAAAAAGGCTACTTTGCCAGCTTTAGTGCTGCCTGAAAAAAATCCATTGACTTAGTATGTTTTCTGCAGGTCTGCTTCTACTCTGCTGCTAACTGGCTACTGCAAATAGAGGGACTACCTGTCAGTTTATTTTTCCTGGCCATAAATATGACTTGTACCACTAAGTTATCAGCCTCTTATGAAAAGACTAAAATTTTAAAATCATTATCTTAGGGTGAAATAACAAATTTATTGCTGCTACCTCCTATTGTCTGTGCAGGTTTTGTGTGTATGTGTGTGCAAATATATAAAATGTGTATTTTTAAAAAAAACCAACAAACCTAAACCAAAATCAATATCAGAAGGTGGCAATGTGTTAGGAGGCACTTTCTTTGAGGCAAGGGTTTAACTTATCAAGTTTTGTCTGTTGCACTCCTGGACTGAAAGAGCATTTAGTTTTACCCTAGTACATTATCTAGCAGACACCTATAATTTTCTTTCACTCGTTTCCATAGAAATGAGTTACTTGTACCAAAAGTCTGGAGGGCTACTGGAGGGGATGTTCAACACATGCCATCATGATCCTCCTTCCAACTGGCTGATGGCAGTGATATGTTCCTCATTAGATTGATTATCAAAAATTTTGTAGGGACATATCAAGGCTTCACTAATCTCTGACTTTTTGGGCACTGCAGGTGTCAGAGGAGATGTTTGAGATAAGCTGCCTGTAACATTTCTCCTCAGAAATTATCACTAGATAGATTTCCCTTTCATCAATGATGACAGTCAGGTTTAGGACTAAGGCAGAAGTGAAGGAAGGGTTACAGTTCTATTACTTGGAAAAGACTAGTACATTTTTTTTTTTTTTCTTTCCACCAGTTTTCACAGGCATATAGTCTGAGGTTTTGCACATCTGTTTCTCATCTCTGGTAGTCAACAGTTGTCACCTTTCTTTGGTAATGAAAATGGGGCTTAGGGATGTGGCAGAAGCTGCAGGCTGCCCAGGAGCATGGATGGCTCCCTACTGCTGACCCTTGGAGTCTCCTTCCAGGAGCAGACACAGCTGTGGTGGCTGTGGCACCTCTGTCTGAGCTGTGTGTGCTCTTGAGCTTCAGTGCTGAGAGTCTGGTGCCTTTCCCGATTGCTGAAATTCTCGAAGCAGAAGATACAAAAATAAAATAAATGTCTCCGGTTTTATTTTCCATTGAACTGACATTTCTTTAGAATTGGCTGTTCCACATGCTACTCACCTTGCTGGCAAAGGCATTGGTGATCAATGAGGACAAAGTGATTCTGACTGCAGGCTTGCCACGTACATCCAGAGCAAACGAACACATCAGAAGCTGATTTTGTGCAAGGCCTGCTTTTGATTTGTGCATTTTTCTGGCAGACTTGGGCTATGCCCTATTACTTTCTTACAATAAAAAGGAACGTTTCTTCTACTGGAGCTTGCAGCATGCAGCTGCAATAATCATAGGGGAGCCCCAGGTGGTCTGATTTATGGTGTTTAATGTGAACCCCTGAGGTTCTGTCAGGAGAGATTATATAAGGTATAAAACATTTTGCAGAATTGTTTTGCCACACTTCAGTTCTAACTTGCAGTGAGCCTCCTTCATTTCTCTCCCTGCTCCAAGACAGCTTATTTAAATGCATGTTTATTAAAGACCTCCTAAACCATGTTAAAGTTGCTTCTCAAAATATTCTGACTAATGGCAATGTTGACGAGGGTGAATCACCACCAAGAACATTGTGCTCATCAGGACAGTTCCTCAGCTGATGGGAACTGGCAGAATGCCACGCAAGTTCATGGCACTTTCTCTGTGGATTGATACCGGGCAAGGATTGATATGCTGGGCAGGTGTTGACTGACTGAAGCTCTGGAGCTCTGTGGATTTGTACTGGCCCAGAGCCCGTAGTTTATAAAAGGAAGCCCTGAACTTAAATCAAATACTTTGCTATACAATCTTTATACAGGGAATATTATTTATTAAATGCAAGAGTGTTTCTGTGAGGATGTATCAGCAAGTGAGGCAAGGAGATTTTGTTTTAACTTTGCTACCATTATCAAGGTACTGGCTATGAGTTTCATTGTTGTCCTTCCAAAGAACAAGTCAGAACAAGCTGGGTTAGTGCTGCCCTCCACATTGGAAGTCTGCAGTGGGAGTGGTAGAGGAGGTGCACTGGCTGCACCCATCCATGCAACTGCCCTGGCACAGAGGCAGGGAGGGACTGGCTTAGCAAGCTAAAGGGATGTGGCTGGGGTTTTGGCTGAGTCTGTTCAAACAATGGTTTGTCCAGGCAAGGAGATGGATTTCCACCCCGGTGCAGCCTGTGAGTCAGAGGCTGTGCTGGAGCCCTTCTCCTCCGTGTGCTTTCTGTGAGTAGGGTTGCAAAATACTGTGAGAGACCCAGATCTCATCTTCACACTAGCCAGGGGAGTTTAGACTCAAGGTTTAAACTTAGATTCCTCTGTAACTAGAAATGATTTAGTTGTATACATAATATTATAAGCAGTGCTGAAGGTGGCATTCATGTCCTGAATTGTTTAGTGAAACAAAATAAGACAGTAGCTGAGAAGATACTTGCTATAAGTTGATGCTTGCTTGATGAGGAAGTGAAGGCATGAAATTAGAGTAAGCTCTGGAAGGGTACAATGATTAAACTTGTACCACAGGGGTTTGGTTTTCTTTATTAACCCTGTCCATTCCTGTGCTACCTACAACTGCAACATCCTAATTTGATTTTTTTTTTTTTTTTGGCAGGGAACAGATGATGTTTGTTGATATAGCACTTAGTTTCAGCTAATGACAAGAAGACACAATCTGTAATCTTGTCTATTACCTGTCCTGTATCACGCCCTTTCATTTACTACATTAAAGTACCAGTAAAAAGCATTCCAAGAGACATAATGGAGCAGCACAGCAGTTGAAGGCTGTGTATTATATTACAAAATGACTGTTTTTTGGGGGGAAAGGGGGAAGATGATGTGCCAGTTTATAGGAAGGTTGGGCAAAAGGTCAGGGAAAGTGCGGAATTATTATCGGCTCTGCTGGGGCCACACCTGTGTGAAATGTTTAATGCTGACACAAGAATGAACTTGAAGCATGTTTGGAACGTACATACAAGGAGCAAAGAACCAGAGAACTTAAACTGTAACTGTTGAAACAAATAAATTTGCTACAGAACGGAGAGGCCAAAAGCAGCCCACTGAGACCCAAAGGTGCAGTCAAGGCCACTCTCCTCTCACGAAGGACATGGAGTGCGTGGTGGTTACAGAGCTTGGCATGAAAACAGTCCATGAGGAGTAGTCTTGGGCAAAAAGGACTTATTTTTAGCTTGAAATGAACATATGCTGTGTGTAAATGGGACAGACCATTACTGTGGTGGGACTGCTGGATTTGCAGCCTGTAAACTCTGATTGACTTTCATTCTTGCACTCCTATTCTGACAAGAGACAGGAGCTGGTTTCTGCATTGCTGCCAATCTGCTTAGTTTTGCTGGCATCAGTCGGTTCGTGACTGTCTATACCAGTTCAGACTTAATGCCAGTTGCAACTTGCTCACCACTGCTGGCTGGAATAGAACCCAAACCTGGCTTCTGTATTTATGCTTTACCACAACACCCTTCTTCATCTCCTCCTCTGAAAATCCTGCACTATAGATATTGAACCCTAAAGGAGAAGTGACTCTCAGCAGACATAATTTTGTATGAGTAATTCACTTTTAAAGCTTGGATATATTCCATCTTCCTTGTGACTAATGGTACCTGAACAGAACATAATTGTATAATCACTTTCCAATTGCTTAATAACTCATTTTCCTTGTTTGTAAGATGCTGTTTTTCCAGCATTTCAGAGATGTGAGGACCTGCATGTGGTAATGAGTGACAGACAATTGTTTATTTTTCAGCAATAATGCCATTAAGAAAACCTCTTTACACTTAGAGCCCTGACAGCTGGCTAGACCCTGACATTCTTATTCATCTCTCAAGCCAGTGAAAGGCCTGCTGGCAGGCAATTATTCCACTGTTTCACATCGTTATCTTTGGTGGCAATGCTCCCTTGAGGAGTCCCAACCCCACCACTTCTGCCTGTCTCCAACAACTAAAAGCCAGCACATCACAAATCCTTACACCTGCACTGTGGTTGGAAATGCTGCAGCCTCAAAGTATTTCTGTTGGTGTAGCTGGTGGATAGGACATGAAGGAATAGGTGGGAGCTGAAACCTCTCAAGCTGGCTCTTCTGTTGGAGGGGAAGGAATTCCTTCCTTAGCTGACAAAAGCTTGGCCAGTCATAGCATGTAATGTTTCCAACTGCTGGACCACCTAAGTGGGAAAAAGTTGTTCAGGAGAAAGGGAGGAAAGAGTGTCAAAATGTGATGCATCTCTGGTTTGGCAGAAAAAATATGAAAGGTGCATAAACCCCAGAAATTTCTCAGGGACTTTGATCTAAATGCAGAAAATGCTTCTGAGGACAGGGGACCAGTGCAGGAAAAGAGATTGTATGGAAGTCATGGATGTCTTCTACTCTCTTAAACAGATCTGATGACTATGTGTGATTTCCCTGCGTTGAGCTCTTAAATAGATGAACAAATGTTTTTTGTTTTTTGAGAGAATGGATGCTTGAACCTTAGAAGTTGGTGCTGATGTCTAGGGGTAGAAAGAGAAGGTAGGTAATAAGCTTCCATTCTTTGAAAGAGGCAAAAAGCAATCTGTGCCTAAGACATCTTGTTAAGGACAGCAAGTGCCACAACCAACTGAAATAAAAATAAATTTAAAATGCAGAGGTCCAGATGGAATGGGATTAAAATATAAATGCCATTGATTGTCCAGTTCTATCAGGGCTGTGTGATTTCAGCTAGGACCTAAAAATTAATTTTTTACTGCAGTTACAGGTATAAATGCCCAAACCACTGTAGCATTTGGTGGTCCAGTATCAAGTCTTGATATTGCTGATGTGAATTGATGGAGAGTTTACTCAGCGGAGTCTTATCTTAGATTTCTAGAAATTAAGAGAATTTGCTTCAGGGTATGTTGAGATCTGTTGAACCTGAAAGCAGAGCTCAGAGCTGGTGATGTTTGTGGGCGTTGTGATTGAGGAGAGAAAGTTATATGTGTACCTGAATAGTGTAAAAAAAAAAAAAAAGGCACAATCAAAAAAGGCTCAGTTCTTACTTGCAAACCAATTTCACCAGCTTCAAGAGCTGCCCAAAGTCTACATTTAGAATAGAAAAATGTGTTAAAGAGTATAGGAATTGAATTTTCAGGAGAGCAAAACATAGCTTTAATTGAGAAGCATGCTTAAAACTGCTTTGCATCCATAAGAGGGTGCCTGGTGGTTGTCTTAGCTGATGTAGTTGGTGGCACTGCAAACAAAGTGAGACCATAACAGAAATGTTTAGAAAAATCAATATTCAACCTTGTACACCAGAATACTGCTTCTGATCCTCCAGACAGCTGCCAAGACGAGGAAAGAACAAGTTCAGCTGTTTGAATCCGTTTTCCCTCTCACAGAGTAGCTGTGATGTTTTGCTTTGTTTTTTTTTTTTCCCCCAGGTGTTAAAATATCTGGATCATCTCTTACAAACCTCAGTTCCTTCATGCATGGGAGCTTCTGCAGATTGTTCTAGTGCAGGAGCATTGCATTGTTTATTTTGTTTCCCCCGGTATGAATTTTTCAGTTCTCTCTTTTTTTTTTTTTTTTTATATTGTCAAAACATGCTATAGCAGGCTGTGTTCTCTTACAACCCATTCCATGTTGAAATGTAAACCCATTGCAACACAGCCTGTCTGGCATATGTTGTCATAGCTTTTTAAAAGTTGCCCTGCTTCTCTGTTGGCGTTGAGAATTTTATTAAATAAGACTATTTATTTTTCCAAATTCCCCATGGGCAAAAGCAGGTAGAAAACAGATACCTATGCCTAATTATAACCTTATATTTCACATTAATCTCCCTTAATTTTCTTTCATTCCACCTCCAGCATGCATTCTCTCATTCATAATTGCCACTGAATAATTTGAAGTCATTTGCTTACTCAGGGCTTTCTGCCATACACTCATGGATTGTGGCAGATGAATCCTTCACAAAAAATAAAGTGAGAAGCTCATTCTCCCTGTATAGGTAGCTCTCTCCCTCCCTGTCCCAAAGTTACTGAGCAAATTGTTGCTATTAATTTTTAAATTAGTGTACTTGTTGCTCAGGGAAAAGTCAGGTGTTCAGAGGAATTTAGCAATAGACTCAAGACTGACTTTGCCTCTTCAGGAGAGGTGTTCCATGCTGTGTGTTGGTTGCCAAAATACCCGGTGTGTGGTTACTCCTTGGCTGTTGTAGGAGTTCTGTTGTTCCCAAGGAACACAGTTGTTAAGGGAGAAAGGATTGCTCAGTCTTGGTCCATGCAGGATTTTAGACTCATGGCAGTGTTGACTCCCATACAGATGCTGTAGTTGATCTTAGGGATGAGTACAAGGATGCTGCTTTTTTCATTTGCCTCCTTTCTAATCAGTGTTGCTTTGCTCTGTTTTGTGCTGTGCTACCTAATTATCCTCAAGATTTTAGGTTTGTTTTCTGTATTTGGAAATACTACTGGTTCTTGATCCACAGGAAAAAAAGATCAACCTAAACCAGAAAACCTAGAAGCATTCAGAATTAATGGAAAAAAACCCCTCTCAAACTCCCTGATATGGTAAATATGCTCCAATTTCTATTACATGACTGTATGGCTTGATCACAGCGAGATTATTAGTGGCAGTTATCCTAAAAGGAGATATTCCTTTTCTAGCTAACTGTCCAATTTCCAGCTCCCTTGAATCTGTCTGTTTCTTTCTACAGAGTTAAGTCACAAAAATCCTTTAGTTCATTAGATATGGACAAACAAAAGGAGAAATATACTTTCAGTTCTTAAAGCAGCCATGCCTTGGGAAAGGCCTGCCCCAGTTTCCAGACAGACTGAAGTCCTTTTGTAGTTTTCCTTCTTTTGGCTTTCTTTGGCCCCGGAGCCCACTGTGTTGGGCAGAGAATTGCTCTTACTGTCAAATAAATGTGTTTTTAAAAAAGTGCCAGCAAGAGCCCTTGTTCCTCAAGAGGGAATACTTCTATTGCCTTCTCTCTTGCAGTTTGGTTGCCAGTAGCTCAACCTCAGTTTACATTCTTTGTATTAAGTAAAACCCTGTGCATGTTGTTCCCTATCCCTAATCATTTGAGCCCCAATTACAAAGCATGTTTAGGTGACCCACTCTCCTTTTGGTTTCAGTGAGAACTAAGACCCTTATTACCACAGAGGGAGTAGTCCTGAACAGCACCATAGTCTGACTTGGATGTTATGTCCTGTATTTTTTACAAGGCAAATGTCATCCCACTAGGCTAACCTGTCGAGGACACATTGTTCTCTTACTTTGTATTGCTTCCTTTGGTCAAGAAATATGCAAAACCTTGGTCTCCTACACTGGGTAATGTTCTCTGCTATTCACACTTCTTTCAAACCATTTTATGCAGCCCTATTTTTTTTTGGTCAAAGTCTTTCATACTCCCAGTCATTTATCTTATAAAACAGCTACTTAGTTGCAACTTCAGTGTTAAGAATTTACAGTGTGATAGGGCTGGGGAGGGGGTGGCTGAAAAATCAAACATTATCGAGCAAAAGCACATGCCACTTCTTGTGTATCTTATTCTGCAATTCTTTGAAGTTTAATCTTTTCAAAAGAAAAGCCTTTCAGCTACTTTGTGGCAACAACTCGGGCTTGTAACTTTCGACTGCACAGTGCTCCTGGTTCATAAACTGATCTCATCCTTTTCTGACAATTAATACTAAAGTGAATTTAAATTGGATCTCCTTCTGCCACCACATCAGCTGTCTGGAACAGTTTGCCTACCTTGGTCTCCCACACTAATTCTCTCTGTACCTTTTCAAAATACTGCTAAAAATCCTGACTTTCTTTAAGGCTCTACCAGGCAGGAAGCTATCAACCAGTTTCTTTTCACGTGTGGATTTGGCTGCACATCCGCTTTGCAGAGCTGTAGAGGACTGCAGGAGAGACAGGGTAACTGAGCACTGGGCACTGAGATCAGGATGTCAGCTTAGCAGTGCCATAAGCCTTTGAAACTACCCTTCACCTTATGCTTCAGCTGCATGAAGATGCAGCCCAGAGCAGGGAGCAGTCCAGCCTCAACACACACCATGGACAAAGCTCGGTATGACCTTGTGCTTCTGCTTTCCACCTCCATCTCTGCAGTGCTGTGACCACGTCTCTTCATCCCTATCTTGTGCCGTTGTGTGGACTCTGAACATCCACCAACCAGCACACAGAGATGCTCTTGTAGCTATGGAGAGGGCTATAAGGAAGAACTCTCCTTGCATGCTTTTTTTCATGCAAGGAAGAAGCATTCACAGGCTGGCTTTCAAGGCTCCTGTTTATCTGAAAAGTGCTATCTTGATTACTGACTTAAAAGTTGATGTATTTTAATAGCATGATAAGATTTCTTTTTTTTTTTTTTTTACAAACATGGGCTGGTAAACAGTGTGTATAATAACACATTGTTTTGTGGTTTGTTCTGAGGTTGAAGGAATAATTATGTGAATGTCTTTTTTTTTTAACCTTAGCTCCTGTTATATAGTAGTTCTTCTAGCACTGGATTATAAGAGAATTATATTTATACCTTTGGGACAGTCTCTATACAGAAACCCAGAGTCATGACTAAGAGCTTATTGGGCGTGACAACTTTTCCTACAGCAGGTTATACATTTCAGAGAATTCTGCATCCTACTTTCAAAGGCTCAGCAGTCACATTTGGGGCCAAATTTTCAAAAGAGAAATGTTCTGATGGAAACCTCGAATAAGGGACTGTGATGAAATGCGTTCACTACCTATCACTTTGGAGAACCTCTGAACTTGTTTTTGTTGTCTTTAACAGTACCTTTGCTTAAACACCTATATTCATGAAGACGTCTTGACCCCTGTGAACTGACTGTAAATGTTTCCTGAGGACATTGCTAAACTCATACATGTCGCTGGCATAATTGTTTCCATGGAAACTAACATACTTTTAAAGGAAATAATAAAAAACCCAACAGAGGACGCATGAGAACATAAAACCGGCCATAACAGGTTAGAGCAAAGGTCTCCTGAGATGTGTGTCCTGTATCCAGTGGTGGTCAACAGAAGGTGCAACAGAACAATACAAGCATATGGCAATGCTGCTCCATAAATTCTTTCAGCTTTAGCAGTTTTGGACTCAAAGATTTCCTGAGTTAAAGGTGCCAACCTTACAAGCAACATGATTTTTTTTTTCTACTGTGAAAAGCCTTGTTCAGTACAATGACATGTCTTTACAATCAGGCTCTTGCAACAACATCATTCCACAGAGAACACAGGGGCACTTTGACCATCTTTAGTTATTAATTCAGTCATTCCTCAAGGAAAAACCTGCTAGGTTTGCTTCCTTAAATGTTTCAAGATCAACTGTCTAGAATTTATCATGGAAATCTTTCTTTTGGGAAAGAACTGAGGTCACAGGGTTTAACTCAAAATGACAGTTGGAAGAGAGCAATCCACTGTATATTATTACACTCTTTTATCCTAAGAGCTAATCATTTGTTCAATTTTTTTTTTTAGTAAAACATTTGTCTAATATAACCTTGTTCACTTCACTTGCCCTTTGTCCCTGCCCCTGTCCATCTCTGTCAGACACTCCTTTTTAAAATAAGCGGTTAAAACCCTGTGCTTCCTGTCTGTTTTAAGGAGGATTGCACACCTTCAGGTGAGCTTGAAGCCAGGCTTTAAAGAAATGTGGTTTCCAGTCAAGCAAGTGTGCAAATTTTTTTCTATATGCTTTTCTCAGTGCTGAAACTTGACAGAGTTCCATTTCTGTACATGCTAAATTGCATCAGTGTAAAACCTTCATTTTAGTTGGTGACAGAGCAACAGATTTGCCCACGTGCTCATGTGCAAGATACTTGACCCCAGGTGACATGTATAATTCTAATATTCCACAAATCTGATGAGTTGATGGTGGTTTGACCATGCTCTGCTGCAGATCATCAGATTTCCAGAGCATGTACAGCATGTTTGCCTATGTGGGCTAGTGAAATATTATGCTGGGAAAAGTCCCTGATTTATTCAACTTTAAAAAAAAGTCCACCCTGGGTGTTAATTGGACTCTAAATTCAGGTGTTAACCTCTTTGATTGAAAATATATGCTGAGCAATTACAGGAAGGAGGCCAACTTCAGGCACAGCAGTAATTACTGAATTAGTAGGAAAGTTCAAGAGGAGCCTCAGATTTCATATCATTGCTAAGGTTTCTGAAGAACAGCTAATCCTGAAGCGACTGGGCTCCTCACACCTGGTTATGTTTTAGGTAACTCTGCTTAAATTTCAAAGAAATCTCTGCATGAATAATTCCAGAAGCAGATGTCAGTATTTCTTAAATGTTGCTTTATTTTCAGATGCAGAAAATTGTCCATCACTCTGAAATTTCAGTGACGATGGAACTGGGGAGAAAAGCATTTTTTGTTAGGCAGTATTTCTTGTTCTTGAACTTGGTGCTCTCCTGCTTGATTCATTTAAGTGGAATCCTCTAGTGTAACCTCCTGCTTGTAGTAGTATGTGTCATGCCTACTGCTTTTCAAATTTTCCTTTCTCAAAGGAAGTCTTCACAATATTTAGTTGACCACATTAGTTTGTGGTGTGTGTTTTTGTTGTTGTTGTTTGGGTTTTATTTTTAAATTGTATCCAATATATAATACCAAGTACTGCAGGATGTTTATTACCTACATACCTGGCACACATTAATCAATAATAAAGAGAAAGTTGTACAACCATTAGAGGCTCTGTTCAGAATGAATGATCCAAACATTACATTCAATTGTTTTGAATGGATTTATTAAGATTTCAGGTGCAGCTGTCCACCTTCTTTGGGCAGCCAGCATTTGCAGTGGTGGTGATAGGAGATGATGGCTTTGTGAGATGTATTTATCAATTAATATATATATAGTCTTTTAACTGTAATTACATTTTCTTTATCCTATATACTACAAAATAATGAAATATAACTGGGGAGAAAAAAGAATGGGGAGGTGAAAAGTTAGTGCTTGTGCCTAACATCCACGGGTGTTTTCTTGAGAAGTCCTGGAATAAAAAGAGGATTCTAATATTTCATGTGCAAAATGGTGAAGTGTGTTGGAATTAAATGTTCCCGTTATCTAGAAATGACCATACCTTTGATTGGTTTTGTCTGTGCGTTGGGAGACCTGGCTCTTACTCTCAGAATGTTTGTGGGAAGTATTCAGGCTCCACAGGGCCTGCTGTGGAGATGGTCTGTGCTGTTCAGGGATGGTTGGACCATGGCTCAAACCTTAGGGAGATGATAATAATGTCTGTACAGGGCAGTCTGCCTAAGCTAGGCTCTGAAACTATTTCTGTTCGTGAAGAAAGCCAGAGACTGGTCTAATTTACACTAGTGAGGTCTGCAGATGCTTTTGTGGGTGGTCTCTATGCAAGCCCCAGTTGCCTGTGATGGAGCTTGCTGTGATGGCTTTGTCCAACTGCACTGATTCTCACTGACTTGCTGATCATTCATGTTTTTCTGGTTCTGTGTCTTAAAAAAAAAAAAAAAAGGCCATGGGGGATGGAAAAGGGGAAAATCCATAGGATAATTAAGGACAATAACTCTATGCCTGTTTATTTTATCCCATCTTAAACCTTTCTGACATGTACTGATGTCTGCAATGTAAGTGCCCTAAAGGTGTGTGGGCTGTCATACTCTTTGGTGGTGTTTGCTTTAGGAACGTAGCTGTCTGAAAGTTTAAATATCTAAGAGGAGCTCCACGTTCTGGCATGATGCAGCTTGCAGGCTTCAGGGAGAAAACAAGCCCAGCAATGCAGGCACTAGTCCCCTTTTAAGCTGCTGGAGGTAAAAGCACAGAAGTTCAGGCACTTAGATGTCCACACTGGATGTAAAGAGATAAGTGATTGTATCTGTAATACCTTGGTGTGCTGGCTGATTCGTTCAACCAATTAATAAACCCCTGCCCTGAGCATAAAGCAAAACCTGTTTGGAGAGGTTAATGTCAGACTCTCAGACAGCTCAGTTAAAGTTACCTTTTTGCGCTCTGCAGGAGCTCCCTGAGAATCTTGTCATAAAGTCTGCTCAGTGAAGCAGGTAAAATAATGCAGTAATAACAGTTGGTATCTTGTAAAAAGCCATTGGAGAATCTCCAAGCAATTTGGACAAATTAGCAAAGCCAGCTCAGCTCTCTCCTTTGCCAGGTAGAACAGGGTTATGTTCTTTAGAAGGAAGAAGAAAAATTTTTTTCCTGTTTTAAAAAGACTACTTTACTCCTTTTAAACAAATCTTTGAATGCATTCATGTTCTTAATGGTCTCAAAGCCAAATGTTATCAGGTCACAGCAGAGAAAATGGCAATGAATGAGTTTAAAGCAGGAATTTGTTTGGAGGTGTGCAGGAATTGAAGGCAAAAGTCTGAGTAAGATCTAGACCATAGTTTTTGTTTAGCCGAGGCTAAAGAAGTTTCTCAGGATCAAGTCCCACTCCAGTTGGTGGCAATTGGAATTTTTCCTTTTATTTCAATGGAGGAAATATTGCCACTCCTAGAGGTTTCACTAAGAATAGAATTAGCTCTTTGGAGGGGGAGATCCAAGGAGGGGTTACTTCTTTCTGCTTGTTTTTCATGCAGCTCTCTCTATTTACTCCTTTCCACCCTCTTTCTAAAGATGATTTCAATTTTGATTTTTCCCTTCAATAGAAATGTAGTTTCAGAATCTCCCACAGCTCTAAGCACAGGTTTGTGTCTTGTGAACAATAAATACTCTCATTGTGAAAGTAATTCTTTTTCTGATCTGACATAATCAAGCTAAGGTTAAAAGAACACTAAGTAGTCAAGGAAACTCACTCCCACATCTTTACGTTTATGATATTTGTTTTCAGAAGGCTTGAAATGGAATGAACCCTGTTCTTCCATACGTCATAATAGCTTTAATTTGTTTAATAGTTGGATAAAAAGCAAATTAATCACACAAGTACCTTTAAAAGAAGAATTTGGACATAGTTAATATTCAGCTGTGAAATAGCCATCTGTCATTGCAGTTTAAGCATCCAGGACGTCTGAGCAGAGATGTGGCTGTATATTTGAGCATCCCTAATATTTTTCAGTGCAAAGTAAAAACAACTTGTCTGTGCCACTGTGTTTCGGCTCAAGTGCTGTCAGTAAACTGTGACTGTGGTAGCTGTTTAACTGGTAAATGTGCATCTACATATTATATATGAAAAAGTGTCTTGCTTAGTAGCTGGCCAGAGTAAGATCCAACTTATGGAATTAGAGAACAACAAAATTTCCATAAATTTGGGAGCTGTAAAGGTATTTTAACTAAAGGAAGTATCTTACCAAGGAGCAACAACAAATTTACCATGTGCTTTGTCCAACTTGAAATCCATTTAAAATCAAGGAAAACACACTATAATGGGTAGGAACTTTTGCATTTGTGACTTTTTCTAGAAGACGTATTATTTGCTCAAGTTTTATTTCATGTTTGAGGGAAATTTTTCAAACCATGTTTTTCTGAAATAGTTAACTATGGGTTGTAAAGCTTGAGAATTGTTTAGGCTTTTCATCTGCTGGTACCAGGCTGATTTACACCAGCACAGATGCAGCTGTCTGCCCTCACTAAGGGAATCCAGAGAGCAGAAAGCTTTCCATATGAGCCGTACTTTGCACTGAATCCTGGGCCTGTCTTGCTTCTGCTCCTTCTGTTACTCCATGTGCCTGAGGACATACAAGAAAAAGGTGAACAATAAAAATGTCTCCAGATTGAAAGCAAGAGGCCTATTTTGACTGTAACAATAAATACGTGAAAAAAGATCACAGAATTCTCTTTCTGCCTATAAATCTGGCCCTGAGGCTTGAAGCTCATAGGTTTGACTTGTTCTTTATGGTCTGAAACAGATCCAATGTCAATCAAGGCTAGGAAGTGGGGGGGAACCCTGTTCTGAAGAAGTGGCTGAACAAGAGCCCCTCTTCCTGGAACTCTCCTGCTTCAACAGCAGCTCGAGGTACATCCAGTTTGTGACAGTGCTGTGAAGAGGAAAGTGAGAGGCTGGGAAGGTGCTTTAGGAGCCCCCATCTCCCTGCTCTGGCCCAGAGCAGTCCCTCCCTCCAACAAGAAACTTCTAGGTTTTGGGTCAGTCCTGAGTAGTTTTGCAGTAAGGGGGTTTGGTGAGAAGTCTTTCTTGTGACTAGGGCCGAAATCTTCCCTGAGGAAAGGGAAGGCTCACCCTGAGCTGGGTCAGCCCCTTATGCCTCCCTGCTGGAAGAGGTAACAAGTTTGAGGGTCAGGTTTGGAGGTCCCAGTCCCCATTTCACCCCCAGAATGATGAGATGAAATCCCCACAGCCCCCAGTCTGCTGTGGATTTTTATGGCTAGTCTCAGTAGAGTTTATTCCCATGTTTCTGCCTCTGATAGGGCTAACCTGCTGTAGCATGGCACTGATGTGTCTGGTCACTTGGAAAAAGTTTGTTCTCATCATGCTTGTCCTTACAGGATTTATGTGAGGTATGAGTCTCATTAAATTAATAGCCTTCATCTTTTCAGTATAGGATATGTTTAAAAACACCTGGTCTGAAGTGCTGGGTGTCATTATCCATAAATGAAATGACAGGGTTGGGAACCTCCTTTCAGCCCCAAAGAAAGCAACAAAAATGTCAACCCCATGGTTTCCTCCATCCAAAAGTGCTGCTCCTTAGGGTACCTCAAAAATTGCTTTCTCCTGGGTATGCAGCTCTTTCCCAAATCTGACCATGGAGAGTGTGTCAGGACAATCTATTTCTGATGAAAGCTTGATGGCACCCTCTGAACCCAAAGCCTTGAAAAGCTGCTGGCTGTAAGCACAGAGCTGCCCCTTCTCTGACTTGCCAGCAACCTCAAAAAGGTATAACCATGGCTGAAACCTAAGCATCCCCAGCCAAAAAATTACCCCACAGTCCTCTCAGAAAGCTGTCTCTGTCAATCCGAACTCAGAACCATTTGCTGTTGGCTTTGTGGCTCAGATCATGCAGGAGAATTGGTTGAAGCTGGTTCTCTTAAAAAAAAAAATGGTATCCCAATCTGAGGTAGGATGACATCCTGCCAACTATGGTCCAAAAGTGATGTATCTAATATTAATTTGAGGGCTAAGTTAGAAGATTACTTGTAAACAAACCATTTAAGCACATGTTAGCAAGGGCATTAGGAGTCTGACTAGATTAGCAGATGTTTGCCAAAGACCTTTTCCCTGATATATCACTTGATGCCACATGAATGTGATGATGCCACATGAATGAAAGAAAATAAACTTATTTCTGGTTTGAAATTCTTCCCCCTCCAGTTACTTTAATCCTTTGTTTTGTATTAATGTGATTTGACTTAATGTTTTAGGGTTAAAAAAATTATACTCAAAAGCTTTATCAATATTTTCTAATACTTTAGGATTTCAGGTTTCGTGCAGACACTCTTAGTGTTTGAATTCAAAAGAATTTCAGTTACAGAAGCTGACAGATAATTTTAGCTATGGTCTTGTTTATGCTGTGTGCAACATCATGTGTGTGTGAGTTTGAGTGTGATCTTGTACCTTCTGGAAATTATAGTAAATGTTTCACTACATTAAGATTTTTGAATCAAGCCTGGATATTTTAGGCAAGCTGTTGTGCTGTAGGACATACATTCAACAGTGTGATATAGTGGGCTGGAATTGGAAGGAAGCATTATAGTGCTCACAACAGAATCCTGTGTCTTTGAAATTAATGAGACTGCCCTTGGTTTCCTTCTCATAAAGATTTCTGTTACCTCCCAAAAAGCTTTTAGTCCAGAGTTCAGATGCAGAGTTCTGGATAATTTTCTGTGGGAGAACTAATGGAAGATACCCAGAAAATGGTTGAAACTGCTTAAACTTTCCCTTCGCATTTTATTATGGTGGTTTTTTTGCACTGAGCTTGGTTTTTGCACAGAAGGAGTGTGTGGAGCTGTATCTGAGGTCACCTATGATTCACCTGCAGCTGGAGTGTTCTCTGTGGAGAACACGTCTCTATCAGCTTCTGCTTCAGCTCCTAAGTATGTACTTTTTATGTGGCTGTGTAATCTGTGGTTATTGTCCTACATGCTACCACAAAGCGTCAAAATTCAGCTCCTATGAAAGGTCAGCCTGTGACATGAGTAGCACAGAATGACAGGAAGAGAGGGATTCTGGAAAATGCTTACTTTAAGAATTTTTTTTTACTGTCTTGGTGATTTTCAGTAACTCTTTCTCTGCACTTCATTTTTTTTTCCCTCCCTCTTCATCTCTAATCTCTGACAGTAAAATGTCAACAAAAAATATCTGAGTGCAGGTGTGGTCAGGTGGGTTTGAAATACGCAAACAAGATCACCCAGACCTGGACACCAGCACTGTCCAAACTCTCTTATCTGTCTGTGTTGTGAGGATTTACTTTTGTGATTGAAGTCCATGGAGCAAATGGAGCCTCTGACTCAGACAACCACTACTGTATCAAGTTCGTGTAATGTAGCCTATTAAAATAACATTAAATAGTTAGATGGGATGGTCCTTTTACAGTCTTCTTAACAAGGAAGAAACTGATGCCTAAGGCACTGAGTACTGCTTGCAAGTTAGACAGAGACCTAAATCATTTTTTTAATGTGTATTTAGGGCTCTAACTTCTGTGCAGCTCAATGTCTTGCAAGGAAGGGCCCCAACAGAGCTGTTAAATGGACTCAGCTACAAGGGTTGTTGCAAGCATGCACCTGTCTAGTGACAGCAAGTTAAAAGATAAGTGCTTGAATAAATCAGTCGACAGGTTTTATGAAAGACTTGGGAGGAGAGAGAGGACAGCAGAAAGTAGCTGTTTGTAGTGGCAATCAAGAATGAAAGATGTTCTAAAAACATGTGAGAACAGGCGACTATTAGCAGGTGGTGTAAATGTCCAGACTTAGAGCCGAGTTTGAGCCGTGCTGGGTAAACAACTTTCTCGCAGGTTAAACTGCACTGAAGGTGTTAGTTCATCCACAGAGCATCAGTGAAGGAAATTGGAATTTAGGGGTGGATGACATGTTGTAGGCTCTGAAGTCCTTCTTGACTTCTTTAATATAGATTCTTCTTTCAAGGTCTACCCTAGGCTCCCTAAACTACTTATACTTCATAGCATACTTGAGTGTTCCCTCTTCAGACAGCTAATTTTTGGTGCAAAATCCTGGTCTTTCATCACCTTTCCCAGCACTTACACTAATCTAAGTTTCTTCAGTGACTGTTTCCATTGTGTTTTAGACCATCAGGAGCAGTTTCCAAGGAGACTACCTCCTTGTGGGTTGAATCTTCAGCAGGTGCATATTAGCTCATTTCCAGTGAAGTTTGCAGGGTGAGTTGTTCCAGTTTATTTATGGGATTAAGTTTACTAATCAAACTGTTAGCTGTATCACAAATGAAAAAAAAAAAAAGAAGCCCCCAGTTTAATCTTCTTTGACTATTCTTGAGGGCATCATTGATGATGATGTGGTCTCAAAATGAATAAGCTCATTCTGACTACAGAATGTAAAGCCTATTTGCAGAGTATGTGTCATGTTCCACCACGGGCTTGAGATTTTTAAGAAAGCAGCAAGTTCTGAGAAACAATATGTTCACATGTGATTTCCATAAGTCTTAATTTTCAGAGCATTAGGAGACCAGCCTGCAGCTCTTCTGGTTGCTTTGTGTAAAATCAGGAACATCAGGATTCTGAGGAAATTTTGCAGCTTTTTTTCTTCCTTTGGCACTTCACTCTCTGTGATTGTGATACAGGTGACAGTTGTGAGGTAAAGTGTACTTATTTTTTCCACTGAAAGCCCAAAGTTAACATTTGCTACAGATGATTGCTGTGCCTCCCTCAGCAGGTCCCATACTGGAACCAATTGACTTCCTATTTGGTGTGTGTGTTCCTGGGGGAGGTGTGTGCAGTTTTTACTTTAATTATCAGTACACCAGGCTAGACTTGCCTGTGTATAACATTAGAAATAGAAGAAATGCTCTAGGCAGTTTATGTCATGTTAATTTATAGCTTGAATAGGATTTGGATAACCATATGAATTACTTTACCAGTGGACTTGACCTTTACATGTGGTGGCAAATTGTGCAAAAGAGAGAACAGCAACAATGTATTTAAAGAGGGGTGGAATTTGAATCTGAATGGTCTTGATTTTGTAATAAATCAGCCACAGAATAAACATGTCTCTTCTCTCATCCCCCCCACATATGGAACGATGATTAGAACCAGGACATCAAAAAGGTCGCAGGAGTAAACAAGTCTATTTATGACACTTTTTTTTTTCTTTGAGCAAGTTTAAAATACTAACTCTGTAATCTTTTTAAATACACATAAATCAACTATATATTTTAATGGTAAAAATGTGGACACGTTCTATCTCTACCCTTCATAAATATATTTTGGGCTACTTCATGAATAGCTGTGGCCCTTAATTAAAGGTAAACGGTGCATATGCCTGTTAGGGTTTGTATTTCTGAGGATATTATGTTTGTATTTCTTTCCTGGGAGGTCTCCTAGACCATACCCTCTCCCAGTTGCATTTAGCAATATGGTAGTGGTACAAGTTATTATTATAATTTAATATTCTTTTATTATTATTAATGCAAGAAGTTAGTGCCTCCAGACTTTGTGATCCTCAGGCTTCTCTTACAGCTTCTTGACTCAGGAGGGCTTTAGCTTAACATATGCAGCTTCATTGACTTGGGCTGCTTGAAAAACGACTTTGCAGCTAACTCAGAGATGTCCCTGCCATTGTTTTCATATGCAGCTTACTGCAGCATCAAAATTGCCAAGAAAGATATAAAAAACAGGGATGATTAAAAAAAATAGGACAGAGAAAAAGTAAAAACCTAGATCTAGAACTAAGTAACATTTTGTTGTAGGTTGACAGATGAAATATCACTTTGAGGTTTGATTTTGGGCTGAATTGATACAAAGACATCTGTGATATTCTGAGTTGCTTGTGCAAATTTCTAGTCCAGAGTAAATTCATGGGAGCAGATCTAATAACATTCAGAATAAGTTACTGGCTGGGATAAGTGAACTAAGAAACAACGTGAATCATCTTCTAATTACTATTTTAAACGTAGACTAGCATCTCAGAAGGATGACTGTTTCTCATTAGAAGTCTGACCATACAGTTCTAGAGATAAACTTTCTGATTTTTGTTCAAACCAGCAGTAAAATCATAAAGACTGGACTGGATCCTCGCAATTTTCAAAGCAAATTTGGATTTAACATGTGTAATTAAAATCTTTCAAACATCTAAGCCATTCAGTGCTCTGATTCCATTGGACTTGGTATGGAACTGTACACATAACTGGATTCTTGTGTATTAGCGTGGCTTTCCCCCACCCCCATGCTATTAACTAACTGTTGAGCATCACTGCAAATACATATTATGGTGTGACAATTTCCTACTGTATTTGGGTAAATGTTGTAGAAAGCATAATGCTGTAACTCTGTTTAGTCAGGCTCTGTACAGATGTAAGGTTAGTCATGGATCAGACTTCGTTTTCATCTCTCCTTCTGCTTCATTGCCCACATATGGGGTTTTGAGCATGAATTATTAATAATTGAATCATTTTAAATGCAGGAGATGCACCAATTGTTGTCAGATTTTAAATTTGTTCCTTTTAATTACATAGTTACCACTTAATGCACAACATGGATCTAAGGAGTTCTAATTGTTAAAGAATGTTTTCCACCTCTCTTGACTGGTATGAGGATATAGAAAAAGCTCTTCAACAAATGCACAGAATTTTCTTCTAAAAATGTGCTAAATTAACACAATATGAATGTAAGAAATGACCATGAATAAACGTTTTAAAGGATGTATTCTTTTTAATCTGTGCATTCCTGTACTATTAATAATACTGGAGGGCTGAAGTTGCCAATTGTTTTACCTGATAACTGCAGACAGTATAGGTAAGATAATAAAGCAGAACAAACATATACACACACCCACACCTACATAAAGTGAGGATTAATTACTTCATATGGATGAAAATCTGAAGTCACCCTGGAGATGCTATTGCATCTGTTATTGCTTTGCTTTCAGTGGTTGGTGCTGATGGTAATGTTCCATCAAGGGCCCTGGAAAAATTTGCATGCTAAATACTTGAGGCTTGGCTTAATAAAACAGAGTTTTGAATATGTTAATCATGCTTATTTTGATCTTGCTCTACCCAGCAGCTGACTGGGACCTCTTGCCACCTCGTTCCTGGATCAAGGAGACTAAGTTTGCAGACCACTGCCCTGAGATTTTCCACTAGCACTTGATATCAAACTGAGGATTTAAGGTCATCTGTAGAAAAAGTTGACTACAAAGTCAAGTTCAAAATCCAGGAGATATAAGTACCCAAAAGAATTGGAAATCCAGAGGTTTTTTCTGCCATTTTCCCTCAGTTTGGACACTTATTTTTCTGACCTGTCTGTGGGTGTTTCAATGGAATAGCCTAAAGAGAGATGAAAACGAGTGGGCCTTGTAAGACTGAGCAATGCTGTAAGCAGCTAGGGAGTTTTCTTTTTTAATAGATTCACCCACAGTGGGAAATATCATCCCTGTCCTTCTCTGTGCTCTTTAACCAGCTTCGCTTTGATGCTACAAATAAATAAATGGAGGAGAACCAAAGCCTTGGAAATCCAATAACTTTAATTTGTAAAGGACATCTTTCTGTTGAGAAGAAAGTATTTGAAAAAAATATAGGCTTGGTTTGGATTCACCCAAAGGTAAATATGTAATTCTGGATGGGGACGTAAGGTTTAGAAGTTGCATTTTGTCACCACATCCTTTTAAAGTCAGATCCATTTAATTTTCTCCAAGGTGAACCTGCTGATATACCTGTAGCTGTAAGAAAGTTCTCTGTTTAGGTAAAAGGAGTGTAGCAGAAATTGCTGTGCTATGACAAAGAAAAATTTAGGAGTTGCCCGATAGGACAGTGAATACATGCTTGAGCCTAAAAGTGAAAATCCAGTCTCTCACCACAGGAATTATGTTAGAACCACTATCTTCCAAATGAATGAACTTCTTCTAGAAAACCAGCAGTCTGTGCTTTCTCACCTAAGTAGTGACTCTGATAGCTCTTAGAAGTCTGTTTGAGGAAGGAGATACAGCCTGAATAGGGGAAGTGTTCACCAAACCAAGGCAAAAATAAATAAATGGACCCACACTCAATATCATACTCTTCTAAAACTCTTGTAGCTAGTGAACAATTAGAACTGCTGGTAGAGCTTTAAAACTAACTGCTTGGATGATTGATGTGAAATATTTATTCACTGAATTCAAATGAAAGTGCTGCATGGAGAAATGTCCTCTTATAGTTCTGTCATTATCATGTAACTTTGAGCCTGGAAGACAGTGCTTGGTGGCAGTGAGGTTAAATGATGGGACTGGCTTATCTGGGATTGGACTGGGTATTTGTCTAGAATGCTATAACGCTACAGATAATTTAAACAGAATAAAAATACTTCTTCCTCTGTGGTAAAGAGAATGTGATAACAGAGGACATTCCTGATTTATTTATCTTCAGCTTACAATTATAAAGATATCCAAACAAAATCCAGTTTGGAAGAAAAATTCTTGTTAAGGTGAGAAATCTATGTGCTTGCACAGGAGAATTTGGAGCAATATCCTCTGGTATGAACAACTCTACTCCAGTGTACTGTGGTGAATTCCACAGAATCACATCAGTTTTTGCTCTCAGAACCAAGCTGATGATACCTCATAGGAATTTTTATCTCTTCCTCCTCCTTTTTTTTCTATCTTTTTTTAATGATTTGTTGAAACTGGAGGAGTCATTTTAGCTTTACATAGTATGAATTCCAAATCTGTTCTACTGGGACTTCTTGTGGGTATAACATAATTAAACTATTTCAATACCACAAATGATCTCACTTTTCTTTCACCTTGCCCCAGTATAATATTAACTTCTCATAATTTACATAGCTAAAATAAGTTTCTGAATACCAAAGAAGTCAGAGATTATTATAAAATGCTAAGTTTCTCTTACATTTTCTTCGGAATTGGTTCTCAAATGTTGTACTTAACCTTCTATAATTTTAACTTTATAATACTGTTTAAATATCAAAATAACATCTGAATTCATGTTAGTGTAAGATAAGAATACATATTAGTGTAAGATAAGAATTTAGTCCTATAATTTCGGCCGTAAGCTTAGCATCATTGAAGTTAAGATTCTCCAGGGTTACAAGATGCATTTGGGATCAGACCCTCTGGAATTAGCACAGCTAGCCACACACAAAAGGACTGTCTGTGCAGGTAAGGATTTTCAGGCCTGGCTTTAGAATCTGTTGAGTCTTTCTGTTGTAGCCTATCTGGAATTTTAGTAAGAAAGCAATTTTTCACAACTTTTGATGCTTAACCAATTTCAACTTTCAGTTTGAAACCTGATAAACTTTGCAACCTGTTGCAGCCTTGAGATTTTATTGCTTCCTGCTGCTTTCATTCACCATATGGTCTGCTATTCACAAACTCTGCCCTAATGAGAATTACTCTTGCAGGTAATTTTCTAATGATTATCTTGGGATAAACAAATTTTTCATACTTGTTTCGCTAATGTATTCAAGTAGGTTCACAGGGGAAAAGATTAATCATCTAAAAAGCAAGCCGGTGTTTTTCATTATGCTAAAGGATCCAAAGATGATCAGAGCAAAGCCACTCGTTGCTATGACAGCAGATACCTTTTTCTCTCTTTGTGAGGTAAATGGCAGCTCCCAAGCTGATTGGCTAAAATGAGCTTATCCTGGTGACCAACCATAGGGAGTTAATTTCATCAGAAAGAGAAAATGGTGGGAAATCCTGCCGTGATCATACAAAGGAATTTTCATTAGAAGCCAACAGAGTCAGGGGTTCTCTTTCATTATAATTAATATGTTCCATCTAATAAAATAATTTAGGAAAGGCAGACAATAGAATTAGCCTATCTGTTATTTTGTATATCCATGTAAGCTTTAATCTGTTTTCTACTAAGACCTACACTCAAAGTAAAGCAACCCTTATTTTCCCCATAATACCTCTATTACTGAAAACTGTCATCATGTACCTGTTTATATAATTGGAGATAAGCTAATTGCAGGCAATACAAAAGGGCTACAGGTATTCTTACAGGTATTTGCTGGAAACAGTCGTGCTCTATGGAAATAATGGATACAATAAACTTTAAGTAGGAACATTTCCCTTCGGTTTATGGTGGTAACTCACGTCATATTTCTCACTTTCCCACTGGGTCAGATTCAAGGACAGAGGTTCCAAATCAGTTCACAGGTACAAAGAAGAGATTGTAATGAGGCATTGGGGTTCTGTAACAAGGAAAGGACCTACACTACCTTGCATGAGTTCTCACCTCCTGTGACCTTTCAGCTGTGGCCACCTCACCCAGTCTTTCAAGTAGGACTTCCCTTGAAGAGGTTGGCTCAGTCACTTCTGTGCAGTTTGCAGCCCACTATACATCACAGGTCAAAAAAGAGGTGGCAAGAGTTGTACCAAGAGCTGGTAATTACATACTAATGCTTGTATAAGTCACTGTAGAACAGGATACAAGTTGAGCTGTTTTACCTACTGTAGAAGGTCTGTTTTTCATTTTTACACTGTTTTTAACTGGTGTTGGTCAAGCAGGGTTAAGTTTGACTATGGGGCTGTGTTTTGTAGGGGCTAAAGAAAGCAAATCATATCTCAGAGAAGATATCTACTCTCTGAATCTGAGCTTCTCTTTATAGTTGCTTTACAGCTTATTTGTAAGGTCATTTGGCAGGTTAATCATAAAAGTGATTTAGAGTTGTTGCATTATTTGATTCATGTTTTAGGAAAAATGATGTAGAATGATGAAGCAATTGAGCTCCCTGGGTATATGGTAGATTACAACTCCTTTTTTGGTCATTACTAGATGTTTATAAAATGTCTACCACCACAGGAGATAGCAAAATCTCCATCATATCAAAGTAATGTAAAAGGAAAACTGTACCCTGAGACATTAAGTTTGAGTATGAAGCATGATCTTAAAATCACTGAAATCACTAATTTCAGTTGGTTTTGTATAGTGGTCACAGTGAATATTTCATAAATCTGTAGTATCCTCTGCAATTGTCATTGTATATCTGTGGGATGAGAGGAGAAATCTAGAATCAAGTAATGTAATAAAATTACCATTGTTGGAGCTTTAAAATGCAAAGGTCAGGCAGTAAAGTATTAGCTCTTATCTTTATTTACCCTTCTCATACATAAAAGGGAAAATACTGGGCTGTATCTAACACAAGTAGAAAACCAAGACAGTGGAAAGTTTAATTACTTGCCTAAAACCACAGTGATTCAGTTGCACAGATGAGATTACAACTCAGGAGCTCCTGGCCCTTTGCCCAGGCTCTCTCAGTGTCGTGGAGCTCTTAGTTTACGTGTTGTTTTACCAGGACGCTTCCAAGACCCAATTTTCTCCACTGTGTATGTGTACACATGCAAAACTACTTAGGGGTAAAACTTAAATGTGTCTTTCTATTTAACCCCTGCTAATTACATATGCAAATCCACAGCTAACAGGCTGTTTACCTTCATCTTGTGCAGTTGCGGTAACAATTGTCCCAGGTAACTGTAACCCACCTTTTTGCATCTGCAAATTCCTGGGAATACGATTCTTTGTTTTGCTTCCAGGTGGGTCTAGTGGAGCCAGGTCACCCAATTTGTAAGCAGTGATGTGGCATCTGAAGTAAGACCAGCTCTTTGGTCAGCTGAACACTGTCCTGTACTGTGTATGTTTGTCTATTAATAGAAGAACAAGATTCAGGCTCAACATTCAATGTCTTCATCTGAGATATTGAATCTTAATTGCAAGTTCATGTGGGGCATGCAAGCAACTGCTTGGGTGCCCTGACATGGCCACAACTGACAGCAAAAAAAGGGAATCTTAAAAGGCATGTGTAGCCCCTCCTAGACTAAATCTGCATCCTTAGGTATGTAAGTGTTTATCTGTCTGTAATCCCAATATTGGTCTGTCCTAAATTCAGGTGAAACTATATGGGAATGTAAAGATATAAAAAATGTCTCACAAGTTGTTAATACAACTACACATTTTCAAGGACCATTTTTAAAGAGGTAATGTGAGGATATTTACCCAGTGGTATCCTGGGACATAAATGTGTGTTTTTATATGGCTGTGCCATAGGCTTCTACACTTGATTTTTGCAGGAAGTCTCCTAATGTAAAAGCTGGGTGAATAAGCTCCTTTGCAAATGGTTTTGTGACTCCATCAGACTTCAATGCAGTTAACCTTACAATGAGGACTGTTACATCAAATCCAACTGCTTCCTTAACTCTGGTGTGTTTTCTTGTTACCTTCTGTAAAAGTTGGTGTTCTCAGGTGTGTTAAACCCTGCTGAAAGTGGCAAGTTTAACCATTGCCCCTAACTTCCATTAACAGTAAGAGAGTTAATCACTTGTTTCCACTCTAAACAAAGGCAAATGCTCAGGAATTCCAGACCTTTCCTAAAGAGGCCCCAGTGGGGTGTTGTTGCTTGGGGAAGGATTGGTGTGTAGTGTGGGAGAAAGGCTGAAACAGCTCCCAGGCACATGGTACAGGTCTTGCTGGGGAAGCCACATTAAATTTCCACCCACTAGGCTGCTGCATATCCCAGCAAACAAGGGGGCAAACTGTGACAAGGAGGCAAGAGTGAGAATGGGTGGGGAGATGGAGAGAAAGGGGTTCTCTTGCTTAAACTTTCTGGGGCTGTGGTCCTACATTTATGCCCTAATTCTACCCCTTCCATCTGGAAGATAAATTGGAACCACCTGCTCAGAAAACTTTGGAGTTTAGGTATCTGTTCAAGTCTAAAAGAATAAAAACTTGTTTCTCATAAAAATGAAGGGAAAACAATAAAGATGGTTGTCTCTACATCAGTTCATACACAAATTTTTGTAAATGATTTCAGAATTTTCCAGTTCTTTTGGTCTGAGGTTTTGGTTCAGTCCATGGGATAAGTACCCAACCACAACATGTGGATCAGAAACTTGGATTAAAATTTCTGCAAAGGCAATAAAAATTTTACATATTTTGTTTAGGATCTGCCTTAATCCAGTGGAGGTAGAACTTTATTTACTAACAAGGACATATAACTTCTTATGTACCTTTGATTATTATTTTCAGAAGCTTCAGTAAAAAACCCAATAGTTTATTTCAGAATGTGTGGGCTTTTTTTACCTGAAAAGTTAAAACTATAGTTTCTGATGTGAGCAGCAACTTATAAAAGATGTAATCAACGAACATAATACATGTTTGAACTCTCCAGAAATATGATCTTTTATGTAGCTTTCAGGTGGAAAAGGTATTTTAAAATATAGTTATAAATGAGCTGACTTGGAATTTTTTCTCAGAAAATGCATTAAGGTGAAGCAAATGCTGCAATGGAGCTGATATTGTTTTACTGATTGTAATAGTCTTATTAAACTACTGCATGATTAAAATTATAGGACTTAGTTTAAAAATTCCAGCACCAGACTCAACACTGTGCTTTTCAATGCTTTTGAATTAGGACAGAACCTGAAGATAAAATGTACTATTGTAGAAACAGGATCCATTTACAGCCTGTGCTGTCAAAACCTGAGTGATGACTCCCCTCCTAAAGGTGGTGTTGGTGATGCACGTTCTGACACAAAACAATTTCTATTTTTGACTCTTTAGTTCTATTGTTGCATTTCTGTTCAGTGCCCTTCTATTTGTATTCGATCTCACTGTACTTTGCAGCTGTAATTCCGTCACTTGCAAGGTACACTTGGAGCTTTCCTGCAACTGTTCTGACACGCTCATAACAGGTACAGCTTTTCTTTGACAGTGTGCAGTATCTGTTTTTATCAGCATGTGGGCTGCTGCCAGTGATTTACAATCAAATGTTAATAAAATTTGTCTGTTCCCTGTGCTGTTTGTTTAAGCAGCTACTCTGAGTCTTTTTGTGAGTTGCTCCAAATAAGATCAAAGGGTTCAGAAAAATGTTTGTCAATCTGAGAAGTTACAGCAATGGTGTTCTTGTAAATGCAGAATCCTAAAAATTCATAGCTAGTAAAGTGCTCTGCACACATGATTAATGACTTAATGGGAGATGACAAGATAGAATACTTTTTGGTATAGTTTCACTTTAAAAACAAAGAGTAATCTGTTTCAAGCCTAGAGAGAAGGGGGGGGGGGGGAAAGGACCAGTGTCAGGCTAGATTTCCTCTGTAGATACTGCTAGAGCTTCTGTCCCTGCCATTGAACACAACAGCTGGTAAGCAGCAAGCAACTGGAGAAAAAGACCTGCCTTTAATCCAGTACAATGTTTTCTTGTGCCCATTTTACTGTAAGTCTCAGTGGCAAGGGGACAAAGGCTGTTGACTGATCTATGCAATTACCTCCTCTAATATTGCTTTCAACTGTCTGCTCAGAGTGACAAGAGTGGATGAGGTTTAGTTAAAGTCTGGGAAAAATGTCCTTTTAATAAATAAATAAATAAATAAACGTCCCTCTCCGCTATCAAGCTGCTTTTTTAAACCTTTGAATCTGTTTTGGAAGAGTACAGGTGATGTGACTGAAAGTTAAGAGTGAATCTGAACTCAAATAACAGCGATGTAATCGATGTTTTTTACCAAAATACCCCTAAGTGTTTTTTGCAGTTAGCAGTGGGAAAGAAAAGGTGTCTTTTCTTTCCTTATTTTTCCTTTTTAATTTCCTTTCTGGTGTGTGTGTGTGGGGGGGGGGAGGGGGAGGGCTGGTATCTCTTTTACATATTGTGACTCAGAAGCACATATATTTAAAAATAATCGTCCAGTACACTCTTCGTTTGGAGGCTTTATCTGTCCTTGTTGGCAAAAATGTGATCCTTTAAAAATAAATAAACAAAGGTGTAATCCAAGCTGCTCTTTATTTCTAATGTTGAAGGCACAAAGGTAAAATTGTGTTTAATGAACTGTAGATGGAAGCCTTTTCCTTTTATCTGAGGAAATAGCATGAGGTGGCACTGATTCACTGAATCAGTGCAATGGAGTTGAAGACTGATATCCTTTCTGTAACACAGGTGACTGTAAGAACTGGTATCTTGGTCCCTATTTTCTTAGAGTTTCTTGTGCAAAAAGTTCCAAGTGAACAGGAGTGTGTGCTGTATAGTAGGGCTTGATGTGTGCTATGGTTATGCAGTCATGGTGATGAATTAAGCCTTGACTGATGAATAGGCAGCACTTCAATAAGTACAGATGCTCAGTATCATGATGATAAACATGGTGCAGGCGTATAGGGATGAGTGTTGTAAGGTCTGTGTGTGGTACATGGCAGAGTATATCCTTGCTAGAACTGGAATCTAAGGCATTACCAAACAGAAGAGAAGGTGGTTGTGTTAGGCAGTTTTCTGTTCTTTTCATACCTCTGTAGCCAGGAACAGGCTGGATAGGGAAAATGCCTTGCTCTTTCCCTTTTATGAATTCAGGGATTTCAGGAGGAAAAAAAAGCAAAAAAAATAGCCCAATAAAAAAAAACCCAAAACCAACCACAAGCAGAATTTGGCTGGATGGGACTTGTTTTGCTCTGAACGTGAAGATGCAGCATTTGGAAGGCAGCAGATTTCACTCCATGTCCCTGCAGAGCATTGATTACCTGCTTGCAAATGTCATGATGAATGGTGCTGCAAATGCTTCTCGTTTTATTAGGTTATTTTTATCACCTAGACCAGAGACCATCAATTGTCTCCTGAAATGCCTGAGAGAAAATGCCAGTGAGAAGTTTATTTGGATTTCATTGTATGATCCTTCTGATTATAGCAACAGAGTAGGAATTGCGAGTGAGACCACCAAATCCTTGCACATATGGCATCAAATATCCTCAATGTTCAGTTCGTATCAGCATCTGTTGAATAATGCTCATATATTATGTGATGAACCTCCTTGTTCACTAATATTTAAGCTCCTGTTCAGAATGTTCCAACCATGTCTGACTCACATTCACTTTGATATTTAAGCTTGTATATGCATTGATAGTCTGTTAACAAGGAAAAAAGTGTACTCCATTGAATTTAATGGTAGTGGCTGTCAAGTGGCAGTCATTTCACTTCCAGTCTCCATTTTTTTTGTGCTTAAATATCACCCATACAAAACCAAGGAATATTTAATTTAAATTTACTCTCCTGTTTCTGCAAAAACTCTGAGATCTATAAGTGAACATTGTAAAATTAAAGCCTTCATTTTATTATGGTGCCTTAACAGGTCACTAAAAACTGGCAGTGACTGTCTGAGCATGATATGTAAAGGTGGCTTCACCATAAGAGTTTTACTATGCTGTCACCTCTGATGCTGGATAGGAAATATACTGTATTTGTACCACTTAGTGAGGTTGCCCAGTTAAGGACTAAGTTTGCAGATGGTACTACTCTGCACAGGAGTACTACTCTTGTTTCTGCACTGAATAGAAATCCATGCTTAATGTCTGTCCATCCCTACTTCAAAATCTCTGACTCCCAATTTATCAACCACCCTTGCTTTGGTGCCTTTTAATTCTGTCAGGTGCTTTGTTGACTATTGTGTTGTCTGGGAGCCTTCAGGACATGACTTGCCTGGATCAACCCACACTTTGGTATTTGTACCAGCTGAAGGGACTGTAGAACACTGATATTTTAACTCTGGACTGTAAGACATCTGTATAGAACAGTAGGAAGAAAAAGAACCTACTCGTGATGACTTCATATTCCTTTATCTCTCCAGTCTATTTGTTCTGTAAAACCACAATAAGAGAAGCAAAAGCCAGAGCTACGCATTCTTACCTATTTTTTTTTAAATGTAACTGTACCTTAATGCTAATTTTAAAACTTGACTAAAAAAGTCCCCAAGTCTTTTTGCTTAAAAATAGGAAAGGAAGCAGCATTTATGAATTTGTTTTCCTTTTGTGTTTCCTTAACAATGATTCAAGAGAATTAATCTGTGTGGAAATTAAAAAAGAAAAAGTTAATTCAGAAAACTACCTGAGATACTTCCTGCCTTTTTTTTTTTTTTTTTTGTCTGAGACTGTTTAATTTACCAGATTTGCCTCAGACTCTTATTTGAATTTCATTTGCATGGACAAAATGTGTCAATGCCTTCCTTTATGGCCTCAGTGTGAAGAGGCTCAAGTAACAGCAGCACTGTTTATTTCAGTATAGCAATGGATCATCAAGTTTGTTGTTGTCTCAGGCAATATATGGGTATAAATCCCATTTTGAAGTCCATCCCCATCTCAAAGTCTATCTGATTATTCTACCTTTCAGTCAATTTGGGTTTTGCTCTCTCCTGTTCTCATTAAAAGATTCTACCAAAACTTCTCCAATACTGACTTTTGAGAGCCCAGTTGCCTTCTTTGTTTGCGGGGTGTTACACAGCTCTATTCTGATGCAGTTTGTGTCTGTTTACTTGCATGTTTCTTCACCATAGAGCTGTGTCTTGCTGGGCTAGAAAGGAGTTATCAGACTCCTCTGTGGCTTCTCTCTCCAGATTGTGGAAGAATTATTTTGCATGAATTTCTGTGATTTATGGAGTCAGAGAGAGTACAATTACCAAAACATACCCTCCTCTTCCTTGTCTGATCAATCACATTCCAGTTGTGGCTGTACTGGAAATGTTTTCTCTAAAAATAAGATGCCCAAATCATAAATCTGAACAGTGTATTCCAAGAGGGGAATTCCTAGGGTGTGGTGAATTTTTACAAGAACAGACTTTTAATAGAAGACAGAGGCATTCCTTTGAAGTGGTGGATGAGGAGAGGAGGAGCCAGAAATATCAGAGGGCCCAACTCAACCACTGCATTTAATTTGGCTTAAAAGGTTCATTACTTGTGGAATGCTAATGAATTTTTATACTAGAAAGTTCTGAAAGGATGGTAAGATTTATCCTTTATATTCTCATCATTCCCTATTCTGTGCACACTTAATAAATAATAAAAGAAGCAAGCTTACATTAGTGTGGTCTAAGACTAACACACAGGTGGGCCCTGCTAATGCTTCAGTACTTTCCCATATCTGATCTTTTCTGAGAAAAGAAATCTCTTTGCTGTCACTGCTTAAGCACCTCATGTTGTGTAGGTGTGGTGTAATTAAGCCTCTTAATCTTTTTCCTCTCTGTTCTTTTTTTTATAAATATCTGGTGCTTATTGTAAATTTCTGTTAAGATTGGACAAAGCATTCCAATAAAACACATATTCTCCCCAGATTTAGAGAGATGGTGGCAAACAGCTGCACTAAAAGGGAGCATATAGGTTAAAAAAGATAAGCTCCAAGCATAGTATAGTCTTTTTTTTTTCTCAAGGTTTGCAGATACAGTTGTATATAATAGTTTGAAAATCAGCATACCTAGTCCTGAATTTCCTTTCCAATTTCCTTCTTATTGGCTTAAAAGAAAGTTAGCTTCTTTGATTTCTATTATTACTACTCAGGACATCTTTGATTGAAGGTGATGTTGATCCTGTTTGTTATACCTTTGGATCACTTCACATTGGTAATAATGAAAGAAAACCTACTCATGATGTTTTGTATTCCATTGATTTGGAAAACTGAAAGTGACAAGAGATCAGAAAAAAACACTTTCAAAATCTGGCAGCACTAAATAGACTAAAATTCAGGCTGGGGCTGTTTACAGATATTTTGCTATTAAAAAAAGAAGGAAAATTAAAAAAAAAAATAAAAAAAAAGGCACTCTAAGTTGAAAACCAAGCAAAACTCCTCAGTCTCCAGAGGGAGATTATATGAAAATGCATGGACTGGTCCTCCAGCAGAAGTTTGGGATGAAATGTTTTATGCATGGCTATTGTAATTGCCACAGGCCAGCCCTCGGTGCTCTTTTCTGTCCTTCCGGTCACCTAATAACACTTTATGCAGGTTTTCCCCTTATGTGAGGGGATTTAATACTTGTAAAGCAGAAGAGCATGGAAATCTGTTTGGTTTTGATTCTTTTATCCTTTAAAATCTTATGTTACCCAAATAAAAGTCACTGCTTACCGAAGGATGCTATGTGTCCTGTAAAATGATCTTTCCAAGGCACAAAAATCTGATCTAATCTTCTCTGGGCCTGTAATGAAAAAAGCCTTCATGAAGTTCACTACCTTTTCCTGGTTCTCAAACCAGTGAAATAACAGGAAATTTCCAGTCTACATTAATCATTTGTAAGTGAATGCTGATTATATTGGAGTGACTTTGAGAGTAAATAAGGAGTACTTGGTGGTGGTGTATTTTTTTTTTTTTTTTTGGAGAACCTGTCAGGCCTGTTTGACCTTGATGCATGAGCTCCATTCATTACTCTTCTGCAAGGTGTTGGTTCATTTCCTACATCGTGGGGATAAGTAGAAAGGGACTAGATAGCAGAGGGCTACTGCTCGCTTCCTGTTAGCTGGTCAGATGTCAGGCTGGGCTTTCTGTTCTCTAGTTTGATTGATAAGCTTGAAGGAGTCCACGGCAGGTATGCAGGTCAGGGGGATAACAGCTGGAAAATATGCAAGCAGCAGGGAGACCACACAGAGAGAGACCAAATTCTTTCTCACTTGTGGCTGAACAATTTCAGGATAACTTGGTGGTTAACACGACGTGATTTGACATTTGACGCAGTGTGTAATCTCTGGATATAGCCATATAATTATGCCCCGCATTCTACTTAGCTGATAAAATACTCTGTTACAAAGTGGGATGATGCTAATTGTTTCTTACTTTAATTTTAGCTGCAAAATAATATCCAAGACTCAGCAATGACTGTCTATGCTGTTGGATAGTCAGAGATTTTACATGTAATTTGTTACATCCAGAGGGTTTGACGATTTCTGCTCCTCTCTGGTCACAGAAAGAAGAGTTGCTAAGCACAGGAGAAGCTGGGAGGAACTTTCTCCCTACTCAGAGTAGGGAATTGTCAACAAGTCTCTGCTTGGATGGGAGCCACACCAGTCTGGCATCACTGGTAATGCCACAATAAGAGGGGAAGGGGCCCTTGACGTGCCAGTGAGGGCTGTGTGATGCAGTGTGTCCAAGGGAACTCTGCTGTTCAATTATGTTTGACTTCCTCTGTTAATGTAAGGTACTTCCTCAGTACCCTACGTGGGTATCCTGTCTGTGGGAGGTCTTGGGTGGACATTGGATACACACAGACCTTGCCAGTTGCCTCTACATTTCCACTGTATGCATCCTCACCTCTACACATCCCATCTGCCTCTCTGGCAGATAAATGTTGGGGTGGTTCTAGCAAAGATTTTGGGTGCTCTGGCCATGCTGATGTTGTTATAAAGGTAAATGCTGTGGCTGGTGCAAAGTAAGACAGGTTAGTCATGGAGTACAGAGCACCCTGTAGAGGCAGTGCTTGTGATCTGTCCCACAGCTGCTGAAGGTCACTGTGTTCTGTAGTCTGTCCCTTTACAAAGGAAGGAGATGACGTCTTCTCTTCCCTGTATCAACATTAGGTTTCTGTACTTTCTGCAGTAGTTAGAAACAAGGAGCAACACTAGAGAAGAACTGATCTTGGGGCTCAGTGCTGCCTGGAGAGGCACTGGTTACTGCTATCCCCTCCTAAGTGCTGCCTTTAAACCTCAGTTCATAAGTTAGAGCTAAAGCTGATTTGATGTCACGTCCTTACCTTTGGTGAATGCATGGCCCAGAAATAAATAACATCAGCTGAGGCTGGAGTTTTGCCAGTTTCCAGAACAAGAATTAAAATAATATTAATAATGAGATAAGACCCCCTTCCTACAGTGAAATAATGTGAAATTAATTTTAAGACAAGAAATAGGCAGGGATAAACAGTTTCTTCTGGCAAAGATATTCTCTTCTACAGGTGGTTTTTTTTTTAATACAGCTTTGTTCTTCTCAAATGATGAATGGGTGCTGGGCCCTGTGCAGTGATACTTGTGTAAGAGTTGTGACTACTCTCTCAGGAGCACTGCTGTTGTACAGTTACGTAGCTAGAGATGACAGGATTCACACACAGTTTGGGGTTTGTGTTCTGTTTTGTTAAAAGTAATCACTAAAGCATAAACACACTCCACTGGTCATATTTAGTTAAGGATATTTTAGGGTGCTCTCCATGTTCAGTATTAGGCAGTTGTCTGGCACAGGCATAATCCAGCCACAAGAGAATGACAGAATTTCTGTTATCATTTCATAGAAATAATTTAAACAAAGGAAAATCACTTGGCTTAATTCATTAAGGGTGCATCTATGACAAAGTAATTGTGTGGTATTTCACCAGTGTTTCTATGCATTTTGATAACGGAGATTTGGTGGCAAATTAAATTTAGATTCCCTAAGCAGTAGCTGTTAGGAGATCTGACCTCTTGTTTTGAAACCAGTAGACTGATTTCTATCAACGGGACCCACTCCACTGGATATTAAACAAGCAAACAACTTCACTGGGAGTGCTGGTTTCACAGTCAGGTGTTCGTTATGTACCTATGGGTAGCAGGTAACACTCCTCCCCTTCAAAACATCGAGCTGGTCTCTTAATTGTGTAATTCCACCTCTCCCCTCCCTCCCTCTCCTTCCTGCTCCAGCCCCTTTGCAGGTGTCTGGCCTGACCCATCAGGTGGGTCTCTGTTTGCCTGTCAGCTTGGGAGCTGATGGCCTCACGGAGGTACGGCTGACTGCACAGAGCGGAACGGAGTTGTCCGAATTGCAGGTGTGAGCAATTGCCAGAGATCTCTGCTAATCCTGGGGATAGTGGAGCACCCTGGGCTGCAGCAGGCACAGTCAGAAAGGGCTAAATGAAGTGCAAAAGGGAAAACCAGAAAAAAGTTAAATGCTGTAGTTTCTTTCTCTCAGGTGGCTTGAGCTATTTAGGGCTTGTGAAGTGAATTGCTCTTGGTTTTTGGCAGCACGTGAGGATGGAGTTTTGGAGCATGGCTCGGGATATGTTCATATACATATATATGTGTTTATATAAATAGCTTTTTTGAAAAGTAATTAAAAGTAAGTCAATGGAAATTCCTATCCACTTTCAGAATTCTGGGTGTGAAGAAAAAATGAAGCCCGTTTATCCTTTGTCTTTCTTGGCACTTGTGGTGATCAGGTAGCTGAAAGCATGATTGAGGTTTTGGGCCTTGTCATACATGGTGCACAAGAGCTCTGCTACTTGTAGAATGCATTTGACAGTTCTGGTAACAAAGAGGAATGGATCCTCCAAGAGATTGTCTGCTTTGGGCATCTGAAGTGTTGTAGGCCAATCGCAGGGGGAAATGCTGGAGGATAGCTGGGTGTGCAGTAGGCAGGGGGCATGAAGATTTAACCAACTGTAGAGTAGAAATGGAGGTGTTGCTGAACAAGAAAAAATGGGGTTACTGGAGCAGGGAGAAGAGAGGGTGGTAGAAAAATGTAGAGGTGACATATCCCATGTGAACTGGATGCCTTTGATCTGCTGAGTAAATGTTGGTTTTCTTTATGAGTTTTTTAGTTTACTCAGGGTTTATCTTCAGGGCTTTCCTGAAATCTTGTGAGTTACAAGTTTATATTTTTTAATTTGTATATTGAGCTTGATACCAGATGCTGAGATTCAGAAAAAAATGCTAATATATCTATCACAATAGAATCTAATATATACATAAAAATTATTTACTGTACTTAACAATCATTAAATTTAACATTTTGCTGAAATCACTGAAGGTTAAGCTTTCTTATAACAGGGAAAAATTTCATGTAGAAATTATATACTGCAGTTTAAGGTCCAAATTCTATCATTCAGGGAAAGGACTGCAGGATATAGCTCTTTATTTGCAAACAGGGAAGGGCACTTACACTTAGCAAAGCGTGCCTTCGAAAACCAACAAGAAATTGGAGAGGTGCAGAGAAGATTAAAGTATTCCTCTGCAAAGGAGGTTAATCCAATTTCTCAGCACCAATTTCTCTGCACTTAAGAGGAGATTGTATTCTGCATTCTTGATCCATCAAGTGTAAATTAATTTAATGCAACAATCACCTGTTGCTTGGTATTTATTTGTCTCTGAGCATGTATTTTGCAGAGGGTAGTGTGATACAGGGGTATGATTTCTGTTCTCCCCCTCCTTCTCCACGCACAAATTCAAACTGACTCTATAGTTTGTGTTCTCCGAGACCCAAGAGACGTTGTTTCAACTTTTATTACCTTCCTTGTTGGCCTAGTATAATGTCACTTTGTCACACTTAGTCTGCTTGTAGTATAACCTCTCCTTTTCTCTGTGGAAACACTCCAGAAACACAGATGCAAACCCAAGTCCCTACCTCTACCAGTGTAAACTGAGAGGACAAAAACAGACACAGAATAAAATAAAGGTCTGTAACATGTGAGTAAAGTGACCAGAACAATGACTGGATTGTAGCTTATTGTTTGGTTTTCAAGTTAAAATCCCCAAGAAAATCCCTCCTGTCAATTAAACTGGAAGGAAGGGGGAGCTCCTCTCTCTTGCTTTCTTCATGCTCATAGCTTCCCCCTTCAAGTCTAGAAGCACAGTCTGCATAGGAGATGGTGGTGCAGTGTGGAGTCAACAAAAACTTGTGTCTTGACCCCAGGATGCCTGGGCTGGGCCTGTCAGTGCTGGTTTACAGAGGGGTCTGCTGAGATAAGGGCGAAATGGTTGAGGACGGAGGCAGCCAAAGAGCAGCATTAATGCTTAGTATAATTAAAAGAGTTGTTTTTTTTTAAATTTTATTTTTTTTTGTTTCCTCTTCCCCTTTATCTAATTCCTGAATGTGAAATGGATGCAGATGTGTGGAACGAATTCATCCAGGATTTAGAAACACCGTTTTGTATGTGTACCCACCCACATAATTGCTTTCCTTTCACATATTACACTCCTGTGCACACCTGTGGGATGTTGGCAAGATATCCTCGATATTAGATCTACTGAACATATGACCCATATAGTTTTCACAGTATGGTAAAGTTACAGAATTACACCTGGGTAACCTTGCTGGGCTATGTACTGCATTCTGCTTTCATCTTCTGTATCCTTTTGCTTATGATAGGGTAGTGTGATGGGAATCAGGACTAGTGTGTCCCTTGTGAATTACAATTTTATATTTTTGTTTATTCATACTGTAAGACTGATGAATAACCAGAGAATTTCAGTTGCTGGGATTCGCTTATTTCTACAGGGAGTTCTAGGATTTTTATTTATTCTCTCTGTGACTTACTGTACCTATGAATAAAGTAGGCACAATGCTTATCTACTTGCTGATTTTTCTTGTGAAGATCAAGTACTGTTGAGAGGCTCTAGGATAAAACCAGCAGGTCTCTTGCAGGACATTGCAGAGACTTCCCTCGTGCTGGGGTAGGTGGAGGCCAGGCAGGAGACAGCACAAGGCATCTCAGGAGTGTATGCTGTACCTGTGTATTTGTAGCTACAACAGAGTGTTCCTTGTCTTGCTGCCTGCTTCTGATTCTCAGAGGAAGAACTCTAGTCCAGAAAAAAGGGTACTTTAGGCTCTTTTAGGGGTTACCATGTACTTAGGACCTATGTTTTGTTATTTATTTATAAGAACAGCAACTCTGTGGAACGGCACTGTAACACTGTGGGGAAGAGGTTACCCTGTTCCTGACTTACAGGAAAAATGTCTCTTACTGATTTACTAGCACCATTTCTCAAAGTACTTTTTCCTTGGAAAGTCCTTCATCCAAATTCTGATAACTTCTAACCTTGCTTAGCTTTCACAGGAGCTAGTGGCACCACAGTTCAAAGTATGTTTTGGCTGCATATTATCAAAATGCTGTACAGTTCTGTTGCATAAAGAGTAATTTTCCCATTTGTGGGGTGCTTCCCCCTCCCCCTCATTCATTTTAACTGCTCCAAATATTCATTTCAAGGAAGGAAACAGTCTTTAACGCGTGTGTGTTTCAGAGATTTGGGATATTGGAAAGATCAATCAAAATAGCTAGCTAATTTCCCACTACTGTGCAATTCACAATCTGTAAAGCACTTTCACACCAATCTGCAAGGCTAGAAAGTGCTAGTAACCCCACAGCATGGGGTTCCTGACACATGGGCTACAATACTGACTATTTCTCTTCTGGTTCTCTCTTCATTTGGGAGCAGAGAGCCTGATTCTTCCTTCCAAAGCCAATGACCATGTAGAGGAAAAAAAAAAGATAGACTTCCCCAGGGAGCATATGGAAGGAAATAAAACAATTTGCTTGCAAATGGGAGGTAATTGGTATGTTAATTAAAGTCAACTTTACCTCTCTTAATGTTAACCTCCTGATTTTCTCCAGTGTTTCAGGTAGGGGAAGAGAATTTATTCTTTAGTATTCTCGAGAATGAAACTGGATAACAGACACAAATGAAGTCCAAACCCAGTACAAAAAAACATGAGAAGATATGTCTCCTGGCTGCTTTCCTAACAGAGCATAAGGAGGCCAAGATAGTTATCTGAGCAGTCACTCTACAGCTCAGACTTCAAATTATAGTAATTATGACAATTTGTGCCAATAGCCACGAGGTGGGTTTTTTTGATGTGGTTAAAAATAACATCTGTAAAAATCCAATAAAAAAAATTACATTTTGCTAATTTTCTGATAAGATAATGTTTAACTGTACTCTGTGCCTTCTACTGCCGTTTTCAATTAGAGTATTTCCTTCTGGGCTTTTACCATCTCGTCTCATGGATCCAATTCCATCCTGAGCAGTTCATTTGTTTTAACTTTCTTAATTAATTGTTTTGTGTAGGTTTTGCCTTTCAAACTGATATCAATCTTCCAGACTTATTAACGTGCTGATTGCTAATGTGTGATACAAAGCACGACTCAGTTAAATTGTTCTTTCTGTCATATTAAACAGAGTTCCCATATTAGCCTGCTAAACAAAATAATTGGAGATAATTTAGAGGGTAAAAAATGACAGGAGTTCTGTACCTGGGAGAGTAAAATAAAAAGTTCTGTTTGCAGTTGCTTTGTGCTGGCTTCGGTTACAATTCAGAGCCCACAAGCACAGGCAGAGCAAGACAAAATAATTAACTGCTAAGGAACTGTAGGAGGGCTGGTGGGAAAAATTGCTTTTCCCAAGAAGTGAAGTTTCTTATTTTGGGGAATATGGGCGACAAGGAGAAGTAGGGTATCAGACACAACTGGTAGCTTCCCTCCTGTATCTTCATTTGTGTGAAATGGTTCAGTTTTATATTCCTGCATTAAACAATGCAGATGATGTCATTTTGAAGAAGCATTATGTCCTTCATACCATTCTCACATACATCTACTCCATGTAGCTTGACTGAAAGGACATATCACTTGGAACCATGATTGGACATTCTGATGTAGTTTAACTGGTGTATAACAAGTAACACCCTTCTCTGGGCATCAGGACCATCCTTGAAGCTGTCACGTAGGTGACCCAGTGCAAGTTCAGTGTGGCAATGCAGGAGAACTGTTCCTCGAAAAGAAACAATCTAATCCCTCAACAATTTAAATTCACTTGGGTTTACGACCAGAGCCCTCATAGCTGAATATTTATTGTTCGTGCTGTAGTATCTCCCCTCTGCCTGACCAAGCTGAAGTGTCACGCTGTATATGGTACAAATGATAAGTGGACACCCTCCATGATCTTATAACTCTTACTGGAGATGTTACGTCTGATGTTGGTGGGAGCAGAAAGATGCTTATGTCCTGTTGACAATCTCTAATTCATAAACATCACAGTAAATGATAGTATAAAGAATGAAAGAGAAATGTAGCCCCAGGTATGTTCTCTTAAGGCTTTAAAAGGTTGGTAAGGGCCAGGAGGAATCTTCTGGCAATCATAGTCTTCAAGGTGCACTTTAGATAGGAGACTGTGAAGTGCACATTTCAGCATTTAAACTAAGACAAATTTGGCCAATATAGGGAAAATAAGATGGTTTACATCATAGAATTAGCACACTCAGTAAAATTGAGACTTACCTGGGATTTGGAGACACATTTTGATTTAAATTTCTTGGGTACGAGTCTCAGTGCATGAGTGGGTGTTGTGACATGGTAAATTCTGAAATCAGTGAAAAAGACTTTTGTTAAGTTTTACTTGTTAGAGCACTACAGAAGTGATTTGCCACTCTGCAATATGTTCTTCTTCCGTATTCCTTGATGTTTGTTTCCTAATGCTTTTGACTGACTTCTCCATCAGGCCTTGCAGAATTTTTCGTGCATCCAGTTTTCTGCCTTTTTTCAACTAGGGAAAGTCAACCTGCTCTACAATTTGCAGCCTCCCCTTCCCCACTTACCCAGTTTTTTTCTCTAGATTTTTGTTATATACATAAACACATCACTGTTCTCAAAGTGGGATATCATAAGGTCAGTATTGATTTAAAACAATTGTCTTCTAACTCATAGTCCCTAGCAGGTGTATTGCAAAGTATTGTGACATACCTATGAAAACTTGTATTTTTCTGGAGTTTTTGTCTTCTAGAGTTGGTACAACCCCTGCCAGCCCTTCAGCACAGTATTGAGCCCTGTTGTATATGGTGGCTGTAGGGGTGGTTGATTTTTTCTTACTTTGTGAAAACCTGGCCAACTCCAGTGCACACAGCCTCCAAACTGCACCAGGCCCTGATGCTTAGGCTGCTGAAGGGAGCTCACAGGATAAGTTATGCCAATTTGACTACAGATTCCTTCAGAGCAGCTGCAAATCCTGCACTGGCTGTGACTCAGAGAAGATTTTTCTGCTTTAAGGTAGTTCCCTCCCACTCCTTGCAGTGAGGGTTTCCTCTTTTTTTTTTTGAAACCATGCAGAAAACTGGCCTGACTAAAAACTGTATAAGAGTAATTTCCTCATTTCTCCTTGCAGCAGAAGTCCCTGTGCAGTTTCCCTGGCACTGTAGGCCTCTCCTGCTAGAGAGGGGTCAGATTTGTAAAGTAGGAATAAGCATCTTGGAGCTGAATTGACCTTATATACAGACAAAGGTTGACCATTGTCAGCCTAGATCTTCTCTGAGCTTCCTGGCTTTTTATATGCCAGCCCACATGCGCTGACATAGATTTCTCAGCTCTGGTACTAAGTTGCTCACAGAATAAGAATAATAGAAAAATGCTAAGCATTTTGCTTGATTTAAATTTTGCAGAAAACCAAAGTGGAATGAACTTTGGCTCCTGTTCAGCTGCAATCTAGATGTGAATTAACAGTCGCTTCAGACTTAAATTAGACGAGTCAACCATTGAATGTCATTCAGCAGCACACCAAAATAAATCTAGATGACATTTATGACATATTTCATTGTTTCTATAATGTAAGTAATACAAAAGGTGTAAATCACAGCACAATACCTTATTGCATTTCTTTTTGAAACACTGTCCATGAATAAATTTAGACTGGAAATTAGAAGATTTGTTACTATCAAGGTGAGAAGTGTGTGATGTTGTTGCTGTGATGGCACTGGATTGCAACTGCCTGTGCTGGACTGGAGCTCATGATTCAGTTCCACTCCAGGCTGGAGTTATTTAAAATGGGTTATTTAAAATATGTATCAGCACCAAATGTTTTTGGCTCCTTCTTGGACCACTTTTGTTCTGGAATCATCAGTGTGCTTAAAAAAATTAGAAAACTTAAATGAAGTATTTAAAACCCAAATTTTAAAATTTGGTTAGGGATCTAAGAAAATGTGAGTGCTGGTGATAGACTCCTTTATTTGAATATGTTTTCTGTGTCGAGTACATTTAAAACCCCAGACATACCTTTTTCAAAAAGGAAATAAAAAAATGAGAAAGAATAGAGGAATGGGGATATTCCCCAGTGCAGTCACACAGCTGAAAGACACAAGATAGGCGATGCATTTACTAATTAGACTGCAAATTTTCTCTACCCTCTCAACTGAAGGAATACACAGTGCAATAATTCATGCAGTGCCCACAGCAGATCTAGCAAAGTACCTGTGATGTGCTGTTGTCGGACAAACTGCTTTCTACTACTGCTGCCCTCTTCAGTTTGGGGCTGTTTGGGGATGGGGATGTTAAATGAATGGGACACTTAGTGGTGAACAGGACTGGGCCATAAGCTGCCCTTCCTGGCAGATTGTTCCTCATGGAAAGGTGTTTCACACTGTTGATACTCCCAAGATGACAGTAGCACTAGATTTATGCACTATCACTGACCCAGCAGGGCCAGTAAAGGAAGGAAAACTTCAGGGAGTCATCCACATCAAAAGCATCAAAGTCAAGCTGAAAACACAAGAAAAAAAGTATATTTAAATATGTTGGACTACAAGAAACATATATGCAACAGATAAAATAAGATCTCAATGACTGATGGTTTTACAGAGTAATTTTAAGGATGAACTGTTCCTAAACAATTTTTCCAGTGTATTAAGCACTAACAGCATCAGACATGCATGTCTTGTTCCACTCTTTCTTTTTTTTTTTTTCCTTGAACAAACAAGTTGAATGTGGCCAGTACAAGAAAAGAACCCACTCCCCACTTATGTGTGCACGTTCCTTTGTCCTCGTTCCAATATCCCCCAGTAATGACGGAGCGCAGGATCGTGTTCTGCTCTAATGTCTTTCTTGTAAGATTCGGAGGGTAGTGCCGTCGTGACCTTCGGGAGCAGTTTTTTCCATTTGGAAGGAGGCGGAGGAGAGAGCATTGAATTTGAGATTGATTTTCCTCCTTTTAGCATGTGGAAATTCAAAGGAAGCTCCTTGATTCACCAACAATGGCTGCATCTCCAGCCTCAGAGAATGCAAAGGCATCAGTAGGAGCAGACTGATGAAGTTAATACCCTCAGACTGCATTGTGAATGTGACCAGAGTCCAGTATGTTGTACACTATAGAAAAATGCTGATGTTATTCCTTGCAGAGAATTTTTATCTGAGGATTAAAGAAGTGAGGAGCTTGAGAGTTTTAGACATAATAGTATGTTCACAGTTTCCTGTTGGGGCACTTATGGGCTCTGCGTATATGGTGTGTGTTTTGGAGACTTCCAAAGAATGCATCCAGCTAAAGGCCAAAATGCAGATTAAAATTATTTGTGGAGATTTTAAAGATGACAGTTTTCCTTGTTATCCTTCCCTGCAAAGGGCCAGTCTATTCAACTGAAGTTCTGGGACATGTCCGAGTTGAACAGTTATTCAGTATGAGCTTTATTTTCAGTAAAGAGCAGATTGACTGTATGAGTAGAAAGTCTTTTACAGAGTTTCAGTTCTTCAGCAGGAAGCCCTGGGAAACTGCGCTGGACACAGGCCACTGGGTTCTTTGAACCCTTGAATGTTCCTTACATGCATCTTTTAATCCGAGCTGGCCAATCCCTTCTGTCTGGACTTCAAATTTAGCTTTGCTGGTCCAGGAGAAAAGGATTGCCCAACTAAAATTTCAGCAAGACTTGAAACTACCTATCTTTCTTTGAATTTTCTGGAAACAACTGAGTGCACCACTCATGTCTTGGAGGTGGAATTTCTGCATCAAGCTAGAGTTGCATGGGCACCATCAAGGGAGGAAGAGTTATGTTCCTGCACATGCTTCCTCTTGATAAAATGGTGCTTTCACTCTTTAATTTTTGTGATGAGAAAGGTTTCTCCATGGTACACCTGCTACAGACTGAACTGTTGGCTCTGCAGGAGCATGTAAACTTTGTGGTAAACCACTAGCAGGAAATTAAATCTGATAAAGGTATGTTTATTGTGAAACAGGCATCCATAACTGAAGGGGTGTTCTACTGTGTTGTGAAAAGTTTTGGTCATTGAGAACACTCAATGCAGGCATTTGTACTTAGGAATAAAAATACATCCAGATTGTCATGCCTGTTTTCTGTCTTAAGGCTGTTGTACTGTATATATATATTAAACACCGACAACTTCCAGTTATTCATCCCATTACTTTTGTGCTACCATTGGCTGAGTGGAGCTAGTGGTTGGTACTGTAGGAACAAACCCACATACATTAGTGAGGGCACAAGTAGATAGTACTTTGAGCCAGTGGACATTGATTTACCTCTAAAACTGACAGAGAAAAATTCATAGGGAGCTGTTAAAATTTCTGTTAAAAAGGTTTTAATTTAGGTGTATTTGAGAATCAATTAATGAAGTTGGCCCTATTCTGATCTCTAGTTTAAGTACAGCCATAGGAATGTGTGGATGTTTGTGTATCCAGAGAACACCTACAACTGGGTGAGCATGAGTTAAGTGTGGTGGAACTCGGGTTGCTGGTAAAAGGAATTATTTTATCAATAAGATCCAACTTCGTTACAGTTGCCGCTGATGAAACTCAAAATGCAATTTAGCACCTCAGGTTGCTGTATCCATTCTCCTACAAAATTACTTTCCCTTGCTATCAGTAAATTACAACTATTTGAGTTTAGCCCCAGAAAGACTCCTTTATTGTGCCTCTTACTGCTTATGAAATCTCCTTCAATTGTGATGTTTGCTTGTTGGACAGAGGATCTAAATCTATCACGTTATTTTAAAGTAAAGAACAGATTAGTTACTTGCATTCTTCCCTTATACCTATGTAACTGCAGAAGGAAAGAAATGCATTTTGCTGTGTCTACACATGAATATATGAAGAATTCTCCTCAAGAATATATTAATTAATACCTATTTATAGGTCATCTCTGATATCCGAAGTCTAAGCTAGAAATGGAGCATGTTTCAACACTTCCAAGTATGTTCTTGCAGTCATCTTCTATTACCCAGTTAATATTGTATGCAAGAGATGAAAATAAAACATTCACAGAAGACTCTCTGGAGGCTTTGTACTGTCATCATAAAAAGCAAATCTTGAGCTTCCTGATGAGTTCAAGTTATTTGTAACTTAAATTGAAATAACTACTTTGCTTAGCAATTAATAATAGGAGAATCTTTACCAGGACTCAGGTGATATTACTTAGACATATAATCAGCACAAAGCTTCTGGGTTATCTGGTTTTATTTCTATTGAATTTTAGGCCATGTAAATGTTAATTCTTTCAATCAAGAACATGGTGTGTATGTATTATACATGAATGTGCTGGGGTTCAGAATTATCCTTCATATGGATAATCTTCTTCTGAAATTATGATAATTTAATAAGTAGTTCACATATAAAATAACTAGCCTTACTGCAAAGCACTATGCAAGGCCAGAAAAACAGGAAAAATTCAAACAATGCAGTGAAGGCAATGTTTTTCTTGTTTGTGAATCTCCATTGAGAATACGGAGACGTGTGTACCTAGAAATAAAGGACAGTGCAAGTACCTTATGAGGTTTTGGATTAGTTAGGATACATTAACTGGCTTTGTAATCTTCATCTTTGATCTGTGCTGAAAAATCTGTATGGCTCTCTGCATGTTGAAAGAGAATTTGTTTTTAGAATATCTGAGAACTTTGGAAAAATATGAGTGTGCTTTTCAAATTCCTCCACCTGCAGAGTCCTGTGCCTTGCTTGCTGTAGCCTAAGTGAGGAAGTCTGAGGATTCATTTGTTTAAGCTCTTTGTAAGCAGCTTAGAACAGCTATTGTAGAGGTGAAAATATTGTAGCTTTAAATCTCAGCTTCCCACAATCTGCCAGGTCTAGGAGCCAAGTCTGTGGTCCCACTGGGAGTGGGAATCTCCCATTTCTGGTAACATACTGTTCCAATTTCTTGTCTTTTAGTGATATTACTTCTAAATGAAGAAATTGTTTCTGAAATGGGGACTAAGAGTTGCCAGAAAAGCTGGTGAAGGCAGGTTTAATTCCTGTAAAAAATGCGGTGTTTGGAAGGAACCCCTCTCTTGCCACTGCCACCATTTTGGAAGCAATGTTTTTTTGCTTTTTTAGAATCACTCTGTTGGGGAAGATGTTCAGGAAATTGACATACTAATGGTAGTCTTAAGGAACATAAATCAGTGAACACGGGACCCATAAGTAAAGATGTATCATAAAGGTTCCACAAAGTGTCTTATAAATCTGCAGCTTAAGAGGTACTGTCTTATTTGCACCAGGTATTTACAGTATCAATGTACTAATTCTGTATTGGTATATAGTTAGTTCCTGCTGTTAAAGTTGTTATTTATTCTTCTCATTATGCTTATTGTGCTTAATGCCACATATCAAGCTGTGTGCATCTTAAAATCAAATGGCAATTCATTGCATACAAATCCCCTAGGGAGGTGTCTGTATTTTGGGCAATAGAAGCACGAAGTCTCTACAAGTTCCGACTTTTATCCACACACACCTATGAACCATGTTCTCCCTTTAGCCCACTGAGATCTGACTTATTGCTTCTATGTCAATTTTTTCTTTGAAAGTTCAGAATTTTTGAAAATTAGATTTGGCTTTTTAGGCCCAGAGGTCAAGTTCTATAATTTAAGTCCCACGAATCTTTTGGCTCATAGGCATATTTAGATCTTAACTATGAAGATTTTATTTTCTCTTTATTTATAAATCTATTTCTTTATTGGTGAAGACTTATTGAGTGCGGCGTTTTTTAACACTAGATAAGGTTAAACTACTAATTTTGTTTTTAAACGTGAGCTTTGGTCAGCATTAGCCAAATTCTGCTCCAACTGAAGTCAGTGATTGTTTTCTTTGGTTGAAATATTAGGTGAAATACTAGGTGTTTTTTAAAATGTTATCCTTTAATCTTCTTCTTTCCTTACCTTTTAATGTATGCTTTTGGCTCTCATAAAAGCTTGTTTCTGAGGGCAAATGTCAGGTGGCACGAGGATTACCTTGTTTTGCTCTGTTGGAATGTACTCAGAGAGCTCAAGTTATCAGATTAGGGATTGCTGTTGCAATTAATATTGTGTAGTGCATCTATCATCAGCCTGCACAAAGCCTGATGCTGTGGACAGAGATCCTTTTCTAGATCTGGCCCTGTGAGGGAAAAGAGCTTTTTCATCTGCAACTGCTCCTCCCTCTGGCAGAAGTCACGGGGTGATTCAGTACATTGTCCTTAAGACATTTCCTCTAGACTGAGCTGGGTTGCTGGGGACAGGTCCAGCAAATCTCTGCTTTCTGAGGAATGCCCTGAGTAGTGGGAGAGCTCCTGTGTACTGCAGCACTGATTGGGCTGCAGGAATGGCAGCCCTAGCAGGAGTGATGACAAAGACCTGGAGGCAAACTGGTGACTGAAAATCTCCATAATTACTGCTCTTTGCAGAGGACTCAGCTGTCTGTACCCAGAGACTTTTTCCTTCCGTGTAGTCTGAAAAGTTAACACCAGTACTTCTGAAGGTTGCTGAAAGCGGTCACTGGAGAGCTGGGGATGTGTCCATTAATCACAGGAACGGAATTCACTTTCTTAGCACTAGCTATAATCAAGGTGGCCTCTTTCACCTTTAAGAAAAACCAAACATTTCTCCTCGGAACCCCAGCCTACTCCATGTGGCACAAAAAGCAACTCATCAGGCCCCCACAGCAGCTGTTACCGCATAACTCGTACGGTTGTGTCACGCAACGACAGAAGAGGTATGGAACTGAATCAACAAATTCTGATTTGTTGGTTCAACTGAACACAAACTAGCTAAGGAAAAACCAAGTTGGAAATGGAGAGCAAATATATGTGAGAGGCAAGCCACAGCTTGCAGCAAAGAAAATGTTTGCAGAAAATGCCAGCATTACAGGTTTATCTAAGGTGTGGTCTAGCTTAAGCTGCAGTAATTACCCAAGGTACCATAGCTGTGGCTGGAAAATGAAGTGCTTTATAAACTTAACCCATTCATGTCTTCTAAGACCAACCACAGTGTTATGCCTAGGCCAAGCCAGGGCTTTTCCAACGCAATTGAAAATTCCTAAAATCTTATCCTCATTCATTTACCTACCAAGACAACTTTAAGGATCTGCATTGTCACATGAATTCTCAGTGCTACAAACAAGCAAACAGGATAACCAACTCTTTTATTTTACTTTTTACAGGTGTTTGTGGTTCTATCAAGTATAGTTAAAGCAGTAAAATCAGAGGAATCCTTTGAAAATACAGACAACTTGTGGGGAAAACCATTTTCTAGATAGTTACATATGGGCTTGGGAATAGCTGTGCAGAAATAATGCTGGATGAGTAAGGGAGACAAATTTAAACTTGCTAAATGTTGGATGGAAGTGTCTTTTGAACTATCAATGCAGTGGGTAGAAATACTGCTGTCTTGAAGAGAGCTGCAGAGAGCTTGCCTGGTTTGTGCTGTTCTGAGGAAAGGGAAGACTATTCAGGAGTATGGCAAAATATTTAAGCAAATTTGAAGGAACACCCCAAAAGATGACCAAGATCTGAAGGGATTTGTTTGTGAGGAAAGAATTCAAAAACCCTGAGTAGATGAAGTTTGACCAAAAAGGATTTTTGTGCATTTGAACATTAAAACTGTGAGTATAATAGATTGTCTATTATGGATGTATTCCCAGGAACTGGCTGGAAAGGAGGATGCTAAAATTTATGTTCCAAGGTCTTCCATTTGCAGACATACAGAGAAATGGCTTTTAAAGAAGAGATCAAGAGTTCCCCTAATTTAATATCCTTTATAAACTCTTGCAAATGATCTGAGACCAATAACTTCTCTTTTAGTCAAAACACTGTGTATGATATTTTGACCTGTAAAATCAGAGATGAATCTACTCCTTCCCATGCTGACATGCTCCAACATTTAATCTTCTTGATTAGCTCTTGTGGGTGGTTGCTTGATCATGGTTAATCTTCTTCCCTGGCTAGAACTGGTATCCTTAGTCTAATTCAGATTTGTTTGGTTTTGACTTCCAGGGAATTAATCAGGATCTATTAGTTAGGATTAGGGAGAGGGGAATAACTTTTTCTTGACTTACCAAACACTGTAATTTTTAGTAAGTTCTCTGGTTTGCCAGAATGAAGACTAACTAGCTCTTGCATCTTCTGTTCTTGAAGAAAATTTGTTGCAAAGGAGGCTGTTCTGGCATGTTTTCATGTGTGCTACATTTATTTTTAAAATGTTTTCCAAAGATGCTTGGCAACAAGAGCTGAGACTGTCATTACTGTGAAGAATGGAAAAATAAAAGAACAGCTGGTGTGTTTAGTGTCCTGGGAGCTGTCACTCTTAGGATTCCCCCTCCAAAAGTAAAATCAAACTATGTATTTGTTCGTCTTTCATCATGTATAATAAATTATAAGAAGCTGAGAAAGAAGCCAAGCCAAATCCTGCAAAAAATCAGTTGCAAGCTGACAAATGCCCACTGGCTAAGTACGTTCCTGCCAATATGGGAATGAAAGAAAGTGCTAAGGCAGTCTTCATTGAGTTTATTACCCTAATTTACTTAGGGCCTTGTCCTTAGTTTGCATAGACAGTTCTCACTGCCCTCACTGAAAGATGTACAGCAGCCAGTCAGAAACACTACATCAGCCTTGGGGATGATGGCTTGCAGCAGTATTAAAAATAAGTATTAAAGCTATATGCAGTGGAAGCTGGTCTGGCAGCTTAGCTGTGCTAACAGGTCCTGAGGAGGAAAAAAGTATAAAGATATGGACTGAACTTCACATGTTACTTTTTGTGACATGGATTTACCTTCTCTCTCCTGCAAGTGGGAGGTCTCTGTTTCTTCTCTGGCTTTCCTGGTTCCCTCCCCCAGGCTGCGACACTTGTTCCCCAGAGCTTTTCCCTGAGTGTTATTCATTTATCTCTTTATTTACTTTAAGAATCTGCTTTATATTTTCTCATTTCATTTTTCAGTCTTGATTAAATATCTTTTTAGGTTTGGTGTTCACAGCCTTGTGTTTTCCTATATAGAAAACTATAGAGGGAGAGGCTTGTGTAGGAAAGGACTGCAGAACCACAGAGTTCACACATTGTTCCCAGTCAGTGTAAATCTTTCCCTGACATCAGTGGACTTGTGGTCAGACTTGCATGTCTTATTTTTCTGGTATTCCCTCTACAGAACTGTGATGTCTGCTTTTTGAGTCAGTTTTTAGCTGATAATATCCCTTTCATCTCTAGTGGCGTTTCATAGAGAAAATATTTATTGTGGTGTTTGCTTGTAAAAGTTACTTTGAAGTATTTCCTTGTGTTAATTTATTTGTTATGACTTACTACATAGAATGTGTGAAGGAAGTTTGAAAATCCTAGATTTTAGAGAAATATATTATACGTGAGTATTTTGAAGGAATGACCAGTTTTCACTTTGCTGGCCAAAACATTGGTGTGACTATTCTTGAGAGAGTTTTCCATTTAAGAAATAAAATCCACTTCACACTCATTTGTCTTGTCTCTCTGCCTCCATATCTGTCTTGAGCTTGCTTTTCTAACATTTTTGTTTGTTGTTCAAATATTTGCAGTCCTTAAAAGAGCAGAGGAACTTCAAGCATTTTGAAAACATAGAAGAGCTCCTTAAACTCAATGAAAATTACTGAGATATGGCTTTAAAGTGTCCTGCTTAAATAAATTAGAGAGTTCTACAACTCTTAAATGCCCAATAGAGATGCAAGAGGCAACTAAAATAATAGTCTAGGTCACACTTAAATGAATCTCTCTTGAGGAACATAACAGTAATAAGAAACTGACTGCACTAAAGCATAGAAGTACAAATAATAACAATACAGCTCCCCTAAATGAATTTGTTTTTAGAGGAAGTGACCAGGTGACTGGAACACGAAAAAGGAAAAAAAATTAAAATTTAATTTGTTGAAAGAATCCATTTTTCTGAGTATCAGAACAAAATGTTACCAGCCTGACAGATAACTCTTCAAAAACTGAAAGGCTTTTTAATGCATTTCCTTTCATATAGAAGCATTTTGTTGACTTCATATGCACAATAATATGAATTTATTTGCTGCAGGTAGGGACTAATAAAGCACTGGTTTAGAGTGCTGGTCTTTTCTTCTCCTGTAACCTTTAAATCCAGGATTTAACCCCAGAGAGTGTCAGAATATTGTTGCCATCGGATTTTTGTCAACAGGCCCTGCACAAATTGAGTTTGGTGGGTTCGTCAAGGTTATGTAACAGCAAACATTTGGAAAAATTGGGCACAATTGTCAGCCTTTGCTCTGAAAGGGCACGAGATTAAATGAGCATAAAAATTTAATTGTCCTCTCACCCTGAATAAGGCTGGGGCTTCCCATATTAGGGTCGGGCTGGCTAGTTGAGCAGCAATTTTTATCTGGCCCCTGGATAAATAGATGCATTCAGCCTTCTCGGTACTTCAACCTTCATTAACACAGAAATTAATCACATAAATTAAACATATATATTTTGCTGGAAAAAGTTTTAACAAGCTGCATCCTCTACTGGATGAGAGAAAAGAATCAGGCATGTGTACATATTTAGCCTGACAATGCCAAGATTTCCAGAATATGTTTAGGTTTCTGTCCTTAATTTTCAAGGAGCAGATTGGCAGCTGGTGTAAATTGTCTACACTAATCACAGTGGAGTTGGGCCAATGTATAGCATGAGGCAGTTGATTTTTCACTTTGCTTGAGGCTTTCAAATTCCCATTCTCAACATGTTTTCTTTTTTAAACTTCATTGGTACTTTGCTGTAATTCAGTTGCTTTCAGTGAAGGTACATGGGTGTGTAACTGGAATAACCAGGCGAAGAATCAGTCCTTTAGATCTTATGAGGACAAGTGTATTCCTGAATACACTGAATTGTGAAATGTACTGCATGTAAGACCCCAAATTTGTGATACATAATGACCTGTTACATTTATATGGACTCTTTCATTCTATGTGATCCCACAGAGGTTTACAAGTACCTTAACAGCATCAAACTGTGTCTGATTTTCTGCCATCAGAGCAGTTGGTCAGTAAAATAAATTATGGTAAATAGCAGAAAAACCACTGATAACCCAGGTGCTTACTGTAGTTGCAGGAGCAGTTGTTCTTCTCAACCTCCCACCATAAATGGCAATGTGTTATGTGATAATGTTGACCGCAAGCCATTAAAATAAGGAGGGATTTGCTTAAAAGCAAATGCTTTGTATTTAAGGTTTATTTTTCTCATGTTTAAAATATGAAATTACAGAGCAAAAGGAAGTGGTAAAACCTCCATCATTCAAAGCCATGGGAATGTATCTGCTTGTTCACACATGCTCTGTAGTTATTGAAAGTGTGATTCTCATTTTACCAACTAATCCAATTCTTGGACATTCAGAGGACAGCTTAGTCCTACCCCAGTGTTTTGATTTCCAGGTAATTGTAAAGAAGAATGTGTCGCATCATTCCTGTCTTTTATTTGTGTGTCAGTGTCGAATAAAATATTCAAAGTGCAATAACAGATAGGCCAAGACAGTCTTGTGTGCAAGACACTGAGTGCCTTTAGACAACTTAAGTGTCTCCTGTGAAAGGTGTATATGGAATTTGGTGGGTCTGTCTTACAAATCTGGGTCTGTTGGGGTGCCCTGATGCACAATCTGACTTCTTCAGAGCAAGTTAATTGTTTCACGTTATAGCTACCAGAGCCTCCAGCTTCTTCACTGGCTTGCTCCTCTCTCCCATCCCGCTTGTTTGCTCTGTGATGCACAATCTGATGACAGTTGCTGATGAACTGGGAAGCAAAGGGATTCAGGGAGCTCTGGTTCAGTGTGTCTCCCAGTGTTTTACAGAGCAGGAGATGCTGCACAACCCTCTGAAATGCCTCCAGTGCTGGTGATTTTCACACACTGTCTGCGTTTCCTAAATCTGGCATTCAACTTCAGAAGAGCTGGCAGCTTTCTATCTTAAACTGACTGGGAATTAGGCATCTTTTCCTATGGAAAAAATAGTCAAGGTTTTAAAATGGCTTAAATGGTGAATCAGAATGAAACATTAAGAAAAAAAAAAATCCAACCTTTTACATGTGTCATTGTGTATGCAAGTGGGTGGCCAGGAGCTTCTTGGAGAATCCAGTTTTTAGGAGAGCAAACAATAGAACATATTTATGGGATATTAGTTGACTGTCTGGAAACTCCTGTCCCATTTTGAATTTTGCAGAGCTGGAGAGGGGAGAGAGGCAAGGAAGCAGAAAGATAAGGGGCAGTGGAAACCCAGGGAAGTTGTTTCTGGCACATTACTCTTACACTTGCTTCTTCCTGTTTCTCCTCTCCTTTGGAAGACTCTTGTCATTTTAGTAAGGAGAAAGGTTAACAGAAGCATTGTATCTAGGTAATTTTTTTTTTTATTAAATTCTGTGGGAAATATTTAAATTTTTCATTTGTGCAAGCACAGCACTTTGGATTAGAAAATTATCACAGGAAACAATTTTTAACTGTTTTGACTATCCACCAGTGAATTCAATGCAGTTCACACTGACACATGTAGTCATTCTGGTCACTTTTAATAAGATTGTCTTTTTCTCTGAGGTGTTTTGGTTGAAATGCAAGGGGTTTGAGCAGTAGAAAAGTATGCTCAATGCTAGAGTTATTGTACCAAATATACCTTTGTTTCCAAGGAAAGCCTAGTTCTCAATGACTGGTTCTTCAAAATACATGCTTCAGGTTCTCAAAAGCCTTCCCATTTCTCTTGCTTGATGAGCTTCATTTTTGTATGGTCAGTTTGTGATACTCCAGGTCTCATCTTTCATGATGTGTTGCATCTGCACTGCACTGTGATTCAAATGAAAGGATTTCAAATAAAGCACCACAGATTTGAGGCACCTCAAAAAAAAAAAAGTAAAGTTTCTGATTTAAAATTAGAATTAAAAAATACTATGAGATAAAAATATACATTCTCAGAAACACTAGTACTGATTTATAAGTTAGAGTACACAGAGGCATTTCATTGCTCCTGTGTTAGACATGGGGAAAAAATTCACACCTCTGGGAGACTTTGAGGAAGTAATTTCAGAATTCATATGCTGCTGTTTGGTACTATTAGTAGTATCAGGCCTATTTATTGCACCTAAAACATTAGATATTATCACAGTGGATTATATTGCATTGCCTCAGAATACTAGTGATAACACTAGTATTTTCTTATTGTTAATGTGAGTTTTGTTACTGGAATATTAAATATGAACAGCGAATATAAATTGTGAAAGTCAGCATTAGAAAATGTTTGATAAAAGATTTAATTAGCAGAATGAGACTTTTTAAAGAAAATAGTTCATGTTTTTTTCTTACTACTATACTTGTACCTCCATTTACCTTTTCTGTTTAGGCTTAATACTGGTAGGACACACCACTAGAATTTAGCTGTAAGAATCTTAAACTGTAACTGCTTTGATTAAAGCTAATTGATTAAGTTTGTTATTAAGTATTAATTTTTTTTCTTGGTACATTTTGCTTGCAAAAATCCAGTGGCCAAGCGAGTTGGTTTAGAAGGCTTTTTCTCTCCCTTGAGAAGAAGGGAGTATTATCTATGCAGCAATATATTGTGGCTCAGAAGCATAAGTTGGGGAAGGGAAGAAGTTGCCATCTCTCAGACCTAAAGGATTTCAAAGCCTGCAAGCTTAACAGAAACTCTTTTAATTTTGTGCCACCCATCTTGTCTTCATGGTGACCCATGAAAATTGACACAAGACAGTGGTATGCCAGCATTTCTTAAAAGAAAAACAGTTTATTACTAGAGCTTTGAGAACTCAGAAAAGCCATGGGAGCAAGCTTTATTTCTCTCTCCCAGCCAGCAGAAGGTTTCCCAGGTTTGTGATCTAGTTTAAATTGGAGAAAGATCTGTGTAGTGCAGAATGCACTGAGAGATGGCTGGACATTTGCTGCCCTGTTTCGGGGTAGCTCATGCTCTGGCAGGGCTCAGTACCAGTAGAATTGTGTTGCATTTGTATCGGCTGTACTTTTTCCCTGCCTGCTTAGATTTACCTACTCAAAGTAAAACAAGCAGTATGTGATGATGGGTAGACAATACTGAGGAGCTTTGGTGTCTTTCCTATGTCTAAGTACCCAGCTGAGAGCATGCAAAGTAGTCTAGGTCTGGAGCTGTTAGAAACAAAACAACCTCACCACACCAGTGCAAGCTCTGGGTCACTGTTTGTGCTGTGCCTGCCCCATGTCAGACCTTCTTTATTTCACTGGAGTATTTTTTTTGGTGAAGAAAGCCAGTACCCTTCCTGCTAATGGAAAATAGGGATAGATGGAATACAATAGTAAGAGTTTTCCACCATGCTCATATGTTGCTCCTCCCTTTTCTGGTCTCTCACCTTGTCTATCCAGGTTGTTTCCTGTATGTGTTACTGCAAAGACATTAGGGCAGACCCTCAAACTAGATGTGTTGTTGAGACTTAATGCTGACAAGGGTACAGCTCATCCTGGATGGAAAACAATGTGGACTTGCTTTTGCCAGAACGTTGCAATGCAAATCCATACTAATGGCTTGCTAGGGTGGTATTGCCAGCCAGGTACAGAAACCTCCAGTGGAAACAATTGACAGGTCCCTGTTCTGGAGGTAGTGGGCACTCTGAACTCTGGGATGGATTTTGCTATGTGTGGAATGCAAGAATTTTCTAGCAGCTTACAATGTTGCAAGGTGATGAGCAATCCTCAGTGCTGAATGCCCCCACTTTTCCCATCCCATCCGCAGTAATGGAGGGTGCTCAGGAGCACTCTGCACTGCAAAGGATCAAGTCTGTCATCTCTTCTGGTGTTTTCAGAAAGAAAAAAATCACCATTGAGAGCCTCTGAAAGCCTCTAGTTTTTAATGATCTATCTGTACCTTTCCATTGTGTTCTGCTGGAAAAGACACTTAATTTATTTTAAAAGATCTGGGGGGTTCAGTGAGCCCAGTTTGCACATTTTTTGTGACATATCCTGCATTCCCAGCAAGGGCAACTTCTTAGCATGGCAAGCCACAGAACAATGTGGCTTTTTTTTCTTTGCCCCTCTTTCTCCCAAGTCTTCCAGAGAAGAGAACATCTTTCATCATATAAAAAAATACGTGTGTCTGGTTGTGTGTACCATATAGGTGGGAAATATGAACTGTAATAAAAATGAACCATTCTAGACCTGGGTGCTGTAAGTCTGATGACAAAATTGATTGTCCTCATAGCTGAAAATGCATGAAGGAAACAAATGTTTTAAGGTGAGAATGACAGTGTTCAATTTAAACTGTAGAGAAATTGAAGCTTTAACACTTTAGGGGGAAGAGATGGTTTGTTGTGAGGTGTGTGAACCATGCTTTTATGCAGTGCAGCCTTACTCCCTGGCACAAGCTTGTTAGTGCTGCTCCAGTAGAAGAAATAACAAAATCCTCTTTGTCTCAAGTTGGTATCTACAAATTCTCACAGGGAGAAACAAAACAAAACAACACAAAACCCCCAACAGTCCAACATGTCAAACCCTCACTATTTTCGCATGTGAAAATCCCCTGAGAGAAATATTGTGTATCGCTACTGTAGATAGAGTACATGTACTCAAGAACAAAGAGGGCTTAAGAAGAAGACATGGTGAATATATAATAACTCTGAATAAATACGGTAAGTCCTCTCTTGTTTCTTTGCAAGTGCTTTTCAAGAAGTGAATAATAGTAAAGCTCTCCAAGTCACTTAGGGTCTGAGCCTGCAAATATCTACTCATATGAGTACTTCTTACTCATGTAAGTAGTCTCATTGAAGTCTGTAAACCTGCTCATGTGAGTAACGCTAAACAAGTTCAGGGTCTAAAACACTATGGGGGAGACAAAAGCATATACAAGTACAGCCCTAAGACTCTTCAGACATGGAGCAGCAAAAGATTTATCTGAGGCTTCCAATGTAAAGCCTTGTAAATTAGTAGGAAGATCTAAAAAATCGGGCCGCCGCTGCATTGGGAAGCAATGGAGCTCTCTTAATATGGGGATATAGGGGTAATGTGATGGAAAGACTTAGATGCAGCATGTAGTCTAGCAGTTGTATTCTGTACTCCTCACAATCGGAGCAGTAGCTGGAAGTCTAGCGGGCAAATAATTATAGTAATCAAGTCACGATGAAACAAAGGAGAGGCTATTATTCCAGCAACTGGCCAAGGGAACAAAAGTTTGGCTGGCTGGATTCCTGAAGGAGAGTAGGATTTACTACATAACGCAAGATATAAACTTCGTTGCATTTAAGTTGTTTTACAGACTTGTTTGCTTTTACTTTTTAAATAACCTTTGACCAAAATAAACTAATAGTAGACTATCAATTTAAGCTGATTATTTTTTGAACAGCCACAAATGGAAATCTGCTGAAAGTCAGGGCTTGTTTGTATTCTATACTTGCCAATATAAAAATTATCTATGATGAAATCCTTTTGCTCTGTACTCAGTCTGACTAAGCAAGGAATACAATTCTTCCAATTCTAAAGCCGGAACTATAGAAGTAGCAAAATTTTCTCTTATGGATTTTTTTGGGATGCACAACTCTATCTCTGTGGTCTGGAGCTGAGAGCAAGGTGAAGTGTGACCGCGTGCATGTTGCAGCCATGTGAATTCAGTCTGACTATGTGTGTCTCTTGCAGTCCCTTACAGTAAGTGAGGCTTTATCCATCAATAAAAAAGCTTGGCTAGTCATGCCTAATTTATGCTGAATATGTGATGTAGCCTCAAGATATTTTGGGATAAGTTATTCAGAAGTCTGTCTGTCATCCACCTTGTCCACTTTGCACTTAGGGTAAGTTTGGGCATGTGAATATAAGATGGGCATGGAGGTGGCCCAACAATCAGTTTTTTCTTTTTGGTAAACCTTGTCTTAATCTCAATTTTTCAGGAAGGGAAAGTGAAGTTTAGATAGATGAAGGCCTAACGTAATAAAAACCAATAGTGAATAAATGGAAGATGGCATTTGGGGGGATCTACCCCCAGCAATTTTCTTGGGATGAAACATGAAATTTCTCTGAAAGGAGGAAGCTCATGGCACCTCCTGAGGGAGATTCAGGTCTTGACTTGTACTTTACTTGTGGTATCACTGTATCTTTCAGGTGGACTTGCCTCCTGCTTACTGGGCTGCTCTTGAACAAAGGTCTCTTAATATTTGAACATTGGTGGTGGTGTTAGGAAGTATCAGTGGTTCATTGCCATCAGTACTGTGTTCTTTCATAACTTGCATCACTTTTAGAAATTTTTAAGGAAGGCTGATGAAGTCTTATCCTTCAGTTGGATTACTGTCTTATTGCTTCCATCATTGTTCTGTTGGTTGAGTTCAAGGTTTCTTTCTCCAGGTCAATCAAATTGTGTGTGTCCTGAATTTTCTCTTCCCAAATGCAGATTTTTACTCAATAACCCAGATGTTTCTGTGAATTGTGACTGGACTTGAAATTTTGTGATTTATTTGGATCAAATCCTCAAATACTAAGGAAGCCAGCCAGCAAAGACACTTCTTGCAAAAAATTAAGGGTAATAAATATGACCATATCAACCCTGTTCTCAGGAACCCAAAGAAATTTGCCTGCCTGATCTGTAATGCTGTAGATTGGACCATTGGGAGTTTGGTTTTGCCATTTTAAAGAAAGTGATATTCATATATAGCTAATGGAGTTTCTACCAGTGCAAAATCTGTCCTCTACTCTTTCAACTTTTCAGAGAGATCTCATCTTTGTGCTTTTTTATTTCCTCTGGGGGGAAAAAAAAAAGAAACATTTGAGGGGGGGGGGAAATAGAGATAAGAAAGCCCATGAAGAAATACTATTTCTAAGTAATGTACTTTTTTCAATGACAGCTTAGTATTTTTGTTAAACGGCACCACTTTCAGCTTTCTAAAAGGTTTAGCCAACAGTGCTCGCGCTGCTTTCGACAAGGCAAACCTTGCCCACCCGTTATAACCTTTAGGTCATTCCAATCATGTTATTTCTCCCATAATGCCAGAAGTAATGGAGTAGGCAGGAAGTGAAAGTAGAAGTTATACAGCACTGCTCTCCTGCCTTTTGTTTGCTTGTCTATAACTACCTTAAACTACTTCCTTCTCATCATTATAACAATGGGATGAAATGGTTCTTTATAAATGGCCATGAAGTAAAGGCAGGCTGCAAAGGCTTCTGTAACCTATTATTATGACCTTTCTCTCATCAGTAATTGTTTAGCAATTTGTACCTGAAAAATCCAAGCTGTCTGTAATGTGCCACACAAGGTGTGGTGAAAGGGCTTTGGAGACAGCTGGAATAATTATTAAATACTGATGTGGTACAAGGCAGAGAGCCTAAGCAGCATGAAAAGGCATCAGAAGATTGAATAATGAACTTATCTTCAAATGCATTAGACCCTGGATTGTTTTGGTGAAATAAATGCACATAATTTAACACAGAGAGTGCTGATGTTGTGCCTAGATTCACTTCAATAAGAAAAAGTAAAAAACAAAACAGACCTGGTGTAATTCTGCCCTAAGTGTCTGCAGTCAGAAACCAGGCTCCATAAAACCTTGGTGTCTCGCAGAAGTAGCAGGATGATAGAGTCCTGAAATACCCTCATACCTTACTCATAAACTATGGGGTCTTTTGTAAGCACCATTTCAGTGTCACAACCAACCTATTTGTTTAGATTAAAGCTGTAAGCAGCCTGACCTTCTCCAAACTCCTTCAGCTGATCTCTGGGGTAGAAGCTTTACTGGTATTTTTTCACTAACTTTTGAGTATGGCAACTAATAGAGTTGTCCTTGTGACTAGTGATGACTCAGAGCCAGACACAGTAGGCATGGATAAGTGTAATGCAAGATGAATATCAGCAAGTGTCTGTGGGCTGTGAAGGCTGCTGTGTATCCAGCAATGGAGTGATTGCAGTGAGATCTTTTGCTTATGTTTTGGAATTGAAAAGCAAAACTTTTGAAGTGTCCAGTGTTTGCCTTGAGCTGGATCGTTTGAGGTGTTTTGCCCAACTATTCCTTGTCCTAAGTCTGGCCACCCACTATTTTGTGTGATTTGTCTTTTGCTGGCCCTTTTCCCAAACCCGTTAGTGTTTGCCCAGCGAGTGCCAAAGCTTTCATTCTTCCTTCCCTGAATGGCTCCAAATTTGCATCTCATGCAAGCAGCCCAGCTGCTGGAGTCACACTCACAGTAAATGGCTGACACACTATTTATACACACTTCTTCTTGGGTAGCAACTTGCTGCGTGGTTAGGTGGAAAAAATAATATATTGTTTGACTTTATTTTTCGCACTCTGGTTTTTTGGTTTTTGTTCTTTTTTTTAAAATTCTCCCCCTTAAAATATTTTGACAGATTTTCCTACTTCTGTGGCTTTGGCAACAGCTGATATTGGCTTATCTTTTCAGTTAGTCTTTTTTTTTTCATTATGATTTTGATCGCAGTCAGTCTGGATGGTTCACAAGGGACATCAGCGCAAAGAAATAACATGAAGATGGGAAGAGTAAATGAATGCCAAGCAAAGTCTCGCAGGGAACTGCCTTGTGTGCCCTCTCCTGGCTGGAAGCAGCCAGCTCAGGCCAGCACGCCATGCTCCTTGTGCCGCTGGCTGCTCAAGCAGGTCAAGTAGCAAGAGATAATGTAGGGATTTATGCAGCAAACAAGACTAGGTTCTTCCTCTGTAGCCTCAGCTATTGTCACTGCATATTCCTTAGTAATGCTACACACTTCCTGCCCTCCGGGCATGTCTTTTCTAACGCATTTCCTCCAGCTCTGTCCCTCCAAGTTTGGCAAGAAGCCGTGAGGGCAGCTGATGGGGTGTACTGGGCTTCCCCACTGTTGGGCTGTTGGTTAAGGAGACCGTGGCCATGCAGGTGCCAGCATCCTCCCTTGGGAGCAGAGCTGCTCTGCTGCAGTTTACTGTGAAGATTGGGAAAGGAGGTTCTTGGATCCAGCTTGTTCCTCCCAAACTGGGATCACTGTAGTTTGGTAGGTTGTGGACTTGCCATCGTGAGCCTCATTCCCAGGGGCTTTGCAGAAGAATCTCATCTGGGTTCTCATGTGGCTTTTCCAGTTTGCTCCCTCCTCTTTCATCTTCAGGATGAAAAGTTTTTCAGACCTTGTTGTTCAAATCCTGGCTACAATGTGGTCATGTGCCTCAGCTAGAGGGCTGTCACTCTGCTTTATTATTGGTGTTATGGTGACTGTCAGATGTTAGGGTTTTGAGTATGGTAGAAATCCAGAAAAATAAGGTTGGTCCCCGCCTTAAACCTCAGTGCTGTCATACCTGGCAGGATGGTTTGACACTTGCCCTGCATTTAGCTTGCCTTAATTAATATATGACTGCAGAGCATCAAGGAATCAGACTGTGTGTTTTACTGTATCCTGAAGAAGGAGGGGTGGCTTCATGATTGCACTTGTTTGGCATTATCAGATTTCAAGGACAGTATTTAAATCTAGTAGTGCATCAGCTTGGTCCTTCTGCCATCAGAGCTGATGTGGAGTGTGCCCTGGAGTTTACTGTGCTCTGGGTCTTCAGGTGACACACCAGACCTGCTATTGCAGGTCCCTGTGTAAGGATTTTTTACTCTTCATTTTACTATCACAGTTGCTGTGTTGTTTGTACATTTGTTTAATTCCTTTGGAAAAAGAAAATTCTGTATCTTTGTAAACTATTATCTTGTATAGTTATTTAACTTAATCTGCCCAGTGTTACATTATATTTGGCAAGGGATGAGTCACATAAATGTGTCACATTTATGTGACACATAAATGAGTCACATAAATGTGTATCTGCTCACACATGAGCAGATACATGTGTGAGTAGAGCAAAGCAAATCTCTTTTTTTGTCTCTTTCCCCAATACGTTGTCTATCAACCTTTTACACTGGTCTTCTGCTTTCATATCCAAAAGGAGTGATGATGGTGAAGGATTTTCTTATCTACTGCTAAAGAGAAACTGAGGCCCTAATCCTGCAAATATTCATTCCTGGGCTTAACTTTAAAATGAAGAATGTTCATCAATCTTTGCAAGATCAGAGGACAATTTATCATTTGGATGAGTCCACCAAACCACTTTTCAGTAAGATAGCACTCTTCCTTCCTGCACAGATGCAGTAAGAACTCTCCATTTAACGTGGCTGTTGTTTGACCTGTTTCAGTTTGTTTCCAGCTCATAAATTTTAAATTTGTGTAGGCATTTTGATGAATTCTTTGAAATTCAGTAGAAAGCTTAGTTTTTAAGTTAGACATTATGAGTATCAAATTAAGCTGTCAGCATATGAAGTGATACAGAAGAAGATGTGTACAAGTACAAGCACAAGAACATGAACACACACAAGCATCTCTTTCCTCTCTGTGCTGACTGGGAATTCTTAACAGCAGAACTAGAGGCTGGGAATTACATTTTAGTAATTCTTTTCTAGTTATGTCAGATTTCTAGCATGCTATTAGAGACATATGTGTCATCCTCACCATCACCCAACATATCATTGCTGTTTCAAACTGTTACCAGAGCTGTTGACACAGAATATTGTGTCTGTCGACAGCTCCAATTAGTTGGCGTGTCTGACTACTGACAGCACAGTCTACTTTTGTTTATGAAGACGGTGTGAGCTGTATCTCACTCTCACAACCTCCAGTGGCAGACAGATGGATAGAACTATATAATCATCAACGGAAGCGGGTGATATTCTGTCTTCACAAATCATCATGTGGAGCAGAACCAACGGCCTTTTGTCTGCTTTCAGAAATGACTGCAAGATTCCTCCCATCTGTCAAGTTATGAGGATGAATATGTATAAAATACATCAGATATATATGCGGGGTTTTGTATTGTGCAGTTTTTTTGTTTGATTGGGGGGGTGAGGGGGAAGGGGGGAAAACTGCTTCTTAATTTTCACCAGATGTTAGCTATGAGACGTGGAACAGTAGAGGGAGAAGCACAAACATTTTCTCTCAAATTGAACTTTCTCGAGGTTTTGTTTTTTTTTTTTTTTTTTTTTTTAGGAAGGACCAACCTCATCATTTGCAAATGTGGAACCCCATTGATTTCCTAAGGTCATACAATTGCAACTGAGCACAGAATTTAGTCTAATGCACTCTTTACAAGTATTTAATCCTCCCTATTGTGTGATTATAAAATCTTAGCAGCTGCCCAACCAGTGATGTTCTGATTTCCATTTAATAGCAGTTACAGATACAAAGTATTTTCAAATATACAGTTCCAAGTTGCTGAGTGGTTCCTCAAACACAGTGTACACTGAGTTCAGGGAGTGTTTGTTCTGAGAACAGACACCCACCCCACATAGGTAAGTAGTATAGATTTGACTCATTCATTCAATCAGCATACTGTTTAGTATTCCTTACAAGACCTAAAATTTAAGTATGACGTTTGTTTTCTTAAAAATGTTAAGATTAATTGCTCTCTGCAGATTTTTGTTGTTAAAGAAACAAGGCTTCCTTTTCCTTAGTACATCAGAATATCAAGATTTTCCATACAACTTTTGTAGTAGCTAGCAAATTCTTATAGAGCTGACAAATGTGCTCTTGAAAGTGAAGGGGAAATCAGAATATGAATTGTATTTGTGCTATTTCTCTGCTTAGTTTTCCTGCTGTATAGTGTATAATGTTTTTCAGTTTTCCTCTGTTGTATCACATTTTAACATCTCAGTGCTGATCCTGGCTACTGAAAGCTAATTAGTGTTTATTATTGACTGAAATGGAAGGAGAATTTGAGTTTTATACAGGAATTAAAGAATACAGATTCACTTCTGTGCTGTATTTCATATAGCAAAAAGAAAAAATTACATTTCCTTACCCTTGTGAGAAATTAACTATAATCTTGGAAAAATGTCCAAACCTTTTCCCCGCAAAGTCAGCAGGTTCTAGTGTATAAAATCTAAACATGTACTTAAATGACCAGAGAAGAGCATTGGTTGAAAGCATTTTTAGTTTTATATTTTACTTCAGGATCAGATTCCTAGTAAGACAATTGGAACAAAATCAGTGATAACCAGGACAGTTTTGATTATTCCCCTCCCTCTTCCCCCCCCCCTCCTCTGTGTCCTCTGTAAAAGTAGTAACCCAATGAGTAAAATTTAGTGGAAAGCATGAAAATGCTTATTAGATTCTGTGGATCTTTAGAGTAATCTCTGTTGGAGTTTGAAAGGAAACCTAAAAATTTCATCTGGACTGATTTCACATCCCTATTAAATACCATAGATTTTTTTTCTTCATCAGTGAAAAGAACCTAAAACTGTGGAGGAATGTTACTGCTCTGGATATGGGCCAGTTTTGAGTGTGTTCAATGCAATAATTATAACAGGTAAATCAGTAATATAAGAATACTGTATTTTATTTGAAATGCAACAATTTCCCAATTGTATGTGTTTTTGATTTCTGCAAACCCTCAAGCAATTGGACTGCATGGGCTAAAATACCTTTAGCTTGGAATTTTTTAACAGTTGACTTAAAAATTTACATGAATTCATAGTTGCATTCTAGTATTTTTGAGTTGTAGATGAGCAATGATATCATAAGATTGTGCTGCACACTGAAACAGGTGAAAATTTGAAAATTCCTGGGCCACAGAATAAACTTATTAAGACATTTACTGAACTGCTTGAAGTCCAAGGAAATTCATGGTGAGCTCCTGGAACAAAGGAGTCAACTAAGTTAGGTAAATAAATAATTAATTTTTGATTCTTCACTCAACTGTACTAATTACTGTGACCCAGTTCTTAAACAGTCAGGGATCCCAGTGAGATACTTTGTAGTTGTCAGGCGTTTGTTCAAACAAAACTCCAACATTTAGATGATAGAAAACATGTGAGTTAGAGAGAAACAACCTGTTGTCTGACCTCTTGAGTCACTGACCACGTGTGTTTGAGAGCAACTCCTGCATGTCCTGGGTTGTGATGTGAGATTTTAAGCAGGGGCCTTGCAATGGCCTTTCTTCTGCTGTGAGTCATTGGGTTTTTTTGTTTCAAGGCCGAGAGGACAGAACTATCAGGAGTGATGGTGGGCTGGAGTAGCATAAAGTGTGTAGCCCCTGACTCTGTGGCTTTGTGAGCCCTGAGAGCTGCGGCAGAGGGGAGGTGGTTTTCCTTTAATAGGGAAGTTCTTTACTACTGCCAGGACCTGCAAACTCTTCCCTCCTTCCCTGGCTTGCATGGCAGGAATAAGGCACATTTGACTTCAGGGTGAGCCTCTTCTGCAGGGATTCAGATGCTGGAGAGGTTAATGAGTGACCTTAGCCAGCTAACAAAGGTGAATTTTCTCTCAAATATCACATTCACAAGAACAACTCAGGGAAACCTGGTCACTGTTCTGGGGCATTTTTCTAATCTCCAAACATAGTTCCTTTTCTCATAATTTCTCTATCTTCTCGTCCCTTGCACCATATCATGCAGGTTGTTGGATTGCCAGGACCAATGCTAGCTTTATGTTTACTTCAATATGTTATTTTTAATTTAACTTTTTTTTTTTAATAATACCACGCTAGGCTCTGAAAAACAAATTATCCCCTGTTTACTGAAATGGGAATAGTATTACTTAAGCAATGATTATTATTTGTGCCCTTGAACTAAGCTTTAGTTTGACTGGTAGCTGAGGATGCCATTGCCACTTGGGCAGCCGTGACATGGAGAAGACATACAGTCAGATGCAGCCCCTGTTACCAAAGAGAATAGGCCAACCAGACAAAACAATGTTTTTTTAACCCTGTTTTACATACAGGAATTGAGGCACTCAAATACTGTGTTCCTGTATGTGCCTTAACCACAAATTATCCTTCAGGTAAATTTACCTGTCACGGTGGTAGTTAAATTAGATTTTCTCCTGTGGTAACTTTTGCAAGTTCAAACTTGTTCTGAGAACATATCAGAAAGGACAAGTCATTGCAGATCCATACTTAAAGTAAGGAATACACAGGACCACCAGCTCCTGAAGAAAAAGCATTTCTCCTTAAGAAAGCATAAGTGTTTCCCTTATTTAGACCAGTGTGATTGCACTAGGAATATTTCTTATAGAAGCAAGTTCTGTGTTCCAAGAACTGTTGTTAAAAAAATGCTTTAGTTTAAGTAGAGTTTAAATTCAAAATAGAATTTTACTTCAACTTCTTCCAAATGTGGAACCAAGTCCTGTCTGCTGTAGTTGGCCTGTAAACAGTGGAGTTTCAGCAAGGAAGAGTTATTGCTCATCTCTAATGGAAAACACCCCTTGTAGTTAAGTAAATGAAAAGGAATATCCCCATTTGGTAGGAGGAAACAGAGCTACATCTTTATAGTGCTGCACCCAAGACTCTGCAGGTTCAGGGGGTCAAGCTCATTTTAAAGTGAGTTAAAAGTCAGTTCTGTACTGAAATCACTAGCCTGGTCCACTGCTTATGTAGCAAAAGAAAAAAAAAAAAAAAACCAGAAAAAAATGTGGGGATTTTGTCTTATTTTGTCTGGCTTGCTGTGTTGCCAGGTGCTAATTCCGCGACCTACCTTAATTATCATAGTTCTTTTCCTATTTTTCATTGCAGGATAACAAGTATCTTGACTGTAATCTATTAATTGAATTGAATAAACTTGTTTCCCTAGCAGTGAGAGCATATTGTTTGCACACAGTGTCATCCCAGGCCCTCCAGCTATCGAAAGATTGCCAGATATGTTTATTAAACCCCCTGAGCTTGGAAAGAACACAGAAAACTGTCATCTAGAGCAATACGAAAGTGCCTATCTCAGCTGGGGATCTGGCTGTTATGAATAAAGGAAGAGTTTGTGGTAGAGTTTTGAGATGTAAAGAGAAAAGGCTTCCCTATGGTGCAAATGTGTTGGAACCCTCAGGCGAGGAAAAAAAAAAATTGAATTGTTGCTGGCAGTACAATGTAATTATTGAGTTAGGCTGCAGAGAGGTCTGAGAGCTTCCAAGGTAAAGGTCTGGAGACTTCATTTTTTCTTTTCTCTTCTTCTCCCCCCACTCAGGACAAATAAAATTTTGAATTGAAACATTTATTTTTTCTCCTACTTCTTACTAGTAATTGAACTGCAAATATCCACCGAACTTCCAATGGTTCTGTGGGGTGGTAGATTGCAAAGTTCTCATTTTGTGTCTGCTTCCTTCCCCTGTTTTGCTGTAAGTGAAATGCAAACTAGTCAATAATGAAAAGATATAAGGAATAGTAAAACCTTGTTCCAGATCTAAGCTATTCTTTATTGCAGATGGAGTCTCAGACCTGAAGACTGTGACTTGCTCTGCTGTGTTCTGGCCTTATTGAGCTTTTCCCTGTTGACATCAGAATTTCACCTTTGTGCAACAGAACCAGAGATGAGGGATCTAAATTAAATTGTCCATGTGAAGAGGGACAATTTTTACTTCTATTATTATGTTTACTTCTATTAACCTGAAATCTCTCATACCTGATGGTGTATTAGATTAAAGTATGTCTACATCAGCAATTGCTAAACTTTTTTTTATTGTCATCCCACTTAGAGGCCGATAATTTACTGTAAACTAGCAATACAAACTCAAATCATATTATTAAAAAAGGAGATAATTAATTTCTTCTGGTTTGATGACTCCACTTGTAGTTATGATGTTTCTTTGGGAGCTGTTGGTCTAGATGCTTCAAGGTATTGGAGTGTGCCTTATACTTCTCTTCAATCCCCTCCTTTATTCATTAGAAAGTTCTTGCTGACCGTCTTGGAAAAGAGACTTCTGCTTCCTATTAGATTTATACCTTTTGTTGTTCATATGTGCTCTGGTCTTATTTTAGTGCTCAAATTTTTACTGAATATTTTCTTCATTGTTATTTAAAAGAATGAAACAAAAATCTTGTTGCTGATTTTGACAGCCTGTGGTGCACAGAGTATACTGGAGTATACACTCTTAATATTTTATGGTGAGAAGACATGGAAAATGTGTTGTGTGGCAAATAACAAGTGCTGAGGTAGAGCTCAAACAAGGGCTGATACTTATCTCTGCTTCCCATAAATTGCCCAGGACAATGGGGATCTTTCCATTGACTTTGGTGAGCCCTGGACTGGGTCCCATGTGACTATATCCAAAATACGTGGCTGTCATTGATTATTTATGTTGTCATCATGCCTCAAGGCTCCAGTCCAGCTCTCTGGATCCTGTTGTGCTGAATCATTATTGCAGCACGCAGCTAGTGCTGCTCTTAAAGCTCTTCCAATCTAAACAGAAAAGCTGTTCTGCAGAACAGTCCTTTTCTATAAACAGTCATTTGATTCACATGATGACACGAGAGTGGCTTGCTTGTGTTTTTGGCTACCCTGATTCTGTGTTACAATTTCTGCTGCTGTTGCCAGCAAGCCACAACTAGATCTGGTTAAGTTTTTTATTTTTTAAGCTTAAGGAAGCACTTTATAGGCATATAACCCTTTAGTTTCTGTTGTAGTGTAGTCAGGTTTTCCTTGCTTTTCCAAGGGGAATTGCAATTCATGTGAAATTGCAGTTGTCTTTGCCCTGATCCATGAGGTTTTCATAAAATATTTTAGGTTTTATTTGACTATTATCCAAAGAGGAGAATTAAAACGTTCCCATGGTCTGTTCTCTTTCTTGCATCTTTTAGCAGAGATAGGCTTATTCCTTCACATCACTAATTGATGACTCAGAGTCTTGAACTTTTACAAATAGAGTTGTTACTGTTAACCTTGTAGGTGGAAGGAGTGAAGAGATTGTGATGTGTTTCATTTGACTGTGGACTGAAGACCATGGCTTTAGTCACGTGCAGTCATGCAGAGCTCAGAGCTTACACTGACTTCAGCAAAGCAAGGAGTTGAGTTGCAAGATCTTGCATATTGAAGGGAATATACCCATCACTCACCATGAACTGATGCAACATCCTTAGGTAGGAGGAAAACTACTGAGCTTTTGTATGCACAGTGCTCCTCACCTTTACTCTCTCTTTGTGATGTTTCCTGAACGTGGATTCTGGGACAACCACTTGTCTGGCTACCAGGAGACATAAAACGGGAGTAGGTCTCCATTACAGCAGGAAACTTGGGCTAATTAGCTCTGTGATGGTATTGTTTGGTAGGTAGGAGCTGTGAAGGTGTGTTGTTACTCATAAGTGATTAAGTTCACCTATTTGCAACCTGACCTGTGCCTCTTGTTCATAGTTGCCAAATTTATTTTTTTATCCATGACATCTCATGAGATTCTTTGCTGATATTGAAGCTGCATGAGAGAATTAAGTGGATGATTTTCTTCAGTGTTGACTCAAATGGGAGAGTGTTTGTAGTTGTTTGGGTTCAGCAGAAACTCAGAACGGCACCTGTTTGTCCACCAGTCAGTGTTTAACCTCCTCTCACTTGAAGGCCCCTCAGTGCCTTTTGTAAAATAGTGCTGGATTTTGTGGGTTTTCTGTAAACCACATAGATGTTCTCCTGAGCCCACTAACAGATGGGAGCATGCAGGGCCTTGTTATGCTTTTCAAGTCATAGCACTAAGAATGTGTTACCTTGGAGCTAAAGCTGTTTTATTCGGTTACAATCTCTTTGCTGGAGTTTCCCCACTTTGGAAAATCCCACCAGTTTCCTTCTTTTCTGCTAGTAGGTACCTGCATTGTCATAATTAGCATGACACATTCAGTAACTATTTCTCTGTACTCTCCACCAAGAAAGTGAATACTCAAGTAGGGGATCCAGATTTTGTTCTCAGCTTGACTGCTGAGCTGGTGCTGAACGCCAAACAAATGCGTACAACTTTGTGCATCAGTGGTTTGTTTTCCCCCATGTCTCCTGTGACCTGTACTTACATACATAGGAACTGTCACTTATGAAGCATCAGCTTTACAGTACCCTATGGATTTTCTCTGAGCACTTTCTCACCTACCTCCTTTCACAGTTTGCTTCAGATATGTGATTCAGACTTTGTCATTTAATAAACACTGTGTTTTAAAATAACTAGTGGTTAAAAGTAAGCAGCGGATTACTGAAGATGTTTAAATGATGTTTACATAGTAGTAAGGGCTCTGAAAATGCTATGAGACAGCTTCACTAGAAAAGTCTTAGTAGTCCTTGTGGTTCCAGATGAATATCTGAGATGTATTTCTTTTTTTCCTAACAGGAAATTGAGGAGAAATTCTGTATCTCAGGGGTTTGTCTATAAATTCAGATGTGTATTATGGTGTAAAACAATTTTCAGTCTAAATAGGTGTCATCCTGAATGCTTCCAATGATTTTTAATCTTTACGTATGTATAAGTTTATATGTGTATAAACCTTGATCAGCTGAAGTTGGTGGCAAAACTCCCAGAGGTTTCAGTGAGTCAGAGCCTTTCCTGGTGTCTCTCTTTCACAAGGTATTCTGAGATTTCACCTTGGCTTTTGAGACTGAACTGCCTGATTTAAAACTCCTGAAGAAGGAGTTTTATTTTTATTTTGAAAATATAGATATAGGAAGGTTTCACACTGTCAAAAAAAGGAAAAAAATCTGTAAAAATAATGAAGTTACTGTGAAATTGATCCAATTTTTTTAGGTATTCTTGTAGAATGAAGATGTAGGACTGTCAAAATATTTGTTACCAGCTCTAGATTTCATTCCAGAAATTTCATTAATTTTGCTTCATGAGGTTTTTCAGTTTTACTTTTCAGATCTTGGAAAATGAAAAATACCACAGTATGTCTTTTTTTAATGCAAAGATACCTGCATAACACCTGAAAATTATTCAAATATTTTAGGTCACAGAAAGCAAAATGATTGCTTGTTGTTCTTTAAAATATTTAGTTTTCCTTCCAAAACTCCCTGCGTTGTTTTAGGGTTTTTGCTTTTTCTATTACGACTCGGTTGTCTTGCTGGGGAAGGAGGCAACCCTGGATTTTATTTGCAGCAGAGAGGTAACCAAACAAGCTTGGATGACTTTACTATAAAGTAATTTTTTCACAGGTCTTTTACCCAGAATGACTGACTGTGTTCCCTATTACCCCTTTACACAATATTCAGTTGTTATGATATTGTATATATGCATTAACAAATAAAGGAATGCATCCACAACAATTATGTTCCTCTTCTGCTTGATTTAGTTGTCAGCACGCATTCACGGCTCTGTAAAGTATCTCCTTCACAGCCTTGTCAGACATACCTTTTTCTCCCCATAATGTCAACTCAGTACAGCAGGCAGGCCAGGTGAGCTTGGCTCACTTTCAGGTTTTGTCTGTCTCTTTATCTGAAATTTTTAAAGGGGGATGTCAGAAGAGGTAATTGCCATAAATTACACACTGTCTGTTGTAAATTGTGATGAGAACATAATTGAAAATTGAGCTGAGAGGCACTTCCTGCATTCGAGCCGTGCGAGAGCCAGAGGACAGCCTTAGCAATTTGCGGTGGGCCTGCAAAGTCATTTTTTCCACGCCTCTCTCCAAAAGTGTAATTGATTCCGGTGCCGTACGATTACACTCCTGTGTCAAGGGTTGGCCTGAGGGTCCTGGAGAGGGTTATGGAGATGATTCTGTGGGGCTCACAGAAATAATTGACTTGTTTCATTTGAGTACTGAGGAGAAGTGGAGCTTGACTGCTTGTGCAGAGATGTCACCGTTCAGAAAGGGACATTGTTCAAGGTTCCCAGGCATTGTGTATGTTTGTGTGAGCCCTGGTATATTCGTGCCTCTCTCAGGCATTGCTAGGGTGGAGATAAGTACTGGGGTTGAGGGAGGGGGAAGAGTTAATTTTACTCTCTTTTCCACCCACTTGTCCCTCCTCTTTGCCTCTCGGCTAAATAAAAATGTGAAACACTAATGAACAAATCAACTTGAGTAGGTATTATTATTCAGAGCAGAGACTCATACCTAGAAGAGTTAAGTGACTGAAATGGTGGGCACAGAAATCCCTGCCAGGAGAGGACTAAGTGTAGAAATTTTCTTTGACCACTAAACTTTGCTGATACTGACCCAGTTCAGCATCCTTTCCTTGCACTCCAGGGTCACACCAGCTGGCAAGAGAAGAGCTTGTGAATCTGAAGGATCTGTTAAGAGGAATTCAGTATAGCAACCTTGGCAGGAAACTGACCTACCCAGAATTCACTAAAAAACACAACTACTTTGTTTATGACAAATCCAAGCCCAGTTCCAAGCTATGAATTCGAAAGTTTGGCCCTGTTTCATGGAAGCACTTCAGTCTCACACACGTTTAGATTTTTAAGTCCCCTTGCATTCTTTGAGATCTGTGCATGTATACAATATCATCCCAGAGCAACTGAATCTGTGAAAAACAAAACACTCTCCTACGAGGGAATGTTAATTGTCGCATTGCGTAAAAGACCTCTGATAAAATGGATTTACCATAATCTCCCAACAGATGGAATTACACAAAGCTGACACTACTTCCTTCATACTCATGGTTCGTGTGAAAATAAATGTGTGTATATGTGTGTTCACATACACATGCATATTTGCTTACAGCCAGAGGCTTTCAGCCTCTAGGTCTAAGGAAATTTAAATAAATGTTTTCATTGCCATGGGGAAATAGCCTTTGAGCCCCTGAATCCAATTCCTCTTTTGAGTACTTCTTGCCCCATTGTAACATTTGTAGTGCTACACCAGTCTTTTGTAAGTACAGTTTGTTGATGGTATTTCCCAAGAGCGATGACCTTTTTGCAAAAACCTCAGTAACTCCTGGATAGGGAATAAGCATTAGCAAAGTGAACAGCTCTCTGTGCCTGGCATCCTTGGCCCCACACCCCTGGGATGGTCTTTCCTTAACAGACTCTTACAGAATTCCCCTGGAAGCTGACTGAGGAGAAGACTGAAACAGGGAGGCAAGGCTCAGCATGAGGACATCGGGTTTTGGACCTGTACATTGCTACTCCTTTCTCCCTTTTCCTGCAGAACTAGAATTTGAGAGACCTGATGTCTCTCACAAGCAATCAGGAACACCAAGAAGTTTATGTATTAGCCCTTTATGTGAATCACATAATGAGGTGTCTTGCATACTTAGAAACAGGTAGTGTATTTAAAGTATTCCATTCAATGTCAAAGTTCAGTTTATGATGGAAAGGGGACAGTTTTATCAGGCTCCTTCCTCAAACTAAAACAGGACCCTCCTGGGCTAACCTGGGAGTGGGTACCCTGAGTTAGTGAAGATGAAGGGATTTTCAGTATCTGTAGTTCCTGGTGATTCTCAAGCTCTTTGTTGGCTACTGCAAGGATGCAAGAAGTGGTGCTGGTGGGTTACATTCCAGATCTGATAAAATTGTTGCCTTGGTTGAAAAGTGCTGCTTTTGGGAGAGCTGGGGAACTGAATGAGTACAAAAAAAAAAAGATATTTTAATGAATTTTTGGGGGTTTTTATTTGTTTGGTTGTTTTTTTTAAAGCTGGAAATTTTTTTTCAATTCTGATCTTTATATCTAGCTCTAAAATGAACAAAAGGTACCTGACACACACTTAGATGGTTTTATGTGGGCTGTTGCAAAGAGGGCATGGCTTTGGCGAGCAGTGGTATGAGCAGCATTCCACACTTGTTAGACCTGATGATACCGAGATTTGCTCATCCTGTCTATTTGACAGGTTTTTTACAGTTGTTGGATTTTGTCATGAATTACAATATAGCCCTCTAGGACAAGTACCAATGCACAGGTTGGAATCCTTGGAGAATTTTTGAGACACGAGTGAGACAAATCTTTGTGTCTCAAAGAACACTGATTTTTGTTGTGACTTTCAGACATGGCCCATAAGTACTAGTATTTCAAGTTTTGTACACACAAATCTGGCACATCATCAGTTCTCAATTGGAGACTGGGAATAGCAGGTGAATAATTGTGATACTGAGGTACAAACAGGAAAGCAGCACCACATTATCCTCAGAGCATTAAATTCTTGGGAAAGAGTTGCATTGATAGGTAAGTAATGACCTAATGTTGAGTCAAAGCCTTAAAAAAGGGATTTTATGGTTAAAGTACTGGTCAGCATGGCATCTTTTCTGCAAAGTTTCTCTGGAGCTAAGCACTGGTGACATAAATGACTTGTTCTATATTTTATATCACAGCAGGTCTGACTAGTTGTTTCATTTAATTTGATTGGACTCATATAGCTCAACAGACAAAGGAGGAGTTAAACTGCCGTACTGGAAAATGTGGAAATTACAGTCTTTTGTTTCAGTAAACCAATTGGTTTTCTGAACAGACGATCCCAGCCATCATGTCTTGAAAGCAAAACAAAGCAGACTGGATTGTGGAGAAACCTTCATGTCAAATAACCTGTGAAGAAAAAAATGTTCCAAGGGCAACTAGAAAATACTCAAGAGTTTCCTTTTACTTCAAACGAGAGTAAACAAAAAACTGTGGAGGAAAAAAATATTTAAACGTAGGTTTTTTTAAACGCACATTTATGAATTTCAGTTGCATTTGGACAAAAAATCTTCAAAGAAGCTGAGGTTGATGGCAAGGGATACAGAAGGTGTCTCTTTATTCGCAAAGGAAAGAATGTTTGCTGATGCTGGAATGCTGAGTAAATCTTTTCAATACAGAGGTTTCAACAAATAGATACAAACAAAACAGATATAAAGCTCAAGGGAAAAAAAAGTGGAACTAAAAGAGGGCATGCATGAATGAAGTGATAAAACTGTTTCACAGAGACAGGCTCAGCAAGTAATATTTGAAAGCACAATATGGAAGATAGTTTGATAATTCATCTTGGAGAAATACGTTACAATATGTGGGGAGACAGCATTTTAGTGTCTGGCTTCTTGAAAATTGAAGAGAGAGCAATAGAAAAAGCTATCTAAATGTCTCTGCCCTCAGGATACTATTTAACTTATTAGGAAGAAGATAAAGATATGATTGGATGGGTAGTCACCTTTTTGGGGGCAGGAGAACTGCATATTAGACCTTGGCTGAAAGGATCCCTCTGCCAAACCCCAGTTGGAGCGCAACATTTAACTTCATAATGTGTAGATCATATAAAAACTGTATCAAGTAGGTAAAAAAGGCAGACCCTTGTTTGTAGTCCAGGTAATACTATTCTGTGAATGCTTCAGATTTGGACTGTTTAGCAAGAAACTTTGTTACAAGAATCAACAGAGAAAAGTTGTAGTGGGACAAATACATATGTCAGAAACAAGTCTGGTTTTTTTTTAGTAGCATGAGCAGTTAACTGTTGGCATAAGCTCCCAAGAGAAGATATGGGGAAGATATGTGATCCAGGTATTCGTTGGTCTCAGTACAGGATTAAGTGGACACAATTATGTAGTCTGTGGTGTACAGAGTTTATCCCACAAAATGATATCTTTCGGCCTTCAAGAGATTTGATTCCTCTCAAAACTGGGCTAAGAAACTCGGGTAGCATGATGCATACTCTATATTGCTGTAACAACAAAATCTGGTTATAAAACCAGATGTAGGAAGAGCTGCTGTGTCTGGTCCTTCTCTCAGCAGGTTAATGTTACTGATAGCGTAGGTAGCACTTTGTCTTTCAGATCACATAAGTAACTGGGATCAACAATTTCAACTCTAACAAAAATGTAACCAGATCATATAGGACATATGTTCTGAGTTTGGTTTATTTTTGTTGCCCTTTTTTAGAGCAACTTTTAAATCCTTTTGTTCCAAAAGCAAGAATCTTCACTTGCCTTTTTGATCTAGAGCAGAAACACTGTAAATTGCTCTGAGTTAAGTGGTCCTGATTTTTGACAGAGGTTGCATATCAGTTGGGTAGGTCTGTATTGCCGTATTCTGGGATCATTACTTCATGGTGCCTTTTCCCATAACAGACTTTTAAAGCCTTTTTAATATTCGGCTGTGCTTGTGGCATATAGTGTTCACCTTCTTGTCTCTTTTAATTCAGGGCATGGAAAATCGTTCTCATTTATTCAGGGAGTTTCCCTCTTTAATGACGGAAAAAGTAGTAATGGGTTACAGGTGAAAATAAGCACACAATTAGCACAGTCAGACTCAAGGTTTGTTTGTGCTTACTACTCCTTAATCAGTTGCAATTAACACTAGATGAGTGTTTACTCTCAGTTCTCTTAATACTCCTGTAATTGACCACAATAACAAATTTACATCTATGTATGTGCTGAGGGGTTCTTTTTTGCTATTCAGAAGTGCACTGAGATTTACAGAAGATTTTGTGTGATGTGCAGATATTTCCAATAATAAAGCATGAAATAAAATGCAATAGCTTCAGTATAGAAAGAAAGTAGGTATTTAAAAAATCAATGTGTGTAATCATCTTGAGAGTTAAATATCTGAGGACTGTGGCAGAAATTAAGGCTGAAAACTATAAATGACAAAATAGAATGGTTGTTAATTGCAGATATTTGGACTGAATTCCTACTTTGTCACCAAACGTCATATGAACTTTGGTCATGTGGATTCATCTTTGTGTCTGTTTATTTCCTGTTAAAAAAAAAAAAAGAGGAGGGAATAATGTACTATCCTATTTCACATGAAAAGAGATGTATGGTAAATACAGAAGAAAGTTGAGACCTTGTGGTGATGGTGGCACAATAGTACTGAAGATAGGTTGTACAAGATGAGAAGATGGATTAAAGATACACACATGGTATTCAAACTCCCCCTACCCCAGTTCAAATGTAGTGGTTTACTTGTTCTTCTTTGAGCTAATTGCTTAAAAAAGATGGTAGGTATGATTGTAAAGTGAGAATTTGTAAGAAGATTAAAAGAATGGTTTCCTTCATAGCAGTGAGAAAGTCTTCAGGACATTTACCTTCTTTCCTGTCTGTATGCTGAGGGACAATTGTAGCTCACTTAGTTGTAAGGGGATTCAATAGTGCCTGGGAGGCACTTCTGAGACTGTGAAATCTAGCTGCTGTAGGTTATATCTACCATAGCAATACGAGAGTGATTGGTGCTGGGGACCTGACATCCACACTGCATAGTTTGGAGTAGACATAGTTCAAAACTCCCTTCAACCTGTCCATATTTACATAAATTTCCATGAATCATGTGATAAATTAGCATAAGAAATTAGAAATGGAATTAGGTGCAGTCGTGGACCACCCCTTCCAGTTCAATTTCATGTGAAAGAAAGTTTGTGTGCACTAAAGTCAATATGTTGGGAACTAAAGCACAGCAAATGAGGACATCAGGAGTTTTGCATCCAAAGCACACTCTTGACCTTAAATGCTAATGTTGGTACTGCCACTGAAGTATTTAAGTTGGAAAGAAGTGACAATACACTCACAGTTAAGGTACCCCTGCCAAGGTTATTTTTTTTTTCTCAATATAAATACTGAAAACAGTATATTCCAGTACATTACAATAGCATCAAGAAATGAGGAAAAAAATTCTGACCACTGTGCTGGACACTAAAAAGGTAGCTTGCCCTAAAATGTACCTGCCCCAAAGGCTTTCTAGTGTGAGAGGCTGAAGGGGCTGATTCAGTGGAGCGATGTAAGCATTTACAATTCCTAGCCTAGAAAATTGCCTTCCATGCAGCTTTGACACTTTTAGTTCAGGTCAGTGCTGGTGGGTTTAAATGAAACATGAATAAAAGTTCAACAGCAGAGCTCTACCCTCAAGTCTCTTAGCTTCTAGTCTTGTGAACTAGCTACAACACTGCAGTGAATAAATTAACCTGTGTTTCTCTCTTTATGACCTATACTTACTTTTTTAGCCCTCAGCTTTGTGTTTCAGACCTGTAAATATATGCATAAAAATGATGCATGTCAGTGCTTTTAATATTTGGCACCACCGTTAGCAAGTAATGGCTATGTTGTGAATCTTGCCACTGTGTAAATGCCTCCATCACCATCTGCACTACAACAGCACTGAAAAAAAAAAAGGGGTTTCAGCAAAGCAAACAGCAGCAATTCAGAGGGGAAGTAGCAAACAAACACTACCCCTAAGAATTGCCAAGTATAATGTTGTTAGTTTAAGTGTTGCATGGGAGGCCAGGGGTCAGAAGCCGACTCCTTTTCGTGGGTAGTGTTCGCAGAGGTGATTGGTGACTGCCAAGGTTCAGGTGGAAATTGCAAATTTTGTCATCTGAAGAGGAAGCTTCAAGCTTTTCTTGATCTTCCCGGGCAAAAATTCTGCTTGATAATTTTAAAAGGGACCTTTTCTCAATTCCGCAAAGATGGCCTGTGTCCATAAAATACAGGTGAGAGCCTGGAAGTTCACTTCAGCAAAAAATCAGACCTTGTGTCCTCCAGAAACAGCTGGTTTAAAAGGATTAGAGTGTCCATGCGGAGAAAGGGAATGGTTACAGTGTACCTGGAGAGGGAAAGGGTCTTTTTAAATGGTGACGATTAGATTGCAGTTTTTTATATAAATTTTTCTTCATGTGCACACTGAAGAATTATAACCAAAATAATCTAGCTTTCATTGCACAGAAATTACCACTGTCCTAGTTAGGTTATTGTATATTTTGGCCACTCACTACCACCCGACAACATTTCTTGTTGGGTGGTAGCAAATGGCCAAAATATCCAGCATTGCTCTTGAGTGGGGATTGATAGGCACAGTCCTTCAGAATAACTGTGGTACAGGGCTGTTGTTCTGGCTCCACATAAGGTAGCAGATTTTTCCCATTTATTTTTTTTGTTATTTTAAATTTATTTGTAATCAAAGGCAGAGGCAGATTCACAACATCCCCCGATTACCCCTCTCCTTAAAGTCAACAGTGTAATGAAAACAGCAGAAGATGTTTTACCTTCCGTATCAAAACACAAACAAAAATATAGATCTGTTTTTCAAATTAGTTAAAAGTTCAGTTTTAATAGGCCCTTTGGTACCTCCTCATGAAAGACGTTTGCTCCACACTGCCTGGAGTGTGTTCTGTAGTGCTCTGTAATTTGTGAAGGTGTACATTAGTGGAAAATAATAGTGAAAGGCTGCCAGAAGACCTTTTGTCTGTACATATTGTCTTGTTTCCGTAAGAATGGTCCCCCCAACGCTTATTTTTTGAATGCACTTTTTGTATTTATAATGGGAGTGCATTCTTTTCTTGTTTGGTTTAAGAAATTAAATCGTGTAAGTTGGTTCTGGTGACATGTTTTTTTGACTTAAAAACCGCTTCAGGACCTACTGCAAACTGTTGGAAAAACACTGAAGTTAAAATGAAGATGGAAAAAAGGGAGTTTGGGGTTCATATAGTTGCATGATTGACTTTTTGAATTTCTTTGTTATCCCTTTAAACATTCAGTCCTGATCCTTTCAGTATGTGCACCCAGTTTTGCCCGTGCAGAAGTCTGCTAGAGCTTTGAGACTGTAGGAAATCAGAGATTTCTTTCAGCACGTGGCTTAGGGACAATTATTATTTTTTGTGTGTATTTACCCCACAGCCAGAAAGTCATGTCTGCCTACAGGACTGCCAAGTCCAAGTGCTAAAATCTCCTTCAGGGGGGCTCTGTATCTTTATGATGGTTTAAAGTAGTATGTACATTTAGTTTAGGGCCTTTTTCCTTCTACTGTGATTATAGTCTGTGTGATCATCTGGGTTTTCAAGTTTTTCCTGGAGAACTGGACATTTTTTTAAAATGAAGATTGAAATTATTGTTTTCACTACTTGTGGCTGTAGGAGAATGTCAGTCATTCAGAAGCTGTGGTAAAATTCAACAGCTCATTGAAACTCAGTGGCTTAGGCAGGGCTTCTTGTAAACAAATTTTTATTTGAGGTTGAGCTATAATGGGAAGATGTAACAATAAATGGGATAAAATATCCCATGGTAGAACTGCCTGGGTTTTTTCTCTCCTATACTCAACAGTTCTCATTTAACCAACAGCAGTGGTGTCCTTCAGGCTATTAAATATTGTAAGATGCACGCAGTGAACAGCAAAGTCAGATCATGGGTGTGTCAGAATGGCCATCAAAGATCCATCTAAGTTGGTGCATCTTATTTGTCAATTCACAATGCTGAGAGACCAGATATGAGAAATTGGATCATATAGTGGATCCTGTCCTGGAACAGGTCTCACGGTCTGTCAATCAGCAGTTGAGGCATTTCCTCAGACATGGAAGACATCCTAGAATTATGAAATAATACAAATTGTTTATGTTACTGTAACACCCAGAAATCCCAGTTGTGAATCAGAAATCCATTGTGTTCAGTACTGTGTAATCGTGAAACAAAGAGCCTGTCCTTGTTGCAATTTTAAATCTGTTGTGCTCACCATAAAATATAATTTGTACAGTCTGATAGGAGCAGATACAGAGCTAGGCTGTGATTTTGCAAGACATGACCTGTACACTTAACTGTTTTCAAGGGATTAGCCCTGCAGCTTTCACAGTTGCTTGCAGACAACTGCACTCAGAAGTGATGTCCCTGGAATCCCATGCACAAGAGATGTGGGTTTATCCTGTGGTTGGATCCTGCAGGAGGGGCATGAGGACCATTGGCTATGTGTCATCTCAGCTTCACTAATCCTAAAGCTAAACCCAGTAGCTCAATGTGAGCACACATTTGTAGTAGGGGAAGCAAATTTACATGAAAACTTTTGGATGTACTTAAAAAAGGAGATAGGGATAAGGCATTCTCCAGTATTTTTCTGTAGAAGGACTAGGGTTTACATTTCAAAATGCACTTAAATTATTTATGAAAATGAAAAATAAAGTAATTTTAGAAATGTGTCTATTAAACTATTATAAAAATAATCAGTGGGACTATGAACAAATAATTTTTACACGTATTTCTTTTGAGATACCATTAAAAAGCAGTAATTAAAACAGTTGTAAGTATTTCAATAATAGAAATATTTTCTTATATGGATGCTTCTTTGCACTTGAACTGTGTTGACTGAAGTAGAGCTTTCTTTTTCTTCTTCCTTTTTTTTTTAACCCTCCCCTTCAGCAGAAAGACAACTTTTCTCTTATGAGACCTCTCGTGCCACCTGCTTCCTCATTTATTCTTTTTTGGATGCTACTTTCACTGTAGGAAAAATGTAGGAAATGTTTTTTTTTTTAAGGAGCAGGTTGCCATCGTAAAATGTCAAAAAAATAAATTGGAAACTTGATGTGATTTTAAAATTAATAATCCCAGAGCTATGCAGTTAAAAGAACCTATTTCTGTTGTAAAGACACTACACTATATTAGATACCTTTTTTATATTGAATAAGGAAATGTCATCAAATAAGATAATCCTTGGTATTACCTTGCAATCATTTAAAGAGAAGTTATATTGTTCTTACAAGACTTACTGGCTGTAGCAACAATGCTGCAAATTATTAAAATGCATCAGTATCTATTAAAAAATCACCTGCCTGATTGTCAGTGAATGAGGCCTTTTGTACAGGATGAGGACAGGAGCATTTGCACTGTGATGTGATTATTCAAACTACCACGACCATAATGACCATAAGCTATGGGGATGGCAGCGACCTTTTAACCTTGATAACATCAGCAACCATCCCTCTTTTCAGCTTCAAATCATCTGTTGTTGTTTAGCTTATAGAATAAAGTGTGCAGAATTGATCTACAAAAATTCTGTAGGGTTTTTATCAAAATGCATTTTCAGTGTTGATGGATACACTATGTTTGCAAAGTCAGAATGGAACATATTGCACAGGAAACATGTAGGCCTGTGCTTTGCAGTGAGTTTCTCCTTTAAAATCTAAGACCAACTCCCTCTCATGGAAGTGTTTGAACTTCTACAAAAGGTTCATAGTTCTCTGTGCTCCACTTAATTTTCTCTCATTTCCTTTATCTTACTTTTGTTTTCATAATGTTTTCTTAAGGGTAGAGTCTTCGCAAATAAAACCAAAATCAGTACAGGGAATCAATATCAGCTTTTCCCTGGAAAAGACTTCATTTTCTTTAAAGAAAAATATACTTTTGATCATTTAAATAATAACTACTTCTTTTTGTGTAACTTTCCAAAGACTTTTGTGAATGCTTAATTTCATTCACACATTCAGCCCATGGGAGTCCTTACAATTACTGATATACAGAGCCTAGGACAGGTTAACAGTGGAGAGGTTGTATGATATAAGATTAGGGTATGGATGCTGGGGTTTGATATCAGAGATGGTTTTGTCTGTCATGTTGTCAGTTGTGTCTGTGTGGCACTTGTGTGATTTAGTAGTGATGAAAGTCTGTAGAATGAATAGGAAACAGCTGAGATTTAATTTATATGTTGGGACTTCTGAACATTTATACCTTGCTCACTTTTATAATCTGAGTTCATAGCTGAACAGAATGACATAATAGGGGAAATTCAAATATTTTTTAAAGGAAAAAAAAGAAAGGAAAAACAGCAATAAAGCACTGGGAGGAGAGAAAATATCTCTACGAATGCAACAGACATAAAAGAAAGTGAAGGAAAGTTAAAAATTACCATAGGGCAGGCAGGACACCTGCTAAAGAACCTTCTGCTGCCTCTCACAGCTGGAAAGAAAAATGAAAGAGATGCAAACAACTGTTCTGGAGGCATGAAATCTGCCTTTTGTCTTTTCACCCCTCCCTTTCTGAACAGTTACAGTATGCAAAATTTAGGGGAATCTCAAAGTATGCAGAGGAAAAAAATTCAGCAGGCTCTGCATATAAAAAGCTGAGCCATGGAAGTGTGCCTCTTTGAAAACAGGAGCATGTTTGGGAGCTTCCCGGTGCATTGAAGAAAGTGGTAATTAATGCATAGTGAATGACTTCGAATGGAGGTTGAATAGGGGCATAACAATGGGAAGTTTTTTTTTAGGTTAAAGTGTTGGAAAAAGGAAAGCTGTTAAAAGATAGCTACTGTGAAGCTACAACTTCAATCCTTGTCTTCTCTGACTTTCCTTTATAGACTGTGGTGGGTTTTGTTTTGTATGGGTCTCCAAATACAATGAAGTTAATTTGCACCAATTTCATTTTGTGTATGCTTTGGGAATTTTTTTTTAAGTTTTTTTTTTTTTTCTCTTTTTGGCAGGGCTTGGTTCTTTGATGGTGCTTTTGAGCAAATGGTTTGCCCAAAGTTCAGATGATGTTAGCTCCATCCTCTTTTTCATTTACAACATCAAGGGGATTACAGAGAATAACTTTGTTGCCCAACATCAAGGCTATATCTTCAGGCTACTAGAAAGGTAGTTCTCAGAAAGTGTGTCTTCTAATATTTTAGAACCTCCACAGGCTTCAGATAAAACAAGTATTAAATACAAAAAGCTCACAAGGATCCCAAGGAAGGTTAAACTCACACAACCTCCTTCATGTTGAACACCTGAAATGTATTTTTTAGACTGTTGGAGTGTTATCATAGTGAAGATAGCAGTGAAGTCTTATATAACTGAAGACAGAAAGAATAAAAAACAGCACCTTGTTTAAAGACAGGCAATTTTTAATGGAACCGAGGCTAAATATAATCTACTCTTGCCATCGAAAAGGGAATTTGGAGAGTGAGGAAGTCATTTTGGAGGGGCCTTGGGGGTTGATTTTTTTTTTTTTTTTTTTGGATCATAAGCTAGTGGATCTACAGTGCTGCTGTGCTTGATCCGAGGTCAGAATTTATAAGGCTTGAGGACAGAAGAAATGGGATGTTTTGGAGAAACAAAATAGGGACAATTCTGTGCTCAAAATAGTTTCAAATATTTTTCTCTTTCTGGTAGCTGTTCTTAACAGAACTTCTGTACCACATTATTTTAAACTCATCACCTCAATCCCTATCTACCCCATCACAGAAATAATTTTTTCCCCTTATGGAAGGTATGAAATTAAAAATACCCTACAAAACTCCCAAAATGTTTTGTTTTCCATTTCTTCAGAGATAAGCCAAAAAAAAAAAAGCAGTATTCACTGCACATAGTCTAGCAAGGCACTTGCCCTTTCTCTCCAGAACATCCCATTGGTACATTTTCAAAAGGAGGGTGGATCATGCTGGTTAGAATATGAGAGTATGAGAATTTGATTGAAAAGTTATCTGCTCTTGCTGCTTCCATAGAGCTGCTGTCTGTCCTGATCAAGGTGCAGATCCTTTCCCAGTACTTAACTCCAGCAGGTGTGTTATTGCCCTCCACTCCTTAATGATTGTAGATGGACTGTGAATTCTCAGATTCTGAAACAACGCTTTAAAATTACTCTTGTTAAATATAATGATGATAATAATAGTATTGGTTTAGCTGCATTTCTGTACTGTTTTCCTTGTGCATGTAAATCAGAGTTTCTGACACCAAAAAGATACTTATCACTCCTACTACTTTTGCTAAACTGAAAAGGCAAATATTGTGTTAATTATCTATAGACAACTAGGTGCATCTTCTGAACTGCATGGAACAGAATGTCTGCATTTCAACATACCTTTTACTGTGCTGAAGTGTATAAGTATGATATGGACAAGTTTATTGGGAAAAAAAGAAATCCTCAATTTAAGTACGCCCATTTTTTTTTGCAACAGATGTTTTAGATTCATCAGGGATCAAGTTGCCAAGCTAAACTAGAGTCTTTTACTTATCTGTGAGATTCTGTTCAACTTAAGTGGAGTTCCTAACTTTTGAAAATCCTCACTTACCTTTTCTGGCTCTCACTCTCTCAGGAAGCCCTTAACAGCCTTCCAGAGCAATGCATAAATGCCAATGGTCCAAAAAGCCAGGACTATCAGCCCTAGAGCAGGGCAAGGTATGCAGGAGTCTGTGCAAGCTGCAGCAGAAAGGCTGGAACTTGACTTCCCTTTCCCACCATAACTGAGATTTGGCACATTGTCCTCCTGTGAGAACAACAGTAGAACCACGTGGGATGAAACCTGGGTTGATCTCTCCTGTTCCTTTTTGGCATATAGTCTAGTTGAAACAGGAGTAAAACAAGGCACATTTATTGGTGGAGGAGCAGGTGGAAGGAGCCTGAGATTGATGCTCTGTGTTAATGTGATGAAGGGGTGGTTGTGCTCCTGTGTGTCATCCCGTCAAGTGTCACAATAGCTTTTAGTAAATCCTGGCAATCAGCTGTGAGGTTTGGAGTTTGACCAATGATGAAAGGCTTGTGTTATACACAAAATATGGGATGTTTGGTAATTTTACAAGTCCCTCATTTAGAAAGCATTGAGCTGATGTCATCAAAAACAAGGTAATAAGATGAAGCTATTTAGGTTAAGTCCAACAGTCAGAAAGTGAGGGGTACAGGATACTTGGCTGCTGAGCACTTTTGAATTGGTCCTCTTGTAAAAATTTTAAGCAGACTCTAGTGATGTGATTCTGTACTAAATAAACCACTCCTCTCCTTCGTTGGGTGGCCCTGATGGATGTAGTAGGAGCAGGATTTAGTAACATGAGTCATGAACATGCACCTGTAAAGTTCTTATTTTCTGAGTTGAAAAGTCAACAAAGTTAACCTGTTTCTCTAGGCTCGTGTGTGTTTGTGTATCCTACACAACCTCTTCTATAGGGGAAAGAAAATCTGTACCAGAAAACATCAGGAAAAGATGTAATGTAAGAACTCCCTCTGCTGTAAAAACTCCCAACATCTAAAATGTGCTGTAGCACTAACTATTGTGAGCCACAAATAAAATGTTTCCTGTGAATTAGAAGGATACAGAGTTGGATTAACTGGATGACATTTCCCCATCTGGTTTTTATTTATTGTTGCCCTTTTCCATTCACTGTAATTAGCACACAGAGGTAACAATAGGCATATACTGCACTCTGAGCTACAAGGATGTACCAACATTTTGAGCATTTTCCATTATTTTTTTCAGTGACATCTTCGAAAACACCTAACATCCTAACTCTGCTGAAGCCTATTATTTCTGTGAACTGAAGAGGCAATTTAAGGCACCTTTTTCTGTTTGCAAACAGTTTTCAAATATAACCTCACACTTTTTGAACTTTTCCCAAGGGCCTCATAAAATCGATAATTGTCCATTTTCCTCTAAGTGACTTCAAAATTGAAGGTCTTGGGATTCGAAATTCAGATCTGGATTCCAGGGTGCTCTCCATCAACACTGCTGCTCACAGGTGCTCAAAACCAGAATCTGTCTTCTTGCAGAGAAGGGAGGTGTTTGGAAACATAACCCATCCTGAGCTCCAAAGAACCCAATTTTCCTCTGGAATTTTCTCTAGCTTGAATTTAGAGATAGTTTTGCTGGATATTCCCTGCCCATGGTGGTGGGTTTAGAACTAGATGATCCTTAAGGTCCTACCCACCCAAGTTATTCTATGATACTATGATGATTCTGTGTCCCTTCCAACCCAGACCTTTCTGTGACTCTGTGGCGTCTATAAACACTAAAGGTGCACAAAGAGTTTACTCTTCATCAGTGATTCAAACTTGGCACTAGAGTGACCTGCTTTATTTTAAGGATAGGACATTGACAGAATATTACCACATATATACGTGCTTACAGACAGTCCTACCTTAACCTGATCTTAGTTAATCAGTGGGGTTTTGTAACAGTTTGGTAGTAAATCAGATAGTTCTAGTGGTAGAAGGGTGATGCAGACACTGAGCTGGTGGCCCTGCACTGCAGATAGGTAAGAGAAACTAGTGGTGCTAGTCAGGTTATTTTCAGAACGCAAAAATAACATCTCCAGAGCAACCACTCCAAGCCTGAAGCTATTTATCCATAAGAAAGGATCATGTAAGGAAATCCACTAAAACCTGTGGCAAACTTTATATACAGCAGAAAGAGGAAGAATGTGATATAATTTCCACAAAGACATAAGAGCATGAGAAGTGTTGCTGAAAATTGAAGGTTCTTATAAAGTACAGGTACATTAGATAGTCCAAAAATCCATGACTCTACAGCCAAGAAAAAGAGCCTAAAAGCCTTTTCTGGTTCAGCGTTGAAGTGAAAGCAGAGATTAGAAATAAAAAAGCAATTTATAATGAATAGGAAAAGGGACACTAACAACAATTGATATAGTTCAGAAGTTATGAAGTGTAGAAAGTTGATAACAGCCACTAAAGCATCCAGGATAAAGCCATGTTAAAGGACAATAAGAAAGTTAAAAATGTATTTTTTTTATGAAGAGCTACATGGTGGCATAGCTCTGTTACTGGACAGAGATGAGGGAAAATATCTGTTGTTTGATATACACAAAAGCAGTGATATTTTGGTCTTTGTCCAGCAGAAAAGAGACCCCAAAATGGGATGTGCTTGTATATTGGAATATTGACAAAGTTCTGGAAGTCAGGAAGATCGTTAATGTTTTGCCAGCGCTCAGGATTACAGTGGTAAAAACAAACTGATACATCACTTATCCATCCTGGGCAAGATAGTGGAAGATTGGTGATATAACCAATAGGTTGCATTGTTTGGTTTCTTTCTGAAGACAGAGCAAAAATTAATAGGTATAATTTCTGAGTTTTCTTCATCATTAAACTGTTTTTCTACTCCCTCCTGCCTGTGAATCCTACACAGTGGTCAGAGTGTGAACAATTAAATACATGGTCAATGCAATGTGGTAGAAAGGGGAGTATAATTTCTAAAAAGGCACATAACAGATTAGTTTTTGCTCTCAGTACTAATTTTGGCTGGGCTGATGACAAGCTGGTACTTCCTGGTATTTACAGTACGGGGTTCTGCATCCCAAAAGATATTGAAAATTGGGTAAAGAGTTCATTGTATTTAAGGCTGAACAAAATGCCATGCTGTGACTACTTTAAAGACCTTAATCAGTAAAGTGAAAGGAGAATCAATTAGACTTAAAAAAATAGTAATTATCTTTTGTTTCTGGTTTTTATGTCCAGTTCTGTGGTGAGTGTATGAAATATAATGGCACACGGTAATTGGGAAGAGACTCTTGAGGCTATTCTATTCCAAGGCTGTTATTTACATACTGGCACATGACCTTCTATTCTGTGTTAAAATAAGATGCCTCTGGCTCATGACAAATAACACTCACCCATGAGGTCTGGAGGTGGCACGGGCTGGAAACCATGACCAATAAGCACTTTGGACATGGCCCTCCTGTTTCAGAGGGCAGGGTAATGAATAGTGTGGATGTGGGCTGCTCTTCCCCAGTTGGCCTCAGTGTTAAAGAATTTACTAACTCAGACATAGCCAATGGTCTCAGGTTCCCTTTAAACCTCAAGCTTTAGGAAATAGAAGTGATCAAATGGTGTGTCCCGGTTGGTGTGCTCTGATCCTACCAGCTGTGCTCCTCCAAAAAAAGGGATGAAATGATTAAGATCTGATTTATGCTCTCTCGTAGTACTGCTCTGGCTGTCAGACTAACTGTGCCAAGGCAGTAGGATTTGTCTGCAAGTGAACTGGAGTTCATTTTTTCTTTTACATATATTGGTGCCAAGTGTTCTGCAACTCAAGGTGTATTTGTCTGATTTCTTTACTGTCTCTTCAGAATAGGACTGTTCTGTGTTTAGATTTTTATCTTTATACTGGAGGCATAACCCACTGGAATGTACTGCCAGTCAGCAAGCAGATGTATGCAGTTAGATCTAGAACATGCAAATTAGAGAAAGATTACACAAAGAAATACAGAGGAAAGTTGTGATATGGCCAAAGATATATAAATACCTCTACAATTTCTATCACTCACTTGCCATGTTACAGGAGTCTTACAATGCCTTACAGTGATGAAGGCACTACAGCTGTGAAGATCCCATAAGAGTCTTGGAAACAGCTTTGAAGCACTTTTGCAGTTTATATAATCTATATTGAAGAGTAGTACTGTGCCTTTTAGACCTCATTTTCTGCTAGAAGGAAGAGGATTGAGGAACCTCTGGACGTTTTAGGATGAGCGTTACTCTCTGACTGCAACCAGATCTCAAAGTGAGGATATTGAATTAGTAGGGATCTGTAAGAACAGTTTGGATAAGTCAATATAGTCTTGACTAGTATTTACGTCTAAGTAATCCAAGAACAACAGTTCTTCCCTTTGTTTTTCATAATACTCTTGTAAGTGTTGAAAACCTTTCAAGAAAGCTTGGAATTTAGGGGAGACAGCAGAAAGGCAGTGCAAGAACATTTCCACAACTAGTCCAAGGCTTCTCTTCAGCTGTACAAGCAGGACATTCGATGAGACTTGTCTCATTTAGGTTTTGGCTGAGAGTTGTGGTGTTTTTCTCAGCTGAGTTGCCACTTATGCTCAGGGATGCTTTTTCAAGTTTCTTCAGCATGAAACTATTGAACTGTGAATCTTAGAAAACTGGTTTTTTGCCTTTGTGAGGTTTCAAGCAGTGTCACAGCTGATCCACTCACAGCTGCTCATGAGACCAAGCTGGAGTTTGGTATTTCCAGACCTGAATGGAAATTCAAGTGGAATGAAAAGAAATAGTCAAGTCCAAATATTTAATGTTAAGAAGTACAGATATGCTGTTTGTTCTAGGAACATGTGAAAGTGAGAGAACATCTCTATGGTAAATAAACCATACTTTGCCCATCCCTTTTGGCAAGGGGATGAAATGCAGACTGATTGTCAGCAGGAATGCCTTTCAGGACATACAATAGGTCATTGGAGACCTACTGAGTACTTTAACAAGTGTGTCAACTGGCATCAAGTGGTCAAGCGTAAGTCCATATCCTGGGATGCAGTAATTTGTTTGGTGTGCTGCTGATACTATAGAGGTTGGAATTTGTGATAGAAATAAGCAGTTTCCCAAGGTATCTTCAGTATATTTGCCAAGAAATTAACCATCCAAACACACTGAATGCCAACTGGGACAAATGGAAAATAACACATCTACAAGTGAATATCTAGGGCAGAAGTGAGAGAAGCCACAGTTAGGGCAGTCAACTGGCTTAATGATTTCTTTTTGTTTGTTTAGCTCATTTTCTGGAAAGTTTTTCCTTCAGCCTCTGCTCAAACACGCAGTTCTGTTGAGCCATTGCATTATTATGTTCCTTGTTTCTTGCCATATAGGTAAATTTAGCATTTTGACTAATTAAACAACAATTTTTGAACATTTGAAGGAAAAAAAATAAAGCAAACTCTCAGCAGTTATTTCCATTCCATAATAGTGACCTTGTGTTGTCCTTGTTTTTCATTCTCTTTTGCTACCTTTTAAAGTCTTAGCCAAAGATGTGGAGCTAAATTCAGCCCGGATGTAAAACAGCACAGTTTTTCTAAAGCTTTTACTGTGTTCTGCTTTGATCCTGGAAGACTCACTTTTAAAAGGTGGGTATGACACAGTTTCTCCTCTGTAAGGAGCTGATTTTTTTTTTTCCTCCCCTGATGCTTATCATAGCAGCAAGGCAAGCACAAAATTGCCCCGGGAAGACATTTCAATAATCAAAAATCTTTCTTTTGTAAAATTATCACAAATAATATTTTACTTGACTTTAGCTTCCAGAAAAGTCAGTGGGAGGAAACTTGCTTTGTTATTTGGACCATTCTCTCAGAATATAGAGGAATTCTAATATTAAACACACTGGACTGATAATGAACTCCGGCAAGATGACTGCATAATATCCTCTACCCTTCTCAAGAGATGAAGCAGTAATATTTCAAAAGTGGTAGAAGTTTGTGCAAACTGGGACTTCAGAACTGATCACCAACAGAAAGATCAACAGAAAAATTCAGTTCCTTTCCTTTAAGCTGGTCCTTTCCTGTTTCTGTAACTTGTTGAAATGGTGCTTCATTCGAAGGCAGATGAGGATAGTGTCTTTGTCTCCGCACAAATAAGTTTTGATCTGAGCATAGATGCAAAAATCCTGTTGAGTTCCCAGGGGGATTCCATGAGAAACAATGACTGGCAACAAATCACAGTTTTTAAGATGCTGGAAGAGAGCTGGTGGTGGAAAAGGCTGCATAAATGTAAGAATTGTTAATATACTGTTTAGATCTCATGTCAGTAGAAAATGTTTAACACTTTAGCTCAGAAAGTTAGCATGAAAATAGTTTGTGATATTAATTGCTCCACTTGTTAATTGGATTACCTCCAAATCTGCACGTCATTCAACGAAGACAGCCAGAAGTGGAATGACAAACCAATTTATGAGTAGAAAGGTATTTGGCAAGACTGCTTTCAGTCAAAATGTCCCTCTAATGAAATGCCATGGGGAGTAGTTGGTTAAGAGAACAAAGTCAGGTTTGTGACAGGGCTGTCAGTAATTTGAGAGGCTGTGCATCTCTGCAGCAGAATCTTGTGGAAAGGGTAATTGCAGCAAGTGTCAATCTTAAATATCAAAAAAAGACATTGTGACCAAATGCCAGTATCATGTTCTGTGAGGTATCACAGTTCAAGAAATAGCCCTGAAGCATTATGGTGTGTCAGATATCTGGACCCTTTGATTGGGAAGTGCTAAAATTCCCAAGAGTTCCAAAAGATGCTGCCAAGAGTTAAACTTGTTGTAATACTCTTTGATAAAGATCAGGATCTTGCCAAAGGAAAGACTGTTGGCATTTCTGAGTTATGGATTATATTGCCAATAGTGAAATAGTGACATTGTAAAGGAGTACAGCAAAAATCTTGGAGCTTAGTCATTTTTTTCTGATTAATGCCATGAAATGCCACATTCGTGAACAAAGTGGGGTACAGCATAAATTAATGGTCTGTTATGGGAATTGGCTTCTGTTGGTGACAGTGATTAATGGAAACTTTTAACTCAGCTTGTATGAAATACTTTCAGGCCTATAGAGAGAGTGATCCAACTACCTATCACACTAATGGGCTTCAGTATTCTTTGCACCCTACAATGGATATTCTTTATCAGAGTGAACTTTCAGCATTTTTGTGATTACGTGGTTTAGCAGCACCAAATTTTGGGGTCCTTTAAGGCATGGAAAAAAATATGTGGAAAGAATCTAGTGGCTGGAAAATATTTGTATTACCCACTCACTCCTTGATAGTAAATTTTATTTTCTACTTTAATGTGAGAAATGTACCATGTGTAATTTAGTTAACATATTTATTTCATAAATATACCATCAGTATATAAATTCTTAACCTCTGATTAATGACAAATATGCCTAGAGTTAAATAAGAAGCTGCATTACATATTCAAGTACTAAGTGTACTTTTTGCCTGTTGGCATATCTTCAGAGTAGAAAGAGAGTAAAGTGCTGAAAATAGAAAGCATTAATATTGTTGACAAGTAAACAAAAAGGAAGATTATATCCACACAGCTCAGAAAATTGTAGTGAATGCAGCCCTCAAGTTACAGTGCAGATACAGTAGAAATGCATGTTTTCTACAGGGAAAGCTTAGAAAATGAGCATGACCTTTTAATGCACAATCACAATGTTTTTAATAGTGGCACAGTATTAAGGTCCACTACTAAATTTGTTGTAAAGGATGAAGGTTCATCATATGTAGGGATTTCTCTTGTCTGAGACAGTAAGTGTGGAAATAAGCACTCCTGTCAAAGGAACTTAGGCAGTCACAGAGAGTATTTTAAAAATTAAGTGTAGCAGAAGTAACATAATTTTGAATATTTCTCTAAACATTCTTTTTCTATTCATTCTGAGAGAAAATGTTTAAATGTGTTTAATTTCTTTTCTTACCCCATTTTTTCATGGATTTTGGAGGAGGTGGGGATTATTTTTGGTTCTTTGTTTCTTACATTTCTAGGGTTTTATAGGTCACTACATCTGTAAACTAAGTGATGACACTTATTCAGTGGATTTTTACAGAAAAAGTATTACTTCTACACTTAGATAATATTAATTCTCATTCAGGACAACAGGCACTGTCTGCATGAAGATCAAAGGAATTGTTTACTTAAAATGAAAATTTATTTACATTTTTATTCTAAAAGGAGGTGGGTTTAATAACAGACATATATTAAAATAAATATTTTATTTGTCAGAATTCTGTTGACCTGTAGCTTATTGTAGCTACAAGGACTGAAGTAAAGTGAAGACAGTGCTGTTCTGTGTTTTTGACATTATCAAGATAGACAATTCTGGAATCTGTGGGGCTTCACAAATTTGTTCTTCTGTATCCAAATTCTCATCAGTTCTGACACATAAAAAGGTTATTATATATCTCCTTTTTTCTTAGAGGATGAGTATTTGCATAAAATTTTATCACCCACATATTAATTCAGTTTTCAACTACAAATCGGATAAATCCAAACCATGCCTCCAGTAGATTGAATTCCCTGCATTCACATGTGCCATCATCTCCTGCTCATTGGTGGAAGAGAAAAATTCCTTGGAATTTATTCTGAAATAAAGCAATCATGGGTTATTGTTACTTATGGGAGGAGCCAAACTGGTAAACAGAAGCCCTGTTCTCAGATGCCAAATGGCATTTTTCTGCTGGAAAAAAGCCAAAGCAAAAGGCTCCCAGCCAAAATCTTCTGTTAACAAAAATCATTCCCCCATCCAGTCCCTCTCTGCAAAAACAAGCCCCTACAGTCTATTCTTACTGTGATGCCACTGAAGAAGCAGCATGATTGCTAAATTCTGTAACCAACAAGCACATTGGAAAACAATCTTTGTGGATACATGAGAGACCTGACAGAACTGGAGAACGTGCCAAAAGTTTGAATGGGCCTCAGAAGAACTTTTTAGATCAAACTGTCATGAGAGCAGAATTTTCTTGGCAAAAATGTTTCACTTTATCAGACCTATGTTAAACACTAGGATTGAAAAAAAGCCAACACACAACATGAAAATGGGGATATGGGGCTTTTGGCCATGTGGATTCTGTTTGAACATGGAGATTATGGTACTTAGGCAGTTTCTGGATTTTTCTACTTTTAATACCATTGTAGATTTTTATCCTATTTTTCCTATTTCTTTTTCCATTGCATTTTCATCCTGTGGGTGACCCCCTTTTAGTCATGATGCTTAATCTCAGAATTACTGTACTAGATGTTTTAATTTTTAATATTTTTTTTTAATTTTAATGTTGGCACACCTGAGCAAACTGCAAATGTTTAAAAAGCAGATTGAGTAATTAAAGCCCAAATTACTGGATGTTTAGAAAATTGTTATCACTAGTAGATGGTACCAGGTGGGGGGAAAAAAGCAAATTATTGAGCAAGAAAGGGCTTGTCAGGGAGAGTAATGAGTTAGGAGATGGATAAACACAAGGTGAGTGATGAAAACAGTGACTGGTAACAGTTTTGGCAAGAAACAAGCAATACATAGCAGAAACTGTTTCACGCAGTGGGATAGACTGATTGCTCAAGTTTCTATGACTATGTGACCTGTCACCCCAGGTATCCTCCAAACCACAGAAAACAGTCAGAATAAAGAATTTTCTTTTGTGTTCCATATGCTTTTTAAAAGCAAAAGACTTTTTTTGTTATTATTTAAATATTTAATAAATGTTATTTGATAATCATCTGTCACTTCATCCGAAGAATTAAAAATGCTTCATGCTTGAGCTGTTGGTGTGTCATCACTTTTTCAAATGATATCAAGTATAAATAAATTATATTACTTACAATAAGATGCAGTTTTTGTTTTGATGCAAAATATTAAAACGAAAATTAAAGGGATGTTGCCTGAATGAAAATGTGGGGGTGCATCTTATTCTAAAGAAGGCACTAGAGTCTTTAACACAGAAAGTGATAGTGGAGCAGAGCAATGGATATTAATGCTCTCTTTGAGAGCGCTCTAATAGAAAAGCACATCCCCTTTTTTCTATTTCAAAAGTTTGTCATTTAAATATCACATAATAAGCACCAGCCTTTCAATATATCTCATTCTACTTAACTAACACACAGCTGTTTTGGAAATCTGTTGGTAAGAGTCATAGTAAAAGATCTGGAAATTTGAGCCTTATTGCGGAGGCAGAATGGTAAAGAATTTCAGTTTACCTGGTAAAAAAATATGTACCTTTTTTTTTCTTTTGAGGACAATATTGGTTAATTCAAGAAATATTCTTAACTTTGGGGTAATATTTTCATGGTAGTGGTATACTTCAACTCATCATTTTGCCTTATAAAAGCTGGAGCAGTGATTGTGTTGCAACTTCTTGCACAGCTCAATTTCATTTCCTATTATTTTCATTCATTGTTCTCTACCTCAACTTTCTGAACTCAGAGCATTTGTACTGTCAGTTTTTTGCCTTTAAAACATTATCAATCAGGTTGAAGCTGACTCTGAATCTCATCATCTTATTGTTGATTTAAGAGAGATTACATAATCTATTGTCTGGTAAATGATTGAGCTGCAACTGTTCTCAAGAAGGCAAAATAATCCAGGGGATTGATTGTTGTATAGAAATCATAGTCACAGCATACTGACAAATATCTTTCTCCTGGAATGAGTTATTTAAGAAGTCTCCTGCTAGCGTCAAAATATTTAAAGCAATTAAAGGTTTTGTGTTTTGTTTTCCCCGAGACCCAGGTGGCTGCAGTAAGTTAAATTTCTCTAGGTTAGCAATGTGTCTTTGTGAGCCTGGGGAGCCTTGGATATGGTACTTGATGGAAAGCAAGGAAGTGAATTTAAGGTGTGATGATGTTAAGTGGTAGTGTTGTGGTGTTGAAAACATCTGGTTTGTCCATCAGCCTCGAAGGACACATCCGTATTTATGTTGTTCCTGACTGCTGTTTGTCCAGACTCCTTTGGAAGCCTTGTTGTAGTGGAGGATCTGCTACATACAGTCTCACCAGCAGGTTTTGTTCCCTCAGGTTTAACCTGTCCCTTTCCTTACTGCACTTGCCATTTCTACCTGGTCTGTCTACCTTGTCATGGACAACAGACCATCCTTTCCCAGTCTGCAGCAACTTCATTTCATTTTAAGGTCATCTTCTGTATGGGTTTCCTCTCTTGAAAAACAACCTCGGTTCTACCTTTCCACATGTTTTTCAGACCTCTGACAATAACATATGACTCTGAAATCAGTAATCATCACCTTCCTGTATTCATACATTTAATTTCAGGGCTAGGTAAAATCATACACTCATTTTTACTCTCTGGTCCATGATGATGCAGTCTCCTGGAATGTTGTTTTTGGAAACCCAAGCTACAGCAGGCTTGTGTAATAGAGCTGAGTGACAAGTGATGTGTAGGGAAAAGCAATGGAAGAATGTCCTGTTGGTGTATCCCTGTGAAAATCCCCTTTTATACCTGGGCAGCTGCAGTGTCTTCCCTCCTGCTTGTCAGTTTGTAAGCAGCAGAACAATAGAAGTCTGTCAATGGCTCTAAGCACAGTAGCTCAGATACTTTGATAAGCATATATCTACCTTGTCTAAGTATCCTAATGCATCCTAAGCATTAAAATCCTGGTGACATCGACAGGAGGTGTCTTATGACAGCAGAGTAGAGGGATGAGGCTCTAACACTGCAGTTGCTATTATAGAGCTGTTCTAGCTGCAATGGGGCACCAGCTGAGCCCCCCTTAGGCTCTGTGCAAGCACAGGATGGTGAACAGCCTGCCCTGAAGGACTTAGGGTCTGCCCAGGGGCCAACAGGCTACAGTGGAAAAGAGAAGGGCAAGAAGAGCAAAACTTAAGCTATGTGTCTTGTCCTTTTTTAGAGGAAGCAGACAAAAAAAGTTGCTGCTCTTTGCAACCTCTTGTCTACCTGTGTAATATTCTTCTCCGATCACCAGCCTCCTTATGCATGTGCTTGCTCCCAGGTCCACTTATTCCTCTATGAAACCAGTTAATAAAAATGCTTTTGGTTGATAGCTTTCTCTAACCCAGACTTTTCAGGCTCAGAGGCACTGTGGGAGAGGAGTAGAGTGGTGGCTCCCAGGGCTGCAGCCCGGCCACAGCACCTAAACGACTCTCCTCAGCTAAACTAATCTGACCCACCGAAGTGGAGAGCAAAGCCCAGCTTGCCTGTCCCAGTGCTCTTTTACTGATGTCCATTATATTAACATGAGGGCAGAACTCTTTCCTGTGCATTAAAAAAACCCATTCCCCCTGCCTGCCTCTCTCCTATTTAATTTCTTTCTGTAAAAACCTCTGCAGTAAAATGAATGCAGCAGATGTCTACTCCTCTGAAAAAAGATTATGCTTTGAAGCCACACAGTAGCCTCACTTTTCACAGCATTAATGATGTGGACTAAGCTTTGGGAATTGTATTTAAAAAATACTCCAAATAGAAGAGGTCTATTCAACTGCTAAGCACACCCATATTTTTAATAGCTAACCTGTGTGTGTATGTACACGCATATAGAAAGTTTCTTTTCAATTCTTCTTTTTCCTAGATGTGAGTGCAGGTGCGAGTACAGGCTGATTTTTTTTTTCTTCTTTTTACTGCTTGAAATAACCAGAAAATTTTTTTCTTATTTGATATATACAAACAGTTTCGAGTGGTGTGGCTGCCTGGTTGCTCACTGAGGGGATCTCCCCGTGGTAGGAAGTGCACTGCTTTTGCTGGGAGCTGCTCGGTACAGACTCTTATCAGGGACGAGGTGGTTACCAGCAGCACTGTAGTGCCTCCAACATTATCTTCACCAAACCCGCACATTTGTGACTCTTTTCTAAGTAATTGTTTTCATGAGATTTCAGCCTTTGACAGTAGAAGCCTTATATTTTCAAGCAGCATTTGAAAATCCAACACCTTCCAAGCAAATGATAGGGATAGGTCAATGACTCGAATGGTAGAATCTTCCCAATGCTTGGACTGATCTTGCAATATTTCTTTAACTTCTGTTAGTCTGTATTTGGCAAGTAGCTTTCTTTACTGGGAGCCTGAGGGTCCTGTGTAGTGCTTTATTTTACTCTCATGGAAGCTGGTGCATTTTCACACTGTCAGGATGATGAGCTTCAGAGGTGGATGAAGTCATCCCTTAAGTCAGCTGCTGTATCCTTTCTGAAGGCGCTTAGGTGTCCCTGAGGTTGGAAGAAGCCCAGGGAGCTGGATAACCAGGGCCTGCTAAAGTGAACTGCGAGAACTTTTTTTACTTAGGTTTGGAGAAATTAAAAACAAAACACAAATCCCAGATTGAAAAATTTACGTTTGAAAAATGAACTTAAAAGTTCAGTTTCCAGTGGGATAAAACTTTCTGTGGGGTTCTTGTCTTAACTGAGAACCCAGCTACATATATCTCTGTTCCTGAGGAGTGGTGGTTTCACCGTATGTACCCTTGCTAAGAGAAAGAGCAGAGAGATTCAGTTCATTTATAGCTTCTTGCTGTAAACATGTACTATATAAGAGACAAATAAATGTAATAAACTCACAGGCAATGCAAGTTATCTTCACATCAGTCCATTTATATGAAATTGAGGAAAGCCAAGATTGTTCATGCTGTAGTGTCTTCATAATTCTGTAGCAAATTTACCTAATTTTCATGCAGAATAGATGAACTTAAATTTAAATGCAAATAATTTTCTTATGTATTGATTTGTTTCTCTTTATAAGGCAGTGTTTTAATGTCCAATGAAACAGTTCTGTCTGAATGTTAATTTAGTATTTACATGTGCTCCAGTCTTCTGTGTTTGTGCCTTTCTTTCTTTCTTGGCTCTCTTCTCTTTTCTTTTTTGTTTTACTTGTTGACAGGGTTTCTGTAGATAAATTCCTGCATTTTATTTTTTGCATTTTTTTTTAAATATGACCTAGGCAGGAGGCTAGATGACCCTAAAATGTGAATACTAAATTGTAAACCTTAAATGTATTAGATATAGACAACACAATCTCACGCCAAACAAGCAAAAAAATAGTAAAAAAAAAAGTGAACTTTATTCTTTTTAATAAACAAGAAAATTCACCAGGCTGTGGACATTTGAAAACTTTGAGGACATATCTTTACACATTTACATTTTCTGCGTTTTATGACATATTCTACTTTTCTGCTATGAACAGCTAATAGAATTACATAGTTTATTATATTTTATTTTTAAAAGCAATAAATTAATCATTTAATGTTGACTGAAATTAATCCAGGAGAACACTAGTGAATAGCGTGAATGAATGATAGCACCAATAAATGTTTTAAACCACTTGTGAAATTTTTGTGTGTTGTACAATCCAGTGCTCTGCAAGTATCCAATGTTATGTGGCGGTTAGACTGGAGAATGCTGTCCCACATGTAAATGTAGCTAACTAAAAACATACAGCACTGATATGGTACACAAATGGAAGACAGCATTAATGGTTCCATCGTTTTTTTCAAAAGCATTCTGGAATTTTTAGTCAAATGTATGTTGCAGAAACTTTCAGTACCATTTTTCACTGTAGTGAACGTTTATGAAGAGACCGAAGAAATTCAAAAAGTAAATGAAACTCCAACATTTGAATAAAGATTTAATTGATGTCCTGTGTGGGGCATACAACATATAGTGGCAGAGTTTTCTGTTTTATCAGAATTTTTACATACTGGATTGTTTGCCTGTAGAAAGGCAGCTGTGTTGCTGCAAGTTCTGCTGGTAAGACCATTTTAACTGTGGAGGGCTAAAGGCTGACCTGATAGACTTTTAGAAATGTATTTATGCAAGTCATCATTTCACTTCTTCAAAGCCAAATAATCTGAAGAGCTTTTGCGGTGCAAATTCTGGGACAGAAGTTACTAAAGGCAGTCAGAGACTCCGTTCGGGGAAATTGTTTTCGGTGGTCTGGAAAAGCATGGCTGGGAAGCAGCATTTGCATGTACCATGTCATTGCCTCCGTTTGAAAGGGATGAACTTGTTTGTGAGAGATCTGCTGTGCTCAGTTCTGCCAAGCTGAGTTCTAGGTAACCCAGGGAGACTTCCCAGAAAGTTGAGTGTGTTTCTTTGTTCCAGGGTATTATGAAAGGGAATCAGCAAGAGCCTCTGGCTAAAAAATGTAAGCTGACCTGTAGTATGCAAGTGCAGGAGGTCAGCCATTTGATGTGGGTATATCTTCAGGCCATTCGAATAACTTCATAGCTGGGTCTCAAAATGTGACTTCCTGTGGTTGTGACCCATGGACCTTTCAAGTACAGTGGAAGTCTTGACAGATCAGTCGTGTAGTTTCCAGGACTCTCAAAAATCATTTGCTTCTCAGCTGGTTTTCTGGTGGTTGAAACATTAAGACAATCGTCCAGCACTTTTCCTTCTCTTGTGAAGTGAAGTGCATTTTATTAAAATATATACTTTGTAAAAATTTAATAAAGCAGCTCATACTTTTTCAAGGCTAGACAATACTTTGAAAACTGGTTCCAAATCTCTGGCCTCAATATATGAATACTAATTGTACCTTATCTACTGTCGGTTATTGAAATCCCAACCAGTAGGAAAGCTAATCTGACATCTCCATTCACATACACCTTCTTTTGAGCCTCTTTACAATTCAGTCAGTGTTATCAATGATTAAATATCCCAGTCCCTACAGTTTCAACCTTTTTTTTTTCATCCCTTAACTTTTCTTTTTGGTTGTTACTTTCAGTTAGTGAACAGCTCATTTTTGAGTAAAGACATTGTGAAATTCACTTAAAATGGCTGTTTGAAGATTTTATTAAAAATATATCTCTGTGGACAGACTCTGTCCTTCATTACATCAATAGAAATCCTCATTGTCTTCAGCAGTATCACTCCAAATTTGCAGGAAGGTTAGACTCCAAACTAAAAGATGTAAAATATATTTGAGTGTGTGAGCCATGAATTGAGAACAATTACAGGTGTTTGTTTTCACTGTGACGGATTCTGCTCACAGCTACCACATAATTATTGAGACCCTTCTTAGGCAAATGCCTACAACCTTTTGAGAGATCAAAGCAGATGGACCAGGGCGCCGAGATTAGAATTTGACCCTATAAGTATGATAATGTTTACAATGATACATAATTTGTTTGTGTTTTCCAGAGCTTACATTTCAATGGGTTTGTACAAGTTATTTCTAGATTGAATAATCTTTATCTAATTTCCCTTTCTGTGTTCAGTTTTAAGTATACATTTTAAAATGTGAGTGCGAAGCCAAATTGCCCAAGGCCCTCTCCATTTTATACTCAAATCACAGATCCAGGCCTAGGACGATATCAAAGTGTATGTCAGCATATTTGAAAAAATTACTACAGTCCTTGAACCCTGGACCAACTGGTGTGGACTTTGCCATGAAAAATTCAACTGCTATATATGTTCTGTGTATGTGACTTCTGTTGAATTTTGTGCAACCCCCACTTATTTACTAATATTCAGGCACCCCTATTTTTATAACATGGCATTAAAGAGAGGAATTAATTTGAACAGAGAGCTTTTTGCTCTGTTACAAAGGGGCAGGTACTTGAGTCCTGCATAGGAAAGCAAGGTTTTCTGCTTCTTTGTGATGACTCACTATGTGTCAGATAATGGAATCCTATTAGTGCCACCACAGGAGTATTAAGAAGGTTTGAGTGGAAAGAAAAAGAAAAAAGAGGGCAAAGATATTTTTTTATTATTTTTAAAGAAAAATCAACTTTTGAGAAATACTAGATGAAACCTTTGTTTTGTTAATTAAATCTAACAGTGAAGATGGAGGCTGGCAAATGGTTGAATTTGGACTCTGTCCACTCTGTGTGTACGGTCTGCTTGGAACGTGGAAGAACCCTGGCGCTTACAAGCGACTTGAAATGTGTTAATTTACAGCAGTCCTGCTAATCTATAGGGGGTTTGTTTGGTTGTTTTTTTAGTGTTTTCACTTCTTAACCAGGAAGCATCAAAGTCTGGGCTCCAGCCCACTGTTTCAGGAGCCAAGCTGAAAGAGTTTGCTTTGTCTTTCATCAGATACAGCCCTGCTCTGTTTCTGCAGGATTTCTCTCATATGTCTGCATGAGACCCGAGTCAGATTTTTGCCTGTGTGAGGCCTGCAGTGGGTGCACAGTCAGTGTCATCAGGTGTGGGTATTTTTCTCTCTGAGTTTATAGAAATACTTAATGTTTCTTTTCAAGTCATAACTTCTGGAGTCGTGTGTTAACATGACAGTGTGAGTTTTCACTTAATGAAAGTGGTAAATTTTTGACCTTTGTAGTTTCCAAGTGGACATTAACCATAAAGAATCCGTCACTGTAAATCTTATCACAGAATCACAGAATATGCAGAGTTGGAAGGAACCCACAAGGATCATCAAGACCAACTCTTAAGCCTGCACAGGACCATCCCCAATGAGTAGTAAGAAAATTTTGTGCCTTATGATTGATCTAGGTTATGATATTTAAATATTGAGGCAAGTGGTTCTATGTAAAACAAACTAGTCACCCATACTCAGAAGCATTAACTGGTATAAAGCTGTTGTAAATCTGTGTACCTGTGCCAGTTGGGTGAATAGAATCTAAATTTAGGATACTGAGAAGAGGATGCAGATTTGCATTTTGGTATCTGATACATGTGTATACTTTCAAACTGCAGCATACCATATATATTTGCATTTTACATTCATAAGAAGCACACCTAAAGAGAGGCTTCAGCAGTCAGATCTGAACTCAGACATCTTACAGCTGGGCAGGAGATACACGCGCACTGCTCTTTTTTCTCTTTTTATTTTTCTTTCTTTTTGCCCCTCATCTGTGACTGTATGTTCTGCTCTTTGTTTAAATATAATGATCACTGCCACAGATTAGAGGGCCAGGGCTCAGGGAAATGTTTTTAAGCATTCCAAGATAATAAGGGAAAAAAATACATTTATTTTAGAACAAGTAACAATTTACGATGTTTTGTGGAAACTAGTGATTTGAAAATGGCTAATCACTACAAAATATGAAGATTAAGATTATCCCCCTCCCCTAAAATGTATAGGAATTTTGCATTTCGTTGTGGCTTGACACATGTTCAAAAGTGTGCAATTCAGACACTGGCTCGAAACATCACTGGAAGCAGATCTGGGTTGTCATGTTTCATTATAGCTATTGAACTATTGCAAAGATGCTATTATGCTGTAATGAAAGGGGTCTTCTCCTTCTCTTTTCAACTTGCAAATCTAGGAAAGATACCATATGTCATTAGTCCCTGGCACAGATTCTGGCAAAAGGAGTTCTCCGAAGCACTAAAATATACGCAAGGCCTTTTCCCTTGAAAAAGACAAAGGAACTCCATCTTTGTCCAGCTGAACCTCAGTCTCTTACTGAAGTATATAATGGTTACAGATCAGGTAGAATATAATTTCAATCACAGTGCACATTTTGGAGGATGATTCGGGTTAAGTTTGTGTTGACCCATGAGGACAGGATTTGGCCCTATGGGACCTGCAGAAACAGTAATGCAAATGCTACCCAGCACCCAGTGAGTGTAGTGTTCCCTAATGAGCACCTCTAGGTGGGAAACACCTGGCTGGGATCTTAGGCAGAAATAAGGTTCTCTGGAATTTGAGCTTTGCTGATGCTTCATTCATTGTTGTTATACGTGGGAAAAAAATAAATCTCTGCTCGTGAGAGTAGCAAGTGAATCACAGTGGTGGTATATTGGACCTCTGAGACTGAGGTCTGAACCACCCACCTTCCTTTAGCCTTGCTGGCATTTCTACACTTGCTTCAACTTGCCAGGTTAATGCCTTCAGTAATGTCTGTGAATCAAGCATTAAAATCTGTAATCTTCTTCTTGAGAAATCATTCAAACAGCCAGATATTGTGAGGTTGTTTAGAAAAGATTAAAATGGCACTTATTTAATTGGTAAAATATGCATGAAATAGACCCAAAGTCCTGACATTCTGTACAAAGAACTTTCAAAAAGTAGATGTCTTATCAAGGACAGGGATGCATTTGTTCCCTCTCTTTTCCTTTCAGTTCTGTGCCATAAAATTCACTTCTGCAGGAAACACATCCCTTGACTATTTTTTCCATATGATATAGCAATATCTTCATGATGGTAAAGACCTAATGATATATTAATCTCTATTTAAGGTCTTGGGTGAAGGTGGCAGTGCCTTTAAGTCCTTTGGTGCCTTCTCTCACCTATAAAAGCCTGAAAAGTTCCTACCTACCCGCAGGATGTGTAACATCTGTAAGTGCACTGGGTAGATCCATTTAAGTGGGAATGCATCCTGAAGAAACATCATGTTGTTTCAGCCACTTGAAACCCAGCCAATACAGATGGAATTTGGAAAAGTACCATAAAAAACCTGCATTGAAATTTTAACTGATAATGAGATAATGAGAGATGATTTTATGGCTATGGCCAATGAGATTTTATGTTGAGCTTGCTGGAAATGCTGCTTTTATTGCTGATGGGCTGCAATTTCAGAAATGGGCAAATGCTGAGTTCTTTATGCAGCTCTCTATTAAAAGCAAAAAAAAAAAAAAAAAAAGAAAAATAAGAAAATGTGTAGTTTTATAGCCTTTTTGTTTCTTGCTTTTTGTATTTTGGTTGGGTTTTTTGTTTGGAAGAGGAAGGAAGAAAGCAGGAGTTGGGTTTTTTTTTGTTTGGTAGGTTTGGTTTTGGGGTTTTATTTTTTTTTTTAACTAGAATTAAAATCCCCTATAGGAAGCAGCAGGACATTGAGTCTATATGAGCCTGTTTTTACAAAAAACTCCTTTTCCCTGATAATTGTCTTCAGTGAGGATGACCAGTAGTGGATTTTAGGGAAGCCACATTCTGGAAGCAAAGAATTTAAAGAATTCCTGGGATGCAGGTTTCCACTGATCCAGTATTTCATTCATATTTGATAGGCCTTTCTTCATGTTAATTTGTTTAATTACTCTTGGAGCCAACTCATGTTTTGGCTTCAAGAGCATCCTATAACACTGCCTTGTACAACTGAGTTCTGCATATCCATGTGTTGTATGTATGCACCTGCCTTATAGAGATCTGTATGGGTTCCAAATCTATAGGAAAAGATAAGGACAGTTCACAGGCTGGATGCAGAAATGTGGATGAAAATGAATCTAGAGGAATAAACACTGAAAAAACTATGAATATTATATGGTCTGGATCACCAATCATCATCTGAAAGAATACTAAGAAGTGAGTAAAAGTATTTGCAAGGCAAAGACAGGATTCATTGTTTGGCAGTGGAAGCCCAAAATGGCTCCAGGACCACAGTGCATCCACATATTTCTTTAGGAACTGGATACTTCCAACATTAGTTTAAAAAAAAAAAAAGAGAGAGAGAGAAAGTTAAAAAAAAAGAGAGAAAAAAAAACAGAAGGGGAAAGGAAGAGAAGCAATTTATCCTTGTTAGTAACACTTTGATTAACAATGTGTCATGTTGTCTGATATTCATTTTCAGAAACATTGGAGAATTCAGTGCTATAGTACTATATCGTGGGGATTTGTTTGACTCATGTGTTAGGATAAGAGGGAGTGCCTCTGTTTGTATTACCTGGAGGAGGATTGTGAACTATTATCTTACTTTGTTATCTGAGCTAGGAGTGTACAAGGAAGTTTCTTCCACTAATGGTTGAGCCGCTCTTCAGATAAAGCTCTCCACAGGATCCCTGTAGCCCTAATTAATCAGCTGTTAAAACAGTAGTTGATAGACAGCTTGCTTTAAGTTCCAATTGCCTGCAATCAGAGATAACAGGTGAGTCCCATTTGGCAGAGAGATATGAAAGTAGAAGAGTGATCTGTTATCAAAATGAATATGGTACTCAAATCAAAATTGAAGTTTGCAGAAGGAACCAGAAAAGTAAACCAAAAGGGAATTTTTTTTTTTTCACTTTGAATGGTCAAAATACTTTCACTTCGGTGATTGTTTTAGACAGGTCTGAATCCATTTTGTAAATTTTCATGCTAAATATGTGCATTTTCAAGGTAAATTTAGGCTGCTGGAGAACGCTTGCTATTCCAGTAAATTTGTGAAATCAGTGGCAGGTAACACTGCCAGGCAGGTTCTGTAGCAGTGGCTGCTCCCACAGGACAGGCTGCTGGCCAGCACACCCAGCCAGCACGAGGCAGCTGCAGGTTACATGGCTGTGTTTTGAGTCAAGGATTAATTTCTGTGCCACTACCCTAAACATCAGGCTGTAGAGTAACTTCTTTCCTTACTCAGTTCATATTTAATAAATTATGGAGAATAGTAGAGCACCAGTGGAGTGGTGGGAATATTGTATCCCAGAAGGTGGGTCACTTACCTGGGTGTTATGGCAGGTCTTGAGTCCCACTCTACTGGGTTTAGAGCCACAAAGAATGACCTTTCCTCACTTTCAGCAGGAAAAGACAGACAAACTGGAGGGACAATGACAAACTTTTCAGACAGAAGGTACCTGGTTTATTTTAAAACACTTCATTTTTGACTTGTTTGTATCACACCAACCATCAGAAGCATCTCTCAGGACTGATGGCACTGCTAGTTCCTGCACAGAGATAAAAACATTCTCTTAGTCTAGATTCAATTTACATTTTAAAGTCTCTGAACTTGCTTCAGAGCGGCCTGCAGAGAGCCTGAAAGGGAGACAGACCTCTCTATAAATGACCAAACGTCTTTCATGTCTTTCAGCCTGGGCATTGCTTGATAGTCCCATATCCACAAGTGGGACAGAAGTCCCTCTAAAAAAGAAATATTGTCACTTTTCTTTGACTTCTCCATCTGCAAGTGAATATCCTTCTGTTGACCCCATTGTTTAGTCTTGAGACTGATGCTTATCAGTGCTTCAGGAATTAAATTACTGCTGGGTTCATACAGATGAAAGCAAATTGGTCACTGATCATGTAATAGTCATAAATAAGGCAGGAGCATGGGCAGTAGTCTTTCCTTCAGGTCACACACCCTGCTAGTTTTTGTTAAATGGGCTACAGATCTCTGTAGATGCCTTAATTTATCATTGGAAACCTCTGAAACCATAGTAAGTGCATGTAAATTTGTATATTGTTTCTTGGATGCCTCTGTCATTGGGACACAGAGTTCTGTTTTCCACAGTCACTATGGGCATATGTTGTCTTTCTTTTGCCTTCCATATTCTATGTCTTGGGTCATGAGCACTGTATTAATCGGCCCTTATCTCTGCTAGAAACTATGTCCTCCTCATGCTCTAGTACTTGTCATTGCTTTCCAAATTTGGGGAAATCCTGTTGATCTGGATTCCTGTTTCCACTGGATAACACTTCTTTTTCTTGTGAATCTTCCTTGTAATCTCAAAAGCCATACTCCACTCTTAAACCACTGCCATGGTTTAATCCCAGCCAGCAACCTGGCCTCACATAGTCCCTTGCTCACTCTCCCCTGGTGGGATAGGAGAGAGAAATATGAAAAAGTAAGATTGAGAAAACTATCTAAAAGTACCTTAAGATAAAGGCAGTTTAAAAGGTAAAGGAAAAGCAGTTCACTCAAGCAATATAAAACAAGGAATTACTTCCCTGCTTCCCATGGCCAGGCAGGTGTTTGACCATCCCCAGGAGAGCAGGGCTCCATCACTCCTAATGGTGACTTGGAGGGACAAACAGCATCATTCCGAACTTCCTTCTTCCACCAGCATTATATGCTGAACATGACACCAAATGGCACAGAATATCCCTCGGGTCAGTTGGGATCAGCTGTCACAGAATCACAGAATATGCTGAGTTGGAAGGGTCCCACAAGGATATTGAGTCTAACTCCTGACCCTGTCCCAGCTGTGCCCCCCAGACTCCTCACTGGTGGAATGGGGTGAGGAGCACGAAAGGCCTTGACTCTGTGTAAGCACCGCTCAGCTATAACTAAAACACTCCTGTACTATCAACACAGCCCCATGATAGTTACTACGAAGAAAATTTACTCCACTCCTGCCAAAATCAGAACAGTATCTAAAAGTTCATATAGGTCTCCAAGATTACACGTGCACACCACTGCTTTCAGCTCTGAGTTTAAAATTTCTTCTCTCTTTTTTTTTTTCCACCTGTAAGCCCTATTCCCTTTGCATAGTGTCATTCTGTTTTGGTTGATGCTTCTCATCAAATACCTCTATCTGGTGTTCCAGTGTTTTAGATGTTATTTTTGACACCTGAGTTTTACTTGCTCCTAATTCTTTCTCACTGATTAAATGGTAAGGAAAAAAAAAAGTTTTAACTTTCTGTTTTTCTTTTCATCCCTCAATGTTCAGCTCTCTGTACTGATTCAAGTCTCAGTTCTGCTGTGCCCTCAGGTGTATTTCTGAAAATCCAGTATCCTGGTGGTCACTCCTTTTGATGCAGTGTGTTTGCTCTGTTTCAAGGTGCTGCTTGGCCCCTCAGATAATCATGTGTCTCTTTTACATTGGCTGCTTCCTGCATGTATCGCCCACCACCTGGTGGGTAATAATATGAGAGTACTTCATGTTTCTAAAATTAAACCCTCTCTTTTATTCAGAAAACTCTTTACAGAGCTGTTGCAATTCATTTGCTGCTGCTGCTGTAGTAGCCATGTGCACGTAGCTCTCCGGTGTAATGGCCAAACTTTCTCCCAGTAGCAATCCAAGTTCCACATAGATCCTATCCAAGGAGCCTGCAACTGGTCAGCACCAGATCAGCAGGGCATCTAACCATTTCACAGATTTTCTCTCTAGTTCAATATCAATTGCTCCCAGACACCATTGACCAGATTTGCAACAGCCCTCCTTTGCCAGAAATCCAGTTGGAATTAGAAGAGTGACTGTTCAAAAGTGACCCTGTCTTAAGACACAGCAGAGGGCATGAGGGATGCAGACCTCACTCCTACGAGCACACAGGTGTGCAACTGATGTGATGTCCCCGTTCCTGCCAAACCTTCAGAGCAGATTTACCTGCTTCTGCCAAAAAATCACACTTTCAGAACCTGTATTTTGCTTCCATTTTAGTTATACATCATGGAATGAAAAGTAACACTTGGAAGTCTAATGTTCCTATTTATACATTTAACCGTTAACTAGACATGCACATACATATGTGCACACACACAGAGGCTCTATTAAAGACATATTAGAAGAAACATTTCCAGCTCAGGGATTTAGCTGTGTGAATCCCATTAACAATAATGGGAGTTGTTCCCCTAAATCCCCATGTATCTCGTTAAAATATACCTATTAGCGACAGGCTGAAGCCTACAAAAACCAGCAGTTTCCAAGTTAAAACTGAAACTTCATCATTAGCTTATCCTATTGTGCCTAGGTAATGCAACACCCTTTAACTTCTCAAATTCAAAGGTGTCTTTTCTCCATTGAACTTAAAACAAATCTTGTCTTGTTAATACAATCGGTTCTGCTATAGATAGCCCACTCTGTAACTCTTGATCTTGACATTGGAAATGTTTTCTCTCTCAAGCAATACCATCTATGAAGGGACAGTGTTACCAAAATATATTTGAAAACCTATAAGAAGTAGAATATAAAATATAAATGGACTAATGCATTCACTAATTACAGATGATAACATTGAAGTATGACAGTGATGAAATGTCAGGTACTGAATTATTGTTCTTGTGTTTTTTTAAAATAAAGACTTCTTGATGTATAACACACAAGTCACTCTGTGTGAATGAATACCTGAAGAAACCTGAAACATGAAGACAATTTTATTTACAGTAAACTCACTTATCAATGTCACTATGACAAAAAGAAACCTTTAAATGTGCACTCTAAATATTCACAGTGTAGTTATATGCATTCTAGACAAGATGAGGTTGTATTTGTGTGTGATGAAGGTCTGTAGTGCAGCATGGTGAAGATTAAGCTCAGAGTATATGAGCTGGCTTGACTGTCCACTGTAGAGTTGCCTTTCTTGAGAGCTATTCCTGAGCTACTGCAGGGGGTGAATTTAAGGGTAGATTAGTGTGTGTGGAAGTCTGTACTAATGTTGTTGTGTTATTTCTGATACATGAGGTAGTTCACTTTCTGTTGGCTCAGGTAACTGCTCTGTAGATGTAATAGGAAACCATGCTTTTATGGCTCTGATAATGGTGTAATCATTGGATCCACAGTGATATACTGGTGAAATATTTGGAACACAGACTTGCACCAAATATAATTTCCTCCCAGTTTAGCAGTAGAAACAAAAGGGTTACAGTGGAAGTGGATATCAGATCCAGTAAGTCCTGCTCCTTTTGAGTTGAGTGTGGCACAAAAATAGACATCTGTGAAACCCCACTGATGTTGCTTTCATTTTCTCTGCAGTGGAAAGAGTCCTTCACCTCTGGGCTGGAAGGAGTGGGTGAAAAATATGGTCTCGTGCAAGAAAAAATTACTTTAATTGCACTTTAGGTGTGTGTTTATTTTGCTCTTTCCTCCCCCAGTGTAGACCTCTGTTTTAACATATTTTCTACTATGGGTCCCTAAATGGTTTTTGTTAACCTGGGACCAGTACTCCTGCTCTCAACAAAACGTGCTCCCTGCTAGACCAGCACAGGAGTTTGTTCAGTCAGGAGGAGCTCTAGTAGGGCTTCTTCCAGTAGCTTAACCATTAACAATAAGCAGTGAAATGAGTCATCTGTATTTTATTTCTAATTAGAGCTGCAGCGAGCTCAAGCTTGAGATTTTTTTTTTCTTCCTGCAAAGCTCAGATGCTGAAACCAGGAGCACTCCCCCGGCCCTGACTGTGCAGGGAGTTCTGTAAAGCAGCATCCTCATGTTGTTGTGGATACAAACAGAGTAGAGCAAAACCAACACGACATAGAGATTCACAGGGGCGAGTTAGCATAATTCCTGTTGGCTTAGTCTGGCTGGAGATCTTCTACTTGCTCTGTTTCTGGTTTCCCTCTCTCACAGACATACCACCCTCTTACTCCTCTGCTCCCCCCCAAACAGAAGCCCAAATAATGAACACTGGATAAAGGGGAAATTATTTAGATTTGAGAGTTGTTTAAGTCTATTTAATCGATCATATTTTACATAAGCTTAACAAGCTTAATATGAAGTTTTCAAGCCACAGGTTGACTGGGGAAATATCTCCACTGACTCCTGGAGTCAAATGATTCATTTACATTTTAAACACCTTTTGAATTTGTTTCACATTCAGCCCATGAACAAGCCTAAAATTTCCTGTATGAAATGAAGTTTGATGAACCATCTCTGATAGGCCCCATGACCCACTCAAAAATCTTTAATGCCTTTAAAATGAGGAGTGAATCCAGTGTTCACCTGAATTGCAGTGCCAGCCCTTGCTGAAACAACATTGCACCCAATATGCTGTGCTGATATATATGATGGCTTTAAATGAAGATATTTCTTCAAATGTATTGGAAAGCAGTGTGAAAACTTGTTGCTTGGCATTTTGTTAATCTTGGTGGACTAAAATCCTCACTAGAGAGTTAGTTCCATTTTTTTATCTGGGTTGCTGTTATCTGTAGAGGAAAATCCAACTTGTTGAGCCTGTGTGCTTTGTGAGGTCAGTGCCAAGCAGTTGGGAGCTGGCTGTCAGAGCTCTGAACCCCGTTCTGGTGGCCTCCATCAGCATGGCCGCAGCACCTCTTTGGTCTCCTTCTTCCTCACCCGTGTTTTATTTTGGCTCTTGCTTTGGAAGTTTGGTGGGACAGAAAATGTTGTGTGATTTCTGAGATGGTATCCTTAATTTCAGCAAGCAAAACCATAGTGAAGGTCATGCTGTTCGTTATATAAATGTGATACTTATTTTTCAGGTCCTACAACTGTTCCTTTCTACAAATGCATTAGGCAGGTAATGATTTCAACCTATTCTTGTGATGGGCACGTTCATTTTTAGCCTGGGATTTCTTTTGCATCTCTAGTTAATGGGTGGGAGGACAGGTTGTGATGGAACAACCGGTGCTGTAATGTTGAAAGGGTAGGAAGCAAGCTGTGCTGGGCCAAGGACCGGGGCTCTGCAGAGTGCTTCAAAGCAGCACACAAAATCCTAATCAAACAGTCAGGTGCTTCTTTCTGAACAGCCTAAACGCAGAATCCCTTGTTCTGGGGTGCAGGCAGAGTCACGCTTGTCATGAGGTTTCTGTGGCTTGGGTCTAGATGGCTCTTGAAGTACTTTTGCTTAGAGGGCAGACACAATCTTTGGAGACAGGGGAAGCAGTGGAAGAGCCCTGAACCCAGGCTGCCTGCCTTGCTCCTTCTCATTGCTGCAGCTGTGCTGGGTGGCCTGGGAGAGAAGCAGGGGTGGTGTACAGGGCTGTGTGTGGCTGCTGATGGATTCCTGTGGCTGCCTTGGATTCAGGCAGCAGAAGTGGTGTGCAGACCCACAGCAGGGAAGGGCATACAGATATAGGCAAGAAGAAGCAGCTCACCCAACTTATACTGGGGTGGTATTTTCGCAACCTGCTGTTGTCCAGACCACTCACTGAAATGGTGCAGTGGAGTGCCAATGGGGCACATCAGCTGGGACCATGCATCTTCAAGCTGGATGTGCTAGTTTAGGCTGTAGGAAATCTGATATTTCCCCTCATGAAGAATAGCCTTGATAAAAGGCCTCTGTTTGTAGCATTTTTTATGCAAAGAGACACATTAAATAACACAGCCACAAAGGTAGATGCAGATAAGAGCAGAACAGGGGGAGGGGAGATTAATTGATACAGAAACTGGAGAAGAACGAACACGAGGATGGATAAGACAAGGAGTTAGAGATCAAGGTATCAGACTTCGTGGACAATACTTGAAAATGAGCACCTTTATACTGTATGAAAAGATCATGAGGAGGACCATGCAGTGTGGAGAAAGAAGTGCAGGAGAAAAGGTCAGTGAGGTGGATGGGTTACAAGTCTGACAGCAATGTAGAGATTTAAAGCTAAGTGGCATAAGCATATACACAAAGAGGACTGTCTTTGGGTAGGAACCAGGCAATATCTGGTTCTGATCTGGGATTACATCTCTCTCCTCTTCTCTCTGTCTCTTTCTCTCACCTCCCGCCTCTCCCTGCACCTTATTGTGATTATTGCAAGTTTTGGTAGTAAAATCCAAATTGCTGAATAGCAGAAAAATTACATTCAAGAGCATCTTCATAGTGACTTGTCATTACCATAGATTTTTATGTCTTTATGTAGTTAATATAACCTTTTTTGGAGAGAGTTGGAAGACAGTATTCAAAAAGTCAGTTGGTTTCCTCACTTCACCACTGTTTTGAATTGCTCTAATTGAAACCAGCATTATTTTATTTGATCTTGTAATTAAACAATGTAATTTATATTAATCCATTAAATACTTTGGCTAATTGCTTTTATACTGATTGTATCTTAGCCTTTTTTCTTTTAAATTAGTATTGGAACCAAGCAGTTATCTACTGAAAACCAATAAGCCACAAGTGAAGAAAAGATCTTTTTTACTTTGGGGATTTTATATTTAGTTTCTTTGATAAAAGCTGTGCTACAGTGTAGACACAGAAGCCCTGATTCTGCCAGATGTTTAAGCATATCATTCCACTGGTGCTCAGTAAACTTTGGGGCTTTCTTGAATCAGAGTCTAAATGATGAAAAGTCAAACTTTTGTTGGAAGTTGAAGCTTTGCGTCCCGGGGAGGAAAAAGGTGGCTTCATACTAGCAAAAGACATTGGCTTTATTCCTATTTCTGTATCACTGACTTATGGAGAGCAACCTTGGTCAGTTGCTGATCCTAAGCCCCATCTGCTTGCTGTGTATGGCTGGCAATGCTCACCACTTTCTGGGGAATGTCATGAGGCAGTAGCAGCTGTAAACTGTGTTCAGATTCAAAGGGCTTAGGTGACTAATGAAGTACAACAAATAATGCAGAGCAAATAGTCAGCTTTACAATCTCTCTTTAAGTTGAAACCTATTTATATGCACTGAGATAACATTCATTCCTAGGAATACATTTGCAGAGATCAGGTTGTGAACTGAGAACCTGAAAGATTCTCTTGTGCTTCAAAAAATTTGTTGCCAGTTCAAATGCTTGAGTATATCTTGTCTTGCTGAGGTTGAGGTCATTGTGTAGGAATAACCAAGATGCATATGCCCTAGTGAGAAGTTCAGAAAGGACTCACCTACTGCAGGGAATTCTTGCTTCTGTACTTATAGTCCCTAATTATTATCTTGCCATATGCAATTCAAACTGAGAACCTGCTCGACCATACAGGAAAGCATATATCAAAATAAGCAATGGTCTGAGAAATCAAAATGGATGAGAATATACAAAGTAATTCTTCAGGCTAAAATAATTTTCTTCTACATCTGCCAGAGTTCAGATTTTTCCTGGAAGCTTACCTCTACCGTTTGTCAGTAACAGACCTGTCAGCTTAAAAAGAGTGAAGAAGAGACAAGATACAGCAGAATGCTTGACAAATGTAGAAGCAAACATCAGGAGACAGAAAATAAGAATAGGCAATAGATTTCCATCTGAGGGAGATCCACCAACATGCAGATGCTTAAACTTTACCTTCTGGGCACAAACTTGATTGCCTTGCATCCATATCAACCATTACCAGTCCTGGGTCCCTGTGGGCCTGTTCAGTGCTTTGCTGGGTTACTGATCTTGTCATGTCTAAGGCCTTGTCATAACCTAAGGACTGCATGAGTTAAAATTTACCATATACTTCATGGGTGTATATTGCTGCTCTGATACCTCTATGTTGGTGGTATCATAATCTAGTTGAATCACACATATTGCAGTTTTTCCCACCTATCACGGCTGGTTTTCTCAAGCATTCTTACTCAGCTGGCCCAGACAGCCAGCTTTTCCCTACCCACCCTTCTATTCATTTCAAAAATGTGACTCCGTAGTTTCAAGCTTACTTGTTACATACTTCTGGTAAATTGTAGTTGGATTAGACTAATTTCTTATGACCTCATTTTGTCTTTTTATTTCTGTATTCTAGCACTAATTACTAGTGATGTGATTAATGTTCCACATACCTGGTAGCTTTGTTCTTTCTGGTTTTGAGATGATGTTAATTAATCCAACTTTGAAAAAATACTTGCAGTCCTGATCATATGTCACATTTCTAATTCTTTCTGGAAACTGGAGGCTATATAAAAGCTGAGTAATTATTTATGAGGAAATATATTTATGCAACTATACTTGCAGAAACTTTCGGTCTAGGTATCACTGTCAGGAGTACCAACTGCAATTAAGAGGATGACTGTAAGTAATTCTTTTTTGTATTTATGTTAGGTAAGATTAAAGCAAAGGCTATAATATCATTCCTGTGTCTTTTCATAGAACTATAGTGAGTTATGTTCAGTTTGAAGAAACAAACCCCACAACACAAACCACAAAAAAACTCTACTCTTTAAAAATGTCAGGTTCATTCAGACACTTCTTTCAAAAGTCTGATAAATATATGCAGTAGTTTTGGGGTTTCCTGTATTGATAGCCCTGTGAGTATGAGTATTAAATTGTATCAAATTGCCATGGTTTTGTTGATTCTAGAAAGGGTGAGATCATCACATCATAGCAGTTTGGGAGAAAATAAGGAAACAAGTACACCAGATGCAATACATGTAGTCACATCCCTTACTATGCTGCTGGAAGGTATCAGATATGACAAGAATGGAGTAGCTGAGGAACACAGAGAAGAAAGAATAGCAGTTACTTTCAGAGCACTTCGGTTTATCTTGCAATGTCTGTTTTCTTTGCAGAATCACTAATGGTCACTATTATTGGAATTGTTAAAGTGACCTTTAAATTGCCTTACAAATATCGAGTTGTGGATGCAATCTACCTCTGCACAATAGTCAATTGTCCATCCCAAGTTAAACAAAACAAAAAACAGAGTGCATTTCAAAGTATTTCAAGCAAACCCCTTCAAGTATTTTTAAGTGTGTCCTTAGCTTTGCAATAATGTCACCTTTTAGACAATGTTAGGAGTGTTTTTTGTCCTGGAGAATGGTTAAAATCTTGGAAGATGATAAAAGCTTTCCCCATCCTGCCCCCCAGGATTTTGGTACTGTATGACTGAGACAGCATATAATTTTTATTGAATTTCATATGTGAGTATGTCTTACACACTTATGTACATAAAGGTATACATATACTTGTGCACCATTTGGAATAAAATCTAACAAGAATTTATACAACGGAGTGCAAATCTTTTTCTCTACCCATAATACTAATGCAGCAGCTGTGTCTCCACAGCTGTGTGGGTATCTTTACTCTCTCAGCTCCCTATGTTGGTGTGACACTTTATAGAATTTTTGTATGTAATATCACTTCAAGAGACGAGGTTTGGTTCTAAGTGGCCTCATACATTTCTTACATCCTGTGCATTGTTACAGTTCTGGTTTTTTGTGGCACCAATATCCTAGGTGATGTGACTGATATTTCAATGATGGTTTGACTTCCAGTTTGCAGATATTAACCCAGATGAAGGATTTTGGTCAATCTTTCCCCAGTCTGAAGTTAGTTTCATTGTCTGCACCAACAGAACTGATGTTAAGATCCTGCAGTGAATTCTCAACACCACTTGCAGCTTGAATTGTTAAAGCTGATGCTTACTTGTTATAGAATCACTGTTGCTGTTATTTATTATTAATACAGCTGTATTACTGTTTGTGAGGCTTTGCAGAAAATACAGGTCCCTGACCTTGAGGGGCCTCAATGTTGCTGCTGGCGGAGCGTGGGAGGGGTGTCAAAAGAAAGCCTAAAGTGAGGGAAGGGGTGATGTTTGTGGGAAGGATGAGCATGAGTGTGGGTGAAGAACTGAGATAAATTTGGTTATATAAAGCTCATTTTGATGGACCAGATTCTCAGCCTCGTTCATTAAGCTGAGTGTTGGCCCGAGTGCTAAGTGAGGTTTCCTCTGCATAGAGGAAACTTCTCATGATGGAAATCAGTGTGAGCTCAGTTGATACCTCCTTTGGAGGGTATGCAGGTGTGCTGTGTGTCTTGGCCCATGAGGGAGTGTGCTGCCACTCACCAGCCCTGCTGCTGAGAAGGTCTCCTGGGACAGTGGAAGCCTCAGGGTGGCACACAAAGGTGATTGAGCTGCTCGCTGGCTCAAGCACTCTCTCATGAAGTTTGGGAATACCTCAACTTTCCTCAGTCTTGTGCTGAAGCCAATCTAATGGGACAAAAGTTAACCCCCAGAAAAAGCTGTAATGTCCCAGAGATAGTGACATTTCAGCATCCCCTGAAGGCAAGGGGCAGAAACTCTTTTAATGAGGGGAAAAAAAATATACCAGATGAGACTTAGGAACTGTAAAGCATAGAGACTGGAAGCAGCCAGTTATGTAAATACTTGAAAGATAATTTTTCTCTATACAGAAACTGAGAGAAAAACAGAGTTTTTATGTGAACATCCAAATATAGAGAGAATAACTTGCCTCATGTGCTATGGTAGAGGTAAAATACTTGGTGCAGGAAGGAACAGGATGCTGTTTGTTGCACTGGATCTTCAGTACTGGGCACAGCTAAGGGTACAGGTGCCCATTCAGGTTCCTGTGTGTCAATATAACAGCATTCAGGAGCCTTGATCCAAAGAAAATGCAAGATAATTTAACATAGCTTGGTCAAGACATATGGATAGGGTTAGCTGCAATCTTGCCTATATGTCATGAATGCAAAAATAATATTTAATATTTTAAAATGTCCCCTGTACACTGGAAATGTGAAATGTTCTTTGAGGCAAAAGGCAGAATTAAGGCCTAGTTTAAGGTTATTGAATTCTGTTGAAATCTTTGTATTCACGGTTGTGTTCACTCAGGCCTGATTTTGACCCTAAATTAATCTTAAGGGACTAAATTTAACTTAACATAAATGTACTTGCGTATGCTTGTATACATAAAAAGGCATAAAAAGGTGCAGTTAGCATAGAAAATAAAATGCAGCTAATTATTGCAGAGCTTTTTAAAGTATGTTTGCAAGTGATGTGTTTTCAAAACAAGCTAAACAATAATTCATCAGCTTGTGTACCACATGCTGGCTGATGAATAAAGTCAGGAATCAGGAAGCAAATGTAAATATGGGGTCTAATTCCCAACTGCCAAATTAGAAGTATTTTGTGCCCACTTTGCACAGGTGCAAGTGACAACATAAGTTACAAAACAGCTGGGAATCTGGTCTCACAGTCTGTTGTACTGTTCAAATAATTGAATTCAAAGTGTGGTTACTGACTAACTAAAGCCTCTCCAACTGTATTGGTCCTCATTTCCCAACCCCAGGCCTGAGAGAGGACCAGGCCATTTGAGAAGATTGTCGTTCAAGCTTATCCTTTCAATCAGAATCCACAGGAAAAAAAAAAAAAGGAAGCCAGTTTCTTTTATGGTGGCAGTTAATCTGTCAGGAGCAGATTCAAGTTTTGGCAAAGATCTGTGGCGAGATAAAGTGAAAAAGCTGCCAAACAGCATTGTTAGCATGGGGAGGAGGAAGGGAGGGGAGCTGACACGACTTCCCCAAGTTAAATGCCAAGCACACCTACATCGTTTTCAGTCAGGCCATGTGAAAACCAGGATATTTATAGCTGTAGTAAGTTTTAGTGCTCCTTTACCCTGGGGGCAGTGCGTTCACAGCAGAAAAGGATTCATAATATCTAGTGCTAGTTTTGAGAATATTTTTATAGTTTACTTAAGTAGGTATAGCATAACATGCTAATAGTTTTTAAATAAAGCACATCTAAACAATTGATTTGTAGTGCCATGTGATTTATGACTTAGCACAGTGTTCTCATAATTTTAGCTGTATTTCTTTCTTCTCTTGCATTGTCATCTGCAGTTAAGACCTGGAAAGTATTTGATACCAATTTTAGGAGGGTAACTTGATTAAGAGACTATCTCTTCCTAATGGGATTTAAAAATCTGTCTTCAACTGTATTTTTAGATAGTTGCTGCTGAGTAAAAATGGGTATTTATGCAGTCATTGCCTTGGTGGGATGCTGTTTTATCTAAGTCAGAAACAAGATATTTTTAAGGGGAGATGTTAATAAACATGACTGTGAGCCCGCATCATATTGAGTACCTACCTCATCTGATTGTTTTTTGTGGGGCCTGGAACATAAACTACTAAAGTAATACATAAAATAAAGACCAGGTAGATGTACAGTGTCTTCACACCTCTGTTACACCCTGCAATGCAGGATCCCCAGAGGAACTCTCTCTTTGCGCTTTCCTTGCTGCTGGGGCAGAGGAGCTCCCTCACACCTGGATTAGCTGTGACAATACTGTTTGTTGCCAAGGAGGAGAGCTGGAGGCTTTCCTTCCCTGGATTTCCCCTTGGTAACTCAAACACTGCTCCTGTAATTCAGTCCAGGAAACTTTGTGCTACCCAGAGCACAATCTGGCTGGTGCCGCAGAGCCTGGTGGTGCCTGGTGAGGGGTGCTGAGCCTCCTGCTGTGAGATCCTGCCACCAGGCAGCCTCCATCTGTCCGTGCCAACTGTCATCCCTGCTCTTTGCTGGTCACCCGGCGCTTCAGGGCACTGTTTGTTCTTTTGGGAGTGGAGGATTGGAAAGGATCGTCAGGGTTACCAAGACTGCTCTGCTGTAACTGCAAGTGTTTGTGGAGTTTCTTTCATGTGTAGATGACACCCGGTAGGATCCTTGGCCAGAATAATCCAGCTAGATTTACTAATAAACACTACGTGGCCATTCTTGTGTTGAGATATTCTGAATCCAGAGAGATTCCCTGGATTTCATTTGCTGTTTCAGTGTGAGCATGCAGAACTCACATTAGGTTATTGGGATGAGCTCAGAATATATGTTTTAAGTGTCTCTTTTCTCACAAGCTTGCATGTTTTTCCTACATTATTTTCTAAAGATCATAGTTCAGGTAGACAAGTGTTTCAGAGGTTGAAAGTGCATCCTTAAGGAAGCATGTCATTGATATAGTCATGCACTGTGTGCATAGCTGGCATAGTACTCTCTTCTCTGGTTGGGTAGGCTCTAATGAGATCTTTTGAAGATGTCAGCTGTTTGCATAAAATGTGGAGGAAATCTGGGATAAACAGAACTTTCAGCTTTTGTGGGTCTCCTAGCTCCATTTTCTCTTCATAGACTTCCATCTTTAGTCAGCATTTTACTCCCCTACAACTGGTCAAGCTTGTTTGAGGGAAAATTAGGTCTTAGTGTCTGTATTTCTACTGAGTATCAGATAGCTTGATCAATTTTAATTGCAGGAATGAGCTGACTTAGTTGCAACCTGTTACTGGTTTTGTATCAAAGAGAAAATCCCACCAGGATTTCTAGAATCCTTTGGGTATGGTAAGTATGCAAAACATAATCTACAAGGTAAAATAATGAAAAGGCAAAGAAAGGGTTTTCTTTGACCATAGGGGAAAAGTTTCTGCATCCAAGACAAATAATTCATGTAAATGGAAACATTTGGGAGTTCATGCTGACTGGAGGTCACTTATGGTATGGCACAGGTCAAGGATCAGTCCCAGGAGACTTGATTTCATTCACTTTACACACTAATAGCCTTTAAGTAGGAACATGAAGTGATAACATTTGCCAATGACACAATCTTGTGGGGAGCGAATTAACATGAAGCCAAAAGATAATAAAATTCAAAATGACCGGAATAGACTAGTAAAGTGAGTAAATAAGTAGCTTATGGAATCTAGTTCAGAGAAACTGAAGGTAGAGAGGTTCACACAGCTACCCGGTGTCCTGCACACAGGAATTTTCTCCTACCTATGGCAGGTGGACCATTGACAAACTTGAAATGTAAGAAGACACGGCTTGGGAGTTTAATCTCCAGCCACACCAGAAGCAGAGTGGGAAATGCCATCATAAATCCCAAGTGACTGCTCTTACACATGCAAAGGCTTGTTGTGAAATACCTGGACACTTGGAAGAAGCTCTTGAATTAGTTCCTAAGTAGAGACATGGTTGTAAGTTTTCTTACAACAAATGTATTTTCAGTGGATAGAGATCCCCATCCACGCACAGTTCAGAGACCATTCCTTGTGCAGGGTGTACTGCTCTGGAGAAGGATATAGTAATTATATCCTTTACTGTTATGGTGAAGACCCTAACAGACCTAACACTGGATACAGTTTGAAATATTTCATAATGTGTGTTTAATGACAGCTACATGTAAATCCATTCACATTCCATCATTGCTCAGATTTTCTAATTACAAATTGACAGTTGGTTTTGCGTTTTTAATTTCAAAGCTGCTATCTACTCTCTTTTTTTTTTAAACTGCCATACAGTAAGATTGAGAAATTGAGTTGGCTAGGACTGCTGAGTAACCCCATGAACTAATGAAGTAAACATTTGCAACCACTGTGACATGGAAATCATCCAGCTCTCCCTGGTGTACACCTGCAGAAACCTGTGATTCACCTCTGAGTCACTCTGCAAATGTTAGCAGGGCAAAGCTGACAGCCGTGTAGAGGGCTCACTCTGCTGCCAGTTTTCTCCTTCTCTCTTGGAATAATGACATTAATGATGCTTCCAAATGGCTCACGGGGTTGCAAAATGAGGATCTAAAAATCCATGCAGCAGCTTGATTTCCTAATAGGGTGTATTAAGTAGGACATTGCATGTTTTACAGCCTGAAGTTGATTAGACAATAAGACTTAAAATATGTAGCTAAAGTGGTTAGAAAAATAGGTTTTGGAAGCTCAGATCAAAGCTTTACAGGGGGGTGATTAGATAAATAAAAAGTTTAATCCTAACTGAGCAAATAATTGCACATCCTCTGAAAAGAACAGTTCATATGGATTGATCAAATGTGAGTCACTCCAGGCACAGATGTCTTTCTAAGAATATTCCATTTAATTTTCTTAATGTATACCAAAAGTAAAGAGATACTGGTGCTAATCAGTGAATGCTCATTTGAATAAGGAAAGGGTCTTTAAAAATAATGGAGAATGTAAAAAAACCCCAAACCAAGTAATCACCAAAAAAAAATTATTTCATTCATGTTGTCTAACAGGGATAATTTCCTCTTTAGCAGTGATTTACCCCACTCATTACAAGATGTGGGCTTTCTGTTCCTCGGTGTATACTAGAAACTCATAGAACATGCTCAAACCTTAAGAGAAATGCAACTCTTGTTGCAGACTTCATTCCTTTGTACTTTTCTTTGGAAACATCAGTCTTGGGAGACTGGTAAGAATCTTAGAAGCCCAAAATTAGTACTAGAAGGTTCTTACTGTGCAGGACTGTCTGCTTAGGTAAGGAATGGAGTTTCAGGACAAAGTATAACAGACTGGAGGTGAAGAAGGTGTCTGTAGTGGGGAATCCCATTCCCTGGGAACAGATGTTTTGGAAAACCTTTCCCCTTCCTGCCTTTGGCATTGGGTTTTGTTAACCTACCTGCAAGCCCCTCTCCTCTGAAGGGTGTGTGTATAGGAAGGCTGCATTAATGCTACAGATAGCCTTACAGTGAAATTCTGCCCTTCAAGATTTTGGTGTCTGTTCCATTTATTGCAACAAAGCTGGAATTTTACCTTTGCTGTTTCTCAAGGAGAAAGAATAATAGCAGGGAGCTTGGCTTCTTCAATCCAGTCCTCAGACCTCCTTCTCATGCAGGCAGTGCTGATGGAGTGAAGCTGGGTAACAAGTAAGAAGTAAGTCAGAATTAACAAAAAAAAGGTTATGCAAAAAGTATCCTAAGATCTTTTAGAAATGAACTCTGTGCACAATCCTGAGACATGCAGCACTGTCATATTAAAGGTGTCATACAAATGTTGGATATCTCACTGACTGGAATATATTCCTTATTCAAACAAGTAACACTTGTGTTTTGCTTTACTTCACTTTTTGAATACTAAGCTGTTAAATAGGGGGGAAATGCAGCCTGCTCCTGTGTTCCCCTCTATGATGTCTTCTACGTCTCTGCAGATTGCAGCAGGCATCTTCTCAAAGCTTCCAACAAACTGACAGTGGTAGGACTGGCATATCCATTGGAAGGTTAGAGCTGGTAATAAAATAATGACTATTGAATTTCACTTTAATGAGAGCCTTGGAACCATGACTAAATCTGCTTGTTCTTAATAACAGAGGATACCTGACCTTCTGTCTCGTGCTCTTTTATTTCATGTAATACCTAATTTCTGAAGGCAGCTGATATTTTCTCACTGCTCCCTCCCTCTCACTCTCCCTCTTCCACCCTCATGTCAGGCATTCATATACTTGAATTTGGCATTAACTGAAATCTAATATGAGGGAAGCAGTTCAGAAATTGTCTTGCTGAGGCGTTGTGTAGGTTTTGGTATGTCTTTGGCATCAGTGTCATGATTACCAACTCTAGGATAACTGGCTAGGCCATCCGAGCCATGGTTTGTGAACACCTTTCCTATAAACTTCACAGTTAATGTAGAAATATTCCTGATATAAAAAAAAATGAATTTTATAATTCAGACTTTGGGAACCATTTGTGATGTCCAGTAGCATGGAGAGGAGATAAATAATGAACAAAATGTGAGTGAAATTCCCACTTAGTGGATTTCCAATCTTTGTATTCAGTTTTAACTACTTTCCTTGTCGTTTAGTCCTTATGCTCACATTTAATGTCTACCTCTTTCTTCCTGTAACTTATATTATCTTTATAAGTTGAGTAACAATCTTGGGCTGGAGAACCAAAGGCTCTGTAGTGAGTTTGTGATGAAAACAATTTGCTCTGTGATTCAGACTGAGGGGCACATTCTATTCTGACAAGTGGAGAAACTTTACTTTATCCAACAGTAATTTGCTTTTGTAGTTGATTAACACTTCCATTTGTGATGTGTCCTTAAAATTGTTATTTTCTTATTCTCACCTCTGAAATTCTCTTTCACTAGGGTGATGTAAACATTTGATGTGTGTTCATATAGGAAAGAGCTTGGTCTTATGTACAGAAGGGATGAAGGGCGTGAAGCACCTCAAGGTAGCTGCCTAGTACTTCAGAAAATCAGACACATAATGTATTAGCAATTTTTCCTTGCAGCTGGGAAATAAATTTTTAGCTTCGTATTTCTAAAAGAAAAAATTACTGGTTCTGATTGAAGTACCTAGCAGTGTAAATAATTAAAGCAAACATTTCCATACACTTCCATAATTTTCATCTATTATATTTTGAACTTCAGGAAACTGATATTTCCAAAAATGTGGAAGGATAACATTTGTTCTTTTATTTATTCCAATCAACACCTAGAAAATGCATGAAAAATAATAAACTGACATTCAGGAAATGGAAAAGAATTAAATTCAGATCATGTAGTAAGTGTTTACATGAGACAAGGCAGCTACTGGAAATGTATCAGAGGAAGACTATTGAGTTGTCATTTTACCTGTGGGGAGGAATCTCCCAACACCCCCTTTTTGGTGTAAACCTGCTTCTGTGAAAGGGGAGGGTTGTTCTGATTGCCTTGAATCTGGTTTAAATCATGTTTGTCCAAAACATGTGAGTTGAAATGTAAATAAACCTATTTCTTTTCTCTGTCATACCTTCACTGTGTTTGTACCTCATATCTTACTCCCACTTGCTCTAGATTTACGCCTGTGCTACTGAGTTAAGGCAACAGGTAGCATATAGATTTCAAACTTATTTTATAAAGAATGCAGTGAAAGACTTTATTGAAGATCAACTTGAGGTCTGGTTGTTGTTATTCTTCACTTTTGGTTCATATTTAGGAGAGGTGAATTGAGCATGGTAATTAAATCAGCTTCAGGAGGATGCAACATATTAACTTGCTTTAGTTGCTCATTGATATAACAACTATTGTTCAGAAGAGGCTTATTTCATTACTACCCTTGACTGCAATTTTTTAATTTTTTCTATTAGATGAAAACCACTTTGTATGGGGAGGGTGTATAAAATGCAAAGGAAATAGGGATTTAGCAGTGTCCAATCAGCAGTTAATTAGTTATGTATGTGACAGCCTCAGTGTAGCCCTACTAATCCCCTCTTTGTGACTTCAGTATAGAGTAAGGCTCAGACCTGGGTAAAAGTCAGCAACACTGGCAGAGTTCTGTGAAATGTACACAAAGCTGCATTTGCTAAGTATCTCTTCATGGGAATATTCCACAAAGCTCCAAAAAACCACATGTGTTCCTAGCGTCCACTGTCATTAGGCTGCAGTATGATGAAATTCTTATCAATTTCAGAATTTAGCAACGGAACTTTCTGTTAACATAGGAATTGACCTTAAAAAATAAATTCAGCATACTGTGAAGAAAAGAGCTGCTTGGGTGTTTTTTTGCAAAACCAACAACTGCCTCATGAAACAGTGTAATCCTTGAGAGGAAAGTTACCCTGTCCTCAGGATGCTTACCTGGAATCAAGGAAGGTACAGCCTTATTGATGGGACTTTGGGCAGCTCTCTTGGTCTCACCATATTTTAGTTTCCCTCCTATAAACTGGTAATTACAATATTCCTTTCTTTGCTGGGGTGTTGGGATGTGCTCAGATATATGCTAGTGTCCATATAAGCTAGACAGGCAGTAGTGAATTTCCTAAAATCTGATATGAAAATGCCCTCTTGTGCAATATTTCCCAAGCCCTCTGTTTTATTGATGGCAATCAGACATCTAATTTGGGGATGTAAAGGCAGGTAAGAGTAATGCTGGAACTGAACATGCAGTTTAGGAGTCTGGTTTAGAGGTTTGCTTCTGTCCCTTTCCTGCATCTTCCAAGCTCCACTTGACTAGGCAGCTCTTAATTTATTCTTCCTTCTCAGCCTCTCTTCCTCCCATGATGGGTGTGCAGGGCTCAGGCTCCTGTAAAGGACTGCCACAGGACATGACAACTGTGGTGTGAAACGTTTTCACCCCACTGCAGGAGCAGCTCCACGTTCCGGTTAGCCAAACTCAAGCCTGTAATGTTTGGACTTGGTCCAGTGAACTGAAGCAAGTTGGTTTCAAGCAGCTTCACGTATTTTCCCAAAGAGTTTTCTCAAGCGTATTATCTACTGGTGCATTGTGTTTAGTGGTTAGCCTCAAAGAAATGGGTTACTAATGTATTCAGGTCATTCTTTTCTTTACAATAAGACCTGTGCCATTAAGTAGGTTCATATGACCTACAAATGAGACAATAAAGACCTGAACCCAGTCACAGCCATAACTTCAAACACACCTTCCGTGCAGCAGTGCTGGCTTCTCTGGGTGACTGGGCAAAATGGTGAAGTTGTCCAGCTCTGCACTGGATCTCAGGCTATTTTTGGGTAAATAAGTGTCCACACTGCCAAATCATCACTAGGCCAAGTATGTTCTAGTTAGAGACTCTGGGAAAAGGATCAAGACATGGAGCCAGTCTAATGGTCTCCTCAGACCCAGAGCTTGCCTGGGTGAGCCAGGGTTTTCTTTGGGAGGCACTGAGGTTGTTTGTTTTCCCAGTAATAGCTGGAAGGCCAAGTTGTGGAACTGGGGGAGCTTGGTGCTGTATAAGTATAGATCACTTTGGTTTCTTATATTCTGTGACTTATGCAATGCAAGTACTAAAGATTGATCTGTGTAAAAAGCAGAAGACATCTCTTTTTCCTGAAATATCTGAGAACTGAAACTTCTTGTAAATATAATTCAGTCTTGGCCTAATTATTTTTAAATGCTGCCTGTGCAGGAGAAAAAAGGTGTCAGCTTTTACAATCTTATTCATTCCATCAATGTAAAAGCTTTTTATTTGGCTTCAAAGTGAGTCTGCTACTTCGCAACAAAATTTCATTATGTCCCAGCTGAGTTCTGTTTAATGGAATTAAATTTCACCTTTTCTAATTATCTTTTGGAACAGACAATCTTTACAGAATAATTAGTAATAGAAGTACACAATGGATCATTGTCTTTATAACTTGCAAAGAAATTCTAGATGCTGTACTAAATCTTGAGGTATGATCTCACAAAATGTAAAATATCTCACCCCCTTCCTCCTAAATTATACAACATTCAACATAATCAACATAATTTCGGCACAATGGGTGATAATTTTGCTTCTTTGAGATGACCAGCTTTAAGTTGCTTTTAAAGAATAACTTTCCTGATCCCAATCTAATTAAGCAAGACTAGAGATAGCTGATCTTTTTGTCTTCAATTAATTTTCAAGATTTCTAAATGAATGACTTAATATTCTTTCATGAAGGAGATAAAAACAACTGTATGTTTCCTTATCAAGCCTCCAATTTTCCTTAAGGGGTCATTTATATTGTGGCATTGTTTTAAAATGCTGCCTTCCAATTCTGCTAAAATGAAGTTAGTAGCCAGCCAAGTACAGGATTTAAAAAGGTAGCTACCCCTGCACTGAATGAACACATACATTCATAAATTAAAACAAATAATCCTGGCACAGGTAAGAGTAATTTGGAATACATCACTTCTTCCTCTCTGGCTTTTCCAAATGTTCTAAAAATTATTACCTATTCCTCAATTATACTCCAAAACCAGGGAGAAATACCTTCATGAAAATAAAATTAATTTTATATCAAAATAGGCTGTTTCTTTAAGAATCAAGGTTGAAACTAACCTTCCATCAATTTAAAATTTGCCACAAAACTGGGAGAAAAAAGGAAAACGTACAAGAAAAATGGGCAGAGTCCTCCTTGGACTGCTAGTCCTTATAATTTAATTTGTTGAGAATTTAAAATTACATTAATTGTGCTTAAATAACTGACATTATTTGACACTGCAACAACAGAGCAACGGAAATGAGTGATGAACACACAAAAGACTTTTGTTATCTTTGTTTGTCTGCCTGAATAAATCTCAACAAGTAGTTCAAAGATTTAAATTTATAGCATACTTAATCGTCATTAGACGGCCAATCCTATTGACTCTAAACTGCATTTCACTGATATTGAATAGTTTCGACATCTGCTTCAGTTTGACTCATCAAGAATTTTTGAATCCCTGAAATTATGTAAAGAGAAGTCATAAAGAAGGACTGTACCCAGTGTTATGTTACATGTATGTTTTTTAAACGTTGTGTATTTTCCTTTATCTTTCAAAAGGTGTTCTTTTATATTATTTCAATACCACAGTGCTCTTCAGAAATACAACCTATCATGAGAACAACTAATAATTTTGATTTGGAAAGTAATTAACACTCTTGGGACTTACCTTACTTGCAAAAATTCATGCATTTTTAGTTCATAATACCACTCGTCTGAGAAAAGCAAGATTGAACTTCCCCATTTGCCAAAGGGGCAGCACCTCCTGATCCAAAAGTGCCATGGATTGCAGTGCAAAGTACCCCTTTAAAACAAAATAAGTTGGCTTAAACCAGTCCTAATTACATGTCTGATTATGCAGTGAGATATGTAGACACATTGTTGGACTTTGCTATCAGATTGACGTATTAATTCCTTTGTATAACCACGTACCTATAATTGCACAGGAAAAAAGTTTAGTATGTACTGCCTGGCAGAAAAACCCTCTTACAACCTGTGTCTGAGGTGGAGGGAAAAGCCACACTCCAAGCCCTTTTCAAGACCTCTCAATAACTACTTCCTTTTATGAAAAATCTCAAAAAATATACTAAAGAACTGCAAACTCTAGAGTGAAACAAAATATGTGTTCTATTTGCTAAAACCAGTCAATTTAATTTAATTGAAATTATTTATAAATTTATATTGAATTTTCACAGCTCTTTGCATTGAAAAGAATTAATAAAATTGGATTACTGGCAACATTTATTTTCACAATATTATATTTAAACAGCTTGAAGGGGGTTTGCTTATTTTTGGGTTTTGCATTTGAAGTTATGAAACGTTTTCTTTAACATTGAACTAAATTTGGTGTAAAATAGCTGGGGTTTTGTGAGAAAATGGGGTAATTTTAATTTGAAGTAATTAGTTTCTTCTCTTCCCCACCCTTTCAGTCTGTTAGCTAACCAATCATTTGTTAAAATAGTCCTATGTAGTATGTACCAAGCACCAATGAGTACAACAAATGTCATATCCATTAACACAAAATAGAGGTAGTGACAGAAGTCCTCAGTCAGGAAGCTATTCAGATTGTCCTTCTTGCCATGCCTGCTGGTATGGAAATGATGGAGCCAGTGCATCACTGTAACAGGAATGAGAAGAACAAGTTCAGGATTTTTACCAAATTCCATTATTCCTGACAAATCTGAAATAAAGAGGTTAGGCCTTTCAGTTCCTGGGAGAGTGGGAGATTTTGTTATGATATGCTTACTTTTGATGGGCCAAAATCTCCTGAAATAAGCAACTTCCAGCATCTGCGAGTGAAGCAGAACTGGGACCTTAACCCTTGATCTTTGTATTGGCATTTGAAAGGATTTCCCTTTGAACAGCACAACTGAAGGCCCAGCTGGATGCTGAGCAATCATTTCCTACTGATGGTGTGAATAAATAAGTAAAATGTAACGCTGGAGCAAAAAAAATACTAGCTGGTCCCAGGGATTCATGGCTATCTCGTTATTTAATTTGTTGTACGCGACTAAGGATGTGCTGGAGTGCCTGATGTCTTTGCCATGCTTTAAAAAGTCAAGAGCACTAGTGCCTTCTTTTGAGTGTAGCAGTGTGCTATTAAGCTGATAGGATCAGTAAACTTCCTAAAGCTTGCAGGATGAATTGGTGTTTTTCAAAGACTTGTTTAGGAAAACAAGGGAAGCAGATGTTCATAGTCTTTTAAGCAGAGGGGAAAAAGAGAGGAGAAGGAGAGAAAACTCTCAACAAGGGATTATTCCTTTGTCAATTCCATTCCAACAAGAAAAGAGAATGTGCACTGATGTTGTTTTGCTTTTGTTTAAATACGTGTTTGTGCTACCCTTGGTGAGAGGAGGGAAGAAAATTTGTCATGTCAGTAGGATGTAACAACCAATGGATTACTTATAAACAGATCAGTTACACATAGAAGCTGGATTACAGTTTCAGTTCAGATACTTCAGTCTTCTCATACAGGAGAAACATCACTGACAGATGATTACTGATGAGTGTAGTGATGAAAAAGAACGAGTCCTTGGTAGGGTGAGATTTTTCTTTGTTTTGCTTAACATAAAAATTTCCTTGGCAATAATGTATCTGTCTGACTGTCAAGAGGCATTTCTTCCATGGTGTTTTGATTTGAGAACTCTTGGTTTTATTCCTTTTAGCTAGAGAGATAAAAGGACCCTACAGATGCTTGTTTCTCTGAGAAGAGCAGGTAAAATTTATGAGACAGTCAAGTCCCATTCTTTATTCCCATGAACATCCAAAAACTGATGGAAATTTGCATGGCATAGGGACATACATTAATTTCTAAAAGACTTTCTATTAGCATAGCTTCAAAGAATCATAATATTAGTCCAAAATTAATCTATAATGTTTTATAACTTCTTTTTTAATTAATTATTTTCTCTCTTGAGAGGGACATTTTCTGTCTTATCAGAAAGATAAGCAAAATGGAGGTGTAGTGAAGAACTAGTGATGCCATGAGAAGAAATTAGCAGGAATTGGCCATGATTGGTCAGGCTTAACATGATAAGACTCATCATCAGAAAAACTTTTCCCTATGGGGAAAATGGACTAATACGTATTTTTAAATGCATCTTGACTGGTTTATATAAGAGGCTTCTACAATGATAGCAGGAAACTCTATTTGAAGATCCAGGGTGGCATTTCCAGGTCAGTTTTCAAAATCTGTTTGGCTTCCACTTTATTTTCAGTCCCCACAAGCACGTTTGTAGATGAACTCTATCAGCGCAAATGCTCACAGAGCAAACAGTGGGCTCCAACAGTTGCATGTTTCTGAAAATAATTGTGGACTCCTTACTTAAGTATCAGAGAATATGCCTCGCATTGCATAAGAATATATATTTTATATATATATATAAAAATAAAAATCAGCATAACTCTTGGACAAGACACAAAGTAGGCTGGACTTCAGGTTTCATTCACTGTGAGAGTTTCTGTGTAACCAAAGGTGTTGTGCAGAGTTTTTCTCGCGGAGCGATGTCAGCTCACAAAACTGTTGGCCACCTATTCTTGATCCAGGTTTTCCCCTCAATCCTGTTGGCATGGCAGTTTATGAGAGTGTGTTGTGGGTGAGAAGGCAGCATGCTCAGACACAGATCTTGCCAGATTAAAAATAATCAGGATAATAGAGAGTGAGAGAGATTTTAATTGGAGACCCACTCCCGAGTTAGTTTTTTGTTGTGATGTCCCAACAGTAGGCAGCACAGGGCTTGGAGGAGATGGTGGCAGTAGGGTCTGTGGGTGACTAGGAAACAATGCAGAGACATTTTGTTTGCAATTTATTTCTCTTAATCACTTGGATTTGCAATGGAATTGACTTGAGGTCTCAGGCTGTACTGTGCCAGTGCTTTTGAACTCCTATTAATCTCCCAAGTGAGACCTCTTGGGACTCTTTGCCCTTGTGTATCTCATGCAGAAATATTTGTCCTTAACCTGATTCAATGCTCTGAGAGAAGTATGGGAAGACTCCTTCTGGTTAAAAAAGGAACTTGTAGCAGCATTTATGTTCTGGATACTCTTTCTTATGGGACTGTAGTGTTCAGTGCCTGGTTCTTTGCTGCCTGATGTCTTGTGTTGCTATTAGTTTATACCGGCACTGGTACATAAAACTGTGCTCTGTGATTTGGAGGCATTTCATACTCTCTCATCACAGGTACAGATGTCTGCACAAGGGGCAGAGCAATGAAGGGGGTTTAACCCAGTGTAAGGACATTTGTACAAGTTGGGATGCTTAGGAGCAGAGAAGAATCCTCTGAGTCTTAAAGGGGAGGATATTAACTTATTTTAAGTAAGCACTATAGATATTTACAGATATAAATATGTTTACAGATGTTTAATTTTCCTCTTGAAGGAAACCTTTCCTGTTTTGCACAAGTGATTGCCAAAAAAAAAAAATAATTCTGTCTATAGTGTTGGGTTTTTTTCCCTTGCTTTATCTATACTGCCAACAGGCAATTGGCATAAGCACATACTGGAATTAAAATTGAGACTGTGCAGTAGAAGAGTTGAGATGTATTAGATTTAGGGCTAGATTCTGACACATTTTCTCTAGTAGGTAAATTGTTGTTTGCTCTGTGAGTAACTGAAAAAGCAGGATCTACAAAAAAAGTACACCTTTCAGAAATCCCCAACAATTGCTAATGTTTATATTTCTGCAGTCATGTCTCTGTATAGCTCAAATCCCATCTAAAAATTCCTTTCTTTTTAGTTTTGTTCAAAAAGGAGAATTTCACAGAATTGTAAGTGGTTTTGAATCCAAGAGATTTTTTCGCTCTAAAACCCTGAAGAGCCTATTATGCTACTGCCCTGTCTAAAGCAATGTAAAGTGAAGCTGTTCCAGTATGAGTAATGATGTGTCAGACTAATTGTTTTGACTAGCTGGGCATCCTCTGAGCTCGCTGGATCATGAATACAGCAGTTACATCAGGTTTCATGTCCCTGCACTCTGAATGCAAGAGTTGCTTCTAACTGTTGCTTTTATATCATTTTACTTTGCACCTTTTGTGTTACATTTTTGTTCTTCCTCAGTGTTTGTCAACATCATATTTAAAAATACCACAGAAGCACCAAGTGCTATACAATCAATGCCTAACATTTAAAGAACACTATTTTGTATGGGACAACCTGCTGTTAGTTTGAATATCAAGTATGCCATTTACATTTTGGTGGATAGTTCAGAAATTTGATGTTTGCCAAATATGAAGTGTTGAAGAACACTTCATGTGCTGGATTAGTTCACTGTTGTGATCTCCTTCACAATGAGGAGCCATCTAATAAAATGTTGTATGCACAAATTTACATGACTGCATTGCGCTATCTTGTAGGTAACAGTTCAAACATGCAGTAAAATAATCTTTAAATTCTTTTATTGTTTTTTATCAGATGGGCAGAAGGTCTTTCAGAAAAGAAAACCAAAAGACAATATTTGCCTCCAGCTTTTAAAAAATATTCATAAAGCAACTGTAGTATATAGAATGAAAAATAGTTGGCCTGAACATATGTGTGTTAACCTATTTTGTGGCAGTTCACAGTGAATTATTTTTACAAAATTACCTGGTAAAAATCACAAGTAAAACTTTGCAATGTTGTGCACAGTAGTAAAAGAATGGAATAAATCTCCATAAAAAGCTGTTGCCAGAAAGTTTGCCTTGCCTAGCAGTGTGACATGTGGATTCCACCAGAGGAGTCCAGTAATCTGTGCAAAAGCTGTGATTTGTGGAAATACCTTTCACATTGTGTTTGCCCTGCAAATGTCCCCTCATCCATGAGTATTGGTAGCCCAGCCCAGAACACCTTGCTGACTGGTACCCCCCACCCTGCATAAAACGTAATAAACAGAGTTGATAGTGGTGAGATTTGGTACAAAATAAGGAGCTTTAATTAATTTTAAATGGTGCTTTTCAGAGTGTCAAAAGCTCAGCCCACTGAAGTGGAAAAGGGGGTTAGAGTGGCTAGAGCCTGGCAACACAGCTAATCTAGGCACTCCCAAGCAAGCTCATTTCAAATGCTTACATCAGTCCATCGGCATCCCGAGGTAGAGCGGCCTGGGGACAGCCGAGGGAACGGGCCACAGCGCAGACAGACCTGCCAGTGCGAAGTTAAGGGTCTGTGGCAGCTCCTGTGACAAGAGCGCATTGTCACAGCGCGGGGCCTGCGCTCTCGGGTTGTTTGCGCTCTGGGCATTTGGAAGGAACCCAGACAAACTGGGGGATTGATGCTTGGTGCACACAAAACCAAGCTGATGGAGATGGAGGCTGTAGGAATACATACATGGATTAGATACAAAACTGTGGATCATGCTTTCAGTCGTCATAAATCAGGGCATTTGGGTTTTTTGCTGCCCCAAGGCATTTAGATAGTAATTTTGAAATCAGTAGTTACCCAATACTTTATAAGAGAGAGGGACTGTGCCCATGCAGGTATTCAGTTTCAATATTCCAGTGCACGAAGTAAAACGTGTTTTGAGTAGTTATTTTTTAATTGTTTAAAAGGTAAACTAATTTTTTTTTTTTTTAACTTACTCTATAGAGAACTTGTTCTTCTAGGCATCATTCTGGTATCTGTTTTCTAAAGGCTAGTTGTTATGAACACAAATATCATTAACTAAGGTATCAATTTTCTTTTTTATTTTATATTTTTTGTTTTCTTTTTAACAGTAGCTAAGTTGTGCTTGTCTACCCAGTCTTGTTTCTCTTTAAATCAGTGGTAGAACTCCTATTGAATTCTACAGTATCACACAAGGTAAATCAGTAGTTAATAAACGTTAGACAAAAAAGTCTAGAATATGAGCTTGGTGCCAAATGAGTGTGCAAGACTTCAGCTAAAAAACTGTCTAAAACTCTAGCATTACCAAGCCTCTGGTAATGCCCCTTAAAATTAAACTGGCACTTCATAGTAAGTTCTTATTCATTCATTATTTACAAAGTAGAAAAAAGAAAACCTCAGCACTATTTGCTGAGTACCAGTCAGATGATCCACAGACAACAGAAGCTTGCAAAGTTTTAATAAGGTAGATAATTCCTTCTTATAAAAGTAATCACTCGTCTCAGCCACTTGAGCAGAGCAGCTTCAAACTTGTCTTCCTAACTTCTGCACAAAGTGATTTTCTACAGTTTTCAGTTGTATCCTCAGCTATGTTCATGTCCCATTTTGTATCTCAAGTTTGATCCATTGAAGAGATTTAATGTGGTCTTGTTTCTAGAAAGCACATAAGCCTAAAAGGGGGCTACTTGTATTCCTAAAAAGTCCATACCTTGGTGCTGCCTTAAGTGGATCCACCATCTTTTCTCTGCTTCTTGTGGAATGAGGAGGCAGTATGTAGTTTCAAAGTCTACTTACTGTCCTTATGAACTGTAGCAAGCTCTCTAGAGCAGCCATTCATATTTCATTTGTTTGTGACACACACCCCCTTGCAAAAAAACCAACCAAACACAAAAAAGAAACAAACCCCCCACCAAACAAACAAACAAACAAAAAACCAAAACCACCAACAACAAAACAAAAACTAACCCCCCAACCAACCAAACAAACAAAACCCCAGTACCAACAAAACAAGAACTAAACCCCCTCAAAACTTCAGAATTTTCAGAAGGCGGCAATTCATTATTTCACTGACAAGGATGCTCCTGAGTGTTTATCTCCTATGTGCATCATGCTGATGGCAGTATGGGAAGTGATGCTGACCTTGGGCATGACTGACTTGTGCCAACAGGCTTGTTTCTGCTTAGGGCTAACACAGTCCCAAAGGAGCTTCTACTGAGTCTTGAGGAGTCCTCCCCAGCTCCTGTGTTGGGATCATGTTTGCATGCTCATCTGGCAATATATTATCCATAACGTGCAGAAGTTGAGTCCAGGCAGTCCTTCTGAAGCTGCAGTACCTCCTGAGGTCCTACCAGGGAGTGTAATTAGGATCTATAAAGTAGACTTCCCACTGGCCCTGTGCCTTGACTTGACCAAATCCTGCATTTTACAGTCTGTGAACTTCTGTCTCATGTGCAATGACTTAGGGGCAACTCCCTTCTGCATAACATCTCTCTTCTGCCTGTAGCAATCTCTGCTCATTTAGGGATTTTGTCTGGTTGATGCATTGCCAGACTCCCTGTGACCGTGTACATATTGCGTAAGAGATAAGAGCAAATTTTGTTATGTGTAATTAATGGAACAATTTTATCCTAATATGCATTGTTTCTTATTAACTTCTTCCAGATTTAATTGTTTACTAAATAATAGACAGAAAACTTTGGCTCAGAGATTGGCTTTAACCAAAAGCTTTCAAGGGGACCAGATATCTGTTGAGGTAGATTTTGGCATAAAGGATAAACATTCCCTAAGAAATATGTTGACTCAAGTTTTTGTTTGCTCATGGTCTGTCTTGAAAGTATAAGGTTTGCTTCTGTGATATGATACCTTTACTGGGAAAACTCATCTCCTCATGGCTATATTCTGGCACTCTACCATAGTTTGTCTTCTTTTGTAATTAAATGTTTTTGGCCAAGTTGTGTCAGAAGAAATTTCATTGTCTTAGGGTAACTCTTTATCTGAGGAGATCAAGACTAGGCTGTGTATTAAACAGATTTAATCTGTATTCTAGATCCACACTACACAAAAATAGACCATTGTTACAGTTCCTCTGTGTCGGTGCTGTGAAGGCGTAACAGGAATTATCGCAAACCCAGGCTGAATGAAATCTGTACTGAGTAGCCACAGTATAAAATGTGTGGTATTTTTAGCATTCATTCACATCATAAAGTGACAGAGCAGTCGCTAGGAATTATAGCAGACTCTGGAAACCTATTGCTTACATGAAAACATGTTAAATCGGAAAATGTCCACAGACCTATTGCATCAATTCAGCTTTTGCTGCTAACATCAGTTGTCTCACCTTTGTTTTCAAATCTATCCTTCATTTCCCTAATGCACCTAATATAATGATGTTAAAAAGAAAACGTTTATGTATCTTCCTTTTTCCTTTTTTTTTCATGTGTTTGCCCTTGACTGGGAGAATTTTGAGCATAAGCGCATTCCAGTCTTTTAATGAGTGCCAGGAAAAGGGACAGTCTCAGGGCTAAAACACACTATTGGAGAATGAACAGACAGAGGTCTGATACTGGCCAGGCTCTGGCACAAATTTGAGGCACGTAATTTTTTGTTTCCATGACTCAAAAAAAAAAAAAAAAGGTGTGTGTGGGTGTCTTAGATCAGAGGCTCGAAGTGAGGATGTTTTCTGCATGTCTGGAGGTTCATTCAAAATTTTCACAGACACTCCAAATCCTTGCAAGTGGCAGTTAGGAAGGGATGCTTTTTCTATGGGATTTCTTTTACAGTAAGGTTGTACTTTAAATATGTATGTATTATTTAGAGCAGAACTTTAAGTTTTTGCTAAGGTAAGGTATTTTACTTTCTTACTTTAGAGACACAAATGAAAAGGGAAGAATGGAGGACAGGAAATGAAAGTATCTTTTATCCCTGGGATTAGTTTATTTTTAAATTTCATAGAGTGATTTGACTTGCTATTTATTTTATCAAGTGTAGCTCGTTCATCAGAGGTGGTTCTGCATCGTAGAAGTCCGTGCACTATTCCACTCAGATAATTGAGATAATTAAATCACAGTGAGATAATTTTATCTTCATTTTAATTCTGTGCATCACTCAGGGATCTTAATTTAACAACACGTTCAGATGAAAGGTTTCTTACTTGAGATATCTGTGGTGATGTAAGGAATAAGAACCATTTCAGGATTTTGTCTTCATTTGCTTGCACAACACAAATGCTTTTCCAGGGGTTGGCAATAGCAAAGCTGATACCTGGGAGCACTGTGTGCTCTAGATATTCAAGTCTCTGGATGGTCTGGACAAAGAAGTAAAGCTCTGTTAGCTCAGGGGTGTATGTAACTCTATCACAGCTGGTTCTACCACTGGAGCGTGACAAAGTTGTACTGGGTTCAAGTGGGCAACTGGTTTTTGCATTTTGAAGTAACACAAATGCAATTTATCTGTGTGCATGTGACTTTCTGTAGTATTTAGATATTCTGTCATGTTCTAAAAAGGTGAGAGAAAAGTGGAGAAAAGAAATGGGGGTGTTAAGTGACACATCAGCAACTCTAGATGTCTTATAATTTCAATCTATACATTAATTCTGGTAAGAGAGGCAATTTTATGCACGAGTGCAAAACTTATGCAACAGAATGTATTTTGTCATTAACCGAGTGGACAATTTTGTCACTATGAGCAATTTTTGCTAAAAATAAATAAATCCATTTTGTAACTAAATGCATTTATTTAGAAACAAGGGACGTCTGTCTGATTGGGAGGGAGTGGGTGTTTTGAGAAAGAGGTGGCCTGTGATTCAGAACTCCTTAGATCTATTCTTGGTTCTGCTTCTGAATCATTATTGGTTGGATTTTGAATCAGTGGAAAATGGGCCAAACTTTCTATGGCCTATAATGAATCACATCAAAGTAAAAGTCATGATTTAGGCAAAGAATTTCTTAACCTGTCTTGAATACTAGAACACAAGAATTCTGGTGCAAGAAACAGGATGTACTACTTCTCCACTCCCTTCCCTTTGACTGCCTGATTCTGGGCATGCAGTGCACCTTCCATATTTGGCCAGTTTTATTTCCTATTGCTCAATCAACATAAAAGTTTTTTTCTAAAATCTGAGACTCTATATGTACCATGAATAGCAACACATATTTAGAGAGTATGCCCAGAACTACTTTTCTTTATTTTTATTTTTGAGGGAGCAATTCTGAAGCTGATGATGTCCATTTTTGTATTAAAATTCTGATCATATTTTTGTTAAAAATAAAAGACTTAATCATCTTTTTTTATAGTTATGAGGCTTTTTAGACAACTAAAATATTTCATGGGTAGAGAAGAAAGTAGTAATTCTTTATAATCATGAAGTCTCTTATCCTCTTTGACTGCAGCCATGTTCACTTCATTTCAGATCACAGAAAACAGAACCTCCCCAGGTTATCAAATCCAGTTCCCAGTGTTAGCTGGAAATCATAAAATTAAATAATAGGAAAAATTCAGAGTCTATTATCACAGTCCCCAGTATGTTTCCATACCAAATTTCTGACCTGGAGTGAAAACCCAGAGCCAGAACTATAATGTTTTGCTGCAAAAGAACAGCAACAAAAAAAATTAAGCTTATCTAATGTCTTAGCTTTTTGCAATAGGAAAGAGTAAAGCTTTCAGATAAAGCACTTTTTGGCAAATTTACCTGTTTTGGGTGTTCTTCCCAGAGCAAGAAGGATGTGAGATAACTAGAGGGCAATCCTATTTCCAGAGTGCACCAAGAGCCTGCCTTCAGCAGCAAAGCAGTATTGAACATTTACCTTTCATTCCTGAAAATACTTCCAGCGGATGGGGGAGGGTAATTTAATGTGGTATACATCCCATTATTGCAGATGGGATTTGTGTGTGTGTATTTCAATTTAGACTCAACAATATGGAAGCAATTCTCAAAGGGCACCATGTTCTTTTTGCATGTATAGCATAATGCTACTAAACATTTGAATAACTGAATCAATAGAATGTATAAATAGATATCTCCTTTACCCATCTGCACAGCTACAATGTGTTTAATGTATTAATTAAAACTTTCAGGGAAAAGAAAAATGAAGCTTGAACACTAATCTGAAAACATTCTTTTTTAACATGTCAGGAGTGTACTGTACAAAACGACTTCCTTAACAACTTAATAAGTAAGTGAGAAATGTTGCAGCAGGTAGTGGATCTTCAGTGATAACAGTTATTGCAAATGATTGATTAAAAAAAAAGACTTAGTTTAAATCTCTTGACTTGTGAAGACTTAGTTGTTCCCGAGTAAAGGATATAGACGTGATACCTGCTCTGGGTTAGGGGAGAGAGGGACAGGTTAGAACTCCTGCTTTTAGCTCTAACACAAAATCAATCATCTGTTCTTTCAATGAAGAAATGTGAAATAGTAACAGGGACTACACATCTAAACCCTTTCTATGTTCATGTGAGCATACATTTCAAAAGGTGCATTTGAGGTACATTTAATTAGAGTAGTCTAAATGTATTTTGAAATGTTCCAGTATGCTGACTCTTTTTAGTTTCACTTCCCGTGAAATGCTATGCAGTGGGCAAAATTCTTCTTCCCACTAGTGTGAAAATGAGGACACTTCCCTGCTACTGTTGTTATTAAGGTAACTGAGCACAATTTGTCTCAGCGTAGACCTGCAAAACAATTTACTCCTGCACCAGAACGTACTTTCTGTTCTGTGGGAGTTACCATTCAGCAATAACTCTCATGAGCAGCACTGTCTGCCATGAAATAAACTCCTCATCTCATATGTCTACAATTCCCTGGAAGATTTATTTGACAGAGTGCAAATACATTACTAGCCCTTAAAACTTTTCTGCGTGGTTTTGGAGGTCTAGCAATGTATATCCTACATGCCCTAGTTGGTGACCTCTGTTCTCAGTAGATTTTCTAAGATATGACTACTTTCAATTGCAAGTCCCATTTCTGGAACTGAACTTCTCCTCAACTGAGAACCTCAAATGAGGATGTAACAAGCAATAAATGGCGCAGCATACTAATGTAACAGGTAGTGCAAAACATATGAGGTGTCAGGTCACCCTAATATTATTAGGACACAGACTGGACTGTAGTAGACAGCTCTATATTCCATGAGGATTGTGAAGCCCAGGATAATGTGTAAAAGAATGAGATGCTTCTACTGCAGCGGTGCAGAGGAGGTTTAGTCCCAGTAGTTTGCTCTGCTCTTCAGTCTGGACCACAGAACAACGGTCCCTTGCGAGACAATAATTTGAAAAGTCCTCCCCATGTTGTAGTCAGATCACATTAGTGACAAGTGGGGGTGTAGTTGTGGACAGAGGGAGGGAGAGAAGCTTCATACTGTGAAATCCTGCAACATCATTCTTGTTTTGTAAACTAACATGTTTTCTTATCATAGTTGTACTACTTTTTTTTGTTATTTCACCATGCAGTACTCAAATGGTACTATGTAGCACAACTGAGAGCTCTAGTCTGAGTTGGTCCTTGGACACTCCATGCCCAATGCACTCTTATTCAGTCAAAGCTGAATGTCTCTCATTGTGGATATAGTCAGGACTGCCAAATAATATACAGAGAAACCGCATGTCCCTCCCTGTAATGTAGAAGCTTTATGAAAAATCAAGAAATCCCAAGCCCAAAACCTCTAAGCATAAGGAACTTGCAACTGTCTGGAGCTTTTTGAACAAAAATCCCCATTTTCTTGAAACACAAGGGCCATGAACTTCCTTTAAAAACTAATGAACTAAGGTTCTTCTGTAACAAAATAACTTGAAGAGTTGGGAATTTTTGAGGATCTCTAAACAACACAAGACTGTAATCAGTATAAAAGATGAGACAATTCAGGTCTGTATAGGCTAAAAAGGTTTGATCTACTCCTGCTGTTGATACATTGACATTAATTTTGGTGTGACTGTGGTCAACACTAGTAGACATTTGAGTAGTGGTTTATGACAAATACCTATGGATTTTCATATCCATCATCAGGCTGTACAGGGAATGATGTGAAATCCACGCAAAAGAGACGCAGAACATTGTATTTAAACTATTTCTGTGGTGCTCATATCAAACCTTTAGTAAATTATCCAGCTGACTGCATTTTCCTCTACAGTAATCTTTGAAAATTATTTATTTTAGGTATTATATGCCTGGTGATTCCCCATCTGACACAAGTTACTTTAGCATGATATTTTTTTAGTTACTGAAATCTGTATTTTGTTTATAGAACTTTTTAACAAACATTTGTTATAGCTAACAACATTGTTTTTGCCATGGCATATTAAAGATTCAAGACTAAACCTTAAGCTGATGTAAGCTGATGTGACTTCCAGTGAAGTCAATCCTTTTACTTTGTGAACACTTTCAGTCATAGCCAAGAGAAGAATAAGAAAGTCAGTGTAGTCCTTGTACCCATCTTATTGATCAGGCCTGTAATTGCACCAAGAAACAGAATGTTTTTAAAATTCTTTTGTTCGGGCCAGAACAGTTTAAGAAAAATGGATCTATGGCTATGCTCTACTATGTAGAGTGAGTTTCTGTGTATGGAAGGGGGCAGGGTTCGAAGCTAAGTAAAACCATTAATTTTAAAAGGATACTTTAATTGAAACTGAGTAAAAAGTGGAAAATTATTTATCCAAACAAACTTTGTATCCTGTAAAGATGTGGGTACATAAAGCACGCAAGCCTGTTGCTTATTAGATTATTTCAGGCCTTCACAAGCTGTTTGCTTACTCCAATAGCAACTTGTTGATAATAGGAAGCCTTTTGTGAGAAATGGCCCAAAAAACAATGGAAAGCGTCAGATTTAGTAAAGTGTCTAAAGAAAGTCTTAAAATGACACCCACGCTACGAAGGGAAGACCAAATTTGCTTTTTCTGAAGGGAATTTGTGTTTGTCAGGAAGGGCTCCTGGCGGCTTTGTTTCCAGGCCTTGATGTGTGACCAGGAGCCTCCAGGCCTCCCGTCACCCCTGGCCTTGTTCTGCCACCGCGCTGCCCACCCATACCGACACCGCAGGGGGAAGGGTTTCAGAGGAGCCGGAATCAAAAGCGGAGGGAGGAAAAAAAGTGCTTTTCAGGGTCTGATGTGTGGGAATCAAATGAGAGGCCTAGCTGAAATCCGGTCGCCAGGCAACCATAGCGATATGCTGAGGGAATATCATTAAAGTTGGAAACTAAGCAGTCGCTCTGAATTAGCAAACCTGACCGCCGTGTGGATGATGCGCCAGAGCCACCTCAGCCCCCGAGCGCCGTTTCTGCACGTAGAGGGGGGGAAAATAGCAGCTGATTTGTGGAGTTTTTCATAAAAAAAGACAATGGCTGTCCAGACACGGAGTTGGTGGTGAAATATGGTAACTGCCAGGCTTGCAGCTGGCCCTCTGACACAAGATTAATAAGTTGCCGTTTCCTAGCCGACCACAACCTAGTGGGAACTATCCGGCATTTTTCCATGAATTGTGGGTAACAGCCTTCCCGCAAGCTGGCCTACTTTACTGCTCTGCTTTCTGCAGATCACCCAAAGTGCAGTAAACATCTGTGGCTGCAATGAGGTCAGCGGACATGGGGTCCGGCAGCCGCCACCTGAGCTGCCCAGCCCTGTGCACAAACCCCAGGACTGGGATTGACCCACGGTGCATCCACTGGGAAGGCGGCCGTGGCTGCGGGTTAAGCACTTCAGAAAGTTTTGCTGCAACTGGAGCGGGGAGGGGGTGGCGGGGGCCTGGTTCAGAAATGACAATGTGACAAGAGAGCGGGAGCGAACCTATTGAATTAGATTTAGGCTGCGCTGAATATTATCATTGACACGAACAAGCAAAGCTTATCTGCTCTTTCCTTCTTGAAAGGTTGAATGAAATTGAATTGCCAACCTCTGTATTTTACCACCGTTTGGCTGCAGTGGCTCAGAGGCATACATGATCGCTTAAAAGGAAGCCAGGTTGAGTCAAACTGCAAAGCGTATGTATGCATTTTTGACAGCAACATCTCAAACACAGTGTGACATGGCATAACATTTAGAGGTAATTTGATTACAGGCACTGTGTAATGCAAATCAGACTTCCCCAAACATGTTAATTTTTTATCACAATAGCTCACCAACACAGTCAGGTTCAGTTTATTTTAAGGTTTCTTCAAGCTACATTTTATATTATATTAAGACATTGTAATATAATTGTGTGAATTTGCCCACAAATTATAAAGAGCTAAAAGATCAGGGAACCCCCGGGGTTCTGTCTTTCTAGGTTTGATTTTAAATTGTTGATATGATGAAAATCTTTCTTTATAGTACATAGATATTAGAAGAGAATCATTTGAATGTCTCTTTAGGTATTGGAAAGAAAAGTTACAATTCAAATATTCTGGATAGGAAAAAAAAAAGGAATGCATTTGTAAGAGTCTTTAAGCTTCTCTATGATCTATTTATTCACTGAGGGCCACATGTAAGTGAGTTGCAAATAATTTTAGATATTAATTTTTTGGTACATAGGCAGGACCTGTCAGAGTAGCTCTGAATGTAAAAGAGCAAGATTTGATCTTTCTGTTTCTGTGGGTTTTTTTCTGTCCTTCTGTGCACCATTGGTGAAACGGGTTACTTCTTTCTTGTCTCAGTTTCCTCAGTTTTAGACAATAAATTCAGATTCATAAATGAAAAATATCACAAAGAAGCTACATTTGAATGATAATGTCAACCTGGGAAGAATATACTTAAATTTTGAGCTTCTGTTTTTACAAATTGCTTCGTGAAGCAATATTATTCTGATGATTCAAAGCTAATGAAACTTTAAGTGGTGACAGAGTCCTGCTGGTAGGATGTACCTCCCAAGCTGGAGCACAACACAACCCCTCACATCCAATGTCTGTCAGATACCAACCAAAAGACTCAGCATTGGCTGGTGGTTACCAGCAAAATGCTGTATAATTGCTATTGAAAATCAGTTTGAAGTGAGGCAGCACTGAAGTGTCTTACTTGGTGGAATAGGAGAAACTGATGAGAAGTGGAGAGTTGGTCTGACACAGGTAGCTGAAGTTTGATCAACCCAGTGAGTGCAGAATGCAAAACCCACAGTGAAGCAGAGCTGAGCACAACCAGGGAGAAGCCCTGGATGATGAGCACCCCAGGTGACAGCACCAACAGAGTATGTAGTCCTTCACCCTTGCTTAAAAGGCCAGGTATCTTGTCTTGTATCTGTGTTATAGGTGAAAAAAATGTCCTAGTATCTACCAGCCATGATTGTTCCTTTCCAGTATGTGTGTCAAGGACTCCTTTTGAACAGGTGTAAAGATGCAAATAAAAGAAATATGCCCCAGTCACCGTTAAAGAGGAACCCAAAACATAAACACAAGTGAAAGCTTATATATGGTAAACATTTCCAGCACCATCAACTGATCTATCAAATTTTACATGTATGCTTTTAGCTCTTGAAAATGTGAAGTAATTCATGTTGGCTTAGCCTTCTGCTCTGAATAAAAGGAGGAATTAGCTAATTCCAGTTACTTGAGCTGCCAGCTTAGAGCACATGCACAGACAGTTACCATGAATCAGAGGTCGTGCAACCACCTCTTTATATGTGAACATCCCAAGTTTATATGAACAGATCCCACTCAGTTATAATGAAAGAGGAAAAGTTTCCTTCAGCTTTGCATCCACAGAAACATTAGTGCTGTTTGCTGCCCGTGTGTCTTTTTGGGTCAGTGTAGCTTTCGCATTTTCTCTGGTTCTTCATATAATCTCCAGCGCTTTCAGAACACAAATTTCTCTTGTGAGATTTACCTGGCCTGATGAGAGAAGCTTAACAACATGGGGCTCTTTTATTTATAAGAGCATTCCTCTCGCAATCTCCACCTGTCACAGATGTGAGGATTAAATACGGCTCTGTTTCTTGTACATATTACTCTCTTATGTCCCAGTGATTCTGGACCTTGTGGATACTTAGAAAACAAGTTTTCCAAGAGCCTGAATGTTGTTGTCTTTAATTCAGTAAAATCTGTCACATCTTATGGCTTCAAAAATATTCCTGATCTATCAATTAAGATTTACTTATACCCTATCCTCTGAATTATTTGGGACTACAAGGTTTTAGGTATTCTAATAGTGAAATAAAGTAAAGGGACAGTAATTTCCAGTTAGAGTAACAGTGCTTCATATTTAGTGTGGTGTGTACTTTTGAACAACAAGCGAATATGTTTTCCTGAACTGATTTAGCATTACCATGTGTGTTCTTTCAATCAAGTCCCCTCAAGCCTCTCTGTTTGGTCCTGTGGGATCTCTTCATCCTTTGCTGTTAGTTGGACTTAGGTGGCTGTCACTACAGCAAAGCCATTGCATTATTTGCCACTGCCCACTCTGCAGCTTTTCTGGTTTCACTGGTTTCTCGAGTCATCTGGACTCCCTTTCTCTTTCAGCAAGGGGGGTGTCACCTGAATGACTATCGTCTACTGGAAGAAATAGCTCTCCTTAAATTGTGCTAAGAAGAAAACAGCCTTTCTTTCATCACAGCCCTTCAGGTGTGAGGGAAGAGCTGGCTGTGCAGAGAAAGAAGTGACTTCCCTCATTTATAAGATTTCCAATTATCGCAGCGTTAACTCAGACACATTTCCAAGCCACACAGCAGCGACTTGCTGCTCAGCTTTAAAAATCCACAATCAGTTTGCATCCATGCCTGTCTGCCTTGCTGTGTGGCAGAGGCACAGGACAGGGTGAGGCTCAGAGAGCTCATTGGTTCTTGATGTTAACGAGAAGCCGATGTGATCTCCTGTGAGTGTTCTTCAATAAGTGATGAATGGGACATGTAAGCACAAGAGCACATCTTCTTGTTACCTGTGTGTACCGTTCTTGATATCAGATGTCTGTATTACTACTCCTTCCATTGTAACCTGGGATTGTGAACTGAATGTTCTTTATCTATTTAATAGTCTTATATAATTGAGTATCTGGAAGAGTAGAATAGCCTGGTCAAGAAACATCCTTCTCCGGTAGTCCTGAGCTGATGGGCTTCATTTGGGCACTTGAATTTATATTGCTTTTTATTTTTTTTCATCTTCTTGAAAAATAGTAATAAAAATCATAGCAGTGCTTTGGGTTATGTTCTGAATCTGCGGGAGGGGTAGCAGAGAGTGCTAAGATCTTTCTGATCAGATGCTTTTTGATAAGGTGAACACTCACTGATTGTTATTAGTTCTGAGGGTTTTCTCTGTACAGCACAAAAAATCAGTTGCAGAGGGGCTAAATCTCCTGACTACTAATGTTTCCACAGACTTTTCTGTGGTACCAAAGCCTGCAACTGTCTAGTCTGGAGCTGGAAAGTTCTCCAGATGATCTTTGTTCCTCAAAGCATTTAGTTAGGATTTTCAAGTGCCACATAAAAAAATAACTGAGTAGCAAATAAACATGTAAACCCAAGCAACCTATGCAGGAGGTAATATCTATATATATGTATATGTGTTATTACTAGCCTAATTTCTGTCTTTGTCAAAAGTGTGCTCATGTTGCAAAAACTAACTTTTGAGAGTGGGTTTTAGACAAAAGAGAGCTGATGAATTGACTGATTTTATCTATGCAACTCATATTTTGATAAAAAATAAAAACTCTGACACAGATAAAATAAATTACAAGAACATGGCACTGCAAAAGAACTATTCTGGATTTCATGAGAAATTTATGGGACAGCTAGTTAAAAGGAATTACCTCATGATCATCTTGCCATTTTCCTACTGCGAGTGTGAATGGTAAAAGGCAGATTCCCTGTGCTCCTGCTTTTCTTGGCCACCACTGCAGTATGTCTTGGGCTAGCAAGTTTGATCCATAAATAGATGTGATTTAACCCTTATGGTTTATTTTCTGCTTGGCTGTCAGTTGATGGCAAAGGGCCAAATGCTAACAACCATGATGGCTGAGCAGCTGGACCTGCATGCATGACATCTTAAAAATTACTTACATACTGTCCCCTTCATTGCAGTAGGTTGGTCTTTTCCTATTTGACTGGTGAGGTGTCAGAAGTGAGATTAATATCCTTGGGGAAGAGACAGGGCTAAGGCAACTGCTGAAGTAAACATTCCTTTCAAATGATAAATAGTTGAGCACCTTTTTCTTTAATTGTAACCATAAAAGTTTGAAAGGATTTCTTCTGCTTATTTCCCTCATCTACAATTTTCCTTTAAAAATGGTAGACTTCTCAAATTCATCTAAGTCTTGGACAAGCTGAGACTAAATTCTGCTTGTTGAATTCCTGTAGACTATTACTAAGATGAAGGCAGACAAATTAATCTTTGAGGTAGAATTTGCCCATCATAAAATCAGTAATGAACAGGAGAGAGAACTGTTTGCTATCACATGAAAATTAAAAATATTTTATACAAAAATTCTGGAAGCTTGTTGTTTAATTGGTAGAAATGGACTAAAATCTGAGGTAATGAGATTACTTCTGAAAAACTAACAAATGAGTAAGGTAGACTGCACAACTTTCCATATACAAAAAAAGAAATCCTTTATGTTTCATTTTATTTTAGGCAAACAAGTGGTTTTGCTGTCAGCACCACTTGTAGCAGTATAATGAAATTGAATAATTTTAAACAAGCCCTCAAACACTCTCTACTTTGTGTTAGGATTATGCAACTGAGAGAGAATAGTACCTTCTTAGCAAAGAAGAAGCAATATGTGACATTTTGTCTGTCAGTACTGGTGAAGTGGAATACACAAGCTTATTTAAAATTATTATTGAGTTTTACTTCACATAATGATATAATAATAAAGGAAAAAGAAGTGGCTTGGAATATAATACACCCAAAACATTTCAGCAAGGAATATTATAGAATCAGTAAGGAAGAATATATGCAGCAGTCTGTGAAGGATAACATATCTTGATATGGAATTTCTATAAATTATTCTCTATATTGTGAAAGTGGACACTGAGGAATAATCTCACCAAGACCAGTAAGCATGTGAAATTACTCCTGTGCAAATTGGAAAGGATAGGCCCTGTATGGTAGTCTTTTTCCAATACTGGATTAATGTGACTGAATTAATGCAGCATGGAGGAATTTTTAAACACACTCAGTGTTAGGACTTCTGCTGACCTAAATGAGAGAAGAGCTTGGACAGCAGTGAAGACCTGAGAAAATCCTACTGGGTTTTGTGTACATGTTATCAAATCCGTAACTGCAAGCTAAATCAGTCTCCCAATTTTAAAACTGATAAATGAATCACTTAACAGACCAGATTGACATTTGTGAAAAAAATCATGATGATTTCAAAAAACTTTGGATCAGTTTTGGAATTATTTTTTATTTGGATGAACTTGGTTATTTTGTGCAAAAACAGTCAGGCAAAGGTGCATTAGAACTGGGTGTGTTGATTGGTACCAGTTACACCTTTTACATTTGTGGCATTGAGAGTGGAATTCATATTGCTTTGAAATTTAAAATAACTGTAGAGATTTCTCTGAGATACAGATTAGATTCAGCACTTTTTCACTGCACATAGTCTTTATAATTTCTTTCACTATTGCTGATGTTATTGAGGGACATCCAATCTTAGAGATATTCCTCCAGACAGATGGGTATTATTGAGCCTGAAATAGAAGTTAGCCTCAGGAAACTTATTTTGTGGGTCACTGTGTTTTAATTCAGAGCAACACGTCTGGCTATAACTTGATTTCTTTTCCTGTATCTTTTGGCTTGCCCTCAGCCTCGTGGGATGCTCCCAAAATAATACCAATGAGCCTGTTGTTATTCTTCATTTTACTATCTATGAAATTTGATATCAAGCTGGAAAGGATCCAATTTCACCTAATCCAACAGGTAAACTGTGATGGCACTTAGGTGAACTTTGCAAAACACTGTGGGTAGAATCAGGGACTGCCAAACCCTCTTCTTGTTTCAATCTCTTCAGATAAAGAACCAACTTCCATAGGAGTGCCTTGTAAGAGGCTCAGTGCCTCCCTGACTTACACACCAAGGACACATGCTTAATATTGACTAGATACATTTACTTTTATTGGAATTACACTGCTGTGTGTTCATGCAACTTCTCCAAAAGAGAGACATTTTCCCCCTTGTGTTGTGTTTAAATATTTTCCAGTTATTAATCTCATAATACTCTTGACAAAAGGAAATAATTTTATAGCAGAATAGACACATCCTGGAGATATCATGTCTTACATGAGGACTGGTCCTTCATTAGTGCCGCAGTGGAATTCAGTTTTGCTAACAAAGCAGAATGTGCCCACAATATTAATGTGGTGTGATCGGCCACTCGATGAGGGAATAATTCATAGGCATGCACTAACAAGGCTTTGACTGAGCTTTGCTCACCCTTTAAAGGAAGACAGGGCTGTTGTTTTGGGGTTCAGTCCTGGCCCTTCTGAAGGCATGAGGATTATATTGTCTCTTTGAGGTGTATAACAATGAGAGCGCTGCCTCTTCCTGACAGGCCCTGTGCTATGCCTCTGTTAGAAAACAGAGCTCAGAGGTCTACCAAAAAGCCCACTGTGCCTGGAAATATCAGACAATGAAAAACTGAATTAATAGAATCTGACACAGTTTTACTGTAGCAGCATGTTTTTCCTTACTGAAATATATTTTTCCTTCTCTCATCAACAGATTACTTGGTGCTCTTTTCGGAAACAGAAAAGTTGCAAAACCAAAACAAAAGCTCTAAAGATATTGAGTTAAGGATTTTTTCTTTTCCCTTTAATTTTGTGTTTAAAAAAAAAAAGATACCACATGAAATGTCAGACAGTCTGAAGCGCTGCTGGCAGAGTTAAGAAAGTGATTCTCTGACAAAAGAAGCCAGGTTGTCTTTGACTATCCATTTGAACGTGCAGACCTGCTTGCAAGCCCAAACTAGAATTCTTATCCAAATTTTGGGAGTGCTTGGATTCTGCTTTTGGGTTGATCTTTTATTGACGCATGAATTAGTAACTAAATTGGTACCTACATTTGTGTTTCCACGCAACATGCTTGGGTTGCTTGAAGCTAGAGTTTTGACCTTGGATTGCAAAGTATCTCACTTGGACATAATAAATAGTTGTTGGGTTTCTTATTCCAGAAATATGTTGACCCCAGCTCAATCACTGGGCTTGAGACCTCTGAGTTGCAGCTCAGGCAAAGGGAATTCACTCAGTTTGCAGTGCTCAGCTGGTACTGTCTGGGCTGAAACTCTGAATCTTCTGACATGTTTTACTGTTGACTTCAGTTTAGATAGGTTTTTCCCTGTCTCATAATTTTGTGCTGCCCAAACAGCTGCTCACCTGGAAAGGGAGGAGGCACAGGCTCTCTTTCATGTTTTGGATTCTGTGTGTTTCTAAGGCGTATTCTCAACCTGGATTAAGTGAGTTATGAACTGTTGAACAGTGCAGAATGTCTGTGGCACCAGCTATGGAGGATCTGTCCTCAGATCTCCTCCTTTCCTTCTCCAGAAACTCCTGCAAACAGAGTCTGGAAACCAAGCAACATCCACCAGTCAGACAAGACAGGGAATCCTGTAGCAATAGCAGTAGTAGAGCAATTATGGTAAGCCTTTAACTAGCTACAGAGTGAACATTTTACATTCCTAAAGCTGCCATAATGCAAAATAATCTGTTTATATTAGGAAAGACATTGCATTCTGCTCACTCATCCCTTCACAGGCTTGTCTGCACAGAGCTAGGTTTCCATAACTCATAATAGGAAAATACACGATTGTCAAAACCTTGGGACTTGGCTTCTTTTTTTAATATTACCCCAGTTGCACTTTCTTCATAGCCAAAGGGTCTTTTATTGATCCTTAAATGAAGAGCCATATTGAGATATTATAGAGCTTGGTGCTCATCCCATGAGCCAAAGGATCCCCTCTCAGCTGCTGGACTCTCTTCCCAATTATCACATCTGGCCTTGAAGCTGTTTTCCTCAGCAGCACTTGGTAGAGTTCAGACATTCTGGCCCCATAGGCAACTCACTCACCCTGCTCTGGTGCCGTTTTGTCTACAGCTTATGAGCAACTTCTGTTGATGCCTGTTGTGATCTGACATAGGAGGCCTCCAAATCGGAAGCATCTCTGCTTTTCTCCCAGCCCCATTCAAATGAGACCATTTTAGTAGGCTACTATTCCACCTGCCAGGTGCCATAAGCAAGTCAGTTTCAATAATTTCAATAAAACTATTTAAAAATTAAATTTAGCAATAGCATTTCACTAACGAAGTACTTGCGGAGTTCCAAGCACAGTGCAGGAACTTAGTGCATCTTTTTATAATCATGGCCTTGCCCCTAACTGCAATTATAAATGGCTGAATTCTTATCTGGTAAAAGGGAGTTGGATTGTGCCCTAAAGAGATGCTAAATTTCAAGAGTTTTCAGAAATCAGATTTAGATCAGATGAAGGCTTGAGAAACTAGATATTTGGATGAACGACATGGTTTCAAAAAAAACCTCAAACCACCTCACCGTTTTTTTTCCTTATAATTTTCTGATATAGCAAATGCATTGCTTGCTGTCTTCCATATTAAGCAGGGCAATAAATTCATGAATAGCTTTAAGCTTATGACTGGTTCCATTGAAGAGTTAAATTTTTGTGTATTGTTGAGTTCTCTATATGTGATTGCCATTCCAGAGCCCAATCCTGCATTCCTGAGCAGCCAAATTTCCCCTGGAAGTCAGTGGGAAGTTTTCAGGTGCATAGCAATGGACTACAAAGCAGAGTTTCTTGAGAAACAGGGAACTCACCATTTTCAAACAAATCTAGTCACCTTGAAAGCGACCTCTGTGCTCTCTCTCAGCCAGAAGCATTGAAAGAAAACCTTCATTTGTATTTATCCTCTAACACTGAGTGAAACAAGCATTGCATACCCATCAAAGAAAGCACTTAAAAAAAATTTTTTTAAAAGAAAATCTCAAAACTTGGAACATTTAAATGGTTTTGCCCTTCCCTTCAGTGAGGTGCATTTATTTTAATAAATGCCATTAGGCAATTATCACAGGTTGTTGCAAATAGCATTTACTTGAGAGAAAAGCAGAGTTCCCTTATATTTCTCTCCTTACTTCCCCCTTGTGATTCGCAGTTTCAGCTCTTCCCCCAACCTCATTTGGGCAGGGTGCCTGTGAGCAGCACTGAATACAAAGAAAGGAAGCGGCCCAAGTGTAAGTTTCCTTTGCCTTATGCCCCATATTATTCCTTATTTGTTGTGCTAATTCAGCAGCGTAATTCCCAAATACAGCCTCCTTGAATTGTTTTGATGAGAACTGCTAACTCAGTGCAGACTATTTTTAATGAGCTCCGAAGTCCAAAGTCAGAACTCTATGATGTGAAGGCTCCACGTACTAACTGTTTAATAATATGGCCGATTATTGAGGTCCCACTATTATTAAAAAAAAAAATCATTTTTGCGATGTGATTAAAATTTGTTTCTCAAACCATAAAGCAGTGAGTGCAAGTTAAACAGCCAGGGCACTCGTGTCCTTTGTCCTGGTGCCTTGGGGACGATGTGGTAGTGCCCTCTAGTGACACATCCCTACAAGTATTTCACGGAGCACAATGCAGGACTTTGTTCCACTTCCTGACAATTCTTTCATTTGGACTCTATTTTGGGACAAAATTGATTTATGTCTAAATATTTCCAAAGCTAACAGCTAGTGAAGGCGTCGCAGTCCAAAAAATAATACGTTTTTCCATACTTTTCAGAATCAGTGGTGTTTTTTCACCTTTCAACTACTGTATTAACAAATGAGCTGTGGTTAAACATTTCAAAGAGGCAGAATTTTTATTTTTGCTCTTACGCGTTACTTGTGCCAGCAGGGTTTTGCATGGCTGAAGCCTTACAAAGTCAGTAGTTGGAGGCTTCATCCAGTTCCCAGGGAATTCAGTACCCAAGTTCTCATTAGACTTCCACAGGAGCAGGATTGGGTTCACTGAATAGTCATACACAATTAAAAGATAAACAGCCAGCCTGAAATGTTACCGAAACTTTTAGCTTCCTTTGCTCAGGAAACAGGGGCATTCAGAAATGTTCAGAGAAGAAAAAGGAGAAAGAAAAAAAAAGGAAAAAGAAAAGAGAAATGTATATTAGTTGTAGAAAAATTCAGAAAACACACAAAATACATCCACCTTTGCTGTACATAGTTTTTCTCTGTGACCTCCTACAGACGTTTCATCATCTCTTTGTGACCACAAAAATATCATATTAGAGTATGACCAAACCAGTGACCTGCTTCATTCAGGGATTGGCTGTTTTTTAGCATTTTTCTGTAACACTGAAATCAATGAACTGTAGTGTTCCTACAATATACACGGGGTTTTGTGCATGCTGCAGTACACACTATTAATATGGCATATTTTTTCCACCTACTCTGTAATGAGAATAGGTTCACCATTGTGATACCTGTAGTTTGTGGTCTGAGGACTCCTGCTGTTACTGTTAGTCATATTGAAATAGCACCAAGGAGCCTTACTCGGAGCCAGATGTGCTTGGTGCTGTACAAATATGAAAAAAAAAAAAAAGAAGAAAGCAGAGTCTATAAAGTCTCTCTCCTGAATATTTAGTTTCATTCAAATATCAAACTTCCTGTGCCATAAACAAACAAAAAGGCATCCTGTTAACTGATGCATTAAAGAGGTTAGATCCTGTATTTCTTCTGTGATGGGGAGGGGGGTGAGAGTGGAAGTGATGCTATTGACCTATATAAGTGCTATTCAAAGTGAGCAAAAGTTGGCCTAAGAAAAGCTGAAATGTTCTGCGTGATCCTCTTCACATGGAAAGGTCAGGAGGTGGGGAGTGAAAATCAGGAGAAAAAGATGTGATTAAAATGAAGTTTTATTTTTGTTTCAGGTTAGGGGAGTGGGAGCTGATTGAACATTTTAGACATGAGAGCAGAGTAAGAGATGTATCCCTTAGTGCCAGGGTTATCCATGTAACCCGAAGACCCTTTTTATTTAAAAAGCTATTGCTTGTGATCTTTTCCAAAGAGGGAATCAATAAATGTCCACCAAACTTGTTCTTTTGGTCAAAATGATAAATGAACATCGAAGGGCTATAAATTGGTAGCAACTGGTGAAGTGATCCTGGAATTCAGCAAGAAAACCAATAAGAGCAAAGCAACACTGAGATCTTCCTGGCTCTGCTGTTGCTGCTGAAATTCCTAGAAATTACCTAAATATTTGGCATGAAATCATTAAAAAAAAAATTGTTTTACATTGGGGTTTTTTCCCCCTTTATTGGAATTAATTCTTTTTTTTTAAAAAAGGCCTCTGGTTCTCCTTCCAATGTCTGTAGTTTGTATGTCCAGTGAACCTTAGGCACAACCATCAGATTGCACAGCATCGAGTCAGACCTGGTACCTGCCTGCATCAGAGGCTTCCTGCAACATAGGAGGTGGGAGCAGTCACCAGTATCCTGCAGTATACTCCTGTGCTCAGGGAATGCTGTTGAGGCTTGAACTCTGCTGTTCTCCCACGAAATCCAGCAAAGGCAGGGCAAGGCACATCATTTTCCCTTGCACCACTACCCAGAGTAATAACTCCTCACGTTTCCTGGATGTTGCAATACTTTACTCAGTGGTAAAAACATGCTGATTTTCATACTGAAGATGTAGACCTCAAAATTATATAAGTTGTTCTTTATTCCTTTACTCTTTCAACTTTTAAAAAAGTAATCTGTATTCCAGCCAGGCTTTCGTTTAAAATAACCCACTCATTCAAAACTTCACCTGTAACTTTATCCCAGTGGTAACTCTTACCTGCCATACTAGCCCTAGGCCCTTGTAGCACTTGACATCATCTCTTGGACAGGTTACAGAGCCTATTGAGGCAGTTGTTAGAAGCAGATTTACTCTGCAATGTGGAGCCAACCACAGAAGAAAATTAGTGCATTTATCTGTCAGCATTAGGCTAGATTATCAATCCAGTACACTAGTCACAGGATCTGGTTTTTCTTTCTCTGGGGAAGTGAAATTGATATAGTGGGTAGGCAGTAAAGGTGTCAGTTATAAACAGGACATTAGCATGAGAAAATAGGAAAATGGCTAGTTTTAGGCAACGGTCCTTTTTCAAGTTTAAGTATAGGTTTGAAATGTAGTTTTTTCTTCCTCATAAGTAGACTTTCTAAAAAGAATGTGAAAACTCCTTCCTTCAAACCTGTTATTTTTTTTTCCTACAAATAAAATTATTGGATCTGAAAAAAAAAGGGGAAGACCCTCTCTCCCTCTTTTTTTTTTTTATTTTAACAGTTATGATAATAAATTTTAAGATTCTGAAAAGACCACAAAGTATTCCCAATCAGGCAAGCTTCTGTATGACACTGAGCAAATAAATTGCAATAAATTATTTGCTATGAAAATTAGCTAATTTTCATGGTCATACATCATCCATGAGCAAATTGCAACTTTTTCAACCAGTAAGACTGCAGCAGCATGCAGGTGTCCCCATCTCAAATCACTGCCCTGTCTGCCAGATGCTGAACAAGTACCCTCCTGAAATGGTCCCTCTGTTACATATTCATGCAGGTGCCAAACACTGTTGGTTTCTTCTTAATTCACTGGGTGCTTATAAGGACTTTGTTCTGAGGAACAGCAAACTGACCTTGGTAATTGCTGTGTTTTAGTTTTTTTACCATACCTGCAAAGTATTCTATTACCAAACCAACACATTGCTATTCCCATTATCCACCCACACATAAACATGCTGCACAAAAAAATGAGACAGTTGCTCCCTGCAATTACATTCCATTGTATATGGATAAGTATGAACTGCATGAGATTGGATTTTATATAAACAAGTAGTGAATAGTAATCCTCTGTCCCTAAACCTCCTTGGTTTTGTCCCTAAAAAGGGTCCCCAATGGCTTTTAAAGTTGTGGGCCATCCTATTTGTGATATATTTTGTTTTATTTCTTTGTGAGTCCTGGTAGTGGCTGCTGGCAAACACAACACTGCCAAAAACCAGCAGGTTGCCTCGAGTTGACAGGGGTGGCAAGAACCAGTTGATGTTGGAGTCAGGGACCAGTCCTTTGCACAGTCAAGTGTGCTCTGCTGCCTCCCGTGCTCTGGAGTAACCTCTCCTGAGTGCAAAGGTCTTGAGCAGAAATAGATTTTGTCTCAGGCAGGTGGAGTGGTGTTGGAGGTTTTGTTGCACTCCCAATATTAAGGAAGCAGCCCCCACCATTTCTGGTAGGATTTGTAAACAGGGCTGTTGTTTTTCAAAACATCTCAAAAAGATAATCCCAAGAAGCTGAAAAAAAATTAAGACATTTCAGAGTGCGTTGTTGGGTGCATAATTCCCATGGAATTTTGAAGGTACTGAGGCCTTTGCTTCCTTTGTCCTTCTTCCTTATCTAATTTTATATGAAAACTAAGATTTGCCCATATATTTCTAGATCTGTTCAATTTGTAAAGGCTTATTCTGATTGTTGGTGCTATAGTTCTGACTTAAATATGAACCTCAAGAAATACCACTTAATCTCAACAGTGAATATTTTTTGGGAAAGCCTTTTCTACTGCTGGCTTAAGTACTGAAGGACTTTCCTGTAGAAAATATATCAGCCCTTGTCCATGCTGGTTTAACATTTGACACACAGGAGTGCCTGAGTATGAGGTTTACAACAACTTCCCAAGAATGTTTGGGTCACCTAAACCTGGTAGCTTGCTATTAATAGAAAGCAGGAGCAAATTCATATTTAAATTTCTGCCATAATTGTACATGAAAAATCTTTAATCTTTGTTTTGTATTTTTTACTAGTGATATGAGTGGGGTTGTTTGCACCAGTTAACATTAGTCACATGTAACAGTGCATCAGGGTCAGGCCTCAGACTCTGTAGGTTTCTAGAAAGATTTCTTGCTTTAAATCCTCATTTTCCTCAAATGATGTAGCAAGAATAAGGATCTCCCTGCGCTTGCTGGGGGGTGTTGGAACTAGAAGATCTTTGAGGTCCCTTCCAACCCAAAGCATTCTATGATTCTATGAATGTATGTTCCTGGACCATTTCCTTACCATACTCACAAAGACGAAGAAGACAAAACACAGATGTTTCTCTGGGGGGAACATTTGATCTGTGCAGAGCAGCAGTGGTGTGGCACATGCTGCCCATGTTCCCAGACTTTGCTGCTCACCACCTGCTCTCTGCCTTCACAGCAATTAAATTGAAAACTGCTGGTAAATCGCCTCTGATGCAACCTCAGAGCTTTCCACGCTAGTGCTGTATGTTGCATCAAGTGTTTCACACGCTGACATCATCTTTTTCCCTCTTCTCCAGCAGGGAGTTTGGACTGTGTTATGTGGACAACCACAAGTCAATGCTGCTTTGCCTGCAGCTGTAATTTGGTTTGTGGGTCTGCTCCGAGGCATGTGTACCCTAAAACTACTGCTGCTGAAGAGTTAGTGGGAACACTGAATTGCCTCACCATCTGAAGGCTCATTTCCTGGCCAGCAATGACCAGTGAAAGCAAAAAGCTGTGGGTCAGAGAGCAGAGAGGGAAGGAGCACCTCTGGCATGGGAACAGGGATGCTGCCTACAGCAGAGGACAGGTAGGAAACCTGAAAAACTAGAAATAACAAATTTTGTTTCCTTTGTGCTATGGAACTTGGGTTAAATTGCAGAGGATCAAGTAAGTTATGTTTCCCTGTGTTCAGAGTCCAGGTGGGCAGCTGTGTGCAAGCAGGCTCCAGAGGGTCTCCATTCCTGGGCAGGAGCTCCAGACAGGCTGTGGAACACAGACAGGTCATTGGGCCCTGTACGAGTTCACTGGTGGGATTGTTCAGCCCTCCATGAACGTCTTCTTTCAGTGGAGGTTTCCTGTGGCTCGTTAAGTTCCTGTTGTGAAGGCTCCCCCAGTTCAGATACCTGTCCCTGCAGATGCAGTCTGTCGATGCTGGAAAACAGCCTGAGGCAAACTGTGGGTCTTTGCCTGTCTCTGCTATAACTTCTTACTTCTTTGGGAAATTCCCTGTTAGACCACTCCTAGGCTCAGAAACCATGTGCATGTTTGGGCAGAGGGAGAGATTCAAACTTTTACTTTCAGGGCCATAGGAACTCCTCTGGACATTATCAGACTGACAGATTATGGGAGACCTCTTCATGTTCATTTCTGTGCTAACAGAACAGTAGCATTCAGTACTAACAGGCTTTTCATAGTTCTTCAATTGGGACGAGTGATCCTTTGAGAGAAGGGGTTGTCTTTCCTTTTAAAATTAGCATACAAAAATGGATTTGATGTTCAAGACTTTGACAGGTAAAAGACTGCAGAGCTGCTAAAGGCTAATGAGATCCCTGCCTGTTTCCAAAATTGCTGCAGTAAAACATAAGTACAGGAAAAGTACACAATGGATCTTCTCTCCATGATGCTGTTTGAGGTGGGAAATGCTTCCACTTTGTTGCCCAAGGTTTTCCAGATGGTTTGATTTTGTTTTTCATGTAAGAAAGAAAACCCTGTAGAAACAAGACAAATCACTGCACAAATCTTAGTTTCTCTCCCTCACCAGGTGAACCTGCCCAGTTTCTTTCACTGTCCCAGCAAAAAAAAAAAAAAAAAGTGTCTTTCAGCAAACCTTCATCAACAAGCTGCCAGCAGACTTGGTCCAAACTCTTCATACAGAATTACTGCATTTTCACCGTCCTATACTGTGCTTTTCATAGGCAACCTATATATATATATATATATATATGGCAGCATTGTTAGGGAACTAGGCCAAAGTGGATTTTGTCTATCTTTTCCTCATTGGGTAACTCAGGATCACTTTCCTGAAATCAAGAGCCTGGGGAGATCTTGCTGCTCTACAGAACTGCAATGCAGTGAGTCACTGCCGTCCATCAATTTGTGTCCCTCAACCTCTTAAAATTCTAGAAGTGCTTCTTAATTTGTTTTTACTTGTTTTTCTTCATCAGGCAGTGAAAAGAAAGTTAGATCTGTACCAGGAATAGATTCAGGGAATTCTCATCCAATTCGGCAAATTCTTTGCTCACTCCCCCTTAAATGAAGCTATTTCCATTAGAAAAGACTACTTGTGTGAGTAAGCTTTGCCCAAATGCAATACCAGCATTCATCATTTCAGTCTATAAACCCAAGAAGCAAAAATGTCACATATTCCATTTGCTGAAGAACTAGCTGGAGTTTCTGGATAGCTGGAGAATCAAGCTGAAAAACTTCATCGGAAATTCTCCGTTGAATTGAAGGCATAAATTTAAGAAATTGTAATATGATTGCGCAGAGTAGATCTCATGACCTAGAATTTTAAGACATGAATAAAGTGCTGAGAACAGTAACTGACATAGGAAGTAGACAGAGTTCTGAGACACTGGAGCATCTTTACTGAATGTGCTGCAGAGTTCTGCCCACTGACAGTCCATTCGTGGTTTCAGTTCTCTCACAGCCCTCTCTGCTGCTTCAACTTTGCAGACCTGATTGCTGAAGCTCATTGAAAACTTGTTTAGGGAGTTAATATGAATGTTCTTGTTCACTAGGTATGAAAGAAGAGTAGGCTACCAAAAAATTTTAAATTTTCTTCTTTATTCAACTTTCAAGTCAGGCAAAAAAAAAAAATCAAATAATGCAACTTCATTGACATTTTTCTTTCTCCCTGTCTCTGAACTTGACTTTTGCACTCCTGACATAGTAGGACAGTTCTTTTGTCTGCAGGTGCAGTAGAGGAAGGGGAGAAATGTAGCACTGCAGAAGAGCCCTGAGGGATGAGAGCAGTAGGAGATATCATTTGTCCCTCCATCCCCAAAGGAAGGAATCCTCCACTCTGATTTGACATACAGGTGGTTGTGCTAATTGCAGAGGTATGGGCTAGGATGATTTTACTGTCTAGTATTACATACCAAATGCCTATAGATTTATAAATAGAATAATGTTTACTCTTAACAGTGCAAGGCTAAAGTTTCCCTAGTTTTTGTGAAGCTGGTAGCCCCAGTCTGATGATGGATTTTGATTTATTTTACTAAGGGAGTCATGAACGTTATTCAGAGGCAAAATGTTGTGAAAGGGCTGATTATGGTAAATATAAGATCAAATTCAAGGAGTAAGGAAAGAAACCACTTTTCCTGCTTGCTGAATTATTTTTTCTATTTTTCTTTAGTATAAACGACAGGCAATCATTTACATGAATCTCTCCATTATAGACCAAAATAACAGTGCAGTTTTCATTAACAAAAAGACTACCTTTTTCTTCTTCGTTTGTGTTGTCAAGATACTTTAGCTGAAACATACAGTGATTTCCAACACTTACCCTAGTTGTCACACTGAGAGTGAAATAATGGCTGACATTAGGAAGATTATTTCTCAGCAATAAAATTACCTTTCACAACATATTTCTATCTAAGTGGAAATGATGGAAAATCATAGATTCTATTTTCAAATTGAGAGAGAGAGAAAGAGGAAAATGAAATCAACAGGATTTCCTTGAGAGAATGTAGAGAACACAAGCAACCAAAATGCTGCCCAAAATCCAGTGGAAGAATCTTCCCAGATCTGTTTTTTATTAATTGAGCCAATTGATTGAGGGAAGATGATTGTGTGAAATGTTTTCTGTGGACAGTGTAAAACGTGGAGGTTAATTAACTGGGATTCCAATCCTGTCTCTGCCATCAGCAACACAACTTGTGGATATCATTAAGAGTCAAGACTGAGCTTTTAGTTAGGTTTTGTTAAACAGTTTGTGAACTTTTTTGATGAATCTCTAGCCAGATTCAGCAGAAACGGGGTCAGTTTAAGGTTTTCTGTTGAAACTGTGATGTTCCCAGAAATGTATGATTTCAGTCAGTCCTGGTGAAACTTGGCTTCACTGTGTGTGGAGTTGAATTTGAATGGAGTTCAGGGCATTTGAAACTATGTGAATCAAAAGAAAAAATGTGCATGTGATCCCTGCTGAAGTGTAACTGCCAAATTAAGACTGTCTATAAAAATGAGTTTGTAAAGAAAAAGTGAAAGGCAGCGTGGGCTGGCTTTATAAATACAGTTGCATCTACTGTCACCAAGAAGGCATCTACCAAAACAGTGGATTGTGACTTGGACTGTAAGTTGCATAATTGTAAATGTAAATAAGTAAAAGAAATGGATTGATGACTTCCCATTTACCTCTAAGTGAGAGTAGAATCGGGCCACCAGAACTACTCAAAGAGTCCAAGGCAATAAACATGGTGACTTTGCACTCTGCAGAAAATACACCTATTACTAAGCCCAATCAAACAATGCTTTCTCGAAATGTTGGCCCCCTGATTTTAGCCCTCCAAAGATCTATTTTTAGATCTCTCTTTTCTGCCAGCGTTGCTCCTGAGCCATTGTTCCCCTGGCTTGGGGATGGTGAAGCAGCTGGCAGTGGATTGCAGGTAGGTTGAAAATGCACACAAACATGCTCACCTACAAAGAGATTTTAGTTCTCATAGTGTTAACTGCCCCTTCCCTGCACTCCTCTCCCCCCGCTCCACCCCCGCCTGCCACAAGCGAGACCCAGATCACATTAGAGTCCCAGAGCACAGGGAACAGTTCTCATCTATCCGTCACCAAGGAGGCAGACAGGACGGGGAAACAACAAGTCATTTGTACCTGATGAGGAGGACACTCCTGGGAAACAAACAGATGAGCCACCACATGAATCTGAGCTATTCTCTGAGGTAAACAGAACTGCATGAGAAACACACAAATTATCAGGGGCATCACGCTTAACTCCCTCGCTTCAAGCTGCTGGGCGGACTGTGGGCCTGAAACTCTAGATTGTCCCGATATCTGATTGTGAGAAAGTTAACCCTCTAAAAGCATCAGGGGAGGGGGAGGGAATCCCAGACCCCAGGTTTCTGGAGTAGTGTTGTTCGCCCTGCAGCCCTTGCTCATATTCAGTTATCCATGACACCACAAACTATCCTGGGAGACCAGTCCTGTGTCGGTCACAATGGACACAGGCAGCAGGAGCAGCCCAGGGCTTGCAGCATGGTTTGTATGGGATACACATTTTCCCTTTGGGACCATTTCTGGTGAGATTTATTTCAGGCTTGAGACAACTTTCTGCTGTAACACTTTAACCAGTCATATCAAACAGTGGGGTCCCTTGCTACAAACAAAACATTTATAGTGGGGTGCAGTCCCAACGAATGGTGATAGTGATGATACCACTGCAGAGTAGTGGCTGTTTGCAAATGGTTGTGTGTGTATGGTACATCCTGCTCTGCCTGCTCCAGCGGGTTTGAGGGCCTGACTTCAGCTCCCATTTTGTAAATGTGATCTCATTCTATTTGAAGGGAATCATATTAACTGATTTTGTAGCAGTCCTAAGCTTTCTAGCAAGTTACATGGGACAACTTCCAGGAAGGGAATTTAAGTTATCATTGTAGCCTGCTGCTGTGTTTGAGACACCATTGCAATGGGCAGTTAGAGGCTGTGCAAAGCTTTGTGACATGTCCACATGGATAATATAATAATTTATTCCTATTTTATGACAAGAAATTGAAGTGGAAAGAGATTTAGTATGAAGTCATACAAGGATCCTGTGTTGAAATGAGGAATTAAAGCCAATTTTGAAGCCTAGTCTAACCCTTTTAATCACAAGGTCATTCTTCTGTTCTGTGAGGTAGGAAAACAAGAGGTTTAATTTGGTGCTTAATATTTAAAAAGAGATGTCTGTGAATCTCAACCAAAGAGGCAAATAAGTGTAGTGGTTAAAACAAATTGGAGAAAGAAAAGATATCCTGCTGGAGCTGAGTTCAGAAGTCTGGCAAAAAGAGGGGTCTTGTGATTAAGCATGACTTGAATGTAGGTCACTTTGTAGAACCAGGTGATTTCTGAACACAACACTTAGCAATAGTCTCTCTGCTCTTGGTGGATTTATGGTAGTATAACTCAGAGAAGATAAAGGCTCTAATTTTGACATTTTCTTGACAACTATTGTTCCACTTCTTTTCTTTCCTTCTTTTCCCCTTTTCCTTGTGAAAGTGATTATATTCTGTTGTGAAGTGATTACTGATAACAAGTGATGCTCTTTGAGTAATATGTTAGGAATACCTTTTCACACTTACGAGTTATAGGATGGGAGGTTTATAGTATGTTTGTATTGTACCCTAACAATTTCACTTATGAAGTGCCAGTGAATGCTCCGTAGTATTTCTAATTTTTCTCTGAAGACTGGTACAATACAGAAACATATAGTTCTGTTTAGAAATGCAATAATAAAAGTTAAAGAATTAAAAAATATACTAGAAATTATGTTGAAGGCAGATCAGCGATTTTGCACTATTGGCCCATGATGCCTTTGAGAACTTGAACTGAATAAGGACAGTTTATCTGGACAGGTAACAAGCCCTATACAGCCAATGCCCTCTTGGAATCTGCAGGTCTGACTCCACTGCCTTCATTAAAATTGATTCATGAATGCCAGGGAAAAATGTGGCTTTTACTATATAAAGGTCAGTATTCATGACTTAATATTTTCTGTGAAGTGTGCTGTTGAGCATCCCATTTTTACATACTATGTTGCTGAATCATTATACTTATGTCCCTGACATATGAGCACATCTTATAATTAATTTTAAGAAAACATTTTCATTTAATTCATTCCTTATTCTGAGTAGTGAACTCTTGAATACAACCGCATGAATGTCATCTTTTTATCGTTGTCACGGCCACAATCATCAATGTAACTTTACTGCAGGCCAGCAAGTTACATTTGTATACAGGGCAGCAACTATAAATTAACCAGTATTCATAGTGGAAGTGTTAGCATTTTGGTAAACAGAAGCATATACTGGTTCATTATCAGATTAGAAGGCAAATGACTGAAAGAGGATTACATATATGCACTTCATTTCTAGTTTTCAGAAAATGGGGTTAGAAGATCCCCATTTGAGGAGGTTTTCTGATTGCAGTTTGAGGATGTTATCACAGTTGTAGGAAATAAGGAACCAGTCAAAATGACAGTGGAATGGTTATCTTAACAAAAGACTTCACCTCTTACAAAAAAACCCCCAGTTGCATAAGTTCTCCATTCTTGCTTCCTTGAGAACAAATGCTCCAGAACTGGCTTCTGATAATCCTATGCTCATATGTTTTAAAACCTGTTTCTGCTAGTCTTTTCTGGTTATTCAGTGTACCTCCTTGTCATGCTATTCTGCACTTGGTGCACTTAATGGTATGATTCCCATGGATTTTTCTGTACAAACAATGTTTCAGTAAATGTTCTCAGCGAATTGGAGGTGTGTTTCTAATAGGATGGAGCGTTAGTCAGTATGCACATGATGGAAACTCCACACAATAGAAGAAAAGTCTAGTTTGTTTAGTCCTCTTTCAGAGTTGTGCATCCCTCTAATGCCACCTTTCCTGTCTGAGTCAGGGTATTGTCTCTTTTGCCTGTAAACCTTAGGGTCAAGCTGAGGTAGATCTCTGATGGGCTATGAAAGGGGGCAGTTCATCTGTCTGATGGGAACTTCTGTGTACAGTATCATTGAGAGGTCATGTTTTTCACCCCATCAGATTTTCATAGGTTGCTTCATTAAAAATTGAGCTTCAACCACATAACAAGAGTGGCAGGCTGCTTGAAACTTCTATCAATAATGTATCAGCTCATCTATTCTGATTTCTTCCAAATGGTCCCTTTGTTATTTTTAGCACAAAAGAGAGTGCATCTAAATACCAAGCTCTGTAAAGGGGGAAAAGACTTCACTCATTGCCACGCTTAGCTAAACAGTGTCAAACACGAAGCAACCTTTTGCTTACATAGAGCTTTTCAGTTAAAGGGGGAAGGTTTCCATTCCATGAATGCTTGTTTTTGTACTGGCCAAGATGAGCAATTTTTCAAAGCCCTCATTAACCAACAAGAGATAGCTGTGTTCAAGGATCCCTCCAAAGCACTAGTCATGTCAGTAACACGACTGATGCTTTCTTGGTGTTAGCTTATGCACAAAGCAGCAATGAGTAGTGGTCATGCTCACTGCCAGGAGAGAGTGCTGTTCAGAGGTAACAGTAATCTCCTGGGCTCCTTAAAGTACATGTAGAAATACTTCTCTGTTTCTCCATTCTGTTTCAGGCAGCATAGAGGCAGGTCTGACACATATTTCTTCTTCTTTCTGCTTTCAGGGTAATTTGCTCTGCAGAGAAAGCAAAGGCTGCAAGGCAGGCCTGCTTTATTGGAGTTGTTTTAGTGTGTGCTACTGAATGTGACTGTGCCAGGGCAGATGGAGGTGCAGGAGAATTCATGAGAGGAAGAAGGATCCAGTACTTAGAGCATGGCTGTCTGTCATGTAGGTGTAGCACTGACTGCAATGTGGCAGTTTTTGTGTAATCCTGGACTTTTCACTTAGCTTTGTGTCTGTAATATGGAATAACATTTCCTCCCTTCCACATCCTGCTCCCCGCAATCTAATAACCTGAATGGAAACAGGCAGAGGAGAAAGTATTCTTTTTTATGGACTTTCTCTGAGATATCTCTGCTGCAGTGCATATTGGTGAACCTGTTCATTACACAGAGATGTCTCTGTTCCACAGTCTGCATCACTCAAGATTTGTTTCTCTTTGAGAAGGTTTCCTTCAGTGCTGGCAGGTGTGAGGAGATGTAAATTTCCTTCTTAGCAAATTGTACCAGGTCCTTTGAATTTCTACTCAACGTGTCTTTCTGCAGCCAGAGAGGTCTTAATTTGTAGAAAAATTCAGGGCAAAATAAAGAAAGAGAAAATTCTTGACCACAGAAAATCAAACCAAACTCCAGCAAACTGTGAGGGTGAAAGAGGATCCATCTTATACACTAAGTAGCCAGTAGCAATATAAACTCTGAAGCTATAATTTTTTTTAAGAATTAATAGTTCTAGCAACCCATTTCTAAAAATACTCATCTTAAGGGAGGTATTTATACCTCAGCCTTAGGCACCTCTCTCAGCTGGCTAAGTTAGTCACTTTATGTCTCCTTTACAGTCAGAGGAGAGAAGTTTCTGGCTGACCCTATGCAGCAGGACTTCAGAGCCTTGCTTTATTCTGTGGAGAAGCCTGTGATTTTAAAGGAATAACTGAGATTATCTGACTGAATTATGGATTTAAGGTTAGGTGACATGACTCTACCACTAATGTCTCTTTAACTTCATTAGGTAACTCAAGGTGCTAGAATTTCATGGGTATTTGCAAACACTCTAATAATGGCAGAGAGGACAAACAGGTAGAAAAACCTTTATGGCTCTTGTCTGTGATGTGCATGACCTCTATTATTTTGCTTTATGTATAAGGTCAGCTCTTTCTACAGAGTGTGAACTACAAACATAACTGATAAATCTCTGTGGTGTTACCTGTTCTTCAGTGTTGATTTCTGCATGACTAGTGTTAGTTGCATGTATGTTTTGAGGAAAAACTGCCATTTTGAGTTGCTCAGAAATTAACATAGGGAGTAAACTTGGTAGTAGCACCAGTAAGGAGCTTGCACCCATGGTGGGACATGCACCATGTGGTGGGACTATGACAGGAGATGTTTCACCATGTAACATGTTAATTTGCTAATAGGTCTCACATGTGTCTCATCTCACCAGTGAGAAATAAAGCACCTATTTTTATGTCCAGAGTAACACACAGAATCATAGAATCATTAAGGGTTGCATTTATGTTGCATCTTAATCTAAGGGTATCAGAGAAACAAGGTGCTCAGGGAGGGATAACACATTTGATCGAATCAGCTAAAGTAGTTCGGAAAAGAGGAGATAATTCCAGGTGCACAGGACCTGTACACAGACAAAATGACAGTCTTAAGTCATTCTCCAGTCTCAAATATCCTATCACTACAATAAAAATATAATTGACGATAAATAACAGTATCTTAATTTCTGAAGAGTTGGACAAACTGAAAAAAGGGTGACAGGGAGCTCCTCAGCACCGTGTAGGTCAGTTCAAGTACACAAAAGAGCAGAGAGAAGAACATGAATGTCTTTTATAAAGTTTATGTGTTTCCTTGCAGGATCAAGTTGGATACTTGGTTTTATTGTGTTATGTCGATCTCTAGTTAAGTGTGGGGGCATTATTTAAACTGTCACGTGCAGTTTATACAGCAGTACGTTGCACCTTGGTGCTCTGAAGAATTTAAAGACCAAATCACAACCATGTGAGCACGAGACAGAAAGCAATGTGAATGTGTACAGGGTTCTCGTAAACTGTGATCATGATGAGTTTCTTATTTCTACTTAGGGAAAGTGTTTACTTATTTTTCTGAGTGTAGAATTTGCAACGTTCACTAGGGATGTGAGAGAAAAATACTGTGCACTTGAACTTCTATGTCAAAAAACCTGTCACCAAACAAGTTCACTTTTCTTAGCCGATAAATACTTCTTTCCTTCAGAGAGGGATTAACAATGTAATTTGCAAATCCCTCACAGCAAAAACAATATCAAACACAATGTTTATCTGTATTGAGCCTGACAACTTCACAAATGAGCTTCAAAAGGCATTCAGGAGCACTGTGAATACACATCCTGCAGGCATATCAACAGTTTGTTCCTAATGAAACAAATGCTTACGAGCACATAAATCAATCTAATCACAGGAAAAAATCATTCACTAAAGAAGTTCTGTAACTTCATTTGCCACCTTGTGCCTTCCTGGTGCACGCCTTTGTTGGAGCCTTACAGCTATCCACACAGTGTTTGAGTTGGTTAATTAATGAAATCAATGCGAAAATTTGATATGATTGGTTCCCCAAGGAGGAAGTGGCAGAGTAACCCTGCAGCTTTAGTTTTCTGGAGTGTTGGCTTTTAGCCTCCCTTCAGGGAAAGGTTGCAGACTTGAGGAGAGACAAGTCCTCTGAAATTTGCAGAGGTGAGATTTCTCCTCTCAGTTTTGACATTTATCAGGTAAGAAGTGTCCTCAGCATCTCCTTTATGCATCAACCTTGGGCCACAGAGGGAAGGCTGTGAGCATTTTATGATATTTGGCCACAGAGGGCTTAATAATCATACAGTGTATCTAACTCTGGAGCAATTACTTGCAGGATCAGACAGGCCTGATGTATAACAACTGTGGTTTGACATCTCCATACGTTTTCCTTACATCAGCACAGGAGAGGTATGCTCCTCCTTTTGGATTGTTACCTGCTCAGTAATGACTCACTGTGATACTGCCAGCCAGGATATGAAGCTGCCCAGATCTTCACAGGGAGCTCAGTGTGATCTCAAAGATGAACCGTTGGTGAAGTTCAAAAAGTTCAGTTAACTTTTAAAAAAATTATTTTGCTCTTCCCTGTGTGGAAAGTCAGCTGTTCTTCAGTTCATGAAAAGTGCTATTCTCCTTTAGATTCAAGAGCCCGGGGGCCTTTATTGAAGTAGTGGGGTCTGAGCTCTCACCAGCTCGTGTCTCCGAAATCCTGGGTAGTCTCAGTGTGCAGTACTGTGAGGGCTGTGAAGTACTGGGAGGTTGTGGGTCTGTTATAGCCTGTGTAACACCTTTGCCACTGTGAGCTGGCTGAGGAAGGGGGGTGTCCTGTGGAAAAGAGTTAAGGATGGAATCTATGAAGTAAGTCCTTGAAGGTCAGTGAAACCCAGTTAGGCCACAGCTGCTTTCCTCCCTGAGGATCTGTGTGACTGTGGATGAGCATTTACCTCACTAGAGCAGCCAAAAATCTTAGTGCTTTCTATATTTCAACACTAGTATTAAAAATATGCAGAACAGTCAAAAACAAATGGTGGTGAAAAAAGTCTGCTGTAAAATGAGTGGTCTGCGAAGTCAGTAACTATTTTCCCTTCACCTTGAACATTAAAGCAACCACCACTTGGAAATTACATTAGTTTACTTCAAGACATTTTAGGTAAAATAATACAGCTTTTGTGGATACACAGTCTGATACCAGTGTAATGTCAGCTACGTGATTTCTGCCAGTCTGTCAGGGTGATGGGGTGTACAGCACTAAATCTACCAGAATTAATGTAGACCCAAGTGTTGTTCCCACAACCTGCTTTTAAAACAAATTGACACAATGAAAGGATTTGCATTAACTGATCATGGGATTTCTGATCTGCTTTTAAAATAAACTTTGCTCTTTCTAAGGAAAAAATATAAATAATACAAGTCAGTATGAAATTGATAGTGTTCTGAGTGTGTGCTTATAGTAGCAGTTTCAGGAGATTGCTGTACTCCTGTCAGTCCATTTTGACCAGTAGAAGTTGGTTGAGTATGTTCACCAGTTCAGATGTGTGTTCTGTAGATTTTGGTGGAAGGAAGCGCACATCTCTATAGGCACCTATGGATACAGAGGGACATCTGTGCACTGGTACTTGTAAACATCCCATCTGACAACTTGCACAGTATTAAATTAGTGTTCAACAGGTGTAACTCAGTAATAGCCTCAGTCATCACAAGAGCACATACCTTAGAACCAGCAATAGGCACAAATGCAGACATAGGATGTCAGATATCAGCTTCTGATTCAGCAAGACATACAGATAAACTAGATACAGTGATGGTTCTACTGACCTCAGAGAACTTCACTTCTCCAGGGCAGCAGGACTATTATATGGAATTATATTATATGCTGAGAACCTTTTTGAACTAAGACCTAGGAAAGGCTGAGTTTTTTTATATTTGAACAAGAGTTGGCATGTTGAAGATGATGCTACAAAAGAGGAGAATTTTGTCTGTAAATTGTCCCTAGCTTTCCCTGCTCCAGAGCATAATTTCATTTATTATTCTAATGAATTAGTTTTAATTCAGGGAAAAAATTCTTAACTATTTCTCAGGCACAGAAATGAAAAGTATGAATAATTATTTAAAAATGAGGCAGAAGTTTAAGAAATGTGAAGAGTATCTAAATTAATTATCTCAATGCTTCTCTTTCCTTTAAAAATAGAAATCTTGCAATCAAACCAGTGTTTTCACAGTTTCTGATCCTGGCTGAAAGCTGAAAGTTTAGTTGCAGCCATTAGTGTTATTTGCTACAGTAAAAAACCCTTGAGGTGACAGATATGGTATTTAAAACATAGTACTAATAAGGTAGTGTTTTCATTACAATACTGGATCAATACAGAAATCTGTCAAGGTGACCCTACAGAGACAATAGAAATATGTCTTTTCAGATTGGGCATCACAAATGTATTTGAGATGGGGCAATGGTGGGCCATAGCCAGAGCTCCTGTGCAAGATGTGGACATGGTTGCACCAAGAGTGAGAATATCTCACCCACAGAGAGATAGCTGGTTATTAAGGTACCTCTGATGCCCTGTGGGATTGTTGAGATTAAATGTGGCAGATGAAACAAGTGTTTTTCTCTATTTGCATAAATGTCTGTTAATGAACAATGTATCAATAAGAACAGTAAATAAATGCAGAAGTTTTGACTTTCCCTATCACTACCCTGCTTCTATCACCAAGGAGTCACTTGGATAAAGCATTTATTCTGCAGTGGGAAACAGCTCAGCCCATCAAAGCTTTGCCTGCTGTGTGGGGGCTGCCTACTGAATCAATAGAGAGAGTCACTAAATGGTTGAACACTTAATCTATCTGCAAATGAAATTAACAGAACAAACCCAGTAGGATTCAGTTTAAATAATTCTCCTGAACAAAATGTGAATCCTAAGGTGATAGATATTAGAAAAATGCATAGTATCATTTTTAAAAGTGCAAAGAAGAAAAGCTCTTTTCTGTATGTACCCACAAATGTCATGAGAGTCAAGTGCATTAATAAAACTCTACAGGACTAATTTGGAGGAACCTTTGCACTATCTTTGCAAATATACACAGTTAAACCTTGCATCACTTGCAGCCTACCAAGAAAGACAGAGAAGTAACTGTGTTTTCATCCTCTGTTCAAATGTGACTGGCACCAAGTTACAAGTCCATGGTGAAGTGAGGATGGACAGAGCAGCAGTAGAATGACCCTTCCCCATCAACTCACCGGGACTGAGGATTTACAACCTGTAATAAAAGGAAGTAGTGGGAAAATCTGCCATGGGAAAACAGATCTGTATGGAAGTATTACTCTTAAAGTTCTGTCTTTGAGGAGAAACATTAGGGAATCCAGAGCAGGTCCAGAAAGGGACTATAATACAGAAGTTTGATTTTGTCTCCCCTTTTTGGGTTGCCATCTGCTTTATCACTTACAGAATGTTAACATTCTTTAAAAATGGGCAGATGGACCTCATTCAAGTTCTGACAGTAACTCTTTGTTATTGGTACAAATAGCTGCAGAGGTATTTAATTACCATTAGTAGTCATCAGTTTGCTGCGAGCTGGTGACATTCAGAATAGTGAGCAGGCTGCATTCTTTGTGTCCAGTGAGTTCATAGAAAGTTAAACCTACTTTTGACAACAGCCTCAAGCTTAGCTACCATTAACCCCTCTTCAGTTACTGGATGATGTGTTTGAACAGTATGAATGATTAATGAAGGTTAAATAGTCCAGTTTCTATCTTAAAACCTTTTGTTATTGGCAAAGGGCAGGGCAACTGGCAAGGTGAGCAGAAATTCAAGTGTTTGATTTTCACCAAATAGTTCTTGGAAAATTTAAATTATCATGAGTTGGTATATTCAGATGGATATTAAGGGCTGGGCCAAAGAATGTAATTGTTGCCAGTTTGGCAAAATTAAACGAATGCTTGTGAAAGTAAACATCTCTGCTTATATTTTTCTCAGTAAAAACTGCACAGTATTGCAGTGTGTAAAAATACCTAGTCTGGTAAAAGAACAACATTTGGTTTTATTCTTTGTCCCTTTCTTAGCTGATACAAAGAGAAGGAAAGAAAATTCTTAGTAGTTGTTTATTACCTACTCTATCCTAATTCCTGCTCAAAATTTGGTCATCTGCAATTTTGCAGAGGTGAGATTCACTTTTGACACCATAATACTTGCTTGTGAATGCATGGTATAATATTTGCCAGTTCTGCATGAGGAGATGATCCTGGAAGACTCAGAAGTTACAGGGCAGAGGTAGGTCCAGACATTAGGGTTTCTTTTGACCTCAGACTGTCCAGGGTTGCCTTTATACCTGTGAATAAGAAGACAAAGGCAGAGACCAAGCGAAGGCAAATCCATTCAGCAAATGCTCTCAGAGGCAAACTGTAGTGGGATGATTTTTTTCTTCCTTCTTGCATGTTACCATTGCAAAGAAAGCCAGCACAGGCCAGTGACTTCTTTAGCAAATGCTGACATCTTTGCAGCTTTATCGGCTGCTAGAGCTTTTCAGAACAGAAACCGAATGGTGAACAACTCCAGCAGTTCATGGGAAAGAAACGTTCTGTTCATGCACCTTGTTTGGAGTAAGGAGAGCTACAGAGAAAGCCCATTTGCAAAGAAATTCAACTTCCTATATTTTCCCACTTCAGGGAAAATTTTGCATTGACAGATTCAGACTCTGTTTCCTGTTTTTTCTTTGAATCTGCTTTAGACGCCATGTGACCATTGACAGTGACCATAACAAAAATGTGTCTGATCTCAAAGCAAAGGATCGGTTCTGCTTTGTTAGAAGTAACTATTCAGCCTCCAATAAAATGTCAACCCTCTTAAGAGCTTCCATTGTAATATAATGTAATGCACACAGTCTAAAGTAGGGGATCTAAAAACCATTAAAAGTATATCTGATATCACTGACTACAGCCCCAGTCCAGGCTCACTCCAGACATCTGTTATCTATAGGAAGGAAAGAACATATCCATAGGTTATTCACCATTGATTCTTGTCTCATTTTCTGTCCAGTATCAGAACTCTGAACAACTGACAAAATAAAATCACCAGTGACAAGACTGTGCTGGCACTGATGGAAGATGATGGTCAGTTGGCCACTACCCTTGTAGAAACATCACTGAGATGGGTCACAAATGACTTCTGGGTCACACTTTTTAAGAGCAAGGGGGCCATAGACTCTGTCCATTTACTTCTATAAACAGGGGAGTATTAAAATCATTTAGAAATGTGGGTTTTTTTCAGTAGCTCTGGTGTGTTTGGGAAACCATTTGGTGAAAACCTCTGTGTTGCGCATGTATGCCCTCCAGATACTGTGGGTAACATCTGGACTTGCTTGAGTAATGCTTGCATCGTTTCCTGTTTTCCAAAGTAATCCTGTGCCTGTCCCAGGTAGAGCACTAATTATTAGTCAGGAGAGGATTAGACACTGCTGTGCCTGGTGTGCCTCCCCTTCTCTGGCTGTAGCAGTGCATACAGGCCTAAGGCAGCCTTTCTGCCTGATGCAGTGTCCAGCCCTGGGGTATCTGCCTCAGAGTCAAAAGGGACTTGAATTAGCTTTTGCTGAAGCGAGGGCTGACCTACAGCCACTTCACTTGGCTTCTGGAGGCATCTGTGGGCTGCTCTGCTCCATCTTGTAACTCTTGTGTTTCTCTTTTCCTAAGATACACCCTGACTGGGAGCAGATGCCATGAGTCAGACCAGCTCTGAGTTAGGCAGGTACTGTGCCTAACTAACAGTTTAAGTCAGAGTGTTTGGATGCAAATGGGCATCCAGGTTTTCTGATTTGTTTCCTGATTAGTTAAACTGTACTCCTGAGCTGCTGTGGTAGAAGGTGTGTCATAGTGCCGGGACACACGATGGAGTGTGTGCAGAATTCCTGCTGGCCACTCCAGAGGAGGAGATCTGGGGCTGGAATGGGTGAGGTATTTCCTAGCAGGTTCCTTTCTCTGTGGTGCTTCTTTAGGAGGGCATATCTGAGATGCAGCTTGGCATGATGAAGCTTATAACGCTTGCATTTACCTTAGTCATGACAAGCATGAGAAGATAAGTGAAAGAATTTGTAAATTAGTATTTTGTAATTTATTAAGACGGGTATTGAGTACATTCTATGCACTTTTCTGTGCCACTATTAAGGATCTTGGTATGTTGTCATGAAGAGTGCAAGAAATGTTCTCGTTGCTATGTTTTGGAATACTTTTATTCATAAGCATTGTTTCCAAGGCAAAACCCTTGCAGCTTGATGGTAGGCTGTATGTACAACTTACCCAAAGGTAGCAGCAGTTATTTGGAAGCACAAATCTGTCTCTTGCTCTACCTGAACAGCAAACAAGGCTAAGCAGTTCTGGATAATTAACGTGTGAAAATGATGCGACTGATTTTCTACAAAATTCTCTTAACTCTCTTAGATCTATTAGAGAAGTTACTTAGGTTGTGCAGAGACCCCTTTAATTGTGGCAGGGACACCTAAGAAACCACTTAAGTGAATGTTGAAAAATGTATACAGAAATTACTTTTGAAACGGAAAAAAAAAGTATGATCATCCAAGCCTGAAAAATGGGTTTCTAGGGCATTACAGCACTTACCATCCTGCTCTGATTTACCCCTTCAATATCTGTGTAGGAGGTAGAAATAGGCAATAGAAGAATAGTGTATCATCCTTCCAAGCTAACTAAGGATGTTTTGGCAGAGTGCACCATGTAAGGAGGTGCCTTCACCTCTGGATTTTCACACCTACCTGGGTAATTTTTCAGAGCTACATGATATGACCTGTATGTCTAGGTTTAACAGCCATCAAAGAGAAAATGATGGAAAAAGTCTACCCAATAAATTGTTGAATTGCAATCACAAACCCAATTAATTCAGCTACGTTGCCATATATAAGAAGGAGAAAAGGTTAGAAAATATTCAGAAATAGATATTTAAAGTTCTGTTGACTGTCTATCCTGCCAAATTATGTCAGGCTTTTAGAAATAGCGTAAAATATCCATAGACTCAGAAAGACTGAGATTTATCCCACTATATAAAGTAGGTAATGAACCACCTCAGGATTTATTTAAACATACAGTGTATAATATTTTAACAAATGATTAGGAGAGCTGAATCACAGTTTAGCAGCCATTTTTTGGAAGAGTAGTAGAATTTTAATTAGCTTCATATTCATTACTCACCCAATACATAGTCTCTAATTGTACCTTCAGTGTATTTTCCTGTCACTGAAGCTCACTTTTATTAACTATAATCATTGAAGGTTTTATGAAGCCTATCTATAGTATATGAATACCACAGTGCAAATGAATCACTCAGCCTTACTAAGCTGTCATGAGCATTTGCCAGTAGATAAGTAGATTTTGTACTTGCACTGGCATGATATTTATGAGAGGTTGAATCAAAAAGTGATTTATTTGATCACCAAGGAAAAGCCTGGTAATCAAATAGGTAGATTTTGTAAACTTACAGTAATTTACTCAATTTTTAAAGAAATATTTATTTAGAAAATCAGCTGTGCAACTTTCTTTAAAAAAAATAAAATTAAAATAATTCCTTTTCTAGTTTTTGATAATTAAAAATCCCCATTTGATCAGGATGGAATAGTAATATCTATGACAATTGTACTTCTCTGACCACGCAGTTACACAGAAACTGTAAATGCAAAAGTAAAATACATTTTGTTTTTCATTAAAATCCTACAAGAATGTGTTCATCACCTGTGTTTTTAGAGTATGAACTTCATCAGTATTATTGAAGCCCATAGACTTCTAATCCCTTTGGGGTGCAAATTCATCACCATGAGAATTGATCCCTGCTACTGATGGGTTTTTGGTTTGTCTGTAAGTTTGTGTGACCTCCTCTTCCCCTGTGCTCTGAACCTCTCTGTTTCGGTTGTAAACAAAAAATTGAAATTACTTATATTTGCTGCATCATGAAAGCAAAAGCAGGGTTTTTAACATGTGAGCCTGAGGACTTTGGGGGTCATACCTGGGCAAATATCAGAGCACTGCCCACGTGGGTGAGTGCAGCTCACTGGTGAGCTGCAAACTCTCCCATTTCTGAGTAATTCATCCACACTGAGATACCTGTTTATTGAGGCACCACTAAATGCACTATAAGGTTGTTGAAGTTGTAGATGTGGCAGATGAAACAAATGTCTGTGTTTTGCATAAATTTGTCCATCAAAATAGGAGTGTATCAATAAGATCAGTAAATAAAATTGCCCCTAACAAACAACGCCATCATAACAATAGGGTTTCATACAAATGTTTGTTCTTCATAAACAATTTTCGTCTTTTAATAATGTAGGTAGTTCACACACAAATCTAAAATGATAAGTGAAAAATGAGTTATCCTGGGGACTATGTTGCAAGTGCTGACCTTGCCTTTATTCAATCAAATTCTCAGTAATAAGGATGTAAGATTTGCCTAGAGCAGGCCTGAACTGGGATTAAAGATGGCAGCTGTCAGTGATTTTTGCCTGTAAAGTAATGCTGCTAGATGCTCCTGTCACACAGAAATGATAATAAGAAAGTAATTAGTGTTTGCAGTATTAATCTTATTGGGGCAGGAATTCTTTCAGAGATCATGATTTTTCTTTAATTTCTCAATTGGCCATTAAAAAATTGTGAACTGGTACTGTATGTCATTCTCCCACTCAGAAAATGTCAATCAAATAGAAAGATTAAAATAAGCAAGTTCTGCTTAAATGCCTACAAAAGACAGAAGCAGATGGAAGAGTGATTTGGTTTGAATTTTTTTCTCTGCTGGTATGCCACCTGCAAAAATGAAGTAGAAAGTAATATCAGACAACAAGCTGTTCTCCAGTGCTTCTAAGCAAGTTGCTTTTAAATTAGTAAAAAAAAAAAAAATAATTCCAAAGGGAGTTGGTTTGGAGTTGAAATTACCAAATTGAGTTTCAGGAGTTTTTCATAGTTACACACCTGATTAAGAAAAGTATGTGACTGTTTTACTGTTGGCCAAAAACTCCTTCAAATTTTTAAGACTTTTTCAACTTTTAATTGAGGATTTCACTTAGATGAAATGATATGAATGAACAAAGAAGCAGTTGCAATTCCAAAATACATTGAGGCAAATTTTAGTTTAAACCCAAATCCATCTCTGTATGCTGAGGTCACATCCCAGAAGACATGACTCTACCATGGTGCCAAAGGGAATCAATCCACCAATGAGAACAGAGAATCCATCAGTTCTCTCCTCTTTGACTTCTCCTGGAAGACCATGTCATTCATGATCTTTTCTCTTTTATCATTGCTATATTACAAACCTATCCCTGTTGAAATTATTGTCACAAATGTCAATGAGCAAGGTTGAGGTGGTGCAAGGATGTGAGGACATCTGAATTAAAAGGCTGCTGTGATGGGATCACAAATGTTACTAATAGTGTTTGGTAGGCTCGGATTTGGATGCTTCCACCAGGAATTCCATTTGCTCAGGATTTCTTTGCTGATCACTGTTGCTCTCACCTCTCTCTGAAGGTGGCTGCTTGATCTTTTGCATAAATGCAACATCGAGATGTATTTCCGGAAAAAAATAAACTCCATCTCATAGTAAGTAAATGACAGTCAATCATTCTTGCAATGTTCCCAGATAATTAGCTACTGGGCCTGTCTAATTACTTCCATGAAACATGAGTTGTCTTTCTTAAATTTCTGAAATATGGTCTGGGAAGTCTCAAGTAACACAGTGGTTAGCCACTGGCTGGCCAACAGTGATGATTAATAAAGTTTATTAGTGGTAGTTGAATGAGGGATGGTAAAATATGGATATGCTCCTTACTTTCAAATTATTTATTATTTATTTTATATTACCTTTTTTCCACAGTATTGATTAGCTTGTTTTAATAATATATCAATGTAATCATGTATACATGAAAAAAATACACTGGTTCACCTTGCATGGGAGTAGGAATTCAAACCAGACCAGTGTGTATCAGAAGACATTAAATAGGGCTCAGAGAATTTTACAACTTCACGTTCTTTTATCATTTTATTTCATGACTGAAGCAGCTTTTCTTGGTACAATGAGCTTTCCTTTAAGAAAAGGGTCTAAGCTATATATTTTTGTGAGTTTTCTCAATTTATATTATCCAATCCTCAGCTGTGTCTGCTTTCTCTTCCTTCCATCTGCCCTTGGCTAGTGCCTTATAGACTCTAGAGAAATTCAGGATTTCTATTCTCTAGGACATTTCAAATTGCATCAAAAAGTTCACATTTTAAAACAATTTCTGTTCTGATCTGAGAAGACTGCATTGGGATAATAATCTTTACAAAAGGCAGAAAAGAGTGTATTATGAGGTCTGTGGAAGAGAAACAGCCCATGCAGCCTACTCCTGGAGATCTCTGTGTGTAAGACCCAGATGGAGAGAGTTGTCAGGACCCAATGCCAGGGTGCCCTGCAGTGCTTGGCTCACTTGGTTGTCTCCAGCTCCCAAGGTGTGGCACAGCTAATCCTCTTTGCCTTTTAATGAAATTGTTCTTCTTCTGATTCCTTTGTTGAGGAAGATTTTCCTCGTACTTGCCCTGGGACCTGAGAGTAGAAGGTGCCTTCTTTCCTTGACTTTGCTCTCCCATATCAGCTGTACCATCAGTTTAGTCTGTGTTTGGGCTTTGCTTTTGCTTTTGCAGGTTTCTGTGTCTGAACAGAGCCTTATGGCTCTCTGCTCTACAGGAGCCTGCTCTGCCTCTGAAAACATCAGCAGAGGTACAGACCAATGATCATTTTGCTGAAATTATCACATATGGCCAGTTCTGCCATGTTCCTCTGTTGGCTGTTACATCTAGGTGCTGATCTGGAAATGATAAATGTTTCAGTCACAAGTAGGACTGCAGGGCCAACAGTGATATTGCAAGAGAAGTGAAGGGAAACTGCAACTTTGTCATCAGCTGACAGAGAGCTTGCAAAAGGCTTTGTCCCTTCACAACCCCTCAGTAAACTGCTTTTAACTGCACAGCTCTATGAAAAATTATGGAAAATCAGTGGAAAATTACAAGCAGTTATCCATTACTCTACAAATAAGCTTTACATACTTGAACTGCATTAAACGTCTGGTTCCAATTCTCTTGCTGTTGCAGGATAAATCTTTGCTTGAGGATATTTTCAATCCTTCTGGAAAATCAGGGAGGAATCCTGGCATCAGTGGGATTTTGCAATTTATTTCAGTGGAACAAACATTTTGGTCCATGTTTTTCCTTTTTCTGTTATAGCTGAAGAGGTTTTCATGAAAAGAACAAAGAACCCTAGAAGAAGTGGCAGGTTTCTGTGGATGCTCTGCAAACTTTATTCTCTTGTGCCCCTGGAGAACCACTCTCTGAGGAAAGGCAAACACTTGCAAGAAATGTTCTTTTCTTTGTGAACAAACTGGCTCACCATCCCTGAAATCAAGGAAATAGATTAGTCAAAAGAGTTCATGTTTGCATGCAATGAATATCTTTAGATCCACTATGGCATTCAGATCCAACTGTGTGCTGGGAACAGGCCAAAAATACACCTTTTCCAAGGTGACTCCTGGAGACAAAGAATGAATCAGGGCTGGATTTCTGCACAGGTAATGTAGGTCACTGGCTACATTGGAGAAGAAAACAGTAAAGATATTTCATATGAAGTAATTGTTATTCACAGACAGTAATATCTTCTAGTAAAACTGGTAAGAGTTACAAGTCAGATTTTCTTGGTATCCTATGAGTTGAGAGATTCACAGGGAAATGCATAATTCTGTGTTTTTTAAAGAAAATAAGACAGTTTGTTGCATTTGGGTACAATGCAAGGTTATAAGGCTTTAGTATGGACCTGTTCTTTCCAGATCTGAGAGGTTTGAACCTATAGACCTGATCACTCCTTATTTTTAATCTGTTACAGTCTTAAAAGGTAGAAAATACAATTGTATCTGCCACTTGTGCCTGTGTATGCCCAAGGTATGCAAAGGTGACTGATTGCTTGGTTTGAACTTCGAATGCAATGATGTGGTAATGAAATACCAAAGGACAACTTGCACCAATCTTTGGAGAAGGGAGCATTGCTACCTCAGCCATGCAGTTCTCTTCAACTGTATATTAATTTTGGATATACTGGAAGGAACTGGAGAGTGATGTCTGTCCAGCAGTTTCTTTAACTCATCACTCCTCACTCGCATCTCAGCTCAGTGCTGTAGGTAAGCAGAAATGTGGCATTTGGATTAATCCCTTGGCACAAGCAGGTCAGGCACTCCCACTAAGTACTAATGCACTTCAGAGTTAGTGCTTAGTGTCAGGAAATCTCCTGATTCCCAGAGCCATGGATAGGATGTTTAAATGTGCAAGCATACTTACATGTGGCTAGAAAATGGGTGTTTTTAAAGGAAGCATTTCAGATTCCACTTCATGTACTTTTTATTCACTTTTAGAATGTTAAACACAGCTCTTTGATTTTGCACTGTAATGGCTCTGTGGGGCTAGGTAACCCTGGGATGAAAGAACACGAATCATCTGTCATTGGGGAAAGCATAAGAGAAAGCCTCATAAATATAACTGTGATGCTTGTCTGATAAAACTGAAAGGGTCCTGGTATTTATACCTAGGAAATTCAAATACTAGTTATTCGATGGTGTGAAATCCCTTTGTGTAAACTGTGTAGCATTCATTTAGGGTGCAGACAGCAGAAACACTGTTTGGACTTGAAAGGTGAGAAGACTTCTGGATGCTCAGGGGAGAGCTGACACAGAAGTGGAAAAGTGCTAGACAGGCTACTATTGCTGCCACTTCTGGTCTTCAAACTACTGTGTTTCAAGATTTCTCCTTCTGCAATAGCTGTGCTGCTCCCTCCAATCAGCTAACCTCTCCCCTGGGAGGTTCAGGCTTTCCCAGCCCTCTGGACAGGTTTGTGCTTCTCTAGTCAACTTCTCTGGCCATTCCCACCTCTCCCAGTTCAGGAGTCAGAGGTTTCTATAGGCTCGTTTATCTGATTTAGGTATTGAAGAAAGACCTTAAGGTTATCCTGAGCATTTTGGAAGGTAAAATTAATGATTCTTCTTATGGATTTTTATTGTTGCGGTTTGGTGGCAAGGATGGAGGTTTAGAAGTCGGGATCAGTAATGATCTCCTCTCTGCTACTGCCTCTTCCATTACTGAGGTCCATTCACTTCATTTCTCTGCTGTTTTCAGTTGCCAACAGAGGTAATGCTAGAGACCTGCTTTTGTGTTAAAATCTCTGATATGTGTGGATGCAATTTATGAAAAAAAACCCCAGCGTTATTTTGTCAGTGCAATCAGGAACTTTACCTTTCTGAAGCACCTCATATCCAGAGAGCCGGTGCTGAAAAAGAAAAATGTTTTTGTCTATTATTAAAATAGCATAAATATTACTACCACCCTAGAAATCAAAAAGAATAATTTGAAATGCTTCCTAGCACTGGGCAGGAATTGGGCAAATCCACAGATGCCTCTGGAAATCAAATCCAGGCAGAAGGGAAAATACTCCCTTGTTGTACAGAAAGGAACTGATGTTCATATGCTTGGGAATTTACACAGATCCTCATTCAGTAAGGCACAGTGGCAGTAGCCACCTGCGGATACGGCTGGGGGCACACAAGAGAACGGGTATATCCTCTACATACCAGCTGTCCCTTGCAAGAACCAGTCTCCTCTTCACCCTCCTCTGAATGCTACAAGCTCGCTTTTTAGTTTAATGATCTTTAAAAAAAAATGGTTTATTTAAAGGAGAAAAACTTCCTGCAAATAATTAACTGCCAAAAATGACCACTTGGGAGTTTTATATTGATTTATTCCTCTCTCCACCAAATGCTTCTGTTCTGTATCTTCCACTTGCTACATTATCACTTGTCTATTTTGCATATTGGGGTTATGAATTTGCCTTTTCAGCTGTCTTGGGCTATTTGCATATCTTGATTGTTGATAAAAATATGACAAATTGTTCTTGGCAATGGGAGGGGAAGGGTTTTAATGATAAATGGGTTTTGAACTGCAAGCGTATATTCCACATTTCCTGTGAATGCCATCTACTGAAAAGCTCATTGCAGCCTGACAAAACATTTTTCTGGATTTAGCCTTAAATAAAAATTTAATAGCCATATTAAATAGCAGAGGTTACTTTTCCCTTTTCCTCTTTTCTCTCTCTTTTGGCAGTTTTCCTCACTACTTTTCTTTCTTTAAGAGCTTTCTTTGACAACAGGACAGTGCCCCAGATTTCCCAAATCTTAGAAAGCCTGGAAAAGGTTAATTGGAAAAGTCAGGGTTGCAGTTGGATAGTTAGTGCAGCTGTATTCTCTCTGCTGCTTGTTAACATTTTCTCAGTGCCTCAAGGCCCCACAACTCCATGTCACTGCTGTCGCCAGTGCCCTGGCTGTGAGTCCACTCCCCAGCCTCGCTGGCTCCTCATTTCTATACGCTTCACTTTGCTGAGCCACTCCGAGCTGGCGTCATCCATCCAGTCACAGCTCTCTAAGTTTGCCATGTGCACTGACCCCGTGCTGACCCTGAACCATGATACAAACTATGGGATTGTAATTAATCTCTAATTACCCACAATACCTCGCTGGGTATTCAGCCTGCTGTTCGGTTGTATTCCTTACCAGTTCAGTCATCAGTGGAGCATTCAAATTCGGTGCAACTCAGTGTTTAGAAACCAAGGGCTTCACTAATGTTGAGTGGCTGGGCTACTTAGAGGGCTGTGTCCACCTTGCTTTGCTCTTTCAGGGCTCTCCATCCAGGCAGGGCACAGCCAGGCTCCAGCTCTAGCTCAGCCAGCTGAGGGTGCAATGCTTGTGTTCATGTGTCACCATCCAAAAGACAACTAAGCAGGCTGCGTGTGACACGTCTTTCAGTTCTTTCTTTTGCAGCTGGCATTATTTCTTCTAGCAGGGGACAGACAGAGACTGTCATTGAGTCAGCATATCTTGCTAGAAGACATCACTCTTCTTTTAATTTAGGTTGTATTCCTGCTTCTGTCCAGGTGATGGGATCTAGAAAGGGTAATTCACTGGAAAGATGCTCTGAGGATGCTGATCTGAGATGAGGAACTAGTGCTGGGATTGTGAAGTGGTCCTGCTCTTGAGCTCCCAGCTAAATCCAACCCTTAAGAGGAGAGATTTGATTTGGCCTTGTCTGTAGGAGCTGCTACAGACTGTAAATTCAGTTTCACTCTGGTAATCCCACTGGGACAGGATCTTCCACTCCTTTTGCATACAGCAAATGCAAAACCATCATGCTGCAGCCCTCAAATGCCAGACAGAGCACTCAAGAATCAAAGCACTGTGTAAGAGAAGAGAAAAAACCTTCTCTCCTTGATTCCCATTACTTCTGCTGCCTACACCTACCCCAGGTGTAGGTCTCCTACTATCTTCTCATGTCTCAACTGTGTTTTCTTTCTCTCCCTTTCCATACTTACACTTTTCTAGCTTTCCCCAGTCCTGAAATGCTTCACTGGCTAGTTCCTCACATCTCACCCACCCTCCCATTTTCCCTCCACCCCAAAATATCTTCAAAGTTTGAGAGAGCCTTTTTTGGAGATGGGAGGGAATATTTTGGTAGGATATGGTTTGAGTAGAACATGCATATTTGTTAAAAAATGGAGAAGTCCTAGTTCCAATGACATACTCACCAAACCAGACCAAGATCCAGTGCCAATTGGTGTGGCACGCAGTGGTCAGCCACCAGCTCTGGCATCCTGGGGCGGAGCTGGGACTCTCAGGACTGCTCTCACTCCCCCTTGTGCAACTGGTATTTCTTGGTTTCTGGACTCCTGACTGGGTGACAGACCTCTCCCTCAGCTCACAGGGATTTACTGGGCTGTCCTGGGCACCACCAAAGAGGGCAGCCAGCTGCTGCAATTTACTGTGAAAATTAGAAAGAAAAAAAATTGACAGAGAAAAAAGAATTAAAACTACTTTTTGTGGAAAATTCTTCATTTCCAATGGAAAACTAATAAATATATCAATCTCTGTTTTGAACTTCTTAGGCTCATTCCTTCCAGTATTTACACTGGGAAGGTGCCTCAAAATCATAGTGCCTTGAGAAGCTTGTTGATTTCCAGCCTAAAATTATTAATATTTTACCTCATTTGTACCTGATAAATGCAATATATGTGCATTCAAACACAGAATTTTAATTTCTCACAATGGGAGAGCACAGCTGGGTTAAAAATCTTGTCATTTTTACTTATTTATGACCTGATACTAGCTCAGCCTGATACCTGACATCAGATCATTAGTAGCTGTGTTTCTCTGTGTGACAGCTCTTCCATGCCCAATATGCTTCAGCCACCTCAACTTGATGTAACAATTGCTGTGGTGACTGTTTTGCTCTTAAGTTGTCATGACATATGAAATGATCATGTTAAAACCTGCCTAACTTGTTTGAATATTGTATATGGTAAACCTGTTCTTTACCAGCAATAACTTGTACTCCTTGCCTTTGCTATCTCTCGCATGCGAGAAATGTGAGTGCCAGAGAAATCTTTGTACCAGATATGCTCCACGTGTCATTTGACTTGGTTTAACTTGGGGAACTTATTCCTAAAGTGTTTAATAGAGCATTTGGGAGAAGAAAGGGCTTGTCAGCAGCCCCACAGAGCCTTCAGCTTGGTTGTGTGACACACAGCCCTGGGGTGAGGTGCTGCCACCCAGTCAATCGACCCTTAGGCATGCAATTATGGCAACCGGTCTAATTAATGCTTTTTTTTCCCAGCAAACTAATATTTCCAATGTCATAAACAAAGTGGGTAATTAAGACATTGCCTCCATCTGCCTGGAGCATCCATCAGCTATTTGTTGTCCTACTCCCAGCACCCAGCTCTAAGGAGCACCTGTCAGCACAATTTGCCCTCATGTCTTCTCCTCTACTTAAAGACCTTTGTTTCCCACACCAGGTGCTGGCAGCATTCCCACCTCCAAAACATGGCAAATACTAACAAAAATGGCTTGAATTTTTTCACTGAACATCTTTTAGACTTTCTCTATTTAATCACAACTCTATAAAATATTAGCATTTTTCTTTAGAGGCTCTGTGTCAGTAAAATTGTTGGATGAATAAAAAAATATTTCTGCTTACATTTGCTTTGGTAATTCATAAAATTGAATGACTACACCTGTAGCTGAGGTCCAAGGAACACTCAAGCCCAACAATAATTATGCTTTTTTTGAGTGACCTTCAAATACTTTAACGTCAATTTTGTAAAATAGATGAGATTTATCCATGACCAGTGTAGATGTATGTTATATGTAAACCCTGGCTGCATTTAGAGAACGTGTCTCTATTTCCAAGCCAAACCCTAAAAGAATGTGGGTAGCACTATTAAATAATCCACCTATTTATAATGTACAAATAAATGTTTCTTTATTTTATAATTTAAAATGACAACTGACTCAGTTTATGATACTGATGTGCTAGAGATTCCAAAAGAAAGAATTAAGAAAAGAAACCAACACCCAATGTTTTTCAGCACCTGGTAATGCAGGCATCTGGTAAAACATAGGAACCTGTGATTCATATTTGGCCTGTTTTTGACCCCTGAACTTTGTAGAGTGATGAAATTTGAACAGCAGTATTTGTATATTTAAACTGTTGGTTTAGAAAAGCCACATGAGAGACACTTAACACCGCCTTTTTTTTTTTTTTAAATCAGCTTTCTCATTTCTGCCTCTTGCTCATACATTTCTTTTTTTGTTTGGGCAAATTTCTGTAATCACACATTGAGGGGTTATTGAGCAGCACCGAGAGTTGTATTCAATTCTTGAATCATTTACCAGACGTATGACCCTGGGCAGTAAGTGCAAAGTTACTTCATCTGTGTTAGAAATGGGCACAGAAGTGAGGTTAGTCCCAGCATGGAGCTTGGGTGATGAGGTAATTGCCTGTAGGTGCAAGAGGGCATTTGTGAATCTGTGGTGCTACTCCAGTGTTATTGAGTAGACAGGAATTATTCCACTGATACAGAATAGACCTTATTGTAAATCTGCTTATTTTATTAAAAAGTTCCTCATGAACAGATACAGTGGTAGGTGTTGATTATTGCTGAGAAGGAATATACCATGAATTCTTTTGCTCTGTTTAAAAACAAAGCCTTTCTTCCGTTAAAGCTTCTCAGACACTTTTGCCTTTTTTTTGTTTCCATTAAATGACAAGCAAAGGTAGTTCTGCATCTTACTTTTTTGAATAGCTTGTGTTCTCAGCCCTGAAAAGTAGAGTTAAATCCTGTTCCCTAGGTTTTAAGAAGGGATGTTCTTGTTTTGGCAGCCATTCTCAAATGCTCAGTTATGTGTTTAGCTTTTCTAAAATTAGTGGTCCTATTGAACTTGGGCTTCTTGGGCTTCCGTGGGGTTTTGGCAGGTAGGAGGAAGTGGAATGTTGTTTTTGTGACCATACACTGTAGTGCAATAATATTTGATTTTTCAGTAGAGGGCCTGAAAAAAGAACAGTTTCAGAAAGGTTTTCCTCTCCTGAAGTTGCAAGCAGGAATGAGAAGTGGGGACACAAGGACATACTGGTCTGTTTATTTTGATTCCTGTGGAAGTAAGTGCTGTGGTGAACCTAAGACCTTCTTGTACATTTTCCTCATAAGCCTTGAGTTTGCAAAAGGACCTTGATCACCCAGCAGAATACAAATGGCAAATTCCTACTGATTAAGAAAAAACTAATCTTCATGTTGTAATGAAAGATATATCACATTTCCTGCAGCTGGTGGGGAAAAGGTTAAGACAAATCTGGAGGGAAAAGGGAAATACTCCAGCTGGCTGCAGACAGCAGGTATACAAAGCCTTGTCTCTCAGAAGAGAGGTGGTCTATTTAGGGGCTACAGATTTACAGCAAGAGCCTGAACAGCAGGGTTCAGTGCAGCTCCAACCTACAAAGGTTATTAGAGGGTGGCTGTTAGATGCACAGAGAGCAGGACTTGTCTATTAAAGATAAAACTGAATGTAGAAAAAGGTGGTTGGAGTAAACCTTTTCTCTGACCTTTATTGCTTGCAAGGCTGCAAGGACCCAGATATTATCCTTTGGACTTTTTCACTGGAGTTTCCAGCTAAATATTGTCTATTCCAACAACTCAAGATCCTAAAGGAAGAACAAGAAGTTTACTTTGGGGGCCAGAAGTGTCAGTGAAAAGCCCACTATGATCTAATAAGTCATCCCTAGTGATACAATAGAGAGACTCACTGACAAATATAGTTCAAAACAAATGGAAAAGGATCCTCTTTTTTTGTTTTGTTTGTTTTTACAACATATTTCTGTTGCAGGCATGAAAATTTTGAGTTGATCCCTATGATCATTTGAGTGACATTTTATACAGCCACTAAAAGGCTCTTCTGTCATATTTTCCTTTTTTTTTTCTTTATTGATTTTTTCTCTCTAAGACTTTAATTCACTCTTCCTCAGTTGCTACAGTTAAGAGAGAAATTCTGTAGATCACATAGAGATAACATTCTAGCCTACACTGGGTCACTCACACTCACACAAGAATACAAGCTTCCTGCAGACAGCTAGTCCTTTCCTGCTTTTCAGGCCTTTTTGCTCCATCTTTTCTTTTTTTTTTCCTCCCTTAGTATTTGGGTCTTAATCTTTCTTTAGACTTATCCTTCACGCTGTGCTCATCTGTAATGTACCAATAATTGCTGCTACTATATGTGGTTTGATCATTCTGTGCATTCCTTGTTGAAACTATCAGTAAAACAAGACATCTAAAATATGATTCTGTAGTGTTAAAGTAATATTTTGGGTGTCTGAAATCTCTTATAAATTGTTCTGTAGAGAGTCAGTTTTTCAAGGAAAAAATGACAGCAACAAGCCAACATTAATGACATATTTCAGTGTAATGCTGTAATTTTAGCCCCTGCCATGAACTATTGCTGTTGTACAGTAAAGTATTTTGCTAGTAAATGGTGAAGTGATTTCCAGTAAGACCCTTTCTCTTTATTCCATCCTTCCATCAGGAAAATACCCATCTTGCTGATTCCAATGTATTAAAAAGAAAATACTTATCTGAAGCACATTAGACACCATGTGAGTGCCCTACAAAAAGTAAATAGTGAAGAGGAGATGCTGTAGTTTCACCTTGTTTATTTTCAGATGTTTTTGAGAAGGCAGAAGACAAAAGTGCTTCTTGCCTAGAAGTGGATGAAGTGTCCCAAATGCATGATCTGTTTTTTGGTGTCAGTGTTTTATCTTGTTCCTGCGTGTGTGCACAGTAATGTGCAAACATATTTAACAGCCTCTGCACTAATAAGCCTTTTTTCTCTTCCTTTTTCTCTGGTGCCCTGTTTAATGCTTGCTGGAAGTCTCCTCCTTTAGTGTCCTTTCATTTCTCTCTTGGTCACTGCAATAAATTTTCTAGCAATTTTCTTCTTAACTGGTGGGTGCATTTCTGTGGCTTTCCATGGCTGATCAGCTTCAAGATCTGTTGCTACCAGTCAGCTCCCATGTAAGAACTTGTTACAGGATGAGTAAACCAGGAAAAGATGGTCAGTGGCTGTACTGATGGTGCAGTCAGTGCTTGGAAAGCAGGACCTCAAACCTCTGCACCAGTGCAGACAGAGGATACTGGTGGGGAGGAGAAGGACTGACTGATTTCCAGGTCTTGTGGGGCCTTCGTTTCCAGACCTGGGAGACACAAATCAGAATTGGAGCTCTGGAGCACCAAGCCACAGAGCCTCCATGGCTGGCAAGTGTAGGCCTGGAAACTCAGATGAATAGAGCCCTAAATGTTTTTTTGTTTGACACTAGGGCTTAACAGAAAATGATGAATCCACTAACGATTCCTCCTGCAGCCAAAAGAAACAGACTTGCACTTGTAGATTGCTTTCTTTCTGTGCTATCAAGCCACTGCATGGTCACCTTTTGCAAAGCCAACAGTCATCTGTCACTTAAAAATAATTTTTTAGAGGCACTGTAGTCTTTGTCTTAAGTGTGTGTGTGTGTGTGTGTGTCTGCTTGAAAGTGTCTCATTAAAATATACTGACCTCATCAAGCACCTCAAAAAAAAATCCATAGTGGAAAATGTCTTATTTTCTGTTTGGTTGGAATTATTTCAAAGTTCGTCACTAATTTCACGTGACAATGGGGCTTTTGGAGTAGTTTTTGCCTGTGATGATGAGTCAGAAAGACTAAATGGCTCTTATTATGCTCAGTGTGAAAAATGTGTCAATGGAGAGTGGACCCGGGCAGTTCTGATCTCATAAAGGGGCAAGAACATTTCTGAATCGGGTCCTGCTTACCCAGGCAAAAATCCCTGCAGTCCTAAGTATCCTGCTGAAAGCAGTGAGACTCCTGAATATGTAATGGATCCAGGATCAGATGAGTAATGTCTCTAGAAACAAAAAAGTCCCAAACTAAAGATTTTTTTTCTTCACGAGATACTTTATCCAGCATAGTAAAAGCATGTATATTTATAGCCTAGATTACGCTTTGTTTTGTGGGATGAAAAAACACATTTTAGAGTTGGCCCCTTTCCTGAACAGATGTTACTGGCCTGGGTGAATAACTTATTCAAGCATATGATTGAAGAGAATTGAATGAGAATTTTTGCCAAACTCAATTCTGACTAAAACTGAAATCTTTCACCACTCTTCTTCCCTCTGTCATACTGGCTCTCCTGTTCAGTTCATCCCAATCTCTGTCTTCCGACTGTGACTGTTCAGGGGTTACATCAAACCCCTTGCTTTTGGACTTGAATTTTTCCCATGCAAGGAAATCTATAAACAATTTAAAAAAAATATATAATTCTTCCTTTAAGAAAGGAATGTCAGGGTAACTTCAGGGGCTTCAATGCTTGTCTCTCACCGATTTCTTGCATCAAACGAACTCACTGGGTTCATTTTGCTGGTGCAAAGATGTTTCTTTCTATTTACCACTGCTTCTAACTCCAGCTGCTTCTTTCCTTGTTGCACGTTATCATCATTATTTAATGTTTTACAGGTCAAATTAGACTCACAGTGACAACTGTGCCACCCATTCCTTTCAGAGAGACTCCCCAGGCTGAATGCAGTAGTATTAACAATCTGTGCAAGAGGGGACAGACTGGATCTCCTTCTCTCTTGGTTTTGCTGGATTGTGGTCTAACAGGTCTAAAAGGCAAATAAATTAATTTGTTGTCCAAGCCTGCACTGAATTGGGAGCCAGAAATATATTTTTTAATTGAAAATATGACAATTTTTATGGAGGTGTCACTAAGTTTGAGAAATTTTACTGAAGCAGCTTCATGACAAACATGACCCCAAGTGTGATGCTTTTTCACTCACCTGAGGTATTATAACTACCCTTCAACTACCTCCCTCAATGCATAAATGCGTTGAACTCTATATAGAAAACACAGCTGTGTGATGGCATAGCAATGTCAGCGTCAATGATGCCTTTCCAACAAGTGAGATCATCCAACTGAACTATCAAAATGCTCCAAGAGATTGGTGAGGGGGCGTTTGACTGATTTCAGTAAATAACAGTTTTGAATTTTGCTGACTCACTGCCCGGTGGTTATGCCAGCCTTTGATAGATTTTTTAAAATACTATCGTTGGTCTTAAATATGGATGAGAAAGACTTCGATAGTTCTAGGATTCACTTTTCTGTGCTGTAGCCACAGGTTTCAATTTTGCATGATCGAGTTCTCTTTGTCCAACTTCTGTATGTTTGCATGCAGTGCAATTGCATCTGCTTCTTGGGGTTAGTGAGGCAGCAAGTGTGGCAGGTCTGTTCATAAAAACACATTAGTAGAAGCATTTGAAAGTACCAGCACTGATCCTTTTTTTTTTTCTTACTTGCTCTGTTGATATATTAGGCAACATACTCTGTAAATCTCATGTTTTAATTCCTCTTTGGAGACCCATTTAATGCTTAAAGAAGCATTTGGCTGCCTACATTGTTATTAATGCATCCCATTCTTAAAAGACAACATGGAAAGTAAAACCTTCTTGAAATTTAAGGAATTTGAAGGAGTTATATTCTTAAGATATTAAGTCCTTGTGTTAAAGGTATGCAGGCAGATTCTCAGACACATTCACATACTCAGTTTGACAAAAGGATCATCTGTATGAGTAGTTCTTTGTTTTCCTTTCTGTGATTTATACAGGTTGTTACAGCACTTCGACTGATACTGGCAATAATTGAAAATTCTTCCCAAATGCTTTAAATCTCAGGGGCTGGATTCTACTTTACTGACTCTAGTCTTATGCCAGAATAGCTGCATTTGGTTCAGCACAGTAATCCAGGTTTAAACTGGGAGAGTGCAGGGGAGCAAGGGAGAGGAGTTGTATTTCCATATGTTCTGTTCTGATATTTTACAAAATTATATCAGCTGTCAGATTCTATGCTGAAAGTCTTGTCTCCTTTGACCATCTGTGGCACTGATCAGTAGTTCTTGGGAGAGTTCTAGTTCAGTCACTGGGACTATGTATTGTGCAGGTCACCACTGCCTGGTGCACCCTGTTTCAGGCTGTCACTAAATGTGCCTCTGTGCTGCCATTTTTACTGTGAGCATCACATGTGTGTTTAGAGAGGTGCAAGTTTACAAGGACTCTTTTGTAAGGATGTCCTGATTGAAAGATCAGGGTTTACTCAGTCCACTCTCCCCAACTCCCCTTAGTCAAATACCTACTGACACATTCTTTTCCTTGGGAGAGGAAAACAGATTTACCCTTTGGAAAACAGCTGTACAAAGCAACGTAGTTCTCCACCAACAGAGGTCATAAATTTGCTTGTTGCTTGCCATGTTCTGGGTGCTCTGCTGTGGACTGGGGTCTGCTCCTGTTGACCCTGTAGGGTCTTGACTCCTTTTGGATCAGGTTTTGAGTGGGATTCTTCCCATTGACCCCCAGCACCTGAAAGCTGGCTGTGGAGTCTAAACTACTCAGCGAGGTTGTTTTTTATTGATGAAGAGAAAGAGATACCTCTCCAGGGAACTGCATCCCATCCTAGGATACATGTCTAAATAGCTGTGATGAACTGCCCTTTCTGAGGTTTTCTCTGTACAGCCACAGATTATAAAAGGAGCAGAGTAGCTTAGACCAAAGGGCTGATAAGAGGAAAGATGACTCCCTGCACAGGCAGTCACAGTGGCAGCAAAGAGCCTCTCAGGATGGCAGAATTTTATACCCATACTGAACAGCTTCCAGTAGCTAAGTAGGCAACGACAAACTCTGGTTGTCTTTGAAAGCTGCTATCAGTACTGGGAATTATTGCACCTGATGGGGACATGAGGGGTGAGAGAAAAGAAAAATTTGCCCACACTTTAAGATCAGCTGTAATTCAGTAGATTGTCAGGAACCCTCTATTTCACTGCTGAGTAACTTCTGAAGCAGAACTGATGCTAATGCTCTTTTAAGTGAACATGAAATACACAAAAATGCAGTTTGAATATGTTGCAAGAGTTCTGACCCCTAAAATTATGGTGTTTTCTGTACAATTAAAGGATTTTGGTAGAAGTCACTGTATAACAGCACTTAAAGTGATGGCAAAGATTATTAAATGCACTGTCTCCTGTGGTATTAAAGTCTTTATCCCAGTGTATTGTGGAACAATTCCAATGGGATGTAATTACTGAGGTGGGCTCCATAACTGTGCTAAGAGAGAAGCTGTTTGGAAGAGGCTGGCTTAGAGCTGACACAATGTCCCTGCTCTGATGGCTTTGCACTTCCACTGCAATGGCTTCATGTTTCCATCTGAAGTCTTTCATGAGGTGCAAGGGTTTACATCCTGATATGGAAGTTGAGGAACAGAAAGACCAAGCAGAAGTCACAAAAGAGCAAAGCCCCAGTTTGGTCCAACCTCAACTCATTTTATATCTGTGCTCACTTCATTAGAACCCACTGCAGAATTGAGGGCAAAGCCTTTAGTTTTCCCCCAGGTCAATAAGAAAATACTTTCCCAGTAGCATATCTCTTCAAAGGAAATACTGTCAGGCACAAAGTCTCCAGTCATCCAGCAACAGTAAGTCAGATGTGTGTCTTGAGGGAGTCTGACCTTAGCTCCTTCTGGCATCCGTAATACTGGAATGGCAGAAATCTTACGTGACTCTTACTCATTTTGTTCTGATTTTTTTCTCTACATTATGTACTCATTGGGTTAATGTTGTTTTTGTTGTTGTTATTGTTGTTAACCTTTCCATGTCACACACGGCTGCAAAACTTGTGCTCCAACATCACTAGGAAGTGCTCCTCTTTTTTTAGGAGATAAAATAGCTCAGAGAATTATTTCCTGGGGCTCTGCACTTGAGCAGGTGCCCAGACTCTTGGTCAAAATAATGTTAAATATTTCCCATTATCATTTTAGCTCAATAATAGCAGACCTGGGCTATGTTTAGGAAATTGTTTTCTTAGAAGTGCCACTCCTCGAACAAAACAAGTTTGCGTTCACAGAATATTTTGGAAGATATTTCTTCATACTTTGTGGCAAAGTGTCAACTTCTCCTGTCTGTTGATTCAAAAATTAGAGGTGTGCAGTAGTTGCTCTGGCAACGGAGTCTCGTTTTACCCCTCTGCTCATTTCCAACCTGTTACTAAATTACTAAGCACTGGAAGGATGCATCAAAGAGCACCCAGAGACAGTGTTAATGTAATGAAACCGAGCCTTCATCTACTTAAAACATGTTGTGTCAGCTTGGAAATAAGACAGGTGATTTCTTTACCCCCAGAAGTTGGCACCGTGTCAGCTACTTAAAGTTTTAAAGTTATGAAAACAAGGTCTACACACAAAAAAACCCCCCCTTATATGGAATTTGCTGATATGTTGTACCTGGCAAAATTAAATTTGTTTGTTAGCAAATTATAAAATATCCTTTTTACTGTATTGGTTACAATGTTTTTCAGGTGTTTTTACCAGTTTTAGGTACTTCCATTTGTATTTTCTGTGTATATATCATATAATAAGGGGGTAGATTTATAGCTACTGTTGCAAACATTTAGTAGCATGAGTAGTCCTTCAGATAGGAAGAAACTGAGGATAGGAACCTGTGTTATTGGAGGCAGTACTGTGCAACTTTCACATTTTCTCACATAGTTTTTTTGGGGGAACTTTCTCAAAAGAACAAAGTGGAGTTTTTATTGGTCGGATAGAGGATTTCCCTTTGTGTTTCACAAGAAAATTTTTTTATGTAATATATAACGATGCTTATAGCACTACAGGAAAAATCTAAAGTCCTTTGGGGCTCAGTATCATGGGAGCAAGGAGTTTTGGATTTATGAGACTTGTTGGGTGCTTCATCATTGCACAAAGTATATCTGAGGCTGGTGGCAAATCCCAGAGCCCCCAAGAGTGCTGTGAGCTCAAGGAATGACAAGAATTGTTGAAAGGAGAATAATCCCAAAAAGTATCTCCTTTGAAGCCTCACACCCTATCCTCATTGTACAGTTTGGTTTCAGTTAGTATTTCAGTCTCAGGAACTTTCACTCTGCTTTGAAGAAGGGATAAAATCAAGGAAGAAACATATTCTTCTAGAAAAGGATGTTGTTTGAAGCATCACACCATGAGATCAGTTTGGCTTCCTGATTTTTCAAGCATGAGAGCATGGGCTGAACCCTTGTGCCCTCGTCTCCTAGGATAAAGTGGGGAAGGATAGAAATCATAAGGTTCAGTGCTACTGCTGGCCTACCCTGAGTCTCATTTCTGGTGTGACATTTACACCAGGCACTATGGGCATCAACAAGGCATCAGCAGTGCACCTACTGCTACAGCACTGTGAGACCCTTTACTCCTGTTGCTTGGTGCAAAGAGGGAAGGTGACAGGAAAGTCTCGTCTGGATACCTCTCTGTATTCTAACCCTGGTTTATAAATACTTCTGCCATATGTTACATAAGTTCCTGAATTACTTGTGTGAAGTCATGTTTGGCTATGATTTGAGAGGTCCTATATATAAGAATTGCCTCTTGATAGTGTTTTTCCACAGCATCTGTAGACTATTATCAAGTGGTAGAGGACCAACTAGCAAGAGCTTCTATAATGTCAGCAAAACTTCAGCTCCTTAATTCAGTGGTCTTATACTGTTTCTAGTCTTGAAAACCCAGGACTAAGCCTTTAAAATGACACCATAAGATACCTTTGTATAAAAGTAAGGTGCCAGGTTGTGCCTATAAATGTAGATGTTTGGTTTTAGCCTTACATTGCAACCTTTTCATATGTAATTCCAGTATATTTGCACCAGCTTCTTTTGACTGTCATTTTTAATGTATAATGTTTTTACCAGGTGAGCTATAGGGCTGGGTTATCACTACAGTGAAAAAGTCCACATGGACCATGTTACGAAGTGCAGAACATACCAGATATAATTTCCATACTGGGTTTAGAGATCAGACTTCAGCATAACTTTGCTCCAGATGCAAAATGTGGACAACAGAGACATGTTTTGTTATAGGTTTTACTAATGCAGGTTTAAAATAACATGACTGAAGTTCTAAATTGATATGACAGTTGCACCTTTTCTGGATAAAAGAACTGGCTGCAATGTTATGCCTGGTTTTAAAACCAATACACATGATCTGAACCAGATTTTTCATCATGGTTTCGAAAATTTCTTTTCAGACAGAGGGAGTGTTTAGGAACATTTCAAAGAAATGTAAACATGCACTTAGACCAAATAGCTTGTGTCCAGGCCAAATTTCAGTTGGAGTATTTATTATTTTCTACCTCCTTTCGAGCTTTCAGTGGCTTTTTACTCGTATTCTCCTTAAATTTCCACATTGGTGCAGTGTAGCTGCATGTAGTTAGACTGCTAAAAAGTGTCTCAGCCCAGGGGAAAGCAAGGTTGGTGAAAGGCTTTCCCAGTACTTACAGGTCTGCTTTCCCATCTGGGAACAATGCTGCCAACAGGATAATGCTGCAGGAGCCAGCATGACTCCTTCCTGTGCTTTTTGACACTGGGCAAAGAAAAGCCCAGCGAGGCTGTGTGGAAAATGGCACCAAGGAACTGATCAAAAGAGTAGGGGCAATACATGGGCAGTACCAATCTATTCTTTCTGATACCTGAAGATGTTTCTTCTGAACATAGCACTGAAAAAGGAATAGAAACTGGGATTGTCCTTGCTAATTGCAGTCAACATGTTGGAAAAGGATCCAAGGAAGATCAAAATCTGCCAGAGAAGCATCATCGCTGTTAAAGAAAGCTCATAGTCGTTGTATGTGCATAAATATCACATACTGCAGGATGCTCTTTAGCTCCTATGCTGCACTATGTAAACTTTCCTGTATGCTTTTTGGCAGAATTTTGTTCCTGTGCAAATACTGTACAAACTGTGTCATGAAGCAGCTTGTTTTTCCTACAGCTTCAAAGTCTTGGTGTCTCACAGCTTACAGTGACTCACACCTTTCTTTGCTGTTTGGTCGCCTCCCCATCAGACAGAATAGTGTGGCCTATAGCTGGTTAATAATTTTGCTGAGTGTATTGATGTCCTTATGGTTGAAAGGATTGTATGAGCAAACAGTAGGATGAGAAGCCATGGATATGGATAAAAAGGCAACATTTAGGATAGTACTAATTGCTCACAAGTGGAGGAGATCAACAGAATAAAGAAAAAGGAAAAAAAAAAGTGACAAATTTTGTTGCCTTGCCCTTAGTTTAACCCTTGTTGTAAAAAGTCTTTGCAAAAGAAGTGAGAAAAAATGAACCCAGTACTGTTTTCATTACTTTTAGATGGGCCTTGATATGCTGTGATTCTTTTCTTCCTTCATAACTTAGAGGTAGAGGTCAACACTCTGCCATTTTTTTTAATTTAAAGACCATCATCTTAATTTGGGAACAGAATTTTCCAATGAACAACTTACCTTAGAGAGCATAAAACCAAATAACAACAGTACAGAGATGGAAACATTCTTATGTATCATTTCTTCTAAAATCAGAAGTTCTTAATGCTTTAGCTAGAGAACTCTTCAGCAATTATCAGGATAAGCCATGTGCCTCTCTGTTAAAAATTGCTGAGTCTGCCTATTATGGACCTGCCTTACAAGGATTTGAGCCATGTAATGCACCAAGAGCAAATGTACCAAACACCTCGGTGTTCATGGCTCTGCATGTCCCAGGAACTGAGAGACAGCAAATGTCAGGGTAGCCATAGGAAAGCCACTGAACAACACTCATTTAGGCAGCTGAGGGAAACTACTAATTTTGGGCTAAGTACTAAATCAGGACTGCATCCCCAGTTTAAAGATCTAGAAGGAGACTCCAAGGAGTGGTGGATTTTTTTTTCCCTAGTGGAATTTGAATCCTTGCCCATGCTGCACCATTCCTTTTGAGATATCTTCAAAGTCTCCTCGCAGGAGGTCCCATGGAAAATGCTGTAAGTGGTAGGAGGCAGAGAAGCCAAGGAATGGCCAGTTTGTAACTGCAGTCCCAATATGAAGAGCATGAAGGAAAAAGATGTAGTTTTGGGGACAGCTCAGTTTGTTCTGTTCTTCAGCAGTGTGATTATGTTTAGGTAATTACTAGATCTTAGTGCATTACTGAGCTTTTCATTGAGAGTGGGTCTCTTGAGCCATTTAATAAATTCAATTGCTCGAATGAAGGAAAGGAAAGAAGTAAGATGGTGACCTTGACTCAACCTAAAATCTGGATATTTTTCAATTTCAGTAGAAACTGGATCCTCATCCTTAGATCTAACTGTATTATGGATTCTTGGTGTTAGCTCAACTCTTTACTGTCTTATGAACAACAAAATATTGAACCAGTGTAATAGTAATCCTGTGACAGCAGCAGTGCTCAAGCATTTTCAGAATTTAGGGAAACAACTTCACATAAAAAACTTAACCATGAGCCTAAATTTGAATGTAGACCTCCTGTGTGTCTCAAAATCTCTTATTAAGCCTAATTCAAATCTAAACAAAATATTCTTTACTCATCCTGTCTTCGGTGAAATCCTTTGCTGATTCCAACTCCAACAGAAGATGAATCAAGCAATCCTCACCCTGCAGGCACCCAGCAACCCCACCCTCTGACATCAGTGACTCTATAGCAAGAGAAGAAACTGAAATCTAAGGATTTGAAATAATGTAGATTGTGGTTTTCTTGTTCTTCCTCTTCTACTAATGACAATACAGAGGAATGTTTATTCTTAGTAAATGAAAAGCAAACCAAGTGTTATTTAGACACTTTTGTAAAGTGTACAGAGTATGCTAAAGTATATCAAACACTTAAAAAGCACATTACCTTGTAAAGTGCCGCATGTGTAAAGGTCAGCACTGGTCTTCTGTCTTTTTTTTCTACATATGAATCATAGGCAACAAACAAGACATAACATTTGCATTACTATTTTAATCTGCACCATTATTTATGAGGGTTCTCAAAATACTTGTAAGCCTCAGAAAATATTCTAGCATGGGCCGGTATTATTACCCGCTCATGTTACAAATGAGGCACAAAGGCAGCACAGCTGAAATTTTCCGAAGTAGCTACTGACTGGGGCAGAGAAAGGGCATCTCACTTTCTGAATATCCAGCCTGAGTGATAGAGGGCTTTATTATCAGATATGTTTTCACATACCAGTGAGAGGTACAAATGTTCTGCATCTCTGGAAAATAAACACACTATTCAGATAGCTCAGTTTCTGTACAGCAAGTAGGCAAAAGCTGCAGAAAAGAGAAATTCTGAGTGCACTGAAGGGCAGCTGATGTGATAAAGTCAGTGGGAGAGTTTTAATTTTCACACTCAGGATTTCACCAACAGATGAGTGCCCAGTTAGTTAATCAGGCTGCTGGAGCAATTCTGTGCTACTTCTTGCCTTGAAATAACTTTGGCAAAGTCAGACTCATATATGTGCTGTGCTCTCTGCCTCTGACTCACTCAGGAACATTCTTCAAAAGGCATTTTTTTGTCTTTATAATTGAATTGATTCTTAAGTTGTGCCACGGGTGTACACCTTATCAAAGAAGAGCTGGCACTCCATTTGTACATAATGCCCTCTCGGAGGAGGTTTAACATGCAATGTTTGTTGTTTCTAGCAGGTCTTTCTGCAGAGAGAGAGGTCGCTACTCAGGGAGGCACTTTCCTCCTTGGAAACAAGAAAAGAAATCACCGGGAAGGAGGGGAAAATGCATCTGGGTAACAGGAGGGGATCTTGTCAATCTTCAAGGCACTAGAAAACGATCATGAAAGTCTTTTGTTAGAGAAGCCTATAATGGTACTATTGCTTGTCTATTGTGGCCACTAACAGCAAATAGCCTGCAAGGGCAGGGGAGACGTGGGATTAGGCAAATTGTGAAGAGGGGCTATGGATGCTTGAAAAGTACATTCCTGCTCATCAAGGTCAGAGAGGTCAAAACAGTGTCATAATTAATCCTCAATGAAATTATTTCTTTAAACAAATTGACCTTTAACAACATCCATGGCATATATGGAATAATGCTAATGATGTGGATTTCTTCCACATTTGGAAACAGAAATGCAATTGTAACAGAAACAGAAAAGCAAAATGTAATTGTGAGCAACTTATGCTGAGTGGAAGACTCTGTTGTACAATAATTTTTCTACTGCTAAAAACTGCAACTAGAATGAAAAAAAAATTTTTAGAAAGCTTATATAGTATCATAATTTTTGATGTATGTTAAGAATAAGCTCAGTGAGTAAATGCTTTTCAGAGGGCTCATCCTTATCCACACATCTATATTCCTGGGGATAGCATGGGGCTGAAGCTGTATGCATCTATTGCAGGATGGCAAAAAGGGTGAACCGGATCTTTCTGATGGAAGAGGGACTGAGTACCAGCTTTCCCTGTCTAGCCTAACAATTTCACTTGTCCTTCTCGATTGTGCTTTTGAGTCAGGGTCATTGCACAGTCTGTCCTCTGGCTTCAGTACTTACTGGGCCGATTGCTTAAATAACTTAATCAGAATTTGCTCGTTAATAAGGAAATTGCTCTTTCATAATACACTTGAAGTGCATGAAAAGAACTTCGAGAAGACAATGATAGACACAGATGTTACACTGAATGGCAGCTGCTAAATATACATGTGCTGATAAATGTCTGTGAAGCAACTTCATATGGCAAGACAAGTTAAACGTTTATTTCAAGCTTTAATTAAAAGTTACCTCACTAAAATTTTCAAAAGCATCAAAGTTACCAACTATTTTGAATTATTCTTCCTCCTTGTGCAGTCAGGGGCCTGTTTTCTCTACCATCTTGAAGCATGCATATTATTAGTTCTCAAACTCAGAGTACATAACAAGTGACCACAGATGAGAAAACTGTCCTTGACAGTTGCTGCCCACTCTGCAAAGTAATATTGTTTCCAAATGCCTGAATAAAAGCACATGAGCAGCAGGAGTCAACAGAGGTAGCTTTATGATTTTTATGTTTAGAGACTTTAAAAGTGTCCCTGATACTTTTTTAGAATCTTTTTCAACTGGATTTTTCTTGAACAATACTTACACCATCTTGATCTTTGCGGTCAAATCATTCTCTCAGTTGCATGCTGTGCAGTTCTGAAAATTTGGAACGAGTTTGAAGGACTTACTTTAACTGCCAAGCTTAAACATGGAGAGATTCAGGCATTCCCCGGGTCCTCCAAAGCCTATCTCTTTCTGTAGTTTTCCATAATTTTTTGGAGATACATTGTGATCTCTACAAAATGGGGGAAAAAATCATGGAAAACAAATCTATCAGTTTAATAACTAGCAAAATAATTTACTGAGCATACTCAGCAACTGATAATAGAATAAAAAGACCTTATAATTTCAAACTACTGAAGATCTTCATCCAAATAAGCACTGGGCTTAGTGTTATAACATCTGATGTTAGTCTTCTGGTTTAACACCTGGGGTATATAAGTTCAGGAAAGTCACTTGAAAGTTCTGTGACCCTGCTATGAAATGGATACAGTAACACCTCTCTTGCTCCTCCTGTGTGCTCAGAGTGAAGATCTTTGAGGCCAAGATTTTTCTTTTATTTGGGAGTGGACAAGAGGTCTCCAATATAGATCTGTACTTTGAAACAAAATGAGAATGATCCAAATCTATCCAGTTTTAATCCTTTCACAGACAACTAAGCAAAAAGAATGCAAAATACAGCCCAAAGGGAGTATTACATGAACTTGGGCTCTTACAGGACAAATTTCTAGATGATAATTCAATGAGTTAGTTACTGATTGCTTTTCCCAGGCTATCTAAAATAAAGTGAAACAAAAAACTTTATTTTATTCTTTTAGGGTAAAATCCAAGTATTCTGAAAAACACTTTAGACTTGATTTTCATTTGTTTATGTTTTTTTTTTTAAGGGCAGAATATCTAATGTCCACATCAACAAATCCTAAACCTTATCCTAAAAAGACAGCATAATATATTTTGGTCAAAATATGTTATCGTTGAGCTGTAAGCACTCTAATGGCTGTGATGGGATGAGAGTCTTGAGAAATTCACAGAGAGGTTGCTGATATTTGGTGTGTGTCAAGATCAGATTTATTGTTAAGGTTAAAAAATATCCTGTGGATTGTTAATAATGTTGTAATGTAAGCTTGCGCCATAGAGGGGATCCCTAGTTACTTATTTTAGCATAAATTCTCTTATTTAATATAAGTTGGCCTATTGGGGAAGAGGGAGTCATAAGGAAGTTTAGATTTTTTCAGGTGAGGAGCTTTGACGCATTCTTTAATGGTGCATTCTTTGGGGTAGAATCTAAAGATACCAAAATATGACTCCTGAAATTAGCAAAGCACTTGGAGCTAAGTAGTCAGGCAGTGGTCCTTTTCCTGGAGGTATTCAAAAGTCATTGCACATTTGCTTTCTTTATAGTAGTCAATGATTTAAAGAGAGAAACTCTTGAAAGACCACATGCTTTTTAAAAGTAATTAAAAAATGAAGCTAACAATGATGGACAGCAACTCACACAGAACTAATGCAGATCATGTGAAAGTTAAGTATTTCCGATGACTATTGTAAGATTTTGAGAGTTCAAAGCAACATTTAGCTGGCAGGGGACCACCTTTGAAGGTGCCTGCAAGAAATGGGTGAAGAAAGAATTGAAGAAGAGAGGGAACATTAAACTGAAGAGGTGGTTTCAGGAGCTTCATATCAGGAAATGAAACATATACTGGTGTCACTTCTAGTCAAAGTTACCAGAAAAACAGGAAACTTAAATCAATGGGCTGCTCTTTTCAACTGGACCTATGTACATAAGGGGTTAACATCTCAATGCAAGTACATGCATGTAATTCATTGACTTTATTTAAATGTCAGCTGCTGGAATTTCTCATCTCTGAATGTGGTCATCTTAAAAGAGTCTAAATTTTAATTGATAAAAGAGGACACCCAGGAATAAAAATTCTGACATTAAACTCTCCCTTTGAAGCAGGTATTCAAATTCCAATTCATCAGCCTTCTAGAGAAATTAGTAGCCAGGTTCTCATTCTTCCAGTTTGTAGCATCACTGGCACAGTGGGAAAACTTGCTCACCCAAACCTACTCACCCCACTGTTCCTGTTGCAAATGGAGAGCTGTGGGATGGGAGCACAGCACCAGGACTCCAAGCCCAGCTCTGTCCCCAGCCTGCTTTGTGATATTGGTCACAAGGTTTGAGGGAGCATCAGTGAAAGATGCTGTTCAGAGAGGGTGGTTTGTAGTGAGGTGCTGTCAGGGCACAAGCCAAGAACTCCATTTACTGCCTGTGCTCCTCCACCACAGTGCTGCAGACCAGGTACAACACTGCAAACCTGCCTCAGTGCCTGCTCTAAAGGTGTCCTAAACCTGACCCTGAAGCTAAAGAGACTCATCCACCTAACCTCACCTACGGGTTCAGATGAAACAGTTTTCTTTCAACCCTTTGGTGTTATTAATTCTTACTATTCCTTTAGATTTTGTGCAACAATAAAAGGGAGGCTTCAGTTCCTGGCTGCAGCAACCCCTCCCACAAATCAAAGGAATATGACTTGCATTTTGAAAAGGCTGAATAAATATGTCCTGAATACAGAGGGGCATGGATTCCAAACACCCTAAAGTCCTGGAAGAAACAATTGTTCTTTCTTTCATCTGATTCATCCCCAAAGGTTCACCATATGCACCTCACAGAGCCTGTGTGGCTTTTGAAGCTGGGGTTTTGTTTCAGGTGAAGGTGTTGAGAGATGACATGAAACAATGAGACAGAAAGTGTAACCAGGAGATTGGGATTTCCGATTTCAGGAAGACCTGGTGATTTGGGAGATCTAATTCTGAGTTATTTTTATATGACCTGATTTTCAGTGTGTTGGATCCTCTGCACTTTCTGAAAGTCAGGCTCTGTGATGGGGTCTTGGGTCAGTTACCAGAAATCACTAAACTGCTGCCGGTTATGTGGATACGAGACGATTCTCCCTGGCAGGGAGACACATGGCCTGAGCGGCCAAACTCTTGTCCACCATGCTGACACACAGACTATTTAAATTTCCCTCAAGAACGAGGGAAAACAACTCTTCTTGTTCTCCTAAACCCTCCTATGAAGGGGATGGGGCAGTGCTTTTGCTGTCTCTGAAGACAGCTAATTTGGGAAATTTGACCTGGTGCTGTAGCCAAGTTTGAATTCTCACAGCATCACATTTAAGGCAGGGAGCTCCCTACCCAGGTGAACAGCCCCTTTTGTCTCCTCTTACCTTTGCCAGCGAATCCCCAGGTACCTGATGCACTTTGGGGTTTCAGACCTGCAGAAGCACATCTCGTCACCCCGCTGTCAGCTTGCTAATGCAGTACTTCCAGTAAGGCAGACAGAAGTTCCTGACAATTGTTTTGCCTTTTGTGGTTTATTTTGGTTAAATTAAATAAGTGCAAGTTGAGGAACTGGGGAGGAGGGTAGTGTGTCTGCACGGGATAGAGGGATTTTGATCATCTAGAAAGAATTAATGGTCAGCTCTCTGTCATACTTTGTCATGTTGGGAATTTGCAAAAAAAGAAATGTTCCCTTCCTTGCTACAGTCCTGGAGATGAGAGAGGATTTTATTAACCTCTTTGATGATTGCCTTTGGGCTCTGTGTTGATAGGATGGAGTATTTCTCCCAAAACTTGACTGAATTATTAAGTTTGCTCGTTTGATGGAGATCTTGTTTTTGCTTTGCACTGTAGGTGTTTCTGTCTTGGTAGGTAACTTAGAGTTAATGAGAATTCTTTGGTAGCTAAAGTTGCTCAAGTTCTCTGGTAGCCAAAATATCAACTGTGAAGTTTTATCTGTGAAAGCACTTTTTTACTTGAGCCAGTCTTAGAGCAGTAGCACAAAAGCCAATTCCTCTTCTCCAGCTTTTTGACTTCTACTTTTGAAGTACAAATCCCCCACAGTCTGGAAAACAACCAGTTAATATTTTGTCCCTGAGCTACCACAGGTGTCTGCCCTCATTCAGGGATTACAGGGAACCCAGGTATGCAGGGCTCAGTTGGAGCAAATTGCTCCATCAGGAGGGCCTATAAAAGGAGGGAGAGAACAAGTGGTGGGTCAGGTACTCTGGTCTGTGGGGACTGCTTACTATGGTGAGCTTATTTATCTGTGTAATCCCCTTTTTAGCCCAGCTATGGGAAATCTTTTTAGTTTTCCACAGTGTTCTCTTTCTGCACTCACCCTACCTAACCTGAAATGGCTTTTTCGGCATCCTTCAGTGACTCCCTGACCCTTCACACTTCTCAGACTCATTTTATCTCATCATTTCTGTTCTGTTTTACATGATTTAGTATGTCCCATTATTTCCATATTGGAAGCTTTTAAGCTAACAGGCCTAGCAGACTTGTAAAGACTATTAGACACAATTTATTTTTTCCTCCGTGGCCCTTTGCATGTAAAATGCAAGCCCATTCCATTTCAAGGAAAGACAGTTAAAATTTGACCTACATTTCTGTTGGACTATGTCTCATGTAACACAGTACTCAACTTTATGGAAAGATAGGGTTTTGCAGGATGTCATACATTGGTTTGAGAAGGAAAAGTGTAAAGAATATGCAGCCAAAAATATAGCAGGCACTTGCTCACCACTGTGTGTAGAATACCTTGTTCCTTAGTTTAGGTGAGATTACAATTAGGGGTAGATAACAGCTTAAGAGATCTATTGTTCTTTTAGGTCTTTTCACTTTTTTACAGCATAATTACAACTATTATACATTGTTTCATTTTGATTTATAAAAAAGGCAAATTACATCAGTAGGAACTTTATGGTCATAATATTAAGATATGTTTCAGCTTAGGAAATTAACTATTTTACAGTAATATCATAAATTATAAGATTTGATGTTTTAAAGAATGGGTCTAACTACCAGGAATCTCAATGTAGATAATGACTCTGGATGTTTCTAGGTCTACAGTCACTGTTGTGTTGTCCCCATTAACAGGCAGGAATTCAGGCATATATCATCAAATTTATCCTATTTCCTCTTGGTGTAATTAATCAAATAACCACTGTGACATTTTGGACCAAAGAAATTCACTGCTCTGCCTGAGGTGAAAGTGGAAGTCTGTGGCAGATCTCCTGAACCTGTTTCCTTACCTGTCTCCATTGGATGTGTGTTGTCTGTCTGTCCTATCTGCTGAGCAATGGGCCTAAGAGAGCTCTTGGTAAAGGGTTTGCAAGGCTTAGTCAGTGTTTGCAAACTATTTCAGTCTCAAACAGAACAAACATACAGTTTCTAAACACTGATCAACATTGCTATGGACAAATGACTCAGGCATTGTGTTGTCTTGGTACTTCTGGAATAATTCAATGAAAGATCCAGAAGTTAAAGCTGGGGGGTTTTTTGGCTTGTAAAAGACAGGGGATAACCCCTGCATGCCAATATAGGTACATATCTTTCCCTTTTCTTTATGTTTGGCTTAGACTTGTGTACAAGATACAACCCTGTGCAAATTTCATGGGCATTTATGAGGTTTAAGGACTTTAGTTCACTGTTGTCTGGGAATTTCTTTTCTTCAGATTTCTTTATGCTATTTTCTTTGCTAACTTATTCATAATGGAAGATGTAGCATTTTGTTCTGGTTCTGATTTGATTACAAAAAATGTTACTAACAGAATAGCAGCCAGCATGCACTAAATCCCTCTTTAAGTACTGTATTAAAGCTTCTCTCCTGTCTGGGCATCTTTACATTCACTTTTCCAGCAAGATTTCATTTTTCGTACAGTTATATTTAAATAGCAACAAAGGCCTGACCTCCTTGATGTCCAAGTCCAAAATTTGCCTTGAACCTAATAGGACTAGAAGTACTTCTTTTATCTTTGGGAGTTCCCAGGTAGTTTAATCAGCCCAAAGAGACTTCATTCTTTGCTGGAACCTCCTGAGGGATTTTGTAATGGAAATAACTGGTAAGCAGCCCAGCAGTGGATTCCCATGAACTCATATGCACAGGCTGGCAAAGCTTAAGCTATTGATACTGTGGAATGGAAGGGGTTTTTTGCTCTGTAGAATATTCAGCTCAGCAATTCAGTATCCTTTTACTGCAGATGAGGCTCAGGACAGAGACAACAAGGCTGGACTTGGCTCCCCTGTGCTTATTGTAGCTGTTAATCAACCCATTTGACTCTGCTGGCACCCAGAGTTGCTGTCAGAACCCCCAGATCCATCTTTCGCAGCTCAGCAGTGCTGTTTGGTCCGACCTCCTGTATTGAGTCATCATTTCTGGAGGCTTTGGTTTTAGAGCAATTCCAAGAGTAATTTTCTAGAGGAAAAGACTTATCAGTTGAGTCACAGAGAGCTCCACCAGATCCATCATTGCTTCTTAATATGAAAATAATGGGTAAAACGAAAAAAGCAGGAAACAAAAGACATTAAAGTGTGGGATGGAGATTTAAATGTAGGGGAGAAGACTGTAGAAGATGTAAATTCTAACTAGGTTTATAGAAATATAAGTCATCACTCATTTAGATTTTTGAAGTGTTTGATAAAACAAGCAAATACATGTACAAGAGTTCAGTAAAAAAATCCCTCTTTTTATAGGTTATGAAAAATATTAATGATCTGGTCCAGTTACTGAATTCCTGCTGCCTTGTATACATTCCTCATCATATACACCTCCTCCTCACTGGGCCTGCTATATATCACTCTCTGCCTGGCTTAAGGGGTGACTATAGGTATTAAAGAGTGTAGAGATTTTTTACTATTAGTTAACTTTTTAATCTTACAGGAAAAAGATACAAAGATACATGGCTTGAAAATGGAAACCAAAGACATTCATAATAGAACCAAGTGTGTTTTAAGAAGGATAATTAACCTGTGATACCTGGAGATGTTGGATTCTCTGCCATGGCAACCTCTTAAGTTGAGTCTTGGTATCTCTTTCTAGTAGTTACAATGTGTGATTATTGGCTTCTAAGATAAAGGTGATCAGGCTGTCATGGACAGCACTCTGCCCCACTTCTAGCTAAAGGAATTTACTTTTTTGTTTCCAGTTACAAAATTATATAGTTTATCTCCATCAGTCCCCGGGCTCAGTTCTCTATGGAAACCTCTGAATCCATATGCTCTGATCCATTTATTGAACAAATACTTGATAAAACAGTGTGCAAAGGGGTCATTAAAATATTTATTTAGAAGGAAGGAGAGGAGTGTTGCTAACTGACTTTCAAGCAGCAACACAAGAGGGAGGAATAAAATTCTGATCATAAGAGCCTGGACTTCTTGAGATAATGCACCTATCTGCATAGGGAGCATGTTGGCTGTGGAGAAACACACTGCACCAGCATATAAAGCTCAGCTCTCAGGTCCACACTGACCTGCAAATCAAATTCTAACAAGTAGACCGTTCAATAAAGGTGTTTTGGTGCAATACATTCCCTTTGTGTCATAGGTTGGCATTGCCTTACCTCAGGCTCCTTAAAATATGTTGCAGAAAGTCAAATAACACCAATGGGAAGTGATAATTTATTGATGAAACTTTTGTTTTAAGGACTATGTTTTCGTAGTCTTTGCTGTCATGTCTTGTCTTTGGTTGTCAGTGTCCCCACTTCAGCAGTGTTTTGGGCAGGGAGAATCTGCCACAAGGCTACCAATTTAAAGGTCATGAGTTTGATGCACAAGGAAACTTTCCATCTCTTTTGCCTCCATTAACGTGCAGGTTCAACAGCACTGAAACAGTTAATCATCAGGGTGTTTTCACCAAAACTGACAGCATGGCTAGAAACCTTTTATCTTGTTTTACTCCTCCTTGTCCTTATGCCCAGTCCTGTCCATCACTCTTCTTATAACCTGAAAACAAAATCAATCAAAATATAGATTAAAATTTTAAGTAAAAGTCAGTATTTCTTAAGGAAAGATAATAGGTGCAAGACAGAAGTACACCACTCATATTCTGACAAAAAAGCAAGATCTACCCTGCATGTTCACTTGTTTCTCCTCAGTGCTGTTTATAGTGAGTTATTTCCTTTCTATTTTCAATGTGTTCCAGTTGGAAATTCCTCACTCTGAGTATTTGCTATGATGAGAGTCATATAAATCTGGAAAAAGTAAAAGAAAAAAGATGATGTGCCAGAATGGGTAACTTAATCCCACTGAATGACAGAATAAGATGCTTGTTTCTGTATCTGAGTGTTTTATGAATGTGTGAATCATTTGTCAATGCTGCCTTTTGTTGTTGTTGTTAGAGTTGGAGTTTTGGAAGTGGGAAGATTTAAGGCTGGTACAACCCTAGCTTTCCTAAAAAATATTGATCCCATGAAGAAATGTACAAATGTGTTAAAATGTAATTTAGTTGTGAATGAGATTTGAAAATGTTGCTCAATAAGAAATGAAGTTCCTTCTCGAACCCCAGTGTTGATTCAAAGGCCAGTCCAGGGCAGTGTGGTCTTAGATGTAGTGGCTGAGCACTTCTGAGAGTTGGCTGAGACAAGGCATTATGGGAAAGGGAGGAGACATGAGTTTTCTTTTTAGGCTGTCAAGAAGAATTCTGGTTTTGAGGGTTGTTTTTGGGCACACATCCAATCAGGATCTGGAGTAGGATGGCTGATGCACTCCTTCCATACAGACTTCTGACACCTGTCAAAAAGTAATGGTTTCCTGTTACTGCTGACACAGGCCAGATTCAAACCAAAGACTGAGAGGTGAAAGGCTCTGTATCCCATTAGCAATCTTCCTCTGAACATTTCTTCTATTGTTAATTTTTAGTGTCCTTGAAAACTTACACTGCAAAACCTCACTGGCACCAGTCAATCATAAAAAAAGACAAGAAGTTTAAGTGCATCTATTTTCAGGTCTAGGCAGATTCTTTCAGGCTGATATTTCATCTCCATTCTCAGATATGCTGCCTTTTTTTTTACTTGTTTACAGAAATGAATGATATATCATAACCTTCAAGTTTTATTTTCTTCCCAAATTTTTTAGACATACTAGAGGACACAATCCAAGAAACTAGAATGTAATTACAGATTTTGCATCTCCTGTATGACCTGTCAGAAGTCTGCTATCTCTTATAAAGCCATTTCAGCATATACTTACTGTCAGTTTGAAAGAAGAAACACTTTCATAGGTTCTTTTTGATTGACACATTTAAAATGACATCAGTTCCTAGTTTTAAAACCTATTGTTATTAAGTCTCTGTTGCTATTTATGTTAGAAATATGTGCATGTATGTCAAAACAATACATCAACTTTGCTGATTGGCTGCACCTCGATTGTGTTGCCAAGGTAACAGAACAATTGCTTTTAATCTTTTCTAAATTGTCTTATTTGTTTGTTTCACATCTCAAGTTTCATATTCAATTTCCCAAAAGCATAATTCGATCATTATTTTAAAAAATATTTTTTAGAGCATTAGTGCATTCTGAATATGTTATGAAACGTGCATGGACATACAATTTTTATCAAGAGCAAAAAGAGTAAATAATTAAATGGCTTATTTGAGATAAATATCTATTACTGTGTTACTGGATACAAAATAAGCTCTTCAGTGTGGTATATCTCATATTTGTTGTTATTTCTGAAGCAGTATATAGTGGTTTCATCCCCTTCACAATTTGATTATCTTTTTAGATGGCAAGATCTTCCTGTAAGACCTATGTCTTTTCTTGTGTCAACCAGATAGTGTCAACTGCATTGCTGACACTCTCAAAATATGAGTAATTACCTTGTTGGGGTACTTTCTAGAACTTTTCCTTTGAAAGGTAACTCTCCACCCATCTGGAAGAATATTCATTATTTGCATTCTAAATCCTCCATATAGACTGGTCAATATTTTTGCCAGAAGCACTTCCTGCTCATATCTGGAGGTGAATTTTGATTCTTCAGTATGTAACTCAGGAACTACTGAAGTCTGTGATTTTTTTCTCCTGTTTGGTTATGTAACAAATCCCAATTAAACTTAGCATACCTAGTGAGGTCAGGATAAATCTATGAGATCCTCAATACAGCTTCATCTGTTCAAATGCATCCCAACTGATGCCATCCCAAATGGTGATGAGTGAATTCAACTCTTGAGTTTTACCTGGGGTTATGAGAGTTAGACACAGTCGTGATTCTCTGACATGTCAGTAAGAATCACCTCCAGGTGTTTTTGGGGGCAGTGTATTTCAGTTGTATATATACATGCAAATAGGTAAGCTCTCATTTTTGGGTAAGATCATGTCTGTACTTACATACGTTTACAGTGGAATTTTGGAACAAACCATATCCAAAAGATAATGATGGTTTTTCATCACCCTCCAAAAGAAGATCAGGAAAGGCACATCCCAGACAATCAGTTCAGGCTTAAGTGGGTCTGGGCAAGAGGTGATTTCCCCACACACACTTTTCCAAAGTAATTGTCATGCTATGAAAGTGTTAAGTGAAACAGAGATCAACCTTGGAGCAAGTTTTTCAGATTTTTTTTTCCTAAAAATGGGGAGCTCATATTCAATTCTTCCCCTAAAAACTTGCCTAATATGTTATTAAATTAAAAGTTACACATAAGAAGATTAGTGTCCCAAACTTTGCTGATGTTTTGTCAGAGAAATTACAGTATCCATTACAGAGTAGGAGCAGTTATGTATCCAGACATTATTCCAGCAAAATACTAGATTAGGTCTGTTAACTGATTGCATTAAAGAGGTTATAAGAGCAGTGTATGTCTTATGGTTAAGGATGTACCATTATGCTTATTAGGGCATATTCCAATAATGTTCTTTTTAGTAGGTGGCAAAAAAGATCAGAGAGCTCTTACACCTGTGCAAGGCTTCTTTGTCCTTTGCATGTTATACTGAAATGGGCTGTAACTGTAAGCTCAATAACTTGATAAATACTGCACACAGAGCCTAAAAGAGCATATGTTACAAGAAATTTTATTACTAAAGTAATTGTTGATATGACTACAATGGAGAGATTTATGTTGGGAAAGATCAACAAATGCAAATACAGACTCGTCAGGTTCTACCTGAAGAATGAGAACAAACATTATAGTTCAGCAAATAGGAAGAAATGCACTCAGAACTCTCTTGGCTAATTCTTCAGGAATCAGTTTTCACAAGGATCATGGTTTTTGTTCCCAAACCACTCTTTGATGTTATCTTACCACTGTATCAACTGTTTTTCTGTTAATCATTTTGAAATGGTTTCCAAGGGCTTGTATAAATTTAAATAGTTTGGTATTTTCTGAGTTCAAGTTACACCTAAAATACATAAAATATTAGTTTTAATTTTAATGAATAAACTGCACTGTAATAGCACTTGCAGAAAATTAGATTTTAAAAGTAGCATGTGAAAATAATGAAATTCTCTAATAACTGGTTCTACAAATAGCGTCAGCTATCTGAACACTGTGGAAATATTTGAAATTATGGCTGTGAGATGGAGGATTATTTCATGTTAATAAGGTGGTGTGCCCAATGAGCAGTGGGCAGTACAAGGAAATACAATGTAGGTTCATTAAAAGTGTCGTTAAACTTCATAACAAATTCTATATCCAATGACAACGATGGTCAAAGGAATACATTGAGTTGAATGTAGTCTTTAATGGAAGGAATAGAACACATTCTCGGGGGAATTTTTGGCAGAGAAAGAAGTTGTGGGCCATGTCCTGTTAAGAAAAGAGCAAGAGAGGTGTCAGGGTAAAGAACATACCAACATCTTCTAGAGCAACCTGAAGCATATTTCACGGCCTGAAATAAAGTTTTAGATACTTTGACACTCCCATATTTGATGCCAAGAGGCAGGTGCTATACCCACCTAGGACTGTGAGGTATTTGTGTGCTATTAATCCTGACCATAAAACAAAAAGTGGTTCAGGTAGAATATAACTCTATTCCCACATCAGTGAATGTAACTAGCATGGAAAATGATACAGACCTAGAGCCCTTTCATGTTATAATATTAATCTGAACTGGCACAACATGAGTCCACTTTTACAGCAAAGATTGGACAGAGAATGGGAAAGGAACACATGTCAACTACTCTCACAACAAATCTAAATAATCTAATCTGGTGTGTGGTCCTTCTCAGAAGTTAGTCCAAGTCTGGTTACAAAAGTACAGGGTTGTTTTTGTTTGGTTTGGTTTGGTTTTTTTTTATTGTAACAAGAGGAGACTCAGAATGCTCTCTATCTAAAAAAAGGCTCAAGTTTGTGACAGTTTCAGTTGTTATTAAGGACATTAGTCAGAAGCACACGTAACATTTTTGAATGTCAGTAACTCTTTTAATTGAAAATAGTCACAGCTATACTTGAGTGGTGTGATTTTTTTTTCTCATCCTTTAAATGTACTGAGCATCAAACTGTGGGTTGGAAGAAGCACTTCTGTACATTCTTTTTGGGTACATGTTCTGTACTTTAAAAAGCAGCAGTTTCCACCCCCTTGCTGTCTGGCTTTTTGCACAGAATACAATATTCATGAGAGAGTCCAGATCAACAGCCTCGGAGAACAACGCCCTCTCCACACAGAGCAGCTGCTCAATGGATCATCAATCCACCCTCCCTGGGGTTGTGCCTTAAACCTGTTCCAGGGACACCACTTCAGGGAGTGCAGGACCAATGGAACCATCACATCCCTCCCATTCCCTGGGTCTCTTCTGGTACTATCGGTTTGTGGCAACTGTGAAGTTGAGTTTAGAGAAAAACCTCCCTTGAATTCTGAGGCACATCACAGGGGCCACACACTGTCTGCCATGCAGTGCTGCCTCTTTGGTGTGGTTGCATTGCATTTTAAACTATCTAGAATGGCTTTTAGCAATTTAAAACTGCAGAGTCACCCTTGTGACTTTCTGCCTTCGTGTCTTGCTGAGGAGGTGCATTGTGACTTGCTTGCTGGCTCAGCACCTCTGGGCTGGCTGTGTCACCTCTGTGTGCCCTGTGGTTTGCTGAGTGATGACACCAGGACTCACTGCATCGATGCTTCACGACTCACAAAACTGCAACTTGCTCAGGTACCACTTGTAGAATCACGACTTTGCAACTTGCCGTGTTGTGTGTTTGTGACACATCCACCCCCTGCCCCTTGGCTGCTCACAGGTGACTGTGGGAGAGCACTCTCTCCTCAACATGATTTTAACTTTATCAAGAAGGCTGGGAGGTATTTTAAGATTGATTCCAAAGTGCAGAGGAGAGAAAATCAAGGGTCTGTCTGCTACCAAGTGCAATAGGCTGTCTTTTCTTAACCTGGTATTTTTTTGTTTATCACTTGCCCTGCCTCTGGGCTGTTGCTGTCCTGTTGGTTTTTGTTTCTACTGGTTCTTCTATAGTTTTTTTCTGAGTGTTTTCTGCCAGGCTGCTAAAATCCAATATTACATTGCTGACCTCACAAAATCTTTTCTGCCTATGGTACCACAGCTATGATGGGCTAGAGCAGGGCTGGGTTCTGTCCACAGCTGGGACTTATCTTGCCATGTTTTCTTATGCTACATAGCAGCTATTTTCTCACCTCTATTCCATACTGTTGCTGAAGAAATCCATCTGTGTGTATATATATATACCTTTAGATAACATGCTCATTTTTTGCATAAGCTGTAATGCCCTTAGCAGGCAGCAGAAATCTGTGGGAACTGCTAGAAATATAGTGCAAGAACATAAGCTGTTGTAGGACACATCCTGTAGCCTCTTCAAAGAAGGATAAATGCCTTTGATTTGTTGTGCAGATGAACCCAGTGTCACTATGGAGCACAATGTCTTAGCTATCATATGGTACAGATATCATGGTCCTCCACTCACTCCTCAAGACAATGACCCTCAAAAAATCAGCTGCTCTGAGCAGTCCAGCCCAGCCATGGCAAACCAAAATTCACTGTCTGTGTTCTAGCAACACAAAGGTTAAAGATTCCCTTGTGCTAGCATGCTGAAAAGGAAGGTAAAGTAGCAAAGCACCAGGATGGCTTTTGTGGTTTATAATATGACAATTTGTACAGTAAATAGGGTCTGTGTTTAATGCTCTCCTGCAGTGATGACTATTAATAATAAAAGGCCCTGAAAGGAACTGAACTTTCACGATAAAGTATTTCTGACAGCTCGCTCCTCAGCACAACAACTGTTGTCCCCAGAGACTCATTCAACATTCATTTGAATCATGGAGAAAGAAGACCAGCTTGGAAGATGTTTTTCTGGAGTGCAGAGGGGGACTTTGATCCTAGCTCAGATAACAGCTGCTCTACCTGAGCGGATTTTCGGGTAGATGGATCCTTCAGCCCAGGTAAGCCTCAGGGGAGGTGTCTGGTTGACCTCAAAGCTCAGGCAAGGCACCTGATACCTGAGGGAGGGTCTTTGAATGGGCAAGAGGACCTGGCAGCACATTTTATCATTCTGTCAGTCTCGCGTTTCTGGCGAGAGACAGCGCACACAGGAAGGGAACTCCTGGAGGGATTCAAGTCGCACCTTGAATTTTTTTTCCCATTGTAAAATAAAAAGGAGGCAGAAAGCCAAAATACTTTGATTAGATTTTGTCTGTACTATTGTGTTTTCTCACTGCCCTTGGAGAGTACAAAGCACTTCGTTTGAAATCCATGACCCTGATTTCCCGAGCTGGAGCAAAAAGCAAATACCTGATACTTGATAAACTTCTCAGAGGAAAATGAAACAGTTCATATAGTGCCTATAAGAGCTACAGAGATGGGCATTATGGATATCCCTACAGACAATGCTGGTTGCTGCAAAATGTGTCAAATTCTTTGGTACTTATGCAGACAAAAATCCAACTGACAATAACTTTAGCTTTGTCTGGGTAGGATATGATAAAGATTACTGTATGTTCTTTTTATTCTACAATACAGCGTCTGTGCTGGTTCCTGGAAATGAATATGAAAAATATTTGGGATTTCTTGACTGCAGAAGTGATAAGGCACTGATTTTTCAAAACTGATTTAATTTTAATAATTCTTTTTCTTTCTCCATGCCTGTCTTTGTGAAACTGAGGTAAATCCAGAGTAACCTACCTAGAAATTGTCCTAATTAAATTTTTTAATGTTTTACTGCAAGGCCTTTTGGAAATAACCTCCTCAAAAACTGTTCATTCATTTATGAATATTCTGTTCATTCATTTTTTCACCAAGGACAGTTTATCATTCCTTTTAACCTGAAGTGGGGAAGGCCTTAACGTATCCCTTGATCTGGAATCTCAAATTATGCCTTTGATACCATGACTTTTTAAAGTAATACTTCTTCAAGTGATAAAGACATTTGCTGAAGCTAGCATCTTATAAGACAGGAGATCATCTTCTATTGGTTGTCTTCTAAACAGCTTCAGAAGATTTTCAAAAATAATGGGAAAACTGCTAGTCTATACTTTTTGAGCATAATGAAAAGGGTAAAAACAGTGCTGCTGTTGCGGGAAAATAAATGGAACAAGTGCCTAAAAACAAGCTGAAACTTTTCCGTAGTCACATCAATACAGACAGGGGTGGTCAAAGTTGCACCCAAAATTGCCATTGAGTTTTCAGTCTGAGAGCAGAGATTTTGTGGCATTCACACCAAGGACCTTGTACAGCCCCTTTCTGCTGGAGTGTGGCAGCTCTCCATGCTATTACGAGCAGAGGCAGGGAGGAATTATTTTAACTGCAGTTCATGAGATAAAGCTAGTGGAGTAGGGAACATGGATGGGAGCTCTGCACAGCGGAGGCTTTTGGTGCTTCTGAAGAAAAACCTGCATATGAGGATAAAAAGTCAATCCCTGAAGCCAATTTTCAGTGTCTTTTCCTGCATAAAGACGAGGGACAAGCCAGCTGCAGTGCACACACACGAAGGCATCCTATGGCTTCTCACAGGAATGAGATGTGACAGAGAGGCATCAAGGCAAAACAACCCTGCTTTGGAAAGTTTCAACTGCTGAAAGAGGCTTTGGGGATGTTTGAGGATGAAGGATTTCTGTGGTGCTTTTGTACATAGTTTACACGGCCAACCTTTCAAATTGCTAACAGAGTCCAGAGCCTAGAAACCCTCACAGTTGCTCCAAAGTTAAGGGTTTTGTCCTGTTAAGTCATTACATTATCTGAGTATAAACCAAAGAGTTTTCAGCTCTGAATAATTTAGGTGAAAGAGTTAGCCCTAGGCCAGGTGTTCTACTTAGGGAGACGGTGAAATAAATTATTCAGAAGAGGAGACAGGTAAAACAGATGGGAAAGGCCGCCAAAACAAGACACCCAGAGGGCAGCTGTTTTACAGGTCCCTGGTGAAGCACCTCACTTACTAGGAGGGCTACAGTAATGAGTCAAACAGTGGTGCTGAAAACAACCTTTGCCTTGTTAATTCATGTGGTGGTCACAGGGAATACAAAACTGATGCCTAGAAGCAATCACCAGTGTATTTGAGCCTGTGCAACCCATGCTTTAACATTAGGGAGTACATTCTCAAAGGATTTAGGACAGAGGTTCCTAACTTGTTTTATTTTGAAAATGATTGTCAGTGGGGAGGGGAAAAATACACTCATCAAAATATTGACTCAGTTTAAACAATGACATTTTTGAAACACATAAAATCATAGAATGGTTTGGGTTGGAAGGGACCTTAAAGCTCATCCAGTTCCAACCCCCCTGCCATGGATCAGGTTGCTCAGAGCCCCATCCAACCTGGCCTTGAACATTTCCAGGGATGGGGCATCCACAACGTCTCTGGGCAACCTGTTCCATTTGCATTTTGTCTTTCCACACATATCCAGAGCTTGAATTTTGATTTAACTTGTGAAATTTGGAGTACATTTTTCAAGGCAATCTGGGATTCTTACTACTTCTGTTTATGGTCATATGTGTCGATTTTTATAGAACCCATCATTTCAACTATGATAAATAAAGCCCTTTGATATTAAAAGTACTCAAATAGTCCAGAAACTTATGCCAAAGCAATGAAATGTTCTAAATTATCTTGCCATTTTTACTGACAAGTGAATATTTTACTGGCTTTTACTGTCAGTCAGTGTTTGATTCTTTTGCTAATGACAATCACTAACTTTACTGATGGTTGGCAATGTAAGAGAAGTGTCACAAATGTATATGAAAGCTGACACAATTTTTCTTATGGAAAACTAAATAAACAAATCACTGCAGTGCTGATTTCCATCCCCATAATAGAGCACCTACTTCATACAAATAAGTTTCCTGGTTGTGAGGGAACAAGTTACCTGTGCAAGATGTGCAATTGTCCAGTGAGATATTTTTGTGAACAGGAGCTTGGTACTTTTCTTTGCCCTGGAGATACTGTTTCACTAGGGATAAGCTTTTACCAAGAAGGGAATATCTCTCTCTCCTGCTTCCCTGCCTCAGAACTGAGTGGTGAAGGGCACAAGAGAGGATATAAAGCAATGATGAAGAGAAGAGAAGGAAAGAGAGAGACTTGAGCAAGAGAAAGAGGGAAACAGATGAGAGATTTGACTGAAGGAAAGCACTTTGAAGAACGAATGCTGGTGTGGCAAACACTGGGGGATCCTCCTTTAATTCCATCAGCCTGGATGATGGTACCCTATTAGAAAATGGCACCAAAGCTGCCATATCTTCACTGTCTTCCTAGAAAATCTGTTTCACTGCAGGACCTTAAAAACTTCATTTCATCCCTATTTTCTGTATCTCTTCTTTGTTGAGTTACCCACTGACTGAGCCCTCTGGGGCAAAAGCTCCACCTTGGCATTTTATGTCTATGATGTTTAGCTTAATAAATCCTCACTCTTACTGGGGCTGGATGTAAGTGTAGCACAGATTATGCTGTTACAGACATAACTCTTACCACTGGTGCCTAGATCTGGTATAGCAACACATTCCCTATCATCCTTATAGTGTATTGCCATGCAGAAAAGTTCTAATGAAGAAAACACATTCAATGTTATTGTTGCAATATGGGATATCATGGTAATGATTTCTCAAGTAAGGAAATATCTGAATATACTAGAGACCTTTCAAATGCAGAGAAGATTCTTTTCAGGTATAGTTTGTCTGTTTGCTAAAGTTGTGCATTTACAATATTGTGATAAATTGTACTGAAATAAGTAAGGCACAGGATTGTGGCTTCACTAAAATTCCAGACAGAACTGTTAAAAAGTGATCTCAAACATCAGTAAAGTTAGCACAGAAGGGCTCAAACTTACCCATATAAAAAGTTAATCTTTTTACTTTTCAACTTTGCTCCAGTGTTAAAGTTCTTCTCAAATAACATTTTATGTAATTATTTCCCATAGTATGTGTAAAATTACCTTCTTTGGCATCCTACAGAAGTTTCTTTTGTTGTTTTGTAGGAATTTAGGAAATATATTGTTAGATATTCTTGTGGATCTTCTCTGAGCTAACATTCTGCTTGTACTTATCTGAAATTATGTAAGACAAAAAATTTCACTTATTTTCTAGTTTGACAAGTGTGTATGTGAGCTAAGGGTGACACTCAGCCTATAAATCTTTTCACTTCCTTTGATCTCCAAGGAGGATTTTACCATCCTCTTCAAAGAAAATATCCTCTAATGTCCATCTTTTCTGATTCCCTCTTGATGACCGCCCTTCTTCGTGACCATCATTGTGGCTTCCTGACTTTTTTCATTTGGGAGCTAACTCAGACATATTTGAAGTATTTACTGTTCTTTGATGTCTCTGTTTTCTTGCTCCTGTTTTCATCTAACCACCATTTTAATTAGCCTCCTTTTCTGGCTCTTTCTCCTAAAAATGCAGATATTTTTGGTCTCATCTGTCCTCCAGTTGTCCCGTAGTTTTATCTGTCTCCAGCACTGCAAGATCTCTCTTTTCCCTTCAAAGTCCTCAAATGTGTCCTCTGCTGTCATCAGCAGAGTTCCTCTCTTGCTATGCCATCTTGAATCCTCTCTCTTCACTCCTTTGCTACCTCATTGTCCAAAAACATCTTCCTGGACAAATTTTGTCTCTCATATCTTGAGTCTTTTTTGTTTACTTTTTACCATTTTTGTTTATACTGATCTCTTCATTGGATACTCTTTTCCTAAGTGATATTTTTCACAAACTTAATGATTATCTCTAATCTGTCTCTTCCTAACCTGCATGTTGGTATATTCCCTATGGCACTTTGTCTTCTGAATGAATGTTTGTTACTTAGCAAGGATATCCTGTAAATACTACTTAGGAACTCTTTTTAAATCATGTAATCACCTTGCAATTCTATTTTGAATTCCATCCTAAAGGAAAGAAACATTTATATCTGACTGCATTAGCAATGTGAGTTCAATTACCCAGTAGCTCAAGAAGGGATTGTGATTTCATCTCATTAAAAGGTTTTTCTCTTTTCTTATGAGGTTTTATAATCAGTAAATGAAAAAGATCACAAGTGTTGGTCTCCCCAGTCCCAGGGCAGTGTGAGCCAAAACAAGAAAGCCATTCTCTTAGCAATTGCTTCCTATGTCAATGCACATAGAGGAGTTTTCATTTAGTTTGTTGAAAAACAGCATCTTCTGCATAGAAGAAACTAATGCATATAACAATTTTGGTCTGAAACATATCTTTGTGGACTTAACCAGGGACTGAGATCTTTAAAAACGTGACCTCAGTTTTAAGGAGGTCTGTATCCAAGTCAGGGTGGGAGATGCACCAGACATGTTACTGAATGAGTTTCAGGAGTGTAATTCTGGATTTCCAGAGGACCCATCCAAGCATGTCTTGTCCAAGCAGGGTGCTCCAGGATTTATAACTGCTTAGTGCACGTTCCGAGGGTGTTTTACCACGAGGGTGGTAAAACAAAAATAATCTCGAAGCACACAATGCCCAAGCAAAAAGTACCGAAGTGAAATAGAGCCACGTTTACAATTACAACCAATTTACGCTCATCAAAGAAGTTATTAAAAAAAATTAATATTAATTACATCAAATAACTAATGTAAGCCTGTATTTGCTGATTCAACAAAAATGCTGCTTAATCTTAAGCATATAAGTTAGTAGCTTTTATCCTGGGGTCTACAGGTCCCTGGAAATTTATGGTCTTCTCCTAGGAGGACCAACAGAAGTAAGAAAGAAGAATAAGCCTTTTAAATTCAGTATTCTGCTGATAAACTTAAAAGAACAACATATAAAAAAGGGTTAAAGACTTAATATAAGTAATCTCTCTCCTTGTCCATCCAAAAGCTAAAGCATCTGAGATTATGGAATTAAAACACTGTATGCAAACTGTACATTCATTCAACTTGCCATTATTACACATACTAGTTTTACTGTTATAGTAGTTAATACAATAATTTAAATGTTGGCTGTATAAATCTCTTTGTTTTGCATGTTATACAGAATGAAAGAAGAAAATACTGTGGAATAGAAATAGATTCAACATTGAATTCGAGATGGTGGAAAAGTAATCTATGGGCTTTTGTCCCAGGTGATACCATGACACAGAAATTAGTGCAAATTTGTGTCTCAAGCTAAACCCTTTAAAGTGTTATAGGTGGCAACTCCTTTCTCTGGTACAATTCACTGTGCCCTGTGTCCTTCCCAATTGCTGTGTCAACAAGCCCTTTGGTTAATATGAACAGTCTCAGCAATTTGTGTTGAACTCTTTCATAGAGCCCCGGTGTGTGTGGCAGCGTTGATGTGACAAGTGTCTGTAACTTGCAAAGAGGTGTAAAGAGAATTTTTGCTGTGGCTCCACTGAGTATTTGTGCCTGCATAGAGAGGTAGGGCAGGGTTAGGAAATAAGGAGGATGTGAAACACAAGGAAGATGATCTAGTTGAGTGGCTATTACCAGTAGCTGGAAGAAGAGAGCTAAAAATAAATTTGGATAAAATTCCCTGCTGAAATTCTTCCCTCTTCTGCTGCACAATTGCCCTGTGACCTTCAGAGGGTCACATAGACCTGGAAAATCTGAAGGTACTCAGGCTCCTACCTTTTCTTTGAAAGCAATCAGGATATAAGTACCTAAATACCTTGGTGAAAAAGCCTTTAAACTTTGTGTTTGCTTCAACTCCTCTTGTGCAAAATCGAGACAATTCTCTCTGAGAATGTGATCATTTAGAAGGTGTGAGGCTTTAGGATATTATGGTAAAGAGGCCACAGAAGTACCTAAAGCAGCTGTTTTTCAGCAGGTTGAGCCTTCAAGCCAGCATAAAGCTTTGGCAGTTGCAGTAGTTGTATTTCTCTGAAGCAGTTTTGATTTTTATTCCGCTTCTGTAAGAACTCTGTGGAGGCTCTCTTTGGTGTTGGTTGTCACTACAGATTTTGCTTATTTTGTTGTGTCGTGGAAAACCTTATACCTTCGCCTGAATCTGGAGTTCAAGATAGTGGAAAAAAATTGGTTTTTAATCATCCAAACTATGAATCAGATGAACAGGTTGTTGGGGTTTTTTTTCAACAGGAGTTTATTATAATTTTAATTTTAACTTGAAGAACTCTGTTTCTTGGAGGCACTTTCCCAAATGCAGGGCCAGAAGAGTCAATGCTCACATCTGTTTTCATTGTCCATATTTTTTGGCACAGCAATTGATCTTGAAATTTTTTTTTCTCCCAGAAGAAAAAACCCAACTGTGCAAAATAGATTCAGGTCTCTGTCAGGTACTTTTATAAAACTAGTGGTAAGTCACTGTGCTCACAGCTGGGCATGTTAGGTTTCCATCTTGGTTGTGGATAAATGCTATTGGAATAGAAGATATTTATTAGTGTGATCATTATATCTAGAAGCAAAATATTAATGCAGAACTGGGTCTGTAGTCCTAAATAATAAATTTGCCAAAAGGAGAGGACAACTAGTCCAGAGAATCAGTAGAAAAACTCTGCCAAATATAGCCACAGGGAAAATGCAAGATAATGGAACATTGAAGTAAAATGAAGTGCTTGGCAGCTTTTAGAGCAACTGAGAACTTCTCTCTCTTCAATATCCATAATGCCCACTTCATCAAAGTCTGTAACAGTCATCTTCTGCATTATCTACCTAACTTAAAGAGACCTCTTGGAGTATCTGCTGTGGAAATGTACAGAGCCTTGGTTCCCTCACAGTTGATGAAGAGGTTTCAATAGAGTACCTGGTAGATGGCCTGGCTTGATCTCAACTTTAAATACCTTTTGAAGTTGAGAGTGCACTTATCCTATGTTGACTGGTCCATTCTGATGCAACAAATATAAATGCTCCCCCCTGAATGCATGGGGAGCAAGGGTCCAGCAGGCAGCAACACAATCATGCTCTTGACTTTAGGGGTTGATGCTCACACGATGAACACATCCCCAGATGTCACTTCTGTTGGTGTTGTTGCCTTCCCCAGCTCCTGGTAGGAAGAAGGGCTGTTGTTCCCATGGCAAGACAGTAACACAGTGTGTAGTAATTCCAGGGTGACAGTGCTGACTATCCACAAAGCCCATTTTTGTTCCCTGCCCAAAACCATGCCACTGGGCAATCATGAAGCTCAGAGTCATCTTGACTAGTTTCTATTTTGTATATATGCTACTGGGGTTTTTCCATACTGCTTCAGGCAAACTCCTGTCCAACCAAAATCTGTCACACAGATGCAGATTATGAACTGTCTTCATGCTCATTATAGAGATGTTAATATTGAGATTGGTCTAGAAAAGCTCAGATCTGGACCACTCAGCTTGACTGTATCTTCAATTCTTTTAAAAGGATGTTTAACTATTAATCCCTACTGAGTCAGTGAAGTGTCTGCATCCAGAACTGTGGATCTTTTGCTTCAATGGTAAATTAGGTTTTCAGGGAAATATTTTGTCAGGGCAGGAGAGAGAACTGGCAAACAAATTTCAGTTTGTGTCAGGGACGTGGAGGCAGAGACAGTGTTCTGTAAAAGCAGCAAGGGATTGTGTTATGGTACTGTTCTAAAAGTCACACGGCATCACCTGAATTCAGAACATCCTTTTATTCTAAGACTTTGAAGTTCAGGCCAACTATTGTTAGGACTAGTCAGTGACGGCATGGCAAAGTAAGCTTTACCCACACATACAATCCATTGATCTTTTGGACACAATTCTGAATGCAGAGCAAACTTCTGAGAAGCACTCAGCTTTAACTCCTGTTAAAGCCCCTGGGAAGGGAAGATATTCAACGTGTTGGTAACATGGAGTCTAAAGTCCATTTAATTTGTTTACATAACAGACTCAGAGGCTGGATTTTTAAACTTGCAAAACTCAGTCAATTAAACTCAGTTTCCTCCACAGCAAGATTAAGTGCTAATTCCTCAGCTAAGATTATTGCCACACTAGAATGAAAAGGATCCATTTCATGTTGGCTGCAGAGTACTTGTTAAAACTAAGGTTGAAACTAAGGTGTTTGAAATCTTAATGTTTGAATTTTCACAACAATAATAATAATGTTGTTTTGAATGGGAACTCACCATAGAAATTATCAGACAAAATGAATGTTTAAAAAAACTACTGCTATCTGAACCTAAGGTTTTATAATGCAGGGTGCTTTATAATCCGATTGAGAAGAAATCCTCATATTCTAGTAAAATAAAGTAGCTGGAGACAAAGTGAAATAAGTAGCAGCAATAGTAATACTCCTTGTGATTAAATATTTCACATTTCAAGGATGCCTATTCACAAGACACTTAAATAGCTCATCAGTTTGGCCAATTTCCTTTGGTTGTGAGGAAAGGAATGCCTTCAGCCATGTGGACATCCTCTCTGTGCATCTACTTTAGGGAGACAGTTTATCTCCAAGCCTTTGCAATTAGACTGCGTCACGTCTGTGTAAATGAATCAGTCACATACAGTACAAATTTTGGTTAAATATAGTCACTTGGGGGCTCAGATTCTCTTTAGGTCAAAGGGTGAAACACTCCACAGAAGAGGTCAACTGAACGGGCAGACCAGGGTTATGGGAGAAACTTCCCAACTGATTAGCAGGCAAATTGCTCTGAGGGTTGTCAGTCACATTTTGATTCCTTTGATATAAATGCATGTTTATTTTTAGTCTCTTTAGGCCTTGTTAGTACAAGTACAGCAGGGCAGAGCTCTCAGCTGTCATGGGGTAGGGTGGAAATTGGGAGATCTCAGCACTTCTCATGATTAGACCCCAGACTGGGATAGGATGATGGCCATCCTGAAAAATAAGCCAGAAGATAATATGGCACCTTATTTTCCAGGAAAACTCTTCTTTAAGTTTCTCAGTATTTACTAAAGTGTGTCTGATGTGCTCAGCTGCACATGCAGACACACATACATAAATACGACTTTTCTAGATTTGAGTCTATCCTTATCCAAAATAAAATAACTTCATGTCTGTGGCATTATGCCTAGTTTCTAGAAATGTTGAATGAAGCTCTCTGTACAGGTTCATAAAATGCTCTTTAATACATATACTGTATAAATCCCATGTAATTATCTGTATTGATGTAATGTCTCTCTTTCCCTTTCATGATAAAGTAATACAAAAACCCCTTCTAATTCCTTGCATTTTTTTTGTTTTATTTTATAAATAAATTTATTTTATAAATCTAAAGAAAAAATAGCTCATAGCAGTCTTTACAAACAAGCTGCATCTGTTTAATATTAAAGTGCAAAAAATAATAATAGAACCATTACTTTGGAATATCCAAATAACCTGAGGAAAAATAGCATCCATCTGGCCATTGGTATAACTGTTTTTTACATCAGTTGGATGTTTCTGGGATTGCAAGATTCAACACTTATCTTTAAGTAGAGTGAGTTTCTAAAGATGTAGCATCCAGAGACTTGTGAGTAATCTGTCCGCTTAGAAGTACAATATTGTGTTACCAGATCTGCAGAGCAAATGCACAATAAAGTTAATCCTTTGGTTCTGGAAAAGCTGTAGGTATTGCGATGGCAGATGTGCTGAAGCAGAAGTGTTTACGTTTGTTAGGGCTGGTGAAGCAGCAACTCCACCAGCTCACAAGTATTTGAATTTCCTGCAAACATTTACCTAAGGGCTATCGTGGGGCAGGAAAAGAGCTCAGAAGGAGTCTCTGCACCCTGTTGGCAGACTTGAAACCTCTTCTGTTGAATTGGTTGGCACGTGCCTGCCTTTTCTCATTGAACTTATTCTCTGTAAATGCAGTCATTATGGCACTAAAGTGCTTCTGGTATATGGGGTACAGTATTATCAAGATCAATACCCTGGTATATTTAATATATTTTCCACTTCTTCCTTCTTACTACACCATATGGAAAGGAAGAAAAATGTTAAATTAAGGATTTTGTTCAGTGGAGGTGTGATATGACTCTGGTTTGGCCAGAGCTTTGGGATGGAGCTGCCTTCTAGACCAGCTCCCAGAGAAGTCTGTCAGGCTTTAAACTCACAAAGCCAGGTTGTGGAGAGCACAAACAAGAAGTGTAATCTTTTGCAGAGAGGAAACACAAAGTTGCTAGGTAAGAACTAAAATCAAAATGAGTCATGTACAGCAATATCCCTGCCTACAAAATCCTGGCAGACAGGTCCTTACCTTGCTTCCATACCTGGTAAGAGTTGAGTTGGGGAATTTTGGTTGCAGTTAGTTCTGTCCAGGCTACAGAAAATCCCTCTTTCTGTCCCCTCTAATGCCTTGCTGACTTCTGCCTGCCCTTTCCCACCTTCTCTGTGGGAGCTGCTCCTTCCAGCTCTGTGATATATCCATCTTTCCAAAATGAAGGCACAGTTTCCCCCTTAGAAAAGAGGGAGTTTTTGACTGGCCATTTTTTAGGGTCTAATTGTGTTAGTTGAGTTATAACAAAGATGATGGTGCAGGAGGTCACAGTAGCACTTATAAGTGTTTTGCTGGGGAGTTCAAAACATTATGTTACTGTCCCTTCCCTTGGAAGCTTTTAGTTGAAACCTGGAAGTCAATCAAAACACAAATGGAAGTGGACTCCCAAAAGTGTGAAATATTTCAACCTCACCAGTAAAGTTGCCATAAGAGACCTGGGAATAGGCCACAGCTCCACAGGTTTCCTTCCTATTTTACATTCCCTACAAACAGTCAGATGCTCAGTCTGCTCTTTGGATGACCTGAACTTACCTCCATGGTCTTCTCACTAAAAATATCCTGGTTCTTAATCCAATATATTGATAGTTCTGTTCTTCCAGAGAAAAAATCATTATGAGGAATGTCAGCAAAGCAGAAGGAGTCCCAGAGGGCCAATATAAAAAATAAAGACCAGAAGCACCTGAACAGTATTCACTGTTGGACAGGGAATGACAGTAGCTTGAACAAAAGAAAGAACAGTGTTTCTGACATAACAGTGTTATTTTTTCTGTTGTTACAGTTGAACATCAGCATAGGTCTCTGTCAAGAGCCAGAATACCACTGAACTAACTCCTGTATAAATACAGATTAAGAGACCAGCCATTGCCTTGGAACATTTACAAAGTAAGTATGAGACAAGGTAGGAGGAGGTACAAAGAAACAGTTGAACCCTATTGATCACAATAATAAACAAAAATTATAGAAACATAACTTAGAAATTATGGTCCAATTTTGCATAGGTATTGTGAAAGAAGAGTTTACATCAGCATTTGGAATCAGGATAATGAGAATATTTGATGTTACCAGAGAGCTGCTCCCAGAGATGGTGGGTGGAACAGAACAAAAACAGAACTGAAAATCAAGTAAGCAGGTGGGAGTAAGGGGTCACTGCATGGGTGGATTGCAAGGGGGAGCTCACAAGTAGTATTTACCATGCTAGATGATAACTAGTTGTCCATTGCAAAGCCTGAAGACAAATGGAGGTAGTTTGGAATAGAATGGTGTCTGTGTTACATCTGTGAAGGGGTACATTTTCAGGTCAGGTGTAAAGAGACATGAGAACAGAATCACAACAGAACTTGCAGAATTTCTAGAGCAGAAAGAGGCACATGAAGAAAGTCCTTCATAGACAGTGACCAAAGTTGTTGAAGATGAGCCATCAGGTTGCTCATGCTCAAGTAGTAGATATCTGGCAAACCAGATAGAAAAATTATTAGGTGTTGGTGTTAACAAGAACCTGTAAGACATTTTGCAAGAGCAACTTTCACTAAACTTTAAAAAAGTCAAATCCTAACGGGCCTGGAATTAAAGTAAAACAGAAGACTAACATAAACTCCAGGCAGATTTTGTGTTCACTATTTGCATAGGAGTGGAAGGGATCTTCTAGATTACCAAGTCCATTCCTCTGCTGCTGTAAGCAATGGTATCTTATAGTCTATACATTTACTAAACTTCACAAAAAAAACCCCACACTATTTCTTTTTCTACCTAGTTTTAGTGGAAAGGTGTTTCAGAACTTCAGTCTTCTGATAATCAGAAACTTTAATTTACGGGTGGAATTTATTCATTGCTCATTAGTAATCATTTGTTCTTGTGTCATCATTGTCCATTTGCTTAAGTATCTTTTCTCTCGCTTTAGTGCCTAACCTGAATGTATTTATAGAGAGCAATTATATCCACTCTCAGCATGAATGAGCTTAGAGATGAAAGGGAGAAGGAAGCAAACATGTTGCTTCAGCCTGGACCAGCTGGAATCTCTTTGTTCAGACTCATGTAAAATGTTTTGCAGCAGCTGAATCTGGAAGCAGCATTTGTGCAGCTCATAGCAATATGATACAGATCTTGCCACCTCACAGCCAGATGAGATGGAAGTGGACATAGCAAGCCACAGTTGATATCTAAATATCCATGGGTTCTATAGACCTCAGAACACTAAAACTGCCGTCCAGCTTAGCTGGAGGATTACAATCTGCTTTTGGCTGTTACAAACACCCATGGTAAGCCATTTTCCAACATTAGCACTTGTATCTTTCTACTGTTAGGAGATAGGTATCTGTCACGTTATCACTACCTGTGTGGCTTATTTTGGAGAGGGGACTCTACGTGGTGTTATCTGCCGTGGATTCTGGAGTCAGTAATTCCTTCTGTTCTTTCCTGACTGTGTCCCAGATCTCCTCACACTCAACATAATCAGAGAAGAGCAGGCATTGCCCATCACATTTCTCAGACTTTGTGTACAAATTTCTTACTGCAAAATAGATTGAATAATTCAGTCATAACATTCTCCCCCCTAGCATGTATTCAGATAAGTGTTTTGCAAGAGGAATCCTTCAGGGAAAGACAACTGCAATAAACTATTATTTTCCTTAATTCTGCAGTACATGCATCATGTAAATTAACATAAAGAAGTAGAGTAAGATGCTGGTCATTGTACCTGCAATAGATTAGTTATTCTGTGGAATAAAGCATCTCATCAGCTCTTTTCTTCTGTAGAGTCATATTTTTGCTTGACTTAAAGCTAAATCCAGCCCTCACCTTGTAACTGACCTTTGTGTATTCTCATGTAAAGGCAGAATTTGTACAAATTTGAGCTCTTCTCACAGTTCAGTACAAACCATGCTGTCTTTCCTGAGGGGCATAGAAAATACAAGAGTGGTGCAGGTCAGGGTTGTGGTGCACTGACAGAGCTGCACAAGGAAGCTTTTACAATACCTGATTTAATTGTAAGATTCTCACAGTGTTTTCAGAGAGGAAGAAAACAGTGTGATTGTCCATGGTGTTTCTCAGAGGAGCTCTGCATTAAGATTCTGGAGCCAGGTTTGACTTCACCTGGTCCTTTGCCCTGCACTTGCCTGATCAGGGAGGGAAGGTCCCATGGCATCTTGCAGTAAATAATCAAAAATCAATTTTGACAGCCTACTCAGTGAAAAGGAATGAAAAAGCAGAGGTGGCAGGAGGGGTTTTTAAGGCTTTCGGGAAGGGTGGTGGTTTTCTCTTGTGATTCAAAAAACAGCAGCAAAACAGAGAGAGTACTAAAACAACAAGGAAAATTGCAGTGTGTGGAAAAAGCCTTTTTGGATACTCGTCTTTGCACAACAGCTTCTTCATCAAGAAAACAGCTCAAATACAATAAGTTATGCAATAGTACTCCAGTTTGGTGGCAGCGCCCTCATCTGTCTTCACAAAATATTTGACACTGGACCAGGTGTAAATCTAAAAAAAAGGAAAAAAATATAATAGTGAGAAAACTGAAATCAGAAAAACGTTGTCAATATGGTTATGCTGATGGGGTGATACTGAGTACTCTGTGCCTGCTCCACACACACAAACCAACACTGGAAGGTGACCTCTTCTGCACGAACATATCCAGGGCAGATGTGGTGACCAGGCACAGAAGGATGTACTCTCGTGCTTTGGAAGCCCGTACTACAGTAAAGCTGCCTGCATCTCCCACAGGGAGAGAGAATTTAACCATACAAAGGCATTTCCCTGAGTCATATTTGACCCACAGACCGCTAGCTGGACCAAACAGCAAAATAAATATACCTATAGGAAATTTTTAAATTTGGAGATATTTTAAAATGAAAAAATAATATGTTTATCTTCAGGCTATGTCAGAGTGTTTGGGGAAGGACAAAGCAGAAAAAATATTGCAAATTGTGTATTTTTTTACGAAGAAAGGTTTTTTACAACAACTAGATACGCTTAAAAATTCTTACTCAAACTGGAACCAGCACCAACTTCACTTCCTATTAAGACCTTTCTTTTCAACAAAAAAACCCCCTGTGCTATGAGACAACTCACCAGGCTGATTCTTTCATTACAAAAGTAGGAAATGCCCAATGTACCCAAGAAAAGACCCAATCTCTCAAAAGCTTCAAATCCAGAAAGGAAGAAGTTGAAACCTCCACGAGGAGCCTAGGCACTTCTAACGTCACTGATGGACTGTAGAACATCCCCAACCCTACAGTGATCATCAGCAGTGTCAAACTTTCCAACTGGTGTGAAACTTCATCTCCTTGAGACCTGTTGTAGTTTGGGTGGTGCTGGCACCCAGAAGTCATGGTCCAGATCAGGGGCTACTGTTCTAGACACTGTACAAAGATATCACAAAAAGACATGTGGCAGCCATGTCACATTGTTGTGGGATTTCTTTTTGTTTTAATCGGGAAAAAAACCCTGCAGTTATCCAACACTCTAGGCCTATGTACAAAGCACGTTTTAAAATACAATAGGCATTCAAATGGGAACATTATTAATTAAAAGCCTCCACGTACTGTACAAATGAAACGTTCTTCTCTCTACCTACTCAAGTCATTCATTCAGAAAAATCCTGGGAAAATAGTTAGGCTTTGCAATGTGCCCCATAGGTCAATGTATTCAGACTCCAACAGACCAAGTGGGAGGAGTGAGTTCCAGAACAGCAAAATCTTCGTTGCGAATTCCCTCTCAAAGGGAGCACACTCAGAAATGTGCACAGCACACTCATAGAAAAATGGCTCTAGCTCTTTACCCAGCTCAAATTTTACATGAGTTCTTTAATATGTGTAAATCCAACCAAAGAAGAGATGCTGACCTATGCTCCTGTCTGAAACACAGCAGGGGGAAGGGCTTTGAAGCCCTGTAGGGTTTTGGACCCACAGCTAGCCTGCCTTAATTTTTTTCTGCTGTATATATCCTTATGGTATCAATTTATACTATATATTTATATTTATACTACAACAACCCCTTTTCTCTATGCTCAGCTACACTGCGTCCCCTTTATTTAATAACTCCTTGAGAGTCAAACTGTCCCTGAGCATCTCACTGACAGGATGTTACAGAACATATCCATAAGACCCGGTCTCACAACTATTTACTCTTACTACAGTCCCATATCAAAAGTCCTTTTTTAGTTTAGGGATGGGTCAGAGCCAAACTTCCCTCATGCTTTAAAGTTTGGTGTTGTATTTCAGATCCATCCCCTAAATCAGACTGGCTTTCAGTGTTCCGATCAGAACAATCCCTATCTTATTTGCTTGCTGGCTGCAAAACAGTAGGAAGATTGTCAATACCCTGCTCAGGCTCTAATTAAAAATCCAAACTCAAATTTAATATTTCAAACATTATTTAAAATATATTAAGATAGTCAGTCTATTGCTGTTGCTCATTACTCTGTCGAAACCTAATATTAGTAACAGCATGTACAGAGGACCTGGAGCATGAATTAATAATGAGGTGCTTGTGCTGGAAAACATGTGAGAGCCTGGTTCCCCGAGCTGGCAGGCGTCCGGCAGAGATTGGTTTGCTCTTCTCTACACAGGGATCAAATCATCTGCTCAACAAAATCATTGGGAAGGAAAGTATTTCTGATTAGTTTGCCTCCTCTGATGATTATTTTCCAAAAAAACCCCAAAGATGACAGGCCATCAGAAATGGAGGGGGCCACACTGCAGGGAGAACCCTTTAAACCGATGGCACTGTGCTACCATCAAACAGCAGCAGTGCAGGTACCTGAGCATCATCCTCCTCAGGGTGAGGACCCCCCGTGCCCTCAGCCTGCCCTTACCTTGTTCATGAAGTCTCTTATTGAGGCTTTAGAGGTGAGGTTTAATCAACTCTTTTCCTCTTTCTCATTGTCCTAACAGAAAACAAATCTGAACAAGAACATAGAGAAAGAGCATGTGGCTTGTTAGTGCTCTTGGCCCACAGCGATGGTATTAGAGTTGTTTGCAGGTTTTCTGTAGATTTGAGGAAGGACTTAGCAAGTCAGTGAGCTCTTTAGGTGATTCCAGAACCAGGAAAGATGTGCAACCTAAAAAATACCCTCATCATTTGTAGTGTGCAAAACATATAAATTTATATATAATGAGTTTGTGTCCACAATATGTGCGTAAAAAAAAAAAAATAGTTATGTAAGATGTATTTTAGCCAGATCAATGACGTAGCATAGAGATTAGGTGTATTTATTTATACACATATGCCATTCTTATGCATGCTTTACAAGAAACTGGCTTTCACCTGTCCTCCCAGTGCCCCATGCTGGCCTCCTCTGCCCATGCACGCATCTCTCCTAAGGATGACCCAGCAACCTCTGTGCTTCCTCTGTGTGGGAAGAAATGTCTTCAACATTTGCAGAAAGCAAACAATAGTTGCTAAAGGTGTTTGTGCCCTGAATTTTAACTGTCTTACACACCATTTTCCTTTTAGATGAGCGTACTGTTACCCACAGGGCAGCATTCTGTTCTGTACCTGTTGCCTTGTTCTCACCTTATAAATTAAAAGGTGTGAAGGAGAAGGAAATTTTCCAGGGTGAATGAGAGAAATTATTACATAATTTTGTGTAATTTTTGATGCAGGAAACAATTTTCTCGGTGCACCTGTTGGGGGAAGAAACAAGGCTTCTGCAGCTATCAATCTGTGGGACCTCAGAGCTCAGCCTGGAAGCAAAGGTGAAACGAAATACGAAAATTGCAGTGCAGCAGAAGAGGAGTCAGCTATCTGCGGGCCTCTGCTGAAATCCCATCTTTCGGGTAGGGTTTCTTGTGCATTTTCGTGTTTTGGTCACCTGACAGTAGCTCTCTGGCCTAATTGGTTTCCTAGTTAACAGACTAAGTAATGATGTAACCAGAGTGTGTGGGAACCAGACCTGTGTGACAGATACAAATTTTCCCAGCCATACTAATTTTGCCTGCTTACCTGTTTCTGCTGCTGGTTATCTGGAAACTTGAACTACTTAAAGGATATAATGAGCCCAGCAAAGGTTGAGACACAGCTTAGTCATTTAACATAAAATTATCCCCTGCCGTGAAACACACTAACTTGTGAAGTCCAATTATTTTTGTTACTAACCAACACTATGTTTTAAGAGATATGTCTACAGCTTTTATTTACTTTTTCTGTGGTTGGCTGAGGTGAGAATTAGTTGTCTGTAGCCTAAAGGAGCAGATCAGCTCTGTTCAATTACAAACCTGTCTCGATAACCACTTTCTGGTCCTGACTGTCTGCTGTCCCCAAGTGCTCTCACACAGTGTTTGTTTGTGCTGGTGACTTTTGTAGCTTAATGTTGTTGTTATTGCCTGTATGACAATACAAGGGTTTCAGAAAGGCTGCAGCTAAGGTCAGGATCCTGTTTAACTGGGCGCTATATAAGCCTATAATTGAGAAACAGTCCTCTAAATGCAAAGTGGTTGCATCCCAAATATCTCCAACAGAGGAGGTTTGTTGGATAGCAAAGCTTTGCAGCCTCAGAGCTGAGCTTCTGAGACAGTAATTTTTAAAACAATCAGCTTGAGAAACAGCCTCATGTAAAATAATTAAAATGACTGGGGAAAGGGAACACCTGGCACGGAGGAAGCCTGACCAGCTCCATTGCCCATTGGTGGGCAATGAATGAAGACTTCTCTCTACTGAAACATAAAATCACAGTAAGTACACATAGTTTGTACTGAGCAAAGGAGCAGCTTGAGCTGGGGATATGCCTGGCACTTGTCATTTCTGTGTTTCTCGGGCTGTTCCCATTTGCCCTTGCAGAAGGGACCACGTCTCTCTGCACAGCAGTTACATATATTCTAACAAGCTGGGGCACCCAGGCTGCTGCTGGATGGGCCAGGGAGCCTGGGGCAAACCTTGCCATGACCCTAATGGTTATTGTTCTGCAGAAAAACACAGCTGGTATGGCTGTGTCTGAAATTCTTCAACAAAGAGGAAGAGAGTTTTATGTTTGTTTGTGTGCATCTGGCTGTTTTTTCACTTTGCACTCATAGACATATTTGATAAATGGAAGAAACCGAGAGCAGAAGCAAGACACTGGAGGTGAAACTGGCTTATGTTTTTCTTGAAAATAGGACTCTTAAATGTGATGACAGAAATCATGAAAGTGGAAGGGTTTTGCATACACTCGATGTGGTTAATCCAGTCAGTAAAAGTAATGTTAAAAAAAGGACATCCTACAGCATTTTAGTATCTTTCCATCTGAAGTTTATATGATGCCTAACACGTATGCAATGGATCTGAGGCCTGACATCTACTTAAACTCTTTGGGAGCAATATCAAACATTAATGGGGATTAGTGTTAGAACTGGTGTAAACATAGCAAACAATCTGCTGTAAGTGTATGCTCACATTTCCATATGTTATGTAGGTAAGCAGAGCCACCACAGAGGAAAGAAACCCTGAGACGTAGTTCTCAGCTAACTACGTCTAGGATGAGTAAAGGCAGACACTAGTAGGGCACAACTATCTCATGATAACAGTATCTACATACTCATAAAATGCTCTGTCTAGAGCTGCAATTTAGTTTTGTAAAAGGTAAGAAAGATTTAAAGAGATGCAATTCCATTGTGCAAAACCACTAAAAAACAGATTAAAATGATTTAGTACTTCCAGGTGCACTGTAATTCTTGGCAGAAATAGCTAATTCCAGGTGTGTAACTTCAAAAAAAAAACCTCACAAAAATCCAACCCTGTTGTCAAACCTGGATAAAACCATCAAGTTAGAAAAACAGAAGCTAAACTAGGAACAAAGTCCAAAGTAGAACTGCGGAAAGACAGCTCTCCATTGAAGAAATTATTGCATATAAGTGAATCTCCCTATTACTTAAGTAAACATAGCTTGATTCTGGGCAATATTTCAAAAGAGATAAAGCTTTGGCATGCATGAGCACATAGAAAGATGACATATTCACAGTGGGAGGTATGAGGTGGGGTTTCCAGTAGTGCCAAAATTTATCTCACACATACATTCTTAGGGCCAGATCCAAAGCTGATGAAGCAAAGAGCAAATCTTTCCACTGTCTTCAACTGGCTTTGTATTCAGTGTTCACTCACGCTAGGAGAAAGGGGAGGAAATACATTTGTTTCCTTATTTGCAGCCAAATCGTTTACACATTTTTCCTTCTCCTTTTAAGCCTGGGGGAACTCTTGTCATGGACTTCCTCAGGGGCAGGTCCTTAATCAACAGATCAAAATACAAGCTGTACCACAAAATGGAAAATACTATTATACCAGCTAAAGTTATTTTCTTCAGCAACACATGTGGTATTGGATATTATTATTCCGTAATAGAATATACATTGATTCATTTGACACATTTTTTTTAAAGAGCTTTTATTTATATGATGTGTTTATGGACAAATATGCACTGAATGCTTTTTAAGTCCTATTATGGTTTGGGTTTATTTCCACATGTTCAGATGAAATGACCGTTACTAGGACTAAAAATCTACAACCCTATGGAAGCTCTTATAGCTGGTGCCAGTTTTATATCCTGCAGGGGTAGTTGCCACTATATCAATATCCTGCAGGTCAAGTTAATTTATTTTTTTAAAAAACCCAACATATTTTGCAGGCTCTATGCAATTCAATATAGTGTCACACTTAGTATGTGCCAGTTTTGCATCTGAATTAAAAGCCAGGGAATTGCACCAGATCAGACCTCCAAGTAAGTAGGTTTTGCAGAAATCCATGGCCACACAGAAGGAAAATGGACATGGCAACCTTGTCTCCCCAAGGTACATGTAAAAACTCTTTAGGAATAAGGTACTAGCTCTGAAAGAGACATATTTGCTGGGAAAGTCTGGGTTTTCCCTAACAGCTGGGCCCTCTGCTGCTGTGATCAGTGGCTGGGTGTGTGGCACTGCATTTGGCTGCTTTTGCTTCTGTGAACCGATGATTTTTCCTTTCCTGTAAATTTCCTTATCTCAGTTTGATTACCTTGATTGGGTTGAGAAACCCAATCCTTTCTCAGTCACGCGATCACTCCCTGACTTTCAGCACTGCTGTCATCTGTGGGCACCCAGACAGTGTCGTGCCTGTGCTAAACCATGGGCATTTCCGTGAGATGAGGATAACACAGGTGGATACAGAAACCTTCCTGCCTTTGCCTTGAGGCTGCTGGGCTGGGTGGCCCTTTCTTAGGGCAGAGGAGTGACAAGGTGTGACTGTGCACAGGGCCAAGCAATTAACAGCCCAGCTGTGATTGCACAGGGCTTTCCATGGCCTCTCTCCTTTTCCCACACATAACTCCATATAGGGGAGGGGAAGAGGCTTTTCATTTCCTTTCTCATCTGGCTGCTGTGATTGCACTAAGCTGGTACAGAGATCCTTATCTCAAGCAGAAAGGAAAGTGAAATCTCCAGTTTTGTCACTGAGTGCTCTGTAATATCTGGGAATACTCTGTAATATCAGAAGGCGCTGATTTTACTTCCATGGCATTACTGTCATATAGAGGTGTTGGTTCTGTCCAGATTCCAATATTAGGGCAGAAAGTGTCCCAAGTGGAGTAAAGGCGTATGAAACCTAGCATGAAGTAATACTGCTTTGAGTTCATGATGCTGTGATAAATTTGTTTTGCACTGAAAAACACTGAGGAGATGGTTTAATTTTTACCTATAATTTCAGACTCTCCAGACTATTAAGACTGCATAAATATTAAAGGCTTGTTATTTACCTTAGAACCATTATCTTTATAGATATCAGTGCTTGTTAAATGATTCATAATGCGTATTCATTCAACCAATTCTGCCCTTTCCTCTGTTTATTATTCACCTGCGAAAAGACTTTGATTTTTACAAATTTGTTCATTATTCATATCATTCCAGGCTCTCTTCACAAACATATTTAGTGGTCTCCTTTGCTCAAAAGCTGTTGTCTCCTACCATATTTTTATCAATTAGCTTCTGTGTTGCTTGCAGAGTGTAACTGACCATTTAATAACAGACCTGAAAGTCCCCCTGACTTTAATGAAGATTTACGTAAGAATCTGGGGATTCATGTTAATGCTTCTGATGCTGCCACTCAGCCACTGGCAGGTTCAAATAGCAAGCTCTGCCCTTTATTCCCACTTGCTGGAAATACAATAATCATGGCAAGGCAGATTTCCCTGCACCACAGCACAGTGTGGTTCAATGAGAGAGCACCAGAATGGGATTTCAGAGATTTGGTTCAGGTCTCCAGCTACCATTTCCATGCAGAGTTGCTTCTCCATGTGCCTCAGTTTTCTCTTCTGCATGTTGCTATCTGTTGCCTGAGGAAGACCTTGCTCTGCAGAGACCAAAAGGAGTAAAAACCACTCCTGGCATCCAACTTTAGGCACAGATATTAAGATGCTTCCCCTGAGCTGCATGAAAAGAGTCCTGAGAAGTTTCTCCACTGATTGCTATTCTTGGGGCTGCTGTTCTGAAACACCTCCAAGCTGATGCCTCACTCCCTGTTGGGGGAGTCTGGATAAACTCACTGTCTCATAGCTTGAGTGAAGTGCCTGAAGAAACACTGCCAGGCTTCTATAAAGAGAAAAGAGTTCAGCAAATAAAGTATAATGTGTTTGCTTCCAATCCAAATACTTTGATCTATAAGATAAGAATAGTTAAGAAATAACAAAAAGTTCTTTTTGTTTTCAATTCAGTTTGTCACTATTCATAGTTAGTTTATTTTGGATGCACTTCTGAGAAGTTGCTACCTGCACAGTGGGGAATAAGAATCCAAAACAATACAGTAAAAAATGTGGTAGTAAGTAACTAGTTTATTATCTGAGTCTACAAATAAACGATTGTAAGAGATCATAATAATTAAAGTTACTAAAAGTTTTTGAAGAAAAACAATCATATAGATTTTTAGAAAAAAACCAAAACTATACACTTTATTTTTTATTATTTCAGAGTGAAGTTTCAAGACAAAAGTGTAAAAATTAAGCCATTTTTTCTTAAGTTTAGTTTGAAATACAGTTTTCAGTTTAGTTAGCAAAAAAAAAAAAAATTTAAAATTTTCCTGATGATTGCTTTCTCCATTATACACTGGTCTCAATACCTTTTACTTGTTTTCTTCCCACTAGAGGAAAAGAAGGAGAAATGATTTTTACAAATATTGAAAGCTTGGAAATGGAAAAAATTAAGAACATAAAATTGGACTCAGAATTTTTTCCTTTCTTCTAGATTTTCAGCTAGAAAGATATGGCCCTGAGTGAAGTTGTCCCTTTAATTTCTAATATCTCTCCTCTTAAAAATTTAAAACACGTTTTTTTTTTCCCTAACATTATTCATACTCACTGCTTTCTTCTTTTTTTTTTTCTTTCACAATAATCTTAGTAATTTCCTTGCACCTTGGATTTATGTGTTACAGAGATAAAGGGTAGCTTAGACTTATTTCTGGAGATCAGAACTCAAACTCCACCCAAACAGTGGAGGAGCAGCAGCACTTCTGTGCATTGCAGTGCCTGATGTTGCAGTTCTGATCCAAGTTTAGATCTGCCACGACCTCCAGTCTACCACACTCAGCAGAAAATCTATTATTTTCTTCATACCTATCTCAAATGCATCTGATAGTGAATTATGAAGAGAACTCAAACCCACAGATTATAACAATCTCTTATAGTCTCTTAATGAACGATGGAGGCATCAAAAGTGAGAAACTACAATACTGTTTTTTCTACTAGTCCTCATTTATCTTTTTGACTTCTCTCCCTTCCACCATGAGTCATCCAACATCTGACGCCTGGGGACTCCAGAGGTAATTTTGTTTCCCAGTCACTTTTTGTTCCTTCCTCATGCAATGCATTCACACAAGTCCTGTCAGCACAGTGGAACCCTGGCCAAAATGGCTCAGCTTCCTTCCCAGGGTGTCAGAGAGCCAGGAAGAAAGGTTTGTTCAAGGTCTTGGCTCCCTCTCCTGGCTGGCTTTGCAGGAACTTTAAATAAGATTTTAGCCCTCCAAAAATTAGTGTTTGCTTACTGCCAATGCACACTTGAAACAAGAGAGAAGAGCACTCTAGTGTTGAGACTCTGGTTTAAAAAAAAAGAAAAAAATTAGAAATTTGGAAGCTAATCTCACAAAAAATATATAAAGTAAAACCAAAATTGTTTTTATATAAACTATTTTAAAAAGTTTTCCTCCTGCCAAGATTTCTTCAATGCTACATACATATGAGAAAGGGTCTTTTTAAAAATTTGTTTGTTTTTCTGGACTACCTGTATTTTCCTTCTGACCTGCTGGCTCTAGACTTCTACTTAGTAAATGTCCCAATAAAAGCTGTGTGTTATCCTTAAACAGTGGTAGCATTCCCCCTACCTGCTAATTGCTTTATTTGTCCTTACTGCTTCCGTTCCCTCATCAACAAAGGCTTTAGCATAAAGGGCAATGAGGTAGAACATGACAAGGAGAGTGGGAGCCAGAAGAGTGAATACTTCTGTAATTACACAGTAGCCTGGAGTAGCTCTTCTCAAATCAATTATGTAGCTTGGATTGCCCAAAACTCTGAGGACAGAGCCCTTGTTTTAATTTGCCTATGGAGCTATGTGGTCCAATAATGGGCAAAATTCTTTCCCTGTTACCAGTTGCCTTTTATCAGAATCCACATAATTCCTTCCTTATTTATTTTTATTTAATTACTTCATTAATCGCACATTGTATTTAGCAGAGCTACAAAACAATCATTGCAAATTGCTTCACAAACATTAACAAATGAAGTTTCACCTTGTCTTGTTGAAAAGGTAACGCCACATCCATTTTTCAATGGGGAAAACTGAGGCAAAGGATTGTAATGGAAAGGGATCAGAAAAAGCAACTGAAAAATCATCTATTAAATCCTGATAAAATACAGTTGCAAATTAAATTGCCAGATAAACCAGAAATTTAACCCAGCAATCAAACATTTATCCCAAACTCTACACTTGCTGTGCAGTCCTCAGATTTATCCTTCTTGGGAGCTTATAAGGGGTATAAACCTAAGTGGTATAAAAGCAAAGTATTGCCAGTGCCAAGATTTCAATAGTTTTGCAGAATTATTTTTGTTGTTGCTGAAAAGTTTACTAAATAGAATACTTTATGAAACAGGGATCATACAGGATTAAGGAGAATGAGCATCTTTATTGTCAATTGATTTCACAACTCCATGCAGCTCTCTTTATCTTCCAAGGCTTCTTGCTCTTGCTGTTACAGAAGCCAGTGTCAGAACTTCCTTGGCATCAGTGATTGGGATTTGGCCCATGTGATGGTCACTACCCTCATGTGTTTCTCATTTCTTCCTTCCCTGTGGGACACAGAACAGAAGCTGTGTCCAAATGTCTGTGAAAGTTTGGAACCAGGCAAAAATTTGCTTTTGATCCCTATGGTCTTCATAAATGGATTACCAATATGTAATGAGCAGTCACGGTACTGGTTGTTTTGTTTAAGCAATGGCTTCAGCAATGCTCTAATGAAGGGGACAAAATATTTTTGATGATACATTTAAAAGGCATTACAGGCACTGCCTTAAAGGAGAAGCTTACAACAGGCAGAAGGGAGCCTAGAGAAGCTGTTCAAGTAACAGGGGTAAAGGCCTGAAGTGAAATTTTGTGAAAAATTTTGATGAACTAGAACACCGAAAAATATTCCATATTTCACAGTTTGAAGCTTTCCAGGCATTTCTGATGAACTGCAAGTAAATTTAGATTGAAAACAGTTTCAGACTCTTAGTTAGGAAAGAGTTCAACTCAATATCCACTCATGAAAAGTTTGTGATCATAAGGTGTATTTGTCAGTGGAAAAGGTTTATCTGAAAAAAAAATGTGTCTGGCTCTAGTTGTAACCTTATCTGCATAACCTGTAATAGAATAACTATAGCTATAGAAACACTTTTGTTCTTTCTGGCATAGCTGATCAATTAGATGTGTAGGATGGAGTTACAAAAGCTCCTACAGTTTTCAGGGTTGCTTTGCTCTTCATGTCTGTATGAACAGCACAGTGCTAGAAATGATGTTACAAGGAGTGAATGATATTTTGAAAACTGAGTTGTTCTTCTTTATGTGATGTAGCTAAAGCCCTCAATTGCCACCGGTTTCCCATAGGATTTTGATGCCACAGAAATACATGTGAAGGCTCAGTCATTGCTTCAGTCTGCCTTGATGGGGGAAAATAAAGGCAATGCTGTTATGACTGCTTTATACACAGGGAGCTGAGGCACAGAGGAGGAGGCTAATTCTTATTCCAGGGGGTTTTTGGGGGGTTTTGGGTCAGGGGCTTTTTTCTATCAGCTTTTTAAATTAATTTTAATTTTTGGTGCTTCACCATCACTATGGCCCTCATTGGCTGTAAGTAACTTGCCCAAAATCTCTGAGGAGGTCACTGGGAGAGCTGGGAACTGAATCATTTGTGATGCCAATCAATGCTCCTCCCTAGATAAGGAATAGATGTAAACTTTCATTCAAAATCCATGTCTGGTTCAAAACCACCTTTTAAAAAACAGCTGACCTACTGTAGGATTACAGTTTCAGGTGAAGCAAGCCAGAACCAGAGCAGGTCCTTACTGAATAACCTGCTGTGTGCAAGGGGAAAGCAGCACAATTTCAAGGCTGCATACCCTTAGAAAGTCCAATGATCCCATGGAGAGTGACTAATCAACTGGGAATGAACCAGTACATCTTGCAGGATTTTTCTCTAGTCAAGTTGGGTGCCAGTAAAATAGTCTGAAGAGGCAAAAATGAAAATTTAGTAATTTATTTATGCACAGAAGTCCAGTACCTGAAGTGCAGCCTTGTCGGTGAAGCATCACCTCCTGTGCTTGAGCTTTCAGTCATGTCAAAAGGCAGCACCTTTTCTGTCATTCATTAAGTTTTACTAGAAAAATCCAAATGCATTATCATCCTGATATTAATTTGCCATGTTAGCCACGTTAGTCACTGCTGTAGTGCCCAGACGGTCAAGACAGCAGGGAATAATTGTCATTTGGGAGGAGACAGTATTACACAGTTAGATGGAAATCACCCCTGTAAGGATTTATAGGAAAACAATTGGTGCACTATGGTGTCCAGCTACCTCCCCAGCTACTGCTAATGCATTTGTGAAGGCATTAACACATTAAAGTTTGACTTAGGCTCCCCCTTATCTTAGAACATCCACCAAATGGCATTCTTTCAGTATTAACTTTCTGTCACTTCCAGCTCAAGATGTGACCTAGAGTAAAAGGCTTCCTATCACCCCATCAGCTCCCTTAACTAGTCCCTTTCATTGCATGTTAATTTTGGGCCTTGATTTCACAGTGCACAACAGGAAAAAAATTATCACTTCTAGTAAGATTCTTCCAATTAAAAGAAAACATTTGCACTGTCAGAGTTAAAGCTAATAAAGCCAACTTAAAATTACCAGAAATTTCAGATATTAAGGAGCACACAGCCTTACCATACAGGCTGTAGACAGGTGCACTACAGAGTATTTTCTCACTCATATATCACTACATTTGCTAAGCTAACAGAGCAAAAATAAAACAGTTCTCTATTTCTTTAAACATTCACTTCTTTTTTGTAGCCATATGCTACATGCACTCTGATATGACATCCTCCCATCCTTAAAAACCCCTTCCCACAAAAAACAAGATCGATTTCTAAAACTCATGAAATATTGTCCTTGCCCATAGCCCGAACTGACAGACAGGGGCTGTGTCATGATGATCAGAGGCTCAGGCAGGAGCTGGCAGCCCAGGAAGCTCTGCCTGCGCCGCAAAACAGCTGGACAGGGCCAACTCCCCCTTCTGCTTTCCCAAATCCACAGGCAGAAAGCAGAGGACACCTCCACCTCTGCTGGAGGAAAGGTGTTACAAAGTACAGCCAAGTAAACTACCAAAGTGCCATATTTTACTTGACGTGTATGTTGAAGGTGACTTTTTATGTCTAACGCTAAGAATAATAAATATAACTAAGTTATTGATGAGAAATAATATATAAATACATTTCTGTGTGGCCAGTCTGACCTCTGGAGATGTGCATTTGGCTTTTTAGCTGATATACATGACTTTGTTGATTTGCTGGCACAGGCATCTCTCCACCTCCTTGTTCTTCCAAGTATCTTTGCTGCAGGAGGCAGCAGGTAGGGTTTGACAGGGAGTGACTCTGCAGCCAACAGAGACTTCCCACAGTGAATAACTGGATCTGAGGGGGAAGAGAAGGGGCTGCAAGCAGCCCAACACACTGGGAAACAGCATCTTTAGCACTGGGAAAGCAGAGAAAGCTGAAAGAGCTAAGCCTCCCTTCACCCAAATCTTTTACCTTTGAGGGCTGGGGATTTTTGGTGGATTTTTTTTTTTTTTTTTTTTTTAAGAGGGAAAAGGCTGAGGCTGGGGGGGTTGGAGAGCAAAAATGCTGACCTTAATTAATGGAAGGCCCACTAGAGCCGAAGGAAAAGGTTTGGCTCTCAAGGCCTGGGCCTCCCCCTGAGCCTCTCCTGGGTGTAATGAGAGAGCTCAGCTTCATTACTGGCAGCTGAGGGGAAGGGTCACTGGGGCTGGATTTGCAGGGCCCTCATTGAGGGATCACTCCATGCTGAGAGAAGCTGGCCATGCTCTTGGACACCTGGTCATTAACATTGCTAATTAGCGGCCATTAATCAGGGCCCTGGGTTTTTTGTTGTGTGTCACCGGCTCAGAGGAACCAAGTGAATAAGAAGATTGTTTCATTACCTCCACAAGAGGTGGAATGAAAGCAGTTCCCATCAGCTCAAGATGAGCTGAATTAAGGGAAAGGTTAGACAACAATTTAAGATGAGCTGCCAAGGGGGAGCTGGGGGACCTGAGCTGTCCTCTGAGAGGAAAACCAGTCACCTATAATTAATGAAATCTTCCACAACCTCACTCTAATCACCGTGTGAGCTTCTCACCAAAAAAAAACCCCTATCTTTCGCATCGGAAGAACCCTAATTTATCTGTTTATGAACTCTTAATCTTGGCAAGCTTTAATTCCACGGGATTTTAGCAAAATATATATACATATATATGGTGATATATATTTATACATATAAATGGAAGTGTGTATATAAGTATACACTCATATAGTGTGAGCGTGTCTCTGTGTTTGTTTCTTATATTTACCTGAGTCAGCAAGGATGCTTTTCACACAGCCAACCCCACTGGCAGGGGGAAGGGGGGAAACAGCAAAAATCTGTATTAAAAAGTATCCAAACTGTATTTAAAATATTTATCTAAATGTTTGCATTTTGCATGCTGTGTCTCTGGAAACATTGAAGAAATCTGGTGTGTTTAAGAGGCAGAATAATTAACAGCAAGTTCTGTTTCAGTAGGTTAAAAATGACATGGGAAAAATGATAGTTATTGGCGTACATAGGAAAAAGTAAAGAATTTAATTAGCAACCAGATTGTTAAAATGCAGTGTTCTCCTCCCATGCTCCATTGTCTAACTTTTGTGGAACAGGTGCCTAATTTTCCTAATGGGATACATTTTAATTGACAAAGTAGTTTGATTGCTTCACACCAATTTTCAGTTTCTTGCTTACTTTTAATATAATAAACTCTTTTATTTCCACCAACTCAGATGCCCTCTAGAAAGTAATTAGAAGCAGGTTTTATCTGCCTGTCCTTTTTTATAAACCACTTTTTGATTTCTAAAACCAACTAACCAAAAGCTTGATTTGTTCTGCTGATGTGTGAGAGCCAGTAACTTTTAGTCATATGCACTGAGCATTTCAATCAAGTTGTTTGCATATCCATTCATTTCGGAAAGACTCTCAAAATGGATTACAAACATTTAATTGTAAGAGGAATAAAATAATTAAGGAAGGACAAGTAGAAGTTAAAAATATGCCTAAGAATTCACAACAGTTATTGGATCATTCTCATCATGGGGCATAAATTCCTTCTCGTAGTTTTAAAGGACTTTATTCAACCAGGCACATTGCCTTTCCTAACAACAGAAAGTAAAACTGTGTTTTCTTATGTATGTGATTCTCTTTGTAGAGCTGTGAGGTTGGTTAAAATGTCCATAAAACTAATCTTTGGAGCAGTGCAGCTGGTCTGGAATTCTATAATATGATTTCTGGGACTTCATGGGAAAGTTGAAGGCTCAAGGGGAAATTACACAATGAACAGCTGAGAAAAAGTTGCATTCTGGCACAGAATCATGCAAATGGGGCACATTCTTCAGTTTTCTCATGACGGATTGTCTCTGAAACTACTGAGCCAAGTTGCTGAAATGCTAATGAAGGAGAAGCATCAATGAGCGGTGTCATCCTGGGGGCTTCTGAAGGGGACAGAGTAGGAGATGGAGGGAGGGGGCGAGGGGGAAGGAAGGAAGGAAGAAAAAGAGAATGAAAAGAAATGGAGCAGGAGTTTCAAATATTGGGGCTGGCCCACTCTTAAAATTAAACGGGGGGGTTGTGGGGAAATAGAACCGTGATGAACTCTGTTGAACAAGTCCCTCTTGGCTTACAAAAATGAATAAAAGCACTTAAAAGCTACAGAGTTTGGCTCTGACTGGGGGGAAGTGAATGTAAGCACTGCTAACATTGGGAGCCATCCTTGTGTTTGATACAGGGGAGAGGTGGGTGCAAGCCCCAGGACTCACTAGATATAAGCCTGGAGGAAGCACACTAATGTTTGAGGGACACCAGTGCAGGCACCATGGGCAACAAACAGGAGGAGCTGGAAGCCATGGTGCACCAGGAAAACTATGATATAGTTGCCATCAGGGAAATATGGTGGGATGACTCACACAACTGGAGTACTGCAATGAATGGCTATAAACTCTCCAGAAGGACAGGGGAAGAAGGAGAGACCTTGGGTCACCCTGTTTATTAGGGAGAGGTTCAACTGTCTAGAGCTTAATGATGGTGACAATAGGGTTGCGTGCTTATGGCTAAGAATCAGCTGGCAGTGTGTCCAGGGGGCCAGGAAGGCCAATGGCATCCTGGCTTATACCAGAAATAGCATGGCCAGCAGGACTAAGGAAGGGATCATGCCTCTGTACTCAGCGCTGGTGAGGCCAGACCTGGAGTGCTGCGTCCAGTTCTGGGCACCCCAGTTCAAGAAGGACAGTGAGGTGCAGGAGCATGTCCAGAGAAGGGAAACAGAGCTGGGGAAGGGTCCAGAGCACAGGTCTTATGCAGAATGGCTGAGGGAGCTTGGACTGCTTAGCCTGGATAAAAGGAGTCTCAGGGGGACCTTATTGCTCTCTACAACTACCTGAAAGGAGGTTGTAGCCAGGTAGGGGTCGGGCTCTTCTCGTAAGGAACAGGCGATGGGACTAGAGAAAATGGCCTCAAGTGGCACCAGGGTAGGTTTAGTTTAGATATTAGGAAACATTTCTTTACCAAATGGGTTGTCAAGCACTGAAACAGGCTGCCCACGGAAGTGGTGGAGTCACTGTCCCTGGAGGTATTTAAAAGACTTGTAGGAGAGGTGCTTAGGGATATGATTTAAAGGTAGACTTGTCAGTGCTGGGTTAACAGTTGGACTCTATGATTTTACAGATCTTTTCCCATCTACACAATTCTGTCACTCTAAGGAATGGGATACCTTTGCAAAAATGTGGGGGAATGATGCTTAATAATAGGTCTTTTACTTGTCTCTAAAAATTATTACTATTTGCAAATTCTTATGTACATATTTGTGCACTTGGTAAAGAGAAACAGTTGCTTTTCCCGTAGATAGATGAGCTTTATAACCAGATACCCCAAAGCTCAGATACCAACGCTCCTTAAATATTTGGCTTACAAGTTCTAGACCTTGAAGCACATTTATATTAAAATACTCAGCAGGCTACATTTTGCAGACTTTCAAAATTGTCCTGTTCTCTCTCAGACCGTGGTATAAATGGCCCAAGATCTTAGCTAGTTGGTGCTATTTTGAACATCTGGCTGGCGGTTGCTTCCAGCCAGCATTCCTAGAGGCACTGACGGGTGCTGAGCACTTTAAAATATGGCCCTCAGCACTCCAGATGCTACATGTGTTATTCAAGCTTGTGGAAGGGCTGTGAAAAGCTGGCAGCCACAGAGGAACAAAATCCAGTCATCTGCCCTTTGTCCTCATTGCTAGTGAGAATAGAAAATTAGTAGGTGTTGTAAGTGTTATGTAGACGGGAGGAAACCAAACTCCCCGTGTTTGGGTCAGCGTGAGGCAGGGCTGTGCAGTGGATGTGTCACTGAACCAGCAGCCTAAAGCCTTGGTATTGACTTCATTTATAATTTCTGGCAAGTCCCTTCACCCAATTTTGTTCCCTTTCCCACTTTTTGGCCCCAATGTGTCTATTTAAATTTGTTTTGATGAAGATAACTCTCTCTTCCTATGGCATGTTATGCCATCTACCAGGATGGGGCCCTAGTTTTACCTGTTTGGATTTTTTCCCCATGCTGTTTGAATATAAGCAGAGATAAAACCAGCATAGCACAATTGCACAAAATCTGAAGTCTGCCATATGAAATCCTTCAGACCAGTTTGGGAATGGCTGTGCTATATTGGGCCCACAGCAGTTAGGTATGTTATTGTTGTATGTAATTGTGCTTTAATAGACTGCTTTAATGTTGGTTTTTAGTGCTTTCAAGCCTCAGCAATACTTACAGCCTTAGTTTTACAGGCAGCCTTTAAATTTGGTACAAGTATTTGCACATGCAAATCACTGGGCAGTGTCTCCCTGCCCTCATACTGCTCTTTTTTAGGTTTATGTTACATCTTGTAGCAATATTATAGAATCTAAGAGCTGTAGGCACAGAGCAGGACTTGTGCAAGCACCAGTTTTCTCTGATGCTGTAGTGATGCAGGAGATAGCAGAGAGATGCAGGCAGATGTGGGAACACCAGAGCTCTCCTGACAGCAGCAGGCTGAGGCTGAGGGTAGCACACCAGTGAGCAAGTTATTGCCCACCCCTTGGAGTTGTTTGGTGGGAGAATTTTTGCAGATGGCATCCTTCCAAGTGAGAGGCATAGCCCAAAGGGATTTTTGTTTGAAATCATCACAAGGACCAGAGTTGACCCGGAGCTGGGTTGGCCATTCAATACTTAATGAGAGAGTGATATGGGGAAAGGGGACCAGTTATGGAGGAGGCACTTCAATCACAACACAGAGGTGTACACACTGGAATATACAGCCTTTCTTATTCCCAAATGATATTTCAATGACTGTAATTAATGTGATTGTGGATGCTGTTCCTGCCTTCCAGAATTCATGCTGCCTTGGCTGAGTCCAAACTCTCAACATGAAGCCCTGTCCTTCTATGCAGTGGTGTCCCAAAATGAGACAGGGCATGCCCACCCAAGGGCTTCTACACCTTTCCCACCACTGCAGACATCTCTCAGTAGTTAGTACATCCCACCCTGCTCCCAGCCTGAGTACATTGCCTCTTACAGACCCTTGGCATCAAGTTGGGACTGTGCCAAAACTGAACATTTACTCCTCCTTCATTGCTGGCCTTTCTGAAATACGTTCCATACCCCTGCAGGTGACGAGGGATTTCTCACCTTCTGAAAGTCCTGCTTGTGCTGCTGCTTCATGTCATTGGTTTCCCAAGCCAGAGTTGTAACTTCCTGATTTGCTGTGGAAGGATTGTTCTCGCAGCCCATCTGCACTTTAAAAAAGCTGGTAAGTGATGATGTGAAAATATCAGCTCTTTTCTGTAGGGTGGCTATATAGTTCTGCAACTGCTGGAAAGTATGTGTGCATTGAGAGGAGGAAGAGCAACAAAAGTTGGTTAGATTTTATTGCTTTGATTTAAATAAAAAAGAGATTCTTCTACAAGAGCTGGAGGTTCTTTGGTGTGTAAGAATATTTTATGATGTTCTACTCAAGCAGCACTGAAACAGTAAACAAATGAATTACAGCAAAGCAACCAGAATGCAGGATAGGTGATCACGAAACAAAGTGGGACAGTATTAAAAAAATGAAAAATCCATATATAAATAAACAGGCATGAAAAGTGGAGCCTGAAAGCACAGTTATGGCCACAGCCCAGGACCAAGGAGAAAGCTCATATATTGGCACTCAGGGTTTTGATTTTTTTCTAATTAAAAAAAAAATTAATTAACATTTTTTTATCTCTCAAACTGAACTTTTCCAGAGTCTGGGGATGTAAAGCAGAATTTTTTGCTCAAAGGGTCATCTCAAATGCTATATTGTATACAGCGGTATGATTACAGTGAACAAGAATTAGGAGATCCTAAAACACGCTGACAGCCCCTAACATGCCTTATTGTGCTCCAGTGCTCCAGCTCGTATGGTACAGTCAGGGGACCACACACAGTTCATAACAGTCATAATGGAAAATTGTACAGGCTGGTCTAGCTAGGCATAATTGGATGGGCAAGAAATTGAGTTTTCCAGCTTTCAGAGTTGTTTACTTGACCTGTTTTAATTTTAGTTGAGATGGAATAATATGTTTCTCAAGGAAATATTCAGGCGTTGTCACTTTTTAGCCTAATAAATCTCATCTTCAGGAGGGTCTCTAAGATGTTAACATTTCTAATGGGAAAGAATGCAAACTATTTTGACAGTATAGATTAAATTCACAGTAGTTGTGCAACTAACAGCATTTACACTGAACCAATTGAACTGCTTGAAAGTTTTATAGGAACCAACAAAGGGATTTTTCACCATATCACTTGACCTGCTCTCTCCCACTCTGCCAGTTTGCAATTTACTTCTTCTGACATATCCTTAATGCAAATCCTGGTGTGCCAGTGTCACCTTGAATTATGTTTATTTTGAAACCTTGTGGACATCCCTGTTGGCCCCCCCAGAGAAAAGCACTTTAGGACTGACTGCTGAGAATCAGTAATGGACTGTGTTTACTTTGCTCCAAGTCCAGCAGCTCTTTGGGCTGTGTTTTGGCTGGATTATTGTCCATGGTGACACTGGGGGCTGACAACATTCTAACGCTGCAGTTGGCCTGCATATTTCAGCTGAAAGTTTTTGCCATACCAATTTTGGAGTGATTGAAAAAGCCACAAAAAGTGTGAAACTCGACATCCTGACATATGAGCCGTAGCCCATGAGAAGCAGGTGTCCCCAGAGAGTACCAATGCTTTGGGTGTTCCTCATTGCCAGAATGAGTTTTTGACATCCTAGATAGCACAGCACAGATTAAATCAGCCTTAGAAGGTTCTCATTTACACCTCGCTCAGAATTCACTTATCCAGTCCCCAGAATAGGGTATTCTTTGACCTTTCTAGTTCTGTGTCAGCCTGTCTTGAGGTTTCTTAAAGTCACTATAGCCAAGCACCATTTTCCTAGCAGCACTCTTGCAGTGAGGTTATTGGAACTTTTGAGTCTCTCAATCTTTTTTTTTTTTTCGCAATGGTCAGTTTAGCAATAGTTTAACAAAACTTGGAAATGCAGTATAACAGAAAGATCTCAGTAACTTACAGTTTTGCAAAAAATCACAGTTGTCATAAGTCAGGAAAATCAGCTTTTTTAGGGCAAACTGAAAACATTTCTAGTAATTGGATCATACAAGAATCTCCTCCTCCCTCTGCTCCCCTCTGCCTGAACCATACTTTGTTCGGACCCCAGTGTGTTACCAGGACACTCTGGAAGAAACTCGTCTGGTCTTCCACACTGATGTGAGTTTCTCTGACTCAGTGGAAAATTTGCCTTGACTTCATGGCAGATGGATCAAGCTTTCTTTAACTAAATAAAGGATCCCATTTTCCAGGCTTTTTCATAGTGTCTCAGCACTGCAAAATCTGTTCAGGTTATTAAAAATAATTATGTCATCAAACTGATTTTTATTCCTTTATATTTTGGCTTGAAAAATAAAGCTGAGAAAAAAAAAAGCATAAACTCATTAAGCCCTAATCTAAAACAAAAGTTTAGAGCCAAATGTTCATGTTCTGTCTTTTCATTCTGTAAACAACAGTGTCCTATTAGACAGAGATAACACATAAGGGGTACGGATGACAAACAACACATTCATAGGATCTGTATTCAGTCTGAACAGAAGGGAAAAAGAAGTGTGTATTTACCAGTAATTAACATGTTAACTAGTGTTTGGTGAAATCCATAATATGATTAAAAAAATAAGAATTCCTGGATTACAGGGAAGAGCAATTACCTAAATAAAAGCAACTGAAAAGTTGTCCAGAGGTATATAATAATAATAATAAAAAAGATCCCCCTCCCCAGTGGGAAATGATTACACAGTAATCCATGCCACTTAGTCAAATATCAGAAAAGGATCCCATAGACCCATAATTAGCAATGTAACAAGCAGAGCCTTGAGAAAACAAGCTGGTCCTCAAGACAATAATCTTCATTGCTAGCACCCATCCAGCAGCCTGTGTCTCAAGGAGTGAAAGAGGCAGGCGAGATAATAAAAGGACATAGAGAGCTAGCAGGAAAGTTCCCCATGTGCTACTTTGAGTGGCCATCAAGGGGGTAAAAAGAAGGTAGGAGGGGGCAAAGCAGTCGTGCCCTCCCCTCCCAAAAAAAGAATGGAAAAGAACGGAAAAGAATCCAAGTTGCTTCAGCAGAAGCTGCCTAGCGACACACAACTAATTACTATGACTGGTCCCCTGTTTGCAGATCTTGTTATCAGTAAAAATAATAATAAAATGAGCCCTAGCAGTCTGGATATCTGCAATTACAGTGTGAATTGCATGAGAGGATTATATGAAGTGCTCTTGGCGTGGAGGGTGGGGGACCAAGGCGCTTCAACTTGAGAGCAGTAAGCAGCTGCTTTGGGGCTTTGCACCTGCTGCTCACCAGGCTGTTTTCACCTCTAGACGAAAACAGGCTTCTCTCTCCTCCTCTGTCTCCTTTCTTTTCACACAGCGCACAAACGTAAAAATAGAGAAGGATTTTTATTTAAAAAAAGAAAAAAAGGGGGGAGAAAAAATAAAAAGAGGGAGATAAAATGAAATTGTTTTCCTAAAGAAGTTTCACTGAAGCAACATGAGGGGCGTCTTAGGGCAGCCAAGGGGAATCTGAAGATGGAGTGTGGGGCCAAAGAAACAGGCAAGCGGCTCCATTTTAATGCAGAGGCAGCAGACAGAGTGCGATCTGAGATTGGCAAAGTTTCAATGTAAATCCAGGGGGGCAAGGGGGATGGGGCTGGGATGAGAAGAAAGGACTCTTTTACTGTTTCATGCTTCTAAGTCCTGCCGATCAGCATAAGCTCAGCTCGACATTCTGGGAATAGCAATGAGGCACACACAACAATCAAAACACCCTAAATCTGTTTGATGATTCAGACACTTCGTGCATCTGCACCGACAAAATGGGACTTCAATTAAATAACTTGCAGATTTCCACAGAGGGGGGAAAAAGTCGGGGGAACATGAGGATTTTTAATTAGTAACTCTGAATACAAGCCGTTTTTTTAATTAGGTGTTTGCACTACCACTTTATTCTTAAAGGGAGATTTGTAAGCGCGTGGGATTGTTGTGAAAGAAGATCCTGGACAGTTTGTTCCTAACATTTTGTTGCAACCTGCATTTGCTCCTAAACAGCTTTTCTTTAGCAAATGAAACTCAGCTACAAATCCAGGCAAGTTGTTCAAATTAAGGCTGAGATTTTTTTGGAAAGTTTTAAGTGCATACACACATCTGTAAATACATACATGTGGATATGTAGTTCTCAGGGTAGCTTTCAAGGCCCTGCAACAGTTTTCTTGTATTTCTGCATTTCAGATTATTCTCTGTGACTAACCTAGTTAAATATATATGACAGTACTGTAGGCACTATATATGTAACTGTATCATACACAGGGTTTAAACAGAGATAGTAGAAGTTTGTGACAGAGTTGAATGAGATTCCCATATGACTTTACAGCACTGCAACCAACACTTTTAGAGCAAACCACTAATGATTGCAAGCTTCAGAGTCTGAAAAACGATGGGTGAAATCCGGGACCCTTTGAAGTCATTGAGTGCTTTTTATTCACTACTGGGGTCAGGATTCATGCTCAAAATCTCTCGAGTGTGCTCTGGCATGGCACAGTGATGTACACATCTCACACACACGCACATGCACTGTGAACTTGCAAAATGTCATGTGAAAAGGCATCCTCCCTGTGGCAAGCCATGATTTTTGGAGCCTTAGAAGACAGATCTGATCTTTTTAGTACACTAATCACCTAGGAACACTGGGATGAGGACACTTCTGTGTTAATTTTAAAAATCTGGCCAAAGAGGAAGCTGAGGCATTAACAGATTTGTGCATCTTTGTCTCTTGGTTCTTGGACAATTTTTTTCTTTGACAAAACATTTTACAATGATGTGGAAGAGATTAAAAGTTGGATTTCTCAATACCCACCCACACCTCCCCCCCCCTTTTCTTAACAGGGGTACAGCAAGATCATATAAAGAGGGACCATGATCATTTATCCAAATGCAAACAAACCTAAGTATGAGGATTTACCACAGCCTGACTTTCTTTTTTAAAAATTTATTTCATGTGTTAATACAAAGACTATTTAGCAAAAGTAGAATGCCAGGATTTGCATATGAATAGGTACCTAAAGATCAACGAGATCAACTCATTAGGGCCTGAACATCTAAACATACGAAAGTCAAAGAGGCCAGAGCTCAAGAGCTCGGCTGCTGAGATTCCCAGTGACTAATCCAAGCAAAGCTGATAGTTTTAAACTTACTCCTATTTTTCCTGCCTTAACGAAAAAAAATCCTCTACGCAAAATCAAAGCTCAGTCCAAGGAAAATAGCCTTGTGATTGTGTTTGGGACTCGATTTCTTCTTTTGCCACAACCTTTCTCCATGGCATTGGGCAAGTCATTTAGGAGGGTATTCACCTGACCTAGCAGTAGCTGTCTCAAAGGGAGGGATTTTAACTACCTCATCATCCGGGCTCCCTTCGCAGTAAACCTAAAAAAAGGCACTTTCCAAAGGGCTGCTCGTTCTTGCTGCACTATCCCCTCCTAAGACAGTGTCTAAATCTCTGACTGCAGGTGCTTATCTCGTCCTCTTGCCTATGCCAAGAGTGTCTCAGAGTACTTCAAACTGAAATGAGTATGGAGTCTGATGTGCTTCAGTTCATCATCTGTAAAATGGGATTAAGTGATTAATGCTACCTCTGTATCTCATGGGTGAGTTAGGAAGTGGAATATATTATAAACCACGAGATGTTCAGATATTAAAATAGTGAGAGAGATATGAGTGCCATAAAAAGATAAGGTCCTGATCCAGTATCTGTGGCAACCAAGGGAATCTCTCCTCTGGCCTTTTGTGGGTATTAGATCAATCAATCCCCAGTGACATTATCCATTCACTGCAGAGTAAGTGAAGGTATGGCCAGAATTTTTCCACCGGCAGAGAAGGGAGAGGGTATGGGAAAGCCCTGACCTTACTCTATGCTTGAATAGTAGGAAGAGGGAAAGCACAAACAGGCTTTCAAAGCTGCCTACAGGATTTGGACACATCAGCTTATTAATGTTAGCGGAAATTGGGCATCCACATCTCTGGAAATTTCAGCCTCTGCATTTACAACACAAAAAGAGCCCAACCACAGAGGAGATATTTCCCTAATCTTGGCACCACTGCAGATTTTTGTTTGCGCTTCCTTGGATTAGACCTTTAGCAAACGGCACTGCTCCGATATTGCGGGAAGGACACATTTACTCCTCATCCACCCCAAGGTGTAGCAGCCAGTGTCAGGGCAGCATATTCTCATGGCTAGATCCTGAGCCTGTCATTAAATCTGTCTTTTGACCTTGGGCAAGTCACTTAACCTCAGTTTCCTCTGACTGTAAAATGTAGATAAAATATTCCCTGCCTCACGGCAGTGTTGGAAAGATTAACAGTTAGACATTGTTCTGAGAGCCTTGAATAAGAGCTGTGAGTGCATGCAGAGCACTGTTTCTATTGGATACTGCTTTCTCTTTCTACATACAGAAGGGCTGACTTTTAAACTGGCAAGAAGCCCAGGCCCGTGACTAGTGGTGTGCCCCATTTGAATGCACAATAACTACAGTTGCATGCACAAATTGGGTATCCGTGCATGGAAACTGGACACACAGTTGTTTACAGAACAGAAGAGTTTCTCTCTCGCGCTCGCTTGGAAAACTCAAGGACTCCATTTATTAAGCAGAAAAAGCAATGCCACCACCCATGCAATATCAAACAGTTTCTAGGTAGCATTTTAAACAGGTTAATAAGGTATAAAATCATTCCCTCCAGAGACTGTAAGGTGTGCACTTTAAATTGACCTGAGTTAAAATTTCACACTCGTTTTACAACTCTTGCAGACTGTCTTGGTTTAAATGTGCCAGAGGAGTCGTTTTGGGGAAGTTGAGAAGGGAAAAGATCTGCAGGTATTTTGTTTGACGTGTGTAAATCGGGACTGAAATAAATGGCATAAGTGCAGTTTACCCTGAGATAAATTGGACTTGGCTGAGGATCTGGCATTCTTTATATATGAGCCCATAAACAAACCACAGTCAGGACAGCGCACACGCTGTGTGAAGCCTCAGGAGGGCTCCTTGGCCAGGGGTTGGGCTCTGTTACCCTCACGAAAGAGCCCTGGGAGGGCTGGGGGGACAGGAACAGCACCTGGCCAGTGCTGCATTGTGGGGATGTGCTGGTGAGATGTGGGGATCCCAGTAGCAGCAACCTGTGCTGGGAAGAAGGGAGGCTGCTTACTCCCTCTGTGCATAGTCTGATGTCCAGGCATTTTCCAGGATCATAACTCCAAGAGAAAAAAGAAAACAAATATCATGAATAATGTGTCAGTGAGAGGAGAAGGAAGAGAGGATGAGGGCAGAGAGCCGCTGGCTAGGACAGCATTATTTTTCTCACTAACTGAACTCCTTTTGCTACAAAAGCTAAACCTTCAAGCAGGGATATCTCACGTTTCTGTATTTTCTGTTTTCTCCCTGGCTGTTACTGAAGGTACCTAGAAGAGATGACAGCGAGACATCTGCTTTTCCGTGCCATACAGCTTTGCACAGCCTTGCTCCAAAAGCAACTTGCTTACAGCCACCTTCCCATGCCCCACGGTCTGTGCCGTGGCCCTGTTAGCAGGAGGAGTCAATGTTCCTCTCACATCTCAGCACACTGGAAGGAGACAATATTCTGGGATGGCATCAGTCCTTGTTGCCTTATTTATGGTGAAGAAACCAACTGCATAGGTCTCTCTTCAGGGTGGGTGAGCAGCATCAGCTTAGGATGTCCCCATCACTAAAGCTTATCTGGTTTAAGCAGTAATACACTAATTTACTACTGTGGTAGGAATGATTGAAATCTTTAGACATAATGGAGGAAGTTTAATAGGGTCTACTGAGAAACCCAGGTGTTTAGATCAGCTTAAAAATAATAACCTTCTCCCCTGCTGAGCACTTTCTTTTCACAATAAGCTCAGCTTTTATTCTTAACCATAAAGACTACCTCAGACAGGAAATTATTCACGTGATTGGTCTTTACAAGTAGCGGAGGGTTTAAATTCGGGGCTGGAGAGGTCATTAGTGGACAGCCATGTGATTAACCTTTGCTTGCCCGTTTCTTTTCACACTTTGTTAACAGCTCCCATTATTGCCCTTCTGTGTCTCAAGGAAGTAGTTTATTGACAGTATTAAAAATACATAGCTACAAATTCCAAAGAGCTCATCCTCCTGTAAAACCTCCAGTAATTTCTAGCCAGATGATACACATTGAGCAGAGCCCCTCAACTTCTGGCCAAAGTGGATCCAGAAATAAATTCACCCGTTAACACTGGATCTGAGTCAACATGTTTGTTTTATACATTGCAGGACCTATTCTTGGGCCTGTCTCAGAAAGTTTTATACCGCAAAGAAAACCAAGATTTAATTAAACAGTAGCATTAGTGCTTGTCTTAACGTACCACAGATTAATAGGAGTCACACCAGATGCTCAATATCTTTGAGTAGAGATGGGCATCCAAAGGACTTTGAAACCTTGATCAAAATGATGCAGCCTGTAACTTTCAGTGCTGTGTTTCAATTTGGAGATAGTTCATCTGCTACTTGCTTGTTTTCGACCCAAAAGAGCAGCCTTGAGTTTCTGTTCTGGACTGTGCTGGCTGTGCCCCGGGAGCTCTCGGTGCTCTGGGCGAGGGGCGGCTGGAGAGCAGCGCTCCTGACTGTGCACGTACCGCGTGTGACACGGTCCCTCCCTCCAACACACAGACCCACGGAGTCTCGTGCACGGAAGGATCTCTTCCCACAGCCAAAGAAACAAGCCATGGAAAAAAAAAACATCGAGGCAAAAGCAAAAAGTCATGAAAGCGGAACAGAATGTCTGTGAATATAACTCCGAGTGGCAGCAGTTTGCACTGGTCTGGACTTTGTGAGTGTCCCACGTAAAATTCATAGCGAAGATTGCAACAAAAAAGTACTGCAGCAAAGGCTGGGGGAAGGGGAGAAGGGTGACTCTTTTACTTATTTATTTTGCATTGTTGTTGCAGAGTAAGTTCAAGAGGGAGGTGAAAGGGGGGAGGTGTTCAATGGGGGCCTTTCCAAAGCAAAAGGGTCTTTTGGACAGAAAGACAGAAAGAGAGTGTCAAGGCATTTTGACAGAAAGTGGCTGAATGTGTCTTTTCTAGTTAACTTCTGTGAACTGCTGGGCATTTCCGCACACAAAGGGGCACTTTCTTGGCAGCTGAGTAGGGAGGGCAGAAGTCAGAGAGAGCAGAAGAGGAAGAAAAAGGAGAACATCAGTTTATGAATGCAAAACTTACAGTAGAAATTTTTTTTTTAAGTAGAACATGTACACTGAAGAAAGCCCCCGGGCAGCCATAACTTCCTCAGCTGGCGTTTATTTGGCAGAAAACCCAAGCCTTAGTGAATTTACCAGCACTTCAGGAAGCATCCACCCACGACATCTGTCAGCCTGAGCTCAACCCAGCAGGGTGCTGAGCCCCTTCAGTTCCTCTTGAAGTTGCTCAGTGTTGTGGTGCTCAGCACCTTGCAGGGATAAGGATGTGGCTTAGGATGGCTACAGTCCCAGTTTGGACCTGAAGATCCAGGGGCTGTTCTTGGACAAGGTGAAGGTACAGAGATGAAAATTTAAAGATGTGTATGTGACCCTAGAGGTAGCTCAGGTACCAGTGGCCAGGTGTGTACATCACTTCTGGTATTCAGGCTGACTCAGATATCTCTGCACTACATTACAAGTCAGATATATCCTAAGAATTCAGTACTTCTTTTCTCCATTCATTATTCTATTTAGACTTTGAGGTTTTAAATTAAATGGGAACATTAAAGTACTTGACAGAAGTGAAAACAAAAGACATCTTTAAGGATTAGGAAAGCTTCCCTAAAGATAAACAACTAGTAAAGCCCTTTTTTTTTAAAATCTTTAGTTTTACCTACATCTGACTATTTCTTAATTTATAACCCAAGCCAGACTAAGCCTTCCTTTATGATGCCTATACATCAGAAGTGAGACAAGATTTGGAATTCACTAGGAAAGAATTAAATGAAAAGATGTTCCAAGGGAAAGGTGAGATCAATCAGAATGGTTTGTGCACGTCTCTAGAAATACCTGAGATGGAGCAGTGAGGAATTAAAAAGTGGTACAAAAGCAGCAATGACAAGAATACTTGAAATAGAAACCTCAGCAGCAGCTTCTAATTGCTGGTACATAATTATATTTATTCAGAGAGAAAAGGCCCCAAGGCAAAGGCGACTTGCAGTTTAGTTGGATCCGCAGACCCTTCTGGCATTGGCCATTTATGTCTAAACTGCTCAAAAGTAGCTTTGTGAGGAGAGTCACAACTGTATTTTGTGTTTTGATTTTCTCCTCGGAAGGAAGAACTACAGTTTAACCACACTTAATTAACCTTCAGTACTACTTATGGACTAAGGGGAATGGAGGCAGAAAAGGCAGATAAGGACTCCTTAGAATGATTTTACTTTTGAAAATCTATACTCCGGAAGATCTATCTGTTTATCTGCATAAAAGCATTTTAGAAACAACATAGCAGAGGTGTTAGTGATTTTTCAACAGTGAAGTGCCTCTAAACAACACATTTTACTAATTTACCTGTACCTGGTTATAACCCTCTAATTAAAGCTGTGTCAGAGCTTCTATGTATTCTCAGCTTTCTGGAGTTTATCACTTGAGTTTAAAAATTACCTGCTGGCTAAAATTTGTCATACAAGGACTTACATAGGAGTATGTTTTAAATAATAATAATAAAACCCCACTCTGACAGCTTTATAAGTTATTACAGTGTTTCAAAAAATGAAATCTGTCAGTTCAGGTTTTCTTAGGACCCCCTGGAAATGGTGCTGTCTGTTAAACAGCAGTCCGTGACATTTGGGGATTGTTGCTAAGTGTTGGGAGCAAAGCCAAGTACCTCAGCTGAGGCATGTTTCCAAAAGAAGTTATTGCAGGTGTGTTTTATTAACTCACCTCCCTGTGTCTTTCTTCTGCATTTTAGGTCAGAACCTTCAAGGGCTGGGTGTCCCTGGTCTACTTATGTTTTATTCTGACTGTAGTACAAAGGCAGGGTCACCTTTGGACTAGCCCTTGTTGTGCTTTTGTTTTGTTTGGGGGGGGGGGGGGTTGTTGTTTTTTGGGGTTTTTTTCTTGTTTGGGTGTTTTTTTTTTTTTTTTTTTACAGCATTAAAACCTGAAACTTGGCTGAACTTGAGATTATTGAGAGCTCTCAGCTAGAGTTGTTCTGCTGTGCACAGCTCCTTCTTCTTCCACAGCGGAGGTGTCAAGGTAGGAATATAGGCTGTACTTCCTTCCCCAATGTGGTACCAAACCATGCATTAGAGCCACCCTGAATTTTGATCTGAAAACACATGTAGCATCCTTATTTTCCCTGTCCTGTTTCTCCTGCACTGGATGCCAGCCACCCTCTGGCTATCAGTTAATAGCAAGAGTAAAGTAAGGATTCGCTCTGCACAGTGCTCTGGGTACAGCTCTTATGTGTGGTGAATACAGGACTTTTTGGTGTATCTTGTCGTAGGACTATCTTCTGTGATAACTCCCAGCTGTGCTCATTCCTCAGACAAGCCCAGAGAGCTCACTGGGAATTGAGTGTGTTTTGGGGAAGCCTTGAGCTCCACATTCTCTCCCCATAGTTGTCATTGCTCCCTTAGTAAGGAGAGATTCCACCTGCTGATGGCAACAGAGGTTGGTTGCTCACCGTCCTGAGACTCACCTTAACTACAACACCCTGCTGGCAGCAACACCTTTAATTCTGACCCCTGAGGCTGCTCAGTGTCTCTGACAGGTTTGGTGTTTGCTTGCAGGTTTTTTCTGTATTTTCACAGTCAGAAATCAGCGGGGGGCTTCAGTGACTGACAGTACTCACTTTTTGAGCCTGGTTTAGTTTGGCTGTATAGCCAGGGTATGTCTAAAAAGGTTGTTCTTTTTCCTCATATTGGCTAATGCAACTTCAAACACCCCAGTCTGAGCAGGGGTTTGCAAATGCATTAAGATTTTATGGAAGGGAAAGGTCTTTTCAGAGTGACTTTTAGGGCACTCCTTTAACTCCTGTTTAAATACAGCAAGACCTCATTTAATACTTTAGCAGTAGGCTCACAGCTGTACAAATGCCATCAGAGCCACCACAAAAACAGTTGCTTTTCTGCCACGACTTTGTAACTAAGCTTTCCCCTTGTAAGGTTGGCTTTGTTGTTCTTTTATTGTTTTTAAGTTCTGGTTTCTGTTACATTTGATACACCTGTTATAATATGGAAGAGTAACTCAGGCTAGGAGTGTCCAAGTTGGGATCTGAGCTTTGCCACAAGCTGCTGTGAGAGAGGAATTCTCTTCAACCACCAGTGTCTCCCTTAATCTTGCTGTGAAAGTGGGCTAACAGTACTTTCCCCTTCCCCATTTAACTGAAAGCTTTTCGAAGGATAATCTTCTTACTGTTTTGATGGGGTGGCTTGTTTGATTGGGTTTTTTGACTGATAGTTTTTGCTATAATGCCAACATTAAGTAATGAGAAATTAGTAAAACAGTACTCCTTCCCACCCTGTATGTGGTACACCATATCAGAGTGCCAAGAGCTTTTTTTATGAGAAGAGCTAAACAAGCCCCTACACTTCTGCATGGGGAATGGCCACGAAGAAGGGAGGAAAGACAAGATGAATTATTCTGGCAGTCTTTTATTTTGCAATTCCAAGTCAAATGGCTTGTATGAACTTGCTAGCCAAGGAGAGAAGAGGTGCCAGTGAAGTTTTAACACCACAGTGTTAACACAATTTTATTTCTTTCTTTTTCTCTCTATCCATTTCTGTCCTGGAAGTCATATCTACAAGTGTATTCTGTGGCATTGCTGTCTGATGTTTATATGAGATCTTTGTGTGTTTCTACTTAATGTTGAATTTTAATTTCATTTTTTAACATCTTCAGAAAAATCTTTCCTATAACTGGAATGTCAAAATATCAAATCAAGCTGAGTAGGGTCTCTGTGTTTCATCCTGGGAAGCCCATGCCTTGGGTTCAATGGGACATCTCCTCTCCAAGCACTGCCTACACCAACTGGCACTGCCAGAGGCTTGGCTGCCTTTTCCACAGTGCTTTTTCAGGGTGTTTGGTACTCAGACTGCCAGCACAAAAGCTGATTCAGACCAGCTTGATGCTCAGGTATACTGAGAACTAAACCACAGGCAGATACCATCAAAACACATTTCACTTGTGACCTTTCACAGCCAATGAATTGGAGGGATTTTCCTCTGCTGTGGATCAAATTTAAAACTACTTCCCAGGAGTGAAAGGTCATCGTGTGGAGTCATGATATCCAGTTAAATACAGCTAAATAGAACTCGTTAGCATCACAATGAATGGAGTTATATATTACCTGGTCTGGAGGATGGCTGGGGTGGGTGGGGTAGCAAAGGAATAGATCCCTCATCACCCTTAATAAAGCAGCATAATAGCAGAGAAAAAGCACAAAGAGCAGAATTTGACTAAATCTGCCCTTTAAATCTGTTTCTCCTGGCCAGCAATGTGAATGGTCAGAAAAACATGGGAAATGTCACATAAAGGATGTATTCTCCTCTTGCCATGTTTGCATTCACAGGAGCTACAGTTCCATCCAAGTGAGAATATTCTATATACCAGCTCCCGGCGGGGCTTTGATCTCCAGATACAGCCTGCTCTGAGGAAAAAGGAAATCCAGTGATCTTGTGTCTGAAATTAGATTCCCCCAGGGGGGCAAGCTGCACCTCTAGACACTATCTGATTGGCAGAAGGACTTCACATATAAGTGGATCCATGACATCTTTTATCCTGCCAAGCCATCTCCCTTATGGGGAATATTTCTTGCTCTCCAGCCCTTTCCTAATGATTGTTATTTCAGCCTTTCTGTTTCTGGTCATACTTCATTTTTCTTCAGTCCAAGTGTGAAGCTGTATGGCTCTTTCCTCAGCATTGGCAACAGGTCAGGGGATGTGAAATGGGTGCAGGAGGCTTTGGGATCTTTGAAGAGGCTGTCTCAAATGGGGAGGATCCCCACACAAAACTTAGCGGCCTGTGAAGTGAATAGCTCAGAGTCAATCATTTACCTTGGTGATCTGGCTTTTTTTCTCCCTCCCCTACTTCGCATGCTTGGGTCTTTGTATTCTGCTTCTCTATTTTCGAGGGGAGGGAAGGGTGGATGAGATCAAAGAGAAGGATCAGTTCCTTTGTTTATATTAAATAAAGCACTTGTTTGAATTCTCTTAACCTTTTTTACAAGTGGCTCCTTCGCTTATATATATTGCTTTGACTTTTCTGTAGTTATTCAAGGCTTAATGTTCACAGTAGGCAAGCAAGTTACTGTCATTAGTAGTCAAATAGAGCTGGGCATCTGCAGAGGTTCTTTTGCTGTTTAGCTCAGAGGGGATCATAGGGATCTCTGTTCTAGTGTCCAGTAAAACTGGATGCTGGGGCTGCTGCACTCAAAAAACCTAACCCAGCTAGCACATCCCTGAGGACAGGCATCTCTTCTTGATATGCAGCCTTCAAGCCACGGATGAGCTGTCATTTTGCCACTCTAGATGGTACTGGATTTCTTCTCTGGCTGGTTAAAGCAGGACCCAAGGTGCAGAAACTGTTTAAAGAAATAAATCAGATTTTACTTGTCTTGGAGCTACAGTGCCCTGTTCCCAATATTCCCCCTATTCCTCCTACTACTGGAGATGCCACGGGTGTGATCTCGCACATGGCAGTGCCTCTGACAGCTGTTCAGAAAGCGTGGCTGCATTTGAAGAAACAGCAGAATGATGCCATAAAGCTGAGAAAAACTGAGGACCTTCACTCCCCTCCAAGGGATGCTTTTTAATTTCTTGCCCCAAGTATGATATACCAGTCATACCTGAAAGCAGTAAGTTCTGGCAGCTGAAAGCGAGCACGTAGGCCAAATGGGAAGGAGCAATACAGAAAGAGGATCAGAAAGGATAGTTCACATTTATTCATGTTAAACCAGAGATTAGCCATAATGGGTGTAAATTATTTTGTTAATGTACTCAAAAAACCCAAAATTTATTCCTAGCAGTGTCCCTGTCAAAGCACTTCCAGTGATTGACCCAAGGGGTCTTGATGGAGGATGGTCCCAGGAGAAGTCTGGAATATTTACTTTTCTCTCTCTCTCTTTCTCTTTTTTTTTTTTTTTTTTTTTGAATAAAACTTCAGTTTTAATGACTTCCAATAAACCTGCCATCCATGTACTGGAAATACCTCAAAATTTCCACCCCTGCCTAAGGCAAGCTCCACTGGAGTTAGGCAGTGCTGATTTACACCAGCTGAGGTGCCTGAATTTATTTTATTTTATTTTATTTTTATAGGGGTTTTTTGTCCTTGGTTATAAAACTTTTACTAGCTGGAAGAGATCACATTCCATTCGGGAGCTCACTTTATGCTCTTCAGATAGGAAATCATCACCTTGGTGCAGACAAGTTTCAGCATTTCGGGGTTGAGAAAGGGGGGGCAGGGAAGGGGAGCAGATTTATACTTCCTAAATGAAGCACTTCACATGGATGGGGAAATGCCTCCAGCAGAAGCAGGCAGAGGGAGCCTGTTCTGTAAGGAACATCTGGAAATGGAGACACACATATTGCTTTTTTTCATCCTCCCAGAGCTGCAGGGATATTGTGGCCTGAAAGACCACTCCTGCTCTGACTCTGAGCTCTCCCCAGCCTTTACAGCCTCCTCCTTTCCCACAGGCTTAACCTGATGGCCATGGGCATTTCCCAGGCTAAGGCTGCCCGAACACGTAACACGATACAGTGATCTGTCATCTTCTGCAGAGTAATCGGCCACTTCTCTCTACCCCTATTTTTTTAATGAGGAAATGATTTTTTCCCCCTGCTTTTAATGGAATATCTCTTTTTGAATTTATGGAAAGTCTGTGTACCTCTGAGCCACTGCTGAGTGATTCTATCAGTTGGGTTTATCTTAGAATTATGCTGCACTTTTGTGGTTTCTAAGGCAACCACATTTTTGAATGAACTGCAGAGTAAATGAAGGTATCCAAAATATGTAACAGAGTAACCTACATGATGTGCCTCTCACGTACTAAGTAACATGCTTGCAGCAGTTCAACTCCAAACATTTCAGGGTAAATGGTATCTTGAGCCTTATTTATATCAGTCACAAACCTGATTCTTGCTGATATGGGACACAGTGCTTGGCATGGCCAGGCAGGTGAGGACTGTGGGAGAAAAAAGCTGATCCCTAAAGACTTCAGTAGGATCAGGCAGTTTCCACTTGAAAAGAAGCAATAGGAGAAATAACAAAAATTTTATTATGAGTGTTGCTAGACGTGTGATTAAGAGGATGAGAGCGTTTATTTCTCCTTTCTAAATATTTTAACTCATCAGGAATCCAGATACTGGATTTGTGAACTTTTCAGTCTCTTTTTCTTCAAGGGTTTCCTCTCTGCACAAATGGGACTCTCTGTGTGTTTTAAGGATAAGTGATTTTCTAGTGCTGATCAGTTCAGAACTGCAGAAATCGGTCTTGTTTACCCTGGAGAGAGTAGCACCACTAACAAATTGTAAGTACTGCAGCAGCAAGAGGATTTCCCCTGTATCTGGAAACACGTGAACATGAAATAGCAACCTGCAGGCTTGGAGGGGGATGGCTCTTGGTGTCATGGTGTAGCTCAAGCCACCTCACTTGTACTCAGGCTTTCTCTTGCAGAATTTACTTAATGTTTGGAAGGCTGGATGGTCTGGGGGACTTTCACAATTACTGCTCTGAAAGCCCTGCCCCTTGCACACTTCAGTCATATACAGCTGGAGGAACTGATTGACAGCTTCCAGGATGACTGATAGGAAAGGGATTGAGTGAAATATGACTTTTTCATTTTTGTTTCATTTTCTTCCTACAGTCTCTCATTGGATTTGGACTATGTGTGTGGGTATTTTGACATTTCCATATTAGTGCAAGCTAGGTGTGCCTTCTTTCAGACCGAATAGTTAAAGGAAACTTTTTATAATGACCGATCTACACTACAACAATGCAGCATAATATGTACTTCCAACTATTGTGCACACCTCTTTGGCAAGGAAAACTTCTGATGCAGGCTTTCATCTTGCTTCAGTTTTTATGTGGATCAGCCCTGGCATTCTTAGATTCCTGCCCGTCCCCCCCCAAAAAATATTTGTTTAATAGATTTTGCATCGCTCTTGCATTTCCATTTTTAGCACATGCAGATGTGCTTGCTCTGATGGAACCTTTCATTTTGCTAAATGGAGAGAAGGATTTTTGCACACACCAACTGTGCTGCAATTAGGATTATTACAAGAAATAGATCCAAGGAAGGTTCCTCTGTAGGCTTGGTCCAAGGTTCCTTGGCAAGAGACGGAGTGAAAAAATTGAAGATATTTCCTTCATAACATTCTGTTTTCCTTATGTATAATCTGTTGTTGGGTCTTTACTTCCGCAAGCCCCCCAGCTTCTCTTCCCAGGAAAGCAAATTTGTGTAAGTGTAGGGATCCCAAGAGCCTTCTGTTAATGCCATAATAACAGAACGGGACTCTTCAACAATGAACTTGAAATGTGCAATCAACAACTCTCCTCAGAGCAGTCAAACATTACTCTGCCTTTGTTCCTGACTTCAGCTAAGCAAAAATCAAGGCTATGTCCACCAAAACTTTGGCATTTCAGCTCTCTTCTGAAATCTGCCTTTGCCACTGAGTTAAAACAGAGAAAAGCAATTCAATTTCCAAACCCAAGCATTCATTTTCCTTAATCCGAAGTGATCAGCAATTTATGAACATATTCTGTGACATCCTTGCTGTGTTTTCATGGAAAGCTGGGTAACCCTTGCTGAATGAACCACCCTGCAAAATTGCAGCAATTTCCCAAGGCATTGGCAAGGCAAACAGGGACCGGGTTGAATGCAGCTCAGCACCTCCAATTGACATATTTTTTAGGTGTCCAAAATGCCACAATCTCTGAAATGGAAGCGTAGAGACTGGTCTGCTGGATTCTGTCAGGCAACTGAGAGTGAGAGTGGGCTTAGACCTCATGTCTAGACTAGTAAAACCTGTATGCTGGGGAGCCGGGGGGGAACTTGCCATTAGGGGATTTGCTCCGAGCCATAGGTGCTGCACCTCATGCAGGCTATGAAAACAATCCCTAATGAGGGGGCAGGAAGGAATCTCTTTAACTCCTAGAACTCGAGGGAAAACATTTTTGTGTAGGAGGGTTATTTTAAAAGCCTCTGACCTGTTTTTCTAAGGGAGCAGTCACTAGCTTCCTAAAATGTTTGGACAGCCTAAGGACTGAAAGGTCTGAAGAGCTTCTCTCTGCCGAGAGAGACGGAGACAGCATTTCTTTATGCAAGTTTAACAGTGGGTGGTAAACATGGAAAAATGTCTCTTCCCTCACATTGCAACATGATGCATCATGTATAGCTTGTCAGGAAACAATGTCTGGTTTATGTTTGCTGCCAGGTATTACTGCAGGAGGAACACCTGACATGGGATATCTTTTTTTCCAGGCAATTAGTGGGTGGGGTTATCCACACCAGTGCAAGTATTTGGGGATTAGCTGCACATCACTCAGCAAAACTGGGAGCATCATTTAGCAGAAATTCAAAATAGTGACTGCTATGGGCAGTACAGGCTTCTGTGACTTTCTTTAAGGTAGTTATGTGAACTACCCCAAACATCCCCTGAGCCACACTGGCTTCTCTAGAAATGAAAGTAGATCCTCACATAAACAATTAGAAAATCAAGTTAACTCAGCATCTTCTTATAAAACAGGGTAATTTCTAAATTTAAAGCTTAGGATTTCTGTTCTTTGAGATAGCTGAGAGGGGAAGGAATCTGAGAGGAGCATGGTCTTCACAGCCTGTTTTCATGTTGGAAATCAATGGAATATCCCCCCACACCATCGATATATACAGGTCTAGGATTATTACAAAGAGATTTGCACCACTAAAATAATTTCCCAGACACAATTTTCTTCAGCTGACATATGTTACTGTATTTACATACAGTTATATATATAACTAAAGACTGACCAGATCACTGGATGAAATATAAAATTAATAATAATGCTAAAAGTCATTAATTCCTTACAGCTGATAGCACTCTATACCTGACCTCCTTAGCAGTCCATAGAAGGCCAGATGATAAAAGTTTGGGTATGGCAGTGTAGTCTATGGCAGAGTGTCTCTCTCTTTTGACAGTCTTTCTCTGTAGTGAAATGAAATAATTCTGCTGTTACACGGAGCCCAGGTAAAACAGACAGTATGTACCAGTGTGTATTTTATCAGGTATAATGTGTTCCCAGGAGGTACTGGTAGCACTGTCTTCCCTGGAAACCAGAAGGCTCTGCTATGCTCGTGTGGGAACAGTTATTGCTAAAATGAATTCTGGGAGCAGAAATTACCCGTTTCCTCTGAGAACCTCTTCCTTCAGCATTTGTAATGACCAAGTCTCCTCCCAGGCTCCTCGTCAGACACCTGAATGTGCTAAGCTCCTTAGGTCTTAGATCCCCATAGGTCTAGTTCTCCAGCTCCTGCATCATTTGTGTGACTCCCATCTGAAGTCTTTCCATGTTTCCAGATACACAACTGGACCACCAAACTCGACACAGTTTTGCTGTCGTGATCTCAGTGTAGGTCCCTACTGAGGCAGGATCGTTTCCCAACCTCTCACTTGATACCTCCCTTTTCACACGCTAAGAAGACACACTTGCCCTTTGAGCTGCAGCTTTGCATTGAGAGCTCATGTTGAAGCTGTTATCTCCACTGACTTTTTCAGTCTCGCTCAGGGTCACTTTTTTCCAAGACAGAATCTTCCATCTTATAGCTGTAATCTGCCCTCCGGGTTCCCAGATGTATCACCTTGCATTTGGCTGTATTAAATGCAGCCACACTGAATCACAATCATTTGACCAGGAGATTCGGCTCACTCTGTAATAGTGACCAATCTTAGTGGTGTCTGCTGAAACTTTATCAGCAAGAATTATATATCATCACCCAGGTTCGTGGTAAAAAATGTTTAAATCACTATTTAAAAAAAAAATAAATAAATCTGCCATTCCAGACCGTAGGGGAATACTTTCACTTCTTTTTCGATGTCTCTTGCTACAGATATCCTGCTAATTAGTATTTCTGCCTTAAAAATTGCTCTATCACAAAGATGTTTTCAAGATGTAGAAAACATATACTATGTGATTCCTTTTAACAGAAGTTTTAACTCAAAATTTCACTTAGAGTCAAAAAGTTCAAGAATAACTATATTAACAAACTGTCTTCATGAACCTGCCTAAAATCTTTCTACCCTCCCCTCTAACCCCCAAAAATATCTCCCAGACAGGTTTTCTAATTCTTTACCTGTGTCAAAAAATAGACTAATACATACACTGGTATGAGTTATGTCCTTGGCATTAATTATCTCTTATTAATATCCTAAACAAAGTGTTGCATTATTTTCTGGGTTCTCTCTTGAACTAACCTTTGTAAAGTCTGGTTTTCTAAAGAAATTTTATTTAGTCAGACCTGGACATCACTCATTTCTTTCCAGCAATAATTGAAGCTATGAGCCAATTTGAACTAAATTTCCTGGCGAGACTAATGTTCCAGAGATGCTTCTTAGCAGTGAGCTTTGGAAACAAGTTCCAACAAAAAGAGTGGAAGAAGGCGACTCAACATAATGTCCATTGTTCAGCGAAGCCTACTGGATCCCAGGGACCTCACCTAAGAGAAGACCTTTGGAAAGCTGGCTCTGTAAGTGTCATGGCACTAGTGGAATAATATCTCAGCGTGTTGCTTGTCTCTTTGTCTCCACTGTTTTCTAATGCTGGACTAAGTTTAACGTAGCACTTCTCAACTATTTCCGTACACACTGACCATAGTGTGTTACATACACATTGAAGTGTACTACACTCTTATTGCAAAATGTCTATTTTTGGTAGGTACTCTGTCCCATACCTATTTCTAGTCCAACACCAGCATCCTATTAAGAAAGTGGCATCTTCCTCCTGTTCTCCACAGAACAGATGTAACTGCAGACAGTTCCTTCCTTTTTCTACATACCTATTTAGCACTTCTCCGTCTCTGACTAGCAATGATCATATGTGTGACCCATAGTTTGTGTGTTCTTAATAAGCTTTTCTTAAAATGCGTATATTCAGGTCTTTTCACCACAAATGTTTCAGGAATTCTGTTGGCTTCACTGAGCAGTCGATCAGATATTTAAGCTTACAGCTTTGATTTTACCTTATCTTGTTTCCATCTGCTGTACACACACTTTATATCACTCATCTACTTGCAGTATGTACAGCTGCAATACTGACATTAATGAGGGCTCCAAGATAGCATCTTTATTATAATAAACCATTAATATGGCACTAAAATGCTGCTGTTTGTGGTTTTGCCTCAGTATGAAGCAGCTGGCAGCTATGTCAATTGTCACTCTGAATATATTAATAGACAAGAAAATGAGAATTTATTAATATGGAGCAATGCATAGAGACTAAGCAGGCAGACAGGCCCAGAGTTGCATTTGACCTGGGCAACAGCTTGCACAGAGCAACAGCTCACATGCACTTGATGAAACAAGGGTAAGAGTTTTTCATTTTGATTTGGATGAAGATTGAAGATAGGAATTTTGTCTGGGATGTACGGTTCTCTTCACCAAGGCCCCTACTCATCAAATTCTGCTTTATGATAATCTTTCTGAATAGAATTCTACTCCACAATAGTCTAAAAAATATCACAGGAAAACATTACCTGTATTTTGCAAGAAGAGATTAAAGATAAGCAATAGTAGCCAAGATGCCAAGCCCAGGCCCTTGTTGTAATTGCTGGACAACTTTGGCCTTTCCAAAATGAGCTTCTCTGAGTGTAGCATCCTGCTGCAGATACATGCCTGCCTGAAGGCCACATATTCTGTACTTATAATATGTACTGCATTATTAGAATGCTGGCTTGTGATCTTAAGTTGGTATCAGGTAAAAAGCACAGAAAGAGCAGGTGTATGTGTGATATTTGTCTTGTTGTTGTTTTCTCCACAACCTGGAGGGTAACTCATTTAGGCGCAAATTTCCCAAAGAAATGCCGATTTTTGAGAGAGGCCCATCTTCCCATCTCAGCCTAACAACCACTGTCCACCTGGTGACAGTTTGGAAGAAAAAATGAAGGTAAAAAATCAGAGCAAGAGGAACAGAAAGGGGTAAAGCTGAAGATGATTCGGGAGGGGAAAGCAACCCCTCCATAGATTGCATTTGCCCTCTCTAGCCTTGTGAATGGTGACTAAGTCAAGGTTACGCAGAGATGTTAAAAAGATGAGACACAACACAAGAGGAAGCGGTGACAGGATGAAAGGTTTGCTGAGATCAAATGAGAGAAATGAATACTCGAAGGGTCAGTCCTCCCTCTTATGCTTGCAAGTTCAGGCATTGGCTGTGCAAGGAGCCACAGTTGACAAAGCAGAATGACAGACATAGGGCTCAAGGGGCTGATTCTTCCCACTCTTGCACCAGGTTTGTGTGTGTGACACCCCCAGTGACTGCAGTGCATAAAGCTGGGAGCAAAGGAGCAGCGAGTCCTCTGAGTGAACTGTGCAGCAGCACTTAACCCCCACTGGGTGGGTCACAAACCTGTGATTACATCCTTGTTCCCCAAGGCCTGGGAACACTTTGGGAAGATTTTAAGAGCTCAGTATTTAACCCTTTATTTAACTGCCAAAAAAAGAAAGAACAGGTTCTATCTTTGCAAACATTTCCCTATAAAATGGGAACGCTGATGAGTGAGTTGTTCACTGAAAGTCCCATGGAATTCCAAATGTTTTTCACTAGCTGGTGAAAGCTAGGAAAAGCAGCCAAGTATTGATAGCCAAAAACATCCCAGGAAATATTTGGAAGCTGTGTAAAACTCCCACAGCGATAAGGGATGTAAGCAATCCTGCAATAAGACCATATACAAAGCTGCATAGTGATTATGTATAACCACTGGGAGACGAAATCCATATCATCCAGTAAATTCTTCTTCTTTCTGCAAACCCTGGTCTAAGGTGATTAAGGAGAACATCTAATGCCTCTCAAAAGTGTATCGACAACCTGAAATGGGAAGATTTTGAGGTTAAATGCCATACTCAATTTAATGTAACTATTCTGCCCAGCTCTGTGCTCCATGTCCATAGTAGTCATAGAGCTGGTCCATTAGCAGTATTCCAACCATAACAGCAGTAAAGGAAGATCAGTGTGTAAACATAAGTAATATTATCCCTAAGTAAGTTCAGTATTAGAATTTGTTTTTTCCTGGCCCAATAATATCTATACCATTTTTGCCCATTAAATATGGAAAAATTAATTCATTGTTTGCTTACACTGTGCAACAGGGTACAGAAACTTTAGGGGTGGTACTAATGAAAACCAGAAGCACCAGTCAGCACAGCAATGCCACTGGACTGGTGAGCCTCACAAAGGGAGTAGGCCTAGGCACACAACCTAACACTGCACTGACATGGTCATATTGTTTCTGGGCTCTGAACTCTGGTCTCTGCTGACTGAGAGGAAATGGCTGTAAAGGTGCTCTGAACACACTGGAGGATGTCTAAGAAAGCTCAGGTTTGCACTGTGTGGGCAGAGCCTTTGTAGCAGCTTCTGTAGGGTCATGACAGTTATAGACCTCACCATCATGAAAAGTCCTTGTGTTCAGTGGGAAGGGAAGAGGAAGAGTCTTACAAGAAAAAGATGATCTTTCAGCAAATACAATTTTTTTTTCAAATGTGCTGCTGGAAATTATTTAGTTTCATAAAATATATAGAGTGTATATTAACCTAGGCTGTTCACTGTGACTTCAAACAGCTCTAGCAAAGATACCTCTGCTACAGAGGTGTTACTAAAATTATTTTAGTTTGAAATTAAATGTTATAAGAATAGATTTTGATGTTAAATATTGATCCTATTATCTACTCTGCAGAAAGTGTGTAAATGCAATCTGTAACACAGAATGATATACTGTAAAAGAAATTATTTTAATTTGTTTTTACACAGTTTTCAGTTGAAACCACACCCCTGTAGTTCAAAAACTCTGAGAACACCTCCAAAGCAACACTTAATGTGTGTGTGTGTGTGTGTGTGTGTGTGTGTGTGTGCATTAATGAATTTCTGTTCTCAGTGAAAGAGGACTGCACGTCTCAGCACTCTGAATAAGAACAGAGCATTCAATCCCTCTCCATAGCAAATTCAGCCTTCAACAAGTTAGTTCTTCCAGGGATGGCAGTGATGCAAAACTGCTTTGCAAATGTTTTTCTGGGTTTTGTTGCTAGGTGATGACTTGGAAAACTTTGCTATTCCTGCTGAGAGGTTTAAAAAAAACAGGCCTCACATTAAAGAGTACAAAAAATAGGCCATCTTGCTCCCTAACTCCCATTTCCTAACTCCTGGAGTCTGCACCCTGTGTGCCTTCTACACTCTCACATGCCCCTCTCTTCCCTCTGCCTTGGATCTGCTTGCCAGAAGTTGGAGGCCCAAAAAACCACTTCTATTACAGTGTAAGAAATTGAGAGGTCATTAATCTTTCTATTCCTGACCAAAATAAGCAATTCTGCAAGTGTACATTGTTTTATGCTGGCTTTTCTAGTCAAATTTTACTGGTTTTTTAATTTTATTAATAGAAACCAGGATGAACAGATTAATTACTGTTGACACGGTTGCAATCTGTTTCACATAGCAAAAACATAGAGAGGTTTGGAGATGACCCCACAGCAGTTTTACTTAATCATGTACCTGGTCTGGACACAAAATCCTTTGACAGGCTACATGTTGGTAATTGATGAGGAGAAGACTGAGAGGTGACACTGTGAAATCAGGGTGAGGGCTCAAAACCTTATTCCTTTGGATATTGCCAAAGTAGGCCTGTTGGTGGGGAGAAACAAGGTGTATTTGTTCAACCCTTTATTGATTTTTGTGTCTACTGGGGCATTTTTTATATCATCTTATGCAAGTTTCCAGAGATGTAGCCTTGAATTAGTATATGGCTAAGCGCACTATGCTCAGAAACAATTAGCCACTGCTGTTCTCCTTGAAAGCTATTTCTAAAATCTAAAGTCTTGTACTATAAACTGAATATAGGAACAAGTATTTTTTTATATATTGGCTCTGGATCAACGCATCAATAAGGGTTAAAAATTACCAAAGTCAGAGGAGCAAGCACCTATTTTCAGCAGCCAGAAAATAATGATCACTGACCTTTATAGCCTCAATTTGCAATTTGGCTCATTTGGAGTTTAATCCTCTTTCATGAGGTTGGCCAAGTAAGAAGACCCTAAACCTCATCTCCAGCAAAGTTCTCAGCATTTGACGACACTCGGTCTCTTAAAGTGATAGCATTTCTGGAGTGTAACTGGCACTGTACGACTCTACTGAAAGACATAAAGCCAAGAATTTCAGGCCCTAATCCTGTAAATCCTTGCATTTTCTTTTAAAATCTATTCACGTGAAAAGCTCCCGTGGCTTCAGGGACACCATTGGTATTCATGACTTCGGGTGCATGAGAGTTTTTGTATGATCAGGGTCTAAAACCAGGAGAACCAACAAGCCCCAGTGACTGACTCGAGTTTCTGCCACCCGATTCTGGAAGGCTGTCGGTGGTTGTGGTTTTGGCTCTGCCACAGGGCTGGGTTTCCCTCCCTGTGCAGCCTCCACAGCAGACGCACAAGCACTCACAGCTTTAACACTTCATTAGTTACTGGTGCGATGACAGAAGTTATATTGTCTCACGTCAGTAAGCAGTAAGTTAGATGAGGGGTGGGAAACAGGGACTTGCTTCTGAGGCTCAGGACAGGCAGTCCTCTTGCAGAAGCAAGTGGCACAGACATTGTCTGAAGAGATTGTTGGATTTCTGGCTGCTCTTTTATTTTAATATGACAGACTTAAGTAAGTGAGAATGTAGTCACTTACAGGTGAATTAGCTTCTTTCCAGCTTTCATTATACAGAGTGGATGGCAACTCTACTCCCAAAGATTGAAATGCATTTATTATCTAATTATGTATTCATCACCATGAGAAAAATTACTCATTGCAGCACCGCTGTTCTGTGCAGAAGAAGGGAGGGAGCTGGATATCTTGTAGAGAAGGGACTTTCTGTGGTTGGTGGTGTTTAATATCTTCTCACTAGTGAGCTTTATGTATGGTTTGTAGATCTTTTCAGCTACGGCTAAAGTTCTTCAAAGTCACTAGTTAAAATCAACTGTTTATTGTCAGAATAGCTTACAGTGAGTGTGCTCCACCTTGTGAGTCTTCTGGTCCTTGGCTCTGCTGATGTAAAGGTAACTTCTCACCAACATTTGAACTTGTACTTTGTTCTTGTCCTCTGTCTGCAAGGAAAATGTTGTGAAAGAGTCAATGTTTTTGTGAGAGCACCAAATTATGTTTAAAACTTGCTCTGGTCTACTTGGTACATACTAATGTGTTTTAAACATGTTTGGGCTTGTTTGTTTTGTTGGGGTTTTTTTTAATATATGTCTGTTAATGGTCAGCAATCATTTGGGAAGAATAATGCCAATCTTTGAGGTGCAAAAATTAGCCAGTGGCTTAATAGAAAGGCAAACCCAACAAACAGCTTCTTACTCAGCATCATTCAACCTCCAGTACAGGAGTTTAGGGGACTCAACCAGTGTGGAAGATAACAACCTAGAACTCAGCAACTGAAACTGTGTTGAGTGGGCAAGAAGGGACAGGGGACTCTACTCTGCTCTCAGGTATTTTAAAACAATGGTGGAAAATTTGTTAGTTTTTTTGTTAGTTTAGTCAAATGAAAACAATTTGCAGTAGTGCAATACTTAGTGGGAGTAGTTTACTTAAATTCACTTACACACCAGCACTGTGAAAGATATCACATTGAGGACTGCTAGAGGTCAGGGAGGACTTCCACCAGTTTCTGTCAGCATCCTTCTCCCAGTTTGGTGGAGGGTTTCTGCCAGGGTGAGGTGACACAGTGGGAGTTGAAGTGCTCAGCTCTGTGGTCTCAACTTCTGTTTCCCTGTGGGACCAAAGGATTACAAAAGTATGATGTCCATGTCCATCTGTGTGTCCCCTAATAAAGCCTTTTTAACTTATTTGCTGATTTCATCTAAACTTGCCACAAAAGCATGAAGGTATCAAAGGTCAGTAAGTTCCTACAGGTTTCAAGAGATTTTCAATTAGTCTTGAGGTAGGGACCTACACTGCAGAAAATCAATATAGGAGAGGAAAAAAACCCATATAAATGGCCAATTATGTCAAATACTTCTACTGGAACTTCATCCTCAGACACTAAAGGCAATGATGAGAGGTAAATGTGTAGGAAACCAGGCTTCATTAGCTTGTTAAGTTGCAAAACTACTACTTCCATTTTGAGTGGTTAAACAACCATATGAGAAAGTTTGCCTGCTGAAAGGGCAGCAGGATCTGGGAAACGCGTGGGGATGGTGGATACTGGCTCCAGCAAACCTGTTGCCAAACCAGACACATTCAGAAATCCATGCAATGAGGTGTTCAAACCCAAATGACCTAACTGCCCTAGAATGGAGACAGTTATGGAGCATGGTGCAGTTGTCCAAATACTTAGAAATTTGGACCTTTGGAGCAAAAAAAAAAGTCTGGATAGCTGAGATAGCAGATGAGCTAATGATTGGTTTGTGTTTCATTATGACTGGTAACTTTGTATTAAATGCCAGGAATAGTCTGTGGAAACTCCCTTAAAAGATCAAACAAATGATTTGCAGGCAATTAATTGCAGTGAACAAATTGTCCAGGGCAGCCAGTGTAATAAGGACTTTTCCAGGAATGAAAAAAAAAAAAAAAAAAAAAGGACTGGAACCAGTTTAAAGATTGAGCACTTTACTGGGGATTTTAGCCATGTGAGCTCAGGATGACCTGCAGCAGAAGCAGAACCTGCCCATTTTCCAAATTCACATTTCTGACAAGCAACCAGTAGCAGAGAGGAGCCCCTCAGTGGCATGAGTGAACCTGAGAATCAAGGAAACACCACTACAGGTGGAGAAGGAGGTGATTTGCCAGGGCTTCCATCAAAAGGTTCATCTGCAGAGCTGTACCCATAGATTGGGTGTGGCACAATCACCTTGGGAAGCCTGCAGTTTAGCCCAGCAGTTTAGCCCACCCGTGCTCTGCACCAGCCAGATCCAGGCCAGAAGCTTCATTAGTGTGGCACAAAGTAGCAAGCCATGGTGGGGAGCAGGGGGAATTAGATCAAGCTGTGACTGTGTGGACAAACTGCTGGCTCTGCTCTGGGCAGTGTGGAGCAGGGGCACAGCAGGACCCAAAACCAAAACAGAGAAATCCGCCTATAGTAAAATGCCTCTTAGTGCTACTGGAGAAGATAATAGTACAAATATTATACAATGCCTTGAAAGTGTGATACCTGACTGCGGAAAAACTCCATTTCCATTACAGGAACTAGGTCGCTGCTGAGGAGGTGCCACTGGGAGCAGTCCCTGAGCAGTGTCAGTGTCACTCACAGGGAACGTTGTTGCTGACACTTGTATTTGCAGTCAGGATGCACTCTGGACCTATTTTCGTTTAATAAATAGTTTCCTCTTTCAAAAATTGAGGTTTCCATCACACTGAAGGTAATCACAGGTGGAAATCAAATTTTTCAAGTCATTTTTTCAAATAGTTTCAGCAGAGGAAAGAATTGGAGTGAAATCACTGATGTCTTTTTGGTGTGAGCTCTGTCACTGAGCTGGTAATTGAAGGAAGAGACCATTGACAAGATATTTCAAGACTTATCCTTCATACTTTGTTTTTTTCCTACAACTACTCAAACAGAATTTTGTTTTTATTTCAATTCAGAACAGAAGAAGCCAAACCAATCATATTCCTCTATATAAAGCTCAGATGACTTTTTCCTTTTTTTCTTTTTTTCCATTTTGTCAAGAAAGGAGGCATACCCTGGTTTTGTTTTGTCCTTTTCTAAGCAGGTTTCGGTTCAGCAGCCAGGAGAAAACCTATCTCCATCCCATGGCTCTCCAGATATGGACATGCAGAGGGGGCTGGAGCAAGTGGGGTGCTCCCATTCCATGGTGCTGAGCAGGCCCGAGCATGTACATGGCAGTGGTGTGACCCTGTGCAGACTGATTCCTTGGGAGACTACTTGGAAACCTGCCCTAACCAAGTAAGCAAAGAACTAGTTGCTCAGGGGAATATATGTGTCCAAAAGAGATGAGGGGGTTCCTATTGCCCTGGGGTGTTAAGATATGCAAGCATGGGTTTGTTGCTGAAGTACTGGGTGTGCTGTCACCAAAACGGTCTCCAGACCTGCTTAGGGATTCCCAAAGAGGAAACCCTGATATCTTCCTAACAGGGTTGGAAATGGTTTGCTCAGTGAGGAAAAATTTAAGTTTAAAGATGATCTGTGTTTAGGATGCTGGTGGCAGCTATCAATAGGTAGAAAAAGATAGCGTTCAAAGCAAAAAGACAATGATTTGTTGCTGTGGACATAGGTAAAGGGATTCATGCCACGTGACTGAGAGGAGATGGTAAAGTAGAAAAAAATCTGGAGAGAGAAAATTGCTTTGCTTCTTCACGTGACTGGCGAGGATGTGCTGGGGATCATGGCACTGCCTTAGGCTCCACAGAGTGACGAGTAAAGCTGGGGTGGAAGCTTTGCAAGGGGTTGATCCACCCACAGATCCAAGTTCATTTTCTCACGATACCGTGAGCCCAAACAGTTCCCAGCCATCGGCTCATCCTGGCTGCTCCCCCTGCCCCCTTCCTGACTCGCGAAACAGTTGTCTGTGGGTCCATGTTGTGAGCTGGCTGAGGCATCTGATCTTCCTGGAAAATAACCTGGCACAAATGGAAATTATTTTTTTTTTCAGCTGCATCAGCTCTGCAATCAACTTTGCAGTGTTGTGGCAACACATCCAAGGGGGACTGGAGGTCATAACAAGCAGCAGGGCGTGGGAATATCTTGGTTTGATATCGCCATCGAAGGCAGGAGCCTGCCCATAAATGTCACTGAAATTGAGAGAAAGTGAGCACCATTTTTCTTGCAGGGACACTGTGAGAAATTGTGTAAACTTCTTTCAGAAATCAGGTTAAAACAATCCAATTCAAACACGCCAGCACCAAAAATGTAGTAGCTGCAAGGCCCACAGGAAAGGGGTGTGGTGGCTGTCTTTTGGTGGTGTCTGGGATGCTGTAGGCAGCATTGAAGTGAAAATTTTTAAATAGGCTTCAAAAATAAGTAATTTGTCTGTTTTTCTCCAGTGTTCTGACTCATTAGGGATCAGATTTTCTACCGAAACAAGAACTCTTTTTAAAACGTAATGAAAATGACTACAGAAGTTAGGGCTTTAAGCAAAATACAATGTATTGAGACTGACACTAGAAGTGTGGGAGTCGATAACTCCAACACTTTTACTTGTAACTACTGTCAGGATTTTGAAATTCATTTGAGTAGAGAGGCTTCATGAGGCAGCTAGTTTAGAAACATTTGAAAATGGGTAGTTGTGCCTCAGCCTTAATTGCAAAAGGAGAGAAAAGTATGTTTAAAACAACAATCTCCTGTTTTCTCCAGGTCCCAGTGAGCAAAAAGGAGGCTTTAAAGACTTTGTTGCAGAATTTCCACTCTCAGCACTGAAAGATTATACCCCCCCTGCCCTTTTTTTTTTCTTATACTATGAGAGAAAGGCAAGTTCACTGTAAGTTGAAAAACAGGCTAGGAATTTCTATGTACAAAGCAGATGGACACACACAGCCTTTTTTGGGATACTTGGATATGTCTCCTTAGCCACCACAGCTTGTTTTCAGATCGCTCCACGCAGGCCATTGTTGCCATGCACCTGTCTGTAATTCTGGAGGTTCGTCTACCTCCAGCAAACTATATTTAAAAACCTCAGTGCTGATTAGACAGAGGAAAAAAAAGTTCAGGGGAAGGGATTTCCTAGTTCACAAATAAGAATGTGCAGTGGAGCACTCACTAAGTAAACAGAAAACATGGGCAGCTGAGAGAAATCAATTTAGCTGAACAAACAATGTTCCATGTAATGAACTACTAATTATCCTTTTATGCCATGTCAGTCTGAGTGATTACAGAGCTGTGCAGTTTAATTTGACGTTTGAGCATTTCCTTGCTCCATTAGCCTCATATAAAGCTACGACACGTTGAGAGGAATTAAAAAAAATGGTGGTGGGTTGGGGGGGAAGGAGGCTGCATTTATCCAGAACTAAGTAAGCACCTGTAGCAGTCATGAGGAAAAGAGCTTCTTCATTTTTCCTTCTTTTAGCTTTTTTAATTCTTAGTTGTGATGAAAGGGGCAGCACTTGGGAAATGAGGAGTACGTCTGATGCTCATAGAAAACTCCTTCAGTGTGTTGATAATGTCCCAGGTCTTTAGACCCTGCTTTAAACTATCATCGAGGGTTTGAATAAATAAATTGCATAGATCAGACACACATACAGATCAAGGGGAAAGTGGATGGTAAACAATACAGTGTGGGAACAAATATATTCTCCTAGATACTTTTTTTTTACTGGTGATTTGCACACAGTAGGTAAATTGAATCCCTAGGTGCTTGGGAAATCTTGTGGTTAATCTTGGACTGAAGGACATGTATTATAAACATTGCTTTATTATCATACTGTTTGTCCAACTACCTGTACTGATAACAGGATTAGAGGGAATTAACATATGGAGAAAGATAAAGACAGTTTGTTAGGATATATATTATGGCTATTAACTCTAGGAGTACCAGTGAAGTACCTGTAGTCTGATATAGAGCTACATATTTTGGACTAGATTTTTCTTTCATAAAAGGTAAGTCAAGCCCAACATCACTGACGTTTAGGAGAAATTTCCATGGGAAAGGTGCAGATGCAAGGGGGACCGTGCCCCACGTCTAGGTAATACATCAACATATGAAAGTGTCATGAGGGATAAATATGACCCCAGTGTCCAATGATAATATTTATAGGGTTGCATTAATTTAAGTACAAATTGAAAAGCAAATGTTTAAAAACCATTTGGTGTAACTACCTGCCATCTCTGCTATGCACGCCACTGAAATATGTGCCATGATACCCCCCAGGCTCACTCTTCTCTCACCGAGACATAGACAAGAACTCCCAGGTTGGGATAATATTTGAAGAAATGGCTTTTCAAAATTTTAAATTTTATTTTAAATCTCAAGGAGAATTAATAGCAACTTGAATGTAAAAAGAAAGAAGAAATAGGAAAGTAAAAACCCTCCCCAAAACTGGAAAACTCGAAGATCCATTTGACTATTTTGGCTCAGATGCTACTCATACAAGGCCAGATCCTTGGCAGGGGCAAGCTGATTTCAATGAAGAATCCCTCTTTTGTCCACTAAGGATGGGCCCCAAACGTGCACGCAGAGGACGCAGTGGCTCCTCTCTCCCACTCGCTGTTGACACACAGCCTGCTCCTTTTGGCCGTCCCCCAGCCTGTCCTCAGGGTCTCCATTCTGCCCCACCTTTTTTTATTTTTTTTTTAAGTTTGGCTGGCAAATATCATTTCCACAACCTTAAAAGACTGGGAGCTTTTTATCTGCCACAGAAGTACCGCGGAAGGGGAAAGATGGGAAAGGTTCCTGCGTGGTGGAAGGCCGGAGCCCCGGCGCTGTTCAGCATGGGGGCACAGCGAGAGCCCGCTGGTGGTTTGGACACCTGTTTGCTGCACATGCCACGGCCCTCAGCCCACTTGCTTGGCCATTTTACACAGGACTCAGCCACCTACCAGGTGATACTGGTTTCTTCTCTGGTTGGTTGTTTTGTGGGTTTTTTTGGTTTTGTTTTGTTTTTATTTTGGTGATTATCCCATTGGGCTGGATTGAAGCTGAGTCGAATTTTGGCTCTGCTGCAAGGCATGACTGAGCTGCAGGCTCTTACCCCAGGGCTGAACTGGCCCCTCTGTTCCTTCCTGATGCACATTAGACACATTGGGGCCTTTCTCCGCTGTGCATTTGTGACTCCCATTGACGCTAATGGGTGTGACATGTGTCTATCCAGCGGAGAATAGACCCCATTGACTACAGCAGTTCCCTGGCCTTGAGCGGTGCTCGTCACTTGATTAAGCCAAACTAATGAGGCACGACCAGGGCCAATGGGAATGTGTGGGACTCAGGCATTGCAAAAGCTGATGGAAACCTGCAGCTTTGCTGGGGGCTGGGTTTTGTTATGCCAGGCAAAGACACGGGATGCCATGGGATGGAGTACACAGGAACAGGTGCTGTCACAGACATGAACAGTGCAGAGGGTTCACACTGCTGATGACAGCACCCCAAATTGCCCTCTTTGAGTGGTAATTACATGTGAGAGTGTCTTGTGTGCTCAGCAGGGTTTAAAACTGGTTTGGTCTTGGCTCTTGCTCAACGTCTCTCTATGCTTCAGGATCTGAATTTGGCCCTGTGGCTCTTTTTCTGGGGCATGTGCACAGGGGTATTTTTGGCTCTTTAGCAGACAGTCCAGTGGTTAAGGCAGGCAGTATCCTTTTCACCAACACTGAACTTCATCAGCTTGGGGAATGAGAAAGGTGGGGGAGACACTGCAGTAAGTGCTTCTTGCAGATTGCCCACCCTGCAAGAAGACCTCTTGGAGTCATAGGTGCTCTATGGTACTCTCCCTCCTGTACCTTGCTGGTCACCTCCTCCAAGTGTGGATCACCAGCTGTACTTGGGAGAGGCCAGAGGAGTGTGCAAGGATGGAGCCTCTTTTGCTTTGACTGGGCCCAAATCACCCAAACTGGGCCAGATAAAAGAATGCAAACTCCAGGCACATACTTGCAAGTTCAGCCTCAATCCAAGTGTGACTGTGCTTGCAGAGAAACAGGCTGGGAGAAAATCAGGAGAGTGACACCTAAAGAACTGAGAGCACGGACATGGCCTCCCATGAACAGGCACATACCCCATACAGACACAAAATGCTACTTGCTGAACTGAGGCCAGGAACTCTGGCCTTCCTGCAAAACACAGCATCATCCCAAACCACTGTGGTAATGTGAGGGCATAACCTGATAGGCCAGGGCCAGACTACAAAGGCATATAGGTCAGATGTAGGTCTCGAGATAAAACACTAAGCATTAAGAAAAAACTCAGTTCTATTTTAAGACTTGCTGTTTTGGAGAGCCTGGGTAAGAAGTTGCCTGTACTTTACCCCGTACTTTACCTGCTGGTACATTCCAGGTCAGAGGAGGTTTGTATTTTTGTCATATTGCAATACTTGCCTTTATGTAAGCGCTGCTAAGAATAAAATTAGCAGTGGGAGAAAAACATCAGTTTGATGTCTAAATTTAGAAAACTTGATGAATAAATCTATTAACTTCGTTGTGGGGAGAGAAAAGAATAGCAACCCTTTGCTTAAAGAAAAGATAAAATAAATATAAAATCAGAGCTGATTACCCCCTCTGGTTTTCGAAGGTGGGTTCTTAAACATTCTCTTGTCCCCTTCAGAGGATAAATAGAGGATAAATATTAATTGACTCGATTCACGGAACTATGGCTTGAGAAGATATGGTCAGTTGGATCTGAGAGGCTTTGACGTGATTATCAAATGCTTTCGGTATTTGTGAAGGTAGAGAGCAAAGGGGGAAGGAGGGTTTGTCCTCTTGAGTAGGTGTCCTCCCAGGAAGCAAGCTCCAGCTGTCCGGCACCGCTGCTGTCCTCACTGGCATGGTCACAGCAGGCAGCCCCCTGGTCCAGGACACTAATTAATCAGCAAGGAGGTTGTGACAGGAAGCAGCACGGGGCTCTCTGAGGTTTGGCAGGAGAATCCAAGCGTAAAACTGCCCCAAGCACCACAAGTTTCTTCCTGTCCCTGTATCCTGGGCAGTGTGGGACTATGTGCCCCAGTCAAGCCCCATGGTGATCACAGTACACATAAGTGTCTTTTGGCTTTGTCCAGAGCTCTAGACGATGCTGCCATTTGCACCTTGCAAGGCAGGCACCTTTTTCTGCCTGCCCCAAACTTTAGCACAAATCCCCATCACAGACTGTAACATTTTATGTCAAGAACTGTTCCTTTGCCCAGTATCTCTGGCAGCTGTACCTATCATTTTTCTTGGCATATCCAGAACAGGTCATTTTTACCTTTATGGGTAAATTAGAGATTACTAATTAAGAAATTGAGGTTGAAAACAACAGGTTAGAAATTAAAAGATTTATTAGATACCAGACTAATACAATCCTTTTCTATCTTAAGTAGTGGATAGTTTCCTAGTCATCTGTTATCCTAATTCACCCCTGTAAATCTTTCTGGAGTAGGAAGCTGGCATACAAATGTGAATGTCCTGTTTTGTTCTTCTTCCCAAGTGGCAACCTTAGGTGCTTAACAACCCTTTCATCCTCCTATTTCATACTGAATTGGCTGAACGTGGAGGAGAGGCAGTGCATAAACTAAGTAAATAATGTTTATGTTTTTCCTATAGCTGCTCTTTGGACACCTACAGGTCATTAATTTCTTTGTTTCTAATCAACCTGCCAGCTAGCAGCTCTCCTGGTCAGTGTGATCTGCTCCCTTTGTGCAGGCTGCTGGCCTATTCCCACTGAGCCATGCTACAGGATGTGTTCAGGAGGCATCAGGACTCTTGGGACATTACTAGCTTTTTGCTGAAACTAGAAGGGATATAAGTGATACAGTCATAATACGGATAACCAGGAGCTCTGTCTGTTTTCCCACCCTACCCTCCATATATTGACAGTGTTAACTGAAAGAGTAATACCATTAGTTTGGTGGGGACATGGGGCCATGCTAGCAGGTGGATGTCACTGCTGAAAAGGGACTAAGAGCTATGCTGTGACTATAGATCCATCACACAAAAGCCCAAAGCTGTTACTGCAACCTCCAAGAAACAGCCTCTGGCGATGGAAAGAAAATCAGCGTCATCTCATGACACTGCTGTTCCTGTAGGCTGTGAATTTAAAAGAAGGCAGGCTGAGGAAGGGAGCATGGAAATCCCTGCTGATCAGGAGCGAGACTATTTTTCTCCTTTAAGAACATTTGCTCAGCTTTTTAATTTCCAGTGTTTCCAGTTGCCATATCAACCTGAGAAATTCGCCTGGCAATTGATAGCTTATTTTTCAATGGAAGATCATAAAATTTAGGTGCATCAGTTCAGCATCTGTTTGCTGGGACTTCACTTTATCTTATTTTACTTTATTTCCAGTATTTGATTCCCAGCCAAGGATCCCCACCCTCTCTTTGCCCAGGCACCTCAGGTTCAGCAGCCCACATGCAGAAGCGAGGCACCAGGACAAATACCAGTAGCTGGGATAAAGCCTGCAGGACACATCCCGCAGTCTGGGAAAGGCCACAAGCATCAATGGAAACACTCTGGCTGGAGATAAGTGGCAGCTTCAGCTTTTATGTTGCTCTGAAGAACAGGCACAGGAGCCACAGTGGAGGGAAGGGAGGTTGCTCCTGGCTTTGCTGTTGAACAGTGTGTTGGTTTTCTTGGAACCTGCATCTGCATCCAGCACCATCGAGATGGGGAAGAGTAGGGTGGAGAGGGAGTCTGCACTCGCTCTCAGTGGTAGTCTAGAAACTTCCATGTCCTCTTTCCAGCCCATCCCTGGCCTTTCATGGGTCACTGGTGTAAATGGGGACTAATCTGCCCCAGTGCAGATGAATCTGCAGGGACTTTTCTGTGGTGAATGTATCGTTTGGTTTGTTGTGGGTTTGTGGTGGTTTTTTTTTTCTTTAAACAGAATAAGAATGGGAAACAAGAAAGTCAAAAAGCCCTGAATCTTTACCTTTTTTAAGTGGAGACACCACCACAGCAGGACATAATGGCTTGCTGTGGTGGTGGTGGTTTGTCTGAGAGCCTGGAGATTTATGTAATGAGAAACACAACTCCTGCAAAGAACATTGTTAAATCTTTTCAAAATTTCAGCTATAAGCCATTTTATTGCTAATAATATGGCTAGATTCTTCTTTTGAAGAATCTGGGAATGTTTGACAAGTGGGGAAAATGGAGAGGACTTGAGGCACCATAATCTGTATTTTCCATTTACCTTGCTTGAAGCTTGAACAACACATGTGCCACAAATGATTTGTTTATTCCTAAGCACCCCCAAGGAGCCCAGTCTCCATTCTCAGGCATATAATGGCTATTCAAATGAAAGCTTTAATAGGTTGTTGCAGATCTGATATCAATGCAGCGAGAGAAAAAGATATGCAAATATTCGAAATTAAACAAACTAGCTCCTGCCCTTTGCCTTTGGAGGTGCAGTTTCAAATCTGGATGGTGTCACCAATGCAATGAGTTTGCTAGATTCAGCTCTCTGGAGAACTAGTTCCTTTTTCACCTTTTTTTCCCCCCACTTTGCCTCACAAAGCTTTCACATTGTTTGAAATATTTTCTGTCTCTAGCACTCACGAGGAAGAAGAGCCCCAACTGGGGCTGAAATACATGATGTGTTCAGATTTGAGACTGAGGAACATTGCTGGGAGAAGCTCCTGCTGTGCTAGTTTGTTCCACATCTTCTTAAATCAAGGCCCTTAACCTCAGTGCCTTCTCCTGGGCATTTCCCCATGCTGTAGAAACAGTTTTGGAAGAGTAACACAGACAAAAGTCCAATTAGGGGTTTCTGTCCACACTGCAAGACAAATCAGAGGCTTCACTGGTTCTTAACATGGCCCCTGCTCCTCTTTTGCTCCATGTAGTGTGCGTGTGAGCCAGGCCCAAAAACCACTTCAAAAATGTAAAAATAACATGTCATCCACCTAACCACTGAAACCAAGCCAGCAGCTACTGACTGCATTGAACAGCGGGGAAAAATAATAATTTTACATCAAAAACATCATAAAAGTTTCCAATGTATTCCAGGCTCTTGTAAAACTGCTATTATCTTGTCCAACCCCCAAGGCTTTTCGCACATTTATCAATTATGCTGTGTGGATTTCAGAAAAGGCAGTGCCTGGAACGCGGGTGCATCGCGCAGACGGCAGCGGAAGCTCGGCTGCGCCGGGTCTGCAGGACATCCACACACACCTCGGCTCTGCTGCCAGCTCCCAGCCCAGGGGCAGAATCCCTGGAGCATCTCCCTACCTCTGTTGCCCTCCCATCTTCTGTGCGTGATCACAAGAGCTCTGAAGCAAAGCTTGTTCCATCGTTACTGCTGGGGAACCAAACTTTGTCAGCAATGACGAGGGGCACTCAACCTAAAATATCTCCAGACACCTGCAAACATTTAGGAAACCCCTGAGTTACAGTGTGAGCAATGAGAAACGAAGAGAGAGCCCAGTGCTCAGCAGGAAGCATGAGGAGGACCTTGCTTTGGTTGGGTCATGTGGACAGTCTTCTGGCTGTGGTAGGTACCAGAGTATGTTGGAAGTAGCGTGGGAAAGTGGGTTTGCATCCCAGAGACTTGATGCTCTGCCCCACTGACGTTAGCCAAGGCTGGGCACCTCAGGGTTTCAAGGGGGAGGATCTGATGAGGGCACATGAAGAAGAGGGCTTCAGAAAACAAACCCCCAACTTTAGTTTAGCTATTCACAACTTTAATTTAGCTAGTTCTCTCCTTCAGAACCAAGGAGAGAAAATGCCCAATAGCCCAAATCATAAGGAAAAGATCTTCCTGCACAAATGTTAACGGTATCGTACAGAAATGTTCCCCAAAACTGTATTTTGTGAGAGTACTGGGAGCTGTGGCCAAATCCCATATTTGAATGTGGCTAGACAGTTGGAATTAAAGGTGATCTCTGGCCATGTTTAAACACGAACTAGGCCATAAGCTTCTTATGGGCTGTGGTTACAGAAAAAAAAAAAAGGCTGACTCACAGTGGGAGAGCACAAGGCTGGAACATTCCCATGCAATCCTCCCTGCTCTCCAGAGGAGTCTGGCTTGTTCCTAGAGATCCTGGACACCCAGTCCTCCCATATACCTCCCTGGACACTTGCAGATCATCAGTATTTCTGAAAGACCGACTTAAAGGCTGCAGATGAGAAGTGTTTCTTTTGGCTTGTCAGTAACCAAAACAGAAGAAAGAAAACAGAATTCTCCAAAGTTTTTCCAAAATGCATGCCCAATTCAAACAGACTCATCCAGCTTCCTTGCAAGTGTGATTCCCAGATCACAGCTAAATCTAGCACAGATTTTGCCAATCATATAATTTCTGCATTGAGCTAAGCAGCGTGCAGAAGCAGACTTGTATTTTTGTAATTAAAAAATATTAATTAAAAGCTGATACATTTTGTAGGAAGCTCTTGATTTTGACCAACCTCATTTTCAGTTTTAAACATTTTTACTTGATCAGCATTTCATAATGAAATATATTCTTTTTCAAAGAGAAACATGTGATTCCATAGGAAAAATGCTTTCAGGATAAAATAATATTTAAGCATGAAGTAAATCAGCATCTAACCAGTATTTGTTTCTTTCAGACACTCTAACCTTCAGAAACTGAGATTACCAATTCTGGTCCTATTTAAGACTGGGGAGAAAATGCAAAATTCTGAAATGTTTGCAAGGTTGGAAAACAGCTTTCCACTAAGTTCTCCTCGGATGAGATTGCAGGAATTCTTCTGTTTTCTTCTTCCTACCTGGCTCTGTTTCCAAGCAATTCTGTTCACACTGTTCTCCAAGACAAAATCTGAGCCAGACTGAGATTTGTGTTGATGGTGAGTGCCTGCTTTTCGTTTTTTCTTTCTTTAAGTAAAACAATTTCCTAAGGCTTTGAAATGGGGCTGATAAAAAGCAGCTTTTAAAATGCATTTTAGTAAATAGTTTGAAACCAGACCATAAAGTCTCGTAACTGTAGGTTTGTACTTAATTATACTTCACTGACAGCCCATTTTCCTTCTCCTCTGCAACCAGTCTCCTTTTTCTTTAAGAGCAAAACATATTGTATGCTACTTTTGAAAGATTTGTGGGGTTTCACACAAATTGAACAAGATCTGTAGGTAAACAGTGTCACCTAGTGGATAACTGGCATCGATTTTCCCAAAGCGTGGAAGAAGTTTGGCCGTGTGGGTTTTCCATTTTGTCCTAGAAAAAATATTATTTGAAACTGGAAAGAGTCCTGTACTGAGAAATGGGATCGTTGCCAAATGGCTGCAAATCCAAAGACGCATAAAGCAGTGGCCAGCACTGAGAGGGATATTTGTCATGTGCATGGGCACAGATCCAGTCCCATCAGCAGATACAAAAGGGAAGAACTGATTCTCCAGCTCAGTGCCTGAATAGCAAAAGGTTAAAGCAGCACATCCTGAAACATTTATTTCCTGGATGTGTAGAGGTGTACTAGGCTCCACATTATCTCCTGCACCATCAGCTGCCCCTCTCTTGTTTTCTCACAAAAGCATGTCAGTAGGTGCCTTTGCTGTGTGATTAGCCAAGCCTTCTGAGAAGCAAAAGTAAAAAAAAATTCGCAAAGTCCTTGAGGTGAGAGATTTGGCAGAGAGCATCTGAATGCAGGAGAAAGAGAATAGGCTCCATGGAAAAATCTCTCATCCTGAGGGGGTAGAATGATGACTTTGGGGATGTGGTGGCAGGTATCTGTGAGGAAAGCTGCCCAGAGAAAGCAAGAGATAAGATAGGCTTGAAGAGCCTTCTGAGTTAGAATTAACAGGTCAGAAAATCAGGACATGATAACCTCAAACAAGGGTAAAATTCTCCAGAAGGACAAATATGCTCCTGAAAACTAAAATGGAGTTGGATATCCTGAAGACCACTTAACAGCACTTAGGATTCTGCTTTCTAATTAACTTTTTGTCAGGATTCCTTGGGGTCAAGATGAATTTGAACCAAAGCACTGGAGGAAGGAATAAATATAAACAGAACTGAGACAAAAATGGAGAAATGTTCTTCACACTTCTAGAAACTCCTGGGTGAAAAAAAAATTAGAATTCAATCAACAAAGGTGAGAACTCAGGCAACTTAGTTACAGGTATTCAGCTGGGTTTGTGCAGGTTGGGTGGGAAGTGGAGCTTTTATGTTCTACTCCTTCTTCCTCCTTCTGTAACGTCATCTCTGTAGTTTCTAACAACTGCATTTGTTTTTTCTGAGAATCCCACTGATATCCCTACTCCTTTCCTCACACTGAAAAGGAATGTGAAGAAGAGCAAAAGAGGTGACTCTTCCCTGTCCAAGAGGCAGCAGGTGGGAAAAAGTGAAACTGCCTGTCCAAAAGCTCAATAGTTGGCCTGCAGGATATTATCAACTTCTTCTTAACATAGAGACCAGTCATGAGTCAGGATTCCTGTATTACTGGACTGTGAGAACATTTCCAGAGTGAACATTTAGACCCAGGTCTTATGTTGACATGGATTTGGTCAAAGCAATAAGTCAGAGCATTTCAAAGAATATGTAAATGCACGTTAGAATTGTAGTCAAAATGATAAATATATAATTTTCATAAAAATATATAATTTTCATGGGTCAGGAAACCTGAGCTCTAGCACTTACTTACCTTCCAAATAAAAGGAAAATAGTGATTGATTGTTATGGCAGATTGTTCTGCTAAGTCAGTGTTTGGCCTCTGTTTTCTTCACTTTTGTCATGTATCAAATGGATGGTCTGTCATTCTTCTCCAAAAGGGGGAAAGTGACTATTGTGTAAAGCCCAAAGGAGCTCTGTATACAGGCAAGCTAAAATATGCTGCAAGTCGGGACACTTTCTCACCTGAGCATACACTTTGTTTCCAAAACAAACACTGGCATAACTGTATTTGCTCAGTTTGTGCAGTTTTCCTTCAAAGTATTTCATGCTGCTTTTTTGTATGAGTCTTCTTGGACCAGTTCCCACTGACTGAATCCATGGAAGGCACCACCTTCTACTGGTCCTTACTGTGGGTATTGGCAGGCACAGACTTCTTGCATCACTTTGGTTGCTCTGTGCCTCAGTTTACTCCTCCACTAATGTAAGTTCTACTCTGACTTTCCACAGTGCTTTTATTCTTGGGACCTCAGAGCAATTTTCTTTGCTATCCTCTCTCAGACAGTCAAACCATTACTAAATCAGACACTTACCATTTTTCCCTTCTCAAAGATAAAATGATAGTAATTCCTTTGCTCATTAAAGTGTAAATGGAGAGGAATCCTGTTGAGTTCAGTGATACTATGAGATGTAAAAGCACTGTATGAGGTCAGAATCTTCCCATGTGAGTTACAAGTGCAAAAAACAGTGAGTAAAAAGCTTGAATGGGTCAAGGATCCCACTCCTGGGAACAACAGAGGGAAGAAATAGAAGTAGCACCTGGAAAATGCTGCTCTTATCAAGAGAGGCCTCCTCCCCTGCAAATATCTGCTAACTCTAATATTAAACAAATAGAAAATTATCTATTATGTGGAGTCATCTTTTGCTTTTTTTCACAGAGACACTCATAGAACAGCTTGGACTTTATTTTTCATAATAATTTTTAAACATAACTCTTGTTCCACCAGGAAATTGTCATTTCTTCAGCCAAGAACATCTCATCTGGAGTCTGAGGAGGGCTGGCATTCTCTGTAACAGTGTGCAAAGACAGCCTAAACATCTTAGCATTCCCAGGCTGGATCCAGCTCTGCTTTCAGCAAACCCCTTGGATGCTCTCACTTAGCCTCCTGGCTGCGTGTGCTCCCATATCCATGTGCTCCAATGGCACCACTCCCAGCCCAGGGTGGGCTGCCAGGTCCCCTGGGGGTGCAGGTACTGCCTAAAGAGGGTTTTTGGCAGGCAGTCTGCCTAAAACTGAGAGTGCTGCTGCCTGGATATGACATTCCCTTCCCTCTGTGATAGCAGCACACAGGAGAGCTCCCAAGCCCCATTTGGACCCGTTTACACACACATAAGCCAAAAGGCAGGAGAAGACAACTGTGAGGGCAAACCTCGAGCCAAAAAGGCAAATTGCATTGCTCAAGTAGATGAGGAACCTCTGGCAGCCAGGAAAGGACATAAAAATATAATCACATTAACATCCATCCTTCAGGCTGTCTGGGTAAATGAAGATCCAGGGCAAGCAGCAAGCTGAGGAAATGGGCTGGTTGTGGAACACTCTGTGTCTGTGTGTGAGGCCATATTTTACCCATTTAAATGATCAGCACACAAGAAAAGCCAAACACGAGGCTTCCAAGCTGTCTGCATCCTGTCCTTCAAGGTGGCCTCATCCTCTAAGTAGTCACATTCCTGAGTACTGCGGAAATTTGAGGAGCTAATCATTTCCTCTGACTCAAAAGCAAAACAGCAAAGCAAAAACAAAACAAAAAATACTCAGCATCTTCCTGAAGCTCCACGTTTAAATCTGCTTTTCAGTGTGTACAGCATTTGTTTATCCCATAAGCAGTTTCTCAGGGTGACTCAGCTTAAGGCATCGGCTTGAGGAACTTTGACAAATTTGAAGAGAAAGCCTGGAGAAACTATGAAAGACTCCACATTTCCTCACCTTCCCTCCCAGCTGCCCATTCAGATTTTCCAGGAATGCTATGAAATAAGCTTTGTAACTCCATTACTAGTTCACATCCAGTCCTGGAGGAGTTTGTGCCTTACCATGAGAAAACCCTTGGCAGCTTTGGGAGGTGGCTCTCAGACAGGGATCATTCAGAGGCATCTCCAAAATATTAGCAGATCTCAGGACATTTGCACGTGAAACAACCATGTGAAAACCCATCACTGCTTCTGACTTTACTGGTTTAAGGCTGACTGGCTGTAGACCCTAATTTTTCCTCTTGTTCCTTGGGGTGGAAAGCAGGGTAGGACATTAATGAGGCAACCAGGAAGATGTGGCACCACTTCTGTATGTGCACGACTTCAGTCTCCAATAGTTTCATTCCAGCACCTTTCCCTACAGTAAATGCAGTGAATATTCTTGTTCCTGTTTTAAAGGCAGCATTGAATGGGATGTTTTAAGCTGAGAATATTTTCCCAGCTCCTGGAAAGGGTTAGACACACAGCCCTGAGGTTGGCCAAGTGTGTGATTGCCATCAAACTAAGCAGCCGTGTTCAGCTTGTCTTGGATTTCTTTATATGAGACAAGGGATGATTCATAAAAGGAAATGCTGAGGCCACACAGGTTGTTAAGTCTCTAGTCTAACCAGGTGTAATGACTGAGGTTCTGCAGTTAAGGCAAAAAATAACAGATCATGGGTCAAATCCATCCCTGATGCAACTCCAGCATCGTCAGTAAGAGTTATCCACGTGTGAATCTGGCCCCATGTTCCTCACTCGTACAATAAAGCAAGATCCCTCCTGCAGCAGAATCAATTGGGAAAAGGAGAATTGAGAAAAGAAAAAATGCTTCTTTCTTGCCCACATTAAAAATAATCACTTTTTTTCTTGCACAATGGGGCAGAGAAAACCAGTCCTAGAAACCAGAGTACAATTTCCTCAGCATGTCATAGGGAGGAGAGGAAGGGGGGGGAATTGGCATAGCCAAGAGGTTTCTTTCATTTCTGTTCAGTTCCAAATGATGCAGGGAAGAGGGGAAAGCAAATCTAGATATCTATATCTGTCTATATCCATCTATATCTATATAGATATCTAGTTGTGCTTTCCCCTCTTCCCTGTATCTATATCTGTAAAATATCTAAATATAGATATCTGTAGATAACCATATATGTATATAGTTAGATATATTTGTGCTTCCTAGGTTAAGTCAGCAGTGTGAAACCTGCAGGTTTTTAGGAGAAATTTTGCACAAACACAGACTGATTTAGGAAAAAAAGGGCTATATTCCTTCTGTTTATTAGACTTGTTGTTTAAAAATAGTAAAATATATCTGTTTTAATTGCCAGAGTTTTCACTGCTGCAACATGTCTTCTGTCTCAGCTTTGCCTTCCCATTTGCCAGGTCGGTTGTGTACGTGAGCTCTAAGGGAACGCAGAAAAGCCACCTGAGGGAGAAAATTGCTAATCACTAAAAATTACTAATCCTTCTTTCACACTAAACAAACCCCACTGAGAGGTTTTTAGTTACACAAAGGTGGATTTTTTTTTTGTTCTTTTCCCTCTCTCCTCCAGCTAATGATACAGATGTGCAAAATGCAGGATATCACATCCTACTAAGCATTAGCTGCAGAATTTTCAGGCAATAAGATCTGAGTCCAAAATAAAAGCACAGCAGCATGAAAATCTTCTACTGCACACCACTAGCACTTTGCAACCAAAATGGCAGGAAAAGCAATTCACACAGTCATGGAATAACCTTTCCAAGGTTATTTGTATTCCAGAAGCAATAAGGTCCCCTCTGAGACTGTGGCCCCATGTAACTGCCCACTGAAAAAAGCATACAACCTAAACAGACGAGGCAGAAAGTTGGAAGAAAAATATACAATTTGATCTGGAATTCTTACAGCCCAGAAACTCAGAGTATGTGCTTTTCTCAAGGTCACATGGGACTCCTCTAGTGGAATTAGAGGCTAAACCCACTTCTGCATCCCAGGGTCCCAATCAGAGGAGTCTGCTCCCTCCCAACTCCCCTCTCCCAGCACCACTGCCTCGCTCTTAGAAGGCCTTTGCTGACACATCCAGGGAATGCAGGACTCTTTCTACCCATTGTACTTCCACAAATCCATTCACAGGTAAAACTGCTCATTTGTCTTTGCCAAGGATGCTTCTCCAAACATTTCACTGGCTAAAGTTCCTGTACATTCCATGACAGAGTAGCAGCAGCAGGTGGGTGGCAGTGAGGGGCTCCAGGTGCTGGTGTACAGCTCCTTCTGCAGGAGGGCACCTCACTCCTGCAGCTCCCCTGGCCTCCCTCATGCCATGTGTCCCATTGCAGGAGATATATAGAAATTACGATGGCTGACAGCACTGTTTCCTGGGGAGTTTCCAGAAAAACAGGCATTCCCAGGCTAACAACTGGGTAACTGTCTGAAACTGAGGGGCAAGGAATTCACCATAAAGAAAAAAATCAGTGGCAGCCCTGCTGTGTTTAATTATGACATAAATGTATTAAAAAAAAAAATAAATAAAAAAAATCAGGCTGTATACCTCTGCTGATTCTATTCCACTTTGGGCCTCAGAGCACAGCTGAGAACCATCTGCTGGCCTCTTTAGAAAATACTCCAAGCTTTGGATTTCCCAGCCCATACAGGGCAGCCAGGCTTTTCTCAGGCTCAACTGCTATGGCACAGCCCTGCAGGTGTAATCTCCCAGCACTGCAGCATTCCTGCTTCCCACTTAAATAGGAAGAAAATTAAGGTGACAAAATTACCTTCTTTTCAGTCTGTCATCAACAGCTTTATTGCAACATGGTTATGGATACTCTGAAGAGGAACTGCTTAATTTATGTTGACACATTGGGGTTTGATTCTCTGGACCAAATTCAGACCTTTTTTTCAGAAGATTTTTATTTCTGTCCTGTTTCCTTCTGGTTTTTTTCCTGTATCTGTGAGCTCAGCAGATATCATCTAAACCGAAGCAAATAGAAGCGCAATGTGGTTTTTATCACTGCTCTAAAATAGTCTGAAACTCACCTCTTTGTGTCAGCTGTGCTTATGCACGTTGCAAAACACGAGAGCCTCTCCAGAGCATTTTTACTACACTCATAAAGAAATAAGGGAAAGCCAAGAACAGTTCCTGGAGAAAGGATACCACAAGGTGTGAGCAATGTCTGGCTACAGGTCCACCCCTACTCTCTTTCCTGGACAGAACAGAAAAGGACAGTGCACTTAAAATACACCTATTTTATAACAAGACTAGTGGCGGTTTTGCTGTGGTGATGAGCAGTGATATTAAAATTCTGTCACTGAGCTTTTGGATTAACACCTTGTGGGAAGCACCTGCCAGGAGCTGGCACTGCTTGACTCCGTCCTGGGAGCACTGCCCACACCAGGACTGTGGGAGCAGCAACTGCCACTGTGTGTTCTTGCAAATTGTCTTGGTTGGTGGTTTCTACATCACTAAGTATTTTGCCTTGAAATATTTTGCCTCTAGAGCAGACACACTGGAATTTTCTGAAGCAGAACATGGCATTACATAAATTTGATGTTTTGACACACTGATATTTTAAAGCTTGCATAATTCACTGAATTCCACCCAAGTTTTTCATTTCAATGCCTCAGAAACATTATTTGTCGGTCAGTTTAAGGCTTCCCTGGAAAGATTTATTTTTTCCATTTTTCCATTCCCCAGGGGTCCAGATAGTCTCCAAGGGAGCTTCCATGGAGTGTCCTTTGCACGAGAGGCCGGTGATGGCAACGGGTTTTGTCAAAAGTGAATATAAGGACCGTGCTGTAAGGTTGCTGTTTTGTGGCCAAAACATGCCCCTGCAATTATCAATCAGCAATAGCTACTGGCATCTGTGGGAGAACACTGTGTTGCAATGAGGTGGGTTAGTACTAATTACAAGATGTTTATTCAGTCTAAGTAAAATACACTGTATTTTACTCATTAGCACCCAAAATGGCACATGCAATTGGAGCAGCATAGTAATACAAACAGGGGATTACAGCTAAGCAGGGTGCTGAACTGTCTGCAGTTAATTTATAGTTAACCAAGGTGCTCATTTACCCTGGTAAGAGTATACATCCACCCAGCAGCTCTGCAAGAGAAGGATCTCATCACGCTTTAGAGAAACATCTTTTCCTACAGCAAGCACATCAATGCCAATAAGGTCAGATAACATAGGAGAAGACTCAGATACTTTATTGGCATTGATGTGTTTGCTGTAGGAAAAGATACTTTTCCAGGTAAGGTTAAAATGGCCTTCTCAACTCGGCTTTTCTCCAGCTAATCATCCAGTAACTAAATCACAGTAAAAATACAGTCTATTTTCTCATGTCTTGTATTTGCTGAGTCTTTCCTGTGCCCATAATCAGGTCTGATCCTCAACTAGTTTATAAGAGATTTATTATGAGATCATAGGCTGGTTTCATAAAACTCACGCCCAAGTGAATGGACATTTTTATGACTGATGAAGCTCAAAATGATTAGGAAACAGTCTCAATCCAACATGGTTATTATAATCCAAGACTAAAATGTTTCCTCAGCAATTTGTGCTGATTGAAGTTCATGTGTACATTCATCTGCTAACCCCTTGCTGTGCATTTCACCAAGCTACCTGCAAATCAGGTGGAGAGCGCTGTCTGCTGGTTGAGCCTTTTAATTGCTCTATTGAAAATGACTGACGAAGGAGCAGACCAATAGAAAAAGAGGGTTCTGGGCTTGTTAACCCACAGGTGAGGTCACTCATTCTGTATATCAGAATGGTGGTGAGGCTATAAAAGGAGAGAATGAGCATGTAGGAGTAATTTGACACAAAAAAGAGAACTCTGGCGTTTAAACTCTTAAAAAGGTAAGAATTATTGAATGGCATGCTTTAATTCACTTGGGTTTGCAGTTAAAAAAAAAACAAAAAACAAACAAAACAAAACGGCTGCTATTTGAATTCTAATATGTTCTTTCTTTTTTTGACAATGGTTTTACTTTTCTTGATCTAAGGCACGTGTCTGGAGTAAACCTCTTTTTCTAGGGATTTGTGTAGCTTTGTTTTGTTCTTTATCATGTAGGCACAATGCTGTTCCTGTGGGATAACCTGGGCTGTCTGCTAGATGCCCACCAAGCTGTTCTCTTGCTCCCTCTCCTCACTGGGGCAGGGAAAGAAAACGAGATGTAAAAAAAGCTTATGCATTGAGATAAAGACAGGGAGATTAGTGAGCAATGGGCATCACTAGCAAACCAGAAGGAATTATCTTTTGGGGAAAATTAATTTAACATGTGTTCATTTAAAAAATAGAGAAGGATAATGACAAAAAAACACCTTCCCCACTCACATGTGGTCCCCAGGCTCAATTTCATTCCCTCATTCCAACTCTGCTACCCCCTCTCCCCATTTGGCACTGACGGGGGTTATGGTCAGCTCATAACACTTTGTCATTGCCACTCCTCCCTGAACTCTTTCACTGCTCCAGTACAGGGTCCCTCCCGTGGGATACAGTCCTTCAGAAACTGTTCCAATGTGGCAGCAGTTCTTCAAGAACTGTTCCAGCGTGGACTGTAGCTTCTTTCAGGGCACATGCCCCTGCTGCAGTGTGGGTGTCTGTTCTGATGTTGTCCTTCTTGGGCTGCAGGGGAACAATTCCTTCAGCGTGGCCTTCTTCATGGGCTGTGGGGGAATCTCTGTTCTGACTTCTGGAGCACCTCCTCCCTCTCCTTCGTCATGGACCTTGGTGTCTGCAGGGCTGTTTCTTTTGCACTTTTTCCTCACTCTTCTCTATCATAGCTGCTGGGCAGTGTTTACCACCCCTTTTTAAATGTGTTTTCACAGAGGTGTCACCAGCATTGCTGATGGGCTCAGCTTTGGCCAGTGCTGGGTCAGTTTTGGAGCTGGCTCTGTCTGATATGGAGGCAGCTTCTGGCCTCTTCTCACAGGTGCCACCCCTTCAGCCCAGTCCCCTACTACCATACTTTGCCACATAAACCCAATGCAACTGTCTTAATTCATATGCTATGGTTTAGTGAAGGGGGTAGGGGACAGGAAATCCTGAAACCATGTTTATGCTTGACTACGTTTAGTTTCTTGACTAACCATATGTTCTTGTGTGCTGTCTGTAAGCTCTTTTTATCTGCTGTTTTTTCTTATTAGGTGTTCATTCTAACAGGTATTGCTATACAGTGAAATCTCATCATAGTGTTCTGGGCTCTTTGTATCACTGGTCACTTTGCCCTAACCCTAGATGTATGCACTGAATAACCACATTGTTCACTTATAATGTCCTTGGCTTTTCTATAGCCTTATCCCTGTGATATTACTTGTGGACACAGTGGGCTGGATTGAAGACAGTGAAGTTAAAAGTGGTGATGTATGCAGCTATGTAACTGTGAGAAGAAATGTATTGATTCCACATACTTCCTTTTCTAACCTGCTGTAAGGTGTTTCATCATGTAGGACATCATGGAGATCTTATATTTGTTACTTAACATACATTCAAAGGTCTGACTTCTCTTCCTTGCTGGCTTCCTGAATGGCAAAAGCTGTTGTTAACATGTCTTGTGTGTCAGAGATCAGGCTGCTCATGATAGCTTATGAAGCTTTGAACATATATAGTAATAGAGAGGAATAGCAAACTGTTATATTAATGTAGCTGAAGCACAAAAAGTGAAACTATTGACCTTGCCAGCTCTGCATTTGGGGCAAATGTTACTGCAGTGAACAGAATCACTTTAACTGGTGTTAAACAGAAGTTGTTTTGAATTTTGGTTTGCATGTTTTGCTCTGGTATAGATAAATGTGAATGCCTCGGAAGTGTTGGGCAAATTGCTAAAGATAGTTGCAATTTTGCAAACATCAAGATTGGTTTTTTTGTAAAAACTTCACTTTTAGACAGAGGCCAGTAATGAAATATGAGCAAAAATTATTTCCATGTGTTCCTTAAGTCACTGAAAAAGACTCTTACTCGACTTCCTTCTCTGAAACAATGCTCTTTTAAATCAACAACCAAACAAAAACCCTTTACTATTGCTCTTGCCTGGCATGCAATTGGTATTTCCCAAATGGAACCAGCAGGTATCCAGTAGGTCATTCAGCACAGCTCTTGACCTCCCTCAGACAAAAGATAATATGACTTATAGTGGCTGGTTCCTGGAGTATATAAAAGACACTGCAAAAATGTACAGCAAGAGATATTAATAAAATTGTGTTGAGAGGTATGGGTGAGCTACAGGGAGAAGTGAAGTACTTAGCTGCTTTCCATTCTTTTCACCCAAATTCAGCATCAAAATCAGTCTTGCAGGGCAGTGTCTGGGAAGGTACAGCTTCCAGGCTCAGTGATGTTATGTGCCTGCCCAAGGAGGCACATCCTATTTCGTGGAAGCAACTCCTGCTCCATAGTTGCTTTAGATGGCCTCTTCACTGTGTGCAGCCTTACATTTGCTCAAGCAGCTGCTGCTCAGCAGGGGATGAAGAAGTTGGGGGCAGAGACACCACACTTGGCCAGCCAGATGTGGGTTTGTGTGTCTTGCACTGCTTAGGGCAGCCCAGAAAAACTGTCCCTGCTTCTTCCACAAGGGAATGCCTGTGCACTTGAGCCCTGTGCTGTTTCCCAGTCCCATGCCAAGTCTCTTGGAGCAGTCTCCACTCGCCCTGCTGGCACACGGCCTCCTCAGGGTGCCGCAGCGCAGGGAGCGTTCTGGGGAAGCCCGTGCCATGGCCATTAGTGCTGCGCCGGCAGCAGCCTCTGTGGATAACGAGAAGCCCTTCTGCCTCACTGCTATTAAACTGCTGCCTTTTCACGAGAGGAATCCTGAATTCTTCCTCAAACCTAAACAAAAAAGTCAGCCTTTTATTCGTTTCATCATTATCTAGGGCTGCCACATTCAAATGATTCTCCAGCAGTCCCTTCATTTCCGAGTGCACACGTCGAGAAGGGATTGGAAGCCTTTTGATTAAGAATAAGAGGTGATGACACTACAACCAGTGCAGGGTTGTCATCATTACCATGTACCTGCACTTCCACAGAGCTCTCGCTCTGGGTTGCCTCTGATATAAAGCTGCTGTACTCTGTGCCCTAATTGAATGGAACTATTTTATAAACACGCATTCCCTGAATCCCAGAAAAGATCCTTTTAGAGGGGAAGATATGGGGAGGGTGGTGGGGAGGTGAGGAGCTAGATGGGCTCAGTTCCTGGCAGACCAATTTTGTATGTGAGAGAGATTTCTTTGTTCCCTGCAAAACCGCTTGTCGTCTATGAGCAGATATCGTGGGGTTTTATTCCCCTACAAGTCAAATGAATGATCTGACCACCCACTTTTAATCCTGTGATTTTCTGCTTTTGGCCTGGATTACAAGTCACCTATGGCCACCTTTAGAGTGTAGCAGGCTGTAAGTTTACACAAGGCACCTAAGGGAAAACATCCTTTCCTCCCTGCCCCTGTTTGTTAACTGTTCATGTTTGATAATTTAACTGTCTGACTTGGTCACAGTAATGACCTCTTGGAAGCAACACAGGGAAGAAACCTGCTGTCTACCCACCAGGATGCTCTCATCTGTCTCAGGAGATTGTATTCATGTGCACATCCTAAACCCACACCACTGACCGTGGGAGAGACACTCTGCAGATGACTCGCTAAGCAGAGTCCTTTTTTTCAAGTGCTCTGTGCTCACATTCTGGAATCTCCACTGGTGATTTACTGCTTTCCAGGTTAACTTTTAAGTGCTGATTTTGACCCATATTCCTGTCCTGGCTATTTCTCTGTTCCCATGCGACACAACTGCTGCTGTAGCAAGTAAAGTGCTGTTCCTGAGCCTTGAATGATGCAGGATCTATGCTGGGCCAGTGCCTTCTTGGAAACTGGTCCCCCAGTTGAAGTTCAATAGTTAAACTAATCCTCTGCTATCTGTATGTTTAAAGGTGATAGGCTTTTATTGTTAAACAAGCTTTCCCTGGAGCCTACATTTTAGTGAGAATACTCTAAAACTGCTGTATGAAATTATATTAACAGAAAACAAAATTACAGCCAATTCCTGGTACTATTTCAATAGCTGTGTATGAAATTTACTGCATAAGGGATGTTGAGTTAAAAGTGGTCAGAGGAGTTACTTTTATCTTGGCTTACATATAGCATTACATTTACACCTGAACACAGGGTGAATTATCATCCAGAGGAGTTGAGAAGGAATCTCTTTTCTCCAGGAATGGCAATTATATTTGATTAGGTACATGGGAGCTTTTTCCTCTCCTGGCCAAGGAGCTGAGGGCAGTGCTTTGAAGACACCCAGCCTCATGATCAAGGTGTAAAGCATAATGACAAATGTGAAGTTCCTGCAGGGTCAGAGTCTGCTACAATAGTTCAGGGGAGAGGGCATCGGACTGGGACTTAAGAGGCTTGACTTGACTGCCCTGTTCTTCCACTGGGCTGCAGGACAAATCACTTCCTTTCTGTGCCACAGTTTCCTTATCTGTGAAATGGTGGTAATGAGCCTTTCTTCTTCATTTCTCTTTGTAATCGCTCCAAGAGCTGCAGGTAAAACATGCTATACAAGCACTTGGTATTACTGTGTTTGATTTGTAGGATTTTTCTCTGATATCCTAACGCAAGGAGTTGTTTCAGATTTGCACACATGAGCTCAAGGACTGTGATGTTTGTCATCCTGCTGTTAACAGCTCTTCCCTGAAATCATTTGGATGTAAAAGCAGTACTCTGGGTTTGTTTTTGTTAGGATATCTGCAGCCTGCAATCTTAGTGCAACAGGATTTGTTAGTCAAGCATAGCCCTCAAACAAAAGCACCCAGAGGATGTGCCTTTTCAGATGCTTTCCTTCGCACAACGAACCCCATGGTTCTTTTACCTCTGGTCTCTGCTGGTCCCCTGTTGAGAGGCCTCCATGCCTGTGGTCATCAACAGTTTGCCAACATGAGGAGGAGAAGGGGGAGGAAAAAAATCCCCTTGACATGTGTAGTAACCTAAGCCTCATTCCAAATGTGTTTGCTTAAGCATTGCTAAGGTTTCCCTCCTTCCCATCCCCATCACTTCTCCCCTCAACATGCCTTTGTTTTAAGGAGGAGGCTGGTGGAGAGGTAGGGGGTTTCTGTGGTGCTGCCTGCTGTGATCTGGGCACTCTGTTTGACAACGTGTGCAGAGTCCTGGCCACCGTCTCCTCTTGCTAATGAAATACATTGGGATACAGAGTCCTAATTGTGAGGTGATACCCCACTGAGTGTCAGAGCAGGCGGGGTGTGCATGATGCTCTTTGGTGTGGGTCATTGGAAGTGATAGATGCAGGAGGACGGTAGATTAGTTCCTGCTGAAACCTGAGAAGCTGCCTGTGTTGGTGAATGTCACCCAGTGCTCGGCAAATGCATTCAGACAAAATCACTGAAATCTTGGGTTTCAGGCCTAAGTGACCACTACAGGCACTAGTAGTTCCTGCCTGTGGAATAAACATTTGCTGAACACATCTTGGCATAATAACACTTTGTGCAGCAGGCGATCACTCACCACCCTCTGCCTCTCGCTGTTGTGACAATCCGAACGTTATGCAGACCACAACTATGTCAATAACTCCTAGGACTGTTTTACTGATAGGTTGCTTAACTTCACTTCCCCTGACCAGAAGTCAGGGTACAATATTTCCTGGTTGAATGTATTTGAGTTTACTGTGCTGGTTTTCCCCTGTCTGTTACCTGGAACTAAAGAGCTGGACTCTAATAGGAAATGCAGGATGTGCAGCCTTCCCACTACTGTAATACACAGATAGTGTTTGGTGTTATCAGTGACTTGAAATATGAAATAATTTGTCCAAGGCCATATGTTTCCTCTCCTCCTCCGCCTCTCCAGCTCATCTGCTGAACACCATTAGCATTTTGGGATAGGAGCTGTACAATGTTGACAGCTGGGATAAAGTTATCCCACAGTGCTGAGGGATGAAAGATCTCACTCTAATACAATGAGTTTTTTAGTGGTAAATAGATTTTCAGGAGGTCCAATGGGTGTACCTTTTCCTGACAGAAAACTTCACTTGCAAAGTGAGGGCTAGAGCCAAGTGTCTCGACTCCTAACCCAGTATGGCATCTACAGTTGGAGCTCCAGGATGCTACTACGCTTTTATGCAAGGGGACTGCTCAGAGTAAGGGGTCTGCTTTGTGAAAATGAAACTGTAACTGTAAAACACTCATAACAAAGCGTGGACAATGGAAAATAACATGGCTTCAAGATTATAAAGGTCAGGGAGAAGGGCTTCTCTTGCATTTCATCAGGCCTTCTGCAGTATTTAACTCTGGAGTCAAATTTCTTCTCCTGTTTCCAAAATTTATAGAGCCAACCATGAAATTAGGGACGTGTCAACTGGAAATAAGGAAGCATTTGACTTTGACACTAAAATTAATTAAACTGTTATTACATCGATCTCTGCAGCATCTGTTCCATTTGTATGCAGAAATGCTAGTGTGCGCTACGGGGCCATTTCATACTGGTGGAATTGGATGCTATGATCAGCCATATGCTGATAAAATTATTCTTTTGTCAGCATGTCTGCCTGGAATTGCTTCAGGAGCTGGAAACATTCAAAGCAACAATACTCAGTGCTGAGTGCTTAAGATTGCTGATGTGAAAGGGACTTTTGGTCTAGTTCCATATAACACATGCACTTCATACCTCACATACAGGTTGGCAAGCCTGTTCCTGTGCAAGCAGCTAAAAATGGGCTTTTAGAGCACTTGAGTTTTGAGACCAAACATTGTTGACTGAATGGGCTATCACTTGTTTGCAAAGCTCCATCCAATTCTAGTTAAATCTGGTTCTGTTGCCCCTTTGGGGTAGATTGGGTCATACTCCAGAGCAGTTAGTGTAGAAGGAAGTTGATATAAAAAACCCTGAGTGTGTCAGGTGGAAGGTATCAGTAATTAGGTTTATTTGTTTGATGGTCCTTTGTGACCTGTTTTGTTTGGGCTGCTTATACAGAGATCATTCTCAGGCACCAGAACCCATCAGAATATAAAAGATTGATGAGGCAAACAGAGCTGCATTCACAATTTGCCTTCTTCTATGCTTTGCATCCAGAACTTGCAATGAGTTCCTATTTCATTGTGCACAAAGACTATAAGATTTGTCAGATGCTGGGAGGGAAACTGGAAAGAAGAAAAATGAACCAGCCATTGCAGTGATTTGTAAAGTAATGATAGAGTCCCAAGGTCATCTGCATTCCTCCCAGTGTGGTCAGCACTGCATGTGGAGCCTTGTAAGGATTTAAAAAGAAAAAAAAAGGATGTGAGCCAAATCAATCCATGGGTCAAGACACCCTGATGATGAGCAGAGCCTCATCTGATTGTCTGGGTACCATCCATATCAGTAATTACTCCTTGAATATGCACCTGAAACACAGCCGTTACAAGCTTTTTTAAGAAAAGTGTCCATTTAAAAATGGGTACTGTGCTGGAGAATTTTCTTTCCTAGCTTCTGTTTACAGTTGAAAGCAATTCTCTTCAAGATTCAAAAAGGATGTAATTATTTGCTTTTACAATTAAAACCACAAAAGCAGCAAGCTATTGTTGCATGCTCCTTGAAAACATGCTATCACTTTTGATGACTGTGATATTATTAATCAGTTAATTATCATCAATGGTTTAAAATAAAAATGCCCAAGTAAACACAAAAGCCTTCTCTTTAAGAAATTCATCTGAACACTTCTGGGTTTGCATGTGTGTTGTTGAGCACTTGTTGGGGCTGTGCTGTGCCCCTGTGCACAACCTGCAGCTCAAAGTGTGCGAGCCCCCAAAAGGTTGGTGCTTTGTAACAACTCCATCAGATGTCACCACAAGGTATTTGTCTGTCAGCAGTGACTAGCTAAGTGATTAGCTGACACAGCTCCTCACTGTATGGGTCACTGGCAAAACAGAGAGGTTCAAAAATTCAGGACATTTGTTCCAACTCCTTCTGCGTGTCTTGCCTGCTCCGTTCAGCTATCAGCTCAGTTGTCTTGTGCAGGCAGAATAACACATACTGGCACTTAAAACAAGCTGTTTAAAAGTAGCCAGTCAGCCCGTGGTGGGGAAAACACTGAATTTTGTTTGGAGGGGAATTTTTTTGGCCTTCCTAGGGCTTTTTGCTGTGTCTGGTGGACTGGAATGGAGAGCCAGCTCTATCTTCCACGCTGAGGACTCTGTGAGCCCACATTTGCACCAGTGCTACCTGATAACTATGTTGTTTCCTGACTCTGGCCTCAATACTGTGTCCTGTTTTCCCAGTGGTAGGGAAACCCCCATCAGCCCTGGAAGCTGATTTTAAGAGACAGGTATAGATAGCTTTTTTGTCTCCAGAAGTGCAGCTATCTGAATCCACAATGAAATGGGAAATTTGTTTTCATCAAATTGCATTTCAGACTTGTCCCTCCCACCTCCTTTACTCAAGCAGGATCTGTGAGAACTACAACAAAGGGATATTTTGGTGGCTTAAAAAAAAAATAGTGGTAATGTTGAAGCCCTGTAGATAAGGAGTGCAAATGTGCTACGATTGCAAGCTATAACAAGCCATAAAAACTAATGCCAAAAACAGTAATAAAAAATGCCAAATACCTATAGTGGAAATGATGGCTTAAGAAATGGACAGTCCTTTCTTTTTACAGCACAAGGAAAAAGCTGATCTGCTTTGCTTAATTAAAGTTGTATTTGGCACACAGGAGGATTTAAAGTTGCTTTCCATTTAACATTTAATTTCCTTGAGAATTACCCCAGTGATATGCTACATCCAGTTTCTTAAGGCCTGTTTTCTTGCATTGCCTCCCCTCCACTCAGTGCATGCAATTCTCCCTTGAAGTGGTAATAGCTGGTGATGAAAGCTAAGGGATGGGCCCAAGGTGATCCTGCTGGCCAAAAAAGTTGCACAGATGGAGGAAAGTAAAGAGCAGTTTTCATGAAATATAAAAGAGGCAAGTGTGATTGAAAGTCGGGGGATATATTTAGATAGAACAGGATCATGTCCTGTGTCTTGTTTCCATGGTGCCAAAGTCTTAGCTAAATCCTCATATCATAAAAATAAAACTATACAGAAATGTACTGTTTTAATGTGTCAGAGGAGCAGTAGGATTTGAAGATCTTGTCAACAGACAAAACAGACAAGCATTATTCTTTTGTAGGATGAGCACACAAAAGATACTACTCAGTTGACCGCAAATACAAATGTTGAGAGAAACAAGCGAAAGAATGCTTTGTGCCATGTGTGTAAAGGACTTTCTGTCACTTACACTGGACTTAAAGGCCCATGTTCTCCTCATATTAAGGGTTTAACTTCAGGCTGTGAGAGTAAAGTTATTCAGATCCTGAAAGCAAAATGTTCTTCTGTGTTGGTTGTCTGAAAGCCATGCAGCATCCCACTGAGAAGCATGGCAGAGGAGAATACATCTACCGTTCCTCTGCACAGACCCCTGGTCCTCAATTTACTGCCCTTAGCAAAACTCAGTGGCTGAATTTCAATGTTCCCCTCTTTTCCCCTCCCTCCCCCCCAAAAAAAAAGCGCAAACCATGAAATGCATGAATACTTTCTTCTTCTTTTTTTAAACCTGAAGAAGAGGAGAAAATTCATCAGAGGACACATTGCTATTTACTTCCATGTGTGTGTGAGCATGGTTGAAAGCAAAGATGGCCTTATTTTGATGAAGCTCATGTGTGCTCCACTGCAATATTTTAGCAGTCCTGTCTTCAAGACTGCTGTGACTCCTTGAAATTACACAAGTCTATGGGTGCCAGCAACTTTGCAATAACAAGCTGTGGCTTTGCACTTGGGCTAATCACTGCTGAAGTCAAAGGGAGCTGGATTATTTCCTGCCAGAAAGTGCTTGAGCTGCAGCAGAATGAATTCTGTGTGCAAAACCATTTGCGTGAGTTTTACTGTTTTCCATCCTGAATCCTGAAATTGAGACAGAGCAGAAATTAAGCAATTTGCCAGAGGCTGAAGAGAGGCACAGACTACAAGGAGAAAGAGGTGGGGCTGGTGACTCCCAAGACACATACATCAATTGGCAGATTATGCTGTCCTACCAGCATGCATTGCAAGGAAAATTAACTACCTAAATTAGATGATTTTGAAAGGACTTTTTTTAGCATCTCCCTCAGCTGTTTTTTTGTTTTTGTTTTTGTTTTTTTTTTGGTAGAGGAAAATATGGGAAGTTGGCCAAAACTGTGTTCCTATAATGGCCAAATGTCATTCAAGCACAATTACAAACGAGAGCAGGATTTGGCCCTCTGTTTGCCCTGTGCTCTTCTCTCTGCTCTATACTAATGGTGGATCAGGTGTTACCCATCACTGCTCAGAAAACAGGAGAAACATATTCACATGAGAAGTTCTAAAACTCATTGAATTCACTCAATTAAGAAGAGAGAGAGGAGAGAGCCTTGTGCCTACACTCTTGCTGAATTCTTGCAAGAAAAAGTCCAGCTTCAAGTATATTTAAATTTTTACTGCCAAGTTAAACCCTTGCACAAAAAAAAATCTTACAATGGAAATGCTGACAGGTCCTTAACTATAGTAGCAGTAGCAGTCTCTGCTATAATAAAGATGTTGCATGTTATCAATAATCCTCTTTTTGCCTGAATCCCTGTCTTTCTAAAGAGAAAGGGCTTACTGACTGGGCAAATCTATTTATAAATTTTGTCTTGGCACAAGAGGAACGTATTGACAATGCAGTGGAGATCTGGGGAGGCAGCTGGCCTGACTGCATGCAAGCAGCAAGCTGAGTGTCAAAGCAGGGCACTTAAATTTTCCTCTCATTCCTCTAAAAGAGGGACTGGGAGGAATTAGGAAAGAAAAAAAAAGCTTTCCTTTGAACGAGGCAGGGTCAGAGGAGGTACAAAAGATTGAGCAAACTGTCACCCTTGGCTCAGTGAAGAGATTTGAAGGGCTTTCACAAGCTACTCACCAGTGGATGGAGTCATCTGAACTGGGAACCAGGGTGTGTGTGTATTTATACTGTGCAGGGCCACGTGTGCCACGGCAGCCCTGGCTGATAAGGATAGCTCTTACTGGGGCCTGATGATACTTTGCTTTGAATAAAATGATGGAGAGCTAAAGCTGCAAGGGAAAGAGATAAGATCTCAAGGAGAACGCTTTTTTTCACTTCTCTGTGTCATTTTAGAAGGATGTTTTTCTTTGGATATGCTATGGTGGATTTTACATCTGTTCACTTTTAAGCAAAGTCTCGAAGAGAAAGATGATGGATTTATTTAATCAATAGCATAAACTGCCAAAAAAAGTTGAAGCCCTGTCATTTACCCTCTTTTCACATTAGTGATATTCTACTAAAATCAGATTTTTTTCATTCAAATGGTAGAAATAGAGATGGAAGTTCTCCTTAATGTTCCTGTGCACCTGCAACCAAGCAATACCAAATAATTGTCCTATTTCCCCAAAAAGACTAGGCCCATTCCAGTGTGATAGAGAATAAAGCCACCTCGATATTTACTAAGTGACTGTGTTCCTGTGAGAATCAAGGCTTTGTGAATTTATTCTTCCTCCTTTCTGCAGTTATGAATGGTTTTGAAAATCCCCACTCTGAATGTATATGGCTGTCTTCTATTACATGGATGTCAAATTTTCCTCTTATACCCAAAGGCTAAAGTTTACTCAAAGCAGAACAGCAAGGATCACATTGCTCTCATCAAAATAGCTTACAACATGCAACCAATAAGTAGGTCACTTATCTGAATGGGATACTGTATAAGTAGCATGTTTGCCACAAGAGACTTATAAGCGAGTCCCCTATGGTGCACATATAATAGTCTGTCGGTCTGATTCAATTCCCACAGATGTTTAAACTAGACCTTGGTTTAAATGGAGATGGATCAAGGGGTATGCATCACGTATGAACTATGGGTATGTCTTTTTCCACAAGGGCTTACTGAAGTCACTGGCGATGTCACAAAAGGCCAAAATTGATTGTATAGCTTCTTTTTCAATCTTCACAAACTACTTGAATGATCCAGACATATTCCTGGAGAAAATACAGGGGAGGAGGATAATGCATGTGGCAGCCTTAGCTTGGGACATCGATGAACTGTTCAAATCTTGAAGGTGACCTGACTCTGACCCTTTTAGCGACTAAAGCATTTCTTTTACATTTCTGTCTTCATTCTCAGCTGGCTTTGTAAGAATGACTCAAAGATATGGGGAAAATGGTAAAGACAAAATTCCCAACTAAAGCAAAGGAATCCTGAAAATCTTGCTGTAGAAGCTGTAATTTGGGCAATTGTCTTCTAACTGCTTTTGCTAATGGAGCACATTACATCCAACACCTCTCTCTTGGGAAGGGAGTCATAATTCCAGGCCTTGAGCTGCTGAGCTTCTCTTCCAGCACTGTGTGTTTTGGCAGTACTACAGAAAATCTCCCTCCCTCTGCACAGAAATTCCATCTAGGGAAGAACATGACCCAGTGTGTTTAAGTTTAAATTTTGACATGGCTTATGTGAAAGATAACCTTTGACTGCAAGGACCCAGGAAAGCACTCACTGCAGGAGTCATCCAGCTGAAATCTCAGTGACGAGTTTACTTTCCTCCGAGTTTTGAAGACTGTGACTACAATTAAGAGGTGCCTCTGATGGATTCCACCAACACCTCTTCTCCGAAAGGACAGAAGTCAGACTTGTGTGGCTAGTGGGAGATCAACTGTGAAAGCCAAGACTCCAACTGTACTGTGCTGGAAAACCATAAAAAAGGGATCAGCATCATCATTAATTTAAAACTATTCACAATGCTGATAACATGACACAGAGAAAGAATTAGCACTGAGAAAGGACTTCTTCAAGGACAAGTTAGTTCTTCTGCAGTTCTCATTACAGGAATTGCCTTGCTCTGGAGAACTATTATTTGACAGTAAAGTACAACATGTTTAATTGATTTAAAAAACCACACCACCAAAAAAACCAGCCCCCTTTGTATAATTGCATATGTTCAAAGTCTGATTGGTCAATCTGAGGTAGAAGAGTTGAGCACTGAACAGAACTGAACAAAAGCAGACTGCCTGGCTGTACACTCTCCAAATTACCTGTTGTTTTTTAAGGGAGAGGAGATGCCCCTCGTTATGGTATCCAGGATTATCTGATTTCAGCAAACATAAAAAGGAAGAAAAATGATGTGCCTTACTAGATGCTCTATATATACCTTCCTGACTCTGTCCTCAATCCTCCCCTTGATGTTGCTCTTCCTACAGGCAGCACAAGTTTTATACAGGTCTACCTTCTCTTCTTGGTCTTTGCACAGGTGCTGGAAAAGGTCCTTTCAGTGCTGAAAAATACACTTAACCCAACTGTTCTGGTTAGGGTGTAAAATTAATTGTGATTGTCTCTCTTGCCTAGACTAAAATACTTCAAGGAGCATCCTTTCAATCTGTGTACAGGAACCCTGGGTGCCTCATCACAAATACTGCATATGTGGTGTGTCACAGGGCAGGAACAGGTGATCAGGACCCTCATTAGATGGCAGATCTCCACATTAAAATGAACATTAGCAATTTCAGCCTCAAAACCACTTTTTCTGAAAACAGTTAAAAGTCACTGAGAACAATGAAGTATTAACAACTGGCAGCTTTGCGAAGGTAAAAGCATTTTCCAAGGGGCATCTTGGGGTGCTACAGCCTTGCCTTATGCAGTTTCCTATCTCTCACTTCCTTCCTCATTAGGTTGGCATTGGGATAAAAGAGCAGAATGGGTCATGAGGTCCTGTTCCAAGTAATTAGAGAGTTGCTTCTTTTGTCTAAGTGTACCTTGTTAAAGTATATCAGTGTCAGCCAGGTTAATTGGAACTTTAATACATAATTGATGCTAATTTATGGCCCTTTTTGTTCCAGGATGCTGATGCAGACCCCAAAGTCAGGATACAGTTTTCTTGTTATTAATTATATACTGAAAACCAATATCTCATTGGGAGGAGACCCACCACTTATTACAATTCCATAGATTTTCTGCACCTAAACTCCTTGGTTCACTATTGTTTTTTGTTTTTGTGTTTTTTTTTTTAAAAGCACCTACTTAGCCTTAACATAAAATAAAGGTAAATGTTTATTTTTGTTTTCACCATTCAACCTATTCAATGGAAATGTCCCTCAAGTGTGCTACTGTAAGGAGGGCAGGACTCCAACTCCATAGCTGACACTGCTGTTCCCACAAAATGCTTTTCCTCCTCAAATTGGCAAAACATCCATGAAGAGAGACGTAAATGCTATTTCTGTATTTTAATTAATTTTAAGAGTGAAGTCAGGGCTGTGCATTGGTAGATGCTACTGAGAGAGGAAACACCTAGAAAAGACAAATGAGAGCTGAGTACTCTGCTCCTTTGCAGCACGTTGTTTTCCCTGTCTGAGGTTTGGACTGCCTAGGGGATGGGGGCAGCAGCTTTCCCTGAACAGCAGTATTCAGTGTGGTTGGAGAACTGAGATTTTCATGGTGATATTTTATCTGAGGCACCTGGGAGTCTGAACCTTTTTCCCTCATCACGCAGTGACCAGGAAGTATAGCAGAGGTGTGGGTCAGTCTGCAGATCCCATGTAAGATATGGAGCTGCTAAAGAAAATCAGGGAGGTGTAGGATGGCCAGTTCATTCATTTTACTCATAGTTTGCACACCTCTGATTCAAGCATAAGGAATACTTTTCCTTTTTGTCAGTTTAGCTGAGATTTTAGATTTTCTCTTAAGAGGGTTCTTCTAGCACCTAAGAACAGCAGTGATTGCACAGATAATATGGTGTTATCAGATATCTCTGCTTGGACATATCCACAAATAATACCATTTCTGGGGTTAATGATGCTAACCTGTTGCAAGTTCACCTGCTCCTGTAATTGCCAGACATTTGAACTGGTTAGATCTGATACAAGTACAACTGGTTCTTCCTTTAATTTGTTCCGCGGTTCATTTTGTTCTCTGGAAACCAGATGTGGCATAACATGATAACATACCTGTAGTGGGTTATGCTGGAACATGACACAATGTGTGTTAAGTTTCTTTTGAACCTTTCTGAGATCAGGTATCAGTCAAAAGGAGGTCATTTTAATTATCAATTATTAATTAATTAGATGTTTGTTGGACAAATGAATCCAAAGATTATGTAGCACTCTCAATCAGTACCCGTAGCCTAGAAGAAAAATTAAGATTCTTTTAAACTGAACGAATGGAAAGATCGGTTCTCAAAATGTCAGTTACTCACGTGACATTTGTGTAGCATTTCAGAAGGTTGAAAATGATGAGATGAAGTAGTATCTCAGTACAACCTCATGAACAGTGGCAAATAATTAAGAATCACTCTGCATTTTAGAAACTACCTCTCAATTTAAATACATTCCTACCTCATTTTGGTTTTTTGATATCCAAATTGGACTATTTTTATTCCTGTTGCTATTTAGGGATTTGAGTGCTGTGTGAAGCTGGCCTGTGCCAGCAGTACTTGCCCAGTTATCCCACGGGGATTCTCCTGCCAGTGCTGCCGGCCAGTTTGGCTGGGGACCTGTGGGATAAAGTGATCCTGATCAAATTGAAGGCAGCACTGATCACAGAAGGCAAGATGCAGACATTAGAATGGGGATGTTTTGGGAGCAGAAAAATCCTTTTGGTCAGATCTGCTGTATTTGATGATGCCTTTTGTTCCACACCTCTGTATGTGTTGGGGCCCTGAGGGCGCTGGTGCACCTCGCTGTGACCCCATTTCAGCCCAGTTTTGTGTACTCAGCTCAAGAACTTATGTGCCCAATATTGTACACAACCTAAAGCACGGCCAAACTTTGACACGAGCAGTGCCTTTGATTGGACAGCCTTTTGGAGACCAGTTTACCCAGGGAGGAGCTAAGGGGATATTAGGACTTTGCCTCCTTCAGCACTTCAGCTGATGCAGCATTTGATTTTGCAGCAGGTGAAATGTCCACATTAGACAAAGGTTTACCACTCACAGTGAGAGAGAGCATGAGGAAAGTCTGGAGGCCAGTCCATGGGTCCCATCAGGAACAGAGAAATACAGAGGTTCCAGTGAGCTGCAAAGAGATGAGGAGTTTGAGCCCTTCAGTAACAAAACTGCATTTGTGAGTGCTCACTCAACAGAATTGTCTTGGCAACTGTGGCAGAGAGGAAAGAGAAACTGGCAAGTTGATTAGGCTCATTGTTGCCTGGATGGTTCCATGGGCCAGTGTTTAACACACCAATCTCCATGCGTCTATAATCACTCAGAATTGCACTTGATGCTCTTTGGGTGCCAGGCTGTACAAGGTAAACCCCTCCACAGAGTTTTGGGAGCTGGAATGGTTCTGATAACTGGCATGATGTTGCACCATACCTTTCTGTGTAGTATTTCGAATACAGCACAGACCGGGTGGTCTTGGCAAATTAAAACTGAGGTTCAGTATTTGGGGTTTTTGATTTAAGGACTAATATGAGTATTTCGCAGCATGCTTTCCAAGGATGGTGAGACTGAGACAAACTGAATCAATCTTGGGGCTGTAAGGATTGCATGAAAATCTCCCTTGGCTTTTTCTCTCCTTATTTTTTCCTGTCCGAGGATTTCACAATAGAGGACTGAGTGGAATCGATTAACCTCACAGAAACTCTAGCAAGACTTAATATTCTCAAAGGAAGGTCACCAGGTTTCAGTTTGTGCCAGCACTCACTGTCCCGAGGTATTGAAGGCTGGGGAGCTGGAAGTGAACCTTGGTCTCTAGCAAAAGAACTAGAGAAATGTGCCAAGTGATTTGAATAGAAATTGATGTGGCAGTAATTTTTTTTTTTTTTTTTTTTTTTTGGAAGTTGCTCCTGTTTTCAGGGCTGTGCTCACCTCAGAAAAGAGGCTGGGGAATAAGGGAATAATGCTTCACATGCCTGATTGTCACTGCTTTGGTGGCACAAAATAAACAGAATGGGGAAGGCAGCAAGTGCATTAGGGCAGGGGGAAATAAAGAGGCATTTCTAACCTCTCGCAGCGATAGGCAGCAGGGCATATAATGAGCTCTGCTGCACTTGTGTGAACTAAGGGGGTTTGTTCTTTCCCACCTCCCTCCTGGTGGCACATCTACTCATGCCCTGTGGAGAGCAGTCAGCCAGGGTTAGCAGCAGATAACTGTCTTATTACGTGCAGTGCCTGATTTTAGGTTTCTTTTATCGGGATTTAATTGGAGGATTTTATTCTTCCTAATGGGTGGCTGAATAACCTATAGGCCACCAACTTGGGTGGAGTTGGCTGGGGTTTTTCCAAAGTTGGGCTAGAAATTGTCCCTTATCTTCATTGTAGCTGCAGCAGGGTTGCTTAGGTGAGGAGCCAGAGCTCCTATATAGCCCTTAAGAAAAACAAACCCCCTTTTTTCCTGTAAATGCCTGCCATAATTATAAGCAAGTGAATCATGACTTGTCTGGAATACCAACAGCTTTGCATCTATACAAGCACAGGCTTGGTATGACAGACGGGCTGGTGGTGGGAATTTCCTTCCTCTCAAACATTTCTCAACTCTTTCTGAGACTGCCTGCTTATCCCTGCTGCTTTCTGCACCATATGTACTGCTTTGCATTAACTGAATAATGGTAATATTATTGACTCGTGACTCTCTTTAAGACAAAGAACATGCCATAAGTACTTGAAGGTCACCTGTTTCTAACCAGTTCCACAAAGAAGTCCACAGATTTTTATTTTTTATAGGAAGAGAATGTAGAAAACAAGGTATTTCACTTATTAATAAACAGTTGACTCCAGCAGTGACTGAACAAAACTGGCTAATCAGAGCTCCCTGAGGAGGGCCAGCAAAATTGGGAAGGGTATCACTGCTCATACCAGGAGAGTAGCTGCTTCTATAGCTCCATCACCTGCTGGAAACACTTAAACAAAATGAGAAATACCCTCCTGCCTAGTCCCCAGCCCTGGGAGTAGACCTTCCCAACCATCACTCCACTTCTGGAAGTCCTTACATGTTTTGATTTTTTTCCTCAGGGACACTTGAATTACAAGGCTGTGCTTGCCACGCAGCAGATGCCGTTCCCTGGGGAGTTAAGCTGCTTGGTTTTTAAATCACACTGCTGTTGCAAACCAATTGGGTTGGGTTGGTTGGTTGGTTGGTTTTGGAGGTTTTTTGTTTGTTTGCGCTTTTTTTGGGGTTTTTTTTGTTTGTTTTTTTTTTTTTTTTTTTGTGGTGATGTTTTGTTGGCCACAAGAGTCCAGGAGTGTTTCTGCTGAACTACTCTGCTTACCTGTTGCAATGTATTGGCACTAAGAGGCACTGATTGCACTGACAATGCCACAGGCATCAAGACTGCTTTGTGCTTTTCTGTGAAAGGGTAATGTGTGACTCTGAAATATTCCAGTGTTATATATCACCCGTTCAAAACTGTTCACACTATCAGTAGAGATGTACTTTATTTCAGATGTGTCTCTGTTGTGTCACTGTATGTGATGGATGCATAGCTGTGTTTTTAAAATCTTAGCCTTCAGAAAGACATGAGTAGGACTGGGAGTTTATTGAGTCTCTATTGACAAGCTTAGGCTGCAAGTACTTTTTGTATCTATAGCAGTGTTCAGCTCTAAAATACAATACATCTTGAAGATACCCAGTGAAAGGCTGTATAAGCCTCATGCTTACTCCAGGTGTGCCCAGTTCCCCAAAGAGTTTGTAGCTGCTGTATTGCAAACCTAAAGTGACGGAGCAGATTTACATTTCTCAAACGTCCCTGTAAATGCCCCCAGTAATTCTCAGCACCCGGTTACCGCAGGAGGAAAGCGAACGGGCTCGGTGCCATCTGAAGCGGGAGGCAGAGCCGAGCTCTGAGCCTGGAGCTCCCTTTAGCGACCGCGGCGGGCAGTGCACGGCTGCGGCTCCCGGGGCTGCGCCGCTCCCCAGCACAGCTCCCGAACCCCTGGAACTGCTCACAGAAACCCCCTTTGTCGGCAGTGTTGACAGGAATCTCAACATGAAGTCTGAGTTCGGAATGGAGACAGATGCCAGCGCTCCCAACTCCCGCCTGGGAGCATCAGCCGGTCCTTCATTTACAACAGTCTGGACTCCTTTGGTGGCTGCAAGTCTGGACTTGAGCCCCCCAGCTGAGCTGGTTCTCCTGCTTGATTTGGAAAGCAAGTGCCTCTTTAGTGCTGCACTCTTAGAGCTGAGACTGCTGAGACTTGAAATGGCTTTTTCCTTCTTTGTTCAACTGGGTTACAAAAACAAATGTGCTGTTACTGTGTGGCTCCAGCCAAGGGCAATGGGAGACCTCAGGACCCAAGTATTTATCTGAGGAGATTTAAAAAGGCCAGATGGCCTCTTTTACTGATCAGAAGCAAAAGATGGGTGGAAGGGAAGGAATAGCCTTCTCTCTCCACTGGGTGTGACTTGCCCTGTCACTACAAGGACACACCATAGGACTCTCCCATCTTGAGTGCTGAGTGTACAACTTGCCTGCTTCACCTTCCCTCTCCCCACTTACGGAGGTGGCTGCACCTTGGGCATTTGGAGCACTATATGGTCTCTCTCTCTCTCTCTCTCCCCCTTCTTGACCCCACAGGCAGACTGTGCTGACTTCTCTGGAGAAGTAGGAGAGGATGTTGGAGAGTAAATGTCAACAATGAGTCTTTGGAACTCATGGTTATCAGAGGTGGTTATCTCTGGCCTGTGACCTTTGCTCACCTAAGCCCCTGCTTTGCCAGTGGATGCTACTCAAGCCTCTCCTGTGCACCATGGCTGTCGATGTGGTGAGGTGGAACAGTCAGCACGTTTGTACTCCAGCCTGTCCCCAGCAACTTGTGTACGTTGTCATTGAGTCCTTGAGTTGATGGTGTAGGATCCTTTTGTTATAACACTGCAGTGTATGGCATCATTGCTTTTCACTGAAATAATCTATAGCACTGATAATAAATATTCAGAGGGCATAGATAAGTGTCTCTTCCCTGAAAATATCTCTTGATAAGGCGAATGGAAGTCCAGTCTCCATATCCACTCAGTACAGACAAATGAAAACCAATAGTCTGAGTTGCTGGCACACTATACTGAGTTTGGACTGGTGGCCTGGATGCAAAATGTTTGATTTCAGTATCAATTGCTTTGGTTGCCTGGTCCCCAAAAGTTTTTCTTTGCCATCCTTCACAGTGATGTCATGGAAAAATACTGGTAACGTGTAGGGATATTAAAGTAAAAATGTGAATTTGAACCCACCATATTATAGGATTTGTTGTGTTTCAGAAAAAGATAAAGAATGAATGGCTTCCTTGGGTGTAGGAAGCCAGTGTGTGGCTTTGGAGGAGAATCTAAATTCCCTAAGTCCTAGGAGTGGTCAGGTCTTGTGTCAGAGTGCTCAGCTTTCAGTGCTCTTTGGGGAAGACAAATTGCATGTGGTAACACTTTCAAAAATGGACAGGAAATCAGCAGCAAGTCTAATTGGTCACTCTGAAGGACGGGGAGCTGGTAGGAGAGAGCGAGGGATAAGATCTCAACAATTTTGCAACTTCCCATAAACTTGTTCTGTTTAATTCTGCGGTTTTGAACATATGGTCCATCAACTTCTCACAAGCATTTAAATTACATTTCCTAGTGACACTGAGGAATAGTTATTAATGCAGGATGGTGGAAGGTGTGTTCACAAATCCGTTTATCAGATAATGGGATTAACACACATACCACCCGAGCACTGCTTTAAAAACTTACTTCTAAATCTACATATTCAGCGACTAGAGCAGCCACATTAGGGCACAACAAATGAAAGTGCTGGACAAGCGTTTTGAAGACCTTCTCTCACAGTTCTGATAATACAGCAGCGGCCCGAGAGGGAGGACAAGCTCTCTGTTACTGAGTGTGTTGGAGGATGTGAACTCCTCCACGACTGATAAAGCAAAACAAAGGCGGGGGAGATTGCAGCTGCCTTTGAAGCAGAAAAGAGCAGTGCCCAAACACTGAAGGACACTGTCCTGGCTGTACCAGCGTCTCCTTTTCTTCTGATTCCAGCAGGAGACAGAATGGGATAAGGCAGAGAAGGGGAAAGATTTTAAAGCAAATGCTTTAAAAATACCATCAGACCTAAACTTCAGAGCTGTGCCTGTGTCCTGTATAAGTCTGGCCATGCCACACCCTGTGTCTGTTTGCATGCACTGCTGTATTAAGACTTTTTGTGGTTTCATTTCTTATCCCACACACATTCTGTGGGGTTTTTCCCTACTTTCTCCTTTATTCTTCATAGTTAACTGCTTTTTTAGTACTTAAACTGTGGTTTGATATGTTCCTTTTCCTCTGCTGAAAAGTTTCATCTCTAGAAACAGATTTTGAGTTTAGAATCTGATCAACCACTGCATTTTTACTATTACAAGCATTTTATTTTCACTTTCATAAAAGTTAAGGAGACAGGTTCTCTATGCAAACAAGTGGAACAATGTTCTGTTTCTACAGGGACAAGTACCTTACTTAATGTGAACTTCTGTTTAGTGTTTGGCCTACCACAAAACTTATAAATATTATTTCCATAGGCACATACAGTTTAATTCAAACATTATAATTTTTCTCTGTTTAAAAAAATTCCTGGAAGGGAAAAAGACTATGGTGGGTTTTATTTCAGGAAAAGAATTGCAAGTTTCTCTTTACCTTTGCTGGTAGAGATATGAACAAAACTCAAGCTGATACTGCTGAACCTGTAAGTGTTGTAAATACAACCTGTGGCTTTGTAGCACCAGCCTTTGCAGTTCTCTCTCTTCTTATTTCATTCTTGTACAGCAGAGATGAAGGAGCAGTTTCAACGTGCAAAGAACATTCACCATTTGCAGAATAAGGTGGTTTCTAAGAGATGCTGGTCTCTGCATCTGTAGAACCCTGGCTTTGGCAGGAAAGCCCTGCTAAAAATTCCCTCCCCTATACAACCTGCTGTATCTTACTTTCCTGCTGCAGTTCCCGCCTCAACCTCGCGATGTTGGTGGTGCTGGTGGGGTGGGCAGAGGTGGAGGAGACTTGTCTTACCCTGACTTTGCAACTGCAGGCAACACTTCCAGCATACCCTAAGTCTAATGCTCTCACAGTGCATGTGTTAATGTTCACCTACTGAAGAACATGCACAAATTTAAAGATTAGGAATATCACAGCAAAGTATATTGTGAGATAGGATATGGAGTTTTATGGAGGAAAAGGATTAGTAGATATTGCAAAAAGCTGCTGTGGTAAAAGAAGTGCTGAGATTTTAATAACCTAAGGTATTAAGTTTTTATCTCCGTTTTTCTACAGCTCTGCATCACAGGTTTTTTGAGCCATAGGGAGGATTTACACACACACATCATCTATTAATGGAACCTGGAAGTCGAGCAGAAACTCCAGGAATCTTGAGACAAGTCAGGCTCAAACTTAGTGGTTCCTCTCATCATATAAGTCCAGGGTGCAGGCTGGGCCATGGCCCTGTTAGGGGTCACTGTTCTGTTTTGACTCCTGACCTTCAAATGTCAAGGTAGACTGGATCTGTGTGAGTCCAGTACAGACATTTCTTGCTTTGCAACAAACAGAACATAGAATCCATTTATTCTTCTTATTCATAGAATTGTTTACTATTCTTTGGCTACAAGGCCAAAACTGGAAAAAATCAGCTTGGCATCAGTATAGGATCCAGAAGAAAACATCTTTATAGCAAACACTGATCTTAGGTGTATGTGACTGTGTTTCCTTTCTGTAGGTCTTCATCTCAACCCTTAAAAGACATTCAGGCAATGACACTCCAGCACTACTGGAGTTACACCAAGCTGCTGCTGTCCACGGTCATGATGAGACTTCCCTTGCTGACTTGTCCTCGGGGAAAACTTGTAGGCAAAGTGAGAGAAATATATTCAAAAACTCTAGTTTCATGACCCAATGCTGAAGATAACTGTCTGACTTCAGAAGTAAAAGACATGTAGTAACTTTGTGAAGCTAAAATACAATATTCTACAGATTAATATTGTATTAATCATTGGTTTATAAACTTATACACATGCATTCCGTGTCCAAAAGAACCAATATGGAACATTTCTGGGGGAAAATCTTTGTTTGGTTGGATTTTTTAATTAAAGGTAGACATTCTGAAGGTTCTTAGCTGAGTGTCTTGGCCCAGTGAGACAAATTCTGCAGTAAGCAGAGGTGGCAATAGATGAAAAAACAGAGACATTGGCCATAATTCTGCTGGGTTGGCTCTCCACATCCTGCCAATACAGCATGGATGAGTGTTCCTAATGCCGTCTGGCAGAAGCCTCAGAGGTCTCCATCTCGGACCTCTGTGTTGTGACAGCTGAGCAAGGTGTTTGCTGCCATAGTGACTGTGTCCACTGGAAAAATCAACCACTGCTTATAGTCCTTGGTACCACCCTCTGAGGAAAAGGACAGCCCCAGTCATAAAGATACATTCAAAGAGCTAACAGGACCCTTGTGCTGTTGGATCCTGTGTGTGCTGGGAGAACAAGGCCAGTGACTCAGAGGCTGAGTCACTGCATGAGAAAGGGTGGTTTTCTACCCTGTTCTGATATGGGAGCATGAAGCCAAATCAACAAAAGCTTTTCCTTAACCCTCCTTGGTCCTGTTGGCATGGTCAGCACATGGTCTCTCCCTGACCAGAGAAGGTTGTAAACAGCAGTGAGTGCATGTGAGAAGCTCAAGGTGGATATGGCAGGAGTAATGGAGAGTAAAATATATGTGCAGAAAGCTTAAATTCTTATGTCCCAGAAGGTAATTAGGTTTTTTTTCCTTTTTTTTTTTTCTAACCGTAACTTGTTTTCTCCATTATGATCATACCCTGACTCCCTCCGAAAAGAAAAGAGAACATTCCCTCCCAGGGAATCAAGTCCTTAGCCGGGTTTATTTCTTTTTCCTTAGTGCATACCACTTCCAACAACCGTGTTTGTCCCAGTCTGACCTTACACAGATTTTCTTCCACTAGATGGAGCTTGAGTATCTCCTCACCGCTCATCCCTGCAGCTCCCTGCATCCGTGCTCTGCCCGGGAGCCCAGCGCAAGGCTTGGAAGCAGCCGCATCCAGCAGTGCAGTTATGGCTCTTGACCTGCACTGTTGGCATCTTGCTTGCCAAACCATATCATTAATAATACTCTTTCTTTTCCTCTGCTGAGAACAACAAATTATTTCTTAGTGGAAAGCCAGAGACACTACGAGCTAATTCCTTGAGAGGATTCCTTAAGTCAGACGCTTGTTTGTAGAGCACCATCATGCAATTTGCAAGTCTCAAAGTCTTCAGTGTAGCTGTGTCCCATCATAAGCTTTGGGTTGTATGGTTTGGGAAAGTAACTTCCAAAATCTGGCTGGGGTCTCTTCTGGTTCAATGTTATTTGATGGCAGAATTGTCTGAATGCACAGACCTCTAGTGATGATACTGTGGGGAGAAGGATCCATGCAGGCTAGTCAGGCTGATCTGGAGCTCAGTCACAGTAGGTTCATGTCAGTACTAAAATTCACTGCAAATGGTTCTAGACAGATACGAAAACTGTTCCATGAGGGGCTCTGTGAAGACCAAACAGATAATCATTTTATTGTATTTGGAAACTCTCTTTCCAAAAAAAAATAATCTGATTTCACTGTCCACAAAGAAAAATCAAAAGGAGTTTTTAATACTGTGTATGTGTCCTTCTTAACCCTGGCATACACTAATTTCAGCTACTTTTATACTGTGTATTTGGACTTCAATGAGTGAAATCTTCGAGCTCTCTGAATGGGAAAGGGATTTCTGTTATTCAGGGAGGAGGGAACTACCAGCCGCAGAAAGAATTCAGTACTTAGGAGAGTAAAGCTTAAAGTGAAGTTGCTGATTTCCTCAGACCTGGGACTCTACATTGCTGAGGGAATAATATAAATAGGGTGAAAAAACCGTGTCCTTTCTGTATGGTAAGAGCAGAGAACTTGTTTATTTCACAAAAATGTTCCTCTCCTAAGCATTGCTTCTTATACAGTTAGAAAAATCTGTTATTAATCTGTATCTGTATTAAATCTGTGGCATAAAACTGAGGGGAAGTGATGCTTTTGTAATTTTCAACAATTCTAACTATAGGATTGAACACCCAGAGCAGGACTGACCTCACCTGGGTGGTTCTGTACAGCACCTAACTCAGCATCAAATGTCTTGTAAATCACAGTAACGCCAACAGGAAGTGTACAGAACTGCAGGGTGCACTGAGAAAGCTGGATTCCTCAGGGAAACATCAGATAGTGATATTATTTCCAGGCTATTTTTTTCTAAATTGAGACTTTAGCTACCAGACAATTTATAAGCTGAAAAATTCAAGCTGCACCTCAAGCTGAATTTTGCTGACCAACGTTAAACTCTGTAGGGGAGGCGTTTTCCCTTCTCTTGAACAGGGGAGTTGGAAACTTGCTGTTGACATAGCAGTCATTCTACTGCAAATGAAGATTTTGGCCAAAACTGCACTGGTCATCCTTGAAAGCCAAGGCATATCTGTGAGCCTGACAAGCTGCTCACCTTTGAGCCCTCCCTGGGCACCGGAGTAGCTCAGTGTGGGTGTCAGTTTTCTGACTCTGCTTGCAAAGTGCTTAATGGTGACTGAACCCCAAATCATCAGTCGATTGTGCACTGTCCTCTCCAGCAAAGGGTGTCCTCATGAACGGTATCTGTCACATGAGCTCCCCCAATGTACTGATTACAGGGATAAACAGTGGATGCTGGGAACTACCCAAAGTGATGGGTGAGCTTTTTAGAGCCTGCCTGTGTTGCAGGCTTCAGTTACAAAAAGCATGGCCTTTTTTCTCTTGTTCTCTGGTTATTTTGAAAGTGTGTTTGGTTTCAGAGCTAATGGCGACATTGTTTGCTTGCCAGTCAGCTGATTGGCCATTGTACTTTTAAATAGGAGGGATTTAAACTAATGCTCTATAACTGTTCTGGAAAAAATGTAACTTTACAACTGGGCTCAGATAATGACAGAGAGAAATGCCACTCACTATTGCAAGAGGGCTGCTTTCAAAATGATCTGTAGCTGCAGTGGGGAAAAAATGTTGACTGAGAACTGGTAAAGTCATGGTCCACCTGATGTTTGGATGATGCTCTTATAGCTGGTTTGTCAAGGGCACCTGAAGAGTCAGCTATTGCACTGGAAAAGCAATGGAAATGTCATCCTGTGAGTGCTCAGAAACAAACATATCACCATGTCAGGGTCATCCCCACAGTGTTGCTTTGCATTTCCAAGACTCATTTCTGAAGGGAAAAGTTCTTGAATGATATTGCTCGACTTTGGTGATTTCAAAGGCATCTCAGATCAACAAGACTGAGGCTGGCTATATGAGTAAGTCCTGTCTGAAAGTTGGGGAGACAAGAGCATTTAGGACTGAAGTCAGAAAAAGTCCAAGGTTTGTTCAAAGGGAGGTAAGAAGTCTATCACATACCCAGAACACATCCTCCCCACAGAGCACAGGAGCTGTCAGACAGACATCTCCGATCTGACTATTTAAAGCATTCTGACACTCCTGTTTTTTTCCTATTTGTATGCTCAGAGAGGGACAGAGAAGGGTGCTTCTGCTTTCAAATGAGGCTGCAGCAAGAGAGAAGAGTGTGCCTAGTGCTCCTTTTAATCTGCCATCTTTCCGCCTACCTGCCTGAAGTAATGATAATACCCACAGGGATTTGCACCTCTCAGCTGGAGCATGAAAAGTTCTCCAAGGAGGGTGAGGCACACTGTTTCAGAGAGTACCATAAATAAAACTGCCAGGCTCCAGGGAGGACAGACTGGAGATGTATATTTGAAGAGTTAGAAGGTGGGGAGCAATTCACCTGTGGGGATTAAGGATCAAGATACAGGGAAACAGCAGTGCTAAGGATGAATGTGGAAGTCAGAGGGAGTGGTAGCCAAAGCCATATAGCATGTTTTCGGGCACTGGGCTGTGTTTCTTCAAAGACTGCCATCTCCTCTGGAGGGGAGGGCTTCACCTCGCAATCGCTGCGTTAGTTTGTCAGCCGCCTTCATACCCTGCCCTCCCACACTCAGCAGTGACTTTCTGAACCCTCTGATGCTCCTGTTTTCAAATGTATTTCCTTATTATTTTCCCCAGAGATAAATCTCTCTTGTCAGTGCACTTCAAGCTATGCTTTCAGTTGTTTTTTTTGTTCTGTTATTCTCTGTAAGTGCTGGTGTAAAACTGAGCTGTCACAGAACAAATCGGCAAAATAATTGTCTCTGACGGGGTATTCACATCATGTAACTGCCAGTGTCTGGCACAGATATTTAAACTAGCCAGAGAAACTGTTCTGAATCACAGAAAGGCTTTGATTTTTGAATGTGTTGTAGGTCTGAGTGTTCACTCCCCATTTTGTCTCACCCTCAAGGTCCCACTCCTACCCCACCCCACCCCCCAGTCTGGAGGAAGCCTTTGCATCATCATCATGTCCAACCTGGAATATTAATTGAATCTGTGAAAGATGGAGAAGAAGTCATGACAACTGTCTCAAAATAAGCCTCCCCCTACTTACTCCCCGTAATCCTGCTAAGTGGCTCCAATTCACATTCTGGGGATGGGGTTAAGGATCTGATTTAGAGGTGGAGCTGGCTGAGTTCAGGATGGCTTTTGGGGTTACTGCTGCTGCCTGTCCATCCACCCATGCTCCCTGGAAGCTGAGATGGTTTGTGGGTGAGCTCCAGCCCAGCTGCAGCCTCCAGCTCAGCACTGCAAAGCCAGGCAGAACTGATAATATCGGGGCAGAGATGAGTAACTGCACTTCTCACATGGGCATCTTATTTAGGCACACAAAAATAGGCTGATTACATGCTGGCTTGTAATTTATCCTGCTCTTCCCTCACTTTGATCTTAGAAGGAATAAAGACTAAATTTTATGAATTGTGTTCAAGTACTTGACTATGCAATTAGGAAATGCAGTTTGAAAGTCCCACTAATTGCCTGTCTACACCATAAGCCATTTAAATAGTTTTAAAAAAATTATCCCCTTAGTACTTGACCCTGTTTCATAGAGCAACTTCCTTTCACTTGGACATCAAGCCAGTACCCTGGGTGCAAAGGCAAGTGAGTGACGCGGTGCAGGGGAATCTGCCTTTAAGACAAGGAGTTTCTCCTGCAGCCATGGGGTTTCTCCTCCCTTGTCATCTGCATCTTCACTCCTCCTGTTGCAGACAGACTGACACTATCCATGAGCGAGGGAAATACGTGGCAGTAAATCAGGGAGGGTATCTGCACTGGAAGTGGGGCTTAGGAAATTTAGAAAATCAAAAGCCCTGAGGTTCCTTTCGCTCCCATGTAGCCAAGATCAGTTTCAAAACGACTGCCCTGCAAAATACTCATGATTGACAACTTCAGTGTCCAAATATACTGCCTAAACTCAACACCAGATTACAAGGAGGGCTCCTTGAATGTGTCCCTCATTCTTAGTCTCGTTCCCTAATCTGCTGCTTACTATTTTGGAAGTCTGATTCAGGCCAGCTGTTCATATGTATGTATTTATATACATAAGTATTTTCATCTGTGGTTGCTTTATGGTTATCCCTGATAGATTCTAGAAAACCATCAACTCCAGACAACGTTTATTAAAGGTTTTTAATCAGCAATTTGGTTTAGATAACATATATGTTGTTAATAGTATATATTGATGAAGAAAGAATTGTACCCAAGAGTCATGGATGACGACATGTCATTTCAGACTAGCCCAAAATTTGTTGTTAATACCATGTACAGAGATAAGTAAAGATTTTTTTATGCTTTTAGGTAGACTTCAGTACTAGAAAACTGCAAGCTACTAACTAATTATCACTGTTATTAAATGTCTGCCTTAGTGCAGAATACAGCTTATGAGCTTTAAAGCTTACACTAATCAAGAAGCATGATCAACCACTGATGTAGGTCACTTATAGCTCAGCTCATTTGTAGCTGCTCCTCCCTGATGTTACTACTTAAACATTTATATTGATTAAATAAAAAGTTACAGTTCTATGATATGAAGTAGGGGAATAATTACATTTTGATTATTAGGAAGTCAGTCACCAGTCCCATTTGCACAAATACTCAAGCTGACAGAAGGACAGAAAACTAAATGGATTCAATAACACACCATCTGAATTACATCACTTATAAAAAGTATTGGAGCTTCTATGTACGTCTTAAGTGCGGTAATATTCTCATTTTGATCACAATTATTGTTTTACATCGCAGAGATACTTAGAGGCATGTAGTCAATGGGCTATGGACTATTGAGAGGGAATCTTTCTAAATCTCTCCTCTGCTCATGTAATGCAGAGATGTCCAACACTTCTATGGAACAAGGATCTGGACACACATCTCAAGTGTGAGTCTGAACTACCACGTGCTGTAAACAAGACTCTCGCTCTGTCCCTGTAGTTACTGTTTTCATTCACAGCAAAACCATTTCAGTAGGCAGGCTGCATCCCATGGTACACTGCTCCTTGTTAGTCAGAGCTTTATCCTAGAATAGAAATTAAGCAGATTCAGGTCTGCATTTCACTCCTGGCTCAGCTTGCTCTCTTCCCTTGGTTCCTAAGGATATCCAGTGTGAAGTGTTTTAACATGCTTAAAAGAAAGTCCTTGTACTGAGGCTTAGAAAAGAGAAAGGAAGAAATCAGAGTATGCCACCAACTCTAGAGTAACTCTTCATCCTGTGAGCTACTGACCTGCTACTGAGCTGCCCAATTCCTACTTATATTGGTTCCCAGGGAATGCAAATGCATTATTTTTATGCATTCTTCATATTATAAAAACTTTTACCTTAGAAGTTTAGAAACTTTTGTGCATGTCAGTCATCATTAGTAGTTGATAGTTACATTTTGGTTCTCCTTTCATTCACGCTGGTGTAACTGAGGAGTGGTTTGTTTAAGAGCAGATGGAGATCAGCACATCACTACTGATTTATAGCCATGGCTCAGAGTTCATAGCAACTGTGGCTCTTTCCCAGCAGAGTTATAACAAAGAAAAGCACTATAATTCAGTCCTTGAATTCAATGCCATAATTGACATCTAAATGCTTAAAACTGGAGGCAAGCAGTCCATAGCTGTGAGGTCTAGGGCTGCTTAGCACAAGTACAGAAGGAGAATATTGCAGGAAGAATATGAAAGGATTGCGAGTTTATTAAAACTTAGGAAGTCATTCACACTCTCTTTCTGAACTACTTGGACATGTATTTTAATACTATCTCCTTTCTAGTTCAGGTAGCATTGAGATCATGAACCAAAGTAGCAAGAAACTTCACAGTTAATGGTGACATTGTCCTTAACTCATCTGGAGCTGGAAAGGAGCCTTCATGACACAGCAGAGTAGTCTAAGGACACAGCAGCAAACTTAACTGATGTTTTGGCTCTGGCAGTGTACAGCACAAGCGTAAAATAACTTAAATAACTTGATTTCAGTTGACATTACTAGTGAACAAATACCTGAAATGGGCTATTAGGGACAGAGCTAGTTTTTGTCATCAGTTCTTTACTTACTGGTGCTATCCTGGATTTGCATTTATGTAATAATTTGGCCAGGGCTAAAGAATCCTGCAAAGGCTTGGTCTTCGTTACCAGTGGATGGTTTTCCATGGAGTGCAGTGAATACTGGGTTAGACCCAAAACTAATTAATTTTCCAATAGCTTGTTCTAGAAGATATTTTTAGTTTATCCTGACCTAGCTGCATTGTCATTTTGTTAAGAGCACTTTGGTAAAGTGATTCAATCGGATGTACTACTACACAGAAGAATCCATAAAGCAACATCTTGCATAACACAAGAGATGTAACAAGAGTTATCAGGTAGGAACTGGCATTTCCATCAGCTCATCATGTGACATCCTGTACAACGTTAAACAATCATGGTTTACTAATTGAAACAATCCATCAGTGTCAAACTAAACACTTGCCAAGAACGACAACCCTTAATTCTTGCTTTTAGCTGCCTCTGGTGTAAGGGCACATCTATGGCTTGGTGAACCCTATTCCATTTTCCAAGCCTCTGCACCAGGAGGTTTGCAAAGAAGTGGCTGCCTGAAGTTCTTACCACGTGGCAAACAGCCTTTTCTTTTTTCCCAGCTCCATTCTTGGAACTGGCTGAAGTTGTCTAGAGATGGGTTTGTTGTTGTTTTTTTTAACAAAACTTGGCCTGTTGCAGATCCCCATATGAAAAGTCACAGCAAAAATTTTAGCATGGAAAATTTGGCCTTACTCCTTTAAACAATTTGTTTAGGCCACAGTTTTCAAATCCAACTGCCCAGACTCAGCTCTCTAACATATGTCCTTTGAAGCCATCTGCAAGGATATCAGAAGCAATTGCCCATGTGTTGACATGGTCTTTCTGACAGGATAGACCACACATGTCGAGCAGGGCATGAGCCCCTAAGTCAGAGGCTCCAGTTCATGCTGCCATACCAATGTAGGCAATCTAAATTGATGATTTCATTAGGATCAACAGAGGGAACAACAGAGCTTGAAGTTGAGCATCTACTTGAAGTAATGCACAATACCAAACTGGTACCTTAAGTCTGCACTGAGGCCTCTTAACATAAAGCTGAGTGTCTTGGCAAGCTTATGTCCACCTTAATAATAAATCCTGGTGACACAACCCCTTTAAGAAGAACAGTAAGAACTGAAGCCTCCTTAGTGGAAGCAATCTGCTTTGTTATGTTTCAGTGCAGCCAGAATACTTGGAAGATCCTTCTATCTTATTCTGTGCTCTCTCTCATTATCAGTTTTTTCTAAAAGCAGTATGGTTCAGTCAATATTCTTTTAACTAGCTTGTTCCTTTATCTGGCTAGTCATTTTAAGAGCTATCCACTTGCCTAGGGAAGTCTGTGTGTTTTGATTTTATTTTTATTTTGAATGACTGCAGTCATCTGGCTGTTTATGTGAACGATTAAAGTCTTTAAAAGCCCTGATGAATTTTTTTACTCCCTTGCTTCCATTCTATTCCAGACTTCTGCAAACACAGACAAATGTATGTTGTTTTTAAAAGAAAGGGCTGTTAACAAACAGTAAATAAACTAAACTCAACTGGACTTCTATTAGAATGGCAGACTAATGAGCCGAGTAATTTGAGTGATATAAATAAGGAATGGCCAGAAGCAAGGGAGGCTGTAAGAAAGTCTATTGTAACACAAGACTGGGTTCACTGAAGCCTTTAGCAGAGTGATTATTTTATAAAGAGCCTTATAAGCCAAGGTCTTAGGCTTGATCCTGCTCGTACCTCTGTATTGCTGACAACAGGGTAACAGCATTAGTGGGATCTGGTTTTCTTGAGTTCCAGTAGAACTGGAGGGGACTGTGGTCTCACTGATGATCCAATATGATGCAGTTGATATGTGTACATATATCAGTTTTGAAGAGCTTACTAACAGATTTTGGAGCATCACAGTATAGGAAATAAATAGGCACAGGCACTGGACACGACACTAAGGTGCAGTAATAGAAGAGCAAGACACTTTAGGGATCATCTGTTATTTGAAAAAATGAGTGGATCTCATTCCACAGCACCAAGGCTTTTATAGAAATATTCCTCAACAGAGAAATGTTTCTATGAAATCAGCTTTCAGAACTGGTTTATGGATATCTTTAAGACAGCATCTTCCTTGCAGAAATTCTGCTAAGGTGTGGATATAGCCGGGACTTCTACTCGTATAGGCTGAGCTGAAGATGTGCTGGTAAAGAGTAATCCCTGCTATTCCCATGTGGCTCTTCCTTAGACAATATTAAACATTTTTCCCAGTATATTGGCTGCCAACAAGTGGCATAGGATATCATAACTACCTTTCACTCCTGTCTCATACTTTCCTGACTATGATTTTTGACTGTGCTTACTTATGGCTGTGTTGAAAGAAGACAATGTAAATCAGAGAGTTTTAGTTGTTCTGTTGTTCCATTCGGTATTCAGGTTTTAAATTATTATAAGCTCATGCCTATAAAAGTGTCCTTGTTTCCATTACCTGTATTTAGCTTCCAGGCTACATACTGAAATTTATAGATATTGTGCAGCCTACAGATGCTTTATGGAAGAACTATGTCCTCCATAGGCTTTGAAACTGAGACTGTATTTGAGTGGAGATCATGTTCAGGGACCAGAAAAAAAGAACAGGCTGAGCAAATGCAGTTTCTTGTGAGCATAATGGCTGGAATTTTAAAGGCATTCAAAAATGGCTGGAAGAGACTCCTGAGTTATTTCAGGCACTTCAGAGTAAATGATCATGCCCTATTTGTACAGTCTATGATGTGACAGGAACAGAGATTCATCACCTCAGTCCCGAGGTGTTGGTTGATGCCATTAATATCTATATTAGCTTTTCAGGGTGCCAGGAATCACTCAGTGCTCCTGAGAATGGTCCTCAGAGAAGGACCACTGAATGGCAAACTAGAGCCAATGTCTCTTTGGGTTTTGCATTCCCCAAAGCTGAATGTTGTGTCATCCTCTTCTACTTAGATGCTGAGTGGCACTAAGCAGTGATCTCTGCTGCACACGGGGAGTGGCTTGTCCTCCTGTGACATTTCTGAGTTCTTAGAAATTACCAGAGAGCTCTTGAGACCTTGCTGGGGCAAGCAAACAGACATCAACGCTTTTACAAAAATGCATGTGACTGGCACTGTGCTTTAAACTGAAAAAAATCTTGCCGTATCATTCAGGTATTTGTAGCAAGGATCTGAAAATGTAGCTTGAAAAATACAGATAAAGCTGATTAGTCCAGCTCACAGCACAGTATTGGTAAAGCACAAATATTTCTAACCACTTTTCTCTGGACTAGTTCAGCTTGCTTTTGATTATATTTTGAATTTGCGTCATCTTGAATTTTTCCCTGTAGCAGGTGCAGATGAGTATAAGAACTGAAGCAGAGAGCAGCAGTGTGCTGCTTGGGGAGATGGCAAGTGACTCTATAATTTACTCAGTGGTGTGTTTCTACTTATAATTATTGCTAATTCAAAAAAAATCAGTGCAAATTGCATGACAGCACTGTGTAAGACGAGTGCAGAGATAAAACATGAACACAACCCGTGCCTTGTAGGCTGACAAATGAAGTGTAAAGTGCTATTGTTTGTTTACTGACTGCCTGAGCATGAGATGAACGATTATCTCTGCCTCGAGAGGTAGCCCAAGGTTTCCCGTGGTATCAATCTTCCTGTTTGTGATTCATTTGTGCAAACAGTAGAAAGCTGAGCATGCAACTGTGGAGGCAATTACTCAATTACTTCTCTGCCCCTTAAAAATTGTGTTGCTTCTCCATTTCCTTTTGAAACTCAGGGTTGCACCGGAGCGAGCCAGGGAGGGTGAGCCCCACTCCAACCTGGACATGACAGGGCAGGTCCAGAGTCACAGTTGTGCCTGTAAAACCTCTCCACTGTGAACTGCTGCTTCCCAGCAGCAAGGTGTTTCTAATGAGCTCACATGCAGTAGGAGGAGAAGCCGGATCCACCAAGGTACACCTAGGGCTGCCGAGGTGTGGGAGCAACCTGTCGTCCCTCCCTGGAAGAGGTTGCACTAATGTTGGTGTCAGGAGACTGTTGGACAGGGTTGGTTTTAGGGTGTGACATCCTTGTTGTGCTTCCTGTGCGGAGGCTCGAGGAAGCCGCAGGGGTGAGGGTTCACCCAGCTCACACCGCAGCTGCAACGGCAGGATCTGCCTGACGTAGGTGCAGTCCTGGGCCTGCTCTGTATTCTCTATACTGGCCCAGCTAACAGCAAACTCAGTGGGGAAGCTGGTCTGGGCAGCAAAAAAATAAATAAATAAGACAGTCAGGTGTGAGCCTGATAGGTTTTTGAGTCCTCTTCCAGTGTAAGACGATAGCAGAGCACCAGCGACTCAGGGAAGCTCCTGCCATCTTTCCCTGCTGCAAAACCATCACCTTGTGCTTGTCCCAGAGGGTCCAGCTCACAGCACCTCAACTGGGTACTTTGGGAAGCTTGTCTCCCTCCCTCTCTCTCTCTCTCATTTTCTCTCTCTCTCTCTCTCTCTCTCTCTCTCTCTCTCTCTCTCTCTCTCTCTCTCTCTCCCCCCCTATGCTGTGCAGAATCCCAAAGAGTATTTCACCTCTGAACTGCTGTGGTGTGAGGTCTCTGCAAAACCCCCTCAGCAGCATGCACCACACAGCTTAAAATCCCTGCTCTTGCCAGGACGTGCCAGGTAACATTACTGTTTTCCCACACCAAGCATTTAAATGTTGTTTTGCCTTCACATGTGCTTCTTTCTTTCTGGTTTTGATCTGTACATACTTCATTCACTCCACTTCTGGCCATCTGACTGCCCACAAAGCACTACTTGTCTGCAAACCAAGCTGGAGGAGTAAACTGGAAAATAAAAAAACTCCCAGTTAAAATTGTGGAAAGCCTAATCTTTTTAGTGCAGTAACACAAAGACGAAGCAGTGACTAGACAGTAGTTTGTAAATATTTACATAAATAAGATATCTGATAATAATGGACTCTGAAATCTGGGCTGCTTCTTGTTTGAAGTCATTAAGTAAATAATAGATTCTTTTTTTTTTTAAGACTAAAAACACCTACTTTCACCAAAAAGTAGGATCTGCATATGGCACATACTGAGTGAAACTCCCTAGCCTGTGACAGGAGAAAGTTTAGAATAGTAGGTCTGACTGGTCTGTGAAGCTACATTATCAACAACTAGAATAAATGCTTTAAAAGTAACTTTGTAGTTCCTTATCAGCTCTTGAAGAGAGCATTAAAAAATGAACAGCGGGAATATAATGAAAACAACACTGTGATGAGACACAAAACCCTAATCTCCCAACTCACCAGGCCATTGAAGACCCTAAAGAGAAACTGAATCACTTCTTGGTGTACGAGAAGTACCTCAGAAAAGCACCTCTGTGTAGCAGATCTGCTCACTGAGGGAAATAAAACACCAATGACTTAAAAATCTATTCTGTCAAGTATTGTTAACTTTTACCACAACCATCTTTCCTTTAATGGCAATGTTGGAAGGATGGGGACTAGTTGTCCCTCAGGAAATGCTCTGTTGGTACAGCCAACTCACAGCACTATGGACTAATTATGAACAAAAAATGCAAACAAACACAAATCATTATTTGACCATACTGGCTTTTCTCCTGGAACTCAGTTTGGGTGCTAAAATAATGTGCACCCCACTAACTTTGGTCCTGAATTTTCCTGGTTTGCCCAGTCCTTGTTTGTGTAGCCAAGAGCCTGCAGGAGCATCACTGGTGCCTGATGATGATGAAAGAGGCTAATTTCCATTAATCTGTTGGAACTGATCTTTCAGATGATTGACTCTCCCTGTCCACACATCATTTCCTTCCTTTCTTCTCTCCAATTCAAACACTGTTGATCAACTTTTGTTAAAACTGAAAAAAAAAAAAAAAAAAAAAAAAGAAAAAAAGATAAATTATTCTGCAGGAAATAGAGATCTTTGAGGGACTTTTTTTACACTTAACACAGCAGCATCATTACATTGCTAGCAGAGTGGAAGTGTATACAGTACAGGCTGATGCCTCAGCTATCTGATCTTATATAGTACAGTCTCTCTGTGTACCAATTTGTAACATGTCCAAAGCCTTGTGAAAGCATCCCCATGTGTAGAATTACATTTGTGTCATATTTATTTAATGACATATCTGCTAATACAGCACCTGCTCAACAGAGTTGCAGACTACATTGAAATCAATCACTGTATGCAAACTGCCTTTAGCAAATGGGTTAGGTTATCTGCCCAGCTTAACCATGCATATCTCTGTGTGTTCATCTTTTTTAACACAGCTATTAATCTGGACTGTAAGACTTTTTAGACACAGATTAAATGTTTTTCAGTTTCTACGGTGTTTAACTAAATGAAAACTGGTGCTCTTGCTAGAGTTGGAATGAAGCTGCTGGAAGTCAGTGGGTGTCAAGAGTCAGGACCTCTGCATAATTAGGGAGAAAATTCAATATCCAGCCAAAGCTCTCGCTAAAGCCAGAGTTTCTTCTAAGTCTTTGTGTGCATGTCCTTGGAGATGCATTTAGAGATGTTTGAGCTTGAAAAGGCCATGTTGGGGTTACCACTTTCTGGAGGTGCCTTTCTGGGGTTCTTGTGGCTGCAATGAAGTACCATGGGCTCTGACCTGCTGTCATATTGGGGCACGTTCTGCTCGCCCTCCACATCAGATACGTCTCAGAGAGGGAAAATCCCTTTCTGCTGTGCTATGTTGACCTAAAGTCCAAGGGCCTCATCCTCATTCCGTTTACATCCCTGTTGTAACTCCACTGATACTTACCTAGACTTCTTCCTGGAGGACTAGCGCTCCTAAATGCCTCCAAAACACAAAAATAAACATTTGTCTCTATACATTTCAACAGAGTTTCCTTGCTTTGGAAAACTGTTTTATTTAATTTGTGTTTTAACGCTCACTTGGAAGCTGGAAGTACTTGAGCTATAAAAGGAGCTTTGTGTACTTGGTGCAGCTGAATTCATTTCCATCGTGAAAAATATACTAATCATCAGCTGCAGCAATATGTCTTGAATGTTTCTGATTAAAGTGTCCCCCAGAAAGATGTTCTAAAAGTTGAGGTAACCAAAAGAAATCTGGTTGGGCTATTCTTAAGGCACTGGTATGAATTATAACATAAACAATGTTATATTAAATAAATATTACATTTTAATTAATGATTAGTGATTCAGTAAATAAATTAATGATTCTTTATACTATCAAAGACTGACAAGGGCTTAATTCTGGCCATCATTGAAGGGACAGCCAGAATCCTTCCATGATTAATATAAATGTCTTTTATTCATGGTTTTGGATGAAAAATACAGTGGGTATAAAAACTGACAGTGTTTCTTTAGCTTCAGAGGCAACTTTCATATTGGTGTTACAGGCCCTCACTGCCATAAATCAAACAAGATGGTACATCAGCTCCTTTCCATACACACTTCTTGCTTTCTGGTTAAAAGACTATTTTTCAGACCTGCCATGACAGAAATCCTTACCCACTCAAATACTGGAGAGCTTTTCTATAGCAGGAGATACCAACAGAAAAACTGTTTGTCGGCTGTATGTGTGCCATCATTGTCACTATAAAGGGCACTGGCAACTGAAAAATATCTGACAAATTGACAGCTTGACAGCATCCCGAGATGGTGAATTAATCCACCTTGGCAGAAGGCTGTTGATGAATATTTAAATAGGTTAATAGTCAACATCAGAACGCTGAAACCAAATACAGGCTGGCAGCAGAAGGGAACAGGTAAATCTGATATCTAAATTATACTGTTAGTACTGTGCTTCAATCTCAGAATGAAAATCAGATCCTCAAATCTGAAATAAAAGAGTTAATACTCTTTCTTTACAGATATTTCTCTGAGTAACTGCCTTTTCTTCAAAAGAAGGTGCTTGTTTCCTTTAATTTATGTGTGCCTTCACACAGGCAAATCCCCAGTTCCTTATTCAGCTCCAAGACACACATGTTCAAATAGGAAGTTGAGGAAGTTTGAGAAAGAAAAATATATTAAGAATAAGTAAATCCTGTCTGGGTTGGTGTTGATAAATTTTGAACATATCCATGAGTGCTTCAATTTTTCTGGTCTTTTTCTCAAAACTTGATGAGAAATACTTACTAGTTTGACCACTATAACAGACAGGCAGACAGATAGACAGGAACACATCTCTTTGGGGTGGCTTTCACAGTGGTTTTATAGACAAGATCTGTAGTCCTGAGGACACCATCAGCCCAACACCAGAGCTGGAACTGCAATAAAATGAGGAGTGAAAAAGGAACATAAGGAAGCGCTGCAATGATGTAGACGCTCTAACCTCAGCTGTTCACTGCTGTACTTTCTGGGTCACCTGCAGTATCTTTTTGGCAATATGCAGAAGGGCAAACTCAGCTGGCACTGCATACATTTACCTTGCAGAATATCATTAAAAATGTACAAGTTGGACCATGCACTTTACCCATATCACTTTCGGGTACTTGCGGGTGGCATTTCTCCAAAGGGCTAATGCGGTTTGATAACAATTGTTTGTGCCATCTGTGGGCTCTGTAATGAATTCTTTGACTAACCCAGAATCCTGTTTGGCTCCAGAAGGGCTCCAGGGCAGCCATGCAAGTCAGGTGCACTGGAAACTATCTATTTTCTAAGGATAACTCAAATCCATGTTAATAATGAGAGCTAGTGCTGGTGAAATCCATTTTCATTGTGCAAATTGAAGACTGCTTCTCATGGGAATCTGTTCTGGGTCCAATACTGATCAGCATTTTTATTAAGTATTTGGATTAGGGAATACTGTGTTATTATATTCGCAGATGATAACAACCTGGGAGGAACTTTGAAGGAGAGAAGCCAAATTCAAAACAATCTTGGTAAAATAGATAAATAGCTTGGGCGGTGCTAAAAAAAACGGTCAATGAAAAAATAGGAATTACTTAAGAATAATTGCTTGAACATTAGATATAAAGTGACTGATTTGGCCTGCCAGAAAAAAAAGCATTTGCCAGGAGTCAACAGTGTAATAGCTATAGGGGAAAAACACACCATATCTTGTTATGGGTTATACAAATACATGTGAGATAAATGAAATTATTTTTCCACTGCGTGCAGCACAGATAAGGCCTCAGTTAAAGTACCAGCTCTGTTTGGTACTTGTCAATTCAGAAAGGAGGTGGCCAACTGGATAAAGTCCAGATGAGAGCAACAAAAATAACCATGGATTTCATCAGAAAAACTTAAGGAAACTGGGTGTTCTGCAGGTTAAAGAAGGACTATTTTCAGATAGTACAAAGGTACTGCTCAGTATTGTTCCTCATATTTGGGCCAGGGTAAGAAGCAAAAAAATTTACCTTCTGGTGAAGCAGATCTAGGTTAGAAGTTCAGAAGAATGTAATGCTTTGGGGAATACTGAGCATTTGTAATTGATTTTTAGGAGCAGCTGGATGACCAGGATTGGCTGGTGCAGCAGGCCTTGGAGTGTGTGGAGCAGTGTGGAGCTGGAAAACTGCTGCCCCTTTTATTTTCTAGAAAACAGTTGCTTAACTCACAACTGATGTCAGTGATACTGAAGTATTTGAATATTTTTTTTTTGTAGAAGAAGCAAAACTGGGGATAAGCAAAACAGAAGGAAATATATTAACTTTAAAAACATGAAATGCTGTTTTTTGCTTGCAATGGCTCGTCATCAAATAACATAAATACTATATGCTGAGCTGTTCTCTTACATTTTAGCAGGTATGGCAGTACCTGCCAAGGAACCTGTAAATTATCCAGTGGCTAGTAAATTCATCAGTCAAGAAACTTTACTATTAACTATAATCTCATATTAGATTTGAAGTCTTCATATAATTAATACAAGCAATCATGTCACTACCATTATCATTGTGATGCTTATATCCCTGGTTGTGAAAGAAGCATGAGTTGTGCAGAATGCAATAGCAGTAATTAAACTGATCAATGTAACTGGAAAAGAAGACAGACACCTGAGATCTTATTTCCATTGACAGGCACTAAGGTTTGGACTGCATGTGTTCTTTTAGCCTCTGACCAGATAATATTGCCAATTGTGTCACTAAAGGTTAGTTATGCAAGGCAACACTTAGGTAATCCGTGTGGATAACACACACACAAAAATTACCATAAATAAAAATTTCAATTTGTAAATACATTTACAGTGATTGTGTTGGGTTTTGTCTAGATATATATTTTAACAAATAAATTCATGGGAAGTATGGTAATAAAAAAACCCTAAAATTAGAGAATATTTGTAGGTCTCATTCACCAATTTATAAATGTGCATTTTCTCTGCTTAAGAATGATTTCTCTTTTAGCAAGCAAGAGGTAGAAGGAATAATATGTCAAATGTGAAATAGCTCATTCTTTCAGTACTTCCCAAGAATAACTTCAGTAAGATCTACAGAGGAGGGATAAACCTCCAGTGGCCTAGCATTGTTCCCACTCAATTCAACGAAAAGCCTGCTATTTATTTCAGCTGGACGATCTCACAGCTATTTTAGCAATTAGGTTCACATAAAGAATTAATTACATAAAATTATAAGCAATTTGTAGACAAATACAAAGAAATTAAATTAACTGGATAAATTATATGCTATGAACCACTCAGCTGTAATAGTTATCTTTTGCTAATGTGCACCCTTAGAAATATTCCAAGTAAAAGATACAGTTCAATAAAAGTGATTTAGAAAAAAAAATTATAATTGTCATAAGATTTTTTAATTGATATGGGGATTACCTTAAAAAGTTTTTGATGAATTGGTTAAGCCAGTAAATTCCAAAACATCTCCTGGAAATGTATCACAAAACAAAATCACTAGCACTCCCTCCCTTGTTTTTCTGAGCCTAGCATTTAAATCTGCACTGGATACTGTCCCTCCTGGCCATTTTTCATGGAGCCTGTGAAACAATTTCATATTATACCAGTGGCACAAATCCTAGAGTAAAATCAGAAACAGGGTTAGGTTGCCCACAGGGAATTTAGTGTTCCAAAGCTAGAACTGATTTATTACCAACTGGTTTGTTAATAGCTGTCTTTGATATCTTCTGGCTACTTTGAATTATGCATTGCTGACATACCCTCAGCCAACTTCTACTGATATTAATAAAAATGTGAAAACAATAGACATTCAACTAAGGACAGAGTAAAAAATATTTAAAGACCTCTAGGTTTCTTCCAATAGGTGCTTCAGCAGGGTGAGGCTGAACATCTTACAGCAATAGCATCAGTAAAGGACCTTTGCTGTGATCAAATATACAGTACAGGAAGCTGGTAGAAGGCTTCTCATTCCATTAGAACCATTACCAACTAAAAATATATGCTTTCAGAACAAGACAGGAGATTGGGAAACAAAAAATAAAAATATGTGAGGAAATCACAAAATATGGGAGATTTATAGATTTACAGCTGCAGCAGGCCTAGATGGAGAAAGTGAGACAGCAGAAAAGGGATTAGGATTAGGATTGCTTATGCACTTATATAACGTTTGTTCTAAATTTGATTACAGTACTCAGTAAAATGAGAACTCAGTATTCATCATGCACAGCAAAAAACTTCACGTCAGCATCATCATTTACATTTGCAAAAATAATTACGAATCATTTGTAAAATGCTTCAGTTATGTTAATCAGGCAATGTTTTGCTACACTTTGAAGGCATAAAGCATTGTAGGAACTTCAGACAGAGCAGCCATATGTTTGTTTGTCTCATATGGCTGCAGGAACATCATCTGTCATGTTCACAGCTACTTTTTTTTTGTCTGCAGAGACCACAGACATCCCTGCATGGTAGATGATCGCACCCTACTTCTAGAATAGTAGGCCACACAGGGATTTTTAAAAAATAATAAATATATACACATACATTCTCAGATTTTGAGTATCCAGCTTCAGATTTATAAAGCTTGAGTTTAAGTGCTAAACACTTCCTATGGTTTTATTCATTCTATAATGAAGTTCGACTCTATAATTACAGACAGGTTTTCAAAACCCTGAGCCTACATGACTTTTCTTGAAGCTTAGCCAGAAGTGAAATGGGAAGCTGTTGTGGAATCAGTGGTACCATGATTTCTCATTAGACTTTACATATACTCTGCCTATATGATACACAACTTGTCCTGTTGTCAGGAACTGCTTGGAGCCAGCACAGCATTGCTGGTGGACACACCTACACAGGAGATTTGCCTGGATATAAGGAGTGGGTTATAAACCCACATGTTAACACGTGGTTTAGGTAGGAAGGATGGTGGTTAAAGAAAAGCAGGTGGAAAGATAGGTCTCATCATAAATACCAGCCAGAGATGTGATTAATTTACAATTTCTGAAGTGCCAAAACTTTACTCTAAACATTGTGTTGGAAAGAAAGAAGTGTTTTTGCCAGCTTATTCTGTTTGGTAAATGCTTTTGCTTAACCCTTTTGCTGTATAAAATGCATCTCTGTTAGCAAAAATTGCTTTTACAGCTATACTAATGAACAGCCTCACCAGTGTTGAGTAAGTGCAAGCTAATGATTTTGTCTTGATCGGTAAGACCTTCTCCTTCCCGCTGACACATCTGAAACCTGTGCTCATGGCCAACATTGGCAAAGATTTTCTACTTTGTCCTTTACAGCCCAAGGTGGCTGTATCAGTTTTAGATGAGGCACTGAAATTTTCTTCACCTCTCCAAAATGTCTGTCTTGCCCCTCAAAACTGTCTCTGCCTTGTTTCTCGAGGCATTTGTGTAACCCAGACAGGCCAAAGCCATGTCCACCAGTTCAATCTCCCAAACTATTGAAAAAGGGGCAAACTCACTGATATTGGGTAATACCCAGCAGTTAATACTGATGCACATACTAAAAGGGTGGGGACTATTTGCTTCCCAATTTAGGAGTGCTGCATTAAGGCTCTCCTAAATTCTTTTACCTTTACTAGTGAGGGAGGAGCCTTGAAAAGATGCTCATGTAATCACAGCTGGTTGCTGCTCGGAGAGGTAAGATCATCTGCACCCAGGTTAGGTTTTCAGCATTCAAGCTGGCTACAACCCAGCCAGCAGCACAGCAAGGAACACCTCCAGGAATATCTACCTCATAACTGGAGTGCAGTATAGGGACATGTCAGCTGGCTGTATATGAGCTAGCTCAAATACTAAAAAGCTGAAGCCTGGAAAGATAAAAAATATGTTACGTTATGTTATTTATGACAAGCTTACTTCATAACTAAATCCCACAGAGATTTATCTGACTTGTAAAGTCTGAACCAGAAGGCTCTCTCAGAAGCCCTCTATCCAATTCAGCAGTTTGTCCTCCAAGATATGGGATACTGAGGTTCTACATGAGGGTGCTTGAAATCCTACCTCCCACTACCTGGAGAATATTCCATATTGTAGATGTTACACTATTTCGGAATAAGCTTATTAAGCCAAGAGAAAGTGTACAGCCATGAACAGAATTCCTGTGTTCCTTTCCCACAGAGTTCTCAAACTCCATTCCAAAGGAACATATCCAGGTATGTAACTGTTTGTATTACAGTTGTCATGGTAGTGTCCTAGGAGACCAGTGTCAAGGGACCTAGATGCTAGTTCTCCAGGATTGAATCTTTCTTTATCCACTCCATGGTCTTAAATGAGGTGAAAGCAGGAAAAAAAAAATCCCCATAGATCCCATATATTATGAGTGTTTGTTAAGAAATCCCGACATTGATTTGCATCCTTTTCTGTCTGGTACTTTTTCTAAGGTTAACCATGAAGGGATGTGTGAATGTCAATAATCACTTGGGCTTATAACTTAGAAAAGGAAATTGTTATAACAGGATGAGGATAAGAATGAATTAGTTGGAAAAGTGTATTTTTATAAATCATTAAATAACGTCTGGGGAAAAAATCACATTTTATAAGGATATCCAAGTTTAAAACATAGAAAAACTATGTCAATGTCCAGGATATAATAGCAATTAACTGATTATCTTAACGCATTTCCTCACTAAACTTTTGTTTTGCACTTTTCATCAAGACAGGACCATTGGAGACATTCCAAACTTTATGAGCTGTGGATTCAAGAATTCATCTCTTCCCTTAAAAAAAACAGAAGAAAGGAAAAAAAGGGTATGAGCAAACAGGGTTTTATTCTTCATCCTGGTCATGCTCAGCTTTATGAAGATAAGGGATGGCTTTTCAAGATTTCCTCTTTCGTCTAATCATGAACAGTTTCCCTGGGGAAAAAGAAAACAAAACAGTTCTAGAGAAAGCCACAAGCCAAACATTGTGGCCTACAGGCAACACATAATTAAAAAGTTAACAGTGGGGCTGAAAGGGAAGATGAACTATTACATTTTCCACAGCTTGCTGTTATCCTGGGGCCTTGCAAACTGGGTTGCACTGATCTTGACTTGCATTTAGCAGGCCAGGCTATTCCACAGTACCAGGAGATGAGGTAAGTGTAGAGCATCTTTTCATGCAGTGTGGTGCAGTGCAAAGTCTTGTGTGTGTGTGAAGGGGACTGACAGGTTTGACCTTCTGTGTGCCACATGGAGCCCCTCACCTGGCTCTCCGGGATCCAGCTCTATTGGGCTGAATGTGTTGGGTGGAAGTTGAAGCTCTACACTGCAAACAAAGCTCTCAAGTGAGAAGAAAAAAACAGTAATGGAAAGGTGAGGTTTTACATCGGGATCCAGGTTTTAGCAACTGAGAGAAAGGGTAAGAAGAAATAACAAAATAATGTATTATTGTGGAGATCCAGTAAGTGTCTTGGAAATGTCACCTTGTGCATCCTGCAATTTAATCTGATCCTATTTCTTGCAGGGCACAAAAAAAAGGAGTGACAAACTGCACACAAGGTTTTCCTTTAAAAAGTTCAGTTCATTTTCTAATGCTTTTACTTTTTCCCTGAAGACTGGTTGCTCTAGGTAAGAATTCCCATGTGTCTTTAGATGAAGGGCCTTGTGACTGAAAATCAGCCACTTATTATCTATATATAATGCTTCAGCCAGTAAATGAATGCTTGTGGAAAGATGCCTTGAAGAAACCCTGTGTCTCTCAGGCAGCTTTTTGTCTCTATGGATTAGAAAGAAAACAGGCATTTTTATAGTACACAATTTTAATTAGCACCATAGTTATGTAAGTAAATAATGAGTAGATTAAAATACTCATTTAAAGAAATTACATTTAATTAAAACCAAAATAATGACTGAGATGAATTCTCCATCAGGAAGACAGTGTACTGTAAGGAGTATTGCTGCTCTTTGCTACACAAACCTCCATCCCTGCTCCACACCTCTTAGGCTTTGCTGTTTTTCTGTTTGGCCCCAAAGGACAGAGGTGTTTTTCAGCTGCAGCACAAGACCTGGGCTGCCCCAATGTCAGAGCACCAGAGCACACCATCCCTTTGATATCAGGTGCCCCGTTTGCACTGCAGCAGTACCCTGGGAACCTGGGATGGGGCTGGTTCACTGAGGGATGTGACAGGTGAAAGGGTTCAGCTACCAAGCACTTCAGAGTTCCAAAGGCAGAAATGCTGGGGGCAGCTCACCCTCTGGCATCAGTGCTGCACTTCCATCTCATCTCATCTTGTACTAAATGTGGTCACACAGCACGACAGCACTTCACCAGCTCCTGCTGAAGAATAGCCCCAAAACACCGTTCAAGAATAATGGAAATGCACGAATGTCTTGCACAGGAACAAGCTCAGGGAGTGACATCAGCACCCCAATGTCAATTTGGCGGTTGCATGTTCAGGCAATGATTCTGTGGTTACCAGTGCTTAATTTTACAAACCCAAAAGTAGCACCATTCATTACATAAGAATTACTCATGCACATCTAATTAAAAGCTTGCTGAACCTAACATTTAAGTGTGTGTTTTTATGTTTGTGTACACATTTTTGTATCAGACAACATTTATATCCTGATCTTGCTAAACAAACATAGATACTTAACTGGGAAGATTGGAGTCTCATCAAGAGAGCCTTAGTGATGGGTTAAACCTAATCTTCGTATCAGAAGGTGACTTTTTCTTCAGCAGTTGCTTTTTTTTTCTGTATAAGCCAGCTGTGTGAATGCAGCTGAGACTTCAGGGCAGTATTTTAAAGTGGGATCTCTGATGTGAGAATCTTAATTCTTAATACAGTTGACCTTTGATTTGAGAAGTGCTGGAGTGTTACTGTCTAATCAATATCTGGCTTGAATGCTCTGCTTCAATTTTCTCCTCTGAAAACTATTTGTCTCTCAAGGGTGAGATGAAACTTCATAAATGTCTAGTGTGAGCTTTTGGACAATTTAAAAGGTGCAAGGTTCTACTGGGCAGGATGCTTGGAAAGGATGTTATTCTGGTGGAAATTTGCTGCTGCAAATTTCTTGCATGCAGCAAAATAATATCATCCTATCAATATACTTTCATTCACTAAGATACATACTTCTTAAAGGTAAAAACACCAACTGCAGGGTTCAAATCACTTGCAAATTGCTTCCAAGTTTTGTCTGGTGAAACAGTATCATTACAGCAATGTGGAACAGAAAGCACAGAACAGCTTTATGTAACACAACTGCAAGCCATGGAAACAGAGCCTTGCAGAAAGTGCAACTCGAATTTGAATTTGAGAGGGACAGACAAATATACTTGCACTTCAGACAAAAGGCATACAAATTTTAGTGTAGTGGTCAGGACCCTGTTCTACATCTGATGATAAAGAAGGAGCATGAATATTGAGTGTATCAGTTAAGCTTCTGGCTTAAGGCCACTCTCCAGGCAACGTGCCATAGCTATGAAATCACTGTTATTTTCGACTTCACATTAGATGAATAGGGTAGTGCAAGCTGTTTGAAGCTCAGCTTTGATGTATTTAAATGTTTTGAAATAATGCCTAGCATTTGATACAGAGTTTTGTTAACATTAGCTTTCCAAAGTGCCTGATAAAAATAGTTTTATTCCCCTCTGTTTTAATGTTATTTTTCTAATTAAATGCAGATGCTTAAACCATCAGCATTCACCACAAGATTTAGTTGTTCAGACATTATATCATCTATTTTAATCCTGAATTATGTTCTAAATTTTTAACTGAACACTAAACACTATGGCAGATACGATTATGACTCGTTGCTGTATATCATAATTCCCTGGGAACAAATGGGAACGACAGGAACAGTGCTCTTCACACAGAAAACCACTTCTCTTTAAGTCAGTGTCAAAGTTGTCATGGGCTTCACTGAGAACTACATTTGGTCACAAACGCTCAGGTCTTTACTGCTTAAAATAATCTCCTTTGGCTCTTAGTCACACAGGCCCAAAAGCTGCAGACTAGTATCGGTGTGTTGCAAGTGTTTGGTGCTGAACAGAGTTTTGTTTTCTCAAGCAGCAGCTGTTTTCAGAGCAAAATCACAGAATGACAGAATTGTGATCATCTAATCCAACCCCCCTGGCCAAGGCAGAATCACCTGGAGCAGGTGACACACGAACACATCCAGCTGGGAAGATCTCTTCCAGTGGAAGATTTCAAAGAAATCACTGCCCGACAACACGTTTCAACACCCAATTTTAACCAAGCAGCAGTTCGTGACAATTCTGCCAGCAGCAGGGAGAGAGCAGGGCACCAGATCCTCCCAGCACCTGTTCCTTGCCTTGGGATACCCAGACACTGTGCACTTGTGTTTAACTTCAAACCAGCGGCTATTTAGCCTCTTTATTCCAACACGTGCACGCTTTGCATTTTTTACAAGAAAGTAAAGAGATAAAACAATCAAGTTGCGAAGCAGCTTCACTTCGGTAGAAAAGGGGAGTCTCAGGCGCTGAGGCTCTGCCTGAGGGCACCGAGCCCTGACAGGGAGGTGGGATTTCGCCCAAATCCCTGCAGGAGGCTGCTGGAACTCGGGTCACTCGGGCACACGCACAGCCCTTGCAACCCAGAAGCGGCACCTCGGGGCAGTGAAGCGATGGAGACCACCCGCAGCCCAGGCCCGGGCCGGACCACCACTGCCCCCCTCCACCCTCCGTGCCACTCCTCGCCCCGGCCCCTCTCCCCGCCTCCCCGGCCCCGAGACGTCACTTCCCGGGGCGGCCGCAGCGCCGGGACCGCCGGCTCTGAGCGGCCGCGCTGAGATGGCGGCGGCGGCGGGGCGGTGGCAGCGGCGGCTCCTCGGGGCCGCTCCGGCGGGGCTGTGCCGCTCCTGACTCGGCCCCGCGCCATGGGGAGCAGCCGCGGCGGGCGGCTCGCCTGAGGCGGCGGCGACAGCGGAGGGCGCGGCAGTGCCGAGGGAGCCCCGCCGCGGGGGCCGCGACCCGCTTCGCCGGGGATGCTGCGCTGGGTCCGGCAGCAGCTGGTAGGTGCCTCCCCCCGAGCCCCCCGCACTCCCCGGCCCGGCGGAGCCCCAGCTCGGCCGCGGGCCGCGGGGTCGGGGAGCAGCGGGAGAGCAGGGCCGGGCTGCGGGAGGGAGGGGAGTCTTTCCCCCCGCAAGGGCTGCACTGCACTTGCATCGTTATTGTCGTTTTTAAAAACATTACTTTTGTATTTTTATTTTTATAGGAGGTTTTGCGGTGTTTGTTTGTTTTTTGATTTTTTTTTTTCGGTTTCCTTTTCTCGATCCCCCCCTTGTCACAGGGGACAGCGCGTTCCCCTTACCTGTGCCCCTCTCGTTGGGAAGGGCTCCCCAAAACTTCCCAGAGGAATGACGGTGCCTTTATTTCCTGGGCCGGCACTTCAGAGATTTCGCAGCTTCTTCCTCCTTCCCGTTGCGAAATCTTTTCAAGGCTCTTTAACCCGACGTGCTTTCATCTCGTTTATTTCCCGGTCCCTGAGAGCTTTGCAGCCGCTCTGTGCGTGCAGAGGCTCTGGAAGTGACGAGAAATGGAAAGAAAACGTCCGTGAAATGCGTTTGGCGACGGAAAGCACTTGGAAAAGGCAGCGGTGAGGGTGCCTGTCCCCCCCCACAGGCACTACTTGCTGTGCAGTGTTAGAGCGAGCAAAGGAAACCAGGCGGCCGAGGCTGTGCTGCTTTAGCAGGGAAATACATCGAGTTTGACTATTTTCATTTGAAGTGTTGGCCGGTTTCCTGCCACGTCCAGCATTGTTCCTCTTGCGTTTTCTCTAAAAGAGAAATTCTTTCGAAGTAATATATTTGTAAAATAACTTTTTCCACTCACTGCCATTGCCTTGCATCGCAGATGTTGCCCAGGTTAGTACGAGAGCTTACATTAGTTAGGGTTTTAGATTTTAATGGTTAAAGCTTCTGTCCCACTAATGATCTGTTTAAGTTCTTGCATCGCTTTTTACAAAAAAAAAAAGGATAAAAATTTTTGTGTTTTCGTTTTTTCCCTGTTTCTTCCCTGACCTCATTTCCCATGGCCCATAGATTTTCCCAGTTCTGTGTCTGAAGCACAGAGCTTGTGGTGATGGTCTGAGTGCCAGCTTGACAGTGCTCACTAGTTTGGTCCAATACCAAGAGTTACTGACCTGGAAATTAATTGCTCTGTTTGAGCTCTGACTGTACTCTTCTGTTACAGTCATACACACGGTTTTTAGAAGAAAGCTTGCTTGGTGTAACATAGCTGTCATTTTTTCCACTTGAAGGTGGCTTGAGATTTGTGTTTGTGGTTTTCAAAGCAGCGTTATGCAGTCTTCTGTAGAGTTTAGATTAGAACTGTATCAGTGCTAGCAATTCATGTATCAAACGTGGTTGCTTTTCTCCCAGGGAGTACACTGACCAGCTTTCCAGAAATCTGTTTACCCATAATTGAAAGTAAAAGCCTCTTGTAATAAGATGAGCAATAAACCTGGCACTAGGAGGTTTTTGTGCTTCTAAAGGAGACTGATGGGAAAATGACTGTTTAAAGCTTGCACTAGTTTTGACAGGGAAGGATTAGTGTAGTAGAAAAACAGGATAATAAAAGGTCAAGTGTCTTGAACAGACATTTAAATATGGTACTAAGGGGAAAAAAAATTACTGCAGTGATACGTTTTGTGTTTTTTGTAGATGTCACTGATGTTAATGGCTTGGTTGTTTCATAGCTCATAAGGATGAAAAATGGCCTAAAAATGGCCTGCATTTTAGTTCCTAAGGACACTCAGACAATTCATCCCTCTGTGTAATGGTTGGTTTAACATAGAGCCCACCATGCATTTGGTTCTTCTCGAGGCTGTGATGTTTAGGTTCTGAAAAAATGTCAGAGGGCCAAGAACATGAGGAAAAATGCTGACAAAATAACCAGAGTGAGTGAGAAGAGTGGGGTGACAGAAATATCTGACTCAAAGGGTGCCAAAGTTTGTGTCTGATAGAAGAGAAGAATGTGTGGGCTTGGATACCTTTAGAGCATGCATTTGTACCTGTGCTTGATGTGGCAATGGGCTTTAAAAAAAGTGTTCTCATCCATACAGGAGGGTTGAACCAGGCAAATATGTGGGAGTGATGTAAGTGGGATGTTGTAGTAATACAAAAGAAAAACGTTGGTGTGCAGAAACGCTCAAAAAGTAGTAAGAGATTAGGGGAAGGGGGAGGGACTGATGCTTTGCTGCAGGTGCTTTTAGGTAGTTATTAAGTACTCTCTGTATGAAACCAGTGAGTTGTTTTGCAACTTCTTATTTGTCTAGGAGAACAGTATTTAATATACTAAGTGTCCTGAGTGTATATGGTCTTGAGAACTCACATTTTCAAGAGTTGTAAAAGGGACATGGAAAATTAAACAGGTGATCTTAAAGTAATGAGAAGACCTGGTATGGAGTTCAGATTATTTCAGCTAAGTTTTTTAAGTGGTGATTTTTAAGTGATATATTAAGTGATTTTGCTGTGCTTTAGTCTGTGAAGATCTATGCATGCCTGTAGACGTACAGAAAGGGGTGCCCAGTCCTCTGAGAAGGGGAGACATGCTGAGAATGTAAGATTTCCTTCATCTTTGTAATGGTCTTACAAATCCTTAACAGTTTTCTAACTGAGGTGTTACATATTTTTTTCAGTGATTTGTTGTATATCAGGAATTGAATGACAGTAATTCTCTTGCTCAGTCTTCAGTGCTTATGTGACATGAATTGTCAGGTTGTTTGGTATCTTGGCCCTCAGTCTGTTTTTTTGTGTAGGAAGAATTCACACCACTCTACAGAGACAGTTTATCAGTTTTTCTTCATCTGTTGCTGTCCCATTTAAATAGACTGTATAGTAATTCATTAACTTTCTAGTTAATATTAAAAAGATATAATTATCTAGTTAATAGTTGGATGTACTTAAGTTTTAGTAATGCAAAATGTAGAGAAAAGTAGAGTTACAATTCATGGCTTTGAGTAAAATACCCTGAGGTACTTCAAAGACAAGCTTTGCACAGGAAAGATGCTTGAGTTCCAACTCTGTTACCTTGAGATCTCAGAAAGGCAGGGGGCATGTGGATTTGCTGAGGGTTGCATAAAGCCACAGGCACAGCCAACTCTGCTTGAAAAAAGCAACTGGATAAACAACAGTTGATAGGAAGCATCACTAATATTCAGGAATAGCATAGTACATTTTATTTGCACTTCCAGCTGTGCTGGGTTAGATGACATAGCTGATCTGTGTATGGCAGAGGGGGGTTGTGGCTCCCCCGGTCGAGTTTGTGCAGCACCAACACAAAACGAGAGTACAGCATGTCATTTGTAAACCTCGGTGACTTTCTGTTCCACTTCTAGTTCTGTGGGTTTGTGACAGTGTTTGGACTGTGCTGGGGTCCTGGTGGTGCACATGGAGTGTAGGAGCTGTTGCAGTGGTATTGACAGAAAATAATGATACCTTCAGTTGTCTGGTGAGGTGGTATCCAAAAAATGTTGTAGAATACTTTTGTATGTGTGATTTTAGCTGTGTGATTTTGAACTATTAGTCCTGTCATGTGAAGAAGGGTCTCTGGTTTATCCTTCTAGTTGCTATTATGAGGAGTTCGAGCCTTTTGATCTGTTATCTGTCATCTCAATGATGTACAAAAGATATTGCATGGAGAAAACCTAAGAGCTGCCTGCCTGGTCCCTCTTCTATAAATGACAAGTTCAAGACAAGCAAAGTTGAGCTGTATTTGACAGAGGATCTTTACAATTTAAGAACCTCAGTGCTGCTGTGCACTGACAGCAACTTTTACGTGAGGTATACGGGCAAATGCAGCTTTACTATTTAGCTGTAAGTCAAAAATAAAAAATATAGATTAAGCAGAAAACCTAATTACCAGACTAAATTTTATTTCATGGTTATAGGAAGGCTCAGACTGGGAGGAAAGTTTAGAGTTCATCTGGTCCAAAAGTTCTACATAGCCTGCACTGAGGGGTGATCGTAGAGAATGTTTTTGACTGTTTTGTTTTGGTAATCTCTGTCATGTCCCTTTTGCTTCCAGATGTTGGTATCTGTTAAGATGTTCTGAGAGAACAGATGGTATTTTGAGATAACTTGCAGTTATTGGCATTGTGAGCAAGGTGGACAGCATTTGATCTCATTGTTTGCCCTGGCATGTGTTTATTATTTTCACTTAATCATTTTGTTCAATGAATTGAATCAATACAGTTAACCCCCCCCCCCAAAAAAAAGAGTAATTCCCTGTATTTTTTGAATGCTGAAAGTAGTTTAAACTAATCTAATGACTGAGAATCTAGCTTCTGAAATCACCTTGCTTTTCTGGAGTATCGTTTTCCCCCTCTTATTTGTCATTGAAACCTCTTAGCCTTTTTGACTAAAATTAAGTGGGTGTTTGTTATTGTATACTATAAAAATAAATGCATATTTTCTCAGAAGAGTTCCCATGGTTCAGAGTGCCCAGCTAATACCTTCTGAATTGTCACTGCAGGATCAGTGAGGTGCGTGTTAGAACAGGCCAGAGGTGGCATTGCCTTGGTAGAGTAGCTTGAGAGCTGGGGGTTGGTGACTCCCCTCATGTCAGGAGAAAATGTGGCCTGTTTTTTTTTCTGCTAGAGATATTCTTTGATCTGCTGGATGAGTCCTCCCATTGTGTTTGGGTCTTCTACCCTTATTTTCTTTCTGTATTCTGCGACTGCTGAAGGCTAATACATTCTCAGCACAGTGTGTTCCAAAGCGTGCAGAACCCGGCCCTGCCTTCAGCCAACTGTCTGTTCCCAGTGGAGACATCCACTCTGTCCTGTGTGGGATTTTTTAAGTCTTACCTCGTAAAAAATTAAACCCTAAATTTAAAAATTGCCTACCCAAACTTAATCAAAGCAGTCATGACACTGTGTCTTTCAAAGACTGTTTTAAAAGTAGGAAGATCAGCGTTGTCCGATGTGCTGCTTTGCTGTGAGACTTGGATTTCTTTTTTCTAAGCAGCAGATTTTTTGTTGTGCCAAATTTCCACTTGTCACTCAATAATATGACTGTTTAATTGAGTGTATGATATTCCTGCACTAACAGGTCCTCTTCCCTCACTAACTACCATCTATTTATGTTTTATGTGACTAGGGGAGAAAAATATTATTTTGTTGACAAAGAGCAAAAACTTTTTGTGTTCTAGTCAGCAGGTAGTATTTGGGGAGGTGGTTCAGGGTGAATGCCTCTTCTTAGTGTTAAGAGATTGCTTATGACCTCTCACCAGAAAGTAAAATTCATAATCTAAGGCAAGTAAATATGTGCTAAATTTAATAACATTCAACATGTGTTTTGAATATCACTGGTATTTGTTTTTCTAGTTTTAAATGGATTGACTGACTTCATTAAAACTGACATTTGCTTTCCTCAGGATGGAGAGATAGGAGTTATAAAAGAAAACTATAATAAAGCATTTAAATTTCATTGAAAGCCTCATGACTGGTGCCTTTCATTGGTGGTCTCTTTATTGTACTTTAATGCCCTCAGTAGTTACAACTCGTTTTTAAACTATTTCACCAGGCAAAAGGTATCTACATTATACCTCTCCAAAAAATCCTCTAATTTCTAGCACAAAATCTGTTTGTTAAGCCAGCAGATGAGAACTGCAGCAAGACAGATCTGACAAAGTGCCTCTGTAAATGCAAGGTCATATCTTTCAGCAAAACACAGGTGACATATTTGCAGCTAGACTTTTTTTTAACCTTTCTTTTTTTTTTACAAACCTCTTTTCAGCTGCTGTTGAAAAAACCACTTAGCAATAGTACGGGCCATGATAGAAAAGATAGAAAGTGGGACTGACAGCTACACTGTGATTTGAAAAACAAACCCCTGCAATTCCTTGGCCTCCCACATGCAGTGACTTAAGAGGATTTTTTTCCTTGTTTACTTTGAGCAAAAATAAGCATGGGAAAGGAAAACTTTACTGTAAATGGGAAGGAGAGATAATGATGTAGACAAAAGGCAAGCTGGCTGTTTTCATCCTGAAATACTTTACCAGGGGAAGAAGTTTCAAATGGTTTAAACCAAAAAAAAATCTTGTTATATGTTGCTGCATTTTGTTACTCCTTTGCACGTTTTTGTGCTTAGTTTATGGGCAGCTGTGCTAGTTTTTTTGAGATATTTTACATATCTGTTTGGAAGGGGAATTGCAACAAAACAGAAAGGATGCTTAAGATTTAGTAGGCTTTAGGGATAAACTAGTCTGTACACATGTCTGAAAGCAGGACATTTAACTGATACTTAGGTCATAAATCATATTTGAAATGGAATTAAAACTTAAAGTGCTATTCAATGGATGGAGCAAACTGTAATGTTTTTACAGATCAGGCTTTATCCGAGCATGTTAAAAGGAAGAACTAGACAGTCCTGGCTATGAACGAAATTCTCTTCCTGTGAAATTTGTTGAGCAGCAACTGTCAGCAATTGTCAGTGTAATTTTGGCACACATTTTGAAAAAGCCGTAAGATTTATTATCTTGGGGTGATTCTGGGGGAAGAGATATTTGGAAAGGTTGTTTTTTTTTCCCCATGCTGAAGGAAAATGTGAATTAGACTTGCAGTGCTGGAGCTGATTGGCATAAGTAGCTATTGCTGCTAGAACCAATCCAGATATTGAAAATGGTGATTTTCAGTATTCTTATGGGATAGTGGTTGTATTAGTAGCCCAGAACAGGAGCCCTTCATGCTTGTGTAAAATACTTTTACAAATGACTCTTCAAAGCAGTGAGTAAACAGCATTTCATTTTAAGATACTGGTGCATATAGGATGCAAATCTGTGAAGGAATGTATGATTCTTCTGTATTTGTCCTGTCATGCACTTGACAAATGTAATGTTTTTATGGTGAAATTGTTATCTACAAAATTGGAGCTGCTTTCTAGTTTTAAGTGAAAGTTCATAACCTGTCACAGATTGGAATGCCTTATTAAATATTGAACATCTGCTATAACCTTACTTAAATGAATACAGGGAATGTGCAGAAAGGATACAGTTAGGGTGTGGGGGTTTTTGTTACTTTTTTCTGAGATACCACGGTTATTCAAGGTAGATGAAGGATTTGTATGTTAAATGTTTCATTTACTGCATTGGTTCTGTATTTCTTAGTGTGACCTGTTTAGTAGCTGCTATTTCTGTCTGATTGATTACTGCAGAATTGTGGCACTTTCCATATTCAAGGTACTTTATATTCGAGCAGTGTTCTTCAAAGTGATTTGTGATTTTGGGGATCTCAATTCTTATTTTACAAAATATGGTGCCCTATAGTTGTCTCTTGAGAGGTATCTGAAATCACCCGTCAGCTTTGAAAATCTTGCCCAGTCTCTGTTCATGCTTGAGGGGGAGATGATATTGCAGATATGAACAACTAATTGCTGGAGCCCACAGAGGCAAACTTTTAGTTCTGAGATTAAAAAACTGTGTATTTGGAACTTCAAAGGCATCTTCATTTCCACTTATTTAGAGGAATGGGCTGCTTTGGGAAGCATGGCAAAATACCAAATATTCTGTCTGGACCACAGATCCTGTCAAACTTCAACTTCTCACAAACTTCTTGGACTTTAACATTTTTTAAAAAGAAAAAATTTAGAGAGCACTGAGTGGCCTTGAAGAGTAGCGACTAGCCCTGTCTGAGACTGAGGTTTGCTTCTTGGCTGTTAACTAAGTTTCTTCCTTCATTTGAGTTGAAGACACATTTATTGTGAAGTCTGTTTTCTGCCAAACAGCATCTGAGCAAAAGTATCACTGGATCTGTTATTGATAATCTTCATAATCTGTGTGTCTGACTATGACAGGGAGCATCCTAAATAAAGCAATGAATGAGGAATGTATTACAGGCATTTTATTGGTTAAATACATCGAGGCAAGAGGATAAGCCCATACAAGCTGGCCTTGAACACTGCAGGAATAGAGCATCAGCAGCTTTCCATGCCAAAGCCTTACCACCCTCACAGGGAAAAATTTCTTCCTTATATCTAATCTAAATCTGCTCTCTATCAGTTTAAAGCCATTAGCCTTTGTCATATCAGTACATGCCCTTGTAAACAGTCCCTCCCTGGCTTTCTTGTAGTCCCCCTTTGGGTGCTGGAATAATAATTCTGTAGGACAAATGTGAATGTTGGCATTCTTTTGAAGACAGTCACAAGTAGCTGTTATAAGGCTTTAGGTTTGTTTTATCCTATGAAATCCAAAATGCTTCGTAAATACTGTGATTTGGATTGTGAGGAGGGTAAGAAAGCCATTTCCTGCATTGATGCAAGTCAGACTATTTTAGAATTAAGCATTGTACCTGAACCTCTGTTAAAATTCTTTGCTGCTCACAGGAACCAGCCATACCATAACAGTCTTGAGAGCACTGTGTTAGAAAGCATAACTTGCCTGCTCAGCTCCCTTTTCCTTTCTGATTTTATTGATGTTACAAGACCAGTATGTTTGGCATCAGTGACCAGAGTAGAGGGACTGGCGCAGGGAAGTATGTTAGCAGTGAATGAGGCCAGTTGACCTGGCTTGTTATGTTTGCAGATAAATAAGGAGAAGACAGATGATTTTTTTTTTTTTTAAATTTTAAGTAGGGATTTTCCCAGGTTACTTCTGTGGGCATTTTGAAAAAATAAGGCAAAATAAGAACAACTTGAGCTATATGTAACCAGGACTTTGTGATGAGCATGAGTACAACTTTTCTGAATATAGCATGCAGCAGATTTTTTAATGTAGTAAAAGGACAGATTATTGCTTCATGATTTCTCAGGTCTTGTTTCCTAGAGGGTGTGTTTTCACAAAATAATGTAGTCTGGTTATAGGTCTTTTAGAAGGTTACAGCATGACTTATTGTCAGATATTTTAAACAACTGTAGATACAGTAAGTGGGAAGAGGAAGTTGCGCGAATGGTGCATGGCTTTTAGTACAGTTTTATTTCTTTACTGCAGTGGTATTTAAAAGGGGAGGAACAAACCATGTACACGTCAGGGTGCTTCAGCTGATTCACTACTTAGTTGTTAGAGCAGTGTTTAAAATTGCTGTGAGAGGCTGTTTCCTCCTTCATGCTAACCTTTGATATGGCAAATTCAGTTTGACCAGTGCCTAGTTATATGACTGAAAGAATTATTGGCTGACTGTATAGAGTACAAATTTACACAGACTTCTGAAAATGGGCATGGAGTGTGAATAGATCATCTTATCTGACAGAGGGAAAAGTATTCTATGCATATTCAGAAGAAAATCCAAAGCAAGAAAATCCATTTCCTCAAAACACCTTTAATCAAAATATATCTTGACAGCAGTGTAATAGCAGACTTTTGGGCTGTCTGCCAGGAGATGTGGTGTTCTGCTTCTGCAGCCACGATCAGTCAAGTCACTTCCTGAGGAAAAAGGGTTTCTGAGACCAGGTTTTCATCTGTTTATTAGTTTTATTGGGTAGTACTTGATAATCAGATGGCTTATGGGGGATCTACTACTTTTCCTAGCACTGTCCAGTGTGGTTTTTAAAATGAGGAAGAGGCTCTAAATGAGACTTCTTCTTTCAAACCCCTTTCACTGAAAAGTGGTCACATAGCAGAAGTTCTTTTGGCAAATATAAGTTTGCTTTTTTTACCCCTGTAAAAGCTGTGAGGAATGACTGAGAAACCCTGGGAGATGATGTTAAACCATGCCAGCTTTATTCAAGTCACAGGCAAAAACTGCCTGTCAGATGATTTGTAATTATCGATGTTTGTATTGCAAAGCTTGACACAGCGATTGGTTTGTTGTGTGCTGGTCTCATGTCACTAATCCTTGCTGAAAGATCCATGAATTTCTGCTGTCTCACTTCACAGTGCTGGGGAGGGTGTGGGGAGGGTGTCCATGCACACTGCCCTACGTTAATAGTGGTATTGAAGCATTATATGTGTATATATGTATATATATATGCAGTATATGTGTATATTATATCAACAAGTTGACCACAAAAGCTGTTTTTCTTTTCTTCCTTTACGCTTGCAGGTGTTGGGAGGGTCTCTTTTTGTAGTGCTGCTTCTCATTTGCTTACTCTGTGGTTGCCTAATTCATTGTGTGTGTTAATAATGCTTCCTCAGCAGCAATATAAAACTCTTCTTTCATAGTAAATGCTTTTGTCACCAGGCAATTGGCATGACCATGCAATTGTTTTAGGGAACTGACACATTAAAAACAAAAACAAACAACAAAAAACCCAAACAAACAAACAAAAAAAAACAAGTGGGAAAAATGGTGGGGGTTTGGTTGGATCAGTTTTCCAGTCCACCGATGGCTACATGGGCAATTCTGGTACAGTGGTTGAGATGGAGACAGAATGTAGGAAGGGGTTATTTGGGGGTGGCTGTTGAATCCCATTTCTTTCATGAAATAAATTGCATAAAATTGCAGTCAAATATTTCTCCTCAGTTCCTCGGGGTATGTTTTCTGTGCTGTTTTAAAGGGACCTAATTATTGCACAGAGGATGTCTTTGTCTAACTTTTAGAACAGTAACGAAATCACTGCTGAAGGAATTTAATAAAAACTACTTCATCTTTGGTTAGAGTCATTGCAAATTTATAAAAAAGGAAAACTCTGAATCACTTATTTCTTCTTTTTCTTTTTTTTTCCTCAAAAGTTACTTTCATTTGTGCTTTGTAAATCAGCTTCACTCAGTCACTTTGTATTGTATTTAAGCGGTATGTGTTTAAACTATATTCAAAAACAAACATATCAAGTTTATCTGGGTGCAAAACTTCTATTGGGGATGTGTAGATTGAAATTAAGTGAGGGATGTATTCCAAGGGTAGATAACTCCTGGTTTGTGTTGATAAATCAGCTGAAGGGCTGAACTTTAGCTAATAAATCTAGATTTAACTTGCAGCATGAAGGGGGGAAAATCAGGTCACTTTATCTTATGGTCAAATTTTATTTAAAGCTGACTCATGTAATATATATGCCTGTGATATACCTTATCAAGAAGCCTTAAATATCAGATTCTGTAATACACTCAGCATCATTTGTGATGTCATCAATTATCTGTGCACTTGGGTAGAAATCACTTCACGAGAGAACTGCAGGAAAACTAACTTTTGTTGAAAGATATTGGTGACAATCGTTTTGCAAGACTCAAACTTTAATTTGGGGATTCTCTGCTCCTGCTGTTCAGCTGCAGAAATCCTTTGACAAGGGCATGTTACCCTACTTCTGCAGCTGAGTTAGAGAATGACGTTAGAAAGAGAGAACTGTCTAATAAGTGAAATTAGGAGACAGTGTGCTTCAGCCTGCTTTGCTGGCTGTGCACAGTTACCGTGCAAAATCCCTTTGCCGGGCAAAATTTTGGACTACAAATCAGTTTGTGTCAGGAGCAGGCTCAATGACCAGTCCCATAGTTTGAGAAGTGTTAAAGACATTTCAGTTCTTGAAAATTAAGTTCATTGTCTGTGCAGAATTTTCCTTGGAGAGATGTGTAATGAAAATTTCTCTGGCAGATCTACTTGGTTGTGGTCTGGCTAATTATGAGATGACAGGGATGCTGGGTAATTTCAAATGATCTTTAGAAGTTACAGTCATAAAATTTAAGAAATCTGGGTTTTGTTCCCAGCTCTGACACTTATTTCCTGCTGTGACTACAGTCAAGTCACTAAGGTTGTCAGGGATGTCCTTTTCCAACCACAGCTCTGACAACTGAAGGGTTTTTGTCCCCAGCCTGCCTTGGGTGTGCTTTGTGATCTGCTGACTGCTCAGCTTCTGAGCTTTCTCTGTGGCAAATGTCAACAAAATGGAATTAAATGTGTAAAGACTGCAATTTTAAGCTGTTTTAACTGCACATCTGCACCTGTAAAATTGTATGGCCAGAGATTCTGATTTGGAAAATAGATTTCTTTTAATCAGTTGAGTCTGCTTCAGCAGATGTATTCTTCTCTGATAGAAGTGCTTGTACAGTGAGGCTGGAATTGTACAGAGGTCTTTACTCTTCATAATAAAAATGTCATCAAACTCATCAACTTTCAGGTGCTCAGATAGTTGCCTAAAAAGGGCATATAAAAAATTCAGTGATACTGTAGTCGCTCTGAAATCTTTTATTTATCTTTTAATAACTTTCAGCAAGTGGCATGGAGATTAGCATTTTTCACTGTCAGAAAGAAGACTACCACTTGTTTTCTTTGCTTTTTCTGGTTTTATTTCCCTTGCTTTACATCTGTTTGAATTTTTTCAGGCTGTAGAGTATGACTTTCCAAAGTGAGAATGTCTGGTATTTTGTGAGTGCCAGACATTTTCTGAGATAGAAGAGAACTGTGTACCTAGTCTTACTAATTAGGCACATTTTTTCTTGCTTGCAAAACCCTTTTATTTGTGGCATCTTCTGGATTGATTTAGAAATAATGTGTCACTAATGTCAGGTATCCAAAATGCTTCTGCTGCAAACACTGTTCTCTTTTTAAATTTTGTGTCATCATTTAACAGGTACTTTTTTTTTTCATCTTACTTTCATGCTTGTATTTCTTAAAGCTGTGAACAGTTCCTTTCTTTTTGCTTTTGGCATCCTATGTATTTTCTCCTGTCCTTTCCCCTATCTACTTTTTGTCTCACTGCTCCACTCTTATCTTTAAACAAGTTTTCACCCTGGAGCTTGTGACTAGACCAGCCTTCCACTGCTTGTCATCTAAAGTTTGTTCTCCTTCAAATCTCTTTGAAAAATTCCCCTTCCTTTCTTTCTCCCTTCTTTTTTCTGGACCTCTTTCTTTCTGATGCAGAAGGTTTCTCTGGTAATGATGTCAAACACAAAAATTTGTATGTTTGAGAGGATTCTTTTTATTATTACGTTACTTTAAAATAACGCCATCCTGGATGTGAACAGACCTAATGCCCTGTGTTAGAGATATTCATGGATTAAAGAAAATTCTTGATGGGTTATACCAACCACTTTTTGTGTCACTCATTGTGCTCACTGTTTATCATCTGTAGTTACTGGTACAGAAGTATCTTCTTCTGGAGTTCTGTGAAGTGTCAGTTTTTATTTGACATCATTCAGGGTCTGAGCCTGGTTTCACATGTGAAGCAACACAACTGCAAATGTCGTTTCCTCACCTGCAGTAATGGAATTGGTAATGCCCTTCCTGGCTGTTCCACCAGTTGTCCTTGCACGTGGCATCAAAGAACAAGGAGATTGTGGACACAGTGCAAAGTCAATTCTAAGATTAGGAATGTGGGTGGTGTTGGCGCTGAAATTCAGCACCTCACAGACAGTCATTGATTCCTGATTGAACAATTAACAGTTCCAGATTTAATTTCACTGTTTATTTCATGTCTTAGAGCTTTTCTCTTTTTATTTTAGTAGTTTTCTTGGCCTGTTGTCTGAATTATTACTGTTTTATTGTGTTGTTTGTTGTCTTTTGGCATCACCTGCTTGTCCAGGTCAAAAAATTATTGCTAGGAAGAGTTCTGGTGAGTCATGTAGCCCCAGGAAAGGCTCTATTAAAGATAGACTTGAATGACCTAGATACAAGCCCTTGTGTTACAGAGACATTACAACCTTCCCACATGACTTATTTTGGTTTTTAATTCTTCCTTTCCATAAGAAAGGAATTTTGGTTTGGTTACCAATATCCAGACTAAGTTTTCTTACCTGCAGCTTAAGCCTACTTGCTTCTGTTCTTTGTCCTTTAAATTACCTATTTTCTCAATGGAACAGTCTTTTATAAATCAGAAGATTTGCTAGGATATCCCAAGTTTCCTCTCCTCTAGGCTAAATGACTCTAATTTGTTTGCTCTTTGCCTTTTAGATTGTTCAGCCTTGCGTTATAAGTCATGTTTTTAGGATCCCTTGTGGCTCATGTTCCAGTCCTCTGGGTGTTGTCCAGTGGGTTCTCAGTGCTTCAGCTGTGGCTCCTACTTCTTCTCCAGCCTCCTCAGCACTGAAGGCCTTTTCCTCAGTGGGATGACGTGGATGACTCAGAGTTGTTGGATGAATTGGTGGTTGTGACAGGAAATCACATTTGAGATTTGACAAATTGTTACTTCTTGGAGATAAAACCTGTTTGGAAAAACAGTATTGTCTAGTCAGATGCGTATGCTTTTGGTTTTTAGCTGGTGAGAATCTTTTCAAAATCCAGTTATCACAGCATACTAGTATAACTTGTTTGTTTTGACCTTTTATTTTTTTCAATAATCGGTTTTATGAGCACAACTGTGAGGTTTTGTAATTTAATTATATTTTCATCTTCATTTCTATTTCTTTTTTAAGTTTCACAGGGTTTCAAGTTTGCATCTCTGTCCTTGAGAAAAGATTTTTTTTAATTTTATTTTTCAGAATGAGTACACAACCTCAGAATTGAGGGAGAGTTTTTTCCCAATTTTTGAAAATTCTATGGACAAAACAGACTTCAATTTTGTACATTTATTTTCTTTACTATTCAAGAGCCACTATTCTGAAACTGCTGCTTGATATCTGTATATCATTTTTCAGCACAAAGTTAACAGTTTTAGAAAACAGCAGTTATTAACAACCTTTCTCAATCACCTTTTTTATTTTATGTTTTAGGGTTTTGACCCACCACATCAAAGCGATACAAGAACTATTTATATAGCAAATCGTTTTCCCCAGCATGGCCATTATGTTCCTCAGAAGTTTGCAGACAACAGAATCATATCATCCAAGGTAAGGAATCAGTTTCTTGTGGGAAAACCACTTGATATGTTACTTAAAAAGTTGTTTGGTAAATGTGCAGGTGTGTATGATGTCCAGTGGTGCATATACAATATTCAAAATGAAACAAACTCTAAACTTTTTTGAGGGAAAAGCAAGGTTGCTTCCTATGTGGTTTTTCTCCTCTCATCCTTCTTTCCTCAAAGCCTGTTAAAGTACAGAGCAATTAAGCCTGTTGGTCAGAATTTCTGAAGGAAAGTAGGTTTTAAACCAGTGCTGGTCATGTCTGAATGTGATGCACCAAACTACTTAAAAGGAAGGGTGAAGCTAGTTGTGAGGGTTTTTAAAGTAGCCAAATTGAAAGCTAATACTCTATATAAAATAAATCAGTGGACTGCAGTTGCAGATTCCCTCCTAGTGTGTTCTTGGATTGAAATCAGTGGAGCTGCTGGTGGGATGTGCCTTGTCGCTGTGGTGTTGGAGAGAATGTTACAGCTGCAAGAATTAAATTTCTTCCCTGCTACCCAGGATGCAAACAGCCAAATGACTCCAGCTGCCCCTGTCCCAGTGGGTAGGAGAACATTTAAAACATGGCCTGTACTGGCAATGCAGTTGCTACCTCTGCTTCCCTGCTAGCTGTACTTGAAACAGAAGGAGAAAAAACCAACAAAAATTGGATACAGCAGCTCTGTGTGGGAGAAGACCAAGACCAGGAGAAGGTTTGGGGGAGGGGAGATGGAGAATGAAAAGATTTAGCTTAACAGACATTAATGGGATTGGAACTGAATTTCATTGAAAAATTGTTCAGTGTGTCATAATTATTCTTCTCTCTCTTTTTTTCCCTTCAGTATACAGTGTGGAATTTTGTTCCAAAAAACTTATTTGAGCAGTTCAGAAGAGTAGCCAACTTTTATTTTCTCATTATATTTTTGGTTCAGGTAAGTTGAATAATACTCAGGAAATTGCAGTTTATGTTGTAAATCTGCCACTGATTTTTGTTCTGTGAATTTAACTTCTCTACTTACATATTCTGCCTATAAAAAGAACACATTTCCAGTTTCTCTGGGAAAAGAACATCACTTTAAAAACAATTATGTCCAAATTTAAGTGTTATTCTTAGGTTTTATCTTTATGAATGCCAATGTATTTAAGTGTGCAGTTTTAAAGCCCATTGCACTGACAGCAGAGGGACTCAATTGCCTCAAAATACAATTTTAAATCTTGTAAGGTAGTAACGAAATTCCAAATAGGCTTCTTATTTTTGTGGGCGTTGGTGGTGTTTGAATAAACCAGGAGTTTTACTCTGTGTTTTTAAGTGCTTCTTGGACATTTGTGTGCAGAAACGCAGACATTCAGGTTCACTGGCACCAAACTGGGCAGTGTGCTTGCTCTTGAGCTGAGCAGAGATTAGTGTATATTCCCAGGGTAGGTGGAATCTCGCTTTTGTAAATCAACAGACTATTGTGACACAGTTCTAAGATCCTGACATTCAATTTGTTCAGATAAAATGAACCCACAGGTGTTACAGTTTGGGTTGACAGTTTGTCAGTTTTGAAGATGTCAGTTAATGCTGTTATTGTTACAGTACAGGTCAGAAATACTGCTGTGGCTTTTGTAGCTTTTTTGTTCTTCTTTTAATGAAGAACATCCACGAGTATATTATGACAGTGTGTACATTTTTGGTAATCTTTGCACCCCCAGTTCTGTAATCATACCTGAATTCTGTGGAGCTATTGTAGGCTTAGCAGCTGAAAGGAGAAAGAGCCTAAGGAAGAAATAGTAATTTTTGAAAGACAAATTAATATCTGAGGCAGAGACAAGATTTTGGGGTACACAAACTTTTCTATGATTATAAAACAGAATGCTTTGAATGCGTGCAGTCCTCCACAGTGATTAACCAACATTTAATAGTATGCATCTGAAAAATATGGCACCTCATTTGACAAAAAACAGGGATAGTGAGGAGTTAATAAAATTTGTCTGTGATTGTGCCAGATGTCAGTACTGGGCCAGTTCTGTGGTTTTAAATCCATTGCCTCCTGCGTCCCTTGGTCATGTTCTTTCACATTTAGAAAGAATGACCTTTCTAGCCTGAAAATTCCTGTGTTGGGAGCCACTAAAGTCATACTGTTCTAACTTTGTCTAACAGAATGTGTTGTCCATCGCATTTTCCTAGTTAAGAATATTGACTATGTCATTCCTGTTGTGATGTTTCATGCTGTTTAACATATTGTAGCTTGAGGAACATGGAGACATGCTGGAGATAGTACATTAATGTTACTTAAAGTAACTACAGCCAGCATTGCATTAAAAAGAAATAAAAGCAGATTTACCCCTTTAGTTCAATTTTGTGTCACATTTCTTTCAAACTGTTGAGTTCAGTAATATCTAAATGTGATGTCCATGAACAAATAGAGATCTAAAGGCATAACTTCTATTCTGAGTGTAATCCTGTTGTCTTTGTAGCAAGTGGATGCCCTCATGTGTATGGGAAATGTCTTGTCTATGTGCCTGCATTCTTGGAAGTAGAACAGGAGAAAAGCTGCAGTAGTTTTTGTTCATTTGTTAGAATGTTTTTATTCAAATCCCATTTGGAAGTTCATTAATATCTAATTTTTTTTTTTATATAAGGCAAAGGTGCCTTTTTAAAGTTGATCACCATGGTATATTCCCTGTCATACGAATCTCATGTGACCAAGATGCAGAATCTGTCATTACCACCTTGTTCCACTGGGGATGGCAGAGCTGGGGCAAAGTCTCAGTGTGGGATTTAACCTTGCAGTCCAGTCCAGTCCACGTTGTTCACCACACACGTGCATGCCCAAAACATGGTGACAGACTGCATTTTGGTGACACCAGGTGTGTGTGGATGTGTGTCCAGCTGTGTGGCAGGCAAAGGACCATGGTGTTCTGGTGAAAGAGGCAAAGAGAGCAGGCTGCCATGACAATTCCACCAGCACAAAACCTGCTTCATTTTCATATATAAGCCTCTCTTGAGAAAGAGTGAGAGAGTATAGATGGCAGAAATGTCATCTATATCACCTAAATCAGGTGCTTTTGGCACGGGTCTTCTTGGACAACATGCTACCAAGCTGAAATTGCAATGCTACAGTTGAAGAACAATATTGCAGGCTATGTCTCATTTTTATTGTGTTCTGTAAATTGTCTGTTTCAATGGCAAAAGAAATAAACTCATGCATGCGTTGTAAGGTGGCATAATCTGTTTTCTCTGTGAGGCTCTTGGCTCTTAAGAGAGTAAACTTCATGTATGATTTTGTTTTTTCTTCTTTAATGATTCCCAAAGCAATGCCATAGGTCTCAGGTAAAGTGGATCCAATCAGTGTCTGTGGTTTTGAATAGTTCCTGTGTATATTTTCTTTGCAGCACTTGACCGTGTTGTTTTTTTCCTGCAGCAGAGGAGAAGCACTAACATCCCCCCACATACAGAATCTTAGTGTGTACACTGCACTTTTGGCATGCCAGCAACAATAGCACAGATTGTAAAACTGCATGTTAACTTGGGGGAACTGGAAAGATGCAGTCTGAAAAAGAAAATGTTCTCTAATATCTAAACCATTGGAAATTACTGTTTTTAACTTTATTTTCACTTCTAAAGTGGATGATGTTATACTCTACATTGCTGGTAAGCAGTAGATTGTATAGAATGTTGAAACGGCATCATGAAATGTAGATTTCTTTCCTTTGTAATATACTTCCAAATTCATCTCTGTAGAATGGAAGTATATCTTCCTTTTACTAAGGACTCTTAAAATTGTCACATGCATTACAAATGTGACAGGCTGCTCTGTTACCTAGAACCTTTTGTTTGCATCATTATTGACATGTATTATTTAGGTGTCAGAAACTGAGTTTTGCTCCAGAAATATTGCAGGAAATGCAGTAAAAACACTCACAGTTTATAATGAGATACTTGGAAAAGTATCATCTTGTTGTCATCTTACTTTATTAGGGTGGTTTTCTGTTGGCTTTTTTTTTTTTGAAAGTACAATGGTAAAAATAAAATTTGAGCTAATGTTCATATTTTCTTCCCTTTTAGCTCATGATAGATACCCCCACCAGTCCTATTACCAGTGGATTGCCATTATTCTTTGTCATAACTGTGACAGCCATAAAACAGGTAAAGGGGAAAAACCTTGTGGCATGAAGTCTTTTGAGGGTAAAGTTACTTAACAAAGTCTGACCAAGAAAATGCTTAGATACTAAAAATACGTAAACCAGTGTAATTTTTAGAAAGGATTTTGTATTTAATGTTTCTTTTTAGATGCTTGAGCTTCAGCATTTGATTAGTTGTCGAGCGCTCAGTGACTCACTGCAGCACCCTTAAATGGACAGTGAATGATGTCAGGCAGCATTTTTGTCTAAACATTACATGTCACTTGTTATAAGACCTTTTCTGAAAGCTCCTCGCTTATTCCTTTGGCACACCTCGCTGCATGTCAAACCAGTCCTCCCACATCATACACTGAGAAAGGAGCTTGGGTGGATGGAGCAGTGGTGCAGCCCATGTTTGTCAGTAGTTAAAAGGCAAGTTTGGCCCCAAGGAGTACGTTTCATGGTGTAAAGTAGGTATTAAATGTAATCCTGAACCAGGTAAAAGCTCCAATTTAGAAAGCTTCTGGTTTTCTTTTCTTCTTCTTTGATTGCATAAAACATTTTGAAGTGCTTTATAGCACCTGAAATAAGAAAAATCTGAGTTTAACAGAAATCTTGTTCAAGCACCATTTTGAGACCTAGAGCCCCGGTGAAGAGAATGTAGAAATAGAAGAAAAAGAAAAAAAAAAATCTTATGTCTTCTCTAAACCCTTAAAGCAAGAGGAGAAAGAAACGAGCTCATAAATAAAGAGGTGATGTGAATAGAAATTATAATCTCTTCTGCAGGGAGGTTATTTTCAGGAACTATCCCCTTCAAGGGGTTTGACAGTGCTGTCTGGGGAAGAGATGCAGTCTAGCAACTGAAAAATAAGCAGGAGACTGTTACAGAGCTACAACTGGAATTTCAATTTGCCTTCTGTGCCAATAACACCCAAAGGCACCCAGAAATAGGGCAAAAGTAAAAATAGTTCTAGCTTTCAACTGGGTAGAATGGGGCAGAGGGGTTCTTCATGCTGGAGTAATATTTGAACTAACATTTCATCTTGTTACTGTGCAATTTCTGTATGTAGAGTGCCCTAATCCTATTCAATTGCAGTTTTTACCATCACCCCCCCAAGAAAATCGCATATTCAAGAGCTAGAATCATAAGTAGGCAATGGATAATATCCCTTAAAGGTGTGTGAACTAAAAGAGATTATGAAACAGAGTTATAAATATTAGATCATTTTTTTCCAGGAAGAAGTTGGACTTGCGTAAGTCTAAAATAGGCCAAAATATCTAACACCACCTTGATTCCAGATGTCCAATCTTATATTGGGAAATTTAAGTATCTTATCAATTGCAAAGAGTAGAGATTCTGTCATTCCTTCTGGAGAAACTTGAAATCACTCATGACTTGCAAAGCACCAGGAGATTTCCTGGCTGTCTCAATATCTCTGCAAGGACTATTGGAACCACCTAAGCTGATCTAGTGGACTCTCACATTTATCCTACATGCTGCAAAGAAGGCAAAAAATATTCACAAGCTGTTACCTTGGAAGGACAATTAAGTGTGCTATTTCCAACAGGCTACCTTCAGACAGGGAAGAAAGACAAACCTTCTGTTGGAATGCAGAGGGGAAAATACTCAGTATTGCCTCAAAATCAGCTCCCATTTTCTCTCACAGGAAGCAGATTTTAAGGAAAGAAACCCCTTTTTGAAAGCTGTGGGGCACCAGTTCTGTACAAAGTTACATTAGGATAGATGTTAAACTATGATTTAATATTCTCTCAAAAGATGAAGGTGAAAAATAGAAGCATTAACCATATGCAGGTTTAAGAAGCTTAGCAGTGGGTGGAAGAACTCTCCCCTGCTTCCAGAAGACCAGTTAATGTGGAACCTCTAGCAAACCTCAGAACTCAGCTTGATTTTAAACTCAGCAAAGGAGACAGAACTTTTTCTTAGAAGTGTAATTGCACCTAGGTCAGAAGAAGGACATACTAGACTGCAAAGTGGTGCAACTCATGCTGTGTCATTTTATCTGTCCTGTTAGCCAGAGCACTTTCCTCCTTGTACCTGTGAAGGTCTATATACAATCCTCAGAGGAGTCCAAAATTGGCAAACAAATAAAAATAAAAAGTGAAAAAAACAAGCCAAAACACAATAAAATAAAGGTATTTCCCAAGGAGCTTTAGGAAACTTAGTCCATTTCAATAAGTTATAGGTATTTAGCTGACTGAACAGAGATGTTTACTTGACTGTCAGTTAAATTATGAACTTTGAAGGTTTTGAATAATTATAGACCTATACTGAGAATGAAAACCCTGGTCATATAAAATGCAGGCTGTTTCTCAATTACATTGATGCAGTTATTTAAACAGGACTTAAGAATATAATTTAATTGAGGGATTTTAATCTTCATTTCTCTTCACGCAATTAAACAACATTCCCTGTGTTCCTGTTGCATCTCTCTTTGTCACAGTATTTTTCCAATAGTTGCAAGTGAGGATAAGGAACTCTCAAAAATGCCACAGTAGGTAAATTTTGGGGGAATTTGAACTGACCACATTAAGTTGGCTCTTAAGAATTCCCTGGTGTGAGGTGTCACCCTTGGGTTGTAGGCAGTAGATGTCAGACGGGGAAAGTGCTGAAATCTGTACTTTCTAAAGAAGGTAAATTTCAGTTCGTTGCCAAATGCCCATATTGCTCAGCTGTTCAGGTCTATGAGACAAATGCCCCAAGGTTACTGGATTTTAGTTAAACCTTTGTTTTCTTCTGTCAGTCACCTTTAACAAGGAGCTGTAGGTACTGACTCTTGCTTTTTAATATTGAGTAGGAAGGATTCTGAAAAGAGTCTTACTTAGGAGCTTTAGGATTCTGATTTCCCAGAATGTCTGTGTGTGGCTGCTATTACTACACACTTCTTAATTATTTATTTTTAAGCATTTGGCGTATAAAGCTTCTTTTCTTTTCCCTGTTTCCTCTCCCCTTTCTTTTCAAACCCAGGCAGTGCAGTTGTGCTGTCCTTATTCATTTGTGCTAGTAACAGTGGAGGTACATGAAGGTAGAGCTGCAAAACTGTACTTTTAACATACAAAATTCATCATATAACTTCCCTACAGACTACAGTCAACTGCAGAACTCTCCAACTGCATCTGCATTAATACTCTTTGTATTATTACATTCATATAATGTTTGTAGGATGAGTTGGGATTATGCCTGCTGTTTCATACGGCTCTCTCCTTCTGTCTGCAGATTTACAAGGAAGTGTTTTTAACTCTTTCACAGATTTTATACCTACAGAAAAGCATTTTAGTAAATCTTTCTGTTATTGCAAATGAGTTGCAGGAGTTTTGCCAGGATGTAGGAGGCAGTTGATCCATAAATTGATCCATTTCTTGCACTGCTTGTGGGACTTTCCGAACAGTACCTAGATTTGGGGATTAGAGATTATTATGCTACTATGATCTAATGCTATTAGATTAAATAAGCAATGTATAAATACTTCAGGAAAATAAGATGGGTATAATATACCTGGATTCATGATCAGGAATGTTTGCACATTTGTGTGCATGGGATAAAGGGTGCTTGAAGAGGTGCAGAATATCAATTAAAGAAAAACTGCTTAATTTATCAGTTAAAAGCTCAGTTGCTGCAAACTGTTCCATTAGAACTCAAAAAGAATTAAAACCTTCTCAGTCATCTTCTCTTGCTATACAGAGCTGATGTGTCAACAGCATGTCACGCAAAATTAAGAAATCTTAAGATTTCATGCATAGGCTATGACAGTAAGTATAAAAAGTGCTGTCTGGTATGACTTGAGGAAGTAATTTCAGTCTGTTACTTCTTTAAAAAAAAGGAATCCATAAAGGACCCTGGGGACTGACTCTTCCCAGATTTGTGGTATAATAATCCATACAGATCAACTATTTAATGAGTACTTGGTCATCTGATCTGCAGAAAATATCACTGCCTGTTTATTTTCAGAGAATATGGAATTGTTAAGTTTCTTCACCACTTTTGCTGCTTTATGTGCATTTACTTGTTCCTGTGAGTGAAAATTAAGAGATTTCCCAGGTTCTTGAGTAACAACTCTAGTAGAAACTCAAGAGAAATTAGTGACTATATTCAGATTATGCAGGAAGTAATTTGAAGCACATTTGCTTAGAAGATATTTAGTAAGCTTTTTAGGTTTATTGCTTGAAAAGTAAATTTCTGTGTGTTTTCCACAGGGTTATGAAGATTGGCTACGACATAAAGCAGACAATGAAGTCAACGGTGCTCCAGTTTATGTTGTTCGAAGTGGTGGCCTTGTGAAAACTAGATCTAAAAACATTCGGGTATGTGGTTAAGGGCAAACTGAAAATTGTGTTTCTATCACATAAGTACAGCTCTTGTTTCATTACTAATCATTGTGACCTGTTTGATCATGGTTAGGTAACAGTGCTGAAATGAATTCTGCTCTTTTCAAACTCCCTTTGTGTATTTCTCATTTGTGTTCACTTCATTAGGTGGGGGACATTGTCAGAGTAGCCAAAGATGAGACTTTTCCTGTTGACCTGGTGCTTCTGTCGTCTGATCGAGTGGACGGTTCATGCCATGTCACCACTGCAAGTTTGGATGGAGAGACCAATCTTAAGGTCGGGGTTACTTCTGTGAAACAGTTAATTTGGGATGCCATTTTTAGTTCAGCCTGTTGAAATACCCCCGCTTCTGCCTGGTTAACTTAAGGGGCACTGTTTTACAGACACACGTTGCGGTCCCAGAAACAGCAGTGCTGCAGTCTGTTGCCAACCTGGACAAACTGGTAGCTGTTATAGAATGTCAGCAGCCAGAAGCAGATCTGTACAGGTATCACTTTAGTAGTAAATATTTTGAAATTAAACACCTCAAAATGAGGTGTTTAATATTATGAATGCTATCGGTCTTGCTGCAATTAAAATAGCTTCAGACACGTGCTTGAATTTTAGATTTTAATAATTAACTTGTGTTTATACTTATGTACTTACTGAAAGCTGCAAGTGGCAAGTTCTAGTATTTCAGTATTAAACCAAAAATTATAGTTTTTATTTATCTTTTGTATTTTAATTATGTACATTTCTATTTTAACCAGTAAACTTGTTTCCAGATTTAAAAATATTAAATGTCCTATGAATATGACCAGTTTGGAGAATGAGTTGTGTAAGGTTCTGCCAGGAGATTTCAGTACTATATAGTATATTTTAAAGTGAAATTACCTCTAATCATAGCAAATTGTTGTAAGCTTATGTTAATTCCAAAGATATGTGTTGACCATGTTTATTTTGCATGTGCTCAAGATCTGAACTCCATTCTTCAACAGTAAAACCTTAGATTAAAAACAGGGATGTCTGAGTGTTCTTTAACATCAGCAATCAATGTCGTAGACATCATGGGGAGCAAAAGTTATATTCCCATCCAAGTTTCTTCTGAATTGTATAGTGGAAAATGGTAGCTATTAAGTAGTAGTTTTTAAAATCCAAGTGTCACAGCTGTTCTTCAGTAAACTTTGGGATCTTTGAGAAATATTAAATTCATTAAAACTAAGATACTCAGTTTGAGCAGCAGTTCAGATATTTGATATTTAGCAAATTAAGGTACAATTGCTATGGAAGTTTATGTCCCTGTTTGTAGCTGAGGTCATGCTAAATATGCAAACGTCAGATTTTAAATGCAGATTAGATTTGTTTTAGTGAAAGAAAAAATACTATTTCTGTTTGGTAATATGCTAACTTACATTTGTTGAGGAATTATTTCTTACTGAATCATCAAAAAGTCACAATCTGTTTTAAGTGAGTAGAAATATAATCTTTTGTGGTTGTTAATGAAACCTAATAGGCTTTCTCAGATGACTGTTCTTTTGACGGATGTTTCTGTTGTTAAATGTCTCTTGTAAAATTAGTACCAGTGTTTCCATATTGTTCCATTTTGTACTTGTGAACCATTAAAGACATTTTTGTAAATACAGACTTTTTACATTTTTGAGTCTTTATGCAGATATTTCTAAAATGTTCCCATCTCTCTTAGATTTGTTGGAAGAATAACTGTAAGTCAACAAGCTGAAGAAATAGTACGGTGAGTCAAATTTTCTAAGATGGTTATTTAGAACGCATGAAGGTGGTTAAAGTCAAAACCATCACAAATAAGAGTTACTGTTGAATATGTAAAAGGGAGGGGTATTTTTACTGAAAGTTGTCAGTTATAGCTGAATACTTCAGATGGAGAAGAGAGAAAATTAGTGAAAGAAAGTTCATTACTACCCAGTTTTTCAGATGTAATATAATGGTTCTGAAAGGCTTGGCTGCTCCAAAATGGGTAATTTTTAGGCTCTGGTAATCAGCTGGTAGCTTTGTTGCTAGTTGTTAATTAAAGCATTTATTGATCTGAAACAATTTCCAGTGGTGTGTTATGTAAACTACAGCAGATCCTGTTTACCAGGAGGGAAAATAGGAAGAACAGGAATGAGAAAGATCATGGTTTGAAATAAAGACACGGAACTCACTCACAAGAAATGGCCAGATTTTCAGGAATAGATAGCATTTAAGTTATTTAATTATTTTATCATGTGGGTTGTGAATAGTCGCGCTTTCAAAAAACCTTGTCACCTCTTCTGAAGAGGTGAAGTGCTGTGTTATGATGTGTATTTGTCATAGAAACAGGTAAATCTGTTACGATTCTTTCTCTCTTCTAAAGTCCAAAATATTATCTATTACACTTTTTTTTTTTTTTGTGAAATTTCTGCCTGAGCTGTTTTCCATGTAATGTGTGCTTCAGTCTGAAGGACTGAAAGTCTCAGTCTGAGAGACTCCTTTGAGGTTTGCAAACGTTTGTCAATTTTAGATAGGAGTGACCTGGAGTTCAGAGTGAATCAAGGATCTGTAAATGGTATTTGCAAGAAATATGGGGGTGTAGAAGGCAGGTCACTTGGCCACAAGTCCAGTGCCTTTGACCACCCCCCGAAAAAACACCACCCATACCATCCCCAATACCCCACTCAGCTGTTTTCTAAGGTCACTTTATGTGATACTTCACTTTGAGCTTTTCAAGATCCATTACTCTCAAGATTGAGAGGTTCAGCTTTGGGATAATCTATCAAAATAATTTGACAACATAAAACAGAGCCAGTTTAAAGGGAGGGTGGAAAAAAAATTGCAAGTTCTGACTTCTAGCAAAGATATATCTTCTGTCTCTCAAAGATAAACTTGTCTAGACTGTATTGCAATGATTCAGCTTTTTTATTTTGGGTTTGTCAGACTGGTTTTACAAACTTGGATCCAGAAATACAAATTATGTTTCTTATATGAAAAGTTTAAATGCTCGAGCATTTAGTCCCTTTTAGTTCAATTCTTCAGTTGAAGTTTGAGTCTAACCTAAAACATTAACATATGTATGTGTAATTTAAAGAACCCACCGTAATCTGTGTATAATTGGTGCACATGGTATTTGTGATGGTAACTGTCACATTTGCTGTAACATTTAAGTTAAATTAATTAAGTTAAATGTTTAACTGTGGGAGGTGGATTGTGAATTTGGCTTTTGGGGTTTTTTTTGAGTAACTCCAGGTTATACTTTCAAAGGAACTTCAGGTATAAGAGCTTTGTTTATGTAATAGTGATCACGGACTGCTTGTGGCAAAGCTAAAGGGAAAGTAAGGCAAACCCAAGGGCTTGTGTGCCAGCACTTAGCATATGAACTTTACTTCTTTTGCTTATACCTGGTATGTCAACCTGTCCACTGCAGTTGTTAAATTTCTGCTTTCATTTGAAACACTGGCAAAAATGCATTTTTTTTTTAATTTCACACCAACCCTGCTGATAGTTTCTAAAGGTGATACAACTGCTGGAGTAGAACATATGACTCTAACCTTAAATTGACCTTGTTTCCAATTAGACCTTTATTGTCCCAGCCCTGTTTGGAGTTAACTTAGCTAAAGAAATGAATGTATTATTGCGTTGTGATAGATGTGAGGAAAAAAATATTTATGAAATTTTTACTCCTGTGTTAGGAAGCAAAATTTGCACTGCTGTGGTGGTGGTGTGACCATCTACTTGTTTGTCTCTGTTTGGTATGAAAAATTTTCAACTTTCTAGATCATTTCAGTTTGTCAGAGGGGTAGAAGTAAGATGGGTAGTTAGCCAAACCTAAAAATAGCATTCCTGGTGTACTGTGAGCCCAACTGGCTTTTTGCCTGCTTGCTTCCTGAGTAACTTGCAGGTCTCTCTGAACCAGCCATTTGGAATATTTAACTCAATCAGTAATTATGGGATATGTAACAGTGGTGGGAGAGTATGGCAGTGTCCAAAGGAGACATGAAATGAAACAGAGAGCTCTGTAGAGATGTGTGGGTGAGTCGTGTAAGATGATTGAAGATGGACCTAAATGAGGATGGGGTTGAAGTTGCTGCATTGGGAGTTCATAGGGAATATAGGACAGCTTTGCATAGGAGACTGGATTTCATTGGTTTTACAGAATACAGAACAACTAATTTTTAAATGCTGATATTTCTATTTCTTTTTAGACCTCTTGGGCCTGAAAGTCTCTTACTTCGTGGAGCAAGATTAAAAAACACTAAAGAAATATTTGGTTTGTAGACATCTAAATATTTAAAGAGTATTCTCTTCTTAAAGCATGATTATGAACTGTGCTTTAATTCTACTTGCACTGAAGAAATTGTAATAACCTTGCTGCCTGTTACCTGAGGGGATATGATTATAGATGAAAGTAATGATATTATACTGAAGAATCTCTAAGGATATAAAGTTCCAGCTCCGTTCTGTGAAAATATTTGAAGTGGTTTGATAAAGGAATAACTTAACTTCAGTGGATAAATGACTGTTCTTACTGCTACCCATTGTTCAAGACTTTCTCCTGAGATTTACCATTCTGATTTCCATAAAATACATATTGAGCAGTACAGTCATAATAATGAACAGTGTTAAAGTAGGTGTTAAAATTACTTCAGTAGTACTGTTTTACTATAGCAGAATATTGCAAATACCTACAAAATACTGTCTCATCACCATACTGAAGTAAACACAAAAGTAATACCACCTTTTGATTTTATCCTGTGTCTCTCAAAATGAAAAGTTCTGCAAATTATACATACAGAAAGTAAAGTATAACTCTTTCCCCCCCTTCCTTCCCAGGTGTTGCAGTGTATACAGGTATGGAGACAAAGATGGCATTAAATTACAAGAGTAAATCTCAGAAACGGTCAGCAGTAGAAAAGTATGTTTATTTTCTGATATCTCTCTTATTCATAGAGCTTTAATTTAGTTTTTCCTCTGTAACTTTAAAACCCTGTTGGGTTCACTGGGTTTTAGGCAAGGGAAGAGTGTGTTGATTGCCTTAACTTTGGTAGGAAGCTGTAAAGATAAAATTAATTTCTTAATATTTCATCCTTTATTGATTCTTTAGTTGTGTATGAAGTGGAAATACCCAAGCTTGCTCAAGGTTACAGGATAGGTGTTACTATAGTAGAGATTTGTATGTTGAATTTTATGATTTACTTTAAAGGGAAAAGTTCTGATTTATGTTGCTTTTATTGCAGTTACTAAAACTCTGAGAGAGCCTCCTGGAATTCTTAGGCAAGCGTGGGATTGATTATTCTTCTATAGCTGCATACAGACAGAACTGGAGTGTGAACGTTCAGTCATCAAAGCAAGGGGTGGAAAGATGGTCTGTCTGATGTGACAGAATGTAGAGACAGATGTGACTGTATCCTGGTGTAGCATGGCCTGGGTTAAATAGTCAGGTGCACATGGCAGTGCTCTTTTAACTGAAGGAAAAGGTGCAGCCTTGGGTTTCCAGTGTGGTTGGTTGTACTGCCTTCACAGCCTTGCTAGAAACTCAAGGAAGAAGAGAAGGATAAGTCAGCCCCCAAAATGTTGGACAGCAGGTGTGACACAAGTCAGCTGTTGGGATGTTCTTGCACCTTAATCTAGTCCTCATATTGCCATATAGAGATTTTATCTTAGTAAGGTGTAGGATTTCTTTTCCATTCTGTTACTTGCTTGTCACATAGAAAATTTATATCTATGTCAAGCACAGGGTATGTTTTTTAAAGTGCTGTCCAGTAAGTTAATTCTTGTAACCACAGTGTGTCAACAGATTGAGTAAAATAAACTGAAACTGCTTTTCTTTTTTTTGCTTCTTTATAGGTCCATGAATTCCTTTTTGATTATTTATCTAATAATCCTCCTCTTTGAAGCCATTCTGAGCACTATTTTAAAGTATGCATGGCAAGCTGAAGAGAAATGGGATGAACCCTGGTACAATGAAAAAACAGAGCACGAAAGAAATAGCAGTAAGGTAATGTAGTTTACCCAGTTGCATATCTGGGGAATAGTCAATTAAGATACTGAATGTATTATTTATTATGTCTCTGTTCTTGGATATAGGTGTATCACATGATCCAAGTCTCTGTGCTGTTCTCTCAGTGGTTTTGAGAGTGTTGGTCATATGTAGCCTCACTATGGTGTAGAAATATCTCTACTCTGTTACTGGTTGGACTTTTTTTTCCTTTATGGAAAGACCAAGCTTTTTGAAAATTTTGGACTTTGTTAGGACATATTTCTGATGTTCTCTGCTCTTGTTACTGTTCTTTAGGGTGTCTTTTGTCATTCCATAAATGAAAAGAGGAGGAGGATGGCTGTTTTGTGTGTCCTATTACAGTAATTTCACAGTTCAGGAATTTTGTACGTTTTGTGATGTTGAGATGGTTCAGGCAATTTTGCAAGGCTGTAATTTTGCTCAAGCTCCTGCTTGCCCTTCTCACTTTCTGTAGAGGTTGGAGGGATACTTTGGAGTATTCCTGAAATCTGCAATTCTGAGAAGTATCTCTTTTTCTAATCACTCTGCAAGGTAGAATAGCTGTGGAGTAATTATAGCAACACTCCCTAATTGGGAAGAACAGACATTATTTAGCTTTGCAAACTGTTCACTACTTTTATCTACCGTTTATTTAAAATGTTCTTCTACGCCAGTATCTGGTAGAGTTGAAAGAGGTGGTGTGTTTTTTCTCATCTCTAATCTCCCTTGCTCAATATTCAAGGGTTGGTTAAGAGTCTTCGCAAAGTACAATTCAGATAGTGAGTTTGTCCAAATGAAAAACAAACTTCAGAGAGGCTGTAGTGTTGCATTTCAGAGTTTGTTAAAATTTTCATACCTAATAAAGAGAAGTTTCTATCTTGTTATGGAGGCATTTGCCTCAATTGTAAGTGTTGAACACAGTGATTTGAAGAGGCATAAACGAAGTCTGTGCCATGGAAATCCACATGGTCCCTTGTCATGTAGTCCAGATCACCCACCTCACTGGGGAATGCCAGCAGACAGGAGCCCTCTTGTCTCTCTGCTGTCCTAAAACAACACAGAGTCCTTGCAGATTCCTCTGACAGCATGGAATATCAGTTGTTTGCCTTCACAATTTATGGTTCCTTAGATAAGCCTAAATGAGTCATGCTGTTTGGAATGGGGAACACGTTACTTTTTTCAGACCCTCTTTGAAAATAGAATCACCCTGACAGTTAATATTAATTGGCAACCCTCCTGACAGATTCAGTAGATAGACAAAGATTAATGAACTTGAGAAGTCAAACATCCAGTCATAGCTTAAGGCAGACTTTTTGCATCAGTCTGAAGGCGTGTTACTGGGGCAACCTGGGAATGCCTGCGTTGTCACTGGGTGTGTTGTCTCTCTCTCGTGGATGTGGGACTTGGTCTTCTCTGGCTCTCTCAATTTGTCATTCCTCATGCATATTGAAACACAATTAAGTCACTGTGTTTCACCTGATGACTGTCATAATCTTCACATTTTTAATTTTTCTCTTCTAGATCCTGAGATTTATTTCGGATTTTCTGGCCTTTCTGGTACTTTACAATTTTATTATACCTATTTCACTCTATGTGACTGTCGAGATGCAAAAATTTCTTGGATCTTTTTTTATTGGCTGGGATCTTGACCTCTATCATGAAGAAACAAATCAGAGAGCGCAAGTAAATACTTCAGACCTCAATGAGGAATTGGGACAGGTAGAGTAAAAAATACATAGTTTCTTTTTTTTTTTAACCTATTTTCTACCTAGTTTTTAATATTAAAATTCATTACTGCAGGCTTTTTATTGGTTGTGCTTTGATTAATTTTAAAATAAGATTTAGGCATGTGATGGCAAAAGCTAAAATTCTTACATGATCAAAACAACATGTGTAGTAGAAAGTGTGAGTTGAGATTAATTTTTTTTTTTCCTCTAACAAGTATATGCAATTCCAAGTCTGTTTTTTTTGTTTTTATTTTACAAAAGGTAGAGTATGTGTTTACAGACAAAACTGGTACATTAACTGAAAATGAGATGCAGTTTCGGGAGTGCTCCATTAATGGCATAAAGTACCAAGAGGTCAATGGTAAACTAACTCCAGAGGGATTTTCTGAAGATTCTCCAGATGGAAATAGGCATGGTTTGGTAAGAGACTTTGATTTTCCCACCATTAGTCATCCTAGATAGAAAGTGGTTTTTATTTCAGAGAAATATTCTTGCACCACTGTCATGAAACCCAACATAAATCAGAATTTCTGAATAGTTTGAAGCTATTAAGTGCTACTGAACAAATAATATTTATTAAACATGTTGAGATGAGATTATTTAACATGAAATATTTGGCAGATTTTTAAGTAAAAACATTTTTTTTTTTGAGTGCATTCAAAACTGGGTTGTTACATAAATGTTAAAAACCAAGATTTTTCTGTCTTACAGGTGAAAGAGGAAGAACTGTTCTTGAAGGCAGTTTGTCTTTGTCATACAGTGCAGATCAATGCAGATCAGACAGATGGTGCTGACGGTCCCTGGCATGCCAATGGAATAACGTCCCCTTTGGAGTATTATGCTTCTTCACCAGATGAGAAAGCTTTAGTTGAAGCTGCAAGCCGGTGAGCTGTGCTGCCACAAGTGCCTAACACAGGAATTGCTTCCTGGGGCAGGCAGTCCAGGCTGAAAGCAGCCGTAAAAATTGCTCGGGACGTTTGTAAAGCCCAGGGCCTGGCACTGTCAGCTCACTGGGAAAACATGGAAATATAAAATACACAAAACCCTAGGGGTCCTGTCATCATTTAAAATATTTATGGATATCCTTGGGAAATCATAGTGGTCAGAGTGTGTTGCAAATAAAATACTGCAGAAAGTGAGCATTCTTAATTTTCTCTAGAAGTAGAGAACAGTAATGGGGTATAAGAATCTCTCTTTTTCTTTCCTGCCACCTTCCCCTTCCTACATCAATAGACATTTTGTCTAAAGTGGAAATTAAATGTCTATTTACTTTTCCTTTTAGGGTTGGAGTAGTATTTACTGGAATTAGTGGAGACAGTATGGAAGTAAAAAGCCTTGGAAAACCAGAGAGGTATTTTTTTTTTATTCCTTGTTTATTTTGAAGGGCAGAACAGTAGTGATGATTAATGTAAAGTTCTCTTCTTAATCCTCTCTGTTCATAAGCAAACCTTGCCTTTCCACAGCATGCTCTATTTAATGCTTTTCCCTTGATGTCTTCAAGACAGCTTGCATCTTATTCCTTACCAATAGTAGCTGAGATGCAAGAATTTTGTGAGTTACTCTGTGTAGGTGTGTGTTGTAACAGTTTGTATCTTTTCCCATTCCTCAAAGGTTGAGACTGTAGTAGAGCTGGAAAACTGAACTGCTTATTCAAGTCCTAGAGTTTTTGCTTTCAACTCTAGAAGTTTCCAGAATCACTCTCATCTGTGCATAATCTAATTATATATTTCAAACTTTCACAAAATGAGTAGAAATGTTATTGATAACTGTGTATCTGCAGTATGTCATAACTCCTTTTACCCATTTTATCTGTGTCAGTTGGCAGTACTTCAAAGTTAAATGTCTAAAATTTATTTTCTGCACTAGTGGTAACATAAAAAACTAGTCCAGTTATCAGGGCCCACACACTGTTTTTTGACAGTGTGAATTGTTTACAAATGTTAGAAACAGAATGTAGTTTTCAAAGTTACACTTGAAATAATGACAGAAGGATAAAGAAATAGGAGCTTCTTGTAATCTCCAGGTATCAAGTTAGTATTCAGGAAACTATTCCTATTGGTAGAGCCTTTTATTCTTACAAAATGGAATAAAGTATACATAAAGTGATGAAAAGCAATGAATTGCACAATGACTAATAGCAGTGATTGTTGTTCATCAGTGGTAGCATTGCTTTTAGAGTTTAAAATGACACGTTGAGGAAAGGTCTGTGGTGTAAGAGTCTGCTTATAAGTAATTGTCTTTGGAAAATTATTTCTAAAATGTTTGCTTGCCCTTCCCTCTTTTATTAAAACACAAAATACAGGTACAAATTGCTTCATGTGTTGGAGTTTGATCCAAATCGCAGACGAATGAGTGTCATTGTGGAGAGTCCCTCAGGTAGGTCATCAGAAAATGTAAAAGCTGCAGCTGAGAACTTGTTAAATGACATTATTCTTAATTTCTGTTCTATTTTACTTTGTAGGGGAAAAGCTTTTATTCACAAAAGGAGCAGAATCTTCCATTCTTCCTCGTAGTAAGAGTGGAGAAATAGACAAAACAAGGATACATGTGGATGAATTTGCTTTGGTAAGTGTATGTGCTTGCCCAGCTGATCAGAAGAAAATTCATCTGGGATAAATTCTGTAGCTTGAAGTGAACAAATTACAGGTGACACCTTCTTGTTAGATCAGAATCTTGTCTACTCTGAATGTAGTCTTTTATTTTCTCACAGAAAGGACTAAGAACTTTGTGCGTAGCCTACAGAAGATTCACACCTGAGGAGTATCAAGAAATTGGCAAACGCCTTCATGAGGCCAGGACTGCCTTACAACAACGGGAGGAAAGATTAGCAGATGTGTTCAACTTCATAGAAAGGGATCTGGAATTACTTGGGGCTACGGGAGTAGAAGACAAGTATGCAATGGAGCTACTGCTAACTACAGTCAATCCCAGCAAGTTTAGGATTTACTCCTGAAATATAATGTGTGAAAAACTCTCCCACTGTGATCAAAAGTTTTGTGCTATTCTTGTTTAGTATGTTTACCACTCTTTGGATTGAGCATTCCAAACACAAGTTGTACCAACTGATTTTGGCTTAATAACAATGTTTCATCAGGAGAGATTTCCTGTATGTGAAATGGAATAGTTGCAGTAAATAATTTAAATCAAGGTATGCTTATGACAAATTTTTGATCCCTTAACAGGATTAAGTTCAGTTTTTGTTTCATCAAGGCCTTTGTTTTATTGCTGGTAACAGAGTATCATCTGCCAGGCTGTGATTCTCTGACCGTACATGGGACATTGGAAATGCAGTCTTAACTTGTCATGGCAGTGGGGTTACAGTGGTAACATGGAGTTACAGTGTGAGCTCTTTCTTAGTAAAGTGTTTTATTGGTTACTTGAGATTTTTCTTGTTTCCAGACTGCAGGAGAAAGTCCAAGAAACTATAGAAGCCCTCAGGTTGGCTGGTATCAAAGTGTGGGTGCTCACTGGAGACAAGCACGAGACAGCTGTTAGTGTCAGTTTGTCCTGTGGACACTTCCACAGAACCATGAACATCCTTGAGCTTGTGCAGCACAAGTCAGACAGTACCTGTGCAGAACAACTGAGGCAACTTGCCAAGAGGTAAAGTACCTGAGATGTCGCTATCTCAGTGATGATCTTAGCTTGGTTTTCTTTCATTTGCAAATTTTATGACAATCTCTTTTATGAATGTGCCAAAGAAATTAAGTTGCCTTTTTAGAAAAATTATTAATAACAGACTTGAAGAAGCAGTCTGTCTAACAGATTAAGTTCTTTTCTCACTGTCTGGCCAGCAGCAGAGTTTATAGCAAATTGAAATTTTTCTATGACACTGGTACAAAGTGAACATTTTTATCCCTGAATAGAATAAAGGAAGACCATGTTATCCAACATGGACTGGTTGTGGATGGGACCAGCCTCTCTCTTGCACTCAGGGAACATGAAAAACTGTTCATGGAAGTTTGCAAAAACTGTTCTGCAGTGTTGTGCTGTCGCATGGCACCCCTTCAGAAAGCAAAGGTAAGTGCAAATATAATCAGGATTGCCTTTAAAGTACTTTTACCATGCTTTGAGGAGGCAAGGATTTCTGAAACTGCTTTGTTTGTTTGCCTGACGTCTGAATCCTTGTTAAATTCAGTTGATCTGGAGTAGTTTGCTCAGAAGTTTCTTACATGTGTGTTTGAAAATTTGCAAGTGGATGGAAAAGTCAAAATCCTGCCACCGTGCAAGCAAAAGGCTCATCTTAAATCTGCCTCTTGAGTGTTGTGTAAGGCAGCAGCTGTCCTGGCCACCTGCATGCTTTAACCTTGCCTGCTACATCACTTCTCCAGAAAAAAAGCCAAATCGAAAGTTCACAGACCTGTAAGGAAGAAGTGTGCTTCTCTGAGTATTTTAAAAAATATACCCAAGTTTGAGGATAAAGTAAAAGGGAAGAGAAGCAGAGGCCTAGTGTCCAGGGGAGGTTTTCCTTCATGCTCTTCTAAGACCATTTTTCCTTCACATGTACTTAATTTTACTCAAATACAAGGTGGATGGAATTAAAATTTAGATTTTGTGATTTATTTTTTTTTCAGTCTGGGAAGCTAAACTGTAAAGGACTGGAATATTTATTCTTTTCTTTTGAAATTTTCTCTCTTTGGGAAAAGACATCTCTTCACCTTAAAGCACTAGGAAACCCTTATATGAGGTACTAGATGTGCGAAAGAGGGCAAGTTGTTTCACTATAGCATGAGTGACCTGTTTTGAGGTCACTCTTCCTGCTTCCAGCAATTAATCAGAGTTCTAATGCAGTCTTTAGAATCCCTTCAGTATAGAACTCTTCAGCTGGTATAATATTAGTTTCAATAAAATGTTAAAAGCAAATTGTAACTACTGTGAGTAAAACAGTTTGTTTCATTTGTCCACTTCTGTCCATTCTTTTAGCTGAAATTTTTGCCATCCCCTCTCTTTAAGGTACAGTTGTTTGCCATTGTTGTGTCCTTGTTCTTATTTTGTCATTTAACTTGATTTATACTGCTTTGTATTGCTTCCCATAATTCCTATCCTGTCCAGCAGATAATGGAGATTATTTCCTGTCTTTCCTCATGAAGTACAGTAAAATGTAATTTTGATGGCAGTGACATTTTAATTTTAAACATTGAAGTATATAAATCACTGAGACAAATGCCATACAACATGAAGGGTAAGCAAGGAAGTCCAGGGCAGTTTAGTCTAGCCTTGCACATGATCTTTTGCTGTAGGCATCCTTTTTGTGAGACTTATTCCAAGGTTAAGCTGGAACTCAGCTTAATATTCCCTGCATCTTTTACTAACTTTAATGCGTGTTAATAGATGTCTGGCAGTCTCACTACTAATTCTGGCATGTTCTATAGCTTGAAAACCTTTTTAAACATCATCATGTCAGTCATTCAGAGCTGCTGCTGATTGCTGCTGTTAAAATTTGCCAGGGGATTTGTCTTGACCTTTTCACATAGATGTTTGTCTGTCTGAATTACCCCAGCCTTGGGGATCTCAGGAGGACTGATCCAGGTGACACACTGCGGCCTTGTTACTTCTGTAGGGCTGCTTGCTAGGATCTAATGCTAAATGTGCTTGAAGTAATTACCTCTTAAAAATGGGGAACCTTTAAGCTTGCATACTAATACCTGCAATTAGGAAATGTATTCCCACAGTTAGGTGGATTTCTCTGAGCTGTGGACTGTATTTAGTCACTGTTCCGTTCCTCATGTGAAGTGAGTTCCTGCTCCTGTGAATCAGTGCCCTGTCACTGCCAACTACAACTGAATTATTCCAATACAGGTTTTTGTGTCTACTTACCTCGTGCCAATGTTTCTCTGTTGATATTTCCACCTTGGGCTTTCTGGAACTTCAGGGGGGAAACATTTTTTCATACGTGTTTATTTTCTTGTTTTTGGAAAGCCTCTTGATCTGCATTCCTACCTTTGTCTCTGCAACCTGTTTACAACTGAATTAGTGAAGCTTCTGCCTTAAGCTAGAGCTCTCTGGGAGGTTAATGAACTACTAATTCTCCTTAACCAAAAGCCTCATCTAACTATCTCCTCTGTATTTAGAATAGTGTTGGCATTTACTTAAAGATCCGATTCCTTCCTGCAAAGAGCAGGGTCTCACTGCTCCTCTTTCTGATTATCTTACAGCCTTGTATGTCAGCAGTTTTTTTCCTTGTTCTGTCCTATCTCCTTCTGTGTCTTTTCCAACTGAGAATACCCCTTGGTGATAATGAAGTTGCTTTAAAAAGAATCTGTTTTCTTTAATAACAGAGTATTGATCTTTTAGCTACTGCATTTTACCTGGATTAGTTCCATTAATTACAAATATGAAGAATCTAGACACGTCTAGTAAAGGGCATTAAATCTGTATTACTCCATAAGTAAATTTTCAGTTCCAACTTTCACTTGACTGTTTCACATGATAAAGCAGCAAATTAAGCAATGTAACCGAATATTGAAATAAGAATAGAAGAACAAGTTGAAGACAGGCATAATACTTAAATAAGTCTTGTGCCCAAACGAGCTGCTTTTCTAAAGAAGGAATGAATTTGTGCTTGTGATATGCCAAAGATGTTTTTTACCCAAGCATCCATGCTCATAAAATGTATTAATTATATTTACAGGTAGGGAATGAGTAAGATACTTGGGAATTGATGACATGGTTTGTGGGTAGACTGCCTAATCTAAAATGTTTAATTTTTTCTTTTCAGGTAGTGCGACTGTTAAAAACGTCTCCAGAGAAACCCATAACATTAGCAATAGGTGATGGTGCTAATGATGTGAGCATGATACAAGAAGCACATGTTGGCATAGGTAACTTTCTTCTGTCTGAAGCAATAAAGGCTTTTTAAATTTGAATCAGCATCAAATGAGCAGTTGCTCTTAGTTGTAAGTGGGAGGAGCAATACCTTCTATTGCAGCAAAGTTGCTTAAGTCTTTATAATGTTGAAGTGCAGGAAAACAGAACTGTAGCTTCAGATGTACATTGTTGGGGTTTTATACTTCAATTTTTGTGATACTTAACCTGTTTTCTGTTTTGTTTCCCAAACATTACAGGAATCATGGGCAAGGAAGGAAGGCAAGCTGTAAGGAACAGTGACTATGCAATAGCTCGGTTTAAATTCCTCTCCAAGTTGCTTTTTGTTCATGGGCACTTTTACTATATTAGAATAGCAACCCTTGTACAGTACTTTTTTTATAAGGTGAGTTTTCCAAGAGTGCCAGTGGAGTTCACAGAAAAACGCATTCGCGCCACTTTTTCTTTTCAGTTGTTCCCTTCCCTTTAAAGGCAGCATTATGTTGTTGGGTTTTGGTTTCTGCTTTGTCTGCTCCCATGCAACAAGCTCTTGTGAGCAGGGTATGGCTTTCTTGAATGAAATATGGAATCTATTTTGCAAGGAAATACTTAAAAAGAAACTGAGGGGAAAATGAACGGATTTCTTCTCCTTTAATACTACTTAGACTCCCATAGTGAGATGTGTTCATCAGGCAGATATAATTAAGTTTATGCTTTCCAGGTTCATTGTCCCAAAGGACAAATAAACAAAATGTGCTGTCAAGTAAAGAATATTGCTTCACTTGGCCCTGTAAAATGTTGAAATGCTTTATGGTCTTCATGTGTATTTTTACCAACTTGTAAGAGTTAACAGTTTCTTTTAGAGTTGTGAGGAATATACTAAGGATTAACTGTTTCCTTCACTTTTCTTTATTTCAGAATGTGTGCTTTATTACACCACAATTTTTATATCAGTTCTTCTGTTTGTTTTCACAACAAGTAAGTATTGGATGCCTTACATCTTGGTGAATGTACTAATATTAATTATTAATGATAAATAATTACTAATTATTAATAATATTAAATAACTAATAAATATATAACTAAATTAGTAAATAACTACACAGGAGCAGCACAGATTTACACTTAAAATATATCCAGCTGATTTTCTGTATTTGATAGCTCGATGTTATTAGGTGGTTATGAGTACAGTTTTTTCCTAACAAGTAAATTCCTATAAGTAATGATTTGTTGCTGCTCTTACTGTGCATAAGCACCTTTTTTTCTTTACAAGACTCAACATAATTTCTGTTTTCCTTTCCAGACGCTCTATGACAGTGTATACCTGACTTTGTACAATATTTGTTTCACTTCCCTGCCTGTCCTCATATACAGTCTTTTTGAGCAGCATGTGCATCCGCATGTATTGCAGAGTAAACCCGTGCTCTACAGGTACGTGCATCTTACAGGAACTCTCACAGTAGCACATCATGTACAGCAATAGTGGCATCTGCAGAGTTCTGAACTTGCTATTAGACATTTGTGCAGTATTTTATCTCTGACTTAGGCGTTTTTAGTAACTGTCTTGATGAGGTAGAACGGCAGCTACGTAGCTTTCATCCTAAATGTTAATTAACAGGAGTATTCTAAGAGAAGGATCTTTTTATGTCAGTCATGTTACCAATGTAAGAGCATTGAGCACTTGGTCAGCTCACATGATTGGCAGCCTTCTCCTCCATTACGTGTGGGAGGTGAAAATGACTCAGACGTGCAAATGAAAAACTAGGACACCTGATTACGGGAATCACCACAAAAAATCCTTTACTGGGAAAAGAAGTGATTTCTTGTAGAATTAGATGTCCTCCCAGTGGCAACATGTTGCACTGCATAGTGCATTTTGGAGGGGAAAAAAGCATCTATTTTTGTAAAAAAGAGATGTCTCTCAGATGTTTCTCTTGTTGTAAAGGTCTTTTAAGCGGAACAGGGGGTAAGTATCAGGAGATCTGACTTTTTCTTCCCCTTGCAATTCCACCTCCAGGGACAAGAATTCTAGTTTGTGCTATTCTGAATTTGACCCATTAGAGACCCTTGCCACTGGTGACCACTGCTTAAATCAGATCCAGATCATGAGAGCTGAGAGTCCTTTTTTTGCCCATGATTTATGTATTTTTTTCGTATGTCAGCATTTGTTAAATGTGTCTCGCTGCAGTTGAAAGTTACATTTATTCAAAGCAGTAGCACTAATGTCATGTGAATAACTCATGGTTTATACAAAGACAGTATGAAATCCAAAATCTGTTTTATTTCTGCAGAGACATCAGTAAAAATGCCCATCTGGGGTTTAAACCATTTCTTTACTGGACCATCTTGGGCTTCTTTCATGCATTTGTTTTCTTTTATGGCTCGTATCTTCTAATGGGAGAAGACACTTCTCTGCTGGGAAATGGCCAGGTACAATATCATAAATATTATTATACCACTGTATTTGTGGTGATATTTCTTAATATTTTTTTTAAAAAATCCTCTTGTGTCCAAAAAATTTTATGGACTACATAATTATCAAAGAGTCTTTGTCAATATTAGTGTCTGCTCTCAAGAATGACATTTCTTATTGTGGAAATTATAAGACATTGTCAGAAAGTGTATGTCCCTGAAGAACATACCCTTCAAGATAATAAATGTGTCATGGTTGTCTTAGACTTTGTTTGATTTTGTATACTGTTTTTGTCAAAATTGTATTTCATGTCAGTAAATGAGTATTTATATCCATTCATTCAAAACTCATTTTGAGTTGGACTTAATTGCAGTGTCAAGCAATGGCTTCTCTTTAGTAGCTGTTACAAAGCTAGGCTTAAATCTGAAAGTTGACAAAAGTCTTAAAGCTTCTCCTGAAAATGTATTATTTTAATTATATTACTCAGGTTTTTTTTTAAATTTAGTGGTGCAAGCTGCTTTTAAGTTATACTTTTTATTCAATAAATGTTTTTAAGACAATAAGTTAATGACATAATCAAATACTAATTTGACACTTTATTTTAAAGATGTTAAAGTTCACAGGAAGAATCATTCAGAAAAAAACCCTAGAGCTTGGATGAAACCATTAGAAGTCTGTTTCCTCATTTCCCCTGGTTCTGAGTTATTTAGCTCAGTTTAGAACAATTAGATACTGATTTTTCCCTTGTAAAACTTGGGTAGTAATGGAAAAATACATTTGCTTCTCATTGTGCCATTCTTAATATTGGCATGGAGCACTTGCTGATTCTCATGTAGTGCTTGGCAGAGTTGCAGATTATGGCACAAGGTACAGAAATAGCATCATGCTGAATTCACAGTGGTCACCTGGTGACAGGGAGCTCAGGAAGTTTAGTTAAAAATGTAGTGATCTACAGACAATAGACAGAGTTGTCTTGAGAACTAAAATCAGAAAGCTGGCGGTTCTGAGCATCCCTGCAGAAAGAGGAGCAGTGGAGTGGTGCAGCTGGAGCACCTATTCCATTTGAGGTGTTTGATAAGAACATTAAAATAGTTGTGCTGAGACTAAAATGTCTCTTCCAGCTGAGGTACGAGTGTGACATCTCTTGCCATTTGTTACAAGCTGTGCAATTTGAAATTCTTGTGAATTGGTAAAGGTCCTTCAGAACCCTTCTAACGAGGTAATTTTAGACTATGAATCAGTGTGTCTTGGTGCATCCATCTTAACTTGTCAAAGCACCTCACTTCTGAATTTCTTAGTAAATGTCCACAAGGCAGGAACAGACGTCCTCCGTTGTATTTAGTAACAACTGTTTAGTTTGGGGAATTGACAGATGCCCTTTGGCTTCTCGTGATAGGACTTCAGATAAATTCTGAGGCTGTGGGTTTTTTGTTACTGTGCCTTCTGTGTTTGCTAAAAGGTGGTTATTGGAACTGGTAGAGCTGTGTGTTGCAGTGAGATATCTGCAGTGCTTAAAGTTTCTTGCAAATTTAACGTGTGAGTGAAAAAGCCAAAATTAAGGGCAAGAGAACCTAGTGTGCTGCTAGAGTATGAAGTCCTCAAGAAGTGGTCACCTGTGCAAATCTGTGATACAGGGTAGTGTTAGTGCAAGGCCTCACATTTCCGTTCCAGGTTCATGGTTTGGAGCACAGCAGAATAGAGGAGACTGTAAATAATTTGTTAATCCTGGTGTTTGTTAGGCTTACCTCAACCCATTGTGCAACTACTTGATCTTTTAGTTCTTTTTTCTCCCCCCTTTTTCATGCTGTGCATGTCGTCAGATATTGAAACCTAACAGGCAAATGGTAAGAGTTTAGAAGAGGAGGAGATACAAAATATTGTATCTGTTACTTCATAGGATTAAAGGATGCAGCATCCGCAATGTAAACGTGTTCAAAAATAAAATGGTGGCAAGAACCCGTTTGTGTTTTGTGTTCTAACTCTGTGACTATTGAGAGCAGTGTTAGCAAAGACACTTTCTTTCACAGGTCACTCAGGAGCAGTTTAATTTCACTTTTAAGGTTACTATTGCAGCAGTTAACAACCAGCACGTCATGACAAGTAAATCGAAGGCTTCAGAAGACGTGTTGTAACAGAGATCTTTAAAATTATCAGTAAATGCAGACTCATGGCTGCCTCAATTTTTGCTTAGTGTATAGACAAGAAAAGCAGTTGTGAGATCCGTCATCAGGCTGTTGGGATTTTTCTGTCAGAGCTCTGTAACAAGAACTACAACTGTGTGAATCCCAGTTCCGTGCCTCTGTGCCGTACTGACACATCAACTGTAGGATGACTCTGCCTGTCTGCATGTGGTACCTTCCTCCTTGCTTGCTTAATCTGCTACCAGGAAATTCAAAGTTGAGGATTTGGTCGTTGTTCAGTTTGTCAGTGGCAAAAATAGCTGCAAAATAGCAACATTTTCTGTTTCAGCACCCAGCCTGCTTCCAGGAGCAGAGCAGTTGGACCTGTTGTAGAGTGGCAGCTCTGTGTGAGCAGCATGTGTGTAGATAGATACAACCTCAGCATCCCTGCTTGGTTGTCAGAGCTGAGATTTTATTGTTGTAGACCTTGTTCAGAGTTTTGATAGTTTAATTTTCATGCACAGGAGAATACAAAAGTGACAGATTAAGTGTTTTAGAATGTGAGCTTATTTTTGGGTTTATTAGCCTTGAAACAAAGTGTCTTTTCCTTACAATTTTCTTTGTAAAATGCAATGGCACCATTATTTTTGAATTGTAAAATTGTGCTTGGGGTAAAAAGTGAACCTTCAGGTGATGCTGCATGTTGGAAATTATCTGAAAATGTTTAAACTCAAAAGTGTTTTGCACTTATGTGAAAATGAATACCTTCCACCCAGTATTTCCTTTCTATTGGATGCTTATCAAAACTGATCAAATTGATATCTTCATCTTCCTATCATTTCATATTACTATTTTGAACTCTTTTCATATTTCATGTAGCCTTTGTGGTGATTTATTTTGAACCAATAAGAAAGATGACTTCTGGGTTGTTAATTTTGCTCTTATCATAAGCTGTATTATTTTCCTAGTAGTTTGTGTTGTATCCTCCTTGCTTTTTCATGATGATTACTTGTCACAAGCTTATGTCCACAGACTAATTTCTTTAGTGTAGTTGACTTGAGAAGAATCTTAACTTACTTACTGGGAACGCTCTTAATTGATTTTTTTTATCTTCCATGATTTTTCCTTACCCTTTTCTTAGATGTTTGGAAACTGGACATTTGGTACTTTGGTCTTCACCGTTATGGTTATAACTGTCACAATGAAGGTATGACATTGCACAGACCACTCTCTGTGTTTGGAAATATAGGCAAATATGTAATAAAGCAATAATTTAAAATTGATTCAAAAGTTATACAGAAGTAATTGATTCTTGGGGGTTCCAGACAAGTGACTTCTACATTTAGTTTCAGTGGTGGTTGAAATGTTTCTCTAGTTTTTGTGTGTCACAACAATGTTTAGTGTTTGGGCTGGAAGTTCATAAGTATGTTCAGACTGGTATTTATAATTTTCTGTGAAGCTGGTGAAAAAAGGAAGCTCACTGACATTATCTCTGTTTCAGATGGCACTAGAAACTCACTTCTGGACATGGATAAACCATTTTGTTACTTGGGGATCCATTGTATTTTATTTCATATTCTCCTTGTTTTATGGGGGAATTATCTGGTGAGTGATTCTTTTTTTTCCCCTTTCTATAGCACATAAGATCAATGAAACTATGAAAAAACACTGTAGGATTATCTTGTACCATCATGCTCTGAATTTTACGACAGGTTTTTAAAAAAAAAAAAAATTAAACCTAGAGCAGCCACTTTCTTTTGGTGATCCTTTTAAAAATTTGAGCAGTGCTGCTACACTGTCCTGTGCTCAAGGACAGACAGGGCTTGTCTCTGTCAGCCTGTGACTATGAAGGCATTTTTGCTCATAAGAAGTAGATAGGTTCCCAGAGGTGCTATGTAATAGGTAAATATTTGCAACAGAAATGAAGATGCTGGGTTTGAATCAGTGAAGGGGGGTATTTTGCTTTGTATTTTTGGGGTCCTGGGGGGATAGGATGATGGTTTATTTACTGCAACACAATTTAAAACTAAATCAGAACCTTTCCCTCCAAAGTTAAGTACCCTCCCTCCCCAGAGTTTCTTTGCAGGTCAGGTCCAACATGTTGCTAGACTTGTACATGGGCACCATCAGTTGTGACTCTGCATCCTGAGAGACTCAATGCCTGATGTGAAATAGATACACTTGAGACAGCCTGTGCTGTACTTTTGTTTCTAGAAGTTCCTTTTAGTAACTGCCACTTCTTTTAACTTTTCAGGCCATTTTTACATACCCAGGACATGTACTTTGTATTTGTTCAACTGTTGTCAAGTGGTTCTGCTTGGTTTGCCATAATCCTCATAGTAGTTGCTTGTTTGTTTATTGATGTTGTGAAGAAAGTGCTGTACAGACATCTGCAACCAACAAGTACTGAAAAAGCTCAGGTAATACTATGCTTTTGTATCCAACTTTGACCAGTAGTTATCCTCTTACATTGCTGTCGTGTTCAATGCATAGAAGTGTTCTCATTTCAGAATACAGTTGTTAATTTAAAATTACAAAAGGGAGGACACTATTTCACAAGGCAGTAATGTTTATGTTTAAGTATTTGATAATAAGAAGAGCAGAATTATATATGAAGAGGTCACTCAGCCTTTTACCTCTCAACTTGCAGCTGTATGAGAGGATCATACTGCACATATTTGTCCTGTGTTAAAGACAGTAACTTATTCTCATTTTTGTCTAGGTATTAGAAGCTGCAACTGTAATTAGTATGGAATAGTTCTTAAAATGTGATGGAAACAATTTTAAAAATTACTTTAGTAGGATTTTTTTAATTAGTATTTCTTAAATCTCGATCCTATTATATGCTATATATTTGATTGTTGATCCTGTAATTAAAGCTAATTACCCATGTGGCAGTTCCACAGGTTCATAGACAAGGTCTAGAGATGTGCTGTGATAATAGAATCTCTCTTTTGCCTGACATGGGCTACAAAGAATCCTTTAAATCATTCTGTTGAAATTAGGCTGTCTTTTAGGTAAATATCTCATCTCTGAGTGTTGTCTTCTTTTTAGTGACAGTTAGGGAGAAGTCATCCTGACCCATTGTCCTCATAGTAACTCTTTCTCTGGTTTCAGTTTCCACCATCTCATCTTTTTAGACTTTTTCTGCTAAACTGAGAAGCCTTCTGTTACAGTGTTTTGTTTATTCACAGTTAGGTTTGTGATCAAGGTTAGTTTGTGATCAGTTAGGTTTGTTCATTTTCACACTAATAGGTAGACTGGACTTGCATCTTTTGTCAAAAAGGTTGTTTTACAGTCTGTTCATGATTCTTGTGTTTCTCTTGTAATCTTCAACATTCTCAACCTCATCTTGATTTTTGGATTTCGCCAGTGGACAGCATGTTCCAGCACAGCAGACATCAGTGCCAAGTATGGAAATAATGAATCCTCCAGCTGTATTCAGTTTACAGAATAATATACATCAATAACCTGTTGTCTTCTGCATCTTCTACTCATCTGCAAGTGCTGCTGTTGGTTTCTTACAGGTCGTTGATGAGAGGTCAAACAGCACAGGGCAAAAAAACAGTGGCAGTGAATGAAGAACCCAATTGACAAAGATATTCCATACACAGCTATGGTCTGAAACCTCTCAGCAGCTTTTAGTCCATCTGTGTGCCAGATTGATTTTGTGGTGTCCTAGTTGCTTAATCCAAATTACTCTGAGCTCTGTGCCATGCGGAAGCCCGACTGCATTACATCAGTGCTGTTATCTTTAGCATCTAACCTTGTAATTACTTTGATGTAAGTGCATGTTGATTTACTTAAATTATATTACACTTCTAATTTGTGTGTTTAAAAAAAATCCATGTGAAACATTCTCTTACTTTGCCTCAGATCAACATCATCCTGACAAACCTATTGCTGTCCAAAATATCCCATTATTCCCTTTTCAAAACTGGAATATTAGCTGCTTTTTTCTGTCTCGGAATTTAGTAGCTAAAAGTCAAGGTAAGTAACCACTAGCTTTCAGAAGACTTTTGAGTTAAGCTTGATAAGACTCTGGATTGCACACTATTGCACTTCTTGGATTAAAGGGTCTTGATTTAGGAAAAATGTGATAGGTAATGATACTTACCTGTCTTTTCTTCTTGAGAAACTAGTGGCAATATTTATCAAACACTTCCTTTTCCTTCCTTCCTGTGCATCAGCTGTTGCTGTTTGGCTTTGTATCAGTGTGGTTGTTGAGGTTTCTCATGTTCCTGAAGTGCTTGAGTTAAAACCCAAAAAGCCACGATTTTTCCCTGCCTTTATCCCTATACTTCTTGCTGCATTCTTTTGCTTTCTGAATCAATTCTAAAGAATTTCTAGGTTCAGTTTACTTCCATTGCAGTTGTGTTGTCAAGGACACAGTAGGACTTCTTATTTTTAAAAAGGGATCTTGATGAATGTCTAACATCTTTCCTGCGGCTACAGCTTGATTCCTAGCCATGGGGATTTTGCTTTGTGCATCTCCATTAGGTTTGGTTGGTTGGGGGTTTCTTTGTTTGGTTTTTTTCTTACTCCCTTTCTAAGTTGCATTTGACAGAGTCAGCTGTAGGGTGTATGTTTACCAAAATACTGTCTTTTTTTCTGAAAACTCTTAATTCCTGATGCTGCAATCTGATTTGACCAGAAATTCTTCAGCAGCCATCCACTAGTTTCTCTGTGTGTGTCTGATAGTGAAATCACAGTTAAAAATGTATTTATGACAAGAAAACACCTCTTTGTTCCCTTCTCAAGGTTTAATCTTTTGAGATTTTCCCACTCTGACTTTTAATGGGACAATCAGCTCCATTGAATTTCATTTTCTATTCTTGAAGTGAGAAAGTACAAATAAGTGAAGAGGAGCAGATGATCAACTTAGCATTCTTTCCCTTCTTGACAACATTTGTGCTTCTTCATTATATGTGTTTAAAATTTCTAGTAAATATTTTTATTTCAGTTTCAAAGCAGAGGAAGAGGCTCTAACTTTGAGATAGAAAGGGTTTGGAGAATGTCTTTGTCCCAAATGCAAGGGGTGCTGACTGATGCTGATGACTTCTGTGGAAGTCATCAAAGAGCAACTAAAAGAGTCATTAAAAGAGTAAATATGAAACTTTTGTATTGCTTTCTTAAATGCTGTTTTTCATAGTGAAGATGCATCCTGTGTCTAGCTGAATATTTTTAATTATTTTAAATTACAGGACTGAATTAGTATATTTTCATATTGGGGGAAAGAAAAAGTTTACGGTTACTACATTTTTATCATGGTGAGATAAATTGTTATTGAACTAGTCACTTGGTTTTAAATTGCAACTATTTCAGTTATTTGTTTCTACCTGCCATCATTTAAATTCTAAACTCTTCCCAGGAGCACTCTGCAAACACAGGTTCCTCAGCTGAAAATGAAACACTTGCCTCTATTGTTTTAATTTTTCAGATTCCAAGAACATGTTAGTTGTGCATCTTACCAGAGTTACTGCTCTGAATTCGCTGTATCTGTAGGCACCTCCCTTACCCTATTTAATATATAAGGAACCTGATTTTATCTTTTTGTTAGTGTAAGGTCATAGCATCAACATTCAGTCTGTCTGATCAGTCAGATGTTACATGTAGCAAAGTTATCAATAACAAAGCAAAGAAATGTAACTGATATGAGAAACACCTGATAAACTTCTAAATGTAAATGTTGTTCTGTCACAGCAACTTATATCTCGCCCTTTCATTTTGGGAAATAAGCATATTAAAAATTTGATAGGCAAGTATGAGTTGATTATTATAGAGGGATGAATTTTGTTAACTTTACCTTCCCTAATGCACTTAAGGTGAATGTGTTACTTTATTTTATTTTTGCTGTGTTCCAAGGGGCTTTTGCTGACCTAAAGAAAAGCCATCTTGTGTTTGTCTGAGGTCAGTTGCCCTAAAGTAGCTTATGGGCAATTTCTCACTGTAAGTCTGTTACAGAATCATATAGGGGGAAATGGACAGCAAGGTAAATGTGAATCAAAATATAAATCTTTGGGTAAATATAAATCACAGCACTATTGAGGGAAGAAAGTAATGCAGAATAAAGCACAGATGTAGAAGTCTATAGGCCTTTTTTCTCAGTATTGAAAGCACAAGTACATTAAGATTGGTCCTACCAAACAGTAACTGGCTGTGATTATCCCAGGAGCTGTCTTGAAGGTACCAGGCTTGTGTTCTGTATATGATGTGTATTCCACTTAAATAACAATGTGTTGTCCTGTGTCTTTCTCTTAGAAAATTACTGCTGCTACTTACTGACATGTATGTTCCATCCCTTCTCTGTCCAATTGTAGATGTACTCCAACAGAGTTGCTTTAAGTGACGAGTTCATCGCACTGCAGCCATTGTCCAGGGCAAGGAATCAGCTGAGCAAAATTAGGTAGAGTAGGAGGGACAGTTCCTCATCAACTCTTATGCATGCTGAAGGTGAACTAACCAGTGCTGAGAGAGATGGGAAGAGGCATGAATATTAGTGGGTTGAGAGGGCAATACCTGTAGTGCAGAAACATTCAGTTTGGTTATTTCTTGGCTTTGCTCTGTGTTTTTTGAGCCAAATGCTTCTCCTAAGTAGCATGTGTTGGACGTGCTTTTTCTTTGTAGGAAAAAACATCCCTAGCATGATGCTCAACTTTCAGAATACAGATCTAGCTGTTCGTGCATCCATTGTTAAATAATCATAGTTTCTAGCATGGTTATAATGCTTTTGATTTCTTTATGGTAAAAATTAACAGTGCTTTTTGCATGCTGGATAATTTCAGCTTCATGAGGCCGTGACAGGAAAATCCATGTATTTCAGGCAGCAGTTTCTTGCGAGTTATTTGTCCCATTTTAATTTGCTTTTCAGTTGTGTTGAAAGAGCGGAAAATGTTTTAAGCTTGGGTGCTTACATACCCTTGTGCAGCTAAGGCTTTTTGTGTTTGTTTTGTGCAGCTATAAAGTGAGTGTTGTTTGTTTTCAATGTGTGTAGATACATATTCCTAAAGGCATTTGGCTACAAAGTCCCAGAAAATTATTCAAAAAAAGATCAAAGTATACATGTGTCTGTGTAGGTAAAACGTGATTCTGAAACTCTTCAAATGCACCGACTTCAGCACATGAAATGCTGTCAAATGCTGATTCTCTTTTGTAAGACTTAAGCATTCATATGCATCAGCAACGTCTCAACCTATTCATTCCTATCATTATCTACTTCTATATTCCACAGCAAGAATTAAGGCAAAGATCTGATTACTTTTAAATATTTTTTAAGATGACTTTGTTGTAAAAAATGTGCAAATAGGTGCTAGAAGAACCAACCAACCTACATTTTTGGGACTTAATTGCCGTTTATTTAACCAAAAGAGAAGAGTTTTGTATTTCCTCTGAGAGTGCACTACATCTTTACAAGGCAAAACTTGAAATGGCCATTGTGTTTGGCTGTTAGTGGCCCCACTCTGAAACACATCACCTTGGATTTCCAAACACCCAGGGAGGTAGTGGTGGGGTGCTTTAGTTTGGTTTTGTTTTTAATTCAGCACTATTAAAACAGGCAAAGTGCTGTATGTTAGTAAATGATTTAACGTTAGTAAACTTAATAACTGCGTTGGAGAATTGCTCTGCAAAAGCCTTTACAAGTTAGCTTTTAAATTTCTTGGTTTATCAGCGTCAGCTAAATATGTTACTTTGGACAAATACATTTCCAGTAAGTCTCTGTTTTCTCAGTGAATTATTAGAGTGAATTGCATGGCGCATCATATCTACACCAAAGGTTTTGTAACAGAAGATTCTGTTAAACTTTCCAAAACTAAACACATTTTAAGGGTTATGCAACTGGATAGTCAAAGAAAAATAAAGCTGTCTAGGAGTGCAGCCCTGTAGTTACTATAAGGCTAAAACCAGGAGAATTCTTGCTAACTTGAGATGATTTTCTTCATATTACACTTAGGGAAGGGGTTGAAAAAAAATGGGAAATTTGTTTTGTCTGTGAGTAACAAATGATTATACAAATCCCGTTCTCTTGTATGTCAGATTTTTTACACTTGAGCATCTAATAATACCTGAAATACAAGCACTGAGTGCCTTATACTATGGAACTGAACGTGTAAAGTGCAACAAGAAACAAAAAGGATTTGAGTTTCTCTAGTTCTTTATTCTGTCTTTGGACAAAGTTCAGAAGTAATCCTGTGGATCCTTACCTAAAATAGTAAAAAAGGAAGATCAGTTAGTAGACAGAAACTGCTCACTTCACTATACTAAATAAAGCCTATTTTGAGTGAAGACCACGGGTTAGTTTCTGTGGTGTCAAGGGCAGCTATTTTCCTGAAGCAGTAGGGCAGAAAAAGCAAGGAAAACTGTAGGAGCAGGAAACAAAACAGCTGCTCAGTGAATATGTGGCTGTGAGCAGCTAATCTGTCACACCTCATTTGTACGTGCCCACCCAGTAATCGCATCCTTTGTGATGCAGAATGCATGTGGGTTGACGAACAGACTTTGGCAGTTTTCTGTTTGTAAATATGTATTAAAATCCTCAAAAGGACCATAACTCCAGGTTAAACCGAGTTACGCCTTGTTCTGCCAATGTGCTTACTGTTCTGTTGAGATACAAAAAAAAATCCCTTTATGAATGCAAATTAAAAGACAAGTATGATGTTATAATATTTTTTTTATGTCTATAGGCTTCACAGTGTGCAAAAAATGTTCAAGTTTGTATTGAATACATTTGTGATGTAGAGTTAGAAGTTTTGAAGGGAGTCTTCTAAGTGTCCATGTGATTCCTGTGAGTCAGAATTGCAGTCTTGTGTGTTAAACTTTCGCCTCTGAACTTTATTATCACTTTTGTAACTTGGGATGAAAAGGAAATGAGGCAGCAGAGCTCAGGTGCAGGTGTTTTCCTCAGCTGGAGTCTGGCTGAGCACTGCTTTCCTCCATAGCTGTCTCTCCTGTTCTTAGAATGTGTGAAATATGTATCTTAGGGGACTTACTGGGCCCCATTGTATCTCATTCCATTTTTTTATTTGTAAATAAAGTTTTGTGTCTGCATGTATGTCTACATGTCTCTTTGCTTTCTAAGAACTGTCAGAAATCTTAAGCCACATGTGAGAAGTGTTGCTCGGACAGATGTTTTACTTCTGCTTGCTGATGGGATTAATTGTGTTTATAGAGTTTTTACCTCTGGACAGTGTGTTATGAGCTACAGGGAAATGTCAAACACAAGAAAGGGGTCAATTTACAGAGAAGGCTGTCAGTGCATAATGGTATATCCGGGACTCTGACTGTAGCATGTGCCTCATCACAGCCAAGCCCTGTTCATTGACCATCTACAGGCCCATGAGTCTGTTGTTACCTGGTTTTCCCTTCATCTCTGTCCAGATCTGCTCTGTCTCCAGAACTCCAGGCTCCTGGCCCTGGCTTTAAGCCCTTCATTACTTGTTTGTATTTTTAATTCTAGTTCCTGTTTCATAGGATTCTCCTCCTGACAGCTTTCAGATCTGACCCAGCCCAACTCTGTCAAGTTGAGAGCAGACAGGTCTCTGTTCCTTTTACAGCATGTTTTCTGTAAGGAACATGAAATTCCCAAGAGGACTATCCAAGTGTAAGCACACTAGTGAGGTATACTAGGACACCTTAATATGCTAAAATTTGATCAGGGGTAATCTCTTCCTTTACAGGTCTGTATATTTTGTTAGCATACTTTTGTGCTGATCCATTAGCTAATCCATAGAGTCTATCACAGGAGGAGGGAATAAATGAGAAAAAAATGTACCATTTGTATTTGTCTTCAGTCACAAAAGTGCACATATTACTTACCTGAAGATACTTTTGTCTGATGACTTTGAAATAGTGAAATAATTTGGCAATTGTAGGTTTATTTGATTCAAAGAGACAAAGAGTAGAAAAACTACAGAAGTGTTGAAAACATAAGTGCCAGGCAAGTTGTTAGATGTGAATATTCTTATATTTTAAAATTTTAAAGCTAATTGTTTGGGATTTTGTTATACAGTATATTAAAGGTTAAGGACAGTGAGCTTTACAGTAGGGAACAAATTGTAACTTAGCTGTGGAATAGTAATAATCATTTCATGTATTTTCTGAAATGTCCATGTGGCATCAGATGTTGGCAGCAAGACCTGGGCTCGGTAAGATATGCTGCAGTGCTCCTAACTTGGTGTACAGGATTAAATACATTCCCTGTTCCACAAAGTCCCAACTGCATATCTCAGTGTGATTAACTCTGAGTTGAAATGTCCATCTTGTGGCACGTAAAATAACCTGTAATAAGGCAAACAAACTGAAATGGTCCTTTCTGTTAGAAGGGGGAAAACAAATAAAAGTGCAAAATCTGAAAATTTGAAACAGATTTCAAATTTGTTGGGTTTCCCCCTTTTGTACTCTGTGGTGCACAGAGAGACCAAACACTTCTGATATTTGTGCACTGACAAACCACATTTGATCCACGGATTAACGTGAAGAAATTGCCTCTTTACCTTGTAAACATGCCTTGTTCTCTCGAGAGCAGATCTGGGAAATGCAAGTTCATATGCCAATGGTAACTGTTTTAAAGCAATGCCAGCGTGGTGCTTTATAAGATTTGTTGCTTTTCTGTCCTTCTAGATGGAAGAAGATAAGGGTTCAGTCAGCTCAGCAGGTGACTTTGCTGAAGGCAGGCACAGAGGGGAGGACAATAGGCAACTGCTAGAGCCATCTAGCCTGCCCGACAGTCCTTACGGTCACTAGGTAGTACTCCCACTCTACCCTAATGTGTGTGTATATATATTTACATATCTCATATACAGACAGTCATGGAACCATTCCAAAATACCCATATTTTTGGCATCCATAAGAAAATTTGCATCATAGTATGATTTTCTTTTTTCTTTCATCAAGCTGAATCATTCTGCACTTCAGTTGCTTTTTGATTTATTACATCGAACGGGCCATTATCATATAAAGTATTATGTTTATTGAGATCCCGGATCTTACCTTATGAAAATACTTTATTTGCAGCCCAGTTATTAATAATATCTTGTATTTCTCTATACTTTTTTTTTTTTTAAAACATTGTCTCTCCTGCCTTGTGTTTCCGAAGGGTGTGTATTAGGTTTTCAGAGAACATTACTGCCTTGCCATGCCAAGTTTTACTGTGGTATAAAACTATGGTGATAATTGTCCTCCACAGGGAGAAAAGTGAGAAGAGGGATTCGTGTGTATCTTCCTTCCAGGTAGTGGATATAAATATAAAAATCTGTGTTCACCAGGCAGGAACTCACCCAGTGTTACTTTACACTGAACTCTGAAGCTGATGAAACAGAAGTGCTGTTTCCAGGCTTATGTAAGGTCACATATGCTGTTGTTGGGTTTTTTTTAAATTATATTAATGGTTCCATAAATCGTAGTTCAAGCATGGTCCTAGTTTTCTGTGTCTAACTAGTGAAGAATAAAGCAGCCCTCCAAAATCAGAGCTGAGGCTTCACTCTTTAGAAGCAAGTTTGGGTTACTCTTGGTTCTTCTTTCTCACAGTCTTTGAACAATATGTAGGACTGCTAGCTCTCAGCAGATTCTAGGGAAGAAAATTGTCTAGTTCATCTGATCCTACGTAAAACCTCTGTAATGTGACCTTTCGAAGTAACTTTAAAGGTGTTAACTTGTTCTGCTTCAGGATAATGGATGGACTAAATATTCTTTTTGAAATCCTAAGTGTAGGAATGCTGGGAGTTACTGTTGTGAACACAGCTGTGAAGATCACTGCCATGTGCAGCAGGGAGCTTGTCTGCTGACCTCCAAACAGGAGTTCCTTCTGCTCTGTGTAATTCCTTGTCTGATAACTCTGTGAGCACAGTCTGATGTGGCTGTGAAGGTCATATTTGCTGGTACTGCAGTGCTGCAAATTATGCCATTCCTGATTTTCTATGAAAGTGCAGTTGTGACCAGATGTGATGGCCATCAAATGAGGGTGTTCAGGGACTCAGGCTCTCTTGAGGTGTGTTTTGTTCTGTTTGTGTTTTAACCAGAACCCCTTTTAGACCTGTGGGTTGCAGTGCTTCTGCTCCTGTCTCTCAGGAGTTCATTGTCATAATAAATGTTCCTTTTGTGTCCCCAAGACCTCCTAAGTGAGTGTGAGTTAGTGTGTGTTCTACCTGTGCTCATTCATGGCCTCCCAGGTGCAGCATCCACAGAATCCAGGGTTCCAGTTTTTAGAGCTTTCTGTATGTTCAGACAACTGTTGACTGACAGTCCTGTGAGCATCACATTGAGCAGAGTGATGGGAGGGTCTGGAGGGACCATGGGGAATGTGGCACAGAGCTGAGGAAGGGACAGACATGGAGAAAAAAGATGCAGGGAAATACCAGTGTTCCCTCCTTGCCCTACCAATTGGGATTTTTCTCTTGGATTTCCAAATGCCTCGTTTCTGTTGCTGCCTCTTCTTTGCTGTGTGGGAATTGTTCTGTTATGAAGCTGTAAATGTGTCTGGCTGCCTATTTTGGGGATTAGGAAGGACTGTGTCCACTCACAGTAAACCATTCCCACAGGGAATTCTGAGGTTCTTTGCTTTTGTTGCAGTGTTCACCAAGTGTGAGTGTTGTGCAAAAAATTGGGGTTGGAAACCAGAGTTCAGACAACAGTCAGTGACCTTTGGTCACGCTGTGAAAAGTTGTGGGAAACTCTTAAGTGAACTGTGTCCTATCACAGACTAAGATGCCTCCTCCCAGAATCTTCATTCAGTGATGTGAGGACAGGATAATGGATGCTTAAGTCTGTGTGTTCAATATTTGTTTGACAGGATGCCCTCATGGAGAGTTTCAAATTAAATTAAAAAGCATCCCCACACTCCACATTCACATTTTTATTTCCTTTTGGAAAGGTTACTGGAGTCAGTTTAGGCTCTTCTCTCTAGAAATGCCAGATTTCAGGGAGATTTCAGGTTGCTGCAGTTGTCTGGTGTGCAGCAGTGCTGTAAAGGAGCACACTGGTAGGTGGCACTTACACCCATACATCTCTCTTACTGCCTTTTTTTTTTCCCCTTTATTCTTTCTATTGCTTTTTTTTCTCACCTACAGAAAATCAGCTGTTGAAAGTTTATTATGCTAATATTGAATTATTCTTTGTGTTGGCATGAACATGACTGAACCTTTCTGACATTAGCCTTGTTTGCATTTGGATAAACAATGTGTGTAAAATCAGGAATGTGCTTTTGTTCTGTACCAAGCCAAGGGTATCTATGGTAGTGAAAATCTGTAAATTATTGTAGGAAGTTGCATTCCACACTTCTTGAGGAAAAAATATTACATAGGATCAGGTTGCTGCATTGTATTCTGCAGCCCCAACCTGAAGCTTTCTCTTGATTTCCCTCAAAGTAGGACAGAGCTGAGCTTGTATAAATTGTTGTCTGGCCACTGAGGTGAATCCCAGCTGAAACTGCATGTGCTCTGCTGTGGGGTTTGTTAGAGCTGGAACACAGAGAATTCCTAACCAGTTCATTTCCAGCTTTAGGCAGATGTGGTGTTAAACCATTTCCATGAGCTCACCAAGGCTGCAAACAAACCTTGGAAAGATCAAATTTTAGTGTATATAGGCCTCGGGGCACGGGAATATTATTCCTCATTGTAGTTCTCCTATAAAATTGAAAAATATTCAACACTCTAACTTTAAGAAAATCTGCTTTTCCTAAGTGTTTTCTGATAACATCTTCATTGCTAGAATTTGTGAGTACTGATTTTTTTTTATTTGTTTTTTTGTTTTGTTTTGTTGTTTTTTTATTCCTTCCTTCCAGCTTACTGAGGCAGGTTCAGGTATCAACTGCTTGGACTCCATGTGCTGCTTCTCAGATGGGGAAACAGCATGCACATCTGTTAGAAGAATGCTGGAACGACTAATGGGAAGATGTAGCCCAACCCGGGTCAACAGGTGTGGCATTTCTCTCAATAGCCTTTGCTGCAGACGATTCTCCTATAAACTGGAACCCGATGAGCCTGCAGCAATAGATGTCTAGAAATCAGCTGCAGGTTTTGCTTACCTAAGTAGGAGATGCAACTCTTTGTTGTACTTCTTTTCATCCTAAAAGATTAGTTTCTTGTTTCTTTTTGAGTGGTTTCTTTTGGGATGGGGAGGGGAAAAACATTTTTCAAAAGATTTCTGTTAAAGTGTTTAGTTTGGCTTTACTACAAGCTCTTGTGTTGTATCTATCGTAATTTCTCTTGATTTGTACATTCTTCTCTTTAGAAGATCAAGCCTTGCTGCTGTTTTTGTTCTCCTTTTTATGATTTTTTTTTTTTGCCTTCATGAATCAGGAGTTGTTTATGAAGTCGAAAGACTTTTCCCTTTGGTTCTGGATGTACAACCTCCAAATATTTACCTTGGAGCTTGAATTACTCCTGAAGATATACAAAAGGCTCACACTCCCCCCCTTAAATATAACTTCATTGTTAGAAGGAGAGTCTTTAAATCTTTCAGCCATTGATTGATATGAAGATGAAATATTTTTGTAGTATAACTTTTATAAGCTATTTCTAAAATCAGAGTAATTGACAGAACAGAGTCTTCAGGTTCTAAGAATTTTAAATGTTTTTTCGGTTCTAGAAGGTATATTGTCAAAATCATGTGTGCCATTCCAAAGTATGTGCTAAATAAATCTTTCCTCCACAAACCATGTGTGAAACAAACATCAGTGGGATAAAAGCACGTTAGAGTAATGAAATATGTCTAAAGAGCAATACTGCTCTTATGGTCAGAGGAGCTCTCACTGAATCCCCTAATGTGCCATCTCCCCATGTCCAAATAGAGGGATAGTGAACAAACATGGAAATATTTGGGGGTAGAAGTCAAAATAGTCTTTTGTACATCGTAATCTCTCAGTCTCTGAATGATATCATGGTCCTTCACTGGTCAAAAGGCAAACCTGAAAACATTGAGCTTCACACATTTTCAAGGAAACTCATTTTGTATTTGGACAACTTTGTCTCTTTCTGTTAAAGGTTGTGATATCATTCACTGGGTATCAAGTCTGGTGTGGGTAATTTCCACTGACAGCTTTGTCAGCTCTGATTCTGCCTTTAGGTATTGCCTGGTCTGTAGCTCATCTCTGTTGGAACTCTTGTGTTGAACACTGTGTCTGTGGTTTCAGTCAGTCTCTCTCTTCTGGCTTGCTTATGAAATTTATTCAGTGTTTCTACAAACCTAGGTTATGAATATGCAAAATGTTTCATTCCATATGAAATATGAACTGTTATGACTAAGTACATTTTTAATTCAAACTTGCTGTATAGAAAGCGGGCATGATGTGTAAAATAAACAATTTAATAGAATTTTTAATCTACAAGGTGAGCATTTAATTGGTCTAAAAATCAACATTTTGGTAGCAGTTGCTCTAAGTTTTTTGATGTTTTTTTCCACTTCTCTGTAAAACTGTGCTTTCCAAATGAGGAATTTCTCATGCTACTTCTTTTCCATTTATTGTTATCTAATTAAGATTTTTGTTAACAATTGCCTTAGTAACCTGTAGTCTTATAAGGTAGGTATTCTGTGTTTTATTTAATGCATTCACAGTTTTACGATTTTCTCTTTTGTTCCACTTAAATTTTCTTTCCTTGAGAACTTACAAATACTTATTGAAGATAACTCATATTTGACAGAATATTAAACAATCTTTGAAGACTGCTTTTTCTCAGGTTTCTTGTCTGCTTACCTCATGTAATTTTCAGATGAAGTTCCATCAAGCCAAATAATTGTAGAGTTCTTAGAACACAGACAATAGGATTACGTTTAATGAATATGCAAAACTATCTTGGTGCTACACTAAGGGCTTGCAGTTCTATGGTTTTTGCTGCTGCCTCTGGTTGAAATTGCTCTGAACAATCTTCTAGTTTCACTTAAATTTATGTACAGTACACCTAGGTAAGAGATTTTTTTTTTTAAGTGTGTCATACTTGCTGTCTTCAGTGACTTCAGCTCCTACTCAGCATTGACACTTAAAACCAAGGCTAAAAGTGATTTTCTTCCCTTACACTTTCCTAGTAATATAAGAAAGTCTTTGTTCATTTTTTAACATCTTAATTGCTTGAATCTTTTAGCAAAGCCATGGCTTAGCCATGAATTGCTTGAATCACACGAAGCAGTTACAAGTCGTGAAATGCTGAAGGTACAGTTAAGAATTCTCTTGAGTGATTTTTTAAAGTGCTTGTAAAATTGTTTAGGCTTTGTTCACGAGCTTGAGCTGCTGTGTTTTGTATCTAAATCTTCAGAAAATTGTGCAGTCCACAACAGGTTGGTCTCCTGAGCACTTGTGCTGTATAAAGCAGCAAATTATTCAACCAGGAGGTAGCTGCAAATTATTTTTGTTGAATGAAGTGATGCTGAGAAATACATTGTCTGTGCAAGTGCTGTAGAATGAAGAGCACTTCTTTAAATAATGTTGCTGTAGCAGCTTGTGTTGTATTCTGTGCTCCTGATATTCTGTCAAATATGAGAACTGAACAGGAAATCCAACATGGTATCAAATTTTGATAGAAGCTTTGATGAATCAAAGTTGTACAAATGCTTGGAGTAGTGGGCCACAGGAGTGTAGTTCTCTTGTGTTTATTTTACTGCTTGTAAAATGTATTTGAGAAGTATTTTCTATAGCTCCATTCACCAGTTAGGCTATAAAATGTGTGGTGTGGTATGTTAAAAAATGCATTTTTGTCTGTCTGTTCCATTAAATTGTCTGTCAGCTTGTCAGTCACTCAGATACTAAGAATGCTGGATCACATTTCTTGTACAGTAGGATTCATTGCTGAATTGTTGGATCTCCCATTAGTGGTACTTGTGTCAAGGCACTGCATGTAACAGTTGTAAAGAAACAGCAGATTTCTGACAGAGGCTAATTTGGAGGATAAGTTCATTATGTTTTGATTTCCTGCCTTCCAGCCTTCTATCTTTCAGCATTTCACATACAATTTTCATAACATTGTTCAGCCAAGAACAGTATTTCTTCCCAAGCAGTAATTTGTCCTCAAGTGAAAGACATTGTGAGATCCCATCTCAGTCAGAAGCTGTGACGTCTTAGGTAGATTTCCTGATATCTTAAAATTTACCAGTAAAAGGCTGTGGATCAGTTTTGCCTGCCCACAACTCCAGCCAGTGTGGATGTTTCCCGTTGGGACACGGGTGTGCTGGGTTTCCTGGGGTAGCTGTGCACCACAGGGCTTTGCTGGAACGGCCTCAGGTGGTGCCTCAGTGTACACAGGCAGCATTCAGAGTCTCCCTGAGGGCACAGTATTGAAACTTTAGTGGCAAAAGGGGCATATAAACCTCTAGTTGTTTTAGTTCATAGTGAGGAAAATATCCGTAGCTGTGAGTAAATTGTTAATTACACAGCAGACATGATTGGCATCTGTTCTCAAAGGTCTGAATGAATTGCAGGTGCCCACATGAAATGAACAGATTAGTCTTTTAAAGAGGAACATTTGCCTAATCTCATAGCACTTCTATCTTTTGCTTTCCTAGACTTTTCTCCTCACCTCTGTAGAGTATAAGTTCCCAGTCAGCCAAACTTTTCTTTTATTGTTACTTTAGATCATGGAGTTCCTCGGATCCCTTCTATGCCAACGACAGAAGCATCTTGACTCTCTCCACAATGGACTCAGCCACTTGTTGACAGGGACATTTGTAAATGCCTTGTGGAATCCATGTGGTGCTCACACACCTGTAGGTTCTGAGGCGAGTCCAGTGTCCGTCGCTGCCCTAGGAAAGAGTAGAGTGACTCCTAAGCACAGACCTTGTCTGTGGCTTGGCATCTGCACAGCTATTGCTTCCAGTATTTTTTTCTAATTATATCTACAAATTGCTAAATAATTTTTTTGGAGGTAAGGAATGCTTTTACCTCTGACCATTTGATCTTTTTTGTTACCGTATGAGCAGATTGAAATCCTGAATTTAATACTTGAGACGTCACTGCAGCGCAATGACAACATCTTTCTCCTCCCAAATTTGAGTGATCCAATTTGAATCAACTTGAATTTGCACAATTGAAGTTTTAAAAGTCGCATTTTTCATGATGACCCTTCCCTTTAAACACACATTCATTTTGAGCTGTGTCTCAGATGCTGTCTTAGCAGTTTGCAGATCAATTTTTTTGTTTCTGTGGACGGTTACCGTATTCTGTGAGCAATCAGTTTAGTAATTTTTGAGAGTTAAATGCAATTCAAATATTTATGCTGGTATATGAGTGGCAATACATTAGTCATTGCTTTGAAAAACACTGTTAACTGTGACAAATCAATAATTTGGAGTACTAAGGGATATAACAGTTCACTGTTCTCTTAAAGTATAATTCGGGAGCCAGTCATCCTTTATTATGCCATGTGTGGGGTTTTTAACAGTTCCAGATCCCGACATGGAAAACTGTTCAAAGAATTGGTGGATTGTGCAGAAGTCTCACTAGCATAAATTTTTTGAATTATTAATCTTTTAAAGTTGGGGAATTTTTGCATGTTTTGTTCTTTTTCATGTATTTATATTTGGTCATGTTGTACTTTGAAGATATAATTAATGCTTAATTATCTTCGTTATATCGGAAGGATCCGAGACCTTGATGGCAATGTTTTGATACCCGAGTATGCCAATAAAAGCAAATTGCACAGTTGGAGGTTTGAATGGTGCATCTTGCAGGTACTTCTGTTGTCCCAGTATAAACGTGTCTGCAGGCTTGGGGCTGGGTAGCAGCAACATTTACATGTTCCTTCAGCCAGAATGGTTGTCTTTGGATGTGGGAGATGAAATGGAGGTGCTGCCACAGGGATGACTGCAGAGCACTGCCTTGGGCACAGTGGTGTTTGTGGGTTGTGGCTGGTGAAAGTGCTGCTGCTTTGGGACATGCTGTTTTAAGTCAGCCTCTGACACTGAAGTCCCATCAATAACTTCAATACTCTCCCTGTCAGGCAGCTAAAGATTTAAGGCTGTGTATTTAAAATTAACTCGGGGTAGAATAAACTGTAAATCAAACACAGACTGTAAATAACACCTACAGAACTTCTTCAGTAAAGGTGTGGGGAAGTGTAGGATTCGGGCAAAGCCACTTTCCCCCTGCCTGGGTGAGTTGCTGCCGTTGCCCTCAGTTGCCCACATTTCACAGCAGATCCTTTGTATTCCATGATTTAGGCAGGCACATCCCACCCTCCTGGTTACATCTCATTAGGGGCCTGGGCTGCTGCCAGAGGAGTGTATCCCTCATTCTCCAATCCCTCATCCCAAATTCTCCCAAGTTCAATGAGGAGAGGAAGCGTTGAAGAGGTCCCGCTTTCCTTGGATCAGATCCTTTGCATGTGCCTTACCTAAAAACAAGCTTGAGCTTGAAAATGTCAGGTGTACACTAGATCCCCACAGCAAGTGTCCAGGGGATGAGGAATCACTAAAATCGAGCCTTGCCTTCTCCATGCAGCAGGTATGAACATGTGACTCATCCCACTGCAGGCAGCTTGAAACCTGGATCCAGCGCAGAGATGCAATAACCTGATTGTTGTCTCTCCAGTCCCCCAAAAAAACTTATCCATATATGCACTACTAGCAAAATACACTTGGATTTCATCTACTCCTATCACCTAATATTATACATGGGTTTAAAATTATTTTCTTTGTAGTAGTTTCTCATTCTCAGAGTCTTCACACTGCCACGGTTACCTAGGAAATGCAGAATTATGTGCTCTAATCAGATATCTGCTGTTTAGCTGTATCTTTTACACCTAAATCACAGTGTTCCACCTTTCAGCAGTACTTGTTTGTCCGTGTCAGCCACAGCATTGTCCCGTCAGTGTGTGTGACCTCATCCATCCGTGTGGTTCGTGTGTCCTGGACCAAAATACAGACTGGGGTTAATGTTGTGCAGTAGGAAGCAGAGGCCTTGTACAGCCCCACTCCAAGCATTTCCATTGGCTCAGCTCTGTGGGTGATGTATTTTGGCTTTTACCACAAAAATGTATTAATTATATTTGCACAAAAGCAGCACAGTCCTATATTTGAAGAATAATTTACATTCATTATGTTTCTTTAAAACCTTCCATCTCCTCTCCTCCCTTTCCCCCCTACTTTCCCTTTTCCCAGTGTTTGTAAGGTTACCGAAGAAACATGCATTTAAACAATTAAGGAGGAACTTAAGAATCCATCTGTCTGCCAAGGTATATTTTTCTATTTGCAGTAAATCTAAGTCAGTAATGTCTCATTCAGAACATAGACATGGTTTGCCTTAGACCAGATTTTTTGGTGTGACAAATACTTTGGATGGAAGAAGTGACTGGGGTTTTGTGTTGATGTCACAAAGCTTTTAAAAAACACTTTTATTCAAGGAAGAAAGACTTTGTGTATTTCTTTGACAGCTGAAGTGTAGGAAACCATTCACTGTGCATTGGGCACAGTGCAGAATCCTTCGTTAGAAGCCAGAACAAAATCCAGCTAATTCAGTGTAACACTGGCATTCGTCCCTGAGACAGAGCGGGAACGGGTGGAGGACAATTTGCCACAAGGAGGAAATATCTTATTATTCTCTCTTAGCCTCGAAATCCATAAAAGCCTGTAGGTAGGAGTTTGTAGTTCAAAGGAAGAGTGGTGTACACTCGCTTTACTATGCGGTGTCTCTGAAGAAGCACCTTGTCCACAACCCCTCCCAAATGCGATTGCAGCAGGTCAGTTCTCGTTCTGGAAAAACAGGGTTTGGTTTTGTTACTTAGGAAAACATAATTTTAGTTGCCAAGCTTAAGCTTTTAAAAGGATGCAGTGGAAAAGACTTCAGTGGAAAGATGTTCTGAATTGTTTCACAAACTAAAATGTAAATATTCTGCTTAAGAATATTCTTTATATCTTTTAAGGTTACAGGTAGGGGAGGGGGAACAAAAACTGCAAAGGAAGAACCCTGAAAACTTTGGCTTTATATTTTCAGTGACTTATTGTTTTCAAGTGCAAAAGGTGATTTGAGAAAAGCTCATGCAATTTAGAATGCATATTAGGCACCTACAATGTCTTACTGAAAACCTTTGCTAGTACTTTCAAACGTGTAACTTCTATATTGGAATAAAATATCATTTTCTAGTGTTAGAAGTGTCTCAAAGCTGTAGTCTAAATCATTTTTCATAGTTTGATACTTCTGTACTTCTAAGGAGTTGTGATTTTGGTGAAGTTCAGTGTTAAAGTGCTCAAGCATAATGTGCTTCTGAACCATTTATTTTTGAGCTATTTTGGGATTCTCATTTTTTTGGTGTAGAATCCCTAATAACTTGCCATCATTGCTGGACTCACCACTGCCTTGTTTGTTACACAGATGTCCCTGCTTACAGTTGTTCCTAGAACTGGGCAAACCACTCACTAGGGACTAATTTTAGCCTTTATTCTGCTCCTAAATTAGTTCCCAACTAGACTCTCTTCTTTGCAGATCTGGGTTGGGGGTTTTTTTGCAAACATTTTTACTGTTGGTTGTTTTGTACGTTCTTTGCTTCTGTTGTTTGCTTCCAGCGGCATGATTTGTCTGGGTTCTGCTCTCTGGGAATGACTCAGTTTGTAACAGGAGGAGGGAAGAACGGGATGCTCGTGGCTCTATCAGCTCTTGCCATCAGTCGTCTTAGAAGCGCATTTGCATCGGTATTTGCGAGGCTTCTGCTTGCCGTAGATTTTTTTTCCTTCAGCTAAATCCTGCTCCCAGAGGCATCAGGACTGTCTGAGTGGAGAGCCCGTGTGCTGCTGGTTGAAGGGATGTTCCTGTCGCTCCCTGGCTGCGGCTGTGCTGCCCTCAGTCCATCCCGTCATCGCTGCGGAGGGGCCGCGGTGGTTCCCGGGCTGTAAATGCACAGATGGGAGCGGAGGGGCCCTGGGCTGACGCTGTGCCTGGAACGTGATGAAATAAATGTGCTGCTGTTTGTGGCACAGAGTGTGACTTGTCTGAAAGAAACCCTGGCCTGGCCTGGGGGGTGGAATAATTTTTCCTCAGCAGGTTTAAAGGAAATTACTTCATCCATCAGCAGGTTCTCAACCTTTTTACGTTTTGAGAACGGGCTGGAAGATAATCTCTGGGGCATATATAGAAAGGGGAAAATGGTTAAAAATGAGGCTCACCTTGCTGCAGGAGTATCTTATTTATATCTCAAAGAATAGATTTTACAATTCCTAGTTGCAGTCCCATGAGAGATTTCGGATCCTATGCATACAAAAACAACAGATCATCTTGTCTCCTGTTTTTTCACTGAAGCGTGATCAAGTTCTGCTTTTCCGAAGGAAAAAAAAAAACTGGAATGATAAAATCTCTGCAAGAAGTACTATTTGAAAGATGTTGATCCTTAATTTTAGGCAAATAAGGGGCATTGCCAACTGGAAACTAGCAATAATTAGTACAAAGAATTTTGGACCTCTGACACTGTGGCTGCCTCATGTTGGTTTTGCTCCTCTGACAGCGAGGCTGTGTGCTTGCTCCTTGTACAGCTTGGTCAGTAGAAGTTGTTTTGAAAATGGTTTATGAAAATTATATTTATTAAATAAAACTGTCACTTCTAGCTGAGTCATTGTTTTAATTATGTGTTAGAGGAAAATATGGCAGAGTAAAGGCAGGCTTGCTGTGCCACAGGCCCAGGATCAGTCAGTAGAGGTATTCCCAGCAGTCTCAGGCTGGAGAGAAGTCCACCAGGAAGAAAAGCAAAACAAAACCAAAACCCCCACAGCTGTACATAAAGACACACACTTACATACACCCATAGATGTGTGTGTAAGGGGATGCAGGGGTGTCCCTCCAGCAGCTGAGCTCAAATCAGTTGACCCAGGAACTCGCTGGCCCTGGAGCCCACCATGAGATGATCAGTGATGAATTCCAGCCTGGGGGTCGTTCCCATTTCCCCAACAGTAAATGTAACCCAGAGTTCACTCAGCTGCCCAACACAGCCTGGTCCTCTCCACACACAACCTTTACAGCCCCATCATTTCTCACCCTCTCAGGTTCCTGGTCCTAATTTGATTTACAGGGTTATCCCTCTGAGTCCTGCCAGTTGTCCTTTGAACACTGAGGAAGGCTTGGAATGTTATATTCTTGAACACATATAATTTGAATTTAGAAAAGAAGGAGTTTTAATTTTCTTGCAAAAATATTCAAATGACATTCAGGCAGCTTTTGTTTAGTCTGAGAACTTGAAGACCATTTAGCAGAACTTCCAGTTTAAGTGCTCGGACTTGGGCCTGAGTTACAGGTGCCTGTTTAAACCATCAGGAGCAAAATTCTTGGTCTTTACTCAAGCAGATACTTTTACACATTGGTACTAAACCAGCTACAGTTCTACAAAGCTTAGACCTATTTCTGATAAATGAAATTATAATTTCATCAAGTATTTAATGCTGCAGTGAACTCTTGGAGAGCTCAGAGGACTGAAGGGCACCATGGTTTAAAAACCAAACACAGTCACTGTACCATACTCAAATAAAATCTACAGAGACTTCTGGCAACGGTATTTAAATAAAGTGTGAATGACAAAAGTTTATTAAATGCATTCTTAAAAAATTATATCTTTCTTAAATAAGGATTTCTCAGCACGGATTTCATTGTAAAACAGTTTTGAAGCAGGTCATAAGTTACTTATTAACAGGTTGATAAAAAAAAGTCACTTCACTACTGTAGGATGGTCTTCAGCCACATTTAAACCACTGCAGTGTGTGTGGTGTCTTCCTTCACATGCTAGGGAATGGCAATGCCGAGGGCTGGGAACACCGGCTCCGTGGGGACTTGTACACATGTACAACAAGCAGTTTTTAGATTATTTTTTCCCCAAAAAGAAAAAAACAACTTACCACGAAACTATTTTATGCAGAAGACAAGTATTCCATGCTTTCCCCCCCACCCCCACTCCTTAAAAGAACATTCCAGAAATAAGTCTTACAAATAATACACTGAAACAATGCAGGAGAAGCCTCAGTCATGGCAATTTCACTGGAGCTTTATTGCCTCTGTTGGTAATGAGAGGGATTGTAAGAAGTTACATTTGAACTTACAGAGATATGTAAATGACGGATTTTTACTAAATATAATCTCGAGATTAAGTGTTTTATATCAGGGCACTTCTAATTTTGTACATTTTTTAATGTATAAAAACAGGTTACAAACTTGATGTTTGCCTTCTTTTTTTTTTTTTTTTTTCCTTGACATTTGGCAAAATTAAATCGATCCATTTGTGGGGAGATCATCGAATTGAAGACATAAGCACTTACGAATTAAAGCAATCCAAGGAAGCAACTGGCTGCATTCTTAAAAAAAAAAAAAAAAAAAAAAAGAAAAAAACCCACACAAATATATAAAGGAAAAACACACATGGCCACATCCGAGCACGTTTCAATACAAAATATTCCCTGTAATCAGGCATTTTGTCCTTAAAACAACACCCTGCTAAATCAATGTTTCTTTCAACTTCAGTCATTTTGAAAAACTTTTAAGATGCCATGATAGCACAAATAACCCCTTTTCTGCAATAAGTCGAAGTTTTATGTATTTCTTTATAATTACACAGTAATTATAAGCATGTAGTACCAAACTGATGACAACACTATTTTGTTGAAAAGATCTTGCATTCAAAAGGAATAGTCTTTAAAACACCACGGCATTTCGCCACTGCCCAATCTCAGACTTTTTGGAGGGACAAGTCTGTATTGGGATAAAAAGCAAGTCAGTTCTCTCCAAACACAGCAATACTTGAACTAATCAATCTGAAACGGTACCAAAACCCTCAAGACAGAAAACAGCACGCAGAGATACCTTGTTGAGCTTTTTTCCACCCCACCCACCCCTGAAATTTAAAGTCCCCATTTATATTTACACAAAATTGAGAAAGGATATACTGAAAGCAGCAAAACACACAGTTTTTGGCATAGCCAATTCCAGTAGCTGGAGCAAGTTTGCAATGTTTTTGTGGAACTGTATTTTTGGAATCAATGCACAAGTGGATTTGCTAAAAGGGCACTGCTGGAAGGGGAGCCAGCCTTAAGGGCAATTTCAGAGAGTACAAATAAAAAAATTTCATCCGTTTAATATTTTTCAATTTTTCCCTAAAATACTTTTAGCATCTGCGTAAAAGTGTGCTGCTGTTTAGTGCAAGTACCAGTGACTCATCTCAAAAATAATTCTGGCCTTATCACGGCACTATTTAGAGCACAAACTCAACCCTCTCTCCTCACTTGTGACTCCGGTCTGTCTCCTCTCCTGGAGCTTCTTCTTTCCAGCTTGTTTTACAGAGCAGGATTTATCAAATCTCTTCACAAGTAACTAAGTGAGGAGTAGAAGACCACAAAAGCAGCTCAAGAGTTCTTGTAATATTAAAGAATAATTGCATCTGATAAAACCTGCTTTAAACCAAATGAACTTGATTTAGTCAAACGCAGTAAGACAGTAAAAAGTAGTGATCAACAAAATAATTTAAACAAACAAAGCCAGTGTAGTAGTTTGTATCTGATCTGTGCTTGTTTGGGAAAGCTTTACTCTTAATTTCTGTATTTGGCAACCACAGTGATATGTCAATTTAAGGAAAACTCAACAAAATAATTGAAAAAAGGGTGTCATCCGTAACGGCAGTACCTCTATGTTACAAAGATTTAACTTACTTATCAGGATAATGGTTTCAAAACCTAGATTCACATCAAACTCACCAGCTTCTTGTACAACAGGGCCATTTGCTTCATCATACCTCAACCATAAAAGTTACACATCTCAATTTAAAATACTGTATTGTGTAGCAAACAGTTAAGACACAAATTCAGTATATTCAAGTTTTCGATTTCCACAGAAATGAAAAACCTTTCTTTGACAGACAGATAAGCATTTCAGAACTGCAATGAAATCTGATTTCTTAGACAGTAACCTAGGGAATATTGGATGCTATGAGGACACACACAGCTCATCTCACTGATGTCACTGAGGGCTCTGACATCACACGTGGGTGCTGTAAGTGCACAGAGTTGTGTCGTAGCTCAGCTGCCCTCGCAGCCAGCTGGGCACGATCAAACCAGGCAGGGAGGCACCGAGAGACCCCAGGATCAACAACCTTGGGCTTGCTTGCTTAGTTCTGTATTTGTTTTTACCAGATACTCAAACTCACTTAGACAATACCTGCACTTTTCCAGAAAAGAAAAAACTGGGACCCAGGACACTTAAATATATCACTCTTGCAGGAAGTGCTCTCAGTACAGTCTTTGCAACCAGCCCCAAGTGTATATTTAAGGATTCTTTTAAAAATTGTTTCGATGTTGATCTGTATAATTCAGATGCCATACAACAGTTGTCTGATGATGACCAGCATTGTGCTTCATGTGAAACCAGAAACCTCAAAATAATTATAAAGCTTCTAGGACTTATGGGAGATGAAACTAGGGTGATCCACCAACAAAAAATAAATCCATGATGAAATCCACAATGTTGGAATTTTAACGGGCAAGAGTGGTCCAGACTAGAAGAAAAGCCCAAACCACCAGGAGAAGAATGAAATATGATATGGTCCAAGATGTATCCTTAAAGGTTTGTCTCAACCCTCAGCCATATTGTGAGGATTGATCTTCAGTTCAGTCCAGCCAGCAGAAATTGACTGTGCAATTTTCCATTTCAGGTATTTGTACAGACTATGTACACTCTAGAAGGGTCCTTTAGTGCTACACTGTCGTACTTTTTGTCCCAGCAATTTGAGGGCGTGCAAATTCCACAAAGTCATCAATAAGAACTGGCCATGCCCCTAAAAGATAAAAACACCAGAACATTATAACTCTGTTCAACAAGCCATTCTTTTAAAAGCTTCAGTTCCAAACAAGCTCTTTACTTTCCAGTCTTAAACCAGGCAGAGTTTCTAGCTAACAAAATCAGAATTTGATTTTCTTGCTTGAAATTTAAGAGCTGGTTAAAGATTTCTGCTTCCTTTAAACCCATCTCTTTCAAAGGTCATCTTCCTCACAAAATAAAACAAAAAAAATGCCACCTCCATAAAAAAAAAACCAACCTGACAATGGCACCAGGACTCCAACTTGACCTGCAGGATGGCAGTAGCTGCTTAAGGAGTGCTGAAGACTGGATGGAGCAGTTCACGCTGTGAGCAGCAGCATAAACAGAACATTCTACAGCATTTACTGCTCACAGTATGGTTTGCATCAATGCCAAGCTCATCATCTGTTAGAACCAGCACACTCAGCCACACCTGAGCACAGCCAAGCACACCCTGCCAGTCTGATGCCCCAGAAGGCTCCTGTAACACTCCATACACTCCTCCACATTCCTCCCCAGGAGGCAGTTGAAATACATAACAATATTTTACACATTATGGGCAGCCAAAACCAAAGAGTCCCCAGTCTTGTACATGATGGTCACGTGAAGGTTAAAAATAATCATGGGTGGGGTTTTGGTGGGCTTTTTTCTCCTTCGAATATTTTTATTCCAAATCATTCAAACGTATTTTCTACCTTTAGTCTTTCTAAACTACATGGATTTATTGCAGGCAGCAGCATTTTCTCGATGACAGGGGAATGAGAACTGTCCATAATTATTAAATGAAGTTGTAGAAGTTTGCTCCCCTCTGCTCTGGAGGTATCACAAGTTTAGTCTCCTCCCCTCACTGAACTGATGTGCTGCCAAGCACTGAGGGTGATCAGCTGTTCTTGGCTACAGATGGGACTGAGAAAGATCGATATAGAAGTTTACAAGAAACACATTTGGTAGGAAGTGACTTATGTTTAGCAATCCCTGTGTGCTGCCAGCTTCACTTCTATAGCCTTACATGGCCAACCCTCACATGAACCGAGGCAACCAAACTTAAAAAACATTCTCAGCTACGAAATGCAGTAAAACCAGAGCACCCTACACAGAACTGCCTGGGCCATGGGTCAGTTCCTTGGATGAAGATGCCAAGAACTGCTCCCACCGACAGAGAATTCATGGGTTTTAAATGCACAAATATCAGGGTTTGTCTCAATAAGAAAGAATTTGTGTCTGAGCTCAGACAGAAGAAAAAAAGAAAATGGATTCTATGGAAGTTTCAGCATTTCTTTCTTAAACCTGCAGTAACAAACAGATGTTTACAACATGCATTAAAGCAGCTGTGACTGGGCTTTAGATCACTGGGGATATTCTAATTGTGCTGTTATTAGACAGCTGTGCCAAAGCAGACACACATTAATGAATGTAGCATAAAACACAGTTAGAAGTTAATGAAAGAAAATGGAAATGTTTACCTTCCTCATCATAGTTAGACATATCATCTGCTATCATTGTACTAAAGTCTAGAAGAAGGTTCCAGGTATCCTTAGGAATTGATCTTTTATGATGTTCCTGTTCAGAGGAGTAGAAAATTTATATTTTTAAAAAAATAAATTAAAACCCTATTACACATTCATTTTTACTGTCTTGGACACATCCATATCCCCAAAACGTATTTCTCTTGTACACACTATGAATATCTGGGATTTGGGTCAAGACAGTCTATTTCATCTACTTGATAAACATGTTTATCTTCCAAGTTTTGAAAATACTGCAATCCAGCTTAAGTAAAGATTTAAACTTACCAACAAAAATTTGTTCCACAAGTCTAGAAATTTAAATCTTCCATTAAGTACTAAATTCCAGTAGGCAATGGCCATTTCTAAATCTGTAATATTAAAATATATTACTTTTAGAGATATACATATCAAATATATAATCTCCACAAGTATCTAACACTAGGATGAACTATATATTCAGAAAGGTGAAAAGATTAAACTAATGCAAATATACTCATGGATCCTTTACAAAAAGGCAACCATAAATAAAGTGTTACACAAGTATGTTAGATTTTGATACTATTGAATATAGAACTGAAAATTGCCCATATTAATATCTAACATATCCAAAACACACAAGGACATTTCATGTGCCTTTTGCTATATAGCAATACATAATTAAATATCAGAGAAATATTTTTGGCTTAGAAATGTTACTGACTTGAAAAGAAAATCTGCAGTATTTTGTAGTGAGATCTGCTTTCATTTTTTTTAAATATATAAAATACAATTTACATAAAACTGGCCTTTCATGATTTCATTTTTAGAACAACCTTATTATAGGTCCTGCCTTTGTAACAAGGCTTTTGTCAAGTGTTCATTTCTGCAATCAGATTTCCTTGGGAAAAAAAGATCTTTAAGTAGTGTCTTTAAGCAGACAGACACTTGATGGTGTGTTTGTTGGCATTATTTTGGTCGGGCTGGTTTTGGTTTTGGTTGGGGGTTTTTTGTTGGTGGTTTGGGGTGTTTTTTGGTTTGGTTGGCTTGGAGCCTCTGCATCTTGCTTTTTTTGTTGGTTTTTTGTTTGTTTTGTTTTTTCCCTGAAGATTCCTGTGAAATTTCTGTTTGCCTGGAATCAGTTTCTCAGGACAACTGAGAAATCTGACCTGACCCATTTCAGAGCAGCCTCTCAGGCACGGGTGCTGTTAGGAGTGCAGCAGTTAAAGAAAGAGCCTGGTTAGTCTGGCATGGAAGGGAAAAGAAAGACAACTCACCTCCCTGGCATGTGCCAAGGGCTAAACTGACATGCATTTACTGTTTAGTAGTGGCAGACAGTAACTTGTTAGCTGACAAAGGCAATTTAGAACCCAGATATGTAACTCTTTGCCCAGTGTCACCTGCATTACCAGGAATTACCAAGCAATTCCTCTGTGCTGCAGAACAAAACACTACTCCCTGTGAATTCCCAAATTCAGTATCCTTAGCCAAATACATACAGTGGTCCCAAAAGCCTGCCCATGTAAGTGGCCTATTTTTTTAAAAAAAGCTCTTATATATTTTGCAGTCTAGCAAATTTGTTCCATAAACAATCTTCTTGTGAAAGGAAAGAGAAAAGGCACGGGATCAACTGCACCTCAAGAAAAAAGCCCAAACCAACAACCCAACACCACCACTCCCTTCCCCCAGGATGCCCAAATATTTAAAAAAACCCGGGGAGGCAGATCTTGGAGATGAAATCAACAGCAAACAAAACAAAGCATGAAATCTGCACTGCTGAAGGGAAAATAGACGGTGATTGTGAGTTCCTGAATTGTTTAATATCTGAAATTAAAAGTTCTTTTCGAACAGCAGAGTCACATTATAATGCTTCTGAATAAAATCCATGAAGGATTTTCCAGCAACTGCAAAGGGGTGTGACTTCAGACAAAAGTGTAAGTCTGAGCCTCGAGAAGAAGAGACAGATTAGAAACAAGTCACTACTCCTCGGTAAATATGCTGTATGTGAAAATGGCAAACATAATTCAAGACTGCAAAGGTTTGGTATCTCTCTTCAACAGAAGATTCAGATACAAAACCATGCATTTTAGTTCTCAACTAAAACTACTGTCTTTCTAAAAATTAACAAACTTCTGATGGAGCTGATCAGTTCCTCAAGGAAACAGATTAGAAAACTAAGTTTTATTTACCTGTGCTGCATTAATGGTATGCACACAGAAATGCAAGGTCTTTACAGTGATTTGTAAACAATCACTATAAACAAACTGTGCATTCTGACATGCTTATCCAGTTCTGAGATAATTCTTGCGGGTAAGCAAAGGTTGTTAAAAAATCTCAGGATACTGCAACTTCAAACTTATTGTATGAGTAGACATAATGCCTTGGGACAAACTACATGTTTTAAAAGAAATTTTATGAAATAACAAAATTGGAAGTTAAAGATATAATTTTAGGTTTTCATAAATGTAAGAATGCTCAGGAAAATCCTCATGGATCAAACAGGAAAGCCTCCAAGTATATACTCCATTTTGAGTTTTATCCAGAGACATGCAAGAGAAGCAAACAGTGTTTGAGATGAACACCAGCTACAAGGGGTTCTCCAATGGTATGCAAAATGCACAAGAACTTTTAAGACATCCACAGTACTTAGACAGCAGTAAGGAATTATGCAGAGGAAATACATTTCCAGAGCTGTGCCTGAACTACTGCACAATGTTTGCAAGATTAGAGACCAATATACATTAAAATCAATTTGCAAGTTCCTACAAGCAGTTATTCAGACACACCAAAATGAATTGCCTAACTAGGAGCACTTACTTTGCAGCACTGTACTTCTCCCAATATTCTTTTCCTTCAGGGTTTTCAGAATTACTCTGCCCTGCTGTAAATTCATGCCTAGAACTGTGTATTTATGAGCACCAAAAGGGCTGGTAAGCATCCGGATTTTAAGCTCAGTACATCACTTCCAGACCCAGACTTGAAAACAAAAGCAATCAAAAAACCCACCTTATACTGTGTATATCCTATATAGATCTGAGAAAACTATACTTTGTCACTGTTAGAGCTTAACCTGCATAAAGAAGCTTTATGATGAATGAGAAATAAAGCAAGGGAATTAGTTTTCCTGGTAAGTCATTTTTATGGAAGTCTGTTCCATCTGGGACACTCAACAGATTCATTTCTATACAGGATTTGTGAGGGATTTAGAAAAGGAATGCAAGTCTTCCTTGTACCTTAAAATATGGAAAAGAAAATAAAAGGTAAGTACTAAATCAAACAGTTCTGTTATTCTGAAGCTTTGAGAAAACTAACTAAAAAAGGTCATGTAATTATGGTATCGTTGGAATTTGTTCATTTCATTTTTACCACCTTACAGGGATTCTACAAAATGCTCCTTGTTGTTTAAAGCTGTTTAAAGATTGAAAACAACATACAAATGTTACAATGGTAACCATTAAAAAAACAAAATCGAAGAACAAAACCCTGCAACCATTCACACTGCAGAACAAACTCTACACTGACACTTCCCACATCCTAACTTCTACCTTCCCACGTTTTCCTTCTTGTAGCAGCCTAAAAAAATTAATCTTTGTACAAGACATAAGAATCAGCACAATCATTTACTTGCATGATTCAGATCTGACTACAAGCATGCACAAGTATTTTCCTACTGCTTCACAGTACTCTGAAGCTTCCTTAAAGACAATGAAATTCATAATCCAATTGAAAACAAAAAACAAGATACAGAAAGATGTTTAACAATGACACAGTTGAAACCAAGACACAAGAGTTGTCTTTTCAATACTTATTTAAAGCCAATACTTATTTAAAGCCAAAAGTTGGTCCTTACATAAAAACATATAAAACTAAAGTGGAAGGCTCATCTTTACACAGCCTGTGAGTACAAAGCTGTGGCAGGTTTTCTGTGGCAGTATTAGGGCATTTTCTTTACTGAGGAAAATAAACTTACAAGTTGCCAAGGAAGAACCTACTGGTCTTTCAGTATTTTGCTTTCACTCAAAAGTAGAACAGTTAAGAAGTTAACAGCTACAGAATCATGAAATTATAGTTTATGGTTGATATCTCAATTACAGTGTATATAAATTAACGTGCATTCTGGCTTTTTAACATTACTGCTTGAAAGAAATTTTTGTTCCCTCATTTTTGCTGTTTTGAGTAGCCAGAGCTACAGTTTTTCAATTAGTTCCATCTGAACTGTAATGTTCTGAAATTATTTTGAATAAGTGACTCTTCCACTTCACCTGTTACACTAACCAAAGCCACAGTCGGCACATGAGCCCTGAAATAATGAAAAAAGCATTCAGTGAAACGAGGGGGGAAAAAAAGCTGTAGGTAGACACCTATTACCAATAGCACAACAACAGGCATCAGGCCCAGGACACAGTAATCCATTTGTACTACTCCAATTCTATTTTGCCAAGACATTTGCAAGCATTTTTGGTGTTGTGAGAGACTGCACGAGTGTGTGCTTATTAAAACGGTTTTACAGCTTCAATTTATCCTAAAAGTAAAAATTCAATTAATCTGTTCAGTGCTGCAAATTCTAAGTGGTGCAATTATGTCTTTAATGTAAAACCATAATCCATTGTGCTTACTGAGCACTGCACACACACAGTGAAAGAATAAACCCTCTCTCATAAAATTTTGTAGCCTTTATTAATGATGCAAATATTTCTATCAATTTGAACACCTTAAACTGACATCTATCTTTCACAACACAGAGATGTATTTTAGCCCAGGGGTGATTATCTTTCAGACTCACTGGATCACAACAGCACATTCACTTCCTGCTCTAATCAGCCATTTTCTATGTTTTTGAACAAATGCTTATGATTAAGAATACATACCTAAACCTTTCTGTCCCGGGTTCTTTGCAAAGTTGAAAGTAAACTGATAAAAATCCTTAAATCTTCCTGGCTCTTTTAATTCTTGTTCCATTTTAGGAATCTGGGCCTTCAGTTTTTCTATGCTGTCACATCTGCAGTTTAAGAAGCATGTTTATTCATGTATTATTCATTTTACCATGAAAACATGAGTTATAACATAAACAAAAATCTATGAACTGTTTGTGGAATACAACTATCAAAACAAAACTCAGGATGCCTTTAATGAGTCTGCACCTACGCAGCAATATTTCATTTCTTTGTTGTTATTTCTTCACATTGCATTTGCACATACTACCTGATACATCAGATCCTATAATCTATGGGACTTTTAGAAAAATGTGATAAAGACTGCTACGCTCTCAGAGAAAACCCAGGTATGCCTGACTGCAAACCAACATCCCTGCTTTACCACCCTGAGCAGCTCTGTGGCAACTGCCTGAAATGCTCACACAACCAAGGCAAGGGGCACTCAAAGCTCCCTCCCTTCTTCTCCAATTATCCAGCACACAGACAGCAGATGCATTTTTACAGAGGCAGACAAGTGATGCTGGACTCTCAAAAGTCTTTGAGAGGGCAACGTGACTGAGAATTCCCCAGAATAGGACACTGGATCACACTGTCAACATCTACCACTTATTAACCACTTACCCCAGCTCAGTCATTCCGTCCATGAATTCCAGCTTTGAGAACTCACACTGCGTTGCAGCTCGGAATTTCCATGCAATGATGAGAACAGTAATGCTGGCTGGGTCAAGAGCTAGATCATCACAGAACTGCTGTATACCATCTATACCAATTTTATTTTCATCTTGAGGATCTTTGGGACATAAAAGTAAGTATCAAGAAAAACAGGTATTTGAAAAAGCCAATTTGCTCAAGTATATTTAAGATAAGGAAACATTTTCAAGAAGCCATTTTTGGGATCAGCCTTTGTAAGCGAGTATTTTAAAAACAAAATTAAATTGTATTCTCAATGGTTAAGCTTTAACAATTGAGGCAGTTACTGCAATAAAGCCTCCCATACAATGAAGCTCATGTTATTTTCACTGAGAGACAAAGAAGCACCACAAACATTTGTTTTCTGCCTAATACTATGCATGATATTCTGACTCATTCCACACAGAGCACAGTGGTTCTCTCCCCCCAGGACACTTAATTATTGGCATCTTCGGTAAGGCTGATGATCTGTGTCCCATTATTAGCAGTTGTGCAGTGTCCCTTTGCAAGCTGTACTAATACCCAAATCTGCCCATCAACCACTACCCCAACTGTAGTTTTATGCATTTCCTGGCACCACCAGCATGCAGGAGATTGGACAGGGTAACCTCCAAGGGGAAGTTACACTGCCCCATTACCGATGATTCCAAGTCAGCCAGTCACACTCCTCTTTCCACGGAGGAATCAACATCTGGTCTGGAAGTGAGATGCTCATATTTCAACTGCACTAACAAAGATCTACTAATGCAAGCCAACAAAGACTTCAGGAAAATGGTATTTGGATTATGCACACATATGAAAACTGACAGAAAACACAGCACTCAGATTTTTTCTAAGTGCTAAAACACAGGATTTGTTCTACTGCACTGAATTCACTGTACTATCTGTGGTACGGTACCATCGGTTGAACACTGGTGATGTAACAGATAAACAGGCTTTGTTTTCTGTTACACTCTTTGTAATTATCTGATAATAAGCCCAAGGTGAATAAAAATTAAGGTAGAACCCATCCCTGGTATGCCACCCTTCATTTTGTCAGGATCAAGTCCTGAGTCCTGCTTTCCCCAAAAGAATCACCTGAAATCCTCATTAACCACTACAGTTTCTCACTGCACACACAATTCCAGCTCCAGACCCTCATCTTGTATAAATGTACTTAACACTTAGAGCACATAAAGCACCTGTATGTAATCCCTGTGAAGCAGAAGCCTACACATATTCCCCTTCTAACTTGTATTATCAGTAATAGAAAAACAAAGCTGAAAGAGTTGGTTAAGATTTCCCAGCACGGGAGCATAGCAGCACCAATACACTGTAATTAAGAATATATACATACAACAAGGAAATAAGCCTTAAAGTTCAGGGTACTCACCTTTGTATCTGTTATATAGTTGTTCTAACTTCTTTCTGTCCAATGATCCTTTAACGCTCTCTCGTATATAAAGTTCAGGATTTTGGAAAAAGTTGTCTGTTGCAACATCTAACTTCCAGTCATTTTGAGAGAGACAACTCACTGCTGTCTTTTCACTAGACTGTGTGAAGACCATAAACTGACGCACTTTATCCTTCTGTGACGATTTCAACTTGTTCTAGTGAAAACAGACAATACTGTAAGTAGAAATATTTACTGGAAGAATAAACAAATAAATGAAAAATCAGTCCTTTCTATGTTTTTTTAAATCAGGACTTCTATAATTTTCCCAAGCAATTAAGATATCAAAATATTTGATGAACTGGCTCCGAGGCTGGGGCAGAGCAGGCTGAACAGCTGGTTGAACAGCTCACCATCCCTGAGCAGGAGGCTGCTGTCCATTTGCTCCCAGCTACTGCAGGACCAGGGCCAGACCTCGACAGGATCTCCCGAAGTGCCCCTTGGTGGCAACAAGGGACTAGCTGGGTCACCCATTTCAAGGAGCTACACACCGAAATACCTTAAAGACTTTTTTTTTTTTTTATGAGATTTTTCACTTTTGAAAGTCCTCAACTCCACCTACATAATTTGCAAAACATTCCTGTGAGGAGGCATTGTCTCCATTTCACAGGTGCAGCAACTGAAGCTAAAAAAAAAAGGGTAGGTAATTCTGCCAGAGGCGAGTGGGGGAGTGAGTAGCCAAGGTGAGAGTTCTGAATTCCAGAGGCCTCCTGCCCAGACCCAGAGACATCCCTCTGCTCTAGCACAGAGCTGAACGGAGAACTTGCTGCCAGTAAGATCAGCAAAGAGGGATTCCCAAGGATATTTCTGATGAGGAGAAGCACAGTTAGTATTTCAAGGGTATGAGTTACACAAAACTAAGTGCTGATCAGGAGAGAGCAAATGCACAGATCCTGAGCTACATCCAAATTCAAAGTTCACTCAACGCAGTCAAAGCAAAAGGACTCTCAACACTACAACTTGGTAAATAAAAGTTCCGACAAAATTTTAAGTCAGGATTGGACTTCTTACATGGTGCAAATATTTAATTTTTCGTTTACCTTGTATTCAACCAAAACTTGTATGATCTGTTCATTATTGTAATTTCCATGGCTCCTTCTCAAGGAGTATGGGGAAAAAGGGCAAAGAAAATCCCAAGACGTGATAAACTATCCTCAGCCAAAGAATGAATGGTTTAGGAGTAGTATGAGCTCAAGCTCTTAATTACAAAGGATAATTACTGTCCAAGCACATTATCATTAAAACAAAGAATTAACACTTCAGAACACAAATTCATCTGTCCTAAAAGTCAGATACAGTTTTCTGTGCCTTGATAACAATGAGTGTGAACACTATTATTTGTAAGAATAGTGAAATTACCAGCTCCAGGTAATTTCACTTTAAAAAAATACAAGAGCATCACATCTGGTTTAAACCAATACCCACATAATACACTAAACACACAAATACCCTTTAAGTTCTCCTTAAAAAAAATTCCCCCCCAAACCAAACCCACTCTACATCTTCAACACTTTGCTGAAGCCAAAATTTTAGCTCAAGCTGCAGACCTAACACACTGTGATATCAGGCTACATCATTTCTAAAGTTACGATGTGCTGCTGCTTTAATTCAGTCTCTTGAACAAGTTTCTCAAGCTGGATCTTTTACTACAAAGACGTTTCTGAAGCGGTTCCAGGTAAAGGCCAGGCCATGAGAGCAGTTCCTGTGCAGACCCACTGCTGCCTGTCTGTGCACACTTGGCTCCACAGCAGACATTCAGCACCTTGCAGAGTGAGCTCAGAGTGCCACAGAAATCACTGCGCTGACAAATCCACGTGGAATGACTTCCAGAAATGACTAATGCATTTTTAGTTGCAGTTTTTAAAAATGTATTGTTAACTCAGATATATGAAAACAAACCTCTGAATGAAATCCCAAATGAAGATGAAACAATCCCAAATTTAATGTTCTCTATCAATTACCAGCTTCCTCTAATCGGTTCCACAGAGCCAGACTGCTGCATCACCAGACTCAGATGCACTACAGGGCAGTCACACTTAATTACCATAGCTTTTATTTTTTTTCCTTTCTTTTTTCCTTTTTTTTTTTTTTTCAACAAAGCTGGTGCCTTTAATCATTAGTTTATTTGTTTTGGGTTTTTTTTAACATGCACACATAAGTATGCACAGCCCTTTGAATGGTGACTATTCCATAAAACCTCAAGAGATTTTGTTCTGCCCTGCTCCTGGCAAGGGTAAACTCTTAAAGCAGTGACAGACCACTAAAAGTCAAGAAGGTTTGAGAGGGATTCACTGTGGATGCTCAGGACCACAAAAAGTGGTGTGTTTTACATGTTGTCACAAAAGGAGAAAGAAATTTATTACAAAAAATTGCCGCTTAAATCCCATTTATGATAAAATTTAAATCCTACATATGCACATGACCTTTTCCTGTGCTTGGGGCTCCCTAAGTCATCATGACAACATAGAACCTTTTCAAAAGAAGATCAAAAGTGCCAAGAGTCAAGCAGCTAATTACACTAATCAGTACAGCATTTGGTAGTATATTAAGATGCAATAAATCACACTGTTCAGCCATAATCTTTTTCTGGAATAATCATATTTTTACTGGTCAAATATGAGTTTATTTTTAGTAAAGAAGTGCCAAAGCCCTTTCGTTACATTTGATGAATGTTTCCGCAGAAGCTCCACATCCTAAGTGACTGGACACTCTTTGAAGGCCTACTACAGGACAGCAAGAGATGGATTTACTGCTGAGTTTTTATTATCCTGTTATAGCTCTTCCTTCAGCACATTAAAAACCCACACTTCAAGCAGGAACAGGTTCCAAACCTTCTGCACTTTTAAGGACTATTTCTAGAAGCCGAGTGCTAACAGTCTGTTATTGTTTTAAGTGCAACACAGCAGCCAGAGCACCTTTAATCCTACAGTCATCAGGCAACAAATACCTTACGCTGCAGTTGTAAGCACTGCAATGCAACTCAATCCACTTAAAACATCTCAAGTTTAACACTAGCTGAAAAGGAAGACAGAATTTTATTTAACAGATATCTGTCTTGCTAATATATACAGATAAAATCCAGTGGAAAACAAATGAAACAAATTCCTAGTCTTACTCTTTGGGTTAAGGGTAAAAGGAAAAATTCAGATCTTCAAGCTTTTGATCAAATTTGTGTGGTACCCAAGCTACCTTTCATAATACGGATCTCACAAGAGAGAGAAGGTGACCTTACTTTTCAAACACAAAGTAACTTCTCCAAATGAAAAGCTGCATTATGCAGATTAATAAAACAGCACTAATTCTAATGAACATCTGATTGTACAACATCAATTTAATTTTAAAATTAAAATCTTCCTCTTACCATGAAGTACCAAATTTGAATATTCTAATTCAATAACCTTTCCTTGATCAGATACTTCAGTGAAAGATTCCAAATTTTAAAAAAAATAAAAATACTTGGGCTTTTATTTCCTGAAGTAGTTTTCTCCCCAGCCTAGAGAACAGGAAATGCTAGAACTGATCTACCAACTCTGACCACAACATTGTTTTTCCATATCTTTACACTCAGTATTTAGTCAGCTCAGATTCAAATATCAGCTCTGCACACTGGTCATCAATATTTTCTGGATAGATGATAGCCAAACAAGGGCTCCACTCTCCTGGATAATGTCCATGGGAAAGAGCAACATCCCACACTGCCTGGACTGGAGAGCTGGGAATCCCCACCAGAACCCTGCTCTTGGACTTTGCTCAAAGGTCATATGTGGCCACCAGCCAGACAAGCAGTGCACGACCAGTTTTGCAGCCCAGAATTCCTTAAGGCCCCCAAAGAAGGCATTCACACAGTCACTCCAGTCACTGCTTTCCCCCCTTCCCTTCCCAGGCATCGATACAGCTGATCCGATTCCTGCTCATTTCACTACTAACTAAGGGAATCTGAACGACGTGACATCTGTGCCTTTGTTTCAGGCAGGACTCACAGAAAAGCCTGTTAAGTTCTCATGCACGTGACAGGTAAAAGCCTTTTCTAAAATAGTATCAACCTCCACAAAGTCTAGGCCTTTGTACTGCCTGCATTTAAACTCCAGCAAGAGCTCTGGCTGCGGGAAGCATCCCTGCACTTCCTAAGGACCCCACTGACGTCAGTTCAATCCCGGAGTACCGCCAGCCCGCACCCAACGGGCTCGGCATCCCAGAACCTCACCGACTCCAGCTCGGTCACGGCTCTATGCGACACTAATGGTCGGGAGAATATCACCCCCCACAGGGCCTGAATCACCCCACCTTGGGCCCTATCCATTAAAGGAACCGACAAGACACCTGCGAATAGCCCGGTTTACAGCTGGTATTCAACAAATATACGGCTAAAGCCTAAAAGGCAAATCCGTGAGCATTTATGTTTGATAAGAAAACAAAAGTTAATCATAACAGAAATCTATGAATACACCGGAGTGCATTTTAATCCACCAACTGTGATGGCACACATGTATACTACCAACAAAAAAAAAAAATCCAAGTTAAAGACAAAACAATTAAAGTAGATAGCCATAGTTTCTGCATAATGTAAACAAACATGTGCTTTAACTACATTTTATTTTCCAAAGCAGTTTCTCTAAGAAGTAAGACAATCAGGACATTTTTAAGCTTCAAGTTTCAAACTGATGTGAAATCCATTTGTCTGCAGTGGAACAGAACAAAACCATTTACAAAGTCTGCTGAGATACAAAATCCAAGGAAAAAACCACAAGCAACATAAAATTAAAATTGCTTTTTATACCTTCTAATGTTCTTTTAGTGGATAAAATCATTTTAGTACCTGCATGCAGGCAGGTCAATATATAGCTACACAGAAGATGTAATGGTAATTCACATTAACCTGAACAGTGAAGGAAATGCCAAAAATCAGGGCTTTTCCAACTAAAAAAGGACAAAATAAAGCAGTCAGTTGCTTGGCATTCTTAGCTCTGGTATGGGGCAGAAGCTCTATTCAGCCCTCAGAAGCTGCATTCATACCATATATTTGCATTGGCACCATAAAACATGAGTAAAATATCAAGAGCTACATAATAAATTTCACACCTTGTTCTCAGAGTAGTTCATATTTCTGAATAATTTTTTCATGGCTCTAGTTAAAAGTGATTTTACAGCCTTAGTTCAAAGGGATCTCTGGTAAGCTAAGAGAGGAAACAACATCATGCACCATCTTGTCTAGCACTCCGACTACTCTAAGTGTAATGCCAAGAATCTACAAGTTTTACTATGGGACACCAAACCCCAAAATATTTAATATCAACAAACTGCTACAGACATGAATATGCACCACAGAAAATAGCCCTGCAGAACAGCCTGTTGAGTTAAACACTGCATAACAATGTCATGAAGTACAATAACATTACAGAAGACAGCGTCAGACATGGAATTCTTGTAATACTGAATTTTACAACTTCCTGTCAGCTGAGGTTTACAGTAAGAAATTATGTATTTATCAGCATAAAAATATTCTTCAGAGCACACAAACTGGATAGTATGATAGATAATGTAAACAGAGACAATGTTAGCATTTGGCTCTGGATACAGATATGGATACTCACAAACTTGCCTGGAGTACCACACGTAGCCCTAAATTTCTTAAATAATTCAGAATAGTACAGGTAGTAGCGCTTCTCTTCGGAGAAGATGGCTGAGAGTAAAATGGACCAGCTTACTGCTCTGCCTTTATTTGTGGGCACAGCACTTGTCCTCCTGATGAGGTGAAGCAGGAACACCCTACCAGGGAAGTTGAAGAAGACCACTTCCACAGGAGCTGCTCAGCCAGCTCAAAAGAGTGGGTGAAAGAGGCAGACTGCTCTCAGCAATCGCAGCCACTCTGCCGGGGTGTCCCTGAGCGCCCACAGAAACACTGTCCAAGTTGCCTAAAAGGCCAGAGTGAGCCCACCAGGCTGTGTGGTGTCTATTCCAGATGCTGGACACAGATGGTTCTAAGGCAGGAAACCTCTGTCCTGAAGGCACTGGCCATTTGGACACTGGTGAGACCAAGTGAGAGCCAGCAGTGCTCCAGCTGGCACTGCTGCAGAGGCAAGGACAAGCCAGGCCCCAAACATTTACTGTGCTGGACAGGTTACCTGGCCCCAGGAACCAGGCACAGCCACTGGAAGGACGAGCCAGAGCAGTAGTGCACATGGGCAGGACAATGGGATATCTTTGGATCTCTGTGGAGAAGTCTCCCTACCTTTACCCTAACCAAGCAGAGGATTTTGACATACCACAAGTACAGGTACAGAATCCTGTGCCCAAGCACTAGAAACAATCCTGTATTTACTACTTCTACAAGCTGCAGCCTGTCAGTTAGTTCCACTTCAGTGTCTATGTCATCCTTTCACCTGGGTGTTGGGAGTCAACAAGCACAACCTGAACACATTTGTTGTGCAGGGCCGAACAACTCTGCTCGGGGCCATGACAGAGTATCCACCTTCTCCCTCCAGTCTGATAAATACCAATCTATAGAATTGCTACACAGAATATGGCTGCTGGTTCTTCAGTTTAGTGTTTCCAAGAAGACCAAGCACGAGAGAGGATTCTGCTGTTTCTCACAAAAAGCTATTCTCAGAATAACGTCCCTTACTATTTCTGTAACTTGGCCACTTGCTACAGCATTGTTCAATTTAAATTTCTAACCACGGAGCCAGCCAATAAAATATGCATGTACAAGACATCAACTGTGTATTTACTTTGCATACGTACACTGGATATACTGTGAGACAGCTCTAGGTGATTTTTATGGAAAAAAATCTTCATAAAAAGTTGTGTAACATTACTGTGTAAGTGCTATTTGAGACAGTCCCAGACCTGCAGAATTACAATAAGACACCTTTACAGGCTGAAGTTTACCCAGGCTTCAGTCTTAAGCTCTCATAAAAAATGCAAGTGAATATCTACACCAAAATATTCAATTAAAAATTATACTAGTAACACAGTGACAAGTTTATTAGAGGTCTACACACCACTAATTTAAATGCTGGCTAACCAAATTTTTATGCCAAGGTAACTCCATCAATTAAAGGTGACACTGTAATTTTTGTAATATGTTTTTAACACAACTTGACAGAATAGTATTAACAGCAAGTATAAGATATCCTTATACTAGTAAGTGTACACCAGTAGATGTTAAGACTCCCTCCTACACCCTTCCTAAGACAATACCGCTGCTATAGAAAAGTACTAATTTAAACTGTACAGGTGCAGCTAAAGCTGTACAACGTTTGTATACGGGGAAAGCTTAGAAGTACAACTATAAACTTGTTCTATCTGGTGCATAAGACACTATGGAAGAAACCAATATAGACCCCTCTTATTTAAAGTAAAAGAATGTATTTTTCTTTTGTTTAGGCAAACAAAACCAGCAAATTTTGTTCCAACCACTGCAGTTTCCCTCTAAGAAGAGAGAAGGGAGAAAGTCAGTTGATTTGGGAGTCCACAGCAAATCCTCAGCTATAACGAAAGGAATATCACAGAGAAAATGCAAGAGAGGCCTTTACAAGGTCCCAAGACCTTCACCAGGAGGACCTTTGCAAGGTCCTCATTTACAACCCCTCTATGAATAGGAGCCTCCCCAAAACATAAGAACAATTAACCAGAAATTCTCCAACATAACCCCAGCTTAAGGAGCATCAACACACCCAAGTTTTCCCCGCGAACTGACAGCACTTAATGGGCTCTGAGCCGCCCGAAATCCTGAGGAAAACCCCAGGCAGCCCCCGGCTCCTGGCAGCTCCCTGTTCTCCCTCCGAGCGCTGCCGCGGGCACAGGGCAGGCTCAGGGCACACACCGGGCTGCCCCCAGCTCGGCTCCCCCGCGCCGTCCCGCCCGGCGGTGCTGAGCCCTCGCACCAGGTGCCAGCGCGCCCCTCCCGCCGTGCGGGGCCTCCGGAGGCCTGGGCGGGATCCCGGCGCCCCCCGCTTAGGCCCCTGCCCAGAGCAGCCCCCGCCGCGCTCGCCGCGGCCCCGGCCCGCGCCCCGCGCGCCCTGCCCGCCCTGCCCGGCGGGAGGACGAGGAACCCCCGACCCGGCACATCGTGACGGGCTGCGGAGCCCCCGCACCGGCGCTTCGGCCGCTCCCGGGCACCCAGCGCGCCACGAGCAGGCCCCGCTGCCCCCGGCCGGCCCCGAGGCGCCGCGCCGGGCCGGGAGGCGCCCCGGGCGGGCGCTCACCATGGTGGGGGCTGTGCGGGCCTCTCCCCTCCCGGCTCGGGCGGACTCTGAGGGCGGCGGCGGCGGCGGCGCTTCCTCCGGCGGCGGCGGCTCCGGCTCCTCACGGGCCCTTCCGCCGCCTTCCCCCGCTCATGCGCAGTGCGGGGCCGCGAGCCCTGGCGGGGCCGGCCCGTCCCGCTGTCCCCGGAGCGCCGGGAGCGGACGGTGCGCTCGGAGCTGAGGTGGGGGCACCGCGCCGGGGGGCTCGGCCCGAGAGGGGAAGGGAAGGGAAGGAGAGAGTCCCCCCCGACCTCCTGGGGATGCCGGGGGTGGGCTCGGAGGGGGAAGTCGGGGGTGGGGGGTCCCAGCGGCTCCTCACACCAGGACCGGGTGTTCTGTCGGGAAAGCTCCCTGTATGTTCTTATTTCTTCAATATCAAAAGTTAAGGGTCAGGTGTGAGCGCCTGTGCCGGCCCCGCCGGGCTCCAGGGGCGTGGCCGCTGTTCCCGGGGGCCTGGACTTGGAAAGGGGCGAGATGGGAAAATCCCTTGGGTTTTCCAGGATGGATTCGCGAGGGAGGCAGAAGACGTTTGCGGAGCAGCCACGGAGACCTGGGGAAGGCGAGGTCTCGGAGCAGCAGCTTTACAGGCATCTTCGTTCGGGAGCACCTCCACACCTGTAAGATTTTCCTGATTTCCCTGCTCCTGGCTGGGATCCCCTTTGGGGGCTGTGGACAGAAGTAGCCCTTCTGCAGTAAAACAGATGTACTGTCAAAAGAGGCTGCAGTAGTTAAATCACAGTTTGTACCAGTATCCCAGACAGTTGTTTGTTTCCCAGGAAAGCTTACTCTACCTACCGCAGGCTTTTGGCAGCTGAAGAAGTTTGGGGAAGCAGAATATTTGCTGATAAAACTCACAGCGGTGGCAAACTGCTGTTGTGAAGGACAAAGGTTTGAGATCTGATCTTATTCTCTCATCTCCTGCTGAGCTGGGAGCTATTAAAGTAAGCTTCTGTATTTATATTACATGACTGGTATGACTGCACACACTAGAAGGAAATTAAGACTTCAAAAAGACATTCCTCATCATAGATGTTCAGGGTTTATATGTCTGTTTTTATAGAAAAGGGTCTAATTTGCTGCTTGCTTACTTTGCTAAAAATCAAAGAAAAACTTAGATGGAGTGTGAGGAGTTAAGTCATGTTTGGTGAGGAAAATCAGGCCTGTCCTGTGAAGTGTCCAGTTGTGCTGCTGTTCTGAACAGGAAAATTAAAAGTTGTCTGGATATTATGTCTGGAAATATGTGTGAATTCAGCTATCCCGAGAGACTGTAGTTGCCTGCATACCTTGAACCTTCCCAAAAAGCATGTTTTTGAAATTGAGGATGTTTGCAGAGTGGCCTGTGTGAACAGCCACGAACACTTGCACACCAGCCCAGTCCACGTGAACCACGGCAGGGGAGACAAAGCCAAACCTGAAAATCTATCTCGTCAAGTTACCTAATTGCCATCACTCTGACGTGCTGTGACAGCCCACCTGTGATCTGGAGACACAATCCGGGAAATTATTGCGACATGTAACAATAATCTGAGAGATGAGCTGTGATTGCAGTGGATTCCTCAGGACAGAGGCAGGATTTTTAAGTGGCTTGTTTTTTCTCTAATGCCTGTGAGCCTTTCCTGTATTGCAGGGTTTCTTGGTGGGTTTTCGGAGTGTCTGGGGGCACACTGTGTTTGTGTTTAGTGTTTTGACTGACTTGTGATTTGATTGCCCTAACTTACTAAATCCCTCTGCATTATGAATTCCCATTGTGAAAGGTATGGAAAATCATACTTAATTGCTTCTAAGCAGGGCAGATAAAAATATGATAAAAAGATGATTCAGTGATATGAAGGTGAAATATAAAAAAATATGTGAAATGCAGATTGATGCTATTCCCAGCATGCATGCTACTGTTTTTTGGTTGTTTTTTTCCCCTATTTAAGTTTACTTATAAGATGAAACTGTACCTGAGAAAAGGAGTAGCTTCTTACTGCCATTTAAGTTGTAAGTCTAGTGTCTGATTTTAGTGGAAGCTGCAGTCTTCTGTCTTCATTTCCAGAGTGCTTCCATGGGTATGTCTGAATTGCTGAACCTGAAGTTAACTTGCCCAGAGCTCTTGGCCACCATGGCCAGGCTGTTTGGTGCCTCAGCCTGAGCCAGTCTGATTAGATTGAGTTACCTTCTCCATACATGGCACTCTGCAGTAGGCAGGCACAGACTTCAGACGCAGCCAGATTGCCCCAATTCCACTCATATCCACACACCCACGGGCTGGCTGTATCTCTGTAGATGGAGATCTGCATTTCTGTGATGTGTATGCTGTCTGAACCTCACCCTCAGCATTTCTGAGCAAAACCAGATGCTTTGCAAAGCAAGAGGCACCACGAGGCTGCCAAAAGGTGTATTTGTTCACATTCAGAGTAAGGTGTCTGAATGGGGCTTGTTCCGGGTTCCCTTTGCACAGCTCCCTGCAGGATGAACCCCAGGTCAGAGCAGGGATACACAGCTCTGCTGCTTGTAAACATGACACGTGCACCCAGTGATACAGAGTAGAAGGAAATAGTCATTGTGCAATCTGCAGGCAGCATAATCACTGTGATCACAGTAACATGATGACTTGTTTAATTTATTTTAAGGCTGACACGCTTGCCTTGTTTTGCTGTGTGAGCCAATGATGTTTTATCATCTCATGTGAACCCTGGGAGAACCAGGCAGTGATCTTTTTTAAATCCAAGTGTGTCAAATGCATAACTCTGAATATAACACTGAGCTGCTTTACCCTGACTTGAGCTCTCGAGCAGACAGACGAGCAAGTCTCATGTTCAGTCAATGTAGAATCTATTTAGTGTAATCTCCTTGCTGAGAACTTCCACTTAGAGCACTTTCTGAGGAAGAGGCTCAAAGCTTTATGAAGTGTAACAATAACCTGGGACAGCTTGGCCTGGAAATGTCTTTCTAGCCCCCACATCTTTTTGTCAGCTACTTTATGCACTAGAAAGTGAAACCACAAATTCATCTTACACTGATGGAACAGTCATAAAGTGGTTATGACTGTGGCCCTTTGCTTGCAAATTGACCACATGTTTAACCAAGAGGACAAAGTCTCATGAACTGTCCTGCACAAGGAGATTCAGTGCCACTCTAAAGGCATGAAGTTCCTTGGCATCCACAGGTACAGACCCAATGGTCTGCTCGGTTGTGCTGTTCAGCTGGTACAGATGGAATGTTTGTATCAGCCCATAATGGGTTTTTTTCTGCTCTGAAAGAAGCACAGAAGAAGTAAACAGTGTGAGTCCTCCTGTAGGTGTCTGAGCAATTTAAGCTGCAAAGTGACACCACCAATATCAGAAGATCATTAATAGGTTGCAAGGAAGGGTGTTGACCCTCTGTTAAGTTTTTCATCCTTCCTGCATTACACAAGAGGTTAACAAGTTACTACACCCAGTCCAAGGCACTATTAGGAGCCATGTCCCACATGACAGTGTCTCTGGGAGGAAGCAGGACAGATTAATGTGACAAAGGAAGGAAAGTCAGGTCAGTGAGCCTAAGAAAGTCTGAACATTTCTCATGTACTCAACCATACCCTGGCAGGCCTGAATAAATTGAAACTTTCCAGGATACCTAAAAGACAACAGAATGCAGGACTTCTGGGTTTTGTTTTTTAACTCATTAGTACTGAGATACATGTACTAAAATCTAGGCATTTCAAGTAATATGGATTAAGAAATGAAGGGCAGTAAGACATAGCTAGTTGATTTTTATGAGATATAGACATTTTTTAGTTAAGAACTTCTGTAAAACAAGGTATGATCTTTGCAGCCAGAATGGTCTGAAATTTCCCAAGCTGTAATCCAGACAGTGCCATCACAGCTTCAAGATTAAAACCTACACCTTTGAACTGTAAGCAGCTTTCCCTTCTCACTACAAAGAATTACAGGTGATTCCAAGAATTGAGGAGACTGAGACACACTTATTTCCCTGTCCTAGGGATTTTCTGTATGTGCCATCTTTAGATGTTCTACTTAATAAAAATAAGCCATCCCGATTCAGAGCACATATTTTGGTATTAATATATGAAACAGTACTTTAAGTTGCATGTATGGGAGGTAGGCAGACTGCAGGAGTAATGCAGACATAAAAAGTAAGGGTAGTAAGATGACTTTCTTTCCATAGGATCAGAGGAGTAAGATTAGCCCTTCCTCTCTGTCTTGGAACTGCCCACTGGACACTGGAGCAGCAACTTTCCTGGAAGAACCTCCATTTGTGATTGTTTTTCTCTGTTTCACAATTAGCAATTTTATCACATCATAAGCCAGTGTTACAAAGTACAACAGAATCAACCTTAGCCCAGCCCCCAGAGGTGATAAACAGCACAAAGGGAACACACACACCAAGTGAGGCACTGCTTGACGCAAACCTGAGAACAAGAGCAACACCTCTTGAGAACAAACAAATCAACATTGTGTCCAATGACTATTAAATTAATATAATGAATGCTTGTAATATATGTGTTTTACACGCTCTGGTCAGATGTGTCGTTATCTCCACCCTTTGTGCCCCACACTGGGTGCCAAAAAGGACTGTCATAGTTTAACTCCAGCCAGCAACAAGGTCCCCTCTGTACCATGCAGCTGCTTGTTCACCACCCACCACCTCCCGCTGGGATGGGGAGGAGAATGGGAAAAAGAGCAGTTTAATAATTGAAATAAAATTGAATAAATAATACAACAACTCTAATGAAAAGCAAGACAACAAAAAGAGCACAAGAAATAAAACTCAAGACAGACAAGTGATGCTCAATACAGGTGTTCAGTCCCCACTGACTGATGCCCAGCCCATCCCCAAGCAGCAACTGGTGGCTCCTGGACAACTTCTCCCAGTTATACACTGGGCACGGTGTTCTGTGGCATGGAATATCCCTTTGGCTAGTTTGGGTCAGCTGTCCTGGCTGTGCTCCCTCCCAGCTCCTCGTACACCTGCTCACTGGCAGAGCATGGGAAACTGAGAAGTCCTTGCCTTAGACTAAGCACTACTCAGCAACAACAGCAGTTTGTTACCAACATTATTCTCACACTGAATCCAAAACACAGCACTGTACCAGCAACCAGGAAGAAGGTTAACTCCCAGCTGAAACCAGGACACAGATTAAAGCTAAAATCCTGCTATCACAATTTTAAAACCCAGCAGGACTCCAGACATGTTTTACTTAGTTATTGCTCCTATAATAAAAAATACGGAGTATTCAACCAGATAATGTGTTGATTATACAATGAATCCATGTTAAAATAAACTGGTTTTAAGATAACATTAAACAGTAAACACATTCTACACAGCACTGTGCAGCGTTTCACAAACAGAACACAGACAAATAACTCCTGATCTGACTGAAAAGGATTATCAACAGAAACTAATATACCTGTGTTAGTGCACTGGTTGATATGTCCTTTGAAATAGTACAGCTTGTTTTAGTAAAAGAGTTGTATTCCCAGATCAACTGATGTTTTTCCCTACCATTGACTAAATTTTAAAGGTCCTGCCAAAAAACACTCCAATATTCGTTTTTCACTCAGCATGAAGACAGAAGCAAAGATTTTCTAGTAAATACCTAGTACAACCATTAAAACAAGGGATACAATACACACTGGAAGCCTTATAACTTTGGTATTGATATTTGCTGTATAAAAGTTTAAAAAACAACCTACAAGTAGAAATTGCCTACAACTGGAATTACAACTTTACCAACAAGCATTGAAAATTATTTATAAATCACTTTGTTCACAAATTTTGCAGTGTTTTGGTTGCCATCAACCTCATCAAATAAGAGGAAACAAAAGTAAGTATCTACCAAGTGACTTACCTGAAGCCACCATGAATCAGTGGCTGAAATAAGAACACAGTCCTGCCCTCCTGCTTTCCACTCCCTGTGTCCTAATCACTGATCCAGCATGGATTCAGGCTCCAGACCACAGATCTTCCCTGGGTATAAGCCACAGTAATTGGCAGCCACTGGAGAGTGCAAGAGAGACGGAGATCCCACAGGGGATAACTGAGGTTTACTAAAGGCTCTCATTTTGGTCTGGTAACACTCACACTGCTGGGCAGGATGATCCACACCTGATCCCACAGGCTGACCAGGAGGCTCACGGAGCGTGTTACTCTCTGATTCTGTCTCACAGAAGGCCAAGTGTGAACACCAACACCCTTGTTCTTCCCTGGGGACTATCAACTGGGGCTGAACTACGTGTTCTGTGACCCGGCCCCCTCTCTCCCATGGCAGCAAGAGAAAATCATTACAACTAGAATCAGTTCAGATTCACTGTTAGTGGAACACCCATGACTGTTTTTTCCTAACTGCAGCACCATTTGAAAAGGTATATTGATAACAAATTACAGGCAGAGATGATCCTTTTAGCTCGAATGCTAAAATACTGATATTAAACAATAACTTTTTTTTTCTTTCTTAATCTACCACTAAGTGTTCTAGAGACAACAGTTTAGTTACAGCTATTTCTATCATGTGCTTCTTAGCAATGCACATTTATAACACAAAAATTTATTTGTGATAAACCAAGGATTTCTAAATATTTTGTAAATTCTGTGTTAGAGGAAAAACCTGACTTTAGTAATTCTTTGAGCATCTCTAAATTCAATTAAATCACATTGCAATAAAACATTTAAAGTGTGCAAACTATGACAGTGATTTCTGCAAGAGCTTTTATACTGAAATAAACACAACCATCATTATTTGAAAAATCAATCTCAGTAGAAACCTAGAGAGATAAAAACTTAACAGCTAATTTTCAGAAGTGAGGGAAAATGAAAACTGGTAACATTATTTGTCTCCCTTTGTTCCTAAGGGAGGACATTTTGTCAGCTTCCAGGGAACATGTTCTTGTTTCACTGGCTGTGTGCACAAGCTGTGCAGCCTCAGTGGGCAGAGAACCTCATGCTGTGAGCTTCAGTGTTTTGGTACAGATTCAGTGTAGAAACACAGCCCTGTCATGTAGTGAGCAAAAAATAAATGCCAGGCTGCACAGGCTCTATAGGTAGATCCAATTTCTAGATAAAACAAGCCACTAACCTTACCTGCAGTAAAGCCCCATCACAACTGTCTGGATTTCTGCTTCCCAAATGTGATCTGCAGACTCTGGTCATCATCAGATGATGCTACAGAAACAGCTGCTTAAAACCCTCTAAAGTAATGCATGGACAGAAACAACCAAGGAAGGAACAAAACGGAGAAAAACAAAAACAAACATTCAAAGTTAAGCTTAATTTTTATTTGGCAGTAAATAAAAATCACTGTGGCAATACTCTACAAAATGATCACTGGAATTTTTTGTTAGGTGGCCACAGGATTACAAGGAACATTGAAAAGTATTACAGTATGCTTTTAATATACAGTCCATCCAGAGCCAATTCTTTTTTATGGTTTTCTGCATTGCAGGCAAGGCTGCACAATTATAGAAGCAGATCAGAGAACTCCCCATGATGCTGTATATTGATTCAGAAATGAGATTTCAGGTAAGTGTGAGGATCCATTTGCACAGATCTGACTACAAGTTTGGGATCACTGCAGCATCTGATGCGTTCCTTTCTGCAGTATAGACCATATTATTGAATTAAATTAGCATAGCAAAACTTCACATGACAACCAGAACATCACATTGACTGAAAGGTAAAAATATATCCAAAGTTTGCAACAATTAAAACATATTTTTCTTTCCCTTTTCCTGTTTCTCTGAGGGGCTTTTAAATAAGTTAAAATAAATCTATAGCAAATGATCAGTATGCTTAGTCCAAGTATTTTCTTTGCATATCAAAAAACCTAACAATTTTCCCTTCTGAAACCCTGCAGATAAAAAAAAAATCTATTATTCATAGTAATATTTCATGTTATTACAAAGACTTTGATGTACTTCATTCCAGCCAATAAGTAACATAGAAGAACATGAACAATACGGGAACAGTAATGAGGATTTTGAAGTCAGTAATTTATTTTGGCACACTTTCCAAGTAATAAATAAGCTTATCTTTCTATGTTACTACTTCATATTTAAAGTTCAAATGATATTTTTAGAAACCAACTTATGTTCCAACTTCGATAAGTGTAGCAAATGTATTTGAAAAATGCATTGTATCAGATGTTTTGAGGTAAATTAATTTTTGAAATGCAAATTTTCACTACTCATTGAGGTAAATTGGAAAAAAAGATGTAATAGAAATGACCAAGAGGGATTCAGGGCTAAGGAACAATCCTGAATTCCCTATTAAGGCAAAAACATAAGCCACAATCAGGGATTTTTGCCAGAAAATGAATTCATAAAACAATTGTCTTCCTTCAGATTTCCTTCAAATCAGTCTTCTCAAATCTCAGGGAAAAAGGCAGCTGTGAATGAAGAAGCAGAAGAACCCAACCTGCCTGTCCCTTTCAGTCCTTACTAACCTCTCCCATCCTTTGAGAGTTCCACATCTTTTTCCACCCCAGTGCCTTTCCACAGGCAAATGTAACCACTGAACAACAATCACACAGGTCCACAGGTTATAAATACAATTACAGGATAGTGATACCCAAATTCCACTGAAGTCAGCATAATTTACAGTCAACCTATGCAGGAAGTGCAGAGGAAACCAATTCCCCAGTCTCTCATACAAAACAGTTTGCTGAAAATATAAAGAAGTCTTCTCCTGGGAGAAAATCACCAAAGTAGAAAAAATGAAATGGACCTTCCTTGAATTTTATTTTGACTCAGCTTCTTCATCCACGAATTCCACCAGTGGAGCGTGTCTGTTGGCCTGAGCACCTTCCTGGAAATTAACCTTTTTTATCACTCCTGCCTTTGGAGCCCGTATGGTGTGCTGCAAAAAACAGAGCAAGAGTGAACCAGCAGAGAACCTGGTTTTTTTCCTTCTCTCTCTCTCCAGCAAATGCTAATATTACTCTTTGGTGCAATCAGAACTGAAAAACATTGAATTCCTTCCTCTGACACACTTATTTATTTATTTAAAACCTTCTTTTAAAACATTATACTAGTCCATTTTCAAGTTTTCTCATGAATATTTGATAAGTATACTGGGGACAAAAAATGCTATATAATGTTATATTATGAAGTATGAACAGCTGAATGTTATTTTACTTCACTAACAGTTTTTGTTATTGTAATAAATACCAAGCAGAAATAATACAGTTTTAATCCAAAATGTTAATCATACAGCAGATTTGTTCCCTTAAGAGGAATCTGCAGATTTACTAAAGATATTTTTGTTTTCTGGCCAGGAGGGGTCTTTACTGAGCAGATATTTGGCAAAATCCAGATGAAATACAAATACAGCTACTAATGACAGTAAAACAGCATGTTTACATACCAACCCCAAACTGGTTTGCTTGTTATTGTACCAAGTTAGTTTTCCATTGTAGCTTTGTTTCTTGGTATTTTTCTACATAGGGCTAGTCTAGGATCAAAACATTTAATACCAGATAGTAAATCCTCACATCTAAGCCAAGACTCATGTAAATAATAATTTGCTTTTTAAATTTTACAATTTATATTTCAATAGCACCTCAGATAATGTCAGTCTGAGGTATCAGCTGGAGAGACAGAAACACATTTAGTATCCAACTGCAAAGGATTTGGGGTCTAGGGGTTTTTTTTGGTGCACAGTTGGTTTATTTCATGTAATTTTAGTATAATTTAAAAAAGGACACGAAAAGGGAAAGGCAGATGTTCTCAACTAGCAACGTTAGTTCTGCTACCACAAACTGAGGTTTATTTTAAACTAATAGTCAAGTCAAATCAGTTAAGGCTAAAAAAACTGTAATTCAGTCAAACACTGTGACAAGATAAAATGGCCAAAGTGGTGGTCCACTGAATGCCATGTGGACAATTACACAAAATCTTGAGTGTACTCTTGGTAAAACTTTATGTAAATAATAAAGATTATACACAAAGAACCCTGTACATATTTACAAAGTCTCCATTAGCTAAATTTCTGTCTGAAGTAACTGCAGATATTCCATATGTTTGGATCAAATCAGTGAGCAAGAGATCCACCTAGACAGTCTTCTGCTAGAGAAGTCAAAGGAAAGGAGGGAAGGCCTGATACAGCTCACCAAATGCATGCTCAAACAGCTGCAGAATACCATGGATTATATAATCATCATTTGTTAGCAAAATCACAGCAAATATAATCCTCTAAAATCTAGACAGACACAACACTCCTTTCATAGCAGATGAAGTGATATTGACATCTGCAAGCTACATCATACGTCAGTAATGCAACCGAAAATTATAAAATTCTGACCAGATTTTTATTTTCTCAGTAATTAAAACCTTTAAATGTCACTTACCTCCATTTTCATAGCTATCATAACCATTAGAGGATCTCCAGTCTGAACCTTATCCCCTGCCTTCACAAACACCTAAATTCAAGAGAAAATTGGGGAAAAAAAAATTATTATTGTCTATGCCATTAACAATCATCAGCTGGATCTTGACTAGCACAATCCACAGAGTGATTGTGGTTTTGCAAAACAGCCTCATATTATTTTTATTATTATGAGAGTTCTCTAGATGACACTCAAGGGAAGTTGGAGCTACAGAGAGAGGTTCAGTGCCAGCTGCCAGGACAAGCAGGAAGACATTACCTATCAAAGATGGAACACTAGAAGAGATGATGTATATTTGACCCTTTCTGGCTTAAGCACTTCTATTCTGAGAAAGTGCAGGACCTCCTCCTGGAGCCAGTCCCTAAAGTCCTTTAAAAAACAACACCCAGAAAGAAGATGGCAGAGCCACCTTGTTATTCAGCTATAACTGATTTAGAGTGTGTAGGAGATCCATGTTCAAGGTACTTGACTCTCTGAAAGGGTTCATGCTTTTTCATTCATACCAGAATCCCTTAACCACTAAACTCTCAGGAAATCTCTTCTGTGGAAACTTTGTCACTGTACAGAGAAATACACAAGACTTGCTGAGCTAAAGAAAAAGAAAGAAACACTCAGCTTAACAAAAAGGCAATTCTGAGTATTTCCTTTTTTGCAAGTGCATCTCTTAACTCAGTCTTTTCTTAGATGAAATGAATCAAACAGTCTCTTCAGGGACCTTCAACTTAAAAAGTAATTAAGATGAAGAAAAAATTAGTTAAGCAGTAGCATTAGTTAAATATTCAGAACTTCCAGAGCTCTAGAGAAAGAAGACTGGAAGCCTTAAAAACTCTTGGGTGGCTGCTGAAAACTCAAGAGTAAACAAGGCTTTTTCCAATTAGAAGTCACACAGCACTGGCATTTCAGCCTCTGATTTTTTCCTGGCAGTACAGATGCACCATTTCTGGAAGTGAACTTGGATATATACTGGAGAATTCACTTCCCACCCATGTTTTTATAATTACCTTTTCCACTGTGCCTGTCATGGGTGCTACAGCACCACTTTGCTCTCCCCCTGAGCTCACTGCAGACAAGTACTTGGGCACAGGGAGGCCAATCTGAGCACTGCCTTCCTGCAGGGAGAAAATCCAGGACAGGTGAGTTAACAACATAAAATCCCACCACCAATACATGTTCTGACATTCAGGAATGAACAGATCCAGCCTTGCTCTGAGGGTGGCAGAGCCCTGGGGTCAGGGCAGCAGGAGGACTGTCAGCAGCTTTGCCAATGTCTGAGGCCTTAAAAGTCAGGCTGCTGCTGCTAAGGGTCAGCAAGGAAGGAACTCCTTGTGGAAAAGCAGCTCCACATGGATCTTTTTGTACAAAACCCATCTTGTACCTCCCCTATTCACACAGCAACAGTGCAGAAGGTTTTAGAAAATGTATAAAGGCAAAAGGGGCAGGCAGTTGCTGCAACAAAGAAGAGAGACATTGGCATCTTCCTTGCCAATGAGAGCTTCACAATTTACAATAACATGAATTCAGTGCTAATTCAGTAATAAATTCTCACTGTTATTCAAAATCCTTTAAGTGCTCTCACACTTGGTGCCCAGAGTTCCCCAAAGACTCATTCTCCCCCACACCCTACCCATACCCTAAAACTCCTGTGATTTCTTCTAAATCCCCCACCCCTGACTCCACTCTGATGTCACAGGAGAACTGAGCTTTGCCATTCCAGCACGAGTTCCTTAGTCCTCACCACTGGAACAGCAAAGTTTTCACTGCATTCTGCAGAAAGCCTTAAGGGGCTCAGGGCTAGAGGTTAATTACTGAAACTAACACATAATAATTTACTTACTTTGATTACATTTTTATTGAGTTATTTTAGGGCCTTGCAATCTTTGAACTGCATATAAAAATTTACCAGCCTAATAATGGAAATTAGGAAATTCTTTCAAATGCCATTTGCATATATGCAAAGATATAATGCCATGGTAGCTCATAATTCCATTCTTTTAATATTACCTGAAGTTATCTTTCCTCAGACCAGTATCAATTTATTTCTTGTGATATAATTTAAAAAAATTAAAATAACAGTTACAAGCATTTTCGAATAATTGTCAGTTTGAACTAACTGCTACTGTTCTATGACAAACTTAAATACCTGACAATTTTAATATTTTGTGTTCCCTCCTCCTAAGCCATCATTTGCAATTCACCTCATTGTATTTTATCTTTCTAAAAGTAATTTTCTCACTCATGGACCATAAGCAGTGAACTTCTAATTAGACCTATAAATCCAGCAAGTATCAAAACATTACAGGTCAAAGTAAGAAACTGAAATTATGATTCACATTCTCTTGCAATTTATATTCCTCATTTTCATGGATAGAATTCTGAAATTTTAAACTTGTGATAATAAAGAAAGGAACTTTACCGGAAAGAAGAGATAAATGGTGTTGTCCAAAATGACCAATTTGGCCTTACACACTGCTCCATTTACTGAAGACCTCAAGTAAAGTGAATCGCCTTCATTCAACATCTCTCCAGAAATCAGGAATGTTTTATCTTGAATCTGAAAGTTCAATGCTTTTATAAGGACAAAGGTTAACCCTTCATTACCAATAAACCAAAAGACAGCATTTGTGCACTCATAACCTGTGATTCTTCATAGACAATTTTGGAATTAAAAGCAAAAATATTTTTAAATCTTATGTATCCTTTATTTTTCAGTTAAGAGACTGTATTCTGTATCCAATACAAACAGCTCAGAAAATTGTTCCTCCAGGACAATTTTTATCTTAAACAAAGATATACTATTTCTTAAGAACAAAAACAACCCCAGAATTATCAGTTTAGTGATGCTACGAACATCCAATATTTTTGATTTGTTGTAGCATCTTGATTTCAAACTGAAAATCCATACTACTCAGCTGACATCACATTCCACAATGCTTTCCAAAACACAGGTAACTTCCTCTGCCTTGGAAGCTTACAATACAAGAACTACAACATATTCAGTAAACCTACAAAGGAGCAGAGCAGTAATGGAAACGGTGTCAATTAGACACTAAAACTGCACAAGAAAGACCAGATGGAAAGGTCATTTATTTGTGAGTAACCCTTCATCCACATCAGTGGAAACTGCACCTCTGCCACAACCTCAGCATATAAAGACTGCAAGAATACAAACATAAGTGCACTACATTTAACTGATATGTTTGCTTCTAAGTCCACCATCACCGAGCAAAGGGTCAGAGACTTGCTGGTCTTTCAGGGTGGTAGGAGTAGAAATAAAACTCAGTTTTTATTAGGTAGTCACATACTGTTCTTCCACTGAAAACATGCATTGAAAAGATATTGTTGATCTGATACTTATCCCTCAGAGGAAAATCATTTGCTTGATGAGTATCCTGAGCAGGGGCACAAATTAGGGCAACACCCTTGGAAGCACTGAGTGCTTGCCAGATCCATGGCCCAGCAACCTGCTCTAGCTGATTGGCCTCAGCACAGGTTTTGTAACACTGCAGAGGTAATGTCCTCCTCATAATCAGCTCCCAATTATGTTTCTCCATCCTTTATCTCCAGCTTCTCTCCATTTCTACCTCAACTCCTGTTCCTGATTCTTCCCTAGGAGTCTACATTCTCCCCAGCTCCACTTCCCTCCAGAAATGGCCCCCACATCCCTTCCAGCCTCTCTTTACTTTTGCTGACGTGACTTACATGAGACAAACCTCGAGTGTAAGAGCTCTGCAGCATCACATATGTAACTAACACACCCAAAATAACCTGGGTATTACTGGAGGGATGTGGGTTATCTCAGTCTTTGTATCCATAGAAATAAGGGTGTAAATTACCCAAGATGCTGTTATACCCTCGAAAGCACAGTAGTTTTCTCATTATTTTTTTGGTAGGCTCATCTCTACACAGTCTGAGCAGTCCACAAATACTTATTCTCCCAGTTTCCCTTTTCTGAATATTGGGAACAAGAAGCTGAACTACAGACAGACTGCATTCTCCAGATGCTTTCATTCTGGGTGACAAATCTGAGAGAAAAAACACTGGACTACAAGTGATAACAAGAAGGATATTTAACACTCAGCAAAACACAACCCCCATAAGCCACACAACTGGAGACTATCACATGTGCACACACAAAATTATCTATGTTTAAAGCATCTCGAGCTGTATCCTACAGGAGCTCTACAGCACAAAGAAGACAATTCTATGGGGTATCATTCAATTATCTGACCAGAAGATTCCTCGTCCCATTTGGTAATCATGTCTCAATTTCCATCTTCAAAATAAAATAAATGTTATCCTACAGATAATGCTCTAGAAAGCTTTTATTTATCCCACAGGAGATCCATCTCATGCACAGAATAAAGCAGGAGTCCTGTGGAAAAAAATGTCTTTTTGAATGCAGATTTAAATCTAACTTACTTACTTACTTTTAGGAAGACAAATTTAAGGAAGAGGAAAATGAAGAATAAGATCTTTAAATACTGAAAATACGAACACTTTTCTTAGCCTTATTTTCAGAAGTATTTTAGTAGCTCTTCCATGCTAATCCATCATCTACCAAAGATAACTTCAGGCTAAAATAACAGTCTACAGCAATGGCTGCAAGTAAGCCAAAAACAGAATCCTGTAACTGTAATCACCAAGCAATTTTAGTAACAGTTAATACTAAGATAAGTCTACAAGAGACAGATTCTTTTATCTAATGAAATATCTGAAAAAATGGACTTGTACCTGCATTTTGTATGACCCATCTTGATTGTAACTTACAGCTACATCCACAACTGTTGAATAAAACAAATTATGTGTACGTGAGTAGATTAATTACAGTATCTAGAGAATGATGACATATACACAATATTTAGTTTATGTTTCTTAATAAAAACAAGACCTACACCACTAAGAACAGAACAAGTATTTTCAGGTTAGCTTTGTAGACACTGCAGCTTTCATACTGAATTTGAGACAATATGTTTTTCAAAGATGAGCACCTGAAGTTATGCTCTGAAATCTGTATTGTGTTATCTGGACAGAAAACAAGTTTGTGATGGGAAAAAGTTCTGAGCTCTTTCATACCAAAATGAAGTGAAAAAAAAAAGCCAATGGCACTTTTTAAAATGTCAACCTTATTCATTTAAATGATGAACAACAATGGTGTCATTTGAATTTGGTTTACATCTCCTCAAGATCTAACAGTGTGGATTAAGCATGAAATTCTGTGAATTCTCAGCTTAAATTGCACAGAACTCATCCTGGTTCTATTTGCTGTTTCTTAGTCTGAATTTTCAAGCATCAGTTGAAATAATTTTATCCATCAAGTGCCTCCCTTCCCTCCACACACTTTCTTATTAACTTACTGTTTTCCCCATCCAGCAGAGACAGTTTTCTAGTATAACATATATTTATTCTTCTACCAGTGCTGGATGCAAATGGTGAGAATTTATCTAAAACACAAAATACACAGATATGTTACTTTCATTCTACTTCAACAAAACACAATACTCAGAACTTACACCACTAAATCACTGTCCTACTGTTATTACCATCATACATATAGTTTTACATTGCACAAAAAAGATTGGGGAACCACTGTAGTCACTGAGAGTGACAATTCCTCAGTCTTCAACACTGAATAAGCTGATGCTGTGTAACCTACAAAAAACACAATGCTGACAGCAGCACTAAGAAGGGGGCATTGGCTGCTCTCCACGCACACATCCTTGAACAGGACAAGAATGTGTGGGAGTTCAGTTACACCACAGCAGATCCCCATTAACCCTTAGGTGAAGGTTCCATCAAACCCCACTGCCCCTCCCACCCTGAGCAGAGTCCCTTTTACGTCTGAAGACCTTGGGCCAGCTGGAGGAGCAGCACAGGCAGATGGTCACAGTTTGTGCTGGGCAAGAGCAAAGAGTGCAGTGTCACTGACTAGGAATCTCAAGGTCTTCCAGATAGTGCCTGTCTGGAGTGCTGTGGGAAGTACTCTGTCCTTTACAGTGGGGATACATTCCATATCTGCCCCTTCACAAAATTTAGAGTCTTTGTAAATAGCTGAGAGAGGTCAGAATGCAGAACCCTGAGCAGGCACAAAGTAGGTGAAAGAAAGAACATGCAAAGTAATTAATTGCACATGAGCTCACAAAATAAAGCAAAAGAATGATCCTTACCCTCTGACTGATCTCTAAAAGCATCTGTTAGCATTTTTTCTTTCAGTATAAGCCCAAGAGCTGCCTGACACATAACTTCATGTGGAGTTGCCTTTTTGGTCGGAAATAGTTCATCGTGGTGTTGAGGAATGAAATTAGTGTGCACATTTCCAGCCTCAAACTGTGGGTGTCCTGACAGGCTCAGTAAGAAATCAATATTAGTGCTTAATCCTACAATCTGTAAAGAAACAGAAGCATAGAGCAAACTGAAGTTATGAATGAGCATGCAGCTTTCTGCTCAATTTATGTATAGATAAGAAATGAGTATTTTTTTCAGATAGCACCATCGCAACAAACTTCAGCAATAAAATGTAATTCATTCAGCTGGTCTGTTTTATTACCAGTTAAACCAATGACTCTAAAAAGAAAAAAAAACACACAACAAACCAAATAAAAAATCTGAAGAGCTGCCTTGCCAAAAGCACTGTTTTCTCAACACCACTGTGAAGTTGAGGAAGATTTCCCAGCAACAGTAAAGGGAAGTAATTTAGGAAAAAACTCTACTGTTTTGAAAATGCATGCTCTGAGTATTTAAAAGAACATTCCTAACTTGACAAGTGCTTCTTATGAAAAAAGAGTTACAATAGTGTTAGTATCCCATATTTGATCTTTTAATAGTAACAACTGGGAACAGGGACTTTTATAAATTTACTAGATACTATCCATTTCCTGTACTGCAAAATACCTAAGCAAACAACATAATTGTTTTAGAGAAATTAGTGAAACTGGTAACTATGTTATGCTGTCAATATGTACTGACAGAACTGCTAAGAAAAATAATTCTCTTGGGTTTTTCCAGAATTTCTCTCTTTCCCTTGAAGTAATTTTCATTTGTAGCTAAAACAATAAGGGGCCCAATATTTTCAATACTTGACTCACATTCATGTTGTTGGTTTAAAAGTGTAAATTAATTCAGTCTCATGTCAAGTCAAACCTTCTGAATTCTGCTTTTGGAAAGATACAATACCTGTAGTTTTTATAGGGGGGAAATGGAATGTTTCTTAAAAAGAACTGACAGCATATTTCTTTACCACATGTATAGTCTACAAATTTAGTTATTTTTACATATCAGAAATTAGAGGCAAACACAAACACAAATTCCACTCCTTTGAGAGAGCTCACACTACAATTGAAAATGTTGTTTAGCCTTACTCTTCTACAAAGTCTCAGGTGCATCATCCAGCTGAAGAGATCACAACCTTAAAAATCTCTGTGTAAAACTAGACTTCACACTTATTTCTACTCACACCGCCCATAAAAACAGTTTGCAAATTAGGAAAAAAATACAACTTCTGCAAACAAATAATGAATTTGAAACGGTAGTGGCAATGCAGGCTTCCTCTTAGAAATCACTTTTGTTTTACTGTAGTATTTTATGCATACTTTGATAGCTCCAGGTGTTCACAAAGTTAGCTCAAGATCTGAAATCATACTGGGCTCTTTCTACTTACATTATACTGGTGCAAACTGTACCTCAGCTTCCTCAGCGCCGCTTGCCGATCCTCAGCCCAAACAACCAGCTTTGCAATCATCGGGTCATAATGAACAGAAACCTCATCACCTGAAATATGTGAGTGAAAGAAATGCTGTAACACTAAACCAAGTATTTCTGAAAGTTGGTAATGCAAGGTACTGGACACCACATGGCATCAAAGGGGAACACAGTTCATGGCCACATTTCTCTTGAGATTGAAGTTCTTTGAGGACATGATGCTGTGACCTGGCATTTCAATTTCAAGGACAACTTCAGTGCAGACTTTGTAGATATAACACTACTCAAATCCAGTTTTCTTTGCTGCAATCAGAATGGAGGATTGATAAATTGTGAGGAGAACATAGGCAGCATGATCCAATGGACTTTACTATGGATATAGGTAAATAAAGAGGTAAATAAAATAGTCAGTGATTGACCAAAAATACATGGACAATTACAAGGAAGAATAATTCTGTACGGATTTGTCTTTATAGCAACACCCTGTCAGACTAACTTATTTAGGCCAAAGAGGGAAATGCTTACAAAGAAAACATTTTGATGTTAATTATTTCTTATACATCACAGCCTTCAGTTTTACCTTGTCTGACTCCAGTCTCTATCCTGGTGAAACGATCTGCAGGAGGGGTGGATAAGTGCAACAACGGCCCAGCTCCTGGCATAAAGTTATTATTAGGGTCTTCAGCATATATTCTAGCTTCAAATGCATGGCCCTGGAGCAGGATCTCTTCCTGCTTTAGGGGAATCTTCTCTCCTGCTGCAACCTGAAAACAGCAGGATCAATATTCTGGAGTGCTGATGTATGAAATATTAAAAATCTTTCTTCTAAACACAAACAACTAGAAAGCACATTAAAAAAAGCACAAGGAGAAAAAAATGGTAGGTCATAAAAGGCTAATTCTGAAGTCACTCCTTCCTTTTTTGTGGAAGCCACCAGTCAAAGGATTTTGAATTATTATTGTGTAAATTTACTGCCTAATATTTCAGACAGCTAAAACATAATGGAAAAAAAAAACAGTCGAATGTTTTTCCACTGGTTATGTCAAAAAATAAATTATTTAAGTTACAACCTGGTCAACTAAGACAAGATTTTATTAGACAAAAATTGCTCGAAAAGCAGATGATAAAATGGGTTACTGGCAGCCAGCACTACCAGCACAAACTGTAAAGTCTCTAAATACACTTAAAAAAAATGGTTTTTTCTCTACACAAGTGGGAGAAGACTTGGTTGAAATTCAGAGCATCTACACAATGCTCACATCAAATACAGCAATGTGAGATGTTCCTCTGGAGCAAAGGAAACTCTACCCTGTTAGCTGAACAGGAGATGAGGATCTGGAAACCCATCTGTTCTCTCACAGGCAGTATTACAGAGCACCATTCACCACTCAGGAGGAACCCTACATGTAAAAACAATTCACACTCACCCTAAGTTGCCATTCCACCAAGTCAGTGCCAGTGATCATCTCTGTAACTGGGTGCTCTACCTGCAGTCTGGTGTTCATCTCCATGAAGTAAAAATTATGTTGGGAGTCCATAATAAATTCCACTGTTCCTGAAGTATTTAGCAGAAGGACACTTCACCAAATAGTATCTATGACATTTAATTTAATTATGTCAGGAAAACACTATTATTTCCAAATCAGATAGACTGAATTTCATTAAATTCTATACAATTTATCTAAAAGGGTCACAAAATTGAGGCCTGAAAACAGAAGGGTTGTTTCCTTTTACATTTACGTGGCCTGTGCTGTTTAGCAGGCATTCTCCTCTACAATAAAAGCTGCATTTCATTAGCACTTTAAAATGTGCATCAGGACTCTCTAAAGTACTGTTAATATTTATAGACTGTGTAATTATTTTTTAAAAATAAGTAACCAAAGAAATTAGTGAGAAAACAAAGTCACAATTCTGGGAGGTTATTTTTCATCTGGGAAATGGTGTGGACTTTACACTGATTTGTGTTTTTCTTTTAAAGGCTTTAGTGTTTGAATATAAAGGATTATTCTTTGTACAATGAAATTATTTTTTGAAGTTACTAACTCATAATGCTCAGTTTCCAACAGTCGAGTTGATTGAATTATTTGCTCTGAAATTTTTTCTTCCTTTTCTTCAGCTGCCACTGGTCTTGAGCTCAGGTATGCTAATTTAAATTTGTAATTACATCAGAACTAACTATATGATTACTTGCTTGAACTGCAAAAAACTTGGGGCATGTTGTGTCATACTCAAACAGCCAGATGCCATTTGCTTGTGACTCCAACTCTCATTAAGTTAAAAGCCTCCACAGACTTACCTGCTCCCACATAATTCACTGCTTTGGCTGCTTTGACAGCGGCTTCTCCAAGTCTCTTCCGAACCTCTGGATTAATTCCTGGCTGTAAATAATAATAATAGAAAAAATTATAAATTATTGTTAATTCTGGTGATAATAAACCTAGTATATGTGAATATTTTGCAGTGTTTAACAACTGCAGTGAACACACCTATATAATTTTTCCTTGAGAATCCTTTTCCTAAAGAAAGTTCCTAAAGAACATTTTCTGCAGCAAAATTAAAACAGGTCTAAGAATTACAGATAAAGTACTATCAACTAAATAAACTTGATGGGGGATTATTAATTATTTTAAAAATATGTCGGTTCATAAAAAATGTTAAGAACTTTCTGCTCACCCCTGGTGCCTCTTCAATGATCTTCTGATGCCTCCTCTGCACACTGCAGTCTCTTTCAAACAAATACACTGCATTGCCATGCTGGTCACCAAATACTTGGACTTCAACGTGCCTGTTCCATAAACATAAATGTTTCAGTGTATTTCAAAAAAACCCCAGTCCCCTGATGGATTTCACTCAAACAGACTTTGAACTTGTACATGGCCTTGTACTTGTGTGCTCCAGTAGGACTTCTCAAAGGTTTAAGTGTCTGCCCTCAAATAAATGCTGAAAACATAGAAGTGAGGCTGCTATTATGCAAGATCTCAATTGTTTTAAGCTTCCTCGATGTCCAAATGAAACAGGATTCTAAATGCCAACTACTGCATTGAAATCCTGTAAGTTGTGGGATAAACGAGGTACATATCCCATGGCTGCCTCCTCTTTATTAGTTATTATTATAAAAGTAAAACCACTTCACTGTTATTTGATAAGGATGATTTCCCCCACCATTTACTGTGTAGCAATGCACAAGGGGCAGCAGCAGCCCTGGCTCAGCAATAACAGTGTTTATTTCAACACACCATTTCAGAGGACAACTATTAGGTGGCAGAATTTTGTTCTATGTATAAAGCTAACAAAAATATGTCACCATTGTGACAACCCTCTGATACTGGCAAAAGAAATTCCCCAGGAATGAGATTTTTCTCGTGCCCATCTGACAGCATAAGGAGGCCCTCGGTTTCTTTAAAATAAATGCTTTCTTTATAGTGATGCTTCAAGAAAAACAGATGTAAAGTGCAAGATTATCAAACAGACCTCTGCAAGAAGTTCTTTATAAAAAATAAATTAGCTCAGTTTCACAGGCCAGACGTGAAATAAAAACTATCCCTTCTGTTTTAAACATCAAAATAAAGGAAGATTAAATAACTCGTTTAGGACACCTGAGGGCAGCAGAAACACCACGACAGCTTGACTCAGGTCTGTAGCTGAAGTATTATAAAGTGATTTTTTTTCCTAGATGTAAATCAAGTTTAGAAAGCTCATGCACTGCCATGTCTCCCAAACAATTTTATTTTAATTCCTAGCATTCAAAACAAAGTCACTACAAAAAATTCATTATAAAAAAAATGACCAAATTAACAACTGCCATAGTGCAAATAAAACATACAAGACCAATTTTCATCCTACTACTAAACCAGTTATGTTTGTTCAACCATAGAATAAACATTATAGTGTTTATATTGAAATATCTGTTTCTCACCTTGGATTATCTACAAATTTCTCAATCAGCATTGCATCATCATTGAAAGACTTCTTCGCTTCTCTCCTTGCTGATTCCAGTTGGTCCAGAAACTCCTTTTCTGAATGAGCAATTCTCATGCCCTAAAATACAGAAAAAAGCCTTTCTAAATGTCTGAAAATAGGGTATACAATGAAAATCGTTGTTGCACACAAACAGCAAGAAATGAGCTTAACAATAACTCTTTTCCCTCCTTTCTTAAACTTTACTAAAATTGTGTATCAGCTTCCAGTAATATAATCCTTCTAAATCCCACTCAAAGTGCCATAAAAAGTGTGAAAAATAGATACATCATTTCATTGATAGGGGTGAGTACAAAATTCAATTTTATTCTCAGATATAATAGGAATTTTCCAAGTTTGGCAAAGAAAAACTTGTTTATTACAAAACAAACGTAGCTATTTTGAAAATAAAATTCTCTGCATGTCATTTTATAGACATTTCAGAGTAAAATCAGATTTAGACTGGGAGTTCACCACACATTAAAAAGCGTCTAGACAAAAATATTTAAATGGTATTTCTTATACAGCATTTAAAACTGTTAACAAAAGAAGTAACAGAAGTTATCACAAAGTAACAATTTAAAGTTATCTAATTTCACACAAATCCATAGGACAACTTTTCTGCTTATGTGAATTGCTGGAGATCCATTGAAACAAACAAAACTCTCCCAGTTTATTCCAGCTACTCACCTTCTGCCTGACTGCAGGACAAACGAAATGAGATTTCATAGTGCTAGACTGGACATCAATAATGAATTTTAACAAAAAGTACTTTTCCAGTTTCTTTGTTTTCAGATTTCTTTTAGAATATTCAGTTGCAGATACTGAGACATGATCACTTTATGGCATGTGATGAATGTGAAGATTAGTTCCTTACCTTTCCTCCACCCCCACGAACAGCTTTAATCATGACTGGGTATCCTATTCTCTTGGCATGTTCCTTTAGACACTCGTCTGATTGATCTTCCCCGTGATAACCTTCAACAACAGGAACGCCAGCAGCAGACATTATAGCTTTGGAAGTGCTTTGACAGAACAGTTTAATATTTAGAATGATAATAATATTTTTTTCTTACTTTAAGCTCCAAACCTGTGTATGTTCCCAATGCTAACTCTCTCCTTGAAAGCAGTTCCACAGTAGACCTCAACAGGACTACTTGCATAGGTGGGTTACATAGGATTGGACTGTAATTAATCACATGCTTCAAACAGGGATTTTTTTTTTCTCCAAGCCCTCCACATAAAAGCAGGAGTAAGTTTCAGTTCTACTGTTCTTTCCTGTCTTTTGACCCACATTGTAGAGGCCAAACCCTAAAATTTTCAAAATACAACACTGTATCCTGCCAAAACTACATCTGAAGTTGTACAAAGGCAAAACACTTTTCATGATACAGCTGGATTCCCACCACACATCAAACGCTTGAGCGTAACAACTCTAACTTCAAATACACATGTAGAGCTCGTTAAATTACAGAGGTAATTTACTCTCGCATTACAAAGTGATAAAAAATTAATTCTCTCAAATTACTATTATACAGCTCATGTGTTAGTAATAACCTCATTTCCACATTCTTGATTTATACTTCATACCCTAAAAGTATTTCTTTGATCTAACTAAGGTCCTCAGTGATGAACTAAACTTACATGGCCCATTTTACATGAGCCACAATAACCCCAACAATGTGGTGTTTCTTTTCCACTGCTCTTTTGACTAACATATAAAACATCCAATCTGACTGCTGAATGCCCCAGCTCTGGAAAAGCAGAATCATTACTTATTTAATTACTGAAATCCTAATGACTGAACAAGGTCGATTGTCTCTCTGTCTATGGGAATCGCGTATCTATAGACGTGGAGTTTATTCCTTTGAAGAAAGCCATAAAAATAATATACAGTGAAAATTGATAGAATAAAACAATTATGACACTGGTCGTTTGTTAACAAAATTAGCTTTTCCAAGCTGTAAATTGGATAACCACATAAATCAGAAACAGATACCTCTTAATACCCATATCTCTGATAGCAGATGAAGGTGGACCTATGAAGATGATTCCCTGTTGCTTGCACAGCTCTGCAAACTCTGTGTTTTCTGAGAGGAAACCATAACCTGGATGAACAGCCTAAAACAGAATAACGTTACCAGCCTATTTTTGTATCAGCTTAGCTTAGAAAACTCAGAAACTTCAGCAGTGTCAAGGAAACTCAAGATGGGTAAAAATAAAGAACTAAAGACATGAAAGTATGAGAAAACTGTAGGTCCTGATCTACTCACCTGTGCTGCTGAGACCTTGGCCACCTGCAGTATTTTCTCCATGGCCAAGTAGCTCTGCTGTGAGGGTGCTGGACCAATGCAATATGCTTCATCTGCCTGATTGAGAAGAAATACATAGGACACAGACTGTTTATTAGCATATTTGAATTTTTTGAGATGATTATATTATTTATCAGACTGCTGGCACACAGCAGTTTAAATCACTGCCTCTCCTCATGAAAAGGCTCAACTGAGTGAAACAAATTCTGACTTTCTTCCCAAAATCAGAGTACGTTCTCTAACCTCTTGCTGCTCTGGAGTTAGAGAGCCAAAATTTAATATCCCTTCCTGTATAGCTGTCAAGTGCTGAGACAGAGACCAGGCAAACTTTTCATCAATTCAAGGAAAACTTGGCAGTAACTCTACAGAGGTGAAACTCAACTGCACCAGCACCCAAATCTGTTTTCACAGGGAACTTGTCAATGGCAAATACTGTTGTGAATGAACATAAGTCACAAGCACAATGAGTATACTTCACCATTGCTACGTGCATGGAATTTCTGTCTGCTTCACTATAAACTGCCACAGACTTCACACCCATTTTCTTCGCTGTTCGCATCACTCTGCAGGCGATTTCTCCTCGGTTTGCGATGAGAATCTTCCCTATGCTGTGGCCTCCTGTTTAAAGGGATGAACCACAGTAAGAAACAGATCCTTAAAAACATTCCTGGAAACACAGCAATTTTAAAATTATGACTTCTTTTTTCATTATTTATAGTGTTTATGCACTTCTTCCAACAATGAAGTTGTTTCACTCAAAACTTCATCCTAAAGCATTTCCATGCTACTTTTGGATTTTTTTCCTTAGAGTCCTTATGCAGAAGTATGTTTAAGCCTTTTTTTAAGATCTTCCTTTTTTAGAATCCAAGAAACATATTCTAACACTAAAAAACCACTTAAACATAAAAGCTGATGCTTATATTTTTGCTGTGTATTCCCCGGACTAACTAAGAAACAATCAACACCTGTGTTGTGTCCCCCTCAGTAGAAGCAGTTGACATTTTCTTGAAGAGCACCGTTCCCCATTCATACACAGTCACAAAGAAAGAACAAGGTATCAAGTTTTTTGTTGTTTGGGTTTTCTAAGCAGTGACTTACAAGCTCCTACAAAGTCTCAAAACAGCAACTACAACTTGATAAAAGTGTAAGGTCAGCACTGCCAGACACTTCACAGTCAGAACTCAGTAGCTTAAAACTCACTAATTAAAATGAAGATAGATTTCTGAATTCTAAAATCTATCTTTTTCGTCAACATGACACCAGAATGAGTTTAAATCATCTTGCTAAATACTTCTACTCCTTTGTATTTTGTTTAAATACCATTATGCCTTAAAAAACAATTCTCACAGACTTTGCAACACTTGTATCAGCAGAGGAAAACATCAGAAAACCAAATAGTTTTCATTAAGTTCAGTTTACCTAAATATGACAGCTAAAATTATTCAAAATGTTGTTTAAACATTAAAGATGATTTCTGCTAGGTTAGCTGCAGGCTACTTTTTTCAAGAACTATGAAGAGGTGAATATTTATTAAAAAATCCTACCGTTTTTCAGCAACTAATGTTCTAAAACTAATTGTAAAACCATCCACATTAAACAGCAATTAAACCTAGTAGCCAAAGAAATTAAATTTCATACCTATCGTTGAGGCCCATTTCACAAATCTTTGTACTTGGTTCCATTGCCTGTGCAATTATAAACACACAGAAGTGTTACAAACGCATATGAAAAAGTGACAACTGAACTACTTTTATTTTCAGGTGAGAGAACAACAGCACTGAAGTAGCTCTGAAGCTTTTGATACATCTGTTTACGTATTCAGGTACAACAAGGAAAGTTGTACAAACTTCACCAGATGGCTCCTCAAGTGCTTTCATTTAGATACGATAAAAATTATCCCCTTACTTTTTTAGTAGCATTAAAACAGAAATATTCAAGTTTTTTGGTTTTTTTCTTTAAAAAAGTCTTTTAGTGGACAGAACAGCCAACATCTGGCATTTATCAGAGAGGCCAACTCAAAGTACTTGGGAAAGAAGATGTGGACAACCACAAAATAGAAACGCTTAAAACGGCAATTTTTCTATGGAGAAAAAGTGCAAGAGAAAGAATGTGAAGGCAGCAAGAAAGAAAAGCTGTGGAGACTTTCAGAAACCCAAACCTCAAACGACTAATACTAACAAAAAGGGGTAGCCAAGGTGAGGTAGCTGGATGAAACTGTGAAAGCAGTTAATTAGTACATAAATCAACTCTGGAATTTGGGATCAAGTCCAGACAATTCTGAAGCTCTGTCGGAGCAAAAAGGCACCACACAACTAAACCTCAGTTTTAGTAACGAGAGAGGATTTTTGCGCACTCCCCAAACTTCTCACTTCCCCCGCCTGTACCACGCAGGTGTCGCAGGTGAGCACAGGCTGCGGACAGACCCCCGAGGCCGGGGCAGCTTCGCGGGACCTGCGGCAGCTGCGACTGCGATCCCTTCAACCGCGGGGGCGCTTCTTCGCTCCTCCTCCCCACAGCGCAGCCCGGGGCGCCGCTGTCCCCCCACACGCCCAGCGGAGCCGCCTTCCCTTCCTCCCCGAGCAGCCTAGCTCGGGGCTCGCTGTGGGCGGCTCCCGCCGGCCCCTCCTGCCCCTGGCCCGACGCTGCCCTGCCCGGCACAGCCGCCCCGGCCCGCACTCACAGCCGCCTCAGCGCCCCGAGGCCGCCGCGGCCCCGCTCGGCCGCCGCCGCCAGCGCCATGTTGTGGGCGGGGGGTGTGTGCGGCCCTGCCCGGCCCGCAGTGGCTGCGCGGCGGGGGCGGGTCGCGGCGGGCGGGGACCGGGGAGAGCCCTGAGGGGCAGCGGGGCTTGTCACGGGGAGGGGACCCGAGCGCGCCCGGTGCCCGCTCCGGGACAGCGGGGAAATGGCGCGGTTGGATGACGCCGAGAAAGCGGGCGCTCAAACAGCAGACAACATAAATTTCCTATAAATGCGAAGCGATGCGCGCCGCCCAAGGACTGCCGAGTTTCTGGGTGCGCGGACTCTGGGCTGAGCGCGCTCCGTCGGGAATGACATCCGGGGTTGTGATGGGAATAGCGACACGTGAACGTGAGGCTTGTTGGGAAGGGCACGGGAATCCGAGCGTACCACAAGGTCCCTGTGCTCAGGTCCAGATCCCTGGATCAGAACTGCGCCGTGCGGATGAAGCAGGTCACGGAGCCGTGGGATCAGCACGTTCCGCCTGCTCATGGACACAAAGCCGGCTGGGTCCGTTCTGCTCCCTCAGGCATCGGAGCTTTGCAGCTCATAGATTTGAGTGGGAAGGGACATCAAAGATCATGCAGTTCCGACCCCCTGCCATGGGCAGGAACACCTTCCACTATCTCAGGTTGCTGAGAGCCCCATCCAACCTGGCCTTGGACACTTCCAGGGGTGGGACATCCACAGCTTCTCTGGGCAACCTGGGCCAGTGCCTCGCCACCCTCACAGGGAAGAATTTCTTCCTAATATCTGTTAGTTTAAGGCCCAGCTCAGCCCACTGCAGGGCCTTGCTACACCTGGCCCGCCCCAGCGCAGTCAAAATAAGTATTTCTAGTTGTTTTTTACAAATGGTGAAGCAGCCGTGCTTTTTCACCAAAGGAATACACAAGCTATTAATTGCAACAGCGGCAGCGTTTAACATGTCTTATGTGTTCTTGTACTCTGAAGCGTTAACAAAGCTTTTTACATAAGAAGCATTCTTCATATGCAAGCAATCTCTGCTTGTTCCACTGTTGCTATTTTTAATTTGCCATGGTGACCCCTCACACCAGGGACTGGGTGGTTCAAGTAGGTTAAACAGACACCAAATCAGCTTGGGGAAACTGTACAGTCCTTTGGCCCTGCAAGGGGTGGTGGGCTCAGCACTTGCTCTAAGGATAAGATTTTAAAAGCGAAATTATTAAGTGATGCTTCCACTTTTCCATAATTCATTTGCTTCAGTCTTTTTCATATAATGTGCTGACACTGTAAATCCTACTTTTGTCTTTTGAAACCCAGATTTTTAAAGTTGCATGTTTAATTTATCTCTAAACACAAGATGGCAGCATTTTATGTAGTTTAACTATTGAATATGGGGAAGAGCTATAGATATTTTATAATACCTAAATCAGAGATGATGGAGGAGTTGACGCTTTTAACAGAACTAATGGAAATGACAAACTCATTTATATTGCAAATCTGCTCGTGGAAGGCATTCTGCAAGCATGGCTTTTAGGGCTTGCAAAGTCTGGTGGAATCACCAGATTGTACATGCAAATGTTTGAAAGTGTAGTGCAATAACACTGAAATGAAAAAATAACAATTTTCTCACTGACACCAGTAGTATGTTTAACGTGCACATACACAGACAGAAGCACTGTGATGAGCTTAGTGATGCATGTAGGTTGGATGGGCAACATTTTAAATTTTATTTTGGAAGTTTGGCATATTTTGAAAGCTGCTTTGATTACTAATATGAGTAGTTTTCTCATTATCATTTTCTCCCATGAGCAGATTGTGTAAACCATAATTTGAAATATGAAATCATTTTCCTTGAGCAGATGAAAAAAATGTCATTCCATGGCAAAATAAATGAGGTTAAACTTTGGCTGGACTCATGATGCATAATCTTCAAAAATTTTTGTGGTATAGGAAAGCCCCAGCAAACCTGAGATTCAAAACCAAGATCTGTGTGTCTAATAAACACAGATATTCTTCCTCAGATTGAACACTTTCGTTTTTCCCAACAGCCATTTATTTTGGCTTTGCATGTTGGAAATGCAACCTACTCTTTTTTAAAATTGTGAAGAAAAAGGTAAGTAAGAAACCGAGCCAATTAGATTACAATTTAATAAAGTACTTGGGATCTACCAACTTCATAAGGAATAACACTTGCAAAAAAAGAGAAATGTAGGTTTTGTGACATTTTGTGGCCGGCTGGGAAAGCCCAGACACCCATGAAAGCCCAGGAGTGTTATGTTGCTGTGGCTGGTAACTTCAGACACATGTGCCCCTGCCTTGTTAGCATGTAATTCTGATGGTTGTGGGAAAGAAAGTGTAGTCTGCAAGTGTCTTGTCACCTTAGTCATGAAGGGTTAACTCCTTAGAAATCTTTCTTTCCTCACTCTTGTTACATTGCTCAAACTGATGCTTAAATAAATATTCTTTATATTTTTTCTAGACGCTCGTGATGTAAAGGTTTCTTCAATGAATTCCAAACCTTTGTGCTTCTTGGACACAAGATGGGGGCTTTTTGCCTTCAAAGTAAAAATGGTTGACTCTTCCTTGATCTATCACTAAACTTTGCCAAGAAAGAGAATTTTGAGACATCTAGCAGCCCTTGAGGGTCTGCTTCACACACACCAGTGCCCAGGTTCTAAAACTGACACGAATAAGAGAGGAGCCTCACTCACTAAATAGTTGTAAGCCTGGCACCAAATTTATTATTGTACCAGACCAAGCAAGTACCAGAGAGCAGAGCAAACTGCCCCTGATCCCCAGGCAGCCCTGCTTTTCTGCTGAGGGACAAATCAAGGGGCTTTTGAAGTTTTCAACCTGTGACCTGTAGCCATAAGTTGTCTATCGGGGGGATGTGCACTGACATCAGAAATGAGCAGTGAAACACAATTCTGATATTTTATCACTGAGGGAAGTTACAGTCCCTTTGCTGCCCTCATTGGCACTTCTCCAACAGCCGAGTTCCTCCATCAGCTGCCAGTAGCAGAGATGGGGTTTTCTCCCCCATCTTTACCACATCTTCTGCTTTCCTTTGCTTCTTTAGCCATGAAGAGCACGACATGTGAGACTCACTCAGCCATTTCAGAGCCTTACCTTGCTCACCACTCACAAGGCATTGTCCTTGTCCACCCTTCTCTCTCCCAGCCAGCCCAGCTCTAGGATGTGATCCCCCCAACAACAGCCTTAGAGGCATTACAGGAACCTGCACTCCAAACAGGCTCTGGCTGCAGTTGCTCACCAAATGTAGATCTAGAGAGATTTGGTTTGAAGTTCCTCTGAAAAATCTTTAAAGATGAAGCTGAAAAATTTTTGAGTGCCCCCTTTTATTGAGAAGTTTACCTCATGCAGTTATGATATTTTAAGCTGCCTGTTGATATGACAATCAGCAAAATCACAGCAGAGTCACAAAGAATCATAGACTGGTTTGGGTTGGAAACAGTTCAAGTGAAACAGCACTCAAAAGATAAATTAATTCCACAGCAATGCACACTCTAATGACTAAATACAACCTTTATTATAGAAAAAACAGTAATAGAAAAATAAAGAGCATATCTTACTTCTCATATCAAGTTATTTTTAGCAACCATACATTATAGCAAGCTAAAAGTGATCAACCAAACCACCTTCAGACACTCCAGATGCTGATCTACATCTCCCTTCCTCTTTCAGCTGAATTAACAGCTGTTCCCTCATTTGGACTTGTCCATCAGAGAACAAAAAGGACTGAAAGAAATTAAACCTTGCTTTATAAACTCCTTCAAGATTTGGCTAAGTATGACATTGTCATGCTGATGGGATGTCCTTGTGCCTGCCTTGGGTGTGCAAGAGGCCACGGTGGATGGTGTGGGGTGGGAGCTGCGGCGGAGCACCAGGGAGCTTTTGGGATGTGGGGATGTGCTCACCTCCTAATTCCTGTGATGGCCCCACTGTCTCCTGACCAGCACATGCATGCACAGAAGTTAAGCTTTGCTGCCCTAGTGCATCATGTCATCCTCTTCAGTATCCTCTGGTTCAGGGATGGGTTGATCTGAGTCTGCAGCTGGGGGAAGAAGTGAGCTGGGGCTGCTGAGACCAGCACTGGTCATCTGGGACCCACTGCAGCTTTGTCCCCTCCCACAGCAGACAAAACTGTGCCCTTCTGCCCACAGGGTGACTATTATAGCCCACCTAGTGTACAACTAGTTTATCATAAGAGCTCTTTTCCTACTGTACTCTTTTAGGGAGTTTTTGCTCAAAATCTTTCCTCAGACAAGATATTTAAAAGAGCAGGTCTGGCAAGAGCAAGGCCCATTAGCCCTATAGAGTCTTCCCAATGGGAGGAAGACCTCAAGGCAGCTCCATTAGATAAAAAAGTACCAGCTAAACATCTACCTAAATTCTGGCAGAAAATAAATACAGGCATCAGCTTTTAAAGCTGCACATGGCAGCTCAGGGAGCAGCTGGGCTGTCTAATTCTAATTTAGCATTAAATTTGGAGAGGCAGCATTCCCTGTTCTGCTGGTGTGCTGACACACATCCCTGCTGCAGGCTGGCTGTATTTTGTGATCAGGAAGACGTGACGGGTTGCAGACTGGGCCACAGGTGGGAGAAAGGTTGCACTTAGGGGCTGGGATCTCCTGATGCAGTAAGGAATTCTCCAATGGGTCTTCTACTACTGTGAAGCACTAACTCCATTGGATTAATTTTGCTGCATGTTGGCAGCATTTCCTGGGAGCATCCTGTTGTTTCGTCGGTTTGTATCACGTGCACTTCTCCTGTGACATTTAGAGCAAGCCCAGAGTATTATTCATCTAGAAAGGGCTATGCAGCTTCATAAAAGTAGCAAACAATAGCAATAAAAAGCATAAGAACAAATCTTGTAAACCTGAATCTGAACATTGTTCAATAACACCAGGTTGATTCAGTGTAGAAATAAAAAAAGTCCGGGGAAAAACATTTATCTTGCATCACTGGTAATGCCAGAGGGTGTCACAAGATTAAACATAGAATTAGCAATCATTAGGAACAGTTTTCTCTCCTCATCCTGATATCAGATTTTAAAAGACTGAATATTAACATAAAGCGATTTTTCAGAACAGAACAAGCAAATATTCCATGTCAGCAGAAGAAACACACTACAGATCATGCAACCCAGCAATCCAAAGAACATGTGAAATACAACTTAGCTTTGAGTGGGAGAGGTTTATTGATCACTGGGCAGAACAGCTTAGGGTCAGACCATTCTGAGCTTTAAACTGAATACAGTTAAATCACTGTTTCCGTATTAAAGGTTGGAAAGTTTGGTATCCCATTGCTTGTGCTACTTTACCTTATAAACATACTCTTCTGCCCCTGTGCTCACAGCTGCTTCTGACTTCTCTCTGATGTTTCTCCAAGTGCAAAAGTGCTTCGGAATTGTCTTTCTCTTTCTCATTTATTGGTTCATTCGGATTCAACGGGAATTTTTTTGGAGACTTAATTATTTCTACAGCTACACATTATACTGATTATGGAACAGTATGACCATGTTTCCTACTTCACACAGACCAACATCTTTTAGTAATTCATGGAATGAAAATATTTCCTTTCATTCTCAATTTAAAGAAGTCAACTCACAATTGTTAAATACTAGTAAAATTTCAAAACTGTTTAAAAATACTAAAGGGAAATTAAACTGACAAGATACAATGACCAGTTTTACCCAGTGAAAATCCAGTGAGGTTGCATCGTCATTCACAACTGCTCAGGATTTGGGCCATTCTTCATTGAAAGGAAATTAGCTCATAGCATTTATATTTTGTTTAGATACAGATTAAACTAGCAATGTATTTTTGCATATGATTTCAGTCTTTACTTTGTTTAATGAGTACCATTCCACAGTCCTTTTCCAGGCCAAACTTTTATTAGTAAAATTTAAGCCCTTACCCTAACTCCTTAGGGGGAAGTGTGCTCTTATTTAATGTTATTTTCTCTTTTGCAAATAGTTTTGTATATAATTTCTTATCATTTGGACATCATTGGCTTCAGTGAGCAGATTGTATGGTGTGTGCACATGCATGTATGTGTGTGTGTGTGCACATTTGCTTTGTAAATCTCCTTTGTAAACAAGGAGCTTTTTCTTTTTACAACAAAGAACATGAGCTGGACTTAATCTCAAAAGCAATTACTACTCTCATGCCTTCATCATCGGTTTAGCAGGAAATAAACTGCAGAGTGTATCAATTAATGTGCTTTAAAGCAACTCCAAATTATTTCCACATGAAAATCCAGCATGCTGGATAACATTCGCTTTTGGACAGAGAGTTTGTCCAAGGGCTGTGCAAGCTTTTAGTTCTTAGAGAAGCCTTGAACATACAGTGTCAGTGGATTTCCATTTCTCAGGGACCTCGGGCAGATCTGCCACAATGGTGGTCACTGAATCCCAGGCATTTCCAATGAGTGTGGCATCTTCCCAGAATCAGAGATCCCAGTGCTGCCATCTCAGTAGAGGGGCAGTTACTGGGCTCAGTGGTGGTCACTGTAACAGGTCCATGTCTGAACAGGACATGGGTGGTTCGTGAGCTCTCACAAGACTGTGACATATTCAGCTCCAGAGTAAGAGTCACATATTACCACTGTGTCTTTGCAAAGGGCTTAATAGGAAAAAACCCAAGCACTTAGGAAGTGTAACTCTGTTGTAGGACTGCTGAGAACTTGCTTGTGAATGGAGTCACACTGACACTTACCCTGAGATTTTGGCACACATGTTCCCACAAGGCTTTCACTGAGCTTTAATTTAACAGGGTTGTCTGTAGCTCTGGATCTCTGCTTTATTCATTTGAAAGTCATATCACCAGACTTACATATTTTAATAAATCTAAATATTATAATTAACAAACCTGATGGATTTTCTTGGGGATACCAATACTGCTTTAAGCTATTTCTAGGAATCTGACTTAGGTGGTCTGAATTATCTCCTTTGTTGATAACACAGAGAATTTAGGCTCCTCATTTTGGTCATCTGGGCTACATCTAAATTAGATGCTAAGAATAGCCTAAAGTAGAGGATATGAGTTGTCTCCTTCCTGCCCTAAAGAAACTACTTGCAGAAATATTCATTAGATTTAAACACATGGTGTCATCTCACTTAAAAATGTGGCTTCAGGGCAGTGAGATTGCCAGGCAGAAGCTAAAACTCCCGTGACTTCTCTGCTTGCTACACCCATTTGGAAGTACAAGGGCACCTCAGATGCGTTCGTATCCTCTATGTGGCTTCCTCCGGGAAATCAGGAAAGTAACAAACACGATGACAAACAGCCCCAGGATACTCAGGCCCACTGCGATGGGAGCTGCTTTGCTGCTTCTGTCAGGAAAACATTCTTCTTCTGAAAGGAAAAGATCAGAGATTGTGTTATAGCAGAACACTGTGCCCTGAGACTACACATCTATATTTCAGAAAAGTTAGCAAATACAAGACAGATGTTCTCAAAACGTTGTTTTCTTTTGGTTTTTTCTTTCTTTTTCTGAGCTATATTTTATACATTTTTATCTGTGGTGAACCTTATCTCAAGAAAACCATCCTTGCCCCTTTCACAGTAGTTGCATGCTTCACTAGAGAGTGACTCTACTCCCTCATGTCTGTGGGAATTGTTTTGCCACTCAGTGCACACACACACACAGCAGGAGCTTTCTTGCTGGTAGTAGATGGGGAGCATCACACTACAAAATGCCAGTCTAAAAATAAAGAGCAAGACACATCCTGCATGGTCAAAAACTGCTCCTCATCTAATCTGCCCAGTAAAAAGGATCAGGCCAGAGAAGGGAGCCCAAAGTCCAGCACATCACTAGCACAGCAAGGATCCTCATTAAGTCAGTGTTTCCTAAGAAAAATCAAATTCTTATTATTCTCCCAGTTAATTCAGGATATTTGTGAATCATAGTGTCTGACTCAGGGCATCGTGGTCAGATAAACCCTTCAGTATATCCCAGCTGAGCAGTGAATCCAGTTTATAGACTGGGTATGAGGGAGATCCAACTCCCTCTGCCCTTCTCACTCCCTGTGACTATTCCAAGGCAGGTTTTGACAGCACTCTCAGATAAAAGCCCCTATTGTTATTCCAGTGACTATGCTGGCACAGATTGTAGCTTGGCTTGGGCTTCTCCACTATGGGAATCTTTACAGTGACAGTGGGCAGTTTGCCCAGGGAGCATGTGGAGTACATGACATCATGTCACAGCTCCAGAGCCTCCACATGGCTCTTCCCAAAAGCTGATCCACTTCTTCTCTAATCCAGATGGTGATGCCACAAAGTCAAAGGCATCAACACTGTACTAGATGTTGCCTTTTAAAAGCTTTGTCTGGTTAATGTAACCTGTTGTTAAATGAGATTAAAAATATTTGCATTTAAGTATTGTAAAAGCCAGAGATGTTTGAATTGGCCATTTTTCTTTGATGAAACCTTGGGCTATGAACTCTAGGAATTGTTTCTGATATAATGAAATATAGTTCAGAAGGCACTTCTAAACTTTCCAGACTCTAACAGGCCAAGCTATTGATGTAACACTGCTGCAGTCTGTACAAAATTGTAAGGAACTTGAAACCAGTGACCATTAATGTTTTCTTTTTCTTCCCCTTTTAAAGATAAGCACATCAGGAGCAGCAGAAATGAAACTATGAGTCTTGAGACACCCAAGGGAGGTGGCTGGTGATGTATTTAGAGCCATTCTTTCAGTGGGGATTTTGTCTATCAAAATCTGCATACACAGCCAAGGTATATAACAGTTTCATGACTATTTCACAGCCACTGGGGAATTATTTCAGAAGTGAGAACTGATTGCTCAGCTCTCTGATTAGGAGCAAAACTAATTTAAATTTATATATGGTATTCATTAGCAGAGATTAGCCCGATCTTGGAGACAGAGAGAGAACATCTTTCTCAACTCAGTCTCTGCTAGAGGTGAGGCCATACCAAATCCCATAACTGAAATCACTCATTGTACAAAGCTGAATGGGAGTGTAGAGACCAGATGGGATATCATGAGTTGTTCCAGCTCAGTGTTATCCCATGAAAAGATTCTTCACAAGAATGAGAACATAAATTGGGTTCTCAGTGTGGTTTTTAAAAGGTCTGTATATTAAAAAAGCCCCAAGTGTCATTTCCCATTATATTCCTTTTAGAATGAGAAAAGCAGCCAAAATGGTGACCTAACAGAAGAAGAATTGGTCAAACACAGCCAAAGTGAGTCAAAAGACAGATCTAAAGGAAAAAGAATACAGGGGCAATATTTTGTAAGCATGCAGAGAGGCAACACTGTCAGAAAAGGGAGTGTTTTTTTAGTGCATCTGAAGGGCTGGAGAGCTAATCAACCCCTCTGTTCACCTGAGTTCTTGAATGGAAATACCCTGAGAGGAAGTGACAAAAATGAGAAGATGTACAGTTTGAAAGAGACAACAAGGTTCCACCTCGTCCACCTCTCTGATCTGTCTTTTACTAAGAGACCTGGTTGTCTCTTTGTGGTGCTTCTCCAAGAAAAGACAAAGTGCAGAGATGAGCATCACATTTAATTCTGACTCTCTGAGTGTGCTAATTGTGATCCTCCTCAGGAGCACATTTTGTCACGTCTAGACACAGCTGCTCTGAAAGTATCATCCTGCATTCACAAATATCCCTTATTAGTTGGCAGTTCTGCTGCTGCAGCTGTGAGACAACCTGAGTGTCAGAAGCTTTTAAAAATAGCTAAAATATGACTATATTGAGAACAGTGACCTGGGACTGAACTGTAAAGTTGGGGTTTTGGCAGTGCACTGGTGGTGAACACCTCTGCTTGCTCTGGGAGAAAATGGGTGAAGAATAAAATTCTGGCTGTAGAGCTGAACATTTTTCATGAGAAGGTGAAACAGAAGGTACTGAATGCAGGAGGGAAAGATACTTTTCTATCCTCCATAGGTATTAGCACTGTGTTGGAGGTGACTCAGAAAAGGTTGAGAATACAGCAGCAGACAGGTTACATTATGTGGGAACAAATACAAAACTGTGACTGTGCTGTAGCAGGATCACCCCCTGTGTATGGGTATAATTTAGCAGATATATCTATCAGGCTACCAGAGTGCTGACATGTAGATCTTGGAAGGTGGAAAGGTGTCCTTCTACTTACCTTTTCCAAACTGGTTACCAACAATATCAAACGCCTGCAGCTGCATATGAACAAAGAGGATCTGGAAGTTCTTCTCCAAGGTGAAGGTTTGCCTGCTGGCACACTTAAAGGAATTCCCCAGCTTTGTTGTAAACAGCTTCTCATTTAGGGCTGCATAGTAAAACATACCTGGAGGCCAGAAAGAGGCAAATGAGAATTCAACTCACTGTGTTGGAAGCAACAGAGATAAAATGAAGGATCCCCAGTTGCTTTGTCAGAGCAGGAGTCACTGATGTGACTAAAGCATGGATATTTTCCCCATAAAGTATGATTTATATTTTTTCAAGTTTAAATGAGTGCTTTAAGTATCAATGGGTGACTCAGCTGAGGCTGGGTCTAAAAAAGTGACTAAAATTTCAGGTGCTCCTCCAAATCATATTTTAACAACTTGAGTCTGCAAAGGGGTTAGAATTCTCTCAGGAGCATGCAACTATCTTAAGTCTCCAGCATAGTTATTTCCAGACAAAAAAGAGATACCATCTCTAGCATGGGAATTTGACATAACTAGTCTGTATTACTTTATGTATTAAATATGTTTTTAAATATATTTCAGTGTCACAGTACTTTATGAAAAATATGGCCCAAGGTCCAAGCATGAAAAGGTTTTGTGACCTGCTTATATTCTTTATGCACATCCTCCTTTGGAAGCAGATAGGCCAGTTTAAGACAAAATCATCCATATCACCATCTCTGCTTCAGCGTATCTCAACCACATCTTGCCAGCACATCATGTGCAGCATCCTTTTGGTCCTCTTCAGTCAAAATCAGTACACCAGTGTCTGCTGGTACAGTTAATTGAGTCATTTTTATATTAAAAAAGTTAGGGACTTGCTCACTGCAAAAATACTACTGGTGGACTGTGAAATGGCAGCATTTGGCAGAGAGGCAGTGACAGACATCCAGGGAGAGCAGTGTCTCTTGTCAGCACCACTTTGGGGGACACAAAGTATAGCTGAGGATTTTAAAACGTGATTAAATTGATCAGTTTATATTTGCTGCAATTTGCACTTAGCAATGCACAGGAAAATGATGGTCATTTAGACTGAGAATATTCCTTGGAGACATCCTCTGGATCAGCTTTTCTTTTACTTTCATTCCTATAGATCAGAACAGACTCCACTTGAGTTAATAAAATGCTCATCAGTGAGAATGAAAATAGGCATTGAGCTCAGTGTTACTGGGACACACCTGGTCGAGCTCCTGATTTGTTTTTCTTCCTTCAGGGACAAAAAGTCAATTCGATACTAATGAGTAACAGAGAAGCAACATAATAGAGTCATTATAGATTTGATATATTGGGAAGAATTTGTGCAAAATTAATGTCAGAGAAAATGTGAAGTGATGGCTCAGAATTTTTCTCTCTACCTTAAATGATGTTCCCTTAGCATTTCTTGGGATGTAGCACCTGAGGCAGCTCCTGACCACCCAAATGAAAATCCAATTGCCTGAGAAGAGCACAGACAGAGTCTAGTATTTCAGAATGGTTTGAAGAACTTCGGCCTGGGTTCAGTTCTTATTTTTGCAAAGCCAAAATGTCAAATGTGCCTCCTCTCCATATTGGCCTATCTGAAATCTGTATCAAACTCTTCATTTCTGTGATCCAGGTACTGTATTCATTCACTTTGCTGATTAGATTGGAAAGACATGCATCTGAACTGAAGTCAAAGCACTGTTTTGTGTTTGCAGATAAAAATTCTGAGGACTGTTTTGTATCTTAAATTTAGGTTTGAAGTAATCTCTATTCTGAAAGAGATAGGGCAGGGAAAGTTTTTGAGGTCAAAAGGAAAATGTAACAATACTGATGTAACTGCAGCCTGGTCCCTTCTCTTCCATTTTCATACCATAAGGTTTAGATGAATGGCACGTTGAAAGCCAGATAAAACACCTATTTGCAAAAGAAAGTGTTTTAAAAATGTGAAAGCTTATCCCACATTCAGTACAGTTTGATATGAAATTAAGACAGTGTAAAATCACTGACCTTCAGAAGATAACTGTATTCTGCTCTCAATGTTGCTGACAAAGTAACTTGGAGCTTGCTGCAAAAGAAGATATATCTTTATTAATAATGCATACTCATATTTGCAGGGAAAAAAGTACAGTTCACCACAGAAAAATGGTCACAATTTCCCAAAGAAGCACATTTCAAAGTATCACCTTCAAGACCCAAAACCCAGCTCTTCTGGATGTATTTTTCTTTTCCAAATCCCAGCTACATCACCAGTTCTGCTCAGTTCACTGACACAGGACCATGCAGGTGTCATTTTAAACTAACTGCTCAAACTGGACATTTGTGAGATACTTGTGATAACCAAAAGTAGGAAGAAGTTCAATAAATAGTGTACATTGCAAATTAACAGGCATGACATAAGTCCATTTTACTTCTATTCACTTTCATGCTGAGCCCCTACAGTGCTCTCCTGAGTAATCCTGCACTGAATCCAGCAGTGCTGCCCTGCAGTCTCCCTGCCTGTGGGACCCATCCCACACCTTCAAGAAGTTCTGGGGATCCTTGGAGCCACCGTGTTTTTAAGCACAGATGTCCTTCCTGTGAGTTCACTGCACAGAGCAGCAGCACTTCTGTGGCCATCACTGGTTTGAGCTGGGAGAGGTCAACAACAAGCTGAGAGCCAGGAGCTCGTTTCATGCTTGTACCACTCATTTCCTACTTTGTCTGCCAACCATGGTCTCTACAAACCAGAAAACAACAACCTGGATGTGTAGGGGAGAAATAACTGTTCTTTCCACCCTGCTGACAGTGTTGGTTCTGGCTGGCTTGTTTTCATATGCCTGCAGACTGCTGACATGGAAAGCACCTGGTACAACACAGAGCAAAATTTCCAGCCAGGTGTCCTGCCTGCTTGTGCCCTGAAACCGTGGTGCAGCCTGAATACTGGCCTGCCTTGGTCTATGACAAAGTGAGAGCCAGCCCTGGGAGCTTCTCTCTGGTAGCAGTGTTGGAACATAATGTGAGTTTATATGTAGCAGCCCTACTGCTCAGCTGAATTCAGCTGTGAGCACACAGGGACTGGTGAGTGCAGCTGGTGCATAAATGGCAGCAGACTTAAATGTCTCCTGTGCATCCAGTTTAAAAACTGTAGGATGGAGTAGGAAAATTTAAGAAAGAAATACACCAGAGAAGAGGTTCTCAGCATTATTCCAACTTCAAGACACAAATAGGTTAAATATGACCATTTTTGGGAGGTAGCACTATGTTCTGTTTAGCCACAGTTAAAAACTTTGCTTGGGGAAAACACCTGCTCCTACTTCACTTCTTGTGGGTGGGTTACACAACTTTTTTATTTCAGGCTCTCCTGGAGGTCCTGGCAGTGGTGAGCACTGAACCAGCCACTCTCCTCTGCCACCCCTGACCCAGCTCCTCTCACATGGGGACAGACAAAAGTGCCACTGCTGCAGCACTCCTGGTTCAAAGCACTGAGGGAGGCTGTGGGGGCCAAACATAAAAACCAGCAGCAGCATAGTTTCTTATTAACCCGAATTTCAAAGCAGTCCAAGCCGAGCCCTGCTGTGCTCTTGAGGCTTATCTTTAAGTGAAGGGCAGGTTGTCTAATCCTGTGCCAAACCCACCCTTTTCAGGGCAAGACAGGTCAAGCACCTCCTAAAGGTTACATGATTCTCCTTAGCACTGCTGCAAGCTGGGGCTTTCATGGGTACTTGAATCCCCAGCCTTTCTCTAAGGATTCTTGGAACACCAAAATGCTCCCCTTGATGCAGGAAGCACACATTTAAAGCAAATACTCATGGTCTGAACCGAGCCTTTGTTTAAAAACAGCTCCTTCATTTTTTACCTCACTTTTCCTCTGTAGCTTTTAGAAAACTTTTTGCCATAAACTAAAATTAAGAGGATTATTAATTGAAATATTGTCTCTGTTCAAGAATTAACGACTCACATGTGGTATAATTTGCTGTTCCCTCTTGACTGTCTATGAAAATTACTAAGCATTTGTACTTTTCTTAATTATCTCTAATTTGAGCTTGGAGCCAGGCTGTAAGATTGACACTTTGGCTTGATTAATTGAAAGGCTTGGATCAGCAGTGATGGCCAGATGCAGCTCTGGAGCTCCAGGACATGGCCTTGATGCACATTACACTCATCAGAATTTGATGGGATCCAACCCTGTATTCCTCCCTGCCCATTAATCACTTTATACACAATATTAACTTCTGTCTTTAGCCCTGCTGGCATCACCACCCAGCCCTTACAGCCTCCAAAAAATGTGTGAATTCCTGAGGAAGCAAGAGGATGGCTGCACTCAGGGATTTTCTCCTGTGGCTATAACAGCTGTGGCACTCTTGGTATCTTGTGTTAAAGCCTCACCCACATGCAACGTGGTCCCAGTGGGACCATGGTATCAACAGACACAATGTCAAAAGGAAAGCTCATTTTCCCACTGTGCAAGCAGGACCTCCCATCTTGTCCAAGTTTCTGTGCCTATTTGGAGGTCTCCCAGGTGTGGTGCATTTCAAATTGCATACTTACAATTTTGTTGTTGGAGTTCACTTGTTTGGAATTTTCCACTCAGAAATTACATGAAATGAGGCTCCTTCAGCTGTGGATGTGTCGTGGCTCCTGGGCACTTCAAACTGCACAGGCTGTCCTTTAAATTTAACAACCCCAGCTGGCTTTTATGGGAAGCAAATGACTAAGAGCAGCTTGAGAGTGAGTCAGAGCTCCCGGCACACACACCTTGTTCCTGCACAGGGACTCCAGTCCCAAACCCTTTCCCTCTGTACCACTCCAATGCAAACAGCAGACCTGACACTTAACTGTGTAAAAAAGAGACTCAGATTTTGCTTGAGGCTATTTGTAGACTTTGTGTTGCTTGATGGGGAGCTTTAACACTGCTCTCTAGCACTTTCTGTCCAAGGATGGCAAGGCACCATGCTTACCCTTCACTGCAGGTATGAACCTTTCCAAACTTAAAGTTCAAACAAACAAGACCTGCTTTGAGCAGGATGTTGGACCAGGTGGTCTCCAAAGGCCTTTTTTAACCTGAACTAATCTGTGGTTCTACCCCTTTAGTAAGGACAGGAGTAATAGTGCCTTATATACAGGTGGAAAACAAGCATGGAGAGAGATGAAATGGGTCAAAGGGAATCTAAGTTTTAGCTTCCCTCTACATGCAACAATTACCTTTACAAAGGTGAAGTTCACAAATCCTCCACTGAAAGTTAAGTTCAGCTGAGACTGCACCATCCCACAGCTTCCAGATGTCTGTGTCGCATTGGGGTTGACAATCACAGACTCCATCTGCTCCTGTAGAGAGAAGAGACATTGCAGGGCTGCTGATGGAGAGAAGGGGAACTTCATAGGAACACACAGAGATTTATATCTGCTTTGTTTTTTCCCCCCCAGACAGGCTCTGTGTGGCTGAATGGACAGGCCAGTGATGGTGGCAGCTGAATTGCTGCCTGCCGGGGTCATTCCCCACTCGTAAACCAGCACTGGTGGTTGTCTGACACATGAGCTGTGAAAATATGAAAATATTTGGTTTCTGTTCATCCAGTGGACTGATACGATTCAGAGCAGTGTCAGATGAGTACAAATGGTAATTTATAAGGAGGGAGCAGTGGAAACTTGTGCCTGAAGGCAGAGGAAAGATGAAGACAGAAGGGGTTAGTTTGGCTTCATGCTTTGCTCCACATATCACCCCGACCTCCTCATTAGGTCCTGCACATCATCTTTAGCATCTAACAACCCATACTGCAGTCTGAAAGGAGAGCTCTGCAGCCCTGAATGGAGCTTTGCTCTTTCAGTCTCATCTCAAACACACCTTATGTTATTATAAACATGTCACTGTGGTCTGCTGAGATTAGGAATCATGCTCCCTACCTGGCTTCTGCCAGGATGAGGGATGAAAATTACTTTTACTGACATTAGATACTCATCTCACCTTAGAAATATCCGGACTCCAAACGAGAATATTTGGATTTGTAATGGGGATGGCTCAAGAGCCATATGAACTCCAGAGCCTGAGGATGTAACCCCACATATTGTATTAATGGAGGCTACAAAACCACAAGTCTGAGGGACATAATCACCATTTCAGGTTGTATGACACCTTTTGCTGAATCATTCTCAGTGCATCATTTCTAGGAGAGGGTACCAGCTCCCCAGGACCCAGAAGTTTGTGTGTTCCTAAAATCTCAATGCATCAGCATGAAGACAACCCAATTCTGATTCCCAGTCTGTGAACTGGCAATTTCTTGCTTTCATTATAACTCACAATGTCAAGCCCTTCACTAAAGTCAGTTCAGATTTTAACTAGCCTCCTATTCTAAGAAACACAAATAATGTTTCAGGCTGATCTACTGCTCTAGTATTGGTTCCACATCACTGAAATCAGAAAGCACATGTATGTCCCCCTGGCATCATCATACAAAAGAAATTTCAGCAGCTGAGATGCTGTGGCACATGAAGGGCTTTACTTGCAGCAAGCCACTTATTTTAATCATAGAACTAACTTCTGAAAATGCCTTGGAAAGAAGAATAAATTCCAGCTAATGAAGAAACAGTCATTACAAAGCTCAGCTCCCATCTCACCTTTTGTGTATTTTGACCCATCAGTTGCAGACCCATGACTGCTTTGATGCAGGTCCTGTTCCCACTGGAAATGGTGTATGTGCCAGTGGGGATGGGAGAAGGCCGTGGGGCAGGAGTGGGTCTCACTGTCACCACAGTAGATGGGATGGCTGTTTGTGTCCCTGGACGGGCGGTTGTTGTGCTGGTCATGGCTGTGGCTGTTGAGTTTCTGGTCGCTGTTGTTTGTTTTCCTGACTGTGTGGTGGCTTTGGCCGTCTGCATGGTGGCTGTAGAGGTGGTGGCAGCAGCTGTCACTTGAGTATTTGCTGTTGTGTGGTTTAGGGATGCGTTGGTGGCTGTCATTGCTGTGCTCACGTGTGTGGAGGACACAGAAGGGGTGGTTGTGTTCTTCCCTGCAGGTGTGACCCTGTGCATGGGCTGGGTTGTGGCCTGGCCAGCTGCACTGGTGTTGTCTGCTGGTGTCATGGTGGTGATGGGTGTTCCAGCTCCTGCCTGGGCTGTCGTGTGCTGGCCTAGAGCTGCTGTTTCCTGGTGCTGCTCTGTTGTCTGCACAGTTGTTCTGTGGCTCGTGGGTGTTGTTTCAAGAGAGACTGTGCTGTTAAAGTGAACTGTGGTGCTTTGATGGGGTGAGGAATGATAAAGGGAAAGTGGCTGAGCAGAAGTAGCCATATGGTGTAAGGACATGGTTTCTGGAGACAGTTCAACCCTCGAGGCCACTTCAGCAAGGCAGGAGGAAAATGCTGCAAAGAAACTAAAGTCAGTAGTCTGGAAACCTTTACCTTTAACACTTCTGTTGATCCCCACAACAAAACTGCACTGTTTTGTTATCAAATGGGTGTTGTGACATGATTTTATTCTTCATTTGGCTCCAGTCATGACAAGAGAGTGAAGGCAGACAGCCTGTAAGACTATCCATAACTTGTCACCACTCCCCCAAGTTTCACACCTCTGAATATACCCATTGCAGTGGCAGCACATTGGCTCCCAGCTCTCCACACACTGAAGAAGCCAGAGGACACCAGAGGTGTGAGCAGACCGTGCACAATCCTCAGGCAGCACAAGAGTTCCCTGCAGGCAGTAGTACAGCAGGATTCACTGGAAGTAAATTATTGAGGTCTAAGGAAGATGAAGAGGGTGTAACAGGCAAAGGGGCTGTTGGTTACTTACCAACAAAGTAAAGGGAGAGGGAACGTGTGTGTGAAGGCAGAGCAATGGTCTTAAAGTGATTCCCAATAGTCTGGGAAACCAGTCTGGGACACAGGGAAATTCCAGATATTTATTTATGGTTTTGTTGTAGCCATGTCAGCTTGAACCCTGAAGCCCTTCCTCCTGGAAGAACCCACAGTAACACCATCCCTCTTAGTGATGGGCTTTCAGCAATGAGGAACAATTTCAGGGTACAGCATCCAGGGGCATTTTGGACCACACTAGAAAATAGTCACAGCACTAAAATTACACTTCCATCTAATAACATTTATAGAAAAATGTCCCTTGCTGAAGTGAAAAAAAAAAAAAAATCTGGTTCCTAAATATAAATAAGGAAGTGAACAAAAAATGGGAAAGTACATTGTAGAATAGAAGAATGTCACAACTCTTCTGCTTGAATCTTTGATTGTGAGCATGCAACAAGACTCTGGAAAGGCAAGGTCAAGCTAAAAGAAAACATAACTCAATGACATGTTCCTTGATGTGCATGGAGCTTCAGCTGTTGTTAAATGCTTTACTGCCTAAATTAGCTGGAGGACAGAGATGCATTCTAGTTTGGAGACCGAAGGGACCCAGAAGTCCAAGACAGGCCATATTCCTGGCAGTACAGCTCCACAGGATGCCACAGCATGTTGTCTGAGTTTATTGTACACTGGTTCTTTCAAAGAAACTTCTCATGAACTTCAAAGAAACTTCTCATGAACTGGTGTCAAAGTTTGTGGCAGGCAGGTTGCTGAGATTTGGCTTTTGAAATAGGTTAAGGCCAAAAGCACATTTGGAGTGAAAATTGCTGAAATCTCAAAGGTTCTTCCTTTTATTTATTTTCATTCATCATGAAGAACAGAGGTCTTCAATAATAGGTGAATTCACAAAATCTCACCATTTTAGGAGAGATATAAACTAAATAAGAATAATAAACCCTATTGGGTTTTGAATCGAATTTAAGACAAAAATCAAAGAAACAAGAGCAGATGTATAGGTCTTAACCCACACTACAATTTTCCCTTAAAAATGACTATGACTGAGAAGAGCAGAAGTGCATATACTCATATTCCTAAAACTTGTGCTGTACAGGATACACTTGACTGTGAGTGTAGCTTGTTACTATCAAAGAATGCAATTTGAGACAGTTGAAAAACCTCAAAAAATATTGTGATTTTTATCAAAATGAACATAAAAATGCGTAATAATTATGATACTTTAGTTCATTTTCTCACTTTCCTCTAGACTTTACCACAGAGCTGAAAAGCAGATAACTGATTTCCTCTGTGTGCCAGTGGAAAGTCAGAGCAGTTGCCATAAACCAACTCTGGGTAGGTGCATCTGAGTGTATCAGCATGATAAAAACAAGAAAGAAGAAGTTGCAATTTTCACTCTTTCTTCCCCATAAGACTGTGAAACAACCCATATTTAAATTTACACAAGTCTTAAATAAAGTCAGTACTTATTAGTTGTTAGTTCATAGGTTGGTTTTGATTACTGACCAGATAACACTTTACAGATGTGGAGAGAAATATTATTTAACTGACATTGGAATACCACCCATAGCTTTTAAATGAAACTTTGTTATCCCCAAAAGGTAATTTCAACCAAACAATTTTTCATTATTCAGCCTGACAGGGTCACTGAGGGGTAAAGCCAGAAATGTCTTTGGGGTGGCCCGTGGCTCTTGCTCAGTGGGTGACCTACCAGACCACTCCTCCGGGCTCTCCCAAGTATTTTGGAGTTTCTGTCAGTGCATGGCCATGCTGCTAAACCCCTTGGCTTGGACTGTCTTCTCAGAAGGCATTTGGCCATGGGAGCTCCCAGGGATGGGTAAGGATTGCTCTCCGTTTGCACCTCATGGTCTTGGCTCTTTTCTGGTGGCTGTTGGAGGTAGGTCAGTAGCTCTGCTGTGTGAGGGGGAGGTGGGCACATGGGGTCCTTGACCTGCCCTCCAGCTAAGGCCAGGAAGGCTTCCCTGTGTGTCCCTCAGCACTGCCACGTTCCTCTTGGGGAGCTTGCACAGCTCGGCAAAGGAGCCGCCTGCAGAGCTCTCACCACCACAGCCTCTCCCATGGCTCTGCCACAAAATGGGAACAGAACAAATGCTGCAGAACAACAAGAAATGGCAGCTCTGCACCCCACCTGCCCCCCTGCTAGTCTTCTTTTTTTTTCCTCCCATGAAGCCAACTCAAAACTTCATACAAGCAACATTTTGAGGGCTGCAAGAGTCCAGGGGTGTATCTTCCTAAAGAAAGCAGCTGCAATCCCTCATCTTACTTCAGCATCAAAGCTGTATGTCACACATGCTGAGGGCTGTGTTTGAGTCCAGGCAGCCTCCATGCAAAGCTCCTGAACAAAACTCTCAGAAACCGATCAGGGCAGGTCTCAGAAATTCACTGTTCCCAGTCTGAGCCTGGAGATCCCATTTTCATGCTTTGGTGACACGTTTCAGTCATAAGGAATGTCACCACTCTGCTCCCAGGCATTATGGTTGGAAGGGCAGTGCTCAATGATTTGGCTGTGACATTTCTCAGCTTGCCATCTTGCAACAGGGTGGGTGATAGAAACTCTTACTGAGGATTTTTTCCCCTTTTCATCTAACCACACTCATGCTGTTCAGCTGCCCAGTGGGTTTGTTCCGCTTTCTGCTGCCAGAAGAAATGCTCATGTTTAGCTGACTGATTCCATGTGGACACAAAACCTGACCCAGCTCCTGTAATCACTGAAAACACTTTCACTGTCTCTGGCTGCTTTGGTTTGCTTTGAGGAATTGGAAAAGCACCAAAATTTTCTGAGAGGTTTCAGTACTGTCATAGCTTCCCACCCATCTGACCTTTATTCCTTAAACTCTAATTGTGTTTAATTCCCTGTCTGCACAGGAAGACTTGGCTTTGGGACTTTAATAAAACATCACAACAAATCATTAAAGGAAAGATCAAAAATGGATAAGGAGTTGAGGAAACAAGTTCTTTCTGGTCAAAAGTGGTTGCTGACCACTGAGTTATTAGTGTTACTTCTCAGTCTGATCTTGCCCTCCTTTCATATGTATGTTTTGGGGCTACTTCAGCAGACTCTGGCTATGAAGCAGGCATGGGAATGCAGAGAGATACAGCAAGAGCTGCTCATGGTCAAGTCCCTGGGCAGTTTCCCCGTTCGTGCACTGGGAGGAGGACGGGGATTGTTACTGGTGTGATCCCTGTGTGCCGACGGCAAAACCCACACAGAAGTGCAGTGTCCCAACAGTGAGCTCAAACCCCCTCAGCCATTACACAGATTAAATCACGCTCTGTCCTTCTTCACGGGGCAAATTTTGTACTACTGCAGGCGTTGAGGGGTGACTTCAAGCACTGGGAGATGTCTTTGATCTGGCTGGCTCCACAGATTTTCACAGAGCAGCATTAAGGGTCAAACAGTGACTGATGTGGTTTGTCATTAAGTTAAACCCCAGCCTGTGGGCTCTCCAAGCCCCCTGCCTCACTCCTGCTTTCCTGATCCTGCTTCTGCATCTTGCAATGCAAATGAATTAATGACTAGAGCAATGCTTCCTAAGTTTTTTCTTTCCTGCTTGTCTCACTCAAGATTTTCAGTCAGTTCTGCTGGTCTGGAAACTATTTTTAATTAAGAAAAGCAAGGCCAAAAAAGTCTGCTTCTCACACTACTTTAAGCTGACTCCTTCACAGAGAGTTTATGTCACCACAGAGTGCAAGGAAAAATACAGAGGAAAACATCCAACTAAATCTATACCAGCTGCAATTCACTGTAGTTATGGTTATTTCTTAGCAGTGAGACTTCACTAAAAGCACCCTTAGTGCTAGCAACAAAACTGTTCAAAGTTTTCAGTCTTTTAGGTGCTATCCTGACTGCCAGGAAACCAAACTGGCATAATCTGTCTGATTTCTCAGATGGAAATGGAGATGTTACTCACCACAGCCGAAGGTCAGCAGGATGAGCTGCCGTACACTCCTCCCCATGGCCAGCACGGCTGCAGGTGGGAGAGATGCTGCTTCTCACCGTGGAGCAGGTGGAGAGAAAAATCAAGATTTCCTGGGGACTGAAAAGTTTCGCTTGATGCAGGGAGTGCTCGGTCACATGGCTGGGAAGGAGGTGGAGAGGGAGGGGAAGGCCAGTGCTTCTTGTCTGTAAACTACCACAGAAGGAAATAAATGATGGTTAGGAAAGAAAGCGAAAACAGAAGTGAGTGCTGGGCTGGCTGGGGGGGATACAGGCTCACACTCTGCAGCTGAGACGTGAGGCTCTGCAAGGCCAGGTCAAAAGATCCCTCCAGTTCTGATAACCTGGTGCAGACTGCACCAGCAGAGGGTCACAGCTTGTAAATCAGTACCTCCCCTGTACTCTTTAAAAAAGTATTTTTCTTTAGGGCCACACTCCTTTTACGTTAAGGCACAGAAGGGAGAGGTGTGACCTCAAGCCGTCTCCACAGAGCACCTGCTAAGAGCGAGACAGGGCAGAGCAGAGCCCCAGATGGGCTCTTGTCTCAGGTGGGGACCGTCAGCAGCCTTTGCTGGCTCCAAGGCCTGGGCTCGTGGAAGGTGGATCAGCTGGGCTCACCCTTAGTGATGTATCCAAACACACTCCTCAGCAAATGGCAACACCTCACCTCTGTCCCACGAAGTGCCTCCTGCAGACCACGCCAGGCTGGGGCAGGAGCTGCACGGGCAGGTCCCGGCCTGCCGAGCCGCACACCAGGGATCTGCAACAGGAGAGCTGCATTCCCAGCCCTGGGCTCCTGCCATGGGGACTGCTGGGTGGGGGGGACAAAGGCATCTGCTGTGCTCCTAATTTCTCTTTTTCTTGTACCAATACTGCACTGCAATAGCATGATAGGGTCAATGACTTGAAAATTCAAGTGAGGTGAAGTTTGCTTCCAGAAATCTGGAAGCTGGCTGAAATTAGTCCCAGTTTATTTTGCTCAATTTGCATTCTTCTTTTTGCCCTTCTGCATGATCCACAGCATGTGTTTGGGTCAATTACTGCTCCCTAATAAACACTGGTAGCCAAAGGTATGCAGATATCTCGGGGGTAACTATAATAAAGCCATCCTACAACTTCCTCTGAGCTATGTAAACTTACCCAAAAAGTCCTAGGGATTCAGGAACATGACTGAAGGAGATGGGTAAAGGGGAAAAAAAACAAAGACTGTGCCTTTTGTGACGTGTGTTGGGCAAATTAAAGTTATAGTGAACAGGTATGAGGATTTTTTCAGCTGTGATGGTGTGCCTTTACTAATATGCATTTATTTTGAATAGGAAAAACCTCATTTGATTTGTTGCTTCATATAGAGACATCAACCACAGGGTTTTGTACTAGTTATAATTTTTATAAATTTCAAACAAAGTGTGGTTCTACACAGGTCAGAATGGCCTAATTACAGGAAGTTCATTTGCACACTTTTTTCTTGTAATAAATTCATACATTCTGTCTTGACTGGAAAAGAGGACAGGTAATTCTGTGCTCTTTCCCTGTCTGATTATCTCTCATCAGTCACGATATACAAATACATCATTATCAACACCATGGAAATCATGTAAGAAAAACAAACTGTACCAATTCTCAGCTGGGGAGAGGAAATCTTAGCAGCTATTTCAGCTCCAGCTGCAAGAAGAAATACACATTTTGGCTCTTTTTTCTTCTTATTTTTATATATTTCTAATCATATATATATTTGAAGTCTTTGAGTATATTTTTGGAAAGGAAGCACATGGCCTTTCTCATACCCAATCCTGTTTGAAATATCAAGAGTCTAAGAAAATCATAGATAATAAAATGGCTTTTCATAAGACACACACACACACAGCTTTGCTGTCACTGGCAAGAAGAGCCGGAGCTCAGACGTGGTGGTTTGGCTGCAGCTGTTTATGATCAAGACAACGACCATTGGTGTGATTCTCCATCCTGTGGGGCTCAAGGTGAGAGGAGAGGATGAGCCCTGATTAAATGTTAACCTGGTTTACTAAAATCAAGACTTGTGTGTCATGGCAACTGCCCGGCTCTTTGCCGCTGGTGAGGAAGGACTGTGCTGCCCACCTGCAGCTGCCTGAGCAGAGGGCAGTTCTGAGGATGTGAAGTTCCTGCAAGTTTCACAGAAGAGCAGCAGAGCAGAGGGGACCCTGAGCCCGGAGGGCAGGGCTCACCAGCACAGCCCCAGAGCAGAGCAGGCAGCTGGCACGGACTCACTGGTCCAGCAGCAAGGGCACTGCTCAGCCACAAGTGCTGCTACAGCCCAGATTTACCTGGGATCTTGTGTCTTCTACAACCAAAACTTAGTGGCAGCTGTTACTTTTAAATTACTTTCTGGTCACTATATAATCTCCAAACAACACTGAAATGAAATCTGTATTTGAAAACTATGATTTTTAGGTGTGTCTACCTGAAAAGGATAGTGTCAAAGGCCTACATACAAAGTGTACCTTAACATAGGCATTAGTCTTGCTGGACATTACCAAATCATAATCTAGACTGTACATGGAAAGCCATTCCCTTAATTATCACCTTGCTTGACAGAAATACACTAATTAAAAGACTATCCTGTCTACCCTTTAAAAACAAAACAAAACAAAAAGTCATCAAACCCCATTTTGTCTCATCAGCAAAGCCAGAGAGTTACTTTTTATGGGCTGCTCCTGGACTTGTCAGCAGCCTGATCTGCCCCTGAACTTTGTTCTTTCTCGAATCAAACCCTGTCTCCCTGACAGAGGGCCTGGTCACTGCCCAGCAGCAGCTGCCAGGGCTGCTGTGTGCTCTGGGTTTGGAACGTGGAGACAGAAACAAGGAGCTGCCTCTGGCTCACCAGCACTGCTGGAGGGTTAAAGACACAATTAATAGTTGTGGGCTCCCTGCTCAGGTTCAGTGTGTCTGAGTAGCTGTGGCACAGTCAGCTCCCAAGGAGCAGAGTGCTGTGCCACTGCTGAGTAGCAGTGGGGCAGAGAGTTACCTGTCATCTTCAGGACACTTGTGGAGCAGGAGTGACTCAAACTTTGGTCTAGCAGGATAAAACATTTTTTTAAGGGAAAAAAAAAATGTTTTCAAAAGCAAAGTAGGGAGGAGAATTGTGATAATCCAGCCCATACCTTTGCAGTTGTCACAATGAGATGGTGAGCTGGGAGAGGAGACATTTCGTCAGCAATCCTCTTCCCTGCTCCAGCTCTAGGCTGCTCCACAGGGTGCTGCCACTGGCACTCATGGAGGGCACAGTGGGACATATGGGGTTCAAAACTTCACTTTCCCCTGAAGGGTCCCCAGTTTTTGCATACATGGTAAAATTTAGCATCATAATTCAACAGGAGGGAAATTCAATAGCTCCCATTTTACAGGAGGGTATTGCAGGGATATAGGGGATATAGGACTTGCACACTGTCATCCTGCTCACAGCAGAGGTAGGAAAGGGACTGGCAGTATCTGATTTCTCATCCTCAGATCAAACAGAGACTTCCCACTGCCATTTCACCATAAGAATGAGATTCCTCAAAAAGAAAACTCCAAAGTGCAGGTTTTCATCATTCCATCTCTCAGCAATGCCACAAATCTTCATTTTGGCAGTTTCATATACCCAGGATAACCCTTCCCCATCTCTCTCTCCCTCACACAAAAGCTTACTGTACTTATTAACATGCAATCAATGCTCCCTACCCTTCCCTCTCCTATGCTTAGGGCAGGAGTAGACAGCAGCACTGCAAAAATTACTGAAACCAGAATGGACTCATTTTAGGGAGAGGATAAAGGAATTGCACTACAAGAAAACATCACCACATGTTTCATTCCTGAAAGGAATGAATTCTTCCCTTAAGATGCTGAGAACTACTGTAGACCAAGAGGATTCATGTTCCTGAGAGCCTATGTGTCATTTCTGAGGTAAATGACCAGCACAAAACAGGTAAGCTCCACTCTCTATAGGACAAAATCATTTTCCAAAAAGATACAGAACTCTCAGGTCCTTTAGTCGTGAACGGAAAATGTCCAAAATCACAGGGATCAGATATGGAGGGTTAGAAGAGCCATGGGAATTAATCACCACAGTGCAAATCATAATCAAGCAATGGTTTCACAGGCAAAAAAAATCTGAATAAGCCTTTACCTACTCGAATGGGACTATCTACCTGTGTCACAGCTATCCTGACACACACACTAAGATATTTGCAACACCAGCCTCCACTGAGACAAAAAGAAAAACATTCAGGTCCCTGCAAAGGTGATAGCAGAGGTGAGACAGACACCTACTGTTTTGCTCAGAGCCTTAGTTAGTAAAGAGTGGGTTTTGGTTTTGCTTCATCTCCATTTTTAGTGCTTTCGTCCCCTTTGTTATTTACATAAAGCACCACTGAGGGTTCAACAAAACATCCCTAAGAGTGAAAGCCACTCACTCACTCTTGAGCTTCTTCTAGGGTCATTTTTACCAGATTGATCTTTGCCTGTTTGCAAACCTAGTCAATACTTATCTTTACTATAGTATTAGCAGCTTTTGTGGGACCTAAGACCCAATTACCATCAAAATGCCTTCATGCCTTAACAGCTGCTCTAAATGAGCTAATGGCTTGTATAGGAATAATAACATCTCTAATCACTTTATATTATACATTACATCCTTACGTGGCAGAGATTTGGTACAGTCCTTTAATCAAATGTCCTGGAAAGAAGTATTTAACAACAACACTTTATCCACTCTAATGCTCACTGCCTATTTGCAATGCTTAAGTATATTCCAAATGGGGGGTGAAATGTATCTACTCATAGCCCAGCACACAAGGAAAGCATGCAGTCTACTCAAACATGTGACAGTAAATGGCATTCAATTGAATTCTTGGCACCAAATGCAAAGAGTTGTGATCCAGCAACCAGGACTGCAGAGGGGGCAGAGGAATGACTTAGATTGTAAAAACAGTTCAAAATGTTCTTTGTCACAGTAGCTGTTACACATCTTTACTTCCCTGCTAAGCCCTGCACCTCCGTGTCATAGCCAGGAGCTGCCACCTGCATCATTCCAAGCTGTGGGATGCTGTGTGCAGCAGTGCCATCACGAGGGAGTCACGTCACTGCCGCACGGAGCCTCTCTGATGGTCCCAGTCAGAAGGTTCCTTTCCCCAGCCACCCTAAAATTGGATGTTTTTGGTGTTGACCATAGCAAAAAGGGCACGTTTGTGATGACGTATCAGCTGGAATTAAGGAGGACAGGGAAGGCACAGCCAGAGGCAAGCAAATGGAAAAACGTCCAGGTGAGCAAGAACTCGTAACCATCCCGTGCCCCGTGCAGTGACGTGGTGCTCTAGCAAAGTTGCCAAAAGGTGCGTGCATAGAAACTCCTCAGCTCTGCTGTCGACCTAATTTAGGCCACATCTTCTGAAACAGTTTGATAACCAATGCAAGAAGCATTTTTCTCCTCTAACACTGAAGGTAGGTTTGATGTTTTCTGGATGTTTAATGCTCCTTTCAAGTTTGTTTTTTCCAGCTTGCCAGGTGGACAGCACAGTTCTCATCTGTTCATGGTGATAAAGTTTTAGTGAATTGTGAACCTCAGAGCTTGTGAGAAAGGCAACTTTGATCCAGTGTCCACCCAAAATAAAGACAGATGGATGGGGTCCTGAGGAAGGCTGGTCCTGCTGTTCAGCTGCCAGCCCTCTGTTCTGCTGGGAAGCTTTTGGCCACCTCACTTTCCTTCGTGTCTGACTCTACTGAGGCTGTACTGCAGGAATCGTTGTACATGTCTGAAAAGGAGGACATGGGCATTGTCACTACAATATGTCTATAGGATTTTCCATCTACAGTCTTGAGGTTCTTTGTTAAAAGCCTGAAATAAAATAAAACACAAATAATCACAATTCCACTGTTCTCCTAATTCCTTCACTAAAGGCAAGGGAGGCTCTTTTGGCATATAATGAACTGTAATGTGTATGTGGTTTTGTTTTTCTTTTGAAGCATTAGACATGCCAAAGAAATGAGAGCTATAGTTGGGCACTGAGGGTGAAGACAGAACTGACCTGCTGTGGAGGTGAAGGAGCAGCACTAAACTCCCCTTAAACCACAGCAAAGAATCCTGAGGTTTGAAAAGGTTTCCTCCACTTTAACAAACTGACCAAAGGAAAAAAAATCCAGAGAGACCAGTAACTCAGAATAAAGTGCTGGTAACTCTCTTTCACAGGTCCCCAGGGAATGGGTCTGCCAGATTTTGTTGTCCTCTGTTACCAGAAGACAAGCAGGACACATTTTGGTAAATTATATTTAAGGATGGGCAAAAATTAGTCTAAAATTTTAAACCTTTGATGTGCAGAGTTGCTGAGATTCAGCTTTTCCAGTGCAACCTGTTTGGGTGTTAGGTCAGAACCAAAGCTGAAGAAAGGATGACTTTTAGTGCTGATTTGGCTGAAATTGTGCCAGAGCAGCCTTTCCTCCAGCTTTTGGAGCCAGCTGTGAAATATGATGAAAGCAGTAATGGGCCATGAAATCTTAATGTTTTCAAACCTAGGCCAGAACCACAGCCCTGATGCTGATCTCCATCCAAAACGCTATCCATGTCAGGATCAAAGCTATCCTGCAGGCACACCCCACCATATGACACACTTGGGCTGGCTGTAAAGGACTGGTAGCCACAGAAGTTTGGTGGGAGATTCAAGTTCTGCCCAGGGAGGGGTAAACAATTAAAGCATGCCAAAGAAAGCTGCTGTGCCTTAACTAGTTCTGACACCCAGGCACCAAATTTCAGGCTGTCTCAGCCACATCACCAGAGACTGCAACACACACTCACTCAGGTGAGTCCTTTAAAACAAAAAGTGCACTTTTTTATCACATCTTTTTTTATCACATCCTTTTTCAGTATGGAAATAAAAAATAAATGCCAGTAACACATTTTCTTTATTACCTGCATTGCTGTTCTTAATTATGTTGTTACTGTCCCCCTCTGCTGGCTGCAATATACTGGAAGGAACCCAGTCACTTTTCTCAGAGACCAGTTTCTTCACTAACCTGAAACTCAAAGAACAGTCAGTGAATTTTCCTACATTCCCTTTCCCTGGGTTGTGTTTCTTAGAGGTGCATGTTGGCAGCTATTTCCTAAACTGAAGAAGAAGGCAGAGGACCCAAGGCAGTCCTACAGGTACCTGGTGACTAAGTTTCTTCAGTCTCTGATGGTGACCCAGAATCCCAGATCACTTTCAAGCAGACTGTGTGACACAGAGGCAGAGCCTTGGCCTGTGTTTGAGACACTGACCTTGGGCTTGGAAGTGCAGGGTTAATGGGTGGACTCCATGGAGATTTTTTCCAGCCTAAATGATTCTATGATTCTAAATTCAAAGCTAAAGAAAATTAATATATCATATTATCCATCCCCCTTGCTGTAAATACCAGGGAGGATGGGTTTAGTTCGCTTCCCAACTACTTCACCCTATGGAACTTGCTCCCTTCTCAGCTGCATGTCAGTTCTGAGGGAAGGGTCTGACTGCACAGGTACTTCAAAGAGATCAGATCTTCTTCCTCCAAACTGCCCATGCAGGGAGAATTCAGATGTGCAGGCAGGTCTGGGCACTAACACTTATTAGCTCCTAACACTCACTTTGCAGTAAGAGAGAATAAATGCACCAAAACATATGTGAGCTCAGGGGAGGCCAGACTCATTCCCCTTTGTCAGTCACATCTTGTATCAAAACCTTCCAGGCTAAAAATGCTCTCAGTGGAAGGCATGGGGATTTTACAGATGTATCCTATAGGGGGGTGCTGCCTTTGACAGTGCCCTTCTGCCTAGAAAGTGTCAAAACTCTGGATAATCCCCTCCATTTCCTTTATACAAACTTCTGTCCTCGTAAGCCTCCTGTCACAAGCATTTGGGATGAAAGCCAACCAGGTGGAATTAACCAAAGCTGCTTGTGTGTTCATGCCTCCCACTGCCTCTTTCATGTTGTGGTTAATGGGGTGAGGGGATATGGATTGATTTTGAAGAGACTTTGACATTCTTCTGAATATTTTCCATCTTTTCCAGGAGTTCATGGCTGTTTTACCTGTCAGATCCTGTCTCTCTGCTGTACTTACCATTGACCATTCTCTCCTTCCTGCACAAACTGCACCAAATCTCCATCCTCGAGAGTCAGAGAATCCGGGAAACAGCTGTCAAAGCTGCCTTCTACCCGAAAAAGATTGCTCCCCTAAAATGAATGAAACAAGGCACCAGAAAGAGAGTCACTATGGGTGCAAGAGAGAGTGAGTTTAGTTAAACACTAAATTAGGCATTTCAAGCTGGCAGAGATTTCTTCTGTAGGGAGTTGTGTATCTTCTTATTCCTTTTATCATGCCCAGGTTAAATATTATTCAAAATTATGACAGAACTGTGCTGTGCATTCAGGCTTTAGGATTAGCCAGCCAGCCATTATTCTGACATAAAAATTGGTTTTGTGACACCAGGTGAAGTTATGTGGGAAAGTCTGAAGTTACTTTTTTAAAGGCTCAGAGTTTTCCCTCACTTTTGTAAAAAGTAAAGCAACAGCTTACAAGTAAGAGTGACTTTTTTATGTTTCTCATTCTGATCAACCAAATAGTCTTGGAATAATCTCCCAATAACCCAGATCAAATTCCCATCTTCTGTATTCCCACATGTCTATGAATTTAAGGTTGGTATGAACCCAAACTTTGCAGGTTACATCATGATTCTTAGAGGGGAGGAGGTTGTGCTAGGAAAGGGCAGTGTAATTTGAAAAAGGAATTACATTGTTAGGGTTGGTCTCTTCCTCCAAGTCAGAGGAGTTCGAGAGTTCATCCATACTGGAAGGGATGGCTTCAAAATCTTCAAATGTGTCTAGAGAAGGCATTTGCCTGCTGGGCCAACCTTTTCAAAGGACATAAAAACCAAGAGAAGTTAGCTATCAGTCATTAGCCTCTTTCAGAATCAGTCTTTATAAAATAAATGTCACAGGTTCACTTCTCACTATTCTACTTACTGAATTGCTTGTACCTTTTTATAGCTTATTCCCTGATTCTGCCACAAAAATTGTGTCACAGCCATTATTTTGTCTCTAAAAACCTGTACCACTCGCTGTCATTAGTAGGAGGGCAGACTGTGTGGCCACAGTGTGCACATCCATCAATGCCTCCAATGTTTAGCATTGCAAAATCCCTTCATTTCAGGAGGTACAAAAAGCAAGGACCAGGAATATTTCTGCTGAGCCAGTGCTGGAGCAAATGATAACTGGTGCGGATGTGACTTTCAGAAGGCCACGCTCATTCCGTTTCCAGCTTACCTCCACATGTCTAGCTATAAATTGAAGTCCAAAGCCATGGAATTTTTGTTGACTTCTTATCTCCATCTCACCCCAAGGGGATATTACCACCCAAGCAACTTACAGAACTATACCCTGGAGAACACTGGAATTGCAGGAAAGGGACAGGATAAACAGCAAGGCACAAAGAAAATCAGACCTTGGGGGTACGGAGGGAAGGTCTCATTGAAATTTCTGCTCCTAGGAGTCTTCTTGCATGATTTACACCCAGAACCACCCCAGCCCAGTGGAAGGGACTTAATGAGAGATTTCCAGCTCAAGCACAACAGCCCCAGTTTCTTTACCTACAAAGGTATGTCCATAGGATGTGCCCTGAGGGAAACTGAGGCTGAGCCCTGTAAGATCTGCCTGTCTGAGGCTCCCATGATGCAAAAGTAACTCAGACTCTTCTGTACAGAGAGAAATCGTGATCTGCACTTTTCTTCACTTGATGCCTGTCCCTTTTCTGGTGAGGATGGGAATGACTACAGTCCAGCTCAGAGGAAACAGACCTTTCATGTCCCAAAGATTTCTGCAGCCCTGACAGATACAAGCTGAACAGTCAGTCAAACCACCACGTGCTTCCTAATTAATGTACCTGCTCTGCATCAGCTGATTCAGAGGGACTTAGGCTGAGCAGATGCTGAACCAAATTCTTTACATCCTGTGGGCCACTGCTTGACAAGGCAAAGCAGTGCTCTGACTACAGTGCACAGAGATGTTCACATAGTGAGATTACATATCCCAGCACTCACAACCCACACCAAAACCTGGCCCAGGACAATACAAAACTAAGCCAGGTAGTTCAGGTAGCAAACAGAAAAGTGATCTGGGAGAAATAGGTTTATTAATTGATTTATTTAATCCCTCTCCATGCACATCCTCCCTGCTATAGGCACTGGTGCAACATGTGGTCATGCAGCTCTGCAGCCCCTTCTCCTCCCTCCTGTTTCCCAGGGGCTGTGACTGCTCCAACAACTGCAATCCAGTTAAAAGGGACACAGCAACCATCTTCCTCCAGAGCTGTGATCCCAGCTATAACCTCACAGGTATGGTTTGGTCATCTGTACTTTTAAGGGTGTAAAGCAGCCTCTGAAGTGACACTATTCTCTATCACTTTATTCACACAAGCAAAATACTGGCAAGTGTCTAAACATACAAGAATATATTGATGCTAATTAACTTCAAATTGCTACAGCAATTTTAGTTCAAATTCACAGGTTGGGCTACAAATACCAAAAGAAAAAGATATCCCTCTTCCCCCTTAGACAAAGTTTCTGTAATCTTTTACCACTGTCATTTACAGAAAGCATCCAAGGCAGAAACCTCACCAGCAAGGATTCCTTGCAAATATATGCATCAGCCTTTCTCTTCCGTACAAATTGCTGTTCTAATTTCAGAGACTAAGAAATAGCCCAAGTTTCACATACTTAATTCAAGCTATAAAATAAGACATCAAATTCTGAGCTCTCTGGCATCAATTAAAAGCATTATTTTCATCTGTTCCTGACCTCAGAAAACCAGAATCTGAGGCATTGTTTCTATACTGCTAGTGATCCAAGCTTGTTCTTTCATTGCTCTGATGGGAAGTTATATTCACCAGGAGAGAAAAATCTCTTTATGTTAAAGAGAGTAAATATTATCATAAGTTTAGATTACACTCTCAAATTGAGATTATAACTTCTTTAATTGTGTTTACCTGTCTGTGAAGCAGATCTAGGTACGGATCTCATGGTGGAACCGGTATTAGAGTTAGTCTGGGCCAATATGGTGTTCTCAAAAGCATCTGTGACAGGAAGTACAGTTTGTGTCTTCAGGGTGAAATAGTGACCAGACAACCAGTACAAAGTGAATTCCTGTATCACCTCTGCTACTGGCAGCCTTTTTAACAAACAGGTGGACTGGGGTCCAACAGTTATAAAAGAGGAGACACATGACCAGCACAAATGAGTGAAAGGACAGCAGCATTCCACAGAAAAACTGTAAGTCTGAGAAGGACAGAGAACAGCCAAATGAATCAAACAGATATATTGATGCTAATTAAGGAAAACGATTGCTGGGTGAACAGTGCAGTGTTCTATTTCATTACAGCTTCCTTACCCATTTTTAACATGTTTTCCTTGCAGCATTTCAAATCATTCTATAGGTGATGGTCTATAGTTTTGATGCTGACCCATACAGCAGCAACAGGGGACCAGGGAGGCCAGAAATGAATTATTTCACTCTTGATGAATGCAATGCAATGTTGGGGGGGACATTTTTATCTAAGTACATCAAATCCTTCGTATTATTGCCTCTGTCAGAGCCCTGGCAATAGCAGCAATATCTTCTGGTAAAGGGATGATAAATTTCATTGTTTCCTGCTTAAAGAAACTCATTCTGGTGATGGATGTTGTGCAGTAGGACCTTGGTTTTAAGCAATGAGGAGCAAGTCAGTTCTATGCTATAGTTAGTCCTTGTACCTTGAAATCCCCCCTACCTCTGCAGCCCCATGGTATGCTGAGACCAGAGCTATCTGTCACTGAGGAAAGTGAGGTATAAACACCACAGGTTGGGAAACTCTGGTGCCAGGTGCCAGGATGACTCTAAACGTAGTGCCAGGGGTCACTGGCAAAAGGAAATATTCTGCAAACAGCAAAACTACTTCTGCTCTCTCTGAATTGTTTCTTCCAACCTCTCTGTTCCAGTCTCTTCCCTGCTGAGGGTGACACAGGACACAGGTCTGATATGTCACTGATTCTGTCACTGACCTGTTCACCTGCTCTTTCTACCAAGTTTTTGTGCAGAATGACACAAAAGAATTCCTCAGCCTACATCTCTCTCCTCCCTCTCCTGCAGCAGGGGTACCTGGCTCCTTGTGTCCCAGGTTCTGGCAAATGCTCTGGTAAAGGGGAAAACTGACAATGGAAGCTGGTGATCTTTCAGTGGTTGGGTAACAGAATCCCAACTTAACTTTTTTGTATTGTTTATTAAGCAGTAATTGATTAATCTGCTGCAACAAATAGGTGGAAATTTTGCTTGTCTGAAATGAAACACTGCACCTTAAAATGGCTATTAATGCACAGTCTAGCCTCTTCTGTAGTCTTCATGCACATGGCTCCTGCTCCTCTCCCTAGGTATAGACACTAACAAGGGAAGAGGGATGCAAGTGGCCAGACTGCAGGTGAGGGTGAAAAGTAGCCCCTTGGCTCCCTGCGGCTACACTTGATGGAGAGAGGCAGAAGCTAGGCAGAAAATCCAGATCCAGGTGATAGTCTAGGGCACTACTTCCCAAAACAGGCAGAGAATTGGGGTTTTAATTCAAGCCCATCCCTAGATGAATATAACATGAGTGCTGGGGACAGGCAAGGGAGTGACAAGCTGTCTTTATCCCAGTTATACAGATAAACTGACCCCAAAGCCCCAGTGGACTCCAGTGTCATCTGCCAGCTGTGATGAGATGTGAATTCAGTGAATAATATCAAATGATCACCAAACAGGTTTTCATGCAGGATGGAAATACTCATACCTTCAAACCCCAGGGGAGTTGGGTCACTCTTTATTTCATGTCTCTTGACTTTAACTGCAGGAACAAGGGGACCTGTGTGAAGTTTACAAAGTCACAAGGCTGTAAATATTGTTAAAGGAGAAACTTGCTTTCCCATTACCTGGAAACACTACCTTCTTAGGACTCTCCATTTCACCCAGAAAAAATGTCAACCACTAAATTCTAGGTGGTGCAGACAAGCACTTCTGTGAAGTAGATAGGAAACAGACCTCTTTTGGCAAAAGACATTGAGACATCACAGTAGAAGTATCTGCTTCCCATCAGGTCTCACAGATGTTCCTTCTCACTCTTGACCAGGAGATGGCACTAACGCAGCCAGACTCACAATCCCAGCTCTCACCCGTGAGACTGCCAGGGCAGAGCCCACAAAAGCCAACACTTACACCCCACGGAAGTGGAGGACACCTGTCACAGCCTCTCCTGTGCCCCGACTCCACATGTGGAGGGAGCTGAACTGTCAGCAGTGAGGATCAGACACAGCAGTAGCCGTAGCCTTTTCAAGTGATGATTCAAATACCCTGGCTAGACCTGAATTTGGGCTGATGCTGAGGCAAGACTCAGACTTCAGTTCTTTTGTCATCTGAAATAGTTTCTTAAAAGAGATGCTGTAAATAAAATACTTAATTGAAAAGCACTGATTTTATTTTCTAGCTTTTAAAATCATTACAAAAGCTGCTTTCTCAGGATTCCAAAAGACTGCGAACAGTCTTGTGGCAGACAGGATTCTAGGACAGGACTTTTTGATATGAAACTGTAACAGAGTTTGAATTTCATTGCAATTCACATATGCTCTCTTTGTTAAACCACACTAAAGAACAATCCTTTGTTGCCCATTTTCTTTTTAATATGTGCTTCATTCTGTTCCTCAGCTTTCAAAATAATTATTAGGAAATAATTCAGTCTTCCCATAATTTAGTAACTGACCATGTATATCTGAAGTTGTTGCCAAGGACAGAAAGCTCTAAGAACCTCTTCTCCTGTGCTATGCCCATCGCTTTCATGGGGTGATGTTTTACTGTTACCATCTAAAGGGGCTGGCAAAGAAACATTTGTAGGTAGTGGGACTGTCACATCCTTCCTCTGCCCATCAATCCCACCACAGTCTCATTTCCTGACAGCCTCATGGCAGCCAAGGATGCTGTTCATACCCTTCACAGCTATTGAGAAGGCACCAAATACTGTGCAACTTCCTTCCTGACAAATACAGAGGAAAGATTTTTATACAAAATAATTCAGACATTTTTTCCTTCTATTTTGGTTTGTGAATTGCCTCTGCAAATCTTAAACTTGCAAATCAGTTCCTTTGCTTTATTCCAAGACCTGCCAAAAGACAGTATATTCAGAATTCCTTGTAAGACCATATGTTCTGTTCTTAAAAGTATCTCTGACACGTAGGCATAGGTGCCTACAGACTTACTGATTTTCAACATAACCAGCTTGCCCAAATGCATGGGTTGATTTAGAGTTTAAATGTAGGTACTAATGCAGTAACTTAGAGTAAATTTTGTAAAAGTGCCTTTTCTCAAAATAAAGTTCAAACCTAAAACTTTCATAAATTCCCACACGAACTGCATAGAGGTCAGTGCCTTCATGCATGTCTGAAAATTCCTTGCAAACATAATTTCTAATCATAACTGTGACTATGCTAAATATGCTTAAAACTGGCATCTATTTTTGGCTTGATTTCAGACTTTCTTGATGTCTGCTGCACAATGAGGAGATTCTCTCCTTCTTGAAAGCAAAAATCTTGAAGAGCTTTAAGGAAACAGAGAAATAACTTCAATTGAATTTCAGTTAATCCAAATCGGGGAGAAGCTGGAAACCTAACCCCACATCAGCCAAAAATTAATGCAGTTTCCATGGAAACCAGCAACACTTTTTGAAGCCTACTGTGGAGAAACTGGGAAGAGTCATTCTATGTGCTGGCAGCACACCTGGATATACATTTGAAATGTCTTGGGCTGCCTCCCTGAAGGTGTTACACTGGTCCTGACTCTTCTTCTACTGGAACTTCCTGCATTTGTAAAAACTGAGCCTGGTGTACTCACTCTGTGAACAGCATTTGGCAGTGAATGTATCAGCCAGCAGGCAGGAAGAGGGGGAGCTAAGCAAGCAGTGTGACAGTACCTTTGGTCACAGCAGAAGCATTAACTGTGGTGCTGATGGAGGAGGCAAGGGAAAAGCGACGGGTAACTTCTCTGTCCTTAGACTCTGGATCTGGGAGAACAGACAGATGCAATGCAGGGCAGGGTTAGAGGTTAATAAGCACTGAGGGTAAAAGATGTTCAAAGCAAAGCAGCAGCTGGAAAAGGGTAGGTAAAAGGTGGGTTGCTCTTCTAAAACAAACAGGAAAAATACTCTCAACAAAGTGAGAAGCACAGAAAAGAGTTGCTATGGACATATTTTCAAAGCAATTCCAATTGCACCAGTTTTAATACTTCAGAAAGGAGACTCATGCCAATTATTATTTTAGCAACCAACTAGTGTCCAAGTACAGCTACAAAACACAGAGAAATGAGCGTGATGACTAGAATGGGGTGTGTGTCTACAGATGAGGTTTGGATTATTTTAGACACTGAACTGCTTGTTATGTGATGACTGACCTGAAGTACACTGAAACATGAGTGGTTTGGAGTTCACATGTCATTTCTAGAAGTTAACTGTGTGAATGCCTGAAAACACTCTCTGAGCCTCCATCCTTACCAGGACAAACCAGTGAAGGCTACAGAGCAGATTTTTGTTTACTCCAATTAGGACCCTGCCTTTTCTCTAAGTCTGCTCAAGACACAAATTCCCCAGACTTCACTATGAGATGTGTTGGAGTTGTACCAACACCAAGTAATAGGAGCTTGGCTCTGCCAACCAGGGTGGCTAATGCTGACCCAAGGATGGGGGAGACGCAGAGTGCTGAGTATGGACTTTGATAGACTTTGGTGCCAGCTCTGCTAAGGCTGCCTGGGGGATCTCTGCACTAGTGGAGTGCAGGATGGTAAAGTTTCTCCTCCTGACATCAGCATTTCTTTGTCCAAAACCCTGAGGTCCTTATATAGAACATTTTCCACCCCATCATATCCAGCCTAGTTAGACAGTTCAGCATTTCTCTGAGCATCCATGCTCCACTACCAGTTGATATCCATCAAGAAATTTTGTTTTCACCTTATTTAGTCTTGGTATTTTCTTGTTTAGACCTTCCCTTTTGTGTGTTCTGGACATGAACAGACACAGTAGGTGTGAACCAAAGTGTGCTCAGCTAAATGCACCATCCCCTGCCACGTCCAGTAATGAATCTTTAGACAAAATGTTCAAGAGCAGGACAAGCTGATTGCAGAGACTTCCCCTGATTGCAGAGACTTCCCCATTCCCTTCTCCCAGCTTCCCATCTGCTTTAACAGCCAGCCCATGTCATGCTAATATGGCTTTCCCTGAAGGAATGACCCCATCACCCAGCCTGTTTGCCAATGGCTCCCTCTAGGCCAGGACCAGATCAGTGACAAAACAGCACAACAAGGTGAAACACCACATTGGGTAATAGAGGTGTTTCACAGGAATCCCAAATAACCAGACCTTGCAAGCCTTTGAGCTGAGAGTGCCTACAGCTGAGGGGGTATGAACTCCTCTGAGCTGTGCTTCACTGCCTGGAATATTGAGTACAAGGCAAGACATTTCACATGAAAAGAAAAATTCAGATAAAAAAGCAAAAGGGGCCCAAACCAAAATTGTAGATCCAAACTCACACAGATTACGTTATTTCTGAAATCTGTATTTTGTAATTAATTTCCCCAAGTCACAGGATCTAGAAATCACTGGGTTTGGTATTCAGACACCAAACTAGTTTGTGTACCTCAGATCTTAATACCACGTGTAGCCTTAGCCTTTCGGCCAGAATCTTATGGCTGTCATGGCTCTTGCTACACTGTTATCTACTTTATAACAATACAATTTATTGCTTCTGCATTTTTCTTCTTATTCTTTCATCTTGCTTCTTCCTTCTTTGATGCTCACCCTCTCCATCACTGCACACTAACCCTTTGTCTCATGAAGGAAATATCATTGATCAGAACAGGAGAAAAGCCACACATTAACAATAAAAGGAGTAATCGTAGTATCTTTTCAGAAAGTGATTGTAAGTAGTCATCCAGTTTAATTTGTATTCACATTTCTTTCTTTGCTCTGAAGTCTCTTCCTTGTACAGCCATCACAGGAACACACAGTGCTCTCTGCTCATGGATATTAAATATCTGTTAAACATTTATGCACAAAGACCCAGAACACACTGTTTTACAGTACCATATAAAATAATTAAGTAGAAATGGCAATAAACCCCAGACCTCCTGAATTCTGGTTCTCCGGAGTAATCACTAGGCCACAGATAAGAAACATTTGAAAAAACAAAGAGGTCCAACTGATGAAGGATTTAACACATGAAAACCTTGTGTAGCACAACACAGAGATGGTACTCTTCCCTTCAAGCCTGTAAGTTGCTGAAAGAAGTTAGGTTGATCATTTAAAACCAGTTCACACTCTGACCCTTGAGAGAAACTGGAAATTTCCATTACTTGCAATGTGCACCAGTAAAAGACCGAACTGGCCAACTCAAAGGTTGCCTTGCCAACACTGCTGTGGGAGAAATTTTTGGTAACAGTGTCTTTGAGAAGAGGAGCCAAACGTGTGCATCAGACAGGAGTGTTTGGGCGAGATGCAGCAGCACTTTGGGAAACAGTGATGGATGGCACTATGGGATGGAGAGAACATTGTGGGAGTGCAGGAGACAGATGGCCTGAGACCAAATGCTGCATGGGTGATTTTACCTTTGGGTGGAGCTCTGCGGTTGGAAAGACCTTGCAATGTGAATCGCTTTCTAGCAAGCGCTGTGCGCTCAAGGTTAAGGCTGGTGGAAGCATCAACTAGGAGAGAGAGGGAGAGGGAAGAGAAATAAGGAAGGAAGGGTCAGCTGTTCAGCTTATGGGAAAGGAAAGGTTAGCACTGGATGACAACTAAAAATAAATAAATAAATTTTGATTCAGTTCAAGCCTGAGCAAGAGCTAATCAATTAGAAAGGTCACATGAGGTCAGGGTGATTAAACCAGCTGAGCCAAACAGAGCCCCTGGGCTGAGTTTGGCTCACTGAGTTTTAATGGAGAACAATAACAAAACAAAACCAAAGAAAAACAGGTGAAGGGATGTAGCTCTCATCAAAGGAAAATACAGTTTAGCAGCAAGTTCATTAAAAAGGATCTAGTGCCTTTTACTGTGAAAACACATCACTGTGGTTGGAACAACAAGGTTGTAGGGAGAAATAACAGAAGAAGCCTTGCAGTGCAAGACATGCAAGTGTTGTGAGCAGTCCCACTTCTGCTATCCAGCACTCATACTGAGCAGTCTGCCCCTGTCTGCCCTAAAGCTGATGTGCTCTCAGCCTTACCTCCTACAGTCCTCCTAACAGCCTCCAAAGCGGGCACATAGTCATGCAACTGATCTCATGCTTTGCTGGGATGTAAGGATGCCATGCCAGCAAAGCTTACATGCCAGGCTCCCTCGGGAATAAGCCAGCCATGCTGCCTGACAGCCGCCTCTAAAGGGATCAGTCACAGAGGGATCGACGTCCTGAGGCTCTGGGTTTGAAAGATACTGTTATTTGCATTGCAGGAAACAGGTGGACCTAGATCAAACCCCCAGATCCACACATTCCTGCCAAATTCTGCATCTGCTCCTCTCTTAGTGTGGGCAGGTAACACACAGAAGGTTTATGGCAAAGGAGCAGGACAAAGACCATGTGTTGGCTGCTTTTCCTCTTCTTTACTTCATACACTGCCAAGTGAAAATCATTTACAGGGACAAATGAAGACCAGAAGTAGACAGGGAACACAAAGAGACAGTGAATCCACACTGATGGGCAAGCGACAGACAAGCTGTGCTTCCAAAGGAAAGTGCATCCTATCACTTTCTGATTTGCAGCCAAGATAATCCAGGATCCAAGGTGCCTGCATGCATAGGTGGGTGTGAGGTTAACAGATTTCAACAACACAGAAGTATTATGTCAGTGTGCTTCAGCTCCTGCTACCCAGTGTCCTGATGCCAGCTTTGGGCCAGGCAGATGCATGTGGTGAGGAATTGCTACTGACTGGTGGTTTCAGCTGTGGGGCTGCCTTTGGCTGTCAGACCATCTGTGCTGGCCTAAGAACCATTCCCTGACATGGCTGCTCCCACTGTGAGGCAACCTTGTAAAGATACTGTAGCTTATAAAGAATCCAGAAACTGGTATATAAAATGCACTTACTTTCTGTTTGCTTAGGGTAAAAAAATCCATAGCATTTCATTATCAGAGTCCCACGGTAAATACATCAGTGCATGTCTGCAGGGGTCAGGTTTCAATGTTGGTTCTTCAGCTCTGCAGTTACATCACTGCACTGAGGAACCCTGTAAGGATCTCACAAGTCCCCCCAGCCTTTCAGCACCAGCAAAGCACTATACACTGGTCTCTAAATTCACATTGTCTTTGAAATAACCTGAGTTATTTCAAACCTTTTCCTTTATTCTGCAAGTATACCAGATAACCCTGGAAGCCATTTCCAAACATAATGAGGACCAGGTCCTGGTGGGCAGTGGGTTGAACATGAGCCTACAATGTGTACTTGTGGCAAAGAAGGCCAACAGCATCCTGGGCTACATTAGGAGAGCTGTGCCAGCAGGACCAGGGAGGTGATGCTTTCCCTCTTTGCAGCACGAGAGAGACACACTTGGAATGCTGTCCTGTCCTGGGCTCCCCAGGACAAGACAGACATGGACATTTGAGTAAATCCAGTCAAAGGCCATGATTAAGGCATTGTAGCAGCTGACATGACAAGAGAGTGAGAGAAATAGGATTTTTCAGCCTGGAGAAGGGGCTGAAAAAGGGGGATCATACCAAACAAAGAAGACGGAGTCAGACACTTCTCAGTGGAGCCCAGTGACAGGATGAGAGAGGCAATGGGCACAAATTGAAATACAGAAAATTCCATTCTAAAATGTGAAAAAAACTTTTTTACTGTGAAGGTGGTTAAAGCCTGGGACAGCATCCCCAAGGCATTTGTGGAGTCACCATCCTTGGAGCTATTCAGAGCCCAGCAGGACATGGCTGTGAGCAACTTGCTCCAACTGCCCTGCTGGACTTGCTCCCATATGGCTTCAAGGCAGTGACTCCACCAGTCAGGTCCACACCAAACACGGGTTTATATGTAGAAAACTCGGTTCAGCCCCTGCAGAGGAGCAGCCAGAGGTGCCTCACAGGGACACAAGTTTTGGTGGGACATCTAAAGCTGGAGAGCTCTTGGCTGGCTCTGTGCAGCCTGGTTTGCAGCCCAGGATGCACAGGACACCCAAATCCCAAAATGAGAATGGACTCACTGCCCAGCTCTGCAGGAGCAGCCACCCAGCAGAGGATGAGGAGGCTCTGGGCTGAGCTAGTGGGATCAAAGCCAGAGCCCTGAGGAGCTGGTCATGGGAAAGCCAAGACAGAAGAATGACAATCAGTACATAGGGTGATCCCAGTTCCCACACTCTTGCTTAGCTGGACCAGTTAAAAACATCAATAATTTTCCTGGATTTTTTTTTTTAAAGGGGTTTATGAATTTCAAATGAAAAGCCACTTTTCCACTTTCCTAATTTCTAAAAAGTTTATATTTAAAAAAATATACTGAAAAAAATTTTTAAGATTGGATTTTTAACTGAAGAATCCATAACTTCATTTCTCACCATGAAAACTTATTGAAATGAAAAAATCTTTTGGCGAATAGCCTATTTTTCAAAGAGAATATATTCCACTTCCTTTTTTACTATCTCTATTTATGAAGGGGCTGTTACTTTAAGCCTCATTTGGGCATTAGTCTCTTAAGACCTCACAATTTTCATTTTATATTATTAGAAAATTCTTTGCTCTAGCATTTAGAAATACTGCCTGAAAGAGAAACTGCTGTCAAAAGATTTTCTGTTCCTGCTACTGTCAGATGAGATTCAGTTTCTCATCTTCAGTTCATTTTAACCTACACTGTATAGAATATCTATTGTACTTATGCCCTCAAACAGTGGAGGCACTTTCTGTGACAGTGTGTGGGTGTATTCACTATACACCAGAGGGAACCTATAGTTAGAGGATGCAAAAAGCCTCAGACATAAAGCAAGGAAATCACTTAGCAAAGTCCACAGACAGTCTTAAAATTAAATGTATCTAGAAACCAATTTCACCAGGATACAGAAGGTTAAAATACATATACTATTGTCCCCAAAATTCTATTTTTAAAAAACACAAGTTTCATAAAGAACACCGTAATGCATCAAAATTCAGACTTAAAAATCCTAAACAAGTAACACTTCTTGGTGTTCAGGAGGTTTCATGGTACAGTTGCTCAGCTTTGCAGCATTGTTTTTTTGATGTTGGGTTTAAACAACATACATTTAAAATATCCTCATCAAACACCACAAATATGTGTAATTATAAAAATATTACCCTTTGGAAGCAAAAGCTCTGTCTCAGAACTCCTACCTCTCTTTTGTTTGGCGCTGGGACTGGAATTCCTGTTTTTATTGTTAGATGCTTCCACATTTGATGTCTCAGATTTGTTTTCATAAATACTTGATGACTTCCTGCTATACCTTGGGACAAAAGAAATATAAAAATAATTACATTCCTAGTTAATGCCTAACAGAGCACTGAGCACTAAGAATTCTTTTTCTCCTCAGACATGAAAGCCTACAGAACAAAGAACAGGTTTTAAAATTCTATGCTACAGAAGCCTGCATCTGTAGTGGATAAAAGTCATCCCAGCCCCTGCCTCCTCTCTACACCACACACTACAGGATGTGCTCTCTGAGAGTTGAGAAAAATGGAGAAACAAGTTGGTTGTCTGCACAAGCTCTTTTTGCAAGTCCAACAATTTTGGAAGGAAGAAGGGGAAAAACAGCTTAGGAAAGAAAATCCCAGTTTTCCATCCTTTGTAGCTTGCATTTGTCTCCAGGAGAGAAATGGATGCTGGATGGTCACGAAGAGGTCATACCATGCATAGAGGAACATGTGAATTCCACTGGCTTCCCCCAACTTCTGTTTCTTCTCTTTGGACACATGAATCCCAGTGGGATATCCCTGACTAGAGCTGAACCACAGACCACAGGGGATCCACCTTGACAGACTGGCACAGGTACTGGCCTTGTGTCTGTAACGGGAAGGACCCTCCCACCCTTGGTTTGTAGGACATTCTAGCTGCAAGATTTTCTCATGTTTCTTATCCTCATTGTTTTGCAAATGTCTGGTGGTTTAGTTTGGGTGTTTGACTTATCTTTTGCAGATTGCTCCATATGTTTCACTGTATCTACATACTTGAAATCCTCTTTGCCAAAATGCTTGTAATTAACATGTATCAGCAATTACACTGCTGCTTACAATTAACAATGAACTGTTAAACTGAACATTCATAGGGTTTATTTTGCTGTAAGGGAAGGCCTGAGATATCATTACAAACATTAAAACATTTGGAACACTAGAGAGCTGTGAATAACTTTCATAACTATAAAGCGCCCCAGGACTCATTGCTTTGTATTTGAACCTCTGATCTGTTTCTGATGGAACCTTAGCAAGGTCTCTGTTACCTCCTGCACTAAATCACAATGTGATTTTTCAGCCTAATGTCAGGTACAAAATTGGGCTTAAAATAAATATGGGAACAAATCCAAAGCACACTCACATTTCCTTATTCTTTTTTCTCTGTTCCTTCTCAGCTGGGCTGAGATAACTATGAGATGTGCAGCTGACAGAGTTAAAGATTTACAGCTGTGGGAAAGTCACCAAGAAAACACACGAGCTTTTCTGAAACAGCATCTGCAGTCAAACTCCAAGTGTTTGTGTTTATCTATGTGCAGAGGATATTTTTACATGGATGTATGACTGAATCAGTCATTTCCAACAAAGAAGATAGTTAAGCAGTTAGAACAATAATCTATTTAAGTTTCATATGTTTAAATAGATTAGAAAACAATACAAAGGGATCATTTCATTATCACTGAAATGCAGCAACCACCCCTTGAGAGAGATACAGCAGCAATAGATACCTCAGGGCATCTCATTTTAGGATTTAACAGTGAAATTTTGGGGAAGAATTTACAGAGAGAGAGACTTGAAATAGATTGAACAGGACTCAGGGACATTCAATAACTGCCTGTATTACAGGCACTGGCTCTAAGTGTCCCTCTTGCCAACACCTCAGCTCCAATCCTGAGTCAAACCAGCCCTGCCTTATCTCACAGAATTGCAGTCCCAAGTGTTGTGGTGGCACATAAACAAGTAAAGGGGATAGTCTTTGTCATGGAACAGATACAGCCTGGGGAGGGGAGAGCATCCTGCAAACAGATTTCATTAATGTCACAGCACAGGTTTGACGATTCCCGATAAGCAACAGTCACTGTTACACACAGGCAACCCAGAAGAGGGTGTCTATTGGTTAGATAAAATTTCAATGATTAATTATTCTCCAACCACTGGCAGAGTTCTGTTGATAATGTCTGCTCTCTAGCTAATACTGTCTGCCACTGGCACCTTTCACAACTGGGGCTGCTTGGCCATATCAGTCACAAACACAGACTGTGCCCACGAGGTGGCTTCCTTTCTTCTCCCCCTTCACCCAGCATCTCAAAACAGGCTGCAGAAGGTGTTCCACAGTCTGAGGAATTCTGGATCCAGCATCACATCAGCTAGTGCAAAGCCAACTTCTGCTGCAATTCCCCTGTCCTTGCTTCTCTTGGAGACACACACTACACTCTAAACCTTGTTCCATTCATGACAGCCCAGAATGTTGTTCTTTCATGTTCTTTCTGTATTCTTCCTGTTCCTATAATAACCTGGCATTTGGAGCAGGAGCATCTGACCTCTCCTTCTCTGGCACAGTTGGCAGAGTGAGGACAACAAGTGCTTCATTTTTCCTTTGGTTTAATCCATTCTAGGACAAATAGCTAATCACACGGCCTTTCTTCCTGGAGTTAATTAATTTGCTGTTTACATATTTTTTCTATAATTTCTGCTCTGGAAAAAATCTCACTTTAGGAGCCTTATAAGAAGGACACACGACTGGATTATTTTGAAACATTTTTGTGCTTGCATTTTATATCTTACTGGGATAAATTTCTCCTATCCCCAAGGTGGTTCTGCTGAAAGATTTCCACCGTTAAACCTTAAACAAAGCAAATGTAACCAAGCCTAGAGAAAATATGGTGCAGGATTTAGCACTGCACGTGTTTAATATTTCTTGCATGGAGTTGTACAGCCCTTAAAGGCTGGCTGTATTACCTTGGACCTCTTGGTTTGGTTGATCCTGCTAAAATGTTACAGTGATATCCTGTGCCAACATACATTAAACTTGCCCAGCAATTGGGCCATTACAAAAATTTGCTGACAGCTCCATTTAACATCTGGAAATGTTCCAATACATTTTGCCTAAACTTGAGCTAATCAATGCAGAATTGTGATTTTAGTCCCCCTCTGAGCAAAATCTTTATGTGTATTTACTATGAGTTTATCTTTAAAGAATTTGAAGACAACCGAGTAAGTTCATACCCAGGAAGCTAAATACAAAACCCTCAGAATTTTTGTACTGTAAAAGCACAAAGGCAAGACAAAACATGGCCCTGAATGTGCCATGGTAGCTGTGGTTACCTGCTTGCATTGGAATCCATCGGTGCATGGTATACACTCTCAGTGATTCTTTGGTGCAGTTGACTTGCTTCTGGTAAAGAAAAAATTAAAGGAAATTGCTCCAAATTGTATAAATTGCTTCTGTGTTTATGTAGAAGGTGGGAAAGAGAGAGAAATAGGAGAGAAGAGATTTTGACTGCCACTGCAATCAAAATGGAATGCTTGTACTTGAAGAAAAGGCATATGATGATCTTAATGAAACCTTAGCTCACCCAAACACCTCTTCCACTCATATTTTTTCAGTGCAGAAGAGATTTATTGCTCTACCTCCTTCTCTTTCCTCTGTACCTCTTCCTAGCTAATTGCACTATATGGATCTAGAGAATGGATATAATGGCATTTTTCCCAGAATACAGGTTTTGTGGCTCACAGGCTTTTCTGCATTTAGCAATACATGTACACCAGTCCTTTTGCACACACAGCCATGTAGTGGGATATACCCCCATCCCTCTGCAGAATGCTTTTGCTCAGCATCCTTGACAAACAGAAATAAGAAAATGTTGTTTAGGTGCCACTTGTTCACTCTTTCTGCATAGCTGTCAGGTAGCAACAACTTGTACCTATGTCCAGTAAGTTCTGAGTGAAGAAAAATGATAAGAAAGATGCTGTCAGCCTGTATTTCAGGGCCAGGAGAGTCAGACTCTGAGAAGTGAGGAAGCAATGGAAGGAGCTGCTTTCAAACTCTCAGGTTGCTGAGATCCCAAGGCTATTTTGCTGTGTAAGAAGATGAATCTCCTTTCAATGAAAGAAGAACTGATAAGGGGTGAGGGGCAGCACCAAAAGATTAAACTCAATGAAGTCTTTTGTTGGCGGGGGAGAAATGTGCATTCTGGGTGAGGAGTTGGAAATAGCTCCATTCCTGACTTTATCAACTGATCCATAGCCTTGCACAGATCCCTGAAGCTGCATTAGTAATTCCTTTGCCTTCAAGGGACAACTACATTCTTTGGGACTGATGGACCATAGTGTTACCCAAAGCCTTGTTGGCATTCCATGCTCACTGCAGTATGTGATGGGGCTGTACGTACACCGAGGGTTGGACACAAATGACCCATGTGTTAAACTATTTATCACATACTTTGGCCACCTTCTTTGCCCTTCACTCACTCACTCATCTCAGCTGGTTCCTTCCAACATCCCAACTGCCTGTGCAACTCCTAACGACAGTCATTAAAAACAGCCAGACAAACAAATATATCCCTCTTCCTTCTCTCATTACAATGCACAGTTGGAGAAATATCCAGTCTTGGATTATAGTCTCTTCTTTCATGAGTCATTGGAACTAGAAATAACTGTAAAAACCACAGGACAAAGCATGTGCTTCCTGACATCAGTATTGTAATAAAGGCCTTGACTCATGTGATCATTTGGAAAAAGGCAATGGGAAGAGCTGCAACAGCGTATGAGATACAAGTTATACCCTCTGACTGCTGTTCTGCTGGATTCACAATGAAGGGAAGCTTGACTTTACTCATAGAGTAGGATGAAAGTCATCCTTGGATGTTCTTAAGACCAGACTGGATAAAGTCTTGAGTAATGTGGTTTGGCCAATAACTGACTCTGCTTTGAGCAGGACCTTAGACTGTGATGTCTTGAGGTCCCTTGAAATCTGAAATATTCTAGAATCCTATGATCTTAAGGCAGAAATATTCTAGAATTCTATGATCTTAAGACAAAACAATAGAGAACATCAAAACATAAATTCTTTAAAAAACTTTCAATCTTGATTTCTGAGTATTTTTCTCTGGAGAATGCATAGTAACTCTAGCTAATAGGTCTTTTATGCTACAAATATTTCACAAATGCTCATCTGTGAGCTTCATTTTCTTTGCCTAGAAACACACATGGAGGATTAGCACTATTAAACATGTACATTTTCTCTTCTCTCTACTGCAGTAGCCTAAGCAACACCAGCTTTTATATCTCAGGAGTAAATATTACAAACCATATCAAAAAGTCCCTAGGTCAAGTCCTGAAACTGCGCTTAGAAGAATTTTGAGTTCTGTCCTCAGCAGTTCACGCTGAACTGATCATAGTGAAATTCAGAATAAAAAGGAGAAAGGATGAGGACAAGAACAGTAACAAGAAACCTCAGCAGTAAGCATTGTAAGTAAGTATTTTGTTGGGTTGGATTGAATTGCTGAGGCTCATGTACATAGTTGTTTCCCTCCACTGAAGGAGGTTGCAAGAACTCACTGTCTCTGTGAAACAGACAATTAAAGTAAAGGTGACTTCTAAAGTTAAAGCACAGGCACAGGTTTTCACCTAGAACAAACTCTGCTTAGGAATTTGAAGGATGTGGGTGGAGAGGTTTGCTGACCTTGCAAAGAGAGGTATGACATAAGCAGAAAATGACAGAGCAAGATGACAAGCAATGCCAGGGCCCAGGAAAAGCCTGTATTAGGCATAGCTGTGAGGCTTTTTTGTCTAAGAGAATAAATAGAATAGTATCTCCAGTATCTCCAGCTTTCATGACTATGTTCTTTTACTATCTGGAATAATCTAGCTGAATTTTTCTGTCTGGGGTTCAATATCTTACATTAAAAAGGTGTCTTTACTTTAGGTACTTATGAGGCTTAGATCATTCATGGTGTTGAACACATCAAAAACCACCTCTGTTGTGACATCTCTGTGAGAGAGGGAAATGTCACCAACCCTGTTTTACAGGGAGGTCACCAAGATAAAAAGATGGGATAACTGATTGACATTTAAAACATAAGGTGGGTGAGTAGATTGAAAATAAAAACCTTCAAGCCCAAACAAAGTAAAGAAAACAGTAGGATGGAGAGGAACAGTTGCTATGTTCAGTCATGGACAAAGATCTTTTGTGCCAGGTTTTGTGAGCAGGCACAAAGTGAAGACTGGGACTCCAACTCCTCACATGCTGGTGTAAATGGATGTTCCTAGAGTTGTAGCTTGAGAGGGAGAACAGAGGAAAAGAATGTCCCTTGGACTAACTGTGAATGGAATAATTATCAATGCCACTTCTAAAGCTCCAAGAAATTTTCTTTGACCAGGACAAGGGTTTAAATCCCAGCAATGCTGCAACCACCCAACTGGTCCTCCCACTGGAGATCTGTTCTTGCCTGTTTCACTGGTGGTACAGGTCAGCCCTGTGACTCGTCCCAGCTCAGTGTTGTCACACACAGCTCCAGCAGGAAGGCAACATTACCAGATCCTGCTCTGTGTGTCCTACCTCTACACGCTTCCAGTTGTCCTGTCAGGACTTTGCGAATCTCTGAAATCCAGGTGTTTTTCAGCTCAACAGAAGATGCCTGAGAACAAAAGAGGACAAGGCAAAGCAGATCCAGTTAAAACGTGCTGCCAATCACTGTGCTGCCCTGCCCTATGTTTGCTCTCAATTTTCCCAAGGATTGGAACACTAGGGCCAGCTTTGAGCAAAGTAGAGGATGCTCTTTGAGATGGATGAGTTACAATGAATTTAAGGTCCTGTCTATGCTTTTCTGTCTAGCATTCCAAGAGATTTCCCACTACTCTATTTCCTCTTTTAGCCAAAATCATGACCATTTTCACAATAATAAATTGGCAATCTCAATGTCCACACAACAATGAAGCTTTCAATGGCTATTGTTTCTGGAGTGTACAGGACAGTAAACATTCTTAAAAACAATTCAATTGAAAGGAAGTATATAGTCCTTGGGAAAAAAAAATTATTGTCATTACCTGAATGATATAGACCTCTTCTCTGCCATTATACCAGATCTCAAACTTCTTGTTATCCCCTTTCACATTTTCTGTAATGCCCACAGTGCTCATCTGTTTCAAAACAAAAAAGAAGAAGCTGAAATATGGAAAATTTCAAGTCTTTAAACTCAATCCTCTGAGAAGCATTTTGAAAAGGCTGCATTCACTTATACACTTTAGTGAGTCATTAAAAGTCAGAACATGTTATTTCTCAATATCTAATTTGTTGTTCATCTTTTTGATTGAGGGGAAAGATTGTTCAAAAGTAACCCAAGCTAATGTCTCTTCATGAGTTTATCCTCTTTTCTTTCATTGCTTCCTCTGTGGGTCAGTTTTCAATCCTATCCTGGCTCTTGTCCACCTAGACAAATTTTCAGTTTTGGGAAGACTGAATTTTCCTTTGTCATCACTGATCTGTTAAGGTGGGAGAGGAGGAGGGATGGAACAGGGCTTTGTGAGATTTAATGACTGAACTGCAAATCCAAACACAAAAAACCTGAAGGAAATAATTCTAGATTTCTTAAATGAAATATTCTTTGCCACAATTTCGAAGTTCAGTTGCTACTTTACTCCCATCTTCTTCCTGTATTCGTTCATCCTTCTTGTTCTTGATTTACCTCAGCATTTCTTTGAAGATTTAGACAGTGTTATGCCACCATTCCTTCTCTCTCCACAGAAAGAAACTACAAATGTTTATATGAATTGGTTCAACTCTTGAACCAGGTTCTATTACAACTCCTGTCTGGTTATCCTGTAGTAAGTTTGCAGCATTACACTTCATGATCCATATCAGTTGGCTAAAGTCACAAGTGTCACACCAATGTGCTTAAAGGGAAAATTGGCCTACTTGTGAATCCCACCATAAAATGTCCTGACTCATATCTGGAAATGCCACTCTTGCAAATAAAAGGGCACTTCTACTGCACTGATTCATCTGTAGCTATTACTGTCACAGAATAGACCTGCTCAACTGATCTCAATAGTAAAACCTGCAGTAGAATTACACTTAGAGGATACCCACAGGCAGAACAACCAGAGATGCAGGTCCATTCAGTCTTACTTCTCTTTTTGGGATGGTGGGCATCCATCCCAAGAATACACAAGATGCCCATTTGTATCTAGTTGCAAAAAACAAGGTTCATGTCTGGGGTTGCAGGACATATGGATTGGTCTGTCTCCAGACCAAAACTAAATGGGAACTTACTTAGGGGTGTGAGACAGCCCCAGATATATGCACCTGCTTAAATTCCACATGGAAACATCCTTGTCTTGTGAGAACACCAGACTTATTTATCTCCCCCACCATTACTGCATTTATTACCTTTAATGAATTTTTAAAGCTGTACGAAGCTGTCTTCTCGTGGCCATCTGTGTTCTCCTCCCGTTTCTTGCAGAAAAGCAGCATCTTTGTATAGAGGAAGAGGTGTCTCTGCATTGGTTTGAATCTAGCCAAGTCCTTCACCTTGTTGTGCCCCTTCTTGTGGTCGGTCCACACGTTGAAGGAACCCTGCATCAACAGCTTGCCAAGCTCACTGACATCGCCCTAGAAACCAAGAGAGTGTACATCACGTTCCAATAGGGTAATCCCAGGCACAATTCATTCCTCTAATGGTGTTTAGGCTTCCAGGCAGAGGCATGTGCCTGGGCATCCTTTGTGCTGGAGAGTGCACATGTCCCCTTGCTAAACCTGTGTGGTTTCTTCATATAACCCTTAACCCACTGGTTTCCATGTCCATAATTCTCAGTTTGTCTCCCCATTCATAGTTAGCATCTAAGGTCTGTCTCAGGACAGGCTGTCCCCTTTGGTGACCTCAGAGGAGACTTCTTCTGACAAAAAAGGGTTCCAAGACTCCTGACTCCAAGGCAGTATGAAGGCCTAGTGCAGTCCAGATGCTCAAGCAAAGGCCCTGGCTCTGGAAGATCTAGTTTCAGTTTCTGGAGCTTCTTCCATCCGTGGGCAAAACCTTGAAAGAGCTTAGATGTCTGAAGTCATGGATTGGTGCTCAGAGGTATGTAGGTGTGTGATTTTCTCCTATTGCAAAATAGTTTTTATAAGCTTTGTCAATAGTTTCCTGGCTCGCTATCTGCAAACTATGCAACCCTGCACAGCCTGGGACAAAGAGGGAGTGAATGCACCAAGGAGCCATAAAAGTACCTGAGGGAGAGTGAAACTAAGCAGTAACAAGACCTTTCTAAATTGTCTGAGGACCACTGATGGGTAAATACCTCAACTGATATTAATCAACAAATATGTAGCTCCGATGCCACCAGCACAGTTCAGTGTTAAGAGTGTAGTAAAGTGTGGATAAAGGATATGGCAACACATTTATGGTAATGGGCTTCAACAAGTAATGATAAACATAATTATCCTACCAGCAAGTTTTTCCTAGGAATGCTTTGTATAATAAGTTGAGGGAATAAGCCCAGTGCATTACTGAAGCACTTATTTTCAACATCTGTATGTTCTGTTGACTAGAAAATGAAGATGTTGGCTCCAAGCAGGAATGTCCAATTTCTTAAATGATGGATTGCAACCTGTTCTCTCTCTCACTCCCCCTCCTCTACCATAGATCCTGCTGCAAAACCAGGTCTTAACTAGGTACTTTTCCACTCTATATCAGGGTATTATTAGACTCTCCAAACTATTCAAAGAACTTCAGTAATTTCAGTAAGAGTCTCCCATCTCTAATATATAGAGTTGGATCTTTTATTTGTGCATACAGGACTGTGGATGTTTGTATTTATACATGTATGCAGGTATAAACTGCAAGCCTGTGAAAAGCATATTGGTATGTAAATTGATATTTTCTACACAGTTCTGACAATTGTGAGAGCTGTCACCCCAGGCACTGTTTAGTACAGCACTGAGATCCAGCTCAGTGTAACTCTTGTGATAGGTCTGTCTCCAGTCTTGTATCTGGGATTGGGATACAGCAAGTGAAGTGGGAGGCTGCCACTGCAGAGAGAAAGAGGATGGACAGGGGTGGCAGCCTTTGAATATCAGCCCACAAGCCTTGGACTCTCTCTTTAGTGTGGGCAGCAAATGGAGAGGAGGATGCTGTTTCTGGTAATTTCTTCTAGTGGGCAGCAATATTTTGTCCTAAAGGAAGTTAATTTAAAGTGAAGGATTTGATCACTATCTCAAACATAATTATCCTCTCTAAGAGCAATACACTGTATCTCATGTTTATGAAATATGAGAGATAAATATGATAACTCATATGTATATCTCATGATAACTCATGGACAAACTATGCAGGCCAGATTATATACCAATGTTGGGATAATAATAGCAAACATCTGTAAAACTTCTGCTCTCCAAGCTTTATTCTACTTTTTTTTTTGTGGCTTTGACTAAAAATAAAAATTAAAAAACAAACAAACAAAAACCAACCAAACAAAAATCAAACAAATAAAACCCAGAAACCACCAAACCAACCCCAGACTTACATGTTAGAAACTTCTTACACAACAGTTCAGCTCCTCAAGTCTGCATGTGCACAAGTCCAAGAAGCAGAATATCCTATGCAATTAGGAGCATTTATCAGCTGCCACAAAACCTGCTTTCCTGCTGGCATAATATCCCTCCCTGAAAGGTGTTCTAGCCAAGTATTTCTATCATGGCTGTATGGGAAAGACTCCACAAGATGGGGTGTGGTTTCATCAGCTATGGGAGGTGTTTATTTGGCACCACAGCTGAGCACCTGGGACAGGTGGAACAGGGAGAAGAAATAATTATTGGGTGCATCCTCTTTGACACTTTCACCCCATTGAATAATCATGTAACAAACCATCTCAGGAATGCTGTCAGCATTGGGCTAAACAGCAGCTATGTCCCCCTTTGCAATGGTTTTTCAGTTCAGCTAAGAAATCAGAAGCAAAAATCTAGTCCTAGGAGCTACTATCTGGCATTTCATGGAAGGCTGGAAAATTCAAAAGTAAAAGTTTAAAAGGAACAGGAATGCTCTGTTGAATTCCTGAGTACAAAACTACTCTGAGATTTGAAAGCAAGGAATAGGCAAAAGGATGACCTCAACATTTATGTGGACAGCAAACTGGCTAGAACCCCTCTGCTTAGGATAATATGATACCTTTCTTAGGGAAGCTCTTCTGCCCATCCCTTACGGAGCAGTTTAAAACCAAATTTTTTTGTGAAATTACTGTAACTTCATACATTTAAACTGGGAAACATGGGAGGAAAGCTACCCTTCTCTTTGGGAATGAATAAGAAACAGTGGAAACTGTGTCCTGTATCCATGAGCCTCCCATGCCCATGTTGACTCGTTCAAGTCTGCAATAATAATATCCAGGCTTTAAAGAGTTTTTCTAAAATGAATCTCTGAGACACTTAGACTTAGCCATAACCAGAATGAGGTAAACATATTCTTTATTTAAATTTGTCAGGTTTGGGGCATCTAAGGTTATGCTTATGATCTGTGATGTTTCTCTGATCCACAGGCACCACATCTAGTCTGTGTTTACCAGTATAATGAGGTGGCCACTGCTTCACCTTCAACCAGTACAGCTACTGGAGGAAGAACTCACAGTCTCAGTTCAAATGTAATGCACAGTCCACAGGAGCATCTCCAGCTCTGTGCAGCAGTGGATCTCTGACATGCCGCTGAGTAAGCACTTAAATTTATTTATAAACTCATGCTGACAGGAGCATGGGTTCCTCAGCTACCAGATGCACTTGCATGAAAGAGAACTATAGAAATCAAAACTCCTGAAGCCACTCCCATCCTGAAAAACAGAATAACTTCTCACCCACACATAGTCTCTGTAGACCCCAGCACCTTCTCAGGAAGTTGCATTCTGCACAAAATAGTTTTCCTGGTGTCTAGACTAAACCGTTACTCTGATGTAATAATTCTTTGAACCCAGTTTCTCAGTATATTATTTCTTTCTTGACATTTTCACCCTGCAGCTATTTCAAAATGGGTAACCACATGACCCTCAGGCCTCGTTTTGCCAGGCATGTTTCTCCTTTATGTGTCAATCACTTCCACTTCTCACTTAAGGGCTCATTTTATGTAGGCAACACTAGTTCTTGAAAATCATATGACTTCAATGGAGCATCAGCAGATAGAGAGAGAGAGATTTGTTCCCTTTGATTTGTACTGTGGTTGTTATTTCATATTTCAGATAACAAGCTTGCCAGTGACTGGGATGGATTCTATTATCCACTTTAAGTGGAAGATAAATTTTCTTCCCTCAGTGCAAAAGACTTGAAAACTGTCAAGCTGCACAGAGGTCACAAAGTTTCGGCAAATTTGTTAAGTTATGTCTGTCACACTTGCACCTCTCACCTACAAATGAGTTTTGGGTGCAATTACGCAGAAGTCTCACATTTGTCCCACTACCTCCCCACACTCACACCCCACCTCCACATGACAGGTGTGCTGACAAGTATTTTTGGCAATCACAACATGCCACTGAGTGGCATCCTTCAGGAATGTGGCACAGGCTCCTGCAAAGTGTACCAGCCAAAGGCACAGCATAATCAGTGGTGGGAGGAGCATTGGATTACTCAAGACCAGAGTAGGAGCAACAGCAAATAGTACCTCATATCCTGTGATTGCTATCTGGTGCATGGAATCATTTACTGATTTGATGATATCAAGCATCGTGGCCAGGGCTTCTTCCAATTCAGCAGTACCCTCTGAATTCTTGCTGCACTTCAGCATTTCCTGATTAAAAAGAGATATGGAAACTACTTGAGAACTTCTTGTACCAGAAGACACCATAAGACAATCCTCCCTGAAATTTGTGCTGTATAGACAAAGTAGCAGAGCTCTGGGAAAACAAAAAGGAGAGTAAAAAACCCCAAACAAAACCAAACAGGACATTCACCAGGATTGTCATTGAGGACATTTTGACTTTTTGGCCATTTTCAAGTGTTCATTTAAGATGAGATGGGACCGTTCTGATATATTTACAATGAACTTCTTGCATGTCAGAGGGTTTTACTTCCAGGGTTTTTTTCTTCACATCTGCTAAAAAACAAACTTAATATAATTATTTCAGATGCTGGAGAATTCTCCATTTTCCTTTGCAAGTAGTTCCACAAGGTACTTACCACTGTTAAAAATATAAATTAATTTCTAATCTGAATTTGGAAGGTTCAACATTCCACATTTTGAGTTTGGAAATAATTTAATCCAAATGTTGATGCACTTGTGTTACCCTAAAATGGGGCCCCAAGAAGGTAGTTCCTGCAAACCCCAAAAAGCAGCAGCCTCTCCTCAAATGCTTGGGTAACCAGACATTAGAAGGTAAAAGCAGGATTCGTTCCTATAGTACCTGTTGCACACTTTCTAGGATGAGGATGGATCTCTGCTCCTTGTACAGTGAGCATGCTGCTTTCATCAGCATGAGCATATTAGCTAAACTGGTTGAAAACAGAGGGTTGCAATAATTGTGACCCAAAATTTAAATCTAGTCTGCCCACCACTCAAGGCACACAGCTTCTTAAGCACTTCTTTGTTATCAATTTTTCACTGACTTCAATTTTTCTACATGTTTAAGTGCTCCTGCTACCAGGAAAAGAGTGCATCACCTTCACAGATCTCATAATCCCTGACAAGGTAAATGCCCATGCCAATGTGTTGTTGCTAAGTATGAAACTGGTCTGACCAGCTTCAAACCCCAATGGCTGTGACCTGTTTTGCCTGAGAATTTTACTCCTTGATCTAATCTTGGTTTTATTTACAGTCATATTTCAAACTAAAAGCAGAAACTGGTTTATTCTTGCTTTTCTGGAGACCTTGACACTTTTTCCATTCTCGCAGATTAGTTTCAAGAAATAGAGGCAAATTTATTTCTGGAGTATGTCGATGTAAATCTACTGGAATCCATGAAGTTTCATCCATGTCAATATCCCCCTTCAATATTTGGATTCTATAGTTTTGCATAAAGTCAATAAACAGCTTGGAGAAATACTGCACAAGAAGGGCCAGCCAGGTCCTCACATGACTTGCACTGGCACAATTTGAGCAGTGCCATGGTAGCTGCTAGCAAGTTAAATGGCAGCCTAAAATCTTCATTGCAAATTTCAATGCTAAATTTCCTGACAGTGCACAACACTACATTAATCCCAGCAGCTTGAGAACAGCATGTAATTCACCTTCATGACCTTCTCATAAGGAAAGACAATAAGTATTATTTTTAAGAACTGAGAAAATGAAGACAGAAATTTAAGCCATCATCTTAAAAAAAAAAAAAAAAAGTCATTGTTTTGAGTTATACATTTCCTGTTGCCCAGTTCAGACCACAATTTCAAGCATGGACCACTCAGGGTTCCAGCCAAATCAAGAGGGAATTTCACATATTCATCTCCTGGAAAAGTTACAATTTGTTCCTAGCTGGGTCTTTTAAAAAGAAGCAGCAAAAGGGAGTGGCTCCTCCTGAAAGGTTTGAGTCACAACCATGGGAAAATATCAGTTCAGAGAGCTGAAAGAGTTTTGTTAAACAGGGACAGATGTTAGAGACAGGATTTAAGGCATCAGTTCCTGTTTTCAGACTGTAAGACCATATACTGACCCAAAAAAGCCAACTTCAATTTCTGTTTAAAGATAAATAAAACAATAAATAAGACAATAAAATACTTACTGTGTAAAGTATCTTTATATAGAGAAAGCTATACATATAATAGTATACTTCTATTGCTTAGTATGTAAGTACTGCTAAGAAATAGCAGTTCCTATTCTAAAATGCAAGTCCCTTCTTTTTCTGTTTTCTACTATTTTACAACTGAACATTGCAAAGTATTTGCTGAAGAATTGAGCGAGGATTTATTTTCAGGTAGTCCTGACTGATTTGCAACTCTTTAAGTAAAATGCTATGCACTGGAAATCTTTGCACTGCCGTGGAGAACTTACCTTTAACAGCAACTGATACTTGGTGATTCTCTGGACTGGCTTTAAGAGATAAGCATCTAGTGAGAGTTTATGATCCAATTTACGCTGACATTCCTGTAAGAAATAACAGGGTAGAAAAACACAGTTGTTTCTTGAAACACAGGTAAAACACCAAGATCATTGCCATCTGACAATCTGAGATTATGTATCTGTGAATTAAGTGAGAGAAAAATTTGTTCAATCTGCATAGGAGTTTCCAGGTTATTTATGCCACAGTGAAAATGCATCTAAACAAGAGCTAATGTTAAGGTTCGACTCAGTGTCGAAATCTGGCATTCCTTGCTGATGAGATTGCAATCAGCTGGCGTTTGCAAAGAAGCCAGCACTTGTTTGGTTTGGGTATAGCCTGCAGTCAGGCTCCTGAGCAGGAAATCTGCTCTACCTGCCCAATCTCCTGTACAGAACACCTTGACACACTCTGAGCACCTGCCCTGAGTACAAGAAGCATGCAGAAAAGTCTGTGTATTGCTCTAAGCTTTCTAAAGAAAGAAGAGATATAGAAGGAAAACAAGCTTTATGAGTCTTGCACTGCTAGCCTACAATGAAATTCCACCTGAAAAAAGATGCTGTCTCCACACTGTCTCCAGAGAGCTTCAGATCTTGGTTTGTTCTGACAGTACTTTTCATATATTTGGAGGTCCTCTTTCTGCAAGAAAAGGAGAGTTTAGGTAAGGTAAGAAAAAAGAATCCATAGAGCATCTACATTGAATCACACTTTTTCTTACCTTCCATCCCAAGACATGAAATAATTAATACATGGAGATAACTGTATGTAAAAACATACCAAAACTACCAAAGTTACTTTTTACTCCTGATTAAGTTAAATACACCTGAAAGTAAGATTTTTTTTTCCTCACTCTTAACACAAAGCAAGGAGACTGCAGACTGGAAGACACACAATCTAATTGCATAATCTTTCTGAGAGGGGAATAGATGGTTTGAAAACAAATAAAAAGACACATTAGAAATGTAAATTTTATTAACAATACTGGCACAGACTGTAATTGTTAACAGTGCTCACCACGTAGCTAAGGATTACCTGTTCAGCACACCCTGAAAATAGTGCTGGCTCTCAAAAATATACGGATGAATAAAAAAGTAGGAAGTTTGTCTTGTTGGTGTCCCAGGCCAGGCAGGGGGATATACTTAACCCTGTCTTATCCAAATTGATAGTGGGTGGATTCACTTCACCTCTGTTTAGCTTTGACTACACTGAGGTCCACGGCAAAAATCTCATTGAGTTCAGTGAAAACAAAGGCAATTCCATAAAAGCTCAGAGGGGGATATTTTAAGCTCCCTGGGCTGTATGGGTGGATGCAGAGATGGGTGTTCCTCTGGCAGGTTCGGGGCTCACTGGCTATGCACCCAGGAAGCCCAGAAGCCACAGGGCCATGGAGCAGGGCTGGCTCTGCTGGGAGCTCCCCATCTTCATTTGCACCTACCCTGGGGGATGTGACCTCAGTGAATCAAAGAAAGCACCAAAAATCAATCTTGGGAATTCCTGGCTCTTGTCTCTGTGCTTTCAGTCCACTAGACAGTTCCTATACACTCCTGCTGCAGGGAAAGCTTTTCCTTTTGTATAGAGTTACTAGAAGAAATCAATGTTGCTGCTGTCTTCCTCTACAGACCCATACTGACATCACCCTGAGGAATCAGCTGTGAGCAAAGTTGTGCCACGGAACACTGAGCTGTGTTAAGGATTATGCAATACAAAAAGCTCTGTTGCAACTAAACAGAGGATTAATGGTCCAGTTTCAAAAGAGGTGCAGTGTTTTCTTCACAAAAATAGAATGGTTTGTACATGTTGTCTTGGAGGGAAGTTAGCAGGGGGTCAAACCTACATAACTTAAAGTAGGAATAAAGCATAATCAAGTATTACAATCTCTTCGTGGCCCACAGAAATCTAACTGGACTGGGCAAGAAGAACAGAGACAGCAACAGTCAAGAGCACTATTAGGAGTAAGAGAAAATAACCAATTTCAATTTAAAGAAAAGGTACAATAACCAACAATCTACCAGTAATTTGCCATAGTGGAACCAACCTATGCCAATGCAATCTACTCCTACCTAAATCACTGACACCTACCTGCTCAGGCAGATACTTACATCTTTAAATACAGCTTTACGTTTTGCAATACTGTTAGGAATAGGAAATTCCTGATGAAATTACTAGGATCAGACTCTAAAATGCCAAGAAATAATTAATTGCCTCATTATTCAAATCCCACTCTTACATGTTCAGCTCATATCTATTTTCAAATCCAAAGGTTCTGACTTCTTGCTGGTATTTTTACACCATGCTCATCTCCCCTGTAATGCTTTTCCTTTCCACACTGATTTGCACCTTGAGATCTCTGTAAGCTCCAATGCTCATGGCATATATGCACAGTTCCAATTATCTTTTGACTGCTAATTTATGAATAATTTTTGCTTCAGAGCAGAATTTAGCCTTTTGAATCCAACTCACAGGTTTCTGGTCAGCTGCTACTGTCCTTTCACAGATAGATTCCTTTTCTAAATGCTTCTTTCACCCTGAATCACCAAATGCCCTAACTGCCAGCTCCTACTAAATTATTCCATTTTTTAAGGTTAGCAATATGAATAAGTAAACAGTGGTGACCCACAGTGAACCACTCCTGCCAGACACATCACCTGGCACATGTTGGTAAGCAGCCTGACAGACCTTTGGTTTCACGCTGGGCATTCCTGCCTTGGTTTGGTAAGCTTTCCTTCTTCCCAGTCCTTTGTATAGCAGATCAGCCCAGACTGCCCCTCCTGTTGCTGATAAAGCACTAGGAGACCCATCCTGCAAGGTTATTCAGTGCACATCCCTCCCTCTTTAAACAGCTGCATAATCCTTGACCACACAGAGCTTTAAATAAGTCAAGCATTTTGGTGATGGTATAATAGCTGCCATGTGGGCAAAGCTGAGCTGGCTCACTTGCAATTTAGTTCATATGGAAATTGTGCCCTAAACAAGGTCAGGCAAAGTGGGAGGGAGGACAAGAAGGGCATTTCTGGCTCATCTTTTACCTGATTCTACCATGTTCCAGGAGAGAAGCCAGAGAGGAGAAATAGGCTATGACTCCACAGCCTTTCTGCCATCACGTGAGAAGAAGAGTTCACATTCAGGGTAACAGCTGATCTGGTGGCACTGGTGGAGGTGGGAGAGTGTGTAGGGATATGGCAGAGGAACGACTGGCAGGGGATGGAGGGACTCTGGCACCAGAGTGTCTCACTGCAGCTCTCAGGATGCTTTCAGGAAACTCTAGAATCAGGGCTGAAAAAGCCCAGTATGAGCAGACAGGGTAGAGCTCTTCAAGTATGAATCTAAAAAAACTGTTTATTTCTAATCACAAGCCCACCACGATGTTGTGGCAGGATGGCCACACCCATACAAAGAAGGAGAAATAGAGAAGAGAATCTGCAACAATGTGAGTTTCCTCACAGAACTCTGGCATCACCTGGAACAGCAGCTGCTTCTGTTTCCCCCTGTCATCGCAAGCACAGGAATAATTTATGGGGCAGCCAGAAGCCACTGCTCAGCAGGAAGGCATAAAAAGCTGCCAAATCATGGGGAACACAAGCACACAACTAGACTTTTGTTTGTGCCTCCTAAAGGCAGTCCAACAGAAACAACACATTTCTGGACTTTATGTGGCTTCTTCTAAAAACAGAACATAAGGACAAGTTCTTGAATCAAAGGTGCTACTGTGTGAGCAGAGACATCTCAAGAGAGAAGCTTGTGCTTTCTTAGTGTGAAATTTGAAATAGGGAGAAAGCAAATGCATGATTTAACCTCTTATTTGATGAACTTAGCGTGGTTTGACTAGGCCACAGAAACTGATGAGCAAAGATGACAGACTTTTCTTTCACTTCAACCAACCTGAACCACAGCTTTAGTGCTGCTTTCAGTTTTGTAGAATAGTGAGGAGAATTGGGCTCATCGCTGTTTTTACAGAGAGAGACATAAGCTACAATATTTAAATATGGAATTTGAACTTTCTGCAGAATTATAGTATCAATTTTATATCAAGAATTTTTCTTTAGCTGTGAATCCAGGGATATTTGCAGCACATGGACTATTTTATGCTTCTTAGATTTCAAAGGTCTGCATTCTTCAAAGACCACTTATCCTCTTTTGCATAATGATTTCACCACAATATTTTCCTGCTCAGCATCTGAATCTTAGGATAACAACACATTCCTTAGTAGTGTCATTTACTCAAGCCCTAAATGCTTCGCTGTTAAACAGAAAATAATTCAGTGGACATATAATCATGTTTACACTCATATGACTCTCTTCAGTCTGACCTGTTTGTAAATTGGGGGCATACCCTTTGCAAGTATCACATGTTCATAATTCCCATCAAATCTTAGTGATGTGGGAGTGCTCAATATCTCTGACTGGTACATGCAAATCTGTGTGTATTTAATGTGTACCCTGGAAAAGCAGCAAATACTAGATGTATATGGGAGAGGCAGGAGGTACCTTTGACTACAGTGGACAGATTTTCCTGTTTTTCATGCCTCTTCCATTTCCTGTGCAAAACACAGTCTTATTCAAGCAGTTTTGTCAGACTCTGAAAACAGTAGCAATCCACCAAAAGATATTTTTTTTCTCATTAGTAGGGCCCCTGAATGAGTGCCATATAAACAAGCACCTTTGGTTGTGTTGCAGGAAACAGAACTAACAGTCAGGCTGGGGGGGTGGGGTGGTGGAGGAGGGACATGACTGGGAGCTCTCGGGGGAAAAGCTGTAGAATTTGGGCACTGAGAGCCACGGGAAGCGAACACACACGGACCTGACCAAAGCCACCACTGCCTGAGGGCTTGAGGCTTTCTCAGAAATGAGCTCTCTTTACTTTTAAGCAAACAGCTGACCCCCACCACTTCATACAAGTGAGGAGAATCCCACTTGTTGAATTATGTGAAAAAGTAAGGGAATCAACCTCACAGAGTCTTACGGAGCTGGTGGGGTCCATGTGAGGATGGCAGCAGACTCTGCTGGGCCAGGTCTAGGGGAGTAAGTCCTGAACTGTGCAGAGAAAAGAAGGATAAGATAAGGCAGGAACAGGATGTATTGTCTGCACTCAGGGTAATCCTCTGTGATACTGTGCTGTGCTTTTTTACTGCAGGGTGTTGTCAGGGTTACAGTAGACTGCTGGTATAGATTTTTCTGATATGAAAAGCACGTTAAACATTTGGATCACTGCTATTTGTTGGTTTGTTGTTTGTTTTTTTCTTTTAAAGGGGACTTAAATTACTTGGTAAAACACTAGTAAAAGCTCTCTTCCTGTCAGTAAACCAGGTAAAGGGTTAGATTTCAGAATACATCCTTGTTATCTGTGGCTTAATTTGGGAATATCTGTTTATGGGAGTTGCCCTCATTCACAAAAGCAATTGGAGGGAAAGGATAGGAGTAAATCTGTAAGTCCTGTAGGATAAGCCCATAGATACAAACATGCAAAAGGATGTACTTACTCTTTTTAAAAAGCATCGGGCAAGAAGCTCAGGGTTTTCAATGCAATTTTCTATCTCCTTAAGGAAAATCCTGAGAGGGAAAAAAGAGAGCAAAGAGTAATGTAAAATTCTACTTATATTGCATGCTAGCTTCTATGTAAATCCAGCTTAAAGCCTGTATGTTTGTAGTACTAGGATTCAGTGGGGAAGGTAACAATTCTGACACACAGAGAAATACATATTTTAGAAAAATGGGATGTGGTTCACAGCTGATTCCCTAAATCACCAACATTATCATGTTTGCATGTGATCACAAGCATTTGATACATCTGGTTCCTCTGGCTGTTGAGATTTGTTTCTACTATGTAGCCCAAATACCTGCAACCCATTTGGGTATGAGATTTTTCAGAACAGCTAGAAAAGACAGGAAAGCTCTGTCAGATGCAGTTGCTCAATCAGCAAGCAGTGGAAATATGGGATGTAGTCCAAAGGCTTCTGCAGTCACAGTCAATGCATGAAGCCTTTAGGGAAAGACTGGCCTTGCAAAGGGAGAGGAATATCCTTCTCCAAATGAAAGACACAATCTTTCAAAACAATATATAAATAATATATAAACCGGAAAATAATTTTTCTAGTATGTATTGACTACACTGGCATAATATTAAGATTTGCAAAAGAGAGAGCTTTTATATTTATTTTGTTCAACTGTTTGTTATATCTTACAGGGAATTATTATTCAAAATAATTCCTGGATTCTCACTTTGGTTACAGACAGTTTTACTTACACAAGGCTAGGAAAAGCAGGAAATTTACAGAAGTAGTCCTAAGCTTTGTGTTTTGAAAGCTGATTGAAAAGAGGTTGATCTTGTTCCTAACTGTAGTTATGGGCTCTAGATTACCTTGTCCACAGTATGGACCAGGCTTCTACCAAGGTGTATGACCATATGAAGGATAAAATTCCTTATGAAAAGTGCTATGAAATATATCACTTCTTCTGACCTGATAACAGAAATATAGGACAAATAAGCTGAACACTAAGAAAACTTCCTCACAGAGGGGTTTTGCCAGAGAAAGAACATCAGGATTTAGTCCTGTGATATTTACCAGTGTACCAAGAGAGGTGGTAAAATGCTCACCACAAGGGGCATTCAAAATGGATAATGCATGGGGGAAATCACTAGTAAATGCACAAAAGGGCATAATCTTTCACAAGAAAAGGTGAAATACAATGGTCTCAGACATGATCTCTACACATGGGTTTTACAGGACACACACAGAGGCAGAGTGAGGATGACTTTTCCTGCCAGTGTACACATGAGTATGATAAAGCACCCAACAAAAAAGGAGTAGCAATGACTATAGCACCCAAGGACACAGAACAACCACCAGTTCCCACATACCTGTTGTGGAATTCGTAGATTTCTGGGAGGTTCCCAAAAAGAATTTCCTTCTTGTTTTGAAGTGCAGATGGAATCAGGTGTAATAAATTGGGATTGTCCATTTCTGAAGCGTACCCCTGCAGAGAAGAATGGAAAATAAAACCAGCCTGTTTTTACCAGGGGAAGAAGTACCATGTCTGATACACTGGAAAGCCCCAAAGTCTATGTGGTTGTGTTCTCAACAGAGCATACAAAGGCTTCTCTCATGCCTGCTGCTTTGTTGCTCCCGTGAATTTCTGCTGTTTCTGGTTTTCCCCAGAGCTTTTACCAAGCAACTGTGCAAACACATTTTTAACCACAAATGGACAGATTACTGGGTTAAACAAAAAAAAAGTGTGCTGATATCATATGAGTTTCAAAAGTTCAAGAACTATATTTGCATCATGAGCTGCTGTGTTCATGCACTACATGGGACAATAAAGAAGAGCAAGAGGAAGGCCTTCCTTTTCCTCAATCATTTTCCAACCCTACATTTACAGAATTTAGTGTCTGGTCCCATGGAAATCAAGCATGCTGCTTCTAAGACCTACTGGTGATTGAAAAGGCACATCATTAACTATTCCTCTGTCCATAGCTTTGAGAACCATGCAACTTGTATCACTCTGTGGGCTGGGGCCAAGGGAGGTGCCTCCTCCTTTAAGCCCTGAGGAAAGATGTTCAAAACATCCTTCCCATTCTCCATCTCCAAGGCTGAGCTATCTTGCTAACACAGCCTTGTGTTATAAACAGGAGGTGGGAGTGCTCAGCCCATGTAGGATGTGCACCTGCAGTGATGATTTGGAGGTTAAGCACTGGAAGTCATTTCAGAAGAGTTTCTTACCTCTATTATACTTTGAAGTTCTTCTACATAAACCCGTTCTGTTTCTATCAGCTCATTGATTATGTGGCTAAAAGAAAAGAAAGGTGGAGGGTTATAGTGTTTATCCACAGTTCAACAAAGCACATATGAAAGAAAAAAATTGTATTCCTTGCATATTCTTTTTATGCCTCTGATTACACACAAAAAAAACCCTCTGAAGGTCATTTCTCAGTACTTCAATATTGTGCTTTGATAAGATTAAAAGACCTAAACACTTCTTGGACTATAATTTTTTTTCAGCTCATTTTAAACTTCATCTTGGTTTCTTCTGTCATTTTTATACCTGCAAATCTGAAAAAAAAAAATTTAAAATGCCCCAGAAGGCAAACAAAAAATGGTTTATCTTCTAAGAATAACTAACAATACTCAATAAAATGAAATTATATTTCAAAGCTATGTTAATGTTTCTGTTTTACTTTCTTTTATACAATAAACAAACTTGGTGACTAGACTTCTTTAATACATTGCAAAAACAGGCAACAGGATGATGTCAGAAGTCTGGAAACATGAAAGTAAGTTAGACTAAAATATTTATACTACATATATCTTGAAGATGCCTGATGTATTTCACAGAAACATGAATGTAACCAATTGACTTTTGGACAAATAACTAATTGAATTTTAAAATAAAATTGCATTTGGTCTGTCTTTTTTTTTTTTTTTTTTTAATGCATCAACTGTCCCATATTATCAAGAAAGTGTTGTCTTTAATGCTCTTATGAACAAAGTTTTCAGGGTAGCTCCTTCAGAGGTTTGAGCAGTTTCTCCCAGTAGAAAAGGACAAGTGCCCAGTGTTCTTTTTCTGGTCCGTGCTCCACAAGAGTCTGTAAGCACACAGCTGCCTCAAGCAAAAACACATCCTAGAAGGACACTAGGGAGTACTGTCCAAAGGAACTGGAGGATGGCCAGCCACAAGCAGCACACAAACTGAGGCCAGTAAAGTGTAGGCAACTATTGGCATCAATTCCAGCACGTGCATTCACCCAGCACCTCCCTGTACATGTGGCCTACGTCTGGTTACCTGGATTTTATATATCACACAACCATCACATAATCAGACAGACCCCATTAGTTCTTTACATCATGAACCCCATCTGTACTGTTGCATCCACTATAAGTGGATTTTGTCATCCTCCACAGTTTTTTAGGATGTCCTTTTTGTGACTGAAAGAATGATCACACTTCTGATAAAGCCTCATTTGAATGGTTTGGCCAGGCATTTGAAAGTAAAATAATCACATTTCAACTTGCAGCTTGAAATGCAAAAACACTGACTAAAACCTTACTAGGCTACCAAAATAGATTCATTGGTTTGCGTTGGATTTCCCCAGTTTTTTCAAGGCAATGTGGTTTTGCAGACTGGATCTGAACCACTTATTCTGGTCTCATAGCCTATTACTGCTTTATGCACCACTGCTTGAGAAACATTATAAATACTGAGAAATGAGATCTTACCTTCAACTGACCCATAATGTTTCAAATTTTGTTATAAAATAGCTAGGATTTCATAGGTTTCTTGACATAATGCCTTAAATAAAGACAGAACTGCCCAGTGTCTACCACAAGGTAGGGCAGTGGGTCAGGGCTGTACCCTGCACACTCAGGGAGTCCTGACTCCAATTACTTGGCCTCCACATTGAGCCAATTATCTCCAAATTGAGACATTTATGCATAGGAAAGCCACACCTAGCAATATATTGGCCTCCATGACTAAATAGTACTATGTAACAAACAAAAGTGCAAAGGGCTTCTGCAGTACTTTACATGACTTCACGAAGCCAAGCTGTGTTGGACCCTAACCCATGTTAGAGAGCCCTGTCTCTCTATCTGTGCCCATCCCACAGTCTCCAGATGTTATTTTACATGATTATAACACTATTCTTTGGAAAATGTTATTCTGTATGTCTTTCTCTGACAGGGTTGCTGCTATAGCAGCCACCACAAACACTTGGTACAAAGCCATCAAAAAAGAGCCTTCTCAGCTCCAGTGCTCCCAGAGTAATTTCCCCCAATTGCTCTGCAAATAATAACCACAGCAGCAAAATCTAAAACATTAAAGGTTGTTGCACATGAATCACCCTCTTGTCAAACTGTTAACAATACAAAGTGTGCACTTGGCCACAGACCTTAGAATTGCCCTGACAAAAACACAATTTAAGAGCAGCAAATTAAAGAGCTATGTGAGTGTGTCTTGCTGCTACAGGGGAAAGCATTGAGAGATCTAGAGGAGACACTTTTATGCTGACTATGTGAGCATGCTGGGTTGGGAAATGGTGAAGTAGAGAGCTCACTATACAGCACAAGGAATTTAATGGCATTTGAGATAGTCTAACAGCCTAGATGTGATTCATATCAAGACATGAGGGGTGAAATGGGAAAAGCTCATCTCTTCTGGGATGTCACAGAATTGTTTATGTCATAGAATTGTAAAGGCCTTTAAGATCACAGAGTCCAACTCTTAAATCAGCACTGCCAAGCCCACCACTAAACCGTGTCCCCAGTTGTCACATCTACATATCGTCTAAATCCCTCTGGGAATGGTGACTTCCAGCTCCTCCTGTCTGTTGCCCGTGCTGTGTGCACTGGTGTAGATGTACTTCAGCTGGGCTACTGATCCCACTACCTTTTTGGGGGGAGAAGCACTAATTCCTACATAACCATTCTCAGGCATTTCTGTGGTTTCTAACTCATCATTAACGCTTGGGTCTTTGCTCCCCCATGGATCTCCATCCCTGACCTCCACTGAGACAGCAGACAGAAGGACCTCACTAGCCCACCCTTCACACCCTGTTGTGCAAATTGCTGCATGAACTGTCATGCCAGGCCCTGTTTGCCCACTCTGTTTGTAGCACTCCTGGTTGCTGCCATTCCCCAGGAGTTTTGTTTATAGAAGAAAGGCTGGAGAGACTTGGCTGCCATTGCTCCTGGCCACACTCAGGTCCCATCAGCCACTCCTGCTCCAGCTGTGGGCTCCTGGTGACTCTCTCTGCTCTCCCTGTGGTTTCTCCAGTTTGGGAAACTCCACCTTGTGCACTTTCCACTGTGAGAGAGACATGTCTATAAACTCTACAGTTTCTGTTCCACTGTCGAGTGTGCCACTGCTGGAGTTGCTGACCTCGGTGACTGTCATGGGGCAGCAAGGGGAACTCAGCACACACCTGCTGCAAGGATCATGTTTTAGGGAAATATGATACAGCAATTGACAGGACTATTGTCACAGGCAGTCCTTCCAAATCCCTTTTCCCCTTTGACATGCATGACTAGGTTAGAAATAATTTCTAGTGTAACTGGGATGTGTGAGGTATGTCTCATTTCAGAGACATTTTACAAGACTAGGAGGTTTGTGTGGCAGCAGTCCAAAGACAACAAAACTGAGTTGGCTGAATTTTATGGGTAGCTCTCACAAGGATAGTTCCTCACCAGGATCATTCTCAAGCAAACAGGCCATCTCAACAGGGATGGTAAAGGACTAGGCATCTGACCTGAAAGTCTAAGTTTTCCATGGAATCTGAGAAATCCCTAAGGTCCTATCTGTAGGCATCCTTGTTGCCAGTAAATCTTCATTCCAGTCGAGTATACTTGCTCTTTCCCTAAAGAAACAAATAAACTCACCAAATTAGAAGAATTTGTCAAAGGTGGAATACTCTTGTCCCAATAGTACCTGACTCACCAGCTTTCCTGGTGTGGAAATAGTGAAACACTGCTCAGGAGATGAAGGCCAGCTTTTCTCCTGTGTCCTAGAAGAGGGGGCTCAGCCACCACTGACCTGGCAAAGAACTCTGTATGGCAGGGCCTCTGCTGCCACCATCACTTGGCAGTTAGGACGTGGTTGTGGCAGGGATCACACACAGGCTCCTTGATACAATATTGTCAGATGTTCCTCCAGCAAAGGAAATTTCTTGTTATGGAACAAAATTAAATGCATGAACTAGCTCACATTTTGTTGAGTGATTGATCTCGGTTTCTAATGAAACATCATGGCCTTGGCTACACTAAGACCACGTTTCCCACAAGTGGGATTTCACATGGGTTTCCTTTGGGCAGGTTATTCTTGCTTCAGCAGACATGGCATCCTGCAGCACTACTGAGATCTCACACATTGAGCCAGTCTCCACCACTCCTAGCTTTGAGAAGCACAATAAGGATGAAACGAAAGGAGAAAATAACAGGAAAACTATTTCTGCTTTGTTACTAGTGCTCTCTTTGACATCCGGCAAGTTAATCATGACATGCTGGAGTGAAGAAAAAAAATAATTGCCCAAAGAATTCCTTTCAACAAGGGTGAGAATGTAGGAACTGCAATGGACATCAAAGCATTGGGAAGAGACTTGTTTTTAGCCGAGGTCATAAGTGAAACCTTGAAAATGAGGTAAACTCTGGTATTAATTAGCACCCTTCATTTACAGCCATGCATTTCTCTATCTGCCCCTGCCTGTGCTGACATTTAGATCAAACTTAGCTATTTATATTGCCATGAACAGTACAAATAGCAATTATCAATGTTGTTAACTAAATATAAAGTTACCCTGCACTGCATTGCCCTTTGCAACAAAACTCTCTCAACAGGTATTTATCTGAGCTGGCTTCCTCTGGTAACAGAGAGCACACTGCTGGGAAGGTCATCACCCCAGTGACCATAAAACAGACACATACCAGACCATTTTATGTCAATAACTCTTTCTCCTTCTTTCTTCTTCAATAACAGAAGAAAAAGGAAATATAATTGAATGGCTGGACAAGCTCCCCAGAGGTGTCAGGTCGTTCTGCAGGTCTGTATCACAATGATTTTGGTAGGAGCAGTGTCAGATGGTTTCTCTGCTGTGCTAGGAGCTGCCTTAAAAGACCCCATCTAATATAATGCAAGACTAAGCAGAAATAACATCTAGAGATTACCACAACCTATTAATATCTCCTCTGAATAAATCTCAATTGCTTTGTGCTCATACAGTTACTATTTGTGCATCCTGCTCAGATGGCAACACAAACTAATTGAGGATTTTTGTTTCCATAGCTGTGCTGCTTCTCTAACAAACTCACTGGCTCACCTCCACTCACAGATCTTGTTTCTATGCCAGGATTTGCTATCACAGGTGCCTGTCCTGATAAGGGGTCTTTTCCCAGAAGAGGAATTGGAGCCATCAAATAGAATTAAACCATGATGAGCTTTTCTGAAAAGAAACCCCACTACAAATCATAACTGGTGCTTCAAAATTACAGTGGTGCAGAAAACCTGTCTGCATGACAGATGTGGAGCCAGCAAAAGTGGCCCTTGTGCATGAGTACTCTGTATCTGTCCTGCAAAAATGCATGGTGCCTAGAAGATGAAAAGTTACTATGTTCAACAGCTGAAATAGCAGAATATGAGTGTGCAAGAGCAAAATACTCAGTGGAATTTATTAAACTAATTAAAAAAAACCCCACCCACCACTTTTATAAATGTATCTAATATAGATAGATGTCTACTTAAATTGAAAATACCCGGACTCTTTCAATACCTGAGGCTTCAAAAACAAGAGAAAGGACTGAATGAACCTGTGTACAGTGCAATGGATACATAACCTTAGAATAAATATCAACATTGGATAGAGTTGGACTTAGGAGAAGCGAGAGTGAAAAGTGAGCACAGTGTTAAAGACCTTTTTGTCCCAACACTCTGGCTAGTTTCAAGTGCTGCGAAATTTCTATTTCCAAATGTAAATAAAATATAACAAAATTATATTTTTTGCAATGGTATCTTTTTTGTAGGGATCAAATGGTGAAAATCTCGCTGTTCCAGTAGAAGCAGAATCAGCTATAAACAACACATCCAGTTTTGAATTAGAAATCACTACAAGAAATTCTAAGACTGGTCTAATCTTAAAATCTCAAAATTATCTTGGTACTATGGAATCAAAAGAAATGACAACATGCCAGCTGCTGTGTAGAGGAAACTTCCATTCCATCTACATAATTATGTTTAAGAGGAATTATTTTTCATTTCCCACAGTGCTAAAAGTGCTTTTTCCTGTTGAAAAGTATTCTCAGGTGAGGTTGTGCAACAGCTCAAGTGAAATTTGAGTAATGAGTCAATTGTTGTACTTTACCTCCTAAAGTGGAATAAAAGATCATTCTGGACCTAAGAACATTTGTTTGTATTTGTTAGTTGATATAGAAAACATTTTTTTGTTTCTCTGCCATATACTCAATTTTTTTTCAAATGAGAACAATGCCTTGAAAGAACAATGACTGTTCTTGAAGTAACTTTCATGGCTGCAAACAAACCCCAGCTAACTAAATTTGAGAAGCGTAAGGGATTTATGTAGTATGCTCCATCTCATCTGAAAACTAGTGCCCCCTGAAGATATTGTAATTGCCTGCCTCAGTGATCCTGTTCTGCTGCAATGTCAAATGGATTTGCTCCACCTACTATGGAAATTGTTCTGAGCAGAAGGACTGCATCTTTGTTAGAAATGTATTTCACCACCAAAGTCACAATTTATAATATTTTGCTTCTTCTGAAGTGATCTGAACTCTTCATATATAAGGAATTGTCCCACATTCATTGTTCCCAAAACAAATGACCTTGGGGAAATATTTTTATATATCTTAATTAGTTGACCTACATTATAGGAATAGTTGTTAATGGAGAGGCAAATTAATTAAATCACCTACCAAAAGGAATAATATGAATAGAGGACTGAAAGTCATGCAGGAGTTGTCTCTCAGCTCAGCTGTGCATCTACACTGAATGAAGCAGCTCTGGACCCAAATCTGAGCTTTAGCTGATGTGGATGCTGCAGCTTGGTCCTTACTGTGGCCAAAATAACAGGCCACGTAGCTGTGTAAATATTTGTCAACTACCCATATTTGTGAACTACCCATCAGGCCCACCTTGTGATTTTAACCTTGCAGCTGCACCATTGAGTAATCAATTAGCTAAATCAATTAGCTAAAAGCAGGTGAATAATTTATAGAACAAACCTACTACTAGCTATAACTGCTAAGTGGTATTAGTATTAGGTTGTATTTTAGCAAGGTTGTTGCTAAATACAACAGACTGTAGTAGGATGCCAGCAGATTGATATCCACAGAAGCTGCTACACATACTTGCTTGTAAAATATCTGATGCAACCCAGACATTGCAGGTTAACAGGCTGCTTCCACACTGTGCAGACTTCTGTGTAATTTCTCATAATTCTTTGTTTGCTTGAGATTATAGATATTTACATGCAGGCCACAGATTTAACTTAATTACTCAAATCTCAATACTCTTCCTTAGAAACATTACCCAATCAAAAGCAGACCAGCTGATTTCTTAGAGCCAGAGAGATCTAGTATCACAGCAAAGTATATTGCATAAAGGGCTTAAAGTGAGGGCAAGAGAGAAAGAAATAATTCTTCACTATACTTGCTTAAGAATGGATTTGATCTGTTCAACTGAAGCCATTATGAGCACTCAAGATTACCAGCCAATGAAGGAAGCTCATTGTTTTATAAAATGTAAAAATATAAGTGTATATATATATGTCTAAAAACTAACTAAATATTATTAATATACTTATATTTAGATTTACCCTCATTCTTGTTTCTAGCTAGTAAGGACTAGAACATACAGTCCAGGCCGACATTTAAAAGCTAAGACCCTTGAAACTAAGCACTCTGAATTTTGCATGTCCTACCAGTGTGGGAAATTCACAGGGTTTCTGCATCCTGGAAGCAATTTCTTTCCTGTCTGCTTTTTTCTTAAAAGTTGGAAACAGAGCAAGTAAAAGATCTCTAGATATGTAATAGTTTCTGACTTTAGCAAAAAATATTTAACACCTTTTTTTCTGTGCTTAACCTGATTTTAAGACCGCAACTACTTTCAGATTACATGTAGAGTATTTTTTCCATTCCTTTGTAGACACAACACAATGATATCCAAACACCAGTTGATCTCACTGAGCAAGAAATCTGATAAGGGCTGGCAGTGCTGTGGATTTTCCCATGCAGAGTGGTAAAGCACAATACTTGAAAAGGACTTTCTTAATAACAGCAAAAGTTACTGTGGTAAAACCCCGAAACTGTCAAACAGACAAGACCAATAAAATAAAACCCAAAAGTAGGTTAAATGAACCTTAGTGGGAACTATTTATACTGAGAATTCATGTTGACTACTAGAGCTCAGGCTCTAAGTGAACCTGAACCACGCCTACAGACTCCAAAATTCTGTGTAATCTCAGGTGGGTGTCCTCGCTGGTGTTATCTTGGTGGGATAGAGAAGGATTTAGGCACCTGTGACTCTGCTCCACACAGATTCCTACACCACCCTAATGTCTTACTCCAGAGCACCTCCATTAGGTCTTGTGACTAACATCTCTCATGCCTGTGGTACTCACTCGTTCCCTTCCTGCGAGGACATTCTGTGCCATACAGAGCCCTTTCGGATTGGGATAGAGAAGCTGAACATGAAACTATTGTTCACTTCTTGCAAAAGGCAACACACATTCTATCCTGAAGGGCCCACTCTGCTGGAGGATCAGAAGAGCTTCAGTGGTTTTGATTCTCATAGCACATCTGACTTCAATAACTTTGTTCTGCGAGACTTCAGAAGGCCATTTGGGTAGAATGAGGAATTGGTTTTATTAAAATTAATGAGTTTATGTTGGAAAGGGCAGACCAGAGAAGGTCATGTTGCACTTGGAAGGGAGGGGATGGATTTGGTGAAGATGCCTCATCCTTTGAGGGCCTGTATTTCAAGCACTGGAACAGGCTGCCCAGGGAAGTGGTGGAGTCACCATCCCTAGAGGTATTTAAAAGATATGTAGATGTGGCACGTGGAGACTTGGTTTAGTGGTGGACTTGGCAATGCTGCATTAATCATTGGATTCAATGATCTTATAGGTCCTTTCCAACCAAAATGATTCTGTGGTTCTATGATTTCAGTCTGTCATATGACCCTAAGGAAACTCCATCCTCCTAAATCTGCTTCTTACTGTAATAGGACACATCAGTTTGCCAGATTTATATCCTATAGTCCTCCAGCCCAATCTCTGATAGATCTCTTGGATATGCCCTGCTTTTAAATGTCCTCAAGAATCAGTATTCTGTGGGGCTCGGGGGAAATAAACCAAGGTGTAATTTATGTGACAATGGGAATAGAACAGGGAGCAAAAATTCTGACAAGCTAAAATAGAGCTTATGGGAACAACTGGAACACATATTCTGTTTTAGTTAATCTCTTCTTGACACATTTACCTCAGTCAGTAAGTTGTGAACTGCCATGGCTGAGGAGCAAGCATCCCTCTTCTGTGTGTCATGCTTGCCCTGCAGTGGTAATCTGGGACAGAGGGGCGGGCAAGGATCCTGCCATCTGCAACTACCACACTCCACCCAGCAGTGACTGGGAATCACAGCTCTTGGCAACATCCACATCCATTTACTAAACTATACTTTGGACAATCCTGTCTGCCACACCTCTGAAATACTGCTTGCAGAATTTAATGATAAACTTAGAGAAACAGGGAGAGACACTGTCTGTTGGAAGAAATGTAGAAAGCAGCTTTAGAGAACTGTAGGTTACAGTTGGAGAGGGTGTTCACAGGGCCACTTTACAGGAATCTCTCACAATTGCAGATTGCAAGAAATTGGGACGATATTACCCAGCATTGGATTTCTTACCTTCTTCTCTAAACGGCTGCTAATAGCCAATGTCCAAGATAATACAATGGGACAGATTGATTTCTGGGCTCATTCAGGACTGCCATTCCTCTCCTTTTTCTCCAAAAAGAATAGGGAGCTTGGTTTATCAGCCCCAGTGGATGGTACAGGTCTTACACAAGCCTTGCCTACGTAGGAAATGCCTAGTTTGCCTCTCCAGTGTTTGTATGTAGAATTGGGGCTGGGTGCAGTTGCGGTGCTGACTGGAAGAGGTAAACACACACCGGGCACAGCTACTACAAAGGTTGGAGCTCTTGGTGTCCTCTGGCCACACAGTAAGTCTGGCCTGACAGTCCTAGTGGGGGAGCCAGCACAGACAAATAGAACTTCAGCATTTTTACAAAGAAGAGCATGCTCGGGGCCACATTATTTAGTTGTAATTCAGGTCAGATGACATAAAGACAAAACTGTCCGTGCTAGTTTGCCCAACATGGCTATTAACCAGAGAACAGCATTTGAAGACTCATCTGTAATAACCAGAAATGCAAATAAAGTATCAATGCCTTCCAGATAGAGGCTACAGAGAAAGATCAGCAACAGTGTGTTGAATAATTTGGATATGCATAGGAATTCTGCAGGACCTGCAGAGGATCTACTTGACAGACAAGTGATACTATATAAAATAGAATTCCTGTTTGGACTCATATGAGGAAAGAATGTTCCTGCTGTATGAAAAAGGTCTACATGAATTTTCAGAAGTAAACACAGAATTCTAAACATGATTATGTCACAAATCTTGCAAACCTAGTTATTATATTCCCAGTTAATAAGCAGCTTGTTAAATGCAGGAAGTAAAGTCAGCAGTGATTTACTGCCCCGTGCAGTTGATAAATCACTGCTCCATTGCATCACTAGCTACAAAGGACTGAGTGATTTCCCATCTGCCCTGTCCTGCCTGCTGCTGTCCTGCAAACCATACAATTATTTAGATCAGCCCAGTGTGGGTGCAAGTCACTGACATCTGATTAGGCAACATGATCGTGCTCTTTGTGCTGCTGTAAATAACAATGAGAAGTGCTCAGCACTCCTGCATGAGCTAATTGACACACAGAAGATGCGTGTTTTTAACTACATACCAGTTTCAGAGCAGATTTTATTGGAACTGGCATGAATGTGCAAGGGGAAGGCTTTGGCAACTGTCTGAAGAATTTTACACTGAGAGGTGTGATTGCTCCTGGTTTGTTTCCATGATTTCTTAGCCTGGAGACAGTCACTGACTGCCCTTGAAAGAGAAGGCTGCACCATCTGAACTGAGGTGCTGTAAAATCACACCAGTGCCTCTCCTTGTCTTTCCTCATCCATCAGCTTGGCAGTGATAAAAGGGCTAACATCCTCTGCTCCTTGGCTTGTGCCTATTACTTGGGATTTCAAGGTGTCCTTCACACAAATACAGCAATGCCAAGGACTTGCTGTGTCAGAGCAAAGGGGTTTTTATGGAGAGGTGACAGAGCTACAGTTAGGGGAGAAACAACCGTAGAAGTCTTCAGGCCCACGTGTGCTTCTTCAGAGAAGATACATCCAGTCCTAGGCCAAAACAAAGCTGCCTTTATTTGCATGTGCTCTGTAAACCCTGAGCTGGGTCAGGGGGTGGGAGAGAACAGACCTTTAGTCATGTCCTGGGTGGGCAGAAGAAGCAGGAAGAGGGTGCAGATTGCCCCTCATTGACTACGTGTTTGCAGAAGTTTCCAATGCTTTTCAAGTGGAGCACACAGATTCCTGTGACAGAGGGCAAGACAGAAGATACCTCTGATCCTGATCACCCCATGGGCCTAAACCAAACCAACCATCCAGGATGTGCATGTGGCCAGCTGCATTCCAGGAGCCTGCCCAGAGCCAACAGGCAGCAGAACAACAGCACAGAAAACAAGTTGAAGAATTCCTGGAATTTCTGAAGAGTATTAAAATAACCTTAGTCTCCAATAGAAAGCAGGTATGAGAGATAATAGCAGGAGTGACTGCTTAATCCTCTTTGATATTCGATTAAAGTGCAAATTTTGTAAGAAAACATGTGAATATTGAGAGTGCTTATTTTAGCTTTTCTCTACCTCCCAGATTCTTTAGGAGCAAGGACACAAGGACTTCAAGAAGCCTCCAGAATGCTCAGTAAACTATTGTATTATAACAATAAGAATTTTTTTTCTCCTGTTCATAATAATTTTCCCAGTTCCCAGAACTATTTGGAACTATAGTAGGAATACATCTCCTCTTGCTATTCTACACAGATTTCTATCAGCAGCCAGATCTCCCTACATGGCAGCATACACTTCACTTCAAAGATCTTTCCAACCCTTTAGGCTGTAATTAGACTTGTAAGTGCTGGAGCCAATCTGCCCAACAGGGAACCTTCTCTGAAAACAAAGATTTAGTAAAAGTTGAAAGAGACAATGGCAAACAAGAAATGGCTTGTGGCCTCTTGAAATTTCTCCTGCTGACTGCACTTTCATTAAGTCTGGTAAAAAACCCAGCTCTCTGTGCCTATCAATAAAGTCAAGACCACAGCTTCTCTTTTAAAATGTAGGCTTGAAATTCTTCCCCTCTACCAGGTGAAAGTTTTCATAAAACTGGAAATTAGACTGGAAAGACATGCTGTTTGGGTTCTACTGTAATACTTATGTCTCAACCACTCACCAGAATCACCTTCTTTCCATTGTAATAGAAGTTTTATGTTATGTTACATTATATTATGAAATATGCTATATCTTCCATTTATACACTGTATGGAAACCTTTGCAATGGATCCTACATATGCCATATAAAAGGGGCAAATAATTTCCCTTTTTGGGGTTGTCCAGTCTGGAAAAGAGAAGGCTCCAGAAGACCTTTTTATGGCCTTTCAAAACGTACAGGAGAATGATAAGAGAGAGGAATTTTCTAAGATCTGTAGTGACAACACAAGGGGCAATGGTTTTAAACTGACAGAGGGTAGATTTAGATCAGATATCACAAGGAAATCCTTTACTGTGAGGGTGGTGAGGCACTGGCACAGACTGCCCAGAGAAGCTGTGGATGCCCCGTTCCTGGAAGTGTTCATGGCCAGGCTGGATGGGGCTCTGAGCAATCTGGTCTAGTAGAAGGCTCCCTGCCCATGGTAGGGAGTTGGACTAAATGATCTTTGAGTCTGTTCCAACCCACACTGTTCTATGATTCTAATATTTATCTCTGACTCCTGTAGAAGTACTGCACCTTAGGCCAATAATGAATAAAATCAGGAACCTCAGTTCTCTCCTGCCATATGAAGCTCTGACGATTACAACAAGCACTTGGACACCAAAGCTTTCAGCAGCATTCCCTGAGCTACTATTATTTTTGACACCAGTCCACACCTAAATTTAGCAATTCCCAGTCCTAATGTCAGTTCAACTTTGCTATTGCTGATTTAGAATAGTGCTCTGGCACAATATTCTCATTCTGAAAATAGCTTCTAATTCTTTACCCAGGGCAGAAGGGCTGTCCTGCTCCACCCACACAACCTGATGATTCAGTGATATACTTATGTTCAGGGTGATGCACAGACTGATTTACGAAGCTCCCCAGTCCTTGTTAGATCAATAACACTGAGGGTAGGCCTGACTCAGATATTAAGATACACTGAATTTAAAGGACTCTTAAATTTAAATCATATCCAAATCTGCAGTTGGAACCTGTCATTTAAGGGTACAAACACCTTCAGGCATAGACCCATAGGTTGCACCCTCCAGAATGCAAATTTGCAAAGTGACAGCTGGCTGCTGGTGTGCAGAAGTGATCCCAGATGCTCCACAGGTTTCCTCAGCATGTAAAGCAAACTTTAAATGCATGTTCAGAGGACAAGCAGTGAGTTTGGTCTTTGTACATGCTTGGAAACTATTTTGCATGTATACAGTAGTGCTCCATGCACATGTGATAGCTGAGGCCACTCCTTATTCCTAAACTTGACTCTCTTTCATTCAAGTCCCATAAATGATACCTCAGAGTCCAAACTCCAGAGCCGGTCATTCATGAGGTTAATTCTATCTGAATATAAGCTCTAGGAGAGCTTACAGTCTCATGAGGATTTAATTCAGAAAGCAGGGATTATGTTGCTTATGTGACATGCCACATCTGAGTACAAACCCACCAATGCCTTGCAATTTTCCAGCTTATTATTTAGTAGTAATAGACATGAATGAAAATTAAATGAATAACACTACTGTCACTCCTACCACTGCACACCCATCACTTCAATTTACATGTTGCTGCGCTTATAAGTGACCACTTGCAAGGTCACATTGACAACTCACTAAGAACATCAACACCACGTGGAAGATCTGGGGAGTCATCTCATGAAAAGGGTGCTGCAAGGGTGACTAGAAAAATGATAGGCGAGTCAGATCCAAAGACAATCAACCACAGAAAAATTTCAAATTTTCTTATCTGATGGGGATCATCAATATCAACTATTTGAGTGGAGTTTCTTGATCAGTTTATCCACTCCATTACTATGAAGGAACAAATATGCACCTTCGCATGCTCCCACTCACTTCATCCTGCCCTCTTCCTTGCATTTGACAGTGAGGGTACACCAGCATGCACACTCAGATAAACTGAGCGAGAGGAGTTGACTCAACTCAAAACTAATCTCACAAAAAGAAAGAAAAAAAAAGGTCATTCCAGCTGCATGCTTGCCAGCCCTGTACAAGGGATGCAAAAGGACTACATGGAGTGTGTGTGGGAAGAAAAAGCAGAAGGGGCAGCAGCAGCCCTAAATGAGCTTAGACTGATTATGAAACATCAGAATAGACCTATAAATCACATTTCTTTTGATAAAATAATACCACAGAACATCTGATCATCTCCCCACAATAACATCTGAACATAAATTGAATACTATCCCAGTAATGTAGTTAATGCATACAAGATACTAAGGAATGCAGTCATTAGGACTCCACAGATTTGGTCAGTTTGCTACAGTAACAGGCTGCCTACAGCCATCTGTGTAAATGAACTAGAAAGGGTTGCTCTTCTTGTGATTTTACCAAAAATGCCCAACTCATTCATACTTCCACTCTAAGCACAGTCATGTAGTTGTGTAAGACTATCACATTTCTCATACAAGAAACATCTCATGGATACACAGAAAGATGCTGGTTTCGCTTATCAAACAGAACTGTTCTTCTGGATTTTTAGATCATCTTTCTATTGATTGAACATCTCCTCTCATGAATTCTGGGCCCAGCCTATACTGGGCTGCACTGGACAACACAACAGTTAGGCCACACAGGCACCTGTCACAGCCTCTCCAAATGCACTGTGCAGGTTCATCAGGGCTCCCTGTAGACTCAAAGGCTCAGAAGCAATAAATGACACATCTCTGATCCCAACCTCCTTGTGAAAATACTTCATTGGTAGGCAGGCTTCTGTGTTACTTTCTTTTCGAGAAACAAATTGTTTAACAGAATTTCCCTCCTATCTTCCTCTTCCACTGGGCAAGAATAGCTAAAAGCATGTTGCTCATATTGAGAGTATGAAACAGTAAGAGCAGAGCAGCTTAACACAAACCTGCAGGAATTACAGATCACACTACAAACCCATAACATCTAAATATTTCTCCCTGTTCTATTGAATCTTATCAACTCATTATTTATACTGATATTGGGCCTGACGTCTCCAGCCAGACATGAGGCCAACTGGGATGGACTGCTGTATGGGTACAAGGAATCTGCCTGCCAAGTCCCCATCCCTTCAAGTGCGTGCTGCCCTCTCCTGCATCCATTCTCCAGTATCAGTCCTTGCCCCAATAAACCACTTTGCTCTCTCTAGACATCTCTGTGACCTGAACCTGTGTGTGCTGTAGCACTGCATGACAGCAGAATCACACCCAGCGTAGGTGTTTCCTGTGGAAAAGCACATGTGAGGGGCTTTTCTGAGTAGTAAGCTTGATCGTGCAGGTTCCTTTCCTGTTGGTTTAGAGACGCAACTTGGTCTGCAGCTGTCAGGGCTGAGTGGGCAAGATATGGCTGAGATGGGATGTTTAAGATCTAATTTATAAACAAATAAAGGTTGAAAAACCCTCCCTTCCAACATTACTGGGGAAAAAAAAGAAGAGGTAGAGCTTTATTTCTTAATAAATTTTATCTCAACAGAGGACCTGACCCTTACAGGATTTTGTTTTAAGACAAAGAGAAAGAAAAGGGGAAAAGGGAAGGGGGGAAGGGGGAAAGGGGAAAGGAGAAAGGAGAAAGGAGAAAGGAGAAAGGAGAAAGGAGAAAGGAGAAAGGAGAAAGGAGAAAGGAGAAAGGAGAAAGGAGAAAGGAGAAGGAGGGAGGGAGGGGAAGTGTGATTACTTCACTGACAGAGATGCTGCATTTAAATTGGTGAAAATTCAGATCAATCAAGATGGGACATAAGTGAGCACAAAGGAAAAGCTGTTGATCCTTTGAGCAGATATGACTTTTCAGGAGAAAAGTGGACATAACTGTAAGACAAACTCAGTCATACCAAACTAAGTCTCTTTGCAGTGCTGATTAGAAGCAGTCACTCTTGTTCAATAATTGAAATACCTCTGATTTTGCTTTCTATGTACCCAATTCTTCAAAACTTGTAATTATATCTGAATCATGCTTCCACATACACACACCTTACATTGTAAAAGTATCTCCTGATTTTGAAAATGTGACTCACTGAAGCTGTATTTTCTGGAAGCTGCATTATCCAGACACAGATAAGGCACAAATGATAACTGAAAGTAAGAAAGAAGAATAACTTATGGAAAAAAAACTCCTACATTTGTGAACTAGGGAAAGAATCAGTGATTATCATTCTGATAAGACAAATGAACGATGCTTGGTTTATAAGGCTATTTCTATTATGATTTAAACACTGCTTAGATAACATGTCAAATTTCCACAATGATCTACAAACTTTTCCTTCTAAGATGAACTGCCAATTGTAAAGAATTATATTTTGTCTTACTGGAGAATCAAACAGACAAAGAGAAATCTGGTAAGGCTGCTATAAAGTACTCAGTCATACTAAGACATATAACAAGAGAAAAGAGAGATTAAGTGAAAAACTCCATAGGCCTTGAAGTTTCTCCAAACAAAACCTGTATTGCAAAGCAACACATCCTTCTGTGGGATCATTAGCTGTTCTGATTTTACCCTTGCTCTACTTTTGCTGGATGACCTTGACAACAGTATTCCTATCTCTGATTTTCTCTCTTGTGTGTGAAAAGAAAACAATTCCTTGCCTCACAAAGATGTTGTCAGATTTATGGTTATAAAGTGACAAACAGACCCTAATTGTCATGATATGCAATAGTTAAAATTTCTGTGAAGTCAGTGATGAGGTCAGGAATGATTCAGATCAATCACAGTCATGTGAAAGAATGGGAGATACACAATGGGTTTGTATTTGATATTTTGTTGAGTGAGAAATCTGTCTGATTCTATGAAACCATACAAGGCACAGCATTATAATGGTTTTTCAACTGAATTTGAATGAGTGCTTTTTTTTAACCCACTTTTTCTCATTGCAGAAGTTTGCAGAAGTGTATTTAAAGAAGGCGTATTCATAGCACTTACTTTGGTTTGGTTTTTAAATACTTCTGTCTCAGTCTACCACCCATGGAGACTTACTATTGATCCTTCAGTGAATCAGGCATTCCCCTTAAGGTGGTGTAAGAAGTCACCAAGGTTTGCGGGGAAGGCAGAAGAGAAAAAGAAACCCTAAATCACTCTCTTTCTTACCCCTCTGAAGATTTCCAACAAAAAAGTGAGATAAGTTTCACTGTGACCTGCAAACTAACTACCTAGCAGTAAGATGTTATTTGGCACCTCGGAGACTTAGAGCAGCAATTAGCTAAACTTAAGAACGTAAGACGTTTTTAAGATATAAGTACTTTCGAACTTCTAAGCAGCATTACTTTTAGCACTTTCGAGTGTTGTCGCAAGACGCAGTTTCCCCACGCAACACTCAGCAGTCTCACCCTCCCCACCTCCTCGGGAGCAGGGCTGATGCCCGGGGCGGCAGTGCCGCGGGGGGGCAGGCTGTTTACAAACAGTGGGACACCCGAGCCGAGGAGGGAGCCCGGGCCGGGCGCGGGGAGGGGGCGGAGCCGGTGGCTCCGGGCCCGGGAGCCCATATGCTGCCGGGGAGCGCGGCCCGGCCGGTCCCTCTTCCCCGAGGAAGGAAGCGCAGGAGAAAGCAGCTCGCCGGCCAGTCCTGGAGGTGAGGTGCGGGAATCTCTGCTGAGCGTCGTCACGTTCCCCCTCCCGCTTTCTAAACTAAGAGCAGCCGGGTTATTCGTTCCTCTGATGACTAAAGCGAGTAGCCGGGTAATTAAAATTAGCGAAAATATTCTGAATTTTTAAATGTTTTTTTTCCCCTCTCCTCTGTCTGGCTTCGAGAATTGTAAGAGCTGGTCTGTTCGGGGGAGGAGGGTGTTTTACTTATCCGCGTTTCAGGAATTGCGGTTCCCTGCTTTGGACAAACGAGTTTTCCAACTGCTTTGTTTCCAAGGTTTCGGTGCAGACCGCATCCATTAACGCCCTACGCGCCTGCTCCGCTCCCGTCCGAAAGAAGAGTCGTTTCGGGGGTTTGGGATTTCAAATTTCTGTGATAAACGAGACGCAAAGTTTAGTGCAGTTTTAATGTCTGTTCATGTAGCTTTTTAGGAGATTCTCCCCAAACCTCTGATTGTCTGGCAGTCGATTATGTTTAAGAAAAAAAAAAAAGGCGGAAAAATATCAAACTTTTTGTGGCCCTTTCAGGGTCTTTCTCATGCCCTGAGCCTTTGGAGGGAAAACCCGCGGCGACTCGAGCATTGCGGTGAAACAGCCCATTCAAAGCAGCGCCGTTTCCTCCCGCCCCTTGTTCCAGCAGCCCCTCCCGGCTTCGTATTTCTCCAAACTGTTTTTTTTTTTCTACAGGAAAAATGTGGGATTTTTCTCCCCCCCTCAACTGTTCTCACCCAAGAAACTCACAAATCCGGCTGGGAGTTTCTCCGCGCAGCCCTGGGTTGCAACACGGGGACGCGCCCCCGGGAACGGGGCAGCCGCTCCCCCCACGGCCTCGTTAGTGCCGGAGCAGCCCTCCCGAGCAGTTTTTGGGGACTCCTTAGGGAGAACCGGGGGGAGAAAAAGCTTTGGGCAAAACAGGCAGAACGAACGTTTTCCAAACGCGCCTTTGCGCCAAGCAAAGCTTAGAAAAGTATCATTTTTTGCCTGTGCTCTTGTCCGGGCTGCGGAGCTCCCGGCGGGGGAGGTGTGCGGGGACGGACCCGGCCGGCCCCCGCCTTTGTTCCCCCGAAGGGGCGCCCGCAGCCGCATGGCTGGAAGTTGTTGTCTGCCCCCCGCCCCTCCCAGGCCACTCCCGGGCTCCGCGGATGCCCCGGGGGATGGGGATGGGGGAAAGCGCGGCGGCGGGAAGGATCACGATCGCTTTGCGCTGGTCTGGGGGTTCGTGGGGGTGCCAGGAGGCGGCAACAACTATCCGGGGAAACCCAGTGGAGGCGGCGGGTTGTCCTTCAGCCCGAGAGTTTCCCAGTGTGTTCGACTCTCCTGGGTTTCAGAGGTTTTCGGGAGTGCTTATGATGCTTTTGGCGCCGTGCGGGGCAGAGCTGCGGGCTGGGGCGGCGGGGCCCGAGAAAAGGGGGAGTCGCTTTGGTTCATCCGCGTTGCGGGGAGCACAGGGAACACCTGGGCTATTTTGGGAGGAGCAGCTTCGTTAAGTGCTCCTGCGCAAGACCTTGGGAGTACCCAGAGATGGGAGACTGACATTACTCCAGTGTAAGCAACTACAGCAAGTGCAAGACAGTGAGAAACCCCTGTAACTATCTTGGCTCTGCAAAGCAGTGGAGAACTCGGTACGTGCTGCTCTCTTGTGCTGCCGCATCCTCATCTGGGAACTGCCCAGGCTTATGCCTGAGGATCTCTTAGTGTTGGAACTACTAATGTAGCTGTTGAAATCTGTTTTGTATGATGCTATCTTGTTCTCATTTCTCCTCCCCAATTCTTGCATTTCTCCTAGCAGTTGGAAAGGGAAAAAAGATAGGGTTAGCAAAGGGATAGATTAATTTTTAAAGAGAGAAAATAGCTGTACTCTAAGAGAGGATAAATGCCAGGGCTTTTTTTCTTTACTTGTTGAACAGGGCAGGAGACAGTAAATCACTGTTGATAACAGCCATGGAATATTCTGGTATTCCAGAAGGCTGAACCGTAACATAGAACTGGATGTTGCTCTGGTATTTTGGAAGTTACCAGTTGTTCTGCACACAACTAGTTTCATAGAAGTCTATCTATTACATACAGAAATGTAGTATCTCAGTAAAACTGTGGGCTTTTTCACTGGTAGGGGTTTTGGAGTTTGTTTGTTTTTCTGCTTAGAAATCTAATAGCAGTATCTGCTTACTAGTTGTCTTCCATTGAGTGAATCAAAACTGTATCACTTTTCTGCTTTCTCTAAGATACTACATTATTGAGAAACAAACTGGTTGCTCCTGCTGCCCAAAGCTGTAGTTGGGACAGTCTCTCTGACATCTGGCCAAACTGGAGTAGTGAGTACTGACACTAGGAATGGTAATTCGCCTACAGATTAGGGAGAAGCATGTGGAAAACCCTGCAAGTCATCGCTTATCGTGTAAAATGCCAGTGGCTTATGTGTTTGGTGTTACTCTGCACCTCCAGTGTTACAGCATTTAGGATGTACCGAGCATGGCCTCTCCCGTGGTTATCCCTCTAGGCCTGAGGAATTGCCTAGGTAATCCTTTAACTCCAAGGTGCTGGTAACTGAAAGTACAGAAGTACTGAGGGGGTTTTGTTGTTGGGAAAGCTCCCTGTGGTTTTGCTGTTGCTGCGGTAGGTCTGCTGGGCCTTGGAATTGGCAGAAGGAGGTGGAGGGAGTCAGAACTTCATAGATTAGCATTGCACTACTGGCTCTTCCTTCCATATGGCACTTGCAGAATTTAGTCAAATACCTTCCTTAGCTTCCTAGGATATGTGCATCTTGACTGAGGCTATCTGATTATTCAGCAGACCTCAGTAATAACTTATCTTTGCAATCCTGTGGAAAGCAGCATGGTCTACATCTGTCAGGTTGGCTGGAAATGAAAGGAGGATTTTCCACTGATAAAGGAGACACTGTATAGTTGGAATCTTTGCAACATTTGGAAGATCGTGGTCCAGATCCTGAACTGAGATCTGTGCACTCCTGAGTCTTCAAAAACTGAAATAACAGTCATGGACACTAGAGAGATTCTAGTGTCTTTCATGAACTTTCTTCATGGGACATTTGCCCTTGGCAGCAACAAGGGGAATGCTACGGAAGTACCTTTGAAAGATGACACTTGACTTAAATTCTATAGTCAATGGGGAAACCACCACAATGTATGGAAATAGGATGATGAAACACCTTCACTTTGGAATTGCAGCTTTTCAGAATGAACCTTTACCAGTCCTGAGGTTTACTTATTGCTTGGCTGGCTGCACAGGCTGATCTTCAGCCTAGACAGAATTGTGGCCTGGAGATGCTGTGGCTACTACATGTCCGAATAACTCAGAAAATCTCCCAGATCCTCAAACTGCTTAAACAACCTGTGAACAGAGGAAGGGAATGTTATAAGTGAAAGCAACTTAGTTGGAAGGACTGTTGAAGAGGGACATACATCTACATATTGTTCCTGCCTTGTAGCGCAGAGGAAGTTGATTTCCTGCAAACCAGTTTCATGAGGTCAGGGTTGACTGTCTGATACTATTTCCAGATGTAGTTTTAAACTTGAATAAAAAGTGTTCAGTCACTCAAAACTCACAGGAATGTTGCCATGCTCTGAAGGTACACTGTCGCCTTCCAGGTGCAGCAGCTCAACCTCACCAACTCAGGTGAGGCCACATCTTTGGAATAAAGAGCTTGTTTTGTCAACATAGAGCATATTGTTGGAGATACTTTGGGACATGGTGGCAAAGGAAGGGATTTAACACTTCCTTTACATTTCAAGCTGAGGAAAGTTGCTTCAAATTGAACATGCTGTTGGCCCAGTAAGTCTGCTCACATTTCTTCTGCTGCTGGATCCTGCAAGGTTTGTTTTTCTGAGTTTCACTTCTGCAAAGACCTGAGGAGGCTTGTCAGGCAAAACTGACCTTTTGTCTTAGGGGAGGAAGCTTGGTTTTCTAACTGCTACTCATCATGCATCACTGCAGCCCTCTACCCTGTAGTTGTGTTTTTCCATGGAGTAGGAAACAGACAGAGGATGGATGGATTTCCTGATGCTTGAGTTGGTTAACTAAAGGAAGATTAGTCTTTAACTTTGCATTGTACACTGGAGTGGGTAATCCATGTGTTTTATTGTTAAGACCATACAAAGTGCTCTCACTTTCACAACTCATCCTTGTAACCTTCCTGACTTTCCAATAAAGTCTTATTCACTATATTTTCCAGTAGGAAACCCATGTAGGGGGTACTAAGGATGGCAAAGGTCATTCATTAGTCATTCTTATGACTAATTTTTTTTTTCAAGATTCTGACAGCTTTGTCAGCAGTACTTGAGCAAAGTCCTGTGGCAGTTAAAAATACTGACTTTCTGGTGCACTGTAGTTAAAGCTCAACTTTCTAAAATGATCAGGCTTCTTTAGTGATGTCTTTGTTTTTCCTTCTGTCTTGCTTTCTGCATTGCAAGCTTCTGCTCCCATCTTTGTAGCTTCCTTTTAGAGTCCACAGCATGGTGTTTTGTGGTCTGTCTCAATGAATTCCATTTATATTTTCTACTTAACTCCGTTTCACTAAACTGTCCTCACAGCAGTTCTTAATCTGGTACTGTGTGTCTGCAAGTGCTGAATGTAGTTCAGTTACAAACTTGGCCTTACATTAGTCTTGTAGAGAAGTGTGTTTATATATACACACATATGTACAATAGACATGTATTTTTAGATATAAAAATATTATTTTTACTAGCTTTTGATATTACTGAATAGTGTGACCTATTATCCATTTCACCTAAGCAGAGACAAGTACTTCTGGTTAAATGCAAATACACAAGTTCCTTCATTTAATTTACAAAGACTGTAGTCTTGAAAAAATCTCACTGCTTATTAAACATGTTGGGAATGTTTTGCAGCTCCTTTGTTTGACTTTTCTTATCTGATTTGAATCTTGAAGCTAGGCCTGAGGAATTCTTTGTTTAGTCATCTGTTCTGTCGCTTGTTATGGCCAGTGGCTTGTTAGCAGCTCTCAGTGGAGGGCACTTGAGCCGTGGTAAGCTGGAACTGCAGGGTGCTGTTCTTCAGTGGCCGCAGCTCTCTGTGTTGTCATGTTTCTCATGAGTGCCTGATGGGGGCTTGGTGCTTTGCTTTGCTTTTCTGCCATGAGCTGTGCTGCTCCTGCTCCCCATATTTCATAACAACAAAAAGCAGACGAGTGTCTCCTGCTCAATCTCTGGCCCTGTTGCATTGCAGAAGAGGCTGTATAAAAGGCCAAAATTCTTCTTAGTTCCCACAGAAGTAGGAGAGGATTAATGGAATTCATCCCACCCGGTTTGCAGACAGGCTTAAACAAAGCCTAGCACCGCTATTATTCCAGGCAATCTGCAGCTCCTTTGTATATGATGAGGTGGTTCTCCATCCACATTATCCTAAAATCTGAGATGTTTATGCCTTTCAGGCTGGCTTGAAGCAACCATGGGGACCCCCCATATGTATTTATGTGCCTTTGGTATTGAATTTGTTTTTAAATTTTCAGTGAACCATCAGCTTTTGATGTGATTTTGATGTGACTGTCTTGAAAACTACATCAGGGCCTTGAAACTTATGTAGTCATATAAAATAACTGAAATTAAAATTTCACTACTGAACTAAAGGAAAAGGATAGCTGGATGTATGAATCCAGATCTCACAGAAGTGCTAAATCATTATCCCCTCTGGTCCTTTTTGTTGGCCAGTTCATCTGGTACACTTAGGTTTAGCAAAACTTTGCTGTTTTGTTTAGTCTTTTCCCCAAACTGACAGTCACTTCACAAGGAGTGATGTATTTTGATACAAATAGAGATTGGAGTGCCTGAACCTTACAGGTTTGGATGGTACTTGTTTGATCAGGAGTTTGATTACTCAAACTACCTGTTCCTCTTAACATAACGTTTATTCAGTTTAAAAGTTAACACTAATTGGGCTTTCTTATGCCAGTGAAGGCTGTGTGAATGCTTTCAGAATTGCAGGTTGGAAGTTAGGAGAAATGGACAGTCTGATGTGTTGCTATTTCTAGATAATGATTTGCTTAAAGTTAGGGTGACTCTTTAATTGAATTCAAGGTGCCATTTATGTAACTTTAATTTAAAGTCATTAAAAAATTTCAGTTCTTTAACTTCTGTTGGTATATCTTGAATGACTAGTACTTCATGCTTTTATAGAAAACGTGTGTGTGTGTATATTGTATATACAGACTTCATGTTTATGCAGAATTTGCATGTGTTGAAACAGTTTTAGCAAATTATTGCTGAACCACCCCAAATGTAATTAATCTCTTAAGAAAATAACCAAAGTACAAATGCTAAACAAGAAGTGAGTGCGTGGTCTGATAGGCTGCTTGCTTGATTAGATGCATTTCCTACTAATAAAGGAAGACAACCCACTGGATGGGGTTATCTCCAAGAAGCAGATAGGGTCATTTAACAACTCCCCTCTTTCCCCAGCCTCAAGCAGAATACAGCATTTCTCTTCTTTAGCTTAAGAGTTACTGGCAGCTCTGCACAGCAGAGAACAGGAGGGTGTGAGAATGAACAAGGTCTGATTCTGTTCAGGGCCAAGGGAACAGTGTGCAGTGACTGTCAGTTCCTAAGTGCATGTACATCTGTGGGTGTATGGAAAGATGAAGTGGCTTAAGCAATATTTGCTCTTGGTGATCTCAAGAGGGGGCCTTTGAAGTGTTCTGGTAATGGCAGCTCCACGACATTTGTGGGAGGGGTGAGCCATTAGGGGTCATCTTCAAGAGGTCCTCTTCCTCATGATTGTTCACTTATCAGAAAGCTCACCTTCAAAATTAATTATACATACACATGCTTCCTTAGATATGGATAGAAGTATTATTTTTCTCCACAGAGCAGCTTCTTTTCTAGGCTGATCCTACAGTTGCTTTAAGAGGACTGTCTTAAATTACTAGGAGACCTTTTTGTGTGTGCTTTGCTTGAAGTACAGCTCTGTGCATTAGTGTAGCATTAGACCTTGTGCTTGCTGGGTCTGTACATGTGGTGTGGAAAGCATGGCCTTGAAACTAAAGACCTGAATACTTCCCCAACAACTGAGAACATCAGTCTTTACTGTCTGGTATCCCTATGCATAGGACTGGGACATGATTTCCTCCTTAATTTCTACAGTGTGTGTAAAGAACTGAAAATCAGGCTGTGTTCCTGACTGTGTGACCTGAGTCATCAAGATGGAGGAGTTTTTAGCTGAAGTGGTGATGGTTCTGAACTGATGGGATGGGAACCAGAACTAGTGTTCTGCAGCCCAGCTTCCTCAAACTCTTGTGTATGTGGTTTTTGTCTCCTGGGACTCTACTTGTAGATTTGGGAACAGAAACTCCTGGAGGAAAAGATTTGATGCAGAGAAGGGTGATCCAGGACTTCTGTCACGCTCAGCTATGTATAGGGCATAAATGGTGTCTGGATGGTAAGTCAGTATGATACTTGGCTAAGCCATGCTTAAGAAAGACAGGCAAGTTTATGCAGCTGAACTGAACTGGGAAGTCTAGATGGGATGATATTCTACTATGTGGATTCAAGAGGTCACATATATCTGATCTGTGCTAACTTATATCTGGAAAGGAGAAAACTTGTCTAATAGAACACTTAAAAAAAACCCCACCAGTTCCTGTACCCTGTAAATTAAACTGTATTTTGACTTCTATGATTCCAACATGTTTTATTATCATTGGTCCAACTGAAAGGAAAAAAAGCACAATCCTTTGGCATGAAAACACCCTGTATCCTAGTCTGCAAATTGAACTTACAAATTCTTATTTGTTTGTGTTCCTGCCTTACTGCTCACATGCTAGTGACTCATGTAACATCCAAATTTTGACTGCAAACTCTGACTGCAATATGGGACATCCATTTGGAGTTTGATGCTGAATTGGGGTTATAAGCTAGAGTATTGTCAAAGAAGATGGATAGACTGGGGAGTAGATGAGGTACAATGGTGTTAGTCTTCTGTTTAAGTGTGTCCTTCATACACTTTGTAACTCACTGCATTTTTTTAAAGTACTAGGCAAAAGAAAAGTTTCTAAGTGAGGCCCCATGGAAAGGCAGCTTGAACTAGTCTTACAATTAGTTGTGTCAGTCTGAAATTTGACTTCCTCTTTTAGTTTGGCAGTTAGCATGGAAAAAGTCTGCTTCAGATAGTTGTTCAGCTTGATCTTCAGGTATGGCCTGCAGATTGGAACAGAAATCACCTTAGGTTTGAGGGGAAAATAGGCAGGAAATAACATCTCTAGATCTAGCTGAAAATAAATATCTTAAAACAGGCAGCAGAATTACTGATTAGGTGAGGCTATGATGTTGTAGCTCTTCAATTAGAACATGTTATGAAACAGGGATTCAGTATTAATGCGTAACTAGGGAATTTGCATTTTCTTGTCTTCCTCCTTGCACTGGATCCTTAACTGCTTGATATTTCACAATTGCTTAATCTAGGATGGAGAAAAACGTTTTCTTCAATGTTCAGTTCAAAGCTTGCCATGTGTAATGGGATATCCTTGCAAGGTTGTCTGACATACACTTTTCTGTAAAGAGATGGATACAGTAATGTGGGATAGAAAGCAGTGGCAAGCGAGCCCTTTGTCATACCTCTTTTTGCCCACTTTTGCAGGCAAGGTGTGTTGATAATATTCTGAGATTAAGTGAAATATAGTCAGTAGAAAATTCATTAAAACACTTGTACACAAGCTTCCAGATAAGATTCCAAATATGAATAGAAATTATCTACTATAAAAGGGGGAGGGAGATGACTATGCAGAGGTTATACCTGACAGGGTAACATTAACAAATGCAGTTAATGTGCTCTGCCCCTTTACTGCCTTTTTCTGCCTTAGTACATGGGAGTAGAAAGGAATGTGTGCCAGTCTGACCCATCTTTAAACACTGGCACTGTAAAAGTGAATTTACATAAATGCAGACTGCTGCTCAGTGTAGCATTAGAACTCATTGCTGCCAAAACAGATGCAGTGGGTTGTGAAATAGGTGCCATTACAGCCTTTTTATCTGTGTCTTAAGAGCTCTGACTTGTCTATGTGGAAGTGCTTAACTTAACCTCTTTTCTCAGAAAATGAGGCTTGTGGGGTCAATCATGTCATTGCTAGACCGAAACTTCTGAATATTATCCTTACAGTCAGTACAAAGATCGGGCTCTTTTCACTCAATCTGCTTCACATAAAGCAGAGAATTTCATGTTGGTGCTTGTGTGTTTTATGCAAAATCACTTGAACGAAATGACTCATATTTTGGAGACTTCCATTCAGGAAAACACCATTCTTCCTTCTAGCTTGTATGGGGAAGAGTCTGCAGTGGATATAGCAGGTTTAAACAACTGAGAATTGCAGTCTAAATGTAGACTGGTGTTTGAAAGATGCTCCTCTCCTACCATTTCCACAGTGGCTGTTTGGGGCAACTGATCTTCATGAAGGCAAGTCTATACATTCTGGCAGATGTCTCCATTTAGATTGGCTTGTAGCAGCTGGGAAGCTTGCAGCTCATTTTAAGGGAAATTGAAGAAACCACTCTCTTCCTTTCTACCCAATAGTTACAATAAGTGCAAAACCTCTGTAGAAACTAAATCTCTACTGGCATTTAGCTGCCTTCTGGCAGTGCTAAGCATTTACAACCTGTTTCTGCTTCCAGCCCTGAAGGAGTTGAACTGCTTTAGTCATCTAAAGCTTTGCCATCCTTTTGATTTCTCTGCCAACCAAGACTTCAGAGATTGCTCAGCACTTGCAAGTTTTACACATCAGTGAGAATCAGCAAGTGGGCACAGCATTCAATGGCTCATTTTTCTGGGTGCTGTTGTAGTTATTTGTGATACAAAACTCCCCTGGATGTTGAATGCTCATTTTTTTAATAAGGGATTGCTCTTGACTGAGCAATTTCGGAATCATTTAAACAGTTCATGTTTTGGAAAGTGTTGGATGTTCACTTTCATAGAAAATCACGTGTCTGTTCAGTCTGAGAAGTCCTCAATGCATGCACAAAGAGCATCTAAGAATGCTGATTTCCCATCCTAGGAAACCATTGCCTGAGTAGAAGTTCCAGGCAAACTAAAGAGATTGCAGGCAAAGGAGATTGCAGAAGATGGGTTATATGTTCTTGAAACAAAGTCTGAAAAGCTACTGTCAGTCATCCCGGCATTATATTTCTTATTGATTCAACATCCATGACCTGACTGTAAATTTTTCATAGATCTTTGTATCATGTTCTTTTTCCAAATCCTGTTGCCATTGTGACCATGTTTTCCTACAGAACTTGGCTTCCATTTCTCAACAGTTTGTACAGAACAGAACAAGGTGTAATAGTGAAAGTTTTGACATTACTTTAAAATATTTTCGTTGCAAGTTGTTCATGATTTCTTTTCATCTTGGTGCTTGCAAACTGTGTAAGAAGACAGACTTAGTTAAGTACCTTACTGCATCTTTTTTTCCTAAAAGTGACCTTCTGTCACTATGACAGGAAGTCCTAGAAGTGTCAGGGTGTAACTTGCTCAGTGTTTCCATTCTGTTTTCTCTTGTGACACAACTCATATAAAAGAACTTGAAGATTAGTTTCAAAGCAACTTCTTAAGATGTGTAAGAAGTTTTTCAAATATTGGGAAGTGAACAAGGGGGACATAGGCCAGGGTAGAGATGACAGATAACATGGCTTGTGAAGACATGTCAGCAAAGGAAAAATGATCAGAGCAACCTGGGTTACATAATTTTGTAGCTAAAGCTGTAAGCAGCAAACTCCACTCAGGCCTTGCTCCCATTAACTTAGACACATACTTTCTTAACAGTTGGAATGGAAAATCTCTATAAGCTCGTGTTTTGATGGCTTATTTGATGTGCGAACTTGACTAGATTTCCTTTGGTCTTTGGGTGTAAGCAATACATAAATCAATAATGCTGGAGATGGAAGAGTTCAATTTCACGGGAATTATAACTGTTTAAATTGCTCCAAACATGGGAAAAAAAGTCTTAAATTCTACTTAACAAATAAAACTCTAAAACATACCTAAACACATGTTCTTTGAAACCTGCAGCATCTTTCTGAACAGATTTTGAAAGCTTCAAGAAAATCTAACTCACTCTTTTCAGGATTGTCTCATCCTTACACTAGGCTTAACAAATCTGTCTAAATTTACATCCAGGCAATGCTAATCTTGGCCCATGCAGATTTAACTGCAGCATGTCTGCTTCTGTCACCTCTGTAGCTGGGCACATTCCTTTAGCACTGTAGAATTGGTGTCCCTGTGACATCTGATGTCGGGATGAAGCCCACCTGAAGCAGGATGGAGCACCTCTATGATGTGCCTTCTAACACTCCACTGTCAAACAAGCTTATATGGAGTAGCTCATGTGACAGGACTATCCTGACTTTAGAGCAAAAGCCTGTCCTAGGGCTTCAAGTTTTCTGTAGTGACAGAGCTTTAGATTTGAAAAGACTGAAAGCTTTAGGAACAATGTGTGTTACATCTGGTTCTACAAAGGAAACTCTTGAATCCTGTTGCGCACTTAGGTTAGGCACAGCTTGACCTCAATTAGCCACTTTCTGATACTTCTTCAGGGTTTCAGCCAGTTGTCTTTTGAGGAGAAGAGGTTGGAGAAGCTGAATTTGGCTTGTTGAACAACTATATAAACTCCAGAGCTGTCGAAGGCTGGTGTGGTGAGGACTGGGGGAAGAGCGAGTGTGAGGCTGTCCCCACTTGGCAGCAGTGGCTTTTGATTGAACTCAACCATTGCATAGAACTGCACCCTTCAACTGGCTTTTTGGCACAGCCAACAGACATGGACATAATGATCAGCAGCTCTTCGGATGACTTGTGTTTGAAACTAGGTAATGTTTCAGCTCTACAATCTTTCTTGTAGGTCTTCTGAACTTTATCCAAGAGTTGTGGATGTTAAAGGAACAGTTGCTACAAATTGTAAAAAATGTTTCTATTTAAAATAGTGCTTCCTGTTATATCCTGTTGTCTGGCAAAGCCACTTGTGATCTAAACTTATCTTCTGTCCTAGGTGGAAAGAGTGAGAAATAACTATACATTATGATCTTTGTCCTAAAGCACACCTTGTGCAGGGATGTGGTGTATTGAAGACCAGCCTGCGTCTGGTACCACATGACAAAGTTTGTAGCCAGTAGAAAAATGAGATGTTCTCTCTGGGCAGTCTTAGTTGGTTTCTCTTGGGTTTAGGTTTTTATCAGGGTAGTAATAGTTGGGAAAAATCACCATGTTCAAGTGTGAATGTTGTCTCTTCATGGTTCTTCCTGCAAGGGTCTGTGTCTCTGGTGTTTCATGTCTTGGGTGTCTTTGTGTTTCTTTAGGATCTCTCTTGTCTGCTACTCCTCAGCAGACTTCCCAAAACTGTTCTATCCTGTAATAAACTTCATGCTGACTTTTTTTTCAAATATTGACTTCTGTGGATATTTAAAGTAGCTGCCTAAGGATCTTCTTTTCCATAGTGGTCACTCTACGAACTATTGAGTTTGAAAGACAACCCATGCTAGCTCCACTTTCATACCAGAATATATTCTGAATGCAAAATACAGAACAGAACAGCTGCTACATTCAATGAGTCATACTTGTGGTAATACTGAAAAGTTAAAGCTCCTTTAAGAAGGGCAGGATTGCTACAGGATGACAGAAGCTTCCAGTACTTGCAACAGGAGGAAGACCACATGGAGTTATGAATCTGAAATCTACTGGAAAGGAAGGTGGTTGCAGGAAGTGTGTTTGGTTGATTCTCCCAGTCTCTCTCCAGTCTCAGAGTGAATCTAACAGCTTTCAAGCCACAGGTAAGAAAACGCACATCAAGAGGCAAAACACCTTAATTATGGTCAGAGAAATGACTGTTAAGCATGGTTTTTTCTCTGTTCCATGGTGTTTTCTTGCTAGGGAGAACACATTGGTGTGTTGGATTGTTTTCTTTTCTCAGAATTATGAGATTCACATGGCAGCAGATAGCTCCTGTGGTGACTCAACCTGCTTTCCTTAACTTCCTGTTAAGGGAAGGAGAACATGACTAAGGCCAAAGGATGGGTGTTTTAAATGGGGTGTAAAAAGTTCTGACAGTCCAAGAGTCTCTATTTGTGCATTAGTACCTTCAGTGCAAGTCTCCAGACTTTTTTTGGAGAGAGGTGGGCAAGTGGGTTTAGGTCTCCATAAATTTCATCAGTGTTGTTCATCTATAGTCACATTTTTAAGTTTTACCTGAGAGGTGTATTTCTGAGGAGGATTCTGAACAGCTTGTGTCTACTAATGGTTGATTTAATTCCCCCGAACTAGATCAAGGAAATGACAGACCAGACTGTTCCAGCCCTTACTCAGTTAATTTAATGGCTTGTTTTTTCTGCAAGGAAAAGCTTAAGTTCTTGTTCCAGCATCCCTGACTTCGGGAGGGGGGTGCTAGGTAGCAGAAAATTGAGTCTATGCATCTCTCTTGTCCCCTGCTATCTGCTTCATATTTAAAGCTGTGTCCATGATGACTTCTGTGTTTTGTGGTGGATTTTTTGGTTGGTTTGTGGGTTTGGTTTGGGTGTTGTTGGTGTTTTGTTTTTTTTCTGAGGACTTTTATTTTTTTCTAGTGGGAAAAACTATCATGTAGATTAGTTGCACTGCTAGATTTCAGTGACCTTGTCCTTTGTTTTTGTAGTGTTGATTGTTGTCTCCTTTTACCCTATGACATGGGCAACTGCAGACTGTTGCCAAAACTTCTTATCCAGGTGTAATCTAAAGAAGTTGTATTTGGTGATGAGGAGGCCCATGTTTAGCAGGGTAAACTTTGCTTCAGGTGGTTAAATAGATAACTTTCAGTCCTCTGCTTTTAAGCTTATCATGATGGCAGTGGGCAGCCTGACTACTTGGTATCTTCAGACCAGCTCCTCCAAAAGACACTACCAAATGTTTGGATTTCTGTTACTCTCCAGCTTGTCTGCATCTCTGAAACAAGAGTAAGCTTTACAATAGTGTTCTATTGTAAAGTTGCTGAGTTTATAACTCTGAGGTGCATTGTTTAACTTCATGTTTCCAAAATAAAAAGGGTTTAAACTGATACTATAAAAAGCGCTGACTGACTTTTATTCACCAAACTGCCCATACAGCTTTTCTGTTATGCATTACAATCTGCAATCCTCGGATACACCAATGCGCGGTTTCCATTTTGAGGAGCCAGTTCCCTTCGTGGAGCACCACAAAACTGCTCCAAGTTTTCTTATTTCTATACTTTGTTGTGTTCTCCTTGTTATCTAGTTGCAAGACTTCAGATGAGTAAAACATGCTCAAAACATTTGTGTTGCACAGAACTTCTAATGATAGCTTGTGTTCTCTTGCTTCAGGAGTTATTTCTATGCAACAAGTGCTTAGCTTGTGGGGTGTCATTCCTTACGGTGCTAGTCCTACATTTCTTGCTTGACAAAGCTCTTAATTGTCGGTTTTTTGTGGCATGAACAAGTAGTTGCAACTTCAGGCTGTTCTTGTCTATTACATAGAAGAGACAACTCTGGCTACAAGAACTGAATTTTAAACTGCAGGATGAGAATGCTGGACTCGGGTGGCTTTTTGTGCTTTGGATTCTTCACTGAACCCTAGTTGGTAGCAGAGACAGTAGCCCTGAAGTGTGAGCTGTCTGGTCCTGACAGGGGTGCAGCCTGTCTCTGTCAGCCCGCCCCTTAACCGTAGCTCGGGTGACCAGCTGCCTGCACCGCGGGTTAAGGGGGGTCCCGAGCCGGGTCTGGGCCGTTCGGTACCGGCCGGTCCGGGCACGGTTGGCCTCGTGGCGCTTCTCGAGCCCCGCAGCTGTTGAGTCCAGCGGCCGCTCCCCTCCAGCGGGTCGGGGCAGAGCAGCGGGGCCGTCCTGGGGCTCCGCGGGGGAAGGTGCTGGATGAGGCTGGGGGGGATGGAGCTCTGCGGGCAAGGGGACGGCATGGCGGGGGGGGCAGGAGACGGCGGTGAGGGACACCGAGGGCTGCCAGGGCTCCGCCCGGAGCGCTCACCCAGCACTCTCTCCCCCGGGAGCCGGCTCGGGGCTCTGCCTGGTCTGTGTCTTCAGTAGACCGACCGCCCACAGACAATTTGTAACCCGGGACATTTGTAGGCTGCCTCTCTCTCCGAGCTTATAGTTTAAATAAAATGCCATCTGTCAGTGGGCATTTCTAAGAAAGAGGTTTCTGTGTCAGGTTCCTCCTTCCCTGGCCTCCACAAGCTTGCTCTGGGCCACTGATCACCTCTGACTTGCTGCCAGTCAGGTTACTTTTTTCTTTTGGGGGCTGGGAGGGGGTGTGGGTGTGTGTGGCTGTTGATGGGGCATGTCTGAGTAGTCAGCCATTTCCATGACCAAACCTAATCACAAGTGTGTTAATAACAGCTCACTAAAACCTTTCTCCTCTCCCCCACTTAGAATTGGCATGAATCTTCATGAAGGAGGGAAACACATGAGAAGATCCGATTAGAACCGCAGTGTTTGTTTCAAGATGCCCCAAAGGGAAAATACTCATCTGCAAGTCTCATCTTTCAAAACTGCCTGTGTTCCTTCAATCAAAGAAAAATGTTTTTTGAGAAAGATGACTTATGAAGTCTGTGAACAAAGCTGGCTTCACAAGGATACTGAGTGAAAGACATCATGCCTTACAAGGGACACTTATCTTGAAGAGGTGACACTGTGCTCTTAAACAAAAACAAAGGCACTTGAAAAACACTGATCCTAAACAAGAATACGGATTATAAAAACTGCATCAGAATGTTTGTTAGTCCCAGAAGAGTCAGAAAATGCCATTTTTTGCAAATATTTGCCACTTGCTTCATACTGTGTCTCATGATTTTTTGGGGACCATTTGATAATCACATTGTGAGCCATATGAAGTCCTATTCATACAGATACCTCATAAATAGCTACCATTTTGTGAATGACAGCCTGTCTATCAGCAGGGATAACCTGGACAGAGTATCAAGCTACCAATATTTGATCAACCACAGAGAGAAATGTCAGCAGCAGGATGTCCTTCTGCTGTTGTTTGTGAAGACTTCTCCTGAGAACCGTCATCGGAGGGATGCAATTAGACAAACTTGGGGTAATGAGAAGTATGTTCGTTCTCAACTTAATGCCAACATTAAAACTCTTTTTGCTTTAGGACGACCAACAGACCATCTGCAGAAAACATGGCAGCAAAGGGAACTTGAGCTTGAAGACCAGAAATACCATGATTTGATTCAGCAAGACTTCTTGGATACTTTTCACAATCTTACTCTAAAATTGCTTTTGCAGTTTAGCTGGGTGAATGCCTACTGTCCTCATGCCAGGTTCATTATGTCTGCAGATGATGATATATTTATCCATATGCCAAATCTTGTTGCTTATCTCCAAAGTCTAACACAAATGGGTGTTCAAGATCTCTGGATTGGTCGTGTCCATCGTGGATCCCCTCCCGTAAGAGACAAGAGTAGCAAATACTATGTTCCATATGAAATGTACCAGTGGCCCTCTTACCCTGACTACACAGCAGGAGCTGCATATGTAATATCAAATGATGTAGCAGCTAAAGTCTATGAGGCTTCACTGACTCTCAATACAAGTCTTTATATAGATGATGTTTTCATGGGTCTCTGTGCCAATAAAATGGGAATTGTACCACAATATCATGTATTTTTTTCTGGGGAAGGAAAGGCTCCATATCATCCCTGCATTTATAACAAGATGATGACATCTCACGGACACGTAGATGATCTTCGCCAGCTCTGGAAGCAGGCTACAGATCCCAAAGTTAAAAAGATTTCTTCAGGGATTTGGGGTAGAATATACTGCAGACTAGTCAATATTGTGCTTCTCTGTAAACTGTACTATGAGGACACATATCCTTGTTCAGCTGCATTTTCTTAATACTTGAATATCTGCACAGAAGATCCACTGAGCCAAAACAGAGCAACAACTTTTTAGGTGTTTATTCAAAATATATGTAAACATGGAAAGAGGTAAAATTTACATGTGAATATTTGGGGTGGGCAGGGGGAGAGGAAGCAGATGGTCCCAGATTTTGTTCAGAAACTTATTGGAATAGCTCTCCTGTTGCAACTTTTTACATTGTAGCCTGTTTTTTTACACTCTTCAAGGGATGCAAGTCTGGATTATAAATGAACTACAATAGACTTCTAGACTTTAAAATGCTTGTTGAAAACGTTTGTTGCTTTGAACTTGTCAGTAAGTCTTGAGGGTTTTTTTTAAAGCTGTGTGAACTAAGGCATGTGGCAAAACAAAAATCTGTTATATCAAAATGGAATAGACCTTTCAAAACATGAGGAAAGTGGAACTTCTGACTTGATGAATGAGAGTATTGCAGTAGTTTAAGGCAGTGTAAACTCATTACAAATATTCACCATTTTTCAGTGCTTCATCGAAAGTCAGTCTGGACCTGCACAGTTGACAGTGAGTGCTAGAAGTGAAGACCTGCTACAATCATTTTCTCGAAGTTCCCTAAATCTTTGAAACAGGGAAAGTGTTTGAATGCCCTCTGACTTGGTGGTTTTAAGTAAAAAAAGGAGCTCCCTTTAGAACTTGAAGTGACGAAAATCAAATACTACTCATGTAACAGGTTTGGCTAATATTTCTCTGCCTTCTGAAAACTGAATCAGTGTACTTAAACAGTCCAATCTTTAATAAGCAAATAAGCTAAATGAGTTTTCTTTTAAGAATGCTTCTGTTTTCCAATATTCAAGATTCTAAAGGTTAAAAGCAAGCAAAAGTCACCAAGAATGTTACTTAGAGCTAATGTAAAGCTTTTAAAGACTTAAAAAAGCAAAATTTTAAGCAGGTACTAGCAAAGAGGGAGGATATTTCCTGCACAAACTTTGACTTCGCATTGAAGGGATAGGGAGATGGTGATTCACAGAAACCCAGTACACAAATCAAAATAACTAAAATGTTTTTCATCAAAATTGTCTTTAAAATTTCAGGGTTGTTTGTGTCCACAAACCCCTGTACCTTGAATATATTTGGATGTTAATATCACCTGCAGAGGAACAAAACACCTGGGCATTGTAAATCAAACCAGAACAAAGCGATGTGCGACCTCCAGCCCTTACGAGTTGTACTGTGGTGCCACAGAGATACTGCAGAGAACCAGAGCTGTAGGGTGTCTGCAGTTCTTTCTTGTACAGCTCACTAATGGTGCTTCCACAGACTCTCAGGACAGATATCTTAGTTGCTAATTGCAAAACCTGTGGTAGCTGTACAGGACTTGCTAGTTTTAAGCTGTGAGTGTAAACTTGGTTTAACCAACTGCTACTGCTCTTGGAGCTGTGCTGCAGGTTTTATGGTTTGAATGGACAGTGGTGTCTCTTAGTGTAGACAGAATCCAGGAGTGAGCTTGCTGACTGTTCTCTAAGCTGTTCAGATGGATGAGAGGTAGCTACATAAAATATGTAACTTTCTATAATGGATTTTCCAGAAGGAAGATAATAAGAATCCTAACTGGTTCCAAATGTTTGGCATATAAAGAGCTGACAAATAAATCATTTATCAGTGTCAAAATGACTGAAGAATATAACAGCTATACTTCAGAAAAAACAAATCCAGTTCCTGTTCTTACCTAAACATTGATTATAGTACTGAGAATATGTATTTTCTAAAAGAAAAAAAACACAAGACAACCCTAGATCTATATGACCTGTTGCTTACAGAGAAGATAAATGCACATATAGAGGAAGTATTACTCTGTACTGAAGGAAAGCTGCTTCATCAGATTTCTGACTTGTTTTGAGCCATTTAAATCAACAAAGCTGCACAGCAAAACTGCACTGCTAGAAAAAGCCACCCTGTTCACTGTAGGGAAAGAGGGTCTTCATATGCAGTATGCAACCAAAATGTACTAGTAAGACTACAGTTTTTGCAACATAACTCTGTGTTGGGATTTGTTTTCACTCATACAAGCAAAAGTAAACTAAGCTTTAAGTAGCCTAAACTAGCTAACATCTAAAACGCTGCTTAAATGTAGTTTGCCATTATCTGAAAGTCACTTTTGACCATTGAAATATTTTGTTTTACAGTTGGTTTGAGTTTTGTTTGGATTGTTTCCTAATCTTAAAAGGGTCTTGATGTTTGTAGTATGCATTTTCTTTTGCTGCAGTGAAAAGAAGTTGCTTGTTGAATAAAAAGAAAAGCATGAAGGCACTCCTTTCAAAAAATGGAGACACTAGAAAACTTCTTATTTTCTGGTTCTAAACACAATATTTGTACACTTTCATCTGGAACCTTTTTTAACAACAGTCTCGGTGCTCCAATGCAGGGCTGTCAGGTTTTACTTCAGCAAATAAAACTGTATCAGCCTGAATGGTCACTCCTCATTAAGAGTTTGACATTGTTGCACAGCATATTTAATGCTAAATTTTTTTTACCTATTTGTTTGGTTTGCATCAGTTTCCCTTTGATATTACTAATTTTTATACAAAGTGTTCAGTATTTATTCTTAAACTTTGCTCTGTACCACAGAAAGACAATTGTTTTGTAAAATTTGTTTTGAATAAACAGACTTATTTCTTTTAAAAAAAACCCAAACAGTACAGCAGAGGTAAATATCTCTTGTTGCTTTCTTTGTAACTGACAGCATCAGCTCTGATGCTTTTAAGTGTTATCCCGAGTTCCCTCTCTCGAGGGCTTCAAACTGTCCCCTCTCCCACCTTCCTTTCTGTTCTACCTTGCACCAAACCTGCCCTCAACAAAAGGCAAAATCGGTGTTTCCCAGGAAAGAGACAGCTCACAAATTTGTGGACCAAGCTTCTGGGTCTAAAGTTGTATAGAACTGCTAGATATTAGAAGCTTAACCTGTTGTTATTTGTATGTTCTCTTTAGGCAGTTGTTCCTCTGGAGATGTGTATTTATCTCCACAAGATTTCAGGTCCTACTTTGCACCTTTTGAAAACTAGTTGATGGTTTGGGGACCAGACATGGTATTTTCCTAGGGTATAATTAAATTCAGATAATGATGATTTGTATGTCTCTCCAATTTGTCTAACATAATGTATCAACCTAAGGTTTTTACAAATGGAGTCTTTTGCATCAGGTAACTTCAGTGTATACCTGTGTGAGACAGAGGCATAATGTAAGTATGAATTATCTAAATCATAGTGAAGAAGAGAACAAAGCAAATGAAGTCAGTGGGGATTGTGTCATTTGGCTTCTTGCAGGGTGGGTTTTGTTGTGGGTTTTTTGGTGTGGGTTTTTTTTTTTTTTAATTGCTCCCTTTGGCCTAGAAACTGTGCAGTTCAGCTAAATTAAGCTGTTTACTTGGTACTTTTTGTTGAACTAAGCGACTTAAATATTTGGTGCTTTAGAATATATCATTAATAATCTTTTTCTCAAGACTGCAGAAACTCTAGCATGCATTTAAAAAACCCAGAAGCTTCTCAGAGGCATATAGTTAAATATGAACATTCTGAACACTGAGATGGTCTTTAATACTGCTTTTTTTGAACATACATGCAAGGCTTATTCTAATGACTTATTTTCTCACATCTTGTAATTAATGTTTTTAAGGAAAAAAAATGGAAAAAAACCCCAACCCAAACAAAAGATAAATCTTTCTTGCTTTTCCATCTGATAGACTGGGTATAAATGCATGGCTGTAAGCATTTCAGTGACTTCATTACAGATAATTATTTATTAATCTTGATGAGCTTCAAAGAATTCATAGAGAGTATACTATAAATGCAATAATTTGCATTCTAAGAAGGAAAAAATATACTAGCTCATGTGTGCAGCCTTACCTCCTCCTTGTTGACAAGTTCTCATCACTCTCACTGGTCACCAGGACTCTGCTAGATCCTCCTTGACTTGCTTCATGCATCACCTCAATCTGAATAAAAAGGACATGTTAAAAGTGAAAATACTTAATTGCTGATGCTTTATTTAGAGCACTTTAGCTCTTTGCAAGAATAAAAAACAGATCCTACCTAACCTAGCAAGTCACTAGACAATTTAAAATAATTGAATTCTATATGTGCAGGTTTTAAATCAAGAATACCTCTTGTCTATTTTTATTCTGCTTCCTTGCTCAGTGTTGGCATGGGAGGCATTCCTGACTCCAGGTGAAGTCGTTGTGTTCTTGCACCATAGAAGGTGAATTATTTCCTTGTGTAGATAATTACAGGCATGACAGTCTGTTACTTAGACTTTGAAATGCTGTTTTTTTGGTTTGTGTCTCAAGCCAAACCAAAGACTTGACATTTTCGGAGTTCTTTGTAGGGTGCATATGGAGAAAGCTGGGAATCCACCCTGTGCCTCTGAGAAGTGTTTGTGTCCCAGGAGCAGTGTTGGTAAGACAGTGCTGAGCACGTGTTTGTGTGCAGGGGCTGTCCCCAGGCTGAAATAGAGCTTTTTGATTGCTCCAGTGTTTATTTTGATAAACACTAACCTTCTCCCTTGTCCAGTCTTGCAGAGTTGGATCATTTCAGGTGTGCTCCAGGAAAGTTTTAAGCAGGTTTTTCCTCCTTTTGCTTTAAGAGCACCAAGTACTACTTGGACTTACTCAAAAGCCAAAATCTTCAAATTTAGTAAAACAACCCAGCTTCTGAGTTTGCAGTTAATCCAAGCCAATATCTAAACTCCAGCAGAGTCTTTTAGTTCCTGAGCACTTTCATTTTTAATGGCTGATTCTGGAGGGGAAAAGTATCTTACATTCAATATTGCAAAATTATTTAGGTGGTTGATGATAATGATGGATCCATTAATAAGCTGTCCTCACCTGAACTATTATCAGAACAAAGGAGAACCAGCTCTAGGTTCCTGCTGATAACTGAATTTTATTCTGTGTTTATTGCTGAAGATGTGGACTGTTCTGGCCATTTCAGAAGATGGACCAAGTTTAATTTTTAGTTTCAGCTTCAGGGAAATTTAGATGAAATGTATGAGCAAGTCAGGGGTGTGGATAACAGAAGAGCTGGGTTGAAGTAGCTTGTATTATATCAAAAATTGAATAATAGAATTTTGCCAGGTAGACATTTGATACATTTTTTAGCTTTCCAGGCCTTCTGGTAACACTTCCTCCCTGCTAAACATTCCCATCCCCCCAGAAAAGGAAAAACAAACAGACAAGCAAAAAAAATCCCAAACTGGTTTTGGCCTGTGTGGAATTCCTGCACTAACAAGATTAAACCATTTTTTAATATTTAGATGAAAGTAGCACATCCATGTTTGGGTGTCACTAGTGTAAGAAGTGCTAGTGTATGAGGAGTTTTGGTCTGTGAATTATTAATTAAAATCAGAAACTCTAAAATGCTTATTTTACAAAAAACCTGTGTAATAGTGGACTAAACTGGAAAAGGCACAGAGAACTAATAAAATGTGGTCTCTGTTATTGGATGTGTTCTCATATAGAGCTCACCTTTAAAAATCCCTTCTAAAATAACTCATGAACTATGAAAAAGTTCAAAACTGTAAGTGCAGGGACTATTGTGTCATCTCTTCTCCTTCTATATAACCTGTTTTAAGTTGAGGTATTTATTTTCCCCAGAGATGTACTGAAAAAGCTTATTCCCTTCCTCTTCCTCTCCCCCAAGCTGCTGAACAATATGAAAAAGGCTACTTGCTGTTTCCATCACACTTTCATGAGGCACCCAAATGAAGATCATACCTCATACCACCCAACTTGTTTCACAATTCTTTTTGAACATTCATTGCATTGTTTCCCTTACATTCAGGGCTTATGTTTTCTTTCTCAAAACATACCTTAAATTGCATTTTTTACCATTTTAATGATATAATGGTCTAAAGAGCCAATAATATGAATCTTCAGGCAAGTTGCAAGAAAATCTGGGCAAAGGGCTACTGTTATTTAAAAGGCTGTGAGTGTACAGCACTGTGTATGATTTGACCTCTTATTTTTAGTAAACTTAACTAAAGGGGATGTTGGCAAAGGTATGACATTTGTGCACAGACCATTCAGAATATAACCTCACTGGTATTCTTCTTATCTCTCCCAGGCGTATTTACATGGTCTAAACCCAAACATTCTAAATAAGATAAATGAGGTATTTGCTTGAATTTGACAGGGGAAAAGAAGAAAGAAGTCTGTTCTCTGAAAGTGGCTATTTCAGCTAGCTTGGGCAAATGAAAACTTCTAGGATGCAGCTGCAGTTCATCATAGTTTCAAGACCTGCAGATGAATGGAGTATCTGAAACCTGTTTCCAGTGTTAAAATACACAAGGAAGGCCAAACAGCTATTTTTGGTAGCTTATTAACCCAGTCAGTGTCTACAGCTCAAAGCAAAGACTCTCTGCTGTAAGGGCAGGATTCTTACATGCTGTCAGGCTTGGGAATAGAGAGGAAAGGATAAAGATGTCCAAACAATCTTAAATAGATTCTTGTTGTGGAAAGAATAGTGCAAGAAATCTCATCACAGAGACACAAATGCCAGATAGCTTTCCCTGAAGGTTACTTGCCTATGCAGGCACAGGTAACAGTGGATTTTCTTGGGTATTGGCTGGTTTATTCCTAAGTATTACATGTCTAGTTTTAAATCCTTTACATAGAAATTACCCTTAGAAAATATTTAAATGAGGAAAAATCTATAACTTTGTAAAACCCTGAACATAACACAACTTGAGCTGAATCGGATTACAGTTTTAGAAACAAAGTAGTTCACGTGCTATAAGGGAGGATGGGCACTTTGGCTGCATTTTAGTATATTATTGTTGGACATTTCTTCCACATTTCCACTTCCATCCTTTGAAGATGATTTCTCCTTTAGTGTAACTTGGTTTTCCATAAATGCTTTTTAACGCTATCATCTGAGTAACTTTCAAACTGCAATGTGGAGTGTAAAAAAAATCCTTATCAGAGAGTCAACTTAGAAATGTTCGATTTTTTTTTTCTTTTTTAATTCCAAGTGAGTAAACCTATATTTATGTGATCTTGAGTTCTCTCATAATATGGGATGTCCCCAAATCACAGGTAATCCTACCTTAATTCCACCTTTAGTCTTCTTAATGCTTTTCTTTTTTGATAACTCTACTTCAGAAACTGTCTTTGGAGGGCAGGAAATTTCGGTGGACCTCCTGTTGGTAGCTGAAGGAGTCAAAAAGAGAGTAACATTAGAAAATGTGCGCTGAAAGTTGAAATTCTACTTCCTAATAAAAGCAATGAGCAAAGATCCCAACACATCAGTAGTAACTGAGACCTGGCTTAGAGAACTGAGTTGTGGCTGGGGTGGCAATGGACCAGCTGGCACAAGGGATGGGCCACCTTGTTCAGTGCTCAGATTGGCATCCAAAGCTCCACAGTGTAATGATTGGTTTGGCTTCCCCTGGGAAAACCATCTTTAGGCCAGCACAGGTAAATGTCAGCCAGCTGTATCATCACTTGGGTAATTGTCACTTGCACAGTGTTGCTTGTGTGGGTTCCCAAAGAAAGGAAGTTTTGGTTCTGGTAATGGTTTGGCAATGTTGGATTAAAGGATTGTTCCCTGAATGTTTTCATTACATGAACAAGTCTCGAAAGAGTAATCCCAGGAGTTCAGCAAGTCACTGTGACACGGATATAATAATAGTGAACCTGAGGAAGCAATTGCAGAATATGGTCTGTCATGTCAGGTTTGAGGCACTTTGCAGGCTCTGCAAACCACAGCTGACAGTGAGGTGTCTGATGCTACTGGACAGTCATCCTTAACAACATAACCACTTGTCCTGAGCCTGCTGTCCAAAGGAAAGGTTTACAATGAACTGTGAGAAGGGGAATCATATATTTTGCTTGAGAAGAAAATAATCTCTGTTACACTTTGTATCTGTTTTACATTGATAACGAGCTCACAGCACACACTATATAAGCACAAGGCAATCAGCTCTCTTCTTTTTCTTAGTTGCTGAATTGATATGAGCAACATTCATGTCATGGTAAAAACACAAACAAAGCCAGAAGAAATGGTGAAAAAACCTGGGCTAGAAGAACAAAAAAGAAAAAAAAAAAAAAAACAAAATTGCTGCAATTCTGAGATAAGGTCCATTTCATTTTTATCCTGGGAAAACTTTCTAATTGAACAAGAACTTGTTTTCAAATGCATCTGGTAACATTTTGAGATGGTTTCACCAAGTTTAATGTTTTGAGGCATTGAGAGTCCTGGTGGTAATTAATAACTTTTTGGGGAGAAGCTGAGGGGTGCAGTAACAAAGATGCAGACATCTTTGAGTGAAGAGGCTGTAGTTTCAAAGGATTCATGTAGGAGGGGGTTGAACACTTTTTAGAGAAGAAACACATTAACAAAGTTTCAGATGCCCTTGTCATTAAATTCTTCTTTCAAGGTAGTTTTAGAAAAGGCAAAAAAGGCACATAGAAGCACCCAAATTATATTCAGTTAAAAAGACAACATATCAGTTTCACAGACAACAGTAGTGGAAGTTGACGTTTTTTCTACTCTGTGTCTTTTCAGCAGCCTTATCACACAGCTGGGAAGAGAATTAATTAAAGCGGCTTCTCTCCAACTCTTCTCTAAATCTTCTTGGATTTATCCAATGCTGAATGACATGAGGACTTGGCAATGTCCATTTCATGCCTATTACCTCTGCACAATGACTCTATACTAGAAGGTTTCCTCAATGGAACAGTGAAATCTGGCAGCCACCAGCAGCTATAATCAACTGCTAGAGGATTCTCGTGGTTCCCAGGACTGAGCTGAAATGCAAATGTCGTTTCTCTTTGGCTCTTCCATCACTCTCTTTCAGAACATACAGCAGGGGATTTGTTTTGATTTTGAGCACTACTTTCAACAGATGCTTTTTTCCCACCCCAAGAAAGCTTTCCCTGAAGTAGTAATTGTTCTCTCAAAGGTATTTTTATTTCACCCCAAAAGTGGTGTACTGACATTTTGAAACCAAGGGGACAAAAAGATGCAAGATAAAGCATATAGAAGCTATTGATCCTCATTGTCAAAGTTCTTCCTACCTTTCTAATCTGCAAGAAGGATGATTTATACTGTTGGCAAAACCAGAATACCAACCTTCATCAACTATTTGATAAGTTTTCAAATGGGTCCTTTTATGGTTTCCCCCATGAATGCCTGAGTAAAGTGGTTATAAGCATTAGCAAATTCACTCTTTTCCATACTAATGCACCCTGGAGATTCTATTTAGCCTTAAATTCTCATCTACCACCATCTTGACAAAATGCAGATTGTGATCGTACCTATCACACTAAACACTGTTATCTCCTGGAGCTTCTCCCATCTATATCCTATTTATACCTTGAAAAATCAGCAGTAAAAGAAATAAATCTAGGACTTGACTACCAAGACATTGTTTCATACTCTTAATAACACACAGGCATCCTGAATACCCTAGATACTCTGCCAAGGTCTAGCTGCCCTATCTAAATCTGGGTTCAGTCCACTGGATTGTTCTACAAAGCTAATTCTGAAATTTTATGGATGTGTTGTGGAAAGAAATGGAAGCAAAGGAAATAACTTCAGAAAACATGACAACTTTTGCTTAGAAAGCATAGTCAGCAATACCATGTTGTTTGACATTATCATTAATCAGAAGACTTGAGAGGACGGTTGATACTGGTATGAAAATCCTGGCTGAAAGCAACCAGCAGAAAAAGTGGAAATCAGTTAAAATTTTGATGTCTGGATCACAACTTGCAAATTCAGACAGCTCCAGGTGATCCAGAACAGCTTAAGTGAAAGATGGCACATTCACAAGAAGCCCGAGTGCAGGTGCTCCTTGATCCAGCAGCAATTACTCAGGTCAGTTCACTAGGTTAGTCTTGGCTTCTTCAGTGTGAGATATTTCAGGAAAGGAGGCAGGTGCAAAGATAAGAAAGACAAATTCAACTGCATATATTTCAGAGATGAATTTGATTCAGATTGACACAGCGAACTTCCCTTTCCAGTTTGACCCAGAAATGAACTGAGAGCAGGCAGCAATCTGTTTTGGTCATGCTCCAGAGAATTTGTCAGTTATTGACTGGCCCATAGTCAGAGACTGCTGCACGTCACTACCTTTAAGTAGTTTCTGGAGCACCTTAGAAAGAAACAGCCAAAATACCTGCCAATTATTATTGCACTAATTACTGTGGAACTGGAAATATAAGGGAAACTCCCTTATAAAATTCAGCACAGTTGGCTGTTTCAAGGTCAGTACTGTATTGTACTGCTGAGGAAGTTGAAAGTTAAAGTGTTGAGCTGCCTACTGAAAGAATAAAGACACAGGAACAAAGGAAGACAAGTGGGGTGTCTCCTTGTAGAATAATATTCCACATAGAGGAGCCTTGCTTTGTGCTTCTTATATTGCCAGATTTTCCAGGGGTTTGACAGCAATTTTGCTAGAGCAAAGAAATATAGATTATATTGCCTAAAAATGGAAAAGTCTGCACTAAGCCATTGAATGATAAAGCAAAGATGCTCTGGTGTTTCTTTAGCTGCCTAAACATTCTGTTTTGTCATCACCACAATTCAAAACAATGATTTTGTCATAAATGATCTTCGAACTCATGTTTCCTGTTGGACAGCAGGAGCAGCAAAGCCCAATAAAGTTTAGCAGACTAGTTGTTTCCATGCCTGTTCTTGCCAAAGGAATTTGATTCTGCTGTAGGTGATTAGTGAGAATGCACAAACTCACACAGAAAACATATGGGGAAAGATGTGATTGGGAAATTCACGCAAAACCTGAATGTAAAGCATTTATTTGAGGGGGTCTTTGAATGCCTTACAAGTGCTGGGCATGTATTATAACCCTTGACTACAGAGTCTGTGTCTCTTGCCGGCTAATGAGTTACACTTATTCAATATCTTGAACTATAGAAACGAGTGGTTTCTCAAACCATTAATGAAAACCACATGCAGCATCTTTTCTGAGTCAGCTAATCTGTCTGCAGCCTCACTTCCCCTGCACACATCCCCAGACTCTTGCAAGACATTCTTCCTTCATCCCCTATCCAGATGTTATTAGTTAGTGAGTGTTATGCACTAGTGACTGTGAGGAATGCTGGAATGGATCCAATGAGCAGTTGTATACATTTAACTGAGATGGAACCAGCTTAAGTTATATTATTTAAAGAATTGAAAAGGCTCCAGCTGTGTTCCCCCATATGAATCTCAAGTTCCAAGCTGGCCTTCTAAGATGCTTGTATGGTGAGTCATGGATTTTGTATGTGCAATGTGCTTTTAAACATGTTATTTGTTTAATGAGCTCACAGAAATTTTGACATCTCTGCTCCTGTATTTCACATTTATGTTGCACACAAAGAAATCTACCCATGAATATTTTATAGCACTTTGTACTGCCATGTTCCAGCTCTCACCACAAAGATAACTAAAGTAAGACAATTTTCCTAACCATGGTCGCAGGATGGCCAAATAACCTTTTACTGAAGTTTTCCAAGAATGTGTCAGGCTGAGAAGATAGCCTTTGGGAAAGTTTCATTTCGAAGAGTTAGAGTTTGGGAGAATTACAAGCAAATTAAAATAGAGAAATGCTAACTGCAATCATCCCTAATAGCTTGTATTCTCCTTTACAGTTCTGTAATTTGTCTCTAATCTGTGCCTGACAGCCTAGAGGCAATTCTGGCCTGCATGGTTTGACTTTGTGGACCTATCCCAATTCACTCCAGCTAAGGAGTTTTGTACAGAAATGCAGAAAACAAATATGTAGTCAAATCATCAAAAATTATGCCCTCAGAAGTAAATCAGCAAAAACATTTCCCTATGAAGTGCCAATTCTCTCCTCCCAACACATACAGGGACAAGTTTAGCCATCAGCAGTATTCAAGCAGCTTCCATTGGGAGTAAAGAGAGTTGTCCTTAAAATAAGGTGTTATATACGCTACTTAAATATTTTCAAAGCACTCATTATAAAAAGGTCAACAGAGGGGTTTATGCCTTTTCTGGGTTGATCTGTGAATAATACTTAAGCAGATTCTCACAGCTAAAATGTGCACCAAGTCCAGCTGGCACAGACTTTGGAGCATCACAATAATTCCAAAACTAGTTTTTCAATGTTGAACAGGCCTGTCCCTGCAAAATTTGAAAGCTCATTTGCGAAACCAAAAGCTTCAAGCAAAACTGAGATTAATCTAAAATTTTGCTTCAGAACTTCCAGACCCACAGTGTTGAGTGAAAAGTGCTGAGTGAGGGAGAGTTTACAGCAGCTCTGAGCTGCCTTTCTGGATCTTCACTAAGCTTAGAGTTTGCTGAGAGTCAGTCACCAGTGACCATAAGGACACAGACATAACCTGTGACAGTCATTTCCCTGATGGAAACCTGCCCTTCCTCTCAGACATAGTATCAGCTCTGCCTGTGTGCACCTATGTATTTGTCCATGTAAAATGGAGAGTCTGACAGTATTTCATGTCTGAGTCTTCATATCTGTGAAGATTTTTCCATTAGCACCCTGAATTGGATTGAATTTTCCCTACCACTCCTTGTTTGGAAAATGGATAGTCAGCAAGGAAAAACAAAACAAAATCTATTCTGGAACAAACATAACTTCCTTTCACAGACAACCATTGCAGTGCTGCCATGGTATTGTTACTCTGTTGCCTGGGGACAAAAGCCTTTCTTTCTAGTCTTCTATTTCTGTTTACAACATTTTATTGCCTTTGCCTGCTTTTATATTTATGCAGCCTAGGAACATGGCATTTTCTTGTTGCCATATTCTATTTTGCAAGCTTTTAGAAATATTCAGGTAAGTCCTGGCTAAAAAATGACAATGAGTTACAGTATCTGTTTCAAAAAGGTGCTCTAAGCCTCTCTCATGTTTCCAAGATGTTGCTCAATAAATTCTCCCCATAAGTAAATGTTGATAGTGCATTGATCCCGTGAATGTGAAGAAAGGGCACAGAGGAAAGTCCAAAAGAGGGTAGCTTCAAGAAGAGCAGAATTTCGCAGCCTCATTTTCAAGGCTTGGAATAGGACTCAGTGTCCCTGTTTCTATTCTCAGACACATTTGAGAGTCAGACTGCAAAATGCCTTGGTAAATCAGTTTATCTGTGCTTCAGTTTTCTTTCTGAAAAAAAATAAGAGGTTAAAATACTGACCAGTACTTGCCAAGTGCTTTGGCATTCTGAGGGAAAGGGCACTCAGGAATTTCAAAGTATGATTCTTGGTAGCTGACAGCTGGATAACACCCAAAGGATGCCATTACACAGAGTATATGAATGTACATGTACTATTCACAGCTGTTAAAGTAAGCTGTGATTGTGAGCCCCTGGATAAGCTGTAGATAGTCAGGGTTTGTTTCTTTGTACAGAGGTACTCTCGGTCAGGCACCTTCAGGAACCCGAATGAGATTTTACAATCTACTTATCAGTGTCTGAACAGGACTGAGTTGCACTTTGCACCTTCTAAAAGAACAACCAGAGTAACATTTAAAAATAAATTTCATCTCCCTACTATTTTGCAACAGGACATTAGAGGCTAATCCTTGTCACACAGTTATCCTGTATTGGGTTGTAAAACCCTGAACTGCAATGCAAGGGACAGAGCAATGGAGCATCTCATGATTTTCTGTGAAAGAGCTAATAGTATGGGATTGGTTGTATGAACAAGAATCAAAACTTAGAGCACTGTCATGTATATACTAGTGACTGTTCTATAAGGTTCTATCTATACCAACAATTTAATTAAAAAATCTGGAAGTGCTTTAAAATGACAAGAAAGAAATTCAAGAAACAAAATCAGAGACTGCATGCATAAACTAAAGCAAGATTAGCTTTTAGCCTGAAGATGCAGTTTCACAATAGGTGAAAGCCATCCTCAAATGGTACTTGCAGTACCTAACTGCCTCTGACCTGCTGACCCCATACCCCCATTTTCTGCATCTTCCTTTTCTTCAGCACTAGTGAATGATCACAGCACTCAGTGAATGTGATCAACTCTGACTTAGTGCTGGTTGGAGCAGGGGACTGGGGTGCATGAACTCCACAGCTCCCTGCATTTCTGTAACTCATGCCGTGGAAAAATAACTACTACATTTTTACAGTCTGTTGATTGAGTTTTCAAGGCAAATCACAACTCCTACGGCAAACTGACTGCCCACCTCAGTGCAAGAGCACATTGCTGGAGGATATGTGTGTGGCAGAGCAGGACCTCTTCACATGCATTGTGTTCTCAGCTTGCCTTAAGCCAATAGTGAAGCTGAAACTTGAGGTAGCAGCTGTATGTTAAGAACATGTTAAGCTAGTATGGTTTGGTAGGGGGGAAGTACAGATGTCAAACTAACATGGTAACAGGAAGAAGATGATTTTCCTTGGTAAGAAAGGATTAGAGTTGCAGAGCAGAGGAGAACAGGGACACTGGTGTGACCTCCTGCTGATATCCCTAGAAAGCAAAATGGTCAGGCTACTGGCCATCCTAGTCTTCCTGTTGAGAAAGCAGTTTACTGCAAGCTCTTCTTGCAAATTGATTTTTTTAAAAAGCTTTTTGGTAAAGGTTCCCCTTTTAAAAAGCCCTACAATTCCAAAGGGTCAATGCCTTCTTGCCACCAAGCACAGCCACTGGTCTCCAAGATGCAGTGTCTCAAATTAGCTTCACCCATGTTCCTTTTGCAGAAAACAGCTATCTTGGTTAAAGGCACGTGAAAACTTCAAATCAGGAACTTTCAGTAAATTCCAAACAGAAGCAACGTTCAACTTTTATAGTTAGCAGAGGACAAACTAGAAAGTGAATGAACATCTGTGTAGAGGGGAAAAAGCAAAACTTCCACAAATGAGGCAGTGTCACTAGCAAACCCTTAATTTGGCAAGTATCTGATTGAAACTTGAGGTATTGTGACCTTTTAAAGATGAGTATTCACATTACAGTATGTGCAATGTAAAAGAGGTTCTTGTGCTTACTTTCCAGGCTTGCAGTGACTACCCTGGCTTGGGTATTCAAGAACTGGCAATATAAGACACACTGGGAAACAGTATAGAAATGTACTCTGTAGATTAGACCTAGGAAGAGAAACCTGAGGTTTTTTGTTGGTTTGTTGTTGGTTTGTTGGGGTTTTTTTGCTTCACCCTTGTCTGTATGTTTGTAGTGACAGATATTTCACATTCATTTTTCATAGCTGGACCTACAGGGCTGACACTGCACATCAAGTGCAAGTCTTCATTCTGATAACAAAAATTAAACATCACCATGTGGACAAAACATTGGTGTGTGTCTGAAAGTAACTGCTCATGGCCTACCTACTGCTGCTGGCCTGGTAATCTTTGGTGATGCTCGTTTTGGGGAAGATTCAGGATGTGGAGCAACAGGTTGTACTGGCCGGGTCTGTTTGGCTGCCAGCTTCTTCAAACTTACTTGCCTCTTGTCAAACATTTCTTGTACATCTTCAAGTTTTTGTACAATTCTTTGGGCGTTGGCCTTGACAAAGAAAAGGCAAACAACAAACACTTGTCAGTGCTGGACTAAGTTAAGAAAGTACTTGTGTTACCAGACAGTCTAGAGCTGAAGATGACACTGTGCGGCAGTTTAATGCAACCCAGTCCACACACTCCACAGACATCACAGTTTCACTGACCAAGACATGGTGACTCAGGCAGTATTTCTGACACTGGTCTGAAGAAAATCACATGTGTTCCATGACTACTTATATGAGCAAAACTCATTGCCCCAAGGGCTCACCTCTGTGCCCTTTTGGAATAGGGAAAGAGGCATATTTTAGCAGACTCAAATATATAGCCCAGTACACTCTCAGGTACAAAGCATTTGGTAATTTTTAAATTCTAAGTGAATGCATGCACATCTGAGGGGTTTTACCTTTATTTCAGGGGTGAGGATCATGTCAAACTGATTGTAGAACTCCTTTGGGTTAGAGAGCTGGTGTTCCTTGGCTGTTACCAGGAACTTCTCAATTTCAACGAGTGCAGTTTCAGCTCCCTCTTGTGACTGGCACTTGTCCACAGCTTGGGAAGCTAAGAGGTAGATTCCAGCTTCACACCATTGGCTTGCCTTTAAAGAAAAATGGGGGAAGGACTCATCATCACTGACAGTCCATGTTGTTAAGTGTTGCTTCTACTCTGTGAAATACAGATTTGCCCTAATATGTCACTAAAAGGGATGGATGTTACTTCCTAGCATGCCATAGTTCCTGCCCAAGTCATCCCACCAGGATATGTAGAACTGGACTTGCTGAACTGAACTTGCTGTTCAGTTCAGCTCTCATGGGCTAGATGGTCCAGTAACATGTAAAAGAATAATACTCTGAGCAAAGAGGAAAAGTGTTACTGCAAACTCTCAGCTGTACTACCTCATCTGAGTGTTCAGTCACATAATTAACCCAAAAATTGAAACCATATCAAAACTCTCCAAAACTTTTTAGGCCTATGAATCTCAGTTAGAAATACTCCAAAGAAGGTTTACATTGCTGGAGTAGCAAACAAACATTCTCAAAGCATTTATCTTGCTATTCTAGCTAGATCAGAGAAACTGAAAACTAACACGTGGTAAATTGTTAATTTTTAAGCACTAGAATACATTTGGTTCTCATTTCAAATTTAGGTCTAGCTCAGTTTTCCGTAGTTTATTTCCTATTTTTCATCATTTTAAGACCATACTTATGAGAATCTACTGCTCCAATGTTTCTAGTTATATTTACTGAATGAAACAGAGAAAAAACAAACACAACTTTTTATCTTCGTCGTAACTACCTGAGCTTATAAAAACATTAATTTTCGGTAGAACCTTGGCAGGGCTGTTACCTGAGAAGGTTTGCTCACCTTATCTAACTGCTTATGCAGCTCAAGAGACTTTCCCAAAATATCATACTTTTTCTTGGTCTCATTGGTAAAGTCATCACAAATCCGCCTGAGTTCAACACACTTTGGTCTAATGGAGTCAACTGCATAATGATTGTTTTGGATGAGCTGTTCTCCATGAAGAGCTAGAGACTGAGCCTTCTCCAAAGGTTCCTGTGAAATTAATGAGAAAAATCCAAAGTTAGATCTTAGAATGACATTTATAATAATGACAGTCCATCTCTATAATCCCTGCTGTAGCCTGAGTGTAAAGGTTTGGGATATAAATATAGCTGATATCTTACTTTATATTTACATTGAAGACCAACTTTATTGTCACTGAGAACATTGAAACTTGAGAAGTTCCATCGGAACATCAAGAAGCACTTTTTTACTGTAAGGGTGAACAAACACTGGAACATGTTGCCCAGAGAAGTTGTGGAGTCCAATTCTTCTTTCTCCATACCAGGGACATTCATTATACAAGTTTTTTCCCCTGCTTTTTTCCCCCGGCTTTCCAAGAAACGAACTGGAACTACTGGGTCTCAACAACCCTGGATTCTGGAAATTAGGATCCGAGTTTGCAATTTAAAATAATGACTCATGAGAAGAGAGTAAATGGGATGGAAGGACAGTGACAAAGAAGTGTCTGGAATACCATGTCTATAGCAGCTAGAATACTAAATTGAGTGCAAACCTGTCCTTTCTCTTCCAGATGTTTCTGTTCCTTTAGGAGGTGCTCCACTCGAGTCACACTGTCCCCAATGTCAGCAAAACCTGCTTGTGCTTCCATGAGGTTATCCAATGTCAGTTTTACCTAAAAAACAGCAACAACAAAAGCATAAAACCAAAACAGTAAAACCAAAACAAAATAAACCCACCCAAAACTTTACCACAAGATACTCATAAAATTACAACAAACATTCATCTATATCTTTGAAAAGAGTCTGCATCTCAAATTTAGTCTTTCAGCTTGTTCCAAATTGGAAAAACCAGGGAATAAAGCAACAATCAACTATTCTTCAAAGAGCTGCCCTGTTTCTCACTGTTTAGGCCCACGCAGTTTTGAAAACCGGTAACTCCAGAGTCTATATTACTCCAGAATCTGTATTACTCCAGTCTCTGGGCTGACAGTTGGGCTTTCTGAACTGTATTCCCTTGACTCTGGTGGAATTGGCAACTTAACATCACAGAAGAAATTATATTTGATAACTTCACACGTAAATGTAAAATGGTTTATCAAGAAGTTGGTGTTTCACATTTTGGCCTCACAGTCTGGCACTTTCCTCACTGGGCTTTATTCAAATGTTGTAAGACATCTGATAGCTGCCAAAAATTTAATTTTTGAAAACTCAGTTCTTATTTCATAATGAAGGGCTTCTCTCCCAATCTTCTTTTTGGATTGCCAGTATACTTTAGGTATGGGTAAAATTTGACCTTATTTACCAGAGAAGACTAGACAGCATGAACAAATGAAGTACCTCTCTAAAATCATGTTCAAAGTGTCGAAGCTGCAGGCACTGTTCTAGTTTTAGATGATGTTTGGTCCAAAATTGATCAAAAGCCTTTTCTGTTTCATCCAACTGAGCCAACAACCTGTTAAGAAATTATAATGAATAGAATGTACTTATTTCCTATGGTTCATTTCTTTTAAGTTACACTAACTGGTGGCAGAAAGCAGAGCAGGGAGATGGTGGGGAGCCTACACTCATGTAAGAGGGCTCTGTGTCAACTCTCCCTTAAGCAAAAGAGAATTAAATTTGCAGTGGGATAGGCAGGAGTATGATGGGTGAGTGACAACTACATGGATCCACTGTGGCAGTTGCAGTCCTGCCTCCTGACCTGCAACAAGGACTCAGAGCTGTTCCATGCTCTGGCAGCCAAGGGCAACTGTAATCCCAAGCTTCCACCCAATGCTTCAAAGATAATTCACCCCCAACTGATGCAGACTGAATGTGATGCAATTATTATTTTATGGAATGTTTAAAGCAGAACTCTACAACTTGTTCATTTTTTTCACCCATCAGAAACAGGCAAGGACTGAATCATTTTTCCCAGTCCATTAAAAACAATACATTAGAAGCTCATAATGACTCCCATGGACATTATTTTGTGTAAATGATGAAACATTTATTTGCAAAGAAATTAATATCAAGGTGTCATACATCTTGAGTAAAATGTCTAAAACCAGACTTGTGAGTCATCTGCACAGTTTCTCAATGATCCATTAATTACAAAGTAGAACAGTTTAAACAAGAAGAAAAAATGAAAAGAAAGTTTTCCGTGAATATCCTGTATTTCAATAAATGGGCACTCTTTGGGCAAGTAGGGATTGGTGAGTGCTGAAATGATCAAGTTATTAGGGCAAATGACAATAGTTCCCTCCTATTTCTCTCAAAACTAAAGTTCTGTTTTCAATCTATCCCTGGAAAATGTGGTTTTAATCAAAGCTGGTTGTTGAATTCAAGATGAATTCGCAAATTCCTTTGGTGTGACTGTTAAAAGGATTTTAAAGTATTCAGTGAAAAATATCAGCTCAGCTTTACTTTTAGCAGCTTTGTTCCCAGTGAATGCAGACATGCTGAAACACTAGCATGGCATTTCTCTTTCCACTGCATCACATGGCACAGCAGAAACTTCTACATGGTGACTAAAAGCTTTATGGTAGTAACTAGCATAGGAAGGAAAAGGGGTTTGTTTCTCTCTCTCTCTCTCTCTGCAGGGTATCACTTCATCTGTTTCTCCCCCAGTGATTCCACAGACATACACAAACACACACCCTCTCATCTCACAGAGATTCAGGTGCCCTTCAAATCAGGCACAGAAGTTTGGAGGACACATATGTTACAGGGAAAGTAAGTCTCATGTTAAATCTTCAGCCCAGGCAGTTAGTGGTCTGACCAAAAATTACCACAAAATTCAGGACTTGTTTGAACTCACCTTGACAGTTCAGTCAAGTAAATTCCTCAAAACCATTCCCTTCTCTGAGTTCCCTGTCCAATAAATCCTGAGTGGTTGAACCAGAGGCAATTTATAACTCGCATATTTAAATTATTTAAATTACACTTGCATTTCTTAGGAATAAATTAGCAACTTGCACAAGGTAATCTAGCTTCACTGACCTTTCTACTGTGGCTACATTTTCCAGTTCATCTGGACTGAGTTTGCTGTTGGCACTTCGGGTGACTGGCTCCCGAATGCATGTCAGCAGGGTGGCCCCCTGCTTCACTGCTAGTTTCAGCTCATCCTGAGGGAAAGAAAACAAGCCAGAAAACAAATTGTATGTACTTCTAACAACACTCACATCTCTTACATGGACAACAGAGTAATGCTACGGGAGGATGCTTTCTTAGGTACTAAATATTTGGAACAAAATATAAATGCTTACCAAAGGTGATACGTTTTTCTAGAAAATGCAGAGACTAAATCAGTTCACTTTGAATAGTAGATCTATTTTTGAGAAAAGAAATAGTACAATTTCTGAGCAGACTGCATTTCTGACCAGGCAGAAATTTATTGCAGAATAAATTATTCTACCACAAATTGAATGTGTGCTGCAGATTGTTCAGTGAGCTGAGAGCCTGCGCTGACACGTTGCACTTCTTAATGGAATTTCCTTCAAACAACATTGTGACATGCTGAGCCACAGTACAACAGGTATAAGGAGTCATCCATGGAAGAAGAGTCTTCCCAGCATGAAAGATAAGTAATGAAAAGGGCAATTAGGCTGAAACATTATTATATCAGCAGATGAACCCCACATCACTGCACATTCTTCCATAAAACGTGCTGTTGTGCTAATATAGTTTAAGTAGTATTTTTTCTCTTGTGTTTAACCTAAGGTATTTGTTGACAGCAATAATGTTTTCTTCTGATTCTTATTCTGCAAAGCTAAACTTGCCCCAAAGTTTGGTGTGGTTTTTTTTTTAAATAAAACAACCATGATTGCCTAGATCATTCTATCTATTCCTAATTATCCTCGCAGTCGTCTCTATCTGCTCCAGTTCATCCTTTCTGATGAACTCTTCATCAGGAGCCCATGCTATTCCAGATGTGATTCCATCACACCCCCTCATACATTAGAAGTGACATTTCCCTGTTCTATCACTCTTGAAGCTGTAAAATGTCCTTTTCCACAGCTGAATCAAATTGACCTCCTGAACCCAGGTTTCTGTCCTCCTCAGTGGCTTCCAGACAATGGACTCTCAAGTGATGGCAGAAAATTTTGTTAAGTCACAAATCATGTACTGTTGTGCTGGAGCCATCATGAGAAGACAACACTCACCTTCAGCTTGCTGTGGTGGTCGGTGTGTGCGGAGAGGAGCTCCTCTGTGCACTGCACATCGTTGGGAAGTTCAGTCTCTGCTAAGTCTGTTCCAAAGGTCTGTAGCATCTGTGCTGTTGTTTTTACTGTCATTGCAAAGTTTTCAATAGCCTGGAAAAGCAGGAGCATAAAGTCACAAACTTTAACAACAGCCCTTTAACAACACTCAGTCCTTCAGGCACACTGTGCTGCAAGTATTACATGTCTGTAAAGCAGGTCATGTTGCCTTTTTGGGGGCAGATATGCTAAAAGTCACAAATTGAATACTCTGTCACAAAGTATTGTCATCTCCATGAGCCAGCTGGGAACTCCCAGAGCTTAGAGGACATAATGAAACCACAGAGGACATCAGCTTCAAAGCCAGACCTAGAACTTCAGATCCTCTGCCCATGCTTACTGGGAAATTCTGCTATGTTTAAAATTTTAATGAAGGCTTTAAGTTGAGGACACTCCTAAAGTATATAGGGCAAAGTCTTTTTGTGTTTATATTTATACAGCCACTGTTCACTCAGCAGTAATCTGTCTTCCCCCTGACTTCTGAAAACGTGCATCTCCATCCTGCCTATCTGTACTAGATGCATTCTGTTCATGTTAGTACACAAATACAAGAACAAGTTACAGCAAACACCGTTAAAATGCATAGATTCAATGGAGTATTGCCTTATCACTTGGGTGTACTAACACAAAACTTGTCAGAAATCTGTGGTTTTACTGAAGAAAGGGCAAAAGAGGAAGCCTTAAAACCAATGCTGCCTTCTGAGAATATATTGTTCAGACCTGTGAGATGTGAGTAAAACTTTTATATCTAGTAGCAAGTAATTGCATGGAATGTTTTTTCATGATTATGCCCAAATTTTGAGGGGGACAGTATTGTTCTATGTAGCTCTTTATTCTTTGTACTTTGTGATCTAACCCACTCAATGGTTTGTGTCAGTCAGCAGCACTAGGGATGCTCTTACATCCAGGCAAATGCTACATAGTTGTTGCACATTGCATTCCCTTCTCTGGCAATGATGGGAATTCCTTATCTGCAACCATGACAGTAAAATTTTGCTGTGTGCTCAGTGAAAAACAAACAGGAAGTAGATCATTATTCAAAAGGTATAGTCCAAATATGTGATCTGAAACATGCCCCAGATGAAGCAATGCCTGCACAGTCCATAGCCTCCTTCCCTTTTTCCCAATGAATTCATGCCTGCTTTCAACACAAGCAGTACAGACTGTGCACTGCTCTGGGTTGGTGCCCAGCAGCTGTAGCCTGCTGTTCTCAGCACTGAAACTACTGGATTAGAGTTGGCTGAAATGCCACACTTCTGACAGACACAGCCATCCACAACCGATTTCCTGAAAGCCCAAAAATGTATTCCGTGGGCAAAAAAGCTCACAGGCTCCTGCCAACCCAGATAAGAAAGCAGAAACCGTGAACGATGCAGGGAGATCGCTGAGTCACTGCCACTTAGCCACGGTTTAAAGCTCTTTCAGAAAAAAAGCCCTGGCAGGACGAGATAGGAGAACACTGAGAGAAGCAGCAAAGGACATGAAGACCATACCTCAGCAAGACTCAAAGTCAGGTTGTTTCAAGGTGCCATGGAGGCTGACACTTCCCTAATGACAACCTCTTATACAGATATTCCTTGCTTGACTGCACCACTCACCAGGAGCTTATCTGAGTTTCATTAAATAGTGTGCTTGCCCCCACCCTCTCCTGTGCACATGTCTAATAAATTGTTTCATGTACCTAAGTTATATCTGTGGCTTGTTGGGTTTTTTTCCAAGTCTCTCTGCTTGGTAAGAGTTTTTCAAACAAATTTAACTCAAACCTCTGCAGATTATATAGCCACACTCCCCTCAAATCTTGGCTCACTTTTATTTGCATATTTTAACATACTATATATTATTACTTTATGTAAACTCCTCTCATTAATAAATGATACAGCCTTTCTTGTGTCTCTCTTTCCTGCCCTCCCGCATATTTTCAAGCCTTTAGCTGTGTGAAAGCTCATACAGACGATTCATTTCTTCACACTCCCCCCTCCTGCAAGGACATTTTCATATTTTTGACACTTTTAACACATAAGCCTGCTCACCTATCTCAATTCTAACCTCACTGTAGTCAACACAGCTATAAATGTAGAAAATCAGTGCTAGAGGGAATTAAAATTCTGTGTTTCCACATTTAGAAGCCTGAAATATTTGGTGGCTTTCAAGGAGAATAAAATTCAATTTTATAAGGACAGAAAAGCACAAAAAATTATATCAAGAAAGTGACAAAAGTGACTTGACCTAAAGTTACCTCAGAAAAGCTCTTTTTATGAGTGTTAGATGTAACCTGTCCATCAGCAACAATAGACTAGAACCCAGGGCTGTTCAGAACTCTGCAAAATATTGGGGCTCACATTAGATGTGAGCTCTAGCATACCAATCTTGCAAGTAGACCCACAAAGACAGATGCAAACACTGCATAGAGTCTCTGTGAAATTAATTTTCCAGGATCACGTCCCAGCTTAGCCCATTTTTGCTCTGGAAGGATGAGACAATATTTTAGCTGCTAATGTGCCGGAGTTTGGAGTCTGTTTTTGTGAACTATCACCTTTTCTGGGCACCATAATGAATTGTTTACATTGTTTTGAAGCAAACACTGAAATGCATTAACCAGTCCCAAAAGGGAACAATCAAACCTGTACCAGTTTCCTCAATAGAATAAAAAGTCTTTCTGCCTTTCTACTTACAACTGTTCTTCAGTTACCCAAAATATGACCCAGCTGGAGTGCATGCTTACATAGCACAGAAATGAAAACAAGGTAAAATAAAATCTAGTGTTTCTATTCTCTTAAAAGCAGGGACATAATTAATCATTAAAGTAAGAATTTTGACCTTTGATTCAGTAAAGTGCTAAAGCCTATGTTCAACCATGAGCTGAAGGCCTATGGATCCCATCAATTATTCAAAAGCCAAGAGAATGTGCCAAGGGGCTTTACTGAGTAAGAATACCCTGACAGTGTTCGGCCCTAGGTCAGGAACACAGTGAGCTACAGATTACTGCTTCTATTGCAAACTTTTGGGAATTTGCCTTTCTCTATTTGAGTCATGGATTTCCTCCTTCCATGAGTCCCTGGCAGAATCAGTAGGCTGACATGCCCCTGAAGAGTTACTATTTAATGGTTTTGGTCATCTGGACAGTTCTGGTGCAGACAAGTGAAGAACACCAGCACTCACAGTTCGGTGGTGGATCCACTGGCTGTGGCCGTACTCCAGAGTTCCTCCCAGCTCCCGGGTCAGCTGACTTTTGTCAATATAGCCATGCAGATCAGAGACAGAGTTTAACATGATGATCTGAAAAAAAAATCCAAACACACTGGACTGAGAGAAATAATGAGCCCTTTAAACCATTGTTCCTAGGATCTGGGTTTGCCTTAACACGTATGAACACCGCAGTTCCACCACAGGCTGTCAATTCTCAGCATGTATTTGGTCATGCAATGGCCAGAGATTATTTTCACTAGATTTTTCCTTCTTAATGTGTACATGGCCATTCTTGAGCTAACCATAGTTTGACATCATCTTGCTCCTTTCTAGGCTGAGTCATTTGGCACATGCTTCAAGAGCAAAAGTATAGTATTGATAATGTTCACACAAACTTCTATCAAATAATTTATTCTCTAGATAACTGTTATTTACAGAGAAATGGAGGTTTAGGCAAGTCAAAACAGCTTCTTCAAAGCCAAGCACTTGATCCAGGCAAGTGCTGAAATGAAATCATTGAGAATAAGATTTCCCTTTCAGTTTTATAATCCTTTTTTTGGCACTGTACATCCACTGAGTTCACTGGCATTATTCAATTTAAAATCATGACGGAAGAGAAAGCAGAGACAAACCTAAATTCACTTTCTTACATTAAAGAGTCTCTTTACCATTAGACTTGCTTAATGAAAGCCAAAAAAATCTGCAGTCAGCTTCAGATAAGCAGCATTACCACTGTAAATTTGCCAACACAAGTGGTTACGCAAATAAAACACATGTATTGTTGTTCTAACAGCTAGAAAATATGCCATGATTTCAGCAACAGAAGAACAAGGTGTTGAGCACAAATTACTAGGAATTTTAAGCCTCGGACTTTAAAATAAGTCAAACATGTTACTTGACTGCTCTTTAAAGAAAGGCTAACTGGCTCTGCCTGTCAGCAGGCTCCAAGGGAGCGTGGTACATACACTGGCAAACACTCTGGGCAATTAGATGAGTGAAGATGTAGAGGATGTGCATTCTAGGCTAATAATGCTCTAGGAAAAGCCTTGAGAACAAACCTGAACAGGTTTTTAGCTGATCCTTGTTACAGAATCATGCTAGAATAATTCAGGCTGGCATGAACCTGAGATCTCTAGTCCAGCTTCTTCCTCAAAGCTGGGTCAGCTGTGAGATCAAAGCAGGTTGCTCAAGGCTTTATCCACCTGATATTTGAAAACATCTAAGGATTGAGATTGTACAACCTCTTTGGGCAGGCTGGTCTGCTGCCTGATTATCTTTGTGGTGGAAAAGTTTTTCCTTATACCAAGTCAGAACTGCTCTTGTTTCACTTTATATCAGTTATTCCCTGTCCCACTGTCATGCGCAGCCTGGCTGTGTGCTCTCGGTGACCTTCTTGGAGGAACTGGAAAGCTGCTGGTTTGTCATATTAACCCTCCCATGCCTTCCCTTCTCCAAGGTAGACAAGCCCAGTTCCCTCAGCATCTTCATACAGAGCACATGCTCCAAGCTCTGACCTTCTTGGTGTCTCTCTGTTGATCTCATTCCAGATTATTATTTTTCTTTTACTGGGGGAACCAAAACTGGACAGGGTATACTCATTGCGATCTAATGAGAGCCAAGTAAGGAGGGATAAGTGCTTGTATCAACCTGCTGGCTATGATCCTGTTAAAGTAGGACACTGATGACTTCCTTTGCTGCCAGGGCACACTCTGGCTCATGTCCAGCTCACTGTCTACCAAGTTCCCAGGTCCTTTTCTGCAGAGATGCTCCCCAGATAGTCAGGCTACAGTCTGCATTGTTGTCAACAACACAACACTGTTGTGTTGTTGGGAGGGAAGAACATGGATTCTTCTTTCTTGAGGAAGAAGTCCTTCCTAGTTGCAGGAATTTGCTTTGTCCCTTTTGTCCTTCATAATATGCTCGTCAGCCCATTCCTTGAGCTTCTGTTGCAGGGACTCTGTCTTGGAATGTATCAACTGCTCCTCTCAGTTTAGTGTCACCTGCACACTTGATGACAGTGCAGCCTGTTGCCTCTTCCATGTCATTGATGAAGATATTACACAGGGCAGGTGCCAGCAGGAATCACTACAACACTCCACTTGTCGCCCACTTCCGGATAGAGCATGAGCCTCATCATTACCCTCTGAGCCCATCATGAGACTAGTTTTTAAATCCACATCTAGTTGTCCATCTATCCAGACTTTAACCTAACTTGGATACAAGAATGCAGTGGAAGATGCATCTGGCCCCATGGACCTGTACAGGCTGAATGTTCTCAAGTAGGCCCTCACTCAATTCTTTTTCACTTCCAGTAGTTCATCTTCTCCTTGAACTCTATCTCTAAACACAGAAGCCAGGAGACCTTGTTGGTGAAGAAAGCAGAGAGTACCTCAGCCAAAGCTAGAGGAAAAACTGTTACCTGAATGTGTTACGAAACACTGCTTGTTGTGATCAAAGTCAGAAAACTCAAAAAGCTGCATCATCTTGAAGGGCCCTCAGACTGGAACCTGACATCTATGTACTACTTCTGAATTGCAAATTACATTTGAGAAAGTAAGTCTCAACTGCTTTGTAGTTCTTCTCCACCAGAGATGTTGCTGACAAGTTGGAAATCTTTTTAAACTTCACTAAAACTACAGAGGAATACTGTCATGCACTTCCCTTTTAAGAAGAATTTTGTGTTTGCTTTAATCTAATATTGTCAGAATGAGCCACAAAGCAAACTTATTAATATTGCTGGCTAATATTGCCCAACAGTGCACAGGGTCTTCACCCTGCAGGCATTTCTGCAGGAGAAAGCTTAGAAGCAATCCAGCATCCATCTAAGAAACCAATCTTAGAGAGCATTAGCATCTCCCACACTGCTTGCCAGCCTAAAGACAGTCACGGTCAGTAAGCTGAGATTGCAAGGGAGCAGTAGTTTAGGAGAGGAGGGTCTGCATGAGCAGGGCAGCAGAGAACACAGAATTGTGGTGAGGCTGCTTCACAATGGGTTAGGACACCTGAAAGAAGTCACAGCCTACAAAGGTCAAAGAAGTCCCTGCTATGGACAGATTGTTCAGCCTTTTGTGTATGCTGTGAGGATGCTTTAATTCATTTCCTGTGATGGCAGGTTCCTTAGGTAAATCTCTGTGTGTTCCTTTTGAATTCCCAGAATTTAATCTCAGATGAACCCTGGTGTGTCTCCTGTATTTCTTTATCTTGCTCCTGGATAAGGACATTTAATCAAATCACTATCCCAATAAAGATTTACTTTATGAGGTTTTATGAACCACATTTGTATGCCAATGTGATATAAATCCGCATTTCCTTATTTTGTCTGGTTTGTTATTTCAGCCTTTATTTCCAGCTCCTGTTTGATCTTCTGCTTCCTACTCAATCCAGTGTTGATTTAACTGAGCAAATCTACTTTACTGAACATATTTGCAGTCTGATAGCTCAGATAAACTATTAAACAAATGTTTCTTTGACAAATGCACACAATATTCTTGGAGCTCCTTTTGAATGTTCATGTCTTGGTCCTGACTCGCTTACAGTTGTGATAGGAAATACCACCCATCCATGGCCTAGTTATGACATTAATGTTGCCATAGTGCCAAACTCACAATACAAACAACCTGTAAACAATTTAAAAGATGATGGTGATATTGAAGATAGGCACTGATCCCTAAAAGTTCCCCACTCTGAAACTCAGGTACACAGGGGCATGTCCAGATGGTATTTTTAGGATGGGACTGCAAACACAAGTGAAAGGTCCCTCCAGAGAGCATGGCAGACTCTTAGTTTTTGTAAGGCTGCTCTTCTAAGTGCTCTGTGGACATCCCCAGGATGTCTCAAAATCAGAATATCCAAGATAACCGCAAACTAAACTCGTATCTTGATTTTCCTGCTTGTAAGAAAGATAAATTACTATTTCATATTTAATGCAGTGCTTGACCTCTACCTAGAATTAACCTTCCTTCCAACTTCCATCTCTTCCAAATTGGATTTGAAATGCAACACTGTCATCAAATAAATTGCTAAAAGTGTGGAAGATGCTGAATTGTTGGAAAATGCTAATCCTTGATGAGGTTGCCCTTTCTGGGCTGCAGTTGCTGCTACAATAGTTGCTATAGTAACAGATCATGGCTTATTAAATATAGGAACATCCATTTTTTGAAGTACTATAAGATATTTTGGTTTGGATTCAAAGATATATTTTTTCATCACTTTTGCATTTTACCAAAAAGCTACGCTTGCCAAACTACAGTAAATGTTACAATTTAGTCCACATTAACCAAATACCTATTCATGGTTCCTTTCCTGTATGCACTGTAATAAATAGGCTGTTGTCTCTCTTTCAGAAGAAGCAGAAGGTGTCTTAAACACCTGAACTTCAAACTTGGGTATTGACAGAGCTAGAATTCCTTGGTGGAGAGCTATGAGTCTTTTGCAAAACAATATGAAACCACAAGTAAAATCCAAAAGAGCCATATGAATCCCTACAGTAAAGTCATTATGGAACCCAGTATGAGTCTGGTCCAGGATGAAATATCATCAATAATCATAATTCAAGTCTATTTATAAAACACTTGAAACCACATGCAAACATGCAGCTAGGAACAACTCCCAAAAGAGCTCTCATAGAATAACCTAAAACTTGAACTCTTTCAGGATTGATAATCTTCAAATCACAGTCTCATCAACCTATTGCATATGCCAAGTGAATATAAAAAGAAACAGAAAACAAACTTTGAATCTTGAGGGCCTGGAGATCATAAAAGGCATTCAGAATAGGAAATGCTGTGGAAGCACTTAACAAAGTCAGCAGTTCCATGGATAATCCATAAAATAGTGCAGAATTCAACCCCAGCCTTTTGTTGTTCTGTAGTCCTCGATACTTAACGTTTGTCACTGGAATGAGATCTACCTCTGCCTACCTCAGAGGAACAGCTTCACTGAGTTAAAATGTCAATACTTAAAAACTGAGCCACATTTTATAGCTAGACTGACCTGCCACGTGGGAACATGTCCATTAAATACTGTGAAGCATCCACTGCTATTTAACATTTTGGCATTACCATACAGGTATTATCATATGGACCCAGATGAAAGTCCCCAGTTGCCACTTGCAATCAAATTTCAGTTACTGGGTTATGAGAAATTGCTGACACCCAAGAACTGCAGATATGGAGAAAATACATGGACAAAAAATGCATGCTTACCGGTACCTTCATTTTAAAGTCATCTCGATAGAGTTTAATGCCAATGTCAGCGATCGCCCTTTGGATAAAGCGGGAGGGTCTCAGGACAAACACCAGCTGCAAGTTTCCTGGAAATGCTCCCTGCAAGAAATACAGAACTATTAGAAGGCACAACTCTGCCTTGTTAGGGAATTTTCAGCCAAGTGTTTCCTAAACAGGGCAAAGTAGGTAAGATTTGCTGAATCTTGCTCAGTCCAGCTGCTCACTGTATCAGCTGGTCCATTCTGCATGTGCCCATTGGCACTGTCTCCAAAGCCAGCAGGAAGACTGGCCCATGGATTTTACTGCCCAGGCACACATTGTTTTCTGACGTGGATTTATCACAGAGCTGCAAAGTTCTTGACAAGGGCCTTTCTCCCCCAGATTTGAACCCTGCCAAGCTCCTTTGCACCACCACACCATAGGTTTTCCCATTTTTTAGGCTGCTGCCACTAGAGGGCAAAGCTGGCTGCCCATGTCTGACGTGGTGAAGGAAGCTGGTGGCACAGACAGATTTCCCAGGCTGACCTACCTTCTCATTCTGCAAAGGGTTTTGAATCCTCTTAACCTCACATATTTTTACACACACGCAGACACTCAACACATTCATAAGACATGGCCCTGTCTGCAACACCCAGCTTACATCTCTTCACACACTCCTCTGAGCTCATCAAGCATAAAAAAAGAACAATTACTCAAAGAGAGCAACTAAAAAAACCCTGAGAATAAAAACCAATTCTGTCTAAATACTCAAAAGAACTTAAAGTTGCCTTTGTCACCCCTTCATCCTGCACCTCTGCATATAAGTGCTTGTTCCTCACACAGCACGTTCCTGGTAATAGATGCATAAATGCAGCTGCTTTTCTCAGCAATGAAAATCAGCACCCAGCTCTGACTTTTGCAAATGAAATATAATAAGCTATTAAGAGTGTCTGACAGAGATCATTTACTACCATGCAAACACAAGTCCCTTGGGATCTGTTTCTTTCATGAGCAGGCCACATCAATTCCTCCTCAGGGCACAGAAGGGGACCTCTTATACTCTTCTAGGAACCAACTTAAAATTACTAGAATTTAGATTGCAGTCAACCCAGAAAATAAGGAATTTGTCCTAATTCAGCAGTAAACAAGGCTGTGTAATTTGTTCCAGCAGCTTCCTCCCTCTCTTATTTAACACTCATGAGCTTCAGGGCAGGGGAGAGTCTGCATCCACGGCCAGAAAATGGGAGCTTAAAATGAGCACAGGAGACTATATCATGTGCTGAAGGTTCAGCTGACGATTTTAATTTCCAGAAGATAAATAACAAAAGCAAGCACTTACTGCTATCCGTGTCAGGGATGCCTTGACTGCGCTCCATTTGTCCCGTCGTCTGTCTATGATGATGATGAATCCGATGCTGGCAGCCTCCAGACTGCAAAACAGATGAAATAGGTATGCAGGGTTACACAGAGATACTCCTATTCCAAGGAAGAGCTACTGCAGCAAAACACAGCCTCCTTCAGATCACCCTCTGAGCTCATTATGAAAACAATGTACGGTGGAAAGAATGAATATTTGGCTGAAATTCACACAAAAGGGAAAGCCAGCAAATTTTCTCTTTCCAGTGTGAGGTTATCAGCTTACACAAAACATGAATATTTTATCTGCTAAATCTCTGAGCTGCTGAGCTACTCCACTGCCAGTCTAGGTGACATGAATCGTTCAGGATCACAAATTCCACTGTGCTGTATTGAAGACAAAACCCTCAGATCCTGTTTTCTCTGCAAAATAATTCAAGCTATTAGACACCCCACTTCAGTCTTCATTCTCCAGGTATGCTGACATCTGACAGGGGCACTGAGCTCCTGGGGGTCAATATCCCCTGACTGTTATCACCTTGCTGTGTACAGAAGCCCCAGGAATTCTGATAGACAAAGCAGAAACTGAAGAATTCTATCTTGCCAACCACAAACTCATTCCAGGGTTGCAAGTCATTCAAAACTATCCTTTTAACATATTGTCTAAGATAACAGTTCCTGGTCCCTCTCAGTGCTTTTCAAGGAGGATCTAGGAGGCACTGATTTGGTGCTCTATCCCACGAATGTAGACCTCATAAATACCACATCCTCTCTTTCCCTCTCAAAAATCCCACTACGAGGTTCAGGGTTTCAGAGTGACTGCTCTACTCTGCTTTCCAAGAGCATTCAGCATTGGAGAGAAGTCCTCAGAAGTACACACTGAGAAAAGTGTCCAGAAACTTCATTGGAGGAGGATGGCTCAGTCATCTCAGAACAAACCAGAGGCAAGTGGGAAGAGCATAAATGTCATAATCAAAGGATATACTGCGATCAAACATCTACCCACAGATCAAAATTTAAAAAAATTATTAAAGCACTTTCTTGATTCCTTTTCCATTGTCCATACAAGGAGCAACCCAGGATTTTTCACGGGTTCATTTTGTGCAAACTTGTGTCAAAAATCCACTAAGACCACCAATGGTAGCAACTCTGAGCTCCTGATGCACCTCTGCTGGATCAAGAACAGCAACCTGAAAGCCAAACTCTCTGGCAAACCTGGGATGCCATGTGAGTCTTCCCAATAATTCATACTGGTAACAGGAAAACACACTGAATTTCCTACTTCAATATTTTTACAGCATCCTCTGGGGATTATAAAATTCAATGATAGTACATGACTTTTCCTCTTTAGTAGTGCAACATGCAGTTCTCTATGCAGAGGACAGAAAAGGTGGTTTGTAGCAGTGCCCCTCAAGCACAGGGAAGAGACTTCATCTGTTTCTCCTCTTATATATACACAACTGTATGCATTGACAAATATTTCAAGGAAAAAAGTCACCAGCATGGTATGTATGCATCAGGATAAAGGGTTCAGAGGAAGGCAACAAAGAAATTGCGTGTGTTGCAGATTGTTACTGAAAGGGTAAGAAACTAAACACAAAATTCTCAGCCTGGGGTCCTCCCAACCAACCTAAAAATCTGCACTGGATTTATCAAACTGATTCTGCTGATTGGAACCAAAATTTGCTTTGGAAGTCTGGTAGGTAGGAAAGGCCTGGGAAAATCAGCCTCAGCCTCCAGACCCCCAGGTGGCACCTCTGGTTTGGGGGTTTTTGTTGTTTGCTTGGTTTTGGGGGATTTTTTGGTGGGTATTTTTCTTTTTTTTTTTTTTTTTTAACTAGATAGGTCTGATTTAGATCCTAAATTTAGTCAGGGAAACAGAGAGAGTGTCAGCAAGTGATCCTATTTCAGTCAGCATGCTGAAAAGCCATACCAAGGTCTGAATGTCATTTGGCACTGAGGAATGGATGCAGGCAAACAGCCACGGGAAGAGGCCTAGCCAAGATGGAAGCATCAGCACAAGTGATGTACAGCTGAGAAACCCCACCTGTGTGTGTACCCAGAGGAAGGGAGTTTGTTTAAAAACAAGACACAAAGACACTCAAATTCTATCATTGTTTTCTCAGTGTCACTACTGTAATATCTCTTGTGAAAATGCATTGGGGTTTCTCCAGTTCTCTGAAAAGAAGGATTTGAAGACAATCCTGAACAGCAGACAGACATCAAGCTTACCTTCAAAATAAATTCTGGCACATTTGCCCAGATCTACAGATGTCTGGCAGAGAGGTTCCCTTTCCCTGAATGAAATATGTGCCATCAGCAGAGCTGTACTATCTTCAGCTCTGAATTTGGGTTAGCCCTTGAACACTGATTTGAGGAGGCCAGGAGATGTTGAATTTCCTTACCTCTTTTGGGAGGAGAGGAGGGCACCTGTTCCTCAAAGGAGTTGATCCATGTCAAGTGGATATCTTCTGTCATATTAGCACGTAAGATTAATCATTCCAGAGGGACTTAGTTACAAATGCTGAATGATGTTGTCTGCAATCACAGAGCTCAACTCCACAACTAGCATGAGCCTTCTTCTACAGGATATGCAGAATCAGACACTGATATTCTCTCTATATTTGCCTGGAAAATGGTGTGCTGATTTCTCTGGTTCACTAAGCTCCGAAGAAGGAAGTACTTTCTAGGAAAAACAGGGTGAACTGCTTTTCAAACTATACTTCATCTTACCTGATTCATGGCCATACCCTTTGTAACTCCAGAAGAGTTAGAGACTATTCTCTATTCTTAGTCACTTCATTTGATACCTTCTCATCTGTCTTGAAAATTGAAGTAAAAGGTGAACTACTGGCAGTGACACAACATGCACAGGAATGCTGTCATAATACACACAGCAGTATATAGCACAGTAGTGCTGATGAAGGTAACAATGCAGTCCCTTTACTGCTTGCTGAGATGTGTGGCAGAGACACTCTGTGTGCATGGACCTGCCAACTGCAGATTAACAAGGCTCTGCTGCACCCAAACAGGTCCACTACTTATGACATATTAAGATAGTACTTCATATAATTATGTCATAAATCACATAACCAAAGCTTGCTGCTCAGGTTCTTCCTCTTCTCAATTGACATCTTTGTCCCTCACCATCTACATAGAGGGTGACGAGTTTCAAATAGTGACTCAAGAAATGTAGTCAATCTTTCTAAAAGCACTGCAACAAAGACTAGAAAACTCTACAGAAAACTCATATCCCTGCAGTGTGATCTGTGATTGAACCTAAGAGTTAAACCAGTGTGCTGGTATGCAGAAAATGTACCTTCAAACCCCAATCACTGACCTTGAATGAGTCATTTAAAGCAAACTGAGCAGTCACTTACTCAACACAGGTTTTGGTGAGCCTGTCTGTAGTGTGAGATATTACTTACACATAACTCATCATCTGTAAAATGGGCATATTGCAGCTCTCCTGACCTACAAAGTTTTGAAATGCAATTCGTCATTCTTTGCACATTGTTCTGGGATTCCTCAGGGGAAGAGAAAACACAGAACTGAAACTGAATCAAAGCAAAGATCCATCCAGCCCAATACCCTGACTCCAGTGGCAGTAGACAGTGGCTACTGAGACAAAGGCAGTAGGAAAATGAGAAGGACAATATTTCTCTTGGTATATTCTCCCAAGTCCCAGCATTGAGGAATAAATGGATTTCTTCAGCCAGAGTTTGCATCTGAGCCATTGTGTTCAGCTGCCATTGATGGAGCAATCCTTCATGAATTTGGCTTATTTCTTTTGAACCCATCTGTACTTTTGGGTTTCACACAGGCTGAAGAAGCATAAAGCATTTCTCTCTATCATGTTGACAATGCAACATGCTAGTTCCCCAACATGTGACAACTTTACTGGGAATCACCCCCCAGCATACCAAGTACAAAGAACTGAAAAACTAGTCTTATGTTTTTCGCAGCTACTATTGGTGTTTTATGAACCCTGAGGCTGGTCACCCTCCCAATCCTGAAGCTAGTGAAGAAATACTTAAGACAGAGTTTCTCCTGCAGAACAAAAGGCCCACAGAGCAGAGTGAAACAATGAAGCTGTTAAATTCACAGTGTGTGGTTTCTCTCAGCTTGCTTTGGCAAGTCAGTATGGGGAATACATGTAGGTGGAGCTGGAAAACTTCTCACTCAAACTTGAAGGAGTGCATTTTCTCCTATGCTCCTCTAAGCACCTTTTTACACAAAACCACAGGAAATAATAAATCCTTGCTTGCTTCTAACTAGCACAAGCAGCCATGGTTCAGAGACAGGATCAGGGGACTGAAAAAATATTAAGTTCTCTTAGATAAACAAGAAGTAATTCAGCAGCCATGCCTCAGCACAGATCCTCAGAGCAGGGGAAGTCAGTTGGTTTCACTATCCTTCCACAACTGCAGGCAAAGAGCAAGGAAAACATCCTAGCTGTGGAGCAATCTCCAAAGAAACAAAGCATCAGAATGCACACGGTGCTTGCCAGAATCCTGTCAATGGAGCACCTCACTTGCTTTCTCAGAAAAGGAAAAGCTGCACAGAAAGACGCACTCAGAAAATAAGCAGTCACAGGACCTGTGCCAGTTTGTCTCCTTCCAGATGCAATCCTTCCCTTGTAGCACCCAGGTCCCCTGAGGGTTTTCACAAACAGCCCCTCTTAGCTCCCCTGTGATCTGCCATCTTTGTTGCTGCTCTTCAGATCTACAACCCCTCCCACCCAGCTCAATCTGCCCTGTGTGAAGCTTTCTTTCCAATGAAAATCATGAAAACAGTTCCTCGGGCCCCCTGTACATAGGGAAGTTTCCTAATGACTGGATAGATGCAGGGTCATTGGTACATCCTGGTAGCATCACTAAAAGCAGCGAGCCACTGGGGAAGTAAAACTCTCTAGGACATCAACAGACACTTGTGCTTATCCTCACCTGGGAATGCTGGTTAGATACGTGACCACATTCAGAAAATCTTCATCAGGTATTTCACTGAATCCTGCGAATTCTGGAAAGGTTATAATGGGTGCCCCATCCTTCCCTCTTCCTCCTGCAAAAGAGAAATTGCAAAGTTTAGAGGGTGATTTTATGCCTTTGGACAGACTGGTCAGTACTCAATGGTATATTCCTCCTTGTAAAGCATCCACATCCAGTAAACATGAATCAGCTTCCCATTTGAAATTATAACTCACTGTAGTTTCATTACCTCAGTTGACTCCAGCTGAGATTCTAGCCTCTGTTTATTCTCAGCTTTTTTGAGAACCTTTTTCACAATTCTGATTAAGTGCTTTTTTTGGTTCTTTGTTACCCATTTCCAAGTAATTCATTGTGATAATATTAAAACTTTTGTCTATGTATAAGTACAGCACTCTCTGATTCCTTCTAGACATTAAAGGAAATTAAATAACCAGGCATACAAGCTTTGAATACACACATATAACCCCTGACAGGGCCTGGGACCAACCTGGTCTTAGGTCTTTCTTGAACAAGAAGACACTCAAAGTGTATGGAGGAATTAATCAACGAATTTTGCTCTTGTCTTGTTTCTATGCATCAAACTCTACTAAACAGGACAGGAGGGTCATAAGCAACAAGGTCAAGAGGAGTCTCTTTCTGAGAGATTCTCTGATCCAAACACTAGTAGAGCTGTAGGAAACATGGAGCCAAGTCCCTCATAACCAAGCAGCCTTTACAGTTCTCCTGACATGATGCTCAGCTCTAGGAGCTGTTGTAGTACACAGTACAATCCTAACTTGGTTCTGCTAATAAATCTGGGCATTGCTCCAACCACACAGAAGTTAAGAGAGGTTTTCTCACCAGCTCGGACTCAGAGCTGACTAATGAGGCACGAGCACATAAAGGAACAGGATGAAACAAAGCATTTGTCACAAGTATCTTATTGCTCAGTTCTCCTTAGATAGGACATTAAGGACATTCCTTTTCCAGAGTCTTTCTTCTTTCTCTGCAATCTCTATGTAAACCCATTTTTTGCATCAGGCTCAGGAATTCTCTACAGCCCAATACCGAGGGTAGTCCTGCAGCACACAGAGATTTTCTCATCATTTATCACCCACAGAAGATTCTTGCCCATGGAATAGCCATGTCATAGGCTTCCATTTAGTGAAGGGAGAGCTGTGAGAGGGAGACAGTAAATTACCTTTCTCAAGGAAAATATCCAATAAATTATCCCATTAGGAGCATGGGAGGAAATAGAGAATCAGTTGGGGGGAAAAAAATAAGTTCTCATTCCTCGAAAGTACCCTATAAATCCCCACAAATAAACCCTGTTTCCAGGCTGCTCCTTGCATTTCCCTGCTGTTATCCAGAGCTGATGCTACAAGCCAGTTTCTCCTGCTCCTGTGTTGGTGGTCACTGCAAAGAGGTGCTCCAGGAACTCCTAGCTATTTGTGTGTAGAGGGGACAGTCCATTCCTAGTCCTGAACCTGTCTCTGCCCAATCCTCCCACTTTCTTGACATCATGGTGGCTTTGTCAGCACACTACCTTTAGCCCCTATTTTCCTTTCTGAAGGTTGATTATTGCTTTAATTACATCTGAAAATGACTCAGTTGAGTGAGATCATCCACTAAACTGACCCCACTAGGAAGAAAACAGGCCTACAGAGACTGAAAAGGCTTTCAGCCAAAATGCAAAGCAAGAATAGCATCATTCACACTGCACTGAATTGCGTTTCAAATGTTGAGCAGAGCCACAGCCTCCACATTGACCTCCACACTGGCCTTGGGATGATGCCAAGTGCTGATGCACAGCAGCTGGATCCCAGGGCATTCCAGCTGCACTGTCTGCAGTCAGCAGTGACAGAGAATATGCTGTCATGCAAATTCAGTCAGATTTCCCCCAGACTGCTGCACTCTAGAGACCAGGAACTCCAACCAGCCAGTACCCAGTTAGGCTGGTTTGTTACAGATTCTCAGTGACATCTCCTGGACACAAACAGTAACAGCAGGCAAAATTAAACTGAGCTTGTCTGCTCTGTCTCTTCATGCAGAGTTCAGTGCATGCCGAGGTATTTCATGGTTGGTATCTTATGAGCATTCACATGATTCCTGGGCACCAAGCTTTCCCATTCTCGTATTTCAAATATGTGAAGATACTTTAAATGAGGGAGACGTAGTAACGTGCAATATTTTGGTTTAAAGCAGCTGTATTTGCCACTGGAGGATCCCCTCCTTCAAAGCCTGATTGTTTACCTGCAGTTACACTCAAGATTTGCTTAAACTACAAGTTTCAAATGGTACTTCTAAGGCTCCTCAAGACCAGGGTTCTTTGCATCCCTTTTATTCTCTTGCATCTGCATTTGTAGATGTGCTCTTCTTCTTCTGGCCTCTCTTCCCCAAGCTAGGTCAGGCAGGCTGATGATGCACTCTGTGTATGTGGCTAAGTATTTTTATGACCAGATCTTCTATAAAAAGTCATCCAAGGATAAATGTAGGCAGACTGAACACTGACTTCTTCCCTTTATCACTGGGAACAAATCTAGGACACTTAGGAGCAGCCTAAGCCTGAACATTCAGCTAAGAGTGAGAAGCTCCTGCCTTCGACGAGGCCACACACCCTTAACAGCTCCTGGGCTCCATCTCATTCTCCAAACCAGAACACTCAGAGGTTTTTCAGTACAGCTGTATTTCCAACAGGGAAACAAACAAGGAAACCTTCAGTTCCTGCCAGACCAGGAAATTAGGGTGAAGTTTGAGGGAGTTTCACGATTAGAAATTGTTAAATACTATGACAAGAAGAGAGCAGGAATATCTGAAGTGTTGAGTGACAAGCAATAACAGAAATATGTTAGGAATGGGTTGTTCCTGCCCATATCTGAACCTCAAACAGTAGCTGAGTTACAAAGGTAAACAATCTATATCCATCTATCCCTACATATAGCAAGATAACCAGAGTAGATGTTAAAGGATATAAGGGAAGCTCCTTAAATATCAAGGGTGTCTGGAAAACTCTCTCCTCTGTATGAGAGAGCAGTTCCATACAAATAAATGTTAATGACATTTTTTCCCCTGCCACTAAACCAAGATTTGCTGCAGTATGCAAATTTCTGCAGAATGCAAATTGACAAGCTGCAGCCCTTTCTTTTCAGGGCCATCAACCTTGCTTTCTAGGGAGTTCCCACATGATTTCTTCCAGTCCTTGAAATACTTTAGCTGGATACTACTCAATGTCTTGGAAGGACAGAGAGCACAAAGTAAAAACCAACAGGGACAGCCTTCAATCAGTTCCACAGCCACAAAGACTGAGTACATGGAATTTGGCCCCAAAGACTCTTTGTATACAATCCTTGTGCTTGATGGGACTGTGCATAACCCCTATGCTCCTGAGGATCACTTGTGAGAAGAGTCTAATTGCTAAATAGGAAAATTTACAATCCATCATAAGTCAGGCATACAGGGACAGGACAAGCTCCAGCAGTTCCACGGAAGGCTGAAAGAAAAAAGATAGTCCTCAAAAGAAGAAAAGAAAAAGATATTTCAACTAGAAAGTGAGGGCAGGAAGAAGGAGACAGAAGTGCTGAACAGAGTGAGCCACATGAACACAGCAGAGAGGTCAGAGAGGTTACCTTATGGCTACCTGAGGTGTGTCTGCTCTATTCCACTAGGGTTAAGGGGGCCCAAGGACTGCCAGGAGCAAAGAAGCTCAGAGAGAAGCCAGAGCAACATGAGGCATGAACTGAGCTAAAGAGCCCAATGGGAGAAGCAAGAAATACCTTGAATTTAGTGCAGGCAGAAACAGAAACAAAGATACACTAAAAAATAGATATCAAGAGTGTGGCCATACCTGGCAGCTGTCTTCATGCAATGCACAGGCCTGCCTCTCTGACTTGCAGCTCTTCAAGGCACCATTAGATGCCACCCTGCAGCACTCTGTAGGCAACCCAGCCACTTCCAATGCCTCCTGACAGCTCCAAGTGCTGGTGCCCAGCCAGGGAAACAGCAGCTGGTGGCAGTGGCCATTGCAAGCAGCAGTCACAAGAGTTGGAGGTTCAGTTGGCAGCAGGGGAGGTTCAGGGCTATCCCCTGTTAACTGAACTAACATGAGGCTCACTCCTGAATCTGCCAGGTCATCCCACAGGCAGTCTCCCGTGGGTCACTGCTCCTCTGTCAGACCCCAGACTGCTCTGGAGTATAAGTAGCTCCATACTTTTGCCCACTCAAGAAACCCAACAGGATTTTGTCTGCCACCTCTTAGGCAAACCTGAGCTCCCCTCCCAAATAGCACCCACAAATGTAACACATGCTGCTGACCTGGTTTAGCTCCCTCAGGTTCCTTCAGAAGTTCCATCTCTCTGCTCTCTCCCTCTGCAGATGACATCCTGCCTTGCATCCAACCCAAACTCACTGTGTCAAAGATATGGACCCACCGCTGCTCGGGGAAGAGCATTCTGGGTAAAAACTTTGATAGATGATCACAGATGCATCAAACTCAACAACTTGGAGCATGACTGAGTCAAACAACATGAGCAGAGGCTGAGCTGCTCGAAAAAAGGTAAGACTTATGAGGAAAATATTATGGTCAACTTGACCTTGTGCCTGGTTTGCCACTCCGAATGAGAATGACAGCACCCCTTTCTCCTCTTCCTAGGCACATTCCTTATTTTCTGTTCCAGCTCCTTGCTCAACTTTTCCACTTCACTTTTGGCCCAAGGGCAAAGGGAAAGAAAGAACCTGGGTGACAGGTCAGAAGTCAGAGTGAATGTGAAAGGGAAAGAAATGTAGGATAGACAGCACACAAGCTGTATCAGGGTAGTACAAGGCATGGTAATGGGACCATTGCTCACTCTTATGTGTGCCAATTCCCCAAGTCCCAGAACACAGAGCACCATTCATAGTTGCCCCTACTAGACAGCCTTTCCAGCTGCCAATGCAGCCTGGATAGCTGTTGCAATGAAGACGGGGACAGAATTCAGCTGTGGAAACAAAACAGCTGAAGTGCTTGGGGAAGGAATATACATGGGAGAGAAAGGGTTATGGCAGCAGAGAAAATTTAATTTTGCTTTGCAGTGTAAAGGGTGTGATTGACAAATGAGGTGTGAGTGCTGAATTTTGGGAGCTCTCACAGCTGACATTGCATGTTGTATGACTGATGTAAAAGCAGCAAGCAATCACAACTGCAGGCCAAGATCCTGGACATGATGGGGATCTTAGAAAATCTTCCACTCCCCACTTCTAGCCCACTTATGCCTCCTGTCTGGGCATCAAAATATCCACGGTTTAGACAATCAGAGGCTACACTGAAGTGCTATTCCATAGCCAGCAGCTCTCCTAACTAGAGATCACCAAATATGCTGAATCTCCCGGGGGAAAAAAAAAAAAGAAAAAACTAACAAAAACCCAACCCAACAAACAGGCCATGGACAGGAAATGTTCCAAAAGTTTGTCTGCAAGTTTACAGAGCACACCTCCCCAGCCTGCCACAGACACTAACTCATCAGTTAGTATTGGAAAGTGTTCTTTCAAATGTTGCTGACACGTGCAGGTCACTGCTCGGGCCTGCCCACGTGCGGAGAACTCCCTGAGTCAGAGCAGCCCTGAGTGCAGTTCATCTCCCAGGCCAGGCAGCCAAAAAGGTCAGAGATGTCTTGGCTGAAGTTTCACTGCTTTAGTCAGGTCTTGCTTTTTCCATGCTCTGTTGTTTTGGTTTTTCATGTTGATTAAGGGTTGTGAGTGCTGAAATTCTTATTAAATCATGCTTCCTGGGTCTCAATTTTTATACAAGCTCCAAGCTGTCCTTTTGGCAAGGTCAGGCCAGGTTTTCCAAAAGGCTCAGTTTAAACAGGAAGCAGATGGCCAAATACCCTCCAGGCTTTGGAAATTAAATAAACTGGCTTCTGAGTCAGTTACCATTTTCAGATATAGTCTCCCATTCACTGCAGTCCTGTTGACTTAACAGGAGCAGAACACAAAGAAAATGACTCTCTGCTAATACGCTTCATGACAGTTTGTGTAATAAATTCGTGATTTAGTAACAAGATCCATTATTGCTGCAAATGGCAGATTGGGCTCTTTGAAAGAGTAATTACAGATAAGAACGGGTTGTGAGGCTGCAGATAAAAAGGGGGGGTAGTTGTAGTTTCAAGTGCAGATTGGTACAGCAGGTTATTAGTCTGTCAGCAGGACAGAAACGGTATAGTACCAGTGGTTCTTTATTCTTCAGTAAAAACTGGTGTGTGATAATAACCAGGTTTTCAGTAGTGCCCAACTTTGGGGTGTAGTTCCCTTAACACCTACAGGAAACACACAAACCTAGCTGAGCACTCCTGTGTTGTCACAGCTGTAGTCCCATAACTGGGAGTTGGTTTTCAGGGAAAGGAGAGAGGCAGCAGTGGTTTCAAAACTAGAGTTTAACCACAAAGAACCAGTACTCCTAGTAGATCTCACAAGCTAAGCAGGGCTAAATCAGCACATGGAAAAAGATGACTAAAGTAAAATTACGTGATTAAGCACATTGTCACACTACACTCCAGCCTTTTCCATGACCTCAGTGGACCAGGGAAGGCTTTGGAGAGTTTCTCTGTTCTTGGCATGGACAGTAAGGTCTTGGTTAGTCTGGTCAGGAGGGCCGGGACAATCAGGAGGCTGTTAGTAGCTAATACACTCATTATAACTAGACCCTGGCACAATCAAACACCAAACTCATTAGGCTTGTTATATAATTCCTACCATCTGCTCAGAGATGGCAAGACAGTCAGATCCTCTTAGGAAGTTTGTACACAGCAATAGTGGAGAAAAGTGTTTCTAATGAGTCATGTCCAGAGAAAACAAAGAGCCTTTGATTCAATCACTTTCCTTTTTCTTTTCTGCTTTACTGCAAGAGAATATTATGTGTTCACTACATCTGCCTTAGCTGCCAGCTGTTGCTGAAAAGGTGGTATTAACCAAAGAAATACTCATTCATAACAAAGTTTGCAATAGTCAACCAGTTACTTTTGCTATCACTGGACAAATGGATTTGGGGTTCACAGGACTGAACAGGAGAGCTTGACAAAGCCAGAGGCTCTGGAGCAACAAAAACCAGACTCACTGCTACATCCTCTGAGCTCTGCATGTGCATGGAAGAGAGGTCTGTCTGTGCCCTGGGGGCTACAGCAACCCCATCTACTATAAATCAGCATATACCACTGTTATGAAGTTGTTCAGAAAAACATAATATATGTCCATAACACTCTAAGAGAAAGTTGGGATTGCCTTTTACTGCCAACAATGGTGAGACCTTTTTTTCCAGACAGTGGCTACTGACTGCAACCTTTCAGTATGGAAAACCAGGAAATAGGCTAAGTATCAAATTTTCAGTCACCATGTAGGCAAGCACTGAAGCACCAAAATATTTGTGGTTGCTCATACCTAATGAAAAGCAGCAAAGCAGCATGCTTTGAGGAAAAGCTACAGAGCCATCTGGAAAAAAAAAATCAAAACCAAATGAGGTCATTTATGTGTGAATTACTTTAATAAGTGAAATGAGACAGAAGAGTGCCCAGATTTGTTTTCATTGGATGAGAAAACCAATCTTTTGCTAGAGGAAAAAGAAAGTTACACTTATTTAGAGAAATGCATTTTTGAACAGTATAGTAATTTCTGGCTTGTACCTTAACCTCTGCTTGCAGGAGGCAATAAAGGGACAGTAAGGAAGATTCCTGATGTATTTTACCTACGGTCACCAACAGAATAGGATTCTGGGCTGAAGGGACCTCTGAGTAGATGATTTAATGTTCCTGATCTTCTTCACATGCTGCCATGGCGATTTTGGAGTGGAGGCACCTAGGTTTCCAAATTTAGCTGTAGACTTCAGACTGAAATCAATTTGGAAACTATGAACTATACTGCCTTGGTTTTTATTAGACTATTATTTCTGGACTTTACTGAGGAGATTTTAGATAAGCCTGAAAGTTCTTCAGATGGGATTTGTTTTTCATGTAGATGGGGCCATGAAGGACACCTTCTCACTCACCTTTGTTATTGGTTATTAGCACTTGTATGTCAATGAAGCAGTTATTTGCCAACCTCTAACAAACAAGTCCCTCAGCCCTGCCTTCTATGAAGAGTTATTTTCAAAGTCTTTAAGCAGCTTACACTTAAATTGCTTTATTTAAACATCTGTCTCATCACTTGCAAGAATAAAAGAACTAGATCAAATGTGAAGAGGTGAACTTGCTAAAACAACAAGTGAGAACACAGGCACTGCTGGAATGCTGAGTGCATAAAGAAATATGAATATGCTTTTTTATGTTTACCCTTGACATTTTTGTTCCATGTTTAATGTTCTAGATAGAACTGGAAATGGGTTTTTCTTCCTGTTTAGTAAACCACTTTCCACAAGTTGCTCATTACATGACATATACAGCTTTTATTAATGGTTCCAAATGTTACAAAGTAATGGGGTTCAGACATGGCAGCCCCCCACATTTTACTGGATAAGCACTGCATGTGAGGCAGGGGATTCTCAACAATTCCTAGTTATCCTGCACTGAGCACAACAGTGGGATGAAATAGGTTTGAGCAATTTAATGCAGTTACAGACACTGTCCTGCCTGGAGGTTTGTGTTCATTAGGAATTCTAGGAAGATGTGACCCTGAGATGCTTTACTGCAGATAAGAAGGCAGCTGGTTCCACCAGTCAATACCCTCTTCCTAATGCAAACCTGTTAGTTACTGAACTGATTAAACTGTCACAAGATGCTACTTAGAAGCCTCCAATGAGGTTTTAATACTCAGAGCCTCATAAAGAATTCTGTGTAACTCAAGATTTGGATTTCATTTGGCAGCTTGGAATGTACTTAAAAATGCAAAGATGCAGCAAAGAGCCGGCCTGCCGAGTTGAGCATTTATAGAGCTGGGTCTGTGCACTCTCTGCACTGTGTTCTCAGTGTTTCTCTCTGACAAGAGGGACAGGCTGTTCAAGAGGACCTTATGATAATCTCAGCATTTTGTGTAAATTCATGATACTTCACTGTGTATATATGGGGAAGATAAAAAGCAAATTCTGAATTCCCTTATTTGCAGAACAGGTAGAAACAAAGACAAAATGAATTGCCAGCGGCCATGCAGTCAACAGCACAGGCCATTCTATGATAGACACCTTCTACAGTATCCAAAATAAGTGTATTAAATAATCTAGCAAATATTTCAGTATCAGTTCTTTATTCAGGAAAGGAACTGCGTCACTTTGTGTGATTGCAAACTTCAGGCAAACAAAGAAATATGTAATAATCATATCTTTAAAAGATTAGAACCTTACACTTCAGCAATGAATCATTTCTAAAACAAAGGCAAATGAGAAGGAAGGGGGAGGTCATGAATAGCTCCCTGATAGACCAAAATCTTTTCCCACAAACAAGATGCTCAGCCATTGTGGAAAGATTTGTGTATAAAGATTTGTTTAAAGATTTGTTTAATTTCTTACCCTCTATATCTGTTCTCCCCAGCCCATTGTGGAGAACAAGGAAAATTGACTTGCTCTAAGAAAAACAAGCACAGCAACTTGGCTTTTATCAGTTCCAAACACCCCAAATATCTGATTGTAACAGCACTTTTCATTAGCAATATAAAAATACTACTGCAACTGCTGTACAGAGCTGAAGGGTGACAGTCAGCACGATAGATTCCAATATGTTTCCAAGAGAATGCTGGAATGTGATTGCTAGCAACTTCTTACCTGACAAGATAGCAAATTGCCTGTGGAGCTGCTCTATTATATCCACTGCTACCAACGGCCGTATCTCCTGCTGCATGATTTCATCTGTGCAAGGGAGAACAGAAACGAGTTAACAAAGCCTCTACGACAATTTTTGCATCCTTTAAGAACCCAGCTAAACAAACGTGACTCTCACAGAAAAAGACCCTGGCTGGGCTATTGGTTGAGATATTATATGACTACCATGGAGAAGTTTATGATACTTACAGAGTCTCTCTCCTCTTCAGCCTACTAACTTCAGCTATTGCTTTGTGGTTTCACAGAGAGCTTTCCATAAACCAGCTCCAGTAGATTTGCCAGGGCTTGCCACAGGTTTGCTCAAGCTGACACCTGCTCTTTACTGCTTCAAGTTTCATATTAAGTCACTGCATTTGGCCTCCCAGTACAGCAGCTTTTCAGTCTTTGAAACAGTGAAGTCTATTCCACACTCAGGGCTATGTTCCACCCCGGACTCCCCGATCTCTGCCGGAGGACTTTGTGTAACCAACCAATCCAGAACTGTTTCCTTTCCTGATGCTTTTTCCGCTACAATCAAATACATAGTAAAAGGAGGAAATAAGGGGCTGTGAGGCTTTCTTCTCATGAAAACAAAGCCTGCTCTTTTACAGTAAACACTGAAAAGTTAAAAAGTAACTTGGCAAGTAGCTGGGGAAAAATCACCACAACTTTTGTGTGATCTATCAAGTGACAAGCAACTATAATCTCACACTGAACTAATCTGATCTCTTTCTGAAGCAGGTGCACCCAATTGTTCTCCCCACTCTTCACCCCAGTCTAGAGCAACAGTACTTATGGGGAATATCTGCCAAGTCAACTGGCAGGATCAAGGCTTATGTTATAATAACACCTACTGTAACTGCTCCTTGAGCCACTGTGCAGCTACAGAACAACAACCAGTCCTGGTTTTATACAACTCACCTCTAACTGCCCAGACAACAAGTGGGAGGAAGGAAGCTGGGTCCAGGTAGATCACAAATCTGAGGGAAGGCAGGTAGCTGCCCTATTTAAGCATCAAGATCTTCACTGATGTGAATACAATACAGACACTGAAATACTTTGGTGCACTTGGTTTTAAACCAACTGTCCCGAAATAGAGAGGGAGGTCAGAGAGGTTAGAGATTAGCTTCTTTCTCTTGCCTCTTAGTCTACTGCCCAAAATATCATCTCTCTTGCTTTCAGACAACCACTCTGATCCTTTCCAGAACTAGGGATTCTAGGTTTTAAGTGACACAACTTCATTTGGAAAGTTTTTTGTTCATTTTCAAAGAGTACACTAATGCCTTAGATGAAGTAGATGAAGGGCTTGTGTCATTGCTCTCTCCCAGACAGACAGTGACACACAATGTGAAAAGAAGTTGCACAAATTTTGGCTGATGCACAAGAAAAGACAATGATTCCAAGCAATTGGAAAAAATAAATGTCAAGGGAGCTGATTCTGCAAAATCTCCCTTTGAACTTAAAAGGGGAAAACTCAAACTGGAATGAATGAAGTTTTTGATGTTGTGGGACCTTCATTTCCATTCTGTCTATCAGCTCTCTGATTCTTGACATTGCAGGTGGCTGAGAGCAATCAGGAGAGCAGAGCAATGAATCACAGCTAAAGACCTTGGTGTCAGGGACCAGTATATGTTTCCAAAGCAAACAAAATAACAGTAACCCCTTAAGTTTTCTCTTTTGTACACTGCAGTTTCCTGATGCAGTTGATGAGAAAGGTGGTACAAAATACATTTGGTGACTAGGAATCACACATTAAAGTGAGTAGAGCTCATGTACTGACATGCTGGAAAAAGAAATTGTAGCAGAAGAAACTAGCAAGAAACTGAGAAAATCTGAGCAAACAAGGGAAGGTGCCTCACGAGCTCAAATGGCAAATCAGATCACATGGCCATGTAATGTCAGCAGCTGTACCCAACACCACGCAAGGTCCCATTTGCCCATTTGCAACTTCTTCTAGGAGAGTGCTCAAAGGTAGTTACTCTCCAGCATGGATGGATTTGTATCACCATCACAGCACAGAGCTTGCAATAGAAGTCACAGCCCTTGGAAACATCATTACCTGGAGCTGCTGAAGGAAGTTTTTAACCTTCGACTAAAAGAAAAGCTTGAAAAAAATCTTATAAGCAAACTTAAAGACACAGGTCTGGGTTTGTTTCAAAGTCATGACATTTTGTCTAGCATTACTGAGCATTAATCCATTTATGTCTTCCACTAACTATTCCAGGAGGCTCTGCAGCCTCTCTGGTCTGTGTGCTGCAAGCCACAAGCCAGAAGGAAGTGTTGTTCCCCCTCTTGGACAGAAGCAATGTACCACTTCCCTGTGGGACTGATATTCCAGCTGAGAAAACCCTGCTTCAGGCTGACATGAGCTGATATTGAGCTGACAGCTGCAGGTTCATAGACTACTTCAGAAAAACCTATTGAGGATAGGCACGTTTTAATTCACTACATGGGGACCCAGAGGTCAATAGGAAGATTTCAGGAAGCTGAAAAGCCTCAAGAGCTTAACAACTGCCTTGTTTCATTGCACCTTGCTAATATCTACAGAAGAGATTGGATAACCCCTGATCACCTCAGAGCAGTCCTGTCCTCTGATAAAGTCTGTAGAGCAATGCCATTCAAGATCATATCAAAACCTACACCAGCCAAATGTCTGGAACATGTTTATCTTGGCAAACTTGACTCAGACATTTCCCAGCTTCTGTGTGATTGTTCCTGTGGTCTTAATTGTCTCTAAAATTGAAAAAAAGAAAAAAGCTTAATTGATCAAATGGTGTTATGTGAAACAATGCCAATCCCCTACACAGGCCATCAAAACTGAGTACTTACACATACCATACAGTTCTTCATGACTTGAACTAATTGAATTTGCCAAGGCATTTAAAATGTGAATAAGAATGCGATGGAAGACGGAAAAACAAAACAAAACAAAACAAAACAAAACAAAACAAAAAACCCAAACAAACAAGTCAGTTCTACTCTTGGTTCTCCTCTTAAACTACCATAAATTGAATTCCTAGCAGAGGCCAGTTTCACTGCAGAAGAATTAGGCCTTGCAGTTTTGCTTCCAAAGGCTTTCTACCCAGGGTGAGAAAAAGAAAAGCAATTACTGTAGCCATCTGTCTGGCACAGCTTCTCCTCCCTTCTTGCTCTCTAGGGAGACTAGCTGCAACTGTGCTATCTAATCTTCAAGGGGAAAGCCATTCAGTTATGCTTCATAATTCACTCAAAAATGAAACATGCTTGGGCTTCCCCACACGCACACTTGCCTATTTTATTCCTCACCCAGCTGTATGTGTTCCCACAGCAGGTCTGGAGGAGCTACACCAGCAGCAGCTGATTAAAAGCAACAATGAATATAGTCTTGTTCCTTTGTCTCTTCTCTGAGCAGAGAGAAACTAGTTTACATGCTAATGGCAACTAATAATTTCCAACAGTGTTGGAAATACGACCTTCTGGAGTGAAGGACTGGACGGTGCCGAGCAGATTGACACAGCAGTGCCTCTTGCTCCGTGGAGGACACCAAAGGCAAAGAGCCACAACAGGACACTGGGGTTTCTTTGTGTTTCAGTGACTGAACGGGACAACTGCCTGGCCTTCTGCTGACTACAGGAGGGGGTTGCATCAATCCCCCATCTGAAGTCACTAATCTTGGAATAATGGGTTACAAATTTCCAGAGCAAAGTTCATCTCTTTTTAATGACAGCCTAATATGTAATTCACAGGGAAGGAAGACAGATGGGAGTGAAAGAAAATCTTTGCTAGAATGGTAGAATACATCAGCCTACTTCTATTTTGTGCAAGCTCAGTCAAAAATTATGCTCAGAGCATTCAAATCAAGATTGTGGGTTTAGAGAAAAATCAGATTGCTGATGTGATGGAAAAGGGCAAGGAGAGTTTAGCATGAGGCCAGATATTTCATTTTAAGAGCATGAAAGGACACCTTTCATGTTATATGTGCTCACGCTTCTTAAAAAGTACCAAAAGGCAACACACAAATTCAGAGTTTGAAGGTTGCAAGGTACCTACAGTTGAAATGTTCACTCAGGTCCTGTATCTGCTTTTCTTGCCATGAACAACAGTTAGCTATGAGTCTAGCAGAGATAAGTTAGATTTCAAGAATTAAACACATTAAGGAAACAAATTTGCATGTTTCACTGATAAGGTTTAAGCAGGCTAAAGGATTTGAAAATAATCTGTCCCACCAGAATTCCCAGTATGAACCCTTAAGCAAATATTTCCCTTCCTGAAGGTCAAAAAGAACTTCAAAGTCACTACTTTTTGGTTTTCTTTTTTTTTTAATTAATTCTATTTATTTCTCTTTCTCACCATTTGTGCCTTCTGTTTACTTTTTGAAAAGGTCTGTTTATTCTCACAGCCCAGAGAGAGAAACAGCAAGATCAGACACAAGCTGCTGTGCTACAAATTGTTTTCTCTAAAGAGGAACTAAAATCCAGCTATAAACAGAAAGGAAATCCCATCCTTTCTCTTATTCTTCTGCGTAGTCCCACCACTTCTTTTTTTTTCTAACCCATGTTGAGTCAACTGAAAACCAAGCCAGGAATAAAGTTATTTTAAATAAAGTGAAGCAATCCTTTCCTTAGCGGAATTGTTTCTGATCTGGGTTAGTTCTCTGCAGAGCTGCTTGAAAGGTACAAGTGCTGGTAATGCAGGGAGGGCAAATGGCAAAGCCAGGACTACCCCTTCCAGAAGACAATCAGACTAAGATCAGCTTAGAGCAAAAGCCAAAACAGAGCATAGGTAAAGTGACAGATGTCATCTTTTATCCCAGCTCAATTTTTCACCAAGCACAACTGTAAAACTTACAAAGAGTATCTGTTTAAATTCAATTTCTCTTCTCATTAAAACCAAACTTCATCACAAAGTTTGCTCACTAACTTACAGAGACACAAAATTCTTCTAAAATATTTAAGTAACTGGTTCATTTTAGGTATCCCTAAAAGTTGGTGGTTTAGTTGTAACAGCAGCCTGACTTTGTATACACTAATGTAGAAATCTGAACAAGCAAGGTTAGGAGCAAGATTCCAACTGTCTTGAGTGATGCACTTCCAATATGTTCCAATCTCTTCAAAAGGGGACAGATAATGGTGTGGATGGAATTGCCTCACAAGCTTTCCCAAACAATCTCCATAGAAGAGGGAAAGGCTAGAAATGCACCTTTCTCTGAAAAGCTCAAAAACCTGTGACTCTCGGTGTCTATGTAGGCAGAAGCTGAACTGGTGCCTGATGGGATTTTTTCTTGCACAGCAGATCTGCTCTCAAGTTTTCTCCTGTCATTACACTAAGTGGTGATCAGTATTTCCAAGGCATTCTGCACAGCCTATGATGGATGTACAGCTTTACCTGAGCTTGGCTCTGCAGACACATTAAGCATTTCTGCTGGTTTTAAGTCTTTCAGGGAAGATTGCTCAAATTACTTTGGATCACTGCATTTTTTCAGTTAATCTCATTTACTAATTTTGATACTCATTTTAACGTAAAATTACAGGAGTGGAGAGGTCATGGATTGAAAATACTTGTTTAGTGGCTGTGTTTTCCTGTGTTCCAGGACTGGTTACAGACTTAAACAATTTGTTTTTACAGGCAGGCAGAATACACATTAGGAGTCTACTGTGGCTGACTTGGAAGGGGGAGAAAGGAGAGCTGTTCATGACAAAGAACTGAAATCTTGTCCTCCCAACTGGGAATCCCCTCAATTTCAGTTTTTGAGTAGGTATGGTAGGCAAAAGCCCAACATAACCCTTTGTTTGCAGCTTACTGAATGAAAGATGCAAGAGAGGCTCAAAGCAGTCATTACAAAAAAACCTCCAAAGGTGACATTTGAACACTGTCCAAGTAAGAATGTAAGGACTACAGACAGTACAGACCACATTCCCAGTTGTTTGCAGGTCAACATCGCCACTACAGAAAAGTGAAATTTCTAGTTCACCCTCAAGACCACACCAGCCATTAGCAAACTGCAAGGACTTTCCACGGACTTGCTTGCAGTGACTTTCAAGTCACAAATTGTCCAGCATGCTCCTACTTTGCACTGGAAATGCAAGTGAACCACAGTTATTTTTGAATCAAACCTGAATTTAGATCCAGCCTTTCAGGTGGTTGCTGATTCGACAGACCCCTCAGGCATGTGCATAAGGCAAAGTTAAGTCTATATGCAGCTGCACAGAAACAAGAGGAAATGCTTGAAGTCCTGTGTTGTTAAACACTGAAATATGTATTAATCTAAAATGATAGCAGATGGCCAGGAAGTTCTGATACAGATGCAAAATCTGAGCCGGGGGAACACCAAGACTCAGAAATAGTGAAGTTGATAGTTATCAATCAGGCCTATGTATAGCTTAAATGTTAATTATTCTGTGTCAAATTGACAAGCAGGCTGTTACCAGTCCAGGCAGGATGTGTCCCTGCTACTCGTACATGCAGTGCTGCTACTGCTGACATGTACCCTCTAGGCTTTATGTCAGCTTTCTAAGCCAACTTCAAAATATTTTGGTATAGACTTCCTTGGATGAAGAAACAGATTTTGCTACTTTTTCCATTTAACCACTTCTTCAAAAACAATCTTTGGATATTCTTGTTTGACTGGGATTTTTTTTTTTATGTTTTTAAAGAAGTTGTCTTTAAATTGATGGGCAAATCAAAAAAATCAAAATCTTTCTGCTATATAAGTAAACTGGTATTTAGCTTTACTATTGGTACATTCTACAAAAATACACTGGTGTGTACAAATTTATATCTATAGTCACACTTCAAGGATTTTGATGACTACTTACTGCCAGAAGGCACCATACATTTATGCACACATCTAAGAATCCTTCATGAATAATCCCCATAAAAGTTAAATCCTGCAAACTACTATAAAATTCTTAAAGTACTCTCACTGTTCTGTTCAGGTGCCTTCATATCCCTGCCTATTATGAAGTTACTTCTTATAATAATTCTGTAAAATTATAGGAGACAGATAAGAAATTATTAGCAAATCTTCACTATGCATTATGAACAATCCATAATCAGCAAAGATCTAAAGAAACACATCATTCCACATCATTTGCTCAGCAAACTTTTTTTTTGAGAGATATTGCTTGATTTCAAAGAGTGCCTGCGGGGATATGATGGGGGGATGTTACATCCTACTATCCACAAAACTGAAACTTCCCTGAGAAAAATATTAAAGATCAAGGTCTAATCTCAGCATTCGAGAAATTAACCCAGATTTACAGCAGCATGTGACAGCCTCTTGCCTAGTCCCTCAGTTGTAAAAACTTCTTGATGGTTTCCAATTTTTGCCAGAGAAAAGTTAATTCATCATCTTCCCAAAATCTGTGCTTCACAACAATGCTGGATTGCTAAAACACAAATTCCTGCTCAGAGAATAGAACAAAAGAACATTTCCATAATATCATGTTAAAATTCATCGTGAGTAACAAAAACCACATGTGGCAAACTGCAAATCTAAAATACTCTCCCTGCAATGCCTGGACACTGAGCTAATCAAGAGATACAGCAGACTTCATTCCTTCCTCCCAGAGCTTGCCAGCAGACAGTTTCACAGCTGAAACAGTATCTTAGAAAAATTCTACCCACTGGCTCTGCTCTGAACTATTGCATCCGGCAAAATCATTTCAGAGCCTATTCACATCATTTCTGAGCTCAGGAGCTCAGAAATGCTCAGTCCTGAGCAGAGGCCAGTTAGCTCGAAACTATTTCCCTGGTTACTGTCATTGGAGACAGACAGTGAGCCACAGCAGCCATCACTGCTGCCAGCAGCACTCTGAGTATGTGTAACAGGACCAATACTGCTCACAGCCGACCTCTCTGCCCAAGGAGACCCAGCCACCTCCTGCAGCCTCCTCCAAGCTGTCACCACCATCTCAGCTCAGATCCCTTTAGAAAAAGTAACAAAAAGATGCTGCAAAGGGCGATGCCTCCCCTTCAGACCCACACACACTCACAAGCATGTGCCCTCCCTTGTGTCCAGACTGGCTTCCCGGTAGTCCCGCTGTGGCAAGGAGTTCTCCTGAGGCAGAGGGGAGGGATGGAGGGAGGCAGTGTTCTGTGGAAGCAGTCCTGGATCCAACCAACAGTGCACCAAAGAGCTGACGCTCTCCTGGAGGAGACTGCACAAATTGCTTAGCAACTGCTTCAAGGTAAACCGCAGCAGAGACCTCTGAGTCGCACCGTACCCAGGCTTTAACCCTCCCCAGGGTACGGCTGCCTGTTCCCACCCAGGCGGCTCTGCACTCAGGCCCTTGGACACTTCAGAGGCATTCACAGCTTAACACAAACAAGTAAAACTACAGCCCAATAACCAACAAAACAGACTCACTTGCTCAGACTAAGGCATGGAAAGGACTTCCATTAAAATAACTTTAAATAGCAGAGTACCAGGGCCAATGGAAACCAGCAGTGCTGCTGTGAATAGTTGTCTTGGAGTACTATCCCAAAGGCACACCCACACACCAGAGCACAGACCTGTTATTTAAAGGCAGAGAAGACTGCACTATGAATTTGGTTGGAAACATGACTGCAGCTCTAGAGCCAGGGAGGAATCATTTCTACATATCTAGTAAGACACAAGTTTGCACAGTGCATGAAGGGAGTACATGTGCTTTCATGTTGCGTGCCAATGGTAGTGTTGCATCTACAGCTGTCTGAAGCAATACTGGGTCACCACTTTAACATTAGATTCATTGATAAAATTGTTCTTTTACTACCACAACCCCCAGCAGCTCAGTAACTGTGGATACAAGTCACTCTACAGCACAGCAGCTGTCCCCTAGGATGTGTGATACAGTGGTAACACCTTGTTTCTTCTCTTAAGTCCTGCCATCAGTCAGGCTCAAAAAAAGACAAGTGTCATTCATTTTATAGATAAGGAAACTGAGGAATGGGGAGAGGATCCAGGTCACCAGCCAACCTCAATATCCCACCTGTAAAATGAGCAGCAAACCAAAGTTGTTCAGACAGACAGACTACTGAAGTGGATCTGTCTTAAGGACAACACACCCACTGTTTCCATCCTTACCCCATCAGCCAACCAGCACAAATTCTCACAATGTTTATAGTACAGCATAAGAAAACTAACACAATTTTCTGTGTAGTTACAGATAAATTCCAAATCAAAGCAGAGAATCACCGTGCTGGTATGATATGTATGAGTAGTGTTACAGACAGACACTTCTTGGCAGATAAAGGTAGATTAGGGAAGTGGCAAGATGCATAGTATGATTTTTACACTGCACTTCCTTTCCCCAGCCACTCCTACACTGCATGCTGAACGGGTGAATTTACCGCTGTGGTGAGTGTATAATGTTACCCTCTGCTGCCTTTACCAGTGTAAGTGTCCACGTGTAACGAATTCACAAAACAAATCTCCCGTTCCAGATATGTTTTTCTCTCAGGTGAGAGATTCCCCTCCAGCTCTTGCGCATAGCGGACACACAACAGCGCAGTTATGCACCGAGCCCAGCTCAGCTCCGGGGGAAGCCCGAAACAACCGAAGAGCCCGTGTTCAGCCCTGCCAGCTCTGGGGTAGCCACTGCCCTCTCCCGGGCAGCATCTGCCACCTTCCTGCCGGGACTGGACCTCCCGAGCGGTACAGGTAAGAGAAGCTCCAAAGCGTTATGGACAAGTGTCACATCTATCTAAGTGGCTGCTAAGTGTGCCAGATGATTACAGTCCAAAAATCACTTTAACCCTGTGTATAGAGACGCTGCAAAAGTAGCAGATCCAGCTGTGAAGTTAGATATTACTCTGCAAGTGAATGTGAATTACTGACCTCATGCTGGATTCCAGAGATAAGGAGAGGAATGAAGTCAGGACAGAAGAGGCACCAAGAAATTCTGCTTGGTCCACTACATGCTCAAAGGAAAGCTCATCGTGCAGCACTTTCAGTTTCATAAAATAGATTTACACGTCAGACATTTTTTATTTGGGTAATTAGTAAAGGTAATTTTAGTCAGCATCTGTAAAATGTCTTTGTTAAGCTGAAAAGGCTTAGCTGTGCCTCTCTCAGTAGAACAGTATTTTGTACTATCCAAATACTGTCCCACCAGCACTCAGCACACAGAATAGAGTAATAGTGATGTTTCAGTTTTTGTTACTGGGAAGCATCTGCAGTACACATTTAAGTTTACTTAAAAAATAATATCTAAGGACCTGATCCTCAGTTGCTACAATACACCTCAGTTTGATTGAAATAACTTGCACCACACGAGCATCTGACCCCACACGTTCATGTGGTCACATCTGTGGGTGTGGGTCTACAAAAGCTTGACAAGGAATGGCTCATCCCCAAGTGCCTCTAACTCAGAGATCATCTTCCTAGATTCTTTCATGGCAGGACCAGGGAGGTCCACTAGGTTCATTGTGTTTGACTTGTTGAACACACAAGATGTTCACAGAAATTGGATTAAACTAGCATTTTGGAAAGCTCTTTAATCTTATGTTAAAGACTCCAGGCAACTGCAAATCCACTGTTTCCACTAGAGCTGACCTAACACAAAGAAATTGGCTTGTGCTTCAAAGCTCCCACTTTCATTTACAGCCTACTGGTTTTTATTGTGGTTTTGACTTAAAAATGTAATAGTTGTCCCCATTTTCATCTATTCTCTGGCAGATCTCACTTTTTGAGTCTAGTGGTAAAGTCAAGGGAAAATGGAACAGAGTATCCCTTTCCTTCACCTCTTCCCATCTCACCTCAGCTTTTCCCAATGCTAGCAGATGATGACCTTACTAATTAACAGTATCACAATTTCAAAATCAGATCTTCAGCCATGTAGTCCCCTGCTCCTCAGAGGCCCCCCCAGCAGCACACTGTCTCAAGGTAGTGACTCAAGAGTTTAGACAAGTAGCCTGAACTCACCAATCCCCAGTTTAATGACTCACAGGAACAGATTCCGAATATGAATAAAGCACTGACTGTGCAGAACAAAGATGCTGAGATATCCTGGCTTAGAAAAAGGTGAAAAAAAAAAAAATCTTTGGTCAATAATTCTTTTCTGTTGTAAAAAGCTGGAGGATTTTTTTTCCCCTTGAAAAATGGAATTAACTAGTAGGATCAGAAATTTGTGCAATAAGACACTTGGCATAGTCCAAATATTCATAAATATGTGGGCTGCTACAACCAAGCTTTATTTATCATTCTTTTATAATTGAGAATGAGTAATTCTACTACATAATGTACAGATGGTGAAGAAGGAAAGTCCGTGGCTTAGAAACCTCGCTGGGCAGGCTAATCCACAGCAAGATTCAGGTAATAAAGCAGCAGCACAATTTGTATAAAAGATCAATACAGCAGAACTGGGTCTTTAAGTGGGGTTTGAAACATCAGAACTGGCTGAAATTAGAGAATAAGCTCCGTGGGTATAACCAGGGTGAGAGCTCTGCAGAGATGCTCTCCAAGCTCCCAGTATATTCAGCACCATTTGCCCCTGAAATCTTCTCCCCAGACAGTTTACACTACAATTTAGGCATATAAAAAAAGCAAACTGTGCTATTATATTGTGCTAATAAGTCCCACAAGTTAACAAAACATTGCCAATTACAGTAATCTGTCTATCCGTGTTTAATGCTTTTCCATTTCACTGACTTGTTTCTTGTTCTGGTATCCTGGGAGGAAGGGAAAAACATAAATTTAGCAGAAAGGCCTCTGCTATAACTTGCCCTCTGAGGATTTGTTCTCTTGATCTTCTCAGTACTACTTATCTCTCAAAATTCTTTTAAAATGGAAATCAAGTTCTGCCTTCCCTATTTTCCTCACAATTCTCTGGACTTTTCTGATTAGGTAAACAGGGTTTAGTATTGCTCAACTGCAGCAAAGCATGCTGCATTATCAACGGGAACAGGTGAAAAGAGACACAAGCATCCAAGATAAAGATCTTCTCTTCGAAAAACCTCTGTGGAAAACAGAATATTTTAATTTAGCTGTTTTCTTTGCAGTAAGAGCCAGCTGGAAAAGAAATTACCCCAGGTTCCCTAGATAGCATTTTATATTAAAGAAGAGATACTGAACGCAAATACAACATGAACAATTTTGAACAGCGCACGAGGAGGCACTGTAACTGAGTCTCAAGGGGTTTAGAAATTCCTTTCACTTATACTGCAGGTTTTGGTCTTCACATGAAATAGTCACTTTCTCCAGTAACCAGCACCTTTGTGGAAAGGTCAGCCTCGTGGGAAAGGAAAACAGTTCTCATTAATATTTTACTACTAAAGATGAAGAAGCTCCAAAAAGTCCAAGAAATTTCAGCCTGGACTCAATACAGATGGGAATTCCTTCCAGAGATAGCACTGTAACTCATTAACTGCTCCAGTACTTCAGTCCCTTTCCCTCCTTGAACAGATAGACATGAAGAACTGCTTTTCAACTCCAGCAGTAAGAGAGACACAGCAGTAGGACTGAGGAAAGGTTCCCATGATGGCTGGACAGACAGAACTGCAGCATTCCTCTGCTCTACAGAGGACAAAATCAGAAACCCTCTGTTAGCACAACAGACGGGTCCCCACCCCACTGGCAAGGAGGCTCTTGCCTGGTTTTGCAACAGCAGCAAAATCCTGAATAGCCTCAGTAATGAACTGCATACTCCTTAATGTCTGCAGATTTATTACCCTGATTTATGCAGCCACCAGCCTTGAGCACAGATGAAAACCACACATTTATTCCCTTAAAAATATATAATCCAAATGAAGCCTCAAGCTCCACAGCATGCAGAGGCATAGTGTAACCAGCAAAGAATCATTCATCCATGTAAAGCCCCCGTAGGTGTGTGGTCCCATTGGCGGACTGGAGCATCACAACAAGGCAGGCTAATTGGGAGCATCTGGGGACAGAGAGGGCCAGTTTGGCAGGAGGTGTCCTGAAGCATTAAAGATGTTCATCAGCAGCTGGGTGACATGAGTAGTCTTGTCAGTGCTGAAAGGGCACATGAGCCACAGTCCAAGAATGATGTATTTCATGACAAGAGGCTATGCTTTGCTTTCACCTTCGGTATCTCTTTAGTGAGGAACTGAGAGCACTCCAACAAGGATCAGCCCTGGACTGGAGTCCCTGTCACACTTCTTGCCTGGCTCTCTCAGGGCTCCTTCCCTTTGGTTCTCATAGCTGTGCTATAACTAGCACCTTGGAGCTGCAGATCCCAGAGAGTCTCAAGGTCACGTACTGGTACTCAAAATAGCACCATTTGCACACCAGACCCCAGAGGGGCCTTCAGCACCCGTAGGCAGCTCCTGTTGCAGGGAGCTGGGGCTGTGGAGCTCTGAGCAGGCATCACATGGCCACAGGAAAAATGCCCTTCAGCTGGCCCCTCACAGCAGCACTTCCTTTTTGTAAGCACTCACTGTTTTCATCTCTTTACATGAACAGGAGACTACAACCACACTTCTAACCACTCATCAGAACAAATCACGTTGATTCAAAGGAAGCCTTGAAACTCGTGTGATCCAGGGACTGGAATAGCTTGGCACAGCACTGCTTGCTGTGGGGTACTGCTGCTGAAAGGCAGGTTACCTGCAGGCCACTGCAGCCACGTGGCCTCTATTTCTGCTGTAGTTACCTGCATGCCTTCCATCTCTTCTCAATAAAATATTTAATAAGAGAGAAAATTGCCACAGAATATTCATAGGGTTCAACAGACATGGCGTATATGTGAAAAATGCTTCATATTTTGGAGTGCCTGAAGCACTGTGTAAGTACCAGCCACTTAGACCTCAGCAACACTCCAGCTGGATCTTTACATTGCAGAAAGGGTACTCCTAGGTGATGGTAAGTCAGAACATGCCACAGGGAAAAAGGCACACATCTCTAGAGTTTGTCAATGAGTCTTTGCTAGTAGGACTAGCAAGAAGGGGCAGGCAGAATCCAAGTTCTCTGGGACATATCATCTTTCTTCCTCTGTGTCTATGCACTACAGACTACAAAGGAAAACTGATCTAATCATCAAAGGATAGTCATAACTATACCATCACGATCCACTTTTTATGGAGGCAGGTAATTCTATTCCTACTTTACAGATAAGAAAACATAGGCCAAAACAGGACCAAAGATGAGCACGGGGTCAGAGTCAGTTCAGAGCAGGAGGAAGGAACCCAGGCAGTGTTGTTATGAATTCCTGTGCCACCTTGCCAGCTCCTTAGCCCCCTTCTCACGTTGTCACCGCATGCAGAGTTGCCCCGGCGTGTTCTCACAGCTCACCCAGCTCTAACACTTGCAGCAGGAGGCACCTTGTCCCTGGCAATAACCAAACTTTCGCCCCTCCAGCAACTTCATTGGCAGAATTTAGAACTAAAGCAGAAGCGATGTTTTCTGCCTCACTAAATGGCAACAGGCTCAAGGTGATTTGACACACTATCTGTTCTCCAGCAGAAAATGATTTTTCAAGGGATTTCCTCCCATAATACTGTGCCAGGTAGCCAGCCTCTCAACGTGAGAGGCAGAGAAGATGTTTCCCTGGGAACAGTAACCATAGCAAAGCTATTACCAATCTCTTCTCCTCTCTACCTACAGGAAGAAAAAGAACAGCAGATGCCTGATCTCTGCCTCCAACAGGCCCATGGGCCCCCAGAGCCATAAGAAACCTGGAAACACCTGATCAAACATCCAGGAAGGAACTTCAATGAATTCTGCTGTCTTTTATTGGGATACCGGACATTTCTGCCATACTGTGCTGAACTCAGAATGCCACAGTACAGAGAGTGCAACTGGAAACATCAGTGTGACTGAGAGGTCAGCCAAACACAGCAACGCATAGGTAGGCACCGAGCCCAAAGATCAGCACGGATGGATCACCCACAGAAGCAGAGGTACAATGGACTGGCTTTGCAGTTTTCAAACCCTGACATTGTGTGTTAGAGCCCTATTAAAGAAAGCATCTGCAAACCCCAGTTTGTAGGCAGTAGCTGCCGGCCGATGTCCTGCTTCTGGTCCACCTCTTTTTCTACAGAATATTCTCCATTTACCACATTGAATGCAACTCTCTTTGCTGAAGAGCTAATTGAATCATAATAAACAATTCAGCTTGAAAATACAATCATATTGCATGCTTTTGGGGATCTTTTCATCACGTATTAGTGAACATGTTATAATGGATTTGAGGTTTACTAAGTATTTATTCAAGTTAACTTAGCAAATGAAAGGGGGCTATTTGGTTAATCTTTCTTTCAAATGTCACATAAAGAAAAAGTGTTCTATGATTCAGCAATCTTGATATGTGACTAAGCAGTCAACAACCTAGATTTCAACTATTATCACTCCAGAGTTAACATGCAGTTAGCACAAATTGCCAGAACACCAGCATCTTATACTAGCAACCCACTGAGAGCAGAATACTGCCCTGTACCCAGGCTGACTCACACAGAGCACAAAAAGCTCCATAGTCCAACTTTCTAAGTACAGTGAAACTAGAATCTTCACAGAGAGAAAGATAATGACCTTCTACATAGTAATTTAGGAGAACAGGGTGACAGGTTCAACTGGGTCATGAAGCCCACTGCCCCAGCTTCTTACATTCATTTCAAAAAAAGTATTTTCCTTGCACAGCAAATACCTGCTCCTGATGTATACAGAAAAGTCAGTGTCTGACATCCGAGTGAAATAAATATTTATTCAGAATGAGCTTAACATTCATTTTAACCTCCTTTAGGTCAAATCACTGCAAATATCCCAGAAATAGACAGCCAAGCAAAATGCTGCAGCCACACCTGAGTTAATATCCAAATCCAGCCAGTTGCCTTTATCTGTCACTGACTCCTCAGAGAAAGCATTAGAAACATAATCTCTTTTTTGCAAATTGCCTGGAAATGCAGTGCAGCTCCCACTAAGAGAAGATGCTATTTTGTTTAAAGATGCTGTACATACCTTTCTTTGCCATGCGCTCCAGCCTAATGCATCCTCCTATAAAATCATGGTAAGATTTCATTTCTCCCTCTGTTATCCGGACAGCAGTGAAAGGCAGATTCCTGGGGACCTGTTGTCCACATTTCCGACACCGAGAAGCCATTGCCACAGCTCAGAAGACTCTTGTCAGGAACCTGCTCTCTGTTTGCTGGAATCCAGCCTGATTCTTCAGCCGTCAGTCCAGGCTGGTGACTTTATCCCACTTAGTTCATCCAAGGTCACCCTCGCCAGCAGGATGTTCGCCATCGCAATTGGCTAAGACTTTATAGGCTTAGTGACTGTGTTTGTTTCTCCCTCCTTGCTTTCAATATCAGTTTACTTTAATCTCTCATTCAGAATGAAAGCTGTGAACCTCAGCACAGCCCATGCCCTGAATGGCTTCCTTATCATTAATTTAAAGCTGCCTTACAAGCAACAATGACGAGAGAAGATCCCAGAAGCGCATTGCAAGATCACAGAATGACTCCTAAGGAGCATGCCAGACAGGTTCACAAATAATTTTTCCTCGAGAAAAGGGTTTTCTTCATGATTTTTGGTCCCTTTCAGGCTTATGATTTTATGATTCTTCATCTCTCAGAATGGATTTTTTTACTTCTGCATTTCAGCTTGGGCAGTGCAAGGAGACTGCTCTGCAGAGCTGCTCAACCAATTACTCATATGTCTGGCAGTGGCACTGGGAGGCTGCAACTGTACAGAAAAGCCCTCTGCTGCTGTGCACAGTCCCTGCTCATAAGATCTGATAATCTAAATGAACAGAGTAGCAAATGGAGGACAAGGGAAATATTGCTGGCAGATATGCTCTGCTAGCTGTGCAACCCCCCAACCAATTTTGTTTAAAAAAGAAGTTGGATCAATCAATTTGACACCAAAATGAGAGATTTGAAACATCCATTAAATCTCTTTGAAGGGGCTGGGTATTTATGTTGATTTTTTTCCTTTTTAACAACTACTATAATACAAATCACTGGTTAGAGAGCTTTGTGAAGAAACTAGTACTTGGGGAACTGAGTACAGAGAGCACGCAATCCTGATGCAGTAGAATAAAAAGGAGCCTTCCCTGGGATCTGGAGGGAACTGCACAGGAGATGCATAACAGGCACAAGGCCAGCACTGGTGACAGTGCAAAGAATACAGTGAGAACCCAATGAATCAGGGCTGAGCTGCCACCCAGAGCTCATCTGCAGGGACCTGAGCACAGAATGAGCTTCCTGCAAGGACCTTACACACAGCCTGAGAACCTTTGCCTTCCTCTGCCTCAATCACTAACACCTGTTGGCACTTCACACAGTGCCAGAACAACATCCAGTGTGTTCAGCTCATGGCCTACTCAGATCACAGCTGATCCTCAGGCACAGAGTGGGAAAAGAGAAGGGCAATTAATCCAAATCAGAGAATGAACCAGAGGGAACAAAGATGTTCAGGAGAGAAAGGCCTCACATGGTGTCATTACTAAAATGGTGAATAAGTGTCTGGACTGCACTGAATGCCTGTAAGCTGAAGCACACAGAAGTCAACTCATTCCTGCTTCTATCCCATTTCACAAACTTGCAGCTTCTCCCCTGCCAGCTCTGCTGCTCCTCAGCCACACAGTAGGAGCTGTCTAAGCTTCCTAACCCAGCACACACAGACTGACCATATAGTAAAACAGCTACCAGACTTGAGAACTGAGCCTCTGGACCTCCCTCCTTGACCAAAGAAAGTTATAAAGGACATTGCCCCTTTTATGGTAAAAGACTTGTGCTACCCTGCCCCCCAAATTTGCTACATGGCATGAAGCTGCTCTTTGCCAAAACACTGCCTGCAAAGAGAGGACAATGATGTACTGAGCTGTTGGATGACCTGATTCATTAGCATTTGTAAAATATTTATTAGAGCTTCCATGGAGAAATCCCCAGGGGACAGCAATATTTTAGAGATAGGGAGAGCAGTGGCACAGAAGGCAGAATTAATTTGTAGAAAACTGCCATCCTGAGATAAGAAAACTAGAAAAACAACCCCACTGTTTTATCTTTAAATCTTTCTTCCATCATCTTTTCTTTCATTACAGGGGCTCAAGGTGTCCTTCCATACACAGGCAAACACAATGTACCTTGGAAAATAAACTTTGCTGACAATATATTCATGTCTGACATACACAGATTAATTGCACTTCAACCTTGCACACGTATAGATATGCAGTGAGGGAGAATCCAGCATTTGTGGCAATACACTTCTGTCTGCCGCTCTTGTGGACTCTGCTTCCCCCAGTATCTACATGGCTTAGCAACAGGAGGATCTGTGAGATGCTCCGTTCCAAGTGGGAGACTTGACTCTGGAAGTGGGATGCAAGAAGAAATCTGCCCTAGGTGTGAGCTTTGGAAGCACAGGTAGCCACAGCACGCAACAGGAAAACTATCTAAAATCATCTCTCAGTCTTTCCCTAGGAAATCCTGATCCATTACAATGCTCAATACAAAACTCTGATGCTTGGGGTACCACTGCCATCTCTCAGCTCCAGAACAAAAAATGAACTGACTGCAGCTGCTCTACATTGAGCAACAAGGCACATAAGAGTTACCTCAGGAACTGAGTGCTGTGCTGAAAGGACTGGGATGGATGGACAAAAGGATCTGTTTATTCTCCTGTAAGTGTCATTTCATTCCCAGATCACAGGCAGATGGGTTGGCTTCTCCTGACACGTATGGGAAACCTCTGACATGGGAGTGCTGAGACCTGCCCTATTTCCTACCACAGATCACCTCTTCTGTACTGCTCTGGATGTATTTGCACAGGACCTGCTGCAAGGGCTGGCTTGCAGGAACACTTTTATGTAACACACTCAGAGTGGACGATTGATTTTAAGCAATTTTCCTCAGTTAGCTGAAAAGTATCAGTCTGACTGACAGCAAGTCACTGCTCTTTGCATGCAGTAGTGGGGGGGGCAGGTATAGAAAATGGTAAACAGGCTTCCCTGGGTCTTCTCCATAATAACAGAATGGAAGCTACTTTGCTGCTGCTGCAGACAACCATAGCAAAATGTTACGAAAACCTAAGGAAGAGGACATTTTCTGCTTATGAATTGCCAGCATTGCCTAGCAACATCATCTGGCTTGGTCTGTCAATGAATAAGCAAGTAAATAAACGTATGAAATTGTCATCAGAAATTTAAAAAACCAAAACAAAATAAAAAATCCCCCACCCCACAACCCATGACCCAGATATCCTCAGATGCCATTAACCAAAACAGCCTGCAAAGCTGCACTAGTTCCGACTTTCATCAGAAATACCAGTTTACCTTGGAATGGACACTTGCTGGAAAGTGTTTCCTGCCGTGACTGTGTGGCCAGAGGATGGCCACAAATCTGAAGTCAACTCAGTTAAATCAGTTTAAGCCCAATATCTCTTCTTATGAAACAATATGCTTCTGCTTCAAAAAGCAGTGCTCTGATGGTTGGTATCACTGTCAAGCACGAAACATGCCACAAACACGTTAGATCTCAGTGATGCTGAGCCCAAGGGATGTAATTTCTTGTGAACAGTCAAGATTTGAGTTTGGGAACAGTATTTATGTGCCAGAGGAAGGAGGAAGAGAACTCTGTTTCTGCTGCATGGGTAAATGAGGCAGCTAGAAAACACTGTAAAATGCTCCCTGTTTGCAGCATAACCCACACAGTCATTTAAACAATTGCAGGGAAACAGGCATCACTTTTCCATCAGAGCCTTGTAAGTTTAAGAAAGTTTAGTGTAGAAAAGACTCAAAAAATTGCCTCTCCTATCCACCAATGATTTAAAAACAACAAAACATAAAAACCCAACAGCAGGAGATATCTATTCATGAAGACCAGTAGATCCCCGATCAATGTATATAACATTCCACAAGCCTGAGAAATAAGTGATCTAAATCCAATGCCAATATTAGGATTGATACACATCGATGCTAAGAAAATAATCTGTATTTCATTTCTGAAACCCCAGCTTCACATTTTCCTATTTCATATGTGATGTTTTATCTGATGTTTGAACTGATCTTTGATAGCTATGCTGAAACACATTTTCCTTTTGCATATATGTGACCTTCTTTCTGCCTTCCCCATCACCCAGAACATGAATCTGAGGCATTTCAGCAGTTTGACACAAAAGTTTATTTTCAGAGCACACTTGGTGCTGCGACAGGTAACATCTATTCCAGTGTTCAGCTAGGAAATGGAAACTGATCTTTTCTATTAACTTCCATTTATTTTCTAATAAAAAGCATACCAGGACTGCATCTCCCTCCTTTTTTAATAATGGGCTACATCCCAGACATTGTTTTAAGCCCCAAGGAGTTAAAGTAATAAGCAGAGGAAAAAACATCTCTGTTCTTGAAATTACTTCTAGCATACAGCACTGTTGCAATTACAACATACATTTCCTGCACTAGAAGGCACTAATTCCAGTGCCATATGGCTTCAGAATCTCATTACACTGATCTGCTTAAAGTGACTTCTTAACGGACAAGCAAAACATTTTTGGTCACCTTCAGCAGAGGAAACAACAACTCTGCCACTGTTGACGCACATTTACTCCCACGCAAACAGGGAGTAAAGTGGAGTGAGTAGAGTGAAGATCAGAGGACAACCTTAGCCAAGGAACTTCTCTTGCCATCTCAAAGCTGTGCAGACATCCAGGGTTAGTCAAGGACTGTTACCATCATTATAAAAAATAAAAAAACAATCAACCAAACCAAACCAAACTGGGCCAGTGCCATTAGTGCTGGATTAAAGAAGCTTCCCAGGAGATCAGGAGATGAGCGGAACCTTCATTGGCCAAGCAGTGGCACGAAGTGCTGCAGCACCTGGCTCTTGACCTCTGCAGCTAAGTGCAGATCACCAACAGAAGGCATTTCTCTCCTGCTAGGAATCTGCTCGGCAAGATAAACAGATTCTCAGAGTTACCAGTCTGTAACTGGCACTGGGGTAAAAATCAGCTAGATCCAGGGCTTAGGCTTGGATGAAAAGTTCTTCCAATCCTGATCATGAAAATACTTAAGGACCTAAGTGAGACCAAGAAACTTTCTGAGAAATACATACCCAAAACATAGCTCCTGGTTTAAAGTCAGGGGAATAAACTGAAAGACAAGTAAATGCAAAAGGAATAGATGGCAGAGACGCCGGATAACCAGTGGCTGTGGCCCATAAAACTGGGCATGTCAGCCCCCATCATCCTACACTCCTAAACACCATGGTGACCATACCACCAATGCATCTGAGAGGTGGATGCACAGGCACAGGCTTTGTGCCATGGCCCTCCAGCAGCACCTTGAGTGCTGGAAAAGACAGTCTGGATTAAGCAGGGAACATGTTTTTCTCTTCTCTGTCCTTTGCCACTGCACACACCGAGTCACCTCCAAAGCCATGGCAACCCTGGCCCGTGCCATCCAGGGCACTGCACTGGAATCACTGCACTATTCCTCCTTCTCTCCCCCTTCACCTTTTCCTCCTGGCAATCAACCGCTGAGCACTCACAGAGCAGAACAGCTGCTGGATCCATGCAGCCAAGACCACCAGGGCAGCTTCTTTCCTCGAGGAGCAGCTGTGCACATTCCCTGACGGAAGCATCATTTTTTTGTTGTTGTTGCAATTCATAACTTGAAGCAGATAAAGGAGAACCAGAAAGACACAGGGATAAAAATAGGATCTGTGAGCATCGCAAGGGCTGTTGATACTCAAGGCTTTTGGACATATGCCAAATGTTAGCTGAACAGGAAGAAAGAGCTTCTCCCATTACAAAGTACAGTAAAGGTATTTTCAATGTTCTATTGCCATCTCTCAAGCACTCAGCATCGGTTACCATGAGAAGCAGGAGATTGGGCTTCAGAGACTATTGATTTTCCCTGTTTCTATATCTGTGCACTGAGGTTCACTCAGTCACTCCTAGCAGTCCTCAAGGAAAAAGGATCTCCTCTGAGACTTTCTTAGACACCTTTTTGACTGATTGGGCTCTCAGCTGGCAGATACACGTCAAACACACTCCTTTAACATCCTCTAGGGCAAGGCTTGCATTCGTCTAAGGAACTGAGGATAAAATCATCAAAGAGGAGTTACTGCCTCTAGTCTGGCTACTGTAAAGTATACCTTATCTTTTTTTCCCCAGGACAGGGCTGCTGTCAGAAACCAGAGGTCTGTCCTGAAGGACCTGCCCACATGGTAGTTTCTCCATGCTGGGCACCTGCAAATGAGAGGCTGCAACACTCTCCTCTGTGTGCACCCACAAGTGCAACCACGCAGAGCAGCTGGATGCTTGGACATGCCTACAGCCAGGTGGTAGGAATCTGTCCTGCTCAGTGCCTGATGCTGCAGAGCTGTTCCTTCTTCACATCCACCCATAGCCTTAACCCCTGTGCTGTTCCCAGTTTATCCACCCTAGCTTTGTCTCTAAGTTATCAGCTGTAATAGATTTAAGGTTCTACAAAGACACAATCTATGGAGTGATTTCCCAAGTTACAACAAAGCCTGATCCGTAGCAGAAAAATCAAGGGATGGATAACCTGCCAGCATGTGCATCACTGAGCATCGTGTGAGCACTTCACTGACCTCTCCCCACCCAGAGCGCTGCATCATGCACCAGGCACAGCAAGGCAAGACCTTGCCTCACCACACACAGCCACACCCCCAGACCTCTCCCTCTCCTCCCCAGCCAGCACAACTATTGGGTTTTGTCACCCTACTCCATCTTGAATATGTAAATAGGGTAAATTTACAGGAAATGAGAGTTGCAATCCTTTGTCAAAACGAGGCAAGAGCTGCTAAAATTATATGGAAAATGGCCAGCTGGGATAGAAAAAGTATTAGCATCAAAGCCTCATTTTCCATCATAGCAAGCCTAAAATTATTCAGGGATATCTACTAACAGGCAAGTAGGTCCACACAGTAAAAAAAAAAAATCTGTAAGCCAGCTTCAGGTGCAGAAACAGTATAAAGCTGCACCTGAGACAACTTTTCCTGTGAAAGGCAGCACGAGGGTTTCTCTGTAACACTGCACTAATGCACAATGGCCTCCCCTGTCAACCCCAAGTGTCCTGCTGTCAGGACATGAAGCATCCATGTGCTGGGATGTGCTGAGCACTGTCTGCACAAAGTTAGACCTCCAGCCCACATGAAATAAGGACAGTGCTTTGACTTGAACAGCACCATGGACTTAAATCGACTAAAGCTGAGTGGTGCAGTGTTCTGATGAGATAAGAAATTGCTCTTTAGTCTGTCAGGAAGCCCCATTGCAAGTGCTTTCTGCTGACCAGAACAGATTAACTCAATAAAATGTATCTAAATCCCACATCCGTTTATGGACCTTAGTCCCAATAGATGTACGTCCACTTCCTGGAATGCAGCATTAAATAATGCTGCATTCACTTCTCCAGTGAATCTCAGCTGAGCACTCTGGCACCACAGAGAGATTGTTACTCTCATGAAATAGACAATTTCCTATTTAATTGCCAATAAAAGAATATGTTTTAAGAATAATATTTTTCTTTTGTTGTATTTGAGTATGCATCTGAGAACTATTTGAAGAAGTCTTGGGGGGATGAATAATTTCACTGAAAGTTTTGCCCCACAAAAGCAAATAATTGGGGAGAAACGTGCTAAATAAATCCATACATCTCCCTCTGGCTTGAGAGCTCTTTGAATTGGCTTAACAATAATTTCAGCCCCTCTTCAACCTTTTCTTTGCTGCTCCTTTGTAGCATAAACTCACATAATTCTACACAATATTTTCCTGTCTCTTTAAATATACTTGCTTCAAGAATAGCAATCAACTGTGAAAAAAAATAAAGCAATATTTATAATTGTGTCAGAAGCATTGTAAGAACCCACCAGTGAACTTTAAAATCTCAATACAAATGATGAAGCATAAGGAAAAAAATCTTCAGCTGGGAACCGAATCCCAAGATATTCATATAGTTTGCCTAAGATCAATTGCAATTACTGCAGTAAAGCTGTAAAATATATGGGGACATGCTAAGAAATATCCTTTTCTTGGTTGCAGCCTTGAGCATGGTACACAGAGCGACCCTCAACTTTATTTTATGTCATTTGTAGATATCTCTTTCTTTTCAACAATGTAATTTAAAGCAGTGTTTTGCTCATTAAGGTTTTGCAGTGTTCTGTTCCAGGCTAATTACTACTACACACACTTTTGGGGCAACAAGTCTGATAGTGAAGGCTGCTGAAACTACTAAGAATGACCTAATTGAGTGAAACAAAACCAAAACACTAAAAAGGAGTCTTAACATCAGGTTCAGTGACTGATCCCAAATATCAGCACTGGTAGTGGACATGGCAGGTATTTTAGAGCATATGGGCTGTACTGAGAAAGTATTTTGCATTTGGCAGCAGTATTGTAGTCAGGGTCCTGAGTACATTAATTAGCCTGAACTCCCAGAGCATTCTCACCTGAGGCTCCCACCAACACACCCTCCATCCAATGTTTCAGCTACTGCATTTGTGAGGGCCCCCAGTCCCTCTTTCCTGCATGCTGTGGGTGATGCTGTTTCCAGCTGCTTTCTCTGCTGTTCGTGACCTGCAGTTTAGACTTGCTGGATTAATTTAGACCTGATATATCATTTGAGTCTCTCACCACCTTTGCTCAGGTATTATGGGACAGCGCTCTGGGGGTGAGAAAAACCATACTAATGGCAGCCTTATTTTTCTGCAAGGCATATTCCTAGCTTTTGTATTTTCTGGTAGATGTTTAAGACTTTTAGTAACTTCTGTAGTGTTTAATTAATATTAATAATTTTTATTATCAAAATCATGACAGATTCCCACATTTTCTGAAAGAGAAGCTGGTATAAGATTAGGCTCTTTCTTATATTTTCTAGATATTAAAATGAACAGATGTGTTTACTCCTAAATAGAAAAATAGATTTTATGTAAAACTTAAACTATGTTTACTAAAAGGATCAATAATTACACACATGTAGTGAAGTGATGTCCTTCTAGAGTATATCCCAGTTTGCATGAAAAGCTTAGGTAGAGTACTTTTGTACCCCGATTTTCAAAGGTTCAACACCCATCTCACAGGGTATTTACCTCTGGAGACCATGGCTTTCTCCGAACTCGTGATGTTGGTATTTTGCACTCTCATGCTGTGGCCTCAGGAGGAGATGCCCCGGGCCAGCGGGGCTCGGGCAGGGAATGGTTCACCCTCCCGCGCCCTCCAGCGGCTCTTCCGCAAAAAGGCAGCGGTGGGAGCGCCTGGATCTTTCCATCAACAGAGAGTAACTCCTGGGTACCAGTACCGGCTTAAAAACGCTTGGAGAAGGGGTTTGACGGAGTGAGGCTCCTCTGCCCATCTCTGTAACACCCTGCCTTTCAGGTGATCCCGGAAAGGTCTGACCCTTTCCTTGAGGGACTGTGACAGTAGAAACAGCAGTGCCAAGCGGAGCTGATGTGCCCTCTGCTCCTTCTGCTGCCTTCTCCCTCTGTCCTGCACAGCTGCTTCCTGAGAACAACACACACGCACACACCCCTTCCTCAGGCAGCAGCCCTGCTCTGCTACCCTGCTGGAAAGAGAAGGGTGCAGGGGATGATGGCTTGGGTTTCATTTCTCCTTCTTATGACTGGACTGGGAAAAACTTGCACAGATGTGACACCCCAGCACTGAAGGGGACAGTGGGACAGGCAGAGTGTGGCCCGTACAGAGCTGCTGTTGCAGGTACTGGGGTAGAATGGGCACAGAATATCACTGACAGGCTCCTCTTTGCTCTCTCCCACCAGTTCTGCTCTTCCCAGGGCACTTGGATGCCGGCTCTCTGCTCCCATTCAAGATAAAATATGCACAAGGCTCTACTGTATAGTCAGAGTGTAATCCAACATGATCCAAAATGACAATTGCACACTGCTGAAACTGCATTCTCTCCCAGCTGAAAACAAAGCCAAAAAGATGGATTTTTATGAGCTATCAAAAAAAAAAGGGCCAAAAATTTTATCTCAGACTGAACTGTGACTTCAGTCAGCTGTGAAGCCCCTCCTGGCTTCTTCAGAGTGGAATGGGAAAAGATACCAGACACTGATAACAGTGCAAATATCTGAGACAGATGAAATTGTGAGAGTAGCTTTGAATTTCTCCTTTAAAAAAATTGGGAAGTTTGTTTTCACAAAATCGCCATAATAAGGATTAATCAGATTTTCCCAGCAACCTTCCTGCACCAACTACTGGCATGTAATTGCTGAGAGCTCTCTGAGTTCTGTACCTGATTACAGCTCAGGGTCATGCTAAGGCCATGGCTATTTCGGTTTAAAATAACCTTTTCTCTGGATGTTGCAACATCAATAGTATGGCTCCTATGTATGTCATCAGCTTTGGCTTTCATGCTGCAAACACCAATATTGATCCCTTCAAAAAGTAAGCCTTGGCTTCAGAGATCTAGGAACTACAGTGTAATGGATAACAGTGAACTTTAGACCCTAAGGGAGGAAATATTTATAGTCATGTTTTGTTAGGTGAAGAATTATTGATTGATAAAAAGAGGCAAACTCTTCTGATAGTAATTCTAGCCACAGCAATTCTATTAGAATATGAACTCTGCACTAGGAAAAAAATGCATTTGGAGTGTCAAGCTTGTAACACATATAGCTAACAGACAGTATATTCAAATATATATTTTAACATTCAAATAATCTCATTTCTACTTATCATTGCTACTTGAGCTGTGTCTGTTTTTTGCACTTCTTTCCCTGGTACCTGTCTGTCAGCACGTGCACATCCTTGGAAAGTCATAACTAAACTGGAGATATTGCAATAATAATAACTGGAGATGCCAGTAACTGTGGGTTTATTCCCTACCTATGTATAATTAAAATATGGCTGCTATCTTAAAGGTCTTGGAATTTAAAGGCAACAATCGCTCTCTTGAAATACTGAAAGATACCCTCTCTGGTTTTAGATTTTCTTCACCTCTTCGCATGCCACTTTCCTGAAGTGGTTCTCCCGTGGGAGTATAGATATATATAAAATCTCTGGAGCTCAAGGCATGTATTGAATGAGGAGAGCCAGATCCTGTCTGCAGCTGTTGCCAGGTAGCCTACAATGCTGTACATCAGCATTGTTTGCCTTGTATTTATGTCTTGGAACCACAGATAACTAACTGCTCTTGTATTCGGGGCCAGCTGTAGACAATTCATTGCCCAAGGGAAACTGGAAATCACAGAGCTCCCGATCATGCAGAGGAAGCAAGAGCTAAATGGTTTGCAGCCCCTCATATCTCGTTGCCCTGGGCAACAGCCTGCACTGCGGAAGTGGCAGATCCAGCCTTTCTCCTACCAATTCTGCAACATATGGTGTTAATATATGGATAGATACTATGACAGCCCTGCTGTAGGACAGTTGGGGTGTTCACATATTAGGTGATATGAGTGGGTGCATAAACAGTCTCAGGATAAGAGCTGCTGGTTTCCATCCAAGATCCTCGAGGCACAGATGGAGGTAACCGGAAGCACAGGGATTACAGGCTGTGCTCACGGATGTGGGGAATCTGACTTGAGATCCTCTCAGCTTGGCTTTCCTTGAGCTCTGGCAGGAACTGACCCAAGATCCCCACATGAACTCAGGAAATTCTGATAGTAGGTGCTAAGTCTCTGTACTGCCTCTTATACCTGTTTGCAGCAGCGGCTACAGCTGGGTCAGACAAAAATATCTGTGGAGTGCTGAGTATTGGCAGTTCCCCCTTTATTCACACAGAAATAGAGAAATCTTTGCACCTTTCTGGATCAGAGCCATTTTCTTGTATTATTGATGAGACATTGTTTCCTGTCACTTCTTTGCAATGTTTCAAAGGATTTTGGCTTTTGCAGAAATTTAACCTTTACTCCCATGCTTGAGTAATCCAGGTCAGGAATCAGACCTGGACTAATATTCCAAAAAGGACCTTAGTATCTCTATTTAAGCTTCCAGAGAGTCACCTTTACTACACATCTGTCCCCATGCCAAAGTGGAGCCTTTCCTCTGCTAAACTCACCAGCTTTTCTTTACAGAGTTCCTGCTCTCTGAGCAGTACCTCCCTCCATGCCACGATTTACAGAGCACTTAAGGTATTTACAACTGATGTTTTTCCACCTATGCATGTAACAGTGGGCTGTTTCTTCACCCTGCCTCCATTCTGTTCCCTGGTTTCCATTCTAGCCGTGTCTGCTGCACTGGTTAGTGTGAATCACCAAAGCTGACTGACTAATAATGATCCATGTGCTGTGTTATCCCTTTCCTATCATTCTCCAGCATTTTCTTACATGAGAAGGGTCAGGCAGCTTTGCAGAGAACTTAGATTTCTCCCACTCATCCACTGACCATCTGGGGAAATCCAGATGTTACTGTGTTAAATTCTATAGGGAGGTACAAGAAACTCGGTCAGTGGGCTAAAGCACAGCATTAACACAAACACAGCATTAACACAAAACATTTATGGTTTATCTTCTCCCAGATGCTCCAAACCCAGCTCTGAAGAACAGGATAAAATATACAGAAGGGACTAGTACCATGTACTAGACACTGTGCTGTCAAAATTATTTTAGCAGTCACCCGGGTCCAGAAAAGTCCATCCTGGATTGAATACCGAGTCCAACCTCAGGGGCTAAAAGAGGCCTCCAACATAGTGCAAAAGGAAAAAAAGGGTGACAGCCATGGAACTGATGAGCTTATTCTCTACTCATTGAGATGACCCGGTGCTGCAAGTACCTTCTGAAGTGTTGAACCTACTTCCCCCAGGGAGATGTCCTCTCAGGGAACCTCTTGGATTCAGGCACCATATGGAGGGCGAGAAAAAGGAATTAAATAAAAGATGAGGCAAGAGGTGGAAAAGGGCCCTTGTATTAACGAGCTGCCAGGAAATGTGATAGATGTCAGCTCAGTTTAATTTCTGAGGCCATCTGAGCTTCCCTCTGCCACAGAGATGGGAGCAGACAGGGGCTTCTCTCTACCTCCTTCTGGCCCTATTTGCTTTTCAATCTTGGGACTTAGCAGAATAGTCACAACTGCCCACCCTGCTAGTGAGCAATGACTTCTGCCAGCATCAGCATCTCTCATTGTGCCTGAATCACAGGAGGAAACCTCCTACACTTGCTTTCCCCTGGACAGTCCCCTCATTTTCTCCTTCCAGGTAGCCCTGGGCTTGCTCTGGAGTGTTTAAGAGCAGAAGGGGAAGTGCCACAGTCTGACTAGGTCATTGTATAATGCTGTAAAAAGTCATTTTTCTCTTGCTTGTGACCTAAGCTATCTCATTCTTCCTTTTTATTTTAAATTGTTATTTAATAACAAAACCGCTTCTTCCACAAAACAGAAAAAAAAAAGAAGCAAACAGACAAACAAAAAAAACCCCAAAACCCAAAAAAGTGCAAAAGGAAACCCAAACCCCAACAGAAAACCACCACATAGTGTTTGCAAGAGCCTGCTCTAGAAGTCAGATGTTCCTGCTTTCTGCTTTGTTAAAACTGCCACAAAGGGCTAACACTGTCTAAAATACAGTCCTGAGAGAGAGGTGGGTTCAGGAAAGCCATGAGCTGACCCAAACAGAAGACACACAGACTTCCTTGCAACTGAAACATGCATCTTGGAATTACTCATTTGTGTCCCAACTACTTTCCAGGCACCAACAGACAAACTGCAGAGGTGAGTGGAGCTTTCTTGGGATGTACAGGACCTGCTGTCCAGCCCACACAGCTGTGGAAGGGCATCACCACTACCAACAGCTAAACTTGGTTTCTGTCATCTGATTTTCCTTTACTAATTTCCGTGGATGTTAAACACTCCTCCATGCCAAGAAACAAACACCCACAAGCCATTACTGAGAAAGACTAGAAAACAAAGGACAGAGGGAGACTGCTGTGGCATTAGATATAACAGCAGCAATGTGGAGGTTTTGAAAAAGAGAGTGACTTAGAGATTGACAGATTGGATCACACCTCAGTTCCATCCAGCCTAGTTCCCTGTCTCCAACAGTTGCCATCACAACATGCCTAAGTAGAAAGTGTGAAAACCTTGCAGCAAGCAGATGGTGGATAGCTACTGCCATTCCCTTTTCTTTCCAACATCCTGCTCTCTTACTGGCTTGAGAATGAAAGCTCAGGGTATAACAGCCGGTTTTGGGGAGAATATCCATCAATGAGAAAACCACTAGGGCTGTAAGCAGCCTTTCAGTTCTGTGGTGCTCTGCATGGCTCTCCTTACTGCATGCTGCTCTGAAAGAAATTAGTAACAGTAACACACCTGGAGAGCGCAAAATTCTTCTACCTTTTTCTTAAATTCTCTCAAGGATGCCACTGTCTCATCTCATATGAAAAAGTCCACAGCTAAAGTAGAATATTGAAGAGAAACATCTCTGAGCTGTTCTCTCCTGAAACAGAAGCAGCCTTAATGCAAGCTACTATTTCTTCTGGTTCTGGGAAGCTCTTCAGTCACCTCTGTCTCCCTAAACATGAGACAAAACTATTACATAAATATTTTGCTTTGAGACAAAAAAGTGTTCTGGATCCCCGACTCATAACAGTTTCTTACAGTCTTTATTTCTGATCATGTCCCAACAAAACAGGTTAGAATGTGGGCTTTAAACAAGTATGTGGTACTTGTAATATTCTACACTTTGGAAAGTGCACTAGGCACATCTGCACATTTTTTGTGAGAGCTTAATTTCCACTTTTTATAGACACAAACTTTGCAGCAATAACAAAACACTTTTAAACAGTTCCTTGCTAAACAGTTTCTATAGAAACAGCTGCACGAAATAGGCCATATAGAATGGAGTAAAATTAATAACCACAATCTAGAAACAAAAAATTAAACAAGTAGCTTTTTTAAGCTCTGAAACTAAAAAAGATAAATTGTCATTATCTTTCATTTCCCACATCGCACTTTCCCACATGGAATCTCTTAGATCTAACAGAATGAGCTTATTAGTATTTTCTTCACTAATTGCACCTTTCTCTTCAGTTACTATTTTCATATTTTGCATGAACACAATATTTTTGACCTCTGCCACTTCACCAAATTTGGTAAAAAATGGCCAACGGTTCAAAAGCTTTACTGGGGTACAGAGAGAAAGATGCAGATAACATGATCACAGCTCAGTGTTTTTACAGAAGTAGGTTAATGGGGAAAGGAACTCCAACCTACCACTTCCCATTAGCATGAGATCCCAAGTAAATTTAACAGACACATTTTTGAAGTTTTCTTTTGTCATATTTCATTGGGAATGCAAGGATAGATGTCCATCCCATGCCTGTATATGACTTTTGGGTGAAGAAACCCGGTGTGCCGTGGTCAGTGGAAGGACCAGTTGCCCCCAGCTGCACACCAGAAACCCGTAAGTAGGACAGAGCTGCAGAATCAGTGGTTCAAAAAGAGCTCCTGAAATGCATGAATGATCTAAAACAAAGGGAAGAATTTTCTGTTGCAGGCAGGGGAATTTCTATTGCCTTGATTTAGGCCTTTGCAGAGAAGTAGCAGAGGGCCTATTTGATGTGGTGCCTCGAAAGCTAATTTCTTGCAATATCTCTTTTGAGTGCCCTTGATGTACACAGACAATATCAGAATCATTGCAATCGTCTCTCCAGCTGTGACATATTAGATTATTTCTGGCTTTGTAGCATAAAGCAGATTCTGTGACTTGTGATGCTAAGCCATTGGCCTCGGACAAGTGCCAGCTGGGGTTATTCCATTCTGCTGACCTAAATTCCTCTCACACAGTCAAGTGGATGCATTATCATCCTTTACTTCCTGTTCTGAATTGTAACACAGGTTCTCTTCACGCACACAAGTATTTTACACAGCTCCCTCAACTCTGGTGGTTAAGCCAAGAGTGGTGGGAACTGACATACTATGGTTAACAAATAGGAATTTTAGGTGGTTGTCTAAGTCCTGAGGTGTCAATCCTAGACCAACTTCTGCCACTGACTTTCCTTTTGATTTCCATCAAGTTATTTAAATTCCTTTTTTTTTTTCATTAGTTGGACAAATAAGAATATACAAAATCAGATAAAAGCTGATTGTATGGTTCTTTTCTTTTATGTAACATTTGTGCAACGTAGTCCTTTCTGCAAATTCACATCACTGCCTCCCCTGCCAGGGACACTGACAACCAGCTCATCTGGATCCACCTGACATTTGAAGATGTGAGGAGCTCTTACAACTTCATTGAGATTTAAGGGGAGCCTCTAAGAAAACTCCATCTCTAACATGCTGTGGAGTTCTTTACTGGCAACAGAGGCCCAAGCTGCTGTCCTTTTGAGACAGCTCACGTTGGTTCTGGCAGCTCCATCCTATTATAAAATCATTGTAAGAAAAACTCTGCGGTAAATGGGGCACTGGGTGGAGGTGCTTGTGTGCGTAACTGTGCCCAGAACGCTGCCCACAAATAGCAAAGCTGCCATCAGACTTCTGGGGACCAACTGCCGAGTGTGGGTGGGCAGTGAGTGCACAAAAGCATATTCTTGTGGGATTTGCAAGCCAGAAGAACTGTGCATGTTCCCACAGGCAAACAATCCTGCCATCAGCACCAGGCACGTCACCCAGCAAAGCGTTTCCCTCCCCACCACAGAAGAGCTGCCACCTGCCCACCTACCCGAAGGACACACTTTTTTCAAAATTGATGAGTGTTTCCCCAACACCTCCCAACAAACAAGTTCAATGAAAGTAGGTTAAATTAAAAAAAGAATCTTGACGCAGTTTTGGTAACATGATTGGGTAGCATTTTGTGCCAGATCTCGGATAGTAAGCAGAAAGCCTGCTAGTATTCACAAACTACTCCTGTCCCAGGCACCTGTTATGGCCCCATTACCTCACCCACACCATGGCTATCAGGAACAATCCCAGGGAGGCTGAGGGAGCACAGAGTTCTTTAAGAGATCTAATTTGGTCCTCTGTTGTTTGACACTGTATGAAGATGTGCTACAGTACAGGGTGCATGGTACTAGAACAGTATCAATTAAGAGAGCAGGGAAATACATTCAGTGCTTTGATTTTAACCTGGTAAGGCAGGTAGCTGTATGTATGAAGTCTGTAGCAGGATAAGAGGCTTTTGTTGCAAGCACATGAACTGTCTAACACAACATGAGTCAGCTAATGAGGGATGAGAGCTTTGTCCCAGGACAGATAAGATGAACCCCAGGCAATTAACTATGTTTGTGTCACTCTCATCAATACACTAAAAATAAACTGGTGTGTCATCTACTTGACACAGATCAAAACAATCCCATAAAGAATTTATTGCAAATGTATGTCTTTTTTTTAACTCTCCCATAAAGTTCTTGTTTGGCATTTTTCAAATTTAGTGCATAAGTTTCTTCCCTCCTGCTCCCTGGATGAGCTGGGAGCTGTGTTCCCAAGCAAGGAACATTCTAGACAGGTTGAATCCCATCAGTCCAAGCAGTAATATGAAGGTGACAGTTGTTGTAAAAATAGTAAACATTATAAAGGCTGTTCATGGTGAGGATCCCCTCAATTTGCCAAGGCTGAGAGCCCTTTTACTTGCTTGAGATGTAAAGATTCCCACTGAACTTCCAAGAGACCTGTGCAGCTTCCTAGGAATTACTTTCAATAAGCTACTGCTGATTCGGCTATGGCAACTCACACTACAAGATGTTATTCATAAACATAGTGCATTATCAGTGGGTTTGGAAGAAATGTTCTTCCTTCAGCCAATGATAAATATTTTAACACTACTTGCTTCCATTTTTGCACAACTGCTTTTTCCAGTTACATGATTCAATAAAAAATGAGCACTGCCTACAAAAAGGCAGGCAGACTCCACAAGTAGCATCTGCTTTGTAGGTCTCTAATGGCTGGGAAAATGGTGGGATTATTTTTCCCTATTGGAAGCTGATGAACTCAGCTCTTGCCTCAGTGTGAAATGGAAAAAACACCAAGATCTGTGATCTTGATTCCTCTCCCTAGGACTGGCCTGCTCGATCTCCAGAAAACCAATGACACTCTTTAGCACCAGCCACATGACCCAGAAACCTCTCTTACATATCAGGGAACGGGAGAAAGGTTCATTAACATCATTCTAGTGTCTAGAATTATTTTCTACTAGATCATAATATATTATATAGCAGGTAACATAATGCTATGTTACCTCTAGCAAATCCCTCCTGACACCAAGGAGGGTCCTCAATATGGATTATAGGGACCTGTATTGAGTTTAACAGGAAAACCAGAAGATGCACAAACCTCTTTGGCTCCACTGAAATATTCTTACTAAAGCAAAATTAAATGTGCCTCACATTGAATCTCAAATCTTCATAATAAAAATGTGAATTCATGTGACTTCGTGTCAATCTGAATTTGCACAATTGCAAAGCATCTCGTGTTGGCATTACTGGGTTGAAGAGGCTGCTGCCTCAAGCTCTCGTGGCAATCATACTCTGTCCCGTACCCAGCTCCTGCTGAGGGTACCAAGAGCACGAAGGCTGACCCCTGGATAAGATCTTGCAGAGATAGGACCTGGTCTTAAATATTTTATTCAGTTTAAATCTGCTTTTGTGCTATTTCTTTGGGCAAGGTACTGATTGCATTTGCTTTCTTAAACTTAGTTCAGCTGCTACAGCTAACATCAAACCAAAGAATAATGTTGGTCTAAAATCTTACTTGGATATTCTCTAAAAGCCAGATTCATATGAAACATTCTGTTTCATATACAGATTGAGCAAATCTGTGACAAAGGCATTTCAAGAACCTGTACAACATCTTTGGCGTTCACAACACACAATCCATTACAAACACTGACAGCTATAAAATTTGCTTCCATGCAATTCAACTAAAAACGTTCTCTTTACATGAAGCAACACAGCTGCAGTGTGCTTTAACTCAACTATAGGTAACAAAAAAGGGTCACAAAATCCTTTCTCAGTTGATATTTTAATCACCAGCATCTCCTATTGTCTGGCTAGTTTCAGGTTAGTCAGTTCCTTGCAATTCAGTCACCAATGCCAGCAAGCGTGTAGCCAGCTTAGTGGCATAAGGATGCCAGCACATAGTACAGGGCCTCACCTGTATTCCCTGGCATCTGAGGGTTAGCAACAGTAAAATCAAGCCTGACATGGAGAAGAGCTTTTGAGATCCTGTCCCAGCAGCTTCCAGAAACCTTGAAACATCAAAGGCCATAAAAAAGATTCTCTGAGAATGGGCTGCTTCCAGTACCACAGTCAGATGCCCAGCACATCAGCGCTGCTGTTGCTCCAGCATCCTCCCACCGCCCCCTTTTCTCTACCACCTCGCTGCAAGGACTGTGCTCGGGTATTTTACACAGATCAGTTCACAGGTAGGACACCCTCTGTTCCTGCTCTTCCTGCTTTTCAGGGAAATACATGCTTGAAAAACAAACCCAGCCATCAATAAAAGGCTGTCTAATTGCCCGGAGCCAGCGGTTCACAATCTGCCGATGGCTCCTATTTCATGCACAGGTGTGACACTGTCACACAAAGGCATCAGCACCTCCTGGGAGAACAGGGCCCCCGAATCCCTAGTAAGAAGAAAAATAAAGATGACTTACCCACATGGGTGATAACCGTAGTCAGTCGCTGGGTGAGCTCCTGATGTGACATCTCTTCCTCTTTTAGCCAAAAAAGCATTTCACACAGGGAACTACACAGCATCCAAAAAAAGATGCACCCAGAGTGGGAGGCTGCACACTCACTGCCTCACTTGCACACAAAGCAAGGACCACTCCCACGGCACGGCCCTTCCAGCTCTCACATCTTCTGTCAGCTGCTCACCTCTTCCAATTTGCTGCCGTCCATGCATGGACCTCGTAAAGCTCCTTCCAGAAGGGGATTTTACCCCCCTTGACAGCAGCAAGGGAGCAGGAGGGGGGAGAAAAAAAAGAGGAAAGAAGCAGGCGAGTTGATTGCTTATGGCTTTTTTTTTCTCCCTTCTCCCGCGGATGAGGCAAAGGATAAAGAGACAAACCAGCAAGCAGATACCTTCCTCCAGGGAGACTTTTGGATGGTGATGCTGCGAGTCAGGGAAAAATCCTGGAGGTAGGAATGGCATCGAGAGGAGTGGAGCTGGCAGGAGAGCTCTAACAGCAGCAGCTGCTCTGCGACGCTCTCTTTACCAGCGTGCCTGGGAGTAGAGAACAACCCGCTCGGAGCCTCCGGTGCTCCCCCTTGGCCTCTGGGGCCCGGGTGCCTTGCAGGCTGCTCCCGAGGGGAACCCCGCAGTGTCCCCAGAGACCCTCCTCCCATCCCCTCGAAAGGCCCCTGCCTGAAAAATGGGGCCACCGCTTACATGGAGGGGGAGGGGGCAGTGGGCTTTTTAGGGGTGTTGTGGCCAGAGGCTTTGTTGCCCACCTGCATGGGTAGGATTTCAGGGATCCTGGTGTGACTGAGCCCGTGGGACCCTCTCCAGCTGTACATGTACAGGCAGAGTGAATTAATGAGCCGTGGGTGCCGGGCAGGACTCACCTGTGATTAGCTGTGCCCGTGGGGCAGCCAGGTACAGGTGAACTTCAGTGGGCCAGGGTAGGTCTGTGGGGAGCAGATGGGGAGCAGATGCCCCTGGGTGCCAGGGACACAGCTGAGCCTGGCATGGATACGTGGCTGCCATAGGGCAACTGGCTGCTGAACTACGGGAAAGCTTCATCAACCCTCCCAGCTACAGATCCCAGCTGGGATCTGAGAAGAGGGAAGGTGAGGCCAGCAAGAAAGTGAGAAAGGGCAGGGTATGCCAGAGACTTGTATGTCTCCATTCCCTCTTTGCACCTCCTCCTCTGAAGCCTACCTGAAGCTCCACACAAGATACTTCTGGAAACAGGGAAAACTTACTACACATCTAAAACTGAAGAAATAAAATAGAGAAGGATGCAGCTGCCTGCAAGATCTGCTCTATTCCCACAGAGTGGATTCAGCTCTAACTCCAGATTTCCCTATGCATTCATAGAGTTTTACTTGAGTCCACCTTTCCAAACATCCATGTTTGAACCTGACAACACGTATACACAAAGCTGAAGCTGCAAAATCCCCCCTGTGGGCTCATTGGATCTTAGAGCATGGTTAGTGTGTCTGTCCCGGTGATACAAAAGGGCTTATCTACCTCTGCGATGGGAAAATCCTATAATCAGCTGGCTGACCTACAAGCCAGTCTGAGTATCTGTGCTGTTGTCCTCATTTTGGGATGATTGACCAACTGTGCTGAGAGGTTCCTTGCATACTTCTGCTCAGTTATTTTAACAGTAAGTCTGTCTGAAAACATGTGAGAATGATGACTTCAGAGCCACCCACCTGCCAACATTTTGGATTAAAGCAAAAGACATTTCTTTTCTGAGATCTAATTTTACTGTCTATCTTGGCAGTAAAGGTCAAACTGTAAAGCTCTTGACTAAAGTTAAAAGGATTCCCTCAATCAGGGAAGAGATGCCATTATTGGGAAAAAATACATGTGGAAAGCAGACTGACACCCAGCCATAATTTTTTAAGCAGTATGAAAGATCTGGGATGCTTTACTTTGCTCTTGGAGAGTCACAGACTACAGGTAGGAACATGGGACTAGAAAAGTCACTATGTTTCCAGACATTTACCAGATTCTTTTCTTTTCTTTTTTTTTTTCCCCTGCAGGGAGAGACACTGTATAATCCCATTCATAAACGAAATACACACTGAAAGGCAGTGTAGATGGTTTGCTCTCACTACTCCTACAGCAAGGCTGTTCAAGAACATTAAGGATAGTTAAGAGCCTTTGTCTAATTTCTAGCTAGATTCATGCTCAGTTATTTTAAGACCATACGCTTTTATACCAACATTGTTATTCAGCATCAGTAACTGCAGACACATGGCCATTAGCTATTTTAAGAATCCTTTTTCTCTTATTATTTGTTCTTACTATGTTAATCTACTTTGCAGCTTTCCAGCATACCTTCAATAACTTTTGAACCTGCTGGTCAATAGCAATCCAGTTCAGGAGAGAGAAATTGGTTCTCACAGGGTCACTGAAATCCAGCAAGGGGCACAAAGTCTGAAGGGGGAAAGGACACAGTAGGGACCCAATAATTTTGTTTTGTGGCTGCTCCCTGCCCAGATTATACTGTGGGCTGGGTTAGGTGGGATTCAGTCTGAGCTGAGAGTGCTGTCCCTCCCTCATGATGTGAGTTATAACAAACAAAAGGGGGAAATTTTGGCGGGAAGGTTTGGGCTGCAGGGCACAGCCATGGGATTGCAGACTCCACTAGTTTTACCAGTTATGGGATGATTTCTTTACACTGCCAAGATTCATTGGTGCCTGTATTAAAAAGAGGTTGCTGTTTACCGTGTGCATTGCCATCACAAATTCCCAAATGAAAGAGCCACAGGGACTGAACTGAGTCAAAAATACTGCAAAAGCACTGGTGATCCACACTTCAAGACCCAGGTTGAGAAAGGGGAAAAACAGGAACCTGGGTTACAGAGATCTCTTGGACACAGAGATTTCTTGGAGAGAAAGGAAAGCCCTGTGCCTGCCACTTGAGAAATAGCTCAAAGGTGCTGGAGCAACTTAGTCCATCACTGTGATGGTAACATTTTCCAGTGGGATTTTTTGTGAAATCAAGACAGTACTTTCACAACAAATACTGATTTCCCCTCTGAAGGATAAAAGCCCTTGCTGATATACATGTGGTAGAGGTACAAAGGATGATGATTTACATTTCAGGTAGGGGTCTCACCAAAAGCAGGATCAGGGGCTGTACAAACACCATGGTTCCACTATTAAAATGATAGCCAACAGGCAAAAGAATTTGATTTTTCCATAGAGTGACAGCCTGACAAATCACCAGCTGTTTATTAGATCCTGAATCAAACAGCTGAGGCCAAAGCATTGTAAGCAATTTTAATAAGCAGTAAATTGCACACTGCAAACAAAAAGTGTTTACAAGATTCTATGACCTGACCAGATGGAAGGGGAAACTCTCACAGGGAAAAAAATTGATCTTTTCTTCTTTTTCATCTTATATAGCTATTAATCTTTCTTCTGCCACTAAGAAACATTTAATCAACTGAGCCTGAAGGGCTAGTGAGAATCAAAATGAGATCCATCCATGACACTAGCCTATCTTCTTCATTGTCTTGATTATTTCCATTTTCCCAGTCCCACATAACCTTTATAAGCTCACCCATCTTTTAGTTTTTCATGAGAATCTCCTTCCAGAAGAAGATTACAACCTTCTGGTGTGCAGAGTGCATCTGAAGACACTTCCATAGCAGGACCAAAAAAAGCAGGCTGATGGAATAACAAAGAAGTTTAGGATCCCTTTCCCAATTTTCTTCTTTTGAAAACAAGTTACTTTGGTATCATACCTCTCCCTCCCTTAACTTTTGCCTATATCTGTCTGATCTCTGTATCAAAGGTTGGGGCTGTATTGCTGGGAAGAACTATAACACTTTTGGTACAACTGGAAAAGGTAATTACACTGTCACCACTTCTTACTGGCTATGGCAGCACCTCAGACCTACAGCACATTTTCATTAGTAGAAGAAACTATTAAATGAGTCAGACACCTCTTTGATTCATACCCACAAAGAAGGCACACAGTGCTGCTTCCTTTCTGGAACATCAGTCACACAGTAAAGGAAAATAGCACACCATATTTTGAGTTTTCTTACTTTTGTTCTGTTTGGAACATTTCAGTGAACTGTGCTTCTGCTTGGCTTCTAAGAGGGTCACAGTGCTGGTGCTTCTCTGCTGTTCTTGACTTTCCACTGTCCTCTTAGTCAACTGTTGTGACAAATGTGGGCTTCTCTGCCAAGACTTGCATGTACACCCTTTCTCCACACAAAGCTCCCCTGGCAACACCAGGGGCTCTACCCTCACACTTAGACTCTTACCTCAACTTTGCAAAGCCTGACCTGCTTTGTCTCAGGGGCCATTTCAGCTCCTTAAAAAGGAGCACAGCTTCCTCTAACATCCTCTCTGAAGAAAAAGAGGGCACTGAAGACACTAGTTTTAGCAAAGCTCTCTGCTCTTGTCCTTTTCTTTGTTCCCCATCATAAACCTTTTTGTCACCATCATTTACATCAATCATTCACTTTCTGTGCTCCAGAACAGCTGTCCTGACACAGTGGTCCATCTGTGAGCAGGATCATTAATATACCCTTAGGAAAGAGTGTATGAAACAGGCCACTTAGAGAGGGTCCCTCTCCAGTATTCCCCTTTCAGATTGCAGTTCAGGGACTCTTTGAGCTTAAGTTTGCATACAATTGATAATATTTAATACTCCATTTCTTCATGAATCTGTCTAGCTATTTTTTAAATCTATTTATAATTTTCACAGCTAGAAAGTTTGGTAGCAACAAGATTTGCAATTTAAATATGCATTGTGTGAAAAAAACCACTTTGTTTGGTTTTAAGTATGAAGCCTGATAGTTCAATATCAGGCCTCTGGTTCCTGCATCTTGAGAAGGAATGAATAATTCCCTATTTGCAGTATCTACCTTAGCCATGACTTTTTTATATAGTGATCATAGCCCACAGTCACTCTTGAGCTGAGCTGAGACAAATGCTGCCCTAGTTACTATATCTTAGGGGGAAAAAAGAAGTCAATTCATACCTTTCAACAGTTTTGCCATCTTGCTTTGAACCTTCTCCTGTTTATACATCTTGGACAGTGAAAACTGCCAGCATCAGTCTGCTCTGTGTTGCTTACATAATTTTGACAGAAGTCTTCCAATGCTGAAAGTTAAGAGATAAATGTTTGCTGCTCATTTTTTATGAAAATCCATATATTTTTATTGCATTAATTTCTTTCAACACTTTCCTCTTTTAAAACAAAGCCTGATTTTTTAGACAAAGCTGTTAAACAGTAATCCTATAATTTTTAGGATCAGCTTACTTTTCTATACTCTATGTAATTTATTTAAGGAAGCCACTTGTCCACTTTCAGTGTCATAAAAAACCCTGAGCTGATCTCCTAGAAAGCTATAATGTCAACTGACTGAAGGTCTAGATTGATGGAGGCATGAGCAGGTCTCCACAGCAGCAGGCAGAGTAACTTATAAAGACAAATGTCCTCCCCCTAATCAATTCTCCTGCCCTGCTACTGTCCCTAACCCCTGACACACTGGGTTTCTGTCAGATGAGCTCTTGAACCCTCATTCTGTGGCTGTACACCTGCAAATGCTGATATAAGAAACTGGTTTCACCTGGGATAGGGTTAGTTTCCTTCTTAGGAGCTGGTACACTGCTGTGTTTTAGATTCACTGGGAGAATTCTGTTGATAACACAGTGATGTTTTGGTTGTTGCTAAGTAGCGCTTACCCTAAATCAAGGACTTTTCAGTGTCCCATGTTCTGCTACTGAGGAGGTGCACAAAAAACTTGAGGGGAGCATGGCTGGGACAGCTGACCTGAACTGGCCAAAGGGGTATTCCATGCCAGAGAGCATCATGCCCAGTGTAAACAGGGGACGTTGGCTTGGAGGGGCCGATCGCTGCTCAGGGAGGGACTGGTCAGCAGGGACGGGGCAATTGTGGTGTGCATCACTTCCCTGCCTCGGGTTTTATTTCTCTCTCTCTCCTTTCCATCACAGTTATTACTGTTACCATTATTGCTGTTGTTATCTTCAGTATTACTAGTATTATTATATTTTACTTTTTTAATTATTAAACTGTTCTTGTCTCAACCCACAAGTTTTACTTTTTGGTTTTTTTTCTGATTCTCCTCCCCATCCCTTCAGGGTGACAGGGGCAGTGAGGGAGCTGCTGCATGGAATTAGTTGCTGGCTGGGGTTAAACCACAACAACTGGGAAGGAAAGGGACCAGGCTTCCCATTTAGGTCAGCTCAAGGAGCACTGACTAGGCTGGCATAAATCACAGCCTATGACATGGGAAATGCTGGAGGGAAGCAAATGAGAGGACATGGTAGCTGCCTGAGTTCGATCTGTTGGACCTTAAGATGGTGAGTGAATGGAATTCAATAGAATAGAGCAAGCATAATTTCCAGTCCTTGTGTATATGAGGGGAAGGGAGAGAAAAACAGGGAGTAAGAGACAAAAGCTTGGGTTTCATTATTCTTTTCTGCAGTTTTAAACTTTTGTTAAGGTAATGAAACAAAAAGTTGTGTTATGAAGTTAAGTTAATGTAGCAGACAGGAAGTTCCACTGCTGAACGGAACTTGATGCTCATACAAAGTTCACAAAATGCTCAAATCCAGGTACATTTGAAGTGGCCCCACTAAGGAGAGTGGATTGAATACAGACCACCAATAAGAACTAAGCTTCAAAAAGACAACAAAGCCTTATACAGTTTCACAAAGAAACTGATTTCAGAAATCAGTCGTCACCGTGACTTGGAAGTACCAAATATAATTACAGTGGGAAAAAAGATCATTGCATTTTCATCTAAAACAAGACAACTTCAGTAATTATATGTGTGGGCCTTTCTTGCTAAGGCTACAATCTGGATTTCATTCTTCATGGCAGAATGCCAGATGAGAGGAAACAGCTTATTTAAAATTGCCCAGAGAAGGATTACAGGTTTGTCCCACTGACTGATGTATTTTCAGCCTAAATTTTTCCCCATATCTCCTTTTCCAAAGGCTGCTCATCTGTTGCCATAGAGACCACTTCCAATCTCTTTTTCCCTTCCGCAGGCTCTATTCTGGGGGATCACTACTGCGGCTTCCCAGGCTACTCTGTCTGTGCCTCGTGGCCAGGAGTAGGGAAAATAGTAAAGCGGAACATCTGCAGCCACACAATACACAGCTGCTGGTAGCAGAAATACTTCCATTTTTTATCCAGAGCTGGTGTGTGGAGGCTGGTGGAGGGTAAGCTGCAGCCACCCAGCACATGGAAACGTGGGCGTGCACCACGACTGTCACATCTACCAGGACGCCTTTTCATCATTTAAAGGCATCTGTCACATCAATCACACTCCTCAATTTTTCCCCCCCCGCCTTTACTGTAATGGAGTTTATTAGAGGTAACGGGAAAGCACAAGGGATTCGCTTTCGCTTCAGTTCAGCGCCAATACCCCCGAGCCTGCACACCCGGGGGAGCCGCTCCCACGGCGGCTGCGGGGGACGGGGCAGGGCTGAGCCCGGACAGCCGCAAATGTACGACCCAGGACAGGCCCGTGAAGGCCTCGGGCTCCCCTGAGTTTTATTTCACTTCACTCGGTGGCACCTTCAGAGCCCGCAAGACGAACCTCGGCCGTCACGGCAGAGGCCGCTGCCTCAGGACCTCCCATCGGAGAGAGAAGCCCCTCCTCCGCTTGCAGTCGTACGGCGCTTGTTCTTTTCAGGGGGTTTGTATTATTTTTTAGGGGTTATATTTGGTTTTTTGATGGGGGTTTTTGTTCTTTTTTCCACGTTGGGGCCCCGCCATCTATGAGGGGGCGGCGCGTGCCGTCCCTGAGGCACCGCCCGCCTCGCGCTCTCGGCGCGCGCATCGTCTCCGCCCTCCCCTTCGGCTGTCGGGGTGACGTCATCGCTCCCCCCTCCCCCGGCGGCTCCGCGCGCTCTCATTGGCTCCTGGCGGGCGGAAGCGGCCCCGCCCCCAACGGCGGCGGGTTGGCGGGAAAGGCCTGAGGAGCCTGAGGAGCTTGGGGGCTGCGGCTGAGGGGTCTGTGAAGGGGGGTCCGGCCGGGTCTGACACGGCACAGCCCGGCACAGCCCGGCACAGCCCGGCACAGCCCGGCACAGAACAGCACAGCGGGCACCGCCGCAGCCATGCAGGCGTTCCTGAAAGGCCCGTCCTCCATCAGCACCAAGCCCGTGGCTGCCAAGGAAAAGGGCGCGGCGGGGAGCAGCGGGGAGAGCAAGAGGACCAGACCCATCCCCTGGGTGGAGAAATAGTAAGGGATGCTCTGAGGTCGCTGGGAGGTTGGCTCGGGAGGGTTGTGGAGAGACAGTGGGTGCATAGCAAGAGGGGTCGCAGCTGAAGGTGTCCACACCAGAGAGGACAGCTTAACTTGCCCTGTTCTGGATGAAACTCAGCACTGTGAGCTGCTATAAGAGCCCTTTGTGGATGCTACTGGGCAGAAAATGCTTCTTGCCCCTGTCAAGCGATGCAGTTTCATCGCTGTGGTTCCATGCGTAAGTGCATGAAATGCTTTGGTTTTGTGTGAAGCCTTTACCACAGAGTGGTAAAATATTGCAATTCCGCTTCTAAAAACAGCTCTGACAGGTGTTTACAACAGAAAAAGACAAACAGCTTCCTGAGCAATTAGATCATTTTGGTAACGTGGACCAGAGATGTTAGATTTTCTGTTGTGGTTTTGACCTCAGCTACAAAATCCACTGTAATTCTTCATTACCTGACGTAATGTTGTTTTTCTCAATTTCAGCTTGTTTCTGAAACTTTGTTAGCTAATAAATTGTACTTAATGTCTTTCTATTTAGTCGCCCCAAAAATGTGGATGAAGTTGCCTTCCAGGATGAAGTTGTTGCTGTGCTGAAGAAGTCCCTGGAGGGTGCTGATGTGAGTGTAATGGTAACATCTAGCTAATCAGCAACTTTAGACAGACACTTGAGCCAGTGGTAACGAAAATTCCTCTTTTCCAACTCAGCAATGATCATTTTTGCAGTGGTACTTTACAAACAAGCTGAGTGACTTCCTCACTGAATGTTGTGATATGTGTGTAAAGCTTCTGGTATTTCCAGCCCTCCAAACACTGTAAAGGTGTCAGCTCCATCATACAGTTTGGAATTTTTTCTGGAAAAGCTCAAATGGTAAACTTCTTGTTGGTAGCTTCAAATCTGAAAAGGCCTTTGTTGTCTCCTCACTACTATTCCACAAGTATTTTTGATATTCATGTTTAAGAGAAGAGGGGAAAGAATGACTGGATTGCCAGTCATTCCTAAACAGTTCTAGTGACCTATCAGTGCTTCTGTGAAGCTGCTAAACACTAAAACTGTTTGCTAATGAGGGAAATTTAATTTATAAGTGCCAGGCCTACTACTTGGATAGTGATACCCAGACTGTTTGGGTTAAAGTTTCAAAGTCTCTTTGGCTCTAAAAATCTAAGTGTGACAGTTGCTCTGACTTCACTGCAGTGTTTTCTTCTGTGACTTAAGAGTGTGAAGAAGATGAGCAGAGCATTTTCAGTTGCATTTGTTTACAGTCGCATTTGCTTTTGGATAAAAATTTAGTAAATGTTTGGTATGTATGATGGTTATTTCTTCCAAACCAGCTGATGGGGAGGTGCAAGGAATGAAGGCAGAAATAAAGTAGGTAGCCAAGAGATAGCTGTGCTTTTTTTTTTTCAAATCTGAACAATTTCTTCCTTCGAACGAGCTGAGACCTTTTTTCCTCCATGCTTCCCCTAGAATTGTCATTCTTGTGCTTCAAAAGCTGGTTCTGTTTTTGTGATCTGATAGTGCCACCTGAGATGGTTGGCAGGGATGTTCTGAAAATGCCATTTGTGATATGGCTGTCTGCTCACCCAGACCTAAATGAAGCAATTTGGACCTGTCAGAGTTTTATTCAAGAAGCTCTTCACTCATGGTGTGCTCTGATGCTCAATATGCACAGGGAGTCTTGAAACTTTTAAGAATTTTCTCTGCAGTTTTTATTTTGACTAGTGTGAGTCTGTTTCCCTCTGAAAATCTAATTCAACTTGCAAAAGCAGAAGTGCCTTCTTCGTTTGAGTGTGGGGAGCCACAATCAAACTGGTATGACAGAACTGGAAGGACTTGTATTTGTTTCTTTAGTTCATGTCTCCAATTTGCTTTGAGAATGCTGTTGTAATGTAACCTTGTCACATAGTGTTGTACCCACAGAAATCTGTGTTTCAACACTAATGCTGCTCTATTGCAGTATTTGTACAGTTGGGGTAATTAGGAAGGAACTGTTAACAGTCAAGGGAAAATGAGGTGCTGCCACCTCTTCTGTCTGGACATATCAGTTATGTAACATCACTTAGGTTATGGGTTGGGAAGTTCTATTTTGAGCAACAGTTATTTAAAACCTTACAGCTTCTGGATCAGCTGTGTTTCTTGGATTCAGAGACTAGTACACTTGTGCTGACTTTTGGCCTCCTGAGTCGAACAGACAAATCATAACTTCTGCTTGTGGTTGGAGGCTTTGTGTTTTGCCATGGCAACCCAAACTCAGCAAGGTATTTGAGAACAAAATCATGCAGGTACTTTATATTTGACGTTTCTTAAAATTTGGACATTTTATTAGTTCTTGAAAGGACTTATTCTGTCAAAAAGGCAGAAGTGTAATTGAAACTCTGAGGTGGCTGGTACTTATTCAGGAGTTCTTACTGAATTTGGAGATCTGGGGAGATCAAAGAAACAGCTGTGACAACGCTGTAGGTTTGTGTCATGTGCTTTATTTAAACCTTAGTGTTGAGAATGGATAACTAGTCCTCTGTTGATTGGCCTGTATTTGTGGGCCTTGGTTTGGGAGCTTCTAAATGCAGCAGGACTTGTAACTCCCTGTTATATCTCCATCTGTAAGAGCAAGCATCTGTTATGAACTGTGGAGACCAGAGTTTGAACTGGAGCAGTTGATTTCTGTCTGCCAGGACTGTTCATTTGTTTGTGTTTTTTGCAAAGAATCTGACAAGTGGCACAGTGTTCCTTAGTTTTCATTTGCTTCATGATACCTCAGTGACTGAAAACAGAGTGAAGTGTAGGATTATCATTGCAATTTACATCTTCACTTGTGCCGAAACTTCTGGAAAAGGAGTTGGGGTTTGCACTGTATGCAGTGACTTTCCCATAAACAGGGTGATGCCTGCAGGTGTCCTGCTTACCCCTGGCAAGCGTAGAAAAATGCATAACCAGATCAGGTTGCAGTTTGTTTAAAAATACTGCCACAGTTACATAAAGGATTAGGCTGTGCTTGGTGAAAAAGTAGTGTAAATACTTCCATGAGAAAAAGGCATAAATGAAGTTGAAACAAACAGTGATAAACTAGAGGTGTAATGGAATTAAGAAACAGTTTCCTATTAAAACTTTTTACCTGCTAATGCTCGTTTTGAGAACTAGTAGTGTGTGAATTAGCATTGAGGCATGAAATTATGAATCTCCTTGAAAACATCTGCCCTTGCAGTGTCCTAACCGGAGGAGGTTGGTGAATTTTCAGCTGTCATTCAGTACATATTTCATCTCCCTGGAGCTGTCATAAAAGATAGAGGAGCACAACAATGTTGTGTGTGTCTCAATTTGAAAAAATGTTAGTATGTGATGCAGTTTCCTTGTTAGTAATTAGGGAAACAAGCAATGATTGATTGGCAGAAAAAACAGGCAAAACTTGAAAATTATTTATTTACTAGAAATTGATGGAAGATTGAAATTCTTCTCTCTACTTTTACAGTATGTACACAGTTGAATCTGTTCTCTTTGTCTTGTCTTAGTTGTTAGAATGGGTTGGTTGGTACCAAAATGATTGTCTCTATTTCATTTTTTGATTATGGATTGTGTACTTCTGCATTTTTCTCTGCTCTTTGAATGGTTTTGGTTTTGCTGTTCCCATTCTGTCAGCATTGAGTGCTATATTCAGCATAGAATTCTCTAATCTAATTTTAGTTGACTCTTTTTAAAAATAGAATATTTATTAAGGGCTGGAAATCAAGTCAGACTGAGAGGTTTGTCTTTTTGCTGTTGATCAGAGGGGACTTTTGGATTCTTGTTTTAAGAGTGTAGAACTGGAACATCTCCTACTGTTAAAGACAGCAGTTTTAAAATGATAATTTATAAAAGGGATTAATTGAGATAGTATAGAAAGCTATGCTAGTTAGAAAGCTTGATTTCAGGCAAAATTCAGTCATGGCTTATACAAATTTGGTTTATGGTAGCTCTCTGACAGACAAAACAAAACCATCTTTTATTCCAGCTGATGAATTTCAGGTATCTAGCAGATATTTAGTTATATTCTCAAACTGGGAGATTGTTTTGCTTCGTGCTGCTAAATGTCATCCTATAATTATTACTGCAGTCTTTGCTGTGCTGCTTTGATCTTCCTGTGTCAGCATATTTCCTTAATGCTGTCTTTTTTTTCATGCCGAGGTCATTAATTAAATTATTTTAAAGATCAATTAACCTAATCTCTTTAAGAAATACCACTGGTCTCCTTTGAAAACTCCTTGGGTGGGTGTGAATTTGGCAGGGCTGTGCAGTGCAGTGAGTCACTGGGAGTGTCCCTGTGACTGTGTCTGCATTGCCCTCCCTGAATCCATCACAGGCATTCCCGAGCTGCCCTGTGCTCACTGCAGTGGAGAATTCCCAGCATGGCTTGACAAGGCAGTCTGGGGAGCTGAGAAAGCAAGGGCTGGTTAACCTGTGACCAGTGCTGTCACAGTGCACTGCTAGTGTTATCCAGGCTGCTTGAAAGTCATCCTTGAGTAGATTTGTATGTCACTGCAGTCATAACAGTAAATTCTGAAGGCCTTAGTGATCTCAGACATGTCCTGGAGTATCTATATATATTAAAAAAAAAAGGAATATTAGTTTTGATAGAACATGTGATGGTGCCACCAAATAACAGCTTGTTCATGCTGCCTTATAAACAGCAAGTGTTTGTCCTCCTTTAGAGACCTAGTAGTGAAAGACTTGGTATTGGTAGATAGTTTCTGTTCTATTAGATGTTCAGATTTTCAGTAGGTTTTGCTGGTTTTTGTTTGTTCTACTCATTTACTTTTCTTAAAAATGGTGCCTTGCTGTTTCAGCTTCCCAATCTGTTGTTCTATGGCCCACCTGGAACTGGAAAGACTTCCACTATTTTAGCAGCTGCTAGAGAACTCTTTGGGTAAGCTGAAATCAAGTTGCTTTGGTGTAATTGGCTGTCACATGTCTTCTAATCATGTGACACAGTGCCTCTGGTCATTGCCTGCTTTTATGTAGTTTCCATGATTTTTTCAGGAGTATCTTCACATTCTAATTCTGCTCCAACATGAGGTTTCTTTCTCATTTGTCTTGCCACAAGCCACTGGTTTCTATTACCAGTATAGACTTACAACACTTAACACTAACAGCCATGTAACCCTATAGCAGGGTATGGAAAAAAATATGACTTGCATCTGCCTTACTGAACTCTGTAAAGGAATTCCAATTTTTATGATTTATTCAGTAAGTTGTTCTCCGAGTACTTCATACAATGTCTGAATTGTAATCTCTCATCTGGGCATCACTGAATTGTGTCTGGAAGTAGTACTGGGAGTCAGACTGAAATTCAGCATGTGTACATTCATCAGCTCACTTGTAACACTTGGGAGTTTTTGAGTAGTGAATTCAGTGATCCATAAGCAAAAAATGGATGAGGAGGTGTTTGATGTTATGATCAAATCTAGTGCTGACTTCAGTACCTCCCCTCATCCCATTCATCATCTTTAATTTTTGACTCATTGTTTTTTGGAGAGAACCACTTCTACTTTAGTAGTAGGAAGACAACTTCACATTGTGAGTCCGTTTTGATTCCCAGGATTTAAAATCCAGTGTATTAGTTGTTGAGTTGGGTTTTTTTAATCAGAGTTGCTGCTGTGTAATACTGCTGCTAAATACTGCATGTGTTATACTTTGTGGATAATTCATTTGGTAGTACTGCCAGTGACTGTATCTTGGCATTTTACTTGTTATTCCACATTGCTCTCGTGATAGAAGTAAAAAGGCAGATAATATAGTGCTCTGAACTTATGAAGACAACTTCCTACTTTTTTTTTTCCTGGATAACTGATGTAATTTTATACTTCATTGTTTTCTGTAGCCTGGGAGGAGAGTCTAAAAATAGCTAATGGAAATTCATACCTAACATTTAATGATCTCAACTTTACTGTCTTTTAACAATGTCATTTAGTAATGCTGATAAAAATAATCCCTGCCATTCAAAGCAGCCAGAAGGGTTGTTGATATACTCTACAGTGTATCATTACAAGGGTTAGCAGCTGACATGTTGTAATAAAAATTTTGCAGGCCTGAATTATTCCGGCAAAGAGTCCTTGAGTTAAACGCTTCTGACGAGCGCGGAATACAAGTGATTCGGGAGAAAGTGAAGGCTTTTGCTCAGCTCACTGCGTCTGGGAGCCGTTCAGAGTAAGTGCTGGATCAAACCCCTCTTGCTTTGGACAAAGCATGTGGTTGGGTTTTTTTCCAGTATAAATGATGGGTCAGCACTGCCCCAAAGTTGGCAACACACAGTGCTTTGGCTGAGCTTTGGCTCCATGGAATTTCATGCTGGGGGGTTTGAATAGCCGGGAGGACCTTTTCCTGGTGCTGTTAGCGTTGGAGGCAGACAGGGAAAATCCTGTAAGATCAAGACTTCTGGGTTTGGGCACACATTGTTGTCTTTGCAGATGTTTGACTGCCATAGAAAAACCTCTTTGCATAAATCATGGTGGAAGTTACTTCCCTAGTGGAGGATCTCACACAAGATGGGTTCAGTTTGTAAGATGCCAAAAGGATTCTGGCGATAGGTGGTGAGAAACCCTGTGCAGGTCAAGCCATGTGTGTGGACTGTGGAAAGTAGCAGGAAGAAACTGCATGCCAGGACTGTCTGGCAAAAAATGGTCTTATGTACTGAAATCAGTCTGTTGCAGTGTTCTTTGGGGTTCAGGGAATCAGGAAACCTCTAAAAAGATGAGCTACATTAGGTGTTGAAAGAAGAAAAAGCAAAAGTATGTGTTTTAGAGGACTTTTGCAGCATTCAAGTGTTGGTCTTTCCATGGGAACTCACCCCCCCCTTAATTACAAATATTAATCCTTTATCTAAAAATAGTAAAAAAAGATAGAACCTCTGAATGTGTTATGTTTATCAAGTATACATTCTTAAGTAAATATGATTTGCTATTTGCAGTCGGTTTTTTTGCTTATGTTTTTTGTTGTTTGTTTTTCTTTGATCTGTACATTGCATGTCTCCTGGATAATGGGTTTCTTCTTACTTTTCAGTGGTAAAATGTGTCCTCCTTTTAAAATTGTAATCCTGGATGAAGCAGACTCAATGACTTCAGCAGCCCAGGCAGCCTTAAGACGCACCATGGAAAAAGAATCTAAAACAACACGTTTCTGTCTTATTTGTAACTACATCAGCAGGTACATGTGGGACTTTTTGCTTATTTGGACTTATTGCCTGTTCTGTAGTCTCTTTTTTTTTTCCCCACTAAGAGATTGATATCTAGTTTTCATAGGTTTCAGCCAGTAGAGATGTAACTATATGAATGCAAGACTGAAACAATATTTAGGTTTCAACTTTTTTTTTTTTACAGTGTTGCAGTTTTAAGGTTATTTAAACCTTTTCCGCCTTGATAGCTTTCTTTGTATGAACTTTACCCACACATTGATTTTCCAAACTCTTACATTCCTTTCTTTCAGAATAATTGAACCTTTAACATCTCGATGCTCCAAATTCCGCTTCAAGCCTTTGTCGGACAGTATCCAACAGCAGCGGCTGCTGGACGTTTCTGAGAAGGAACATGTGAAGATCAGTAATGAGGTAACTTCATGGTTGCCAGGTAGTTTTATTGCTTAATCCAGTCCATAATTGCATGGCAGTGAAAGAGACCAAGTCAGCATGCTTTTCCAGGCTGCTCAACAGTACGAAATGCAATACATAAACTCAGTTAGGTATTATTCTCCTTCCGTAGACGAGATGAATTTTAAGAGTTGTCCTAAAACCAGAGAAGTGTCCACCAGAGAAGACTGAAGCTAAACTGTAGGGCTCTTTATTCTCTGCTAAGTGCACTGGCATTAAACCATGCTTCATTCTGAAACTGCCAGCACACATTTGTGTTAGTAGAGGTTGCTTTGTGACTTGTGTATTGTACCTGGCTCTGAAAATCTGCTTTAGGCACTACTTGGTGTTTTAAAATAACTGTATTAAAAAAGCGTACTAGATTTTAATTAACAGTGAGCATATAATTTAGTATTTTCTGACATTGTTTTTCAGGCAGTGTCATACCTTGTGAAAGTGTCAGAAGGAGATTTAAGAAAAGCAATTACTTTCCTTCAAAGTGCCACTCGCCTGATGGGTGGCAAGGAGATCACAGAGAAGATAGTCACTGAAATTGCTGGGGTAAGCTATGCTTTGCAGTTTCTCCTGTAATTACTCTGAAAAGCATTTTGTTACCCTTATCTACTGTTGCTTAAAGTTGGATTAAAAAATTGTTCGATACCCACTAGTATTGCAGTATGGTACCAATAGAGTATCCACCAGAACTTTAAAGACTGCCTGATTCTGTACACTTGCTACATAGCAAGTTTCTAGCAACTTCTTCTGTAAATCATGGTAAACTGCAAAATAGTCTTATAATTCAAACAAGTTGAAATATTCTGCCCATAAATGCAAAATGTATTGCCTTTTGTGGAACAGTAGATTAGAACATTTTTTGGTGCTTTTATATATATGTGTATATATATATAAGTATAGATCATTGAAAATATGGTTTGGAAGCACCACAGTGGAATGACTTTCAGTAGCAGCTCATTTACAACTTAAATGTTCACAGTGACAGTGTCTCTTCAAGGGTCTGTGTAGATTCTGCTTTTTAACAAAACAGCAGTGATTTATTCTAGAATGACATAGATAATACTGACAGGGACAGGAGAAACCTGGGAGGAAATGCATTTAACAAAACATGTGTGAAGGTGTTCCTATAGCAACAAAACACTTACCCCCTAAAGCAAGAAATGTGAGATTAGGAGTTGAGGAGCTGAAAAATAAATGGGCTTTAATGATGGATGCATTTCCCTTGAAGGTGCTGCCATCACAGGTAATTGTAAGGGCTGGGAGGTTTTCACTTTAATGGAACCAGAGGCAATTGCTTCTGTGCAGTGTTTTACAGACCAATTTTAAGCAATTTTCTCAGTGAAGTCATTGTTCAGTTTTGTGTATCTAGCAGTAAAACAGAGCTGATATCTGAATAGATATCAGATACCTGAAACCAGGCAGAAGTTGACTGTAATGACAGGAAAGAGAAGCATGAAATTCCATTATTGAATGAGTCATGCTTGTTTAAACCAAAAGAACCCAACTTTACATCTTCATAAAAACATGAAGTTCTTGGTCATACATAACTTCTGTGACCCTGGAGTGACCTTAGTACAAAAGATTAATAAAGAAGCTTTGAAAACAAACTATCCAGACACTCAACCGACAGGAATGACAGTGAGTAGAAGGGAAAATGGGCAGCTCTTCCCTGCATAGAGCAAAATAATGGCGTCTGTCAACCTCTTTTCTTCTGATTTATTGTCTGATCTTAGTGCATTGGGCTTTTTTTGGATGTCCCTGGTGTGTCTTTGGAAATAAAACTGGTTTGCTGTGTTGTTTTAGTGTAGAATGGTGCAGAAAGCATTGGCTGATCTCAGTGTTGAAGTATGTCCTCCACTTAATGTCCTGAGTAACAGTTGTGTGTTGGATTCATGAAGGTGACTTTGACAGTTCACTGTCTTTATGGTTTTTGTTTTAATATCACCAATATAGGACAAATATTAAAGCCTAACTCTCACTTTCAAAATTTAGTGGGTCTGTCATATACTTGCTTAAAGTGGTTGGGTGTGCAGAGGAATGAAATGCTGAAATGGCCTCTGCCATGAGCAGTTTGTATCTGTTACTGTAAGCATCAACATCAATTTTAAGTTTACAAAGTAGAAATTAAGAAATGTCACTTCTTGTTACAGGTCATCCCTAAAGAGACAATTGATGAACTGCTCTTGGGTTGCCAGAGTGGTTCCTTTGAGAAACTGGAAACACTGGCAAAGGTAAAGTCCTCTTAGTGCTCCAGCCTGAATATTTTCCTCGGTCACTGCCCTTTGAATCCTTTGTTGCTGGGCTGCAGCAGCAGAACATTGGCCTCAATCAGTTTGGATGCACGTTTTGGGAAGTGTCTTTTACCAGTTAGAACTCCAGGCTTTCCCTTCTGAGGAAAAGCTGTCAAAGCTGCAAATAAACTTCCCTACCTGTGGGACTCTGGTTTTCTCCTGAGTTAAACTGGTGGCATGTGGAGCTGTTGGGCTGAATTAGGCAGAGTAGCATTTCTGAGGGAGACACTTGGCTCAGGCCTTTAGAACTGTCTCTTCAGAGGACTGTAGTAGTCCCTGGACTAGTCACCTTCTTCTTTACTCAGAAGCTGTGTTGGATGAGAAGTATCTGAATAAAGCTGTAATAACTCTTCAGTTTTAAAATATTTTGTGATAATCTTATGGTGCACTAGTGATTAAGTTTGTAAGACAAACTGCAGTGACTTAAAATAGACCTTGCTGGAGAAAGCAAAAGCTACTGTTTTATAGTGGTGGGTTTATTTTCTTTAATGCAGAATTTTTCTGAATGATGGGAAATTCCTAATCTCGAGAGGTTAAAGCAGGTTCAGTCAGTCTTGAACTGGATTTTAACCTAAGGAGTTGTCCCCGACAGAGAGCCAGCCACAGTACCATTCCCCCTTCCAGTGAAATGTTCCATGGCTTTATGGAAAAAGTCACTATGATCAGCCTTCTGCTTTTTGCTTGGCTGAGCCTCACTGGATAGTCTTGGCAGGACCTTTGGGTTTGAGTCTGGATTTATTCTCCTGTAAACTTGCAGCAGATCTTAAAATTGTTGTGCAAGGGTTTGTGCAGATGTCCCTGTCTTACACTTTCACATTGACTTACATAGTGTCTGAAACTGTTGATCTTAAGAGGTGATGATATGGATTATCCAAACCTTCAGGGCTGGCATAGTCTTTTATCAGGCCGTGATCTGATCTAATCTAATGGAGTGGTTTGTAACTGTTCTCCACTTGCCAGAGTAGGTGGCACAATTGGACACACAGTTCTGGAAAGCATGGGAGTGGATTTAGCTGTACAGAAAAATAAGGTTGCACCAACTCTTTTTCTATTTCCATAAACTTCTTTCTTCCTAAATGGCTTCATTGACCACTGTTCTCAGTATTTGTTGGTTTTGTAACTGGGCACTACTGCTTTTTTTTAAAAAGCTATCTTTAGTTACCATGGTTTTTATTTTAGCAAAAGAGCCTTGGCCTTACAGATCTCTGTATGCCTGAGACTAGCAACAACCAGATGAAGAAAATAAATCAAAGTAGGTGGCACTTCAAAATGAGAAGGCTGTGAAACTGCCACATGATGCTGTGGATGCCAGGCTCTCCTAATTTTAGAGTAAGATTGGACAGGTTCGGTGGAGGTTGTTAAATGTTGAAGATGTCTCACAAAATCCCCGAGATGTGAATTGTCAGAAGTTGGAAGAACATTTGGGCAGAATTACTGCTCTGTGCCTGCCTTGCTCGTGCAGCCTTTCCTGGCTGCTCACTCTGGGTCTCTGTCAGGCAGGATGCAGGGCAGGGCTGTGCACAAGCTACTGAACTGTCCTCCAAGATGTAGAAGTTCCATACTAAATTTCAGCACAGTCTTTCAGTTCAGACAGAATTTTTCAGATTGGGTTTCCAGTTGAATTACCTCCATTTTGCTCTCTCCCTGGCACAGAATCTCATCAATGAGGGGTTTGCTGTTGCTCAGCTTGTAAACCAGCTGCACGACACGGTGGTGGAGAGCCAAGATTTCAGTGACAAGCAGAAATCTGTCATAGTGGAGAAACTTGCGGTGAGTCTGTAGCTTCAGTTAAAAAACCCAAACCATGTTAATCTTCACTGATTAATTTTTGTTTGTAGGGTCTCTCCCAAGAGGCACATGATAATTTTTTTTGTTTTGAGTGTTTTTTGGTAGAAGCTAAATTTTTCTCCTGAGAAATTTCATGAGAAGGAATCGAACCCCAGTTAAGTGAATTATTGATCATATTGTGTTGTTCTAGTGGGACTCAAGCAAGAGGATTGTGGGTTTGGTTGTTTTTCATGTAAGGTGGGAAGAAAAATTAGGACAAAATTAAGTCATTGCTTCAAAAAAATTAGAAGCTGCAAAATGCAAGTTTTTGTTCTGACGTGTAATACGCCTTTAAAAAAAAAATAAAAAATTCATTAACTTGCTAAATTTTGACCTAGAAGAAGAGGCAGCAGTGGTGGAGGTTTTGCTAAATTCACTGCAGACAGGCAGGTGGTGTGGATGCCCTGCAGGGATGCTCCTGGCAGGTCGTTTCAGAGCCAATGGCACATCCCTTTGTGTGTGGAGCTGCCACGCTGTGGCCTCCCCAGGAAGATGGAGGTGGAGAGGTTCTTGTTCCCACTTCAGTAGGAGGGGTGTGCAGTGTGTGACTGCTGGAGAAATCTGTGCCAATTCAGTAAACACCTGCCAAACTTCACCTTGGGGTTCTCCACTGTACCCCAAGACACGGATGCCCTGAGCACCATTTTCAGAGGGTTTTACCTCCTCTGTTCTGTCTGCAGGAAGTGGACAAATGCCTGGCAGACGGTGCTGACGAATTTTTGCAGCTGATGAGTCTCTGTGCCCTTGTGATGCAGCAGCTCACACAGAACACCTGACTCCTCCAGCAGCCCTTTGTTCCAGGGGTGGCTGCAGCTCTGAGACAGGGACCCATGAACTTTTGTACTGTTTTTGCAATAAAAGGACTGCTTCAGCAGTTGGAAAAGCTCATGGTGGAGTATTCATTTTTTTTACACTGGGTCAAAGAGCAGAGGGGTCAGTAATGCTTCTGTGTTGCACTTACACTTGGAAAGGTAAAGTCATCAATAATGTGCATAGACTGAACACATAATCAGCTGCAAGCAGAGAAAGGAAGAGGAGTTATTCATTGCAGCCCCTGTTGGTTTTGAATGAATTGACATAGCAAAATGATCACATCCCTATTGACCTTGGCTTCAGACTGAACTCAGCTCCTGAAGGAACAGATTCCATGTCACCTCTTATCTTGTATCTGATGCTTTAGTATTAAATGTTGCAAAAATAGTTTTCTAGTAATCATGTTGCAACTTTTACTTCACTCAAGCTACATAAGAAAAAATCTGAAGGGCAGGTCACATTCAAAAGATGTTACTTAAACTGCTTGAGCATTACTCTGTTCTTGCTCACAAACCCCGTTTTCAAGCTGTGACCTGGATGAACACAGCTCTGTGGTGGTCAAGCAGCTTTGGGACATTTCCTTTCAGAGATGCTTTGAACACCTGTTCCACCTTCCTGAATGCAGTTAAAAAAAGCCTTTGTACAGGAACGAAGCTAAAATGCTGCAGTGCAGTTTTATCAACCAGCACTGATTATTAAAGGGAGCCATTTTCTACACTGATGAAAGGGTGTTTCAGTGTCAAGGACACTTGTCCAGCACCCCTGGGCTGTGTCACACAGGGACAGCCTCTGGCACTTGGATCTCACCCAGTACTAGTCCAGAAACACCCCTGCAAATTAATGACAAAGCTGCCTGCTGGGCCCTGTCACCTTCAGCTCCCACCCTGAGACAGCCCAGGCTGCTGGCACCCTTCTAAGTGAGACCCCTCTACCCAAGAAGCAACTATTTACAGTTTAAGTGAATATAGAAGTATTTTATTGAACATTCAAACTTCATTAAGACATGTGCAATATGGCAAATTTTACTGGGTTTAACCCTAACTAAGACAATAGTATGATTGCTTGCTTGCTGGGGCTTAGCAACAGGGTCCAAATCACACTTACCACTAATTAAATACTTTATTGAATAAATACATATGAAACAAAAATGCATTTTAATGCTCTTATAAAAGTTTAGAGATTTTGAAAGGCCTTTCCAATTTAATCTGAGGTGTAAGTACATACAATAAAGGAAGGTAGGCTAGTTTAACATAATTGGCTGACTTTATACAGCACTTATATCTTTTAGTCCATAAGTAAATTATTAAATGATAAAGAACATCTAATACAACCACTTCTATGGAACTAGGAAATAAATTTCTAATAAAGAAAAAATTTACAGACCCCATGACTTTCCACCCAACCCCAACAGTCTAACCCTAAAGTGGACAAAGCCAATGGCTTTCCCCACAAGAGCTCACGACACAAAGTCGCTTCTCTTATCAAAAATCTGTATTTCTGATCCGTAATGAGCATTGAGACAAGATTCAATATATCCCCAAAGAAAGAAGCACAATGCGCGTTGTGAATCGCCTATTCAGCAACAGCGAGCACTGGATTCACAACCACCTCATCCCGGGGACTAAATGAGATCAGCCACATTCATCGGCATCTCCTCCACTGTAGTATTGTAGAAAGTCTCAATGTCTCGCAGGATCCGCTTGTCCTCTTCAGTGACAAAATTGATAGCCACACCTTTTCTGCCAAACCGGCCACCCCGACCAATTCTGCACAAAAAGAAAGCACATTTACATGCAAGTTAACCACTCCAACCTGCTTTACATGTCTGCAAGAGCCACTCACAAACTGCTGCTCTTATCTGCCACTGGCCAGCCTAGGCTGCCTTTACAGGACCAGCTGCCACCAAAGTCACCTCTGGTCAGGAAAAACCAGCAGTTGCTGCCAGCAGCATAGCAGAAGGTCCATCCCATAATGGCAGCAGGGCAGACACAGTTACTCTTAGGCTGTAAAGTAAGATCTTTATTTAATGTCCTGGGTCAGTCTCTTGCCCCTCTGTTCAACTGCACAGCCACCCCTCATGCATCCAATCCCAAGCACAGGGCACACAGAAGACAGGCCGTTGTTGAACAATCAGACTGTTACTAAATCCAGTTACATCCAGTAACATATAGAACAGCACACTGAACTTCAGAAGTTTAGTTCAACCTTTTTCCAGTGGGAAAACTTAGGATTTGTTGTTTTTTTAAAAAGCAAAATTGAAGTCCAACATTTTTGTGTAAGCCCACATTGGTCACTAACACATCAGTGAGTACTGTTTAGTTACACCCACCATCATGAGCTCTACCTTCCTACACACTGCACAGTAGAGCACCTTGCCAGCGAGAGCTTAACACACAGAAACGGCTCACAAAACTTAGGGGATAATCATGACAAAAGAAATAAATAAATACCAACTCGCTCTTTATTCAAACTGTGCCGCTTACGAATCCACGTCCTAAATTACGTCAACGTCGGTTCTGAGCACCATCTTGTGTCATCAACTGCTGCTATCGACTCCTGTATTTTTTTACATCAAGTAACAAAGCACAGTTTACTTAATTTAGGGACAGTCACTAGAAGCAGTTAACTAAACCTAGGGGAACAAACTGCTACCAGAAGACACACCACAGAGGAAAGAATCCCACTGAGGAGCCACCAAGAGCAAACATGGCACACACAACAGGAACACAGCTGGACCTCCACAAGTGAAGGCAGCCCTATACAACTCGCTTGCAAGTAGCAAGTACTTGAGTAGCAAGGTCTGTCTGGTCCCTGAGAGCAAACTCAAGACCAGCCAGGACCCCAAATTAAGCTGATGCTGCTGTCAATGATGTGCCAGTAATGGCTTTGCCATCACTCATCGCAGCCTATGTGACACAAGGCAGTTCAGTAGCTGGCATTTTCCCCACATCTTCAAGAATGATCAGCCATTACCAAACTTCCTAAACATCTAAGTTTTCCCACTGCTTTGTTTTATTGTCCAAAGTCCTGCTCCTCCCTTTTTTCAGAATCACAGCTGTGCAAATGCAGGGCTTTTCTAAAGCCCGTCCACAACTGGCTTTATTTCCTGCTGGCTTTTGAGCAGTTACTGTATGCATGGATGAGTAACACCTCCTGGTTTTGACAAGGACTACAAGGAAGAACAGGTGAGGGTCTGTGCCTTTGCTGTGACATTCAGCAGAGCACACAAACTGGTGGGCAGAGCCACTGACCTGTGAATGTAGTTCTCACGATTGGTCGGCAGGTCATAATTGATAACCAGAGACACTTGCTGCACATCAATGCCACGAGCCTGGAAAGTGACACAGAGCCATTAATGTAAGTCACAGGCTTCTTAAAAATTTATCTCTCCTGGTTTTTTTGTCAGCCACATTGTTAGTTATGAACTACAACTGTGCAGTCCATAGTGGAGTCGTGGTCTTTGCTCTTCCAAAAGGCTCTCAACAGTTCAGGCTACAAGAGCCATCACTGACTTACGAAGCTTTTGGCACCAGGTTATAACAGGAACATGTTCAGTGTAAGGTAACACTCACCAGCAAGTCAGTGGTGATCAGGACACGGCTTGACCCTGATCTAAACTCTCTCATGATAACATCTCGTTCCTTCTGGTCCATGTCACCATGCTGGAGAATTTAAAGAACAGTTGCAGTTAGTACAGTTCCAATGCTCCAGACTGGAACATCCTCTAAGAAACAGCCATATGTGTGAAACCCAGCGTCCCTACCTGCCGTGGGAACGAAGCAGGTAGGGATAGAAAGGAAGCACTTTACTTTAAGCAGGGGGAACGATAATACAGCACTGCACAGCTATATTATAACTTTCCTGCTTCTCATTCCAATACCCCTCATTACCATTTCTTTCCCAGTACATACAGGACATTTCAGAAGTGATGTGGAAGTATCAATTCCTACCAGAGCTGAGACTGTGAAGTCCCTGGCATGCATTTTCTCTGTAAGCCAGTCTACTTTTCTCCTTGTATTCAGGAAAATAACAGCCTGTGTAATGGTCAGTGTCTCATACAGATCACAGAGAGTATCCAGCTTCCATTCCTGAAAAGAAACAAGGAAGATAAGGAAATGCACCATGCCGTGGACAGCTCATACATAAGAGCCCCAAACAAGGAATAAAACTCCAATAACAACTAATGAAGCATCCTCTCACACACAGTATTTAGTATGATCTGGAAAGTTGGAACAAAGAGACTAAGTCATATTTTTGCATCAACTGTTGCACCAAATCTTAAGACACAGGACACTGGACATTAAGAAAGAGGTCCACCCTAGTCTTTTCGATCCAGTGCTGAATTTTTCTTCTTCTTGCATGTACTCTACTAGCATTATTGCAGAAACCAAAGCTCAGCCTTGATTCCTGCAATTTTAGTACAGTGCTTTAACAAGAAGGTAAGAGATTAAGCTGTCCGGTCAGAGCAAGTACAGCTGATACCAACCTCTCTCTCAACATTAATGTAGAACTGCTTGATACCCTCCAGGGTCAGTTCTTCCTTCTTTACTAAGATACGGATGGGATCTCTCATGAACTTTTTGGTCACTTCCAACACATCCATTGGCATTGTAGCTGACAGCAGCACAACCTGGAACACATTACTCTGTGTTAGCACATAGCCAGGACACCAATGTCTACAATTCAGTTCTCAGCCACACTGTAATCAAATCTGCATCCATCAATTCAACCATGTAAAAGCTTTTTACCTGGATGTTTGTGCTAAGTTTTTGAAAGATCTCATAAATTTGATCCTTAAATCCACGGCTCAACATTTCATCAGCTTCATCCAGAACAAACATTTTGATCCATTTAGGCGCTATTGGAAAAAAACAAAGTAGCATCTCATGAGGTTTCAGAAACACACCAAGTCCTTTCTGAATATCACTCTCCTTTAGTACTACACTTTCCAGCAAAAGCTCTTACTGGGTATGAGATTTATGCTGGGAATTTCTTTAAGAGCACGACTGAGTTCATACTTACAAAGGTAGCGCCTGTTTAACATGTCAAACACACGCCCTGGAGTTCCGACCACGATATGCGGAGCCTCAGCCTGGAGCTTCTGCATTTCATTGCGCACATTTGTGCCACCAATACAAGCATGGCATGTTGCTCCCATGTAGTCTCCAAGGGCCAGGATTACCTTCTGAATCTAAAATAGAACCTTCCATTAGTAGTTCCTGGTACAGTAAAGATTAAGGCCCATCATCACTGGCATTTATGGACTTTGGAAACCAGGACAGCAAACAAAGACTACACAGCTCTTAGAAGAGACTGTTGTTAAAATGCCTTTGCCTAACTGCACATTATTTACCATTAACCTTAAGTCAGAGAGGCACTTTAAGTTACATTTTTGTCCTTACTACTTGAACTTGCTAGAAGAGTGACTACCATGAATCAATTACTAAGCTGAAGGCAGGGCCTCCCAAAGTGAGCCCAAGCTCTCAGCTGCTCAGGCCTGCATTAAGCACTTGTACTATTCTGTGAGCTGTTTGCAAGTGCACCACAGGCTTCAAAACAACTCCCACCTCACCAATGGCTTCAGAATAGAACAAAGGCTTAACCTTCTGATCAGAGGCTCTTGTTCACCAAATTTTTAGACTCTTTTCTGTCTGATTTAGTTATGTTCAGCTTTACTTTGAAGAACTGTCACTAGAGCACTGGCATTTTAGTATATTCTACTTGAAAATGATGTTTTCTATTTCAAGTTGGGTTTAACATTTCAAGACCCCACATTACAAGTACTCTCACCCTAAAAATTTAAGTATTCTGTAAGTTTTGTGAAGAGACATTCACTTAGCTTTACAAAATACCAAGCCTGGAAGGTTAAGCAGACATGCAATTACGTTGTCAAGAAAACAAACAAAGACATTAAAAAAAAAAATAAAAATCTAAGTGACCACATGTGCACTGCAGTTTTCATGTTGCACAACTGCACTCAGGTTCAAATAGCTTCCAAAACCAGTAAATTTTGTTTCCACTCAGAACACTGTGCTTTCAAGCTGGTTTTCTGCTAGAGATGCTGCCACACCTTAACCACATCCAGCACAGAAGGTGGCTTCTGTACCTTTGCCCCAGCACACCCTCCATGGGCATCGACTCAGCTTTTCAAGCAGGCAGAGAACCTGTGGGACAGAAGCCAGCTTGTATCCCCCATTACTTCACACAAAAGGGGTTCTGAATGGATATTAATTACAGCCCCTTGAGAAGTCTATTTGTTGTCTCACAGTTGTGAAACCTGAAACCTATGCAACACACAAGCATTTATTTTTTTTAAACTACACTATCAATACCTGTTGAGCCAGTTCTCTGGTAGGGGCCAGTACTAGTGCCTGGGACTCCTTGAGATCAATCTCCAACTGCTGCAGGATGGAAATAGCAAATGTGGCTGTCTTGCCAGTACCTGACTGAGCTTGAGCAATCACATCATACCCTAAAAAAAGTAGGATACACATTTACTGCTCCCAGAGGTCATTCATGGTTTTTAGTTTTATTTAATTCCCTTTGAATCAAGTGATCAGTACTATAAAAGTTCTCTCCATTTCAGGTCAGTCCCGAAAGATGGTGTACCATCATATCACTTTTTAAGATTGAAGATAAGTATCACTGCACACTAATAAAGCAATGTATGCATTTTACAATGCTTTTCTAAATATTCCATGTTGATAATCAACGAATTGCCTACATACCTTTAATGCATGGAATGATAGCTCTCTGCTGAATAGCTGAAGGCTTCTCGAAACCATAAGCATAAATGCCCCTTAGAAGGGATTCTTTTAAATTCATATCATCAAAATTGTCAACAATCTCATTCCAATTGCTCTGTAATGGAAAAAAAAAAAAAAAAAGGAAAATATTAAACACAATACCCATCTTCACCAGCGACTAAATTCTCAGGTCGGTTCACAGGTGCTCACCTCGATGACACCATCGGGCTCCATTCCCTCTGGGCCGCCATGGTCTCTGCCAATGAACAGAACACGATGTTACTACAGAACCACCAGCGCCCGGGAGCGCGCCGGCACCTCGGCTGCCAGCGCCGCGGGACGCGTGACGGATCATTCCAGCAGGTGCTCTGGGATTTTGCCAAGGGGCAAACTCCTACCCCCCTTCCCCCACCCCGGCTCGGGCGTTCCCAGCTCCCGGGGCCGGGTCCCGACGCGGCGGGGAATGGGCGCGCGCTCCCGCGGCAGAAGGGGGGTGAAGGGGCGGGCGCGCTCCCGGCGCCGCTGCGGATCCCCCCGCCCCGCCCCGCCGGGGAACTCTCGCGAGAGCTCCACCCCTGGGATTGCGCAAACCGGGCGCTGCGGGCGGACGGCGCCGGGCGATGGCCCGGGGGGGCCCCCCCAAAACACAATGGTCGTGCCCCCAGCGCGGCCCCACAACCTGGGGCGAACCATCGGCGCGGGGGGAGGAGCAGAATACCAAACGAAAATAATCCTCGTGGAGGCGTTAAAACATTTCAGCCGCGACTCAGTTGTCTACGGTTTAAATTTAAAAAAAAAAAATCTGTATTCAGGCGCAAGGGGATGGCTAAAAAAAAAAAACAGTAAGGAAAAGCGAGCCTGGAGAAATAGAGCTAACCCGCCGCTGAGTCGCGAGCAAGGGAAGCGCCGGGACAGAAACGTCTAGAACGGGAGGGGCCGCGGCGCAGGGCTGAGAGACCGCAGCGCCGGCCTCCCCTCAGCGCGCCCCAGCGCCCACATCCACCCCCCTTCGCCTCTACCCGGCCGCCTCCGCACGACCCACGGAGCCCCCGAAGGAGGAAAGGGCCTGGGCCCCCCCGCCATACCTGCTATAATCCGCGGAGCCCCCTGACATGTTCCGATCACCAGTTCTGTCCTCAACTGAAAAGGCAAGCGCTCCCCGGCGCCCGCCTTATATACCCGCCCCGCCGCCGGACTCGTTGCGCTCCGCTCTGCGCATGGATATACACCGCATGCCACTGGCGAAAAAGCACGAATCCCCCCGGAATGAGCCCCCTTTCCCAAGGTATTCCCGTCACGCAACCGTTTGGGTTACTCCGAAGGTCGTGCCTGAGCCGCTCGGGGCCAATAGGTCACGGCGAGCATGGAACTTCTTTTTCTCTCGGAGCGCGGAAGGATATTGCACCATTGAGTGCGTGACGACGGCTCACTCCTTCCTCCCTCCCTGCCCCCCTCACCGCGTGCACGGGGTTTCCCGGCCCGGCCCTGCTGCAGCGCGGGGCGGGAAGGGGAAATGGTGGCCGGGCCTGGCCGGGTGAGGGGCACCGGCCGGCCCTGCGGCAGCGGCTGGGCCGGCACAGCGGCGCCTTTTCAGGGCTATATTTTCCCCGCCGTGTCTGTTTCTTTTTAAAGCCCCAGAGTAAGGGGATGACAGAGGAGTGAAAAGAGCAACGTCCTAGGACGGGGGGAGGCGGCCGCGCTCCAGGGGCGCGGGTTCGCCCCACTCACAGAAATGGCTCCCGCCGCCCCCTCCTCCCTGACAGGCGAAACACAACCCGGGCGCTCCCCCCGCGCTCCTGCGGCCGGGGCCGGATTTGTCGTGAGGGGCCAGTGCTGGGAGCGCACGGAGGGGCCGTGAGGTGATGGGGGGAAGATGGAGGCGCCTGTGAGGGCTCCCCTCACCCCCGCCCCGCTCGGACCCGGCGGTGCAGGCCCGCGGGCCCGGGGCTGAATCGTGCAGGCTTGTCCCGGGGCGCTCAGGGTGCATCATTCCTGGAAGGGATGAAGGAGTATTGGGGAGTATTTCTAGGAGGCGGGCTGGGTGGTCCTTGGGGCGCTGCCGAAAGCGCAGTGCTGTGATACACTGCAGGTCGCAGTACAGCGACGTTCACAAAAAAAGCCTGTCAAGACTGATTTAAAGGTTAGTGCAGTTCAATTTAAAGCAGTAAACGAAATGTTACTGTGCAAACCGATTCAATGATCGTGCCCAATGCTTTCACACTGTGGTAGAAAAGAATATTGATCATTATAATGCTCTTCTCAGGTTTCACAATAATCTTCATCAGTATTTAATACGTGGGCAAATAATGTAAATTGTAAGTAATATTTTTTTGCCAACTTTAATGGGCTTATATGTGTCACTTCTCAAACCTGTTTCCATAGTGATTATATATGAACAAATGAAGGCAGTGCTTGAAATTCTCGACCCTTTACTTGTCTAGAATATTGTAAATTGTGTAGAACCATCTAGAATATCCATAAAGGGAATCTTGCAAAGACTATATATACATTTAATCTTCCTGTGGTAACATCTGCTAGGGCAATATTATCTGTAGAAATAATGCAGCATTTTCCAATATCCCAGCAAAATTATATAAATGCAACTCCACTTGTGACCCACTCTAACGGTCTCAAGTTTTGTTTCACCCATGCTGGGTAGAAAATATTGAGAATATCTTGTGTTTGCAGTTCAGACAGCTATTCAACAATAGCCAGAGGCTTTTGAAATAAATAATGACAGTTTATGTGGACTCATAAACCTCTGGTTGTAAAAGAAACAGGATGGACTGAAGAAAGAACATGAATGCGTGGCTGGCGTGGTTAGATTTCCCACTAAGATGACTTTGAGTCTAAATGGAGAAATAAAACTGCTGAATATTTGTTAGGGATCTTGAATATTTATTAAGAAAGCTGTTGAATATATATATATATATTTATTTAAGTATTGCATTTAAGTCTTAGAGTATTTGCAAACCTGAGTGGAAAAGATTTTGGGACCTGAGGGAGTTTCAGGAAGGTAAGATCATTCTTCACAGACTTGAAATGACATCTCAGAAACAAGTATCTACTTTATCTTTTCCTATAAAGAAATTTGTGTAATTTCAGATTATCCATTTATCAGATCACTTTGAGAATTCAGTTTTGACAACAGTTTTTAACTGACAAGGCTTTCCTGGCTTTCTTTAAGGAGAAACTGTTCCCTAGCTCTGGCTTCCTGGAAGTCTTGTTTTATTCTGCTTGACCAAACTTCATCCTGTTAAAAAAAATCAACTCAGAAAATGATTTTTTGACTGTTAACTTCAATCAAGGGACAATTTTATAAATTTATATTGTTATTTACTGTCTAAAATAATGGAGAGTCTCTCAGTCAGATGCCAAGATTTCTTGGAATTAGGCAGCTCCGTAGCCAAGCAGTGTTGCCTGCCCCCCACAGCTCTTGACCACCAACCTTTGTAGAGGAGCTTGAGACTTCTGTGTCTCTGAAGACTTTGTTCATCTCTGATTTACCTGATGCTTGAGTGTAAAGAAAAGCCTGTTGAGTTTATTGGCATCTCCTGTCACGTGGTCGTGGCAGAGTTTGATGAATTGAATTATTTGGCCTCATTATTTGCTCTGGTTCATGGTTGTTTTAATGTAGTGACAGTCCTTGATCTGGTGGCCCCTTGGCAGATACTCTCTTTTTGCTTTGAGTGTTGTATGACTGGAACAATGAAATTATGATTTAAGAACCAAATCATCAGTTCCCACGTAAAAGAGATTTATTCATATGGATGTTTCACACCAAGGCCTATGAGGAACAGAACCCAATGTTTCCTGCAGTGGAAATCATTGACTTGTTTCACCAAATGAAAAGAGGAAAGAAATTTTGTTTCATTAACTTTGGATAAGCAAATGGTTGGAAATGCAGAATCAGTCCTTTCTTTTTGTGAAACAAGATAGCAGAAATCCAGTATTGTTATCCTAGCTGTGACCCCTAACTGTACTAGAGGAAAAAATTTTGACATTTTACACCCTTTTAAACCTTTGTACAGTGTTTGAGAAATGTCTCTTTGGTTACAGTAGGGCAAGCAGCCATGTCATGTGATTTCATATCTAACTTGTGTATTTTTAGGCCAGTATCAGCCATACTCTGCCTGGAATTATTTGTGTTTTGAACAAGAAGCATCACAGTGAGGAGGTACTGAAAGGTCAGATTTTGTCACTGACAAAAATCTTGGAATTACACTGAGATTTCTTATGGTCCCCTGGCTTTAGAGGTGATTTAGCTTTCTAGAGCAGCCTCAACTGAAAACTTGCTCCTCCAGGATCAGGTTCATGTTTTCATCAAGCAGAAGAGATACCAAGAAGACCCTAAATAATGTCTGTGTGCTAAAGATAGGATCCACAGCCACATACATATGTGCACCTAATACACTTCAGTAGATGTTTCCCAAAAAGACAATCCCAGTGAATCATGAGCTCTTTAGTGAGAGTGAACATAATTATACATTTATTAACAGGGGGTAACAGATGGACTAGCTGGTTTAGCAGCTGGGTTTCCAGTCATTACTCATGCAGATTGAAGTAAGGAATGATGTATCTAAAGAAAGCAGTAGGAGCTGACACCTCCTGAAACTGAGCTCCAGTTGAGTAATCCCTGCTCACCAATATTCTGGCAAAGGCTGTGGTGCAGTTTGCATTAGGAAATCTCAGAAATCTCCTTTTAGAAATTTCATAGCACGATTTGAATTTGCTATGAAACTGTCACGTACTTCACAGGAAACCTGGAAGATCCCTGAGTTCCTCTCCTGCATTTGCAAGTCTGGTGCGGGAGTGGGGCCTGTGTGTTATTTGATTGTCATGACTAGCAGGGCGAAGAAAGTAATGGTAAACAGACAGAGCTCGCTCCCAGTAGGTCGTGTCAAGGATCAAGATGATTTGTTAGGGTGTTGTTAGCAAGAAGTCATGTTTTTCAGTTCATCAGTCCCAAAGGATCCTGCCTAAACAAAAGCACTCTTCCTCAGATGTAGGAGTGGATAGGAAAGATTCTGGAAAGCCTCCAGGGGAGAAAGAAAGTCCAAATTCCAGGAGTCCCATGCTTGTTATTTAAAAGTAGTCAGGGTTTCATTAATGCTAACTTATGCATTTTTTGTCATTCCACTGAAATTACAATTTAAACAAACTAAACAATAGGATTTTATAAGATGCAATGTTTTTAATGAACTGAGAACGCTGGCTTTGTATTCTGTAGTCTCTCATGTAATCTGAAATCCACATTATGATGACTTTAGTATGTTGGGCTGCTACATTTGCTTTGTCATCCTTTTTTAAAATTAATTTACAACTTTGTTACGCTTTGACCGATATTTCTATGCTTTAGAACTGTGGTCAAATTTGTGTTGTGAAATCTCAATGATGTCCCTGTTGAGTGAATTAAAAGTACATTCAGACACAGAATTTCCTCTCCCAGTCCAAGTTCTGTCTCACTGAATAGTTGTGCAGTAGGTCAATAAGGAACGTTTTCAAATATGCTTAAATTCCTTAGGTGCCAAGCACTATAGACAGACAGTGGGATTTAAGCTGCTTTAGTTGATTTAATTGTCTCACATGCTCAGTCTGTTCATGATATTCAGGCTTGTGTAGAGGATGTGGGGTGGACAGGCCCTTTTGCTGGCCAGCTGACTCACTTGTCTGAAATGTATGCACGGTGGTTTGTGGCTTGTCCTTCCTAGCTGCTTGGAGCACAAGTCTCTAAGGAGTGTTCCTGCTTCAGTTTTTTGTAGTTTTGATTCTTAGCCTAAGTTCTCCCATTCCCAGTTAGATTTTTTCCTTGATGATATTAATCTGTTAAACTGTTTAAGACTAATTTTTTAAAAAGAAAGAGCAAAGTTGTGTGAATTTAATCTTTCCGGTTATTCATCCATTAATTCATCTCCTCTTAGAGTTTGGAGCTTAAATTCAGACTCGCAGTGACCTTCCTGCATTCAGAGGTTTGAAGTTATCTGTTACATATTTCTTATTCTGAAATAATGGAGTTCTCTGGTTTATGCAGTGGGAAAGTTTTAGTAAACTGCTGCTGAAAGGAAGTGGCAGAAGTGTTCTGGGCCCTCAGAGGAACCCAGGATTCTCAGCTCTGTCTCAGAGGGTAAAAAAATCTTAAGAACTAAGGGAAGTGAAATACTACTTGTTTTTATAGTAGGTATATATAGTTTCATTCAATGGCCTTTGAATTTGTGAAAAACTTCCCTTTTACTTTAGTTAGCATTACACTGGGCTTCTAATAAAAAACTAGGGTTAATTTTAGAAAATCAGTATTTAATTTCTTAGAGGAAGCATATAAATTACTGTTAATTCTTTAAAGGAGTATAAAGTAAGAAAACTATCATATGGGATCACTTGTGGTGGTCTTGTAATTTTAGTAACGATTCTGGTAATAAGAAAAATGTTGGCACAATAAAATCTTAACCGAAATACTTGAAACAGAAACACACTTTTCTTTCTATGATTTTTGTAGTCATTCAGTCCTCTGCATGCTATAAAACTCAATAATTACAGTTTTAGGTCTTGAATATTCTCCTTGATTGAGCAATTAGATCCTTTATTGTAGTTTTCAAGGCTTGTAGTCGGGTCCAGGACATGAAGTCAGCTTAGCTCTGTTCTTTGTTGTGTTAAGGACTCCCAGTGTGACCACAGACATGTAATTTTAACACTAAAATTGAACAGATTACATTTATTAGAGACTTGCCATTGACTCTTCTTGTAATGAGAGCTCTTTTTGCTCTTGAGTTTTCTCCTCTGCGAAGTGGGGTGATGGTATTTGCCTCAGAGGTTACCTGTGGGCAAGTGATTGAAACATGGGGGTCAGTAATGGTAGGAGGCCTAGAAATCTTTGGTAGAAGTTACAGGTACTTTCAGGATAGAGTTTGTTCTTCCTATTGCAACAGTAAAGAAAAGCTGAGAGATGAACCAGGTGGCAGCTGCTGATAACATCCTGACACAGTAGTGGTTACATTTATTTTTAAGTCTACTGGAGGTCTTCTGCACTACCATGAAATAGTGCATGTCACATATTTCTGTGAGGCAGTCTGCAAAGAATATTGTTTTCAAATTCTGAGAGAAAGGTATGAGCCTGTGCATTATTTTGAAGAAAATATTTTTCCTTTTGCTGTTGGTTAACCATCTGTGCACATTGTTTATTCTCATGATTACTCAAATTTGGAATCCATTGACATTGCTTGAGGTTTTTAATTGATGATTCCAGTTGTTTAATTTTTGGAATAGCCACTGCAGGCAGACCTGTACTCTCTATTTAATCTGAGTACCTTTCCTCATTGACAAAAAAGTTGAGTGTTATGTCCTTAGTAGGAGGAAGGAATGCACGTGCACCAAGCCCAAGATGAAAACACCAAAAAGGCCAAGCAGGACTTTGATTTTTACAGGGGTAAATTCACAGGACCAGTTTGTGGTCAAAAAGCAGTAATCTCTTATGTATGCTGTAGATACGTGAACCTTGATAGATGCTCTGTGTCCTGACTGATGAGAGCCAGCCACTCTGTCCTTCCCCACCCAAAGGACACTTCTGGACATCAGGACAAACACACTGTGTTGTGCAGAGCTGTGAGTTGTGAGGGCCCATCTCAGACTGGTGACAACAAATGGCAGGGATTTATCAACTGATACAGTGTTGCACAGAGAACTGCCCTGTGAGTGTCTTACAGGCCTTTATTGTCAGGACATTTGAAACGTGCACATCCCTAAGCAGCAAGAGTGAGATATCACACAAATTACTTCATTGTTCTTTAACAGAAGCTCTTTCTGTGTCCATATCCAGCCTTGTCTGTTAATGAATTCTCTTGCTCCTTCTCTATCAGACCGTTTTAAATTTCAAAACAGTATTTTACAGTTTATATTTTGTTACAGCATGTAACAGGTAAAAATAAAGTTAAATACTTTGTCATTAATAAAATGAGCTGTGTAGTCAAAAGTATTGCCTCAAGGTAAATCTTAATTTCTACAAATTGAAAGTTTCCTACTGAGATTTACTTTTCATAAGAAAATTGAGACTATTAATTTCTGCCGGTAACTATAGCTCAGAATCAGTTTCTGTTACTGATACTGGTTTATTGTGAAAGTATAGATAATTAGTTTCAGCTTTGTGCCCTTCTTTCATCTGTTTGTACAATGGAAATTATTGTCTTTCTCTGAAGAATCTCTTAGACTGTAAACTGCTTAAAGCTGGGACTGATGGGTTTGTGTGCTATGCTTCAGCCTGCAAAGCAGTGACCTCTGGGTGGGGAAAAGTTTACAAACTTAATCAAGATAAACATTATGACTTCTGTAATAATTTTGTTCGTTTGTTTTCTCAATCTTTCTGAGATCTTTTGGGGATGAAAAATATAACTTTTCTGAGGCTTTTCTCTTTAACAGTGTTACGGATTCATGCTCTTGTCATGGCTGGGGTTGAAATGTGTGCTCATGAAGCTGAAGTGCCAATTGTAACTGCTAATTGTAACTGTCCTGCTCTGTTGTTTGGGGCTTCTATTTCGTGCTGTGAAGCCTCTGTAGGCCAGTCCTTAGCCCCAGTTGTTTGTGCTTTAACCCATCCCAGGATGCTATTCTATGTTGTTTTGTATGCTGACTGAATACTGCCAGATGAGGCAAAAATGAACATTTGAGGTGCTGGATAGTAGAGAATTCATTCTTTTCTTCTCAGGTTGTGCCCAGGAACAGCTGCCTGTGTTTTCCTGGGATCCACCAACACAAGCAAGCATGGACATGGACTAGTGCATGGACAGGACAAGATGCAGGTGATCCTTTTACTTTAGATAAGAAGAGTTGTGGCATTGCTCGTGCCACTCCAGGACATGCACTTTAACACATCATGTCACAGCAATTGGCAGTGGCCAGAAACCTTTGTTCTTTACACAGCAGGAGACAGAAATGCGAGTTCATGCTGAATTGCAGGAATATATTGATTCATTTAGTTCATGCATATAATGAAAATGGTTAGATTATAATTTACTGACAGGTTTTTTGCAATAAATAAATAAATAAAATGTATGTGCCTCTATTCAAAGTTCTTTTATCTTGTCCTAGGTACTTTACTTTAATTAAAGAGTTTCTGATAATTCTTTTTGAGCCTTAAGGAGCTGTTTATTTGCTGTCATATTCAACATTTATTTGTAGTTCATTCTTCTGATTAATTTAAAAGTAGCAAAGTCAGGAAAATCCTAATTTCTAAGCAGGCAGATACTATAGTACTCAGTAACCACCCAATTACTGATATTTCTTCTTTGCTTGCTTTTTGCCCTCTGTAGCTTGTGTTACCATTTCTAAGTGTATTCTGATATGTACTTTTCCATGGGTTACAAGACTATGAATCCTTGTATGCCATTACTGCTTTTATTTTAGTAGGAGTTTAACAAACAAACCACTGATTTAATTTATGTGTTAATAACAAATAAAGAAAGACTCAGTCAAACAATGGCAAATACTTTTAGTTTCAGGACATCATTTGGATGTAATATTTTGTGTATCTTAAGCTCAGAGTTCTCTTTTTTCACATTTGTGTTCAAGAAAGCGTAGTTATCACAAAGATAATTTTACAGTTAATTACACAAAAAGAGTTCTCTGATTTCCTTTATTATTATTCATTTGCACTGTTAATATTCAGTTCTTCTGGGAATACAACTTTGTACCCCAGGGAGCACACTTTTTCTGAAATAATTTTGGAATTGTGTTTGTTAATTTCCATCCCATCAGAATTGTCTTGGCTAATTTCCTGGGCAAACAGACTGTGCATCTTTATGCAGAAGGAAACAGAGGGAAGTGAGAACTGTGAAGGACTGCTGCCTCAGAGCTGCTGTTACCATAGAGCTGCTAACGAGGAAAAAACTGCAGCATGGATTTCTTGTGCTGTTGAAGGTAAGATGAGGGCACAGCAAAGACTGTAGGAGGGGGAGGGGAGGCGAGGCAGAGGGGGGGGAGAAGAGGAAGAAAGTCTGCGTCCTTGCTGTCTAAAAAAGGAAATTCAGTGTCAGTGTTCATGAGCAGAACTGCTGGTGCAGAAGAACAAAGCTCTCTCAGTTGTTTAGGGTAGCAGGAGTGATGAGCAAGCAAGCACACTCCCATGCTTTCAGGAGGAAATACTGCAATGAAAGGAGGGAGAAGAAGAGTGACTTTTTCGTTTAGAAAATACTCACTGCTGCTTCAAGGTAGCTGCTTTTTGATACTACTTTGGCATTAATGTTGTTACCCTGGGTAAAGACATCTGTGAAAAAACTCAGTAGAGAGATAAGAAGAAAAAGTGGTGGTAAAAAATTCAGCATAACATTGAGCCGATTGAATTCTGTTTGTATATATTAAAATATGTCAGTTGTTGCATTCAGCTGTGCAGTGCTGTGAAACCTTTCACAATGCAAGTGAAACTATGGTTTTTGTGCTAAGATTGTTGGGGTATATTAATGTGTTATCTGCCTTTTATCAATGATCTTTCATCTTCTGTTTTCTAAGCAGATATCTTTTGAGTGGAAATGTATAATAAATAAATGAAAAATAAATATTAGGTACTCAAGAATACTGACTACAGAACTGACATCAGACATGCTTTCTGTGGGATCTCTTTAATGGGGTGAGCTTTGTAGTCTAAGACTCTTCAAGATCATTGCAGAATTATATGTGAAACACTCATGCAAAAGCTACTGCTGCTCTTTCTACATCTGTCTAGCATGTTATATATTTTTGCTGTCCTTCACCTGCTCCTTCTCTCAGCCTTTTGGCTCTTTCTGAGGCAGCTGAACCCACGTGCCCTGCACTGCAACCCAGCACACCTGCCGTGTTTGAACTGTGGGGCCTTGAAGAGAGTAAAACAAACTGTGGAGGCAGCGATAATGCTGTCTTGGCTCTGCTGGTACTCCTGTGTTGATATTGCTTAACCATCTGTTTGCTGTGGTATCGAGTGTGCTTGGATAGAACAGCCCTTTCTCACAATTTCTTGTTTTGCACTTTATCACCATTTATCAAATGGTGTTTGACTATTCTCCTGCAGTCTGTTTGCAGTTTGGGTCAGAGTGAATTTTTTCCTATAGCAGCCTGGTAGTTCAGCAGTTCAGGCTGTAAATAGGGATTCACTTTTTTTTTTTTTAAGTATTACCATCTCACACTGTGAAATTGTTATTCTTTGAGATCATAGAGCTTAGCTCATGCATGCCATTTCCCAGCCATGAGTGGCACTGGGTAAGGTACATCAAACACAAATATATCAGTTGCCCTTTCCAAGGTGTGTCATGGGGAATTGGATGTTTAAGTCTGTTTTTACTAGTCAGACTCATTTTGTGATTCAGACTAGTTTTGTCAGACTCATTAGCTGCAGATAGTTCTGCAGTCTTCAGAACCATTCTTTTTATTTACTATTGTCCCCAGTACACTTGGGGTTGATAACATCCTGTTAAGGTTTGCATGAGTCCTTTGAGCTTAATCCATGGCTGAGGCACCCCCTGGCAATACAAGTGATTGTGATTCAGTTCAGTGTCAGCAAGAGGTTTAATCACCTTCTGCTCCAAACGGTTGTTAAGTGCCCTGCTGAGTTTGTCTTAGGACTGACTTCCACAGAGCATTGGGTGCTACATTCCAGAAGAGATCACTGAACTTCTGGGTCAAACTAGTTTGGGTTCTTCAGTGTTGTAAGGTGATTATTCAAACAAATATGAGTGTATAATAAACACCTCTCTGTACAGTAACTGTTAAAGAAGGAATGGATGGACCCTATGCAGACTAAAATTCAGTTGCCTTAGAATAGCTATTTAGTGGACAGTTAGTGTTGCAGTCTAAGATTGATTTAATAGTTCTTCATTGGCAAAAACAGGTGGCAGAAGCACAGTGTTGCTAAATGACAGGTTATTCTCGTAAATTTGCAAACGGTGTATTTATTGGTTCCAGTTGATGGGTTGATGGTGGCTGATGTGTATTACAGTGAAAAAGAGCAGAGCTCCAGCAGTGCTGATATGTTTTGAGTGGAGTGCACTCACATTGCACCCTTTGTATTGACACTGTTCCTGTGCCAAACTGTCGGCTACAACCGACAGATCTGTCACCTTGAGTCAAAGTTCCAGAGGCATCTCGGTTGTCTTACAATAGAAAAGTAACTTAACTGGAAGCTAAACAGGGCAGAGGAGTTGTTTGTAAATCTACTATTCTGTCCATACATCTGGATTGAACTCTGAAGAAAGAGGTGATCTCATAGTTTATGCTTGGTTTGCTTGCTTCTTGCACCTGGTTTATATTGTGGGAATGATCAAGAGAATAAGGAAGTATGGCAAAACATTACCCAGAACATTCTGATCTCTGTATTTGGGCCACCAAAGAAAGCTGTTAAGCCACTAGTGCTGCTGTTGTTAATACCAGGACCTGCACCAATTCCCAAAGCACTGTAAAATATAAGAGCTACTTTGAAGGTTAATTCTGCCCATAATTACCTTTTAGAGGCATTGCACTGCTCAATGTCCATCTCAGCCACTTCCAAGTAATATCAGTTTTTTACACCATAGATTTTGGCTGAGTGCTCTAAGGCCTAATTTTTGAAATGCTGAGTACCCATAATGCTATTTAAGGTTAATTTAAGGTTAATTCTCAGCACAATTTAAAATCAGGCCTCTGCATTCAAACAGGAGATTTTAGTTTAGCAGTCACAAGGCTGCTTAAATGATCAGTCTGAATTCTAGATTCCTTCTGGAACTGATTTTTTTTTCTTTTGTAAAGCCCGAGCTAAGTCCCATTATACCCCTTTATTTTTATTAGTTTATGAGCATTTCTACTCTTCTTGTTGATATACAGCTGCTAGAACAGCTGGCACGAATAAATGAAGAGAATTCAGCTATAGTAGATTTACTTTTACGTGATGTTTGATGGCATTAGTCTTTTTTTCTTTTGGATTGAATGTCAAGGAATTAACTTCTGCTGACATGCTTAGGGGTTAGAATAAGAAATAAAACTATATTCCTTCACATGTGTCTGGTGGATTTTCAAAGTACTAAACTATACTGTTTTGGGCATGTAAGTCAAAATCTTTAAACATGTTATAGCTCCTGTGGATGTTCTGTTGATGAGCATTTTGTTCCCCAAGTTGAAATCAATAATTCTCAATTCTTGTCTACCCCAACTGTTTGAGTTTTTTTTATAGTAATCTAAGTTTCAGTTAAAAATATGTCCTCCCTGAGTGACAGGTACTTCCTTGTTCATTCTCTGCCCTAGTCAGACTTGTTCCCTTGTTTTTCACTCATATTATTATTTTTTTGTTTCAAGCCAACTGGTCTGTTATGGCTCCTGTGATAAGTGCATCCGGTGGAAAGTGGAGAGGCATCCAACAAATTCAGACAGTGCTTCTAATAAATATATTTTTGCTCTTCACTTTTAAAACCAATATAATTCTTTGGCATATCTCTGGATTCTGCAGAGAATTCTGATTCTCTGTGGCTCAGTTTGAACTGAAACAGTAAGGTAAGTAATTTAATGCCTGATCTTCAACCCACAGATCAGCACTTTTCTCTTCATGGCAGAAGAGAAAAGAATCTCTGTCAAGTTTCAAATCCCTGTTACTCCATATTAGTAGGAGTTACTTCTTTGGAGCTTATGGTTGAGTCTTCACTGAGTAGCAGACTGAAACCAGTGCAGGAACAGCAGTACTACCAGTACTGCAGAAAGATACCTTACCCAATTAGGAAAACCTTCCCTCTTTCCTTCTTGAAGCAACCTCCCTCTTCTTTTAGAATGCAGTAGAAACATTTTGTTATTAATTACATTTTACCAAATGAACTTCACTTAAAGCTTAATTAAAACTGTGGAAGCTGAATTATACTAATGTAGTGTTGTAAACACAGCAGCATTAGGAGTTGTGTGTGAGTAGCTGGTTATAGAATTGAAAATATCTACCCCCATTATTATTTTTTAAGAATATTTGAGGAATTTGTAGTTTGGATTTGGTAGAGCTCAATGGCCACACAATGATGTCATTTTTAATTCTATAGCCTCTTGTCCTCAGAGCTGATATTCCTAAATTGGGAGCAATTATCTTGCTGGCTGAGAGACCTGAGAAAACAAGGAAGGAAATGGGTTCTTACATCTTATCAAATGCCAGTGTTCATTGTTCATGCTCCCCATGTTCTGATGTCAGGTGTTTGCACAGCTCTCTCCCATGGCTTACACTGTGTCAACATAGCACAGGAGGATGACTGGAACTGCTGAGTGTGATTGAAAGGTCGTGTCTGAATTGTGGCAAAAATCCAATAGGCCATCCATAGTAAAGCTGAGGAATTTTCATGGTCAGTTAAAATACATATTTTGTCCCACAGTCACAGGTGGAATGAACAAGAGAGAGAGCACATTAAATTCAGACAGCTGCAGAATGGCCATCATGTGGCTCTGGATGTCAGGAGTATCATCAACAGAACTTTAATTCAGACATGTTTTCATACCCCAGAGCCATAGTTCCTGCACTGTCTGCATCACTAAGAATGCAATTTTTCTGGTGCAGGAGTAGCCTTTATTTTTTAGGTTCATGAAATTACACTTAGAGCATTATTTATACACCTTGCTCATAATAAGTAACTGGCAAACTTCGGAGATCTGTTGCTAGAGCTTAATATTTAAAACAGATTGCACAGATGGGGTGTTCTTATCTACATTGTTACTCACCCAAACGAAACGCTGACTGTTAAGCCTACTAAGCCTTTCCTGGCAATCACAAAGCTGACATAATTTGGTGATCATAAACCCTGTGGCAAAAAATGTGCCATCTGCTGGCCAAGGAGGAGAGTACTCGTTAGCCACTGTGGTCCCTGGACAGAGTGCGCCAGCGCGATTCCAGCAGTAGGAGAAGCTGGGAGCTTTGCAGAGCTCTCAGCAGCAGAGCTGAAAGAAGGCTGGTCAGTAGTTTCCTGACAGCAGATTCTTCCCTCCGAAGGTGCTGTTTTGTTGTAATGAGAACATGTCAATGAGAAATTGAAATGTTCCATTCTAAAAATATCTGAACGTTCTGTTTCAAGATCTTTAGACTGGAATACTGATTTTTATTCCAGAATGATTTTTTTTAAAAAAGTAATAATTTTTGTAAATTATAAAAGCAAATTGAAATTGTCATCTTTGTATTAAACATTAATGAAACCTCACATCATCACTATAGCACATGGTAAATGACCACTCAGTCTGTCTCACTACTCGTAATCATGTACAATCACTCCCCATGATTCTCTGTGGGGAGAATACATCAAGGGTGTGACTGTCTTTTCATTCAGATCAGGGACATCAGAAATGGGAAGAAAACTTTGTTTTTCCTCATCTTTGCACCTTTACTTCTTTTACTGCAATTTTGTGCTAATTACTTAAATTGCTAGGGTGATTTAAAGAAAAACTGGTTTGAGCTTATGCTCTCTGTAATAATTCAGCATACACAAAAGAGTTTGGAGATACAGACAAAATCATACGAGTCAAAATTCAGAAAAAAGAGAAAAGAAGCAGAGAACTAAAGATAACTCTCAAGGCTTTCCTTTGTCTAGCTTTGTAAGTTTAGTAATTGTCACATGGTAAAAAGAGAAGATAGAGTTTGCATTTTATTCTGGAAGGAAAGAAATGGGAAGAAATGCTGGATTTGATAAGTGATTGATCCAGGATTTATTATTTTTGTATCTTTCTCTAAAATGGGGCTCCAGCTAAGTTGTGTGACTTCTGAAAGATTGGTGACTTAGTTTTCAGAAAGAAAGGAAGTACAGTGGTTCTGATTTTGTATCACCAGTCATGACAGATGTCTGTCTGTCTATATGGCAGCCAGTTATACTGTGAAAAAAACCCAAAACTTTTAGATGCACATAACCAGGCTGAGTTTATATTCACAGGGACCATTTCTAATTTTGAAATTCATGACTTTTTCAATACATTTCACCAAAGCTTTTAATGCAATTAGAAAAAAAGAAACAAGGCACCAGAGAGGGGAGGTGTGCCTACACTACCAGGGAATGTTTAGATTCAAGGCAGCATGAGTTCAGTTCTGTGATGTGTTGGGGACTGCCCTGCCACAATTCAGAGAGACCCTCCTGCATGTCTCTTGCATTTTACTTTTGTTCTTACCTCCCTTCTTCAGTTCCTGTCCTTTTTAGCTCCTTGGCCATTGTGCCTTCACCCACTTCTCCATCCCATTCAGTCTGTTTCAATTTTTGCCACTCATTTGCTGTTTTCTTTTGTTCTTTTCACCCTGTCCATATCATTCCACCCTGCTTCTGTCCTTTCCACTTCTGTGTCTTCTGACCATTCCTTGTAGCTACTTCTCTTTCAAGATCATCCTGGACCTGTTGTGCCAAGACCTCCTGATCCTGTTCATCCATCAGTTTGCATTCTCTGAATGGACTTCACTTGTCTAGTTCTTCCTCACCAGGGAGGTGGTGGCCATAGAAGCACAGCACACAAATGAAGGACCCATTCCCAGCTGTTGAATATATAGTCTTGATGCCACAGAATTCCAGGAGCTGGGATGAGCAACTTCAGGGAATTGCAGCTGTGTTGGATTATACTTACTCTGTGCTTTCAAGCAATATGGTCTTTTTCAACATCAGTGAAATGTTACCACTTGTAGCACCTTACCCTGTCAATAATCTTTTATGGGACCAAGTAGTGGCTCAAACTGGTGAGCTGATCTGGGAATTATAGTATTAATTTGTTTATTGCTGCGTATTATATTTTTTTCAGCTGAATAAGTTATTGGGTCCATACAGAGGGAAAACATGTTTTAATTTGCAAGAAATATTCAATGCTTTTTAGCTAATGTGTCCCACAAAACCATGAACCTTTGGAAGATATCCAGAATAGAAAATTCAGCCCAGTCTCAAAATTATGCACAACCTAATAATGGAAGAAGGCAAACAAATTTTAGGTGTCTCAAGAGTTTGTAATTTTGTTGTCTGATCTGTAATATTTGTGCCCTTCTGCCACATGAAAATCTGTCAATCATAGCACTTCTACTGTGTAGTTAACATAATATGTATAGGGAATAACAAAAGTGCTTTATTTAGGATTCTCTCAGCTGTCCATGTTATCCAACCTGCTAGTGGGGGCAATATTAATTTGTTTAAAGAAATTGACAGGTAAAACAGGTTCCTTTGTTTTATTTTGGTCTTTATTTCACTCCAGTAAATCAGAGAAATATTATTTCATATATATGAAGAGGCTCCCTTGCTCTCTGTTGTCTTGCTTTTGTTTTACCCATATTTGGTTGAGAATCTTCACGTAATCTGCAAAATTCTTTCTGCCATTCTTTTAAATATAATACAGTGAGATTTGATGCAGTGATTCACTTTGTGCTTATAGCAACTTGAGGCAGATGAGTTACACTGATTTACATATTTGCAAATATATGCAGATACACAGTATTGCCATATGGTCTTAGGTCCCCAGAAGTGCTGCTGACCTACTTGAGTCTTTCAGTTAACAGAATAGGAGCTTTTGCCTCTTCACATTTTATACATTTCAAAAGGCACTATTTTTCTTTTTTTCTATGTATCATTTCTGAAAAGGATCCTACAATGTTTGAATTATTGTAAAGCATCTGCGAGATCAAAGTCTTCCTCTTCGTTTGCTGTTGCTGAATCAACATTTTCTGCTGGAGAAGGCAAGAGATCCTCATTTGTGAATTCTCTGGGAAAGCTAGGAGAGTCTGGAAGATCCATAATTTGTTTCCATGGTTTTCCAGGACATCTGGGGTGAGGAGATTCTGGGCGATCTGGCAACCCATTAAATAAAGAAGTATCAGGAAGAATTAGTGGCTCTGCAGGTGTACTGGTTTCCTTTCTTGCAATCCCTGGATTAACCAACTCCAGTGCTGTTTCAGCACTGGATGATGGGACGGTTTTGTTTTCATTAAAACCCCTTTCACTGGACTCTCCAGAAGATTTGGGGGTTGGATGTTTGTTTACCATTTTTACTGTGTTTTTTATGCCCACACCCATGGCCAATTCTGCACCCTCAACCAATTTCATACCCATGCCTTTTGTCAGACTCATGATTGTTTTTACATCCATGCCCATGCTTATGCCCATGTTTATGCTCAGGTTCACCTTTGCCTTCTGGCTCCTGTCCATTGTCTTCCTTTGTTCCTTTGCCAGGACTTTGACTGTCTTCTACAGTGTGTGAGGGTGAAGCACTCCGGAAAGGTGTGAATCCAGGAGGCCTTCTTGCAAAAAATTCCTAAAAGACATAGCCATAATAGCCACATTTGTTACATGAACAAGAACAATTGCTTCAGATTTGGAAAATTCAGAAGCTGGCCCATTGTAGTACCTGAATAATTTAGTAGATTTTCAAAGTAAATTAAATAGTTCTCTCTGTGATAAGCATACAAACATAAATATCCTCCAAAATAACTCTGGAATATTTTAACAGCTGTATGTGTAAAAGAAAAATGTCTATATCACTGAAATTCTGCCAGGTAAAGAGGGGAATGATACTATAGAGGGCAAAACACATGTACCGGTTTTAATTTATGAACAATACAGTTGATTTCTAGGACTAGATGTCCCCATAATTGTTAGATTATAATACTCAGATGTATAAAACCAATTTATGCTAAAGGCTAACACATCTCTGAGTAGTATCAATAGCAGAATATACAAAAGATCTGTGCCATTTTGTTATATAAAAATGTAACTATTCAATTTTTTGCCTCTAGATTTGGCATATGCATTTCAGAATACTGCCTAGAAATAACACACAGATTAAAGCTGATAATATGAAACACTCGGTTGTTATTGAGTAATTTCTACTCCCCTGTCACTGTTCAACTGGAAGACAAAGACTGAATACATGGTGCACAGTCACTGTCCAACATGGGTTTCATTTCTCTCCACCAAAGCCTCTGATCATTATCTAACTGCAAATCAGAGTTATTTGGGATGGAACTAAATCTGAAAGTTGAAGTGGATACAATATTGTAGTGAAAATAGAGAGGAAAGATATTAGTTGATACATAATGGATACATAGTTATGAGGGTTCTGAGCACAGTGAAGTTATTAATTACGAGGGCAACTTAATCTGTCTTTATTCAGTGTAGCATGGGAATCTCTGCATTTATTAAAAAACTGGCAATCATCAGAAAGTTCTGATAATAAAAATATTTATATTCCATTCTGAGATTTTCAAACTGCCCCATGTTCAGGGCTAGTTAATTGTGGAGCTGAGTAGGAAGAAACTGAAAGATCCTCTGGCAGAGATTGACAACAGTGGCAGGGGATCTGCCACTCAACTGATATGAAAAGGTTCACACATGCTTTGGAAATCTGTGGGGTATAATTATTGTGTTGCCAAATACATTTTTGTTTCAAGTTTCAAACCTAGTATGAGTAGTAATTTAAAGGAGCTGATGGGGCCTGATGCTTCAGAACATAACTGACAATACAGAGGAGCAGTCAACAGGCAGGACATTCTCCCTGTCCTGTGGCCTTTGTTGTTGTGATCACCTTGTTGGCCACTGTCTCACCTGGTGAAGAAGCTGACTTCAATGGGACAGGTTACTTGAGTTAGAGGGTGAGAGGGAGAAGTGTGGCGCTACTGAGGTTGTTAAAAGAACTATGTGTTCCTTTATTTTTGGTCCAAAATATGGGATAATTTGGAATAAATAGAGAATTTAATGACTGCCTTTGTTCTTTGCTCTACTTAAGATGGTGGGTGATGAAAAGCAATCATACCAGTCTCCGTTCTTCAGAGCAGTTAAGCTTTGGAATGATTTTATTCTCCCATGGGATCACATAAATTTGTGCTTCACACGACAGTGATGCCTGTTGACAAAACAAAACCGACACGTTAAGGCAACAAAACATCAGACACAAAGGAAGAGAGTTGTGCCTGAAAAAAGAATGTTTTTTCTAATAATATTTTAAAATACTTGGAACTTTACCCAAATATTTATGAAATCTATCTTAGCAATGGATATTTATTTTTGAGGTCATAGTATGCCTATGTGAACATTTTAATTCAACTTTGGATTTGAGATTGGGTTCTGAAAGTTGGAACTTTCATCTCCAGCACTTTTGGACCACTAACTTTAATCTTCATGATATTCCTAAGAAATATCGTTTGTTGATAGTATTTCTCCTACTTCAAATTGGGAAAGTGAAACAGAGATAAAGGCTTTTTTTTTATTATTTTGTACTGTCTACTGCACAAACAAATTTTAAAATCTCACAGGTAAGCACTGTTCATATGGTGGGAAAAGAGAGGGGGATAAAGCCCCCCTTCCCAAAGAGCTCCCTTGCCAATGGTTTCTGGCCCTATCAGTGCCTTTCCAGTGTTTGGAGCACATTTTCCCGGTAGCAGCAGCATGCACTCCAGAGCCACCATTCCCTTGCACACAGGTAACACTCCAGTCTCATGATTTCCTTAGCTGTGAGTCCACAGACTCAGGAGCATCACAGCTATTTCATTTCTCAGCAGCCTCATCCTTTCCTTTCTTTGGTTAATTATTATAAAAAGAAAGTTCCTTTGGCTTTGCAGTGAGCACTGATCCTGCAGCTGGAGTGACTCAGTTCCCTAATATGTCACTTGGGTTACAAACAGTGAAAGCTGCTCTTCTTGAAATAAAAGTATACTGAAAGAGGTAACAGAATTGAGGAAGTGATTTTACTGAAGTGTTTACAATTTCTGGTGCAAATGAATTTGTCTATTAGGAACATTACAGTTGGCAACATCATCATTACTTACACCATCTAATGTGGCCTCACAGTCTTCATTAAGGTTTTCAAACTCTTTCTTTGAGCAGTTTGTCTTCCGGGCTCTAAATTTTACTTCATAATTTTTTCCTGCAACCACCTGAAAATGTAACAAAAAGGCTTTCTATGCTAAAAGCATTTTATTGAAAAGGCTTCACAGGAAAGATTGTTTTCTACAGGCTTATACTACTTATGTTCTACAAGTCCTAACCACTAGGCCAACATGTATTAAGAAGAACAATATTAAAATATTTCTCAGTAAACTTATCTGCTTCTAATCAACTAACTTATTTACTCCAGTTCCCACTCTCAAAAATTCCAGCATTGAAGCTGAAGGAAACAAAAGAGACCAGAATAATATTGGGCCCACAATTTTGACTTTGTTTTATTTGATGCCTGTAGTAATTTTGTTAGTAACACATGAAATCATTAGAGATAGCACTGTAGAGAGCCAAATATGATGTAAGAAAAGTGGAATGTGTATAAAATGAAGTGTGTGATGAATGGGCTCAGCTGAAAATGAACCTATTTGCCAAACTCATTAAAGAGAGAATCTGCAAGGGTTCAAGAATGTGCCTGCTATGAGTTCTCTTAGTATTTTTTCACAGTACTTGAGATAATATATCTTGCTTCAGAGATAGCAGGCAAAACATGAAATTCTGTCTCTCTGAAGTCTATTTTAAAAATGTGTGTGTGCTAATATCAGTATGATGTGGAAAGTCAGAAAGGAGAAAAAAGTTTGAAAGAAGAAAAAAGGAAGAAAAAGCATGTTATCTTATTATTAATAAGATAACATGAGCTATTCAGAAAAATTCTGGTGTGACCAAGTATTTTCTGAACTACTTCATCGTCTTATTTTCAGTTTTGTCTTTAACCTCTGTTTTGATGTGTTGGAACAGTAAACAAAGCAGATGCAAATGCTGACCAATATTATCCTCCAGATTCCTTGTTCCTCTTTATCCAGCTCTATTTCTCTGTTTATCTTATGTTATGCACAGATATCCTTTTCTAAATCTAGATGGACTATTATTAGCAGAACAATGAGTATATAAAATAACAGATTTCTAAGGTAAATTGAGAAGCCTCATTTCTTGGATGCTACACCTACTCTAGGGTGGACACTGCTTAAAATAACAAAGAGAGTATTGGTAGGGTAGATCAAGGGTGTAGTTCTGTCTAATAGATCTTTTATACTTTGAAAGTCTAAGGTATATTACAAAGGCTGGTAAAAAGTGGGGTAGATAAAAGAAATTAAATACTCTGCGTCAACTTTCTTCCCATGCTTTTAAAACCATTTTGTTTTAAGGAAAAAATTAAATTTCAAGGGATGGGAGATTTTTGAATAGTTCTTGAATGCAAGACAAGATGGATAAAATTTTTCAAGAGAAATTGCATGGATATTTCAGTTACCAAATGTATCGACACTTAGAAGAAAACATTATTTGAAAGCTAAATACAAACTTTAGTTCCCATTCAGCTCAGACCACTGATGAGGTCATGTCTGTAATGCCAACCTGCACTGTCGCTGATTCTATTTCTCCGTGTTTATAGTAGAAATCATCATTGCTCTCCGAATTGTACTTCTCCATAGAAACCTTCAGTAGTTCCTTGAGTTCTGGACTGGTTCTTGGGATAGGCCTTGGACAGCCTGGACAAATGGCAGGGTGAACTGGTTCCTCAACTGAAAGAGACCAACAGAGTTCAGATCTAAGAAACAAAAGATTCAATGTACGTAAAGGCTGGGAAAAACAGTTAGTTATGAACCTCTGCCTTTTGGAATGCTTCATATTTGGGTCTGTGAAATGAAACCAAAATATCATTGAGTTTTATATGATCAGCAGTTACACATGTTGCTTATCTAGAAGAGCACTGCATCAGTATCTACTGTCACACTGGACATTTAACAACAGTTCTTTCATAGAAACAAGAATTGCGGGTGCCCACTGTGGGTAGCCAGCTTATATGGAGAGGGAACAGCTACATGTATGGGAAGACCTGATTTAGGTGAAACAAGAGGTGCATGAAATCAGCAATGAATTTGTGTGTTGAAGAAAACCAAGGGTGAGAGTGCAGCACTTACTACATGCAATAGTACTGTGCTCCCTGTGCTGTGCTTCCACTGAAGCTGTGGTAATCTATGCCCAGATAGATGACATGGGGAAAAAAGTAACACTAAATAACAATAAAAACCATTGAAAATTGCAGGACTTTTAAATTTGATAGTGCCTACGACATACCTTGAAATTTGCATTCGTTCTTGATCTCTTTAATCTCTGCCTGAAGATTCTGATATGCTTTGGCCTCACATTTGCCTACACGCTGGAGTAAAAAATGCAAAACAGCTCCTTGTTATTTAGAAATAAGGAACAAATTCACATCCTAATACCTTCCTGCTAACAGAATAAGTCAAGCATGCTACTAATAATTCCTTCCTTCCTTGAATATACTGGCAACCAGAAGCCTGACAGACATCTGCAGAGCCATTAAATGATCAGGATTCAAAAGGACCACTTGGAGAAAATAAGATCATAAAAGAGAAGCCAAATGAACTATTTGTATATATTCATTACAGAAAAAAAATTAGGAGGTTTACAAGCCAGAATCCTATTTTATGGAGAACTCTGTGGAATTTCTGTCTCAAACTGTACAGATCAAAAAGAAAATTATGCAATTATCAAATCAAACATTACTGAGTTTCTTGTATTTATTCAGGTCTTCTAAAGGAACTATGATAGGTGACTTGCTTTAAATTGCCTTGATATATTAGGGCTGGAAGGAAGCAGATATTGTTCTGTTCTTTCTTTAAAAGGTTATAGAGCCATAAAACTGATTCCATCATTCCAGTGATTAGAAATGGTAATAAGGAAAGAACTGGAGGGAATGAATACATTAAGGAGAGACTGGGTTTTTTGTGGTAAACAGAAGTAATATTTTGCAGATTTGTCAGAGTTCTTCAAAAGCATCAACAAAAACAGGTAGAGAGACTTGTTGATAAAGTATACAGAGATTTTCAAAAAGGTTTTGGTGAAATCCTTTGTCAAATTAACTGTAGAATAAGAAGGAAGGCTTAAAATTCAGGATCAAGATCTTAGTGCTATTACAGATACTTGAAAATGTAATCCATAAAAAAGTCTACTTAGTGGTGGTTTAGAAAAAATAATAAAAAATAATGTCAAGACTTATTATCTGGGTTAAAGAGACTGACATTATATCCCAGTATAGCTCAGTGGTTCACATGTGTGTTGAATACAGGGTGCAGTTCTGGTTGTCCCATTTAAAAATGCATAGTACTGAGCTAAATAAAGGTACAAAACAGCTTCCATGGAATTTGGTCATTTCAAGGTATGGAATATTTGTGGAATATGGTAGTCTAATAATATCTGTCAATGATCTATTAGCAAGGCTGCTTAACAGTTCAGGGGATAAGTGCTAATGATCTAATCCCACAAACCCTAGGTTACCAAAGCAGTATGTGAGTGAGGGAGAGCTCCTGCAGTAGGTGAGGTGACAGAAGTCATCACCTGTAGGTGACAGCTGGGAAACTCAGACTCAAGCAGATTAAGTAAGTTGCTTAAGGTTTAAGGGCAAATGAGGGTAATGCAGGGATTTGCTTCAGCTAGTCTGGTTCTCACACTTCTGTTATTTACCACAGTGTTGTCATTCTTTCCCTTTTTGATCAAGAGGTATGAAACATTCTCCAAATGTACAAGGAGTAATTGTGGAACAGGAGAGGCTCTTGAATGTAACCCTCAGTAGTGCAGTTCCACAACAGCTGAAACAGATGCCAGTCAGTCCCCTCCCGTTCACCACCACTGCTCATTGTGACTCTGCATTCCTGCCCTCTGCCTTGTGTTTGCAGAATTGTTTGTCTGATCCCCTTGTGAGCTGATTCAGGGAGGTCAGTTAAGAGAGGAAGCCTCTATTTTTGGTACAGCTACTTCAGTTCCAGGTCAGAGAAACTGAGAGAGGACTTGTTTTTGCAGCACTGTTTAGCTAGATTATGTATATTTGTTTAGAAATTTCTTTTGAAGTTCTCTTATTTGGACTGTGGTAGAGGTTGAGTAATAATTGAGCTACTTACTTCTCTTAGAAAATATGTCTTAAACTGGAAAAATGGTGCTAATTTTAATTATCGCTTCTTGGGTTGTATATGAGTAACTCCTTGAATATCTGGATAGGAACTTCTCAAGGGATTTATTATTTGTGTGAAACTGTTTAGATTCTGTAGAGTAATCTGTAAACATTTCAGTGATCCTCTTAGTCACTGATTCAGGAGAAAACATGGATGTTCTAATTGCATAAATAGTTATGTATAAGACTGGATTTAAACTTCATTCACAAAGTGAAGCAAGACTATAAATATTTTCTTAAGTCGCATCTCAATGATTATTTGTTGATCTGATATTTTCTCGATAAACAGGTTTTGAAGATTACTTACACCTCTAGAAGTGATTCTGCACTCTGGAGTTAAATCTGGAAATTGGTCTTTGGAGCAATTTGTCTCCTCAATTTCATATTCAATTTTGTAAATCCATCCAGCTACCACCTGGAAGAGATATTTTGGTTATACCTGATTTAAACCAATACCAAATTGCAAGTTAAACTATTAAATGTGATTAGCAAAGAAGGCAAAACTATTCTTCTAGTGCTTTCCCATCAAATCACTTTGCAACCACTGACCATAAAGTGTCCATGGACAGCAAAAATATTTTTGTCCTTGTGATACAAAAAGTAAACTAAGTCCTGCATATGTGAGAAGTGCACTTTGTATTTGGTTTTCACTTTTCCTGGAAAACCTACAGCCTCATCCTGCTGGGTTTCTTGCACTCTCCTCCAAAGTAACTGTTACTTATTACTCCCAGTGACAGGAAGCTGGTCTAGATAGATGACTACACTAATACAGTCTGGCAAGTCCCGCATTCCTGAGCGTGGGACACAGTAAAACAGTATCTGAATAATGTAACTTTATGCTGCTGACATCATTTGTTGTTGAGTGTCCTGCATTTATCATCTACCCATAACTGTGTCTGTCCCAGGCTTTGCCTGCTCCCACACACTGTTCTGTCCAGGTTTGTGAGCCTTTTTAAAAATTTCCCTCCAGGAAGCTGTTCCGTTTTCCTCACTGTGGCTACTACTTCTCACCCATGATATCTCTCCATATCTAGTATTGGGTCAGGTAACACTGGGTTAGAAAGGAGAAATAATCGAATATAGGAACTTTCCGTCCCAGATCAATTGAAGTGGAGGGCTCTGACTCGTGTCTGTTGGCCAGAGGTGACATGATGGTTCTCTTTCCAGCTGCTGGATTGCAGTCTGTCTGTGAGATTTTGTCATGTGGCTTAAATGTTGTGCAAGTTTGTCTTTCAGCAAAGAGGATCACTGCCCTCAGTAAATATAAAGAGGACAAGTCTGAATTAAGTCATGGGTCAAACTGACATGAGACCAGAAGATGCTTTTTGACTAATACATACACATTCAAAGAAAAGGGTCTGTACTTGATGTCAGGTTATACACTCATTAAAAACTAAATAAGAAAATTTACTTTCTAGCAATGTCACACCAGTCCATAGGAGAACCATTCACAGGGAAGGAATTGTTGCATGGAATACAAGATGACACAGAACTTCTACAACTCAAGCAGTTATTTCTAGCAAATCAGATATTCCTGCATGCAGAAATGTTTCTGTGAGTGGCATTCTGGCTTTTTGGTTTTCTTCCCTTTTTTCCTATGTGGTGTTTACCCACCCTATAGTGTATAGCAGCTGCTGACATATGGGCCCTACTGCCTTGCAAAAACATAGATGCCTGCTGCTGTTTGAGAGGCTGTAGAGTATGTGAGACATCTGTGCAGGCTGGCAGCTTTGGCACAGACCCCAGGAGAGATCTGCTCCTGCTGGAGCCTCGGGAAGAGGCCAAGTGAAGTGCCCAGGAGCATCTGAGATGGCACAAGGTGCATATGTCAGCACTGAATGCAAATAAACTGGTGCTAAACACCAGTTAGATGCAACTGCAGATAAAGAAAAAAATGCATGTACTATCACTTGTCAGCTCTGAAAATCCAGTTGGTAACCATTAATGATTCCTTGTAAAGGAAGATAATGATTTATAGAGTCTACACTTTATGTGCATTTTCTATGCTTTATTATGAAATATAAGCCACCTTAATATCAGAAAAGTACACAAAACAAACAAGGTACCTGCTTTGGGTTGCTTTTTTGGTAAAATATAGAGAAAAATAATGCACAAACCTGTCTTTTGGCTTGTTTTATTTCCACAAGCTTGAAAAGGGCAGGCTCATCACCCTCCTTATTAAATTTTTGAATAGCTTTTTGCAGAATTTCTGACACTTGTGAACTGTCACTTGATATAGGATGGTAGCATCCAAGACATGGAACCTGAGTAATTCTTATCTTTGACACATCTGGAAAAGAAACAAACCAAAAAATATAGGACTTCATGTAAAACAGCTTTGGAATTTAATTTTTCCTACCTGGGAACGAGCAAGAACCTTTCCTGCTTCTAACTGGTGTGATGAGCAACCCCCACATTCCTGTTTCAAGGTCTGCAAAGACGTTTGTTGTATTTAGAAACATGCTCTGGTTTGTGGTGGCAGAGTCCATCCGTGGCATTGGGATCCAGGCGTGGTTTCAGCAGTGAACTCCATTTGAGCAATTGTTGAATCTTAGAAAAACCTTGCAAGTACTTTTGGCACCATTAAGGAAGGGTCATTTCGTTCAGTCAGGGAAGAGCCAGTGGAGGCTACAACTTGAAGGGGATGTTCTTTGGGTTCTTCAAAGCTCACCCACAGTGGCAGCTGCTCGCTGTCCTCACAGTATTTGGGGATGGGGACTTCAGCAGGAGCGTTTTGGCTCAGCCATGTGAACTGTTCTGACTCTGAGTGCCCTTGGGACTATTCTAGTGCCCCTGCTAGTCACTGTGGCTGCCAGGTACCACTTGGTGTTACCTTCAGGTTTAACCAGCTGGCTTGGCTGTGGAAACACAAGCTTGACAGGGATGCTCAAACTTCTGTTTCCTACTACTAATCCTATTAACTCTCTTTCCTTTCTAGTAATCATGGATTGGATTTTCATAAATTAATTTTATAGTTCAGTACATAAATTAATTTCACGATTCAGTGAGCTTGAGAATGAAAGTGGGACAATATGTGGTCTCTGTGGAATTGAAGTAAAATTTGTGTGCCTGATCTTCAGCTGGCACAAACTGGCTTTAATGAAGTTACGCCAGCTTGCACCAGCCAGGAAACTAGTCCAGGGTCAGTTAGATCAAACTGTTTCACCAAAAAGGCTGAATCTAATATGGTGGGGAAACTCCTCACCCATCAGGATCTGTTGTTTTACTCTTTCTTTTTGAATCCTTTGGATCTGGTTTGGCTCCTCTGTACATTTGGAATATCTCAGTGCAAGCAGTAATATTTAGTCTTAACTCTCTGAGGGGTACATGAACAAACTCTGGCCCTTAGTATTTCTAGCATCACTTATTTTGACTCCGTAATGGCAAATATATACATGTTATGGAAAAGTGTGACCATGTTTTCAGTAAGTAGTCACAAAGGAGATAATAAACCAAGAGCACACCCAGTTCTAGACCGACGTGGTCTGGGCACTTTCATAAGGACAGTGCTGAACAAATGTGTGTTCTTTTTTTAGAGTTGCTACAACTTGGTAAGAAGAGATGAGCTTCTTAGGCTGAATACATGATTCATTTAATTTATGTATGTTTCTTAGTGCTTTCTAAGCAAAGATTCAAATGCAAATTTCCCGTGCATTCTTTTACTGGCAACTAGATGTCACCATTGCCTTACAAAAGCGGTAGAACATGGAGTTCGGGTACTGCAGTTCCTAGAAGTACACTGGCTGTAGGTAAAGCCATTTTTGGCTTTACAAAAAAAAAACAAATATAAATTGCCAAACATCTCAGAAATCATGGTAAATACTTTTGTAGTTAATAGACAGATGGATTTTTAAAACGAGTTTGGATATGTCTTTGAGAACACTAGGCATAGAGCTCTCAGTTGCAAAGTTTTAAAACACTGTGATCTCTTTTTAATAAAGGAAATTTCTATGTGAATATAATAGTCATATGTGAATATCTTATAGGTTAGAAATGTAGTAATGCTTATTGTTAAGGTCTAAAAGATATCACAGTGTCTCATATAATTACCTCACTGCTAGATTTTTATTTTGTAAATGAAATTTCAGGGTTTTTTTCTTGGTTGAAGTAAGTATTTGTTTTGGTAAACTTTAACAGAAATACTCATTTTTAGTTTGGAGAAAATTGAGGTGCAATTTTGTCATACAAAATTTTTTTTCTAATTATTCCTGGCACAATTTTATATGTAAACAAGTAAGGACAGAAATTTTAAGTGTGACAAGTTGTATCTAGTCTCTTAAGTTACTGGGATGCTTTTGGTCTTAAGCAAATTCATTTTAACTTGGTATAATTTCAGTGCTTGAAGAAAGTTACTACACACACATGCTCATTTTTATTACCCTGGACAGAAACTGCCAATGCTTCACTGGCTTAGTCTACATGTGTATAACAGTGAAGTGAAATTCTGTCCTTAGCGTGTAATTGCTTATGAAAAATTCTTTATAAATGCCTGAATAGAATGATAAGGAACTGCTACCTTTAAAATTACCTGAAAGTCTCAGCATTATATTTATTCCATTCTTATTTGTCAGTGTATTTGTGGAATACTGTCCCAAATATTTACATACCTGAGAAAATTTTGCAGTCTTGTGAAACATTACTTGTTTTTTCGGCATCATTCATGTGAACTCGAGCTGTGCATTCTCCTGTTTGCTGCAAAAACATATGGCAACAACTGCCTTAAACTTGCTGAGGAAAATACAGTGCTATATATTCCTCTAGTTGAGGACAGCTGACAGTTGCAAACAGATTCTGGCAAGGGATTGATGTGTACATTTGTAGTAGTGTCTAATTTGCTCTTTTTTTCCTGGAAAAGGACCAGTTTTTTTTATTGTGAGGAAAGTAGGGGATGAACTGAGCAGATAACTTGAAAGATTGCTTTGTGTTTGTATGATGTGTATTGATTAACTGAAGAATTTACAATCAGAATAATGGAAATTAACACATCCTCTTGAACAAAGACTGTATAAAATATTTACCCAATTTCCTCTTTGCTAGTACAAGACATGCAGCAATGACCATGACATTTCATATAGATTCAAATAATATTAATCATCCTGTGAACTGTGTGAAATAACAGTACCTTCTACTGGGAACATGCAGTGTTCCTGCAGTGTGTGTCCCCCTGTTGTACCTTCTACTGATTGATCTCTGGGAGCACGAGCTAGGCCTGCTTTACACAGCTGAAAGCCCTCTGCCAAATTTTCTGCTATAGTGACTTCCATGTCAGCATTTGGTTGTGCAAGTTTCCATTATACATAATTAACAGAAAGTTTTACAGCCCTTGCACTCTCATGTGTGCACGTATCTTATGTTGGGTTTATTGTCAACCTTCATATTGAAGCGCTGAAATGTTCCTTTCTGCATATATTCAGGATTGTAAAGGAAAAATCATTATTGTAATGGTTAACTTTTGAATTTTAAACATTTCTGTACTGCACTTTAGTCATATAAGCTTTCAAAAGCACCACAGCTAAAAAAGTTAATTTTTCTACTGTATTTTCCCCCAAGCAATTACATTCCTGTTCATTATACTGATGTTTCTGTACAGAGAACTTGTAAGAAGAACAGATACTTACAGCCTCTGCAGATGGTTTGTAATGACAGTGTTGCCAGGATTTGTTTTCCTCAATGGCACAAGAAGTTTCAAGTATTCGGTATTTCATGTAGAATTGCGGGTCAGGACCTGCCTGGATTAGAACAATATACATGTCATCATTTGCATAGTAATAAATCAAGTGAAAAGATAAGAGCTCCAAAAAGTAAATACTATTCATTGGTTACCTTGTATTTTATAGTATGTTTTCATATTGGCTGCTGGTCTCCCAGATCAGGGTACTTCAAATATTAACTTATCTAATTATATTACTTAGCCCTTACCTACAATAGCAATATGTTGATATAATCGATACAATATGCTCAACTACCTTCATTTTAACTTGTAGTACCAAAGGTTTTAGAACCAGGAAGAAGTGTTTAGGTTTTATAATCTCATTCAAATGTACTCCAAAAAAGCCAGTTTGGGTGGCTGTTTGGATAGTTAGCATAATCACCAGCTTGGGCTGTGCTCCTGTCTGACTCCCTCACTCTCACTCTTGGCCTCCTCCCAGATCTGTCTACTTTCCTTCTGTGCAGCTCCACTGGCAGCCCAGGCACAGCAGCCAGCAGCCCTCAGGCAGCCTGGCAGTGCCCAGACGGCCTTTCCTTGCTGGTGCCGGGGAACTTCAGCTGCCCTGCTTGCGGGAAGGGGCGAGGAGGGCACGTGCTCTGGAGACAGCCTTTGGCACTGCCTGCGGTTTTCTGTAGGCGCTGAAGGCTGAGCTGCAGTGGAGGCAGCCTCAGGAATCACATAAGATGAAATTAAAAGTATTAAGCAGGGTTTGGCCTGGCCAGTGGAAGTATTTCAGAAGTTGATAAATCAGTAGTGGGCATTTTCTCCTTGCCATAAATCAAGTAGTGGGCCTGTGTCTACAGGTGACAGTGGCACACGAAAGTTTGTGGTTCGTCTGTTAGAGAAGGTATGAAGTCCGAAGTTACTAATCTTTTACAGCCACTAAAAATGCTCTGCCAATGTGACTTTTCAAATACAAACAGGCAGTTGCTGTACTTTAGCACTGGTTATTCTTAAATAACCAGTTATTATTCTCTGTCTCTGCTGGGAGAATTAAATGATAATTCTTGCCTTAGTGGTACCAAGAAAATGAAGCTGAGCTGGCGTGGGTGGCATATACTGGATTTACACTGATGGAGACACAGACTTATATTCTGCCTTCTCTCAATTCCTGTTATGTATTGCTACAGCTACGAAGAAGTGTACAAGTACCTGATATAATGGTTGCAGGTTGTAAAAAAGGATAAAAAGGGCTCTAAAAATATAATAGACTTAATCCTCAGCAGGAAGAAATTGACATTTATGGAGCTGCATCAGATTATATTATCTGGGACTTAAAAAGAGCCAAATTCTGTTCTCTGTTGCAGTGTTCTAAATCTGCAATAAATCAGCTCAGTGAGTAAACAAAATACATAAGAAAAGACATTGTTTCTGTATGTTATTTGCTATTGGTTTATTTCATTATTATTATGAACAGCTATGCCTTTAACTGGGGCAGGTTTAGTCTTTCACTAGTCAGCTTTTATGTTTTATTACCATATCAATAATGAATGTACATGAATATGTAATAACCAGCTATTTAATTAATGCATTCGACATTGTGAGACTAACAAAGAGTAAAATCTATACTCTTTTTAGAAAAAGAATCTCAAGTATAAGGAAATTTCAATTGCAGATTCCTTTTCTCTGTTTTTTACTTAACATCATAATCGAATCAATGATTCAAAGTAATAGTTGATTTCCACTTCAGATCTTTTAAGAGAAGGAAAGATGGATATCTAGAGAAGGAACGATGAATAATAATTGCAATAAATATGTATTCTTAAAAATACAACATTATTCAAGATAAAATACTGAAACTCCTTTGGGAACATCAGCAAAAAGAAGGTGGTATTACAGCTCTGATACAGAGATGTTTGCATTTGGCTATTGTTAAAGATATGTGTAGTTCAGTGAAAACAGTAAGACCATTTATTTAATATTAATTGTATAAAGGATTTCCTGATTTTAGTCTTTGTCTCCACACGCTTAAATCTCCCCAGTGTGTAAACAGGAACAGCAGAGGGCAGGTGCCAGGAGATGTCGGTAGTTTGCTGTAAGGCAAGGAATGCACGTCCCCTTTCTGAGGTCAATTGCTATCTGGTTAAGAGTGTCTTATGAGCTGCAAAATATTCTCTCTGACACTGGGTTTCTTGTGGTTTACATCTGAAAATCCAATCCAGTAGAAAAAAATGCTAATGTTATTTTCAAGTAAAGTAATGCTTGTCATTATTATGGTAATACCATCTTTGTATGCTTCTCAGAGGTAAATACTCTTTTGTTAGATTAAAGCTATACAGAAGGACTCCAGGCAAAGGATCATGTTGCATTCTTTTTTTTCCTGTAATTTTAGCTGTCACCCTGTTTGACTAAAATACCACCTAGTGCTGTTAGTTACATCTTTGACTTAGGACAGGTGTCAATCAAATAATATTCACAAACAGTTCAGAGTATTGCCAAACTTTAACAGGTAGTTCTTTTTTATGTGTGACACCTGCTCTTGCCAAGTCAAGATTATAATTATATTAATGTTTTTAGTAAGTGGGTTTTTGCCATTGATCTGAAAACCTTAGTGATGATGGAAAGGAATGGAATTCCCAGCAAAGAAAGGAGAAAACAGAGCGGATTAGTAAGACAAATTGTATTAGTGATAGAAATTTCCTATTCTTTAGTCCTTGTATTAGTAAGCAATTCACCAGCACACATAGTTCTGTTGATAAGAACATAATATACATCCCTGCTTGTCATGGGAACGAGTATCTTACTGTGCAAGTCACTTTGATTTTTTAAAACGTTTTTGGAATACACTGTGCTGTCATACTTGCCCCCTTACAAATGAGATGGAGATACACTGATTCACACTGCATAAACAACCCAAACTTTTTTTTTTTTTTTGCAAAGTCTACTTACAGTTCTCTTGGCTTCCATCACCACATATAGAGCAAATTGATTACCAGTTGCTCTGTCTCCATTGTACTTCTGCAGTGCAGCGTCGACAGCTCTAAAGACATCAGGATCATCACAGTCCGAAAATTCATATGGAAGAGGGATGGCTCTGCTGCAGAAAAAACTACAGCAGAGTGCTAGTACAATGAAAGGTTTCATAATTGGATGAAAAAGGCCACCTGAATTAGAAGGCTGTTTAAAAGCCAAATGGAAAAGAAGTGCCTGACAGGGTTTTAGTCACCTCTTCTGTTTTTCAGGAGCAATAGCTAAGTAAACAGAACAAGTGGGCTGCTGGGGTTGGTTGGTTCTCATCATAGCCTGTTTATACTGCAAATAAACTTCTGAGTTTATCTAAATAAACTTTGTGTGGTCACCAGAATGACACTAAGGTTATCCACCTGCCATCAAGATAACAGGATAAATGGCTGCAGCTGGGGACATGTTTAGACTGAGCAGGACAGCTCTTGAGGAGAAGAGAAAGAATGTTTGTAGCTTTCTGACTTTTTAACATCTAAACTGCTACTGAGAATGAATTCTACAAGGCTTAAATAAAACACCCAAGAAGGTCACAGTGGCAAGGAAGTTCTGCACAACAGCTTTATAAATTTTGTAGATCTGTTCAGTGTTCAAACTGCAGTAGTTCTGAGAACTGTAGCTCTCAGAACATGTTTGAAAAAAGTCTTTGGATAGATGCATATGGTTGAATGTCACGTAAGTCTTCAACAACACTTGATAAACGTTGTCCTAGGCAGTACTCTTGGAGATGTCCATCTCTGCTGCCATGCAGAGGCTGCCTTTGGACCATGGGTTAGTCAGTCCATGGTGCTTTGTTACCATTACGGATATGTGACACCCAAGAACAAAGGATTAAACAGTGTTGCCTGTGTCTGGCAGAGCCAGGATTAGAGCTGGCTGAGAACATCTGGTGCTCTTCTCCAGTGTTTGGCACCACGTAGCTTTTCTTTGGATTTTTGAACACCTTGGGATTGCCTCGGCTCCTGTGTTCCAGCTGTGTCTTGCTGTATTTGGTTTGTGTGGCAAGGTTTTGGTAGCAGGGGGCTACAGGGCTCACTTCTGTGAGAAGCTGCTGGAAGCTTCTCCTATATCTGACAGAGCCTGTGCCAGCTGGCTCCAAGATGGATCCAGTTCTGGCCAGGACTGAGCCTGTCAGCAGTGGTGGTAGTTCCTCTGGGATAACTGAGTGGAGAAGGGGAAAAAAAGAACCGGGGAAGAACAATAGCAGAGAGAGGAGTGAGAATATGTGAGAAAAAACTACACAAACACCACCATCAGTGAAGATGGAGTGGGAGGAGGTGCTGCAGGTGCTGGAGCAGAGATTTCCTGCAGCCTATGGGGCAGACCATGGTAAGACAGGCTGTCCCCCTGCAGCTCATGGAGGTTAGTGGTAGAGCAGGGATCCACCAGAGCACATGGATTCCCCATGGAAGCTATGATCCTGTGGGAAGCTTGTACTGGAGCAGGTTTGCTGGCAGGACTTGTGACCCTGCAGGGGACCCTCTCTGGAACAATTTGTTCCTAAAGGACTGTATGTTGTGGAAAGGACCGACACTGTAGCGGTTCATGGAGGACTGTGTCCAGGGGGAGGGATCCCAGGATGGAGCAAGGGAAACACTGTAAGAAGTCCTGCTCCTGAGGAAGAAGGAGTGGCGGACACAACATGTGGTGAGCTGACTGCAACTCCCATTCCCATCCCCCTGCACTGCTTGAGGAGAGGAGACAGACATAACTGGGAGTAAAGTTAAGCCTGAGAAAAAGGTTGGGGTGGGGGAAAGGTGTATTAAAGATTTATTTGTCATGATCTGACTCTGGTTTGATTGGTAATAGATTAAACCAATTTCCCCAAGTATAGACTGTCCATGATAGTATTCAGTGAGTGATCTCTCTCTGTCCTTACCTTTACCTGTGAGCTTTCTGTTGTAGTTTCTGTCCCCTGTCTGGCTGAGGAGAGCAGTGATAGAACAGCTTTGGTGGGCAACTTGCACCCAGCCAGGGTCAACCCACCACACTTGCTACAAGTTTTGATTAAAGAAAATGACCTGTAGTAGAGACTATGGATAAACTGTGCCAGAAATAAGATTGTTTATACATGTTGACAGACTTCTAAAAGTTAGTCAATCTTCACTCGGTTACACTGAGTACCCATTTGTTTCTTTTCCTTCAATGTAACCCTAAGACTGTTTTTCACTTTATGCTGTTAAAGAGCTATTTTGGGGATGAAATTACTAATTTTTTGAGATTAATCCTAAATTCTTGCTTATGAGATAGGTGTTCTGAACCAGCTCACTGGGGTCCTGGGACTGTCAGAATGGACTCAACCTTGATCTGGGCTGGAGTATAAAGAGGCACCACTATTCTTGCTTCCTGCTCCTCCCAACTCAGTTTCCATTGAGGAAGGTTCAGTGATACAAGAAAACATTTACATGAAAGAGTTATTACATGCATCTGCTTTCCTCTTCCCCTGAGAGCAATTATGAGCTATTTGAAAAGGGCTGTCCTTGACTGCAGTATTTCTGGGTATCACCACCAGCAGCTGTAGCAATGAAAGCACCTGTGTGGGCCACCCTGTAGTGTGAGACTGCAAGTCATTAACTGTTCTCAGACCTTTTCTAGGTAAAGGTGGTAACCCAAACACCATTAATGAATTTATGCTAGAGTTTACTTCATGGATGTTTAAATAGCTTAATAGTTTAATATAATTTATTAGTTTAATATTAATAGCTAAAAATCGATAGTAAAAAAAAAAAAGACAAAACTTAAGGCAACTTTGTCAAGAAAAAATTCTTGCATATTTTTATTTTTTTTTAGTTTGTATAAAGCAGGAATGTAGTGCCATGGATCACTTTTTGTGGAAGGCAGTCAAATTTCCTCTGAGAAGTACATTATAATTATGAATGATGACAAAATTAAAGATTTTAGGTGGTAGTTTTCACTATTAGGGAATTTTCCTTTTAGTTAGAACTGAAGGAACATTGTTTACTGGCGAGTTTTTTACCCATTCACAATATCTGAGGGACTCAGAATTTTGAGCCTTTCAGTCACAGTGGAGCCTGAGATAGCCAGAATGAAGATGCAAGTTGGAATACTTAATGATTCTTTTCAATGCTTCTCCTCCCTAGAAATTGAATGCTTTCCCCCTTCTCCCTGTGCTGTTTTCATTCATTGAAGAACTGCCATTGGCCCTGCAACTCTCAAGCCAGGAACATCTTTCTCTGGGGTCATAAAGGAGAATTTTCTGCCATGGAGCTCTGGGGAAATAACGGCAAAATTTTTGGAAGAACAAGTTTGGGTTTTCCTGGGCATGATTCTGATTGTGTAGGGTGATATGGAAAACCTGGATCTTCTGGCATCTCCTTTAGTCCTTCACCAGTGCTGGAAGAGTGAGTGTTGAACTGGGATAGCTCAAGGAAGTTTACACTGGGAGGTGTGAGGGAATCCTGCTGATTTAGAACTGGAATGCGATAGATAGTTCCTGTCATGTGGCATGGAAAATACTTTCCTGACATGCTTGTCTTGTTGCAGTGATGTCTGTAATGGTGATGACAGTGATGAGGAGGGTGTCCTGGATGTGGTCCATGATGGTGAGGAGGATGGGGGTGATCTGGTCCGTGAGGAGGAGGGGGAGGAGGAGGACAGTGTGGTCCATGAGGAGGAGGAGGACAGTGTGGTCCATGATGGTGACGAGGATGGGGGTGATGTGGTCCACGATGGTGAGGAGGATGAGGGTGATCTGGTCCATGAGGAGGAGGGGGAGGAGGACAGTGTGGTCCATGAGGAGGGGGAGGAGGACAGTGTGGTCCATGAGGAGGAGGAGGAGGACAGTGTGGTCCGTGAGGAGGAGGAGGGGGAGGAGGACAGTGTGGTCCATGAGGAGGGGGAGGAGGACAGTGTGGTCCATGATGGTGAGGAGGATGGCGATGACCTGGTTCATCATGGGGAGAAGGGAAAGAAGAAGGAGCAGATCCTTCATGGCTGTCTTGATCTTCCTTGCTGAAGTTGTGATTACGCTCAGGGTCTTCAGGTCTGGGCTGAGAAGAGGGTCTGTGATGATGTCTGTGGCCAGAATGATGACGGAAATGGGGATGTCTGTGTGGTTTTCCACCTTTGCCTCTTTTCCCAAAGCCAAGCTGCTGTTTATAAAAACACCAGGGGAGGAAGTATTAAGTTAGATGTTGATAGGACAGAAGAAAGAGATGAGAAAGAGAGAGGTGGGAGTTAGTAGGTCTGCGTTTATAGCTCTGATGATCTTTAAGGAAAAAACCTTCATTTTTTTCAAGATAGAAGGAGTAGATGAAAAAATGCCAAATTACTGAAAATCTTCTGGAAATAGTACACCATATCAAAATTATATAACCAGCTGAGAAACATTTATGTTGGATCAAAACAAAATGAAATCCACATTAAAGTAGCTATTGTAATATAAACTGTAATACCAAATATGATAAAGATCATCTCCCCTTCTCTTGCTTTCTAAAATTCCTTTGAGCTTGTTTGCCAGTCTTTACTCTCTTAAACTAAGTCAAGTGATTGACCTGAGAGAAGACTTGGAGGGAGTAGTAGTGACAACTCAATTCCAGTTCATCTTCTGATTGACCTCAAAGGTCAATCGGTCCCAACATGCTGCATCACACCCAGGCAATAATAAATTGGCATAAACAACTGTTACAATCATCTGCCAGCATGGACTAAGCGAGGTTGCTGTAACCTGCACGAGGATATAGCGAGAGATGTGTCCACAAGTGAGTACATACCCAGGGATGGTAGATTTCACAGCTTATATCTGTTCCATCAGGTTCATCTGCATCACTTATAACTCTTGCTGTGCAGAATCCCATGTGCTAAGCAAAAGAAAAGGAAAAAAGAACTGCAACGTACATCTGGGTTCTTGTGATGGAGTTAATAGAAGCTACTGAAAGTTCAACATTTTACAAGTGAGGCTGGTTCCCTCGACACCTAAGTGTGTTCACATAGCTTAGCTGAATTCTGAGCTTTCTGGCCAAGGCTTGCCAGCAATTAATAATGATAAAAATATGTGCCATTTTTGAGGATTCTTGACTGTGAAGACCATTTCACCATGTGCATCTAGAGGGCTTCTACTCCCCATCTTAATTCTCTTTTGAAGTCTAAGAAACTGGCCAGCTACTGATGTCTCCAAAACAAGTACCCTGTGAGTGATTGATTTTTATTCCTTTTTTTGTCTGTGCTCAGATAGGGCTATCCTGAAATTTTGCTCAAAGTTCTCAAAACCTTCCACTTTGTAGCTATGCTGTTTCAGCCAAAGTTCAAGGCAGAGCTTTCTTCCTTGTTTTAAAAAATAATTTGTTGTAACTTTTTAGCATTTCTTCCCTTAGTATCCTGTTTGCTATGACTTTCTCCTGCTGTCCAATCACTGTGTGTGGAAGTGCTCATGTGAAAGAGCACAAAACTCATACGAGGGGTTCTGTGTATGCTTTCTGTAATGAATGCTTTATCTTGATATATGTTTGGGCCATTAGTAACCCATTATGATCAGTGATTAGAAACGTTCCTGGCATTTTACACACACAGCAATGGTGGCAGCACTGAGAACAGAATTCAAACCCTCTATAGCCATTTTGTGCTTCATTGTAGTGAACTTGTGACTCTGCTACCAGTTAATTCACAACCCTTTTCAGTCTTCTGGGATATACAAAGCTAGAGAAGAAGATGGATGTAAATAAAACAAAAGTTTTACATGTTTTATTTTTCCAGGTTTTTGTTTCATTCCTTCAATTAATTTCTGGGAAATATTTTTTTCTGAAGTTATGAGACCTTGCTTAGCTGTTTCTTTGGTATAGACTATTATGGTAATGGGAAAGTGGGGTGAGGAGAATACTTTGATAATTATCTGCAGACAAACTTGATTTATATTAATCTACTCTCCATTCCTCTGCAGTAGAGGAGAAAAAAGTAACCCTGAGCTCACTGGGATGACATAAGACATGCCTATTAGTTTAAAAGTTTTTATGAACATAGCATGGATGATTTGCTAGGGATTAGCCACAATATGAATGCAAAAGCCAGACACAACCTGAAAAGCTCTAGGCCTCTAATGTACCAGACTCCAGTTACATTTAGATCTGAGAGTTCAAACTGTCTCATTATAAAATAAAAAGGAGCAGCTATAAAATTAGGATCTGGGCTTGGACATGCTGGATCTTTAATTTTGAGTTTGGGTTCATGGTTATAAGAAACATTTGGAAATATATTGGTAAAATTTTCCTGGTCCCATCCATTGTATCAGTTCTTATTCTAAAACTTTACTTACAGCATGCCAGTCATGGAGAAAATCACAATCCAGTGCCTGATCCTCTTGCTGCACAGTTTTGGAACAGTTGGTCTCCTTTATAGAGAATCCTAAAATATGACCTTCCCGGGAGCCAATCTGAAACCAAGAGGTCAAACAAGAAACAGTAACTAAGTGTATTTAAAATCCTGTAATTTTCAAAGGAACCGTATTTCATCATGTTGTCAAAATCCCATCTAGGTCATGCTTTCCTTTCCTGTCCTGTTCAAATACACATATTCAGTGAGGAAAACAGGTTAGATAATTTATACCTTACTTTCCTCCCACCCTCACAAGTTCCAGAAATGCTTGCTTTAATTCTTTGTCTAGTATGTATGTGTTATAAAAGCTGTTACTTTTACAGCCTGTGTTTTTAGGCAGTAGTGTCCTTAGAGTCCTCCTGGAACTGAACTGCTGTTCCTGTGAAAATAGAGAGATCTACTGGATGGCAACCACCCCTTTCCAGTGATGGAGGTGCAGAGTATTACAGTTCTGATGTTAATTTGGGGAGAAACCTGTGAGATTGTTGCTTTCTTTCGTGGCAGGGGTGTTATTCATAGAGAAGGCATTACTCTATACGAATATGGGAGAAGGCCTTTGTGATCCTATTAAAATCCATAAGGAGGTGTTTCATTTTAATTTCCAACTGTAACAGTACTTTATTTCAAGTCTGTGTTAAAGGTGTCCATAGCATGTGTGTGCACACAAGTTTCACTAGTTTAACTAAACTGGTTAAAAGTGGATGCTCATACTTTATGGTAGAGTTTTTTATTGTAATTCATAGTTTCTGAGTGTTGTGCAGTCTGTTAAAATCCAGTGGTACAATCTAAAGTGTCCATGTAGCTGAAAACAAAGTGTTTGGGGAGAAATACCTGAATCCAGGCAATCTGGAAACAGCCACTTGCTAAATGGGAGTGGGGTATATCCTGCATGGGGCTACAGTGTGGAACACTGTCAGGTTTCTGAGCAATATTAAAAGCTGCAGGGAGGTGGGGTTGGCCTGCTGTAATTTAGGCAGTTTCCAAGATCAACATGTGTTATGGTAGGGGCTGTGGGACTTCATTACAGAGGTGTCCTGAGCTGACACACATTGGCAGAATGATCCTCCAGTATCTACCACCAAAAAATTTTGGTGCTGTGAGGGTTATACTTCAAATCAGCCAAGGTGTAAGTCTTCATGTCAACATCACTCAAATATGGAGTTATTTACCAGAGCCAGAAGTTCTTCAAGAGGTACAGTATAGATACAAATTCACCTCCTATCCCAAAGAGCTGTCAGTGCTGCTTTGCTTTGCAGCAGAGAGTCAAAATGACTTCTGAATTTCCACTGTGTGTTGTACCCCTGAGCTAAATATTCTAAGAGTAAAAAATTATTTGTCTTCATTTGACAAAATGTGTGACTATGATAATACATGACTGTCCATCTAGAACTCTGGTCAGTAGTAAATAAACTTGTGTGTTAGGACAAGATAGGTAAATAGGCATTCAAAATTAAAATATGCACACAAAGAAGGTTTTGAATTTTGAATGCTGTCACACTGCCATAGCTTTTAGTGAATAAGAAATCCTTTTGCTTTCACATGCCTAAATTGAAGTTGATGACAAGTCTTTGCAGAAGTAGGACTTTCAATTTTAAGCAGATGATTTGTGCTGGTAGGTCTGTTCCTAGAAGGATTTGAGCTCTGGTCCCATGGTTTTGGAGCTGCTCACAAAATTTTGTCACTTATAAGTAATTCCAGGACAAAATGCCACTTACCATCTTTAAAACCCTTTCAACTTTGTCCACAGCGAAGTAGTTTGTGTGGTTACCTTCAATCTCGAATTTCTTCAGGGCCTTTGTAGCAATATCTTTATGTTGCTCTGTGACTTCTAAGAGTTCGATTTTCACAGGACAATCTTTGCACTCTAATAAATCAGGTGGAACTGTAAAAACAGAGAATTTACTAATATTGCAGTGGATATTAATACTCTTGGGAGCGTCCCTGTGCCTTTAATGTGAACTCATAATGAGAAAGTGGAATGCAGCATTTCTTTGGAAGTGAAATACCTGTCCCTCGCTCCACAAATATGGATTTGTCATGTAACATGGAAAAAACCCAAACCCATGAAAATGAATATTCTTATAAATCTTTTAGCTACACCTTAGAATCTTACCACCCCAGATGGGCATTCTTTCCAAGTTTACATTTGTTCTGATATTCATTATGATGTTTTGGTGGACTGGAATGGTGATATCATCTGACATCAATAAAGTCTGGTTTAGAAGAGTAGGGTAACCTTAATTCTATTACTCATTCTTAACATTCCATTTGAATTATCTAAAATATGAATTGCAAGCAGATGAATGAATCTGTTACGGTTACCACACACTAGTGGTGCACAGGCTGTGGTACTAGGGCTGGTTTGAGGTATGTGTTGGCTTACAACAGTGGTTATTTTACCTGGACTTAATGTACAATTAAATCCATATAGTTGAGGTTTCTTCAGCAGATGGTTTGTATATGTGATAATCTTACATTGCCCAAAGTCCTGAGAGGAAAAAAGAATACATGATTATGATGTTATTTTCACTGGATTTAATTGGATGTAGGCGATCATAGAAATTATACCTGCTTTTAATGTGCAGTACCTCCAAGAATAACAGATGTGGTCATTAATGGAATGTTTGATCTGGTACCACTCAAAATTTGTCTTCAGATAAAATGGGATCTCCCTTTACAAGAGCCTTTATTTTAATTCTCAGAGTGCATGACTGAGTAGACAATGGAAAACTGAACCAGCCTTCTCAGCCATCCTAATATTTATTTACAGTAAGATAATACTAGTTACCAGGGGAGGTTGGAAAGTCAGGTTCATAAATCTTTATCAAAAGGTGGATGGACCTTTTCTTCCATTCCTTTTCCCCATCTTAAGAAAAAGAGTAAATGCCTTCTCTTCTCTCCTCATGGCCTTCCTGCTCTGTCTTTTGTTGTAGTAATACTACTCTCCTATTTAAATAAAGTTTTGGACTGGGAGTTCTCATCCCAGACTGCCTCATTGGACTAGAAAAAAAGAAAGGGCAAGTGTTGCTGTATGTCATTCGTGTACTGACACTACCAATATTTCACATTGTCATACCACAAATGCTATGACAGAAAACTGACAAAATACACCGCTGGTATTTCTGGCTCATATACTAGGAACATGCTTAAAAAATAATTTCCAGTGCCCTTTAGTTGTCAGCAAATTACCCTTAAAACATAAGTTCTGCTACAAGCAGTGGAATGTGGAGGATAGTTCCTTTGAGACTACTAGTTAAATAAAGCTACACTTATTTGAAGAGTCAACCCCTTTCCAAACCTTTAGCTTATGTTTAACAACTCTAGAATGAAATAGATTTTATTTTAGAAGAAGCCATATTAAAGCTCAGTCTTCACTTAGAGATTTTGTGACACAAATTTCTGGGCAGTTCAGATGAAGAAGTTAATGCATTATTGGTGTATGACTCGTGTGGGTACCATTACTTGCCATGGGATACGTGTCACTGTACTCGCAGGACTCCCAGTGCTTTCTGGATAAGACAGGGCATTCGGTTTCCAGCACATCCAAAGTTAGGTAGAGAACTGATGAATTTCCCTGGAAGAGACGTGCGAGAAAAAAGAGTTTGTAGACAAGAAGTTTGATCTGAAAGAAACTTTTTTAAGGTTGATACGTTTAATCTTTAATGAAGCTTCTCCAGTTCTCTAGTAAGGTTTTTCTGAGCTGACAAGTGTAGAAAGGGTTCAGGCTGGAAGGGAGCTTTGGAGGTCATCTTGCCCAGCCACTTGCTCGAGGCAAAGCTAAAACTTCAAAGTTTCAGCTGCATTCTGTGTATCACCAAGACAGACGTTCCACAACCTCTCTGGACCATTCCAGTACTTAACCATTTTCTCCATGATTTTTTTTAGTCTTATATCTATTAAGAATTTCCCTTCCTGCGACTGTAACTGTTGCCTCTTATCCTCTTGTTGAGACCTTGTGAGGAGAGTCTGTTGTTCACCTGGCATTCATCAAGTAGGGAAAATGTCAGTGTTAAAAAGTTGCCATTCCCTCTTTCTGATTTTCACATAGAACATTGTTCTATTAGGACATCAGTTGTGTAGGCAGCCAATTACGTAGCTACATCCATTTCAAATTACTTTAGTGATCAGATACTCTTTCAGAACTTTGCTTCCTGATCAGTTTATTCAAGGAGTGATGCAACAAAGCTGTAATAATCCCTACAAAGTCAGGAACCTTAGCTCTGAAATTCTTCTAGTATATTCTATCTCCTGAGCAAATAGGATGAAGAATTAAAATTTGAATTTGGCTACCAGTGTAACGGGATGTGGTGCTAAGAATTTTCTGTGGCCCACAGAAGCAGTTTTTTATTTTTCTGCAGGGGAATGAATCTTAATTCACATTTGGAATGAATTATTTAAGCTTCATTCAGCCCTTGTATGGACATTCAGAATGAACACATACGTATTTTATTTTGTCATTTAGATAAAATCATGCAAAGCCCTTCACTGTGAATAAATGTCCTCAGGATTTATGAGGTTTCATCCATTCAGGTTCCTTTTTCAGTGTTTCTGTATAGACGAGACCTTGAGAAAGAATTGGTGCAGTCTAGTGTGATATTTTTAATAATGTGAGTTCACCAGTGTCATGTTAAACACTAGTTTTGCAGTATACATATATCTTACTGTTGTCTCTAATTTTAAAATAGAGGTTAGGTGGATTGCACAAAGACATATGTTGTTCAATGGCAGAATTGGGAAAAGAATAAAATTGTCCTGGACACATATCCTGCCCACTAGCCACATGTTTATTCTCTGCTTGGGGGTAGTTAGTACTTCTATTTTATTTTATAAATCTCAATAATTTCAAACTGCTTGTCGACATATTGTTAAAATGCAGACAGAGAACAGAGACAGTGAGAAACACTATTTTCTGATTAGTATTTGTGGAATTGCACTGAACAGAAAGGTAAGATAGTTAAGACGTCTTTTGTGAAACGTGCTGTTCACTAGGAATCCTCTAAAACTGGAATGACAAAACATGTGATGCACTTTGTCGTCCAAACTTGTGAAATGCTGAAAAAGCCAGTTCATCCCTGGCAAATACTTATTTTCTTCAGCAGAAAGCATTTGGATTCACTAAAGCCTAAAGCAGATCTTGGGTAACATTAAATCTCTACCTCCAAATATACAGTAGAAAATTCCTCTGTTCATCTGCTGGATAGCTCTTGGGGGGGAAAGAAAAATTCTTACATGGTGGGAAAAGGAGAATTCTTACATGGTGCCTTCTTGGTTGTTTTAAAAGCATCTTGGGCACTACACAAGCCTAGAACTGTTCTGTTGTGGATAGTTGAGTATCTTATGCTTCTAGAACTCCCATGTAAACCCAGTACAGATCTGGCTGCTGGGAATTGCTCTACTTGGGTTTTTGAGAGGGCTGATGTGATAGACCCGATGCACACTATTGCATGGACGTAAGAAAAATAATGTTTTGGTCTTTTATAAATACATATACATATTTTTATATATATATTTAATATCATCTTGGCAATGGAGCCAGCAAAAGTTCCTGTACAATAGTGTACATGAGCAGTGTGCAGGAAACACATCTAGTGGCTTTGGGTCTGAGAACATACAGAGACCTTACAGGGAGAATTCTTTAGCAGTCAGGTAGATAGAAGGGTCTTTTCTGTTCTTGTAGACTCTATGTGACAGCTGAAGCTGTGGCCCTGGACTGCAAAGACAGCAAAATTCAGTAAGTGTATGAAAGCAACACATAAGCATGGTAGTCCAATGGTTATAGCATTCATCTGGAAGTGTGAATCCTCAGTGCTGGTCCCTGTTATGGTTCTAGGGTTTATATAGTCAATAATTGCTTAAAATGTAGACACATTGAGATTTTTCTGTTTAGAAACAACTGTGGGTTTTGTCATTTATCCAGTGAATTTTGCATGTCTTACTGAGTGGCACACACATTGCTGCATGGCAGCAGCATTCTTCAGGGACAGGAGACTTGAGGATTGAAATCTCTTAATGCAGAACTTAATGCACTGATTCCCTCCTAGGTGAGCACTTTAACTGCCTGGCTACTGCATAAAACTCAATGCTATCACTTGCCACATCCTTGTCTTTGAAAAGCAAAATAGTCCATCAGGTTTTTTTAAATTATACCTGAAGACCTGTGGTAACCTGGGTTTTGGGTCACTTCCTGAGCTTTACTTGTCCTAACAGGCAATATTAAGCAGTTTCATCAAAAACTAGCCTGTTTTTCCTTTTGCCTTGCTGAGATGTGTAACACATTTCTGAAACACTGTGTCTGGTTGCAACTTCATTGCCAAGCAGCCAAAGGGTACCATGTGCATTAGTAAATCTGCCTGTCCGTGGTCTCTTTTACATACTAGTTAAAGAAATTTTGTATTCTGTTGCTTTTTCCACTATCAATTTGTTCTGGCATTTAGGCAATCATTGAGAAAGGCTTATGTATCCTCTTCTAGGAAGCAGAAATAGAAATAGGAAGGAAAAAAGGAAATGACTGCTATGGATTCTCTATCCAGCCCCTCCCCAGTTTTGCAGAGTGGCAACTCCTTTGGCTTTCTCTGCCTTTTTCCCTTCCTGCCAGTTAACCAGCTATCTCCAAAATGAAGATAATAACAAAATACTAGTCTTGCAGGATACATTGGTCTAGTTAATGTTAGACATTCATGGTTTAAAGAAACCTTCCCAATATAAATTTTGAATATAACATCTGATACTTGACAACAGACAGGACAGATTAATTTCCAGTGTTGTATAAAGCTGTTCAGAGCAACTCTTATGCCAACATCCTGCTGGCCAAGAGAATAGAGGGCATTCAGGATCATTTGAAATCAAGCTTACGTGCAATAAATCATGCACAAATGAGTACTGAGGTAGTGTAAATCACAGCTGATTCATTGAATTACATCAACATTAAAAGTAATAAACATAAGCTTTTAATGACCTGGCTCATTATTTAAAAATCACAATCTTGTGTAAATCAGCCTTTAAATTGATACTTACTGTATGTAGTTCATGTGCATCAGCAACACGGAATAAACCAAAAACATAACCATCTCTGCGGTGTTTGTTGACCAAATCCAGGGCCACTCCTGCATCTGTTTCAATGCTGTTACAGTCTGCAGGTGTAAAGCTTGCTTTGTTTTGGGCATTAGAACACTGCAGTAGTGTTAGAAAAAAAGCTGAAGCTAGAAGCAGCATTTTGTTTGCAGTTTTAGGTCACTTCTGCCCATGCCCTGATAAAGCCAGCAGCCTGCTTTCAAATCAGAACAGTCCACCAAAGTTATGAATGCTAAAAGGGCATGGTTTTATATAAATTTAAGTGTCATGTCAGACAGTCATTGCCTTGACCCTGGATTAACATTTGCAAACAGCAAGTAAATGATTATATAGTGATTTAGCAGATTTCGAGGAAAGTGGGCTTTATAATACTCTCTGTACTACTCATCAAAGAGTCTGTTTGTGATTCTTTATGCAGGGATTGTGCAATAATGCTTTACTAAGAAAAGTACTTACTTCTAACAGGGTGCTGCTGAGCCTGGCAGTAAGAAGGTCCAACTTATGTGTGCAGGTATTAAATAATCTTGGTCTTCTGTTTACTGTTAAAACAGTTGAACTGAAAATATGCTGAGATATTTGTGGTCAAATTATGGTTCTGTCCTTATCCTTGTTTTTACAGATCCTTACCTAGCAGGGAACTAGTGAAAGGGAAACAAGGGAATCACCCAGAGTTGGAAAAGGGATAGAGATCAAGGTGCACTCACAGGCTGATGGTTTGTAGCTTCTTTGTGAATACCTGCTACTCTTCCAGCTCAAGCAAATTTAGAGCAGACTTCTATCAGCTTTACCTCATTTCAGACTGGAACACAGGAAGGGATTGCCTGGCTTAATACCCATGTAATCGAGGCATGGCATGAAGTGATATAAAGCTGCCTTTGCATTCTCAGTCTGAGCAGTTTTGTGTGCTCTTTGGCTGTAGTAGCCTTCATAGACTTCTTTAGAGAATTGCTGGTATTTTTTTTTTTTGTATTTATTAAAATAATGCATTACAATATTATGATTCATACCTTTCACAGCATACACCAATATCCTCTGCTATGCAGAAAGGAGGAGGTGCTGTCTCATTGTACTCAAAATCTTTTATTCAGGATAGTTTAAGACATCAGTAATTGCTTGTCAGGGAGTGGCTGAAGATGGAATGCAAAATTCAAACACTGAAAAAGAAAATACAAGAATTCAATGTGAGTCCAAAATGACAAGGTCAGACTCAGATGAGGAATTTTCCATATCCTGGTTGATGTGAAGGTTGGATTAGCTTCTCACAGAAAAAGGTGCTAGCTGTATAATTGACTTGGAGGCTGGAAACTGGATGATCTTTAAGGTCCCTTCCAACTGAAACCATTCTGTGATTCTGTGACTTAGGTATACATGTTTGACCTTGAAAGGTTTTTTTACTTACTGTTTGTGAAGCATTCAGAAATATAATGGGTAATCATCCTTGACAATTACCTCATTTCATTAACCCTTATTTTAAAAAATTCCACCTTTTAGCATGTCTGGTGTCTAGGAAATCATATTTTAAAATGATTGAGCTGAAGCAGTGGATTTCTTTTACAGTTAGTTCCGGACACAGTTAACAGTTCTCTGGTAGTAGATAAGCTAAATGGAGCATCTTACAATATTAGAACCAGGGGCACTTAAAACTAGCATGAGTCAGCTGAAAATGGATAAAAATAGTCCCCCCACAATGGGTAGTGAACTTGTGGAACTTGTCACAGAAAGATCTGGAGGCAGACACAATCAGCAGGGGCAGAAATTGCTTAGGATAGTCCATTGGCAGTTGGTCATTCCATGGATCCTAGAAGTACTAAGCAGAAAAGTCCTCTTTAAAGGCCTGGGTACGATGATTCTGGGTACTGGAAGAGTTCAAGAGGAATGGTTTACAAAGAGGGGCAGGTTGTGTGTCTCTCCTAACCACAGTTGTCTTTTGCCACTGTGAGAGATGAATACTGGGGTGGATGTACCACTGTTCTAATGAAATAGGGCATTTCTTTTGGTTTTGTTTTTATAAAGTTCCACTAGAGTAATTCAGAATCTCTTCTGGAAGATGGCAAAAAAGCAGTGAAATAAGTGTTGTCTAAATAATCAGAGACATTTGAAATACATCTCATCAGTTAAAAATAATAATTACATCACTGCTGTGTTCCAAATTGCACCTCAATTCATTTATTACAATACTGGTTAATTTTTTCAAATGGGCAGTCATACTGAAGAAAGGCATTGGATTAGATAATTTATAACATAATTCCTTTAGCTGTCTGTTGTTTGCAGATTGTTTGTTCTTTTTTTCCTCTTTTGTTCTGGGCTGTTCATTGTGACACTGATCATTTTCTTGACAGTAGCTTATGTATGTTTTAAATATAAAATAGAAACAGTCTGAATAAACAGTGGAAAATGTACAATTCCTGCAAAACTGACTGTAGAAGTAAAGTAAGATTCTGTTCCCACTCTAGAGAGTTTTGTCCTTGATTTCTTTGGAAAAGAAAGATTGGACTCTATTATTAAAGCACTGCATGGACAAGCACTCCAGGCACAGTTAATTAAATATTGGTTGTATTTAAGTCAGTATAATGTATTTTTATCACTTCTCCTCCAGTTTGGTATCTTTTTAAAAACTTATTTTGTTTTTATATATACTACTTTTAAGTTTTCTGTTTTGCTTTAATGAAGCCATCTCTGTAAACAGATTGCTGGAAGGAATAGGAAGTTTTATCCAAACATGGCATTTCTCATGAGTAGCTTATCAAAACCTTGTTTATGACTTTTACCAAGGCTTGACTTGCAACACTAAGAGGTGATCCACATTCAGACCTTAAGGATATGGTAATAAACATCCATCCTAACCCTCTCCAGAGATCTGGGAGAATACATCAAAAAGAGGCTTATCTTCCTCTCTTGAAAAACAGCATATGAAATGCTTAATAAATAGAACTTTATTCTAGGGGGATAGGAAAAGGAGAACTGACACATAAAGGAGATAATATGCAATAACCAATTACTCTTTGCTAAAGTACAGCCATAACTATTTACAGATATCCCTGATTTCTTAGGAGGACAGCTGCTATGAGCACTGTTCTCTGCCTTCTGCCGGAGCTCTGCTTTTAAAAATCTATTTGTTTGGCCAAGGATGAGTGTAGGAGAAGGGCAGCCAAGGAATCTAAACAAATACATAGCCAACATATGCATAAATAAGCCAGCAAATCTTCTTCAGTACCTTTTAAATATTACTGCCCTTTTTGGTTTTTTTTGCGTTCATGAGGCCTCACCTACACTCCAAGGTAAAGCCTGTCTGATAAAAATGTCAATAGTCCTGGAGGTCATTGACCACTGGTTATCTGTACCTCAATAAAAAACACTGTCCATGTAAAACTGGAATGTTGTGAAATAAATATCAGACCAGACTTAAGCTGGACATTGCCCAGATAGCAAGATATTAATGCATGATATAATATCATAAGATCAATAAGTGTTGAAAAACTGTGAAACAAAATTGAAAAGCGAATAGAGAATTCCACCCTCTTCTCATCTCCAGTGACTCCATGGAGGGCTTCCTGGTGTTACTGGCCTGTTCTCTGCTGGACAAGGAGAAGCAACACTTAACAATTCAGTCCTGGGAGAGGAGAGAGCCTTTGGGGTGTGACTGGATGGACATAGGTGTTACTGCCACTGCTTTGCTCAGATTGGCTTGAAGCTGAGACCAGGCCAGAAGATGGAGAGGTTTGGCACTACCTGGGCATGTTTTTAAGAGGAGTTGCTGCAGTGCTGTCTCATAGAGTCAAGGTGTGGAGACCAGACACAGAGCACCCTGTGCCATGTGGGTGTGCTGGAGGGAGAACACTGCAGTGCTGCCCCACTCACAGATGGCATAAATCTGCTGAATCAGCAGCAGAATGTGTCATGATGACTAAACATTACCAGCTGTTAATAATATCAGTGCCATATGGGACTGCTGCAGAATCCAGGTATATGTCCTGAGGACAAAGGAAACACAGAAACTGTACAAGTCCGGTCTCCTACTTGCACTTCAAGAATTTAATCTTGGACATCAGTACCAGGACTCAATTATGGTAAACATTGGCAGTGGCCTCAGTGGCATTGAAACTGGGTAGGGGACTCTGTGCTGGACCAGCCACAGCAAATAAAGGCCAAATAACCATCATGACTCTGCACTGACCACTGGTACTTTGTTGATCTGCACTGGGGATACAGTTACTGCTCAGATAAACGCACCTTCTGGTGTTTATTTTTAAATCAGAGAAGTCTTTGAACCCAAATTCCATATCTGAGCTAGAGAAAATGTCATTCAAATGTCATTTCTGAGCCTCATCTGAAGAACAAGCTACACAGTATCCAAATGGAATGCTCAAAACTGTGGATCCAGACTTTCTGATATCCCCTGTAACTCCCCCTGCTTATGTTCACACAGTTGTGCTCCAGTTGTGTATGTTCATATAAGCCTCAGTGGTGTCATTAAGCTGATGGAGCCTCACTGAGATTAGAATCAACATGCAAACAGTTAATAAAAAGGACCGTCTTCTGAAACAGCAGAAATGGGAAGTGTGGTGAAAAGAGGGGAAAACCCAGCATTTTGAAAATCCCTGGAGTGTGACAGGCTGTTGCTCCAATGCCCTGCCCTCTGGTGCACCAGAGCCAGCTGTGGGTGCTCTGTACCAGGACATGGAGCAATGCCTGGTGCCCCCAGTTTTGGCAAATCAGTGATTCCTGTGCAAGGAGGTAGAACACATTGGTCATGTTAGAGAAACCTGAGCTGGAAAAGGTGAAACTTCCCAAGGGAAAAACAAGGGGCTGTAATTCGATGGCTTGATAAAAAGGGGAATGCTGACACAGCCTAGAGCTCCAACTGCAATAAGAATTGGATAGAATTTGAATTTTAAGGTTTTTGGAGAACTACCCAATTTGGAATGTATTTCTACTCTGAAATGAATGAAATCAAAATATATTGAAATTTTTCATGATGTGGGATTGAAATGGAGTAATTTTGGCTCGGTCAATGTGTTTCACACTTCACTTTTTGTCTTATTTTAATCTTTAAAGCAATGAGATTAATCCTTTATATCAAATTTATGTTTATAAGAGATTTGCAAGCTGAAAAAGCAAACATTGTTGCTGTGAATATAACTCCATACAATATTTCAATATTATTTTTTCCTCACTCAAAGTAAAATAATACTTTTCTTTATATCTTATTTATAGTAATAAAATAATACATTTTAATTGAATTGCATAGTGCCAGGATACTTTGACAAAACCATAATTTTTTGTTGAAAGGCTCTTTAAATGGGGAAATTATGCAGGATCTCTAGGGATGATAGAGTATCATAAAAGCTTCAGAAACAATAATATTTTATTGATTTTGTTTTGAACAAATGGTTTTACAAATCTAGTGGCAACTACAGAAAGGCTCTGTGGTCTCACACGAGCCCCATAATTATTGCAAATATCAGTGTACTCCTGGCCACAAATTAAATTTCTTTTCTATGTTCATTCTTTTTCTTCTTCTTGTCTTCTCGTTTATTTATATTTGTTATTGTCAGTACGGTTACTATGTCTGACTTCAATGAAATTGATTTTTCTTAGCTACAGGCTGTGGAGTGTCCCTGTGGTTTTTATTATAAAGCAGTTAATATGACCTATCTCAAGGAAGAATTAGGCTGATTTTGTAAATCATCTTTTTTTCTGCACAGCAGGGTCAGTAAAGCATAAGAATCTGAGTAGCCTGGGCTCAATTCTCCAGCAGCCAGAACTACATGCAGAGCTTTCACGTGTGGGTAGCCTTTTCCATGTGCTTTAAGTGAGGGTGTAAAGCATTAGGAAAATAATAATCTTTCTTGAGATCTTCCATGGAAAATAAAAATATAGGCTAAGCTCATCACATTAGAAATAAGAAGTTAACCCACAGAATAACAAAACCTCTCCCTGGTGTGACTCTCTAAGGGCCCTGAGAGCAGCCCCCCTCCGGGAGGGTTGGCTGCCGGGGCTCCGGGCTCAGCACAGGCCGTTCCCCTGGGGACCCTGGGGACCCTTGGTACTGCCAGGCAGTGCTGGGGGAGGCCAGGGCTGACCCAACCTGGCTTCCCTCCAGAGCTGCTTTAAGATGAGGTGCAGCATTTTGGCCCCTGCCTGAGCTCCAGCTCCTGTGGCAGCACAGCTCTGCCTGTGCCTGGCCATGGACCCTGTAGATCCAGACCTGCAGCCTGTTTTCCTCAGACCTGTCAGGTCACTGTGGACTTGCTTGGAGACCGGTGGGCTGTGTCTGACTCTGGCTACTGTAACCAGGCCATGCCTTCCTAAGTCACGTTCCTGACTTAAATTCAGACCTGCCTCATCACCCTGAACTTACACAGTGATCTGGCTTCCTCCTATAGCCTGACTTCCATCCCTGGCTCTGCCCTGCTCGCCTGCTCAGGCACCACAGGACAGGCCCTGCCCTGCCAGCCTGGTTGTCACCCTCAGTTTTGTCTCACCAATCCCTTGGGGAGCTGCCATCCCGCACTGGGCCCTGACAGACTCTTGCTACCGAGGATATTTTTTTTCCTGATGCCTTTGGGCTGTCTCAGCCCTGCAAGTTCTTTTACCCTCTACAGTTACCTTTCCTTCATCCTCTTCCTGATGGGAAGCATTTGAGAATTAGAAGCCAAATACTTTTGTTGGAAATTGCCCCAGCTAAATTTCTTTTTCTAATCTATTCTTGTGCTTTCTTAAAACTGAGAACTCCAAAGATGAAGACTGTGATAAGCAATTTATTTACTTGAAGATGTTACACAATTGCAAGACTGGGTTGCCACGGTGGCTGTTATTTTGTTACAGATAGCTGAGGTGGTTGGATGCTGGCTAGACAGTGGCAGGCTTTCTAGTTATCAAAGGATGAAGGATGCCATCCATCTGCTTTGCTTCTCCTGGGCACGAGTCTGATAGAGAAAGTTCTTCAGGAAAAGGGAGAATAACTGGTCCAGTGACTGGTTTGGTGAAGTCTGGTTTGTTTACTTGAGTCTTTTCTCCATCAAAACTGGGTGTAGGTCCTACAGCCTTAGGTGGAACTGGCTTTCCATCTTTATGTTCATTTTGACTTTCTCTTAGGCTATAGAAACTGATGTCCTCATCTGAAGGGGGTAGAATTTTGACCCAGCCCACTGTTTTTTCTAGGTGTGGGGAGAAAGGATCGGCTTCTGAATGGGAAGCTTGTTGATTCTGGCTGGATTTTTGAGGTGTCTGATTAGCTTCCTGTTTCTCCTCTTCAGTGGCAGGACCCTAAACAGCAAGGAATAAACATTATCTATATGGAAGCTCTTCCAAATTCTTTCAGATATGATCACCCATCACACTAAGGATCTGCTGCAATTCCAGTCTGTCAAGACCAGTTACTGAACAGAAGGTCGAAAGATAGACAGATATAAATACTTCTTGTACCAGGGGAGATGGGTGCATGAAACTTGGGTAACTACAGTTATTGCCCCTTGCATTCCCTTCGTGATTTGCAATTTCTTTGTAGAGCATTCTGAACACATTCTGTCTGATTGTCTCTATACTTACTCTATTACATTTTATCCCCCTAACAGCAGTCTGTTTGATCACAAGACAGATTTCTTCCTGATCTGGCCTTATCACTTCCTTGAAGCACATCTCTTTGCGGATAAGAAAACTTAAAAATGGGCTTTCAAATGTTCAATCCTTGTTTTGTAAAGGAGTATTACTCTTGCAATATTAACATTAGATTAAGAAATACCTGCGGACTGTAGATTTCACAGGATACTGTGACAAACTTTTCCATGCGACTGTTTACTACAGAGCCTTTGCAGAATCCAATTTGCTGGAAGAAGAAAATAGAACCATTTTTTCACATTGTAGCATTGATACTAAGCTCCTGTCTTGTAAAGCAAGTGATTATGAAAGGCTGAATAGTTATAGCTTCTAAGTGTATTTGTAGGAATAAACAGCTTGGGCAAACTTTTATTTTGGGATTGGCAATCTTACAAAGGCAGGCAGCATTTTGAAAAAGGCTTTGTGTTTGCAAAGGAGGGTTAGGTAACACAATAGTAAAAATAAGCTGGCCACTTAAGGCCAAACTACAACAGCTTGCTTATGTTCTGCTGCAGCAAAATATCCCTATGCAGGCAAGTTGTATATGGAACATAATATCATTTTCCACATAAAACCAATTTCACACCATACTAGTGAAAGAAACCATGAAAAAAAATGTTGTTTCTAGTAGTTGTGTTTGTACTGGGCTGTACATGGCTTGGATCTCAGTTAAGATGGGGCTTGAAATGTTATCTCTTGACAACATGCCCATTTAGTCTTCCAGATTCTCATAGAATTTTTTCCTTAGTTCCTAAGCGCTTTCCTTAGCTGACCTAATTGTAGTATGAATATGCTCCTTATGCGTTGTTTGTGATTTATTGTCTGTGTCTGTTGCCTTGGAATAAATTCTTAAGAGTCATTCAGTTTTGTAAGGTGATGGCTGCCTCACCTTCCTCTGGATGGTATTTTTTTTCTCTTTTCTTTGTTCAGGGATTTCTAGGTCAGAATTCAGAACTTTTACTGAAATGTTTTCTCTATTCGAAAGCAGTCTGTAGAATTGCAAGACAGGAATGAGCTACAATCCATAAAAAGATGCCTGTGGGTTTTGGTTTTTGTCTGCAAAGAGCCAAGGAGATATATACTAAGTATTCACTGAGGAATCATAGTATCTGGAAAGCAGGTGTTTATACAAGGAAAAAAAGTACTTACAGCTACTTCTGATGGAAGTGGCTCACACTTGACATCAGCAACCATGTCCTTTTTGGAGCAGGATGTCTCCTGAATTAAAAACTCTACAAAATATGCAGGACCAATGACCCACTGTAAATGAGAGGCCAGTGGCAGTCAGACCTTGTGCACATGTCAGGAAGAATGAAGAATTCTACTGACCTTGAAATAGATATGAAACTCCTAAGTCTGGAAGGAGCAGGTTCTGCTTGGGGCATTACTGTTAGTTGTGTTACAGGAGAATATTTTTTATTTGCCAGTGCTGCTGTGTTGCCTCGTCATTTTTTACTTCTTATATATGCACAATCTTAGTAACTCATGGATTAGCTATAGTTGAAATGAGTTTGGTTTTCATCATAAGTTTAGCATCCACGTAGAATTACATATCCAAATACCTTCTTCAGTGCTTTGTTGATAATTTCTGTCTGTTTTAATGAACAGAATCAGTTTACTATTTCTGAAATCAGGGTTGGAAAATGGAAGCTATGAAATAATGTATTGTAGTAATATCTGACAGTTTGAGACAAAGAAGGAAAGCTGCTTTGTTATCTATACATGATGAATTTTAGAGAGACCAGATAATACTGTGGCAAACAAACAGGGCTTAGCCATGAGATCATTAACTCTCTGTTAGTCTAAAATTAGTTTTAAACCATGCTCAAACTCATTCAGGGGATGACTGTGCTTTATTAAATAATTTCCAGTAGGGAGTCGCTAATTCATGGTGGTGAGAGAAGAAAGGGCTCACAGTGAAGCTTTCCTGAACTTTGGAAGCATGTCTTTGTCTTGAGTTTTGCATAAAGCCTTTCTATTTGCAATAAATGGAATCAAAGTCTTGACTCAAGAAGATCAGGAGAATTTTGCATAAAAGTATTCTCTCTACTATACAGATACAAAATCAAAACAGTCTGTAAGACGTAACAAATCATAGAACAGGAGGATCCACACTTCTTGAGGGCTAAAACAAGTCAGATGAGCCTTGGCTTACCTGCATTGAAGCTCTTGTGACACTGAGGACAGAGAAATAATGAGTTTGTTCACTCTCTTTGTTGAACTTGGCGAGACTTTGAATAGCAGCATCCAAATATTCGGGCTTAGTTGGACTGTCATCAGCTGGGCAGTCAGGACATACTGACCAAATATATCTGGATGGAACTTTTTATTCAAGAAAAAAATGTCATTAGAGAAGGCAGAACCATAAGAGCATGTTGATAGTGGAGGTCACTATAAATAGCCCTGCACCCCCAACCCTACCCACTTGTTCTCCACTCCCCTGGACTAACAACACATAGTTTTCATCCCTCAACAATTTTTAATCTTTATGTATTTGCAGACCCATAAAAATGTTGCAGTGGAGGCAGAGACACTGAAGGAAAAAGTTCAATCTATTGACAATGGGCTTGCTGTTTTTACTTGCCTTTCATAAACCCATAAAAATGCTTTTTGGTTCAGAGGGTAAATGCCTATATAAAGGCTCTGCTGGGTGTCCCAGAGGTTAAAATAGTTATTACTGAACTGCTCTGAGCTGCAGGACCTCACTGGCCTTATGATCACTGACTTGAGAAAATCAGGGCAGCTGAAGCTAATGGAGATAGAGTGGTGTCATAATTACAGTTAAAATTTAAAGTAATGCTATTTGGCAGAGTGTTTTTCCTTTTCTAAAGAGCGTGTTAAAAACATACCTGGTTGTAAAGTGCACTCATAAGTATTCAGATGAGAAATATTTCTTTCCTGATTAATGTAGATAATTGCTTTGCATTGACCATAAACCTGAAACAACATAAACATTTAGAAACAATTAATGCACTGATCGTGTAGTACCTAGACAGTGACTGGTTAATTTTCTTCTTGCAATCATGAAATTCTTTTCAAGACAAAAGTTTTGTTAATACTCAAATGACAATGAAGCACATTTCTAAGCATCTCCTTTAGAAATAAAAGGACAGATTATTCCCTGGTGTAATTCTGAGCTATACAGGTGCAATGCTTGTCTGCAGGGTAGCCTACACAGGGCCACTCTTCTGGCAGCTGAGAAGTGCCCAAGTGTCACAGAGTGCTTTCCCTGGCCAGGCCCCCGCCCTGGGAGCTGGGTCTATGTCTAGAACCAAGAGAGCTTAGACCTGGAGATCAGCTCAGGGTGTCTGGATCCAGTCCCCTGTCTTCTACCTTCCCCTTTCCCCTATAACCATAAGGAAAATGGAAGGAAGGACCCTAAATCGGTTTTATGGCACAGTAGGGTCACCCTTGCACACAAAAAAACTATGATTTTATGGCAGAAAAAATACTGGCCTATCCATTGTTCCTGTATATTTAAGAGCTTCTTAAATATTGCTACACATGTGATCAAGGCCTCTGAACATACATTTCTTGACACCACTGAAGCCATATTGACCACCTAGGCTTTGCACCCTTTTCCTGATGAAAACTCTGTAATGAAAAGTGAGGAGAATTCTTTTTTTTTTTTCCTAGTTTTTCATTTAAAAGCTGAAACTGATTGACCTTTGAAGCAGTCCAGGACAATGTAATCATAACTTCCTTTTTTTTCCACATGTAACTACTTTATTGTCATTCTTCATTTTATAAGGTGGGTTTTCTTTACTTGTTCAGAATCATTTTGGTCACCTGCAGCAACAGTCTTAGGCCACTTTCTGTCTTTGCAGCTTATCTTGCTGAGCTTTCCTTTTTCTCCTTCTTCAGTGCAATTTTTGCAAAGTTGTCAGAATAAAAGTGGAATTAAACTAAACCAAAAATCATATGTTATATAAAAGTGAGTTTCTTTTATTCCCTTCTTGACAGGCTGTCTTTAAAATAAACTCTTACAGGGTTGCTATAAAAAGTAAAACATTATTCTAAATAGTGTCCTAGCATGGCTATTTAGTTCAGTCTGCTTATTAGCTCTGGTTGAAAACTTTCTTTTAATTTTCATTTTCTAAAATAAATCTTAGTAGTCTATAAACTGATTAAAAGGTACAGAGTAAAACTGTGGACCTTAAAAAATGGGGTTTGATTTCTTCTGAGCTCTGTTGCCCACTAAAAATGCATGTGTAGGGATTTTGCTGTCATTAGTAGTACCTGAGTAACTCATCACATCTGAGATCAAATAGAAAAATAAAATCCTTACAGTTGAGTGAGCAGGTCTGGTGTTACAGTTCTTCCACAATTTTTTGCTGAGTACATGGCATTCAGTATCTACTACATCCAAGATGAGATAGAAGACAGAACCGGTGATCTCCTGAAAACAAGAAACAAAAGGGTCACATCCCAGTTTTGTATCAAATAAAGCAGTGACATATAAAAGGGAGAGATGGAGAAAGAGAAAACATGAAGGTGAGATGCATAGATATCCTGAAAACTGAACATTCTGTGGGACAGAAGTGGCAAATCAGCTGACATTTAGGCCCTGTTAGGACAGGCTTGGTGATGCATCAAGTCAGCTTTAGTTAAAAACCAGCCATTTAGTCAGTTTTATCCTTCTAATTCTGGTACCAACCAGAACCCAAGAATAAGGACTAAACATGGTGATGTTTTCATTGTCAACTGCATTTTGTTATCAGATTTGAATGGTAGGTTACTTTGCCTGCAATAAGAATGAGACAATAAATACTACAACTAATAAGAAACTCCTAACATGGAACGTTCCCAGTAGGAATTAGAAAGAGAAATATCTTATTTCTTAGAGTAGTGTCTTTTTCAAGTATGGATACTTTACACTTTCTGTAAAGAGGTGATGGATTGTGTTGATGCAGACAGCTCAAATATTCTTTAAGCTCTCAGAGAGTGCTCTGAGAGACCTTGCATATCCACGTAGGTGTCTCTGACTCACTTAAAGCTTCAGTCCTGTGCTTGACTTCTGAGCCTGTGATTAAGTCCAGAAACCTTTATTCAGTTCACTGCAGTACAGGGTGCACACAGCAGTTCAGGCTTAACTTTTGGGCAAACATCTTTTGATGCAAGAGGAAGGAAGGACAAAAAGTACAGCTCCACATATCCAGTGATTACACCATGTGGTGCAGGAGGATGAGATGCTGCATGGTGCAGCTCCTCATTCTGCTTCCACTGTAGATGTGGGTAAGCACCTTTGCTGCATATTTAGCAAGGATACAGCTTAGTAGGATCATGTTTTATTTATATCTTTAGTGGAAAGCTGGAAAGAGGGCAGCTGTCATTTATACATCCTAAAGAACTTAGAAGTGAGTGTTAGCTGCGTGTTTAGACTGAGATTGAGCACTTACTAAAAAGGGAGAAAAACCAAAACTGAATGAGAACAGTGTTCATTCATCCCTGACTGATTTCACTGGTTTGTGGAGAAAACATTAAATGGGGCAAGTCTTGTAGAAGTCTGGGCCAGTATCTTTGCAATTTTGGCTTTAATTTTCATTTCTGTTTAACTGTGACTAAAGAGAAGTCAATAGGGCATCTAAAGGCTGGAGTACAGCTGGCTTTTTTGGTTTTATAGTTCTTAGAAAACTGCTAGGAGGTGTGTGTTCTGGAGTTCTGAGGAGATTGAGGGATAAAAACTATTCTGAACACATACTATAGAGATCTATGGGATGGTGATTTTATGTGAGTTCTAACATATATACTTGTAATACTAAATCCTTACAATATAGAAGAGCAAAACTAATAGAAAATAAATGTAAAGAATTATTAAATTGTTTTGTTATCTTTGTCTCTAACTTCTATTGTTACATATGCAACTTCTCATGTTTTCTATGATTTCTTTTATTTTCATATCCTCTTTTTCTTTTTCTCTAAGTGTTCAGTGAAATAATCTGGTAATGTCTTGCACTGAGGTCTCAGGGTTTGCCCACACTAATCCTGAGGTTTAATTATAAGTGTCATTTTGAAGGCTGTGAAAAGATCAAAAGCTATTTTGACAAAGAGTGGTGCTGAGGTTCAGCAGCACTGTGCACAGTGGCACGGCAGTATCCCCACACCTGGCTGCACAGACCCTTCTGTGGAAGGAACTAATCATAATTTTCTGTTTACATACAAGGTATCTAAATACCATGCTGATATGTCTCCTTAATATAATAGGTAATGTAGCTTGAATCAGTAAACAGAAAGTAAGACCTGTTAAGAAGTAATTACTGTTTGCTGAAAATGTGATTTTGAGTAATGCAGCATTTGGTACAAGCTTGTAACCTTAAATATATCCTCTGTGAGAGAAAAACACCACTATGACTATCCTGCATGAAGAAGAAATAGCCAAGAAAAATACATATCTTTAAGGAATCCAATTGCTGGAACTGGTGACTTGAGCTTTCAAGTTGGTTGTTAAGGTATTTGGAGGCAAAAGCACACACACACCTCATTAAAGAAATGATCTTATCATTTGTGTTTGGTGTTAGATGGGTTTCCTGAGTCATGAATGTTGATTGTAAAGCTTGGTGACCTTGGAAACACTACATGCAACCAGGACAGAGCAGATGTATTTCTTGTTGCCTGTAGCTCTCTTGTATAATATCAGCTCTATATAAGCAGATGAGGTTATTATAAAATCTGCACATCTTTTGGTCTACCTGCTTCTGTATGTATCACACTCCACTGGGGAAAGGATAATTTGGGGCTTATTTAGAGCTCAGCAGATCACTGAAGGTTTAATCATCCTTATTTTAATTTTCATTAGAAGACCGTTATGCAAAGGCCTTTTGATATCTGCTTAGTATTGAATAAAAACTTCTATGTCTTTTCTGCATTGCCAAAAAGATCCTTTCCTCAGCACTGCTGGTGCCAGGCTGCAATATGTGCTGGGCAGCCTGGGAGCCAGAGGAAATGCAGCAGCAGGGTGACCTGGTGCAAGAGAAAGAAATGAAATATTTTGGCATGTTTTGTAATTTTGGTTAAGTGCCTGTCAGTGGAGTTAATCGTGAGTATCTTGTATGAAAGGAAGCTCTGTCCTACTTGCATATAAGTTCATAGCAGATGGCTCATTAGTTTCAATTAGAGCAAAACTCAACCACAGGTTGCTTAAGGGCAGAATTGAATTTGAAGTAACTTTGAAAATGTTTTTATCCTCAGTACTGGTTAAGAAGTGGGAGGAAGGACCACTGACTGGTAAAAATCCTGAGGATTTCTTTAGATTTTTGAGAGGAGTAGGAGGTGGCATAAGGCTGTTACTGTCTGTGAACCCCCCTGACATGGCAGACTGATCCTTAGGTACTCAGTTGCAGCAGCAGCAAAAATCAGATAAAGGGCTGAGATTGTCTGGTTTGTTATTGCAATGTCTTGAAACACCTTATTTGCAGGATAAGAGCATATTAGATGAAAAAAATAAGAAAGAATAAAAGTAAATTAAGCCCCCAATGAACAAAGGGTGCTTGCTCTAAAGCAGTAAGTTAAGTCTCTAGGAAATTAAGTGACAGACCAAATCACATACAAGGACCAAAATTCTCCTGTGCTGAGATATGCTTGGCACAGCTGAAGGAAGAGGCATGGAGATGAATGATTTAAAACATGTCTGCACTCTGGGGTGGTCATAGCAGGGGGCTCTAATTATTATCAGTAGGAAATAGCCTGAGCAGGGGGGTCTGAGTACCAAACTGCATGACTGGTGATGTGGCTTCTGGGCCAGCTCAGAGGCAGCACATGTGGGAAAATTCTGAAGAGCTGTGATCCAGCTGCTTATTGGGCACATTCTGTCACCTGAGCAAAGCAACATGGAGAACTCAGTGCACAGCCCAGCACAGTGGGCATCTTTAGCTGTGAGATCTCAGGTTGCTGGAGGCCACAGCGTGTCTGCAGAAAGCATGTCCTTGTAAGGGCAGCAGGAAGGAGTGTCATATCCCTGCCGGTACAGATCTTTAAACATCTGGCAACGAGCCTGATTTTCATTAAGACTTCAGAACTCGGCCTTTTAGATAAGCTTATGGGAAGTGAGTAGGCATTGCAGGGAATGTTAGTAGCATGCTTCCACAGTGCATTATCTGTTGTGGGCCTTGTGAACTCATTTCAGGCTGTCCCTAGCTAGATCCAGTAGATTCAGATATTGTAACACAAAATAGTGATGAATTAAGCACACATAGAGAAATAAGATACTTGAGGAAATGTGAGTGATATTCCATTGGTAGTTGCAGTGTATTTTTTCAGTTGAACTGGTTTCAGATTTCTTCTGGAGAGTGAGTCATCTTTTAGAGCTCTATAAAGGAATTCCATGGTCCCAAGCGGGATGTGTTTACACCTGTTAGTGCTTACATCTTTTGTGCAAAACACACGATGACTTAACAGCCTTTGCACTCCAACTGCTCAAGGCAGTGGAAAGAAGGTGTAAAATGAAATTAAATCAGAGTAGTGGTGTTTCATATCAAATTTGAACTGATGCCTGGAGCTATTCCAGGGGCAGGCAGCAGAGAGCCATGACTGAGATTTGCTCTCTAATTGCCCACAGTGGTGATGAAACTGTTTCTAGTCATGTGTGCATAAAGTTGACATGGCCTCTGGAGTCCTGTGAATGGAACTTTACGTTTGCCTTTTAAAATATTTCTTAATTCAAATAGATATTTCTAAGCAATAGTGATAGACACAGGGCTCTCCATGGGAGAAACAGCTTCAGAGCAAGAGGGTAACTTACCTGAGGTTGTTCTCGAACGCTGGAAATTCGGTAGAGGCTGAGTATGTAGCCCTCTGCTCGGTCAGCATTGATCTGGCGAAGAGCCAGGTCTGCAGCCTCCTCTACTGCGGTGTCATCACAGCGGGGGGAGAGCAGCGCGGCCGCTGCTCCGCGGGCAGGAGGGGCGGCAGCGCAGGAACAAAGCGCCTGGATGCCAAAGAGCACCGGAACGAGCCAAACCATTCTGCTCAGAAAGCCGGTGCAGCAGATCAGAATGGTCAGTCAGGATGGTGGGGCTGAGACCTGAGTGAAACCCCACACTTCTGTAGTGGAGCCAAATCTCTTTATAAACTTTGCCTCCTTTTTATTACACACTGACCATCACCTTTAAGCCTACAGCTGCAACAGCAAACACTAAGTCAATGATTACAAGGTTTTGCAGAAGTGTTGTCACTTTCTCTGAGACCAGACAGCACTTTCTCCTTTTGGCTTTCCATCTCCAATTCAGACTTCACTGGGCAGGTCATGCAACTTTGACCTTATGACAAGGGACAAGAATACACACACAAAGCTGCTTCCTTAAGAAACTAGATTTACTTAAATAAACCTATATGCAGGACAGTCTGGCTCCATCTCTGTTCTATCAGTGATCCAGTTCTTTTTGCAAATAAGACAATGACAAAGATCTCAGTAATTTGAACAAGAAATGGATAAACCCCACAAGGTTGATTGATTTTGCCCTTTGCATTTGTTAAATGCCAGTTATAAACAAATATATTGACTCTATTATATGCAGTCAGTTTGATTGTGATAGAAAGCTTGGTTTGGATTTATTCTGTGAGCATTTCTACTCAGCTGGATACCTACACATGAATGGTACCCTTAGAGGTATTGAGACCCCTCAAGGGTCATGGAAAATTCTGCCTTGAGAAACTTTAGTTTGAAATGACAGCAGTGTGCCTTGTGAGTAACCTGTCAGGAACTCCATGCTGGAGACAAGGGGGAATAACTTTACAAGTGGCTGTTATCTTGAGGATCTGGAGAAGTGACAGCAACCATTACTTGAGTAAGATCCCAGTGAATGTCACGAAGGGGCAATTCTGCAGTATTTCACCTTGAAGGATACCGGAAGCTTGGTTACCATTTCCCTGGCCCTCATTTTCTATCAGGGGACTCTGTGATCACAGCTGTCTGCTGGAGGACACCGAGTACCTTTCGGTTTGAGGGTTGTATGGAGTGAAGATGGAAAAGAGCAAAGGAAGGGCATAATTGTCTCTAATACTACTGTAAAGGTTGATGTGGTTAAAAATGTATCTATTGTCACTTTTTTTACTAGTCCAGCAGTTTTCAGAGCATGTTCCTCTGTGAGACAGCAGAACCTGTCCCAGGGAATGTCCATAGAAACCTGAGAAGGATTGTACATGCCAGAAGACCTACAATAGCACTGGGACTGAAACTCTTCTAAGATTTGTTTTGGTGACAAAGGTGCAAAACACAGATAGCAGGACAGAAGGGGCACATGGCTGCCAAAATGAGCCCCCTCATATGTCGCCAGTTGCTTTCCAAACTGAGGGTGAGGGATAATGCATGGACTGTATCCCGGAGGGAAGGGATAGGAGGAGTGACTATTGAGAAACACTGCTGTAGCCATAGTACAGGAACAGCAGAAGCAGCAATGCAGACTCACTCACATTGTTCCTTGTGCCTGGGGATGCTTCCCCTGCGGCTAAAGGATAATAACTCATTTTCTTTATCCTCACAGTGCATGGCATTTCTATGGAGATGGGTGCCAGTTAGTACTGGCTGGGTCGGTGCTTCTTATAATAGGGAATTGTTATATCCCTGACTCTGTTCTTTGTATTCTTCCTCTGACTGGAAAGGAAAAAATTTCTCCGTTGAAGTAGCTGACCTCAAAACACGAACACATCTGGGAAATCTGAGCGTGTTCAGCCAAAGCAGCACATGAAGTACATATGCTTTTGCAAAACAGGGTTTGAAAAAGCTGAAAAACATTGTCAGCCAGCAATGCAGACCTGGCAAAACTGTTCATGCTGCATTTCAAGGGAGGAGGCATTTGTATTTTATGTATCTCCATTTCATAGTTCTCATTGCCCAGAGAATCTATTCTTAAATGCTGAATCTGTTACTAAGGTCCAAGTGCACGTATATGGGGCTATGCTGGGGGGAGACAAAGTGATTGCTTCAAAGCAGTCATGGAAAATGGATCTGTAAGAGTGCAAATGTGTCTTTAAGAGGGCAAGCATTAAGGAGAAAGAAGATGAAGTGCAGCTACCAACTGGAATGCACAGAGAAATTCTACTTTTTTTTTTCTTCCTGTTTTAGGAAACAATGGAGTAGTTACACCAGGTGTAGGAGAACATCTGTGAAGTATGGAGACCACAGATGTTTCTGCTACATTTCTTTGCTTTATGTCAGTGGAAAAGGCAAGAAGAAAATGCAGCATTTCTGAAGTTCAGAGATCCTCATGGACAGGGATCCCTTTTGTAAACATACTGTTTCTACAGTTAGATAATTTTCCAAGCCTGGAAAACCGTCTTTTCTGTAAGTTAGTGCCTACTTCATTCATACAAGACAATTTTTATGATTTAGTTAAGGTGATCCCTAGTTTTAAAAAGTCTCATGCATCTGGTGTTACAATAATGCAGATCATAATAGTCTCTGTTTCATTAAATCCTCTACTGCATCTCGTGCAGTGAGGTGGGAGGACCACCTACCTTACTACATCAAGAAATGTCTACAGCTTAGTACAAGCACTTGTCGAGGGAATGGCAGGATGTCCTGGAGTCACTGCTTTACAGAGAAGCAAAAAATCCCTGAGCAATTGACTGGCAGTGACTGGTGCAAATGCTGAAACGCTTCCTGCAAAACAGCCTTTGCTTGAAATGTGAGAGCTGCTGCCTTCATGGGCAGAGCTTGTCCTCAGTGTGTTGCCATCACATTATATGGTTTACAGAGATTGGACTGATTTTCCTTTTCCTTTCCACACACCCAGCTGCAGTGCTGGTGCAAGTGCCTATGGCTTTTCCTTTCCCCAGTGACACAGCAACACAGAACCTTTCTGCATTGCAACCTGTTGCACTGTCACCAAGAGCAAATGTTAGTTGTGTTGCTTACTGAATACTGGAAGGTTGTAACTAGGAGAACAGGATAGGTTATTTGAAACACTTCAGAAATGACATGTGTTCTGCAATTTTTGCTGCCTGCATGATAATTATCTTGTAGCAAGTGCTGTTCCTGGTTAAAGATTCATGACTGTCTTTGAGACTGCTCCCCAGGGCCTGCAGAATTCCAGTCTGGCTGGCAGTAAAGATCCTTCTGGCCCCAACCCCTTATTAATTCTCTACCTAGAATAGATTTTGCCTCTAACATGTGCCAGAAATTCAGGAAAGATTTGACTGCTAGGACAATAGTAAATTGCCATCACTGTCTGGATCCTGTTAGATGAGATATGTATCTGCAGTATAATTTTTATTCCCTTGAATTGGCATTTCCTCATATGCACACAGGCCATACAGGACCCCATAATCATACTACACCTGTGTGTCTGCTGGAAGACAGACAGTACACATGTAGTTGACTGCAAGGATTGATGCTTTCAGCCTGCCAGCAATGAATGTGTCCTGATTCTCTGTTCTTTTCATAGACATGGATGCTCTTATACCATGTCCAAAAGTTTTGAGGTACTTCTGGTGGATACTAAAAGTAGGTACATGCTAGGAAACATTACAGGTGGAAGAGAAAAGTACATTTTTTCCTGCCACTGCTTTAGTGTTATTGGTGTGTGATCAAAAGAAAGGACTGTGCTCAGCACCCACACATCCCAGTGAAGCTGATGAGAAGTGCAGGAGCTTACTGTTTTTGAAATCAAGCCCAGAATATGACTCATGATGCTGTGAAGGAGATACTTCACAACTAAATGAAAATATATACAGATAGAAGGTACCAAAGCATTGAACATTTTATTGTGAAGTAACCTATTGGGTAGTGTTTCTACAAAGCTACAACTGTTGTATAGCTCTTACAACAGTTTCATTGAAACAATATTTTCTGTATTTTAACTAGAGAATCCCAGTATATAGAGAAAACTACTGCTATATGTTGAAATCACCTATATTTTGGAGCAGGTCTTTGCAAGATTCTGGCCATGGCTATGTTCTCTGGAGGGTAAAACTCATTTGGGCTCAGAGTCAAATGGTCTCACCTATTTGCACTTGATATTATGGTCTGTGTGTTGCTGTTGCTGCTGCACACTGATCCTTCAATCAGCTGTATTTCATGTCTGTAGCCTAGATATCGAAATGGCGAATCTTCCCAGGGCATGGAGGAGGAGGAGGAGGCACAAAACCAACTGGGCGAGGTACTTTGTCGTGCTGAGCAGCAACTGCTCTCTTTGTTACAGGTTTTGCCGAGAGCATGGAACGAAACACTTCTGAAGAGCTGGATTCAGATGCAAGAGGGTTATGGTAGGAAACCCTGAGATCATGGTTGCTGACACCTACAGCACTGGGTGGCAGTCCTGCTGATGTATCTTGTCCTGCATGCACATAGGTAACTCCAGGCTGGAAAAGAAAAACAGTTTGTGTTTGCTTTCAGTGACCTGGGGCTTATGACATACAGGTCATTGATATCTTACTAGGTACCCTGTTCCTAACTAGCTATAGGCCTCCAACCCAGGTACAAATGTTCCTGACCATCACAGAAGTTTGATTTGGATTTGAACACATACACAGAAACCCACAAACTCCTTTTTTTTATAGCTGGTGGATCATTAGCACCAAAATCTGTGGTATATGAACTTCCCAGGGCCACCTGCACAGCTGTTGAAGTACTCAAGACCAGCTGCCTCATTCTTTCTTTCATATACCTCCTAGACAGCTAAATACTATTGAGTTACCAAGAGCTCTGGTCCATAGGAAGCATTCAACCAACTAGTCCTTCTCAGAGCAAATGTAGACTAAAATACAGGGAGAGCACTCAGGTCGAGTGCATATGTTTCCCTCTCCTTGCTGTAGCAGTGCAGGTCAGTGTCCCTGAATTCAGTCATGCCTAAGGACTACTAAAAGCTCCCAGCTGATTTCATCCACTACAATACTCATTTCTGTTTTACATTTTTCTGCCTTACCCCTCTAGCTGAGCAGAGTTTGGTTCCCTTTGCCCTACTAGACATGTGAATCTCCCAGATGGTTAGAAGGACAAACTGTCAAACATGGATGGCAGAGCTGACATAATTCTAAGCACAGAAATCCATAGGATAGTCAGGAGCTACCTTACCTTGTTTTTTAGGATACAAAGTTAAACTCAAGTTATCACAGATAGCTAATGCAGTCTGCAGTGAAAGAAGTAAACTGAAGGTGATGGCTTGTAACAGTACTAGTAGGTTAGAATACTCTGGAAAGCAAGGAAATATCTGGAGTTGGTACCTGATGTCCGTACAACTGGCAGTCCACGCGAAGGTTCTGTGAGGGAAGTTTTACCATTGTTCCTGTGCAGAAACCAAAATTCTGGCAAAGCAGAACATAGTCAAGAGAAAATAGTTAGAAAATAGAGGGGGCCTGCATTACAATTTTTAATTTCAGCACATTTAGAATTTGCTACATGTTGTCATGTCTTATCTGAGAGGTAAAGTGCTTGCTTTTTAGCCTATTGGGCTCAAAAGCCAAGCTCTTTAAATGCCTAAGCAGCAAATAACTCCTGTATTCTTCTGGAGTAAGATCCTTTGAATGTCTGGATATGAGGGAGGGAAAGAATATATAAGAATCTAAGTAAAAAGCTTACACCCACTAAAACTGCTTAGGACTCAATTTCATCAGAAACAGAAGAATTTTAAGATGATAAAGTGTACAGTATAATTCACAAGAGCCTATACATGGGAAGAAAGCACACTGACAGCACTGGAACTGTAGGAAGGGGAAACAGTCTGCTTTTTTTTTTTTTACGTGTTTGTGTACTGTCCAGTATGAAGAGCCTGATTTTCTCAGGTGCTCATGTTAAGAAGAGTAAACAAAAATATGTATTTTGTTGATTAAAAATATTCTGTCTTAAGGACATTTTGGTCCTCAAGCCTTTTTCAAATATATTCAAATCCATCAGGATTCAGTCCAGATACCGCAGAGAGAAGAGAAAGGTGTGATATTGCTTTAGGACTGATATATTGAAAAGCATATCATGATGGTACACATCTCTTGCACTTTGATCCCCACAGGGGTCTATTCCTGCTCAAGTGTGAGCTCATCCCAGCATGATGCTACTTTTCCACCTCTGAGTTGTTGGGATTGGGGCTGGTGCTGGCATACTCACAGACTGATCCTCAGGCAGCAGCTGACAAGCCCCCACATTAACTTTGGCTTCTTCTGCAGAGCAGTTCGTGGCACCCACAGCAAACTCAACAGCAACAACATGTGCTGGGTGATACTGATAAAACAGGAAAATTGTTTAAGTGACTTTGTGCTGTGAAACTGCAGAGCTGCAGAGAAAAGATAAAAGGCAAATGTTGTGTCTTCATCTCCTACTGGAGTGAGGGAATCCTGTGGCTAAAATGGCACAAAATACTTGGGAAATTAAGAGCAAATCCGTAGGGCAAATTAGAGCAAGCAAACTGAATCTGTTTGCAAACATGACTAGTTATCAGTGCACAGTTGCTGAAGATGAAATATTCTGTTTACGTGGAAGTCTAGACATAGTTCTAGTAATTACCTGTATTTTCCCTCTTCCAATCTCAAGGAGTCTGAGGTAAGGACCGGTGGTTTTGCTGTTGAAGTCATTGAGTGCAGCTGACACTGTTTCTAACACCTCAGTGTTGTTCAAACTTGCCAGCAGTGGACAGTCAGGGCAGACTTTGCTAATGTCTTCACTTGAGTCTGCAGGAGGAACCGAAGGGATTATGTTTTGATCAGATTGTAAATTCTTTTGAAAGGCATTATAGACCTATTCAGTCACACAAAACCCTGTTTCACCGTCTGTCCCAAATTACAGTGTCAGGAATTTTTGCAGTGCAGGCTACAGATGGCAGTGTGGCACATGACTTGGCCGTTCAAATCTTTCTGCAAAGAAAAGTACTGTGGACTTTAATAGCACATTTTGAATGTTCTTACTCAGTTTTTAGTAAATTTGCTTTCTGGCAAACTGTCTGTGACACCAATAAAAAGGTGCTTCAGCTCACACTAGGAACGGTGGAAAAATTAAGATATTTCAATTTATTACAGTTGTGTTTGTGTGAGTGTGTTATTTCATTCAGTCACCAGTTTTGAAAGTAGTACACAAGACATCTCATACAGAGCAAAGAGATCTCATACCAAGCATGCAGAATAGACATTCTGCTTTCCCATGGCAGTATTAAAAATGCTGGGTTTAGTAAATAAGCTGCTTCTGCCAAAGGGGTTCTGACAATCAACAAGCTCAAGTAAACTCAGACCAACAAGGAATCAAATTCCTGAGGTTAAACCCCTGAATGAAAAGATTCAGGACAAGCAATCTCTAGGTCAAATCTGGGACCTGCTGCCCACTTAGTCTTACAGTATCTTAATTGTTATAGTAAATGGTAATTCATTTTCTGAATGAAGTCAGAAAAGGGGGGGAAATGATGTTCAAAACAGCTGCATTTAGAAAACTCATTAACTGTCATCCTTTATGCCATATTTATACCCAGAAGTTTGGAATGAAAAAAGCTACTGAACTGTAACCACTGCTATAATAATACTCCAGCCTCTGGATTCAAACCTACAGAACAAAGCCTTTACCTGCATGTGAGTGGCATTTGCTAGCAAGTACAGATATTGTCCCATCCAACTTCTGCAGTTTAACATCACAGTCACCCTCAACTGCCTAGAGAGAGACAAAAATCAAAGGGTTACATTGTTCAGATAAATCAGATTTTCTGAAAAGGGCAACTAAATTCAAAAGAACAGATCCTGGCTGAGCATTCTGGCAATATTGGTCTGATTGCAAAGGCACTGCTAGGCGTGTCTTGGTGTCTGTGATTTTGTAAAAGGCAGATCAGAGCTACAAAATTCAGATCTAAATCTGGATCTTAAAAGTATCAGAAGTGCCAGGGTAGCCAGATTATGGACATTTGGTACAGGTTCCTCTCTCATAAAGAGCAAAGCATATGAATAGTTATGAATTAAGACCTTCTGCAGAGCTGTTTGATAACATTCTGACTAATCTCAGCTGGTCAGTGGCCATGGTAACAGCAGAGTGTGCTGCCTTGTGTGAGCTGGCTCACACGCAACGTGATCCAGCAGGGAGGAGATGTCAAAGGCAAAGCTGGAGTCACTGGGAAGAGGGAACAGAGTTACCTCCCCCCAGATGGAAAATGGGATCTGAGCCCTGATGAATACAGGGGTGGACCATGATTCATATTTAGTGAGCTCTGTGAATTGGGCCCCATTCTAGAAACAGCAGGCTTAAACTGTCAGTTGCTCACTCTGCTTTCTGCTTAGAAACCAGAGCTGCCTGTGCTCAGACAACACTTCCGCTGCTTTGGTCAGGGAAAGCTTCTCAAAGCTGGATCACACTTGCATGAGAACTAAGTATTTGAGGCCAGTAAATTCTGGCTGAGCATTACTTTGAAGGCAGAGCCCTATCTGAAGGGAATAGCTCTTCTGCAGTCTCAGCCAGGACTAGGTAGCTAGACTTGATGGAATTTCACTAGGTAACACCCCACATGTAGCCAAGGGATGGTTATGTTTGCACAGGTTTACAACAGTCTTTGGTTTGCAACGAGGCAGTGACATCTGGGCCAATAATGGGGGGCTGAATCTGAAGGCCCTAAAGAACCCCATGGCATTCATGGACTGTATGGGGGATGTTATGTTGACAGTGATCTGTCCTCTTCACGTAACAGGGCATAAAAGAAATTCAGGAGTGAAATCCTTTCATGGCATGAAGGCAAGGAAATCAGCAAGGAGATTACAGTGATACAACATTTGCCTGGGAATCTGATTGGTGATAGCCTGGCCTCTGGCATCAGCATGCTGAACATGCACCTTTGGACCCAGCCAGTAGTGTTTAGGTACTCACATGTTCTGCGAAGCTCCGTACTGTGCAATTTGCGAGAGGTGTAGGGCTGAGAATAGGGCACGTGGTCTCTAATAAATCGAGTTCAAGAAATATGATGTCATTATTTGGCCCCTGGAAGAAAAAAAAATAACAAAACACAGGAATTGTTGTAATTACTTCGCAAAACATCACCAGATTTCTTCCCTGGGGCTGCACTGGGGTCTCTGTTGCTGACTGTCGTGGGTAGCTCCAAGCATACACTGGAGTAACTGAAAAGGTCCTTAATATTTAAGTTCATAAAAAAGCAAGACTCCAGATCTGGAATAAGTCAAGATAATCACACTGATTTTTTTCAGCTAATAAGGAACAGGCCTATAAAGTTTTGAAAGTCCAGTCTGTATATAGTGGGCCAATTCTCTTAAGTTAACTTGATTTTATTTTGTTGGATAGTTTTAAAAAATCAACAGCTGTCTTTTTGATGAAAAAACTTCATGTTTCTATAAACAGATAACAAATAAACACTGGTGCATATTGATCTGTTTTGTTTAGTCCATTGGGATTACACTGAACTGCATCACCTGAGTTCCAATACTCCTTTTGTTTTATGGGCTGCAGGATCTTTTATAGCTGTTTCTGAACCTTTGCAACTATAACATAAGACATGGTTCCTTGGGTTCCCTAACTTTGAAAGTGCTTCTACAGTTTGATTCATGAGTGATTCCATTTAAACCAATGAAGTTACTTTAATGTAAAAGCATTAGCAAAGCAGTGTCACCAGTGTTTCTGTGTGGGTAACTCTAGGCACACTTCTAATCTCATTCATGTCTGTTTTAGTCTTTTCTAAATGACTTTGGTATCTTCTCTCCCATAAGGAGTAGAAAACAGCCTCGGAAGTTCATTCATGTTAATATTTGGGACCATTTTCAACATTTTGAAGAATCAAAGGTTCTGAATTGGTGCATACATTGTATTCATGACCATTTCTACAGTTTTTCTATATGCCTACAATGATGACAATAGATCTCAATGAAAATAAGTTGCAGTTATTTCCATTCAGGTTCCTTGTCAGCTCAATGGGATATTAGGTAAAATTAATGCTCACTACAAAATCATTAATAGCATGGAGTTACGATAGGTATGCATTTAACCAGCAAATAATTACCTGCAACTCAAAGATTATCCTCAGTTTTCCTCCAGATTAGCTACTGGGCTCATGAATCAGCACTTTGAATGATCTGCCCTAGCAAGCACACTGCATTTGTAAACCGAGCCCATTGTACAAAAACATCTGAACATTTCTCTCCCCCCCCTCTGTTCTGCTCTTTGAGATATACATTCTAGTGACCTGGATTCTCCACTGCTACCAGGTGGCCTTGCCCCATTTAAATCAACAGAGCCTTGCTGATTTCCCCATGTGAGGATACAGCCCTTGGCAAATCCCCGTGCTGGTCATTTCCAAGCATGCCCAGGTTAACACAGTGCTCTGCCCACGAGCTCCTCACTTACCTGCGGCACCACACGGACATCCTCGACTCTGTTTAAGGCAAACTTGTATCCGTGGTGACTGTGGCCATTAATGTAATTCACAGCAACTTCAGCTGCTGCTTCAGATTCTGGGTCATCACAGCCCAAGGGAACAGGGGGAGCTGCTGGTGCAGCTTTGTGAATTGGAAGCTGAACAAGCAGTATTAAAGCTATTAGTGCCTTCATGGCACCCGAGGAAAACCGATCCCTTTCAGCAGTAAAGATCTGAGAATACTGTTCAGATGGCAGCTAGGTAGTGAGAACTGCAGCCTCATTTATATAGTACATACCACAGACTTTACAGGAGCGCATGGCTGATATTTGTCCCAGTTCCAAGAAGCATTGCAAACAACAAAAGAGAAAAGTAAATGTTAGGACATCAAGCTGACTGATTAATATTGGCCAAAGTAAATTTTATCAGGTAGGATATTGCGAAGTCTGGTAAAGCAGCTTAAGAGGAAGCATCAGCAAAAATGTAACACAATTTTTAGACACTTTTCTACCAACCAAATACTGTCCATGTAAGAGGAATATGATTCCTCCTGTTAAATGTGTAGAGATGCTAGAGCTAATTAAGCTTTCTGGTAAACAGGACACATTCTGTTGGGGCCCAAATCTCACCAGACACCAGTCTAAATTGTGAGATCAGTTACATGATAAATTAGAAAATGGAATTTGAAATATTTCTAAGGATCACATTCAACAATAAATGTAATCGGATAGCAGTTTTGCTACAGAATTTATTTGGAATAGGAAATGAGACATAGTTTCTAAATCCTTTACATCAGCTCTTTCTTTCTCTGAATACTCTGAATATGTCCAATTGTTCTTGGAGTTTTAGTTTGCAAAGCAGGTAATGTAGAAATGTTTCTGGAATATGCCGTACAGATTTGAGGATTTGGCAGAAGATCCTAAAGAGCACAAAAGTGTTTTAAGGAGAATGTAAATGAAAATTAACTGCTTAAATGCTCAGGAATGCTGGATCTCAGCTTATATTTACATTCACAGTATACATGTTTACAAAACAGTAACTGGATAAGGAAAATGTTCTTTGTAGCAGAATATAGTTTCTATGATGTGCCCAGCATTCAAATCTTTCATTTAATCTGAGATGACTTTGACTAGATAGATTCCAGTGAGGTAGACTCTACCTCAACCAGTAAAAATGTTTTTCCTGCAGGGATTTCAGGGTAGGTTTCTATGATCCATTTTATGGCAGTGATCAGGCTGCACAATAGTAAAGGTCCCTTTTGGCTTTAAAATATCTGAACCTCTGCTGTCATTTTTAAAGAGTTAAGGAACTACCTGCAGATTTGAGATGAGTAGGAGGACTTTGGCATATTTAAAAGTATTTCCCAGCTTGCATGGTATTGTGAGAGAAGCTAAAAGTTTTGGAAAAAGAAGCAATCTTGAGTTATGCCTCTCTCTTCTAGAATTTGGAAATAGGGAAAACAGTATAAATAGAAATGGTTCAGTGGACAGATTAAGTGATGAAGAAAGAGGATGGGAAAAGACTGAAAAGATCGATTGATTTGCTTCAGTTGTGTGGGATGAGGTGCTTTTTTCATATTCTACAATTTTCATATTGAAGAGATTCCTGGGGAAAAGAAAAGCTTCTCCTCTCTCTTGCATTAAAAAATTGGTCTCAACATGATTTGTTTCTTCCCCTTACTTGAAGCAGGTGTTGTTTGGCATTTGTTCTATTGTGTGGATTATCATTTGTCTTCCTGACTTTGGCCTAGAACACTTAAAGGATGAAGGCTTGGTATCCCCAAAACACACTCTGAGTGTTCCTTGTGGATATCTTTTGAATCACAACAGATTTATTTAGAAAGATAGAATTTTACTCTTTACTTTTAACCCACAGTTCAGTTTCTAACCTGTAAATCTTTTAATTTCCTTTTTCCTTTTTTGGTATGAAACACTGAGGTAGACTTCCAACAGGTGCAAATTGAAACTGTTTTTCACCTGAGTGACGTGCAATTACCCCAGCGAAGGACTTAGACTATTATTTATAAATTTAGTCTGGTCATTACTCAGTTTCTTAGGCTGCATCTTCTCTACTTCAGAGTTGCAAATACTGTAGGATGTATAACATCTCTGCAGTCAAGCTCTACATATTCCTAAATATAATATATAACCCAGTTCAGTCAACTTCAGGTTCCGTTTTCAAAGAACAACTTAAAACCTCAAATAGCAAACAGGATTTATTATCTCCTTTCTTCCCTCTTCATTGTCACTCACATTGAGTATTCCATTTACCAAGCAGGACAAAAAGGAAATACTTTGAAGCCTTCTGTACCTCTTAGTTTCTCAATAGGCTTACTCAAGCCCTTCCCCTCTTGGTGACCGTATGAACTTTCCTTGCTGGCATACAGAGGATCAGAAATGTGCCCACATGATTATGCTCAGTGCAATGTGGAATGCGTGACCTGCAATATGTGTGAGGAAATTTGTATTTGGTTTTTATGTTTGGGAAAGGAGTTTGAAAGTGCAGTCAGGTAGTTTGGCTACAGGTGATATGACAAAGGAGCCTTTCATCTTTTGGATACAGGCTGACACAGATCTGCCTGATTATTCCCTCTGAAAGTGGGATTGCTGATGTCAGTTCCCTCCAGGCGTTGTCCCGTCACGACTCACCCTTTTATGTACCCTTACTCAAGAGGCAATAATTGCAGAGATATCTTCTCATTGAACTCAGTACAGATCCATTCTTTCTCATGTCCATGACATAGTAAAAAGTTGTCCTTCAGTAGTGGCTGCAAACAGATGTTACAGCACAAGAAAGTGAGCTGAATTCCATGATCCCCTGGGCAGAAGGTGACATCTCAACCCCACTGAAGTGAACAAATGTTTCACAGAATCAAGGTATCACAGAATGGTTGACTTTGGAAGGGAAGTCACCCTGTGCAACCCCACTGCACAAGCAGGACCACCTTGAGACATGCTCAAAACCACGTCCAGGTGGTTTTTGAATATCTCCAAGGAAGGAGACTCCACAACCTCCTTGGGCAACCTGTGCCTATGCTTGGTCATCCTCACAGGAAGATGTGTTTCCTGATGTTCAGGCAGAACCTTCTATTCCACCTTGTCCTCATTGCCCCCGGTCCTGTCACAGGGTATTATCATCCTCTTTGCACTCTCCCTTCAGGTATTTATAACCGTAGTCCCAGCTCTCTCGACCTTTCCTCATAGGAGAGATGCTCCAGTACTTTAGTCACCTTTGTGGCCTTTTGCTGCACTGTCTCTGGTATGTCTGTGTCTCTCCTATACTGAGGAGCCCAGAACTGGGCACAGCATTCCAGGTATGGGCTCACCAGTGCTGAATACATGGGAAGGATCACCTCCCTAAAGCTGCAGGCAATACTTTGCCCAGTGCAGCCCAGGATAACATTAACCCTCTGTGCAGCAAGGGCACATTGTTGGCTCAACTTGATGCCTACCGGGACCCACAGGTCCTTTTCTGCCAAGCTGCTTTCCAGCTAGGTGGACCTCAGCATATATTCTTACATGTTCTTCCTCAGGAGGAGGATTTCAGACTTCTTGTTGAACCTCATGATGTTCCTGTCAGCCCAGTTCTGTAGCTTGTCATGGTCCCTCTGGATGACAGCACAACCCTCTGGCATATCAGTCACTTCTCCCAGTTTTGTGTCATCTACAAACCTGCTCATCATCCAGGTCATTAATGAAGATGTTAAACAGGACTGGACCCCAGTACAGCCTCCTGGGGTACCCCATAATTACTGGCCTCCAACTAGACTTTGTGCCACTGATCAGCACCCTCCAGGCCCAGCCTTCAGCCAGTTTTCAATCCACCTCAATCTACCTTTCACGTCAGTGCTGTTAGACTTTGGCCCTAGTGAATTAGGTTGCCTGAGAGACTTGACAAGGCTTCACTGTGATGGAAGGAGAACAAGCTGGGTTTACTGCCCTTGTTATATAAAATATAGTATTGATTCTATGCTCAAGGGTTGAGGCTCCACTGAATCTCAGTTCTTAATAATTCATATAAACCACAATGGAAAGGTGAGTTGATGGTTTTGGGGTTTTTTGCTTTTTTTCTCTTTTTTTGGTTGGATGCTTAGAACAAGTAGTGATGATTGGAAATTTGCTGCCCCTGCTCAACCTCATCTGGAAAAAAAAGCAAAGAACTGCTTCCACAGATGTCAAATTGACACTTCCTGAGCTTAAAATTCAAACAAATTAACCAAGCAAACAGATAAATATCATCTTTTTAAAGCTTCAGATCAAAGTTAAACACTTGTGGGGATTTTTGAGGCTCTCTTTTCAGATTACTAAAATGTCATTTTTTGGTAAAGCAGACAGAACTGGTCCAATTCTCTGCACCACATCAAAAGATGCATTTCTGAGCAGTCAGGCATTGTACAATACTGCAAAACTTAATCACCTTTTGCTTTACACTTGATTAAGTACATTACTTTTGGATCATAGAGTTCACAAGATATTGGAACATCAGGGCTGTCTCCTATATAGCCATCACCTACTCAGAAACCTGCACGCAAAGGCAGGAAAATGTCTGCAGGGAAAATGTCAGATAGTTAAAGTCACCAGTCTTGTCAAGGCAGCATATTGCTTCCTTAAATGACAGTATAATCAGCATTTAAAAATAAAGTGTGTGAAAACCCATAGAGGTCTGAGAAAAATCTCAAGACAAATTAGACTAATTGATATGTATAGTCTTATTGGCCCCTTTCCACTACATGGGCAAATCTTCAGCAGATGTAAGTTGGCTTAGAATCACTTCAGTCCAGGTCCCCCAGTGCCCCTATACCAGGAATTTCAGGCTGCAGCAAAACTGTGAAGTCTGAACAATTTTGCCAGACTGTAACAGTAGAACATTATATGTTAATTAATTTCTTTTTATTAAATATGAGAGTCTTTAAGAGAAGGAAGGCTGACCATGTGCCCTCCTTTGCTGTAGTATTTGCAGTTGGGAAAGATGAGCTCAGTTGCTTAGAGCATGGTGCTGATAACACCAGGGCTGTGGGTTTCATCTCTGTATGGGCCATTCTCTTAAGAGCTGGACTCAAGGATCCCTGTTGGTCCCTTCCAACTCAGAATATTCTGTGATTCTGTGAATTTCTTACTGTGAGAAATAAAGTGTGCACTCATGGCATCTAATTCAGGAGCTTCTAGTTTTGGGTGCCCAGCTAGAAATTCCATTTCACTCGACTTTGCTGATCTCAATCTGTTAATTTCTATTTTCTTTTAACTGTAAAATGAAAATACCTATTTTCTATTTTCGTTCTGTGATCTAAAATAACTCACTGACTTTTGTAAAAACTTTTGATATCACTGGGTAGAAGGATCTATTCAAAACTTTAGAGGAATCTAAGTGTCTGGAAAACCAGTCTGTAAAACTTCAGGGATTCCTGGATTTACAAGAAATGTGGCAGGTTTGAGAGGGTTGAAATTTGGTCTCCCAGATTTAGTATTGATTATTTCAGAGAAATTTCTTATTTACTAGAGTTTCTTTTCAAAAACTGTACTGCTTTATTTTTCTTTTCTTTTGAAAGAGCATAAAAAGTTGTCAAGAATTTTTAAATTTTTACTGAAATGGAAATTTTAATTTTTGACCAGCTCTCCCAGACAAAACCAAGTCTATTTCTGTTCTGTTCTCTCTTGTTCTATTTTGCTCTTCTATTGTCTATGCCACTGAAATACTTGAGCGCCTTCCAGAAGTACATCAACTGACAAAACTAGCATTTGTTACATGAAAGTCTATTCTCCTTCTCTTCCCAGTGGGAAGATTATATAAGATGTTTTGTCTTAGTGAAGTTTTTGATTGATTTAAATTTTCCTCCCCATTTCCGCATTTTCCCCGCTCTGTGTTTTGATGTTGCCATCAGTAACAAGAGCAGTTTTATGAGCTGAGGGTTTTCAAGCCCCTGATTGACTTACTCTGTGTTATTCTGACCTAGTATGGGAGACCCCCCCTTCCTAAATTTGTTATAGTTTTTTACCCTTTTATCGAGGTCAAAGTTATTTATGTTGCCATGCAACTCTTAACAGTGGGATATTTTTGCTTCAGCCCTGCAGGGATGTCATGGTTCTCTCAGTGTCATGCCTGTGCAATTTGATGGGTGTGGGAAAGCCGTGTTGGAGATGGACAGGTGGCAACTGTGAAATCAGAGATTAGCAGCTACGGAAGTGGCTTTTTTGGCTTTATGTCCTTATGCTATAGTTTGGTCTTCCAGCTTATGTGGGCGCTCCCCATGATCGTTGCTTCGTATCATAACCTAGAACAAATAAAGCAAGATACCTGGGAAGGGACTGCAGAGCTGAACAGCAGGAGGAAACAGTGGATCAGAGAGCAGAAACAGAGAATTTCACATTGAGTAAACAGACACCCTGCAGTCAGACTGACCTCTCCTCGTCTCCATGAACAGCATGTCAAGCTAAGTGAATTAAAACTCCACTCACTGTGAGAACCAGTGACTGTCCTGGCATTACCAGGGTATCCACAGACACATGGCTCCAGTTTAAAAACGCAAATTGAAACATGCCACATTAATTCCTTCTACTTACAGGAATGTTTGAAGATGTAAATGCACAATTTGTCTGAATGCTGTCACGTTCTATGACGCTGTTAGTCTCTTTGATGGAGAACTCCACATGATAACTCCACATGTTATCTTCCCTTGCTGAGTTAAATCCTGAAATTTAGTAACAAGTGTTAGGGGAGCCTGCTGTGCACTCTGGATTCCCACATGCTCATATTTTTGATGTGAGAAACAAAGTTCACTCTTGGCACTGTAGGTAAGTGCTTTTTCCACTGAGTTTTGTAGAAAAAACTGCACATTCATTCTTATGCTGTGGCAGTCTGAGAACATTAAATTGTTCCCTACTTATGCTGGGCTACTGTTTTGAAAAAGGTGCATGTGTTTCCATGTGGAGTCTCATTGGCATGAGTGACAGGAGGGTCCATGCTGTCCCAGGCAGGGCTAGGGAATGGCAGGTGGGAGGATGGCAAACTGATATCCTTTCTCACCTTGGAGCACTCCTTCAGGGGCATGACAAACTCAATCAATATCCCAATGAGATTTACATAACTCTGACAAGCCAGAGAGTTTTAAAAAAATTAAATTTATTTATTTTTAGTGAGGCAGATGATCAAGATTTTCTTTTTTTTACTGCTACATGTCCCTAAATCACCCATTTATTCAACTCTTTCTGCTGCCTTCCAGCCACATGGCTAAAAATGTGGAAGTGGGATTGGAAACATGAGGGGGACATTTTAATTTAATAGCATAGAGGCTATATATTAATAACACATTTGCAACAGGGGAAGTGGATTTTTCCAAGTTTTTCCAGTTTGAAAGAATTTATATAGACATTCCTGCTTAAGGAGTTGAAATTTTGCATGTAAGACATGAAGTACTGATGACTTTTATGACAACAAAGTAGCCAGACTTACAGCTTTCCTTGCTTAATTTACACAACATTGGATTTGCAGCAGACAGGGACTCCAGGCTATTGAGAGCAATAAGCACAAGGCACTCTGAACAGACACAGGTGCCCGGGTGACCTTCTCCTTAGCATCTAAAAGAAAGGGAGATGGGAATGTGAGCATCGTGGGCTGATTAAACACAACATCCAGTGTCACATTCATATAAAGAGGTGCATGTCAACACTTTTCCTGATATGTTTGTGAATTTGTTTTGTGATGCCAAAGGAAAGAGAGCTGTAGCTTTGTTTACATTCAGCCCAGAAATTCTGAACCGAATGGTGATGTTAAATTCTGCCAGTTAGAAATTGTACATATGACTGGCTAGTGCAAAATACTGCTTTTGTACTCATGGATTTATTAATAAAACAGGTAAAAATAACTCACAGAACTGCTTTGGTGAGGCTGCAAGGTTTTGCAGTGGGCATCTCAGCCTTTGCCTCTGGCATATCCCCTCTGCTGTTCTCTTTAGCATCATTGGTCTCAGTGAGTTTCTAATTTTTCCATTATTTCCATTCTTCATTGCTGGTGGCAGCACCCTTTCCCTGACACCCAGGTCTGTCTCTTGAAGGGCATCTTGGGTCTTTTTGAGTCCTCTTGTCTAACACAACCAGTCTGGATCTACATCATAATTTTCTTGCCATCAGTTATATCTGAAATTTCTATTTTATCTGTCACTGTAGTTCAGCATATTCATATACACTGATCTCCATATGATGACCTCCTCTACCACTGGTCCTATTCCCTATGCAAGGCTGCCAAGTATGTCATAATTTCTGCGAGTGGTTCCTCATCCATAAGAACATCAAGATCCATTTTCTCCTCTCATCATCAAGGCCCTGGCCAATACTAAAACTTCTCATTCAGCTTTCACCTGGATCTCACCATGTCCCTTCTGCCATCACCATCTCTTTGAGCCATTCAGCCCCCATGTCACTGACAGAGATGTCTCCTTCACTCTCTTTCAAAAGAATCCCACTTCTGAGCTTGTCCTTGAGGCCATCACCTCTCTGAATTCTCACAGGGCCTGAAGAGCTGCCCCTTGTCACGTTATCTCCAGTAATGTGTTTCATGACTTTTAAGCCTGTGTTTACTATACAGGCAGCTGTACTTACACTGAAAAGTTTTTAGGACTTCACAGGGGAAAATGTTTGAAAACCACCTGAAATGGTGAGTTTATCTGCTGCATTTCTGTTTTGTCAGGTATTTTCCTAATCTGCCTTTCAGAGCACATGTGGCAGTGCCACTCTAGGGACAGTCTTATCTTCTTTGCTTACCAAGAGCAGTTTGGTGTGAAATGTTCCTTTTAAAATGGTCTTATCTGACCCCTTCCTAACTCTTGCCTGCATATTGCCTGCATGGAGGAGCAAGGAAACCATCCTGCAGTTTACACACAAGTCTCACAAATCAGACTGGATGAAAGCCTTGGGGTAGCTGGATGAAAGCCTTCCACTGACAACAGGGAACACACAATATTTACTTACAATAGAAGAGGAAATGGGGCCTAGTTCATACATTTGGAAACCTTTGAGTTCCTAACAGAAAGATTGCTAATACTGGTGTCAAACCTTGCTATTTGTTTTGTTATATAACTCACCTGAAGCTCAACTGCAGTTATAAGTATGCAGTATCCCATTGACATGGGAGCATAAGACTTGGCTAGGATTATGGTGTTGCAACTCCCAGGTACTTTCTGAAAGGAAACAAGATCTTTTGTAAACTTTGCACAGATAAAAATATAGTAGTTGACATTTGTTTTAAGTTTCTTGACAATTTATTTGCTTCATTTATATGAAGCTTCTGCCTAGTGACACAAGTTTTGAAATAACTGTTGGGTGTTGGTTAGAAAGCTTGCAATCTGAAATCTCTCTCAGTAGGTATTTCTGGAAGAAGTAATTTTCTGAGTGCAGCTGAAGGTGTTAAAGATGATTGCGCGATGTTATGTGTGTGTTTTAAGAACAGATAGAGACAGAGCACTAAAAGGGGATTTCTTTGCTTGAAATTCCCACCTATTGTCAGTGTTCATCTCCTGCTTAACTTTTGATATAGCCCTGCAAGTTTTTGTGAGTCAGATACTTGAGGCAGGCTCATGGAAATGCCAGGACAGATAGACAGATGCACTACATGTGCTTTGGAGAGCTAAAGGACTGTTGCAAAGAACTGCTAGAGACTATTTGTGCACAGAGAAACAAATAACTCATATTCCCTACTCTGTAATCAAAAGCCATTCTTGGCTGGGAGAGATCCCTGCAACAACATTCTTGCCTCCCCTTGAGAGAAGGAAGCCAAAGATTATTCTGTTACCCTTCATTATCATTCAGTGTGGTATAAACTGCCCAGGACTTGAACTCTCAAGTGCCCAGGAGGGCCAGTACATGAATATACCTTGTGTCAGCAGAGGCCATTTCAAATAATACAGATGATGACAGATTGATGTTGGTAGCTCATTAGGCAAAGCACTGACCGAGACATCAAATTCCTTTCAGCAAGAATATGGCTGGACTGTTTGCTGTTGTGCATTAAAGGAGAGACACATTTTTCTTCTTTGATTTCTCTTGCTTCCTGCTTCCCATGTTTGCATCAGACAGTGCCAGCTATCAGATCTGTCATCATGTTCGACTTTCCTAATGTGAACAGCTGCACCAGAAGAATCAAGGTGTAAAGCTAAACCCAATCTGCACATATAGTATATATAGTACATTTCAACAAAAGACCCGTGTTCATAAGCCTCCTGTGGCATACAGATTTTAATATAACACTTGGCTTCTAGCTCGTCCAGATCCAATAGTACAATCTTCCCACTCTTGCCTGAAAAGATAGATAACAGATTTCTGAAACAGTGTAAGGTGTATTCAGATTGCTGTCTCCTTGATGTGCTAACTCCTGCTCTTGTGGATTACGCTTTCACACTTTTGGGGCATGCCTTAACCCATGTGATTAAGATGGTAGCCTCCTGCCTCTTCCTGAAGAAGATGGGGAGAAGTTTTCCAAGCAGCAAACAGTGTCACAGTTCTCTACCTCTTTGTCACAGTCTGACAGAGGAAGCCAGGTGACTTCAGCTGCCATCACATTCTTCCCCTGTGATCTGTCTGGGGGAAGATGGAGTGAACTGTAAAACGTGCTGCAGAGAAGAGAGGGAGGTGAAGGATTTCATGGGGGAAGGAATCCCTAGTCCCTATTTAATCCTTGTGCCCAGCAAGGATAACATACTTCGTAGTCTGGGGGCTAAGTAAGGGCAAACACATCTGAGGCTAGTTGGCCAGTGTGACTACCCCAGAAGAGCTGGTGCTGGTCCCAGAAAAGAGGATTCCACAGCTGCTGAGAGGAACCACAGAGATGAGATGGACACCTGAAGGAAGAAATCAAAGCAAGGAGAGGAGAGGGGGAGTATTCAGCAATTGAAAAGACCCCAGTGTGAGGATGGGTGGTGAAATACTTGGGGCTCTGATGGGTGCCTGCTGCACCCAGCTCGTTATCCACTGTGCACACCAGACACAGATCCAGCCTTGCTGCACAGCATTCTTTGCAGTAGCACAGTTCTGGGGCTTTGTGATTCACTAAGTAATCTTACAGTATACTGGGTACTTTATCCTCTCAGCTGATGTTATGCTCAGCACTTTTCATATCCGAAACGGCTTTACAAACTATATGGGTAATTATCCCTTGGAGGTAGGAAGAGACAAACATTGCATTTTTATAAAATACAATATTGGAATAAACATCACTACCATTCTAGTAAGGCAAATGTCACAAAGGGACCTGATTGCCACAGTACAAAAATGATCTTTTAAAATGAATATGCATTTTTCCCTGTTTACTGTAGTTTGCTGTGCTCTTAGGTCCTTGTCTTTCAGACATGTTCTAAGGTATACCCAGAGAGTAAATTGCAAGACTCGTGATGAACTGCTTTAAATAGAACTGGCTTTAAATAAAGTCAATGAGAAATGGCAATATGGGGCAGGAGTAGCCTGTCAGACATTTCCCACATCTCAGTGTTGTGCTAGACTGAAAAGAAAAGATTAGCGTTAACATTATGTCTAATGTTACTAGTCTGATAATTCACATACCTTTTATTGATTTTGTTTGAATTGAGTTTATAACTGTTGGTTTGGTCTTAATTTATATAACCAGTGGCCAAATACACTGTTTTCTTAGTAATTCTTGCATTACAGAGAGCTAGATGCAATGACAGTAACTGTGCCTGGCAGTCTACCATCTGGGTACATGCTAATAAAATAATCATCTGCATAATTTTGGAAGTCATTGCAGATACTGAGGGGAAAATGTATTGGGTTTGAGCTGAAAATTGCAGGCAGCCTGGTAGAATAATAATGATGCAAATAATTTCCCCTAAAATCCTGGAATGGTCTCTGGTGGGATTTGTTTTACATGCATCATGAAGCTGCCTATGTTAACTTTGCTTTGATATCAAAGGTAAATAGAGGATGAATGATTAAATAATTTCTATTCAGTTTTGCTGAAAAGAAAATTTAAGTCAGTTTGAAATGAACAATTTCTGCTCTGTTTCATGACAATAATGAGAGAGGAAAACCCTTTTTCCTTGCATCGCTAAATAATAAAGTATTAAGGATTATAGATCTTGGTCACAATTGGGTCCCACTGCTAGGATCAATATGTGTTTGTCAGGAAAGGACAGTTTGCTCTGCAAGGAATATATTTGCTTCTTCTGCATTCTGAAATCAACTATAACTCATGACAAAGCTGACCCCTAATAAATCCAGAAAAAGTAGTAATACCTTAAGAAGTATGTCACTGAGAAGAAACATGTGAATCCAACACATTAGCACTGTATTCAGGAGTAACTTCCCCTATTCCAGTCCACAGGCCCTTTCTGCAGCTGGAGCTGAACACAAAACATCTTATTTGGGGGCAGGAGTTATTTATGAAATAGCTGTTTCCATCTCCAGTTCTCACTGTCTCCATCCAGTTTATCTGTACCAGAAACACTGGTGCAACAGTGCCTGTGGAAAAAACATGGGAGCAATGAGCCAGACTGGTGAGTTGGGTAGAGCAGAGAGGTGGAGTGGAGATCTCTGGATATTTACAACCTTGAATGCCAGTAATTGAAACCTCTCAGCAACTGAAGCCTATGAAAGGAATTGTGAGAAGAGCCCACTAAATTCCACTGAAACTAATCAGGTTAGAAGAGCCAGCATAGAAAGTTTTGTAGATATTTAAAAAAACATTTCTCACTCACTGGCCTGTCCCCTCAGACTAGGGGCAATGTGAGATAGTTAACACTAAAGTTTGTGCTCAGGCTTTTGGGTGATCAGTATTTAAATGGAAAGCTTGAGGTGGGAAACCAGTTTAGCTGAGCAAGTTTGAAGGGAGTACAGAATGGAGCAAAAGAGCAAAAGAGATATTAAGACAACGTTAAGCAGACTTGCAGAGTACTACAGGATGTTTGTGGCAGGAGAGAGGAAGAGATGAACAGGTTTTCCTAGAGCAGAAATTCAAGTTTGCTGTGTAACAAAGGTCAAAGAAATCGAATCTGAAATAAGAGCAGAAAGGTGCCCATGTTTTTGACGGGATGCTATGAGGGCAGAAGAACCTGAACTTACAAACAAAAAATGCTTCAGAGTAGCTAGGAACTAGAGGAGGTGCTGTGCATGGGGTTAAGAACATTTTACCTGCAACCAAACCCTCCTAATGCCTAAAGTTTTAATGTTCAGAAAACTGTGGAAAACCTGAACAAGTGACATGTCCCAGAGAGGCACACATATTCTGGATGGAGAGGTTTGTACCTTCAGTGAGATGGTGAACATGCTGGCAGAAATTTAAGGAGATGGTGCTAACAGGTATTAAGCACTGGGCTCTGGGACTGCCACTGCCAACTGTTTTGCAGCCACGGCTCCGTGCCTGGAGTCCAAATGCCAGGATCGGTGCCTAGTGCTTCCCAACCGCAGCAAACTCGGGGCAATCTGGCAGATGTCCATCAGAGGTACTCAACCACATCTGTGACGCTGTGACAGGTCGGGGAAACAGGGCAGGCGTGGAGAATGGAGCAGGTTCAATTCCCAAGGTGCGGGTTGACGTTACGGGTCAGCTCGTGTCGCCGGTAGCTGCCCTGGGAAGGGGAGGTCTCAGGCCCTGTTCCCAGCCACAGGCTCTCACCCTTCTCTGGCATTGCTCCTTCACTCATCCGACCATGCGGTGAGGGGATGCAGGGAGTTGTGCCATCAGAAAATGAATCATTCATGGTGGCGAGGTTGGCTCTTTGGCAGAGGAACTCCAGGAGTTGGGTTAGCAGAGATCCAGCGAGGCACATGGGAAGCAACAGCCGCCAGCGGGGAACATGGATAATCTAACCAGTCGAGTCACTGAATCATAAAAATTTGTCTGGAAGGGATCTCTGGAGATCATTTGGGCAAACTGCCGACACAAAGCAAGACTATCACCGGCATTACAGTGGTGGTTGGAAGCACTGGCTGTTTCAGCTTCAGCTTCTCTGCCTGTGAAATAGGGGTAACCCCACACTGGTGGAGCTGAAATCCTGTTTGGTGAAGCATCTGGAGATCTGCAGGTGACGAGTTCTGCCTTAGTGTGAAGGATGTACAAGACCATGCAATGCTGCTGGGTGTCAGGGATAGGAATTCTGTTTCTCCTGGCCTTTGTATAAGGCTTGTGATATGGATTAATGTTTTAGGTACAAGGTTGAACTTGTTCAAATATTAAGACTTCTAAGCACAGCATATGGAAAAAATACAGCCATATGTCATTGAAGAGGGGATGATACACAGCCCTAAATATTCATCTGTTTGTCAGTAGATTTAAAACCAGTGATTGCCTGGAAGCTATTCCTGTTGTGATAATGGCTGTCATACTTGTTTACCTAAACTGAATGATGTCAGAATAGAAAGACCTTCTTTGCTCCTTTATAGTAGCTCCCATGTTTCAGACTGGATCAGGTATAACCAGTTTCTTTAAAGAAAATATTTACTTTTCATCAGAAGTTTACATAACATGTTCTCCAAAGGAACAAATATTGTGTTTCAGCATAGTTTGAAACATGGGAGACTGAGAAGTTAATGAACAACATTTAAGTCAACATCAAAGCACTTTCTTTCTCTAGTAAATACTCAGACCATCAGGCTATGGTGCAATAAGGAGAAGTTCACGGTCAGTCTCTTTTTAACTTGCTTTTTATTATATTTTAAGACCTCATGCAAAAATTCTGCACTAGCCTTGAAAAAGTTACCTGCAGGAAGGGAGAATTAATGCATATATAGCTTAAGGTGAGCCTAATCTTATTGGAGAAGTCTGAGATAGAATTATGTTCAAATATTATAAATAAATGAAAATGAGTGGAGAAAGCTGTAGACTGCTCTCTAGAGGAAGGAGGGGCCTGGTAACAGGTATTGTGGGGTTCTTGGAAAAAAACAACTGCCAGGCTGGCAAGAGACAGAAAGGGGTGAAAGAAGTAAGAAATACAAAAGTTTGTGACCTCTGCCCAAGGCAGGGAGCTTCCCTGCAAGTCCTGTGCTGGGGAAGAAACAGAGCTTGATTTTCTTTCTGGGGATAAAAATCTGCTCAAAACAAGCCCATGTTGATTGGGTTCAGAAGTGGAGACTGCTGGGTGGTGTGAGGACACTTCAGCAGCCAAGCAGACCTGAGGCTGGGTATGAGTTAACTGGAGGAGTGAGTCTTAGAAAGAGCTACATATTTGCAGACACACACGAGTAGTTTGTGGTTCATCCAAGAGACAATCCCAGTCCATTTAAGCCTGATGACAATGGTACATAAACCTTTTGCTGCATCTTTTCATTATATCATGATCTTTAGCCTTACTCCAACCATAACAGGAATTAGCAGCAAATTGCCTGCTTTCTGCTTCCCTAAAAATACAAAAGCCATTGCAAAGGTGGAAGAGAGAAAATGTCACTGCAAAATCTGTATTTGCATAGCAAAATCTGTACACTTTCATGGAGAGAAGTGGGCATTGAAGACAAGGAACTTTTTGTCATAGAACCCTTTCAGAATGGGCACATGAAATGAGCAAACAGAGCCCCGGAATCAGGGAATATTCTGAGTTGGAAGGGACTCACAAGGATCATCAAGTCCAACTCTCAGTGGCCCATACAAGGATCAAACCCATGACCTTGGAATTATTAGCAACATACTCTACCCAACTGAGCTAATCTCACAGAACCTCAGGCTTGTGTTTGAAGAACAGCAAATAAGAAAATTCCTGTATTTACAAGCAGTAACAACAGGGTTGCTAGACTTGTAGCAGTAGCATGTAAGACTTATAAATAGGCTTTGGAGGGAAGAATAATACGAGAAGGAGGATAGGAGGGACAGAGAGAAGAAAGTGGAATAAAATGTAACAAGCTTTTACCAGTGTTGGGTCATGTCACACTAGTATTTTTAAGATAATGAGTTTTCATAGTCAGGAAAAATGTGGTAGATCTCTTATGCTTTAGTAAAAATCTCATAGCTGTCATATGGGGCATTACTAGAGAGTTACTTATATGTTACAGTTCTGCTGGCTAAAGGGGCAACACGAAAATACATGCTATAAATAGGAAAAATATCAGCTTGGAGGAAAACTGATAGTGATGTTTTCCAGACAGGTTAGTCTTAAACTGATCCTGCTTTAATATATTCATTAATGTCCTCAGCACACTGGTAGGGACATATTTATGCAAGTTGCTGGTAGCATTTAGAGGGCACCATTAGTAAAGGAGGATCAGGATATGGTACACAAAGGGCCAGATGACCTTGAGAAGTGGAGTAACAGAAGGAATGAAATGTAACAAAGGAAAGAAGAGAAAAGCAGAGCCATGTGGCTGAGAACATAGTGCTGTGAACTCATCAGTAGTATAAATAAGGGGACAGGAAAATGTGGGCATTTAGGATGATATCAGGATGATTGGACTGTTACATGAAGCATCTGGAAAAGAAATTCAGTGTCTGATGGTGTGAATGCTTTTTCCCTGGGAACTGGTATGACATCTGCAGTGCCATACCCCTGTCTGGCACCAGTCTCAGGAGGGACCTTCCCTGGAGATGGATGTAGGAAAAGGCTTCTAAGGTGAGCAGAGTCCCTTATACAGGAGCAGACTAAGGAAGAGTAGCTCTTTTATTCTTGGAAATTCAAGACTAAGGCAAAGTAACAGCAAAGAAGGCCTTTTTGTTTTTAACAGTACAGCCTGTCAGACATTATCAGTCACTAAACCCTGGGCAGGTTGAACAGTCTGTCTGGCTCAAACAGAGCGGTTCACCCAAGCTTCCAGAGCCTGTGTTCACATTGTGCAGTGATCTGGAAGCCCCAGGCACGCGCCAATCCCTGCAGACCCAGCAGTGGCCCTCGTTAGAGCAAAGACATCCCTAATCAGGCCTATCTCAGAAAAGGAGGAAACTGCAAAGAGGAGGAACAGTAATGTGGAGATAATTCCATCTCCCCTGTGTGGGAGGCCAGTGTGCACTGACTGCAGAGCTGATAGGTATTTGTCTATGTAGCCTTTAAAAAGGAGATTTGGAGGATGCTGATAAAATAGCTCAAACTTCAGATCTACTGCAAAGGCTTGTTCAAGATTTTCCATCACAGGTCGACAAAATAAATGGATGTGAAGTCATGTGAATGTATACTGGATGCAGCTCCTATGGCAAGGCAGTTTTACTTGGGAGTGCCAGTCAGGACACATACCTAAGTCAAATGTCTTGGAGTTGCAGGGGGGAAGCTGGATTGCAGTTTCCATTATGCAGACCTGAATCTGGAGTTACTGCCTGAGTTGCTGAGGTGATTCCAGTTGGCTTTCAGCCCAGTTTGGTTCACTTGACCAACTGTCTTTTCACCTTTTCTCGCAAACAGCAGCAGATAAAGTTTGGCCTTGTCTGTGCTCTTTTTGGTGACTTAATCCCCAGCACAGGCTTACTTATCAGACCTCTGTACACAAGGCAGAGTTAATTGGCTCTGATCCACCCGAGCGGTGGTCCCTGGAGCTATGCTGATTTTTACCAGAAAACCTTCAGACTTAGCCACTCGATTTCCTTATGTAAAAGAGCTAGTCGGATTTTTCAGTGAGCTTAAATTAGTGATAGAAGATAAATCTTTCCTCATTTCATGAGTTGGAAACATATTTATTGTGTGAGTACTTGCTGGGGAGGTGAGAAAGTTGTTCCCAAGCCATGGGGATGTATTTATTCCATCTCCCGTGCTCTCTAACTCCAGACTGTGTTTTGGCTGCAGCAGTGTGCGTCCACCTGCGAGTTCCCGAGTGTTGATGTCACAACTCCTGCCTAAGTGGCCTCTGGTTTTATTAATCTTACCTTACAAGATAAATAAAGAATCTCGAAGGATGAATAAGCAGAAGCACAAGAAGCAGGGCTGTGACTGAGGGTGCAGTACGTGCGTACGAACAGTAGATGTTGCTGGTGCATCTCCATAACACCATCTTCCTGAGGGATTGGAAAGGCCGAAAGGAGCTTAGATCTGAATCCGCTAAAAATCATACAAGCCAAAGGCTGTAGAATATCATCTCCTCAACATCAGAGGGTATTTAGCAGCCCAGTCACGGCCACGTGTCAGTCTGTTGAGCTTTGCTGAGATCTCAGCTGAAAAACGACCATAGAGGAGAGTGGCAGGAAGCATAGCGGTTGTTATGAGACTTTGTGAATTTTAAATCTATTTTCAGGAGTTCATAAAAAATTCTCTCTGGCCTGTACTGGGGAAGCACTCTGAAAATTATTGCAAAGATATGAAAGGCCAAGGTGCAAAACTTGAGATACAGCAGCATAGATTTTTTACTCTTTATATTAACCTTTTTTTACCCTACTGATGTCTCTGTTCCATATCTTAATTATCTATAAAGGAAATCCTATTCTTTCCTCTCTCTCTGTATAGGATCCTGCAAATGTCATTAAGTCACATTGTTTCATTGCACTGGGGAGCCCAGGGAGTGTTTCTATCATCCTTATGCATGTGATTAACACAGATTTTTGTAATGGGAAGCAGTTCACCTGGACCGGTTTCCATGGTGCCGTTAAGCTGGAAGCATGGGATCTGGCACTCATTTGCTAAAAGCTGATGAGAAGTTGAAAGGGAATTTTCCCTTTGACCTTTTTTGGCTGAGGTCACTAATGCTAATCAATATCCTTATTGGATTTCAAGCATTCAGGTACTCTTCTTAGACATACCCTCTGAAATTGCCGTGAGGACTAATTACAGGGAGACAATCAGATCTGCAATATGGCAGTTCCTTTCAGCAACCACTGAAAGGTCAATCGCATACTTGCAAACCAGTATGAACCACTAGACTCCTCTGCTTCTTTAGTGATAAGGTGAGCTATGTTTTGGGTTGAAGGTTGCATTGCTGCCAGTTAGTGCAGTTCATGTACAGCATAGACAGAGATGAAGATCTTAAAGAGCAGGTTTTGTTTTGACCAGTTATGGTTTGACTGTGACTGTCCCTGCCTTTCAGGAATGGCTTTACATCAGATTCATTCTATTATCCTGTTTTACAAGTTTTACAGTAACCTTAGACTATTCATTAAAATGTCTGAGAAATTAAAAAATCTACTTCTCTTTATTGTGGCAGCAATAGCCATAGAAAGCATGTTTTGTTTACCTGTTTACCACTGCAGTCTAATACAGCTTTGCACAGTGAAAATGTGCACAACTTATGTGCACAATAATTGGCAAAGATATAGTAAAAGTCCATTTACCAATGCCTGTTAACTGATATTTCCATCACGTTTTTGTATCGCCCTTGAAGTTAAGGTTACTGAGCACATATAGTATTACTTTCTAGTCAATACTGACATCCAGGTACCAGTTCCTAAGAATTTTAGTGATGAAAACCAAAGCTAGCATTCAATTCAGATCCTAGCAAAATCAGTGAAAGCTTCCTATAGATTGTGTGAGCAAACAGGTTGGTATAGTCTGACCAAATACCACTGAAATCAGTGCGGGGATGCTTGTCCACTTCAGTGGATGAACAGAATCGGTGTCTCTTCTCCCTGTACATACACATCCTCACCTTTACACCCACAGCATGTCTGTGCACACAGAGCTACAGAAGACAGATCCCTGAAACCTGTTCAAAAACATTTTTGAGGTTAGGACTCATCCTCAAGGAGGTTTGCTTCATCCTAGAACAGTCAAAATTAATAAACTTTTTGTGTAAGTACATACACCAGGTTTCAGTTTGGAAATACTGGTCAGAAACAAATGCATTTCATTAGGAATTTAGAGGATTTTTTTTTTCCCAGATAGCTGTGAAATAAATAATGTAAATATTCTCACTTCCAGACAGGCAAAATATCTTTAAGAAATGGTTAAAAATACCCGTGAGAGAGCTAGCAATCAACACTCTTTTTACTAGTTTTGTTTTGTGTTCTTTTCTGACTAGTATGTTCATGACCAGCTGTTTTTAGAGCTAGTAAAAATTCTCAAGTTCACATTAGGAAGGTTTTCAGTTACATGATCTGTAGCTACAGTTGTTAGAACACTTGGCATGGCCTTTAAAAATGAGAAAATTGTTTTTGTTGAGTAAAGCACCAAAGCTCAGAAATAATATTTCACTGGACTTACAGAAAATGTGTTTGAACTTTCCTTTTAATGCCCAAGTGACAGGCAATATGGTAGGCAGGGAGATTCCAAATGTGACTTAAAGTGATGTCCATTTAATCTGTGTGAACATTAGAAATTTCTGTGCACTTGCAAGGGAAGAACTTGTACCAAATCAACCTTGACCAATATTTCTTTATCCACACTCGTATGCCAGCTCATCTCACCCCAGATTTGCCTCTGCATTGATGGTGAAGTGCACATGCAACAGCAGCGTCCCTTGTTTTTGCTGGTCACCTTAAATGGGGGAACTAGCCAAGTTTAGTCAAATCCTAGCAAGTTTTGCTCTTAACTGTGCACTGCCTAATAATAATTCTTGTTTTCTGGTCAGAAAATACCAATCTTGTGTACCATCAGTCTCTGCCTGGCAGTTTGTACAAACCTCTATTACAGAAGTGAGCACAATAAGAAGCACGTTTGGACTACACTGATAGAGAAACTGGGGCTTATAATGGTGCAGTGGCTTGTTGCTCTCTCAGATTACTTCAGACTCCAGTGGGAAAATAAATGCTGAGAGTTAAAGGAATGTGTGAAATTCAGAAGGGTTACAGGAAAAACTAGCCTGCCACTCTCAGAGCAGCAAAACTAATGAAATAAGGCTGGATGATTGGATTTACCACTAAGATTTATTAGGCAGGATCATTTCAAGATTCCTGAAACAAGGTGAAAGGCCCAAATGCCAGTTTTACCTTTAGCCCTGCTTCCTCAGGTGCCCATGGGGAAAGAAGGTCTTGTGACAGCACCAAGGGCTAGCCTGCTTTCTCCCTTCCATATGGATGTTTTTGCCAAACAGGGGAAAAGCTCTGTCCTTCCTCCAATGCCTGTGACATGGCAAGGAACAGGGAACAGCTAATGGCCCAATTTTGGTCAGGTAAGGAAAGAAACTCAGACCCTGGCTCTGCTCTCTGCTAGCTGGGAACACTGCCAGCATGGCGAGGTGACAACCCTGAAGAAAAGGAGAGATTACTGGCCCTTCTCAAATGTCCTGTGATTAAATCCCAGCCCTACTATTTACTCCTTGAAAGTCATTCCTGGCTATATGCTATAGTCACTCCCTCCATATAAAAATTCAGAAAATAAAGTTATAGAGCTAAAACAGATAAGCATAAGTAGTGTCAAAGAATCTTAATGGTGTTTTTTTTCTTAGGGTAGAAGTGCCCATTTCTTTGAATATGAGTGGACAGAGGATGCAACATCCATAAGGAAACCAAACATTCGGTTTCACGTTGAGGACATTGCTCTGTGTCTCCTCTCAACCAATATTACAACTAAAAGGCTCAAGGAAGTTAAATATCAGTGAGGGTGGTTGAGATTTTGTTGTGGTTGTGTAATGGGAAATATGGCATATTCCTGCTTGCTTTGGACTGAGAGTCAGATGGAGTGTAACTAACATTTGTCATGGTACCACTAGTCAAGTGAAATAGGCTGGAGTGGAACTGGGGGGGGATCAGGAGGAATAATTTGGTGCAACAGCTGTGACTTCTGGGCTGGAAGCAGGATAGTATGGAGATGTGACAGTTCCCTGACAGTTACCTTTGTCCTGCCATAGACAATTGTAACAATTACACTTACCCTTAATTACTGCACTTAGACTGTGGTAGGCTAAAGCACTCCTTAGGATAGGAGGTGTTAAGAGGCAGAATACGTTTTAAATTTAGAAAATCCCCTTGAGAAATATCCTTATTTCACACTTATTATTAGCAAAGCCAGCCTTGCAGTGAAAATCTTTGCTTCCATGACTGGAACCAGTGTCTTCAGCAAGAACCAGGTGTATAGAAATCTCTCGTGTGGGGACATCGACGTTCCATCTGCTCTGAAAATCTAGGAGCTGCTGAGTCATCTCCCATGCCATGTGTATCTGACATAATTTTTAAAGGTTATCAATACTGGGGCACTGCATGCTTAACAGATAGGGGGTTTTATCTTGTTTCATTTTCCTCTGAGCCTGAAAGTAAATACCTGCCTGATCCTGCTACTGTTAAATTCAATGACTGAAGTCCTTGTTTGTTCCAATGGTAGAGGATTTAATGTTGCAAACTTAATAATTGAAATAAGTGACCCATAGTGATAGGAGGCAGATATCCAACAGGCAGAAGGTCATTTTCTTCTTAAGCTGTTTATAGGTGTGAATTAAGATGCCTATGAAAAATGCTTTACCATTTCTTCCAGATTCACCCACATAGCAAAATACATGCAGAGCAAGCAGAGTTTTTAGGTGGAGGACTGGAGCAAAAAATTACAAATAACACTGTGCAGCCCACAGTCTTCCACCCAGCAGTTTCTGTTGTGCTGCTTATGGGCTGGGATTTTTGGTATCCTATGCTCTCTGAACACCTTGTGTGTTGAGTTCCTTTGAAAATTTAGGTACTTGTTTTCCTGCCTAATTGGAAGCAGAACTCATTTGAAAACGTATTCGCTTTCCCTCCAGGGATGGTGCTATACCAAAATACAGTGTATGCTTTGGCTTAATTTAATAAGTCATAATCTCTTCTCATATTTTATTACATTTTAATGCAAGGTGATTTTTTCCAGAGATGACTCAAAATAATACAAAAGAAAAAGCTTGTCCTGTGAACAAAACATGAATTATAGCTGATAAAATCAAGATATTTTGAAGGCTTGCCAGCACAAAGAATGAACTCCCTCAGATTCCTAACTTACAGAGTAATGTTAGCAACACTAAATTTCCCTAGTAATTTTGAAGTCTAAAGGAATCTTAAGGACAGGCTACGGAAATCAATAGAAAGAAGAAATTTCCTGTGAATGCAGAAAATCACTGCAAAACGAGGAAAAGAACAAGGTAATTTCTGCTGTTCTGATGAAGACTCACAGCTTACAGTGCTCTTGGACACATTTAACCTGTGCCTTTTGGATGTGGATGTTGTTATGCTCATTGGGAACTGCCATCTCAAGAAAGTATGTAATGCTGTGTGTGGAAATGTCAGCATAAGCAGAACGAGGTGTTCACTTGGTTTTCTGAGCTGCCTGCAAGGGGATATTGTGCTGAGGCTCTGTAGACTGCACTATCTCACAGCTCCTTGCCAGGTGCTGTTCAAGATGAGAGCTTTGGCTCCTAAAGCCATTTATGGGTGGAACACAGCTCGCTGCTGGCTGGGGCTGTGAGCCTTCAGAGTGGGTGTAAACTCAGCAATGCAGCTTAACTGAGCATTCAGAGATTTACACTGTGAGTCCCATATGACTTGGTAGTCTGGTGGTGCTGCTTATTTTAATCTTAAGGAGCATCTTTCAGTCAGATCTTTCTACAGAAGGAAGTGGAACTAATTCAAATAAATAATATATTGGATTTTTAATATACTGAACTCATGTTTAAGAAAACAAATAAATTTGCAAAAATACATTCTATAAAAATGTTTAGAAGAGCTTCCCTTTGTCCTCATTATTTTCTCTGTTGCAGAATGCAAGAAATGAACTGATTTCAGTGGAGACTATATCTCGTGAGATGAAATGAGTCCTGGTTCAGTAAAGAATAAAAGAATGTATGAGAGCACTTTTACATTAAGGCTTTGGATGTAAGTAGATGTGCCTAGAGTGAAACTCATTTTTGTTAAACGGGTTTAGGCGTGAAAGAGGCAATGGCACAGGGTGTGTGAAGCTCTCTGTCTCTTCAGGATGTCTCACACGGAAACTTTTCTCTCAGTGCACGTGACATTCAGGCTTGGTATTTTTAGAATGACAAAAGGCTGTTCTCCCTCCATCAGATCATTCATTTTTCTAGAAGCCTTACACCAGAGTTTTCAGAAGGTATCCACTGACTCCAAACCTCAGTGTTCTCTGCACAGTTTGAGAGATTTATAATCACTGGGCTGCTCTGCTCACACTTTAGAGATGTGTTCTTGAACATTCCCCTCAGTCCGATCTCTGTTAGTGTTTTTGGGCCTCTCCAAAATCATATTTCTCAGCAATTGGACACCTTAGGCCACTGGCAATATTTTAAAATGTCTGAAGATTGTATTCCAGACTTCTTCTGTAGCTTTGGGCAAGTTGTTTAATCTCTCTGTAGCTTCAGTTTCTTCACCTGAAAAGGAGGGAGAATATCTGTGCCCTAAGTGTGCTGTGCCACTTAATTCAGGCATGTGAGCAGGAGGTGCTCTGAACTCCTGGGGGCAGAAGGCAATTAAGTTACGAAATATTATCAGTACTAGTATTAGTATTAAATAACAATGCATATTTATTCTAAATATACCCTTGTCCTACTGCATGCAGTTCTATCTAAAAGACCATTCATGCTACAGAGAGACAGGCTCTTTGTGTCATGGCTCAAGTCTGAGCCCCATGAATGTTTTGCCATTGGCTTGTGTGGGGCCAGAATTTCACTTCATGGTCAATCTTAAACCTGTGTAAATCAGTGCAAGACCAAGACTTCTATACTGTGAAAGTGTGAGTGGTCCTTATTATAAACCCTGAAGAACCATTTTTTTAGCCATAAAATACATTTAAAAGAAGAAAACTCATAACTATGCATTTCTGATCAGTTAAATATTGCTGGCATTAAATATACTTTAGTCTTATGAATAATTTGGAAAGGTTATTTCAGAGGAAAGATTAATTGAAGTTCAGAAATATTCCATTGCAACTGCTGTCTGAAAAAAGTATGTACATTCCGAACTCTTCACAGAAATGGTCCCTACCACAAAGAATTCAAAGCATAAGATGGAAAACAGAAATCCCTGAAACAAAAAAATAGCCTTGCCATGTATTTCAGATACTGAGATTGGAATCGGTCAAGGTTGATGGCAGTCTACTAATGGCTCTCTTATTCTTTAGGATTTTGTTGAAAATGAAGACTGCAACACAAATGAGATTGAGAGCGTACAAAATTTGATACGAGGAATCAGTTCCCCATTGCCACATTTTTTGCCTGAGAAGTACATAGCCTCAATTTGAGTCAGACTTTTCAGTTCTCCTTGTATAAGTGTAATAGTGGTTATTTTAAATGCATGCATCATACTGAAAGGGTAGTGGAATGGATGCTTTCTAGTTCAAGGTCTGCTGCTAAAAACATTTTCTGCTTATTAGCTGTTTGCATGCTGTGATGTCTCATAGTGCTCAGTGAGAGTACTCTTGGGTGCCAAGATTTGCAGGGTTCAGGCCAGAACAGAATGTAAAATTAGGCTCTGAACTGGTACAAGGGGACAAACTGCAGGGGTGTAGATGGTAGGAAAACTTCACTAGTAGTGTACTTACCACCTCCTGATGTCACTTGGAGTTTTCTCCTTCAGTCTGTTGCTGCAACATATAGGTCTAATAAATCACTTGTTTTACACCATCAGCACTATGTGGATCTCTGCTGTGTTTAGCTCACTAACAGTTAATAACTATGAGCCATTTTCTCCTACAAAGAGAGTCACTCTTTCATGGAGAAACTCTTTATCAGCCTGGCAACTTGTGAACTCCTTAGCATCTGATGCAGACAGTGCTCCTGATGAAATCAATAGCTGCATTGATTGAGTAACAACCTGAGGGACTGGGCCCTGGACTGGGCTAACACAGCCAAGCGATGAATTCAGTGATTGAAATGCTTTCAGTAGAGTTAGGAGCTGTCCCCTAAGACAGGAGATTTTCTGCAGACTAGAGATTTTAGATGTCATTGTATGAACTCTGATATATGGACAACTCACCCCTAAATCAATCTTTTCATGCTATAAACATGATTCTCAGAGTTCTCACTGTGACTGAACTCCCAAGAAGGGCCTGAAGGTGCTGCCTTTTGTGCTTGCACAGTTGTGTTCTCCATTAGGCAAAACGTTGGCTCCCTCAGTACAGTGCAGCTCACTGGCTCCTTTGACAGAGTGAGTCTCCTTGGAGTGACTGGGAACAGCAGGATCTCACAGTTACCCTGAGCTGTGCTACCAGAGCCATTCCAACACTTCACTCTCCCAGCCATAAGGAAAGGCAGCTCTTATTGCTGCAGCTCTCCAAATCTATTCAGTGCCTGTGTGACCCTTTCACATTCTAGTTTTTCAGAAGTAGCCCTGAAAATGAGCACTGTCAACCCAGAAAAAACAATGTGTAAATCTCCATGGTCATCTAAGGGGCAAATCAAACTTGGAGCACTTCAGTAGCTGGGCTTCATAATGTCTCTGTTTCGTGCCAACGTGACCAACCTCTGGAGACCTCACAGATTCATTCCTCGCCTTGGTTAACCAGCTTATCCAGCAGCATGACTGGGGTCAGTTACACTTTCTAAACTCCTGACCCTGGATAAAGCCTCACTGATCCCCTCAGCAGGACAACATCCTTTTGCAATACGGATAAAAGACCTGGTTCTGTGCACCTTTACACAGTTTCTCACTGAGCTATTTTTGACTAACACCAACATAAGGAAAACATAGCAGAGATTTTTGAAATGTTTACATGGATTACTATTTTGGTGAGGGGTTTTTGTTGTTTGGGGTTTTTTTAATTGATACTAATTGATCAATACTTTTTCCATGGCACAGTGAGGATCAAAACTAGAAATGGGTCTGCACCTACTAATCAGTGATGCGTTTTTAGTGGAAGGCAGTATCATTTGTTGCAAAATAAATTATATCTACAGGATAACTAAAGCTTTGCCTATGTCTGGAAAATGTGGTGGATTAAACTGATGCATAAATTTAAGGTTGGTTGAAAATTATTCTTCTGATTTATGAGTTTAGCTTAAAATGAAGCTCAGAGAGACAGCACCTCTGGGTATTTTTGTATCCTGAAAAAAAAACACCAACCCCCCCAAAAAAACAAACAAACAAAACCCCCCACCCCCTCCCAACCCACACTAACTTAATTAGCTGTATTTTCTGTTTAGTGTGCCACAGTTTTTACCTGGTGTGTGGGCCACAGGAGGTGTTCTTAGGTAAGTGCTCAAAGAAGCTTTCTTTTCCTCTGTGGGACCTTTCTTGCCAAGTGATTCAGGTGATACTGTGATAAGCCAGGATCAGATATCCATCTCTGAATCCAACTGTGCTAAAAAAAAGGGTTATTGTCTCCCAGTCCTTCCTTTTCTCCCAGCTGTTTGTCAGAGTCTCCCTGACAGATGCTATCACATCCTCAGATTGTTTGTGGAGATGTTCAGAAGAGGGTCCTTAAGTTGCTTCTGACAAAATCCTCTCAGTTAGCAAAGAGCTATTACTTAAGCCATTTTAAATAAACCTGTCTTGTTTTGATTGATAGGATTGGGAATGCTTAAAAGATCATCCTTTAAGAGCCTGTGTCCTGTCTGCCTACTGATCCGGTGGCAGGGCAGTGGCAAGTAGCTGGAGACAGTAACCACTCATGAATTTTTGGAGAGTGCATCTGCCCAACATCCCAGGGTAACTCCTTAGCCTGTGCTGGTGGGCTGGGAGAACTCCTGGGTTCTCTTCCTGTTTGAGCTGCTGGCCCAGTACATAGTCTTGAGCACATCAACCATCTACACCTCGGTTTCTGCATCAAGGCATAATCATCCTCACAGCAGGAGCAATGTGAGAGTTAATTATAGAGTGATTTGATCCCCTTGGTGCTGAGTTACAGGTGACTGCTGCTACTTCTGCCTTTCATAAGAATTAATTTTTTTTTTTCCCTTTCTCATATCTTGAGTAAATTAAAAGCTAAATTTGTGTTCACAATGGGAAACTATGCTCCACTTTGAAGAATGTTGTTTATTCTGATGACTCACTATTAGGAATGCTGCTATGTTAAGTGGCCCAGCAAGGAATCCTCCTTCTCAGCCCTCTTCAGAACAAGCACACAATTCCCAGAAAAAACGTATTAAACTATTCAGCTGTCCACATGGAGGGCTAAAATGTGCTGTCTGGGTGCCCCTGAAATTCAGTTCAACTTTGTATTGCTGGGTAAGGTTCATGTGAGTGAATCTTATTTGTATTCATTTAAACTCACATCAGATTCTCAGAGAGACCAACACAGGTAACGCTGGAGTAATCAACAGCACACCCTACATATCAGCTAGAACAGCAGAAGGGAAGGGTCCTCGTCCAGTATTAACACAAATTGGGAACAACTTTTCTCCTCCCAAAGACAGGCACATAAAGCCATTGCCAGCTTGAGGAGTTCCCATCCGCAGCTCACTCCAGTGACAGAGCACAGTCCCAAAGTGACCATCTTTATTGGCAGCACATCCCAGTGCAGAGGTGATAATAAACAGTCAGGGGTCACTTCACTCTTGAAGAGAACAGAGCATGTCATTACACCTGAAAGTGCCTGCTAAGGTGGTGCATAGCTGGGCTGCTCCTCCGTTGATGTTCTTCCTTACACCACCCGGGCTTTGAAGAGCAGTATTGCATATATATATATATATATATATATATATATATATATATGGAGATATATATATATAAAATCCATAATATGGTCTGAGTATCTCTTCCAGTGGAATAGCTGGGGTAGGGAGTGCTGCTTATGTGGCTGGAAGAATCTGAAATTGAGCCCTTAAAATGAAAATTAACAACTATTCCTTGGTGACGGCAAAGGGTCAGTGTGCAAAGCAAGTTGTTTTTTAATACTGCTATTGCCCAGGAGTCAAAAAGCTATTTTCAAACAAGTCTTTTTCCAGAAAATTCTCACTCTTCAAATTATTATAAGATGCTTTCAGCTCTCCCAAGATGATATGATGGATGGTGAGAAAAGCAAATGAAACATACTGAGTTTAAGCTGGTTTGGTGAGTTTAAGCTGGTTTACTGCTTAACTGTATCCTCTACTGGGTTTACTGTTTTTTATTTTAAGCTGCAAAAGGGTTATTACCATCTTAAAGCTGGGAGCTCCAGTCTCCAAATCCCTATAACATCATGCAAAAGTAAATGGGACAGTTAACTGACAGACGCTGTCATAACTTACCCACTGGAAGCTCATGCACACTTCTGACACTAAAATCCTGCCTGTGAAGGCACAGAACCAAATCCCATCCTCACCTGAGGCAAACACAGTGTGACCACAGCAGCTTTGGGTGGAGTTATGCCCACACCACCAGACACAGTTAAGGGCCAGCCCTTACCTCCTCTGTATTCAAAGGCCATCTCACCCTCTTGTGTCTGCCTGAGCAGTCACAGAGTGACAGTGCCTGTCATGATTGAAATCTTTAAGGGGAAATATGGAAGTATTGGGGGAAAGTTGGGAGACTGCATTTCCCAGAGAAGTCCAACCCAATTCATTCCCCCAGTGATTGCAGGATTGGTATTGCAGGAAAATCTCCTGTCAAGACTCCTGCAAATAGGGACCATCCACTCTGGTGCTTTGAGGCTGTCTCTCCCTCCCTCCCTGCCTTCTCTCCCTTGGAGCAGTATTGCCAGATATCTGTTAGCTGCTGCTACCTCTGATCACTTCTCTGCTTGCCACACAGTGAGCCCCCCTGGAGCAGCTCACACTCTCTCAAGTGACATTCATTAACTGCTCTTTCTTCCTCTCTCCATGGCTGTCTCCATAGCCACTGTCACCTTTGCATGGCTTTGCACCAGGGTCCCTGCTTCCCCCGCAGGATGGAGCCAGGGGACAGGACCTGGGGCAGGGAGGACAGCGTGAGAAGCCTTTCCCCCTCCTGCTCTGGTTCCAATGTATCATCCAGGCTGCTTGTCTGTTTTCCTGACACATTTCTCCTCGCTCCCTACAAAGGCTCATTTTCTCTGGCTGATTTCAGAAGCAGTGGGAGATGCTAAGCCAGTGTTGTAAAAGCACACTGAAACCTAGCTTAGACTTGGAGCCTGGCCTAGCCAGATCAGCAATAAAATTTTCAAAAGGAAGGAGGAAAAAAGCTATTTCCCATCACAGGAGCAGTGGGGTGTTTTCCATGGGAACAATGATGTTCTGGTTAAGTTCTAAGAACTTTTCTAATTATTAGGCCAAACCAATGAGAAAGCTGATGTCAGCAGGAAGAGCTGATGGGGAGGAATTATAATTGTGTCTGGGGCCATATGAAAGCATTATACCATGTCTTGCTCCAGACTTTGCATGAGTCATTTTCCTCCTGGTCAGGATTCTGTATTGAAGTGCAGACTGGCAGTTGTCTGGATCTTTCCTTGTGCCAAAACTGCTGTGAAGTTGGTTTTGTTTGTTGTTCTTTTTTTTTTCCAGTGCCACTGTGAGAAGTACCATCAATAGAATTTCTTTACTGTGGAGGGAGCATCAAGCAAGGCATCACACTGTGTGGGGCAGTAATTGCAACACTTGCTGCTGATTTATTGTCAGCAAGTTCTCTTGTGGAAAGAGTGCTTCCTCAGTTCCATCCATAAAAATCCAGTGGTTTCAGGAGGAATTGTGGCTGCCTGCCACTTCTGAGTATCTGCCTCTGAGTGCTTAGGTCTTTAATTGTATGTAGATTTTCTGTAGAAGCCTATTTGCTACAGAGACCTACTTTCAGACACCACAGTGTGGGACTCTTCCCAAATTATACTGTTGTTTCCATCTGTAAAACTGAGATAACAATTTTGCCTCTCCATTGATTAGAAGGCATTTTTAAAAGTAGATCCACCAAATGATCTACGTCTTTCCTCCCCTTTCAGCTCATCCCAGTTCCTCTTGGTGTCACTGGAGAAATACCCATTGTTTTCAGATGGAGCTGGATTGGACTCCAGGATACTCTGAAGAGACAGCCATCAATTTATTGATGTTGTCAACAGGTGAAATGGGTTACAAGACTCTGTAAATATAAATTTTGTAAGAAGCAGCAAAGCAAGAAGTTATGTCATAGAAAATGGGCCAAGCCTGAAAATGATATGACAGTTGTGTCAAACACTTCCTTCTACAGTCTTCAAATCAGAGGGAAAAACCCATCAGCCACCTTGTGCTCCATGTCATTCACATCCAAGTGATGAGTTAAGCCCCTGCACCAGCATCAGTGCCTTCACTCACAGCTGGGAGGGACTTGCTGAATCCTCATGCAGTCTTTCCAGTGCATAATCTGGAAGGCTTGGTTATATGTCAAGCCTGCTTAAATGTTCATGCACTTAAAATACTCAAAGGGTTCTGTGACACCCGCAAAGCACTGGCAGAGCTCCCCTTCCTCAAACCTCTCCTAGGCTGCTCTGGGAGAGGCCTGACTTTTCAGCCACTGTGGGTGCAAGTGTTTGCTCAGCCCTGGTCTGAGGTCTCTATTCACATTTGTGCATAGATTTTCCCAGTCTCAGACATGTGGATACTCTGAACTTTTCAGTTTATGCTACTCAAGAATATGTTCTTGCACAGAATGCACCAGCTTTGCATAGGATTTTAAAGCACAATTGCTTTAGCAACACAAAAATAGATGAATCAACAAAATAGAAAGCAGGAAAAAAGCCCACCAACAAAATATTTCTATTTCCCGCCCCTGCTTCCTTACCACCAAGGGCATTACTCGGAGTCCTGTAAGTTGATGAGTTTTTCTTTGTAGTTCATCTTAGGACTTTTGAGCCCTGCAGTCTGTTTCAGCTCTGCCTTTTGCCTGGTACCTCATCTAAAGCAGGACATGCCTGCCACAAGAAACCATTTCCTTCTTCTGTCCCATCTTCTGCTCCAAACCTTGCGTATTTTGTTGCAACTATGTTTCTATATCCCAAAGAGTGATATATTTTGATTTATGCATTTGTTTTTGATACATTTCTCTGCTGCAAACATCAGCCCTCTGCACAAGAGCTGGAAGAAGTGACTTTTCCTGCTTGACCTTATCTTTTTCCTCCAGATAAGCCTCCTTCCATCAGTCTTCATTGTTTTCTGATGCAAATTCGTGAAACTGGAATTAAAATTCATCCTGCTGCAGTATGTAGTGGTTTCCCTCTCACAGTTTTCCAAGTGAGAGCAGCAAGTGTGAAGGTGTTGAAAAGCAGCCTGCAGTGCTCCATGTCAGCTGTAGCTCTCTCGCAGGAAACACTGCTGCATCGAGATCAAAAACTGATATTAGCACGGTGTCCGGGGCAATGCTACCTCTTCTTTTTGTTCTGTTACAGAACATGCTATTTTCTTGCTTCATTGCTCCATCTTTAGCACACTGGCAGCAGTGATTGCCATTATTGTTATTAAGGGAGAGTCTATCATGCTTTTCAGCGGAAAATTGGATTCTTGACAAGTTCGTTTTGCTTAAAGTTTTGTCTTTGGTGGGAAAATTTCACTTTTTTTTATTAAAAATCATTCAAGGAATATATTTTTTGCCTGAAACTTTTAGAAAGTATTCCTTCAGTGCAATGTTGTTAATTTTTATGGGACGTGGGGACAGATGTGTTTATATTTTCTGTCTGTTTTTATGGCTCACTGTTATAGCACTGACTCTTGTGGCTCCTCAGAATACCATTCAAGTGCCAAAGAATGAACAGAGGGCCAGTATGTATTTCACAGTTTTATCAGGATAAATCCATGCTAGCATCACTGAAAGCAAGGCAGTTTCTTTGTATATCTGTCAGTCTATCCACAGGGCTGCTTGACTGGTTGAGCACTGGGGGCAGTGCTCCCTAGTGCAGACATGGCTTATATTGGCAGAATAATAGTAATCTTTTGCCAATATACTTCAAACTAGTTTCCCATATTGCATAAACTGTGTCTGGAAGAAAACTTATTTCTGCTGATATTGCTCTTGTCAGAAGAAGAAAAATATCCAGCCTCTGATCAAGACAGTGGTTTGACCAGACACATGATGTGCAGGCAAGGACTCAGATGCTGTACCCTGTCCTGCCACTGCAAGGGGCTTCCTGCTCTTGCTGCTCCCTTGTAGTAAAACCAAAAAACACCACTTCCCACCCCCTGGATACTCGGGTCAAAACCATAAAGGTGCAGGCAGATTTGGTAGGTAAAGCAGGTCCCCCTGCTAGTCAGTGACTTTCACGTGAAGGGCTGGGTTCATCGCTGTGACCTGCCAGCAGAACAACGGTCTGTCTGCTCTGTGATAAGCCACAAAGCCCTGGAGGCTCTCCTGGCACCTCCTGAAGTGCAATCTAAGGTGCATGTCAGCACTGATTAAATGGAAGCTTTATAGAAGGCAGTTTGGACCTTGATTATTTCAGAAGCACCAGCAGTCAGGGAACTGGATCACTTGAGCTGTCAGCTGGGTGATTTAGTGCAAGTCCTAGAGGGAATAATGAAGGTTGTGATAAACTGCAGTGTAAGAAGCCAGTAAATAACTTTTATGGAAGAACTGTATTTGGAAACACTGAATAATGGCAACTAATGTCACAGATCTTATGGAAATGTTCTTTCCAGAGTTATATATTTAAATGGACATAGAGGGTCTAAACTGGTCTTTGGGAACTCAGTGGAAATCAATAAAATTACTTCAGGATTGATTTAAGAAAAGAAAACACCATCAATAATGTTACATATTTATTGATAACGTGAAACAATTAACTGCTTTGGAGAGGAGGAGTAAATGTTTTTATGTTAATGCTGATTTATTGCTTTGTTATGTCTATAACACAAAACAAGACTTCCAAACCATAGCATCCATTTGTTTTTTTTATCTTGACCTATTTATCAGTTCTTTTTATCAGGAAGCCCACACAAATTAGGAAGGACATTTATTATGTTCTTTTTATTTCAAATGCATAATTCAAATCTGGAAATACTGTTTTCTGGCAGAAATGCACATTTCTTTTTAACACTTTCATGTAATTTAATTTTCTATAGGTTATTTTAAGAACTGGGTCTTAATCTCACATTTGGGACTTAATCTCTATTGTTTTTAAATTCAAAAACTCTCTAAATTAATGTCCAGTGGAAAATGTTCTGGTTGTAGATAGAAATAAATCAATAGATTCTTACTAAAAATTATACATGAGATTCCTTTTATGCTTCCATGAGCCAGACTTCTTTGCTACTCTAGCAAAATTTGCAGAGTAAATAACTGAAGTTACTCTGAAATACTGTTTGCTTTCAGAGTCCAATGCCATGGGTGCTGCACACTGGACAGGTGCTTGTATTGACTGTAATTAGAATTTGGCTTGATGACACCTGAGGTGTCCCTACAGATGGAGAGAACTTCTCAAAAATCTCTCTGCACAAGTCATAGGGCTCTTTTCTCCACTTCCACACACTTTGGCACTTCAGGAGTGTAGCCAGCTGACATTTTACTCTGTTGGGGCCTGTACTGACTGGGTGCATGACTGTGACATGCTGATGGATGATGGAGGACCAGGTGTGTGCTGAACCATCAGACCTGATCCTGTTCCTGTTCCAGCTGGTGCCCACTTCTGCTGTGATTCCAGAGTGGGCTCCAGGCTGCTCTGCAGGCAGCAGGGGCTCTGGAGAATGGAGGAAGTGGCCATGATCACTGCCTGATCTCTGTGCCATTCATTTTGCCCAGTGGCTGTGTAAATCCTCTGCAGGTCTTGATTTGCTGAGTCCTTGTTATTTACTGGTGTGAACTTACCACCAGTCACAGATCTTGTTCTGGCTGCCTCACCCACTGACATCCAGCCCCCTGAGCAGCTCTTGGGTGCTCTGATGTATTCTGTGATGATGCCTAGAGATTTATAAGGTGCTGGGCCCTCGCATTTTGTCTCCCTTTGCAGTTTCTGTGGCCAGGTAGAGCAGAGTGGGATGTGCTCCCCTGTAGGAGGTGTTGGAGAATGGGGACTCCAAGAGCATTGTAACACAAGTACAGTTTAGGATAGGCCACACAGAAGTCTTATTAACTATGATCAGTGAGAGAATGTTTGGACAGCATCTCCCCCTTTGCTCCCCTTTCCTCCAAGTGATTGCAGAGACCCAGCCTATCTACTGGTTCAGAAAAAAAAACAGGTGAAGAAAACAATCATTTCAATACAAACAAAGGCAGGCAGTCATTCCTGGGAGGGATGGACTCTTTAAATAGTTTGTTAACTGCCACAATTCTAAGAATGAATCAAACAGCAAATAGTGAGACCTTATGGAGAGATGGTTCTTGGTGGAGCTCATTCCAGTGGCACACCCAGTATTATCTCGCCTCAGAAGTGGGGAGCTGGGAACAATCACCGTCTGTTAGGTCAAAGGGAGTTTTCTTTTAGTTAGGACAAACTTTTTATCCAGACCTCTCAGATGTTAAATATTAATCATTTTACCACCACAGAGGTAATGTGGGGTGAGAGTTGTTTTTTCTAGGTTGCAATGAATCTGCAATAAATGTTGAAACGCCTTCACTGTTCTTCCTGCAAAGAAGAACTTTTAAGAACAGAATTATTAGAAAAGTGTCAGAAAACATGAAGAGCAGCAGGGAGCCGCTATGGCTTGTAAAGTGGCATAAGGAGAATCTGAGGGATGCCAGGAGGGTGGAAAAAACAGTGCAATGCTTGTTCTCTGCCTTTTGAAATTCTGGATGGCAGCTGAAATTTGGGAACATGATGGTCAGCTCTGTGGGTTTGACTTTCAAGTCCTGGGCAGATTCTGACTGGCTATAGTCTGTTTCTAAAACTACAGTAATGATAAAAATGTTCCTTTCTGCAAATAGGCAGTATCATTACATGATAGACTTGGTGAATTTTGTTTAGGATCTATTAGGGATTCTTTTAGGATTTTTTTTCTTTTGCTGTTTTTCCCCTCAGAAAAATCCTAATTTTTTAAAATTGAGATGATTCATAAACCAGGACCCTTTTCTACTCCTTTATCTCAGCCAAAGCATGGAACTGCTTATTCAGAATGTGTATGACAGTATTTTTTGACATTTTTAACCTAAAATATTAATATTTTTATTTCAATTGAAGTCACTTTCTACTTTGAAGTTTTAAGGAATTTGAGATCAAAAAATTTAGATTAAAAAAATTAAAATAGAAACAAAATGTTTAAAAATTACAACAAAACACCCTGAATGACCTAACCTGAACATTTTGTTCAGCTTTCAGTTTGCAAAATTTCCATGTTTTCCTGATTTGACTACACCACAGGAACAAAGCGTTGACAAAGCAGGATTCTTTGACTAGTGCAGAGGTTCCTCCTGCCCTGCAACACGCATGTAAAATTGTGACATGGCAAAGTCACTCCTGAGCAATAGGACTTTGGGTGAGGTCCACATTGTATTCTGACATTTCCAACAATTTTGTGAAGTAGTGAGTTTTTCCTGTCTCTCTATTCCTGCCTTCCTTAAACTACAGGAAATAATTTATTTGGATGAAATTAGCAAAAGGCTTTTCATAAGTGCACGAATGGATTCAGGTAGTAGCCCATGTAATGTATATAAGAATAGAAGAGAATAAGAGCAGATCAGAAATTAGCAATTGCAGTCCTATCATTCATTCTTTCAGTTCAGTTGTTCCTTTCTAGAAACCGGCTGTTTCTAGTCTCCCCTGCCTTGCCTTTCTGTAAGGCTGCACCTGTGTGCTAAACCAGCCCCACCCCTGACCAGCCATGAGTTCCTGAGATCCCATCTCTCCACCAAGCCAGGGCACTGCCCCTCACGAGGCGAGGCAGTGGGTTTTGCTTCTGCCTGGGTACAGCGCTGCAAAGGGTGAGTACATTGCCCTGGCAAAAAGAAGCGCTGGGTATAAGTGCCAGCCCCAAAAAACCTGCACACAGGTGTAATAATGCAGTTATCCACTGCTCTGGGTTATACTGTCATTCTGTATCAAGACAAATTAGTGTACTCGGAAGCAATCAGAAGTAATTACTCTTTAAGAAACAAAAGGCATCACTCTGTGGCTTCTATCTGACAGCTAAAGAACTTGGCTTCCTGTGAAAAACCCATACAGCTTAATCTTCTTGTGTCAGATCATATTTCCCTGTCTTCTCTTGGTAAATGTTTACATTGCTGCAGTAAAAGGGGCACTGCCTGATCTCAGCTAACAGGGACTGTGTGTTTAGAGATCGTAATGGGATCCTGCATCTTTCACCATCGCTCTCGAGATGAGCACAAAGGTTTACAGGGACAAAATAGCACCTCTGCGGGGGCTTGAGTGGTCCCATTCTCAGGAGTAAATTCTAGTTCCATGAAGCCAATTCCTACTGTTAGATGAGCTGATTCTGTGGCACAACAGTGATAGGAAATTAAATGATAGGAAGTGAGCATGGAGACCTGGCTGTTCTTTTGCTCTTCAGGTAAGATGCTCAATGACATTCCGACTGATTCATTTTAGGAGTGTAAATGTATGCACTCTGCTTTTGCCACCCCTACTGCTTCATTCCCACCACCTCTTGTCATTTTGAGGTGTTTCCTTACAGACTGAACCCTTCTTAAAGGCTCCAGTGGCATCTTTGAAATCATATAGAAGTCTAAAGTCAATGTGTGTGTCAGTGACTGGGATTTACATTCTCCAAGAGGAACTGCAGGATTCATCTCAGTGAAGGTGAAGTCAAGGAGTGGCAGACAGATCCTGGAGAACTCCATATTTATAAGGGTTATGAAGAGTGACTCTTTCTTAGGTAGTAAAGAAGAGAGATTCTAAATTTCAGATCCCGACAAATGCTGTCATCACTCATGCTGCCCTTAGAGGGTTGTTTCAACCTTTTGCAACTTATCTTTGTGGTAGCTTGTGGGAAACGAAGAATAAGTAACAGTAAAGTGATCTTGTGGTTAATTCAGTTAAGCAGTGGATAGAAAATCTGGATTCAGTTCCTGGCTTTGTTTTGGATATCCTGTATAATTGAATACACAGTGTCCATTCATCTCAGCTCTCCTTCCATCAGATAAAACTAAGAACATTTCCATACCATCAGAAGGTGATTTTGAGGAGATATTCACTTGTGAGAAATGAAAATATTCCATGTTATTTGGTGCTTGGAGGTAAAATAGATACAGGCCAATTAAATACTATATTTTAATTGGGTTTTACCCTCTCTGTGAGAATTAACAATGAGACAACACTTCTAGGGATAGACAGTCTCTTTCTTAAGGCCAAACTTTAGTTGACCTTCATTAGTCTTTTACAAGATACTACAACTCTCAGTAGACTTTCTCATGCTTGATTTCTTCATCAGGAGGGTGGTGTAGCACTGGAACAGGTCACTGAAAGTGGTTGTGAAATTTCCGTCTTGGTATATTTTTTTGATGCTGTCAGGCCAAGCCATGGTTGACCTGATCTGGTGTTGGCAGTAGTTCTGCTTTGAGTGGGAAGCTGGACTGAGGATCTCCAGAGGTCTCCTCCAACTAGCATTTCTGTGATTCTGTGATTCTAATTAGCTTCGTCCTACATGGAAATGTCAAAGTTATTTTAGGAAATATCTGTATCTTTATGCAGTGGAAGCAAAGAAGATAAGTGTTTATTATCCAGTATTGCTAGAATTGAGTAAGTATTCTACCAAAGGCAAACTCCTGAATAGCTCTGCTTTCTGACTCTCTCAAAGCAAGATTAAGGACAGATATTAGATTAGATATGTTATCCGTTTTTCAAATTAATTTTGATATTATATGCATTGGTTATGTGCCTTACATAATAATTTATTTGATAACACCATACCGGTATCACTTCTGTATAATAATGCTAAAGCAAAAAAAATTGTCAAGCATTAACTCTACAAACATATTGCAAACTACAGCTTAAGTATGTCAGTGTCTTATGAGGATACTTGAGGCTGAAATATCTTTCCTACCTACAGACTTTTCAAACTAATATATATATGCGCTACAGAGTTAACAGCTGTTGCTATTCCACTAATGGGAAGTATTTTCTCTCTCATGTTCAAAATAAATCATTATTCACTTCTTTCTGTCTTATGTTCAAGGTCCAAATAGTCCCATCTCTGTAACAGAAACCAGCAAAACCTAATGAGTTCTCTCAAAACTCAGAGTGACTTGTGTGTACACTCCTCTAGCTATTAATGCTAAAAGCTCTCACATAAAGAAGAACTGTAGTGTAGTAACAACATGAGCTTCTTGTCTTATGGTTTTATGTTTACTACTTATTACTATTTCACGTTTATGAACTGATACAAAAAGAGTGTGCATGCACATTTACAAGGATGCACAATGCAATGAATTCTGCATTGTTCTATTAATGGGCTTTTGAATCCTGGTTTTGTTTGTGGAGGAAAATTGTTGCATTTGCATCTGTCATTTGGTCCTGATGCATATGTGAAGAAGGTACAAATGACACATGCCAGGAATTAGGGAAATGAAAGATACAGAAAGTCAGGGCACTGAGTGAACGTTTGTCTTGACTTGCTCCTGTCATCTTACAAATGCTATCTTACATCCATACTGAATACCGTGGTGGTCTCCATTTCCTACAGCCAACTAGCATTGAGGGACTGGGGAGGACATTATTTGTCTAAAAGGTGGAAGACCAAGCAGATGGTACCAAATCAGAGGGCTCTATTCTTCTAGTTTGGATTTGGGGGGGGGAGGGTGTTTGTTTAGGGTTTTTTGTTTGTTTGGGTTTTTTGGTTGGTTGGGTTTTTGTTGGGTTTTGGGGGATTTTGTTGTTTTGGGGTTTTTGTTTTTGTTTTGTTTTGGGAGTTGTTTTTTGGGTTTTGGGGGGGTTTTTTTAAGGTGAATTCAATAGACTGATCCTAGTTTGTAGAGGTAAACAGCAGTGAAGGGTGCTGTGCCTGCCAGAGTTGCCTGGACTGACTCTGGAATGATATCCAAACAAAGACACCACATTACTCTTTCTCTTCCTTAGGGGTCCTTGCACTGTGCTTTTTTTGTTGCCATTATATCCAAGGAGTGTGGATGCAGCGACATAGCTACAGCTGTCTCGTGTCACTCGCTGTCTTGTTCTCCGCCTGGGCAGGGAGCAGAGCAGCGTGTTTCAGTGGGGAATGTCTGTCTAAATCTGTACTCTGCTCGGTGTTTACGCTGGAAAAGGAAAGATCAAAGCATGTGCTTAGAGCTAAAAATGGAGTCTGTGTAATTAGGGACCTCATTCATTCCCAGTCACATGTGTATGTGCATGTACTTACATACGTACTGCTGCCCCTCATCACCGCCGGATCCTGGGGCAGGAGACAGCTCTGAACCGAGCTGTTCCTTGCGATGGCCATCAGAGGTCAGGGCTGCCTTTGAAGGGAAGTGGCTTAACCTTATCTGAGACTAATATGTTGTCTGCAGCTAGAAGAGACCCAAGATGAGGTGATGAGAGTGGCTCTGTTGAGTTAGAACAATGCCCTGGTGTCCTGTCTCAAACTGCAGTGCTGGAAGGGTAGGAAAAGAGCATAAAGGGGGGTACTGAGACAAGAGTCCTTTTTCTGATATGTCTTTCCAGCTTCTGGTGCTCTGTATGGAAGCATTTCCTGAGCTCCAGGCTGTATCCAAACTAGTGCATGTAGTGGCTGTTAGTGGATTCCGATTAATTTACCTGATTTTTTTGAGCCCACTTCCTCCTTTGGACTCTACATCAGTGACCACCACATTCAACTACCGACTGTGAAAATTTGTTTCCTTTTTATTACAAGAAGCAAAGAGTCATCACTCCCTGTTTGCTTTCTCCATCCCACTCCATGCTAAATACCCCAATCACATCCAAGTTCAGCTGTTGTTTGAAAAGCAAATGAGTCCTTGTGTATGAAGTATCTTCAGTTACAGAAGCCATTTGGTGCCTCTCATGTTCTTGCTGCTTCTCTTCACTCTAATGCACCTTTCTGAGATTGCACAAACAGAATTGCATGCAGTGCTCAAGACATGGGCACACCAGGGATTGACTAAATTGCAGAATAATGTTTTCCATTTTGTTGTCTCTTCCTTTCCCATTTGTCCTTAGCATTGTGTGAGTTATCAAGTTGCTCTGTTGTTAGAAAAGCCTAGAGGGAGAGCCTCGCAAGGTCCTCCTGAAGGAAAGATGTGGATAACAGGACATGATTTATCTGTTTAATTTATGTTGGACTGTTTGATTTTGCAAAATTAACTTCCTCCCTGAAGAAAGATGTCAGATGAAACTTTCAGTTGAAAGGTGCAAGGGGAGAGTGAGAGATTAGTGTTCAGAGCAGTGCAAAGCTGTACTTTGATCCTTCTGCAGGCTTGCTGCTCTGCTCCATTGTATGTCTTGCCTACAGGACACAGTTTGGGGGCAGGACCGGGGAGATTGCCTTATCCAGAAACTGCCAACCAGATTGTTTCCCTTGGATCAGGCCCTATCGAAGCAGTTATGTCCCTGGCTTTTCACATGCAAAAGAAGCACTTTATTAAAAGAAACAAGATACTTCCCAGAGTCTGACAGCTTGCATTTTAACTATCACCCCTAACAAGGGACCTTAAAACTGACCCCAAGACTTAATTTAACCATTACAATTCCATTAGTCTAATTTGTCATGAAACGTCTTTAACTAATTACCTGCATTTGTAAGTTAGTCCACATGTCATGAGATAAGAAGTCAAGCATAGTCATAGGTCACTGCTCTGGGCTGCCATCACATAACACAGACCCTAGATGAAAGGGAATTCAGAGTTGATAGGAGAAATCCAAATGACAGCTACTTTCCCAGTAAAAGGCAGCCATGGCTGTAATGTAAAAATTGGACTATTGTCTTGAAAGTGGTGTTTTGGAAAAGATGGGGCATGCCCTCATTAGCAGAATAAGGTCTAGGCAGACTGAGCATTCCTCATAAGCACTTGTCTTAAAGGTGGTAATTTGATAAATACAGGTCCCCACTAAAACCATTTGTTAAATTTGGCAGACAACAGTATCAAACATTTATGGCTCAATTTAGAACTGTCCCTTTTCAAAGAGACCCGATTATGTCCTGAATGTTACTTTAAAAAGCTCATTTGGGAACTTTTGCTGGTTTCCTCAAATAACAAATGTTGAAACAGAGGAAAAGACCAATTAGGAGTCTGATTAAAGGTTGCTCAAGCCTTTCACTGAGTAGTTAGGATTCGGCTCCCTATTACTTGTTGGAAATCTGCCCATGAATTTATAGTGGGAGCTACAACATGCTGTGTGCCACAAACACCTCTCTCCCTGAGATTTAGGCAACTGTAAACTTCCCCTCATTTCTCTTGTTCCAGTGCTTGTGACATTCCCCTGGAGACTAGATGAGGAGAAGGATATGGTACGTGATTAATGCAGGATGAAGCATTCAGAAAATTTCCTCATTCTTTTTTCTGTTTCCTTCCTCACTGAGCGGAGGTGCAGAGGGAGGTTGAGGAGAGCGATTTCCCCCCATCAATACACAGAGTGTCATCATCACACTTTTGGCTGCTAGTGCTGAGTGTGAGGGGTAATTAAATACCTGCCTCCACCCCAGCTCCCTGTCCCTTCGCTGATCCTTACAGCCAGCAGATGCCATTGAATTCTTCACTTCCATCACTCATTTGATCAATACAAAGGGCCGGACACGACACAGCTATACTGGTCAGGCCAGCCCTACCTTTGTATTCCCTAAGTACAGACTCTGTCCAAGCCATAAATCACAGCTACTCTAAATTATAGAGGCTGCCAACATATCAGAGGCCTGGAGTGGGAGCTCCCTGTGATCACAGCAGGGAGGGGAGGATAAGGAAGGCCATACTCGGGAGCTTTATTCAGACAGCAAGGAAGAGAGTGCCTGGGAGCCTCTATGCTCCTCTTGCAGGCACAAGGCTGCCGCAGTGGCTCAGCAGTGTTGTGGGGTTACCTGCTGTCCTCAGGAAAAATCGAAATCCTCTTTCTACAGGCCATAAGGCAGTCACTGAGATTAGGAGGAAACTTTCTTTGGTGGTGTATTACTGCAGGCTTTATACCTGCAGATACCCTTTTTTGGCATCCCTGAAGGGAAGGGACTGACTCATTGATTTGCATCTTCCCCTTATCATCAGCCAGCACTGGGATTGCTCAGTCCTCTGTGAGGGGGAGGAATGGCCTTGCCCTGCTGTCCCCAGCTCCTGCTACACAGCAGCAACAGCCCTGTGCTGTCACACGGCTCGGTGGTGTGAACACCACAGCACTTCTTTCTTTCCTGTGTGGAAGTTCACCTGTAATTTTCCACCAATATTCCTCTAAATCTTTAAAGATAAATGAATCTTCAGATCTCCAAATCTTTAGCCTGTCTGAAATGGGCATGAAGTATCTACCAGTCTGCAATGAAAAATCACAGACAATCCATCCTTTCGATCTCTTGCTTTTATCCTAAGCTGATAAGAGAGGCCCTCCTGTGCTTGTCAGCTTTGCATTCTTGGTGTGTGCAGCATAGCTGAGTATTGCAGATTAAAGGTGAAGAGTTGAACAGGGAAAAAATGCAGGAGCGAAGCAGCTGTTTAATGAGATAGAGGGGCTTTCCTCTTGAAAACTGCTTATCCATATCCTGGCTCTGGGTAATTGCAGGGTATTTTCTTTACAGGGCATGCTAGCACTGTTTTCCTGATTTAATATATTTTACCCATTTGCAGGATCATCTTTTCACTTTGGTAGGTGAAATCATTCTTTATGAAATTGGGACTGCCCCATAGCATATTCTTTTAAAGCTGCTTAGTTCTGTCCTGCACATCTTTTGTCTTATAGTTAGAACAAAGTTCAAGTATGGTCAGGACTTAAGGCTCAGACAGTCTCAGTCTGTACCTAAGTTTGAGCCCTTGCAGTTCCAGGTTTGGAAACTCCTTTCCACCCAAACCTGTCTCAATCTGTAACATAATTTCTAAAGTTACTAATCCAGATATTGTTGAACTGACTTTCAGTGGTAGAATGTGCTATGCTGACAATTAGAACCAAACCTTGGCAAGACCAGCTCTTGGCAGCTGTTTTAGCCTGCTCATGTCACTGTCTGTCTTTCTGCTAGAGGTATTTTCATTTTTGAAAACTCCTCCCTGTGCCTTGCTCTGTTTTTCAGGTACATCCTCCACCTCCTGCTGCCCTTAAGAGTTTGAGGTGGGACAGCTTCACTACTCATCCCTGTGCCTCCATCGGTGCTCTCATTTGCTGGGATTCACCTCCAGAAACAGACCTAAAAATCCATCATTACAAAATCTGCATAAGCTTATGGGGGCCAGAGCAGCTAATAAAGATCACTGGAAAATGGCTGATGCATATGTGCTGCCACTGTACCTACCACTGTCTCTGCTGGCCTTTGGAGAGGTGCTGGGGGAGCACAAGTGCTGCTGGTGGAGAAAAGCAAGAGAAGAGAAAGGATGCATCTGCCAGGAAGAGATGCAGTCATGACTCTGACTTGGTGTGATAAACATGTGCTGCTCAGAGATCTGGCTGTGACTGGCCATATTCCCCCAATCTCTCTCCAACTTGGAGATCCTTCTGCTGTGGTTGATGTGAACAAGTCTCATTCTTTATATCACCTCCATGCAACTGTGGTCTACTGCATTGCAAATGTGGCTAGAAACAGGAACATTTCAGGGTTGGAAAGAGTGACCTGGGATTTTTCAGATACCAGAAGTTCCTGATCTCTTTTGTATAGATAATGTCAATGTTTATATATGTATAAGTGATAACAGGGAGGTTGGAGAAATGGTGGGATTCTGAGTTGGGATAGGAGGGATTTGCTGTGAGGTGGGGGCTTCTAAAATGGCAGAGACTGGGGGTCATAGTCTGGACAAGAGGGATGCCCTGCCTTGAAGAGTATTGCCACCATCTGGAGCAGGAAATCATACTGGGTTTGAGATGTGGAACAGAAGAGAGAGAAAATCTGCCTCACAAGGGACTGAAGGAATTTATTTTAGGGACTTGAAGGACTGAAGTAACTTATTTCACATGACTGTCCCTCCCCTATCCCATGCTCATGACTGCATGTAACAGTCATTTTTGCTGATGGAAATGTAGCTGCTCTATTTTCTGTCCCACTGTCACCTCCTTGTCTTTTTTCTTGTCCATATAGTACCATATACCCTATGGCAACCTATAATTAAAATAGATGATTATGCAGATGCAAATGGATCCCGAAGGATACTTAGCACACGGACATAACACCACAGGCAAATTTTAACTAATTATGCAGCTATAAAGAAGTTTTGTCTTTTTAAAATTAAAAACATTTTACCTTTTTTTCCTTCTTTTTAATGCTAAGGGCTTAACATTTTCCTCTCCAGGTAAGCTCTGAAATGGAAGAGAAGGGGTTCAGGTTTAACACAAAGTACCTTATAGAAGTGAAGGCTGAAGCTTTCTGGGTTTAGAAACCTCTGGAAAGCACAAAATCTTTCCTCCCATTTGTAACACCCCTACCCCTGCACGCAGAGTGTAACCCCTGGCGTTGGTCTCTTCTCCCAGGCAACCAGCAGTGGGACAAGAGGGCACGGTCTTAAACTGTGCCAGGGGAGGTTTAGGTTGGATATTAGGAAGAACTTTTTTACAGAGAGAGTAATCAGACACTGGAATGAGCTGCCCAGGGAGGTGGTGGATTCACTGTCCCTGGAGGTTTTTAATATGAGACTGGATGTGGAATCAGTGCCATGGTCTGGTAACCACGGCAGCGTTGGATCAAGGGTTGGACTTGATCTCGGAGGTCTTTTCCATCCTGGTTGATTCTATGATTCTACGATTTGGCTTCCAGATCTGTGATTCTCACCCTCCTTTTTATAAGCTGTGAATTTTCGGTCTTTCGAAGCACAGATTTTACTCCCTTCCCATGCCCCCAGGGAAGTTTTTGTCCTGTGAGTGCCCTGGGTTTTTAAATAACATGGAAACTCCTTGTTTTATTGTTTCTTTACTGCTACCTCCAGTTCATGACTCCTGTTCCTCTGTGGCCTCTGCTAATGTAGAGTGCATCCCAAATGGGATGGTTTTCTCTGCAGTTCCAGTGAAACACGGCTGTGTGTGCAGGGCCCTCAGCCTTCTCGCTAGCACTGTTGCTTGTAATGTAGTAGAGAAAAGGTACCACTTCCCCCCCCATCATCAGCCTGATTTTATTATAATCGCATAATGCCACCACTGTTCACGTTTCCTTGTCCCAAGACTTGCTGGATCCATTCAGACACCATGTTAATCTCTCTCTATTCTCAGTAGAACCCTTATGATGGTATTGCCTTTCCAAGCCACATCTGATCTTGCAAGCCTTCACACCAGCTAATCCAACCTCTTTTGGCTTCTTTCCCAAAGGTGTATAGTTCTAAGGGGAACACTCAGCATGGATATTTTCACGCTGTATCAGTGGATCCAGAATTTCTTCTTTTCTTATTTACAGGGCTATTCATTCCTCTCTATTGCTAGCAGCAATGAGAGATAGATACTACTTCCAGGATATAATATTTTTTAAGGGAAATAAGAAAGAAAATAAGGAACCTAGACCATAGCTGTCTACATTTTCTATCTGTGGGTATAAATCAGGTAGAGCTGCCCTGACATTTGTGCTGCTGATTACAAAATAGCATGTTATGTAAAAAGCAATACATAGTCTTCTCTAGGAGTGATCTTGCAGTGAAGCAGGAGATACCACACGTGTGGAGGGATCAAGGCACACTGGTGCCTGAAGCAGAGACTGCATGGACAGCATCCCAGCCAGCATTCCTCAGAGCAGCTTCAAGAACTCTGGCAGATCATCGCAGAACTTTTCTCCTTTATTATGTGCTGAAAAGCAACTGGTTTCTACACTTGATTAGACACTAATCAAGGTCACCCCTTCATTGCTGAATGCTCTGCACTCCCTGTGCTGTTGGCAGGAGGGCTTGCTCTGCTCCTGTGTGTTAAGGAAAAAAAAAAAAAACAAAATAAAAGGAGAAGAAATCCTTTGGCCAACCATCTGTTGGAACACAGGCCATGGACACAATGCAGATACAAATGTCTGGATGGATTTTGCAGGTGTGCCCTGTGACCCATCTTTCTGTGGAGAAATTCACTGGGAAAATAGATTGCACTAGACTGTTCCTGCAACTGCAGTTAATCGTGCCTTTTCTATATTACTGCTACAGGATTAACACAAACATTGCTTCTATTTTCAGGCTTATCAAAGGCAGCAGCACATCTCTCTAATCTCCTATTTCCCTGCTCTCTTTAAAGTGTTTAAATGAATGGAGCACTGATGAGCAGGGATGTGGTGCCAGCAGGGATTGTGTCATTTAATGCCTCGCTATTTATGCTATTTAATGCCTGTGTGGCTTTATGTGTCCTGGGTGACTTGCTAACCATCTGGCACCCTCCACCCTTCCACAGGACAGACAGAGGTGTAGACAACACCTTCATTTGTCTCCAGTTCAGAGAGTGACCAGCAGCAATAAAACAGTACAGTTCTGATGTGCCTGCTCCTACACAGCCTGCACCTGCTGTCACTGAAGGATGAAGCTTGGAGGTCATGGATTGGTGACCCTTGATACCAGGCAGTCTGGATCTCAATGAGCTGTGGGCACTTACCTACATTTCTGTTGAACTGGTTGGCACACACAACCTGGATTTTTCTTCCAGCTGTAAAAAGCATAATGATATCTGATCTGCCCCAGCACCTGTTTGTGCACAGTTAACTTGTCCAAAGGTTTCAGACAAGCTGGAATCAGCAGAATTGTGTATGTCATATCAGCTCCTTGTCCTAAGAGTCCTACAGCTGGATTTATAGTATCATTGAATCACAGCCTGAATTTTTAGCTGTATTACTTTTACAAATCACAAATACTTGGGTTTTGTCCTCCAATCTGCTCGGAAGTGGGCTGAGATCCACCCTGCAGCTTTCACACCACTGTCAGCTGGCATTAACTTCCAGTCATTTTTTCCTTTGAGGCCAGATTGAAATCAGTGACCTAGAAGTAAAATATTCTGTATTTTATTAGCAAGCAGTCCCTGGAGTTGTGCAGTCTAAATTGGGATGTTTTCTCAGTGAGCTCTTTTGTATATCTTCTGTGGAAATTGTGCTGTAATTACCACAATCCTCTTTTTGGGTAGCAGAATTTTTTTATCGCTTTCCACTTTCTCCTATGTATTTCTGCTCAGATCACAGTGGAATAAAGACTTTCTTTAGTGTGTGGAAGGGTTATGATAACCCACTGTAAACCATTAGTTTTCTATGATGACGTACTCAGATGGATTCACTGATATTCCTGCAAGGAGGGCAAACTGGAATCTGTGTTGGACACTGCCTGTTAGCAATACAGCTGTGGGATCTGACCCTGAAAATGCTCACATCTGCAAGAATATTTGCAGAAGTAAGGACTAGGCAGACTAGGCATGTATAGAAGCATTTTCACAATCAGCCTTCACGTTTTTGGGATCCCTTGTGGACAGTGCTGACAGTCTGCTGGGAGGTACTGCCTGCCCTCGGCAGTGCCATTGCTGGAGGTTCATTTTATTCAGCATTTTAAGGAAGTGCCCAGCTCACATTGTAACTTTACTGCAGTCTGTTAATATGAATAAGTTATATCTCCACTTTTTCTTTCATGTGTTCAGATTCAAGGTCAGATCCAGTTGGTCACTCTGTGGCAGTATCTAAGGAATTGCCAGCATCCCAGAACGTACACAGTTTGAGATTAGAAGCAGCTCCACCTTATTACCATGACAGTCAATTGCAAGTGGAAGTGCAGTGGATGAAAGGGCAAGGTAATGTAACATGTGAGTGGAATAGCACTCAGTCTGTGTATTACGAAATTGTCATTCTGTGCCACTGTTCAGCATAAATGGACTAATCTTCAGTTTGAAAATGAGGAGAGCTTGACTGTTAAAGAATAGGTCATTTGGCTTCTGGCAGCAGCAGAAGATGCTGTAATATTAGCTGTAAGAACTTGTGCATTCTTGGTAAGGAGATAAAAATGATTAAATTGCACTGCTTGCTTCTCTGTCTTCTAAAGTAATTCATATTTGGACCCGTATTCATCTAAGCATTTGCATAATTCCTCAGGCCATTCCTATTCAGCCATACATTTCAACTTGTGCTTAAGCTTAAGCAAGTGCTGAAGTTCCTTTCATTTCCTGGGGCTTCAGCCTTGCAGAACAAGGTCTAGTCCATTGCTTTATAATGTTTCAGTGGCTTCTGAGGTTGCTGTGCTGTAGCAAATGGAAGTTCACTGTATTTGTTGCATTATGGGCTGAATACTCTTTAATGACTCAAAAAGGTTAAGGGTGAAGATTTTGGGGCCCTGGAGAGGATCATTTTTAATAAAGTCCTCTGTTAGAAATCCAAGAGCCAGAACTGGGGTCACGTGTCCAAAGAGTTTCATGGACTCTGCAAAGCTGGCAGTCACAGTGACTGCCTCCCTTCCACTGGGTTCTTCCTGAAAAGGAATGAGCAGAGCCAAGGGCTCTTTGGGACATGGAGCTCTTCAGAACAAATTCTGTTCCAAATTTTGCTTTATTATTCCAGGGTAACTTCTTAACTTTGGTAGGATTGTGCCAGGTGGTAGCCATTGCTGATGTGAATTGCAGTTTTAAAAAATCTTTGAAAAATTGCAGTATTACCATATGTATTTGTATGCAAACTTGTGAGGGAGGGTCGGAGAAGAAGCTTGATATACTACATTTTTTTTATTTTCTGGGGATGGAGAGTTCAAAGCATTTTGCCTGGCATTAGCCAATTGAGTTCCACTGCTTCATGAAGACATGTGTGGGAACTGGAAATTTGACCCCAACCTAAAATGAAATGTTTGGTTATGGCTTTTTATAGAAAATACAATGCAACAATTAACTTTTTTTTCCCCTTTGGAAAAAATAATTTTCAAACATTTGGTAGGAAACCCTTTACAGAACAGATTTATGGCCTGAAGTCTTGTTCACAGTGAAACTGGTGGGAATTTTGCAGTTGACTTTCATGTAGCCATTTTACTGAGGTTTCCTTTGCAGCAGGAGGGACTGTGTGGCTCTTTATCTGGAGGTATTAATGTAACTTCAAAGCTTCTGGCCCCACTTCAGAAATAAAAAATGTTCTTATATACCCCATTTGCTGGAGGTCTTGCTTCATTGAAGATAACATGATTTTTGTCTCTGTCCCAGAGAACCACAAGGAACTCAATCTATGTTTGTTAAAATGGAACAGTAACATGTTCTTCTAACACACCACCAGCAGGAGAAGGGGCAAATGTCCAGGGTAGTGCTCTGCTTCACTGGGCTGTCTTCAGAGCATTGCTTGAAAATGTTTGTTCTGTGGAGGAGAATCATTGCAGCTTCCAGATGTAGGTGTTTACAGTGGGATTATACTCCTGTTTTAATGTAGTGCTGTGCATCATGCCATCTCTGTTTGCCTGCTCTCAGCACATGAGATGATTCCCCTGCTCCTGGATTTTCCCTTCTGTATAGCAGATTTTATTAACCCACAGACAGGCTAATTTGGAAGCTCTTTTTCCACCCCAAATTGAGGTCCCACTGTTAATCTCTTATGAGCATGGAGCAGTTCATTCCATTGCTGGGTGACTGAAGTCCGTTGTTACCTCTTTTTAACCTTGGGAAAGATGTCAACAATAGTGAGAGAAAGAAGAGAAAGAACTGGAAGAATCAGAGAAGGGGGGAAATAAATAATTCTAAGAGAAAAGGAGTATTCTGTGGTCATTTTTCATGAGATACACACATTTTGACTTTTGCTAAAATATGTTTGTAATGTTTTTTATAAGCAACATAAAATGAAAGTACATTTAGTTCTGGACCTAATCTACCTATTTGTCCTTGGATTTAGGGCTAGCTCAGGATAATCTTCCACTTCTGTGCTTCCAGCCCATCTCTACCTGCTTTCCTGGCAGGTTGCACTGCTCTGAGGACAGCTCTGGTAGACACAAAAAGAGCAGGACCTTCCACAGAAGAAGTGGTTACTAGGAGGGGCCTGAGAGTGGAGTTTCAAAAGCACCATGTTCCCAAATAAAGGCCAAATTTTTTCAGAAGGGCTGAACAACAAGCCCTCCTGCTGTGACAGATGGCTGAATATTTCAAAAGATCTTGCTATTAAAGCTGGCTGGAGATTGCCTATTCTCTTGTTTTTGACAGGAACTTGGGTTTTCTGTTAAACATAATAATAGTGCAGAATGGACAGATTTCCTTTCAGCATTCTATTTCATGTGGGAGTTTTAATTGTTTTGGTTGGGGAAACTCTCACTCCTGTAATTCATTGATTTACAATTGTTGTGCTGGAGAGACATGTGATAGACAATTCCCAAAGACTTATTCTTGTTTCCCCTAATGGCATGAAGCTGTTCTGAAGCTCTGGTTGAACACAAGTGTAAGCAGAGTGAGCTGCTTCCAGCCAGGTTTTCTTTGGTAAGTTTTCATTTAGGTTTCCTAGAGAGAGTCAAACTTTGAGATACTTGATTTGGGATCCTGCACACATGATCTTCAGTTGATGAATATCCTCACCTGTGACTGCTCACATGGAGAATGGGGAATGAAAGTCAAGCTGTGGTTGTATGTATCTGGACATGCAGAAGGTGGGATCTTGGAATCTGAGGCTGTTTCTCAAAATGTGTGCTTTAACATTTCCATGGTTTAAGTTCCCCATCCATAAACAGGAAGTAAATTGTCATCATCAGTGAAGGACTTAAAAAGTTCAGTGTTTATCCACACAACTTTGGAGAAGCAGAAATACAAAACAATCCTTCTCTTCCATCTGAATGTCTCAGAGCTCTTTTAAGCTGTTAATTAATTGAGCAATCATAATGATGCGCCTGTGGGGATGAAGGGGGAGGAATAATTTACAGGTGGGAGAAATGAGGCATGAATGACTTCCTAGCCTTACCTTTGCCATGCTGTTAGTCTGTGTCAGATCCAGACAGATACCTTCTGTCCTGTCTCCTTTTGCATCTGTGATGGGAACATCAACTTCCCCCCTTCCCACTTCCTCCTCTTCTTCTGTAGGGAACCCATTTCCTTATCTCTAGGCTGCTGTTTCGTGGAAGTACAAGGAGTCCATGTGGTCCACCTCTTTGAGGGAGCAGGCTTGGAAACTGGGACATTTGTTTCAATTTCCAAGTGCCACCAACTGAACAGGACACAGCTGGAGAGACAACTCCACTGGAAGTGAGAAAGGGAGTAAGGAAATGAAACTTCTGGGTGCTCTTTGAGCACCGTCTGCCCTGCCTTCTTCCTCCTGATGCTATGCACTGATGGATTATGGTGTGCTGTCCCCTCCACACCTCCCACAGCAATTCAGATTATATCTCTGCTGCACTGAGCAGAGTGGCTCAGGAATATCTGACCTGGCTCTGAAATACCAGTTCACCTCTGAGGAGGAACATGGCCCTCTTTGTCGCCCTCTCTTTCCCATCTGAACCCCCATATCTGGGGTCAGCACACTTTTGTACAGAAAACACTGAGTCTTCTGGCATGTGTAGAATAAATGAGCAGCACAAGGTTAATTCAAATTCTTTAAAACTTGTGGGATGGACAGGGTAAAAATACTGCTTAGGAAAATGTCCAATGCACAATTTCATCTACAGTTTGGCTGGGAATCCTGTTGAAACTTAGTTCTTAAACACAGCTGTGAAACTCATGAAGATGTCACACTGGTTGCTCACCCAGCAACCTTTAGAGTCTCCTGGGAAGGTAATCAAAACACCAATAGTGAGCAGTAATTCTAACAGGCTGCTTTGCTTCATTCCTCTGCCTGCTCCTTGTCGAGCTCCTGCAACTCAAGACATGAAGCTTTTCTTTTACCCAACGTGGTTCCAACTGCTTCTCCTTATCAGTTATTCATATCTAAAAGGGAAAGGGAAAATACTGACATAATTTGCTGGTCCCTGGAACACTAGGTTTTTTTTATTTAACTGACAGGTCTTATGGTTACCTTCAGACAGATTTTAAAGTAGTTTTTAGCTGCATGGCAGAGATAAGCCCTCCAGTAAAAAGCAGTGGTAAAATGGTGGGTCATGAGAAATATTTTGTACTGCCTGTAGTCATGTTTTCCATTCTTTTTCAGTTTATGTATCTTGTAAAAATTTTCTGGTAAATCTGCTACCTTGTATGTGATGAATTTAAGCCTATTGATTTCTAGCTTTCCTAATTGCATTTTACAGAACCCCTGCTGCCTCTGGGACCAGAGCTTGAAAACGTCCTGTTTAGTGAAATGGATTGTCTTCCACAGGTCACTGACACCCCATATTCTGCCTTATCTAAATTAGGCAGTCTCCAGCATTCTCTGATCTAATCCCAAAAGTAAAGGGGCTGTGTTATGTGCAGATATGATGCTTATACATAAATTTCTATCGAGCAGTGATTGGAAAAGGAGATGAAAGCAGGTAGAGCTTGACCTGGCAGCTCAGTGCACAGGCTGCCAGGACTAACAGCTGGCTCCTCTGCAGCTCGGCAGGTGATGGAGTTCCCACCAGTTCAGGAGTCCACTGCCAATGGTTAGCACATGCTGTTGTGAAAAATCCCATCAGTCAAAAATGTCTCGTAAATAATTTAGAGGAAAGCAATTAGCACACACAGCTGTAGCTGTTTGCAAAGTCACAGTTATACCTGCCAGGGCAATCTGGAAATAGAAATTTCAAAACCATTTCTTGAAGGAGCCAGAACGGTCTAGCTTGGAGCTAGGGCTGATGGGTAGTTGTTAATGAGTAAGGAGTAAATTGCACTTTCATGTCTTTTTATGTGTAATGAAATCCAGGAGAGAATTTTAGTATTTTGTGCATATTGTGAAAGGGATCAAAGGGATGCATAGTTGTAAGAACTCCAGCAGTCGAGGTCTTATCCTTCCAGAGGCTCTGTAACTCATTCAGCTTCAGAGTGGAGGGGACAAGTTGTAACAGAGACTTGGACAGGCATTTTGAAGGCATCATCTAGATAAAGCTTGTCTATATGTACAGACTGCTCAGAGAAGACAGACAGGAGGAAAAGGAAGAAGGCATTGCTTGAAATATCTCATTTGAGTGTGCTTGTCTTGACAGATAGATGGGAGTAAATTGTTTGAAAACTTCAGGAAAATGATAAAAGGAAGAGGAACCTGCTCTTTAAGAATCTCAAGCATCTACATGGAAGGTGTGAAAACAGAGAGTTGTTTGTGCAGGTGAGTCCTGAGAAGGGGTATCCATATTAAATCTAGAGATGCCATCAGGCTATGTAAATAGGGCACATGAAAATATATTTTAGGACAGGGTTAGACTTCCTCTACCATGACACTACCCTGGGACAAGGGGATGGACAACATAACATTGCAAGATCCTCTCCTGATAGCTCTTCTGATAGCTGTGCATTCAGTCATGATGTCTGTCTTAGCTGAATGCCCAGAACATGCTCATCTTTACAGGATCCTCCCTTGGCTAGGGAATTGTTACTCCTATGTTACCAACTGGAAACTCAATCACAGTATGTTGCCAAATGAGGCTATCCCAGTTCTAAACTCTGAGATTCCTTCCTCTTCCTGAGAAGTCTGACACTGTATTGTGAAAAAAGCATTCAAATGTGGGTTGTTCATATTATTAATGCTACAAGGTGTTTCAACCTATGCTTAAATGCCAGATGAATTAGAAAAGGTTGGAGTTACAATTTGTAGTGGTGGCATTATTTTATTCTGTGATTTTCCTGTGCAAAAACATATCACAGTTCCCACTGTTGTCTGCACCATTTGACCTGTTCTTCTAAATCTGACTGCCAACATCTGGCCAAGAAAGTAGCAGAGAAGCCCAAGAAACTGCCTGCCACGTTCTGGTGGCCAAGGCCTCCATCCAAGGAAAACCCCACTGGTAAGGCTTAGACAGTAAACAAAAGCAGCAGCTACTCATTGACTGTGAGCTGGATGAAAATCCCTGCAGGCAACAGGCTGCCCCAGCTGGTCTGGACCCATGGAGACAAGTCAGACCTCCTGTAAATGATATTAATTGGAGTCTATCTAGAAACCTCTTACAACAAATTTTGTTTGACTGCCCTGGGATTTTTCTCTCATGTATTTTTGAATACATTATGGCAGTGCACCTTCTTGGACTGCACAATGATTAGCCATTAGTGTGTTTTGCTAAGACACTCAACTCAAGTCTTTAATTTGCTGATTTCTTACATTTATTTATCCTTGCCAGGTTTTAGTAGAAGTTGGGGAATGTGAAGAATGTCCTCTAGAACTGCAGATGAATAATTGCTCAACAGCCAGAACTTTAGTAACTTTAAAAATCTTTCATGAACAGATATTCAGCCTTCGGGTCACTGCTGTGAATCTAGAGTAGTTTGTGGTTTGTCTTCCTGTGAGTCAATCAGGCTTTATTCCAATTTAACATGTTAGTTAGATGGGATCTGTACATGGCTCTTCTTAAACCAATTTAACACATTTTGTAAGATTCTAGATCATATTATCTTCTGGATCACAACGAAGTGTTCAAGAAATGTAAGTTAAAATAATAATCTAACATACTCTATATGAACATCTTTCCCTCCTATCCAGAGAAAAGTAGTGAGTGCAGAATTTGGATCACTACCCATAAAAGCCTCTAGAATATTTACAGGCACCCTTCTTGAAGCAAGTTGAGCCCTGATCTTTATAACATTATTGCAGGTATGTATTGACACCACTGTAATGCAGAAAAGTGAGAAACTATTAAAAATCTCAACTAGGTCAAACAAGGATGAGTCAGGATTTTGTTCAAAACAATAGGCATTATGTTTTCATAATTCAAGAAAACATTCATTGTACAGGAGAGACACGACTTCTGTTTTAAAAAAGGGATTGTCTGGCTACAGAATTTAGCTGGGCTTTGCTAGTGACTGCTGTACATGAGGGTAAACACCTGGCTCAGGTGGCATCTTCTGGATCCAGAGGTTACCACCTGCAGTCTCCTATCATATCCCTGTTCTGGGAGCTGCTGAGTCTGGATTGGGATGTCTCTCCATTGTCTTTGATGATAGGTTAGGGAAGAAACTGTTCTTCACTAAAGGTAGGATCCATCTCCCTCAGCTTTAACTTGTAGGAACTGTCTCAGTCTGTCCATAATGAATGGAGAAGGAATGACTTCTTCACCTGGAGATTCCTCTTCTAATCTAGATGGGATGACTTGCCATTGGAGGAGCATGTACTTTGCTGTTCATTTTCAGAAGTCCTGGCAGCAAGGTCAGACTGGATGTCTCCTTTTTACATAGTCAATTTTGGTTAATACCACAAGGAATTTCAGCACAGTAGGATCCATGGTGTTTCTTGTGCTAGCACAGCTCCAGTAACATTGTACAGGATTTGCTTGGTTAAGTTTTTGTTGTTTGGGGTTTTTCTGTATACTGAAAGATCACATGGAATCCATTAATGAACACTGTTTTCCCTTTTTAGTCTCAAACATTAGCAATAATCTATGTGCTTAAACCTTCAGCATTTATCAGTTTGAAGTTCAAGTGCTTACAGTCACCAGTCATGGGTGAGCCACACTGGACAGCTTTCAAACACAAGCAACCGATGCTTCAAGCTATTAAGGTTGTTTATTCACCTGGGCTCAGCCCTGCACTGGAATCTTTCATTTGACTGCTAATCTGAGAGTTTACATTTGTTTTAAAGACACTCATACAAAAGAGGTTAAGGAGATTTAGCTCTTTTGGCAGTGGCATGTGTCTTTTTCTGTAGGTTTTCTAGGGACTGCAAGGAGTCAAAAGTTGTGTCTGAATACTTTCAGATTCCTCTATGTGGTCAGGATGTCAGGATGCTATCTGCTTAGCTTTTAAAAATTTCAAGGACACAGAATGAACTGATGTCTCTGAAACAGAGGCTGACACTAAGAGCTGGCCTTCTGCTGCATCTCTTGTAATATCTAAATCAGACCATGCCTATCTCTATGTGATGATAGTTCCTCAGCTGGAGTGGCCCCTAGCTTGGGTTAGGGCCTTCCCTTTTCACTTGTAACTTCAACTTGGAAAATGGGCACAGGTCTGAATAACAAACTTGTCATCAAAAGTATTTTCTGTAAATTCTGGGGCTCCAACTAACCTGCCTAGATTTTCTTTCCTGTTTTTGAGTAGACATGAATAAGCTATTTTATTTGTCAGTTCTAATTTGAAAAGCAAAGTTCATTATGTTTCAAAAGCCTTAGGTATGGCAGAGCAGCTTCAGATGATATTGCATGAATGTCTTGATAGGACACTGGGAAAGGCTGACATCCTTGCCTATGTCATTTTGAACTCCCCATTTGACCTTACTTTCTTGTGGCTGATTCTCCCAGGCTAAGAAAAATGCATAAACAGAACTGCCTTTCATTGCTCTGAAAATATGTGGGAAGGCCCCTCCAGAACTCTTGTTTCTCTCTGGAGGTGGTCTCAGCTTCTCCAGCCTCTCCCAATAATGAAGATTTTCACTGACTGTAACATCCTCATTTCTGTCCTACAGTGCATGTTCTGCATCCTTCTCCATGTACAGTTCTGGTGGTGCAGTGACTGTAGCTATATCTTGCTTTAGAAGGAGTTTGATAATTACAATAATAGTATAATTTGGGGAAGCTAATAATCAAATCTCTGCTGTGTTTTACATCTTTTCCTCTCAAGTTGTAAGAATTGCAACAACATCTTGTTCCTGCTTCTAATTTATTCCTTATTCCATTTCGCTCTTTTGTTTCTGATGAAACAACCCCTCACAATCTGAGTGAAAGGCAGCACAGTGTCAAAAGCAAGTCCCACGTCTGGCTGCAAAGCAAAGGACAAAATGTACCAGTAGGATGCTGTGCAGCAGCAGTGCTTCCAGGAGGCAGCCTTCTTCCAGATCTTGTCCCTGGTGTGTCACTGCTAGAAGAATACAACCAACATGCTTTAATGAAGAATATTGGCAGTTGGCTGGAAAATAAGAAACTGTATTTATTCTTTCTGCAACGCCATTTGGACTCGAAACATTTATATATATTTAAGGGCGATTCCCACCTACCCTAATAGCCTTGACTACTTCACCCCCTGCCTTCAGTGATCCCTATGCAACTCCAGAGAAAAACTACTGGATATTTTTTTCTCTCTCTTTTTTTTTCTTCTTTTTTTTTCCCCCTCCCATGTGGATAAATTCCAGCATTAAGTTTCCAGTGAGTTTCGTGGATAGTAGTAATGGCACAACTGCAGAGACAGTGGAAGAGAACGGAGATGCAGGAGTGAAAAAAAAGTGACTGGAGGCAAGAACTTCCCCCATTGGTATCACTTCCTAAATAAACATGTGGAATTGTACCTAAAACTAGCTTTTCATTACAGCTGAGCAGAGAGCTGTAGAGTGCAGCAGTGGTTACCTGCATATTTTCTGGGTTTCACAAGTGGGCTCCACAGCCTGCACTGTGTTGGTACCATGACGACACTGCCTGTGGTACCTGGAATAGCTCGTTTAAATATAGCCTGTACGTGGTCTCAGTGAGCCCTGGTCTGTACAAACATACAGCAAGGTATAATTATGGATTATCCAAATCCAAAGCTAAACACTATTTTAGGGGTGCCTTTCTTTCACTTCCACAGTCCCTTTTACAGTCATATCTGGGGCCTCTTGACTTCAATCTGCTTGTTTTCAAAACACACCTGCGAGGCAGGGAGGCAGCCCTGTCTGTGTCCTGTAGAGGGAGATCTGAGAAGCCCTCGAAAGCAGCAAGAATCACTTGGACTTTACTGCTCCCAGCTTTGTGAGGGCAGCCATCTGCCACAGCAGAGCTGATGGGCTCTGTGGCTCTTCATCCCTCAGCACAACCCTGGGTATCTGCAGCTCAGCCACCGGTGAGGGCAGCCAAAGCTACTCTGACTTGCACACAAAGTGTACAGGGAACGGGAGCTCTTCTGCCCCGCAAGGCGGGATAGGAGGTTACAGCCTCCAACCAGCTGTGCTGGTGGCCACTGTGGGGGAAGCACAGTCCTGAAATGCCAGATATAGGGTGGTTCACTTCAGGAGTTTGGGGTGGAGCAGAATGTTAATGTACATCATCTTCAATCACTAAGCATCCTCTCTCCCTCAAGAAAATTAAGCCTTCCCTCTGAAATCCTTGTCAATGTTGTAATTATGAAAGTACAGATATTTTAAATGCAGTTGAGTAAATGTGAAAGTAGTGGTGGTTTTGTGCTTTAAAAGCTCTGCATGTATTTATATAATTGGGTTATAATCATAGAGGAGGAACTAAAAGCCTCACCCTGCAGTGATGGGAATGTCAGAGGTGTCCTCACCCCCACCTCTGCCAGAAGTTGCCATGGGTGAACTGTGCAGGCCATGGAGTACCCCTGAACTAGGTATGAGAAGTCTGCTTTTAAAATGTTGGGAGTTTGGCTTTTTTTAAATCAGATTACTTTGCAAATCCAATTTGGAATTTGCTGCATACATTATATTGCCAGCCCTTGCTTTGGAATAACTCGCACGTAGTGAGATGTTTAAATTCTAGAAGATTCACCTCTGGGATATGCTGAAGTGATCTTCTTTTCAGAAGCTGCTGTACAGCTTCTTCTCCTGTAAGGAATAAGTAAGCAAGTAGGGGTGGAGGCACCAGACCTGTGGGCAGTGTGTGAGTACATGGGAGGTCAGCAGGGGCAGAGCTGACCCAACTGATCAAGATTCTCTTCAGTAACTGGGCAGCAGCTGAAAGCACAGAGGCAAGATTACGTACTGGGACTATTTCCTCACAGGGGAGCTTGGGCTATCTTTGTTGCATTATTGCTTCCTTCCCACCTCTTGTATTTCTGTACTATAGAAGGATTAACCTCATGAAGTTTCTTATGGCCTGGAGAAACTTCAGACTTCCAAAGCATGGGCCAAAGAGTAGCCATGCTCCATTGTCATGCATGTAGTTATGTTCAGGTTAGGGTTCATCTGCCATGAATGTACCTTTTTTAAAACTTTTTTACTTTATTGTAATTTAGCAACAATCCTTTCAATGTGTTTAATGACAAGTATATGCTGAGATCTACAGATATTTCTTCCAGTATAGTCTTTACATCACAACTTGAAGCATGTGAAGGAATGTGCAAGCTCTTTGGAGTGGTACTTCATTTTATCCCTATTCAGAAGTGGAAAAACAGGCAGGGACAACAAAGAACAAATTTAATTTTCCTTCTTAAACCCTGCCAGTTCAGATAATCTTTTGCTGAGTTTCCTGATGTGGCTATTCGCATTCTTTCATGAATTCGACTGGCTTTAGCAGCCTCCAAATAAAACATGGTTATAAGGAGATTTACCTTGGCCCTGTTCTTGCTTGGCGACATGAGACACAGAGCAGCCAACTGGTTCAGCTCATGCTACACATCCTCTTCCAGCAACTGCTTCCTGTACAAGCTCACCGCTCTCCAAATTAATGGGATTGTTGCTTTAGCTCAAGATGTAGGAGATTTAATTCTGGTGTTTGTGTCAGCGATCAATGAAGTCAGGAAACTGCCTTTACAGAGCATTCAAAAGCCCTTTTATTCCGAAAGAATCAAATCCAGGCTTCTGTTAAATGCAGTAAAGGCTGCCATCATTAAAACATTGAGGCTGCAAGTTTGGCCACAAAAATGTTACCGTAATGCAGTTGGTATTCAGTCCCTTCTGTCAGCATTCCCAAGTCTGGCTTTTATTTATTTATTCATTTTCACGAGTCTCATGTTTTTCAGGCATTCCATAAAGCCTCAGTGTTTACAGGCATCTTACTCATCTGAGAATCTCAGCTTCCAGTTTTTAAAGATCTGCTATTAGCCCTCGTGGACAGGGAGGAAACAGGAACGTGTCATAAGGCTGATCCTCACAGGCAAAACCAGAAGGTTCATAAAACTCCACATTTAAAAAATCAAATCATGTTTTTTTAAGAGGATCTCATGAACTTGGGCTCCCATTTATGTGTCTCAAGTGCCTGGCGTAGAACTCCACTAATGATTGCCTGGGTCAGGCCATGATTCGAGTGCAGAGGTGCTGTTGGATGCAGAGAGCCAGAGGGCTCTGCAGCACTCAGATGGATTGGGGGGAGGAATCCTCTTTCCATTTATTATATTCCTGTTTTAACTTCATGGCCTCAGCATTGCCCTGTGCACCCTGTTTACTGTGTGTTTCATAAAGGCCAGAGGACTCATCCCGTTGCTCTGAAACTGCTTATCCCAACTTTGGCTGGATTTACTGTTCAGGAAGAACAAACGGTTGCTTAGGAAAGTGCTGTATTTAACGAGAGAGCCGGGCTGGACTTTTTTCAAACAAACAAATAAAAGCCAGCAACTCTCAGCTTGGCATGGACTTTGCCGTTTTGTTTGTTGCATCACCCCATTGTCTTCTTTATCCCTTCTTTTTTAAAATTTCTTTGTTATAGCATTTCACAATCCACAGCCTGCATGCTATAATTCCTGAAGGAATGCAGAGCATAATGAATACTGCATGATCACAAAATAGTTCACCTCGTTTAAAGCTGTAGCAAAAAATGATGCATCATGGCTGTTTCCCAATCTTCCCTGCTTCACTGGTTTCTTTTATTTGGAGAAATTCTTTTCGCTTCTCTTCACAGGGGCTACCCAGTGAGAGGAAGTGTAACCTTTCTCCACCCAGCAACAAAAATGCAATGGTTTTGGAGCACTTCCCACTTCCATGATGTCCCTGTACAACACAGCACAGCAGTTAAACTGGCCAGTGCCTTCTTCCCTGGGCTTCAGGCAGGGGAGCTGGTATATGGAGCTGTTGGATGGCCCACACAGGGCAAGCACATGGAGAAACAAGCCCTGTGTCGTGGGAGAAACAGTTTTGCCAGACTGCTGGGGCCGGAGTACCAGCAGAACTTTTCAGCAGCACATCCACATATCGGGATATTAATTAACGGCTCTTTTTTTTTTTTTTTTTTAAAGGTCGGGTTGCTAATTTTAAAGTTTCTTGTTTTTAATTTGGGGGCTTTTCAGAAGCACATCGACAGACCGGGATATTAAGTAACGGTTTATTTTAAAAAGTCAGGCTGCGGTTTATTTTAAGCGCCTCATCTCCGCGGCCGTTGCCTGCGGGGTCCCGGGAGCACCAGAGCACCGGGAGCGGACACCTCCCGCCGGCGCCTCGCTGGGGCTGCTCGGGCGGGGCCGCGGCAAAGCCCGGCCCTGTTGGGCTCGACTCCCCGGGCGGGCCCGGCCCCGGCCGCAGCCCCCGCCCGTCGCAGCGCTGACGCGGCGGCGCCGGCGCAGCTCCGGCCCGGCGAGCGGCGGGGGCGGAGCGCGGCCCTGGGGCGGCCGAGCCGGGCCGAGCCGGGCGGCGCCGCGGGCAGAGGTGAGCGGGGGGCGGTGGGCGGTGGGCAGCGGCGGACCCAGCCCCGGTCCCGGCCCGCCCGGAGCTCGGCCCCGCGCGGCGGAGCGGCGGGGCCCGGGCGCTGCCGGCGGGGGGCCGCGGGCGGGCGGGCGGAGGCCGCGGGGCGCCGAGTGTGGCCGCGCTGCCTGCCGGCCCTGCCCGCGCCCCGGCCTCCCGCCCCGCCGGGCCCGCCCCGCCGGGCCCGCCCCGGGTGTCCGGCTGCCTGGCGCTGCCGCGGGGGTTTGGCTGGGCCAGCGAGAGCAGGGATTCAGGGGAGAATCCAGGGACGCAGCACGGGTAGGCTCTCCCTGACTACAGCCTGGGAGAGTCAGGGCGCTGCTGAGGCTGGGAAGCTGTAGAAGGGGATTTTCATTTGTTGCAAGAGCTTTGTTTTTCCATCATGGGGCTCTCGACCCCACTGCTCTACCCCCAGGTTGTCTTTTGCTCGCAGAGGCCCCCAGTCTCTCTGCAGTGTAAGCAGAGCACCGATCTGCTCCAGTGCTGTTTGCCCTCCCCTCCCGGAGCCCTCCCAGGCTGGGATGTGCTGGCCGGGCAGGGACGGGAGCTCAGCCGTGGCAGCTGACACAGGTGGGTGCTGAGCCAGGTGACAGGCACAGCAGAGCTGGGCTGCTCAGCTCAGCACTGGGTTTAACTAATGTGCTCTCCCTACAGCCATTTCTGAACTCCACTTGTTCTAGTCTAGACTTCTAGCTCAGAAGTGGATTCCCTTTGGTAATACCCTCACCTCTTCTTTATCTGTGTGTGTTGCTAACACAAGAAGATAAGTCATCTTTCAAAGCTGCAGAAAAATGTGTTTAATACTTGTGAAAATACACTCTTTCTTAAGGAAAGCTTTTGGAAAGTATCAACAAGACCCTTGACCTCAGACATATACAAGGACCTCAAATGAAATTTCGGCTTCTGTTCCTTTCACAGAACTTGGACAGCAAAGTTTGGTAGACTTTGTTTCAGCTACTTCCATGCTTCTGCCTTGCAGAGGTATTCAGGGAGGAAGGGACAAAACTTGAGTTAATGAAAGCTTTTCCATTAAAGTCAGTCTAAAATCCAAAGATTAAAAATTATTTATGTCCTTATGCCTTACTTGTACAAAAGGAACTTTGGGTTCTTTAATCTAAAATTTTCATCACTCTGATTTGTGACAGTATTTCTCTTAAATGTTCTGTTATCTAATACACATATTTCCACTATTGTGGTTTAGTCCAAAGGAGTTGAAGCCTTGCAGTGTGACCGTGAGGTCATCAGCTGCATGCCCTGCCATGTTCCTGTGAGTCAGTACCTTCGGACTTTGGCCATTTCTGTGTGGTCTTGTGCTAGTGAGTTATGTTTTGTCAAAGTGCTTTTCCCTAGGGCTTGTTTCACCTCTGGAACAAACTGGTTCACAGTTCACAGAACTGTGCTGCTCAGAAAAGGATGCGAAGAGGAGTTAGTTCCCAGTGCCCTGAGTCTGTGTCACTTCTGCATGTGCTACTTGAGTCATTTCAGACTTCCTGACATTACCAGCTTATGTCTGGCCACGTGGTGGTTTGAGGAGAGACACCCTTCCCCAGCTTCCTCTCTCCCTTTCCAATTTTGGATTCCACTTGCGGGAGGGAAGGCATCTCCTTGCACAGCATATCCCAGCTCCTCAGTTTCAGGCTGGCTTTCTCTTTCCTACTTAATTCCTGTCCTTGAGGACTGCCCTGATCTCCACCAGTAAAGGCTGGACTTGATGTTGCAAGAACTGCTGCCTCCCATGGGAGCAGGTGATGCATGAGTTACTCCTGCCTGCACAAGGCCACGCTCTCAAGGCTGTTTGCTTTATTTAGGTTACTGATGCTCTTCAAAACAAGCCTCTTTTATAATTTACATATCTATATTAAAATCTGGACACCCTGGGGTTAAAAAATAAGAACCTAAGAATTGGCAAGTGAGCTGTATTTGTTACCATTTCTGTGTGTCTCATGGTCCTCCGGGCACCCGGATGCAGCCCTAGACGGCTTGTGGTGATCTAAGCATGAAGTAGCTCTGCTGCAGTGCTCTGGGTTTGTTCTGCACTGGCGTGGACAAAATATTTCTGTGGCCTGACACTTCAGGTGTCATCTAGAAACCTTTGTTAGGGTCCTGTCAGCAGCATTTGATGGGACTGCCTTTCCCATTTCCGTGCTTTTCAGTTAAGACCTGGGCTTTCTAAACCTGCCAAAAATAAACAGGAGTGCTGGGGACTAATGAGTGGTTAAATGTTAACAGGGTTAAAATGAGTGAAAGATGTGAATGTATAGTGTCTTTTCCAGTACTCCCTTTCACTGAAGGTGATTTAAGTTGCAGTGTGCAGGTTGAAAATGGAGTGAACTGCTAATTGCTCTAACGAAAATACAGCATTATCTGCACTGGATTTGTTACTCAAAGGATCAACATCCTCATGTTCCTCCATTCCTGTGCAAGTGTTCAGTGAATTTTAGGCAAGCTTTATGTCCAGTTGATGCAGTCATGCTTTCTTGTAGCTTACCAGAGCTCTTGAGATAAGTATCTATTGTGAAAACGGAATGGCTCCCAAATATGTCTTTAAAAAATTTGAGTACAAAGCAAATTTATAATCAGAATCTGCCATTAATACAGAACTGTAACAGTTTGGGGTTGTGTTTGTCCAGTGGAAAAGAGTTTGTGCTTTTTAATATTCAGCCATTTGCAGATGGTATGTCAGACAGCTGAAGGGGTGAGGACTAATGATGGTAAATTCCTCTCACGTGTGGTCTCTGGAAGGTGTACATCTTGGGTTTAGGTGCTGGTGGTGTAGTATTGGCAGCATCCCTGTGCAGTGGAGGTGTGGGTTACACCACCCAAATGACTCTCTTAATAGTGCAAGTTCCTCAGCTTCAGAGGTTTCTCGTCTGTATCAATGTATGGGGCCAATATGTCACTTTCTCTTCAGGTTCATAAACTTTGGGTGGTGCTTGCTTTATTTTTGGTCTTGCATTACTTGCTTCAGTTCCTTGTCTGGCAGTGCATTTTTAAGCTCTCCTATTGCCTCACTGATTTACAGTGCCAGGTAAACCTGTTGATACTCCTGTAGCACTGGTGTGGAAAGTAAGTTCTTCGAGCAGCATGGTTAGTTAAATATTTGTGTATGGATTATCTTTTGTCACTCTTAAGTAACACTGCTGTTAGAAAAGTGAACTGTTTCAGCTCCTAGGACTGGGATTAAGGACTTGAAGGCCTTTGCTTTAAAGGAATCCAGACTCAAAACTGATTATGTTTGAATAGGGAAAGGGAAAAGCAGGAGTTAAATGGCTTAGTCAGACTTTTTTCCCACTTTAAGGGGAAACTTTTTTATACAGAGAATATTTACAATGTGGAGAAATTGGGGTGTGCATCACAGACAAACATGAAGTATTTTTTCATCTTATAAGTTATTACATGAAGTTTTCTTTAGTGATCTAAGGTAAAAATGAAACAGAAGGACAGGTGGGTTGAGTAGCTTTCCTAGCATCTACCTTTGTTGCAGTTTCAGAAGCTGAGTTTCATAACACTTGATGAGCAAATGATTTGATTGCTGTTGCAATTGAGTCGAAACTGTGGCACCACTCTTGTCTCGGTTCAGGTTTGCCTCAGGTCCTTTTTGTTGTCAGGACTTATCTTTGCTAGAATCTAGTTCAGTGTTTTTCTCACTGTGATCAGTAGTTCAGTCTCCAGTGGGTGAAGCGGTGGCAGCTCTGGGCCTTTCAGCTCCTGCGTACTCCAGGCTGTTCAGAAAGCCAGTGGTTGCTCATCCTTCTTCCATGTCTGAGGCCGTGCCCATGGAGGCCGTTGGACTTGGCTGTGAGAGTCCAGGGAGAAAAGTAATGACTCCATGTGCTGCAGAGCCTCAGGAGCAGTGAAACCGTTGCCTTCATCTGCTGTGCTCTCCTTGGAGTACTGAACACTCCCTGTGTTGGCAGAAGCCCCTCATGTGTGTGGCTCTGTTGAGAACCTGCCATTTTGCTGCATTTGTTTGTTTTACCTGGATGAAGTGTGGCTGGAATAAGCTGTCCTAGCAAGACTGTGGTTCGGCTGATGTTTACTGGGGCACTCAAGGAATGTTTTGTAGATACTACACACAATAGACAGACATGTAGAGTTTGTAGTGGAAAAGCAGGCATAAACTGCATCTAGTGTAGAGAAATATGTAAGTGCTCAAGAGCAAGTGTGAGAAAATTGGCACGGTGAGATGTTGTGTACTGATTTTTATGATAACTGGATTGTGTGGTGACTAGTAGTGGGTTACAAAAGAGCCAGACCCTGTTGCAGTGCTTTTATACTGTTAAGCTGTACTGTCTTGCACATCTCTGTCAGTGGAGGTGGCCAGGTTTCTTTCTAGTTGGTAGGTCTAGTGGATTCTGGACAATTTTCTTTATGATGGGAATATGTTATCCAAGTGATAAGTTACATTTTTCATCTCTGCATTTCCACTCGCCTCTCACTCCTCCACAAAAAAAAATAAATTAAAAAAATTCCAACTGCTGTTTGTATCTAAGATGAGTAGAGTGAAAAATGCAGAAGAGTTCTTAAGTCAGACTCTGAATACCTGGTTTTGCAGATGTTTAGCATTCATATTTACCTTTAAAATCCAATTGTTAATGTTTTATTTTCATTTGTAGGCCCCTTTATTTTGAGCTAGGTCATGCCTATGTGTAATGATTAGGACAGACATGGCTAAGGCAAAATCTGTTGTAATAGTCTGTAAGTCAGAATAAGTCAGAGGGGCAGGACAAATTCCATTTCTGAATCTGAGAAAAATTCAAACTGGTGTAAAATACATGGTGAGGCTGGGGCAATTTGCATGAAGCATCCCATGTTGTGTGTGCAGCTGATGCCTTCCCCTTGTGTTTCTGGATTCGTCTAACTTGGAATTGATATTTTTAGTTATGTAGTGAAGATAAACAGATATTACTATGCAGGCTTTGCACTCTTGTGTAGTCTCAGATATATCGTTATTGAACACTTTGAGATGCAGGTTTTTAGTGGGAAAAGGGATCTTTAAGATTATTAACTGGTGTGGCTGCATTGGTATTGCTTTATTAATGCAAAGATAAACACTGATTATAGAAGTTGATGGTGTGAGAGTATAGAATGGTATGGAGGGAGTTGTTGCTGGTAATATAGAGGAACTACTTCATGGAGTAAACTTTGTCATTTATCTAGTGAGAGAATCAAAATTTCTGTGGCAGTTTGTGCATTGTGGTTCCTTTAAAGGAAGATTTTGTGTGAGCACGTGAAGTGTTTTCAGAGGCTGCTCATGTTTATTGCACAAGAACAAGGGTTGGCTTTGTACAGTGCTGATGGAGTCGGATGCCTGCACACACTTGTTGATTACTTGGACTTCAGAGTTTTGTTTTTCAGAAGCCTTTTGAGGCATGGTAGTTAACTGTGCTTGCCCTACAGCGTGGGCAGTTCGAGATTTAACCTCAGGCTAGAGAGGAATATATAGTGGGAGCATGGGATGGGTGAGAATTACCTGTTTATTGCTTTACCTTTAGGGAAGGTGAGTGAGAAGAGCTTGTTTGCACACAGAACCGTTGCAACTATTGCTTATTTTTCCTTTTGGTGCAAGTGAAAATGTCCAAGGGAATGTGGGATTGTGATTGGAGGAGGGGTGGAATTTTAGATAGGCATGTGGCCTGCGGAATGTGCCTTAGTGTTTTGTTATTATGTTACACTCCAGATAACTCTGAATTAATTTCCCTTATTCTTTCAGCTGTTTTTCAAGATCATAATGCAGCAGAAAAATGAAAAGCCATAGAAGACATTTGCTTTGGAAAAGAAGTCAGTTGCTGGCCCAATCTAGAAGATGGACCGCTGTTTTTGGGAAGCTTGGGAAATACTGCTTCCAAAAGCAATTTTTCCTAACTTAGAAGAAAATACAGAGTGCTCAGCTATTTGTGAGTTTAAATCCCAACAAACTGTACAGAAGACTGCAGTGCATAAGGAAGACACTTGAGCTCCAAAGCAGGTGGGCTCCTCATGTGCTTCTAAATGCAGAATCCTGTCCAAAACCTACTTTTGAATCATACAGCTTTCCTTACAAAACTACTGAGAGTAAAAAGATCCCATCCCTATTGCAGAACCGAAAGCCCATCTGGAGAAGCAGTAAGGAAACTCAACAATGAACCCTTTGAGAGTGAAGATCCCTTGAATGAAGAATTTGAAACTGTTGCTGTTCTTAATAGCATCTCTGGCAATATCCATTATGTCTCATGTGGTACGCTGGAAGGTTCTGCCTTACCTGTAAAGGAAGGTGGTTTTGTATATAGTGGGGAGGAGAGCAATAATGGTGAGGGCAACACAGTCCTGGTAGTTTTAAACAACTATAAAAGGAAATGCTGTTGCAAAGGGAGTGGAATGGAACTTGTGGCCTCTTGACAGCTCTGAAGAGGTCCAAATTTAACCATCATACTGTAAAAAAGAGATTTTTATTTATGATGCATAAGAAACTTTCTATGGTTAGGTTTCGGTATAGAATCATAAAATCCCCGAAACTTCGAGCAAGAGGCAAAACTTGCAAACTGAGAAAAATCAAGCCAAGGTGGGTGAAGAAAGCTACAAGGGACCATCAAGAGACGCTTCAGTGGGATTTTGAAAGTGGATTGTGTAATTGGTTTTCCTACTGGAAATCTAAAAGTAGCCGTCTTTGGAACCGGTACAGCTTATCAGATATGAACAATAATACACCCAAATCTTTAGGTGAGGAGAATGAAATCTGTGCACCCGAGATCTGCCGTACACAGGACGCGTTCCCGTCTGCTGAGCCGTGTTCTGAGGGTCCGGGATCCGGAGGGCAGGATGGCAGTGTGGATGCTGTCCCACCAGAACTGCACGTTAGAGCTTCTCCAGAGGCAGAGGCCTTGCACCAGGTGGAGACCAATGGGGCTCTGTCAGAGAATCATTGTTCTGACATTTTTGCCCCCGCGACAGAAAAACAAATTGCTGTTTCAGATCGAGATGGTGCAGAATCCAAGGAGGTTATGGGTGTAGATGGAACGACGCTGTCGCAATCCTCCGTGCAAGATTCTGTTGTTGATGATAATTTTGCAAATGGACCTTTATCCATGGAGCTGACACAAAATGAGGACAGCTCTAGCCAAATGGAAGTAGAGGGCTCCTTGGACATTTTTAGTTCAAAATTACTAGATCACCCTTACTGTAAAAGTCCTCTCGAGGAGCCTTCAGCGGAAAGCACAGGACTGAAATCAGGAACTCGGAAGGGAGGCAAAAGGAACAGTCAGAAAGCTTCCCGGGTGGCTGATGAGCAGTTGGCAACGTGGCTTTGTGGTACACCTTTTACATATCTTAGGGCATCCAGGAGTTCCTGAGAACTGCTGGATGTATTGTGGAGTTTACATGTTGCATTAATTCCTTTATAAAAATGGTTTCTTATCATGAATTGTAAAGGCTGCTTAGCATAACACTTGCTGAAGTGAGGCTGCAAAGAGGAGAGCTGCATGGAGGAAGGACAAACCAATGGTTATCTGACAAGCTGTTCTAAGGAATAGTTGAGGGGTGCCTCTGCTTATTTTGTTTTAGAGAATACAATGTAATTTAATTGGAATCTTTGTGGAAAATTGTTGATGGAAATTTTAAATGTCTGATGTGGTTTCAGAAGATGATTCAGTTTTTTAAATGTTTTAAATTATTACTCTTAATTAGGTTTTTGAAAATCCTAGGTATTCTAATACTTCCACCCTTATCCTCTCTTCTCTTGATCTCTCTTAGACTGAAACTAAATCGCTTTAACTCAGGTTTTGATAGCCAAATACTGTTCATTGTCCCTTAGCTTTCTCTCTGATTGTTCATAAAGTAGGCTTAATGAATCTTATTAGACAATACTTTTTAAAAGGGCAAAACTAGACTTAGCAAAGGTTCAGCAAAAAGGCTTTGGGATTTTTTTACTCAATGCTGAGCATGCAGTATATGATAGTCTCTCCAAAGAGGAACATGGTAAAAATAGTAATGGTGTCTCATTTATGTATAGCAGCATACTACACACATCGTAAGGAGCAGTAAGCTAACACGTTGTGCCATCTGATACCATTAATGTAAGTTCAGTGATGTTCTGACAGCTGAGGTCTTCCTTTGGAGAAATTGCCTTTATAGAGCCCCATACACCTGAAGCTGTTTTTAACTAGTGTTAAAGGGATTGTTTGAAGTTTGACATGCTCTGATTATTCTGCCCACCTTTTTGTCCTTCACTTTTGCAATTGTTTCTCTAAAGCAAAATATGAAAAAGGAGACAGTGAACCTCAAAAAAGGATTTAGCTTTCCACATCCATATCTGCATGGGAGATGTGTGGGAGGTGTTTCTCTGTGACTGGCTTTATGTGATCCAGCAAGGACCAGACACTGTGAGAAACTGAGAAACTGTGGTACCCCAGTGAACAGACCACTTCTGCAATGGAGTTTTGAAGTTTGTCCATCAGAAAAATGGGTGTAGTCTTTCTGTAACAGTCAAGAACCAAGGTTGTATGGGGATGGCAAAGGTTAAGTTTTTGTAGTCTGGTAGGCAGTCACGTTCTTGTTCATGACAGGCCTGAATAGTTTAAAAAAATAAAAAGGCAAACAGCAGATGCACTAAACTTTCTCACACTTGACAATTTTAAGAGAATTCTTACCTAACCTCTGTATGAAAGTAGGTGAGACCAATTTCTGTTTTCTTCAGAGCTGAGGTTTCCTCTCAGAGGATTAAAACCAAGTCCATGCTACATACATATTCATACTGTACATACACATATACTGTTAGTATAGTACTTCTGAGTTTTCCTAGCTGACAAACTGTAAAAAAAAAGAATTTTAGTTGTAGTATAACTATGTATAGGAGTTCTTGTGTGTTTAGGAGTGTTAATATTAACTGCACCCTAAAAGATAGTGCTAACCTGGCAAAAGTTCCTGGGGTAGAAGCTTGAAGGAGATGTGTTAGGGCTGCTCTCAAGTTTCAAATTTCTCTGCAGCAGCTGAACTCAGATATTAATGGGCTGCACTGCTTAGTGCATTCTGATGTGCTATTAGGTATCAAACAGAGCCCTGTGGTAAATCCCGTTCATTATGGGTATCTGAGTTTGCACCAGGGCTGAACTTTATGTTTCTTCCTTGAGTTACAGCAGCCCAAGCAAGGTCAGGGTCTAGCTAGAAGTCTCCTGGAACTCTACTGCTGTTAATTGTAATGACAAGAACAGTTCTTCCTCAGTGTATGAATGAAAAGCTTTTTAAATTTTTATATACTGAAAGAGAATAAGGTGCACTCATAAGCACCATGCGTTGTCTATCTAGACTGCTACCCAGAGTGAGAAATGTCCTCCCTGTCACCATGTACTAAGATGTAAGGGATAAAAGTTGTTAGGCAAATGTGAGGCAGAGTTGCAGGAAAGGTTATCTTCCCATGAAGAATGTTTCCTTGTGGTCTGATCTTGCTCCTCAATCCTCCCTGCCATCCTTCTGTCACACTTGTTATATCTTCACTGCTTTTCTCGACTCGTGTTTTGGTTTTTTCCCTTGGTCTCTCTCCTTTCTTTTTTTATTCTTAGTGGTGTTTTTCTGCCACTTTTTTTCTGTTGAATGTTTCTCTCATCTTGCTTCTTCCTATCTTGACCTTGGAAGTTTCCAGGAAATATTGTTAAAGCCTTGGTAAGCAGAGAACTGAACATATATTGCACTGTGTAGTGATGTTTTCTGCCATCACATCCCGGCCTGAGAAGAGTCCTGGGCGTCGTATTAGTGCAGTTTCCCTGGACTCTGATCTCAGATCGAGCTTTCTTTACACAGAACATGTGTTTTCTGCTGCATTTGAAAATTCATTTTCAAAAAACTGGACACCTTGGTCTTTTTTCTTTTGTTCACTAGCAAGTGTTGAAATCCTGTTCTCCCTCTGTTCTCTTTCGTTCTCAAAGTGGTTTTGGATGCTTGTGTGGAATTTATATCTCTAGTCTTCCAGTCTTATGTTTGAGGAAGAAAAAAAAAATCTTATTTTCTAAGTTTTTTAATTCCTCCAGCATTCATCTCTTCATTACTTACAAGTTAATATCTTTCGTTTCTGCTGTTGTGGTCGCCCAGTGCTTTCCTGGGCAATGGCAGGCTGACATGGCTGTCCATGTCACCTTAAATACCATCCCTGCGATACAAGGGTAAAGGAATTAAACTTGCTGGGAGTCTGTCTGGCATCTTTTCCGTTTGCCGTGGTGGCAGCAGCAGAACTGAGCAGACTGGAAACACTCTGCCAGCTAAGGCTGCCTGCGTTTGAGGAGAGTAATTCTGCCTGCCATAAGGACAGGATACTGTGGTTTCAGTGAAACCCATTGCAGGAACTGATGGCTTTTCATGTTGCAGTAAAATGATTTAAATTTGATGTAGATATGTGTATGTGTAGGTTTGTGTATATATGGCAAGAACGAGGTCTGATCTTTTCCTGTAAAGCTGAGTGATCAGATTCACACGTCTCTGTTTTTGTGCTTCTTCCCCTACCCCTACTTTTATATAACGCTGCCAATTTGAGCTTAGTTTTCTTAAATATATGCTTGCCATGTGTGGTGCTGTGTGTTGGTTGGGTGCAGTGATTGCTGCTCGAAAGAGCTGGCTGCTTTGTTGGAGTGGTGGACTCAGAAGGTTTTTATATGTTTGCACTTTCATTTTTTCTGGTATATTTAAAGGATTCCTAGATGAAGTTATGAAGAAATATGGCAGTTTAGTACCACTCTGTGAAAAAGATGTCATGGGAAGATTAAAAGAAGTCTTTAATGAAGATTTCTCCCATAGGTGTGTAGCACATTCTACAGTTGGTAAAGGACAAATTGCTTGCATTGCTACTGCATGCTCCATGTCTAACAACTAGCAGAACAGAACTCTGTTTAACATGACTTTGACTTAATTTTTCTCTACATTTTCAATCCTGTTTTAGAAAACCTTTTATCACCAGGGAAATCATGAAGTATCGGGAAAAACATCCAAAACCCTCCACTTGCAATTTCCGGGTCTTCTATAATAAGCACATGCTAGATATGGATGATTTGGCTACACTGGAAGGCCAGAACTGGCTGAATGACCAGGTCAGAAATGCTTGATGTTCATGTGCTTCTCTAGTCCTTTTTAGCCCATTTGTATTAGAATATCAGTTGTGCATCTTCTGCTAACATCACAGGTGGACTATCCTTACTTTATGTTTGAGAAATAGGAGTGGTGGGTAGCTTTTACAGTGACAAGTGCAGTTAGTCTGGAAGCTGTGAGGTGTCACAGCTAGACTGGTTCCTTTTGAAAAAGTGATGTTGCACTATTTTCATAAAACAGTGGCTACCCATACAGGTTTTAGAAACTCCCCCCATCCCCAAGCTCGAGCAGATTATAAGAACAATGAAGTGAAATAGCAGACTGTGGCCCACAGCCAAAAAACTGAGAAGGCTGCAGAGCCCAGGGCATGCACCAATAGATTTAAATTGAATTAAACTACATTTAAGATTGAGAGAGACTTGAAGCAGCCAGTTATGATCTCTCTGCAGGCTGGCCACTATTAGTTCCAGAGTGCTTGTCCTTCAGACCATGTTACTGTAAAGGCTTCTCGCCATATTGCTGTTTTAATGTGAAGGGTCCTATGTTTTGTGGGAACTTGTGAATTTGGGTCTTACAATATTATGCTGTATGTATTCAACTATTTACTGACTCTTACAGATAATTAACATGTATGGTGAACTCGTAATGGATGCAGTCCCTGAAAAGGTGAGGGGTTTTGCTATCATGCAAATGTACCTTATTGAGACATTGAGGGGGAAGGGTGAAACTGAATTTCAGATACAGAATCGAGGTTCAGCTCAATGATGTTTCGAGTGGTGTTCCTTTTCAGTGGTGTTGCTCTTGTTTCAGGAACTTGTATTAGCTCTGCAGGTGGTCTCTGTGGTAGCTTAATGTTGCTGATATACCTGTAGAAGACACTTGGCCAGTGTTCACCCATCCCACTCTTCTCTCTTCCCTGGAGGTTTCTGTCTCCAGCTTATTTACTTCTAAAGTGCTGTGTCCATGCCCTTGCTTACCAGTCTGGTGTTTCAGCTGAAATTTCTGATGAAGATGAATTTCTGCTGAGATGACAAACCATGAGTGTTAGCATCTGAACCATGCACATGAGCTGCTTGCACTCACCCTCCCGCCCACCTCGTAGCTGTGGGGGCTGTAACAGCTCAAGCTGTGTCAGCTGCCTGCCTGGTGAATGTGAATTGATGTGGAGCTGCTTGGTTCCTTGGCAGTATTGACTCTGCAGGACTCTGTTTTGTGCATCCTCAACAGAATGCTTACTGCTTTGCAACTGCAGTGCCTGTTGGTGGCACTTGAGAAAAAGAAAGCAAAGAAAAATTATCAAGAAAACAAGTTCCTCCCCCCCCATTCTGTGACTAAATTTGCAGCAGTGACAATTATAAAACCCCATCTGTTTATTAGTAGGGCTGTACAATTTTCAGGTGAGACCACAAAGGAAGAACCAAACAAAACCATTCTTAGATTAGCTCTGCAGAATGTAACTCTTAAAATCTTCAAGCCCAAAAGAAAGAGCATTGTTGCTTTGATTGGGAGGTGATGGTGGTTCTTCATTAGTATTCTCTGTACTTCCCGAGTGTGTCCTGGGGTTGGGGTAGTGAAGATTGTATCTGTTTGCTTGTGTCTGCTTTTTCTTCATAGTGCATAATTGAAATCCTCATGGGAGGTTTTGTGCTGGTACCTCAGAATGTGGTTTTGAAGTCTGTTGGCATAGCTAATGGGTGTTAGACTGTTCTCAGATGCTGAATTTTCTAACTTTTTTTTACAAGTAATAACTTGAGCCTTCTACCACCTCTACACTAGCAGAATTATTAAAAGCAGATGTTGCAGATTTCTATTTGTATTAATCTGTTCCTGTAATTGCAAGGAGCTAAGCACAGAGAGTAATAGTGTTAACCTGGAGCTAAATTTTTTTTTAACATAATCCTACATTTTTTTGTCATAAATGTAGATTTTTACTATGGATCTGTCATTCCTTAAAAATGCTTTTCAATAGTAGAATATTGTTTTTGTCAGGAGCTGGCCATAGTAGTTGAATACAGAAGACCATGTTGTTGGACTAAATCTCGTAACTGTTTTGATGAATTCTTCTTTTTTTGTGTCTCAGCTTCCAGCAACTAAAGCCAGAAGTTACTCCCTTCTTCACCACCCCCGCTTTTCCAGTCCAATGTTCTCTTCCTTGATCCCTGTAAAGAACAACAAAAACTATAATTCCTTATCATGGTGTTTTTCTCCCAAGTCTGTCCCCAACAAAAAAATTAAACATGATATGCCTGGAGATACAAAAATGTAAATATAAATGCTGCAGTGGCTCACATCATATATTATAGGGAAATAAGGCTTATTTTATTAGCTTGCTGAAGAGCAGCAATAGTTTAGGCTTGGCAAAGCCTCTGTTTGTCCCTACTGGGGTTGTGTTTCTAAACCTGCATTAAATATTGCCTCATTACAAGTTGTTTTGTATAAATTATCCTGGGGGAAGGGGAATGACTGTGCATGAAGATTTCTGTGCTCATTCCTCCTCTCTCTCTTTTTTAGGTTCATTTCTTTAACAGCTTTTTTCATAGACAGCTCGTAACCAAAGGATATAATGGGGTAAAACGATGGACTAAAAAGGTATCCTTGTTAGTTCTCGGGTTCTGGTGGGCTGGGCTGAATCACTAACTTGAAACTGGGTTACAGCGTGTTATCTGCAAAGGATGGATTGGCAAAGGAGCTGAACAAATTGGGGAGAGCTTGATAAAAATAGTGTGGCACTGTTCAAGTTAGTATGGGGATGTTGTGAAAATGTACTTCTAATGGCTAAATCTTCAGTGGTAGGTTATCTCTTTGTGTATGTTCATGCAAGTTGTTAATTTAACTGCAAGAAACGTCTCCTACTGCTCCTGGCAGTTCCAGGTACACTAATCTGTGGGAGACCAGACTTAATTCTGCTTCTTCCTTTTATCTCAAACTGGCATTCTGTGACAAAATCAAGTTGTTACTCCTGAGTAACACATACAGGTACTAGAAAGCAGAAATTAGAGACCCATGGTTAATAAGCCAAACTGTTGTTCTCATGGCAAGAATAGAATTCACCTTGCTTTCCAGAACCCGCACCAGATCATGGGCTCTGATATTTTCAGAGGCAGCTAATACAAAGAGCAATACTCTCCTTTTTTTTCTATGAACATTTGTCCTTTCTAATATGGGCAATGGGGCAAGACTAATCAAGGGCCATGTTTGAATATATGATCTTTCTACAGAAGCACTTAAATAGCACACATCTGTGAAATGCTAGAGATGAACTCATTATCTAAATATAAAATCTATTCATATAATTTATTAAAAATCTCTTTAAAGTGAGATGGAATACTGGTGCTTAATATTCCCAGATATTATTTTTTTAAAAGTTCTTTTTCTGCAGCAACTCAAGTTTTGCAAAAACCCCAAAAATGAAGGTAGATTCTGGAAGCAGAGCCTGTATTGCTGCTGCTTCTGAGGGGGTACCAGATGAGAGCAGGACAGCTCTTTAGACATTTACACTTAAAATTCTTGAAGAATCTCTAAAGCAAGATTGAGGACTAAGCATTTCTATGGGAGGGATTCTGTAGACTCCTTCATCCTGCAGTATGCAATTAAGGGGAAGTTGTGTCTGCTCTTTAAACACACCAGAGTATTGCACCAGGTTTTATATATGTGCTCTCCTGGGATACCGGATATCCTGTTCTGTGTCTTGCTGCAGTGGTTTGAGCTGCTGTCCCTTCTGGTCAAGGATCACACTGACACTCCTGATCCATTCTCATGTCATCTGACTCTGTGCTGTCTTAGTGAAGTGAATTTGGGTTGCCACCAATCTTCCTGTACATCAGGTCTTAACTAAAGACCCTCCCAGCTTTTGGCTGCCTCTTTCCACTCTTCTGCTACAGGTTTGCACACCTGCAGTAATCCAACAGCTAAAGCCACATGAGGACCCTTGAGTTTAGCATGGCTCTGCTGTTGCTGGACATCACAGAAGGTGTAGTTCATTTATCTTTTTCCAGTTTTCTTTTGTGGTCTCAGCTTGCTGCTGGCTGACATCCGTCTGCTTCTCTCCAAGAATGATGGATTGCCCTGCAGTGAGTGTGCTGTAATCTGGTCAGGAAGCAGTTTCTGCAGGTGGGAGCAGGGTTGATGCTTGTCACAATCAAAGGACTGCTGTGAGCAAGGCTCAGCTGATAACTGCTATGAATGCCCAGGCCTTTTTGTCTCTTCAACTTCCCATTGTTACTCAAAAAATACACTTTCCTCTCCTACAAAAGACCTGTCTTTGCCAGTAGTGTTGCAATTATGTACTGGTCAAATTGCACAGTGCTTAAAAAAAAATAGACATCTTCCCGCAGGATGAGTTCATTTAGTTCAGCTTTCTATTTTTGCTTATTTTCTGGACTGCACCACCAAAACCCCAGCAATTAGACACCCGTTTCTAGAGAAGCTGGAAGAAGGAAGATCATGAAAGGCCCTGGCTTGGCTGGCTTCCAAAAGCATAAGGGATCATCTGCCACACAGACACTGGGGGTGTTGCATGTGATCTACTCATTCTGTACTTCAAGACCTTCTCCCTTGTTTGCTTGCCTGTGACCACAGTACATCTGCTACAAAGTTTAGATCAAGAAGGGATGAATCCGCTCTACCATCTCCCCTTCCTTTTCTCTGCTTACCAAAGTGTCATGCACTCCTCTGCCTTCCTCTGGCAAGTCACACAGCCTGTGTTACAGCAGAGGGAGTCAAACTGCACAGCTTGCTGGTTCTCTGGGGTGTTTGTAATGATAGCTGCTTCATAGAATTATGGAATGGTTTAGATTGGAAGAGACCTTAAAGATCATCTCATTGCAACCGCCCTTGCTGTGGGAAAGAAACCTTCCACTAGACCAAGTTGCTCAAAACCCTGTCCAACCTTGACTTGAACTTCAAGGGTTGGGAAATCCACAGCTTCTCTGGGCAACCTGTGCCATGGTCCCGCCACCCTCACAGTAAATTTCTTCCTTATATCTAATCTAAACCCTTGTCCTGTCACTTCATGCTCCTGTCAAAAGTCCCTTTCCAGCTTTCTTGTAGCTCCTTTAGGTAATGGAATGTACTAAAAGGTCTTCATTGAGCCTTCTCTTCTCCAGACTGAACAGCCCCAACTCTTTCAGTCTGTCTCCACAGCAGAGGTGCTCCAGCCCTCTGAACATCTTTTTGGCCTTCTTTGGACCCGCTCCAACAGATCCACATCCTTCTTATGTCGGAGGCCTCAGAGCTGGATGCAGTACTGCAGGTGGGGTGTCAGGAGAATGCAGCAGAGGGGCAGAATCACCTCCCTTAACCTGCTGGCCACAGTGTTTGTGATGCAGCCCAGGATGCCATTGGCCTTCTGGGCTGTGAGTGCACATTACTGAGTTGTGTTGAGCTTCTCGCCAACCAATGCCCCAAAGTCTGTCACCTGTCCACAAGGCAGCTCTGATAAAAATCTGCTCGCACTGCAGGAGTGTCATTACTGAAGATATGTAGCTAACCTAAATTGGGGCTCGATTGTATTACCGTCATTACCTAAGAAATCCCACTTCAACTCAAATGTTGTAGTGCAACGTGAGCAGGATTTGCCACGGATACACTGATGACTAACTGTGGTACTGTACAAGGCTTCTCAGCTGCTCTCTGGGCTGTAACTGTATTTTTTTTGCCTACTAATAAATTGTGTATGAGATAAATGTGAATAATGTGGTGAAAGAGCAGAGGGGATAAAAGAAGATTTCAGTTAAGGGGTGGCAGAGAGGAGACGAATACAATTAATCTTTTGCTTTGCTGTGTTCTGTCTGTGGAATTGTATCTAATATATGTTGTTGTTCTTCTTGCCAGGTGGACTTATTCAAAAAGACTCTCTTGTTAATTCCTATTCACCTGGAAGTCCACTGGTCCCTCATTACTGTGAACATCCCCAGTCGAATTATTTCATTTTATGATTCCCAAGGCATTCATTTTAAGTTTTGTGTAGAGGTAAGAGTGACAGCTGTGTCTGTGAAGTTTGAACTGTTTTCTTAAACAAACACTCCCCCCTTTCTTCTGTTCAGCCATAAACTTTAAATGCAGTATGTCTGTCATTGTCCTGCCGTGTATGAAACGAGAATCAGTGTGTCCTGCTGAGCAGTCTGAAGCACAGATCTCGAGGGTCACACCAGAGCTGGGAGTTGAGGTCAGATTGCCTATTGCCTAATTAGGCTGACCATGTAGTCAGCACAGCTTTGGTGACTCTGTCTTGTTACTCCTGTGAAAAGCAGGAGCTCAGAGCCCGGTTCCGTAGGGAAGCAGACGAGCCCCAAGGAGAGTGAGGGTCATTCCTTCATCTGTCAAGGTACTTGTGTTTAGGAAATGATGAATTGTGGTCCTTTTGAGGGTAGGTTACCTGGGTGAGAGAACAGGACTGAGATGCTGTAGTGTTGCCCAGTGGGGTTTACGTGTAACCATGCTACTAACAGTGTATTGCCTTTTTCCTTGGCCTGCGTTGGTACACACGGGGTGTTTGCCTCTGGTTATAACCCAGCAACCTTTAAAGGCTGTGACCTAAACACTGGAGTTAAATTATCAGTCTTCCTGGTAAAGAGCAGCCAGGAAATTTTTGCTGGGCCTAGCAAATTGTAATGACTTTCTTACAAAAGCTAATTTTGTCAACTTAATTGCTTGCTTGATGCAGCAGCCTTCTACTTTTAACTGTGTGTAGTTGTTGGCTTACAGAAGAGTAGTAATTATTGTACCCAGGAGAGTTCCCAGCTAGGACTTCTGAATGAAGATAGTATGCCTGCTGGCATTTGCTGAGGATGAAGCTAATGTTTGTCCTGGGAGCAAGAGATCTCATGCTCTCCAGTTTCTGAATGTGCAGCATAAACCAGGGGTCCCTCTCAGCAACCCTGTGGTCTCTCCTGCAGTCTTGCAATGTGACCTCTCCCATCCCACTCCAGGCAAGGTGTTTGTATCTGAATGTCTCACAAACATGAGACACTTTTATTGCTGCCCTTTCTAGGGGAAGGAGGGGAGCAATATCCCAAACTCCACTGTGATCCACACACTTAAGCTGAATATTTGTGTGCTACCGTGTGTTTAAATTGTGCTATAAACCCCCAGCCTGTTTACAGAGAAGTAGAAGGATTTGCTTAACCCAAGACCGTAGTCTCATTTATCTTGCTTCCTTCCCTTCGCTTGTGTCAGCTTATTTTTTCCTGTATGTCACTAAAACTGTCCCTGGAGCTTTGTTGATTAGCTACAGAACTCAGGCGTGTTGTGTTGAGGTTTTGGCAGGAAAATGTGATCGTATTGAACGCAAGGGCCTTGGTGTCAGCCAGTAAGCCAGGAAAAAACACATGCCAGGCTGCACTGTCTTTCTCTGCATGTCTGGGAACACTCTGACCTTGTGTCTGAATGCCACAGCTAGTCTGGTATGAAGTATAGCAGTGGGGCTGAGGGGTGTTAGAGCTCCCCCTAATAGACCAAAATGAGCCTTGATGGTAGAAGGCACAAGCACCCACCAGAGTTCATGTCTTTACCTCTAGATCTGAGCTCAGCTCCTAATAATGCTCACATGAAATTTGTCCTCCTTGTCAGAAGGATAGCAGACAAGATGGCAATGTCTCTCTCCTGTTCTTTAGCTGGTGAATAATATTGTTGCTTTTTTCCTTTCCTCTTTACAGAACATTCGAAAGTATTTGCTGACTGAAGCAAAAGAGAAGAATCGCCCCGAGTTCCTTCAGGGTTGGCAGACTGCTGTGACAAAGGTAATAGCAGCACTTTGAGCCCTGGAATCTGACTTTGTGGGAGATTTCATGAGGCTGCTTCTAAACCCATATATTTGTACAAGTAGTAAATGGGTTTATGCTGCACACGTGGAGGGTGCTGTGAGCGATGCAGGTAGTTACACATGGGAATTTGAGCTCTCTTGCTCATTCAGCTCCTACCAGGTCTTTATCACTTTCTGCAAGTGACTTGGTGATCTGAGTCTTTCTCTGGACAATTATATATCGTGCAGCAAAACCTGCAGCTGGTGCCCATATTGACACGAGGTCAAGGACTGAATGAGCTGGATACTCAGCTTCCTCCCTCTCCTGAAAGGGCTGTTCTGAATGCCAAAAGGATGGGGTTTGGTGAGGGAGGGAACAGGCTGATGCTGCTACTGCCAATATTTTATGTTTGCTATGGATAGAGGGCTTTGGTCTCCAGGGCTGTTTGTGGCACATTGCGTTTGATCGCAAGTAAACGAAGTCTGGCAACAATAAAAGGGAATAACTTGTGTGTAGTGTAAATGAGGGAATATGTAATTTGTGTAGCCATCCCATAATGGCTCCAAAGATATAAAACAGGTCATTGCACACTAGACATACTCCCAACAGCTCCCTCCTCACACAGGTTTATTTTTAGATGCTGATACAATGATGAAATGATTCCTCTCTGCACTCATGCTCAACCTGTGCAGTCAGTTCGTTCTCCTGCATTCTGTGAGGGAGAAGATCTGAGAGTTGAGGAAAAACAATTACTTCTCCTCTTCAAGTGCTGGAGACATAACAGCACTAATGTGTGGAACTTTTTAGCTCTGCATATCAAAATTGAGCATGTTTGAGGAAATAATGAAGGTTGGAAGTTATCATTTGAGACTGCCTTGTTCAGTCCTGTTGTCTGGCAATGTACCATTCATCATGTTCTCTGAGACCCTTTGCTGTGGCTGGGGGAAGAAGGCCACTGCTGGTAGCATGGGTGCTGAGAGTAATCTTCCTCTAGGCCTGTGTGACTTTGCTGATACAGTTTTGTCCTGTGTAAAGCAGATAATACTGTACAAACATTTATTTAAACTAATTGAGAAGCTGTTCTGTGTAGGTCACTAAAAGAAAATAAACTTGAAATAAAGACTTGTAATTTATTTTCTGTCCTACACTATATATTTTTCTAAATGTTAGGTGTTATTCTAACAAGGTGTTTGAGTGTCACCTTGCAAAGTGTGGGATCAGAGTAAATAATTGCAACTCCAGTTTCTGGTGCTGCAGAACAGCTCTGAGAACGAGACAACTGATCGCTATGATGATCTCCTTTTGGACTTTAAACAGGAATTAGAGAACAAAAGGAGAAGTAAAAGGATAAAGATCTAACATGTCTCTGCTTGTTTCTTTTCTTTTTAGTGCATTCCACAACAGAAAAATGACAGTGACTGTGGGGTTTTTGTGCTCCAGGTAAGAGTACTGCTTTTTACAATCAGTGGCCTGTATTGTTCATATAGTAAATGTTCTTTATTTCAACCAAGCCTTTTCCTTTTCCCCAGTACTGCAAGTGCCTCGCCTTAGACCAGCCTTTTCAGTTCTCCCAGGAAGATATGCCCCGAGTGAGAAAAAGGATTTACAAGGAGCTGTGTGAACGCCAGCTAATAGACTAATAAAATGCAGCCAACCTAATTTCTCTGGCATTTCTGACAAGTTGCAGCTGGTGTTTGTGTACTTGAATTTCTGAAAACTTCCAAGAATTTTGAGTGATTCTCAGCTGAGTGGTGTGGCCACTGTCGTTACCTCAATTTTTTGACAAGTTCTTTAACTGGCAGAACATAACAGAGCTGCCGTAGAATATTCCTAATGTCAGTTTGGTTCTCTTATGTTCTTTCCTGTATTTAATATTTATTATCTCAGCATGCATATAGGCAAAGCATGCAACTAAAACCATAAAACTGTAGATTTGGTGCACCTTTGAGATGTAGCTAGAAATGACAAATACAGGTGAATTTGTCTGGAAACATAAAGATGCATGGTATGTTTTCTGATGCAATAATGCTTTGAATGTATCAAAAAAAATCAATGCCATAAAAAGAACAGCTAGAACCTATTTGATAGTTACATTGTCCCTGTTGTGGCTGTACAATACTGAATACCACTTTTTAGGGTGGCTAAACTCATCTACAGTTCTAATTTGTGAAGACCCCTTTTTAAAATAGTTCAAATTGGTAATAAAGTTTGTTCTGTTAACATTTATCTGGCTACCATTATCAGCCTGTCCCTATAGATAAAAAGCAGCCTTTGCACAAATAAAGCTTCAGCACTTGTCTGTATAATAGGAACTACAGAAGTGTTCAGTTGGTCAGATTGATTTACGTTCCTAGATGCTGCAGAAGTCTCCATGATGTGTGTATTAAGGAGAATTACAAAGCTGGCCCTGAAGAGTCACAGCTTAGATAGTAAGATAAACTCCTTGGCTGTAACTGTTTACATCTCAGATGGTTTTGAGTCATTTCTCAGATCCACAATATGCAGTGAAATGTACCATTTTGGCATTTCTTCCTTCAGCTCTGTCTTCAAAGCTTGTTGTCTTTAACCTCCCGTTGGCTTTTGCTTTTGTTCAAATATAAATTAATTCATTTCTGCTGCATCTCCTGTTTGATTGTCCCTGATTTGTTTGCGTTCAGTAGCACCGATGGGTCTGGTTGGTAATAACAGCGTTTGTGGTGGGTGCTGCACAGACACAACGAGGTTGTGTCACTCTGCTCCGGAGGGGTGGGAGGCTGCGAGTCCAGCACTGAGCTTTGTGGTGTTATTGCACTGGGCAGGGATGGGTGAGAGCAGGGGATCTGTTGGTTTTTCACCTTGGTCTGTAACCTATGATGTGCTCCTTGCTGAAGAGAGCTACTTCTGTTTGAAGAGACTTGTCTGGCGCTGCTACACCAGCAAATGTCTTTGCTGTGTTTTTCTGCCAGATAAAGAAGTGAGCCCAGAGAAAAACTATTTTCATTGCTAAACATCATCTGTTGCACAGCTTCACTTTGTGTCTGTCCATAGTCCTGGCTTCCACTGGAGGAAAACCACTTTGACTTCCTTGTCTTGCAAATTAATTCAGACTTGAGCTAAGCCAGGTGCAAATCCCTCCTAAAGGACTGGAGGGAGCAGGGGGAAGTGAGGGAGTGCCAAGCACAGTCAGGCTGGGAAGTGGAAGCGTATGTGCACTGTGCTGTGCTAGAGGAGTTCCTGCAGTATCCTTGCGTGTTCCCACTTCCTCTTGTTGGCAGCTGGCAAGGACTGGCTTAATTTAGCAAGATAAGGAAAGCTTTAAGCACTTGGTTAGATAATTTAAACAAGGAATTTATTGAATCAGAAAGAACCTTAAGACCCAGACAGGCTAAACATACATTTGCCCATCAAGTAGTGCAGAGCACCGCACAGCACATGGTTTATTTGTGTTTCCCTGAGATGTTACTGGTAAGAACAGCAACACCTTTTTTGGGCAAGTGATTGCAAGCAATGGAGGGTGACTTCCATGAAAATTGTGATTTGGGATGTAGTTTCTCATATGGGATTAGCACATGTGAGCCAGTGCTGCCATTCTTGTCTTCTCTCTGCTCTGGTATCACATGAACAGCTCCAATGCTTATTCTGCCACGTGGTGGGACAGCTGATCCAGGCTACAACTAGCCCAGAGGACAGAGAAGTTCTCACCTCGATGCAGCTTGTCACTGTATGTATATACCAGTATGAATGAATACTCAGGTGGCCAGGAAGAGACATGAAGGTGGTGCCAACTTTGGGTGCATGCAAGGCAGGCTTTACTCTCAAGCAAGACTCCTGGCAGAAAGGGAGTGGAATACAGAAAGAGAACTGCATAAGCAAGTTGGTTTTATTTTCAGAATTTAAACTATTTGGTAAGGAAGCTTGAAAGGTGTCCCGTTACGCCGTATCAGCCTGGGAGACTCGGTGCCTCTGAGAAAGACCCTTATGTTTTTTGTGAAAGTTGCCTCGTTGATGGATGTTTTTCATTGCATGGGAATGTGCTGAAGCACTGGACTACAGGCAATTGTTCCCTAAAGCTTGGTGCCTGCTGCTGGTTGGTAGGTATCCATCTTCCTCTTATAGGAGAGGTAGTGAGGAGTCTTTAATCTTGATCCTTTATCAGCAGCATCTGCAAAAGCACAGTATTCCTGTGAACTGCGTGTTTAACGTGGGTGCTTTGAAGCACGTGCATATGTGTCCCAGATCATTTGAGGGGAGGGGGATTGCATTTGAATGTGCTGCCTTGTGAACTGGGGAACAGGGTGGGGAAACATGCATGTTGGAAAGTACTTCTTATGTGCTTTCTTGTCATCTAGAGGTTTCCTGACAAGTGTTCCAGTTGGTTATGGGGCAGCACAGAGGAGTTGCACTTGAATCTCCAGCTGTGAACACACCAGTGAGGGGCCTCTGAAAAAAAAGGAGGGGAAATTGAAAACAGAGCTAATGTAAGCAAAGTATGTTGGTGCAGGGTTGAAATTAATCACAGACAGTCGGAATCTCAGGCTCTGTAATGGTGTATCCTGTGAAACTGGACTAATTAACTCCTCCTTGAGAATGTCTTTGATGCCTTAAAGGAGATGGACTCCATAATCTGTAGTCATTTTACTAGTTCTTAAAACATTCAGAACTATGTAGAGTGTTTTTATTATGAGAGGCACATTTATGTGGATGTAGTTATGGCTGTTAGCAATTCCATTAATGTGATCTTCAGATTTTCATAAATCACTCTGAACTGGTTTGGTGGATGCTTAAATTTCACGACTTGTTCCAAAGAGATTGTCTCGCTGTGCTGATTTATACAAATAGTCCCAGAACTGGTGAAGCCTCTGTCTCATGTGTGACAAATTTAAGCTACCTGAGTTGTAATAAACCTTAAACAGAATTGAAAATGAATTATCAGTTTCCATTTCATTTACTTTAATCTATAGTCTTAAATGACTGTGTCCCTGATACAAATCAATAAATGCAGAATGTGGCCTTGATTCTGCAAGGTGAGTAGAGAGATGCCTATTGCTGAGCTGGTGGGTACTTGCAGAATGGAGGCTGGCCCTTTGTGCTATCTACTTTGCAGTTGCTCTGTTCTTACCTGGCTCTCTTGAGTGTGAAGGTGATATTTTGAATGTTTCACATGCACTGATTACCAAGCCAGACAGTCTTGCGCACAGTTGCTGCCTTGTGTTGTATCTCCAGTGTAATGCTTAACCTACCTTTGCTTTCTGAGAGTTTTGATTGGCATTATCTACTGTAGCATTTACTCAATTCATCGTGAAAATTTGAACCTCAGGAAGTGGAGTCAACTCCACTGAGCAGCAACTGTGCGTCGTGGGTGTGCTCTTGCGTTGAATGAAGTCCATGTTCCTGTGAAGTAATAAAATTGAGTTTTACCATAAACCCTATTTTCTTTCAGTGGTTTGGTTTCAGTTTAATTTTAAAAGCAACTGATGTGATGGTTGAGGGAATGTTTGTAGCAGCTTGTTTTGGGATCTGTGTTATTAGGAGAAGCCTCTCCAGTTGATTAGTTCAATAGCTCTGAACTGCACGCTAATGATGCTCTCTGTCTTGCAGTGATATAACTTACTGGGGTTTGACTTCTGACAACATACAAGTTTGGAGATGTCACCCATTACATAAATAAGGGTGAAAATCTTCCATTAGACACTTTATACTAAGGTGGCATTTAAAAAACACAAATCTGTCAACAGAACACGTAGGACTTAAATTGCTTTTCTGGATCAAACTATATTAGTGCCCTTCTTGTATTACTTGTGGATTTAGCCGTGTAACTATAGAGTTAAATCTTGTCTTTGCCACGTTTTTCAAAACTATACAGCTTGTGAATTTGTGATAATCGTGAGAATGAAGGCTTAGCAAATGTCTCTTTAAGCTATTAATCATGAGACTGGCAACATCATTGTCTTTATTACATTCATAATTTAAAAATCCTATCATGGAGGAGGATACATGGATGCTTGTTAAATATATTCTTCAGTGGAAAGTACTAAGAAATCAGATCATTAAAGCACAGAATCATAAGAGACACTAGAGCCTTGCCAGGAACAATAATTACTATTTATATGTAATAGGCACTGGGAGGGAAGGAGATGAGTCTGATTTGCTTGTGCCTGAACTTAATGGGTTTTATGAGTAACCAACTAGAAGGATTTGAGGATTGAATTTCATTTTGGAGCATATAATATTACAAACTATAGAGCTAAAAACTGTTGCAAACTGAGTGAAATATCTTGAGAAATCAACTGGTTTGTTTTCTCTCAACACAAGTAAGCAGAACATGTGCGAAGCAGCTCCAGCTCCTGCCTGAAATTCTGATGAGTTCTTAATTCTTGGGTTTGATTTCAGCATTGCTGGTAACTCACCTCCCCTAATGCGGCACTTTCTTGAGGTTACAGACCTTACCTAATGCTAAGGTTACCTGGGGCAACTTTGGGAAGTGGCTGAGAGGAGGAGGGATCAAAAATCCATTGGGGAATCTGCTTGCACCACCTTGTGATAAATGTGTTGTGGGAGGAAGGGCAGGGGAGTAACTGAGCTTTAAATAAGATGTATTTAGCTGGATAATGTGGGTCAGGTCATGTTTATGGTACATGAGCTTGTTGCAGACAAGGAGCCATCTTGTTTAAGGAAACCTTTGGTCTGAGTAGGAGAGAAATGTAGGGAAGAGGTACCTTCTGCAGGGATCATTGCTCTGCCGGTAGGAACGCTATGTCTTGCCTCAAGCCCGTGCATTTTAGATCAACTTAATGCAGGCAGCAACTGCAGCAAAGGAGAAAACTCCCTCTGCAGTGTTCAGCTGAACATCACGTTTGTTTAGGGCACTCGGAGCTTGACAATTTCTCCTCAGGCTCTCTGACAGCTCCAGCCCATTGAAAAGCTGACAGGCGGCTGCTGCTCCTCTGCAAACACGGGGCTGCCCGAAGGCACTTACAGATTCAGTCGATTCCAGCTCACCTTTCAGTTCCTGGCTTCTTTGGGGTTTTAGGTTTGACAGAGGGCGGGGGGGGAGGGAAGTGAGAGGGGTTGTTGTTTTTAAAGTAGTCTGAAATACAGGTAGTTTCAAGGTAAATCATTCAGGAAACCTGGCTTAGGACATCTGCTCTCAGTTTTGCATACTGAAATGCTTCTGTTTCACGATTAATGGGCAGAAAAGAGTCTTCGGGGCAGAATTTTTGGCAGAGTTTTGGGTTTTGTCCTCCGGTGGATGACCCTTCAGGTAAATGTTTCTTTTTCCTTTAGAACATAAATATAGCTAAAAGATGCTTAAGAACTAATGAGATGTGTTCCCTTAAATTAATGGCCACTTAGGATTCTTATAGGCACTTGATTGTCCCCAGAGAGGATGTCCTAGTCTTTAGAAGGAACTGGGGTGTATTTTGAGGGATCAGTGCTATTTAGAAAACAGGGAGATACAGGTTCAGCTCCCAAATTCACTGTTTGATCATTTTACCAGAACAAACATCAGAACGCAGCATTTGGGTTCTGGTGCAGTTGTTAGCAGGGCTGTAGCTCATGGCCTTTCCTGTGGCTGGGGGGGTTCCCTGGGTGCAGCCTGAGTCAGATAGATCTTCCCAGGGTACTCTTTGGCCACCAGATGTCACGCAAGGACCACCAGAACAGCGCGTGCTGCCGCACGCTCCAACTCCTGCCCATGGGTTGACCAAGCCATGGTGTCCTGGTTGCGTGTTGCCTGCCACGTTGGTGGTTGTCCTCTCACACGTTTCTCAGCAAAGTCTGCCCTGCACTTGCAGAAAGAATGTGTATGTTAAACCAAACCCCCTCCCCCACACCTTCCACCCACCATGAAATCCACTGAAAATCCCTCTGTATCAAACATGTAAGTGTTTGGCTCCAGCGCGATTACTCCGGAGTCCCATCAATTTTACAAATTGGCCGAAACATTTTTTGGTAGAGAAGTCTTGCATACCAGAAGTCTTTAGTCTGATCAAACTGCTACCCTACCATAGATCACAACTGTTATTTTTATAACTCTGTATTACCGTGGCAAATGCTGGGAGGGGGGAGAAACCACATCAGTAGCAGCTTCTGTCTGATTTGTGGTCAGATGCTTATGACTTGACATGGTTTTGCAAATAACTAAACAAAACCAGGAATTCATTTAGAGGGGAAAAAAGAAAACAAACCCAAAACTCCAAAAAACTGCTGCATCAAATATCTTGTGTGGAGAGTCTGACTTGCTCACAATTTGAATCTTTTAATGGAAAATGGTTCAGAGCAGGAATGGGAACCAGTTGCCCTGTGTTAGAGAACTGGGGCTGTTCTGTGGTTGTTAGCCACTGCCAAATGCTGTGACAGCCTCTGGGCCATGGATTTTTTTGAATTTTTATTTAATTGCTGGTGTCTGCTCAGGCTTTATCCTAAATTTAGTAACATTCAGTGCTCCTTTTTCTCTGCAATACCTTTATAAATTCCCATATAATCTGATCTCTAATTTTAAAGCCATCTGTCATTCTTGAGCTGTATATTTTCCAGCTTTAAAAGGTCTTGTTGAAGGAAAATTTAAATTCATGGCCTACTGAAAGTGCATTTTTCTTTAAATAATTCATCAGTTAAAATGTCTTTGAACTTGTGTTTGTGTAGCTGGTGAGTCGGGGGCAGATGGTGGGATACCTGCATAGTCCTTGCACAGATGCCATATCCACGCACTGCTCACCCCACAGCTGCAGTGGGACCTTGCTGCATCGACACCCCACCCAGGGACCAACCTTCAGAGGTGTCCCCTGTCTGTCACACACCGTCCTGTTCACTAGGTGGCATTGCTTCCTAGTCTAAAAGCCTCTAAAATAGTTCATTAATTATGCTAATCCCCGCAGTGAACTGCACTGCGATGGCTTTGCCCTTGGGTCTTTTTTATTCCATCTGCTTCGCTGGTGGGATTTCTTGAGTTGAGAGACCTGCAGCATCCTCATCTCAGCTGTTGAAGTTCTGGGTGTAGGGAAGGCTTTGTCTTGGAAAACTTGAAAGAGCCTGTTGGGAAAACACTGAGCGTAGTGTCCTTGCTGTTGGTAGCCAGCTCTGTGGTCCCAAGTCCACCAAAGTCATTGCCCTCAAGTTACTGACTTGAATTATCATCTTTAATAAAAAATGTGAATATACTTGCTGCATGGGATAGCTGCAGCAGGGATGATGAAGCCTTGCCTGTCCTAGAGTGGGAGTGAAGTGTGCTGATGTGGGAATCCTTTCCAACATCAGACCAACCACAGGGGTAGCAGCAGAGCAAGGTGCTCTGGGTGGTAGTGAGCTACTAATCATCACTTGGGTGTGTTGAGGGAGATTTGTTCATTTTTTTCCCCGGTAGCCCTGTTATTTTACGTTCTTATGCCCTTCCTTCTCCTCTTCCTTCCTCCATCTCTTAATTAAGTGCCGAAACATTGTTGGCAATGGAAATTAATCAGAACCTTTGGTTAAGTTTTAAAATGAGGACAGGAATTTTGTCTTTACAGGCTCATTTTAGTACCAGGAATAGTTGGTTTGTCCATGGGGCACATCAAGAAGGCAGGTCCCTGTAAGGGGTAGCTCTCACCTCTGTTAGGTGTGAGGTCCTGGGTGTGTGAAATCCCAGGAACCTGCCAGGCTGAGAACAGTCGAACCCACTGGGGGCAGCTGATGCTGTGCTTGGCTGAGAGCAGGGTGCTGCCCCTCGAAGAAGAGGATCCTGCCACTTCCCAGCCCGAAATTTCAAGTGTGCCTCTCAGCCTGCAATATTGATGCCCCTTTCCTTTGCAAACCGTGGATGTGCCACATCTGAGCTGAGACCTCCAGATGCAGCTCCGTTCTGAGCTGGTCAGGACGATGTAGTCCCACACTGGGCTCAAGCATAACCTCGCTTTGTTCTCATGAAAGGACAAGGCAAAGTAGTTTTTTGAACAAGACTTTTAATGAACAAGCAAGATAAAAATAAATGTAAATTGAAGATCCTGCTTCTCATGTGTATTTTATTAAAAACTACAGAGTTGTTCATTCTTGCTGTGTAGTATAATTGCTAAAACATGATTTGTAACCAAATATAGCTGCTTGCATTAAAAATGGCACTACTTCTTACTAGGGAGGATGATATGGTAAAGGAATGCTCATTTAAACAATTACATAGTTCAATTTTTGTATTCAAAACCTCAGCTTTTTCACTTTTAAAAAAGTGAACGTAACCTTGAGATATTTTTTAACTTGAGTTTTGTTGGACTGCACTTGGATAAAGGATGATATGCAATTAAAATAAACAATATACTTTTAAAACTGCTTATATACAGAAATGAAACTTGTCAAGCCATGTTTTGCATTTCAAAGTGATTGAGTAAAAGATAATGAATGTGGCAGATTCTGGTCACAACAGGATGATGATGCCTTTCATTGTCCAGGGGCCTCTGTAGCCATGGAGAGGATTTCCAGAAGCCATTTATGGGAGACCAAGGGCTTATATTTACTGGTTTAGTACCTACAGAGTTTCAAAATGGTTTGTGTGGCTTTTTTTCTCTGAAATTCTAAAATTTATAGCTCTTACTCTTCCATTGTGGACTCATTTGCCGGGTGAGCAAGGACAGGAAGACTCCCTGGTTTCCCAGTTCCATTTGAGCTGGGCTGGGTGAAGATCCTCTTGCCCTACACTTGGTAACCAGATTGGAAACTGGTGGCGTGAGGAGATGAGCTTTCTGTGTGACAAAATGTGCAGATAATTACACTGAAGTAAATAAATTCACCCTTTGTTCCAGTCTAAAGACTGATGTGATGTTTTAGTGTGGGACCCAATGCACTTGAGTACCCAAAGTGTAAGCTATCATCTGAGGGTGAGGATGCTGCTTTCTGGATTTGTAACCTGCTAAAAATCCCACATCCCTGAAACTGAGGCTCCTGAGGAGCGAAGACAGCATGTCTTGTCTGTATTTGGATAACAGATTACACTCAGATTTTTGCCTTGGTGCATGCTGTGGCATTCAACTTTAGACACAGGTTATTTCTTTTAAATGGCAAGTGGATGTTTGACCCAAATCACCCAAAGCTGGCCTTTTTTTAAAAATCTAGTTGTTGTTGACCTGAGAGCAGACAGTCAAGGCTGTGAGTTGGTGGCTGTTTGCTGTGCATGGCAGGGTTCCCAAGGCCTCCTCATTTCTCTCGTGCCCTTAGCTGAAGGTTTAAATACTTGCTGGCTGAAGCTCGGTGTTGACTGGAGAGAGGATGGGTTGTGGCATTCCTGGTGTGCAGGAAAATGCCTTTCAAACCTCCTCTCTGGTGTTTCCCAGGGTCTTCACACCTTTCATTCCTAAGGATCCCTCTTGTGAGAACCAGCTATAAACTGTTTTGAGATGCCTTTAAAAATCAATAGTCTTGGAAAAGAGTAAACAAGTTCTTCTGATTTGAGACGAAGTCTCCAAGAGCCTGCAGATGTCTCTGGGGAGGTTCATCAAAACCATCCTCAGCTCCACTACCATGCCAGAATTTTCATCTGGGGAAAAAGAACAATTGCATTTAATTTGAAATGCTCTTTAGGAGAGGATAACTTTTATTAGAATTAAAATTAGGTGGGTTTTTTTTAAGTTACTGGAAAATCTTGGATACTTTCAACCTTATCTAAACAAAAACATTGATTTTTGGTTAGATGTCTCCAAAGCCACACTTCTGAAAGCTCATTCAACAGGATACTTAAAGGTTTTATTTCTGTCCCAAAGGTGAAAGAAAACAACTTCAAAATGTCAGAAATGCTGTTACCTGATGAGGTCTATTTTTTGTAAGGTCAAGAAAAAGTGATGGATACAGTAACAAGTGTTTGTGCTGTTACCTTTTAAAATATATATGTGATGCTCAAGTTCATAAACTAGAGCGTGCCTTTCAGAACCTAAAAAATAGCAGCGGAAAGCAGGAGTCCTTGGTCTGTCCCTCCTTGTTTCTCCTGAAATCGATTTTTGTTTTAAGTTCTTCTGGTGTAAATAATTTTAATGAAAAGGAGAAAATTGCTAGGTGGAGTTTATCATCTGGAATATATAGGCTTAGACGCTTTCTTGAAATACAGAAGACAGGTGAGCAGAACTCTGAATGCCCTGGAGAAATAGTACCCAACCCTTTAAAAAGAAAATTTAAAAAAAAATAAAAATCAGTTGTTATCCTGCAGTGGGCTGACCTGGTGCCACTCTGCGTGAGAGGGTTGGGGCTGTGGTTTCAGACACAGCACAGCCAGGATGTACCCAAGTGTGTGATGGAGTTGCCCCTGTCCCCAGTGGACACCCTGCAGGGCCCACCCCCCCCAAGAGAGGTGGCCAAGAGAGGCCTCACCCTCCACACTTCATTTTCTCAAAACTGTGGTTCCAAGAGATGGGGGAAGCACATGTTTGTGAAGGGCAGGGGGAAAAAGGGGACTTGAGCAAGGTTATGATCCATCCCATGATGGATCTGTGTGATCCATGATCACAACTGCTCTGTGCTACTGTTTTCTTCTCTGCAGTTCTGATAAACATATATCAGTTTGAGTACAAAACAGAGAGAAAACACTTGAGTTAGGAAGGGACCAACTGGGTCCCAGTCTGTCGCCTTTCAGGAGAGGGTTGCATGCAGGAATCTCCACAGAGTTTTGTGCTCTCACAAAAGCTCTTTGTGCCTTCGGGCTTTACTGATGGGATATCCTCTGAGGTGGTGGATCAAAATTTAGCTTGCCCCACTCCCCCTCACCTTCATCATGGTCCCCTAGAGCATCCTCACCCAGCCCTGCACCTCTGTGCCAGCCTACCAGGGGCTGGTACAGGTACAGGTACAGGTACAGGTACAGGGGCTGGTACAGGTACAGCTCCCAGCTCTGGTCATTCCGACCCTGCCTTGATCCTCTCCCTGGTCATCTCCATGTGGCTTTGTCACCTCAGTGTGATTTTGGCACAAACACTGCCCAGGGCTGTGGTGATGAGCCCCGTTCTCCTTCCTGCCTGTGCCTCTGCCATCAGCAGTGACCGTCCCCGGGGCATCGCAGCAGCGAGCAGGAACCTCTTTGCTGACACCAGCGGGCGTTCGAGGGGGTCCGTAATGCTTTGCAGACAATTTTCTCTCTGTTATTGTTTTAAACTCCATGTTAGCCATTCCTGCTTCCCAGGTTTCTGCGTGTTTCAAATTATTTTCCCCAGAGGCATCGACAGCGTTTTTCCAAATTGAATCTCATTTATTTTCTACCCAGGTTTCCAATCTCTCTGGGGCCCTTTGTATTATTTCTCAGTCCGCACTGCCGTGTACAATATATCCTAATTTAGTATCGTCTGTGAATTATATTACCATGCCCTTTAGTTCTTCTTCTATTTAATGAAGATATTTCCAAGAAAAAAAAATCTAAACTACGTTTTATTAAAATAAGAAGGTAGAGTCTTAAAAACTCCTTTGTGGGTTTCCAGTATGAAATCTTTTTCAAAGGAATCTTCAGCGTTTTAAAGATAAATTAAAACCTTCCAAATATCAAAGTTGGTAGGTGTAAAAATTAATCAGTATTTCAATTAGCTGAGACCTCTGTCCCTGTGTAGCAAGTTCTGCATAGGGCACTCTCTCTGACAAAGACACCATCTATGTATTTGCAGCAGATTTTTTTTTTTTAAACCAGCACCAAACATATGTTTTAATTCCTCAGTAAATTTGTTCCCTTTCCCTTCCTGACCTTTTCAGGTTTGCTCTCTGTAGCTGTTCTAGCAAACATGTACACTGTCAGGAATGGTGCTGAAGCAGCATATTTTAATGCAAACTATGCAGGCTTATTCATATAGGAAGTGATTTTCAAATTCAGAATCATGAATATTTGCACTGTAAGGTTGATTTCTGTTGTAGCTTTTTATTTATAAGCTAAGAAGTGCTGCCTGTTGGTGCCAGGCTGATAGAGCATCATGCCTCCGTGGTGGGAATGCGCCGTGCTATGGGAGCTTTATGTCCTATCAAAACAGCTCAGATTTCTGACTCTGGATAGGGAAATAGCACTGGCAGCAGCCAGTTTGCTGGAGATTCCTATCCTGAAATATTTGCTGCATAATTTCTAGCAATGGGCAATTTCATGGAGACTATGATCTGCTTGCGAAGAGAAATAAGATGTAAATTGGATTAATAAATTGTTCTCTGAAAATGGTTTGCTGGCTCCAGAGGACTTTCTCTTTGAGAAGTGCTGCAGCTTGCTGGAGTCTTCAGTCCTTTGTGGACTGGGGGTTTCACCCTGCATGCAGATTAATACTGAGGGGGGGCATCTGAAGGGCCCCAAGCTTTGGCACATGCCAGCTGTACTGACCCACCCCAGTGTGCCTCTGGCTCCTCCTCTCCAGGGGCTTGCACCCCTCCGTTGGAGGTCACCCCGAGCAGCGGGTACTGCTGCAAAAGTTCCTGCTCTGTTTCATCCTCAAGAACATGTGGGCTACAGGGGTGTGTGCCAGCTGGGATGGGTAGTGCTGTGTCTCCTCTGTGCTCGGGAATGAGGAGGGCTGGTGCTGGAACTTGCAAACTGTCCCTGGTGCACAGGCTGAGCTGCCTGTGTATCCCTGTCCCCTTTGGGTTGCTGTTGCTTTGTTTTAGTGTTAAAAAATGAGCTTTGTTCTCTGCAGGTGTAGGGGGTTCCCCAGGGATGAGGAATCTCCCAGCTCCTGGGGCTGTGCCACTGACATCCCTGCTGCCTCCGAGGGGGATGCTCCGGGTGGAGCTGCCGGCTCGCTGCCACGCTGGTGTGCAGCAGCTGTAGGAAATTAGAGGAGCCTTGGGGCTATTCTGGGAAACACCAAGGGAGATTCCCGAGGTTTCCAAAGCAGAAAACTGGCTCAGAACTGCCTGCCTCCATGCCAGGCAGGAATGATGTGGAGCTGGGCACAGAGCCCCACAAAGAGAAGGGTGTTTGACAGAACAATGGGATCCTGCAGGAGCGATGCAGAGTCAGGGACCCCCGAGACAGGTGTGGTGGGTCTGGCCCTGGTGCTTGTGAACTGGTCAGTAGGCTGTAGCCAGATGGCTGGGACATCCCTTGTATGGCACAGCAGGCTCCACTGGGATAGCTGGCATGCCCCTGACGTGGCACACACATCACTGTGAGTACAGAGCCCATGGCTCATTGGGGACAGGGGGTGTAGGATCTCACGTACCTGTCCCCTGAATCAGAGAGACAGTTGTTCAAAAGCAGTTCAAAGGGGGGGTTCAAAGGCAGTAAAGGTAAAGTCTTGCCTTGTTCATCATTACTTCATGGAAACTTCAGCCCTTGGGACTCTTCCATCTCTGATTCTGACTCTTACCTGCAGAGAGGTGCCCAGCTTTAAAAACTACTGCTCACCTTGTGGACAGGGACATGGTGCCCTCTGATTTCATCTGAGCAGATGAGAGCACAGTTGCTCATCCCCCATGATAATCCCATGGAGAAAAAACCTTCCCAGAAGAGGGTCTAAAAGCCACATCATGTGCTTTTAGATGTGATGATGTTTGCACTGGGTCTCCTACGTGAGCACATATGGGTGTGGAAAATACTGGGTGCAGACACCTCCTTGGTAGCCTCAGTTGTGGTGAAGCTGTACTTCCTTAGCTCTACATGAAAGCCACCTTTTGTTTCTGAAACTAGCTTTCCTTTAAGTCCTGGCCATGATGAGAGGCTCCAGCTTGGTGGGCAGTGTTGTGTTACTTAAGTGTTTGGAGAGCCGCATGTCCTCGGGGACAGCGGTGCCTTTATCCCATGGGACAGATCCAGACCTGTCCTCCCCCTCCTGCGCCATGGGCCAAATACCAAGTTCTCTGACCGAGCATCCCTCCTCCTTTTTATCAATAATTTTAATCGTTTTAATAACGTCCCCTCGCACGGATAGGATTACGATTAGAAAATGTCAGAGCCTTGTTATCATCTAATTAGAGTCACATTTCAGCAGAATAGAAAGGAAAATCTTCAAGCACTGCCTTGTGCAGTGAAATGGGAAGAAAGTGATGATTTAAACCAGCTGCAGGCCGAGCCCCGGCTGCAGTCGCGGCTGAGACGCGGGGCACGGCGCAGGACACAGCGATGGTCCCTGGTCAGAGCCCTCTGAAGCAATCAGTGCAAACTGCTCCCAGATCACTTTTGCAAAGCGAAAAACTCCGGCGCGGTCCAGTAAAAACAATCAGGCTGTCAAGTTTGCCGGCTAACAGCTGAGAGGGTCAGAGCAGCAACACAACACAAACCAAAATAAACACCACCTCGCTCTGCCAAAAAGCCTTTATCACTCTTCTGGGAGAGAGGGAGGCACTTTCAGATGGCTTTAACTTTTCCCTTTTTTTTGGTTGTTTGTTTTTGTATGCTTAAATGTGAGTGGAGAGTTAGGATCTTTTTCCGCCCTTCCCCTAATGCCATTATGGCAGGCAGAGGTACTCTTAGGAGAGCCTCTTTGTTTGCCTTTTGCAGGAGGAGATTGGAAAGGCAGAGGGGAGAGTGGGCGTGTGCAGCCTCTTAACCCCTTGGAAGCTGTCTGGGGGTTTACTTTGGCTTAGCTCATCTTTGGGCCTTTGCAGTACATCATCCCATTTGGGGAGGAGGATGCATGGCTATGGTGAGGGACAGGGCTCTGCCATGATGCTGGAGTATCCACGTCCACGTGGGATTTGCAGTGGCACACTGCCTGGTGGAGAGGAGTCTTGGCTCCTCCAGGTTTAATGACCCCGAGCGCTGCAGCAACGCACGAGTGATACTGTGAAATGTTATTCTGTGTACAAATAAGGCTTCACAAGAGCCGTGCCCGCAGGGAGGGTGATGAATTCCCCGGCTCCTCGGTCCCTCCATGCAGATCCCCTTTGGCAGCCGCCCCGCTGGGATGCTGCCGCCAGCCTGCCCGAGGAGGTCATGTCTGGCAGCAAAATGGGTAGCTGGCAGGGAACTGTAAAACCCAAACTGCTGCAGCTGCTGTGAGCCTGAGCCCCGACACGGGTACTGGGAGTTGGAGACTGCAGTCCTGCTGTCATCCCTGTGGGACAAGAGGAGCTAGCTGATCTTGGCCAGATCACAGGGTGGGGGGAGAAAAAAGGAGCATTTCTCTCGAAGGAAGTGCCTGCTTGTGCCTCACCCCACTCCGTAGGGATAGAATCACAGATTCACAGAATTTAGATTGGAAAAGACTTCAAAGATCATCGAGCCCAACCGAGCCCAGGGATGCATCCCTTGCAGCAGCTTTGCTGTGGGGAAGCAGCCCTTTGGTTCCCCCATGGGTTTAGCGGCATGAATGCCTCTAAGGTAGACTTAACCACCCTCCCTAGGGCCAAAATGTCTTCCCCCTGTGATTCCTGCTTTCACGAGCCCGCCAAAGGAGCAGGAGGACCATGGCTACCTGCTGTCGTGGTGCTTGCCTGAGGCTCACCCCCATTACACCAACCTTTTGTGCCGGGAACACCTGCCAAGTGGATGGGGCTGGACCCCAGCACTGACCAGCCCCACATAATAAATAGCAGCAATAAAAATAGTTATCACTTAAATAGCACTTTACATCCTCGGGATGCTGTAAAACCCCGACTGCTTAATCACAAGCCGCTCTCTTGATGTTTAGAGTGAACTGAAATTTTTGGTCTCAGAGGAAAATGTATTTTCTGGTGCCAAGAGCTACAGTGGGGCTGTGTCAGCAGCTCCATCGGGACCAGGACAGGGCCACATCAGAGGCAATTAAAGCTCAGGTGTTACACCAGCACATTGGAGTGACCCAGCCCACTGCAGGGACTGGTTCTGAGCCAGCACCCAGCACCCAGCCCTGCCTCCCCCCTGCCACCATCTGCAGCTGCCTCCAAAACTCCTGACATTTGGGGATTTGCTATATTTAAACAGGCAGATAGTTTATCCATGGCCAGGGATGCACCTCTGACAGTGATGGCTATTGAGAGTGGCACCGGGCTGCCCCCGCTGCGCTGGGGGCCAGCGGTGGCATTTCTGCCGGGCAGAGCTCCCCCCTGCCCAATTAGGGGTGCTGCTAATTTTAAACGAGCTGCCGCCACCAAGTAGGAGCACTTAAAATATCATCCAGCCGAAGTGCCTTTGGTGAGAGCCGAGGGTCGAGTGTGAAGTGGAGTGTCCGGTGCCTGACATTTCAGGGCAGGGAGAGCAGTAGCCCTCTACCAGCTGGAATGAGCAGGTTTGGGAGAGGAGGATTTTCTTTGGATCGATGTTTTCCGGAGCTTGGGGAGAGAGAGGGAGGTTTCTTTAATCAAAATGAAAACCAGCTCTGATTTCATTTTAAGAGCTTGCGAAAATGTTTAATTTGACCTGATGCGAAGCATTGCATTTCATTTTGCCTTTTAATTAATTTTGTGATCCTTTAATTAGACTAATTTCAAAGAAAAAACTGTTTCAAAACGGGAAGTTTAAAGATTTTGAAGATCATTTCTGCCTCTGAAACACTGCTTAAAAGCGTTACAGACTCTGCTGTCTTTCTAAAAACCCAGGTTAATTCCTGCCGTTATAGAGTTTATGAATGCCTTGGGAGTTAAACCTAAGGAGTGTGTTAAAAAAGGACCCCTGTTCCTCTAAAAGTGAGCACTGCTGCCTGTGATCCTGGGATGAAAGAGGAGAGGGTCTCCTCTTAGAGCTTTCCTGCTCCAGAAAACATTCAGGGCACTGGCTGGTACAGAGCCTGTCACTGGCCGAGGGCCTCATGACTTCAGGAAACTCCAGCAAGGGCAAAATCTCACACTCCCAGAGTCATTGCTCAGTAAAGGGACACAGCACAGGACCCAGGATGGAGCCTCTTGGGATATTTCCTGCTGAAGAGGCTTTTGTTCCCCCATATTGCTTAGCTGCTACAGTGGGCAGTTTGAGGATGAGTCCACTTGGTGAGCCTTTGGCTCAGTAGCCAGAGGGCTGAGCCTCTGCTAGTTCCAGCTTCAAGCCCTGCTGGCACTGTGAGTATCCAAGGTCATCTGACATTGCTCAGATCTTAGTTTTGCTTTAACACATTGCTTTTTTCAGTCAATTAGCAAAACAGAATCACAGGCTGCAAAATACATACGTGTTTACATAGTATTATGGCCAGTAAATCCCACTCTGAGGTCCCATGGGTTTCCTGGAGCCATCTGGGCACATGTGAGCTTGATGCATTCCTCTGTGTAGAAGAAAAAAGAAGTGTTAAAAGTGTCAATGGATGGCTGTAGCTGCAGCACAGCCTCAGGGGACAGATGCTCAGCTGCTGCTCTCACCTTGTCCCTTGGCACACTAATACTAGTCTGAAGGAGATCTTGAGACCACACTGAGCCTTAAATGAGGAACCTGCTTGTCTGCTGACCAACATCAGAGCTTGGGCACAGCAGGACTTCTCCTAAAGTGTCCCCTGCCCTGTACAGGTAAGTCTGAGTTTGTCACCCTGGAACATTGCTCCCTGCTTGGTGCTCTGCCGAGGCAGCTCCAGCCCCTTCCAGGTGCTCCTGAAGCTTGTGGTGGGTCTCATCTCCCTGGGCTCCAGAGACTGGTGGCATCCACCTGCCTGATGCCCACATAGGGAGAACAGGCTCTCACAGGTGCAGCCAGACACAACCTCTAACTCCACCGCACCCATAACTCCCATTTAAAAACCTGCAGGTGATGGGACAAAGGTGCCATCCTAGGGCAGAAGGACCCCTGGCTGATGCTGAGCTGATGAGATGAAGGGAGACTTTGTGAAACTAAAAAATTATTTGGGAGTTTAGCAACACTCTCATCCCAAGTGGAAGTTATCACAGGGCTGGCAAGCCAGGCTGTTGCTTTTTTTAGAGCTCTTGTTGGTGTTGCACATCTATTAACTTCAGTTTATAATTTGATTGCCGGGTATCCATTCAACTTTGTCCAGTTGGGACACTTGGAAAGTGGACAATGGAGGAGCTGCCTGCTGTTGTACATTGGTTTTTGTACATGATGCTAAAAGGAGAAGATGTACCAAATACCTCAACTGCTTTTGGGGAGCTGTATGGTTTGTTAGGACTGCATTACCAGGAGGTAATTTTATGCAGCATGACAGGGCACACAAATGAACACCAAACCCTCTGTGCACACAGAGCAGGGCTTTACTTGAGCGTGTGTGCCCTTGGATTGACTCGGGTGGTGGGAGCGTGTTTCCCTGTACCACTGACCTGCTCTGAGCCACTCCCAGAGGCTTTTCTCCGTGTTGGCATTCCTGGGTGTACTTTCTCTGCTCAGTGATTAGAAGTCAGCACTCTGAGGCTGCAGAACAAAACACTTTCCTTGAGATGGCATTTGCATTTGAAAAGCAGGATGGCTGTTCCAGGGACTTCACTACTTCACTAACTTCTTCTATACAGTCCCCTGGCTCCGTTCTCACAGTGCTTAATTTGGGGCTCCATGCTCTGATCCCAGCGACCTGCATCTGGCTTGAAGCCAGCCTTAATTGTCCTGTCACAGGGTGGTTGGGAGAGCCATCCAGCTCCGGCACAAATTACAGTGCTTGGAGGACGGCTGCAATTTCTGTCCTGCTGTCCCTAGTTCCTGGGAACTCTCCTGGCAATCAGTAAATGATGTGACTCAGGCTCAAAGAAGCCAGATCCACTCCAGCCTAGCATGATATTTTGATTAGTAAGAGGCTGGCATAAGAGCTGAGAGGTTCCTGTGTGTGTGCCAGGCTGTGCGCGTTATTCCCCCTCTGCACCAGGCTCCTGCTGTAGCTTTGGGAAGTGGGCAAGTACCGTGTTGGGGTGCACACTTGCACCTCACTTTCCATGCCATAGGGTGAAGAGCTCCTGCTGACCAGCCACCGCAGCAGGACACTCACAGACCTGCTCTGCCTGCAGGACGGGGCCTGGTCCCCTTGGGGCAGATTTGGTGATGCAAGTAGGGCTTTGGTGGCAAAGCTGTGTAACCCAGCCCTGCCTGGCCCCTGCTTTCTCTGCACGTGAGTTTTACAGCTGAAAGTTGGGCTTTGTTTACCCAGAAACCTGGGCAGTTTGCAGGAGTGCGACTTAGGTCCCCAGATGTGTGGGTGAGATGGGAAACTGCAAATGCTCACTCCTATATATATACACGTGTGCGAGCTGGGATGTGCTCAGAAATGCTCACTTTTATCAGCTCTGCCTGCTTCTGGAGATGCCTGGTTAATTTATCAACTGAGAAGCTCCATCTCGCTAGAAGTCTCATTTCCATATTCTTTCCAGATGGTCAAGATGCCACAGAGACAGTTTCTAAGTAAATAACTTGCTTCTTCACACAACCTACTGCCAGCCTCCCAGCTAGCTGCCCCAGATGGCTGGAGCATCTAAGACGGTACCTGGGCTGTGAAAGGAAGTGCTGAGTCGCATGAATAATAGATACGGTGTGGCTGTGGCGTGGTACAGCAAATTCTCTGCTTGCAGCCCCGGATCTGGAGTAGGGAACTGCTGGAAAGTGGCAGTACCTCTTCCTGTGTGGGGGTCGACCACAGAGGGCTGGTGCTTTGGTGGCACTAAGGGTGGGGGTGCCCTGTGGCGGGGGCAGAGCGGGGGTGCTGCAGTGCCGGGCTCGGCAGCGGTGCCGAGCTCCTGGAGCTCCCTACAGCACGTTTCTCTTTACACCGCTGTCTGATCGCGAGTTAAAACCGAAAGGTTAAAAGCGTTTAATTATGCTGATGCTTTCCCAGCAGATTAAACAAGAGGATAAATAGACTACAGCGTGTTATTTTGGATTTGATTTTGTTTTTTAAACAAGGGGAGGGAGGCGGGAGGCTGCGGCTCTTTGGCAGCTGTCACACGTTCCGCTTTTGATGGTGTCAGTTGTGTCTGTGAGGAGGTGTTTCTCTTGCCACTGTCAGCGTTTTCCGGGGGAGGCTGAATTCATTGATACAGTCTGTTTGCTGTCCACATATTCACAGTTCATGTGTTACATTTTACATAAAGTAAACTTAGAGAGGGGAAAACCTATTCTGCAATTCTTCAAAGCTAATGCACAGTAAATATATTCTGACACTGACAGGTATTTCTTATTAAATAGCTCTGAACTGCAGTACTAGGTTTTGCTTAAGTGGCATTATTCTCCCCGAGCAAAGACAGTTCATTTATTAGTCATTCTGAAAACCAAATAACAAATATTATTCTCTAAGCAAACTAAACAAACCATTTAAAAGGGGCCTGTCTGAAATGATTAAAGTACAGTGTCTGAAAAGCAGCTGACATTTTAGTGCCAAAATACCATATGGAGGCTCAAGTGCTTTATTAACATCCTTTGACCTAAGCTGCAAAATCTCCCGACACCTTTGAGCGCGGCGGAGCTGCTTACCTGCATGCAAGGGAGAGTGCGGAGGCAAATCTTCCTGCCAGTTCTTCAGATGTCATTTTGGCACACTGAAAAGCGAGATGCAATAATTGAGGGGCTGGATGCGAGCAGGTCTTTTTTCGATTTCTGCCAGGAATATGCTGTAAAATAATTCAGCAAAGCTGAAAGCGCGGGCTTTTCACTTACACCATAAAAATAAATATATAGTGTTTTTCTTGCTTTCTTACAGCTCTCTCTTTTTCTCTTAACTAAATATTTCCTTTCTTCTAAGCATCAGACATTATTTCTAGCTTTCAGGCGTGCAAAGTAAAAGAGCACGTGCACTGAAATATATTTATTTATGGTCTACATGGGGCTGCCTTTGTGTATCCCCAGCTCTGCTCTGAAGATTTCCTTCACAAGCAGAAAAACAATTTTGTACTGCACGTCAGACAGAATAACTGATACTGCTGTTTACAGATCTGTGCTCGCTGGAGAAGCTTATTAAGCCACAGTTGGGTAAGGAAAAGCCTGTTTATCCACACTGGGACGATAAAGCTATGGGTAAGGGCTCACGTGGATGCCACACCAGGCGCTGATGGGAAGGGCCCTGTGAGCACCAGGAAGTCAGTGGATGCCAGGAGGAGATCCTTGCCAAAGGAGCTGCTCCAATGACCTGTTGTGACATCGATTGGTCAATTGTTCTCAGCCTGGTCTGTGCATGAAATGCTTGGGATCTGACCTACTTATTTTTAATTTTTTAAACAAATGTTTTCATTATTAATAAGAATTCATCAGATAGTGAGAGGAAATAAGTTTTAGCCTGAAGTCTGCCCATGAAACATCTCCTGCGAGCATGTCCTTGCTGGCTCTGAAGCCGGGCAGCTTGAGTTAGCAAGGATCAAAATAATATAGAACTTATGCGAGGAGTTTAATAAAAAACCAGCAGATACTGAGCTGACGCATGTTATTAACTTGCTTCTCTGGGATTAAGTAGGTCTGGGTAAATGAGAGGTATTGGTCCAGGTTTGCTTTCTGTCAGTGTTGTCCTAGTGACAGGGGATTACGCGCCGCTGGGGATTAGCCTGATGGCATGACATCGCCAGGGTAACTATGTACGTGCTGATGTCATTGAAGGCATTTGGTCAGGTCCAGAGTTCCTGGCATCAAGTTTCTTCCCTCCATTAACGTCCCAGGGCTGCGCAGCGGAGCGGCACATCGCCGGCACTCCATTGTGTCCACTGATTCTCTCCTCTCCCTGGCAGGGGCTGGGTGATCCCAGCAGTTGCTCCCTCCTTGCTGGCAATAGCACCTGCACGGCATTTTCATAGCTGGCACCAGCAAGAGCTGTAGAATAGTGCGAGCACTCGAGATTTCTCTATGGACACATGATATGGTTCAATATGATGCTTTAAATAGCTCCTCTTCGGAGAGAGAGAGCGGGTCAGGAAGGCACGGTGGCCGGGGCATTGAGGCTGCGTAGCCATCACCGAGTGATGATAGGAATGGCTTTCAAAGACAGTTCTGCCAGCAGCATGTGTTAGGGAAAATTAAAGCTGATCTGTTCCTGCAGCTCGTAAGGTGGTGCAAGGCATCTACATGCCACAGGGGAAATAATTTGGATCTGTGGAAATGCAACAGAACGGGTTCTGGAAAGCACCCTGTGCCCTGGTCACGGTGCTGCCTTCCCACAGGGGTGCCAGGTTCCTGTGACTGGTTTCCCTTCCCACAGCTGGGCATCAGGCTGTGGGTGAAGCGATGGCCCCCGCTGGCGAAAGGCGCTGGAACAGCTGCAGCACCCGCCAGTGCTGTGAGGGAACAACTTCGTTAATCTGACATCGAGAGCAAATGTTGCTAATGAGGAGCCCAGGCTTCGGTAACCATGGCAATTCATGTTCCCGAAAATGTGAAACAAAGTCAGAGAAGGGGCCAATCCTGCTCCCCTCTCTGCTCCAACACAGTTTGCAATGCTGGGGATTGCCAGAGAAACACCAGGTCCAGCAGCAGTGAGGAGTGCAGAAATCTGGTGAGCAGGAGCAGCCTGAGGGCCTCGTCCACCTTCCCACCAATCACAGGAGGAGCCCACCTTGCTCCTGACACACTGCCCTCCCACTGCCCTCTCGAGAGTGGGCTGAGTCCCATCAGCCTGGCACAGGACAGAGGCTTCAGCTGGTACCAGCATCACTTTAGCCATAAACCCCCGGCTGGGGAAGGCAGCAGCATTGCTGGCACATGCTGCATGGTCACCTCTGCCAAGTGGCAGTTCACTGTTTGCACCTCACACTGTGTCTCTAGGGCCAGCTGGGTTCCCTATAAATTTTATATAAAATATCAAATGGCATCTGGAAGCCTATGGCAGATAGGATCTCATTTTTCTAAGCAGGGAAGAGCATTGCCCTCTCTTAATTTTTCACAAATGTTGTCGTCAAGCTCAAGGGAGAAAAAACCCTGGTAATTGGGTAATCCTGGCTGCTGTTCCAGCTGCAGAGCCATCACCAGCTCTACATATTTTTGGAGGACAAACACAGACTCCAGCCTGTGCAGTGGCTATGTGGCCATAAAGCCGTTTGCAGATACAAGAGCTAAATCACAATGCACTGAGCCTAAAGCAAAGCCATGCTTAGGACTAAAAGCATCATTTCCCAGGACAAGACCAGTCTCAGTTCAATGAATAGATGCACCCAAGTGCATCCCCGGGTGTCAGGGCATTCCACACAGGTACCCTCAGTGGAATCTTAAATCCAGACTTCGCCCATTTCCCCTGGGCAGCCAGGGATTGCTGTGCTGCTGGTAGAGGACGAGCGGGCAGAGAGAAGTGTTTCGGTTGATGAGGCCTTAGGGAAATCTGCTGGTGAGCAAAAATCTCTACAACAAGGAGGGATTTTGCCTTAATTAAACTGCAGTGGGGCTGCTGGTGCGGAAACCTGACAAGGTGTGGGGGGATTATTTCAGCTCGGGAATGCAGTGAGATGCCACGGAACCATCGGGTCGGTGGGAGATGTCTGTCCAAGGCAGCAGCCAGTGCCTGTGCCAGGGGTGGGGAGCACAGGCAGGGACATGGACTGATAGGGAGCAGCAGCAGAGACTGGGGTACACCCCAGCAAGGGAACAGGGCTGTCAGACAAGGAAGGGAAACAAAAACAGGCAAACAGTAAAAAAATAGTAAAGCAACACAAGCAACAACCCACGCATGTTTGTAACTGGAGTAAAGCTTAGAAAGAAGATTCATTAGGAGCCAAAAACACCAAAACCCCAAGGCTTTGGGGCAGCCAAGGTTTCCAGTGCTGTGCAGGATAAGGCACAGCTGCCGCCTCTCCTGCTGTGGCACTGGTGCCTTCCTCAGGAGATATTTCAAAGGCACCAGAGGCAGGGAGGGGTTTGCATGATGCCTGCAGAGATATGCCCCCCCTGCATGCAGGGCCAAGGTCTCCCTCCCCAAAGGATGGCCCCTCTTCTCCCAGCTTTTTCCCTGCTAAGCCCCATCTCCCCCCCAGCAGCACTCCTTGCTTTCTCTACCCGCTGCCCTTTGCAGGATCAGGCACGTGTTTCCCCATCTCTCCTGTGCCTCTCTAATCTCACTCATGTTTATAAGCTTCAGGAGACCAACTCCGGTGGAACAGCTTAGTTTTCTTAAATATTCTCCTTTTTGATGAAGTCAGGGTCTGGGAAGTCCTGGAGGACAGCCTCAAAGGAAGTGTTAGGTTTATGTGCAGAATGAGGCAAAAAATAATAATCTCATTTTACTTTCTTTGGAGCAAGAATTGTCCTCTCTCCCCTTGGCTCCCCTCCTTCCTCATGGCAGGCAAGAGAGAAAAAGCTCCTGTTGCTGCCACTATGCATTTCCAGAGCCTGAGGGTGTTATTCCCTGTAAGTGTGGCACATCCCCAGACCTGCAGATGCCCCAGGATCTTTCAGGAACTGGTTCTAATGAGTCACTGAAAGATCTATCAGTGCCCAGGAGAGGTTCTCACCCCACGGTGGGGCTGTCCTGACCCCTGCTTGGCTTCCCTCATCAGTGGGTTGTGCCTGAGGACCCCCCACACCTCCCCTAGTAACCCTGGCTCAACCTCTTTGGCTGTTCAGGTGGCTTTACCAGGAAGTCCCTCCTATAAGCCACTGTCTTTGCTGCTGTGTGATACCATAATTGTTCCTTTATGGGTTTTTTGGGGAAGGGGTGATTTATTTTTTGACCTGTTACTAATTCCCACCCATCAGGGTGTTCTGTGTCAACCACCAGCACCTGTTGTGAAGGTGGGTTCTACTGAAGAAGGGATGGAGGAGAAGGAGGAGGAGGATAGGGTTCCAAAGTGAAGCATGAAGGCAGAGAAGGCATCAGGAAAATACCTCAGTGGGGAGGAAGAAGGCAGGGAGGGAAGGAAGGGAGACCTGGGCTTCAGCTCAGTAAGCCTGTAACAGATGAAAGCTCGGATGCTGGACACATTCTGTCCTTCCACTTGGCCAGATAAACAGCAATGCTTCCAAAAAAGCATCAGCAGAGCTGGATGCCCAGCCTGGGACCAGGTGCTGTCAGCACCACCCACCTTGTTCACATCTCAGTGCTTCACCAACCTTCTCACGCAGCTCACAGTGACACTGTGCAGGACCATCTCTGGCAAGTACCCCATTACCTGCAAGGATCTGGTGGCCACAGCAGTTCACTGCTGCCTGGGGACTTCTGGCCTTTGTGGCTGAGGTCCCCCCTTGCCACGTGCACGACTGAACTACCTGTGCCAGGGAGAATGCCCCTGCTCAGGGCAGGGCTCCTGGTGCTGCTGAAAGAGTTCATCATGCTCTTGCTACCTGAGCGCACATTTTGGCAAGACATTCAGCCTCACTGCGACTCAGGGAGCTGACAGCTCTCAAGTACATCCCAAGGATGAATAAAAAGTGACAGAACAGGTAGCGATTTCTGCAGTCAGCCGGAGTCTCTGCGAAGACGGTCTCAAAACTGTCTCACTGTCTTAGTGGCCAGAGGATGCCTGTCACAGCCACTTGACCTGCAGGCAGATGGTTACTGTCTGTCTAACACTGTCTTTTGGGGCTTGATAGGCACTTCTAAAATGCAGATAGATGGCGAGCCCTCGCTGGGAGAAGGAGGCAGCACTGGGCAGCTGAATGCCAGCATTAGGATGTGCAGGGTGAGCTGTTGGGGAGCACAGCATGTGTCGTCTATTGGGGGGCAACTCAGTAGCCCCCCTCCATGTGCAAGCCCAAGGTTGGCAGGGCAAGGTCAGAAGGGTTTGCAAAGCAGGAGGAAAGAGCAGAAGCGTGACACAGGGTTGATGTCACCCGCCCGTGATGTCACCACTGTCTTCTTCAGAGGAGCACTTCCAGTGATAGCAGAGCTTCTGCAGTCTGTCTGCCAGCCTGGCACTCACTCTGTACAGCATAATTAAGCAAATATATTAATAGAATATGAGCCAGGGCCTGGGCAATGTTCTTCTGTGACAGACAAATGCAGAGACAAAGCAGATGCTGACTTCAGAAGTCCTGCAGGATGCTGTTAGCCGGCGCAAACTTGCATCCCATTAATGCCACTGCTGTTAGGAAACACCGAGTCATTTGCATTTTAAACGAAGCTCCCAGAGCAGCTCCAGTCCAGGATTAGCTCCAGGAAAACTGCAAGGCTGTGTCTGTACTAGGAGAGCCTTGGGGTGTCCAGGAATACCTTGCTAGTGAAAACAAACGTTGTGTGGGCTCAGCTTTTTTGCCAATTGCAAAGCCACCCGACAGAGGTGAACAAGAGCATGGGAGATGCTGGCAGGGCTCAGCTCTGTCAGGGTCTTTCCCAGGATGGTGGTGTTGGTCCAGGTTGATGTTCCCTCATGGCCAGTCAGTGATTTAAATGTAGCCCATGGGGTGGCCTAGCAGGGAAGGACCATGCAGCCGCATTTGCGGGGACAACTCCTACACATCTGCATCACTTAGAAGCAGAACATGTTGCCCATCTCAGCTGAAACAGCTCTGCAAGCCCTGAAACTGCCAGTTTCCCCTCCCTGGCTTTACATGATGGTCTTAACAAACTATGGCATAAATATGCCAGGCAAGGGAAGGCAGCTTTCACAGAGGATTGGGAATGTCATAAAGCAGGGGATGTTTTTTTCATTGAAAGGGAGATCTACTCATTTGAACGGACACTGCTGCAGAAACAAAACATTCAGAGGTGTTGGGAGGAGAGCAGAGGGGCACCACAGACAAAAACCGAAGGGCTAATTGTATAAAGCTGGTGAGGAGGTGCCTTGGTCTGAGCTACCCGTGTGCTAATGGCCAGGTTGCTTAGCTGCAGTGGCGATGGTACCTCAGCAGCCCCAGGCAGGGATGGGAGAGCCCAGCATACACAGCCAGGAGGAAGAAGGGTCATTAAACTGTTCCCTGAAGATGCTTAACTAGTGGTGGTGGGAGGAAGTAAATAAGGAGGAAAAGTTGGTCTGAGTGCCAGAGAAGAAGCCAAGCTGTTGGGAAGATGCCTTGTCTGCTGTTTGAAGCCACCTGTTGTCACTAATTTCAGCTGGAGACTTTTCCATAGCAGAGTGTCTCCAGCTCTCAAGCATCTCTGGCTTTATTCTCTCTCTGCCACTTTCCCATTTAATTCTTTCCCCTTGGAGGTGAAGCCTGGGAGTTCTGGTGTGTGGGACTGTGAGTGGGGTCGAGCGCAGCACTGATGCAGCTGGGAGAGCCGTCTGGTGCCCGGGGATGGGAGCACACATGTGCTGCCCCTTCACATGTGCCTCAGGCTTTGCAGGAAGAGCAGCCAGGTGGCTTTGTGACCTCTCTTGTGTCAGCAAACATCACCCAAACTGACCTGAGCCTGAAGCCTACAGTTCACATTAACAGAAGATTACTAACGAAGCTTTGCTTCTGTCCTGGTTCCACCCGATGCTCGGCAGTGGGCAGGGAGAAAATCACGGTGAGCGGCACTGACAGCACCAGCTCTAAACAACAGTTAGGAGGAGAATTATTTTAATGAATACATTTCCTTTCAATTGTATGCGAATACCGAGATCCCATTAGAATGGGGAAGCAATTAAAGCTAATAAAAATGAACACGCAGCACTGGGCGCATGTGGAATAACAAACAGCGAACAAAGGATTCAGGAGAGACCTGACTCTAATCCAAATAAATGAGCGGCGATGAAAGGGAAAGCGGCTCGGGTCTCCTGCCGTGAGACACGCTTCCTCCTCGCCGCTCCCTGCCGCCGCTTCACCTCAGCGTGGCAGGGAAAGTCATGCTCGGGATCGGGCGTGGTGGCAGCCGGTCCCTGCCGTGCCATGCCACTTGCCCAGGGGTTGGAGGGGTGGCTGTGCTCACTGGGGAACATCCTGCTGGATTTTGAATAGGAGTCAAATGGCCCCGGCTGGGGCAAGAGGGCTCAGAAGCATTTGGTGAGGCTGCAGCAGAGAGAAGGGGCTGGACTGGGACAGTGCTGGGAGCCCATAAACTCGTGCCATTCCCTATCTTATATTTGATTATTGGTGTTGATCGTCCACCAAAATTAACAGTCTGAACACAACGGGCACGTGACTAAGCCCAAAACCATCAATGCTATGGCAAGGTGGAGCACAGAGGAAATAATTGCCTCTTACAATGGTGTATTTACACAGTAGGCTCACAGGAAAATTGGGTAAACTGATAATTACCCAAGGATATTATTGGCTTTGGCAGAGTTAATAGTAATTAGTACTTCTCTTTTTCCAGGCTACTTACAGGAGAGACCTTTTATAATCCATAGAATACAAAGGACCCAAACCACCAAGAACTGCTTCCACATGTGGCTCTGGAAAAAAAAAAAACACTTGAGTATTTCTGCTGGCAGCCTCCAAGGGTGAAAATCACCCAAAGACACTGGGGAGCCAGACTGGAAAATAATAATAGTGTTAGTAATAATAACAACAGCAACAACAATAATAATGCTAAACAATTTTCTATATTTGAAAAAAACCCTCGTGTAGGGACTGCATTTTCTCCAGTCTATCTAGTGCAGCTGAGCCAGAGATAAACTCAGCCCTGACACTTGACAGACTCATGGGATGCTGGAAGCTGCCCTGCTGTTCCTCTCCCAGCGCTGGCAGCTCCTGGTTTGCTTTCTAGCTGCTGCTCTCAGTGGCAGCACAGCACTTCAGCACTTCCTCTTCCCAGAAAGCAGATATTATCCCGTCGCCTCTTGCTGCATCCCCCGTCCCTGCAGTATCTCCCCAGTGACTGTGAAACAGCAGCCAAGGATGCTGCCACTACTCACCTCCTGCACCCAAGCCTGGGGCTGAGCACCTTCCTGCTCTGTGTGGGACACAGCCCTCCCTCCTGCTCCAGCCTGCTGTGCTGCTGCCCCCCGGGAACGGCCTTTTCTGGGTCAATGCCACTTGACAGTTTGGGTTAAATGGGGTGAATTTGTTTTGAGAGATGCTGGAAGAGGAGAGTGTGTGTCCCCCCACCAGCCCATGGCCTCCTGGCTTGCTGCTGCCTGGAGGAGAAGAGGGGTGTGGGTTCAGAGGGATCAGCCAGGTGATACATACTCAGAATTGATGTGTGTGATCAACCATGTGAGCCTACCTCCAACACCGAATGCTGGGCGGGATGGTGAAGGAGGACTCCCAGTTTCTGCACTCCAGCCTCCATCCCACTCAGGCAACAAGAGAGATCACCTCCCCCCCATTCCCCCACCTCACATCTGAGCCCAGATCTCAGCAGTTCTTTAGACATCCCCAAAGCATAGCTTTGCCTATCACTCCTGCAGCTCCACCTCTCATTCCTGTTACTGAAATATCGTCCTCCCCACTCCTGCTTCCCCACCTTCCACCCAGCCCTGCTCCTGCTGCAGCTGCAGTGCCATCGAAGAGACCCTCTGTGCCATTCCCAGTGCTGCCCCTGTTGCCCTTTGCCCCTGCCTGTGGCAGCTGCTCCCCTGGCACGTAGGATGTTGGCTGTCTCTCCTGCTATGGGCAGCCTTCAAACGCTCAGAAATCACCAGCGAAATTCCCCCCCTGCCCCAAGTTGGCTCATAAATCACGGCATTATAAAAATAAAACTGTTTTGTGCGTGCATGCACATTTCAGGTTGCCTTTTAAACCTGAACTTGTTTCTCACACGTTGGCAGAAGAACAGAGGGGAGTTGGAGTCAAAAGGCAAGCTTGAAAAATAAACGCATACTTCTCTCTTGCTGCTTGTGAAGGGCTCCCAGAGGAAAACAGAGAAAAACAGGGCAGGAAGAGGCCCCAGAGGGGTCAGTGTGCCTGTTCCCCAAAGCAAGAGTGAGCTCTTCCCCACAGGCATCAGTCTGGCTTGTGCCTAAAGGCTGGTGCTCACAGTCCCTCACTTCCACTGCTCTCACGATTTTCCCCTTTCTCCCTTTTCCCCCACTTTTTCCCTGCTTCCTTTGGCCCCATGCTCATGCCTGTGTGTCTGTCCTGCGTCCCTGCAAGGGCTGCATCACTGCTGTGGTGCCACGGGGACATCCCTACTCGTGCTGAGCCCTGCCCTGGCTGTGCCACATGCACTCTGCTCTTGCATGAGCCACCCAAGGAAGAGACTGAAAGTTGTGCTGTCTTAAACCACAGTTTAACATAATTAGACATCCTGGCTTGAGGGCAGTAATTACTTTTATAATCCTTAAACATATTTTTTAAAAAAAAATAATTGCCTCCCAATTCAATACCTTTCAAAAATCCTTTTAAACAGTGCTGCCTTCTTCAAACACAACTCAGTCAACAGTAATTACAATAAATTATTCTAAGTTCTAAAAAACATATAGGAATTAATCTATATCTGCAAACTACTAACCAGTCCTTGTTTATCCTTTCCTCCTGCCAGCCAGGCGTTCCTCAGCTCCCTGGCTGCAGCCCTGCCCTTGCTGAACTCCCATCCCAAGAATCCAGCAAAGCTTCTGCCTGCCCTCACCAGTACCAGGAGATGTGCACAAAGCTCATTTCCATCCGGTTTGGGCTGGAGGCAACAGCAGCCAGCTGTAGCTGGGAGTCTGTGGCCTTGGCTGCCACGGGCAGGCACCACGGAATTCACCAGCTTTTTAGGCAGAACTTCGCTCTGACCTGCGATGCAAAGTGCTGGCTGATGGATTTGATCCTCAGCTGGGATAAATAAGACATAATTCTGCTCAAGTCAAAGGCGAGAGCATGATTCACAGCAGATGAGAATCTGGCCAACAGTGTCAGCAGCACGACAATAACGTAATGTTTTCATTATGCATTGTTTTTTTCGAAATACTTAAAAAATTATCTAGGAATTACTCACACATCCAGTAATAGTTACCAGTCTTGGGTGTTTAGGCAAAGGTTTTTTGAGACAGGGATGGGATTGCAAAAGCTTTAGCTATCGCCTCTCCTGCTCTGTGCACTTCTCCTATCACTTCTGCTCTCCTCCTCCACTGTGTACACAGTCCAGTAACCTCTTCCTGACAATCTCCAGATCCACAAAATTGCTCAGTTGGAATTTTGCAGTAAATAGAAAATTGCTTTGCTCCTTTCTCTCAGGACAGCACAGAAAATGAATCCAAATGAAAAAGCAAGTAGTGTGTATCTGGTAGACATAAACAGCGCAAGGAAGGCAATTCTGCTTTCCAGCCCCACTGCAGAGCAAATGACCTTGGAAATAATAAAAAGCCTGGGGCCTGAGCATGCTGCAGAGCAGCACGAGACTTTACTCGGGGAAAGGCTGGAAAACAAAACCTGGAGGAACAGATATGTTGATGTGCAAGTCCCGATCAGCTGAAATGTCTGTGCTTGGGTCTGCAGCTCGCAGCAGGAGAAGGACAGAGCTCATCAGTCCTTTCAACCTCACCCAGTGCTCCTGGGATGCTTTGCCAAAACGATCTCACCTCCACCAGCTGCTCACAGAGTGCCATCCTTGGTTTGGAATGCCCTTCCCTTGTCAGGATGGTGGGATGATGCCACATGGCCAGGGGTGCACAGACCTTCCCACCCCAAATTTGGCCACCTCTACAACACTTGCAAATGATGAAAGACTGGTGAGGAGATCAGGGTAATTCATGGCTGTGGGAGGAAGGATGGGATAAATTTATAATTCTAATTATGCATCAAACCACTGCACCAAAACATGATAAAATAGGAAGCATCTGTTGGGCCTCCAGCTCAGCCAGTGGATCACCCACATCCACCCATGGCACTTGGCAGCAAGAGTTCCACGGGCGCCCAGCACTCCTCCATGGAGAGGCTGGGGGAGAACCGAGGAGAGAGAATGAGAGGTTGGATCTGAGTGTGGTTTATGTCAGAGGGAAAAGCTACTTTTGCTGCCAAGGGTGGTTCTGCTGAGAGCACATGCCCAGCATGGCTCTGGCTGTACCAGATCCAGCAGCACTGCCAGCACCAGCACTGGCACTTGCCAGGTCATTGTGTGCTGTGAGAGATGTGCTTTTTAATTCCTGCATTTCTTCAGGAAGAAAGAAGGAAATAAATATATATATATATTAAAAAAAAAAAAGTCCATGGAGGCAGCTAGCAGAAAATACGTGCTTAAAAAATATAGGTTGCTGGGTAAGAGTAAAAGGGCAGCATGCACAGCTCTGCTTGGCACGGCTCTCTTGGTGCCAAGGAAGCTTCCCTGTCTGCCTGCTCTGGAGCAGGTCAGTAGTTTTGCAAGGAGAGCATAGGGGTCCCAGGACAACTCCACCCCCCTGCAGCTCCCCCAGCTCTGCTTTGCCCACCCGTTTATCCAGTACAGGGGACTGAAACCAATTTGTTATTTCAAGAAAGGCCATCGAACTGAAATAATCCCCGTATTTGCTCTGCTACTGCTGCTTTTTTAGGCCTGGCTGCTCCCAGGCGGAGCAGGGCGTCGGATACTCAGCGGCAAACCCAAATGGAGGCCTGGCTGCTGGGACAGCTGAGTGAGAGCAGCTTGCCTGGCTGTGAGGAAACGACAGGCTTAGATTTCACCGGCGGTGGAAGGGGCAAAGCAGTTACCCACAGGGTCTGGACAGCTGAGAAATGCCCCGGTAACCTACGCGCGTATCTCCCGGAGTGGTGTCTCCCTAAATCTCAGAGCTTGTTAACTCACTTGCATTTTTATTTTGTAGCAAACTATTTAATCTGAGCTTCAGAGGTGCAGCTTGCCCCTGCAGAAAGCAGTGAAATGACGAGGGGGGGAAAGGGAAAAGTAAATCCCACCTGTTTCCTGTTTTTATTTCCCCCACCCCCACCTTTCTGTATTTTTTTAGTGTTCCCTGGTTATTTGGGAGCTCCTGCAACTTGTCCAGAAATACCTCTGCTAGTTCAGTGGCATTTTGGAGCCCAGGAATTTAAGGAGGGCTTACAAATTCCTAACACAACTTTCAACTGATTAAACATGGGTGAAGGTAGCTCACTGCTTTTTCAACCAGCATTTCTGCTGTCCTTTGTGGTTCTCTTCCCTTCTCTCTTCCCCACTCTCTTGTCTCCCTCATGCCCAAGAGTTGTGATACTCAGCTTGTCTTCTCCTGCCCTGTGTCTATGGATATTTGGTGCACATGTGTGGTGGTGATGGTGAGGTCCAAACACTCCCTCAGATAAATCCTATGAGCAGCTCCTGCAGACTTCTATGTCTCTGCTGGGAGTACTGGGGACAAAATTCCACTATGCTACACTGTAGGGGAGAAATCCATGAATGTAGGACTGGTCTGAAGACATTAGCTAGGAGATACTGGTTTCATCTGATTTTCCCCAGGGTTGCTGAGATGGTGCCTTACTGCCCATCATGGGAGCAGCGCTCATTTTAGGAGAGAAATTTCCTAAGCTCTTCACGTCTCAGTAAGAAGCAGCCACATTTCCCCACTAGAAAGATTCCCTGAGAAAACAGTAAGGATGGAAAACCACCCCATGAAAGCACGTATCACCTTCCCTGCACCAGTCAGCTCTACCTCCGCTGCCAGGGTTAGCAACGCAGCCAGAAAAATGTTTGTGCGATGCTGCCCTGCTTCCTAGAAACCCGTATACATCTCCGATATGATCTGTACCTCTCCCCTTACAATACACCAATATATTTTAACTACAACTCTAAATGTTGCAAAAGAACCCTTTGAGTAAGTCTCTTTGGTGCAATACAGATACGTCAAGGCTGATTGTTATTGTACATGTCAGGGCTGTTGAAGTGCAGGATAAAGAAGGCCATTGTGCTCCCACGGAGGGGACAGCTCGGATGATTAATGACTGCTCCCTCAATTCTCTGAAGAAGAGATGGAAGTCGGATAAGGCCTCCGCTGGCGGTAGGGGCAGAGCACCAGAAGACATACCCAGAGCAAAAAAAAAAGGACGGGGCTCTGCATGGAGAGGCAGGATCAATAGGCAGCAGCCTGCCAGAGTGCTCGCCGGCAAGGAGCGGGAGCAGGGAGGTGCTGCCTAACACTGGGGCTTGTGTTTGCTCCTCTCACCTCCTTTCCTAATCCAGGCTTTTTTCTCGCCGCTTTTCTACCTTGGAAAGTGGCTCTTGGGAAGGCAGATGGTTGCCCATTGAGTAAGGCAAATGGCAAAAATCAGGGAAATTGCAAATTGATCTTTGCCGAACACACACAGTGACTTTGTTACCCACTTTTTGAGCCTCGGCGCAAATACCTCCTGGTCTAATTCTAAGGCGTGCCAAAGTAAATTACATTTAGTTTGCCTTAAATAAACAATGACTCTTCCAGGAAAGGTTTGTCTCTTCTGGGCACTTGCATCATTTATCACTGCTCCACTGTTTTGAGTTGGCTGCCCTTTTAGGGTGAGATGTCTCTTGGTTTTAGTGTGTGCACAACCATAGAGAGGACAAGGTCTTACCCCAAGAAAAATGTACTGAGAAGATGTCATTAAAGCTAATGAGAGTCCAGGCAGCTGCAGCTCATTAGAGAGTGCCTGGGGCCAATTGTAACTGAGACCTTTAAATATACATCATAGTCAAATAAACAACATCATATTCGATCTGCAAAGTCTCTATCAGTTCCTTCCCAGTCCTTATCACTCAGCCTTACATTTTGCTGAGAAAATGTTCCCTGCTCAATAACAAACCCAGAAGCAAATGAGACCATCGCACTTAGCAAACGATGTGCTGAGAAATGAGGGTAGAGGAGGGGGGTCCCTCCTTCTGAAAGTTAAATTTGAAATTAATTGATTGCAAGGGTGGGAGACACTCAGGGCTCAAGCTCTTCATCCTGCTCATAGGACAACATGGAAAACAGATCGAAGGAGCTGCAAAGATGCTGAAGACCAGCACGTTTTAAACAGTGAGTGAGCAATTAGCTTTTCCTTAGTTCCTTTCTTTGGCTTCGGGACATGACTTTACCGTAAAAGAAAATGAGGGGTTTCTGACACTACTTTACATTTGTTGTCATTACGAAGCATTTAGTGAGGAATTACAGATTTACAAGAACGGGGATTTCCTTCTCCATCAGCAGAGCCCCCAGAGGGGCTTCCCATCACCCCCCTTCCCCACGCAGGCAGGAGACCCTGTGCTGCGCCATGGGCAGGCTGTGGGCTTCCTCCTGTCCTCACCCCACGTGTGATTATTAAGTTCTTATCGCAATAAGGAGTCACTGACACTGGGCTGCTTTCCAGGGAATGCTGCTCCCTTAATAGGCCATTATATCTCAGTAATAAGGGCTAAACTCTTCTGGGGGCATTTAGTCATAAATTAAGTAAAATAACACCACTGATCCCGTCTTTCTCCCAGCCCTCGCTAAGGGGGGTGATGCTGTCCATGGATGCCCTCCAATGTTGGCTTCTGGGGCTGGTGCAGGGGGTGCACAGCACTGCCAGAGGGGTGCAACATCCCCTCTCGCTGTCAGGGCCATGTGTGGGGGCCCATAAACAATGCAGATAATAAAACAAACTGGGGACAGTCTGTGGCTGGGTTCACTGACTCCCAGATTAAGACCTGGCTCCCAAATGAGCCCTCACTTGACAAAGGGCATCTCCAGTTTCTGTTGTGCAGGGGCCTGGGAACAGAGTGGCTCCTGCCATGGGTATCTGCATGCCTTAGGGCATGGTGTCACAGGCAGGTTAATCCCTGTGATGAACCCAGGAAGGCAACACAGACACCCACTTTGGCAGGAACTGCTGTGTTTGGGCTGCTGAATCCCCTCCTCTGTGGCTACATCATAGAGTAAATGCTGGCCTGTACGGATCAGACCCAGAGACTCGTGTGATTTCTGGCTGTTGGCCACAGCTTGGCTGAGAGGCTGCTGAAGCCGAGCAGCCCAAACTCTTGCAGCATCCCAGATAGGGCCATGTCCACCTTGTCGACCAGGAATGGTCCCTGCCCCACGCCTCCCAAAGTCATGTTTAGCAGAGCTACCCAGCCCAAAGCTGTGCTAACAATTCCCCACTCCCTGACACCATTTTGTTCATGACTGTGGACATGGCCACACCATCCTGCAGGGACTCGCAAGAGCTGAGCTCAGGGTTGTCACTGCATGCCCAGGGCTGCCATACCCTCTGTGCTAGTGGGAATAAAACCACGGGCCCACCTTTGCCCTGTTGGGAGAGCTCTGGGCCTGGCTTGGGGCAACCTCCCACTATGGGGCTTGCAACATAATCTCCTACCATGGCTTGCGAGGCAGTCTCGTAGCATGGAGGCTTGTGAGGTGGCCTTCCACCATGGGAGCTTGCAAGGAGGACTGTGAGCTCTCACCTTCATCCTCTTGATGATGCTGAAATGCAGGGAGGATTAGGGCACTGAGGGAGTGAGGGACATGGATGGCAGCTCAAGAAAGGAGCATCTCCAGCACCAGCAGCTACCAGGGAAGGAGCATCATGGGGTGGAGCTGGGGCTGAGCTGCTATATCCTGCCCAGAAAAAAGAGCAGTTCCCTATTTGTTGTTGCCACTGGATCTGGTTTGCACTGGGGTTCTCTGATCCCATAGGACCTTGTCCAGGTGGAGACCCTGCTGCATCCAGCCTCACGTGTTGCAACAGGTTTCAGCAGAGCCAAGGGAGCCAGGGCAGAACCCCCTCCTGATGTCTTACCCCGGGGGCAATGGAGCTGCCAGCACTCTTGCAGCTGTGCAAAATGAGACGGGCACGTCTCTGTCCCCCAGGAGTGGGGACACTGAGGGTGCTCCTGCTGGTGTCATGTTGTGTCTCCATCCTCATTAGAGGCAGGTACAGCTGTGCTGGCCTGGGAAAGCCCTGCAGACCCAGGGCTGCTTTGAAACGGAAGTTGCAGTACTTTGGCTTCACTTGGCTTTAAAGCCAATTTGGTGACAGCCGTGCAAACCTTCCACAGAGACAACCCCTGCCTCCCCACCTCCCTCCCCACACCAGGTATATTGATTTAATTTGCACCTGTGCATTTCTTGGCACAGCCTGACCTGAGGCAAGCCAGGAGTAAATTCAGTTAGGAGACTTCTGGCACAAAGCTGCCCCAGCTGAGCTAAGCCAGCATGAAACAACAGGAGTTCAGCAGGTTCAGCTTTGTGTACAGCCCAGGGTTGGGCTGTAGCTTCAACCCTGCCCCGAGATGGTAGGAGAGAACAGGAGGTGTTTGGGGTGAAGGGTTTTGCTGTGAGTAATTTATGTTGTCTTAGAGCAGCTTTTGCTGATGCTCACAGCTCAGTGGGAATGCTCTGGATTTTGCCTGGCTCCCCTCTACCTTCCCTGCTCTACCAGCATCCTGTAGCACCTGAGGATTCCCCCTTCTCCCCTCCCCAGGCCCCAAAGCAGCCTGGAGGGGTTGCGCCCTGGGAAAAATCCCGCTGCCGACCTCTGCTCGGGCAATGGGGACCTGTGAGCAGGATGCTGATGATCATTCTTGAGGTTTCGTGCTCAATTCCCTTCTAATCCAAATTTTCAATTGCTCATAACTTATGTCATTTGGACTGGAATTTTCCAGACGTGATCTCCCCTACAAAGGTGGGTCTTTCCTTTCCTATTTTTTTTTTTTTAACCCAAGAAAAGCATTCAGCCAAATGGTTTGGCTATGTCCATTTTCTTTATTTTTTTTTTATTTTTTTTTTTAGTAAACACAGACTGTTCTCATTATATATTAAAATTATAGTTATAGAGTCACCTTTCCTGCTGTGGTGTCAGTGGGGAGCAGGCCTCTGGCCGACCGCCGGGGAGCTGGCGTGCAGAGGGGGATGCTGCCGTCCAACCCAGCTCAGTTTTCCCCAGCTCACCCCAGCACTGACCCTCCCCAGGCCCCTTTGGGTGCCCCAGGAAACCTGAATTACTACCATTTGAGGAAGGCAAATGCGTGTTCCCACTTTAGGGTTTGTTTTCCTCCAGCAAGCTGGAGGCAGATTGGGTGGGGGTCAGGCTGCTTTCAGCCAGAGCCTGGGGTAGGTTCAAGTTCAAAACCCCTCTTCCTTCCATATTTCCCAAAGGCACTGATTTTCAAGCAGGGCTGGGAAATACACATCTGCAGGTCTTTTTGATGTATTTATGCTGTTGCTCCCTGTCATCTCCCTGCTGTGAGGGACTGGGGGATGGTCCCAGTGAAGGCAGTTAACATCCCCACTTGGCTCAGGATGGCCAGCAGTGGGGACAGGCAACACACACATCCAGCCCTGCGGCCGGCAGTTTTGCAAGCTCCTCCCTTCCTTCTGGTAGCAAAGGAGTTAAAGCCGACGGGATGAATCCCGGGGGGGCTCTTGGGGGCCATGGCTGTGCAGAGCAGGGCGGAAGCAGCTCCCCCTCTCTTCTGCTGCTCGACATGATGTCACCGCCCCGCTCTCCCCAAGGAGGCGTTAACGGAGCCCGTGTGCTGGCGGGGCGGTGGGGCCAGGCCGGGCAGGTGGGCAGCACCTGGCAGGGAGTGCCCATGGCTGGGGGCTGACAGAGCACCTCAGCCCACAGCACAGCCCCCTCCAGGGCTACATGCCTCCTCCCAGCTGCCTTGGAGAAGCCAGGGGTGAGACAAGTCGCTCCGCTCCCCATCTCCCCTCTGATACCTGATGGCAATCAGGTGAGGGCCAGAGAAAATCCCCATCACATTTTCGAGGGATGAATGGATCATCCAACAGTGGAAGAGTTACCCAGGCCAAGATCTGGGTGGAGGAAACATTATTTATTAGTTCTCTTTTTGGGACAAGGAAGACCACAGAGTATCCCTGCTGTCCCTCCTCCATCCCCATCCCATCCTGCCAGGTCCAGCTTATGCCCTCATGCACAAAAAGTCCCTTCCTGCAGCCCTTCCCCTCTACAGAGAAGAAAGGCGTGCAAAGGAGGTTCCTATATTTCTCCAATTAATGTAATTAAGAGAATTAAACTTTTGGAGAGAGTGAGTTTTTCATTTTCTTTTTATTTGATTAGGGAAATTCCCACTGCGCACTCTGTGCAAATGAAACCCAGGCTCCTTTCCGTTGTTCGGCAGCCCCGGGAGGACACGTTACCTTTCAATCTCGCACACTAATGTGTTTAGAGTTAAAATCCCCCCCGCCCCAGGCGAGCAAAGGAAGGATCCCAGAGCCTTGATTAAAGCAGGGCTTCCTGAGCAAGGATGTGCACATGGAGCCGCTGGGTTCGTGGTGTGCCCTGCACAGCTAGCCGAGCCTCCTCATGAACACCGGGAGATGCCAGTGCATCCTGGGGCTCCCAGTATTCTGTTGTTTAGTCCAGAGTGGTACAGTAACACCCAGGGAAAAGCAAGGAAGCCCTGGGATTGGGTGGCTGGTCCCCACACTTCACTGGAGGTCTGTCCTAGCCAGCTTGCCCACGTGAACTCCAGTGCCATGGCCCTACCAGGTGATTTATCGCATAATACTGAAAAGTAATTATTTTTGTCAGTCTGAATATTAAAAACTCTTCTCCACAAGACTGGGTTTAGCTATGAAGGTTACTGAAAAATAAAACATGAGGAAAAGTCTTTGTACAATCCTACCATGAGGCCTTGGGTACTTATACTATCCCACAAGCGCTCCAAAATTATGAGCCAGCTCTCCAAAATGAGATAGGCTTAAAAATCAATAAGAATAAAAAAAATACATTATGGCTTTTAATTTTTCTTCGGCTTTCTGAGCGTTTTGGGCACACAGGGGACGTGTTAGACATTAATGAAAGCTGCTATTCTCATCTAAACACAATTTCAGGTGGTCGTAACTTTGAAAACCACGGGAGACATCACTGGGTCTGTGGCGGGTACAGACCTGGACAGGGAAGAGCAATCAAAAGATTGGGGCAAAATGGCTCCTTTAGCCCCACTGGGGTTTCCCACACTTTCTTGCAGTGGGAAGTGTGTCTACAAAAAGCCAAACCTGCTCTTTTTTATTTTTTTTCATCCCAGTAAAAATCTGCTGACTTGAAGTCTGGTTTTCTGGTTCCTCCCATTTAGCATAATGAATTGGAGATAGAGCTCCAGGAGCGCCGTCTGGGGTGGGAGGAAACCACAGGCCGGCTCGGGAGGCAGCGCAGGGCTGTCGTGGCCGTGCCGACATGAGTACAGGTGGCCCAAGAGCGGGCTGGAGGTGAAACTTGGGTTTCCCGGTGTTTGGCTCCTCTCCAGTAAAAACTTTAAAGATCTGCCGCAGAAGATGAACGGGGTTATCTGGATTTAGCAGGAGGCGTTAGCTTTCTTTTCACCTCCAATGGAGGAGTGGGAATGGCTCCCTGCGGTCGGGAGGAGAACTTGAAGCTTTAAAGCCCATCAGGTTTCTGGGCTCGCAGTGAGCTCTTCTGATTATATCATTTTTTTGATTAGGTGAAATATTTTTCTCTGTTAATCCCTAATTCTTCCAGCTTTCCCAAGGGTCATCCAGAGGAGAGAAGCTGGAGGGGGGAGGAGGGGAAGGTTGGGCGATGCCATGTTGGGATAATGGCACAGGATAGGATTTGTGGATGCTCTTCCACGTCCCCTTCGGCCCTCACTCTATAATTAACCATAAGGGCAGTGACTTGCTGGTGATGGTCCCATGGCTACCCTGGGCACATGATTGCAGAGCAACAAAGCACCACAGCCAGCAGGCAGGGACCAGCTGCCCATTACAACAGCACTGGCAAACCCCCCCTTTCGGAGGGTAACGAGCATTTTTGGCTTCAGCAGTGACATGATAAAACACTTCTGCCATTGCTTCTCTGAGCATCTGTGGAAGGGAAAACTTCCCAGCGTAACATCCACAGCCTCTTAAGTAAATAGTCTTTAATGTTGCACTAAAGGGTTGTAGTCTTAATATGTAAAATCTGTTTAGCTTTTTTAATTCTTGGATCACGCTGTGGAAAGTCCTCCAGAACTTGCCTGTTGGCTTTTTTCCCCCAGCCTTTGGTCTCGGAGGAGCCGTGGCCAGGAACGCCCTCCCGCAGAGCCGCGGTAACCCGGGGCCAGCAGGAGCTGGTGGGAGATGCCCTGAAGATGGCAGCAGGGCCATGGGCACCACACAGCCAGGGCTGTGACAACGCGGGGACAGCCGGCGGGTACCACAACGCTCTGCTAAATGCTGTCTGAAGCAAATACTTTTCCTCTTAAGAAAATAATAATAAAAAAAAAAGGGTGGGGAGCAGAGAGCGGTTTTGTAACAAATGCCGGAGTGCTACCCACAGCTGGAAATTTCTGCTACATCAGGGTGGAGCAAATCACACCCGTTCACTGCAACCTGCCAGGATGCTAAAAGGCTTGTCAGCCCCTCACATCTGGGTCTTCCCTGCTGAGTGGCAGCTGAGCCTTTTTAAAGAGGGATGAAGGGTGGGATGGGTTTCCCCAACAGGTCTGGCTGCTGGCAGCTTCTTGCAGAGGGAGTTATTTTAGGGTTTGATCCTTTCCTTGTGCTTGTAACCCTTGTCAAGGTGGGCTCATCATTGGTCTGTGGCTGTTCAGCACTTGGCATGAACACAAGCGTGAGCTGGAGCTGGTACCCACTTGGCTCCTGATGGGGCTGTGTGTGCTCTGGTGCCCTGACTGGGTGCTGTGGAGATATGCAATTAAAAGAAAAAGCAATCTTTCCTCAGAGATCTCCCAACTCCAAATTAGGGAGGCTGAAACGCTGTCAGTAAATGACAGACTATGGCTGGGAGAGGCACAAACAAGCACGTAGGGAGAGCACTGGGGGGAGGAGGGGAAGGTCGGGGTGCTGCACCCTTGTTTTTGTTTAGACTAGGAGTGCTGCAGCTGAACTTGTCTCCTGCCTGGAGTGGGGAAGTTTAGAAGAGGCCAGCCCTGCTGGGGATGGGGGTGTGTGAGGGGGAATAGCAGCCCTGGAGAAGGGGGGTGAGGAAGGGGGCTGTAGCAGGGCTGATGGAGCTGGGTAGGAAGAGAGTGGTAGTGCCCATGGGGCACTCTATCCCCCACTGCAGGGGGATAGAGTGTTAACCCACCACAGTGTAAAGTGGGTGTGGGGAGGTAGCAATGAAGGCAAGGAACGACTGGTCCTAGCAAAGCACTGTACAGCAGGGTTGAAATCATCATCATCCTCCAGTGCTCTGACCTCCATCTCCACCTTGCAGCTGAGGCACTTTCCAGCAACACCGAGGTGCTGTGCAGACAGAGCAGCCCTGCCTCTTGCAGAGCTGGGCCAGGCAGAGAGCAACAGGCTGGCCCCAGAGATGGGGTCCACTTCTATATGGAAGAAGTGGTCAGTAGATAAGGAACATTTGGGCCCATAAACCTCAAAGTAAGGTCCCTGGGCCTTACTTAATGGCCCTACAGCTGCCTGATGGAGTGGAAGTTGGACGCAGGGATGTAGGGGAAGGGGATGGGTCCTGGGACCTAAACATCCACGTCTCAGAGGACAGTAGCTGTACAAAGAGAGTTCTGTGTGCTGGCAGGCAGGACAGAGCCCACAGACAGACTGGGGGAGGAGGAGGCTGAGATCATGTAAACTCTGCAAAGGTAAGATGTGTTGGACCAAGGCACAAAGCACGTTCCGGCAGGCGGCCAGTGACAGCTCTGGATGTTGATTCACAGGCACAAGGGGCTTCAAAGGAGAAGGCAGTGAAGCAGCACACCCGGTGGAGGTGGGAGGTGGACTTGTGTTGTTGTGTGATGGAAGAGCATGGAGATGGGATGTGGGAATACATGTCTGCAAATGCACACAAAGCTCTGATGCCACCATACCCAGCATTTGTGGAGATGTGCCTGTGGTTTGGCTCCAGCCTGGGATAGGTGGTATCTTTCCTAACTCTGCTATGTAGGAGAGGCTTGTGAGTTGCCACTGTGCCTCCTGAACTGTGACACGTTGGCCTCACACTTTGTAGCAACTACCAAAATGAGGGTACCTGAGTGTACAGGGGTCTGTGGCCCCTCTGTTGAGATGGGGCTCAGCCAGCCAGCAATGCACCTGCCTGTCCTGCCAGCATCACCCATGCCCTTCCAGCTGCTGGTATAGTCCAGGCAGCACCACGCTCTTGCTCAGACAAGACCTTTCTGTGTGGGTACAGCTAGGCTGGCATTCTTGGTGCCTGCTCGTGGTATCAGCATCCCTGGGGCCACCGTGAGTCAGCACTGAGTCCCCTCTGCCTGGAACCCCGCCAACCCCTGAGCAATGATTTCCAGCGTGTGCAGCCAGGTTGTGTGTCAGGAGGATTAATGATAGAGGCTTCTCAGGCCTTTGAGATCTGGGTCTAATTTAAAATCAAAACAAAACGTAGAAATTTAGGAGCAGGGGAGTTGCTGTCCTGGGGCAAGCCTGGGATGCAGCTCGTCGCGTATCCAATCCTGCAGTAACATGTGCCAGGACCTTCAGAGAAGGTACAAGCAAACACCTGGTACACAGGAAAAACCCAGCCTCCCAGGGGTGCTTTCTTCTTTGTCTTTTGCTATTAGTCATTAGCTTATGCTCCGAAGCACATGGCCTTATCTTCCCTCCAGGCATCTTCCTTTTATCTACCTTGACTCATGGAGCTACAGAATCTTCTATTAGCCGCATAAATGTCAGATCTTCTTTAAAATCTTACAAAACTCTCTGCCTCGTTGTATCTTATGGCAATGAGTTCCACACATTAATCATGTGCTGGTGTAAAAATTAGTTTCTTATCAGTTTTTAGCTTTTGGTCGTTGTATTTAGCCATCTGTCCCGGTAGAACTTTCACTGTTGCGTAAGGGATGGACACTCGTTTATATGCAGTGAGTTGGATGCCAAGATGAGCTTCAGTTTTGCCTGACTTTTTCTGGTAAAGAGCTTAAAGCTGGTGACTGGAAGAGTTTGACACCAAGCCTCCCTCTGCAAAAAGTCTTCAGTAACTTTCTTACTGAAAAGAGGGGCTGGCAGTGGAGCAGCTCTGCATGCCAGAGGGATGGGAAGTTCAGGCTGAAGATGTCTCCCAAGGCAAAGGCTTGGGGTTCTGCCAGGTTGTGGGAGGTGGAGGTTTGGGAAAGGGCTGCAGGGCTTAGCCAAGGACCAAAGGAAATGTGGAACAGGGGAGCGTTTGTCTTGATTTAATTTGACACTTAAACTGAAAGGGTGTGATTTGTAGCTGTGCGCATTTAAAAAGCTCCTCAAGATAGGGAAGTGGAGGCAATAGCAGGTTCGGATGCCAGATCAGATAAGACCCTGTGGGTAATGCCTCTACCTTACTCATTTTTATTCAGCTTTATCTCCAGGCTCCTAAAAAACCCAATGGCTTGAAATTCTCCACTCCTGACTCTATTTCCAATATCTCCTTTACAGTGAGGCACCTGAACCCGATGTGATGTGCATTGTTGTATTGCCTTAGACTGGCATAGCACTCCCCGGCCCTGCCATCATGCACCCAAGGGCAATTTGGTGTCCTGGTCTCTGCTGTACACCAAGCTGTACGTTGTGATGTCTTTGAGCAGCTTGGACTGGGATACTCGATGGGGTAGTTCCCCAGAGCTGCTGAAAGGGGGTCCTGGAGGCGCTTGCTCTGTGCTAAATCCTGGTTAGTGTGCTAGTTAGTCCATATGGATCTTGGTGTAGGGAATGCTCCTTGCAGAGTGTGGGGGGAGCAGTGTTGGAAGGACCATTGAAGGTTTTGCTCACGAGGCTCCATTGCTTGTGCAGCAGAGAGCAGAGCAGCTGCCTCAGGGATCACTGATCTGAAGGGGAGCATTTCAGGGAAGGAGAGAGGCAGGCACAGCCTGGGCATGTGGAGGCATCACCAAGGAATGTGCCCACACCCTCCACAGGGCACATCATGGGGTGCTGGCACAAGAGCCCTTTACAGAGCCATTCTAGCAGCCAGCTCCCAAGATGGGCCCTCTGTAGGTACCAGAGTAGCTGGTGGATCACACAGAGGCTCAGGAAAGCACTGGCCACAATGAATGTGTTTGGCACTGACCCTAATCCTTTCCTGCCAATACGCTGATTGGAATTGAATTTCCAATATGAGCAGTCGTGGGACTCTATCTGCAAGCTGGTGGTGAGAGCTATAGATTTTTATCATGTTTCAGAGCTATTTCTTTCATTTGAAAAAAATAATAGGAGTGACTGCTGAAAACACTTCAGCAGCCAAACTGTCTTGGTGGTGTTGGGCAGGGTGAGATGGGTCTGGATGTGACCATGGGATGGCAAGGAGGAAGGCATCATGTCCCCTCCCTGGGGGGAGCAGTAGCTGCCAAGGCTACAGCCCAGCACCAAGACAGGACCAGCTCAAGCCTTGTTGGGTTTGTGGGAGGTTTCTCAGCCCCTCTGAGGTGGAGGTGATACTCCTGATGGGTTTGCAGCTAAGAGCATTGCAGCCAAAAGGGGATTTTCCCCCCTGAAGCTTCAGCCTGTTGTTTCTCACTCAGCACAGATGAGGCCCTTCCTCCTTCCAGCATCCCACCACCCAAGGAGCCTGGGTATCTGCCTCTCATCTCCTTCCCTGGGGGATGGCCCACCCCAGCCAGACAACTGCTCCAAGGCTTTGCAGATCTCTGGCAGGTCTCACTGCCCTCAGCCATGTTTTTGCTGTTCATTTCCCACCTGTGTTACACAGCCAGCATCACCCAAAATGAGGCATATTCACAGGCAGGACTCTGGCAGGATTGAGGAGGGCTCTGGAGGTGAGATACTCTTTTCACATCTCCTAAAAATACTTTTTAAAAAATATTTTAATTTTTTTTTGTCACAGTGCAGTGTTCCTGCCTTGTGTTCAGCCTGCGATCCATTACATCCCACAGCTCTTTTCTGCAGAGCAGCTGCCTTGCCAGCTTCTCCCCGTATTTATTTAGGCTTCCCCCCCCCAGCCCTGTATTTGCTCAGTTGAACCTTGAACTTGTCTTGGTGAACACCCTCCTGTTTTTCCTGGCTCTATATCTGATTTATGTAGATCATTTTGAGCTCTAATCCTGCCTGGCTGACTTGGCTGAGCATTCCTGGCTCTGGCAGGAGGCACAAGCCCTCCAGCAGGTGACAAGAGTTGATCTTTGGCCATGCACAGGTTAAGGACAGAGTCAGTTCCTCTTCCTCTGACCCTTTCCACCCTCATATCTTTAACAAGACTGGTCCACCTGGGGCAAATACCCAGGGAATGCTCTTGCTTGAGAATTGAAAACAAAAAAAAGAGCAGGCAGCATGCCCAGGGGAAAGCAAACATCCTAGAGATGCTGGGAAAGGGGCACAGCACAACTCTGCCCTGGAAGAGCCTCCCCTCTGCCCCTGTTGTTATTGCTGCTCCCTTTTTTGACCTGAGCAGTTTGCAAATATTTTCAGTCCTGCAGGTTGTTTCCATTAAGAGGGAAAAATCAATGAGGCAGCCAAGAGTCTGTGGCTGAGCCTGCTCTCTGCTAAAAATGGACCAAATGCCTCTTTCCTGAGTGCAAGGGGGTGGATTTGCATTTTCCCAGCTCTGACCCCATCGCTTCCCGAAAGCTGCTCTGTGTTCCGGGCCTCCCTGCCTTAGAGCTACTCTGGCTTCTCCTCCCTCACCCTTTGCCCAGCCCCGGTGCTCATCCTCAGCTGGGGCTCAGCAATTCCTGCTAATGGGAAAAGCATTCCTGTCATTTCATCAAGTCGCTTAATAATGTGCCAGAAATGCCTATTGATTTCTTGCACGCTTCTGTGCAGACAGAGGTAAATAAGAGCCATTCGTCACTGCATTATGTATCGGTAATTAAAAATTACTAGGTAACTTCAACCAAAAATTGAATAATTTGAAGTAAAATTAAATAATTCTAGGTAATCAGTACTAAATGAGACCATTATTTTACTTATCAGTGACTAAAAATTACCAGGCATTTTTCCTCGTTTGGATGCTCTCCCTCGCCCTCCGTGTCAGTAGAGCCTTTCTAATTTGTTTTAATTGTTAATTTTAATGAGTAGTGTTTTCTGATAACATTTCAGCATGTTTTGTTGTTTTTAGAGAGGGTTTTTATTGCATTGCACAAAGCCCGAAGCACCTCAATGCGGGAGCAATTTGGAAACTAAATTATTATTATTTATTTAAATCAAACCCTCCAGCCTCTTTAACCGTTTGGCTGATTCTGTAATTGCTGTAGCAGTGTGATGGAAACGCTCATGAAGCTGGTGAGGAAGCGCCTGGATACTCTTCTCAGCTCTGTGACCTCCTGCACAGCATGTACCCAGCCATCGGTTCTGCTTCTTGGGAAGATTTTTTGGATCCAGAGCTTTGCTGTTACCCCAGGTTTGCACAGCACCTCCCATCAGTGTCCCCCAGAGTGGCTCAGAGGCATCTGGAGGAGGACACAAACAGGAACCTTCTGCTGAGGGGTCTTGTCCCGTCCACAGAAGGAGCAAGATTGAGGGTAGGCAACAAGACACAATTTCAGCTTGATTTTTATCTGATTGTCAGATCAGAGCAGGATGTGGCTGGTGCTGAATTGCTTTTGGAAAGGGAGCTGCTTCTTGGATTTGAAACCACTGCAGTTCTTAGGTCAAGGACATCTTTGTTCCTTGAAGCTCTCCTGCTGTCCAATTCCTGCCTTAAGTAGTGGGGCTGTGTGGGTGCACCATCCACCTGGACCCCCTGAGATACTCCATGGCTCTGAGAGGAGTGTCAAGTCAAAAAGCTCCACATGGCTCAAGGTGAGTTGTTACCCCAAGGTCCTCAGACCCTCATCCGTACCCATCCTCCTCCAGCTGCTTCCCAAGGGACTCCCAATACTTGTGCTTGTAAACTGGCAGGAGAGAGTAGGGCGAGACCAGGCCAGCGCTGCTGCATTCCTCTTGCCCTTGGATCTTGAGGAGATCTTGAGCCAGATTAGCCCAATCCCCCCTCGAGCCTCCCTTCCCTGCAGGGGAGGCCTGGACCTCCGTGTCAACTCCGGTCTGCTCGGCAAGGGCTTGTCACCTCCCTGCTCCATGGCACAACACATTAGTGCATTCAGCCAAGAAGGATGCTGGCTGTCTTTGCTGCTGCTGGGTTGCATTACAGTCCCCTGTCTATGGCAATTTGCGACGCGCCATCGCCCCAGGGGCACGGCAGGATCTTCTGTTCGCCGGTTGTTCACTGTGAGCACACAGATGCCTTTCACCCACGGGCCAAAGCTCAGGGAATCCCTGTAGGTATCTCACTCAACATGTGCCTGTTGCCCTGGAGGTGTTGGTGGGGCTGAGATCTGGCTGCAAATGGCACAAGGCCAGGCTGGAGAGCCTCTGCCAGGACATGGAGGTCTCTGCTCATGGGGGCTGCAGTCTGTGAGCCTCCTGCCCTGGGCTGCTCTGTGTCTTAATGACTGTTAAAGGGGAAAAAAGATGTTGCCTCCTCCATGAAGGATGGAGTTTGTGAAACAACCTTATAATGTTTACTTGGAGGGCACCAGCCCTCATCCTGTGATACCTCCTGCTTTGGGCTGACCAAACAAGACAGCAGATGGAATAAGCAAATAATTTGGGGATTTTTTTTTCTTTTCTTTTCTTTTCTTTAATAAGACCCTCTTCCCTTCCCTGAATCCTAGAAAATAGCTGGGTGGAAAGCATTACCTGATGCTGGTTTCAGGTCTGACTCTGCTCTTGGGGCCATGGTTGTTTCCTGGGGCAATCCTGGGTCTCAGGGAAGGAAATAGCCTGGGAATGCTGAGGATGGACTGAGAATGGGAGCCTGGGGACAGCTACTGCAGCTGAGCAGCAGAGGAACCAGAGAAAGGGTGGATTAATTCCTGCAATCTCTGTTCCTCTCCCATGCACCTGAGATGCCCAACCTTCCAAAATCCGAGCAATCCACTGTAATCTCCTCACTGGACTGGGACTGGCAGGAAGATATCTGGATAAACTTGCTTCCAGGCTGCTGGGGGGCAGGGACCCCCAAAATCTCAAGCCCACTTGCCCAGCCGTGGCCCAGTCCCTGACTCGATGGCCAGCCCCTGCCCTCTGCTGATGAGACACGGAAGTGCCAAATTCAGACCAAACAGCCCCAAATCTGAGGGGTGCCCAGTGGAGGGGGGTACCAGGGGTCTGGAGAAGGTTTTTTGTTGAGGTCTGCCTGGAGAGGCTGCTCCCTGCCTTGTACCTCTCACACCCAGGAACAGTTTTGTGGTACTTGGCATTCATTCCTCTATGCTTAATTTCATCCCATTTAGACCTAGTAAAAACTATTCCCTGCAAGCAATTTATTCAACAAATGTAGCTGGCACTTTCTGTTGCTGAGTTGTCCAGGAAGAGACCACAATTTTTAATGATTTTTTTCCATTCAGTGAATGCTCTTTATGTCAGTATTTGAGCTCAGGGTTGTTCATGAATGGCAGTATAGTAAAAAAAAAATATCCGGTGGCCTATCTGAGCTGCAGTTTGCTATTCACGCTGCGAGGCCAGGTACCTTATCACACCAAGTATTGTTTCTCTCCCCTGAATAGGAGCCCTCATCTCCCTCAACTACCTCCACTCCTACCCAGAACAAAATTAATTTCATCCTGCAACAAATCTGGCTGCTTGATTAAATGAATCTGTTGCCAGGCCTGAAAGATATCTCAGTGAGCAAAATTTCATTTCTGGTTGAACACCCACCGAGCCGGCCACAGATACAAGCGGGTGGTACCCGGAAGAGCTCAAGGCTGTATTTACACTGCTAACCTGCCTCTGACCCCCTCACTTTGGTTCATAATGCTCTGGAAAGCAGCTCCTGTGGGTGTGTAAATACCCTGGACACCTAAGGCTCCACATTAGGCTCTCCCACCCCAGTGCCTGCTCCTGGCTGGTGCCTAGTCAAGCTTGGCAGATTGAGCTCTTTTAATTTTTCCTTAAAAAATCAATCCTTCCCGCTCTTTTATCTGTTGTAGAAGAATATCACCCTCTACATTGATTTCTCTGCAATTTCTTGGTGTACTCCGAAGATCTGAGTGTGTTGCTGAACCTGGGGTTGGAGGTGTGATCCTCCTGGCATTACATCCCCAACCCTATCCAGCTCTAGCCCTCTGTTATCCTCAGCCCAGGATGACACTGCCTACTTCTGTCGCTATCCCACGCACTCTCTCTGCCTTGTTTCCAGGCACCAAGGCCCTTTTTGTTCTGTCTATCATGACAAACATAGGGGAGTACTCACGGCCGCTGCCTGGGGAGGGGTTTGCCAAAACTATCCTATTCTGGAGCATTTTATAGTAACTGTGTGATGAGGAAAAGATGGTGAGGGCTTACCGTTCTAATTAGGATCGTTTCTGTCTTGCAAGAGGGATTGGCGGGTAGTATTTATGGATACGAGTAGGTTCAGAAAAATTCCTAGCACCATCTGTTTGAGAGAGAACAGGAAGAATTTCAATATGCTTTAGACCTTGAAGAGTAATGTTTGTATAACAGGCTCATAAAATCAATTTCTAATAGTTACAGGTACCCCCTCAGGAATTTAAATAGTCTGTTAACAAAATTATTCCATCTGCCAAGCAAATACACTAAATATGCATGCTCCATACTACATATATGGCTGCATGTGCCTTTCTCCTCCACAGTGTGCCCTTGTGTCTTGAGTGCTGGTTTCGCTCCTGGGTTACACTCAGTCTTTCCTGGTGGCACCTCACTGTATATTCCTGATTCAATGGGAGCTCACTCACCTGCCTTTGGCCTGTCAGATGAATCACTGTTATGGTCACCTTGTTCCCCAGGAGCTGAGTGTGGGGGTCGCTCTGTCCTGGTCCCCTTCCTGTCTCCTGCTTGGCTGCCCATGGGCTGCCAGGGGGAGAGAAGTGGCTGCAGGGGTTGAAAGGGCTGTAGAGGACAGGGGGGCTGAATATGCAAACAGAGAACATGCTAGGGGCAGGGTCAGTCCCTTCACACCCTGTTTGCAGCCTGTTGGTGTTACAGCCTGGACGTTGGGCCAGTTGGGCTCTGCTCTGCTTCCAGTCTCCTCAATCCTCCGTGGCACCTCACTTTTCCATTACCACTTTGGATCCATCAGTACCCTGCTTGGTGCCAGGACTCAAATGCATCCTGCCTTGTATGTTTGGGAACAGGCTGACAACACAGGGCATATGCAGGCAAACTGCAAATATGTCATCCCGTTAACAGTTTGCATTTAACGCTGCCCGTGGAGCCGTGCGACACCTTGCCAGTTCTGCAAAGGTTGTGTTCTCAGTGTTATCAGGAGTGATTTATGGTGAGAGTTAGGTTGTGTGTCCAGAATATCGATGGAGGCGTTTGCTGCCTATTGTGTTTAATAGCTGTTGGGGTCCCTCTTTTTACCATTGTGTCATTTGCTGCCTGCCAGCCTGTGCAGGTCTGGGAGTGCGTCTCTGTCGGGGCAGAGTTATTGATTACGGTGTGTTTGGAGTAGTCGCTGGCTGGGTACGAGTGGTGGGTGCCTCTTCCAGATGGCTGCAGCCGGCACAGCACTTGCTGGCCACTGTCCCCAAGTCCCCTTGCCCACCTGGGGCAGCATCATTGCAGAGAAGGTGCCCAGGAGCTGAGTGCTCTGCCCTCCTTTTCCCACCTTGTATCAACCAGAATCAAAGTGAAACGTGAGTGACTCTTTGCTGGGGAGCGGAGTTGGAAGGCTAAAATCTGCACGGTTTTAATGGATTTACCCTCTCCACCCCACAGGCAGATGAGGCACAGAAATCCCATGGTATTCACCAGTGGTCAGGCTGGAGGTGTCCTGGCGGGAAGAAGCAAAGCCCCACATGTCTGAGGTGCGCCAGGAGACTGGGATTTCCCTCTGATGATGATCTCTTTGTGCTAGGCGGTTTCTTCTTCTTTTTAATTTAAAAATCCACATTCCCACTTCCACATAGCTCGTTATCTCAGGGCATGTGATGAGGTGTCCAGGGGTCTGTCGCGGCAGAGATGATGCAGAACACATTTGTGCAGGCGGTTGGATCTGACCCCCCTCTCCCTCGGGGAACGGGTGGTTTTCATTTCAGCCTCTTCCATTAGAAGCTCTAAGGGGAGCTCCATCTATTAACTGAGAACTGCAGGCCTGTAAATTTTGGCAAGAAAAAGTCCTTGGAAGCAAGTAATCTGTATTTTCTCAGAGCTGTTTGTCCTCCCTCTTTGCATGTACAGCTTTTGCTGGTCGGGAGGCAGGTACTGCTGCTGACTCCTTCTCCACATGTGCAGATTGATGGTGTCTGCTCCAGAGCCCGCTCCCTCTTCCCTTTCTCTCCCTCTCAGTTTTGTTCCTTCTCTTTTGAGCTGTTTCTGCTTTGCTTGGGAGACTCCTTTAGCTGCCAAGTCCTGATGTGTATCTGTTCATTTCCTAGGGCAAACACATTGATCTGTGATTTCTGTTATGATACTGCAGATTTCTGTTCCCTTTATTCTTTTTTTTTTTTTTTAACTTTATTCTGCCATCCAGGAGGTGGTTTCTGTGCTATGGAGAAGCACAATATTTCTAGAAAAATGTGTGTTTCCCTGCCTCAGAGCTGTGCCTAATTGAGTACAGAGCAAGCGTCCATCCCTCTTAGTTCCAGTGTAATTCACTGCGGTGTGTTCCTTTGTGATTGTGTTATTCCAGCAATAACAGCTACTCTCCTTCCAGATATTTATTCTTTTCATGAACATCAGCATACTGGCAAAGAGTTGGGATTTTTTTTTTCCATCTTAATGCTCTACTTCATAGCTCAAATCAGGGATTTATGCTTCAGGGATCTCAGAGAAGACTTTCCTCTTTTCTGCTACCTCTTTCCAGAAGCGCCATCTTTCTACGCTGGGATTTCGAGTTCTTGGACATGTGTTACTGCTGCCGGGGATGCTGCTCACTGCTTTCAGATTTGTATTTACTGCGGTGCTTTGCTCTTTAATTTTGTCGTTCTCTCTCTGGCACAGAGATGAAATGATGCAAATAAAGGCTGGAGCGTTTGGTTTGGAGTCAAACCAACACTGGCCATTCCGAGTGGGGGCTGGGGGGAGTGGGAGGGCAATGGGCAGCATCTTCCTATGCAGCTGCTGCAGCTCTGGGCATCCTGTGAGGGCTGTGATGGAGGGGCAACAGCCTGGACAGAGGTGAGTGAGCACCCAAGGTGTTCCCAACACCTGGCACAGCGAGGGCAGGAGGAGAAAGCGCACGTAAGACAGGGATGCCTCCCAAGTATACTGCTTACCTCTCCCTGTGCTGAGGATAATGCATTAGTTTTTCATTCTGGAAGACCTTATTTCTTATTATGAGTTAGTTTTACAGCACCCTGATGTGTGCTCAGCGCTTTACAGTGCGGGGAAAAAGATGAGGTCCATGCGACAGATTTACCCGGCATTAAATCCTGACTGGATTACAAAGGAAAGAAGTAGTGTGTGTGCCCTGGCCTTCATCCTGTCATGCTGCCACAGGAACTTTGAGCAGCTTCTACCTTTTTTAGTGACATGAGGGGGTTTTTCTGCCCCATGGCAGCCTTGCTGCCTGCTGTGCTCTGCTTCTCACCCAAACCATCGCTTTTGGCAGGTGGGAGTCCCACGAAAGCTGCAGCAAGGAGGGCATATGGCTCACAGCTCCCAAATGGGGACCAGCGAACAGTGCAGTGCCAGGACCATTTGACAGCCTGGCACAGTCCCCCTGAGCCACCTGCGAGTGGAGGGAAACATTGGCATTCAGTGAGGGCTCATTCACCCAGGCTGGCATCTCAGCTGCAGGCTGTGCTGGAGCCAGTGGGACCTGGAAGCTGTGTCAGGGTGAGTTTGCGGTGGGAAGCCATGCTGGAGGAGGGCAGGCTGCCCCAGAGCCATGACCCATCTCAGGAGAGCTCTCTGTGCCCTGCCAGAGGGTGCCTGGGTGCACCTCAGCTCAGCCATCTGGGCAGGAGATGTGCAGCCTGTCTCCCACAGCTCTGGGACCTACGGGGATGCTCAGGCTCCAGCACGGTCAAAATGGGGAGGCGATGGGCCCTCTACCTCATCCCCACCCCCAGGCACTGCCATTGCCCTCCCCAACTGCGTGGGAACAGCTCCTGGGGCTGGAGCATGCCGAATTTCACTTTTTAAATGGGGCTTCTGGCACCCGGCCAGGCAGCGTTTCGTGTTGTCAAATATTTTGGCAAACCGCATCTCAGCTTTAGTCTGAAGCGTCTTTTGCTGGGGAAACGGCACCAAGCCGAGCAGCCAGCACGGTCCCAGCGCAGAGGGGAACACCACACTGCTGGCCATATCCTGCATGGGAGCTGCTGGTGCTGGAGTGCTGTCCCATCCTGGCTGGGGGCACTGGGGACTGCACCTGGACAGGGCGACTGTGGTGAGCAATGAAAGGGCCACAAAAAAGGTGTTTCAAGGTGACTGAAAGGGTTTGTGAAATCAGGCTGAGCGGGACAAATTGTATTGACAAGAATAAGAAAACCCTGAAAAGTGATTTTTCAAGTCCCTCTTTTGGCTTTTTGTTCTGAAATTGCCCTGCATTAAGAAGAGAATAATAAAAAAAAAAATCCAGCTCTAAGTAAACTAGAAATAAGGGGACTGTATTTTTTTTACCACCTCATTGGAAAAATGAAACATATTTGTTCTGGGTCAGACCAAAATGAGCAAAGCAATCAGTTATCCACAGAGCCACTCTGCAGGCTGGTTTCCCTTCTGCTCACTCTCCTGGGCATCCTTGAAAGAATATCCAATACCTTTTTATGATATTTGAAAGAAAATATCTCCGAGGAAAGAAAAAAAAGCAAGGTGTGATCCCAAAAAGTCCGCTTTTGCAGCTTGGACAGACTCATCTTTCCCTCCCGCGGCCGCCGCTCCTTCCTCCTGCCCATCACGTTGTGTGGTTAGAGCACACATACTCACGGCCCCAGCACCATGATGGGTTTTGAAAGCCTGAGAAATCCTCCCAAAAGCCTGGTTTCCGGCCAAAAAAACCCGAGGTTATGCAAACATACGCAGAGCTTGCAAACAGGCTGTGTGTGTTGGATGGAGAGCAGCTTTACGAAGCAGGTGTGAGCTGATGCAGGAAGAGCTGCGCTGCCTGATGTCTGCACTGAAAGCCAGTGTCAGCCCACAGACTGAAACCAGGGCTCTGGAATTAAAGAAAAAACAACCAAGGAATAAAAATCCACCCCTGCAACAGCATCCCAAGAAAAATTCCACCCGATCCCAGGCCAGAGGGCAGTGCCACCCATTTGGGCTGCAGGACCCCTTTTTGCTAGGCCACCAGCCCACGTGACGGGCTCTGGGGTGAACTTCCCCTACCACCTGCGTCCCTCATCATGCTGCTGTCATCCTGGTTATGCCCCCACAGCCCTGTGGGACTTTTTTATACCTTTGTAGAGGTTTAAAGGTAGATGGCTTCTTGGCAAAGGCATCCCTGGAATCTTCTGAGCCAGTGAAACCTCCTAAAAACCAAGTTCCTAGCATCTGCCAAGAAAAAGCTTGTTTGGGTTTAAAATGTGTTCAGAAGAGTCACTCTCTTATGAAAAACTGCGGCTGTCAAAGCACCACAGTGGAGTTGCACTTATTACATATTAATGACTCCACATCAGCTGCGTTTGCTTTACAGTACCCAAATATTGGAAATATCAATGTATGAGCATTCCTGAATGTGAATTGTCAGACACGCAGATCTTGGTGTCTGGAAGCCCAGCAGAACCCCAGCATTACCCACAGTAAATGCTCCCTGTGCCAGTGAATGCCATTGTGGAGCTGCACGGTCACAACCCTGTGAAAGCTGGGAAACCAGTGGTGTGGAAGATGTGAGTCTATCTTGCTCCATCCCGGAGCTGTTGGCTGCACCGACCTCCTAATTTGGATGCTTTTAGCAAACAGGGTGAAGTGGCTCGTGCCAGTGTGATAATGTGGAGGGAGGCACGTGGTGTGAAAAGCCTCAAGGGGGAAAAGGGACAGTGATGTTTGCAGTGTGGGATTCTTGACACCTGGTGTGGGAGGCTGAGCAGAGCAGGAGGTGCTCTCTGGCACAGAGAGGGTCTTTCAGAGTATTTAAGCCTTTTTCTGATTGCTCCCTGAAGGGGATTTTTTGGGGACTGAATCTTATCCCCTGCGTTACTCAGTGGAGAGGGTTTGGGGTTGTCCTGTATAGGGCCAGGGGCTGGACTTGATGATCCTTGTGGGTCCCTTCCAACTCAAGATACTTCTACTCCTATTCTATTCTATTCTATTCTATTCTATTCTATTCTATTCTATTCTATTCTATTCTAGGGTCTAGGCCTCTTGGGATGACAGGGCTGAGTGTCATCCTCCCCCTTCACCTCTCTCCTCCAGGGCAGGGAGGGATGCTGCATGGGTTGGGTGAGTGCCAGGCAGAGCTGATCCTCCTGGGGCTGCTGCAGGAGAATTGGCAGAAATGGGACTGGGGAAGCCATGACTGGGACCCTGCTGCTCATGCCATTCTCTAGGCTGATAAAGGAGACTGAAGCATCTCCTCTTGCTCATTCCCCGGCCTGGTGCAGGCACTAGGAATTATCCCTTGAGATGCTTTCTGCAGCCTCTACTGTCCCCACTGCCAGGCATCAGATCCTGATGGAGCACAGTCCCTGTGCATGGCAGGTCTGGTTCTCTCCCAGTTACCTTGCTGCCAGCAGGGCAGCAGCTTGGGCTTGTCTGGGTAGTTCATCAATGATGTGCTCTTTCCTCACTCATATCTCCAGAATATCTTGGTGGGTAGGAATACACTTCCTGGCCTCCCTTCTCCTGTGTTCATTGGGGAAACTGAGGCATGAGATGGTGGGGATGCAAGCACAGATGTCTCCTCCAGCACAGGTGGGTCTGCAGCAGAGCTGGAACAAAACCCCAGGGGGTTCAGCACTTCACCTTCTGCATCTGCTGTAAATCCACCTTCTTCCACCACTCACTGTGCTCGGCATTAGCACGATATTAGTTTGAAGGAAACACTGACACTCCGTTGCCTTTTTTGGTTTTTGGTTTTTTCAAAAGCATGTCATGTGGGAGTTATTAAAAGAGTTGCCTACATTTTAGAAATATTTCCAGGAAGAAATTTGCCAGTGGGCTGTGGAAGAGGGAGTGTGATGCTGACCAGCACAAGGCTGGCTGCCAGACCGTGCTCTCTACTCATCCATCAGACTGTCCCCAAAACCTCCCTTCCCCCAGTGAACTGGTAACAGCAATGAGCCAGGGTGCCAAAGTGTACCTTGCATCTGTGTACCTTGCATCACCTTAGCCAAGGTGATCAAAGGCTGCTTTCCTCCTCAGCCTGGCATGGGGGGACAGTGGCCACCTGCCAAGGTGCACATTCAGTTTGGAGCATTTGCAGCATCCCCCACCCCCAGGGATGGTGGTGCCTAAATGAGGACTGTGAATCTGTCAGGATTCTGCCTGTCAGCTGCCTGTTCCTTGGAGACACAGGGAGCTGAGCCCTCCTGGGGGGACACCTGTGATCAGCATCGTGATGTTGGTCTCTGAATCTGGGGAAAGGCTGGGGCTGAAGAGCTCCTTTCTGGGAGCTGCCAGTGAGAAGCAGGAGGAGAAGCTGTGCTTAGGGAAAGGGCTTGTTAAAAAGCTGTGGAGAGTCATGGGCTAACTGAGGGGGTTCTCCTCAGGACATCTCCAGGTAACACCGAAGGGAAGAGCAATGGCAGCTCTCAGTGCCACTGAGTGCCTTGATCCCCCTGGCCATAACTCACACGGCCGTGACTCAGTGTAAAGTGCCTCCTGCACCTGCCTGCCTCTGTAACGGGTAAACAGTAATAGTTTGTGGTTAAAATATTGCCCTCAGATGGTAATCTGTGGGACATGGTTTATACAGAACAGCTGCCCTGGGAGGGGGGGTAACCTCTCCATCCTTGGCAAGAGGTTCTGTACTTGTGGTGCTGGATCCCAGGTGTATGGAGAGGGATGCTGTCGGATGGAGGGTTTTGCAGGCACCGTGCATGGCTCTGCACTCCACGAAGCAGGTAAGGTGCAGGGAAGTGTCTTTTACCACTCACAATAAGAGTGGTTACTGTGCTTACAGATAGAAATGGTATCAGTGAAACCTCAGAAGACGTCCCACCCAGAAGAATAGCAACACCAAATCCATGCAACACCATTTTCCCAGGGCTGTTACCTCCCTCCAGGATGGTGGTTCTTTGGGGCTGGGTGACCAGGATAATACTGGGTAGGATTTCAATCTGGCCCTTGAGGCTCAAAAGAGGTTTGGGGACAGACAAAAGTCTCCTGCAAGTGGGTGGCAGTGACGCAGGGCAGAGCGATGGTATTGCTGGTATGTCGAGCACCTTGTTTATTATACCTCAGACATGTCGCAACAGTGCTGGGTTGTGTAATGGTTTCCAGGAGATTTTCCTGCTTTCAGCTTTTGGGGCTCTCATTCCCAGGGCTTGGTTTCTGCCAGAGGTGGTATCTGGTAGAGAGAATGAGTTAAAATCAAACTTCTTAGGTGGGGTTTTGTGTTGAGATACCAAGTGTGTGATGGAGAGAGGGAGGAGGAGACTTCCACCTTTCTGAGTTTGTTTTTTTTTTTTTTTTGTGAGCACCTTCCTTCCTGGGAGCTTAAAGACAAGGGGTGAAAGCTGGGTGCAGCTTCCAGTCTAGGTAGTCTGATGCTACTCCATTTCAAGAAAATTGTAGGCATTGACATCAGGAATTTCACCTACAGGGATTTAAGTGTTTCTGCCTAGCACCAATAAGAGGTGGTACTTGACAAATGGCCTTGCCTTCTCATTGCAGGAGACCGAGGATCCCGTGATCCAGCCCAAGAACTTCTATGGAACTTCTGTGGCACTATTCCTGCCCCTGCCAAGTCCCAGCCCTCCTCAGGCTGAATTTTGGCACGTTCCTCCCTTTCCCTTTCCTTTGTGCAATTTTCTTCTCTCTCTCTCCTTTCCCGGAATTGGAAGAGTTTGCACATGCAATGTGAGTCACCTCGTCTGCTGCAAGGTGCAAAGGACAGAGAGAGCTCTGTTCTCCTGGTAGTTCCAGCTGGGGCTTGGATAAATCCTCTGAGTTGTCAGTCAGCAAAGGTGAGCTCCTCATTCAGTACGGGTGACCCAGGAGTTTCAGAAGCTCAAGATATTGCACAACTTGGAAGAATTATCACTGGGAAAATTACTGTAGCACCCGAGGGGAATTCAGCTCTCCACCACAAATGCGGAGGCATTCAAGCTTCTCCTTGAAGCGGCTGCAAAAATGTCTTGATTTGGCCATTTTTGTTTTCCAGAACCTCATTCGGCACATTGACTGAAATCTTCCTGGCCCGGGTTGTGCCCCCAGCTCCGGGGGATTTTCTTATTTTTGAAAACTCCAGCTAAATGCTGGCACAGTTATAAGGAATTGAGGGAAGCTCTTAAAATGGAAAATGTTGGGCAAGCCCAAATAGCTTTGGAGCATGTGGCATGGTGAGGACAACCTCCTTGATGGAGACTGGGCTCCCTCGTGCTGCTGTCTGCTGTGCTCAGCTGGGCACAGCACAGATGGGCACTGAGCATGGAAGGATGCTCCTGCCCCCACTCCAAATGAGAGCATCAAATAGTAGGGTACAGCAACACCAAACCTGCTTCCCAGTGCACTTCTCTGCAGGGAGGTGCTGGGCAGCAGTTAAGGGGGACCTATCCAGATCACTGCCATGTCCAGGTTCCTTCCACATCCGGACTTCAGCCCTCAAAGGATGAGTTGCACCATGTATTTAAGCCCACGGCAAGGTCCCCCTCTGTGCTTCCCTTGCAAAGAATGAAATAACCTGGAAGCTGTTGGTCTCTGGAAGCAATTTAGCATGGGACGTGGCTATTAATTTAAATAGATTACAGAAATTTGAACTAAGCTGCATATAAATCTTCTGACCAGTTCTTTGGGCTTTGGTCTCTGTTGTTTACACTTTCTTTTTCTATTTTTTTTCGATTGTGTTTTATTGATTCCTGAAGCTGTGATGTTTCGGTTGGAGCTCACTGCTTAGATGGCAGGCAGCTTCACTTTTCCACACATATTACCTTTCAGAGCTACTGTGAGTAGGACACAGATGTTACTAGGTCTCAGGTAAAGCCATCAAAGGTGGACGTTCAATAAAGTTTGACATCATCTTCAACCTGAAGGCAAAGGGGTTGGTTTTGATTAGCAGCTCGCAGGGCTGAGCCTAACCCATATCGGAGCTGCTGCTGCTACTTTACCTGAATGGCAAAACCACAGATGGTAATTATAACCATAAGTGCTTACAGATTTCCTAACAACAAAGATAATTTGTTTGCTCCATGCCTTGTTAGAAGGAGAATTTTGTTCTGGTGACTGGGTGGTTTGTGAATCAGTCGTTGCCCTTTCACCCCTTCATCCCCGGCTCGGCTGTTCCCCCCAGCTGTGGCCATTAGATGTTGATCCAACCAGAAGGGTCCTGCCGAGTCTGGTCTCTGCAGCGGCCACAGAGACGCCAGCCCAGTGCAAGGAGCCATCCTGGCCTGGCAGGGAGTGTGATGCTGTGCCAATGCCCATGGGATGCCCTGGGATGCTGGGCAGGGGAGGTCCTCCTTGCTAAAACCATCCTTTCCTCATCCTATGCTTGTGCATATAAATTCTGGGGCAATTTGGGTTAAAACTTGCTGCCAGGCTGCCCCTGAGTCATTGGACAACTGCTGCTGGTCCAAAGCAGGGTAAAGCTCAGTTGCATTCCCCATGCTCACCCCATCGCCCTGCTGTGGAGGATGGCAGCCAGGCTTGCACTTCAATTCTGGGAACCACTGCCAAAAACCATGGCTTTCCTCCCATCTGAAGGTGACCTAGCATCTGAAGTCTTGGGAGGAAAACGGGGGGAGCTTGTCACTATTGATCCCTGACAGCCAGAGGTCTCTCTGCACCCTGCAGCCGCTCTCCAGTGCTGGAGACGGGTTACCTGTAAATTAAACCAGCTGGTGACAGTGGCTCGCTGGCAGCCCTGGCCCGTGTCCACAGCCATTCCTTGGGGCAGAAAGCCTATGGGTCGGCTTGGACCCCGGCTTGGCAGCGACTGAGGGCAGTGTCTCGCCTGTCGCGGGCAGGCAGATAACAGCTTTGATTTCTGGGTCTCACTTTAATTATAATGGAAGGACGCGGTTCGTTAAGTGCCCGCTTTGCTTTCCAGAGATCCCTCCCGGCTGCCAAGTGCGCTGGGCTAACAAAAGCATTCCTCTCCCCGCCGGGGCCGGCCGCAGCAGCCCGTATGGCGAGCAGACGGAGGGGATTAATGCACACAAGAACAGTCTGCCCGACTCCCGGTCCCTGAACACAACCTGAGACCTCTGATCGGCCTCTCCGGGAGAAGAAACTACCCTTGAAATGGAGACCTCCTCCAAAGAACACTCTTATGCCTTTACACCATCTCCTTTACACATCTCCACCTCTCTGCCCGGCACGGGCAGAATACCTGCAGGGTCTTGCCCCAGAGTGTGTTTCTCCTCTCCCACAGCTTGAATCAGATGATTTTTTCCATGCCAATCGTACCTGGAGTTGTTCAAGATGGTGATATTGATCTTGTTCATATTTGTTGCCTTAATGAGTCACAAATTCTGTCTGCAAGCAGAGGTGCCGGCTGGCTGCTGCTAACCTGCCTTTCTGGAAGGGTAGGAATTTCAGCAGATTTGGAGAACTGGTGTTTTCTTAGATTCCTAAAGGAAATTACACTAATTGCAACAACCCCCATGTCCCTGCAGCAAGCAGAAGTGATAGGATCTCCCCCAAATGTCTGCTCCTGGTCACTGTAACCTTCCTACAGCCCATCTCCCACCCTGCAGCACTGAAGGACCTGCGGCAGGTGATCTGCCAGACTCACGGCTGCTTTGAGGCCAAATTGTTTCTGTGCTAGTTCATCTTTTGGCTGTGGATGGTTACTTGGGCTGAGCAGAAGTGTCAGCTTACCACATGGGCAGGGGACTCAGGCCGTTCACTGCCGCTGCTCTGATCTTGGGTGTGGCCAACATTTCCTTATTTTGAAATTATTTTAATATTCAGGCTACATGAATATCCACACACGGGCACAGTACACGGGGTCACAGCACAGTGCTAGTGTGGAATTAATATAAATGCTCTGTGGGGTATGTCTAAACAATGGTCCCATATTAATCAGCTTAATATTAATCAGCTTTCTCCTCCACTCAGATCTAGCAAAGCCCCCCCTCCAGAGCAGGACGTGGTACTGGTTTGGGGATGCAGCCTGTTTCTGAAGCAGGACAGTGTGCTTCTTGCACGTCTCAGATGCTCTTCAATAGGCTTAATTTAAACATTAACTCCCAATTTGCCTCTGGGCTCAGGGCATGGAAAAAATTAGAGCAAAAGGAGAATTTTTCAAGAAGTTCTGAGTGAGTAAAGCAGGGTTATAATAGAAATAGTTTTTGACCTTAATTATGGCTTCTAATGGAAATAGTTGTGCAACCTCAGCAGTGGGGTTTGGTATATGCAGCAGATCTGAGCCAAGGATGGTGACAGGATGACAATGAGGGCTCGGTGGCCTTGGCTGCTCACTCATAGGAGGCTCTCAGGCTGAGGCTGGCAAGGGAAATGTTCCTCATTTCCACCATCCACAGCTCTGGCTCACTCCATTCAGACCTAAGGCTTTGCCCCATTTCTGCTTCACACAAGAATGTAAGCGGCCTCAAGTCCCTCATCACTGCCGGCGGATTGTGCAGCCAGCACCCAGCACCTCCGGACAGAGGAGCAGTGAGAGCCTGTAATTCCCTGCTGGGATCAATACAGAAAGTCCCAGCACAAAGGCAGCATGGCTCCCTCTGTTCTACTCCCACCCAGGCAGGCACAGGAGGGACAGCCTGACTCTCTCTCCACTCCCCTGGGGAAGCAATTCTTGGCTGTGAATGCAGATAAAATAAACTCCAGTGCTGCCCTCCAGGGATAAATTATGCCGATGGGAGCTGCTGACCTGCAGAGATACTTGTTTGAAGGATCCAGATTGCAAAATAATGACATAGCATTTGCTAGGGGTGGGAGCAGTATGGGTTAATTACTGAAGAGGAAGCACATCACCTTTGGTGTTGGGTCAAACCTCCTCGCTCTGGAATTGTGCTGTTATTACCCCTGCTATAACGGGTCACTTGGCACAGCCTGGGAGCAATGACGTGTGCGGCTAAAGTGATTTAGAAACCTCTGTTTTGGGTGATAAATGGATCCTGGCCCTCCGACAGGCCAGGGATTGCCTGGGTCACCTCTTCTACCATAAAGGCAACCAAGATCTCAGGGCATGGGGCTGGCAGAAGGCTCACTTTTGTCTACGGAAATGCAGGTGGGATGAGTGGTTGATTAACACAGCTGCAGGGCTGGAGGACACCAGCCAAAACCACTGCTGTCAGCAGGGCAGGCTGGGATGATGTGAGATCCAGAGGGACTTGAGGAAGGTGTGACCTCCTCCTGTGCCTGCACACTGCCAGCAACAGTCATGGAAAACGATGGTGACATCTTGCAAGGGACCAGTGTCCTTCACATCTGCAGTGATGTCGGGGTGGGTGGGGAATGGCAACCCTTCTTCCCTAGAGTGCTGTGCAGAACTGTCCTCTTGCCAGATCTCAGCCAGCTTTAGGATGATCTCCCAGAGATATCCATATGTCTCTTCTGGATATAAATGCAAGAAATGTGGAGTGGTTCCTGGTCCAAAAGGGATGTGGGGTGCAGCAAGCCCCATCCAGGCCTCTGTGGTGTTTTTGGAAACATGCTCATGGTGTGTATCCTAATTTCTCGCTCCCAGAAGTGATCTCACAAGTGTGACCATGAGGAGGCATGGGGCTGCAGCAGCTCTGTTACACCTCCCAGTCTGGGAGTCAGTGATCTGCAGTATCCCAAAGGCAGCTCCTGCCTTAACAAGAGCAGAGGGAGGATGCTTCCCTTCCAGGCAGGGACCCACAACAAGATCTCTCCAAATGCTCAGGGCCCAGCAGCCACTGCCAAGGCACACGTCCTTGTGTTTTCAGCTCTCAGTTCCTGAAAACTTTGGGAAACCTGACCATTTTGGTCCTCCAAAGGGTGCTGGAAAACCCCGACCTCAGTGTGGGGGTTGAGTTGTTCGAAAAATTCAGGCTTTGTGCTGAAGATGCAAACATGTTAGTTCCCCTCCATTGCCTATGTCTCTGTGTAGGTTGCAGAAATAAAGCAAGTGTTTAACATGCAGGCATTTAACCCTTTCAGGATTCCAGTTTATTCAAAGCATTACCTAACGTAAAGAATCGTTCGGTGCGTTTTGACAGCTACTGTTTTAAAGTTCTTATCACCGTTATTTCTTCTTTTATCACGGTTTTTGTATTGTGTGGTGAAGATTCGTCTCTTTCCTCGCCTAGTTTATCTATAATTCAGGACGTTTTTACACTTAGGTTATAATTGACTTTTCCATGCTGCAGCAACTCAAACAATAACTATTAATATTCAGCAGTCTATAGTGATAAAGATTTCCATTTACTTTCTTTTACTTAACCGTGTGAATATACGACATCCTATCTCACACGGTTAATATTGAATTCATTCATATTTACTCTCCATTTTCCTGTATAACAATATTGAAAGAATGAACACTGTGGTTTTGGGGACATCTGACTCCCACCCTCAGCTAGCCAGCCCTGCTCCCACAGAGGGGAGCTGATACCTGCAGATACTGGTGATGCTGTGATGCTGGCTGGCCATCAGCCCTCAGGTCTTTCCAAGGCTGGGGAAGAAGGTGGAGCAGAGTACAAAGCCCAGTCCCTCAGCCTTCCACGCCGCAGGGACAGGACCCAGGTCCTGCCACTGATGAGGATGCTGCATTTGCAGCCAAGAAGCGGTTGTCTCAAAAACCCAAAAGGGTTTCAGATGGTGCTAGAGGGCTGTGAGCTGAGTCCTGAAAATGGGGAATACGCCTTGGTACAGTGCCCCTCATGGTGTGAGGTAATGCTGTCGATGGATGAATGCGCAGGGCAGGTTGATGGTGGAAGGAGCCAGGAGCTGTGCTGGGGCTGGGAAGGCAGAATAGTTTGTTGTTTAAGGGGACTATGCTGCAACAGAGAGCCAGGAGCCCCCCGCCCTGACCTTACAGGACCGGTGAGGAAGTCTGAGGACACACCAGGCTGATCTCCCATCCCTTTTGCTGCTGTAAAATGCACAGCGGCAGGTTCGGCTGGGAGGCTCTGAACACCAGCACTGCAGCTGAGGCTCTGACCCACCACTGTCACCACCAGCAATTGCAAAAGCATCTTGGCTCTGCCTCGGGGGCTTTATTCTGCTGCACAGCCTCCTCCTGTGGTGCAAAGACACCCTATGGCTGGGTACTGCTGGGACCAGTGCCAGACCCAGGCTGGAGGAGCAGCCGGGGTGGGAACTGGTGGGAAACCCCAAACACATTCACCCTGACGCTGGGCATCAGCAGATGAGAAACCATCAACAGAGAGGATGGGGTGGTGGGAGGGTGAGCTGTCCCTCACTGCTGGGGCTTGGGGATGGAGCCGTGTGCATTTCCTTCTAATTGCCCCATGAAGGCTGGATACTTTCACCCTCGCTGTATGGGGCACTGTGTGGGAACCCACCATGGGGGCTGGCACCACCCCTCTGCACAGGCTCCTCTCACATAACTGGTGCTGCCAGTGTGGGAAGCACTGTGCTGGGGAGATGCCACCTCCTGCATTCATGTCTCTAACGGAAGGTGGAGCAGGAACCGGCTGTAAAAGCCAGCAGCAGGCTAGGTATTAACTGCAGCTGTGTCGAGCTGTTGTGACAGAGCTCTTCCTTGTAATTATGAAAAATGTCCTGCACAGGGGAGAAGTGGCAGAGCTGCTCCCCCCTGCTTGGAGAGAATGACTTTCCCAGGCAGCTTTCCTCCAAAAAAGAGAGGCTCTTCATCCTCTCTGCCCCAGCCACCCACGGAGCAGGACTGTTCCCACTGGTGCTGTTGGTGAGCTGTTCCTGCACTTCACGGCTAGTTAAGGGCTAGTGGGGTTAAACGGATAGTCCATTAATCTCGGCCCCACTGAGGTCAGAGCCGAGGGACACACATGCAGTGGGTGATTTATGGGCAGCCTGGGCCCGTGCCCCCTCCTTGTGGCTGCTGCCAGAGCTGCCCAGTGCAATGGGTTCTTGCCAAGCCTGACAGGAGGACCAGTGGCCCAGCAAGCTGTTCTGGCTGCAGCCGGTGATGCTTCCACCCTGGATCAGCCTTGGAAATAACTTGCCTTGCAAAGAAGCCTCAGGAGCAGGACTCCCCACATCGAAGCTTTCATCCCAGCCACCTCCACTGCCCTCCCTGCCTCAGTTTCCCCATCATTCAAGGAGTCACAGCCTCCCCAGCCTCACAGGACCCAGTGCCCATCGTAGCCAGTGCAATGCCCAGCCTGGTGCAAAGAACGGCTCCATGACACCAAGGCAGCTGTCCCCAGGGTGCAGCAGGTGGGATGGTGACAGCCAGGACTCCAGGGTCACCCCAGCCACAGGGAACCAGGAGCTGTCCCCACAGCACGTGTGGAGATGGGATACCCTCTTTTTTTCATATTCCTCTTGGCCTCTGATCAGAAGTGAGCACTATCTGCCTGCTATTAGCCTGCCTGCTGCTCTCTGCCCCGGGAGCAATCACAGGGTGAATGAATAAACACAACAGCATTTAGTGAGATCTGAAAGGAGATGTGATGATAATTTCTTCCCTGCAAATTGTAGGCGCTCATGTTTTCAGTGTGCTGAAGGCAATTAGAGTGGAGCGGAGCTGGCAAGACGAGGGGCAATGCTGGAGAAGCTGCGACTATGGAGCCGTAATAACAATTTAGATTCTATTTAGATACAAGTGGCTACAAGTCGCGTTTCAATATTGAATCAATCGACACAGACAAATGATATAATATGGAGGGGTTTGCCGGAATGGTAGGAGACGGTCCAGCCTTTTAGAGGCACCCAGGTGGGATGGGTGTCCGGGACAGATCCAGAGCTTCTGGCAGCATGGAGGGGAGACGGAAAGGGGTGATCCTGCAGGGAACAAATGGCTTTTCTCACAGCTTTTGGCACTCTGGGCTGGCTTATGCTCAGAATCGATTGGGGAGGTATTTTTAGAGGCAGTCTGGTATTTGTTAACCTTCTTGTGCAGAGTGGAACTCACTTCTCAAAAGCATGTGTGCGCGCACGCGTGCGAGAGGCAGGAGAGATCCCGCCAGAGATAAAACGTAAGTAGCCAGCCCCAGCCAAAGGCCGGGTGCAGCTGTATAAATACGAGGCGGCCTCCCTCGCCCCCACCTCCTAGCAGTCAGTGGGGCTGGTGACACTGGAGAATGCTTTGCTGTCATTAGTTAATTGAGCTGCTGATGTTAAGAAAAGGTTATGTATTTCTCCTGGTAGTTTTTCTTTGTAAAACTCTGACAGGGATCTCTTGCAATAGCAGTGGTAATGTCCCAGCTGGGGAGTTCGAGCAAATCTTCCCTATGGTGTGGAATTTTTTCTTTTCTTTCCCATCTTTTCCTTTTTTCTCTCCGTCCGAAGGTGGCTCTGCAGAGGAGCAGCGAACCCCAAGCCTCCCTGTGCGCCTGCCTCCTGTAAGTGATACCCCACACTGCCACCCCATGCAGGGTCTGCCCACCAGCCTGGGGACCACCAGCAGTGTGGCCCTCCCACCCCCTTACCTGCTCCAGGGAACAGCACAGGGACCCATGCACAGTGTCTGGTGTCCCCTCACAGCCGAGCACAGAGTGCTCAAGAGGGGAAAGCGGAATGGATCCAGTGTCCAGTGCTGGAAGCACTGCAGAAGCATTGTGGTCTGCACCTATGGAATCTGAAGTGCTCCACCAAATAGTACCCATATGCATCATGCTGCCAGAGGGGTCCCTGAGCACCCATGTCTTGGTCGATGCCATGAAACTCATTTCCCTGTAAGTGCTTTTAATGCACATCTCTTGAGACTCAGTGCCAGGGACCTGGGAGACAGTCTCCTTCCTCCGCCTTGTTCTGAGTTGTTCTGCTGGGAGGTTTTCCCAGATGGAGATGGGTCTCACCTGGGATGGCTGTGAGCAGGCTGCTTTGAACAGGGTGGTTCCAGGAGGGAAATGGGAGTGTGGGGGTCCTGGGAGCCGCGGTAGGTGGGGCTCAAGCAGCGTGGGTTTGCTGCTACAACCTCCCACACATTGCTCTGCAGAGAGCAGGATCGGGGTGTTAGCTGTCTGTAGGTGTGAGGATGAGTTTGCTGGGAGCACAGTGAAGGTGCATCACATGGTCATGTTTGATGGTCACTTGAACCCCCTGCACCTGTGAAGCACCACCCAGGTGTTCGGCTCCTCCTGAGGAAAACAGGACTGGATTTTGTGATGATTCACCTTCCAGTTGCCATCCCAGAGCAGCTCTCAAGTGTTCACGTCCACATGAAACAGCAGGCTGTCATTATCCACCCCCTCAAAGCCAGAGCACTGAAGTGGAGGAGCAGGCAGGGCAAGCTCCTGGCTGAGAGGCTGCACCCACGATGAGAGCAGCTCCAGCCATGATATGTTACGTGACCCCAGGGCCAGCTGCCATGGCCATCCTCACCCCATCCCGCCAGGACTCACTGCTCCTCACAGAGGGAGTGCGTCCTCCCACAGGGGCCAGGAGGAGAATGGTTGGGCATGGCAAGCCAGTGTGGAAGCCCTGAGCAAGCAACATTTTCACCTGCACTTCTGCCATGGGGATTTTATGCCAGTGTAACACATCTTGCTACAGCTTTTGCTCACCAGCTGCCTCCTGCCTCCTTTCTGTCTTCAGGTTTCCACCGAGTCTGCCAAAGCCTCAGTGCTTTGATTCCTCAAAACATCTCCATCCAGTGCTCTCGGTTCCTGAACCAAGTGATGACTCGGCAACAGACCTGTGAGTGAGACAGTCCTGCACATGCCTAACAGCTGGCTGTGCCAACCAGTAGCAAGCTCAACCCAGCCGGCACGACCTGCCCCTGTCCTCGCAGCCATCCTGTCCAAGCAGCTGTCATGGAGCCTTGAAAAATACTTGCTATAAACCTAGTACTGAAGTGGAGGGAAACCCCTAAGAAGCGTCTGGGTGCAACATGGGGGTGATGTGCTGCCACAGTCCCGCACACCAGCCCTGGCTTTGAGTCTCCACAGGATGAAATGTGACCCAGGCAGCCTTTGGGGTCAATGCTGCCTCACCCCGCTGGGGTCAGAGTCTGGCCCGGTGGTGGCTGTGTCCATGGAGGAGGTCACTGACCCCAGCTTCCCACCACTGCCTGCAGTGGAGAGGTCACTACGGCGCCCTCCGCTAGAACAGCGGTCACTGGCTGATCCTTAATTAATCCCAGGCAAAATTAATCAGTTGACATCCGACAGCTGAAGAGTGGATGGCGACCACTCTGGGGCTGTGTCTGCTATGAGCAGTAGCGCTGGACCCATCTGAGCACTCTCGCCCCAGTTTTGGGGGATGCAATCAAAATTTCCTGAGGTTGTGTTTGACGGTCTTCATTACCAATACAAAGATGTTTTCCCACTGCTGCAGAGCAAATCAGTCCTGGGACCACAGCAGCAGCTGTTGCAGTGACAGCACTGTGTTCCCCTCATTCCAGGGATGACCATGCCTTTCCATTTCCCACTGCCTCGCTCCCTCCTCCTGGCCCAAGTCTTTAACCCTTCCCCCACAGGCTCTGCTGGTTTGAATTTCTAATCACGGCCAGTGCACACTGGAATTAACGATCTGATCCAATCGACACCCATGAATCCATAACGAGACTCCACTTTAGATTAATCAGTCATTAGGCCAAAATGCCAACACAAAGCCTGAAAACTATTTGTCTTTCCTGATGCGCTTTCTTTTTATTTGTCTCATTTTAAATGACTCCAAAGGGCTCAGCTCTACCTCTTTTCCTCCTCAGGAGAGTGAGTAGTTTCCTTGCCACAAGGGCCAGCCCCGAGTGCTGACCCTCTTCTGTCCCTTACAAGCAGCCTCAGATGCTCTGGCTCTGCTTCTCCGTAAATCAGCTAATTTGGCACATAAAAAGAGGAAAGTCAATCCTGACCATAAATGCAATGACCAGGGATTGTTTCAGGAGCGGGCACACAGCTCGCTGGTGCAAGTGCTGGTGGAGGGTGCCAAAGCTCCTGCTCCAGCCCTCGCTTGCATTTTGCAGCCTCCAGGCATAGGGGATGCTGCACAGCCATGGGGTCTGTGGGGTTTCTGCCCACAGAAATGATGGCAGTGCCAGCCCTGTGTCACACCTGCTGGCTGAGCTGGGATGCAGGGTGGACAGGGCGGATGCTACTCCAGAGGTAAGGGGGAGAGCAGTGGGGGTCCAGTTTTGGTGACCTCATTCCTGCAAAGGATATTGGAAAACAGTAACAAGATCAGAAGCAGGCTGAGATACGTGGCAGAGCTGAGCTGCAAGACCTGCTTACCGTGAGAAATGTAAGGATCCCAATCAGTTGATCAAAGGAGAGGAGACCTGAGCTGCACCAGGGGAAGATATCTGATAGCGGAGGCTTCTCCAGCTTAGCAGGTAAAGCAGGATGCCACAGCTGGAGGTTTCAAAGGAGGGGGAAAAAATGAATTCAGGCACAAATATTTATTTGGGAGAGGAATTAACCACTGCAGTCAGGGGATGCTGCAGGTCCTTCAGATATGGGGTCTGTAAATCTGTGGGTGTAGCTCAAATGCTGAGGGTTAATTTCCTCCACACACTAAAGGAACTGATGGGGAGTTTTCTCTGCCACGTGCAATGCAGTGCTAATGCCTGTGGCCTCTGCTGGCTCTGAGACATGAATAAAACAAAACCAGTTCCCAGCTCTTTCACAAACACCTCTTTGGAAATGGAGGGGGTAGGAGCAGGATTTGCAGTGCGTTTTTGTGGCTCAGTCTGATTGTATCCCTGTCCCAGCACCCTTCTCCCAGAGAGCTGGGTAAATCAGATAAAGCACCAGGGTTAGGCTTTATCCCACTCAAGTAATTTCTGAAACATTACGTTTTTAGCCAGACCTGCACCTTTTCCTGGGGAGCTGCAAATGAACCTTGTTTAGCTCATGAGGAATACCTGCTGATATGTAAAATGTTACTGGGAGCACTGGGGTGGGCTTGGGAGGGTGCAGAGATCGCAACAGGGAGAAAACCTGGCTGTGCCCAGCACCCTTGGAGAACAACAGGAAAGCAGAGGGGAATACACAGCCTGCTCATGACCCCTGTCACCAGCTTAACTACCTGATGCTAAGCGTGACTTACCACTTCTCCTCCACTGCTTTAAAAAGGGGAGTTTCTGCTCCGCAAGATCTAATCATCCTTCAGGAGCGGGGCTGCAGGCAGGGATGCAGGTGGGCGCTCTCTCCTTGGGTGCTGTGGTGCTCCCTACGTTACTCCTTGCTGAGCACCACTGTGAGGCATTGCCAGGACAGAGCCTTCACCCCAGAGTGCTGGAGGCTGAAGGTGACAAAGCTGCCCTTGAGGGCTGCACCGTGAAGCTTGGCCATGGGGCTGGACCCCCTCCAGAGGCAGCAGACCTCCCATGGCCATCCATAATGATGTGGGGAGGGGAAATGAGGATGTAACAGGCATAAACAACATCCCCTCTGCAAGCCCCATCTCCCACTCCCCATTGGTTCCATGGAATAGAACTGGTTCCATCACCCCTGGGACCCAGCCTGGCTTCAGAGAGGTTACCCCCAGAGCTGCTCTGCACCCCTCAGTTACGAAAGACCCCCTTGCAGCATCAGCCCCAGCTCCCAGCCTGCATTTCTAGCCCCAGAAGTGAAAGTTGGGAGCAGGAGATGCCCCACTGCATTGGTCACCCTGGGGGCCAGCCCCTTCCCTCCGGCTGCTCCGAGGGGGACAAGGGAACGAAAGGTGCCTGGAGCTTATTCAGTCTTCTTGCTGGAGGAGGGGAGTTTATTGGAAAACACCTGGAATCTATTAGTCCTGGAATATGGAGTCAAGGTTTTGCCGCCTGCAGGCAGCCCAAGTATAAATAGCGGCAAAGGGTTTGTTTTGACTACTTTAAATTGTGCAGGTTTCGTGCCCTGAGAATTGGGAGTTTGAAGCTGCTCCTAACGTAATAATCCACCCGCTTCCCCCTCCCACCCCAGTGGCCAGGAATCTGCACCTTGTTCTCTTCTCCTTCTCATTCCTCTCTTTGTTTGACTATTTTCCCTATTTCCCATCTGTTTATCACAAACCTCCCTCTTCCTGGAGCCTTCGTGAGTCTCCAAGGAGGGGAGAGTTGGAAATGTTGTTGCACGCAGGGAAGTGGAGGGGAAAGTTTGGACTTCACAATGAAAACCAGAGAGCTGTGGGGAGAAAAAAGGAAACAAAACCAAGTGCCAAAACATTGGGACAGACCCCTCTGTGTGATGGGGTGACCCTCTGGTGATGGGGGACAGGTTTCTTCCCCCGGGTGATGACATGAGCATTGCCAGTGCATCCTGTCTGGGAATAGAGTAGGGAGGTTTGGTGATCGGCTGTTGCCCCACCACAGCCAACATCCTCTCCCATTCCCAGGGCTGCCACAGCAGCAGTGATGTTCCTGCTAATGCCACAGTAATAGAACGGTGTGAGGCTCCTAATGGAAATACTACATCACTGCCAGCACGGAGTCCTCGGTCCCAGTGATAATGATTATTGCTACTCCCTCGTGCCGATGCCACCACGCCGATGTGTCTGGCAGTTCCAGGCAGAGACTGATGCAGCCTCCACTCCAAGGAGTTGCTGCTCCAAATTAGACCATACATCTGTGAGGAAAAGGAGGAAGGTAGCTCTGAGGGCTGCAGACTCATGGAGAACAGGCCGGCTGTCATCATCACTACTGTGTGCAGGAAAAAAGGCAGGCGTGGCCACTGAGGTTCCCCAACCTGCCCTAGCTTTCCCCTGACACAATGTCCCCTCATAAACACCGTGCTCCCTGTCTGAGGTCGGCCCACACGTCCTGCCCTTGGCATAGTGCCTGGCTGAATTGCTCTCGAAGTGTTTTGGCATCACCTGGTGCAAACAGAGCAGCACAAGAGGCAGCACCCAAGGGCATTGGCACAGCATCACCCATCCAGTGCAACAACCACACAAGTGGAGCCTCTGCTGAGCACCCTGTGGTGGGACCTATGAGACCCTGGGGCTGCCCTGGGGCTGAACCATGGCCCCTGACCTCTGGGAAGTGCTATAAGGGCCAGGAACTGCCACACACAATGGGTAGCAGCTCTTCCCCTGGCTTCAGAGGTAGCCATCTGTGCTGTAGACCTGAAAGTCAAACCCTGCTGACAAGCCATCTGGGGTGTCCAAACGACTGCACATGGTGCAATTTATTTTCCTACTTTTCCTTTTAATCATTGGTTTATTTCATTCATCTGGTGAGAAAACAGCCTTGAAAACCAAGGGTTTACATCCCGGAAAGAGCTTACAGTGGCCGGGGTGACCAGGCTCATGGTGAACGCAGGTGTTGGCTTCTCAGCACTGTCACATGTGGCCGATGGCTGAAGTCATGCCTGGGGGCTTTGGCATCCAGGAGCCCCAGCTGGGATCCCAGTGTGGGGACCAGGGTCAGGATGCCTGGAGACAATAACTAAATGCTAATCCACAGGAATAACAGTGGCCATAAACCACCCAGAAGCATTGTGGTGCTGCGCATGCCTGCGCAGGGAGACAGGAAGCACTACCAGATAAAGCAACATTGCCGTGGAGATGGAAACTGGGGACTGTCACTACAAAACATCCTGGCACAGGCTCGGCTCAGGCTCACCAGGGGGTTTTCCCAGGCTTGGTTTACCCCTCGTACACATTTCTGCTCCTTGTGGCCTTTGTCCTAATCTCATTTAAGAAATAGAATTGGAAGAACCAGGTTGGATGTGAGCTGGGAGCTGGAAGATGCTCACGGCCCTGCTCAGTCTGTGAGCATCCGTGCCCATCACCAGGGACATGACTGTGCCCCGGGCACAGCGTGTCCTGCTGCTGGGGTTTTCCCACCTGGTTTTTGCCTGCAGCCATCCCATGGGTTGGCCTTGAGGTATCGGCACAGGGCTTCAGTGGCAGACAAGGCTCAACAGCATCCTTCCCTGAGGCGCTGTGATCAAGGACAATGCTGTATCTTTGTACCGCGAATGCCTGTGGAGCCCAGACAAACTCGAGCCACAGGCTATCCCTTCCACACTGCCAGAACTCTGGCTTCGCTCTATAGCTTCCCAGGCTGGCACCACTCCCAGCATCCCAGCAGCACACACAGGCTCTCAAGGCATGAACTGAAGGTCCCAGTGTGGGATAGCACCTTCCCTGGCCTCTTTGCTCTGCCCAGTACCAGGCATCTCTCCACCACCCACCCATGTGCACCCCAGGGTGCCCTGGAGCAGTGGACCTTTTTGCACAGGACAGCTTCACCAGCCACCCCCCTGTCTCCAGAGTGGTCTCTGCCTCTCACACCCAGCTGAGCATCATGCAGCAGCACCGCTGTGACCGGGCCACCATGGGGAGGGGGACACTGTGGGCTGGGATCCTGCACCCACCGTGACTGCGCACATGCTCAATCTTGTCTCCTTTCTCATGGAATTAGCGTGACACAATTAAACCATCTCGTTAGACGGCATTATTTACTCCAAAGGAAGCGTGGGGCCGGCCGCGGGGAGCTGGCAGCTCAGCGTTTCGCACATCATTATGTTCCCCTCACAGCTTTGAAGTCAGAGAGCCGAAGCAGCTCTTATTCCCTTGGCGGGCTCCCGCGCGCCTGGGCGGAGGTGGTGGCAGGAGGGCCCTGGGGAAGGCGTGTGACACCCGTGAGCTTCTTCTTATCCCAGGTCCTCACTCTGCAGAGCATCTCCTGTCACTGCATGTCTTGGCACCTCAGTGGGGCGGCTTATGACCACCAGTCGGGGCTGCAGGGATGGAGACATCTCTACCTATTCTTCCAATGTGTCCTTTTTCAAAGCACCTGGATAACCCCCTTTGACATGCCACCACCTAGTGCAGTGGGTGAACAAACCTCCAAAAGCCCTCATACTTCCCTGTGCTCCTTCCCTGGGAGCACTGGTGTGCTCTCCAGAGAGTCACGGGCTGGGATGGGTGCACGGGCCGGAGATGAGGACTCCTTTGATGCCGTGGTTTATTTACAAATGACGTGCGATATCCTGTTACTCTTGGCACAGCAGGAATCAAGCAGTGGAGATTGTGGGTTTGCTCAGCCTGCCGGGCCTCCCCACGCAGTGCTGGACCCAAACGCTCCTTCACCTTTCCTTCTTCCCAGGACTTATTCCACCCCTTTTTCAATCTTCCTCTGCCTTTGCTGCTCCTCTTTTTCTTTTTTCAGAGTGACTTACTGCTCTGTGCTGGCAGCATGAATCCTTTTATCCCTCCGTGCCCACGCAGCAGGGCTGGAGGAAGCTGCCTGGGCAGATGGGTCATCTCCAAGGTTAAGCAGCATCTCGGCGTTGCTCCCAGCCACCGTTTGCTGCTGTCCTTGCTCTAAGGTTGGAGGATCTGCCAGCATGGCTGGCTCTGCCCTGGCTGCAGGGATTTCAAAAATCTTTTCTTTTAAAAATAGGACTGCTGAAAAAAAACAAACCAAAACAAAACCAAAATGTTATTTTCACAGCTCTTTAACCAGCCAGCTCATCCTTTCTGCTAGGCACTGGCTGAGGGTTGCCTTCCCCGTGGCATTCCTGCCTGGCGCGGGTCCCAGCCAAGGCTCCCGTGCGCACGCAGTGACCAGGGGGAGCTCCCAGCAGCAGGCAAGAGGGTCAGAGCAAGGAGTCAGCACACTATGGGACCAGAGCATGGCAGGGCGGGCACCTCTGCCCTGGGGTGCCCTGAGGGTCCTACCCTACCACAGGGACCCTCAGCAGGTTCCTTGAAGCAGCTCCAGCACCAGTGGACCCTTGCGAGTTTCCACCAGCCGCCGCGTCTCAGCCGCCGCTGCCAAATGTTTGGGGGAGAGGAGCCAAGTCAGGCAGTCGGGAGATAAATCTGAGCTCTCTCTGGCTGCACTGGGACTTTGCTCAGGATTAATTGGAGGCAGCGGTTCTCCTCCTGCTCCTCTCCCCCCAGCAGGGCCAGGGCAGTTGGATTGACAGCCCGGGCTGGCCCAGCTCCTTGCAGGAAGCTGCTGACATGTTTTCAGCATGAGGAAGGTGTGTATGTGTTTGAGCTCAGGCACAATCACTTGTGGAGGTGGGAGGAGGCGGGAGGAGGCGAGGGATGTGCTAAACTATGAATGAGCACAGATCGGAGACGTTCCCTGCAGTCTTGACAGACTCTCTCCCTGAAATATTTAGAGGTATTTGCAAGATGTTGTTAGATCTGGCTGCTCATGGGATTGTTGTTTTTTTTCGGAATAAAAGCCTGGCGTCCACCTGAAGTTAAAGCTAATCTAAACAATAGGGAAAAATAAACACCAGGATGTAAAAGAGGGACAACGGCCCCAGCAATAAAATGCCAGAGTGGAAAAGGGGAGTGGGAATTGCCAGCAGCTGGTTTATTAGCCACACCACACAAAAAAACATCTGATGCAAGCTACAAGATGCAAAATACAGCCTCAGTGCAGCAGAATAAGGCAAAGGGAGATGTCAGTGCTTGTCATCCCAGAGCACCACAACCCTGCTCCTCGCAGCCTGAATTAATCATTCTGCCAGGAGCAGCCTTGCTTTGACCTCCGCCCTACCCTCCGCCCTCCCCAGCAGCAGAGAACCTGGGAGTGAAGCACTAGTTTAAGAACTTTGCAAATGCAAAGCTTGAGTACATCCGGGCTAACTGCAACCACCCTGAGCCACGGGTAACCCCCGCAGTGGGAATGCCAATGGCTTCAGTGCCGAGGGTGCCAGCATGCATTTAGCAGCGGTCTCAGCCCGTGGCTGCCCAGCATCCTCCTCCAGCATGTTATGGCGAGGATGTAATTTCTAAAATAACACGTTACTTTTGCTTAATTACCCCACTTTATAGAAGTCCCTTCCGGTGCCAAGCTCGAGTTATGAGATGCGTTTCTGAGCCATTGTCTGGGTGCCAGGAAAGAAGAAAAAGAGAGAGTCAGAGTTATGATTGTTATTGGAGTGTTTTATTTTGGTTTTTAGATGTCTGGGTTTCTGTTATAAAATGTATGAACTGCAAAGGAACTGAAATCTTTATGCTCACAATATTAGTTTCCCATTTCTAGGCTGAAATACTTATGGCTCTTCTTAATTCTCTTGGAAATATTCTGTGTGTTTACTTTTTTTCCCCAGAAGTATTTATGTAGCTTCCTCTGGAAGCTTCATTTTTAGTTAATTAACTTTTTTGTCCAGAACTTCCTTAGCTCGGTTTCTTTATTAATAAACCTGGCATTTCCAGTTAAGACTGTAGGTGTGCCTCTGTTAAGTTCACTTGGGTTCTGCCACCTCAAACAGATTGCTTGAAGGGTTTTGGCTTTACTCTGAGCATACCCAACCCAGACACAGCTTCAAAGATGCTCAAGGAGCCACAGGAAGTGCAAGTCTTCCATGGTCCAGTGTGATCAGAACTGGCATAGCCATGGGGGCAGCAGACAGGAGGAGTGGGTGCTGTTCCGACTGTCATGGCTTTGGCAGCACCAAAAGCTGTTCAGATGGGAATCTGGGGGTAAAATGATGCTGGGGATGGAGCCAGCACGCTGAAGTCTCTCCACATTAATCTCTGTGAATGCAGCATGAGGCAGGGGGTGGGAAAGGGGTGCCTGGAGAACCCAGTTTGCCTCAGGTCTTCCTCCCGAATGGCATGGCTGAGTCAGCCAGGCTCTCTCCACCGCCTTTTCCAGCCCCTTTCTACATCCCTGTTGGTGTCTAACACCTTTTCACGGTAATGTCATCTGAAGATTTAATTAAGGTGCTGTTTGTTCCCTCTCCTAGATAATTAATTGAAGGTGTTAGATAAAACTAGGCCTAACACCAATCCTTGCTGGGTCTGAACAGCACCTTCCAGCTCAAGATATTATTGTTCCCTTTTGTTTCAGATCCTTCAGCTTGTTCTCAGCCTCTGTGAAAAGGCTTATATCCAAACCAATTTGAATTAATTTTTCAAGCAAGATACCACAAGACCAAGATACTATTAAAGGCTTTGCTAGAAATCAGGGTTCATTAGAACACACCCGGCTGCCGTTCCCTCCCATGCACATTCTGCCCTTCAATAAAAAGACAAAAGAAAAAAAGTTTTGCCTGCCAGGGCTTTGGTGTTTAAGCCAAAGGACGTGCGTGGCTGTAAGGAAACAGATCCTTCACATGCCACAGCAATGAGAAGGCTTTCAGCAGTGACCTTGTATGTCCTTGGCAGTGGTGAGCCTGGCACGGCCCAGACCTGGTCCTGGCAGTGGCGGTTCCCCCGGGGTGATGTCCGGTGACAGTGGTGTGGTGACACGGTGATGTGGTGATATGGTGATGCCAACACTGACTTCGGCAGGACAACCCAGTCTCCATTCGTGCCACCCCGTTCCCATCACACAGACACCTTGCCATGGCTGGGGTCAGGGCTGGGACACAAATTTTGACACCTTTCAACTTTGTAGAGCAAGCTGCTCAGGCTCCTCCAAGGTGACACAGACATCGTATGTGAGCACCAGCAGTTCCCCTGGTCACAAAGGCCCTGGCATTTCTCCTCTCCTTTCACCAGCTGGTCCCATGGGCCAGGACCATCCAAGCCTGGCCAGCTGCAGCAGCAATTCTGGGCTCTGTGAACATGTCTGTGATGGCACACAGAGTGCTCTGTGCGTGGCTGAGGGATTTCTCCTCAGATATGTGAGAAGAGCCCAGTGCAGTCACCCCTCCGAGCACTTCCCTCAGCTCAGCACCATTCCCCTCCTCTCTCCCACATTGGAAGGACCCTTAAAAATGATCAAAGGAGTCAGAAAGCTTTTGCAATTTCTCCTTTAATGGAATTTTTAAAAGCAAGAAGAATCCAAAACTTGTTATTTAAAAAGAGGGCCCTATCAGTAACAGAGATTTTGTAATGAGTCAATTTGAGAGTGTTCTCATTGATCGCCCAGGTGCCTTTACCCTCATCTTAGTGTGAGATTTTTAATGCAATTAGTAGAAAGTGTTCAACAGCAAATGTGCTTGCAGCACAGGGCACCCCAGTTTGCCACGCTGCTGGCACCTTGCAGCCTTTATGGGAAGATGGATGGTGTCTGAAGGGATTCTGTCCCTATTTCTTGTGTCTTTTCAGCAAGATGGTGTTCACAGCAGCAGCACAGTCCTGGGCTGTGGTGCTCTGGCAGCTACAAAGAGTGGCAGCACATGAGGCAGAATGGGGCTGGGAGAGGGTCACACCTTGTATGTCCTGATAACCATGCAGGAGCAGCTTGGAAGACCTGTGTCTGAGGTCGCTTTCGACTCAAATGCCTGGCAGTGCTGATGGAAAAATAAGAAAAATCCCTATTTTCAGTGCTGGTGTATTCCAGCCATGCACCCAGCCTGCCTCTGCTGTCAGAGAAAATGCAAACCGCCCTCCCCGCTCCCTGAACCGCTGCCGGGAAGCACAAGGTATTCTCCCAGCCCAGCATATGTTGCGGGCACGTTGCATTTAAATGAAGCCCTTTCTGTCTCCTTAACAAGAATGACAACGCTTTGCTTATTGCCTATTAACTTGCGAGGTTAACACATCGGCTGGCAGAATCAGAAACATTTACCATGAAAAGGAAAAGCTGAAATCCCATTTTCTACCCACAGCTCAGTGGGAAACAGCCTGTCAGGGCCAGGCAGGGCTTCGAGTGGCTGCATTCCTCAGGCACTCACTCCGCAGTTGGCACTTCCCAGTCACACTGGGGGCTCCCCAGGAAGGAAAAGTACCTCAAAGTGCCCAAGTTGAGAGATAAAGGGATAAACTCCTCCATATTTTCCCAGTTTCTGTCCATTTTCAGTGATACCCCCACCCATGCACTCTCTCTTTTCTGAGGACAGTGGCACCACACAGTCAAAGACAGAGAAGGTCACACCACTGTCCAGGGACAGTGGCACAGGAGACCTCTGCTCCCTTCTCTCCTCTCCAATCACAGCCCGTTAGTTCTGGGGATTTGGGTTTCCATTAGTGCCTGTTTGGTGGCCTTTCTCCTTTACACTGGCATTTCCACGGCTGCTTAACTTCAGTGCATTTCATTAGCACAGAGGTTTCTGTCGATATTAGAAAGTCACTGTAATCATCAGGGGGATTTGCATGGCTGTTAGCCCAGGAGCTTCACTATTTGCAAGTATTTTCAGCAGCATTTTTGCAGAAAAAGGTGCCTTTGACATGCACCCTGTTGGTGGGGACTTCATACCTCTGTATCCCGGTCTGCACCAGGGCGCCGAACCTCCAGCAGAGCAAAGGCATTGGTGAGGACACCAGTCCCAGACAGGAGCTGCACGTGCTTACCAGGATGCCCATTCCTGTTGGGATGTCCTTGCCCCTAATATGCCCATGCTCACGAGGATGGCTTCTGGAATGCCCATCAGGATGCCCTGGCCAAACAGAATATCCATGCTCGCCAGGTTGCCCATCTCCATTGGTGTGCCCATGCCCCTTGGGGTGCCCATACCCACCAATACACCTACAGACCGCTTTCCAGGGGTATACCCTCGGCAAGTGTTCTCTGCCTCGGAACATGCAGCATGCTGCCAGGTCCCTCTGATCCATCGCTGTCACCCATCTCCTTACTCCAGCACCCATTTGTTCCTCATCCCTGCTGCCCTTGGCTGGTGTTTTGTGAGCTGCAGGGAGAGCAGGACAAATGCAGAGCAGTGGCAGGACAGAGCAGTGGGACAGTAGAGATGGCCGCCCATTGCTTCCCACTTCCCTGTGCACTTTGGGGCTGGCTAGCCTTTGGCGGACAGTGCAGTTCTGTTTTGCATCACTGCTTTGAAAAGCCCTTGGAGAGAGCAGTGATTTATGAGAGGTTTCTTGTACAAGGGGAAATAAACCTCTGACCAGACCCAACTGAAATCCACACTGCTTCATTTTCTGTGGAATCAGGATTTTACCCCTATCTGAGGATTTTACTTCTTTCCAAGAAAAACAGCCAGTGACTTTCTCATAAGCAGCCATGCTCTCTCCCTTTTCAAAAGCTGGGCTGGCTGGGAAGGGCTCCTTTCCCTGCCGGCCTGCGTGTCCCGGTCCTCACTCCTCCACACCGGAGCCCTGCGGTTCACAAATCACCGCGTTTCCGACCAGTGCCGAAGCGAGAACATCTGCTGGGAAAGTCAACAGTAATTAACTGGCTTTTAACTGGGAGATAGAGAAGTGAGAGAGAAGCATAGACCCTTTTAATGAGAATAAAAGGTGTTTAAGTTTAGAGGACTGCAGAGGCACCCCGGTTACTTTGTAATGTGATAAGGGGCCGGGAATTTAAACCAGAAATGGAGGGGTTGAGAGGGTGTTTGCGGGTGCTCCGGCAAACTCTAGTGGAGCCTAGAAGGGAGATGGTGCTGGAGAGCTGAGGTTCCTGGAGCAAAGGGGTTCCGGGGGGAGCAAGAACAGTTCACCCCTGCCTTGGCCCCATCTGTGTGCAGGCAGGGTGCTGAAAGTGGGGGGCTTAGGGGTTGCCAGCAACAGCCAGTGATACTGGAGAGGACCAGAGGTGCTAAAAGGCAGCGAGGGCAGGGCTGAGGGAGGGATGCCAGGAGTGGTGGCAGCAGGGTCAGCCTTTCCTGTGTGTGACAGACCAGGTTGGCTTGTCCACGTGAGACCAGGTTTGTTGGGACTGTGTGGTACCGAGTGGCTCAGCAGAAGCCCCTCAGTGATTTGGGGAACTGAGTTGTGGGTGCAAGGAGGGGAATATGCCTGGATTTTGGCTTGGCTGAGCTGGAGAAGAGGCTCTGTGAGCTGCTAGAAGCAGAGACCTTGGCACACTGGTAAAATAGCACAGAGAGGGATGGAAGAGGAGGCAGCAAGGGGAAGAGAGGAGAAAGAGGTGATGCTGGAGGCAACAAGGTTTGGGGGTGGAGGTGAAAAAGCTGTAGGGACCTGCAAGTGAAAGGCAGGAGCTGCATCCAGGGATTGCTCTGCTTGCCCTGCACAGGCTGTGGGTAAAGCAAAGGTGGGAAAAGGGTGCTGAGGCAGAAGCAATTTTGGAGAAAAGGGGGGAGAGCTCCTTGTGGGAGAAAAAAAATTACCAAAGGCAGCTGGAGGTGTATAATAACAATTATGATACATAAGTGTTAGTGCAATATACCCTCTGCAAAGGGATGATACTGAAGCTGTGGGGGACAGGCTAGTGCAGGAAGAAACTCAGTTAATTAGTTAAGCAGAGTTGTTTAGGAAGTGTTTCCTCAATTGCTTTTTTCACCCCTTTATTTCCATAACTACCAAATTGTTTGTTGTTCATCCTTAAGGTGAAATCTGCCCTGAGCCTGCCAAGGGAGCCTGCTCTGTATGGAGCAAAAGGAAGAAAACCAAAAAAGCTCTGCTGTGGATAGGACAGTTCATCCAAAAGATTTTTAATTTCTTTGAAAAGCCTGATTTTTTCCCCTTTTTTCTGATACACGTGCAAAACTGAGCCTTGGAAATTCCATCTGTGTATTTAAATCATCTCACCATTACCCCACCTCACCTTGCCTGCTGGGGTCTGTCCCAATGTGCCCCTTGAGCTGTCCCTGAGCAGCAGGGGTGCGTAGGGAGGGGTTTGAGCTCCTGGCACCCCCAAACAAGCCCCAGGCCCCCACCACTGCCAGCTGATGTAGCCCTGCCAGGGAAGCAGAGGGAGAGCATTACCCAGCTTCGCACAGGGGAAATGATATAATTGGAGCTGTTTGGATTTAGAAATTAAAATAATTTGAGTTTGCTCGGAAAGGTTCATGCAACGTCAGCTTCCATCAGGCAGATGAGAAACAGAGGTGCCCCAGGAGTGAGCACTCTGACAGCTCTCCCAAATAACACCCGTTCTGCTGGGACTCCATCCTTTTATTTGCCCTGCCCTGTTTGGGGGGTGGGGTGGGGTGGGAAGGGGTTTCCTCCCACGCTGGGCAAATCTTTGTGCCCTTTCCCAGAGTAGAGGTGTCATCTCTCCTGGTTGGCCATTCAGCCCCGGTCGTGCCACATGAGGCAACCAGCACTCCAGCCCCCCTGGACCCCAAGGGAGCATTTTTCTCCTGATCCCCAGAACAACATTTTCTGTCCCAAAACCTCCAGGCAAGGCAACAATCAGTGTCCTCCTTGCAAAATGCCTGGCTAAACCCTGCCATGCCACTGGCAATTTTGAGGGACTGTGATGACTTTCAGAGCTCTGAGAGCTCAGGACAGATGCAATGACAAATCCCACCTAATCTGCTACTTCCAGCTTCCCCCCACTCTGGGGCTGTCTCCCAGCTGTCCCCCCACTCCCAGCTGTCTCCCCACCACCTACATTGAGGATACCTTTTCCCCTGAGGTCCCTGCATCATTTCAGGCTCATTGCTCACCCAGTTCCACCTGTGTTTCAAACCTTCCTGGCTCCTGTTGTGTTATTGCTGTTCGCAGTGTGACCTAATTAAGCATCAGCTGCAAATGCAATTACTTTACCATTTATCTTCTTGATCATTAATGTTCATCCCAAGCAAGACCAAACCTAGTGCTGGTTCCTCCACCAGCCACTTCACCATGTGGGCTCCCGAGATGGCCTCACTTTGCAGCCAGTTAATTCCTCCAAGAAAAGTCTACGAGACACAAGGTGAAATGCTGTGTGTCCTGCCAGGCTTTATCCACAAGTCCCTGCCTCCAGAGAGGGTGCAATGTCCTGTAAAATACCAGTCAGCTTTGACCGTCGTAGTTCATCCTTAATAAATTCATCCTTGGCATTGCCTGTGGCTTTGCTCTCCTCTGGGAGCTTCAAATGCCTTTTCCTTAATCCCCAATTTTTGTGGCATTCCTTGCCTAGAAGATGAAACAAATTTCCTGGCTACTAATTGTCAGTCTCCTTTTCCAGTCTCCCCTTTTTTTTTTCTTTCTTTTAAATTTTACTTTGTGCTTATTTCCTTCCCTGACAGTTCCCGCCACAGCCCCCCCCCCCGAGTCCTCCACTGATTTGTTACGCCAGCTCGGAATTTGGCGGACTCCAATTTTATTTTTGGTGGTGGTGGTGGTGGGTTTTGAAGTGGCCGAGGCTTGCTAAGTTCATTAGTGAATTCCCTTAATAATTCAGAACGCATGTTGTTCGCCCCGGCTGATTTGTGTATGTTGGGCTTGTCAAGCATTCCCTTACGTGCTTTTTATCAGTAAGTGTATTTACAAGGTCTTCATTACTTCCTAATTGACCATGCCTCTTCTCTTTAGTTATCGCCTTAAAGAGCAATTTAAAAAAGCAATTCTGCAACAGCCATTTTAAAGCTCTTCATTCCTTCCAGCCCCTTTCTCATTTGTTATTATCCTTCTGTCTCGCTAGTGCTTCTTTTCTCCAATGCCTTTATAAGCCCTCTGTATTCCCTGGAACATTTTATCAGTTCCAACTTATTCCACCAGTCAGCTTCCATCCCTGTGGCTTTACTCACCTCACGCCCCTGCTTTTGGTGCTTTTCCTCTCCTCACTGACCGTGTTTATTCTGGGATTTCTCAGCCCCGACCCGCTGCAGGATGAGGTATTTAGCAGAGGGATTTCTTCCTCCCTTCATGAGCATTAGGGAATGGGGACTGGTGCCATCTCTTCTTGTGTCCTGTGCTCCCATTTTTCATCTCCTCCTAGTCCCACTGGCCAGGGGCTGGTCCTGGCCCAAGGCGTGTGTATCCTCCTGCCCCAGCAACTGCCACTCCTTACCAGCTGTCCTCTTATGTCTGTAATTCACTGCAGCAATGCCTCCCATCCACCAGCTCCAAGGTCAGTCACATGCTGTGCAAAGCCCAGCATCTTCATCTGTGGCTTTTGGGTTTGTCCAGCACTGTGATCCCTGAACCTCCCTCATCCCCTTCCTCATCCCGTGCTGCCTCCATTGCCCATCCCTAATTTCCCTCTCCTCCTTCTGTATCATAATTTTGCAGCTGGGGGACTGGAACTAAACAAGTATTCCCTTGATTTATTCCTACATTCATAGGCTTTAAGGCCAGGAGAAACTATTAGCTCACTTAGTCCGACCTCCTGCCTATTACAGGCCATTAAACCTCATCCGGTTATCCCTGTACCGAGCTCCATCATTTGTTTGGCCGAAGTGTATCTTTTTGGAAAGGCCCTCAGTCTGGATGTGAAGACAGCTTTATATAATAGTATTTTCTATCCCACCCTTTATATACTCTATAATGTTTTATTTGGGTTTTGAATGCTGCTGCATTATGCATAGACACATTTGGGGGAATATCTGCAGTGACGTTCAGGCATTTTCTTTCCACCTCAGCTGTGTTCAAACCACTTACTGTGCACATGAATAGCCCAGGACATCCCCATGCTGGGCTCTGGGTAAGCAGCACTGTACCCTGCACTGAGACCCAGCTGTGCCAGGAGCCCCCTCGTGCCCCACACCATGTTCACTGCCCTCCATTAACCCCCCCTCAAAGAGTTTTCAAGTTTTCATCGCTTCAACTCTGACTTCCCAGCCCTGGTACAGAGGAAGGCTTGCCTGGTTCTGGCAGAGATCTCCAGGCACCCCATGGTTTAATGTTTTCTTTCTCTTTTCTCTTTGAAAACTGGTCTTTTTTTTTCCCCCTGTGTTTTGTCTTCTGTGGCTTATGTTCCTTGACATGTTGGCTGGTTTTGATCTTTTTTCTCTTTCTGCATTACAAAATTGTCAGCTGTGTAACCTAGAAACAGAACTGGCTGAATGATACGTTTGCAAATAATGTTTGTTAGAACTTCATCTCTCCCTAGTTTGTGAATCACGCCTGCCCCAAACCTGGTTTGTGCTTGTGCTTGTGCTTACATCTGGGATATGCTTGTAAGGAGGAGTGGGTGCCCTGCAGCATGCTGCCAGCCAACTGGGGAAACCAGGCTTTGCTTCCAGTTACCACATCGATTTCCTCCAGGACTTGGTGTGAGTCTCATCATCCTCCTCCTCCACAGCACTCCTGCCTTTCCAAGCCAAACACTGATGTGTACAATTCCCTTTTCCTTTGGGATTTAAGCAGGAGAGACACAGACTGGCAGAGCTGTCTGCATCCCACCTCTGGGGCCTGGAGGCCCAAATTCATGTGGGCACCATTCCTCTGCGGGTCACTAATGCCCAGTTCTCCTGATCCCGCTGCAGTATCAGCCACTTACAGAATCACAGAATCAACTAGGTTAGAAAAGACCTCTGAGATCATGAAGTCCATCCTATGACCAAACACCACCTTGTCAATCAGACCATAGCACTAAGTGCTGCATCCATTCTTTTCTTAAACACCTTCAGGGACAGTGATGGAATCACCTCCCTGGGAAGCCATTCCAATGCATAATCACCCTTTCTAATGTCCAGCCTAAACCTCCCCTGGTGCAGCTTAAGAGTGTGTCCTTTTGCCCCATTGTTAGTTGCCTGGTAGAAGAGACCAACCTCAACCTTGCTACAACCTCCTTTCAGACCATTTAGCATGTGATAAAGTCTCCTCTGAGCCTCTTCCTCTCCAGGCTAAACACCCCCAGTTCCCTCAGCCGCTCCTCATAAGACTTGTGCTCCAGGCCCTTCATCAGCCTTGTCACCCTTCTATGGACATGTTCCAGTACCTCAACATCCTTCCTAAATTGAGGGGCCCAGAACTGAACACAGCACTCCAGGTATGGCCTCACCAGTGCTGGGTACAGGGGAAGAATCACTTCCCTGCTCCTGCTGGCCACACTATTCCTGATCCAGGCCAGGATGCCACTGGCCTTCTTGGCCACCTGAGCACACTGCTGGCTGATGTTCAGCCTGCTGTCAATCAGTATCCCTAGGTCCCTTTCTACCTGGCTGCTGTCCAGCCACTCTGTCCCCAGCCTGTAGTGCTGCATGGGGTTGTTGTGGCCAAAGTGCAGGACCCAGCACATGCCAGTTGAACCCCTGTCTTAAAATGATCCTTGGGAGCTCAGCACAGGGCCAGGCACCTTCTTCACTCCCACTGCTGCTGTTTGTGGGAGAAGATGCTCCCTGTATCTTCTCCTTTAGGTTGTACTTCCGTATCTCAGCTTTTCCCTTGAATCCTTTTGCTAACAGCTTTGACATTGCAAGGCTGCTATGTGCTCTGCAACCTGTCCAGTGCTCCCAGGCAGCACCCATCCATCTCCTCCCTCCTCATGACAACATCTTGCTGCAAAGCTCCTTTTAGACTTGGGCTGCAGCCCTCACTCCAGCTGTTCCTCTTCACTCCCCTCATCCACAGAGGCAGTGGTGGTATTCTTGCCCTCTCCTATAGGCAGTTCCTTTCCTCTTGCAGCACACCACCATCATCAGCCTCTGCCTTGTGCTAGGTATGCAGTCCCAGGGGTTTCTGCCAGAGCCAGAGTATCTACATGTCCATCCTCGTTTAATTTAAACATCAACAAATCCTCCTGGCCATGGTGTTCATCCATCTCTTAAGCTGTCCAGCTCCTGCAGCCACCTCGCAGCTCTCCCTGGCTGTGCAGTTAATATGTCCCTTGGCTGAGCGTCTGAGCTGGCTGGCTGTGTTTATTTTTCTTGCAGCTGGCTCTGGTTTTCCAAGCAGGCATCCACCTGCGCCCCAGTGTCTGCTCCCTCCCAGGCTCAAGTCTCTCTGGTTAGGTCACCAGTTCCTAATTGCAAATAGCATTTCTACACCTTTCTTGGGATATAAGGGTGAGGACATGCTATGGATAACACACAGTGGCACCTTGGCAGAGCTGCTGCCCATCCTTGACCCCACCTTTGAGAAACCTCTAACATGCAAATCCCTGCGGTGGAGGACCATGGTTTATAAAGCTCTGTGCTCCCTTACATCTGCCCACCAAAACCACCCTCCCTGCTGTGGATAAGGGGCAGTAGGCCATTCACTCCCTCTGCGCATCCCCTGGGAATGGGGTGCAGATGGGTGTGTGTAGCCCCCTCATCACTCAAAAGTAGCTCTGCCCCTCTGCACATCATCCCTGCTTGGCCCTGTGGGTAACGCTCACATCTCAGTCGACACTTCATACTTCAAGTGCTCACCCTTCACTTGTTGGAGCCTGTTAATCTTGGCAATTAGCTCTTGCTCTGATGCAATTTTCGTGCATGCTGTCCCTCTCCCAAATCCCTCTAAGACCCCCTCGGAGCGTGTTCCTGCGCTGCTGCAGCTGCCTCCTTGGCTCCACACCAACCTTCCCCAGCAGAGCCTGAGCTCCGTGGGGAAGTCAGGCATTTATTTAGGTGTTACGTGCACACAGACGCCTGCTCCCTGACATCGCGTTCTGCAAATCTGACAAGAGCAGTATGTCGCCCTTCTACCTCTGCCCTCCCATCCTGCTGGGAAGAAGGGAGAGCCGAATGTCTCCTTTCAGTCTGCGAAGCCTGAAGGCCTGATAAAGATTCAGGGTGAGCTATCTCTGGAATGAGGAGCAGGGAGAAATCTGAGCTGCATAATTAGGTACTTTGGGAACTGTATCAAAATGCAGCTGACTATAGATTTCCGTATGGTACGTGCTCTTCTGTATTGACTTCTGCTCCTTCTTCCACTAACGCACCAGGAGGTGGTGGGAAGCCCCTTGCCCAGGCCCCTGGAGATGGAGCTCAGCGTGATCCCATGAAAAAGCTGAGCAAGAAGTTGGAGGTGAAGGGCAGGTTGGATGTGGTTTGGAGCCTGGAGGAAGGAAACTTCATATGCTTGCTTCCCAGCATGCTCTCGGCTGTGACTTTGAACCCTCTCTGTAAATAACCGGGGTTCATGGAGGGATTGTCCAGTGCCACCATCAATGTCTATTCCTGGCAGGAATAGCCCACAGGACCTAGCTAATGGCTTAGGTTAAAATATGCAATTGCTTAAACTGGTCGAAAATTGCAATGTGTTTTCCCTCTCAAATCAAGACAAAGTTGAAATATCAAAAATGTTCACAGAATGGGAACAAAAAAGAGATTAAGAAATGTCAGACTTCACCACCGACATTTTTGATGGAAATTCTTTGACATTTGCAAACTCAAATGTTTAGTTTGTCAAACCAGATGGAAATGTCACACCAAGACAAGTTGAAACATTAATCTGTCTGCTTGCGGGAAGCTGAGGTCTCCCATGGGACCCCCCTTCACAGCTGCCCCCCAGGGTCCCAGGAGCTGCCTGTGCCCTCTGGCAGAGCAGGACTGGGATTTATCCCTTCGGACTGAAAGCTGCAGTGTGGCTGGGCAGGCAATAACATCTGAAACCTTAGTGTAGGAAGGCCATCCATGGGAATGGGAAGGGAAGGGCGAACTTGGTATTGGGATGCTAATCCAAAAGATACGAAACCACATCCCTATCACCTGCTTCACTACAGATTTCATCATGGATTTGGGCAAGCCACTCCTGCTGTGTCGTGGTTTCCCCTCTGTAAACTGGAGTAATACCTCTTCCCTGCTTCAGCTGGAGGTTGCAGGCTTAGATCCATTACTGTTTGTGAAGTGCTCGTATATCAGTAATGGGGGTCCTGTAAGCATGAAGAGAGCCGTGCTGGTGGTTTGGAGATGGCATTACGTGATGCACAGCAGAGGGCTGTGCAAACCCGGCAGCAGTAAATCCTCACGGTGGGAATAGTATTTGAAGTGCAGAAGTGAAACGTGAAGTGAAAGCATACAGCATATCGGGGTCTTAGGAATTTGACTGGACTTGTAACTCAGGACTGGGTTTGTCTGGGAGAAGGGGGTTTGGGTGCCCTGGCCCCCAGGATTCCATGGCTGTCAGGGTGCTGGTTTGCCACAGTTGTGAGAGTGAGTGTAATTCTGGAGAGAACTGGGCTTTGCCCATCCCACCTGCCACTGTCTGAGTACTTCATTTTTATTATTTTTTTTAACCTTCCCTTATACTGGCTGCTGGAAGAGTTTGAGGAGAAAAGGCAAAAAGATGTGTTTGAATTAAGAAACACTTCTTGGAGAAGCAATTCACAGAAGAAGCTTTTACTGTATTTTGTTATTGTCTGGCAAAAAAATTGCCTGTATTTTTTATCTACTCTTACATTAATGTGCTGGGCTGAAGCCTGTAGGTGAAACATGACTCATTGTGCGGACAAACCTCTCATCTTCTCTTGCTTTGTGGATCAAAACTACAGGGTAAACCAGCAAAACTGTCGCCTCTCTCTTACACACAGACACACCTCAGGCACCGATTTCTGTTAGTGATGCCTTCCTGCTGCTGAGTTTTCTTGCCTATAATTATCAAAACCTTTGAACTATTTAAGCCTCCAATTCCTCTTTTGGGCTGGTGACCCCCAGAGCCACCCTCACCTTGTGATGGGGCAGCGACGGCTGTGGCAGAGGCCATGGGGGCGAAGACAGGCAATGATGCTCTGTCCCCACTGCAGTGTGGGCTGTCTCGTGGTGGTTATTAATGCCTCTGCTTTGCTTACCCAAGTGCTTAGATGGTTCAATACATTTTCAGACCTGTCCTTACACTATTGTTGGGAAAGATTCATTAGGACTTTGGCTGGAAATTATAGTGACAGAGCTGGGTAATTTATGGCTTTTCTTGAGGGTTGTGCAATTATTCAATAAGTGTCTTTCCTTCCCCTACCTCCCACCAGCCACTTGTTGGAAATAAATATTGAATTTATTTGCGGAAAAGTAACCATTGACAAAGCTGTGAGTGGATGGGAAAAACCCGGCAGGGCTCTTGGTGTGCCTTTGCTTGCTTTTGTCTGTGGGAACAAGCGCTCCCATCCCCGCTCCTAGCTGTGTGTGCATTGCCTCCTCGGCACCACTTCCACCAGGTCTTCCCCATCTGCTCCCCACAAGGTCCCTGCTCACATCAGACTGCCCAGTGGTGTTCAGTTTGGTGTACTTTCTGCTTTCTCCCTCCCCAGCCTGTGAGGGCTCTTTAAAGCCAGTGCTGGAGTTGGAGTGTCCAGCTCTCGAAGCAAAACTCCCACTGAAGCCTAGCCTCTCAAGCGTCAAAACCAGGGTGCATTGTTGGGACCCTGCTGGCATCTGTCCCCCAGCCCATGGGGGCACCCTCTGCCCACCCATGCTCCCCTGCTCAGTGACTGATATGTCTCAACATCTGCATTTCTTTCAAAGACACTGTAGATGTTTATCACTTCCACGCACCCGCTGAGGGGACCTGTCAAGGCTGAAGAAGTCCAGCCCCAGCTCCATGGTTCCTCTGAGCTGGTTTGGGCAGCACCAGGGGGAGAGGGGCGAAGTGGGGAGCTGGGACCATCCCCAGCTGAGCAAACAAGCAGCTCTCCCAGTCCCAGGAGAGAGACAGCATTTGGGTCAGGCACCACGTGGACCTCACCAGACTGGCTGATCCCGTTAAACCTGGGCCCCATATGGGACTTCCCATCTTCCCAGTCTGCTTCAGAGCAGCTATTCTCTAGGATGACTGATCCCTGGGGAGGGTGGCAAGGTATTTCACCCTACCTTGCTGTCAGGAGGTTATTCAGCTGGATGAACACCTGGCAGGTCTCACTGGGCTCTTCCTCTGGGAGATGAGGGTCCCTATGAGAGCAATCCCAACCCACAAAATCGGGCTCTTGCTCAGCACTTCCTGACAGAGGAGATGCTTAATCTCACCTGACAGACCTCCTCCATCTGCACTGATCTCAGTGTCTAAAAATGGGCAGGGTTTCTCTGTGCCTGTGAAGCCCCTGGGCTCCTCCTGGGGAAAGCAGGGCTGCAAAGGGCCTCTTGCCCCCAAAGTGAAGCAACTGGGTCTGAGCATGACACCCCCAATGAGGGGGTGCCATCGATGGAAGTATTGGCACCAGAGCATTTCCCCTGTTATCTCTCCTGTTCCTCTGTGCTTTAACATTCTGTTTGAATTAGTGGGGCCTGTTCCTCACAGCATGCATGACTACGCATTTGTCTACTTTGGATTTCATCCGCCATTGACTGGCCCATCCATCAAGTTCTTTTCAGGCCTTTTGAAGTTTCCCGTAGTCTTCTCTTGTTCTGAACACTCTGTGCGATTCGAGTCCTCTGCCAGGTTTTTCTTATGACATTTTTCATTCTCCTTTTCCAGATCATTAAGGCATCTCTTTAACACCACTGGTATTGACACGAAAACTTGGGGAGCCTCCCCACGGGTACCATAGCCTCCTGGAAGGTAGCCCTCATTGATATAGACTGTTTAGCCTCTGTGTTTCCAACCACTAGAGTTACTTTTTCCATTTGCTTTGCAAGCATTTAATTCCCTTAATAGTCTCTCATAAGGGACCCTTGTCAAAGAGCTTTGAAACACCAAACACATTATGTCAAGTAGTTCTCCTTAGTTTGCCCTCCTGATAATGGAAGAAAGCATCCTAGCAGATAGAGGCATGAACTTCTTTTCAGGAAGCCAGGACTGCTCTCCCCCTTCTTACTTAGTTAATTTACAGGTTTTAAAATTAAGCTTCTTATGAGCACCTTCATCTCTAACCACCAATTCGGTTCTCGCAGCCTTAAAGAGAGACGCGTCTCTATGCCTGCCAGAGAACAGGCTATTTCCCTCGCTGGCTCTTTTGTTAGCAGCCAGGTCACTTGGTGATTGAGAGCCATCAGAGCCTTTGGGTATTTCGCTTTCAACTTCAGAGGCTTTGTGCTGGCCAGACATACAATCTCTGCCCCTTTGGCACTGCTCTTTGTGGAAATATTTCGTTGTTATCACCTGAAAATAGTGGGCATCTCTCTGCTGTCCCTGCTAGGCACCAGCTGGTCTAAAAGAAACCCTCCTTGGCTCTCCTACAACACTTTAGCCTGCCCTGGCTCTTCCCATCACACCCTGGCAATGCCTATGCCGGCAAGTCAAGTCATGCAGCACTGCCGAGGGAGGAGGATGGGATTGATAAGATCCCTGCCGAAGCTGGGCTGTCTCTGCATTACAGGTACAGGGTAGGAACCTGTTTCACCCGCCTCCAGTGATTCATGCCTCTCCACTCCCGTGAATCATCCCGGCTGTTGTGTAAGGCTTATGGTGCTCGTGCAGGAGGGATGTATTTTCTGTGGCTTTTATAAAGTTCTGCACAATTTATATGTGCTGCTTCTGCCTTAAAACATTTACCCTCTTTATTCAAGGCTTTAGGATTTATGGTCCCTTTACCTGGGACCCTGGGAACGGCACTACCGGTGGGATGATCCTTGGGCCAAGGTGCTATTTATTGTTATCAGAAACAATCCTGCCCTGCAGCGATTTCTGACCACAAGGAAGGGAAAACTGCTGTTTTTCTCTCCAACACCAATATCAATGAATCTTTAAACAGAAGAAATTATTTCCCCGAATGGCGCCCGTTGAAGACATTTAACTCTAAGAATATGTGACAGCTCATCAGATGAGGAAGTGAGATGGTTTTGGGGCTGTGGAGGGAATGCTGAGTGCCTTTGCTGGAAGCAGCCCCTCCGCTGGGAATTCCCACAGCTGCTAGGCAGGAAAACGAACCACTCTTAGTAATGGGGTAAACCCCCTCCTGGCAGGGACACCCTGTGCCCAAGCAGCTGGGGGAATTCCCTAGAGCAACCGCTCGCACTGGTTAGGGCTTGAGGGTTTTGTGTTTTTTAAACAGTGTGTGGCGACTTCTGCGTAAACTTCTCCGGACGGACCTTTTGTGCCAGATTACCTGTCTAGCTGGGCCCTTATCGCCGTGTTTATCACCGCCGCCTCTCGCTGTCAGCACTGTTTATAGGCAGGGGAACCGAAACCCTATGCTAAGAAATTTCCTCCTCCTCTTTTCTTTCAAATCTGCGTCTGTTCCAGACTCCCTTTCATTAGAGACCACATGAAAGACAAAATAATCCCAGGCTATCAGGCACAGAAACCTTTGCAAGGTAAACTCCTCTCTGCTGGTAAATAAGGCACACCCTGACCAGGGCTCTGCCCTGGCACCCAGGGAGGTCCTGTCCAGCCCCTGTCACCTGCACCCCTATTCCTGGGTACCTGTGAGGCCTCCAGTACCCACTGGGGTGTTCACAGAGCCACAGTGAAAATTCAGAGTGCAAAGTAATGTTAGAGCCCAAGGATGTCTTCCCACACCTGCATCCCAGTTGGTATGGTGATGGTGCACAGAGTGCCCCGAGGGAGGGTTGGGCGGGGGAGATGCGCTGAATGCCTTTTTTACCTGTTGTAAAAATATTTGTAGAGTTGCAGCAGGCTATAAAGAGTGATTTTGGGGAGGGAGGAGCAGGGCTGATACCGATTAGGCAGGAAATGGCTCAGTGTGGATGGCATCCATATGGGAGAGCTGATAGATTTGGCGTCTTGAAGGCATCCCTTGATGGATCCACTGATAACCTGGCAGCAAAACAGACCTGGGCTCTCTGATTGCCTGCCAGCAGCTGAGCTGCAGCCTGCTTGGTTGGCCTTTGTTAACACCTTTCTGCCATGAGAACTTGCTGCTTTGCCCAGGGGACCAGTGGCCCCTTGGTACCCCTGGGGGGCTCAGCTGGCCAGTCCCCATAGTGCTGCCTGCCAGGGATGCTGCTCCAGCTCCTTCCCTTTGAAGGCTCAGTGTGAAATCTGGTCAGAGTTTAGGGAAGCAGGAGGGCAGCTTGCAGAGCAGCCTGCGTCCTTGGGATGAAAAAGCTTCATTTTGCAGCTCTGGAAAGAATCAGCGGGTTTCCAGGCTGGGCTTCTGCCTTGCATTGGAGACAGATGGAGAGTGCAAAACATGGGGAAGGCATCCGGCTGCTCCTACCATGCAGAGGGCTGGCTTACTCATGAGCATGGGTCCTGCTCCATGTCCTTTTCTGCACATTTCATGACCCACCTTTTGTGCACATCCATGATGTCCAAAGCCTGCTTGGAGGTGGTGGAAAGCCAATGGCCCAGATATGGCACTGGATTTGCTCAGAGTGACTGGGAAACCAGTGAAGTCTCCATGTGCCGAGAATAGCTGCTGCATCCTGTTCCATGGTGCCTTTCCTTCTCTGGAAGCTGGCAGCAAAAACAAGGGGGTTTCAGAGAAAAAGCAAGATGTAGCAGGATGCTTACTGGAAACGAAACAAGATGGAGAAAATGGTTATGTAGCAGAGGGCAGTGGTCCCTTGCAGAGATGAATTGGAGGAGACTTGGGAAGCGGCAGCCACCCTGTGTACCAGTTGTTGAGGGTCTGCAGCCTTCTTCACCAGCCCCTGCCTGGTTGTTCAAATGCAAAACATGAGATAGTATGGCTTGGTAGGAAAGCTTTTTGCATGGGCTTGATCTCCTCCAGCATGGCTCATCAGGAAATACTTTGGGGAAAAAAAACCTGTCAGCCTAAGTTATGCTTCCCTCCCTCCCATGCTTCCAAACAGCTCCAGGGCAGTGGATTGTCCTGGCACCCACCTCCTGGAGTTCCTCATCCTCCATCCCTCAAGCACCCATGGGGTTCCCGGGTGTAATGTGACTGGGCTCTGCCTGTGCTGGTGATAAATTTGTGCTTGGTGAAAAACCAAGCTCTCATGGCATCAGGCAAACTATGTAATGACTGCCCTAAAGCTGCCTGGGGTTACCGCAAATTCGATGGTTAAATTAGATCCCCCGAAAGTGCCAGGAGCCCTCCCACTCACAGGCTGCATTAGCCACGGGGAGAGCTGTTTGCTCCCGCACCTGGGTCACGGCCTCCTCGGCTGCGAGTCGGGACGGTAATTTCGCTGTGGTTATTTCTACGATAACTTGTTTCAGGTTTTTATGATGCTTACAAATTGGACAACTTCTTAAAACATAATTCAGGCCTTAACTGGCTTTAAATGTGTGTGATTTTACAGGGATGTATAAAATATTTTTAAGTGTTGGTAAATTCCAAGGACTGGAGTTGCGGGCAGATGGGGAGGGATAGAGGGTCTGGCCCAAAAATGTTTTTGGAGACACAGACTGGGAACCAGCAATGGGAGTTATTTATATGTTGTTACCATGAGGAGCTACGTGGTTTGAGCAGGTTGTAGACTACAAAGCAAAATGTTTATGAGTAGTGAGTCTGCATCTCTTCTTCCCCTTAAAATTGGTTTAATTTGTACAAAGTAGCTGTGGAGCCAAGCACTTGATACTGATATGCAAGAGCTGCCATGGCAGGGAGATGGCTCCCAGGCGCTGGAAATAAAAGGGAGCAGGTGAACTGGAGTGAAGGTGTGTCCCTCAGGAACATCAGTCAACATGGCAGGAACCAGCCGTGTGAACTGCCTGGTGCCTTTGCACAATCCTCCACCAACTCCTTCCTGCTGGGAAGGTGGCTGCTCCTCTCTGGCTGCCCCATCAAAACAGTAGGCGTGGGTGGGAGGCAAACCCGACCCTGAGGATTTTGGGGTAGGGAATGGGTGTGCAGCAGTGGAATAGGGCTGCAGTCACCCCACCTCTTGCCTGGGGCAGGCACGGGATCTGGCAGAGCCATGGTGGCTCCCATCACTCATAAGAAACTGTGGCCACACAGGGGACCAACTTGCTGCCACGTGTGTTCGAAAGCAGTCGAGTGAGGACAGCACCCCATAGGTGGTTTGCAGGGGTGGGTAGGGAGGGGTCTGTTATGTACTACTCCCTTCCTTGATGAGCTGGCAGGAGGCAGCACTGGCTGGGATTGGATTTGCCAATACTGACAAAACCAGGGCTGCTCACACAGCGCATGGTCCTGGAGCAGAGGCACCTGGACGGATCACACCAGTGAGATTAAGCAGGGATTTGGTCCTTGTCCTTCACAAGCAAGGGAGTGCTTTGGGTAAGCAAACACAATTCTGCAGAGAGGAGCCGGAGCTGATGAGCAGGCACTGCTCTAGGACTGGTGCTGCTTCTGAGCAGGGAGGCAGGAGGACCATCCTAAGCAAACTGGCTGTTTCAGGTGAAGTCTTGGTGAGCAGAGCTTGGGGAGGTGGGAGCCATGCAGACATGATACCAGCTTGTGTACCCATGGCTCCAGTGCCTGGGGTGGGAAAGGATCTCTGTGGGTGTTTGTATTTGCAGAAATAACACTGTTGTCTTGCTCTTTCCTTTCGTAAGGGTGCGGGGATTTCACTGAAATGCAATCCCAGGAAAGGCCTGGGACTTTGGCTGTTGTTGCAGGCGCATAAGGAAGATGTTATTGCCAAGTGCTCCCCTCTGTCCCAGGCAAGAGGTGTTGCGGAGGTGGCTGAAGGCTGCAGGAAGGCAGAGGGAGACAGGGGAACCTCTGGGCAAGGCAGGGTGAAAACAGAGAAACTGGGGGAGCTCTTTGGCATGTGGTCTGCCATCACAGCAGCACCCATGGCCAGGCTGGCCTGGCCTGCCAATATCTCCTTCTGCTGGGCTCAGATGACAGCAGCTGCCAGTCTCATAACCAAAGCCCACATGAGCTTTCCTGCCTGCATCTCTTCCAAAAAAAGCAACTTCCAGCCCACGGGAAAAAACTGAGCGTAAAGGCAGAGACTCTGTGATGATGCATTGTCTCACCAACACCTACCCGTGTCTGCAGGAGGAGGGACCTGCCTGGGCAGCCCTGGACCCCAGCTGAAGGGGAAGGGACAGCTGTGTTTGTCTACTTTATTGACACTGGGAACTTTCATAACCCCATCAGTGGAGCAGGAGAGAGTGTGTGATTGACATCGCTCCAGAGCAGATTGCTCCAGGAGATGCTGCCAATGCCCAGGAGACACCCTAAGAAAGCTTTGCCTGTGGCTCCCTGAGGACAGGCAGAGCTGAGGGTCCCTTCCTCCATGCACAGCCCGTGCCCATAAAATGCACTGAGCTCCTACAAGGCTACCCTAGGGGTCGGTGAGGGGTCGGGGACCAGTGAGGCTCATCTGGGTTCTGACCATGTGCTGTTAGCAAGCACAGAGTGACCCAAACACAGCAGCTGTGCATCAGGCAAATATGCTGGAGGGACCCTTGTGATAGACTGTGAATTTGGGAGACTTTCTCCACCCCTGAGCTCCCCGTCGGTTGGGTTTGCAGGCAGAGGGGAGCATTTCGGGGAGGTAACAAGGTGCTGACAAGAAACAGTTTGTCTTTCTGGATAAGCGGTTCACAGCTCTCTATGAGACCGCCCCATCTCCATGGGGACAGGGGAGCACCGAGGCAGGGGAGCACCCCACAGGGGCGAGGGCTGGTCCCACTCACAGGAAAGGGTGCGGGAGATGCTGGCTGTTGGTATGAATTCAGCCCGGCTCCGCCATAAGGAAGTGATTGAAGCTTTCACGATCTGTTTAACCAGTGACATATGTTTCCTGCAGGCGCGGCGGCGTGCTGCATGCCAGCGGATGAGATACGGCCGTGCGTCCCTGCCTGGCTCTGCCAGCACGGGGTAGGGCTGGCCCCATCCCCACGGCCGCGTTTGATACGGCTGCGGGCCGTCGCTCCCTGTGTGGGAAGGGGAAATTGCTCACACGGCAAAGGGAAATAAACATGAGGAGACCAGCCCTGACAAAAAAAGCGAGTGTTTCTCTGGTTGGAGGCCTCGCTGCGGGCGAGACCCACATGATGTACAGTGGGGCTGGGGATGAAGGAGGGGAAGCTGGAGCTGCAGTGATGTCTGCGAACTCCCTCTCGCTTATGGAGGGTCCCTCCCTCCGGGTCTCATCTCAGCTTTCAACACTGAGACATCAGAGGGACCAGCGCCATGGTAGCTATGTGTTGTGGGAAAGGTCTAATTGCCCAAACCGTAGAGCCTGGATGAGGTGCTCCACCAAATTCAGAAGCAGCCAAAGTGGGCTGAGTGCTTTCCCTGGGAAGGGCACTCTCTCCTGGAATTTGCTGTGGCTTAGCACCCAGACAGTGGTACCCAGGCTCAGGCTTCCATGATCCCAGCTCCATCCTCATCTGCACCTCCTCAGCTCTTTCTGTCCCATTCCTCAGCATAGGGGAAGTAATTCACAAGGTAAAAGACTGCCCAGGAGTGTGCCAGGCTTATGGGGTGATTGGGATGCCATGGACTAGCAGGCTGGGGATGACTGAGACATCAGACAGCTGTGAAGCCATGAGCAAGAGGAATCAGACATTATTCAGGAGCTGGAAGCAGGGGAGGGGGCTATGGTCCCCAGGTCTGAGAAGAGTGTTGTGATCAGCTGCAAGTGGCTGGGGCCTCTGGGAGCCTTTGCCAGTAATTGAGGCCATGCAGGGGGCTGAGGTGGGGAAAAGGGAGAGGGTAAAGTGTGGGGAGAAACCCATGACCAAGTTTGCTGAGGGCTGCCAGGAGGGATGGAGACCTTGCTGGGGGGTGAGATCCATGGTAGGCAGTGAGGCTGACTCCCACCAGGACCCCTGGGCAGCCTCAAGCCCATCCAGGGTGAGCCCAAAGATGGGTTTGTGGCAGAGGTTGTAAACTTGGCATGAGAGTGAGGGAGTGAAGGGCTGAAGAAACTTTATGGTTGAGCTGAAAGACCCAAGAGCTCCTTTGTCATTCCTCAGGACTGGTGTCTCTCCTGGCACCCGTAGCCTGCTGACTATACTGACAGGAAAGGGAGAGCCGGGAGCAGAGCTTCCCATCCCTTACTAGGGATTTTGGCTTTAAAATATAGCCTTCTTCCTTAGCTCCAGGGCAGAGAGACCTACAGCCTCCCTGTGCTGCAGGCCAGCACCAGCTCCCCAGTTCTCCCATCAGATCCCACATCTTTAGGCAACAAGGCACCAGGCAAGCCAGAGGTACTATTCTCACCTTCAGAGCACCAGCCAGCACTGGAGCAGCAGTGGTCTATCCTCACCATGTGCCTTTCCAACAAGAAGAGTGATTTTATGGAAGCATTTGTGTCTTTCTGAAGTTTTCTTAGAGAGTGCTTTTACCCCCTCATTGTTCCATGTTCCATGCATTTATCTGCGAGACTAAAGATGCTTCTTGGAGTAGTTTGGAAAACCTCCTTCCCTGAGGCTTGCCTGGGTTCAGGAGCCTCCAGTTAGCACCTGTTAGCGCTAGTGCAGGATGCTGAGTGGTACCTTGCTCCAGGAAGATGGGCTGATGTGATAAGCCCATGCACATGCTGTAGGGAACTGTTTTGTCCAGGATTGGCATCACCCTCGTGAAGTTTCATGGCTGCAGTTGGCAGCAGCCAGAACTCTCCCGCAGCCACAGCCAGGGCTTTCTCTGCAGGTTTCAGACATCCTGGCCCTGTGTTCATTAGCAGGTAGCCAAGGATTGCAGTGACTCAGTGCAACAGTTTGCTCCAGCTCTGGATTACCTTCACGCACTACAAATCAGTGCCGAGTTTCTCCATGGTTTTGGCACTGGGCAGGTGCCTGGAGCACGTTGCGAGGAGGAAAGGGCTGGGGAAGGCGGAGCAGGTGAACTTTGCTCTTCAAGCTCTGGAAAAAAGCTCCTACTCCTGGTCGATAGCCTCTGTGGGGAGGGGTGGTGTGCTTTGCCCTGCTGACACTGCAGCAGTGAGCTCTGCAGTGCCGTGGCTCTGCTCGAGCACGTGGAGTGTCCTGGTGTAGGGGTGCTTTTCCCAAAAGCTGCTCCCTGGCAGGCACTCAGGCAGCCCACACCGAGCAGTGGTTGATCATTCTCCATGTAACTGCTAGAGATGCCTAAATAATTCATTAATGGTTTGAGGAAACAAAAATATTGTGTAATAAGTAATTGCTTGCCAACAATGTTGTGCATGGCTGGAGCAGATCGTGGGCAGCCACAGCAGTGTGGTGTTAGTGGGGCAGCACAGGGCAAGCTCTTTCCTCTGACTTTTTATTCTTTTCTTTTTTTTTTTACCATGTGAACTTTCCTGCCTGTCTCTGCACAAACGTAAAGGCTTTCTGTTTCCCAGGAAACTGAGGTGAGGTGGTTGGACCTGAGCGTGGGCTGGCAGCAGGGGATGTGGGTAGCAGGCAGGGGCTCATGGGACCACCCCAGTCCTGTTCAACTTGGTTCCTTGCATTTCATGTGGGAGAGAAGGAGCCATGAGGACAAGAGCAGTTCCTTCCCCCCAGAACCCCATCTCCAGTGATGGGACTCGTGGCATCATGCCAAGCAGAACCCTCCCCGGGCAGCTGGTCATGCGCTGGTGACAAAGGGCTCCATCTCAGACCCAGTGTGGGCAGAGGAAGGGCTCAGGAGCCTCATGCTGATAGCGGCGACAAGGACCTCCTGTTTCTCCAAAGGCATCTGGGAAATGTCCCTGTCTGTCTGTCTGTCCCTGGCATATCACAGTGCCAGAGGCTGCAGGCTGAAAGCAGGGATCCAGCTCCCTGTGGGCACCCTGGGCCAAGGGGCAGGAAGTCCCCACACTTCCCTGAACTGCTCTGGGCAAGCATCACCCCAGGGCTGGGCTTTGGAAGTGGTGGGAAGTTTGTGCCCCAGCACTAAGCTGTGACTCGTGTGGTCTCCTTGAGGAAGCCCATGCTGCATTCCCTGCAACTCCTGCTTGTCACTCTGTTAAATTTTCATTTTAACGTGAAAACAGCTGGTTTCATGGTACCTCTGTGTTATTTACACAGTCATGCATGCAATCCCTGCTGAAAACCGTGTTATGCACTACAGCAGCACCCCGTTGTCTTGCAGGTACTGAGTGGGTGGATGGGGAAGTGATGCCAGCTCCAGGGTCAGGCCACCAGTGCTCCTTGTGCCTTACCCATGGCCACCCTGGCAGCTCTTGGTGAAACTGGAGTAATGCAAGGGGGGCAAACCCATCTCAGTGCTTCGGGTCCAGCACAAGGGCAGGCTGAACCTGTCTCCGTCCCTGTGAACTGAACCCTCCAAGCCGTCACCAAGCCCTGAGGACTGGATTCTTGATGCACTTCAAGGGACAGAGACAACAACTGTTGGCCAAGCTCAATGGTGCTTTGTTCTTGGCCCAGGAAGCAATGAAAATCCTCCCGCTTTGAAGCCTGAGGAGGCCTTTTTATTATATCCAGGGCTCCTGGAAAAGGAAACTGCAAGTGCTTTCCCATAACGTGATAAAAAGCTCTCCTGGCTGAGGCCACAGCAACTTCTTACACTTGAGAGCGGTGAGTCAGTGCAGCATGAGGCTGCGCTCAGTGCTTGCCCAGCCACTGGAAATCACTGGGTTTTGGCGTGTATGTAACTGGGATTTGGAAGAGCCTTGGTGTGAGTCCTGTTGACCGTGCACTTCACCACAGACACCTGGCAGCTGTGGTGCAATGGCCATAAAGCAGTCCAGGGGGGTTGAGCAGAGCCCTTGGCCCCCCGTGCTGGCTGGGGAGCTTGGGGAGGTGCAGGTCATGTGGCAGAAGAGAGTCCATGAGTATCCTCTGTCTGCACCTGAGAACGGGCAGCTGTGGGCAAGTGCTGTAGTGCATGGTGGGATCTCCTGTGCTCATACTGTGATGCTCCTGGGTGAGGAGGCTGCCAGGGTGCCCGTGGCTTCAGGGAGAGGCCTGGGTTTGCTCCCCATCCTTTTGCACAAGGCTGGGGCACAGTGTGTCCTCCCAGGCACAGCCCCCAGCCTGGCTGGGTAACTCCTAAGTGGTAAAGCTGGCCTAATTAGTCTGCATAATCTTTCCCCATAAATCACTCCTCCCCATCCCCTGCAGACTATCGGCAGCATCTGAAGTCATTAGTTAATTTAAACCTGGGAGTTCACACGTTGCATTATCGGAGAAGCCATCTCCCTTCCCCGCTAAGCGCTTGCTCGGTGCATCCCCGGCTGCTAGATCCGATCTGCGCCCGCTTTGAAGCCGTGATGGGCTGCCAGCAGGCGAGGTACTGCCTGTTTCCCTGCCTGCTTCCCTGCCTACTGGCAGGTGGGAGGGGAGATGGAGATCCTGCTTCTCCCCTTCCCCACGCTCCCCGTTTTCGAACTTCTCCTCTGACTCATCCATTTGATTTGATGTTTTCACCTTTGTTTTACAAATAGCAGTTTGCCCGAATGCTGGAAGGAGAAGGCAGCTCCGATGCTGCTGCAGCTTCCCCAGCTGCCAGGGGAGATCACAGAATCATAGAATCATCTGTGTTGGAAAAGATCACCTGTAAGATCATCGACGCAGGTGAGCAGGGTTCTGGGGAGGGAAGCCAGTGGGCACCCAGTCTTCCCTTGCACCTGGCAGGGATGTGGGGATTCTGGGATTACTGTAGAGTGGCCATGGGGAAGTGCAGATTTGGCCAGGGATCCCACTAATGGCTTGCACTGCCCCTTGGTTTTGCTGTCACTTTCTCATTCTCTTCCTCCCCGGGTCTCCAGCCCTGTGTGAGTGGGACTCCCCAAGGCTCCGTGGTGGTCCCCCACTGCATGGGAATCTGGGCTTCCTAAAGTGAGCTGTGTTGGCTGGAGGGCAATCCCTATGGCCTGGGCACACACCTGTCCTTCCTGCTGCGTGGGCAGGTGGAGGTGAGCCTGATGATCTCGGCAGGGCCAGTGCAGCAACACAAAAGCTCAGCCCCCAGTGCAAGACAGGGAGGGGGAAAGGGAGTTTTTGGCAGCAGGAGTGAGAGAGCTGGGCTGGGGAGATCTGACAGGAACCTGCAGCAGCAGGGTCTGGTGGCTCCCAGTTGTTTTTCCATGGGACACTGAGAGGGGGGATTCAGCCCGGTTGTCTCGCACCTCGCTACTCCTGTGGGCAGGCAGCACCCAGGCTGGGGGTTGCCTGGCTGGGTGCCCCTGCACAGGCAGAGCTCTGCCTACAGAGCAGCTCAGGGCAGCCCCCTCCCACAGCAGCACCCCTGAGGCATCCCTGTGCCGGGGCAGCAGCCAGGCACAGCACCCCACTGGCACAGCACACGTGGCCCACAGCCCCCCGTGGGGCTCTGGCTGCTGCACGGGCTGGCACCTCGAGCTTCGGGTGCAGGTGATGCCATACACCTGGAGGGTATGTGTCCTCCCAGTGCACCCTCTGCATCCCTGGGCTCTGCTCCTGTTGCTCCCAGGAGGGTGAGGGACAGCTGCTCACCCTGGGACCTGCCGATCCAGGCTGCTTCCGAGGGTGCTCTGTGCATCCCTGACGCATAGTGACTGACAGCTCAAAAACACCAGCACAGACAGCTTTTTGGGGACACATTTTTGGCCAGAGAACCCTGATCCAGCCCCTCTAAAGCATCCTGGTGGTGCTTGTGCTCCCTGGCTGGCTTTGTGACTGTCCTCATTCCTCCCTTTCCTGTTCCAAGGGAGAGCTGCAGTCATGTTTGGTTTTGTAGTCCAAGCTCTGGATTTATTGCTTCCAGGTCTTCATGTGTTTGTTCATGAAATGAAAGACGGCTGGTGAGCCTGCTTTCCACTCCTCTGGTTTGCCTCCTGCATCGTGGAGAGGGTCTTTTGGCCTCGGGGTGACACCCCCCTTCATGTCTCACAGGCACCCAAACACTGCATGAGTAGAGGACACATCCATCTGGGGTCGTGTCCCAGTCAGATGTTAAACCTGTATCCTGAGTGACAAGGACAATGTGGGGGAAGGCGCTGGTACAACCCTGTGCAGTCCCCAGCACTACGGGCCGTGCTGGGGTGCAGCACGAGGGGGGCAGTGCGTGCTTGAGTTGTCCCCTGTCCCCAGGCTGCTGCCCCCCTTCTGCTGTGGCCGGAACACATGAGCTCCCGATTAAAGGATATTTCAACCAGACGGAGGGGCTGCAGCGGCCAGGGGAACGCACAGCAGGAGGGGACCGGGACAGGACACGTGAGAGACCAGAGGAGAAGCCAATTTATGCTGGAATGTAAATACGGCAGCAGCGCGCTGCTCCGCAGGGCGCGTCGCCCCCTTCCTGGCTCTGGAAGCTGTGTGAGAACCACCTGCAACAGCTCAGGCCGTGTCTGTGCCATGGCAGAACCTGAGTCTCACCTGGGCAGTGTGCAGAGGTGAGCAGGAGGAGAGTCAGGGGCTGTTGCATCAGTCCAGTCCCACTGCTGCAGCTCCTGCTTTCTGCAGTGAGGTACCACGGGTCACATATTCACTGGCAGAGGGATGGAGCCTCAGCCCTCCCTAATAATCCTAAGAATCAATAGCAGTGTCTCTAGCCCCCATGGATGTGCACAACAACAGCTCAGAGTTAAGAGGGGAACTTCTCAGCAGGATTAACTCTGAAACCTAGTGACAACACTTTAAGTATCTGTGCTATCTGTGTCCCCGCTGCTCATTCTAAGAGCTAGTTCCTACTAATGAGCTTTACTCAACAGCACTAGATTTGTCTGTAACAGCAAACTCCAGGGATCAAAAAATAAGATTTAAGATGCAAATATTCTGTGATATATCCAGATTTAAATGTATTTTTTTTTGTTCCTTAGTCCAGGGATAAGTTTTAAAGGAAGAGAGGAGAGATCCTCCAGAATGTGAGATAGAGAAACTTTTTTAAAAGACCAAGTAATATAAAATCACAGTTTTAATTTTTTTTTTTAGCTTAAAACAACTGAATTTGTGAAAGTTTCCTTCTGCTCACCCAGGGCAGTGTGAGCACAGATGCCTCAGCTCTGAGGAGAGGGTCAGGTTTGCCCATTCCTCTCTGGTTTGTAGAGCATCACCGGGGAGTCTGTGGGTGCACCGATGTGTGCTGGGACTGGAGGCACAGGGTGAACCCCAGCCAGCCACGTCACTACCCAGGGCAGAGGGAGCTCAGTGGACAGGTCCATGGCAGGTGACAAAGAGCCTTAAATAAGTCCCTAAAATGTCCAGCCCAGGCTGGCAGTGGATTCCTCTCCTGCCCCGAGGCTGGACCCCAGTGCAAGGACCTGAGCTCAGACACAGATGCTGGAAGAATTCACACCCCCAGACAGGTTGGTTTTCAGTTTTCTTTAATCTTCCACATGCCTTTTTTTTTCTTTTTCATTTTGAGGCAGGAGTACTAACTGCTAAAGATGCATATGGAATTTGAATATGAATGATAAGAACAGCTGTGTATATCTATTATGAATGAACATAAACAGAAATGTATAAACTGAGATTTTGGGGCTTTTGGAAGAATTAGTGCCTTTGTTCCTGGATTTTTTTCGTATCAAAGTTTGAACCAAAGCCCATTAGCCTGGACTTTCCCGCAGCCGACCAAGCCAGGAGCTTCATTTTGCCCTGGCTCTGAGCCATGCTGAATTCTCCTCAACAGCTCAGTGAGCCCTAATCCTAACAAATTTACCCAGAGAAGTGGGTCTCTTATTACACAGCCTAATTTGAATGCTTTCCAAGGTTAATTTCAGCTCCCTTTCCCTCTCCAAACACGCCTGCCCCTCCGGAGCCAGCTCCCCCCTTCCCCAGCTCCCCCCACAGCTGCCCGTTAGCGCCGGCCTGGGGGGAGCAGCCCCCTTCACCACCGCGATGGTTTTTAAACGAGAAAATAATGTGATGTGTGTCCCTGAGTCCGGACTCTGCCTGGAGGGTTTCTTAATGCTGAGAGACTTCCTCTGCAAATTAATTGCAACTTTCGTTGGGCAAAAATAGCCCTGGAAGCCCCTTCCCCACAGGCCCTTCCACATGTGATATTACTCAGTTCATAATCTGATTCCTGCGACTCTATTCCTTCCTTCCCCTCCCCAGCATGCCGGTGACTGCCCGTGAGGGTACTGGCAGGGTGACCCACTGGCAAAGCAGCCGTGCTGGGGTGAAGGGAGCACCGGTGCCGCCTGGCTGAGCCAGCCCTGGCTCTTGCTTTGCAACAGACTGTGCAAGAAAACCTCAGCGTGGGGAAACCGAAACCTGGCCCAGTGCAGGGAGCAGCTGTCAGATCCATTAGGGAAGGAATAGGGAAGGAACCAGCCATGCCTGGTGGACAGCGATCGCAGGAGAGGGGCGGTGGAGGGGCTGCGGGATGGTAGGGGCTCACAGTGGGGGTTTAAAAGGGGCAGGAAAAGTTGGCAATGGTTTTAGACTGGAAGAGGGTCAATTTAAATTAGATGTAAGGAACAACTCTTTTAACAATGAGGGTGGTGAAACCTGTGCCACCAGAGAAGTGGTGAATGCCCCAATCCTGGAAGATCAGTCCTGGTCAAGGTCAGCCAGAACTGGCTGAAGATGCCCCTGCTCGTAGCAGGGGAGTTGGACTAGATGGGCTTCAAAGGTCTCCCCCAACCCAAACCATTCTGTGATTCTACAGAAAGGAAGAGTTAGGTGGAAAAAGTGTACAGAGGAGCCAGGAGCCCACTTCACACACTGGCCCAGCTGGATGTGGCCCCAGGGATACTTCTGCTGGATTTGAGTTGCAAGAAGCAGAGACTTCCCTCAGCAGCTGTGCCTGGGGGTTTGTGCTGGGTCGCTGCAGGTGTGGAATGGCAACCTTGCAGCCCTGGGACAGGGTTTTTCCGCATGCCCTCAGGCAGGGAGGTCCCTCCTGCATGGTACACTGTCCCTTGCCTATCTCCCAGCTGCCATGGCATCTGATATTCACCCTGCTTGCTTTCCTCTCCTTTTGTCACATTTTTCTTCTTTATTCTCAGTTAAATGCTTTTATATTTGCTCACACTGAGCATCACAGGTAGTGCAGTATCCCAGCTCCCTGGCAGGTGATGGGGCAGGGAAGGGGTTGGGGATGTGCCCTGTGCCATGCCAGGGTGGCTGAGCTGAGCTGGAGTGCCAGCGGGACAGAAGCACGGGGAACAGGAGTGAGAGCAGTGCTGGGCTTCTCCAGTCAGTGATTCCATGAAGATGTCCTCTCTGAAGTGCATCCACAGGTCACATCTGCTGCTGCCACATCCTGCTGCCAGGTAACCTCCCGTGCCTGCTCCCTGTCCCTCTGAAGCCTCACTGCCCAGTGGTCATCTCGCCGAGTGGACGCCTGTGTTTGATGATTCTGCTGCAGGCGTACGAGCTGCACGTACCAAAGCTGAGCCATATCTTATCTCCTGACTGTGTTCCTGCCTGCTCCCAGCCTGGGAGTCCTGGCTGCAGGGTGTTCGCAGTGGTTCCCCAGCACTGTGTACTGTGGTGGGTTAGAGGTTCCAGTTTCAGGGCAGGGAGAACCCTGGGGCAGGTCTCTGGGGTGTGGGTTGGAAGGGCTGGCACAGCCGACGCCCCATCTGCCAGGAGGATACTGGTCATTGCTGTAAGGTCAACCTTAAATAATGAGAATAATAAAAATAAGGCAGCCTGGAGGGAAGGAGAGAGCAAACTGAATCCTAATGAGGTTGCATGGGCACATAGCATGATCATTTCATGTAATTCATTTTAAAAAGGAAAAAAAAAATCGAGTTTAGATTGAAGGATGTGGGACACAAGCCAGGGCACAATTCCACGAGGACACAGAGGTAGCCTGTTCCCCCATCCCCACTAAGATCCCACATCCATGAGCTGCTCCTGCCCTGTTGTGCTGAGGAAGGTCCAGGGCAAGCCCTGGCTGCAGAGGGGCTGGGAAACGGGCCCAAAGGATGGAGGGAGATGCTGCTTGGTGCAGAATGGGGACTGGCATCTTGTCAACAGCTTTACTGCAACCAAGTGTGGTGCCTGGTGTGAAGGGACAGAACATTTGCTTTTAGGGATGGCCAAAATTTACTGAGTTGTGATGGCAAACACTGAAAGAGGAAGTTTTAGAAGGGAAATAAAACATTAATGCTTCAAGGCTTAAGGCAATCCTCAGTGCAAAGGCAGGAAAGTAATTAGTGCTGTAGATGGGGAAATAACCAGCATTAAATAGAAGTGGGGTGAGCACAGGTTGAAGGGGCTGTGAGGAGGAGGATGGGCAGGGGCTCTCCAGGAGATGGCTGGGAATGAGCCCAAAGTCCCCCAGGACCCCTCCAGCACACCGAGCCCCAGCAGTACCGTATTGTAGGGGGGGCTGTGCCTACAATACCCCATCCCTCCTCCTCCTCCTCGCCTCAGCTCCCGCTGGCCACGGGCCAGGTGAAACGCTCCTCTGAGCGCGGCGGGGACTGGTCCAACCCTGCACAGCTCCAATTATCCCCGGCTGGAGACTTTCCAGGAATCCCATCCCCTCTCTCTCCGCCGACCCTGCCTCTCCCAGCCTCCCCCCCTCAAAGCAATTTGACTTTTATAGTAATAACTTCTGAACCCTGGATTGGGGCTGTGCCAAGGAAAGCAGCAGAAAACAATGTGATGGGCCTCGGCAGGCGCGGAAACTCCAGCGACTGAGACCAGCCCTAAAATAACTTCTGAGCGATTGTTATTTATTCTGGGAGAAAGTTCGTTCATTCACAATTTGGAGGGGAGATAAATGAGGGCAGGCTGGGGCTGCCCGCCCTGCGCAGCGACAGCACGCCGTGGCTGCGGATGCAGGGCGCCTGCAGCACCAGGCGCAGACAGATCCCCACCATCCTCCTGCACATGTCCTGCTGGAAAACCTTTTTTAAAGGTGTTTGGGTTCAACTGAAAGCTGTGGGTTCAGGTAGAGGAGTCCAGCTTGAGGCTGGGGGTCTGCATGTGCCAGCAGGCGCAGAGGGCTGCATATTTTGTGTGCCTGTGTCTGCACGTTTCGGCTTCCCCAGCTGTGTTGTTCGACGTGGTGGCTGTGCCACATGCCGCCTGCCCCTGGGCTTTGCACGCTCGAGCCATCGTTGTCCAATGGGCATCAAGTGGTACAGGCAAACTCCATGTGGGAATAGATGGCATCCTGCTGCAGGTCCCGGTGAGCATCAGCGTGTGCACGGCAGCTCTCAGCCTGCATCAGCTGGGTAAGCAGCAAGTTGTGCAACCCCAGTAATTCTTCAGCTCTGAGCTGCCATGACTTCTCTGCAATTCACAGGGGCTGAGCCAGGGCTCCCGGGGGAGCCTTGAGCAGCCTGGGCAACCATGGGCACTTCTGAATCAGGGACATTCTCTGGAGGAGGCAGCCAGCCAGCCAGCCTTCGGCACTGCTGCGCGTCTGCTCATGCGAGTGCGTTTTATGGTGCCTGTCACTGCAGTCTGGGCATTGGTCGGGATTTGGAGTGCAGCGATGACTCTGCCAAACAGGGCCCAGGCTGCCTGTGTGACCCTTGGAGTGGATGACTGGGCTCCCTGGACAGGTTTGGAGAGCAAATTCTGGGGAAACACAGTCTTTGCCTGCTGGGTGACAAGGGTGACAGAGACCTTGCAGTGTGGCTCTTCCACCAGGTGGGTGGGAGAGGGACAGACAGTGACCTCCCTGACTAGGGATGAGGGCCTTACCAGCTTCGTGTGCAGAACATCTCCAGGAAGGATATACATCCAAGACTAACTGCCCAGGAGCACCTCAAGTACAAGGCTTGATCCAGCTCCACTGTGGTACAATGCTGCAGTGGCATGGGACAGCACTGCCATCATCACCCACCCTGCACATCAGATCTTGGAGGGTGCACTGTTCTGGAGTGGGAAAACCCTGCCACATCCTCTCCCTGCAAGGGGACAGCAGCACTTGCCTGGGCCACCCCCTTCCTCCTGCTGCCTGCAGTCTGGGGGACCTCGCTGAGTGTCACCAAATGTTTTTGCTTCGGGATTTGTCTCTGACATGTGGACGCAGTGGAGCTGGGGGCCTGGAGCTGCAAAAGGCGATGACTCGGTCCTGCCCTTTGCTGAGCGAGGAGAGCGCCAGTTTATGTTTAGAGACACAGTCAGCCTGGTACTGTATAAACTGTCACTCGGTCGCCCTTGCGTGGGGGGAGCAGGGTGAGTGCAGGGTCAGACACAGGGCAGGAGCAGCCCTTGGCAGCGCCGGCCGGCACACACAGCTTCCTTCATGGCACAGTGCCCACGACGGTGAGACTGGCCCTGCTGGGCCACATCCCTCATCCTGCTAGGCAGGAAAGCCTTCAGCCCTGTGCTCCTCCTCGCCTCTCTGCATCCCCTGCCCTCTGCCCTGCCACCACCGCGGGCAGCCCCATCCTTGCCAGCTGACGTCCATCCTCTCTGCTCTTTGGGCTGTCTGAGCAGCTCATGATCTTGGCAGGCAGCTTGGAATCCTACCAGCCGTTATTACAATGATTATTTGTGTTTTCCCAGCTCAAAAGGGCTTTCCTCTCACCTCACTCTTGGCTGGCCTCGAGCCAAGTGGGACTGAGGATGGAGTGAGGAGAGGGGAGAATCCTGCACTGTCAGAGCAAGGGACTGTGGCGGGATGCAGGAGATGTGGCAGAGCGAAGGACAGATCTTGTCCCTCTCCTGTATGTTCAAATTGGAAATCAACACCCTCTTGGTTAATTCATTAGCTGTGATTAGCAACTCTAAAGTTTGGACTGGGCTCTCTCCTGCTGGTAAATCTCCAAGAGGAGTTCAGCAAGGTTATCTGCACCAGGAATGGCAAGGGAAGGGTGAGGATGAGGAATTGAATTAGGAAGCTGTTAAAGGAAGAAGCCAAACTGAGCCAGAGCAGGGACAATGCAAAATGTCCCCACAGCTAAAACACAGGGTAGAGCATCATTAGAACACAGGACAGAGCACCTCACCTTGTGGTTGTACTCATCTGGGTCAGGGCTGGGGGCTGGGCCAGCAAATCCCAGCCCAGTCTGGGGTTTGGGGTCGTGTTTGCCGGCTCCATACCTTGCAGATCCCTTCACCAACACCTTCGTCTCCCTATGTGGGCTGCATCTTGTGCCAAGTGGGGGTTCCTCCACAGCCTGGATTTCATTATTTATTAAATTAGCTCAGCAGTAACCTATTTGTGATGATGATGTGAGGTAGCGACCTTCAGTGTTTTCATTAAAATATACACGGATATATTTGTTTTCTGCGGTTATGAATGTAATTCCACAATCCACTGAGGAGCTGGTAATTTTCTGGCTGAGGTGGGAAGTTGCTGACATCTTGTGATACATGACAAGATTGATTGTATTTGCTTACCCTTTAACCTAATAAAGAAAAATAACGTTCCTCAGTTTCACTAATTCTCTATAAACTTGGGCATTGCTTTAAATCAGCTTGAAGTGCAGGCACTGAACCATATCATCATTGGGGCAGGAGTCCCACTTTCCAGGTCCTCTCCAGCTCCCATCTCCAGCTACCAGCGTGGGAGCATTATCCCCAAGAGCACCCAGCACCTCTATGTCTGAGGGGAGCGTAGTGGTCATGATGGGGAGGTGGCCTCGGCCCCCATGCACCCTGCTCGCTGGGAAAGCATTAACTAATTTGCTGCTAATCATGTTATCACCAGCACATCTGAGCAGCTGCTGGGGCAGCACAGGCCAAAGCAAACACAGCCCAGTGCCCTGAGGACACAGAGCATGTCAGAGGCAGCTGCGCCTACTCTCGGGTTTCCAGGTCCCATATCTCCCACCATATCTCCCACCATAGTGGTCCGGTTGGCCTCTGGAAAGAAGGAGGCTCTGCAGGACAAACCCAGCCAGCACTGCGGCGGAGAGGAGGGATGCTGTGGCAGGGAGGGAGCTGCCTTGGCCAAAATCTGGGCTGGTGCTTCGACACCAGTACCTGGGTGACCTTGGGCACACTGCACAGTGGGCACTGTGCCTGGCAAAACATCTACCTTCCTTCACTGGGAGATCAGATGTGAGAGGTGAAGGAGCACGCTGGGTGGCAGAGTGCATGTGGCAGGGGTGTCTGCCATCCCAGCACACCAACTCCTCCATCCTCCCTGCCTGGGGATAGCCCTCTCCAGGGGGAAGGAATTATTAAGCAGGGCAAGCAATGCCACTACATCACAGTACCCCAGTTACTCACCCATCCTCTGGGAAATCATCATGCCTTATTTGTTTTTACTCAGTTCCTGAGCCCTGCACACAGCTTGGTTCCTCCAACCTTCTCCGTAGCACAGCACAGAGCAAACAGGGTGCACGTGTCCTCAGGTCAACAGCATCAGGGAATTGCATTGCCCCAAGGTGATGGACTGTGCCCATGGCAGAGTGACCCTGACTTGAGTGTGTGGGGGTGAAGGGGCTGGAGCTTCGGGAGAGGTTTTGCCTGCTCGGCAGCAGAGCTGGCAGAGGGTTGCTCACCTGCCCAGCATGATGGTTTGCCAGCCAGCTGCCTCCGGGCCGGGAATTACCTTTGCCTTTGCCGGTGTACTTAAAAATAACCTACTAGCTTGTCAAGGTTATAGAGAGAGAGAGAACAAATTGCTTTCTGAGTTGATTAAACTGCTCAGCGTGGCTGCGCACGCGGTGCTCACCGTACGGCTGGGACAAGACGGAGTCTGGAGCATTCATTTGCACTCGGTAGTTCCTGTGCTAATAAGGGCTTGATGAGCTGCCTCCTCATACCCTCATCACCGGCCCAGCCCCTCCGAGAAACGCTTGGCTGGGCCCTGAGGCAGTCGGGGCACTTTATCCTTTCAAAATGCCTTTTTTTGTTGCCTTTCCGTTGCTTTTGAGCAGTGCCATGTCCGGAGCTGCCCTGGAGCCACTGGACCAAATCTCCATAGAATTTTAGCAGGTCCCTGCTTCATCCTAGGGCAGCCGAGGGAGTACAGGCAGAAGCACACTCCAAAACAAAGCTGCAAGGAGAAAAACCCACCCATGGCCACAAATTGCTGCCAGACATTACTCCATGCCGGTGCAACACCCGCCCTTGCCGCCGCGCCGCTTACAATCACCCCACGATGCTGCCGCCGCAACGGGGTCTCCGTGCTTAAAAGAGGTTTCCAAATATAACCAGCCCCTTGCTTCCCCCCCCTCCCCCTCCAGCTTTCTGGGAAAATCCCTTTCTGCCTAAAATTATCCAGATGTGCTTTACAGCTTGAGGGGAGTTTGTGGGAAAAATACGAGGTTCACTGGATGAGATGTTTCCTGAAGAGTTGGGCTGGGAGCTGGTTCCACTTTGGAGCAGACCCGCGCCACTCACGCGCCACTGCTGCCAGAGCTTGGCTTAGTTAGTTAAGCCAGATTGGGTCTATCTCTTAATGAGAACTAGGGAATGAAGGCACTTTTTCTTTTTTTAACCTTTTTTTTATTTCATACTGTGCATTGGGGAAAAGCAGCAAAAGATTTACTAACCAGATTGGTGCTTCCTAGCATTCTGGCTCTGGATGCTGTACGTGTCTTTCTTGGTTTATGTAGTTTATCAGCACTCTGGGCTCCCACTGATACCCCACACCTCAAAGGGCATCCCAAGGAGCTGGCATCAGGAATCCATATAGGGGCCAAATTTGGGGCCAAACTGTGCCAAACAATTCAGGGGCTCCCTCCTACAACTGATGAATGGCTTTTCAGTGATGATGAAGCAGTGACTGGTACAGACCTCGGGATAGGGGCTTCACATAAATTGTAGCAATTTGCTGGCTCTGCCACTCTAAATCCTGTCTAATTATACCAAGTACAGCATCTGACATTAATTTGTTACAGAGTGTGTGTATAGAGCACTAGACATTTTGGGGACGGATTTAAGAGCAGCCTTCAGATCTTTGCCCTTGCAATCCACTGCCAGTCACAAATGACTACATTTGGCCACCTGGTTACCTGCCTACATCAGAAAACCAGTTATTTTGAAGTCTAAAATGTTATTACTTGTATCTACAATCATTCTTCAGATGCAAAATTCAAGGCTGCTTTCAGGCATCTTTGGGGGGGAAACAAATAAAGAAAAATAAATATTGGCCCTCTTTGCTCCTAGCTGCCCTTTTCAGTCTCTGAGCTGTAAAAAAAGATTGACAGCGACTTCTAGACACCAGCAGCAATGCACAGCCTGGGTCATGAGCCTGCAGAGCACTCTGGAGGGGAGGATGCCTGGGAACCAGGCTGAGAAGTAGCTGGTGTGGACTGAGCCGTGCAATGTCAGGTTTTTAACCAGCCTGCTGGAGCTCTTTGAGGATATTACTGCTTTGCTAGATAAGAGAAATTCAAGGGATGTGCTATACTTAGAGTTTCAAAACACACTTGGCATCAGTGCAGATCAAAGCCGAATGGTGCAGGCAGCATCCCGGAATAGAAGGTGAAAGAGGAAAAAGATTTGGAATTTACTGGGAGGAAAAAAAATACACTGAAACCAACAGCACGAGGCTGCTGAGCTAAAAATAGCAAAGAAGGTATTAGCAGCAGCTCCGCACGCAGACTGACACTCGGCTCTGCTCTCCTGCTTGGGGAGAAACCTCCCACCCAAATGGGGAGATGCTCCAGGAAAGCACACCAGTCCTGGGAGAATCCACTGCCCCAGCCCAGCTCCCAGCTGAAACCAGTGGGGACCAGTAGGGTTTGGGTGACCCCCAGCAGGGCTCACTCTTTGTCAGCCTGTCCCCTCGGGCAATCCATCCTGTCCCTGCCATGTCAGGTTATCCATAGCCCACTGACAGCTGTTACCAATCCCATAAACTGGAACAGTGTTGCTTTGTCAGCTCCCATGCCAGTGGCCAGCCACAGCCAGGGGCTTTTACACAATCCTGCTCTCCCCTGGGACGTGGTGCTGCCACCGCCCCAGCAGGGCTCAGGCATGTGTGTCTTCCCCACACCAACACCCCACTCCCCTGATGGCACTGCCTGGGTTAGGAGAGCTGAGATGCCACATGCCAACTGCTTCCTCAGCCCTTCCTTTTCCTCACTGGTGCTCATGGCACCGGTGACAAATCTCTCCCTTGTCACATGGGCTGACCAAGGGAGTCTAGGGTGACACGACCCACATTCCTGTGTGGTACCCCTGGTCAGGGCTGTGCCTTAGGACAAGCTTTCCCTACAATGTCCAGCCAGCAAGAAAGAAGCACATTCTCCAAACATGTTCTCGGAGCACCACAGTTGTATCATAAACCTGTGGCAGAGCCAGGAGTGTTGGGGGAACCCCGCTAAAGCATCAGCTGCTGGGTGACAGGGTTCAGCTGGGGGAGACCACAGCCAGGGAAAGCCCCATGGAGGGACACCTGTGAGTGACAGAGAGGAGAGGGCTCCTATAAATAGCTCACATGGCCCCAGGTGTGTGATGGGGTGTTCCCGGTAGAGTAGCAAGATTTGGGCTCAAAATGAAGGAGGGACTTGTCTCCTATCTGTCCCTCTCCTGCTTGTCAGTTCGAAAGTGAAAGTCATCCTGCCCTCCCTGAGAGAGGAGGGAGGAGTATTTCTGAAGGACCTCAAGCCATGGACCCCCTCCTCTAGGTTAATACAGTTGAGCTAATTGCAGCCCTGCGAGGGGTGGGGGGCAGGCAGGCAGTTCCTGCCACACAGGACACCCTAACTCCTCCTGTGCTGCAGGGGACAAGCCAGCTGTGGCTGGTGCCACATCCCTCATGGATCCTGGCAGCCCCTGTGGCGGCTGGGAAAGGATTTGATCCTGTACCCCTGCAGCAAAGGGCTGGATCCAAGGGTGATGGTGTGTACTATTCCTGAGAACAGGCATCCTACATCCTGGGGTACCACTGAGCCAGTCCCCATCCCAGGGATGACAGCTCACCCTGCCACATGCCTGACATTGGGGGCTGAGGGGTGGGTGCTGGAATGCATGCTGGGAGACAGCCATCCCGGCCCCACCACGTGCCGCCGGGTTTCCTCTCAGCCGTGCCAGGCTCCTGCCAGCCGAGTTTGAGGTGAGGCATTAACACTGGTATCTCTGTTAATATTGCTATAAAGCAATAAAGGTAACTTGATTGCGGAAAGGCAGGGAGACCAGCGGGTTTGGAGCCATTCCACAGCACTGCTATTAGAAAGCTCGAAATGAGAGTTATTAAATTACTGCCAGGTACTGCAGGTTTTTCCTAACAGGGAGACTTCAGCTTGGCTCGGAAACTTAAGCTCTGGCTTGTTCAGGTTAATTAAAATAGAGCTGGACATCTTCCAGGGCCTTGCCTTTCATTCCTGACAGCCGCCCCCTCCCCTCCAAGGCCCAGGCAGACCGTGCCGTAGGCACCCATGAGCATCACCCCACTGGGGGATGCTGAGGAGGCATTTGGTGTCAGCACTGGGCAGGGTTGGCAGGCCAGGGAAGCCAGGCTTGATGTCCCACAGGATGGTGACCCTAGTGTAACTCGCAGTCCCCTGGTGCCTTTGCACCATCTATCCTGGGATGCTGTCTGAGGACACATGGAGCATGGCAGGTGCTGGGGCTTGGATCAGCCTTTCCCCCAGATAAGAGCCTCAGGAACCCAATGTGGGCAGCAGCCAGAGGCATTTGTGATGCTCTGCCTTTGCCCATTGCCCCTGGTGCCCAAATTCCTGGTCCCTTCAAAAGGAAACTAGGGGCAAGCATGGTACAGTAAGAGAGTAGCTAGTGGGGGAGGCAGGGGGCAAGCAGGCAAACAATGTCCTCACTGTCCCTCTTCTCAATCTTCTTATTACATTGCTCTTGGCATCTGATACATTCTCACTGCTGCACAACTGGCACTCGGGGATTCATGTGGCCTCTCATCAAAGAGAGCAGGAAACAGTGTGAACAGGGAAGAGAGGGTGATTTGGGCTGGGTTTGGAGAGGATTGCCTTCTCCGAGCAGGAGCAATTTTCCTTTCACCTGTGCTTTGCCATCCCTGCTGGTGCTTTGACTCTTGCCTCAGCCTCTGCAGGTATTTTCCTGCTCCCTCACCGGGTGATGGAAAATTTTCGGCAGTCCTCTCTCCTTACCCTGGAGCGGATCACCTGCAGAGTGGCCTTTGTGGGGCTGGGGGGTGCAGGCAGGTGGCTGAGCTGCCTGGCCCCTCTGGCTGGGAACGACAGGCAGAGGCTGGCTGTGGGCTCAGGGCTGCTCTGACCCTCCCTCCTCCTGCCTGTCTTTGAGTCCTATCGCTGCTGGGGAGAGAGAGGGTTTAACCAGCAGTTCAGGTCATAAGAGCTCCCATTGATTTCTCCCAGCATGGCTCACTCTTGCTCCACCTGACCTCCAAGCAGTGGAGGACTAAGGCTGTGGCACACCCGAGTGGGACTGAGCTGGGTCCCCCCTGGTTTGCCCTGCTGTCCCTGGGGAAATGAAAAGCAGCTGGGGATGTGGAGTGCCAGAAGGTGCACCCCACTGCCCGTGGAGCACCCCAAGGAGAAGGGTGTGGGGTGACCTTCTTGGTCGGGCTGCGATGGTGGGGAAGAATACTATCTTCATCTCCTCCCCAAAAACAGCTTTCAGAGAGCAGGGAAGACTCCCAAATCTGCGACTCCTCCCCCCACTCCCAAACGTCCAGGTGGCAGAGGGATGCCTGACTTTGGGACCAGCACGGTGGAAGGGCTGGGGCCAGTCGCCCTGCCTCTGAGCACTCCCAGGTCTCCGGCAGGACGGCTGGTGCAGGGGGTTGGGGGCGGGTGAAGCGAGCTGCTGTAACTGCTTTCTAGCCGCCGGCAGCACCCTCCCCTCTCCTGCCCTGGCCAGGCTGGCGGAGGTGCGGGTAAATGCTGCTCACAGCTCCGTTAGTGACTCAACCCCCCGAAACGCTTTTTGGACTCATTTTCCCAGAGAGAGTTTAATGGGGTTTGTCGTGCCAAAACCCCAAGCTATGCCTCACTTTCATCCCCTAATGCAAGCCATATATCAAGAGACACTAACGGAGCAGGGAGGGTTTCTGACAAGGGGATCCTGGGAACAATCAGCCAATACCGCCCCCCTCCCATCCTGCGCCCCCCTGTTTTGTGCATTCCTCGTAATGTAAATAGAGAGGCGAGCGCTCGCAGCCCTCCTCGGACCCGAGGAGCCCGTCTGGGGACGGCGCCAGCAGCTCTGCCGTCAGTCTGCTCTCGGGGGCTTTGGCCGGTACCGTTTGAAGTGTCTCAAGTATCAACGTCAGCGTTGTGTCCCTGTGGAGAGCGTCCCCACGGCCAGCAGTGCCCCCGCATATCCCTGTTGCGTGCACTCAGTGGTTGGGAGATGGGGGACTCCAGCTCAGCCTAAATTGTCCCTTTCTCCCCTGAAAAGCCACCCCTCTTGCCAAAATACTCTTCCTCCCAGCAAGCCGTGAGAGGAGGATGGAGGGTGGAGCCCTGGTGGAGCCCCGGCACCAACATCACCCTGAGAATCCCTTGGAGTCCTGAGCCCCGTTGGGTACGAGCTGCTGGGTCTGCTCCCTTCCACGAGCACCGTGGGGTGCCTCCATCCCCTGGCTCTCATGCAGGGAGAGATGCAGCTTCCTTGCCTCAGTGATGGTGGCCGCAGCCACTCAGGGCTCTTGCATCCAGGACAGCATTGGGTCCTGGGGAGCACTTGGTGGTTTGGCACTGGGCACCAGGGATGGCCTGGAAGGTGGAACACTGGGTGGGTGCCCTTTCATGGTGCTTTGTGAGGCATGGGAAAACCCAGAAGACTAACTTTTCTTAATTTAAACACCCATGTGTTTGCTTGCTGTGCATGTTAGCAGTGTGGGATTCATCTCTCCTGGAGGATATTGGCCGTGTATGGCACTGTGTCCCCTTGGAGGGGACCTGCAGGCCAGCCTAGGCATGCAGTTTTGTTCCCGTGAGCTTCACTCACCATCTCAGTAGAAACCCAAACTCTCTCCAGGCAGGGCCGGGGAGCCCAGACTGGGCACACCTCATCCTTCTAAGGGAAAAAAAAATTCAAGCCAAAAAGCCTCCCCTGGGAGAGTTTCCAAAACAAATCCTGAGCCTTGGCTCACTGTACAAAAGCAGAAAAGCTCCTGGAGGTTTTCCTTCAGCTTGTCTGGATGAGAATCCCCAGCAGTGTTGCAGCCAGAGCAAGGGACGTTGGAGCCAAGGTGCCACCAGTGCCCGTCCCTGACGCAGAGGCCATGGCAGGGGGAGCAGACACAGCTGAGAGCATCTGGGAGTGGAAGAGGAGATGCCAGCAGAGGGGACGCTGGGGATGCTTGTGTGCCAAGAGCAGGGTGGGCACTGGCTGTGATTTCCTCACAGAAGTCCCAGGCCAGCAGGAGAAATCCCTGAGCTGAGCACCTTGGGATGATGGCCTGTGGCTCTGAGGGCCTGGGTACGTGCAGGCAGCCCCTGAGACCATGTGTGCCTGGGAGAAGCTCCAAGGAGAGAAAGAGCTGGGATGATGTCAAGCAAGTAGGCTCAGGATGAGGAGGAGAGATCCCAGTGGGGATGGGGACCTCTTGGGGCCACCTTCCTGGTCCCCAGCCTGCCAGGAAATGGGGACAGAGACTCAGTGGAATGGAGCTGCTCCCCTCCATCACCCACATGTCCCCCACGCAAGGCTGCAAGGAGGTCCCCCAAAGCAGGAAAGGGGTGTGATATTTGTGAGGTTAACTCCCTCCTGACTCTGTTGGGTGTCAGTAATTCAACCAAGGCTGGGGAGAGGAGGAGGAGGAGGGAGACTGCCGTGTCCCCAAACAGCAATCACATAGGAGAGCTTTCTCCTGGCTGCAGCTGAAGCATTCACAGGGCAGGAACGGCACCATTCCAACTCACAGCTGAAACAAGGCCATTCTGAGGAAATGTCACCTAAACTCCATGCCAGTGAGGGGTGTCCCCAGGTGGACACACTGTCCCTGCTGAAGCCTTCCCCAGGAACCAGCCACTAGATGTGAGTGGCACTGTTCTGGCTGGCACAGCATTGCCCTCTCCCACGCACCGCCACGGAATCCTGCAATGAGGCCAGTGATGGTGGGTGGCCCTGAGGGACCCCAGGGAGTGCATGGGGGGGAGGGTATCTGCGAGGGGTTTATTTTCTGGGACCAACCCTCGGCAGCCCTGGGGTTTACGAGGCAGCCGATGAGGCTGCTTCCTTGCGAGCTGCAGCAATAAAGCTTCTCAGGGGGTCAGAGGTGATACCGACTGCTCTTAAGTGGCCAAAACTGGTGGTCTGTGATGGAAACTGAACTTCTTGAGCCATAATCAGAACCAGCGGGGTTAAATTCCGAAGGCTAAATACCGAGGACTTAGCCTAAACATCTCTCCCATCTTGCTCAGTCTGTCCCAAACAGGATCCTGCAGCATGTGGTTGTTTGGGCAAGGTCAGGCTGCCGGCATGTGAGGTGTGTGTGCCACATCTCCCCACTGCCTTGGGTTCAGACATCACCAGGACTGCCAAATTTCCTCCGTCTCGGTGCGCTATTGCACTGGGTAAACAACTCTGCAGTGCTTGAGAAATTCAGAGCAACCTGCAAATGGATGCAGAGTTAAGCATTTACTGGTTTCAGGCCTCTCCAAAGCACCAGCATGAGGTTGATGCTGGAAACCTGAGCCCTGTAATTGTATTTTTCTGCCTGAGTGATATCTGAAGGTCTGGTTGGTTTGTTTGCATGTTTGTTTGTAGCACAACTATCAAAGGAGGTCTCGGCAGTGATACACACCGCTTCTAAAAAAGGGCCTGCCCTGGAGCCAGCACCAGCCCTTCTCCAGGTCGAGCCACTACATGTCCCCATAAGCATAACCCGTCCTACCAGTGGCGGCTCCAGAGCCATACCAGCATTCCCACAGGAGTGGGGGATCGCCCACTGTGCCTGAAAACAGGTTCTAACATCACTGAGCACTTCCAGGAGAACCATGAGAAAGGCTCTCTTCAGGGGTCAAGCAGTGGGTGTGAAAGGTTGTGGTCAAAATGTGGCTGTGGAGAGGCAGGGGAGTGGGGAAGTTGACAGAAGCAGGGCTGAGCATATTCACCATTGTATTTCCTCAGTTGTGGAAAGCTGACAGAGACACACCTCTCCCCCCAGAAAAAGACACTAAAAAATGCAAACATGACTATGCATCCCCAGATCCACGTGCCAACTATAGCACAGTCCTCGGAGGAGACCTGTCTGGACCTCTCGTGAGGTCCAACCCAGTGGGGAGGAGGGAAAGCCCCCGGCAGCATGCACTGCACAAAGCCACCCCCATCCCAGCACGTATCCAGGTATCCAGGCACCTCCACATCACCGGGTCCTGGTTTCTACCTCCAGGCTGTGTGAACAGTCACTATTCCCTGTGGCAGGAGGTTAGCGGAGGGCCAGGCAGGCTGCTGAGCGTTAGCATCAGTGTGGTTTATTACGCTCATTAATGATGTGGAGAAGGCAGCATGTTAGCAAAAACGTGACATATTTAGGTTAGTTAAGGCTGAAGGACTTCGCTGCTGTGGGAAAGGATTGCACGAAGATATATGACATTCACTATGGGCCCATGCAAGATGATGCATCTTGGATAGACTAATCAAGATAATTCACATATATTGTCCTAAATTAATTATAGCCACTAAGTACAAGCCCAATGTGTCAATGCAGACAGCTCAATTAACAGCTCTTATTCAATATATGCTGATGGTCAAAAGAGCAAAGAAAAGATTACAATGGGCAGAGAGCATGGAGCAAATCACTGGAAATATTGCAGTACCACTGCTTAAATCAACACAGCTAGCACGTGGGGGAGTGGAGGGCGAAGGTGATAGGCACAGGACAGTATAGCAAGAGACTAAAAGGGGACAAAGAGGGACCTTCTTCAACCCTCTCTTCCTGATAACCTCTTAAAAACAGAATAGATTAAGTATATGGAGTAGATTTTTAAATAGCAAGGGAGAAGGGGGAGGGAAAACAGAGTTAGTTATTTTAAAAAGCAAGTGCTATTTGGGTGGAGCAGGAGCAGTGGTTCCCGTTCATGCAGAGCAGTGACCCCAGGGCTCAGTACCTGTGTGCTGTCCAGGGTGTGACTGTCCAAGGAGAAAAGGTGGAAAGAGGAGAAAGATGTGCCCAGCTCTGTGTATAGCGGGTGAGACTAGGAGTGGATGCTGCATCCTGGCTTGAGAAAGGATGTGGAAAGACTGGAGAAGGCTCAGGAATATGGGAAACTGCTTTTTGAGTGGGAGGCTGAGGCAGGCCCCTGCCTATTTAGTCTATCCCAGTGGAGGTTAGGATGAGACTCCATTGCAGTCAGCACGTGCCTCCATAGGGAAGGGATTTCTTTCAGTCAAAAATACATAACGAAACCCAGAGGCTGGAGCTAGAGCACCATGGTAGGAACTCACCAAGGGCCAGGAGAGCCCTCTGTCCCCCACTCCATGCAGCTGAGGGGCTCCCTGCAACCTTGCTTCAGTTGGGGTCTCTTTCTCCAGGTTCTCACCCTGGGGAACCCTGACAGCAGGTGCCCTGTGCCCCGGGGCAAAAGGTTTCATGCCTGAGCTCAGCAGTGGCTGCAGGAAATCTTTGGGCTGATTTCCCTCCTGTGAGACTCCGGCCAGCATCGTGCAATCTCTTTTCATTCCTATTTCATGAGATGTGAATAATTAATGAGAAACACAATGCAAGGAGAATAAGATGAATATATATGTATACATATACTCACACTCATATATAGTGCTAGGAATAATTGAGGCTCAAATGTATAGGGAATATTGCGGTACAGCGGCCATGAAAATGTGGGGCAAAGAGCAGGGGCACAAGGGAGAGTCCTAAAAGACAGATGGAGGGGGTTTGAGGGGTGTAAAGAATGGGATACAGGTGTTGTCTTCTATGGCAGCAGGGACCCCCAGACCTACCAGCTGGCCCAGGAGTTCACCATAGGCAGAGGCATCTCCCCCAGCTCCTTCCCCAGAGATGTGCAGGGATGCACAATGCCAAAGGGAGGGAAATGCCAAGGGCTACTCCCACATTGCCCCAGGGAAGGGGTGAAATCCTGGTGGGCACCTGTGCTGCAGTGGGTGGTGAAGCCCAAGGAGGGATGAGAAGCAGCATCTCTGGGTGCCGGTGTTTTGCATCCTTGACCAAAGCACGCTCTGCAGCCTCTCAGTAGCTGTCCAAGCCCATGCAGCCATTGCTGTGTCTGTGTGCAGTTGAGCTTCTGGCCATCCACAGCCAGAAAATAGGCAACTGAATTGCATATGTGAAACCCAGAGATTCTCCCTTCAACTGCACGGCAAATCCTATCACCTGCTGCATCCGGTTCCCAGCCTCCAACTGGGCCTGACAAGTGCTAATTGGTAGTCATTAATTAGCTTTCCGGCAGGCTTTCACCCTGTGGACTTGCAAGCCCTACAGAACCCATTGCAATCTGCTGAAGCAAGAAGAGAGCTGGTGTCCCCCTGCCCCATACTGACTGCAGGAGCCTGTAAAGAGAAGGGGAGAATCGCCCAGCATCACCCCAGCCTGGGGATCAGGAACAGGGATGGGGACAGGGAAAGGGAAGGCTGCTGCTGCCTTCCTGCAGCCCCCACTCTCTGGGGTCAGGCACCAGTCATGCAAAACCAGCCACCTTCTATGGAGCTGCCCTGAACTAACCTGGAGTGATCCTGCAGTGCAGCCCTTAGGCTGCTTTTCCAGCTGGGAGCTGAGGCGTGACCCATGGCCAGATGGAGGTAGGGAGAGGGGCAGACGCAAGGGGCAGACACAAGGGACAGGGAGAACTCAGAAGGTGGCTGAAGGTGTAGCTGTGGGTGATGGCTCCTGAACTCAGGCATCAGTGTAGTCACACCTTCACTTGCTCAGGATATGAGGTGCTTGGGAGGCCCCCATGGTCCTGGCTCATGTTGCATGAAATGAATTTGTAGGGCCTCTGCACCCCAGCAGGAGTTGGCTCCCATGGCCCACCCTGACCCAAGGAATGGACTTGGCCCCTTGTAGCAGGAGGATCTGTGCTGGCAGGGTGTGTGGGGTCCCCACATGGGAACAGCAGGAATGCATGGCCACACACTCACTGTCACCTGCACCCCAGCCCGGTCCTGTGTCCTGGTGGCACTTTGAGCCATGTGCATGGGGGCTCAATAGCCCCCTGGACTGCACATTCCCTAGGCAAAGCATGCAGGGCTGTGCCTCAGCCCTAGCCATGAGCTGCCTTCATGGTGGGACAAGGATCATGTCTGCTCCTCCTAACAGCCTGACAGTGGAATGTGTTCCTCCTCATCCCTGCTCTGGATTTCCATCTTTTAAAGTTCCTTTGCCCCAGAAATACCCTATTATAAATACTCCCCCAGAAGTTCTCCTCTGCATGGTGTCCTGCAGGGTGTCTGTCACCTTTTCCACCAGCTCATGCTCCCACCACAGCAGGGGCCAGGTGCTGGGTTGGCATCACCAGCAGGACAAGGTTTGTCACCCCCTGGGTTCACCCCAGCCTGACTGTACCTGCACCCACCAGCACTGGGGACAGGCAGGGGCACCCAACAGCCAGTCCAGCCCATCCTGCCTTTTATCCACAGTCAGTGGATCCCATTTCCCAGGTCTAATTTATCACTACACTTTTTATAAATGGGTCATTTCCCATCTCCAGCCCGAGAGACAATTGTGATGGGCCTTGGCACTGCGCCACGAGCTCCTTTCAACTTCATAGCAAGTTCATCAAAGGCCCGAGACACCGTTTCCCCAAACAGTAAAAGTGTCAGGGAAGGAGGTGTGTTAGGAAGCCTCAGTGACAGCCAAGTGCTTAATTAGTGGTAATGCAGAGTTTATGACCCCACTCACCGCCTCCCCCGGCCCGTTGTTTCTGGGAAGGGTGTGAAGGGTTAGACAGGTCTCTGTGCTGCTCTGTGACCCGTGATGTCCTCCAGCGACTTGGCGCTAGCAGAGGGGATGGGGACATCCCAGCCTGGCCACTGGGATGAAGAGGAAGATGAGGAGCAAGTTCCCCATGTGGCACTTACTCAAGAGCATTCTCATCCCCCAGGTCCCACTCATGCTGCAATGGCCCCCAGCACCCTTGGGTGCCCCGACATCCACAGGCACCCTCTTCTCCCTGGCTGCTGGTTGACTGGGGAGAACGAGGGGAAGACCCAGTGTGAGTTCAGCAGTGGAAATGCTGTTTCCCACCCAGTCTCCTCACCCCAACCACAATCTTCTGTCTCCTCTGATGCCTTGAAGCCCCATGGGACTCAGTGAGAGGGCACCGGGCTGGTACCACAGGAGGCTGTGTACCACTGTCACAACCCTTTCATTCCTCTGTTCTCTGTGCTAATCCTCTTTCCTTTTCTCCAGAAATTACCTTCCTGCCTCTCTCTGGGCTGTTTTTAATGTATCCTTTTGGCAACAGAGCAGCCAGAGCTGAGCATGGTGACTTTGGTGTTCAAAGGCTGAGCTTAAGTATTAACAGAGCTGATGGCATTACAATGTTGGCACTCAGTCTTTCACAGATTCCCTAATAAAACCTAACATCAACCAGGATTTTTAGCCATGATGGTGCATTTAGCAGGGTCTTCTCTGTGCCTTCCACAGCCACCAGATTCATCCTCTCACCCCTGACCTTGCTGGGGATGAAATTTTCCACCAGAAGTTGCCAAATACAGGTAAGGATCAGAAAGAAAATCAATAGATTTGGTGATGTGATGGTTCATCTTCTCTATGCAGTGCCCAAGGCTCCCAGGGGAGTGGATCACCATGGGGAGCACTGCCTCCACTGTGAAGCTGGAGGTACAAGGACGTGCACATGGCCAATGGGGATGAATGGGCAAGGTGATGGGCTGTACTGCAGCTCTGCTTGCTCTCCAGGTTCTTCATCCCCCCGGGGCTGGAGCAGCGTCAAGGTGATATAAAGCAGATATAAAGCTGATTTTCATTAGGGAGGAGCACAAGGTTTCACCGTGGGGCCCCTCTTGGACTCAGCAGGGTTGTGCCATTGGCAGCTCTGCCTGCTCCCCAGGCACGTGCCCTGCACTGGGTGATGGATGGCATCTCCGTGCCACCATCCCAGTGTGCACAGGCAGAGCTGGCCCAGATCCACCCTGGGATTGGATGAGAGCCGTGATGGACCACATCTCCATGTGCAGGACTGTGCCACCCCTTGCACAGAACATCTCTGCCCGGATGAGCCTGCGGAGGGACCTGGCAACTCCCTGGCACATCTCACCTGGCTGCGGTTCCCTGCTTCACCTCCCTGGCCTCGAGTTCCTGAGTGCTGGGCTCTCCTCCCACCACCCTCCTCGGCATGGCTGGGGCCTTGCAGCTACAACCAGGAAACTATAAAACTTTACAGAGTGCGGCTGGAGAGAAACAGGAATTGCTGCAGTGACTGCCAGAAGGGCCAGCGTTAGATTCACAAGATTTTCCAGGGCTTGGACTCGCCAGGAAGGGATTTATCCACCTAGGAGGAGCTGTAAAAACTAAAATTAAATTCTTCATCTTGGAAAAGGAGGGGGGAGAGAATGAAGAAACTGCTTGACCTCCCCCCAAATGCTCTGCTGGAGGCCGAGAACCTGGGTGGACGTGGAGCACCCCTGGCTGCACCTGCCAAACCCCTGGCTGAGGGGGGCCTGGCACTTCGGGGGTCCCTCCTCCAAACAGTGTGAATAGGTCCTAGAGGCTCTGCTCAGCATCCCGACAGCCTGCCAGCCTTCTGGGCATCATCTGGGGGTCTGTGTGGGTGCCAAGAGGGAGGGTTGAAGTCAGTGTCCTCTCCCTGTCCCCATTCCCCATTGGTCTATCCCACGTGCTCCTATACCTGCTGCAGGTGAAGATGGTGCCAGGTATGGTATAGGGGCAGTTTGGGACTTCAGCAAGGAGTGAGCAGGGATGTTCCTGCTGGCATCCCAGCAGCTTGTCGGGGATGTTTTCCATGGTGTTTTAACATGGGGTTAGTAAGCAGTTAAAATTTAAAAAACATGCTGCCATGTGGACTACAGAGATGAGCCACGGCATCCTGAGTAGCCATTGTAGGGGACAAAGCTGTACCTGGTTGGGTCAGCAGTGGCTGCTTTCTGATGGGGTGCATCTGATTTGAGCACCACACATGGCCCTCATCTCTGGGCCGGCTGAACTGTAGCAACCTCCCCTGATCTGCACCGTGGCCAAGAGGTCCGGGTCTGCCCACTTGCCAAAGGACAGCAGATCCCCTCCTGTGCTGGGGCCACCAGCTCTCAGCCTGGGGGCATTTTGGGGCTCAGCCCAGTCCCAGGTGCACCTCTCTGCCTGTCAGCTTTTCCTGCCTTCTCCTCCATGCTGGTGTGGAGTGGGCAGGTCCTCCCTCACCACTCTTCTCCTCCCCATCCCACCAGGCTCACACAGAGGTGGTGGGCAGGGGCACACCAGGGTCACCAAACCACAGGCCTGCTGAACCAGCCCTGGCACCCAGAGGCTGCGGGACAACACATCCTGCATTCCTCTACACCTTCTCACTGGGTTTTCCCCAGTATAATGGCACACATTAATGCTTTCAGGAAAAACCCACACTGCTGCTGGCTTTGGGGGCCATTTCCCAAGTCAGGGGAGCCAGGATAGCCAGTACAGCATCCCAATCAGTGAACAGTGGAGAGGGCTGTGCCGTGACAGGCTCTTTTTAGGAATGTAGCACTCATGAGGTGATAAATCTTATGTTGCTGACCTCTTTACAACATGCTGAATCCTCGGAGCCTCACTGCTGAGCAGCATGAGAAAGCATCCCACCACAGCCAGGGAGAAGTCAAGCTGCTCCTCCAGACATGTGGAGGCAAAGATCAAACAAGGCTCACTTGGAAATCTCAGCAGAATTGTGCCATAGGACACAAAGGATGTCCGGGTCATGCCAAAGCTGCAGCTCTGCCGTCGCTCGCTCCTAGGGTGAGCCAGGCTGTGCCGGGGCCCCGGCAGGTCCATCTGCCTGGCCAGCAGAGCGAAGCATGGCATGCCAGCAATTTGTTTTGTACTCAACCTTTCAGGCTGGAAAGCCAAGGGAAACCTGCAGATGTGAAGTTTACATGCAAAATCCTGTAGGCTGAGTGCCCAGCTGCTGGCAGTGACGTTGCACCGATGTCCTGCCCCACCGGGACACCCAGGTGCTGCTTTGTGGATGGGCTTTGAGGCAATTTTCCTTTTATTTCAATTTTTTGCCTGCAATAGATTTTACACCGAATGCATGGAAGCACTGCTGGGTAAGTATGTATCAGGGAATGTTCTTTTGTCGCTTATTCTGGTTTTCTTTCTATTTTCCTCTTGTCACTGCCAGTGCAGGCTCTTAAAATAACTGGCTACTTTAAACCATACTCCTTTGTTCCCTGGCTGAGCACCGCTGGATGCCAGCTGCAGAGGGAGGGAGGTGAAGTGTCAGGGCCCTGCAGAGAGTTTTAAAGGAGGTTTGTGGTGATGGGGACAGTGTGTCACACTCAGAGTCCTCTGAGCTGCCCTCTCCCCCACTGCCACCTGGGCCCCGTGTTGTGGGTTTCCCCCGGGAAGCACTGAGTTTGCAAGTTGTCAGTTGGTCCCCACTCTGCAGCCACGTAAACCTTATCCAGGCTCTGGGGGTGCAGCCGTGGGTCTACACACCAGCTTTGCAGCCTGCAGGCAGATCCTCTGCAGTATCACATCCCTCCAGTCCCTCGAACTACAGACCCCTGCCTTCAGTGCTGCCCCTTTCCCACTCTCGCTTTGCAGCAAATTGTTTAAACCATGAAAACCTGAGTGCTGGAGGGAAGAGGTGGGATGGAGGCCACACAACTCCCTTGACCCCAGTTAGTGTGGGAAAGGACTACAGCAAAACTGGTTAGGAACTGGCAACCGGCCCCAGGGGAAGCAATAGCTAAGCCTGGGCTTATCCCTCCCGAGCCAAGCGCCAGGGCAGCGGATGCAAATCCCGGGCAGGCCAGGAATTGCCTGGCACCTCTCCCAGGGTGTTTGCGCTTTCATTCTCGGGCACCCTAGGAATGCGGCGTGACGGGGAGAGGGGATCCCTGCAGCCGGGGGGAAACTGGGGTGGGGGTGCGTCTGGTCAGCGTGCTGCCAGCAGGCTGGGCTCCACCACCTGCAGGCACCGGGGCTGGGCTGGAGCCCGGCTTGGAATTGCTACGTCAAAGGCTTGTGCCATGCCCAGGCATATCCCCACTTTGTTTATTCCTTCAGCTTATTATTTTATTTGACTATTTATTCCTGGCTGCCTTTTTCTCACGGTGGCTGTGTTTATTTAGCACGCCAAGCCTGGAGCCCGCTGGGCTCGCGCTGCTGCTGAGCACAGCCATAACCCCGGCACTGCAAGTGCCACGATGGCAACCCCGTGCTGAGGTTTCTCCCGAGTGCCTGGTGGGGTGTTTGCAGTGGGTTCAATGGTGTTTCAAGGGGACAGGGGATAAGAGGGTGGTCACACGCGCTTGGCGCTGTTGATGTTGCCAGCACACAGCCACACCAAAGGGCTTTAGCACCTGTGTGTCTGCCCACCAACCCAACCCTACAGGCCCATGGCAGCTACACCAAGCAGAGACACCCTAGGCTGGAAGGAGGCAGGTTTGCGAAGAGTGAGGGTAGCCCATGGAGTGATGCCATCCCAGTGCCATCAGTGATGGTCCTGGGAGACCCTGTCCCCACCAGCCTCCCAAGGTCCCATGTGCTCCCAGAGCCCAAACCCAACACGACGTGGAGATGCCAGCAAGCCATCAGCAGCCCTGGCTGCTCATCCTCCCAGCCCTGGCTCATCCCTACATTCCCAGGCCCTACATGGCATTTCCTCTGGTGGCAGCCTCTGAGGACCCAAATCACTGGGTCCTCTCAATGCTGAGGATGCTGCTGCGGCTGGGGGCTGGGGAGCCATGGCAACCCGGCAAGGATGGGGGTTGCCATGGCAATGAGAGGCGCAGCATCCGGAGCTGGCTTTGGGCAAGGGATGCTCCAGGTGGGATGGGAAGCAGGACCAGGGTACCCCCCTGAGGCTGGGGAATGCCAAAGCCTGGGCTCGGAGTCCAGGAAAGCCACCCTGCTCTGAGGGCTGCCCCTGGCCCACAGCACCTGGAGGGGGTGGGCAGATGGAGTCTGGTGGGGTCCAGGCTCTGTGCTTAGCCCTGCTGTAGCCCCACTGTGCTTGCTGCCACCATCACCTCCAGCCACTCCCAGGCAGCTCCAAGAGGACGTGGTGCTGGTTCCTGCATGCTCAGTCCCGGAGAGCAACCATCTCTGCAGGACAAGCAGGGTCAGGTGAGACCTCTTAGATTTTTGCAGCCAGGAGGGTCTGCCAAGCATCTCTAAATATGAGTATGAACCCCAAATACCTTGTCACCCCCCTTGGGGGTCACTAACCCCCAGTTAGGAATGTCTGTGTGGGGTCAGGCTGTGGCACAAGGCAGGTTTCAGTTCCTAAATCTTCATGTTTGGAGATTATCTGCTTCCCATGACTAAAGTGGGCACCCAGCTGACCCCAGCTCAGGGCCAAGCATGCAAAGGGTCTCTGCACTGGCATTTCAGCTGCAGCCCCCTAAAATGTCTGTAATGGGGCCAGGCTGCTAATTGCCTGGTCAGCAAAGTTCCCGAGAGAGGAATAGGCTGGGTGAGGACACCCCCCTTGCAGTGTCACCAACTGACATCCTTGCCTTGGCCCCCTCAGCCCCTTGGTCACCCCCCTCAGTGCGTCCCCATCCTGCCGTGCCCCATCCTGCCGCAGGGCTGGGAGGCTGCAAGGGGAAGGGGGCGATGGGAGGAGGAAATGGACCTCCCAGCTGGGAAGCATGCGGGAGAGTGACATTTGCCAGACACTGATGCTGCTTTTGATAAAGAGCAGGGGGCAGTTTGCTGCCCACAGGCACCCATGTTTCCCACACCTCCCAGCAGCTGGGGCCAAACATCGTCCCCCAGCCCCGAAGCCTTTGCCTCCTGCAGAGCCAAAAGCATGCAAGGCTGGATGCCTCTTTTCCCTTTCGGCCACAGTGGGCTGCAGAGCAGGAGGGAAAAGGCATTTTTATTTATTTTTGGTGCAACATTTGTCAGCATCTGATTACAAAGGGGTGATGCAGAAGTGGACAGTGTCACCTGGACAGCATCAGCATGGTTGCAACACGCACCCCGTGGCAGATGGACAGGGCTGGCTCTCCAAACACACAAGCCTCATCAGATTTTCCCAAGGGCACATCCCCAGTGCAGGAATCAGCCTAGAACCCAAGATGACAGCCACCCTTCCTCCTCATGCTGCCTCACAGGGCTCCAGCACCTAGCAGGCCCTTTCCCCTTGCAGAAATGGTGGCTGAGCTCTGTTGCAAGCGCGCCAGCAAACAAGGCTGGCGGCCGCTGGCAGCCACTTCCAGCAATTCCACCCTGGAGCTTGTGGCCAGGCTTTAGATCTGCTAAGCCTGCTTCAAACTTTGCACTGGGAGAAGTGATTTGTCTGCAAATGTTATGTGGTTAAAATAAATGCAGAGAATTTTAATCCTGGGAATTTGGAAAGTAGGAGATTTAAAATAACAAAACCCTTTCATATGGCACTTAATCCGAAATTAGCTGGGTTTTAAGTTTTACGGCAGTAGCTGATCATTCCTCGGCCACCTCCTGCTCGGCATGGGAAGGGGGGGTTCCTCAGATCCCCAGAGCAGGGAGCAGTGGGGGAGGCAGGATGGGCTCTCCCAGCCGTGCCGTGCCCTGCCGTGCCAGGGTGGTGCTGGAGCAGTGACGGCACTCTTTTTTTGTTGACGTGGAATGGATCTCCCACAGCTACTTAAGGTTTTAATTGCCCTGTGATTAAAGTTTTCATTACTAAGCAATTAGCACCTGAAATTTTAAGTGCTGAAGTGTTAAACTGCATCCTGAAGCTGCCAGAGGTGAGGGGTGGTGGATGTGGGTGGGACGGAAGAGGGTTTTGAAGTGGGGACCAGGAGCAGCAGGAGGTGGCTGCCTTGCTTGGGCCCAGCCGGGCTGGCATGGGGTGCTGCCAGCCACCCCAACCCGCTGGCAGCATCAAGCGCCTGGCAGCACAGGGAGGAGCTCCCGGAGGGGCGAGAGCCCAGGGAGCCTGGGAAGGAGACAGGCTGGAGCCCGCTCTGGTCTGGCGGGAAACACACCGGCTGGGCAAGTTGGCACCCGGCGGCACTCCCAGCCCTGGGAACAGGGCACCCTGGGGCTCCCTTTGGACTGGGGAGGGCATAGGGGACCCCCCAGCAGCCACATGGCTGCCCCAAGTGCCTGCTCAGATGTTGCCCTTCTGAGTGCTGACCTTTGGACAGGGGACTTGATGATGTCACCTGATGCCATAATGGCCCCACTACAGTGGTACCCTCCACCCAGCTTCCCATATCCCCAGCACAGTTGTCCTCCAGGTGAGCAGACAACGGAGGCGTCTTGCAGGGTTTTTTCCCCCATTCCACCCTTCAAACGCGTCCCCGTACCTACCTTGTGGTGATGCGCTCCTGGGACTGGCTGCCTGGTGAGGAATGTACTCCCATCTGTTTGTTTTTAGATTCTTGCTGGGTAGTTTCATTTGATGCCCCTTAGATCTTCTGAGAAAATAGGAATAATTGTTCCCTAATCACCTTCCCTTATGAAATTGCAGCTGAGGTTGCCGCATGCAAAGGAGGTGAGGGGCGGTGGCTGGGCGCAGCAGGCAGGGTGTGTGGGTGCACCCGTGTGCGGGGCCATGGTCTGACACACACTGTGCACGTGCCTGTGCGATGTGGACCCATCACCGGAGCACATAAGGACTGCATTTGGAAATGGGGAGTGAAAGTCAGGCTTGCTTCAGCGGGATTGGGTCTCTAGGTAGGAAATTTCTTACAGAGAGAGGGCTTGGCTGGGAGGTTTGTCCTCTGAACTTCCATGGCCATTGCTGCTTTTCGAGGTTTTTCTTTCATCTCTGCTGCTCCCTGTCTGCACAGGAATGCCTCCCGGGGACACTGGGCTCCACAGCTTTGCCATGCAGGCTGTAGGCTGTTCTAAGGCAAAACATCCCTAACTCAGGTCAATGCTACAGACACGCTCCCCTGCCTACCCCAGAGTGCTGTGTTTCAGCTCTCAGCCCATCCCTGCCCATGTCGTGCCAACGGGGTCCTCTTTACAGCCCTATTCAGCTCCATCCATCACCCCAAAGTTCCAGGGAGGTGCCATTGGAGGGGACTGAGGCTGAGTGTCTGTGCAGGGACATTTTGTGGCCGGGAGATGTCCGTGTCTATACAAACATGTGTGTCCCCCAGCCACGCCATCACCCGGTCCCCTGAGGGCCACAGCAGCACCATACTCAGTACTGAGTCCTTGCCCAAGCAGGCGAATTGACATTACAGAGCCAGCCCCTGCCAGAAAATACCACGCAGTTACCACAGTTATTTCCTATTGTGCAGGCGTCAGAGCCCTGCCAGTGCTGCTCCCCACGCTGCCCACCAGCTGCAACATACAGGCAGCAACCGGGGCTCCCTGGCCATCGATCTGCCCCAAAATCCTCAGGCTCCAGTCAAGACCACGGCATTGCACCAGGGGAGCCTGAGGCCCCGGGGAGGGGTCGGCTGGCAGCACCAGCCCAGTGGGAGTGAGCAGGGGCTTATTAATTACAGCACGTGGGGAGAGACTCGATTGTATGGAGCATCCTCCCCCAGCCCGCGCCCCCCCGCTGCCTGCTCCAGTTTCTCATCCTATTCTGAAATAAATTCCTTTTGGGCTGAAATTTGCCAGGCATGGCTTGGCTCCAAGGGGAATTCTTGGAGAAAGTTTAAGTAAAATTGGTTCAGCCATTTTTGAGTTATTCAAGTGTGAATAAGCAATTTCCCCATGTGCTCCGTTCAGAAATTTTGTGCTTGGGTAACTCAGACCTCTGGAATTGCAGAATAAACGAGGTTTCTGCATCTCGCTAAGCCAACAGGCTCTGGCTGCCGGAATTGGTACGGTGTCTCCAGCAGTGAGGATTTCCCAGGAGTGATTTCATAAGGAGACAGCAAATCTTCCCACCCTGAGTCTGGCCCTTGGCTAAGAGTCTCGACATCTCCATCAGCCCCCAGCCCTCTCCTTCCCCACTGATGGCAGCATCGTACCCCAGTGCACGTATTGATGGTGCTGGCTTTGTCACTCGCTTCTCCACTGCTCATCTCCTTGAGTGACAGTGTGTCCAAACCAACAGCTTCTACTTGTTGGCTGAAACTTTGGTGTTTTCCACCAATGCAATCCCCTTACCTCTGCTTTGCTCCTCAACCGCTTCCTTTCACCTGGAGAGTGCAATGCCCCACTTGCTGCATCTCCTGTCCCTCTCAGATATTTATCACAGTCATATGTCATATGTCCTGTCTTAAATTAGCACACTACCTCTCTCGGGCATGGCTTTTTTCCTTTGGAAACTGTGCCTAGTGGTGCTGGGGCACTGTGGCACTCCTCAGGGCGCAGCATTCTGCCGAGACTCCCTGCAGCTCCCAGAGGATGCCAGAATTCCTGCAGAAGGAATTGATCATCTCCAAATTTTCAGTAGCCCAGGCAGAGCTCAGGCCTGTGCCAATCTCTGTGGCCAGGGCTTGGAAATAGGAATCCTTCTAGGACAAGGAAGGAAAATGCCCATCCACAGCGTTGGTTTGTGCAGCAGAAGGCAGAGGTTATATGGACATGCTCTGCGTCTGTTTGCATAGAGGAGAGGTCAACAACAGCCAGGTCTGATAACCTCCCGAATTCCAGCTCCTGCCAGCAGCTGCGGGGAGTGTAGCCAGGAGCGTGGGCCTGTGGGCGCCCCACTGTGCTTGTGGGGGGCTGAGACTGGGTCTGCACAGCTACGGAATTTCTGGGTCAGATTTCTGGGGCAGGAGCAGTGTGAAAGGTGCTGCTGGCAGATGGCAGGTGGCTGCGGAGGGGGCAGCCCAGATGGCTGTGCCAGGGGGACAAGGCTGCCGGGGGTGATGCAACCAGTCATGCACCCCACTGTCCCTGGACCTGCTGGAGTTCCAGCCACCCCTGGGGACCAGGAGCATCAACATGCCCCAACATCAGGGACCTGGGGATTTTGCTAAGCCCAAGCACAGCCTCCCGAGGTATCCAAGGAGGAGACGCAGCACAGAGGGCCAGGACAGGTCACAGCCTGTGTCCCGCACCTGGCACGGCAGGTATGTGTCTGTCCTGAATGATGTGGCTTCAACCACAGGGACAGAATGTGTGTGTACACCACCCCAAGGGAGCAGTCTGTCCAACACAGAGCTCCAAAACCTTTCCATGGCAATGTCGGGACAGAAGGGGAAGAAGACTGAAGCACCCACAGGCTTGGAAGCTGTGGCTGCATGCACAGTAGTCAGCACCTTCTCCCATAAGAAATGTGATGGTGAAGGCATTCTGGGGGTAGGGGAAGAGATCCTGGGGATGTGTGTATGGTATCACCCTGGCCAGGATCCCAGCACTCATCTGAGTCCCTGTGGTGGGAATCATGATGTGGTGGGGACGGAATGGGGTGAGGAGGTATGTGATGAGATGGGATGGGATGGGATGGGATGGGATGGGTGAGGTAGGATGGGATGTATGGGATGGGTTAGGGGGCAATGGGTTGAGATGGGATGGCCCAGGGTGGGATGCATGAGAGGATGGCATGAGACTGTAGAGGATGGGATGGCAATGGGTGGCACAGGTAAATCAGACTGCCAGTAGTGTGGCACAGAGGGGCCCGTCAACGCACAGTACCAGGCTCACGCCGGGCTGGGGGTGTGCGGGGTAGGCCGGGGGTGTGCGGGGCGGGCCGGGGGCGCGGGCCCTTTAAGAGCCCAGTTCCGCGGGCGGCCGCTGGGTGGGGCGCGCTCCCCGCCCTGCGCCTCGCGCGCCGGGGGCGGGGCCAGCGGGGCCGCGCCGGGCAGGGCCCGCCCCCTCCAATTCATCTTTCCGCAGAGGCCCCGCCCCCCAGTCCGGCACCGCCCAATCGGCTCCGCGCTCGCCGTCGCCAGGGGCGCCGGGTTGCCAGGGGCGGGGTGATTGGCGGGCGGGCCCCGCCCCTCACGGCTCAGCGGCGGCGGCGGCGGCGGCGGCGCCAGAGCGCGATCGTGGCGCGGCGGCGAGAGGAGCCGCGCGTGGCGCCGAGCTCGGGACTGCCCGGCGGGGCCGCCCGCACCGCCCCCGCCATGGCCGCGGCCCGCCCGGGGGCCCCCCCGCCGCCGCCGCCGCTGCTCCCCCTCCTGCTGCTCCTGCTGCTCCCCGGCGGCCGCCGCGCTCTGGAGGGTGAGTACCGGGCGGGCATCCCCGCCCGCCGTGCCGGGGCCCGGGCGAGTGCGCACGGGCGCACGCACCCTCCGGGGTGTCCCCGGCCCGCCGACTCGTCGTGGCTCAGCTCGTCGTGGCGCCGCGAACGGCCGGTTGTCCCCGCGGGGATCTCGCCGCCGCAGCCCCGCTCCCCGCGCTCCGCCGCCCTCGGTGGGTTTCGGAGTCAACGCCCCGTGGAACCGAGCCCGGCGCTGCTCCGCGGACGGCGGCTGCTGGCAGGGAGCGGCGCCTCGTTGGATACTCGGTTCACGTTTCGAGGCTTTTCGCCACGACCGAGAGGGCTGGAAAATTAATATTTCTTTCAGTGGAAGCTCGCGGCGTGCCAGAACTGGTGGGGCCGCGGAAGGAGTGTCCGTGTGCCGTGTCCGGCTCCATCCCTTCCCCGGCAGGGCTCGCCGCGCCCGCCGCTTTAACCCCCGCGGCTCCAGCGTGGGACCGCCGGTGCGAGTGGCCACGCGTGCCACATCCACCCCCGAGCCGGTCTGCGCTGCGCGGCTTGCCCACCCCTGAGCTCCGGTGGAGTTGGAAATAGAACGGGGACTAATCCTCCCCCCTCGAAGGATGAACCCCGGTGCGCGGGGTGTCAAAGCACCCCTAGGTTTGAGCGAGGAAAGCGGCTTTTGGCCCCACTGAGGGACTGGGGATCCCCAGACGGGCGAGGCGGGTCGCGCCGGAGGGGAGGAAGAGAAGGGGGCCCGGACGGGTTTTTGTCTCGGCACAAAGTATGCAGGGCTCTGGCCAGGAGTGCCAGGAGCGGCGGCGCTCCGGTGTCCGGTAACCGAACCCACTGCCGGAGGGAGGGAGGGAAGGAGGGAGGGAGAGAAGGGAGAAGCCCCGGTTGGAGCGGAGCTGTGGGTGCCTCCGCCCGGGCGGAGGGCGGCGGGAGCTGCTCGGAGGCGGTGTCGTGCTCGGGCTCGCGCTGCCGTCGCCCCGCTTTGCGGGGTTCAGGCCGCGGCCCCGGGGGTGGCCGTGGGCAGGAGCCCCATCTCCCCTGAGGTGGATGGGGGGACATCTTTCCTCCGGCTTTGGGCTTTGTAGAAAGTTTCGGGGGTGCTTGTTGCCCGAGTTCCTTTTCATCCTCCCTCCCTTCGATTTGGTTTTTTCTCCTTTAAAAGGGGGGAAAAAAATTAAAAACCCTTCTCCTTTGTACGCCGTAGGAATCAGAGCTGGTGGGCCTGCCGGGTCCATGAGCTCCTGGCTAAGCGGGAGCCCCGCAGCAGAAGGGGAAGCCACTGGCACCCAGCCCTCCCGGTATGGAGGCTCTCGAGCACCCACTCGGGGATCCCTGCCTGCTGGAGAGGTGTCGGAGGATGAAGTTGCGGGCGGAGAGCCCAGTGGGGCCCCTCGCTTGCAGGCAGTGCCTTGCAACCTGCTTCCCATCAGCGGTTTGGGAATTGGGGAAGGATAGCCGACATGGGGGCTGGCAACACCAGCAAGCATCACCTGGGCACTGTTTAGTGTGTCCCGGGGGAGGCAGGGAGCCCCAGCACTGACTGGGGATGGAGCAATGGGAAGAGTCCGATGGAGAGAAAATAAACAGCCCCTGCTGAGGAGTCGCTAATTTTTTTTCAGCTTCACGAACGTGTGGAGGGGTCAGGGGCCGAACACGCCATCCAAGAGGTCAGGGCCCAGCTGTGTGCCAACCCAGTGGGACTGCTTCAGGGCTGACTGGTAGCCACCCAGCATTTTTGGGGCTGGCCCCGATTCCCCTGGGATTCTCTTCTTTTTTTTTTTTTTTTTTTTTTTTTTTCTCCTTTGCTCTTGTTCGAGCTGGAAGGAAAGTTTCAGCTGGCCCGGAGAGGCTTCTGCCTTGCCCAGCTTTGGGAAGCCGCTGCTCACATCACGGTCAGCGAGCTCCCGCGCTTCTGCTGCGTTGGGCATTTCTGTCCACGCTCAACGCTGCTTCCTGATGGGGACCGGCGCGTTCCAGCGGTTACTGTAAATCTCACGTGCACGTTTCTTCGGATATTTTAGTGCTGATCATAAATCTGGTGTGGCCGTAAATCTGCACACACGTCCTGCAGAGAACAGCAGCGAGCGGTCCCCAGACCCGGCCACTTTACCGTCCCCTCCGAGGGGCAACAGGCTGGTCTTGCGGCTGGTGCTGGGCTGGAAGGGCAGGGGGCTTTGGGGCTGGATGGCGCTCCTCATTCCCGGGGGGATGGCAGGGAGTTGGGTTTCTTTACAAGGCCCCACGGGGGTGGAGGGGAAAAGCCACACTCGGCAGCAACTCAGTGAGGGCTTTGTGCTGCCGAGGAGAAAATGGTTTCTCTCCAGATCCTGTAAGTGCGCTGGGTCTGTTTGAAGTCACAATGTGTTTTTCTTCTCCGGTTCAGCAGTCCCCAGGCCGGCTGCAGAAGGAATGTTCTATCCAGGGGCAACAGCGGATCCTTTCTCCAGTGCAGGGGTTTGAGCTGAGGAGTTTGTTCGAGCAGGGCTGTGGGAGCAGAGGCCCTGTGGGGAGCGGACGCGGTGGAACAGCATGGGGAACGTGCTGCGTTCCAGGCCCTTGCTGACCATCCGAGGGTAAAACCCCAGGCTTCAAAATACCTTGGCCCAAGGGAGTGTGGACAGCCACAGGCTGGATCTGCCTGTTGCCCTGGGGGTGCAGGTGGGCTGGGACAGGGACCTGCTCTCCTAAGGAGCCACTCTGCCAGGCAGCTTCTGCCCTGAACAGCCTCTGGATCCAGGACTCCATTTAAACTTGGGGTTTCCCACGTGCTTCCCCACGAACCCCTGTGCAGAAGCACTGTGTTGCTGCACGTAGTCCCAAGCCTACTCAGGCTCCAGTGAAATAGCCGAAGCCCCCAGTACAGGAGGATTTCTAGGCAGGATTTTCCTCATCTGAGTTCTGCCCAGTGGCAGCTCCCAGACCCCAGCGGGTGTTACACAGTCTGACCACGCTCCTCTCAGCACCAGCAAACCCCTACTTAATTGACCCCTGTGCTGGAACTGCCAGGTATTTTCTTGGCAGGGAGATTTGCTTTCCGTTTAATTACTTTTCACAGAAATGGCATATTTCTCGGCGGGGCGATGGGGCAAGTTGGCCCTGCTGTTTTATTGATGCTTGGGGTAGGGCTGCGAGGGGAAGCGGGTCGTGGGGCTCCGCAACACTCGCTGGATTCATTAAATCTCCCGTTCCTCACTAAAAGCTGCACTCGAGGAAGCCTGCCTGTCCGTGTTCCCGAGGAGGGGAGGAGAAGGGCTTTCCTTTGTGTCAGGCGGAGCATGCGGAAAGCTGGGGAGAGGGAAAACTTGCAGCACTGGGGTCCGTTTGCGGCCCCACGTTTCTCCCTTAATGTACAGCAAGGCTGCGGCTGTGGGACCATTTCTGCCTGGCCCTTGCGATTGGGAATAGCGGCCTCTGGTTTTTAAGGAATGAACCGAAACTCCTTGTTTTGTTGCGATGACTTACTGCAAGAGATATTTGGGGAAACCAGTTGGTTGCATTTTCTTTCCGTGAGCCGTTTGCTGCTGCCGCTGGAGCAGGGGAGCTTGGCGTTTAATTAAAACAGCCCCAGCAATCTGAATCACAGACTTGCATGTTTTTAAAATTGTAGCTGTTCCTGTTGTGCTGAGTCAAACTGGTTTGTCAGGATTAAGCGTCTCCGCCTGGGAGCTGTGCTGGGGGAAGGGTGCTGGGGCGGCCCCGGGGTCGGGATCCCCGTTCCCAGCTGGTGCAGACCGCAGGGTGGGTGTCAGCCTCCTCCCCAAGGAGAACCCTGGGAAAGGGGGACTGTACCCAAGGGCCATGGTGGAGCAGCCACAAACTTCTCTGTGGTTTAAGCCATAATGAGTTGGTGTTGTTTCTAGGTCCAGTGTATTTCCATGAAGTGTTTGGGGGATGGTGGGGATGGGGATGCCCCTCCTCAAAGAGCCAGGTACAACCCCACACCCCAGGGGATGGGCCACCTTGAAGGCCAGGCAGCCTGTTGCAGTGACACTCCCACCCGACTGGGACTGTCCCATTCAAATGCGTGTTTTGGTTTTTTTGTTGCATTTTTGTTGTTGTTGTTGCTCCAAACCCAGCCCTGTGCTCAGGCTGGGCGGTGCTGGCAGCAGGGCATGGGCCATTCCCTTGCAGAGCTGAACTCTTATGTGGGAGCCATTTTGTAGAGCGGGCAGGTGGGTGTCCTGCCTGCAGAGGGGCAGGCTTGGCACTGTTGGTGAACCCTCATCCTCCCATGCTTGGGCACTGATATCACCCACCCTCGGCACAGCCACGGAGGAGTTCCGGTGCTGAGCTTGGGAGTGGGGCGACATCCCCATTGCTGCAATTGCAGCTCTTCCCACGGTGCCACCTTTCCCAGAGGGGTTGCATCCCTCCCCTGGTGCCCTCTTTTCCCTCAGTGCAGCCCAGCCCTCCAGCCCCTGCTCCCTGAGGCAGGAGGGAGCGAGCCCAGTGCTGGCTTCGCATGGCCGCCCCGCTGAAGAGGAACGGGAGCCATCTTGGGAAGAAGCTGGAGGACGGCGGCAGGGCCGAGCGCCGGCCCCACGGCCGCTCTCCATGCGCATGCCAGCGTGTGCTGGCTGTGGGTCCCGGGCTGGGGCGGAGGGGATTTTGCTGTAGGGGTCTCTTAATTTTATTTTTGCCCATCGCTAAGCCCCGCTGCACTGCAGGGCCTGGTGTTTCTCATGCATGTGGCAGGAACTGTTGACAAACACCTGTTTCCCAGCCCCCCTCCCCAGGAATGCCCCGGGGGCCCTGCAGGGGCTGCAATGCCGAAGGGGTGGGCAGCAGGGATGTCCCCTCTCAGGGGAGCCCTCCCCCAGGACTCTTCTCCCCAGCGGCAGCTGCGAGGGGATTTGAGCCTCCCTGTTCCTCTGTGAGGTGTGGCCATCGCACAGGGCTGCCAAAACCCATCCCTGTCCTGGGGAAGGGACACTGTTGTCCCCATGTTCCCTCACCCAGTCCTGCTTGTCTCTTGGGTGCTCAGCGCCTGCCCAGCGAGGGCTGGGGCACATGGGGGACCCCGCCGGGAGGGGGGGCATGCACACGCGGCGTGCTATCCAAGGCCTTTTTTTATTAATGAGAAAAATGTGCAGGGCTTGAACGATCGCCAGGAACAGATTTATTCTAGTTCCCCAGAAATTAAACTGAAATGAAGGAGCGAGTCAGCCCGGCCCGGCACCCCCTCCTGACTCTGTGCTTGTTTTAACTCTGGAAGAATCTGACTTTGGGGGTGGGGGAGGTGGGGAAGGGGGGGGGCAATATTTGGGTTTAAGCAGTTCCAGATGGGCTTGGTGCTCTCAGAGAGCTGAGGAAGCGAGCAAAGAGCAGTGCAGAGATTTGGGTAACTGCCCCAGGCAGTAGAGAGGAGGGAGATCTTGGCAGAAACTCCCGCTCTGCGCTGCCGGGATGGGATGGAGCTTGGCAGCCGAGCCACCCGTCTGTGGGGCGAGCCTTTGGATGTGCACTGAGTAACCTTTTTTGGGGAAGAGGTGGAGCTTTTTTTCTTTTAAATATCATTACTCTTTCTCTGTGCACTTTCCAAAAGTACAACCTGGAAAAAATGGAGCTGGAGGGAGAGAGGGGCCTTTTGGATCTCAGCCTGCCGCAAACAGTTGCCCTGCGGAGACAGGTCTGCAGCACCGACTGCCTTTTCTTCCTTCCCCCAGGGACTTTGGGACTCTACATCCACCCGCACCAGCCCGGCTCACCTTGATGGCCCTGTGGGGATGCCTGCCCCGTGAAACCATGGCCACAGGGCAGTGGGGTCACAGAGAGAGGTGGCAGGAACGTCCCTATCATAGCATGTCCTGGAAACAAGGGTGGCTTTGCAGGCCCATTTCCTGCCTATGTCCTAGTCAATGGCATTCTCAGCCCGAACAGGTCTGGCATGTCCTGATCGGATGAGTTATTTCTGTGGCAGTGGAGGACAGAGGCATGGCCATTCCTGCTGGGGACGGTGACCTATAAATCTGTCCTGCCTGCTGGCTGTAGAGGTCCTGCCTGCCTGGCATGGCTGGTCACGTTGTCCCCATGGCGGGGAGCTGCAGTGAGCAGCCCCTTCCCTGGGGCCAGGCAGGGACATTCCTATCCCAAGTGAGCAGCAATCATTTTAAGGCCAGCAGTGTGTCTGGCAGCAGGCTGTCAGGCAGCAGGAATGAGAGGCTGTCTGTGGGGTCTGTCCATTCCCCTTGCCCACAGCCTGCCACAGGAAAAGCATCTTTTCCTCCTGGGCAAGCTGAAGCAGAGAGTACCAAGGTGCATCCACCACATGGGCAGGGATGGCAGCTCTTCCTTGGCCAAGCTGACCCTGGTGTAGCACACTGGGCTCTGACATCCGAAATTCCCGTGGTATTAATAGAACAGTAATTGCAGTGCAGGGCTGGACTCAAGCAGCTGGCTCCCGTCCTCTCCCAGCGTCAGTACAGCCTTTTTGCAGGACCGGGACCTGGCAGCGGGACCTGGCAGGGTTTGGGCAGCAGGCTGCACGTGTCTTTGGCGTGCAACTGGAGGGCGGGAGCTTGCTGTCCTGCAAAAGTCCCAGGCTCTGAATGCAGCGCTTTGGAGGGGGGTGCACACAGTGTGATACTGGTGGGTGCTGGAACAGGCATGACCCTGCTCGTGAAATGGCAGAAATCTGCCCTCCCTGCCTCCATCTGGTGCGTGACCAAGAGGAAAGGAGCACCCATCCCTTCCCGCATCCCAGGCACTGCCACTTGATCTGCCTTTTGCAGAACTGGCACCTGTCCTCCCTCACATGCTTCAGTCTGTCTCATGGCCGTCAGGAAACAGCTCCTGGCGAGGAGCACACGACCGGAAAACCCTCTTCAGCCGGTTAGCGGCCAGTGGGTCGATGGCAAGGCAGGGCTGGATGGAGGGAGTGCTCCTGTCCCTCTCCATCCCGTGTGCCAGGCAGCTCCCGCTCATCTGAAAGCTGGATCTGGCCCGTGCAGAAGGTGAAGGGCGTTGGGGTCGGATGGGGGGACTGTGAGGAAGATGCAGAAGGCCAATGGCTCAGAGCCATGGGACTGTCTCCTGGCATAAAGTTAATACCCCAGTGCAGGTGTGGAATTGGGAAATAGAGGATGCATCCTTGGAGCATCCTTGGAATGGCAGTCTTGGGCCCTGCTGTGAACTTACCATGGTATTGGCAGGGCTGGAACCAGCAATGGTGAATGGTGCCGGGACTGGCAGTGCTGCCCACCCTTGGCTGGGCTCTCCAGACAGGGACTGCCTCTGCCTTTGCACGTGCATGCGCGGTGTGTGTGCAGAGGGACCTTAATCTCAGTTGGGGCCTCTGGGCCCTGCCATAATGCAGAAATAATGAGTCTATTATTAAGTGCCCACAGTACTTCTTCACTCTGGTGGCTCGCCTCCAGCAGCAGGCAGAACCTGCCCCGCTTGAAGTGGATGTGTCATCATTTGCCTCAGCAAATCCGATCCCCTTTGATGATGGGCCAAACGCCCTTGGCATGAAGGGCCACAGCTGTGATACAGGCCCTTTTTCTTTTTTTTCTCTTTTTTCCCCTCCTCTCTTCCCTTTGTTCCCAGTTCATTGACAATTCACTGGCTTGCCCTGGACCTGGGGCAAGTGCACACTGGTGGGATTGGGTGGTCAGAGCTCCCATGTCCCCCTGGAGAGGAAGGAAGTGGGAGGCCGGCTCCCACGGCAGCCTTGCGTCTTCCCCCTCAGCACTGGGGAGCAGCAGGCGCCCTACTCGGCATAAGGACAGGTTCCCAGCGTGGGCGGTGATAGGGAGTGCTCCAGCCCTTCCCTTGGGCTGAACCGCACCGCCTGGCCTGCCTGGCCTGACAGCCAGGGAGGGCAAGGGTGGGACTAGCACAGCCCCCTGGCCTTGCTCTGGATGCTCAGGTGGGCAGGCATGCAGAGGGTCCCCGGGAGAGAGGGCAGGACGAGGGCATGTGGGCTGTACAGCATGCTGACAGTGCTGCCAGCCCCGTCCCTGCAGAGGGAGCTGGCAGACAGCGCCTGCCGGAACCTTCCCCACGCTCTCAAACCCCACGCCTGGCACCTCCGCCATGGGTACCCTCTGCCCACCCCCGGTGCTGCCAAGTCCACTGATGCCCTGCCTGCTGCCTCCCTCCCTGGCTTCAGTTTCCCTCCCTGCTCTCCTGGCTCTCAGCTGCATCAGCAAGAGCCTCCCCTCCCTGCAGTGCAGCTCTGGCACAAGGGGCTGCCAAGTGCCAAAACCTCCCAGCATACCACCTCCTGTGCACACGACGGCTCCAAAGCTGCTGTCTGTGGTGTGCTCCATCCACGGAGCATGGTGGGCCGAGCTGGACAGGAGAGTTTCCTCAATGCAGGCAGCACATGAAGTCCCCTAGCCTTGGAACAGGGACATCCCCTGCCCAGGAGGATGGATACAGGGTTTAGCTGGGGTCAGAAAGGAAAGAACCCTCCTGGAGGAGGAGGGATCTGGGTGAGCTGCATGCTTCAAGAAAACATGTTGCGGGGTCTCCCAGACCTGACGTGCTCTCAGGGCGCTCGGTGTGGCTCAGCTTTTGTGTACGGGAAACGCTCGTCAGCGGGAAAAGTGCAACCTCAGGTTCTCTCCCACAGGCAGCTCTTTGTTCCCAGATAAAGGACCTTACACCAAAGGCCCTTTGTGCCGCTGCTCAGAACAGTGCCGGGATTAATTGTACCGATAGGTGCTTGAATGGGGAGCATGCGAGGCCACTCGCTCCTGCCGTAATTATCTTCAAAACCAAGAAGGAAATTAAAATATACCGGGAGATGCCCCTTTCGGTGGCTTTTTGACTAGCAGGCAGTCACCAAGATTTAAAATACATCCCTAAACAAGCTGCTTTTTCTTACAGAGGAGAAAAGCATGGCAGTAAGGCGGAGAGGCATCCAACACCACTATGAACAACCACCATGGTGGGGCATGTCCTGGGGCAAATGGTCCAGCCATCGATGGTGTCTGCAGGAGCTCAGCATGGGGCAAGTGGCCCATATGGCCAGTCCGAGCCACTCATCCCACACTGAGCTCCTGCAACCATGGTGCCATGGTGTGCATAGCTCCCAGAGAGCATGGACACGTTGTAGAACAGGTTCCTCTGTTTGCAGCAAAGCTGCGTGGGCGTCTTTAGTAACTTCCCTCCTTTGCCTTCTTCCAGGATGCTCTGGACTTGCGTGAGCTGCCTTCTCCTCACTGGGTCTAGGAGCTGGTGTTCTATGTTGCCAGCACATCCTGATAAAAGCCATCAGTCCCTGTATTCAAAGGAGAGAGCGTTCAAATTGGAGCCTGTTGGTGGAGACGATTGAGTCTTCCCCAGTGGCTTCATCTTGAAAGAATTTTGATATTTCTCCCCCCCTTTCCTGGCTCAGCCATTGCTGCCGCGCGCGTCTGCCGCTCAACAGCGCGAGACGGGCTCTCTGGGCCTCTTAAGGGGGGAGTTCAAACGTTTTCGCTGGCCTCAGACCATGCACGCCGCATTCCTGAGCCTCTGCACCAGGAGAAAGAGGTCCCTGGCTCCAGATGGGTCCTTGCCAGGGCTTCAAACACCTAGTGAACTGCTGGGGACTCTGTGGAGGTGATGGAAGGGCTGCTGGGGGTACCCCTTGTCTTCGCAGCACAGGGTGTGCCTGGGAGGAGACTTGCAGGGCAGGGAAGAGGCAATTGGAGTGATGCTCAAAGCCCTAACCGAGGAATAAGGCTCTTTCCCTGTCCCTGATCCCACTCTGCCATGGAACTGCTTTTATGTGGGGTTGACCATGACCATCTGCACTCGCTGAGCATAGCGAGGCTCCTGCTCCATCCCTTGCTTTTGCCCAGCTGAAGGTAAGGAGAGGACAACTCCCAGCACTGCAGACAGTGATAAAGCAAGCCTTAGGGTGACTTCCCCAAGCTGGTGAAATTGGGAGCCAATTTCCCGTTGACTAATGGGACCAGGCTCTCTCTGTGGCGTGCGGGATTGAAGTGTCTTTGACTCACTGTTGAGCCGGCCCTGACACCGTTCACGTCCCTTCAAAGCACCTGCAAACCTGAACTGTGCCGGGACGCTTCTCAGCCCACCTCTGGCACCCTGCACTGGAGGGAGAGAGCAGCTGTGTGCTCCTGAACCACTGAAGCTCAGTGCTTGGGCTCCCCACCCTGGGCACTGGCACTAGCACCCTGGGCACTGTGTCCTCCCAGGGAGGACACAGGTTCGGTCCCAGGCCGCTGTGAGATCTCTGTGGCAGCTTTATGGGCAGAGAGCGTTTTCTGTGGCTCAGCCCAGCATGTGCCACCAGCCCTGGGACCATGCAGCACAGCAGCCCATGGGGCCATCCACCCACGACCTTCACTGTGGCAGGCTATGAGGGTCTGGGAAGCTCTGCTGACCCCACCTGGGTCACTCCTGTGGCTGCAGGAAACCCCCTCTGCCCTCTGCACTCAGCCTGTTTCCTTTAGCTGAGTTGCTCAGTGATTTTATTTTTATTATTTCCTCTTCCCACTCTCTCCATGTGGTTTACGTGGCTCTCACGCCAACAGCTGACTTGGCTCTGTCAGTTTTTTCTCTCCTCTGCTGGTCAGATGGCAGATGCTGCCAAATTAGGATGCAGGCAGCAAGCCTCCTGTCCAAGCTGAGGTTCTGCCCAGGACCAGCACTCATGGGGAAGGACGCTGCTGGAGGGGACGTCTGCCATGGCAAGGGCTTCCTACATGGAGCCTCATGGAGTGCAGGAGGCTTCCCGCACGTCCTGGACAGGTTTGGGAAGCAAACTCCCCCCATGGTCTGGTCAGTCCAAGCTGTGCCATGGCTTGCCACGGGATCCTTGTATTGCTCTGCTTGCGGGCACACCCTGCACCCAGATTCCCATCTCCTCAGCCTGACTCACCGCTGCAGCCGCTCATCCATCAGCAGCCCCAGCCCTGAGCACGCAGGGCATCCCTTCCCCACTCCTCCTGCAGAAACACCCACCAGCTGCCCATGCCGGCAGTGGGGCCCTGCACTGGTTGGACCCACACAGGGTATCCGCACCAGGACTTGGCAGCACAGCGCTGTCAGCGCCGAGCACATGCTTGGCTCTGCTTGCCGCCAGCACGGCACGTCTAGGCCCTCACGGCACCGCTGTGCCCTTATTAGGGCAGCCAGCACGGGGTCTGTCCCTCGGAGAGCTGTGGGCAGCTCCACTTGGGAACCTGCTCCCCCATTGTCTGGCACTGCCCACCTGCCCTGGTAGCCACTCCATGCAGGGGTCTGGGGAGTGCAGCAGCGTCCTTGGGGGTCTTGTGACCACACAGAGCTGCACTTGGGCTCCTACTGGTCTTCAATAACTGATGGTGTGGGAAATGGGAAGAGACAGGGACGGCGTGTTGCTGTGTTCCTTGGGCAGGTAGTGCCATGGGACTGAGCAGAGGCTGCCTCATGGGTGCCCAGCGCCATCCTGCCCATCCTGTGCCCCAGCCCTCCTGCGTTACCCAGTTGGCAGAGGGCTCCTTCTTTCTCCGCCTTTGTTTTTGCCAGATGCTCCTAGTTTGTGTTTTTGAAAAACAGTAAATAACCGCTACCCAGTAACCACCTCTGTGTTTGCGAATCAGAGCTGATGTCTGTTGTAGAGATTGCCTCCCTGCCCCTCTCTCACCGGGGAGCTAACACCATGAGGGGTTTTCCTCCCTCTGTCCCCCTTGCCATGTCCATTGCCAGTGCCACCAGCCCACAATAGGACTGTGCTTGTGTTTGCTCCAGGCAAGCAACCTGGGCAAGAAGCAGGCTCACTGGCCTGGCTGGGAACCTGGCAAACCGCGAGGCAGGTCGGAGAGCCCACGTGTCCCCAAATGTGCTTGTTTATCTGCGCCGCAGTGGCACCCACAGCCCATGCTCCCGGCCTGTCTGTGGGTGCTGGCGCAGGAGCTGCTGGCGGGTCTCCCCGGGGTGGGACGCGGGAGGAAGGTGTTTACCTCCAGACGGGCTTCATCCGAAACCCTGCAACGCGTGAATATTTCCTTCCTCCTCCACACTTCCTCCCTGGCTGGGTCAGCCTGTGGTTTTCCTGGGGTGGAGGGAAAGAAGTTGAAACTGCCTCTCACTCTGGGGCTGAGCCATGGTGCCGGCACAGCTGAGCTGCCCCGGCATGTCCTGTGCCCCAGCCAGCCAGAGTGAGAGGCTCCCACTGCTGGTTCTAGGGGCTAGAGAGCCATGGCTCCCTGCCCCTCATCTTGGGCCTGAGTGGGCTGATAGATGGATGGATGGATGGATGGATGGATGGATGGATGGATGGATGGATGGATAGACAGCCCTTGGGGAGCTGCATGGGCTTTGGGATGGGGCCATACCTGCAGCTGGGGAGCAGGATGCCCTCATCAGGGAGGCATTTTGGCACTGGTCCAGGGTCCTGCTTGGGGCAGGCACTAAAGCCCCTCTGGGCACATCAGGGTTTCCAGGCATTTGCACACTTCTTGCACTAGACCCCCCTTAGGCAGAAAAGGTTCCAGAAGACCCGCAATCCAGAAACCTCCAGGTGCCTGCTTCCCTCCAAACAGCCTAGAGGCCATCCCTGGAGTGGGGGTCACAAGGCCAGCAGCCCACAGCGGGGCCATTGGCTCCACAGCCTGTTGCCGTACTCTCTTCCTTGCATTTTGCTCCTGGTTTTTGCACGCAGTGCTCGCGTGGAGCCACGCGGCTCTGCCTGGGATTAGCGACAGCTGCCTGCAATTGCAGCTCTTCCCAGACAAGCGTCCTGCTCCCCCAAGGCTGGGGCTGGGGCTGTTTGGGGAATGCTGCCGGGGTGGTTTGTCTTGTAGTCTGCTCCAGGAATGTTGGCCAGACGGTCAAATTCTTCTCCCCTCTTGTAAAATGAGTGATGTGGGGCGTCTCTGGGAGAGCAGCCTGCCAGTCCCTCCTCCTCTGGATAAACCTGCCTGGCCCACACCGCCCTGTCATGGGAACGGGCCCTTTCAACCCCAGCCACAGTAAATACGCGCCCTGCCAAAGCAGAGGGGGAGGGAGCGGACGGGGGCGCCCGGTTTCCCTCCTCTGGCACCCCCTGTGCTGGCCGGGGGGCACAACTGGCTGTGCTGGTGGCTGGGGGTGGCAGCCCATCACCATCCCCCCCTCACCGCCTGGCCATCTCCTTGTCCTGCTTGCCTGCTCCGGCACAGCTCTCTGGGGACGCCTCGCTCTTCCTGTACTCCTGATGGGAGAAGAGAAATCTGGAGTCTGTCTGCTCCACTCCCGCTCCTCCCACCATGTCTCACCCCCCAAGTTGCTGTTTTCCACAGAAATGTCAGGCTCAGCTTTCTTCTCCCCCACTCCTCCTGTTTTTTTCCCTCTAATCTTGGCCTTCATCTCCAATTACTTCTTTCTCTCCTTCCTTTCTCTCCAGAGACCCTGATGGACACGAAGTGGGTGACCTCTGAGTTGGCCTGGACAACTCATCCAGAGACAGGGGTAAGTTTGGAGCCAGCCCTGGTCCTGACCTCCAAAGGGCACAGCTGGCCCTGGCCCCACGGGAATCAGGGTTGCTCACCAGTGCCTTTGTGGACCTGTGTCTTTGTCCTTCCCTCCCATGCTTATCCTCGCCTCATGAAACTATCTCCTCCTGACTCTGTGTCAGCAGAGCGGGAGTGCTGTGGGCCCTGGCCTGGGTTGCTCTTAGTCACCTTGATGACCAGGAGGGTTGTGACAGGTGTAGGTGCAGCTGCTGCCCTTCCCTGTTGACTGTTGCCTGTTCCCCCCCACCCTCAGCCACATTCACGATGTGTCCGTGACACTGATGTCCCCAGCTGGGGATCTAACCCTTCCCCTCTCGCTCACAGTGGGAAGAAGTCAGCGGTTACGATGAGGCCATGAACCCCATCCGCACGTACCAGGTCTGCAATGTACGGGAGGCCAACCAGAACAACTGGCTTCGCACCAAGTTCATCCAGCGCCAGGACGTCCAGCGCGTCTACGTGGAGCTGAAGTTCACTGTGCGGGACTGCAACAGCATCCCCAACATCCCCGGCTCCTGCAAAGAGACCTTCAACCTCTTCTATTATGAGTCAGACACGGATTCTGCCTCTGCAAACAGCCCTTTCTGGATGGAGAACCCCTACATCAAAGTGGATACAATTGCCCCAGATGAGAGCTTCTCCAAGCTGGAGTCTGGCCGCGTGAACACCAAGGTGCGCAGCTTTGGACCCCTCTCCAAGAATGGCTTTTACCTCGCCTTCCAGGACCTGGGAGCCTGCATGTCCCTCATCTCCGTCCGGGCTTTCTACAAGAAATGCTCCAACACCATTGCTGGCTTTGCTATCTTCCCGGAGACTTTAACGGGGGCCGAGCCCACTTCTCTGGTCATCGCGCCAGGCACCTGCATCCCCAACGCGGTGGAGGTGTCTGTGCCCCTAAAGCTGTACTGCAACGGTGACGGCGAGTGGATGGTACCTGTGGGAGCGTGTACGTGTGCCGCTGGGTACGAGCCGGCCATGAAGGATACCCAGTGCCAAGGTACGCACATGGCAGAGCGATCATGGCTTTTGTCCCCACGGATGCGTTGACGCGGTGGAGGTGGTTTTGTGTTGAGCTCAGTTTGGTTTTGGAGGCTCTTCCCTGAGAAGGGAGCAGGGTGGTTTCTCAGAGGACTGGCCTGCAGTTTGACTTGGAAACCTTAAAGCCTTTGTGGCCTGGCCTGGTGCGGTGTCTGCTGTGACACACTAGTTTGCAACCACCAGTGCAGGATGCATCTCCTTGCAGCTCCAGGCATGGTCCTCAGCAGGGATCCAGCACACCTAAGCCCCTGAGCATTACCAAAACCTTTCTCTTGCCGCTGCTGCCATATCCAGCATCTCCCCTCTCTCCCTCCTGCAGTGCTCGTGGCTGAGCCTATTGATTGTTCCTGGCAAGTGTGATTTCACGCTGCTTGTGCAGAGGCACTCGGAAGCCCTGGTGGTGATCGGGGCTCCACTGCGCTGTGGGAGAAACCACGTGGATGCATGCTCCCCCTGACAGTGCTGAAAGCTAGCAGCAGGGAGGGTGGGGAGCAGCATGAAGGCAGGGGGTCTGAAGCCTCTTCTTCTTGCTCAGAAGAGAGGGAAACACATCCTGCACATGTTGATGCTGGGGATGGAGAGCCACCATAGCAGCAGGATAGCTCTGTGTGGGTCCTGCAGTTGCCATGCTCTCCCACGGTAACTTTGGTGTTGCAGTTTAACCCAGTTTGGGTGTGTTGATAAGGAAAAATCTGCCTGGCTGGATCTTACTCTCCCTTGGGGTGATTTTTAAATTGGGAGCTTTCTCTGGCAGGCAGGACCCTGCCCTGGGGTGGCTGGGGTTTAGGGCAGAAAGGTCGCTGTTCTCCTTGGCTGGAGGCATTGAGCAGGGAGTGGGATGCTGGCTGGGCCCCCAGCACTGGATGCCTCATGCTCACCGATGACGGGATGCTTGGCGCTGGCCCTTTGCTTTTGGCAGGGGCCACACGATGTGGGACGGCCCGTGATGTGGGGCTCGGGCCAGGCTGGCCTCTCCGTTGGCTTTGGGAGTGGTGTTGCTGTCAGCCATGCTGCTGTGGCTGGTTGGGGAGAGCTCAGTCTCCACAGGGCTGCAGCTCTGCCGGGTGTCCAGAGCCTCCAGCACCGTCAGTGCCAGCACAGCCCTGACTTCGGTGTCCCAGCCCCCACGTCGCTCTTGAGAGCAGCCAATCTGGCTCCTCCTGGGGCAGATGGACACTGGTGCCAGGCATCCGTCCCCACTTAAAACTGTGCTCTGGGGTCCACGCTCCTGGGGAACTGGTTTCCTTCTTGCTTGGATTGGGAGATCTTGGACCATAAAGGGTGTTGGCTCTTTCCCAGCAGGGAGTGGGGTTTGGGCACAAGGTGACACCGTTTCCAGCCAGCATCTGGTCTCTGCCTGGCTGGGGCATCCCAAGGCAGGACTGAGGGCTCCTCGAGTTGGGCTCAGGGCATCGCTGGAGCCTAGAGTGAGGTCCACTCTCCACATCCCCCAAGCTGGATAGACCCCCACGTGGGCGGCTTTCCCGGCACCTTTGATTTTCCCCCCAAGCCCCAGCTTCTTCTGCTGCAGGCAGGGAAGCCATGCTGAGCCACGGGCACGTCTCCATCCGGCAGCCTGCCTTCTTGCTGGGCAGAAGCGGCAGTGTCCTCACGTTTCTCTGGGAAAGTTGCGCTGCGCTTGTAAGATCAGATTTTCCGCCATATGATCGTGTGTTTTAAGTGGAAACAGCTGAAGAAGGGCTGGGAGAAGCTGGAGCTGAAGCTCCCTTTTCTGCTCTTGGCTGGATGTTCCCTTATCCCATTTTGACAGTCCAGCACCACCGAGAAGGCTCCCGGCCCCCACATCATGGAGAGAGGTGTGGATGCAGCCCCACGGAGCTGGGGTTTCATCACTCCCACCCTGGGGAGCCCTCTGAGGCTTCACTGAGCGGGCGAGCAGCACTCCAGAGTGCCAGATGGCATTTTAATAAATAACAATACCCTGTTACCGCTTAGATGGGATAAGCCCTGTTGTAAATCTCCCCCTTTCCCCAGACTTTCAGTGGCCTTTGAAGATCTCCTCCTCCTCCTCTTTATCTCCATCCGGAGCCAAGATTAGGCCTTGCATTCAGACCTGTTACAATGCAGCTTGTATCCCAGTCCCTCGGGAGCAGAGGGCTCATCCTGCCCAGCTGAAGACAGATTCTTTGGCATGCTTTGTAAGGCGATACGCCAGGCTGGTACCTGGCGCTCTAGTCCTGAGTTGCCACAGCATTGATTTGGCATCTCATTCTCAGCCTCATTATCTTTATTTAATTAGCACACGGTCCTTCTGGGGGTTGTGCCGCTTCCCACACACTCCCTGCCACACAGAGCTGCAGAGGCAGCTCTTGCAGGATGAAGAAGAGCTGCTGACCAGGGAGGGGGACAAAGGCCCCCATATTCCTCCACAGACAGGGACACACTGCATTTGCACGCCAAGCCCTGCAATCCCATCTCTTCTCCTTTTGGTTAGCAAGCACCCAAACTGTTCAGAGGACCTGCTGTCAAGGGACTCCCTAAAAGTGCTCCCGGGCATGTGCTCCCATGCCAAATTCATTGGGGTTTGCACCCCTCATGTTGCTGGCTTCACGCAAAGAAAGGTTTGGGGTCTGGCTGGCTGCCATGCCAGGGTGAGCCGTGAGCCCCCTTGTCACTTGGTCCTATGTCCATGGGGGTCCTGGAGGAGGACCACAGTGCCCCCAGAGCCTACACCCCACTCAGGAGGGAGACTGAAGCTGTGTGGTGCAATCTGTGGATACCCAAACCATAAGAGCACCTGAGGTGACAGTGTCCAGCCTGACACCACACTTTCCTGAGACCCATTTCTCAGACTTTTTGATGTCCCTTTTCTCTTGGCACCAGCCACTGAACATTTGGGCACAGTCAGTAGGTGAGCGCAGGTCAGGCTGGGGCCAAAACCAGAATTTTTGCAAAAATAAATTTCCCTTGCAATCAGTGACTAATGGAAACATCACCCTGAATTAAAGAAAAAAAAATTGCCAAGCAAGCATTGGACTTGCCAACTGTTTGCAGCTTTGCATTGCAACATGGGCTTGCTGCATGAAACCCAGGAAGTGAAACTGCCTGGGATTAATTGCCCGGGCTCCCAGATCAAAGGCAGCAGCAGGGAAGGCAGGGAGAACTGCCGGTTTATAGCCAGGCAACTCCACAATGGGTTACTTGTAACACGTTCGAGGAAATCTGCCCCTGCTGTACTGCCTGTGACCCACTGTGGCTTGAGAGGCAGCTTTGCTTATTGAATTTTTTTCTTTCCTTGAAAAAAAATGCTTTCCCGCCTGTTCTTTGGATGCCACTTCAAACCCCTGAGGGCTCTTTCCCTTCCCTCCCTTCAGATTTACTCCATCCACTTTTGGACTGCGCTGGTGTGAAATATTTTCACCTAAAGTGTGATTATTTTATTTTTTTTTAAATAACTGCCTTTTAAGAGAGACTTAAAAACAGAGTTACCGCCTCAGCTATAGCCAGGCTGTTGCTTCCACAGTTCTGCTCCATCTGCAGCCTCTTATGACAGCGGGAAGGGAGCGAGCCATGCGGGTTCATAAAGCACAGATCGTCCCAAGCAAAGCCGGCTGCTGCCTCTAAAGAAATTACAGGGTTGTTGGGCAAAGGGATATGATCAGTTTAATTTATCTAGGCTGAAACAAGGCATTCTGCTTCATCCTACAGGGAGAGAAATAGCTGGAAGGATGCTGGAATAGTGTAGTGTGAATGGGAAAGCAGTTGAGACATGAGACACGGTAGTTTGGGGCTAGTGTTTCCTGATGTGTCACGACTATCCTTGCCTTTCCCAAGGGAGGGAACCCCAAAGTTTTGGGGATGCACTCAAGGTTCGTTGCCGCTTGCCTGCATCCCGTGCAATAATGGAGGCTGCCTGTGGGATGAGTCACTGCTCTCTGCTGCTGCCAGGAAGGTTTTATTTCGGTGTTTTTTTCAGCTCCCTTCCTTGGATTTTATTCACCAGTGTGGGGATTGTATGTGGGAATAGTGCCCTCCTCTTCCCCCAGCCCTGTGCTGCAGCTCTGTGAGGCAGGATCAGGCCCTGGAGGTGGGCGACTGATGAAAATTCTGGAGGGGCTGCCAGAAGCAACCGGATGGCCGAGGTTGCCGTGCCATGCCGGCTGTGCAATGCTCCATAGAGGGTGCAGGGGCAGCTTTGCAGCAGGGCTTTGTTACTGCCCTCCTCCCTCCCACACCCCACACAAATCCCCTCAGAGGCCGATCCCTGCTGTCAGGCCAGACTGCCTCTCCCTCCCATCAAACCAGCAGCTCCTCTTCAGGCCGGGGAGCTCCGCTTCGGTTCCCTGACCTGTTATCCTGTGGCTGTCAGTGACTGTCATGTTCTCCCCAGAGGTGACCGCAGCACAGCACCAGGAGATGTGATCTGTGTGCAGAGGTTCAGAGTTGTTATTTTATTTGAGGACACTTCAGCAGGAAAAGTGCTTATGCAAAGCTCTCAGTAGGGAGAGGGGAGCCTGGCTTCCCAGCTCCGGCTGGATGGAGTCACAGTCCCACTCCAGAGCTCCCAGGCTCGTTCCGCGGCTTGCCGGCCAAGACAGTGGTTGTTGTACAGGCAGTTTCTTGCAGAGAAGAGATGACACAGCGGCTTATCCACCGGGGACCTGGGATCAGCTTTCAGCTCGGTTACAGCCTTCAAATGTGGCGGCTGAGAGCTGTCATGCTGCCACCGAGGTCTTTATGCTCTGATTTATTAAGCAGAGTTGGAAACTTAAACACTGGAGTGCATCTGGGCCTCGGTCCCTCTCCTGCTCTTCCCCGCTTAACAGGGCTAAGACATGGCTCTCCCCCCTCCTGCCAGGGTAGCATGAGAATGTGAAGAAATGACCTTCACCCCTTGTGCCTGCACTGGGCACTCCTGCGGGGTGGCAGGCACCTGCCCCAGGACAGCTCTGCCTGTCCCTTCCTCCCATATCTGGGAGGTCACTGTCCCCTCCATGCCTGTAACCCACTGGGCACCAGCTGGCACTGCATGTGCAGGAGGCCAAGTGCCCTCATCCCTCCTGCATCCTTTGCAGAGTACCTGGCTGTCCCTAGCTGCCATGCCATGCTTGGGCTGTCAGCTTCACACAAGCTCTGGTTGCTCTGACTTCACTCTCCCCCCAACAAGCCTGTTATTTCAGGGGGTTTTGTCCCTGATGGATCTGGGCTCCTCTCCATAACCAAAGCATGTTTGGCAGCTTTCTGAGCCCAGAGCATTCCTGTCCAAGAGGTTTCAGTCATCTCTCATTCCTCAACAATCTGGTTCCTTATGTGTGAATCTGCATCCACCCAGTTTGAACCGCCCGGGACTCCAGCTGGGGTGGGTCTGCCTGTGCTGAGGCTGCTCTGCGACCTCTGGGCATCTGCTGTCCACATAAAGACCCATTTTGTGGTGGCCAGGGTGTCCCAGGCTGGGGAGATGGGAGCCCTGGACCTGCTGGCCTCCCATTGCTAGCCAAGGAGCAGGTCTGCACACTCCTTTGCCCTCCAGCCTGCACAGTGAGACAGGCTAAGCTTTCATTTCCAAAGGGAAGGCCCAGAGGCTGGGTGAGCTCAGGTCAAGGAACTGGAGTGAGTCGAGCCATGTGGTCGGTCCTGTTTTGACCAAAGAAGTCTCCTTGCCGGAAGGCTCACACCCTGAGAGCAGGAAGTAGCTCCTGCCACCCATGCAGGCAATGGGACTGGAGAGCACACAGTCCCCTCTGTGGCAGCGGGGTGACACCCCCTGTGAGGGGCTGCTCTCACATACCCCTGCCCAGCAGCACCGTGCTGGAGTGGGGCTTCTCCCTTGGGGCTTCTACTTCCCGGTGTCTGGTCAAACCAGGGGCCCAGGACAGCACCCCGGACCTGCGTGCGGGTCCCTGCAGGGCCGGCCCGGCAGCGTGTGACTCAGCAGCGCTCCACGCCCCGTGTGGGGCTGCAACCAGCCGGAAAACTTCCACAGAGGGTGACGGGAGATGCCTCATAGCAGGAAACTTCCACTTGCCACAGCCTGGTGAAGCACCAGGAAACCTCCTCCTGTTTTCAGGGTGACGTGTGACAGGGGTGGAAGGTGGGACAGGGCTATGCCGAAGCAAAGGTGGCACCAGCAGGTCTCTCATCTGGCTGCAAACACAGAGCACAGAATCCACTTCCTTGGGCAGCACTGTGATAAATTGGGCTATTTTGAGGTGTGGGTTGGGTTCCTGAGGCCACATTGCTCCTCAACTCAAGTGCTGTTAATCCTTTCACGTGCCCCTCGTTACAAATAAACACCCTGTGGTGCCAATCAGGCCATATCCCAGGACTTATGGCTCCTTGAAGGACCCTGATCGGAAGTGGAGGAGGGAGGTGGCAGTGATGCTGAAGCAGCTCTTTAGCCAAGGACCTGCAGGAATGTTTTCATCTCACTCAGTGCTCCACTTGAGCCGACCTCGGGAGGTGCCACCGCCCCGGGACTGAGAAGTGGCTGAAGAGCCCAAGGCGGAAGGTTTGGGGCTGAGTGGCTGATTTTGGATGGTGGAGGCCTCTCACAGGGGCTACTGCAAGCAGGGCTGAGAAATCCTTTCCTTTTGAGCCTTAATTCCAGCTCAAATTCCGGAGAATGGATCAATGACCTTATGGAGCGTGCTGGGTCGGGAAACCATCTGGGGAAGGGAGCATGGCAAAACCCTTGGGAAGAGCAGTGAAGAAACAAAACCGATGATGTGGTCTCCTGAATGGACTGCCCTGCCCCCAGTGCTGCTGGTGGTGACCAGCTCTTCCCATTTCTAATTACCGTGGTCCTGCTGCTGGAGCGCAGCATTTCCTGGGCAGAGCTGTGCCTGAGCTGGCTGGTGCTCCTGCCCTCTGGCAGCCCACTCTTGCCCACTCTGCACAGCCAGAGGTGCTACATACCTGGGCATGGCTGACAGTGATGGAAAGACTTGTAAGTGGCCTTCAAGCCACTGATTGAAGATTTGGCAGGGCAGTGAGGAAGGATCTCCCCAGCCTTGTTGAGGGCAATGGATGCTTTCTGGGTTCACTTTATAACTCAGGTCTGTTTTTCCTTTCTCCAGCGTGTGGCCCAGGAACCTTCAAGTCTAAGCAGGGGGAAGGTCCCTGCTCTCCCTGCCCTCCCAACAGCCGGACCACATCTGGAGCAGCAATGGTCTGCACTTGTCGAAATGGCTTTTTCCGGGCAGACACAGACCCTGCAGACAGTGCCTGCACCAGTGAGTCCTGCCCGGGGCAAGGAGGGGAGGCAAGGGGAGCTGTGGAAGTGGTGAGGGTCCACGTCTGGGGTGGAAGAGCATGCTGGGCCCACACCAGGCATGAGCTGGGCATGAGGACATGCCATCCCTGACCCCCCCATTCTCCCTGCAGGCGTCCCCTCGGCCCCCCGCAATGTCATCTCCAATGTGAACGAGACATCGCTGGTGCTGGAGTGGAGCGAGCCACAGGACACGGGCGGGCGGGATGACCTGCTCTACAACGTCATCTGCAAGAAGTGCAGTGTGGAGCGGCGCCTGTGCACCCGCTGCGACGACAACGTGGAGTTCGTGCCGCGCCAGCTCGGCCTCACCGAGCGACGCATCTACATCAGCAACCTGATGGCCCACACCCAGTACACCTTCGAGATCCAGGCTGTGAATGGCATCTCCAACAAGAGTCCCTACCCTCCCCATTTTGCCTCTGTCAACATCACCACCAACCAGGCAGGTCAGTGGAGCTGCAAGGAGCAGGGGCTGGATCTCTGCCGCAGAGCGGAGCAGAGATTTCCTGCTGACAGCCTGGGAGGCTGCAGTCCTTTGTGGTGCTGCGTAACTGGCTCTCCACGTCTGCATCTAATCCCCTGGGTGAACTGCCCTCTCCGTTTAACGCATGTCTCCTGAGGAGATGTGATCAGAACACATGCAAGTGGAGAAGGGTAGGGTTGGCAGATGCTCCAGAGAACTCTGGAGCTCCTGGACCTACCCCAGAGATGCTGTGCCTGCTGCAAAGGAAGGAGGAAGGAAATGAGATTTCTCCCCTGTGGGCCTGGGAAGGCTCAGCACCAGCCCAAAGCTTTGCAGCCAGCCGTTCCCTCCCTCTGCCATTCCCTCCTTCCACCTGCTCTGGCCCTGCTCCAGCACACTGGTAATCTCCAGCCACTGTGCTCTGATCTGATTTCATGGGTCTTGGTGGGGTGGAGCGTGGAGCTCCTGGCAAGTGGAGGAAGGGAGGGAGCCCCAGTTTGGGCTGGCAGGGCACTTCCCCAGACCAGTTTGCAGCTAGGCATGGGGTGAAGCCTTGGTACTATTTCTGAGGCTCCCCTTGGTGTTGAGATCACACCTCCGTACAGAAACTTGGGGGAGGCCAGTGTTTTCCATGCCTTTCCACCAAGATCATCCAAGCAGGTCCTACACTGATGTGGGATGGTGGAGGGGGGGAGCCTGGCACCAGTGGCTCATTCTTCCTCTGCCCTCTTTCCTAGCCCCATCTGCCGTGCCGACAATGCACCTGCACAGCAGCACTGGGAACAGCATGACCCTGTCATGGACTCCCCCAGAGAGACCCAACGGCATCATTCTTGACTATGAGATCAAGTACTCGGAGAAGGTAAAGCAGGAGCAGCTTTTTCCCTCCTCCAGCCTTTCTTAGTTGGCCATCAGCTCTGTGGCAAAGGGAGCCACTGCAGAGATGGTCCCTGGGGAATGTGGGAGCCACCAAACAGGGGAGGGCTTCCCAGAGGTGACGCCCACATGTCTCCCCTACAGCAAGGCCAGAGTGATGGCATCGCCAACACAGTCACCAGCCAGAAGAACTCGGTGCGGCTGGATGGGCTGAAGGCCAATGCTCGGTACATGGTGCAGGTCCGGGCACGCACCGTGGCTGGATATGGCCGCTACAGCCTCCCCACGGAGTTTCAGACAACTGCAGAGGGTGGTAGGTACCAGGACTGGGCTGCCTCCATCCCCCAGCCCTCCTATGCATGCTCCTATGCATGCTCCTTCCCTAGCTTGACTTTGATTCCTGCCTCTCCATCCGTCCAGGCTCCACCAGCAAGACTTTCCAGGAACTGCCTCTGATCGTAGGTTCGGCCACAGCAGGGTTGGTGTTCGTCATCGTTGTGGTGGTGATCGCTATCGTCTGCTTCAGGTACTGGCTTTACAGGGAAGGGTGGGTTCAGAGCTGGGTTTGGGGGTTGCTCCTTTGTGCCACAGAGCTTTCTTCCCCTGACCTACGGGCAGAGCTCTGTCAGCTCCAGTCTGAGAGCGAAGGACTGGACCTGCCATGCAGGGATCCCAGACCTTGGGTTCTGTGGAAGGACTGTACCGGTCTCCTTCCCCAGCATGAGCTGTGCTCTGCCATCTTTGCAGCACAACTAGGCCATCTCCTCCCATAGCACCTCGGGTGGAGGGATGGCTCTGCACGCAGACTGCCAGAGGGAAGGCTCTCTGGCATAGACTGTCTATGCTGGGATTTCGAAGCTGGCAGTGAATGTCTTTGCCCCATCAGGAAAGGGATGGTTACTGAACACCTCCTCTCGTCTCCTTTGGGCAGGAAGCAACGCAACAACACCGACCCTGAGTACACAGAGAAGTTGCAGCAATATGGTGAGTGTGAGAGCCCAGCAAATGGGCTCTGCCTGCTCTCTCCCAATTCCTGCCCTGTGCGCAGGCAAAGGTACAGCCTTTGCTAATGAAGGAGGGGTGGGCTGACAGCCAGCCAAGTAACTTGGCATCTGTCACCTGTGCTGTGTCCCTCCTGGTCATGACTCCTGCCTTTGCAGTTACCCCTGGGACGAAGGTGTACATTGACCCCTTCACATATGAGGACCCTAATGAAGCTGTTCGGGAATTCGCCAAGGAGATTGACATCTCCTGTGTGAAAATTGAGGAGGTCATTGGAGCAGGCAAGTCCTGGATATGGGCACAGCAGCTGCTGAGACTACCACCTCCCACCCTGTCCCATGGCTCACTGTGCTGCTCTCCTCTCTCCTTCCCCACCACAGGGGAGTTCGGTGAGGTTTGTCGTGGACGCCTGAAGCTGCCCGGCCGCCGTGAGATCTTTGTGGCCATCAAGACGCTGAAGGTGGGCTACACCGAGCGGCAGCGGCGGGACTTCCTGAGCGAGGCCAGCATCATGGGCCAGTTCGACCATCCCAACATCATCCACCTGGAGGGTGTGGTCACCAAGAGCCGCCCCGTCATGATCATCACGGAATTCATGGAGAACTGTGCACTTGACTCCTTCCTCCGGGTGAGCATCCATACCTTCCTGCCCTGGGGTGGGGACTGCTGTGAATGGGGGACAGCAACTCCAAGCCTTTCCCCACCCCTCTATATTGTCATGCTAGAGTCCCTGGAGCTAAACTCTGCATAGACATCATGGGGTGGGAGAAGAGGGGTGGCTCTAGGGAGGAGGAAGATGATGGTGGCACATTGGGATCCTTCCTCAGTCTGTTTGGTGGGTTGCAAGCCCCTCTGATCTCTCCCTTGGCAGCTGAATGATGGGCAGTTCACAGTCATCCAGCTGGTGGGAATGATGCGAGGCATCGCTGCTGGCATGAAGTACCTTTCGGAGATGAACTACGTGCACCGGGATCTGGCTGCCCGCAACATCCTTGTCAACAGCAACTTGGTCTGCAAAGTGTCCGACTTTGGGCTCTCTCGCTTTCTGGAGGATGACCCGGCTGACCCCACCTACACCAGCTCCCTGGTATGGGACACTCGTGAGGGATCCACTGATCTGGGGGTGGGGGGAGACACCTCAGGTATGTGCTAATCAGGGAGCTGTGTGTCTGTGCAGGGGGGCAAGATCCCAATCAGATGGACGGCTCCTGAGGCCATTGCCTACCGCAAATTCACTTCAGCCAGCGATGTGTGGAGCTACGGCATCGTCATGTGGGAAGTTATGTCCTACGGGGAGCGACCTTACTGGGACATGTCCAACCAGGACGTAAGTGCTCTCTGGGGAGCGGGGAACTGGGGGCTGTAGGCTGCCTGTGGGAGCCCAGGTGGCTCACAGCCTACATGTCTCTCTGCAGGTGATCAATGCAGTGGAGCAGGATTACCGCCTGCCACCCCCCATGGACTGCCCCACTGCACTGCACCAGCTGATGCTGGACTGCTGGGTGCGGGACCGCAACCTGCGGCCCAAGTTTGCACAGATCGTCAACACGCTGGACAAGCTCATCCGCAATGCTGCCAGCCTGAAAGTCATCGCCAGCGTCCAGTCTGGGTCAGTGGCATTCCTGTTTCCAGCCAGGGCTTCCCCCAAGCCCAGGAAATGCTGGAGTGGTTGGAAATAGACTGTGGGAGGACAGGGATAAGAAATATCCCCTGCTTCCAGTTACATCTCTCTGCCCTCTGCTGCCTGTGACCTGTGGCTCTCTTGCCCTTTAGCATCTCCCAGCCGCTTCTGGACCGCACCGTCCCGGATTACACCACCTTCACCACCGTGGGAGACTGGCTGGATGCCATCAAAATGGGACGGTACAAGGAGAACTTTGTCAATGCCGGGTTTGCCTCCTTTGACCTGGTGGCACAGATGACTGCAGAGTAAGTCCCTGCTTGCAGAGGAGAGAAGTGGCTGGGGCTGGGGCTGCTGCACAGTGTCCCTTGTCACTTGCCTCTCTGACAGCCACCTCCTCCCACCTGGGCACGTAGTTGGCTGAGTTAAGGCTGGGATTTAGCATCCAGTCCCAAGGGAGTTCAGGTCTGGGATTCAGCATCTAGTCCCCTGGTGTTAGAGGAGCACCAGAGCTTAGCAGAGGGCTGTAATGCAGACGGATAGGTCCCTAGCCTTGCAGCTACATGGGGCAGGGCCACATGCTGATGTTGCTGGTGGTGGGGGGCTGAGTCTTCACCTTGTCTTTGCAGGGACCTGCTGAGGATAGGGGTGACGTTAGCAGGGCACCAGAAGAAGATATTGAGCAGCATTCAGGACATGAGGCTGCAGATGAACCAGACGCTCCCAGTGCAGGTTTGACCACAGGGGACTCTGCATTGGAACGGACCGAGGGAACCTGCCAACCAGGTTCAGTTTGCGGTGCAGCCCAGCTTCCCGTTTTCCCCTCCACACGGCGCTCCTCTGCCTCGGACGGTCGCCTGGGACGGGATGGGACTGGACACCCTTCCCTGGATCAAAGGCACTCATGCCGAGAGGGAGCCCAGCTTTTCGTCCCGTGTCCTGGAGCGGCGAGGCAGCAACACATCTTCATATTGAAGGTGGATTATGGGACAGAGATGGCACATCCCGCTTCCCGCCCTGTCTCGGTGCTCATCGGTTTGAAGAGTTGTTCTGCTTCTTGGATTTCTTTTCACCCCGTTTTCCCCCCAGTCCTCACTTCCCTCACCTCCCCAAGGCCACAGACTGTTGACCCGTCCACTGAGTCCATCAGACACGTCAGAACCCTTCCCTAACTCTGGTCCTCAAATGGAAGCAGCCGGGGGAGGCCAAGCCAGCGACAGGGCTGGGGCCACCAGCCCCAGACAATCACTTCTCTCCTCCAGCCCTGGCGAGCCCTCCGTCCGAGGGTCTGCACTGGAACGTGTCCGAAGGGAAGGCTTCGCTCCCTTTCTTGGCTTTGCACGCCAGAACTCGAACCCGATTTACTATGCAGGGAGTTAGGCAAAAAAAATGAAAAAAGAAAAAAAAAGAGATATATTAAAAAAAAAAAGAAAAGAGGGAGCAGAAAGGGGAGGGAGGGGGACCAGCTGCCTGGCTCCACATCTCTTACCCTCTTGGTTCTCCTGGCCGGCTCTGGACTGCAGAGCGAGGCCGTCAGCACGTTTGCACAGGGACCCTCCGCCCCCGGACCGACGGCAGCCGCGCTCCCCCCGAGGGGCCGGAGAGCGGGGCTGGGGTGGGGGCTGCGCCGGGGCCGCGGCTCCCGCAGCCTCCTCTTTTATGCAGAAGGAGCAGGTGCCGCCGGCATGGCTGCCCACTCCTGACACACGCTGTGATTGCTGCCAAAAGACTCACTCACCTTTCCCTGAGGATTCACTGCAGCCCGGTTCCTCCGAGCCGAGGGAGAGACTCCCAGCGTGCCTGAGTGTGCGTGAGTGTGTGCATGCGTGCGTGGGTGTGTGCTGGCCGCAGGACTGTGGGAGGCAATGGGCAGAATAAAGGCAATAAGAATTTTACCCGAGTTTCCTTTGCTCGATCGCGCTCTCATTGGATGGGCCTGGCTGCCTGCAGCTTTGCTGCCCACCAGGGCCATCCTCTTCTTCCTCCTGTCCAACCCCAAGCTGGCTCTATGCCCCTTTCTGCTCCCGTCTTCTCTTGCTGTCATGTTTTCGGGTTGTCCCACGGGGAGCAGGCAGTGATGATGTACCCACCCTGCAGTGCTGGGAGACCCAGCGCGCTCCGTGTGGGGTGCATAGGGTGGAGGTTGTGAGTCCCAGAGCAGAGCCAGTCAGGAAACTCCATCTAATGTACTAGAGGTGCTCAGCAACTTTTTCCCCCATTCCCTCATCAAGTCAGGCTGAAACTGGGGGAATCAAACACTGAATGTGAAAGCCAAGTGGAGAGCAGGCATGCACACTGCCCATCCCAGTGCCAGAGGGTCCCCACAGCCCCGAGGCTTCTCCCCAGGGTGCTGCTCCTTCTCTGCTCCCCCTGGGCAGAATCTGGCCCCCAGCAGGAATGTTGCAACAGCCCCTGGGCATCCCTCAATCACTGGCCTCACTCTTCCCTGTGAAATGGCGGCTGCTGAGCCAGGTGGGAACACACCAAGGTGAACCAACTGGCTGCAGGCAGCAAGGTAACCCCCTGGGAGAACAGAGCCAGGGATCCCATGCCCTCAGTCCAGGGGGGATTGCTCCATAGTAGCCAAGTGGGACCACCAGTTGCTCATCCTGGGTTTCTCAGGTCCCTCTTGGCTGCAGTACACCTTGCTGGCTGGCTTATGGGGTGCTTTGCTGGCAGTGCATAGGGGCAAGCAGTTGCTCCCCAAAATGAGGAGGTGCGCCCATTTGCTCCCCACTACTTGGCCCTGCTCCCCTCCTTCCCAGGCTGACAGAGCAGGTGTTGTTTTTCCCCTTTCCTTGGAACTGGCCTGCCTTTGGGTTTCTCATTAACCCCGTCCTTCTCCACAGAGAACAGTAAACAAGTCCGGGAGGGCGGCTGGCAGCAGGTCCTGTACCAGGCAACGGTCTCCCTGCTTCCCACCATCTCTTCTTTGCAGGATGTATCTGGAATGCTGGCTGCTGGGGACACTGCAGCCTCATTTTGCTGGGATTTCCCATCCTGTCTTTCTCCCTATCCTGTCTGCTCCCCAGCCTGCCACAGTGGGACCCCAAACAGCAGCGCTGGGCAGACCTCACTCCTCTCCCAGATCAGGCCAAGGAACCCTGTCACTGGGAGACTTTAAAGAGCAAGTGGCTAAAGAGGTGTCAGAGCCTATTTGGGGCTTGCTAATTCCCCATAGTCCTCCACCTGGAAGCACTGTGGGGCACAGGATCTGCCCCTTTCCTCCCTTGTCCCCCCAGCCCCTGCTGCTGCAAGGTTTGGGGTCCCACTAGCCCCAGTGCACCTCAAACATCCCCACCTCAACCTTCTATTCTGGCCTGACTTTGCTTTGGGGAGAGGCCCTGCTCATTTCAAACAACAAGCCCCTTCTCCCAGCCTTCTCCATGCACACCCTACTCCCATGGGGCAGGACACGGCATTCCTGCAGCCAGCCTGGGTGCACCCAGCAGCTCTCCTCATGCTGTACCTGCCACCTCCCTTTCCATATCAATCCACACTGGGGGAAAGCTCTGTTCCATGGTGAAAGAAAAGCAACAACAAAAAAACAGCAGCCAGGGAAATCAATGCGAGCGTGCGTTTGTAAAAATATTTTTTAACAAAAAGACTTTTTTCAATTAAATTATTTAAGGAATTTTATGGAGGTCTGTGATGCCTGTGTGGTTCTTTGGGGGCTCTGGGTGCCAGGGAGCCCTGCGCTGGGGGGGTGAGGGTGTGTTTGGGCACTGTGTGTGTGAAAGCGAGCCCACGGCAGTGAGCAGGAGGCACTCGGCACCTCAAGCCCAGCCCGAGTGCCCCCCAAAGATGTTCCTTGCCTCCTCCCAGAACAGCCAATGAGTGAGGACTTTTTGAGGGCCTGAGGGGACCAGAGGATGCTCCCAGAGCCCTCACCCCTCAGATGCCTCTGCAGGAACATCCTGGGGTCACAGGGATGGGAACAGTGTGGGGTGGCCCTTGGGGAGCATGGTGGCCAGGCTGGGCTGGGGGAAAGGCAAGCCCTGCCTGCACCCTGCCTGCACTATGCCTGTGCCCTGGGCTTCCCCTCTCCCAGCCCATGCAAAAGAGTCTTTTGTGCTGCTGGGTTTTTTCCCCCCTTTTAATTCCTAACCAGGAGATTAAGGGAAGACAAAGGCTACGATTGTTCCTGCTCTGCAGAGAGCTGGAAAGTTTGGGGAGGGGGAACCATCCCTTTCCAGACAGACCCATAGGAGGGGGCCATGCACCCCAGGTGGAGGGGCCAGGATGGGGAGGACACCCTGGGAGTGGCGGTGGGGGGTCCTGGGGCACAGCTGGGGTGAAGGCACACTGGGTGCTAAGGGGGGACCCTGCTGGAGTGGGATGCGGGCTCAGGGCTCCAGCAGGATGGTGGGAGGCTCTCTGCAGTGGAGGAGGAGGAGGAGGAAGGCTGAGGATGAGGGGTTGGCCGGCTTGGCGGCTGCTTGGCGTTTTCCCTGCTAACTCTTGGCTGACACCTCAACGACTTGGCAGGGAGAGGATCCCGCAGCCCTGTCAGCCGCCTGGGGCCAGCACAGCTGGAAGGGATCACGGCTCGGCATGGCTTGGTCCATGACCCAGCAGGCCAGCACGAGGCATGGGGCAGCGAGGGCTTGGTCTTCTTCCACAATCTCTGCCATGTCCCCACTGCCACACTGTGCCTATGGGAATTGCCAGCACAGCCTTGCTGGGGTGTCACATCCTGCACCCGCTCAGCCAAGGACAGGCCGGACGCCGGCCAGGCGGGTCATTGCCTTGTGGCCGGAGCCAGGGACACACCATGGCCCAGAAAGGGGCTGTCCCTACATCACGAGGGATAGGACCCAGAGCATTTTCCCATGCTCGCAAAGAGCCACGAGACACCCACGAACACCCCAGCTCTGCTCCTTCTGTTTCCCGTTAAGATTATTTATTGGTAATTTTTAAGACCACTTACAGACTCTGTTCACGTGCCAGGACCCTACACGGCTTTTTCCCAGGGCTTTTTTTTTATTAAAAAAAAAAAAAAGAAATTGTTTTAATCATTTTCTTTCCATTCCTTCCTTCCAGTCTCCTTTGGTTGCTAGCAGGGGATTTGCACATGGTGCAACGTCTGTCCTCTGCTGCTGACGCAGCTCGTCCTCCCTGAGCACTGCTGCCAGGGCTGCATCCTCACCCCCTCATCAGGTCTGCGTGTCCCCACAGGGGGACCATGAGGGACAAGACCCCCAGGAGCTGCCAGCCAGCCTGGGATGCTCTGGAAAAGGGGATCTGAGGGCCAGGGGCTGCCTTGGGGAGCAAGAGGCAGCTCTCTCCCAGATGCCTGGGAGCTGACATCGTCTTTGGCAGAGCAGCCAGCAAGCAAATGCGCCCGCATCAATCACACTGCGCCTGTCTGCTCTATTCAGGGAGCAGAATCTCACCCAGTGATGGACCACGAGGCAAAAAGCAGATTTGGGTTATTAAACAAGACCAGGGAAATGCCTCGACCCAGTGTGGTCTGGGAAAGGCTGAGTCTGCAGGGGAAAATCAGATGGAAAGCAATGGTGGCCCTGCTGGTAGGGCTGAGGCTGCCACCAAGGGCTGCCCTGGCTAGAAACGTTGACTCCTTTGGGAATGAGAGGACCAAAGGACTGCCACGTGGGCAGGAGCGATAGCTAGAAATGCCCTAGTCCCTGCCAGCTTGCCTTGCCTGGGTTTCACTGACCATCACCCCTGCCCATCCCCAGAGTATCACAGATATTGCTGCCTGCACCCTGTGGAGCAACATCAACCAGGACACTGCCCACCCAGCCCCTCCTGCCACCCAAATCTGACATCTCCACACCGGCGGACCCCTTCGCCCTGCCCCCCTCATCCCCGCCCCCGAGGCCCCTTGTTGCTCCTCTTCCCACTTTGATCTCCCTCGGAGCCGGGGCCAGTATCGCCGCCGGGGCCGGGGGCCGCTCCGGGTGTCAGACTGGTTCAGCCACACATTTCTGGCTAATGAGAAATTTCCTCTCCCCGGCGCTCGGCCAGGTTTTTTTTAGCTCTGGTATCGCTACCCCACCTCTGCCTCCTCCACGGCGGACTGAGTCACGCAGGGCCCCCGGCCACCTCCCGGCACGCTGGCTTTGCGACCAGTGCAGGGCTTTCCGGGCCCTGGCAGCGCCCCTGCCCCCTCCACCTCTTCCCCTGGGGGTGGCATGACCGGGAGCCTGGCAAAACCAAAACTCCAATGACCCATCCTGTTGCAAGAGCCAGATGCTCCAGAGTGATGCTGTGAACCCGAGGACTGCCCTGAAGCCAGGCTGGATGGGTTGAGCCCGTGGAGGGGGAAGGCGCAGCAGTGGGTGGGGGATACGGGTACCGCACCCTGCTGTGTCCCAACATCCCAGATGCCCTGGTCTGTGCTCAAGGGAACCGCAGCTCCGGGCAGCTGGGGAAGTTCAAAGGGAAGGGGAAAAGCAGCAGTCCCCGCTCTGCGCGAGGGTTTGGGCTCGGATCTCCGCTCCCCGTGCCACAGCCTGAAGTCATTTCGTGCCATTAATGGGTTTCCTCGCCCTGAACTCGCTAATGAGCCTGCATGGGAAGCAGCAAGGAGTAAGGGCCCCCAAACTGGGGCAGTGGAGGGGGAGAGTGGCTCCTAGCAGAGCATACTGGAGGGAGAGACAGCTGTCACCCAGCCATAACTTCCCCCATGGGATCCTGCCTGCTCTTGGGCCTCCTCATCCAGCCCCATTGACCCCCAGCACATCCCTGCCACCCCAGCAGCCCCACGCTGGTGCCTGAAAAGAAGGGTGCCTCATGTCAGCACCTCCCAGGGTGGCTCAACCTCTGCCACCTCCCTGGTGTAGTTTCCCCCATCCCGCTGTCCCCATTGTCATCCAGGCGGGGAGCCAGGACTGCGCCCCGGGAGGATGAAGCTGAAACCATGACCCATCCCTGGGGCAGTGAGTCAGGCTGTGCCAGGTGGTTTGTTCTGGAAAGCACCTTCCAGCACCATCCCCATTCCTGTCCCTGTATCTCTCCCTGTTCCTGTCCCCTCTTCCTGTGCCAAACCCCATCTCCATCCCACAATGTCATGGCACAGAAGGACCCCACAGGAGGCACTGACGGAGAGGAGGGAGGCAAAAAGCTCCGTGGAGGTGGCGGATGTTTCCATCCACAGCCAAGCCTTGCAGGAAGGGGATCAGGAGGATAAGCCAAGCCTGGGGCAGGAGCACCCGAGCATGAGTGCTGAGGTGTGTGAGCCAGCGTCATCAGCCTTGTGCAAACAAACATGCAGGACCACACAGGGATGGGGGAGAGCCAGGCAGAGGGATGGGAAGGGTCTGTCCCATGACGGCCTTCAGCTCTAGGACTCATGGGGTCAAGGACCTGGGTGATGGAGCCACAGCACAGAACATCTGGGGCCTGGTGTGGGGCAGAGACTGTCCCTGAGAGTGTGACAGCAGCTGTGCTGTGGTCCCAGCCATTGTCCCCTTGGGCCCAGGTGGCAGGCAGGGGACAGGGTGGGTGCACTGGCACCGGGGATGCAGGCTCCTGTTCACACGCTCCCAGCGGGTGGGCGGTGGGTGATGGACAAGGCATGTCCCAGCCTCCGCGCCGAGATAATCCCGTCCCTGCCGGCCTGCGGTCGGCATTTATCTCGCGCCAGGGCTGACGTCACCCTCCAAGACCCCAGCCAAGGAGGCCTCACTGCTCTTCCTGGCTTTTCCCAGGGACCAGGGGCTTTGGGCCCCTCGCCTCGGGCTGTGAGCAGGTGGATTTATGACCACAGCCATGCTCCGGCATCCAGGGGACAGGAGAGGCAACGAGACCTTTATGGCTTTAATACACCTTTCTGACAGTGAAGTTTAAATGGCCTCGTAAACCCCCCTGTCGCCCACCCCCAGCAGAAAGCAGCAGTTTATTAGGGCTGTAATTCTTCTCCTGGCATTCCATCAGTGTCCTTTTAATCTGTACTAGGGTTTTTTCATTTCTGCTTAATACCAGCAGCTGTAAATGCTGTTAGGGATCATCTTGTGCAGGGAGCCTCTGGAGGGAAACTGGGCACTGGGGCGCTGTTGCAATGGAGCAGGTGGAGCTGGTGGCTGGGACAGCCCGGTCCCAACTGAGGGGTCCAAGTAGTGAAGAAGAGCCAAATTTTGCTGCTCCAAGCACATCCCTCCTCTGCAAAGCAGGCCTAGGCAGGATGTATCCATGATGCAAGGAAAGCCTTCCCAGGAAACCTTGGGATTTCAGCAGCAGAGCGGTCCGGGAGCTAATCCTTTGTGCCAGGCTTTCCATTTTCATCTCATTAACTCCCGCTCTCTGTGTCGCTGCCCTCTCAGTTTTTCTGGCGGGGAGATAAGTCTCGGTGCTCGGTGCGGTGAATCCTCCGCGCCTGCTCGCCCAGCGCTCCCGGCCGCGCTGACGCTGCCAGGCAGCTTCCATCCAATTACAGCGGGGTGAAGCTCATTTTAATTGCATAGAGCAACTGGGATTATGCAGACTTTATCTCCTAATTCCCTCTTTATCTCTTAACTTCACACTCGCTGCCTGCATTGAAGGCAGGACAGCTTGTGCCGGGGTTTGAAATTCCTGAAGTAGCCTTTCCCCCTGCACTATCCCCTTGCCCAGATGAGGTCAGCCACAAAATGCCCCTAAACGCTGGTGCTGGGAAACCCTCCATGTCCCATGGAGCCAGGATGACCTGCTAGCCGCAACCTCCAGATATCCCCACAGCACTGGGAGGGGCCAAGCCCACCCTCCAGAGGATGGCACCCACTACACCAGTTGCTCTGGGAGGAGGGCTTGTCCTCAAGGTGGTGTCCCCAGAAGAGGTCACATGTCACCTGGAGACAGAAACTCCATGAGCAGCTGGGATGAGCACAGTGTGGGTAAAGGGCTTTTCCTCATAACAACCCACAATAGTAGGTGTCCAGCACCACTGCTGAGGCTGCTGCAGGGCTCAGGGAGTCCCTGCGAGAGAGAGACAAGGTGCTCGCCACCAAAAATGCATTCTGAGGACAGCAAACATCTCAGGCAGCTCCTTGGGGACTCTTGAAGACTCTTTATCTGCCCTGTGCACTTAGCTGGGATGAATGCTGTTGCAAGGCTCTGGGGGCTTGTCAATGGAACCAGAAGGCATTTTTTTTAATCTCTCCAGGTATGAATAGCACCCATGGATGCCTGTTTCCCCCTACAAAAGGCAGACCCACTGTTCCTTCCTTCAGCAGGAGCAAGCAGAAACGGGGTACTCTGCCCTTCCCTCCCTTTTTTTTTCATCCCCAAGACACCCCTGGATACCCCCAAGCCACCCTGGCTTGGGCATCCAGCAACACCCACTTCTGTGTGCAGACATGTCCACCCCGACCTCGAAAAAGCTCTTGAGATAACGAGATAGCCAGAGGCTGCCCCGGACAGGGGCACTTGGCAGGACTGGCCCTGATAACAAGCCAGCAGCTGGTCCCCTCTCCATGTGATATTTCCCTGTTAGTTTGATGTTCCTTGGCTTCATGGGGAGCCAGGTGCCAGGCTCACCCACGCTGCCAGTGGGTAAACTGAGGCAGCAGGGCAGGGGTCAGGTGCCCAGCTTAGCAAGCTCTGCATCAGCACTGTCGGGTGTTAATTAGATGCCATTAGCACACACTAATTACTGTAATTCCAATGACCCACAATTCTGGAGCGTGAGAGCTGTTCCTCACCCGCTGCCATTGTCGTGCATAGCTCTGCCTATGCCATGGCTGGTGGCAGCAGGAAGGGGACTGACCCAGCAGCCGCTGATGACAGTGCCAGTGTCACCCTTTCCAGCATGCCCTCCTGGGGCTCACTCCTGCATGGTGGCATGCTCCTGCCCCTGCTCCCCAGGCACTGCCAACACAAGCCAGACCCAGCTAGACCCAGCAGATCCAGCATTTCAGGTGCTGGCAGAGCCCCACTAAACCTGTCAGCTTTGGCTGCAGGAGTGCCCCAAACCACCATCTCCTTGGCGTCCCGTTGGCTGCCCCTCCCATCGTGGATGGGGGGCTGAGCATAGTGGGGGGCCATGGGCTCTGGTGTGGGGGCTGTGGCAGCGAAAGGGTGACTCTTAATCCGGCGGCAGCTGCGGGGCCCAGGCTTGCTTGTTCAAGGGATATGGCAGCTCGGTCAACAATCCCTGGCCCGTTTCGGGGGGGATTAGCAGCCCCCCGGGGAGGGAAGGGGCCCACATGAATATTGGGCCGGTGGGAACACAGCCCAGTGGAAACAAAGCCAGACAGGGAGGCAGCGAGGAGCAGGCACCCGCCATCCCAAGGCATCCCCAAGGTGGGGGACAGGGGCTTGGGGATGGTCCCTGTCCCCATCCTGCTCTCACACCCCACGGTGCTGACAGGAGGGAGTTCTGGTTATCATCCCACACCACCCCAGTGTGATAACCCCGGCCAACCCCCAGCTGCCCCCTTGACCCTCCATCCGTCCTCATGTCCCGCTATCCCAGGCCCCGGAGGGAGGTGACATGGGAAGTGCCCAAACACTGACACCTGGGAGCTCCTGGGAAATGAGGGCAAGCATGTAAATTAGCCCTCCTTTGCCAGGAGTTGGCCAGCTGGGGAAAATCCAGGCTGGAGGAGGCTGGAGAGTATAAGGTTAACCAACCAAGAGAAGAGCTGGGCTGTCTAGGGACCCACAGAGACAGTGGGAACCTCACACACACACACAGGGGCAGTCCTAGCCCCTGCCACACTAAAAAATCTGTAGGTTCATACTGCAAGGCTCTAGCTCCTGCCCAAGAAGCAGGTAGGACCCATGAGAGAGGAGGAGAACAGTTTGCCTTGATGACATCAGACCCATGTTTCCCACATGCTCAGCACCCCTCTGTCCCTCTGCATCCTGCTGTGCCCCATACTGGGTCCTGGTGTGGGAACCCTTTGCCCAGTATTTGGGGTTCCTAGTGTGCAAGGTCTAGGGAACCAGCCCTGCAGCTCTCAGTGTTTGCTGAGCAGAGCCCTAGGACCTTGTCTGCCCTGGGCTTATCTGCCAGGGGAGCAGAAGCCCTCTCTAGGGCAGCTCCTCTGGTGACTGAGAGGGTCACTACGGTGAGTGCAGGTCCCTTGGGGCCACAAAGGCAGGTGAGACTGAGGTGTGCACCCAGGGAGAGGTCCCCAGTGTTGGTGGAACTTGGGGAATGAGCCCCCACTCCCAGGGCCATGTGCGGAGTGCATGTATGGGTGCATGCACACATGTTTCTGGGTGCTCCCCTGGGCCCCCCCCCCCACCCCGTTCCCCACGGCTGCTGAGCAGGGGCCGCTTTTCTGCTCCGTTAGCCACGGCTGTGCCGGCACATAATGACATGGTAATTGTGAGCGGCGGCCCGGCCACACGCACTACCCGGCTCGCTGGCCAGCCCTCCTGCACCAGGGGTAGCTGCTGTCCAGGGGGTCCCACCGTTTGCCCTCTTCACCCACCCACGGGACCCCCGTGCCTGGTTCCATCCGGGATCTGCCCTGGTGGCAATGTAGGGGGGAAGCCCCTTGGCAGGCTGCGGTCACCTCCTCGCCTGGGAGCTGGGAAACCTGTTCTTCCCTGTGGTGTTTACACGGGTAAGAGGGGTCCTCTGCCGCTGCACATCGCATTTTCTGCTTGGTCACTTCCATCTGTGTCCCCGCATAATGATTTTTTCTGCTACATTAATTTAACACACTGCGGCGAGCCGAGGCGCTGGGACCCCGGGCTGCTTAATTGTGTCAAAGGAAAGGCTCCTGCTCCTGCTTTCATCGGCGGCTGGGGCTGCTGCCGGGTGGGTGTCCCCGCGGGGGGGTGGGAAGGGGTCTCGAGGTGGCCGTGGGGGCTGGAGGGAGGCGGTGGTGGAAGGGTGTGGGGTATCAGAGGGGTTGGCATGAGCCTCCCCTCCCGGGGCAGGCAGTGGGTCTTGGGTCGGGCTGTCTGTTGGGGGCTCTGAGGTGAGGGCGGGAGGTCCTGGGGACCCAAAACTTCCCTTCCAAAGAACGTGGCACCATGGGGTATCTCACCTCATCCCTATGGATGCTGCACATCCCTACGGATGATGGCGGGCACATCCCGATGCCCAGTGCTCTGCCTGGGGGCGGTAGCCCCCCACCCTGGGCCGGTGGGAGCCAGAGGGTTAAGTGCTGTTTGTGTTGGCTGAATGAGGCGGGAGCCGAACAAGCTCCCACAAATGGAGGTGAAGGGCTGCCCAGACGGGATGTGACAACCCGATTTCAGGGCTGTCAGCCCCGGCATGGTGGGCATTGAGCGGGGACATTCCTCCACGACACTCCTTGCTCCCCTGGCTCCCGCACAGGGGACGCCGACAAGGGCAATGGGCAGCCCCTGCCAGCCTCACCCCGCCATCTGGGGTGCCATGGGGCATCCATGAGGCACTGTGAGGGTCGAGGAGCCCCCTGCCAGAGGGGGATGCTGGGAGCCCCCCTCGCTCTCCCTGCTGGCGGCCCCCGTCATAAGTGGCCTTTGGTATTTGCAAACATTGTGGTGAGGGGCTGGGAAGGTCCCGGCCCACCCCAGCAGGCGCCTTTGTGCTGTGCGAACCCCCGGGGGCTCATTTCCATCCCGCCCGGGCTTTCGCCCCCGCTCCTTTCAGCACCAATGGGCCTCGCTCCCCACTCCACCAGCGTCCTGGAGCCTGCAGCAGCAGTGCCAAACACACAGCTGTGCCCCAGCCCCACACTGTCCCAATCCCAGAGGTTCATGCCCCCACCCCACTGTGTCGAGCTGTTGTGTGTGCCACTGCCCCATGCAGTAGTCGGTGAGCTGCTCTGTCCTGGCCCCACCGAGGGTCCCCGTGTCTGTGCACACTCGCACAGGTGTGTGTGCCCACTCGTGCACGGGCTGCCCTGCTCAGAGGTGTGTGTGTGTTCTTCCCTCACACACAGCTGTGTGGATGCACCCGCTGGTGCACACCCATCCACCCACGGCCAGCTCCGGCTATGTGTACCCACTCTGCCCTTTTTGCACTCCCACGCACACTGCCTGACCTCAGGGTCCCCCAAATCCACCCCCCACGCACAACCCTGAGCAGGGTGCCCAGGGCTGGCAGGCAGCTCTGCCCAGCCCGGCACAGTCAGTCCCCATGGCACAGGAATACCAGGGGTGACTCTGGGCTCACCACAGCTTCCAGCACCCTCCCTGTACACCCAATTGTAGGGTCACCCCATTGCCTCCAATGCATTCTGGGGGACCACCACAGCCACATCCCCCACCAGGCTGCAGGGACCCAGCCCAGTGCAGCTGGCTCTCCAGCAGCGCCCGTTGGCTGGAACTGGTGTTTTATGGCCCTGCTCAACACCTGCGGATCAATGCCAATCCGCATTTTATTTGTTTTGGGAGTTATAAAGGTGAATTGACCCAGCTGTGCCTCTGCAACTGCTCTCCTTGCTGCCAGGTGCAGAATGGAGGGGATGGGCAGGGGACAGGGGACCCCAGGACACTGTGCCCATCCCTCGCCGTGCCGGGAAGCGCTCAGGGGAGATGGGGTTGCTCTTTTCTCGTGCTTTTTGTGGCTGGAAAATCTCCTCGGGGGCCCCTGGCGGCGGTGACCTCTTCCTGGGCGCAGCGCTAAGTCCTTTGTAATGGGATTTTGTGGCAGAACCGGCAAATTAGGGGCGAAGTGAATGTGTTAAGCTGCTGGTTTCTTTCTGGTGGGTTCCCCCTCCCCAGCCCACGCCAGGCCAGAGCTCAAACAAAGGCAATGAGCTCTGCTTTTATCTCCGGTCCTTAGAAGTCAGATCTGTACAGAGCTGTGCTTCCCACTCCGAAACGGACAGGCTGGGACAGAGATGGGGACAAGGACGGGCAGAGCTAGGGGCTGTGGCAAAGCAGTGTAGGAGGAACATGCCACAAGCAAGTTGTGCCAACACAGTGGTTGTAGGGGTAAATTTGGGTAAGGGGCTCATCTCCAGCTCAGGGAGATGTGGCACCAAGGGGTCCCTGCGGCATGAGACCCCTCAGCATCCAAGCCAGGGAACAGCATTAGGAGGGCAACTAGGATGGGACAATGTCTGGGTCTGCCCTGGTGTGGGAACAGTCCCCAGGCAATGCTGGGGTGATGCAGAGGGAGGACTCACCTCTGCTTCAGAGTTAATATTGTTACAGCGCAAAGGCTTCATTAACACTGACAAACACAAGCCATAAATACTCATTAATACCCCACATCACTGATGGGTTTGATAGCCAGTGTGCCCTCTCCCACCCCATGTCCCTCAACTATCTGGGGTCCCTTTGCCATCCCTGGAGAGGGCAAGGAGTTGTGGATGCCCCTTGCTGGAGACGAGTGGGCAGCCCCCAGCCTGGAGCATCTCCCCCAGGCAAAGCCATCACCCCAGGCACAGCCATCCCCCCTGCAGCAGGTCCCCTTTCAGGGGTGTCCCACCATCCTTTCAACTTAGGGTGAGGGCTGATCCCTTAGGACCCTCCCCACTGCCCTGCACTGCTCTCGGCTCCCTCAGACAGAAGAGAAGCACCCTGGAGCTGGGTGAAGAACATGCTGCTTTGGCACCCCAAAAACCCCAGACACAGGCAGGGGACAGTGTGCTGCCCCCGGGGCCTGCATAAGGGCCTGATTTATTGCTATCTCCTGAATGATGCCATTAGAGTGTGGCCAGAGCAGGGAGCACAGCTGCCGGAGCAGATCAGCGCCTGATTAATGTTGGGCAACTTGTTATATTGTCAGATAATTATCCCCAAACTGTATGACTTTTCTGCTAAGTGGCAGCGCTTAATTGCGTTTTTAATTACACTGCCATCACCACAGCCCCTCTGTGCGGGAGGCAGGAATGCCAGGAGCCGGGCAGGAGCAGGGTAGGGGGCCCAGGACCCCTTGCAGAGGGCATGGCAGGGGCATCCCGCTCCCACAGACCCTCCCTGATGTGGGGCACACAGCTGTGGAATCCCCAAGCCATGAGTGCTACAGGCAGCAATGTTTTGGTGTGACCCTTCTTGGTGCTCCCCAAGGCAGGAGGCACATGGGGCGCAGAAAAAAGGGAGGTGAGGCAAAGTGCCCCCCTTGCCCTCCATGGGCTTTGAGGGCTCACCATCCCCTGCGGCCCCCCCTCGTCCCCATCCGGCTGGGGGCAGCCCGGGGTCTGGCTTCCCCTCACAGGCAGGAACGGGTCAGGGGTCAATGTATTTAAAATTCCTCCTCGATCTCAAACTCCGGAGAGTGGCCGGGGGGCAGCGGCTGCATGGGGAGCACCCGCCAGTACCCCGGGCAGGCAGCACACGTGCAGGCAGCGGAGAACGGCTGTGTTTGTATGTGTGAGTTCACGTGTATTTGTGTGTGTGCACTTATGGGGAGCGTATGTGCATGGGGACCACCCATGTGTGTGTGTGTGTGTGTGCGCGTGTATGGGTTTGGGTGTGTGCCTGCACATGCATGAGTGCCCATGTGTGCACATTTACACACCTCCTGATGTGCACATCAGTATGTATTTTTGTACATGCACAGGTGTATAGATGCACGTGTGTGCAAACATGGAGGTACGTGCACACATGTGAACCTGTCTGTGTGTGTCTGAATGCGTGGAGGAGGAGGTGTTTGTGTCTGTGTGTGGGATGTCAGTGCCACGTGTAGCTGTGTGTGTATATTTTAGTGTCTGTATGTGCAAAGGTGTGCGTGTGGGTGCACACCTGGCTGTGGGGATGCCACTGTGCCCCTGCCCAGCCGGCAACTGGGGTGGCCGCAGTGAGTCCTGGCTCTGTCCTCCACTCCAGCCAGTGCTAGACCTCCCAGGAAGCCTCCCCAGATGACCCCATGGGGGCAGTGGGGACAGGACCCCCGGGGCTTCAGGTGCAGAAGGCACCCACAGGTTGCAGGAGCCCCTCTTGCCCACCCATCCCTCCCTGGGACAGAGATGCTCCCAGTGCTGCAAGGGGCACAGCCTGGAATCCCCGGCACTGCCGGAGTGCCAGACCCCCCCAGGGCTCCACTGTGCTCCCCAGGGGGCAGCCCTCTGGGGCTGTTCTGGCCAGAGCACAAGGGGCTGCTGCTGGACAGCCCCCACACTACATCCCTCCCCACCAGCCGGACACTGTGCAGTGCTGGGAGGAAATCCAGGCGTTATCGGGCAGCCGGCTGCAGACCTTGCTGTGGCCTCTGGCCCGAAATTTCCTGGCATGACCATCACAACACTGTTATCCCGGGCTGGGCCTTTCCCACCAAGGTGGGGCCCAGCCAGCAGGAGACACTGCTTCCCCTCGACACAGTGGGGTGAGGGGATGTGGTGGATCAGGCCCCCCCCAGATCCCCACCATAGCAGTGGAGAGGAAGAAACATGGAGTTTGATGCGGAAGGAGCCAGTCCTGAGCCCCACCTTGGTGCTCAGCTGTGCCCCCCACTCGCACAGGGTAGGGGGACTGGGGCAAGCATCGGGGCTGGGAAGGGAATAAGCCCCCTGAAACGCATCCTGACTCCCAACAGCCCCCTCAGAAGCCCCTCTTATCTTCATGGCAGCCGGATGGAGTCTCACTAGAGAGAGGCTGAAATTTCCAGGAAAAAAATGTAAATAAAGGTCCCTGTCCCGCCTGTCCCCTTATCTCAGGAATCCGGAGCGTGCAGGGCCCTTCTCCCAGCCGTATTTCATCCCAGCCATTGCTGCTGGCAGCAAACCAAAGCGTCAGTGGTGGGGATGGAGGGAGGTTGTGCCTCAGAGCCCACCAGGACCCCAGGACCATGGGAGCCACAACATCCCGGGTTGGGGTCACCTTCCCACCCCACGGTGCCGGTGGGGTTTAGGATGGTCGGGGGGCTTGGTACTTCAGATGTCATCACATGCCATGGAGATATGGGGATTCCAGGATGTGGACACTTTTGGGTCCCTGTTGCCCACTTGACGTCCCCAAACAGCAGGATGGGGGCTTGGCCACTTCCCCTCCCTGCTCTAAGATCAGCTGCTAATGATGTCTCCTGACCTGCTAGAAAAGAACGTAAATTATTCAGCTTCTCATCAGGGCAATTAAATTAGCTCGTCATTGTGGGCCATGAATATTTCAGGGGGGTAGGAGCTGGGGAGCAGTGGGGGTCAGGGCTGGCAGGGCAGGGCTGAGCCCCACCCCTTGGCCAGGAGGTGAAGCGAGTGTGTCCGTTCTCAGCCCACAGGGGCCAGAGGGGGTAGGTAGAAGGGATTGGGGGTCTCTGAGCAAGGGGCTTGGAAACTGGTGCCCAGATGTCTGGATCCCATGCCCAGCCCTGCCGTTGCTCTGTCTGTCTGGGTTACTTTCCTCAGCTGCTGACAGAGGCCAGGTGCCGGCAGCCCCCCCCTGCCCCACTCCTGGACCACCTCCTGCATTCCACATTGCCCCCCTTTTTCGGGGGGACAGCTGGGGTTGGTGTCACTGCAAGGGGCTGCCTCTACCCTAGAGATCTCAAATCCCCTCTGCTTACCTCTTGCCCCAGGCTGTGCCAACCCCTGCCCACCACCCTCCCCGGAGCCTGCGGGTTCTCCGTCAGGATTTCTCTTTCCTTTCTTCCTCGCACCGAACAATTAATAATTTATCCCATAATAAAAGAGGAAACAGTTAATGAGATGAAAACAAGCCAGAAACATCTGCTGGGGCTGCTTTCATCGCCTCCCCGGGCCGCCTGCGCAGGAAGCGGGGGCGGGAGGGGGACGGGGGCGCCGGGGGGGCCGCGGCAGCAGGAGGCTGTCCTCCACACCCAGCCTTCCTCGCCACAGCCCCCTCCTCCTCGAGGACCCCCAGGCCAGGCACTCTCTCCCCACTGCACCATCAAAATCTGGCTGAGACCTGCCAGGCTCGGGTCATGAATAGCACTGGGGATACTGCCATGAAGGTGTCACCCCAAAATGGGTAGTGAAGCCTGTTGGTCTGGTGCTGCCCAATGTCCCCAGAGATGTGCCTAGGCTGCTGGAGGGGGACAGGGCTGTCCCCTCATCTTCTCTGTCCCCAGACTCCACACCCAGATGTTGTTCATTACTGCTGATCCAATCTCCAGTGAGCAGAGCTGCCCCTGAGACCCAATATTATCTGGGTGGCAACAAAACCCCAAACCCTTCTGAGGTGCCAAGAGGGACACGTGGGGATGGGGCAGGGCACCCTGCCAGCAAAAGGGACTGAAGGACTGACACCATGACTCGGTGCTTTGCTGAGATTTATGGGGTCCTGGAGGAAGCTTATTTTGGGACCACTTTTTTCAGAACCATGGCCTCATGACATGTGAGGAGAGATGCAAGGGAATCCCCATGGCCAGGATGCAGTGGGGATGCTGGTGGGGATGTGGGGTGCTGGGGAAAGAGAAGGCAGGGAAAGGGGCACAGAGGAAAAGGGACAGGTAAGGAAAGGTAAGGCAGCAATGCCTGGAGGTTGCTGATGTGCAGCCAAGAGCTGGGCTGGAGAGAAGAGTCTGTCCCAACCAGTCCCACCACCAGATTGGTCATGGGAGGGGACTGTGAGGACCCTGTGGAGGCACCCTGGGCTTGGGTGCTGCAGGGATGGGGCTGGGGTGGGTCTTTGGGCAGGGGGCAGCAGGGTTTGGGCAGGACGCTCCCGCCCTCCTTCGCTTCCAATTTAGCTGATCCTTGCCCCAATCCCTGCAGCTCTCTAATCTATTTGTCTTCCAAAGCCACTAAGTTAATTCCAAGCCTAGCAAAATACCACAGCTTTCATCCCAGCCCACCCTCCAGCTCAGTGGGTCTGGCAGGGGCATAGTGGGCAGCTGCCAGTGTCCAGCATGGAGCCTCTTGCCATGGAGGAACCCGCTCCTGCAGGCTCCCAGTTCAGGCTCCAGCAGTCCCCGGGTCCCTCCCAGGGCCTGGTGCCTCTAAGGGCCGTTGAGGGGACAGGCAAGAGTGATGACAGCTGGGGAGATGGCCTGTCCCTCTGCCAGCCCGGACAGGCACCCGGCCCCGTTTCGAGAGGTGCCGCGGAAAAACTGACATCAGCATCAGCCCAGAGGAATTTGGCCATCCTGGCCCATCCCAGCTGACAGGGACAGGGGCCTCTGACATGCACCACAGCAGACTGGAGGAGGGCAAAGTGGAGGGAGGGCTATAAGCCCCTTTCCTTGCTATACCTCTTCCCAGGACCAGCAGCAGCCAGAGGGTCTGGGAGCATCTCCAGGGTACAGTCGCTGACTCTGCTCCCCTTAGACACATGTCCCTCCATGCTCTTGAGTGCAGAGAACAGACAGCTCGTGACACTGGTGCCAGCCAGGGAGAGTGGTTGGGGTTGATTTCCCCAGAAACCCATTTTTTCACCCAGGACCTCAGCGAGGAGAAAGAAGGTTCTAATCCCTTCCAAGATCCCTTGGGGCTGTGGCCCTGTCACCCCTCGGTCTCCTCTGTCCCCCACCCCACAGGATGTGTCTGGTAGTCCCTGGGGTGGCTGGTGGCAGGTGGCGATGAGGAAGCTGCTGAGACATGGTGACACCCCCCAGCTGCCCCCATGCTGAAGACCCTGACATCCTGCTCCCCTCCCCCAGTCACGGTCCATCATCTCCTCATTCCCAGCCCGGGTAATTGGTGGCCTGGTGACAGACGGGCTCATTAACAGCCTAATTTCGGCTTCATCTCTTCCTTCCTGAACCCCAGCCCAGGTGGGGACCAGCCCAGCAGGGTGCAGGGATGGGCACCCGGAGGCCACATTGCTGCACCCCATGGGGGCACCTGCAGAGCTGGTGGGAGAGCACATAAGTGCACACACATATGCAACATGCTCGGGCTGGCAGCACTGCCCTGGGCAGCCCACCTGGCCCTAACTCCCTGACATCGGGGTGTATGTGGGGACCCCCATTCCTGGGCATGGGGATGGTACCACCCTGCCCCATACCCCACTGGGATGGGCAGGGATGCCACGGTGTCAGGTACCCGCAGGTGCCGGCGGTTGCCCACCTTCCCAGCCTCACCCTGCCCTTGTTTGCGTCCGTAACGGTGGCGGCGCTTCGGCTCCTTTGTGCCGGCAGATAACAGGGATCGCTGCTGCCTCTGAAGTACCGGCCGCCAGCCCGGGCACCCCTGCCGCCCCACACCCAAAACCAGACAGACAATATGGGGATATGAGCAAGGAGTGAAGGCAGGGGCACAGGCAGCGGTGCAGGCAGGAAGGGTGGCAGGTACAGGCAGGGTTCCAATCAGCAGGTATGAGCACAGGGTGCAGGCAAGGGTGCAGGCACATTTTTCACCCCCACTGCTCCTCTGCTTTGTCTTGGGTCCATATTGCAGCCCAGGAGCCCGTCACCAGCACCCTGTCACCAGGACAGTGCCCAAACCCCTGTCCCTGTCACCCACCCCAGCAAAGGCAGCTGGCAGCAGCCTACAACGGCTGATGTGGGCCCCCCAAAGGCCACCCCACCGGATGGAGGCCTGGCCGCCTTTCAAAGGCGCTTGTGTTGTATAATTTATCAGCAGGAGATAACAGACAAGCGACTAACGAGGGAGGGAAGCTGTACCCCTGCTCCGGGGAGCCTGGCACCATGGCACTGGGGCTGACAGGATCCATCACACTGAGGGCATGGGCATCTCCCTGGCCAGGGCAGGACAAGGAGACCCCCCAGTGAGTCCCATTTTGTGCTGGGATGTTTTGGAGGTGCCCCAAGGTAGAGGTAGAGATGGTCCCACTCTGCACCTTGCTTTGGAGGTGCTGCCTGCCTTGAGCAGAGACCCCAGGGGCTACTGCATGACCAGAGCAAGGGGAGTTGGGTTCACTGTCTGGGGGGCTCTTCACCCCAGGGACTCATGCACAGCCCAGCATGGGGGAAAGGCAGCAGGCACAATGGGAGCACAAGGTAGGGAAGGGCTGGTCCCACAGGCAGAGGGACAGCATCTCCAAAGCAGGGCGCCAGATCTAAGGAGGGTTTGTTTAATACCAGATAAGGAGGCAACGCCAGGCACCTGGCTGGCAAACTGACACTCCCTGGGCAATGGCACCAAAAGCAGTGCCGACCCCCATGGCACTCACCAGCGCCTGCACCAGGACCGTCTGTTTGCCCCTGGCAGCACAGGGCTGGCATTTGCTGAGCACAAGTCCCTCTGGCCACCCACAATCTTGTGACACAGCACGGCATGGCATGGCATGGCACATGGCACGGGGTCAGCAAGGCAGCAGGCATGCGGCAGAGCCAGGGCAGATGGGGATGGAGTGTGGGGGAAAAGCAGGATACCCATCCTCTGCCAACCCTGGCCGGATTTACACCAGGACCAGCCCTGCCCTGGCCAATCCTGCCCCACAGGCTGCCCAGGCATGGGGCCAAGGAGGGGGCTTGGGGCCAAGGAGGGGGCTTGGCACCACGGCCCTGCCACACAGCCAGCACCCGGGAGGTTCAGGATGTGGCAGGCTCCTGCTGCCACTCCAATCCTGTGGCATCTGGGGGGCACCTGGAAACCGCCACCCTGCCCCCCCTCCCCAGCTGGCCCTGCAGGTGGCTGTGTGCCCATGACCCCCATGTGGGGCCGTGCCCAGGGTCGGGGCTCATCTGTGCCCCGGTCCCGAAAGGGCAGGGAGGCAGACGGCAGTGCCGGCTGGTGGGGTCGGTGGGTAGCAGCACCCCCGGGGGGCTGCCTCGCCGGCTGGTGAGCACAGTCCCAACTGCCTGCTGGCCTGCACCGAGTGTGCCAGGTCTCAGTAGGGGCAGGCAGGGACAGCCAGGTGGGATTAGCCCTTTGTGTCACCCTGCAGTGGCCCTGAGAGCATCCAAGCAGGGAGTACAGCTGTGCCAGAGCCCCCACAGCCTGAATCGCACCGGGGTATGCCTGAACATAGTGGAGGCTGGCACATAGACTGCTCCCCGAAATACAGCCCTGGACCCCACATCACTCTGCCCCGGCTGGTCCCCGCCTAGTTGGTCACAGGATGGCACCCTGGGGATGCTGGAGGGGGCACTGGTCATACTGATGAGCCTGGCCGTTGTAGGACTTCCCAGCTCGACACACCCTGGGGGTGCTCTGCCACATGCAGTGTGCTGCTGCCACCCCCCGGTAACCTGCACAGTCCCGGGTGCCCCCCGATTCCCCCCCCCCCCACGGGTGCCCAAGCCTCCAACAACCCAGCCCTGGACCCTGGACAAGCAGGCAGGGGCACCCTGGGGTGCAGAAGGGCACAGGGACCCCGGGGTAGGGGGTCCAAACCCCACACTTTGCACCAGGCGAGGTGCCTGCCCGTGGCCCCACATTCTGGCAGGGAGGTTTGTACAAGCCCCCCCGCCCAAGTCTGGGTGGGTAGAGTGGGGAGAGGGCTGGGGGGCTCGTGAAGGATCACCCGTCCAGCCGATGATTAGAAGGAGCAGAGGTTATGTCCCAGCACATTAAAGACTGTCCCTGCTGAGTGCCACCGCCGCGGGGTGACCCTGCCGTGAACCGCCGGCACCCCCCCAACAGGCCACCAGCCCCCTCCAACAGCACCCCCGTCAAGCTGGTGTCCCCGCTGTGTCACCACACTGCCCCGTTCCGCTGCCTGCGCCGCAGGCATGTGCGGGGATGTGCTGACACCGTGTCACGGAGGGGACATGCCGTGGGGAGGCCACACCTGTGTGGGTCTGGGCACCACAGGCATCTTGTGGCAGGCATCCTGGTGCAAGTGCTGGGGCACCTCGGTCTGGATACCACCCCGGACCACCTGCAGATGTCTGGCTCCTGGGGACAGCGTGGGCTATGCCCCACCTCGCTGCAGGCATCAGTGCCACACACAGGGACCTGTGTCCCATTGATGTCCCCACTCACGGTCTCGTGGTCCCCAGAGAGCTGCTGGCACGTGCGGCATACACGGAGCCGTGCCACCTGCCTTCCCCAGTCCCTGTCACACCAGGACACCTGCCCGCCCCACCAGCCCCTGTGACAGCCCCCTCTGTGCCACATCTGAGCGGACACCCGCTGCCCAAACGAGGTGAAGGGTCCCCACTCCAACGTCTTGCCTGAGCCAGGGAAAAATTTGTTCAGGCAGGCTGGCGGTGCTGTTCGGGGAACCGGGGGGAAAAGGGCTGAACTCCTGAACCCGTGCCGGCGGCTCCGACCAGATGCCAGGCAGGGAGCACCCCGTGGTGCCCGACGTGTGAGCAGCCCCTGGCCGTGCCAGACCCCCCTGCTCCCTTCACGGTTCATCGGCAGGACACGGGTGACAGTGTCACACGTCTGCCCCCCCCCCCAGTGGCTGGCGTGGAAGGGGGAAGGAGCCGGTGGGGGCTGCAAGCCCTGGCTCCGTCACTGGCTGAGTCCGCGCAGCTCATCACATCGATGCCTGCCTGCGGCCGGAGAACGCAGGTGAAGCCCCTCTGTGCGACGAGGGTGGGAAGCGGGCTGCGAGACTCCCGCGGGACAGCCCAGATCCTCCGCGGGGGCAGCTCGGACCCCCCCGAGGGGCAGCCCGGACCCCCGCGGGACAGCTTGGACCCACACAGGGACATCCCCAGCTCCATCGGGGACCCCCCGGGCCCCCCCGCACACCCCGGACCAGCCGCACGGGGGCGCTGCCGGGGCCGCTCCTTCCCCGGGGGCGGGGCCGCGGCGAACGCGGCTCCATCCGCGGCCTCGCAGCGCCCCCTACCGGCCCCGGGGGGGGCGGGCGGGCACTAGGACCGCGCGGGCACCAGGACTGGGGCGGGCACCAGGACCGCGGGGCTCCCCCCGCCGCCGGCCCGGCGGTGCTGGCAGGGAGGTCGCCCCGCCCACCCTGAAGCTGCTTCCGCCCGGCGCTGGAAGGGCGGGCGCGTCATCGGCGCGCGCCGGGCGGGAGCGGGAGAGAGCAGGAGAGGGAGCGGGGCCGGGACGCGGAGCCGCCACCATGGCCGGGATCCTCTTCGAGGACATCTTCGACGTGAAGGACATCGACCCCGAGGGCAAGAAGTTCGACCGTGGTGAGTGGGGCCCCGCGCCCTCCCTCGGCCTCTCCCGGTCCCCGCTCTGCTCCTCCCGCCGGCGGTGGCCGCTGTGTCCCGGCACCTCCGCGTGTTGCCTGCCCCCGGAGCGTCCTGTTTCCCCAGGGCATCCCCGGCCCGGCTGCTGTGCCCCTCTCGCCCCGCGACCCCCGGAACCCTTCTTTCCCCGCCCCACCGTGTTCTTCTGCCTGTGCACACCTCCGTCAGCTCCCAGGCTCCGGCAGCCATCCCCGTATCCACCCCCAAACAGCTCAGATGCCCGACAGGGGTGGGGAGGGGGCCCTGTTCCCACCCAGCCCCTGGGGATGTTCTCTGTACTGATCCCTGACTCTGCTGCTCTCCCTAGTGTCTCGCCTGCACTGCGAGAGTGAGTCCTTCAAGATGGATCTCATCCTGGACGTGAACATCCAGATCTACCCGGTGGACCTCGGTAAGCCATCAGGCTGGTAGTCCAGAGAGGGTCAACGCTGTCAGCTTTGGTGGGATAGGCTGGAGAGGCACTCTGAGGATGGAGCCTGAATTTGCTGTGAACAAGAAATGAGTTGTCCCAGACTTCCTTGGACCCCTGTGCTGTCCCAGGTCACAGGAGCTTCTGGGCGCTTCCGATGTGCTGGGGCTGAGCTGGGTTCTGGTTCACCTGTGTGCATTTAGACTCACCTCTGTCCCATTCCCCAGAGATGTCTGGGGAAAATGTCTCACTTGCTGATGCCAAGCTTTAAGGGAGGCCTGAAATTAACTTTTGCAGCTAGATACACTAAATGGGTGAAAAAGAGAATTTGCCCTCAGTGAGGCACAGAAGAGCTGGAACTGGTGCTGCAGGGGTCATGGTTCTGCCCAGGGTCCAGCCAAGTTCTCTGGGACTCTCCCTGTGAATATCTTGCCGTGTCCCACAAAAACACCAGAAGTGGTGTCCTGGTGGCTCTGGTCTCCTCCATGATGTGGGAAATAGGGGAGCACAGGATTCAGTGTGACCCTTCACTCGTTCCCCACAGTCCTGGTGGAGGACTGGCAGCAGGGGCAGGGCTTTTATATCACAAGTAAAACACCTACCAGGGTGGCTGTTTACCACCACCCTGAGTTCTGGCTGTGGCTGCTGCTGCTCTGGCTGTGCCTCCACCTTCTCACCTCTCCTCTGCCCTCTTCCCAGGGGACAAATTCCGCCTGGTCATCGCCAGCACATTGTATGAGGACGGCACCCTGGATGACGGCGAGTACAACCCCACAGATGACCGGCCGTCCAGGTACAGGGCCCAGCTGGGACCCACGTGAGCATGGGCGGGGGAAAAGGGGGAGTGCTGAGATTGGGTGTCTCAGGCTGGACATCAGGAGGGATTTCTTCACAGAAAGGGTGATTAAATATTGGAACAGGCTGCCCAGGGAGATGGTGAAGTCACTGTCCCTGGAGGTGTTTAGGGAAAGACTGGGCATGGCAATGAGTGCCATAGTCTAACTGACATGGTGGTGATCGGTCAATGATGATCTCAAAGAACTTTTCCAACCTGATTGATTCTGTGACTGTGAGATACCTTCTCCCAGAAGACACTGAGCTGGGGGCCTGCCCAGGTTTGATCCCTTGGTGACCTCATGCTGTGCTGTTGCAGGGCAGACCAGTTTGAGTACGTGATGTACGGCAAGGTGTACCGGATTGAAGGGGACGAGACTTCCACAGAGGCGGCCACACGCCTGTGAGTGCCCCGGGGTGGTGTGGGGGGCACTGGGATCTCAGCTTGGGTCTCCCATGGGATTCCCTGTTCTCATATCTCTTCTCCTCCTGTCCCAGCTCTGCCTATGTGTCCTATGGGGGGCTGCTTATGCGGCTGCAGGGAGACGCAAACAACCTGCACGGGTTTGAGGTGGACTCTCGCGTTTACCTGCTGATGAAGAAGTTGGCCTTCTAGCACACCTCCATGACTGACCCACAGACATCCTGCTGGCAAGCAAACAGGAGACCCGAGACCCCAAATTCTGCCACAGCATCCATGCTTCCTGGCCTCTCTGGGGCTGGGGAGGAAGGAGCAGTCCCCCTCTTCATCCCAGCCTCTTCTGACTCCTGCTGGGATCCACAGCTCCGTTTGGAAGGAGAGAGGTGCCTGACGTCCAAGTGGAGACAGTGCCGTGTACTCCGGTCCTGCCTGATGGCATCTCCTCACCTCCACCTTCCTGTGCTCAACAGTAGGCTCAGCCCTGGCTCTGGCCAGGGGCAGCCAGACTGGAACAGCTGCCTGCCTGCCGAGGGCCTGGGGACCATTCCCTCAGGAGCCATCCCAAGGCAGGCTGACTTGGTTTTGATTAAACTGGGATGTTTTCTACTCCTGGCTCTGCTTGCTGAGAGATGAGGCTGGCAGGGAGTGGATACATCTGCACAGGGCACAAAGGGGGTCTCTGCCACTTCCGAAAGGATGAGGAGTCCACACCTGCCCTGGGCTCTTCTCCACCTGCCACCACTCCAGGTACAGATTGTGCTAGGGCAGGTGGGTGCCAGGGGTGAGGAGTGGCAGCTCAGGCCCTGTGCGGGGCAGGGCCGGGCGTCCGTGCAGTGCTGGTGGCTGCCACGGGAGGGAGCAGAAGCTGGGAGCATGTCCCAGAGGGGCTGCTCCTGCCCCGGGCCCGGCGAGGACACACACAACCCTTTAGAAAAATAGCTCTTTAATCGAAAAGCATTCACAGTAGAGGTGCCTGCCCAGGTGGGAGCAGGGCCTGTGCCCGCCAGCACGTGGGTGTCGCTCTTTGCCTTTGTGGGTTGCATGGTCTCCGAAGACTTGAGGAACAGGAGCCAACCCTTTCCTTGTGGGCATCTTCCTGGGCACCCAGAGCACAGCTCAGTGTCCAGCAGGACTTCTCCAAAGTCACATTGGGGTGAACCCTGTGTGCAGCTTCACCGGGCCCCGCACGGAGGGTCTCTGCTGCCCCCCTGTGCTTGCTTGCACAAGACCTTGGCCAGGTCGTGGAAGAAGAAGCGCAGCTTGCCCTGCACCAGCTGCCGGTAGGTGAGGAAGACACTGGTGATGTGGGTCTGCTCCATGGAGTGTGGGGAGCAGCTCAGCTCCCAGTGTCCTGCCTGAGGGGCGAGAGCAGGACAGAGGGGTGACAAACATCATTGTACCCCACCCAGCCGAGCTGGCACCTGCGCCATGGTGGACTGGCTCATGTGGGAAGGTATTACCTCCCAGCTGAAGGTCTGCAGGAGCAGGAAGAAGGAGTTGGCATGTTGGTAAAGGTGGCTCAGCTGCCTGGCCCCGCACTCCTCGCTCACCTGGCCCAGGGCCCCTGTGGCAGCACCCACCAGCAGGGCCAGGTCACACAGGATCTCCCGCCGCTTTGTCTCGTTCTGGGGGAGCAAATAATGAGTGGCCTGACCCATTCCTGTGCCCACCCTAGGTCTGAATGGGGTCTTCTACCCCCCCATGCCACCAGATATGCCTACAGGCATCTTGCTCAGCATTTCTGGTGCTTGTGCCAACCCAAGGTGCCTTCTCTGGTCCAGCGGGCATGTCAGTGCCAGCACCCTCATCCCAGCCCCTCTCACCGATTTGGATTTCCACTGTTGGAGGCTGAAGTCCACCAAGGGCAGCACCACAGGGCAGCTGAGCACAGGTAGGGCCTGGCACTGGCCCTATTGGGGAGAGGAGATGTTGAGGAGCTGTGCATGTTCCTTGGGTTTTGGGGGGGATTGTATGCTCACCACTCTCTTCTCCATGTCTTTGGCCTCCAGGATGTACTTCTGGATGAGCCTGTTGTCACAGACCAGCCGTGTTGGGCTGGCATGGTCTTCCTTCACGTGCAGGAGGAAGGATGTGAGGAGGAGCAGTCCTGGGGAAGATGGGGTTACCTTGGGCACTGTGCCACCCTCCCTGGGCAGTACCAGCCCAGGGCCTGCAGTGGCAAGCCCTCTCTGCATCCCAGTGGTAGCCTCTATGACCCTGTGGTGGGAGTGCAGGGAGAGGTTTGGGGGCTGAGGAGGGCCTGGTACTGCCCTCTGGTCAGTCAGCACGGGTGCCCACTGCTCACTGGGGAGAGCTGGGCTTTGTGTGCCAGTGGTGAGTGCCGAGGGGCCCCACAGCCATGTCTGTGCCAGGTTTTTTGGCCCTGCTCCAGGCAAAGGAGTGGAGCTCCACTCCCTGTCCAGACCAGGGCCAGCCCTCCAGATCTATGCCAAGAGCAGCTCTGAGTGTCACGTGCACTTCGGGGAATCCCGGCCTGCAATGTCCCACAGGGAACATCTGGTCCTTGCTGCTGCCCTGGCTGAGTGCTCTCCTGCCAGCACTGCCTCCCCCAGTGCTGCTGTACCCAGGGACTGCCCATCCTGGAAAGAGGCATCTCCTCTCCACAGGCCCTCCATACGTCCTCCTGCCTCGCTGCCTGCCCTGACACTGCACCTGTCCCCAAAAGCCCTCGACGCAGCCTGTTTGCCTAGGATGGGCAGGGAGAGATGCTTGGCTGCCCTCGCACGCTGGTGGTGGCCAGGTCCAACCAGTCCAAAGCCACCCTTAGGGTTTGGTGCCCACCTGTGGGGCTCATCACGCGGGGCACACTCTGGCTCTGGGGCCGCAGCCTCCACTGTCCCTTCCTGCGCGCTCCCGTCCCCCCTTTCAGCCACGCACTCACTGTTCAGCTCCATGCTCAGCTGGGGGCTTCGGCCCTGCATCTTCCGCCCTGGGGCCAGCGGCTGCTCCCCGGCTCCCGTCCCCCTTCCATGGGGGGCAGTGTTGGCGCGGGCTCCCCGCGAGCCGCCCAGCCGGGACGGAGGGCCGGAGGCCGGGAGCGGCCCCGGGACAGCGCGGCTCTGCGGCTCCGGCCTGGCCGCCCAGCCGAGGCAGCACGATTTCCTGTTGTGTCGCCGCTGACCTTCGAGCAAAATCACAGCAGGGGCCCCGGGCCCGGGGGACGGCTTCCTGCCTCCCGCCGCTTCCTCCCTTGGCTCTGGGCTAGGGAAAGACGTCCCTGGGCGCCCTCGGCGTCTGCTCACCTGGCCCCTGTCCTGAGCGCTTGGCAGCCAGCGCCTCGGTGGTCAGTGCCTCTGCTGTGCCTGTCCAGGGGGTGGGGGTGGCCCTGGTACCTGCAGAAGAGACGGCATCAGTGACCCTGCACTGGACAGCCCCAGGAGCATCAGCTCTTGGCTGTGGCAGACAGGTATGAAAGCCACTGAAGATCCTCTCACAAAGGTGAACCCTGTCCCTGGTGGCCCTCTCCCAGAGGTGGACTTATCCCTGGTGACCTTTTCCCAGAGTTAGACCCCATCCCTGGTAACCCTCACCCAGGTTGTGGTCTGACCCCTACATCCATCACCCAGAGGCAACTTGGGGAGCTTGAGATCCCTGGGGTGGCTGTGATGCACAGCGACCCCTCTAAGCTGGGGAGGGTAATGGAGCACAAGGATCTGGCTGGTGCACGGTCCCAGGGCTGTTTCACTGGGGGTACTGGTTGGGAGTGGGGTGGGTGGAAGAAGTACTGGGGGTCTGTTCAGCTCCAGGCTCTGACATGGCCATGGCATTCCCCAGCAAAGCCAACCCCCACCAGGCACTCTGGGTGCAGAGCCCCATACCCATGTGTACATGCATGTCCATAATGGCACACGGTACACATGCCCCACGTGCACCCTCAGACCCATGTGTGCACATGCGCACTCCCCTGGCACGCGTCAGGCCACGCGCCCAGATAACCCCCCGCCCCAGCAGCCTCCCATGCACTTCCCTTTGGGGGACACCCCGCTCCCAGCCCATATCCTCTTACTCCCAGTCTCCCCATAGCCCGTGCATTTCCTTCTCACACCCCGGCTCTCGCACACTCTTGCACGTTCCCACCCCTGTTCCTGCGGCCGGCAATTCCCAGCAGCGCCTGGCCGGGTGACAACAGTCAGAGTAAACACCCAGCCCTGCTCCGCCTGCTCCAAGCCTTGCTCAGCCCACAACAGCCCACCTTACGGGGTGCCCGGATGGAGGGTCCAGTGGGTGCCACAGCTCCAGGGATGAGACTGGCAGCCCAGCCCGCCTGGGCACAGCTGGCAGCAACGGGACTTGTGAGCACCGGGGTCAAACACCTCCAGGCTTCCCCTGCAGGCCGTGGCCCGTCTGCGGACGTGACAAGCTGCAAACACACCCATCAGCACCCTTAACCCCTCTGCCAGCACTGGCCCCAGTCCCATCACCAGCCCCACGTCAGTCCCTGCCATGCTCCCTCCATGCCTGTGTCCCCATCCCTCCCTGGCAAAGCCATTGGGGATGCCAGGTGCCCTGCATTCCCTCTTCATTAGGCAAAAATTCATCAGGGGAAACTGGAGAGCAACTGGAAACTGGAGGTCTAATGGGCCCCCATGGTCACTGAGGCACCCTAAGGTGCACACAATAGTCCTTTCACTCCAAAATGCTCCTTTTCAGCCATGCCAGAAGCTATCGGGCAGTGTCAGCCCGAGCCCATAGGCAGCCTGGTATTCCTCTGCTGGAAAGGGCAATGCCAGCATTTGCTGTCCGTGTCAGAGGGGCAGAGGAGGATGTGGGGGGGAGCTCCGGCTGCGGGCCCCAGCCCGATTCCAGCGATGCTGTGTGCTGTGGAGGGAGGGGGTGCGGGGGCAGTGAGGCACAGGAACCCCAGAAGGATGCGGGGGCTCCGTCCAGGCAGCCAGGGCTCTGGCAGGGGACAGGAAGCCAGGCGGGGCTGAGGGACTGCACAGCTGGCCGGATCCCGGTGCCAAGTTTCCCACCTCTCCTTACAGGGTGCAAAGTGCCGGGAATCCCGCTGCAGGGGCAGCCGTTCGCACCCACTTTGCCAAGGTGCTGAAAACAGCAGGAGGTGCCAGGAGTCAAGGAAGGGGGGGGACGAGGGGGAAGACGCCGGGTTAGGGGGGAGACTGTGGATCGGTGGCACAGCTGCTGTCCCCGCGGGCCACCCAGATGTGCTCGATGGGCACCCCGAGGATGTCAGTGCAAGGCCGGGGTAGCATGGGAAGCAAACCTGGCCTTCCAGGGGCAGGGAGGGGGGGTCCTAGCCCCCTTTGAAGCCCCCATAAAAGGGTCTGGCATAAAGGAAAGAGAAAGTCAAAGGAACAAAGGGAGCGGCTAATCCCGGCATGAGCAAACAGCCCCGTTTGCTCAGGGCACAGCTGGCCCCGGGGCCAGGGAAAGAAGCACAGCGGGGCTCTGGGGGTGCCAGGCAGCGGGGGACCCTCTACCCGGGCAGCCTCTCCCCAGGCACGGGCAGCCCCCGGGAGCAGGGTCCCTCCTGGATCCTCTGGGCTTTTTTTCTATATTTGCAAATTGCAATAAACATCCGTGGGCAAATCCTCCTCGAACTGCTCCCAGACAGCTGTCCCAGGAGAGCACCGTGATGCTGCTGGGCAAAGGGACTTGCAAGGGGCACCTTGGTCAGGGTGCTGCAGCTTGGGGATGAAGGCTGGCACAGTTTTTGCCACCTTTCCCAATTACTCGCAGGCCACTTGCTGCCCAGCACTGCAGCACAAAGCCCTGGGTGCTTCCCAGAGGATGCCCCTGGGTGAACCCTCCAGCTACTGCTTTGGGCAAGGGTACCTTGTGCCAGTGGCTCTGCCGGCACCTGGGGTGATTCCACTGTGCCACTTCTCCCATCCTGCTCCTCAGCTGAGCTCCCCACTCCAGTACGGGGCACGCGGTGTGCCGGGAGGGCACCTCATCCCTCTCCCTCCATCCCATGGAGTGGTGAAGGGGTTAATGCCAGGCGGCCGAGCCGCAGGTGGGCGCAAGAATGAAATTCCTTCTCGCTGTCCTGCGAAGTCTGGGCACAAATATTTGCCTGCATGTCCGGTGGGGAGGGGGGAGACCACCATCGCTTCTGGGAGCTTGCTAATCCCCATGCCAAACAAGGCCCCCGCATGCCCTGAATGCCCCCCACCTTCTTCCTGCTGGGGTCACCCCACAAAGCCTTTGAGGAGGGGACATTTGGGGCCAGAGAGACACCAGCACCTTTGGGTGCTCCTGTGAGTAGGGAGCTCTGTGGCATTGATGGGGCACTGGGACTGGGCGTGGTGTTCAAGAGCATTGCCAGGATCTGCTTGGCATGGCAGACAAGACTTTTTTGGGGTCTCTGTTCTGCTCCCCAAGCCATGGCCACCACAGCAGGATGGGATGAAGGCAAGAGCCCCAGCCATTCCCACCATGCCAGCAACACGCCCTCTGTAATAAACTCCACTTGTTCACAGACAGAAAACAACCACTTTCCCCCCCTCCACCACCCCTCAAACTGCACCCTCCCCTCCTGTACCTGCCACCCCCAAAACCCCCTCAATCCCCAGACCCCCCTTAGCCTTCGTCTGGGACGGCCCAGCCCTGTAAGTCGCCTACCAGTTGTGCAAATATTGCCGGAACGGCTGTAATCCCTGTGTCCAACGTGAATTATGAGATATTTCCACCCATTACGACAGCCCCCCCCGCCCCGCCGCGTGTGTGTGAGGCCGGGGGGATTAGACACGGCACAAGCCACACTCAGCACAAAGCTTTGGGGAGGTTGATGGCTCTCCACGCCCCATGACAAGGCAGGTCAGTCCAGGGGGGCTCTTTTTGGAGAGAAGGGGTGACCCACATGCCTTCCCATCTCCAGGCTCGTGCCTGGAGGGGCGCTGGGGTGCCCAGGAGGCAGTGGGAAGCTGTGGGAAGAGGGGGCTAGGGCATGCAGTTTCGCCATGACCCCATCCCTGGGGAGTAGAGGCTCCTTCCTGCCGCCCCAAGCCCGGCTCATGTTCAAAGCCGCGAGCAGGCAGCGGCTAATGAGGGTAGACAATGGGAACTGCATGGGGCAGAGCACGGGTGAGGGCTTGCTGCGACGCCTCCGTGCCAGGCATGGCACAGCCCTGGCACCACGACCCTCTGGAATCCTTCATAAGACCCTCACCACTGGGCAGGGCATGTGCCCACGAAGCCCTGGCAGCACTGCAGGCTGTTCTGGGGGGCACCTGTGGAGCGTCCTACCCATGCTTGCTGAGATTGGAATGACACCTCATGGGACCATCACCTTCCCAAGCGGGACAAGCCAGTGCCCGCTCTGGGTAAAGGTGGCAGAGGGGTGTGGGTGCCAGGCGGGGCGTTTGGGGCTGACCATGGCCAGCTGTCTCCATCCTGGTGCAGCTCCAGCTGCCTGTAGCCGGCAGCCCCATTGGGGATGTGCCGGAGTCAGGCCCAGCTCTGGAGCCTCAGAGCTGCCTTTGTGCAGGGCAGTGCTGCTCACACACATGTGTAGGCGCTGGGAAGCAGCTGGCAAGACCAGGACCCTTTCCCAGCACCACCCTCAGCAGGCACCACCCCCTCCCCAAGAGCACAGGGACCCCCCCAGGTTCTGGCAAGCAACCTCTGCCCTTTGATGGGGGGGGGCATTTCCAGGGGCAAATCAGGCTGTGGATGATCTCCAGGCGCAGCTGGGGCACCCATTTCCTCCCTGCCCATGTGCTCCCACTACAGTGCCCGTGCCCCCTCCCTGGGCAGGGATGCCCAGCACCCACCTGCCCTGTCAGGCCCCCTGCCAGCGTACCAACCTGGTCCCAGCCTGGAAGTGCCAGGATACATTTGCAGCCCCCCTCTCCCTCATGCTGCCACCCCGTGCCTCAGATTCCCCCATGCGGAGAGCTGCAGCCAGGAGGGTTCCCCGCCTCTCCCTCCTTTCCCTAGGAAAAGGGAGGGAGCTTCCCCCGTTGCTTCCCCATGTCCCGCAGACGAGCCAGGAGACTGTGACGAGCTCTGGGTGCACAGAGCCAGCACTGGATTCCTGGCACCGGCAGGACAGCTGGGAGTCATCACCCGTCTCCTCCCTGCTCAGCCCCGCTCGCGTTCCGCAGTCCCCAGGGCCGCTGCCGTGCTGCAGCAGGCACTGTGCAGCAGTGCTGGCACAGCCACACAGACCCCAACCCTCCCCTGCCCTCCACGTCACTGGATCCCAAGCCAGCGAGGATACCAGGAGAGAGGAGAGGGGACAGGTCAGTGACACTACTGAGGACAGCAAGGAGGGAACAGGGACAAGGGGTGCCATGCTGCCTGGCATGGTTCCTGCTTGCAGAAAGTGCTTGCAAGCAGCAGGGTGTCGGGCACAGCCATGCCCGGGGGGATGCCCGTGGTCCTGGCAGTGTCCCAGCCCTGGCGATGCTGGCAGGCTGTCCTGCCCAGGGAACCCTCCTCATTGCCTTCTGCCAGCTCCTACCAAGGGCCAGGTCTCCAGCATGGCCAAGCCCCTGTGCCCCACTGCCCTCCCTGGGAGAGGTGCCCACTGCATGGGGACATGTGCCAAACTGGGACACGGAACAGGATGGGGCAGCCATGAGTGAGCTGGGGATGAGCAATCCCATGTGGGCTGGCACTGGGGGCATGGGGCAGTGGGCTGCAGCCCCTCTAGTCACTCAGCGGGCTGTGGGGAGGCCCAGGAGGAGTCTTCTGGGGAGGCAGGGGCCTGTTGTGCTCCAGCTGTGCTGTGTTTCCCTAGCTACACCGCACAGCTGGCCGGGTGTTTGTACCGCCCGGAGTTGATTTTGGCAGTCCTGCTCTTCCCCCTCCTCCCATCTCCACTCGCCTTCCCCACACCGGGTGCCCGCCTGCCACACACCCACCACCCTCAGCCCCTCCCTGACACAGGGGTGGCAACAGGGACATGGGTGACACACACTAGCCCTACTCCTCACCGGCTCCCCCTCCCCAAAATTCACGCCTCAGTTTACCCAGCTGGATGATGCTTTCCACAGGTTTTTCCGTGGTGTCTACTCATTGTCAACCACTGCCACCATGGCCAGCCCAGGCACATGTGGGTGAAGAGTGGGGCTGGTGCTGGGTGCTGCTCTCACAGCCCCTTCCCCACCCCAGCTGCCCCCTCCAACCCTGGGCAAGGGAACCCAGGCATCCAGGCTCCTGTGCCCCCACAGCCGCTATCACTGGTGAGCAGGAGCCCAGGGTCTCACTCTGGAGCCTTCCTCTGCCCAGGGTGGGTGGCGGCTGGAGGAATTTAGGAATGTCAAGGGCACAAGCTGCAAGCTGTGGGGGGTGTATGACTTTGCAGAGTGCAGTGTGGATTGGGGGGTGGGGGTGGGCTAACTTGGGAGTCCATGCTCAGGGGTGTTGAGCGGATGGAGGATCCATAGTCCCGTAGAAGGGCGGGATGTGGGGGAGAGGTCTGTCCCACATGGGGTCCGTGTTCCTCATGGGACTGTGGACGGACAGTGCCCTGCAGTACCCCGTGGCCTGGGCTGCCAAGTGGCCTGAGAATGGTCTGAGTGGGTGGAGGAGTCCCCAGGATGTTTCATGCCCAAGACAGGGGGGCAATGAGCCCTGGAAGGGCTCATGACTGAGGGTGGACTGTGTGGATGGGGAGACCCCAGGATGCTCTGTGCCCAGGAGATGCCCCATGCCAGGGAGAGTATATGGATTGAGGAGACAGGCATTTGAATGGGTGTGCTCTGCAAATGCCTTATTCCCAAGGTGGCTTATGTGGATGAGGGACTCCCCGGGGGGCTCATGGCCTCAGAGAGGGGCATGTGAATGGGGGCATATCGAGGATGCCCAGTGCTCAGAAACACCCCAAGGTCTGAGGGAAGGGGTGTGAATGGTGATGGTGGTGTCTCCACAGTGCCCTATGTCCCAGTGGGTGTTGTGTCCCCAAGATGCCCAGCCTCTGAAGGTGCCCCATGCCCTGAGGGAGGGTTATATCATAGAATCATATAGACTGGGTTGGGTTGGAAAGGACCTTAATGATCACCTAGTTCCAAGCCCCATCCCTCAGGTTCCCCATGCCCTGGGGCTGGCATGTGAGTGGGAACGCTCTACACCCGGGGGTACCCCATGCTCAGGGTAGGGAGGGGGCAATGAATGGGGGGGATTCCCTGCCCAGCGGGGCAGCCACGTGTCCCGGGGTGCCACAGGACAGGACAGGATGGCCCGTGCCCTGCGAGAGCGGCGGAGCTGGGGCCCGGGGGGGTGTCGGAGCGCGGCGGGGGGCGCATCCCCCCCGGCCGGCCGCTGCCTGCGCCTCATTAGCGGGGCCTTTGTTTGCTCAGGGCTCGCAGCTCCCGCTTGCCCATGCCGCCGCCTATAAAGCGGAGCCGGAGCCGGCAGCCGGGCAGAGGCGGCGGCAGCGCCCGGCAGCGCCCGGCCCCCGCTCCCCGCCGCCGCCCCCGGTCCCGGTCCGCCCGCCCCGGCCGGCCGGCACCATGCGCGCCGCCGCGCTGTTGCTGCTCGCCCTGCTCCCTCTCCGGCCCCTGCCCGGCCGCGCCGCCCGCCCCAAGCTCGCCCTGCCCATCCGGCCCGACACGGACCCGCTGCCCCCCGGCGGGGCGGCAGGTAGGAGCCCCCTGCCCTACACCCCTCCTTCCCCCGCTCCGCGCTCCCCTCGTCCTGCACCATCCGCTGCCGCGCCCCACTTCGCGCATTCCCGCGTCGGGCACCTCCTCCCTGCCACCCGCACCCCTGTCCGTGCACCGCATGTCTGCACCCCCCCTCCTCTGGCATCCCGCCCCGGGCCCCCCGGCTGGCCGGGACGGGCACTGGGACCGGCACCGGGAGCGCAGCGGGCGGCGGGGCGGTGCCGGCCGGTCCGGGGGTGCGGCAGGGGGGTGTCCGCGGCCCGGAGGTGACCGGGGACGGCGGTGGGTGGTGGTGGTGTCTCTGCAGGCTGCGCCTTCGGGGGGCACTTCTATGCCCTGGAGGAGACGTGGCATCCGGACCTGGGGGAGCCCTTCGGGGTGATGCGCTGCGTTATTTGCCACTGCGAGCCGGTGAGTGGCCCCTCAACACCCTTTGCCCAGCAGACTCCCCAGGACCCGACCCTACTGAGGACGGGGCTGGCAGGGAGGGAGTTCGACCCCTCCGTTCAATATAGCCTTTTCTTTCCTTCTCCTTCCCATGGAAGAGAGAAGCGCGATCCCTCCAGCCAGGCGGACACCTGGATGTCCTCCCCCGAGGCAGCAGGGAGGAGAAGGGGGGTTTAAAGGATCAGGCTTCATTCTTTCTCCCCCTCCTCAGGGATGGCCCCTGGCCTCCTCCCTCCCTCCGAGCAGTCCCCCGAGTCCAGGACTGGCGGGGCCACGCACAGCTGGTCAGGGGGCTGGGGGCCGCGGGGAGGGGGGCTCGGGCTTGGCTGCCTTACAGGCAGCTGGGGGCTGTGCAAGGTGTCCAGGGGCTCCAGATGGGAAAAACCAGGCTGTGCTGGGAGTCCATGGCCTGGCATACCTTGGCATGCCTCTCACAGGCTCTTCTTGGCCCCCCTCAGCAGAGGAACCGCCGGGGGAAGCCAGTGGGGAAAGTGAACTGCAAGAATATGAAGCAGGACTGCCCCGTGCCTGCCTGTCCCCGGGCCACGCTGCTGCCTGGGCACTGCTGCCACACCTGCCCCAAAGGTGAGAACAGCAGGTGCCTCCATGAAGGGAAACCCCCCAGCACCCCCAGCATTTCCCGTGGGCCTGGGAAAGGGGGCACTGCACACACCTCTGAAAAGAGTTGATTGATTTCAACTCTTATGTTGGGCACAGTATGTCGGGCATGGGGGAGCTCTGAAGGGCACAGTCATCCCTGAACCACCCTGGAAGGAGTACAGAGAGGGCACACAGGGCTAAATGCCCTGCTTGTCCATGGACCTGTGCACAGCATGCCCCTGCACCCCAGTTCAGAGACCCATAGTGATTCACAGGGCACTTCTTGGTCTAGCTCAGGAGGGGAGATTTATTATTGTCCCCCTCCCTGAGCTCTTGGGCACAAGCAGCCCGGTGTGATGCTCTCCCCTTGTGTCCACCCCATGCCAATCTTGCCAGGCCTCCCAGAGAAAAACCTTGCACCCCACTTCGACACCTTCGAGTACTTCCAGGACAAGGAGGATGACCTGGACAAGCCCTACAATGACCGCTCCTACCTCAGCTCTGAGGGGCTGGCCCGTGACGATGCCCGCACAGGTGAGCCACCCCCCCATCTGGGCAGCAGCAGTGGGGGGCACCCCTCTGCACTCCCAGTCACCATCGGCATCCCTCCTCAGAGTTTGTGGCCTTGCTGACAAGCGGCCCAGAGCCATGGCACCCCACGTCTAGCGCAGTGGCCAAGGCTCGCTTCACCCTGCTGCGCTCGTCCCTGCTCTTCTCCATCAGCTACGAGCGGTGAGTCCTGTTCTCCACCCCCTGCCCGGGCAGGGCAGCAGGCAGCTCTTGGCTCTCAGGGGGGGATACTACAGTGTTTGTGCCTCAGTTTCCCTTCTGACATCCCCTGTTGTGGTGCCACAGCCTTGCATTGACAGGGTGAGAAATCTGGGGAGGCGGCAGCGTGCTGGGGCTCCAGCCTGGGTCAGTGGCCAGGATTTCGGCACACCCACGGTGCCGGCCCGGCCTCACCCAATTGCCTCCAGGTCTGGAGTGGGAACAAATTGGAACAGCTCCAGGGTTCCTGTGGGTGCAGCTGGCAGAAATTCTGTGCCACCCTGCAGGCTCTGCTGGTGGGCACTACCAGGGCACTGCTACCAGGTTCCCCTATTTTTGCCTTGCCCTCCCCGAATGCCTGCCAGCGGCAGAGCTTCTCCTCTCCCTCCCTCCTCCTGATCCAGTTTCTTCTGTTATTCCTCGCTTCCAGGCCCCTTTGCATAGTAAAGTGGTGACTAATTTCCAGCTCTGACCGGGGGAGCCAAGCAGTGCCGAAAATGCTCCTTATTTACAGCCTGAGCACTCGGCTCCCAGCAGGTCCGGTTCTGCTGCCTTTCCCGACAGGGACCCCCACCCTGGTCTGTGCCAATTAGACTCCACTCTGGGTTAGGAGAGCCCAGAGGACCCGTGCCAAGCTGGCATCCAGTGGGACAGTAATGTTGGGCTAGTCCTGACATGGGCGGGCAGAGCATGGCACTTGGCACCCCAGGAGAGCGTCATCCTTCTCCTGCCCACCCCAAACCCCTGGGTGACCCCCATGTGCCCTCCCCAACACACCCCTATGCCTGATGCTGAGTAAGAGTGGTGCCAGGGGATGAAGGGGGCCGGGCAGGTGGTCCTTGCTCACCCCCTGGTGCCCACAGGCTGGGGCGGCCGAGTCGGGTGCGTTTCAGTGACCCTGAGGGCAACGTGCTGTTCGAACACCCTGTGCAGAAGAGCGCTGCCCCCGAGGATGGCATGGTGAGAGGGGCTGGGAGGGCAGGGGGGCATGGTGCCCCTTCCACTCCCTGCTCAGGTGTGCGGTGCCCCCCAGCCCCTGCCTAACCCTTTCATTCATCACCCACAGCTCTGTGGGATGTGGAGGACAGTGTCCAAAGCCAATGTCCAGCTGCTGCGGGGGGAGCAGCTCCGTGTGTCCCTCATCACACGGGCACAGCCCTCTGGAGAGGTCCATGGGCACATCCTCAAGCACCGGGCACTCTTCGCAGGTAAGTCCAGCTCCTGCATGCCCACCCAATGGGTGCCCACCAGAATGCCTCTCATACCCCCTCTCTCTGCGCAGAGACTTTCGGTGCCATCCTGACCTCGTCAGATCCCTTGCACCTGGGTGCTGGGGGCATGGCCATGCTGACACTGAGTGACACCGAGAGCAACCTGCACTTCATCCTCATGGCCCGGGGGCTTCTGGAGCCTGGCGCTGGGGGTGAGGGCTGGCAGGGACACCCTGTGGGGCCTGGCACTGTCCAGACAGGGCTGCAAGGCTGGTGGGGTGCATGGCATGTCTGTGGCTCAGGATGCATGGGTCAGCATCTGTGGGGTCAGGATGGGTGTCTGAAATGGGTGTAGGGCTCAGGGTGGGTATAGGGGCTGATATGGGGGGGAATGTGAGGTGTGAATAGGGGTTGCTCTATGATTGGGGGTGTGTGATGTGCACCTATGGAGGAGTGTGAGGCCAGGGGATGCTGGAGTGCATATGGAGTGTGGGGGTCACTGTACAAGAAGGATGGGTTTGGGATGTCAGTGTGCAAGGATCTGGGGAGTGCTGGAGGAAGTGGTGAGGGTCCAGGCATATAGGGCAGGCAGCTGGCAAGAAAGGGGGAACAGGTGCAGGGGATTGAGGGTGATAGGTGCAGAGGGGTGAGTCTGACAATGGTTGACTAGTCCAGTGGGTCCACTTCCCTCTGCCCTGTCCAGAATCCTCCTCAGTCCCACTGAGGGTCCGCATACTGTACCAGGGCCAGACGCTACGGGAGGTCCGGGCCAACATCACCAGGGAGGTAAAGCCATCTGTTCCCCTGCATGCCCTGACAGCCACAGTGCCCAGAACACCACGGCTGATCCATGGCACTGTACCCCCCTTGGCAGGAGCCCGACTTCGCAGAAGTGCTGAGCGATCTGTCCACCCACGAGCTGCAGTGGCTGGTGCAGGGGCAGCTCCGCATCGTGGCTGAGACGGAGGGCCGGCATGCACGTCAGCTGGCAGGCACCATCACCACCCGCCGCAGCTGTGACAGTGAGCACCACGGGGCAGGCACCATGGGGTGCAGGGGGGTGGCCATGCCCACTCCCTGTCAACCTCACCCACCCCTGTGCCTCTCTCCCTGGGATGAAGCCATCCAAAGCGTGCTGTGCGGAGCAGATGCCTTGATGCCGACCAAGACCGGGGCTGTGGGCTCAGCCAAGCTGGCACTGCATGAGAATGGCACCCTGGAGTACCAGGTAAGTGGTGGGCACCCATCTCCCTCCCTCCCTGGGGGCATCTACCACACTGGCACTGCCCCTTGACACCCTGCCTGCAGGTGCAGGTGGTGGGCACTGCCAGTGAGGTGGTGGGCATCACACTGGAGACCAAACCCCGGCGGAAGAGCAAGAGGAACATCCTGTTCGACATGACACCCAGCTACAAGGATGGGCTGGTGAGCACTGAGTGACACTGGGGGGGATAGCACAGGGTCTTTGGGTGAGTGGCCATTCCAACCTGTGTTGTCTCCCACCGGTGGCAGGCCTGGGGTGCCTGGCAGAGCCCAAGTGCCCGTGATGCCCATATGCTTCTGCAAAATGAGCTTTTCCTCAATGTGGCCACCAAGGACTGGGCAGAGGGCGAGCTGCGGGGCCAAGTCATCTCCTTGCCCTACAGCGGGCTGCTCGCCCGCTACACAGGTACCCAGGGACATGTGGGGTGGTAATGGGGAGCAGTGAGGCAGCTCTCTCACACACCACTCCCACCCCCATGGCCCCTGTCTGTGCACAGAGATGCCCGTGGCATTGGCAGGGCAGTTGGTGTCCCCCCCAGTGAGCAGCGGCGCTGGGGGGCATGCCTGGCTCTCGCTGGATGAGCACTGCCACCTGCACTACGAGATCTCAGTGGCAGGGCTGGGGCGCCCGAGCGACGGCACTGTCAGTGCCCACCTCCACGGGGTGGCCGAGCTCGGCGAGATGGGTGCCCGCCCCCACCAGCACAAGCGCCTGCTCAAGGGTTTCTACAGCACTGAGGTGAGGTGGGCACCTGGTCGGGGCACCCCATGGCAGGGGCTGGGCCAGACCTCACCATCCTTACCTCCTCTTGCCCTGACAGGCTCAGGGGGTGGTGAAGGACCTGGATGCTGACCTGCTGCAACACCTGGCCCAGGGCACTGCTTTCCTGCAAGTCAGCACCAAAGCACACCCCCACGGGGAGATGCGGGGACGGGTAGGTCCTTATTGGGTCGGGGCACCCCTACCCATCCCCGCTGTTGCCTGGGGTCCCCAGCTGGGTAGCACTGCCTGGAGCAGGGTGGAAGAGCACAGGATGGGGGAGATGCTGTTGTGTGGTCCCAGCATTACAGCGTGATGTGTTCTGTGGCTGTGGGTGCTTTCTTCACTAGTCTTGACCATGCAGGGCAGCGAAGCAATCTCCTGCCTTTTGCCCCCTTCCAGGTGCACATCCCCAATCAGTGCCATGCAGGAGGGACCCGCCTGACCCCAGAGGAGGCCCTGAGCGAGGCCCAGTTCTCAGAGGGCACTAAGACCAGGGACCTGGAGCAGCTGAAGAAGGACCCCAACTCCTGCTTCTTTGAGGGTCAGCACCGGGCACACGGCACCCGCTGGGCACCCGACTATGACAAAAAGTGCTCCATCTGCAGCTGCCAGGTACAAGCCAGGGGGATGTGCTTCGGAGGCAGCACCCACCAGCAGTGCCCCCCCGTAATGAACCCCATCCCTGCTGTCCCCAGAAGCGCACAGTGATCTGTGACCCCATCTTGTGCCAGCCCCTCAACTGTACCCACCAGGTGCACCCCGAAGAGCTGTGCTGCCCCATCTGTGAAGGTACCTGGGAGATAGAGGGGTTTCCATGCTGGGGGGTTCCCTCAGAGAACAAGGTCCCTCTCTGAGACTTTGCTGCTGGCACTGTGTGCACCCCCTCATGGCCTTCTCTTCCTTGTAGAGAAGAAGAGAGAGCAGGAAGAGCTGAAGCTGGAACGGGCACGGGACAGTAGTGAGGGTGAGTCCTAGTAGGTATGGACTGAGAGGGTAGCTCTACTTCTCTCAGCCTCCCCAACACCCCCGCTAGGGCTATGCCTTCCTCTTCTTATTCTCTCTCTCTCTCTCTCTCTCAGGCTGCTACTTTGATGGGGACAAAACATGGCGAGGCTCTGGCACTCGCTGGCACCCTGTTGTGCCCCCCTTTGGCCTCATCAAATGTGCCATTTGTACCTGCAAGGTGAGTGTGGGTTCCAGACTTGCCCCCCAAACTGGTCTGGCACCTATGGGTGCTCTTGGTTACTGGGCAGGAACTCAAACCATGGAGTGGGGTGCCAGCTGCCCCGTGCCTCCCATGAGCCCCATGCACTCCCTGCAGGGCACCACGGGTGAAGTGCACTGTGAAAAGGTGCAGTGCCCGCGGCTCACCTGTGCCAACCCCGTGCGTGTCAGCCCCTCCGACTGCTGCAAGCAGTGCCCAGGTACCTGCACCCCTCTCCTGCCCTCCATTCTCCCTTCATAGCCCCTCCATGCCCCCACTGGCAATGCCACAGGGTGCCCTGCCACAGGTAGGCAGCCTCCCAGTGCCCTTTCCTGCAGCCCCGGAGAAGAGTGTTCCCGAGCTGGCTGACTCCATGCAGGCAGATGGACCACGAGCCTGCCGCTTCGGGCGCCGCTGGTACCTCAACAATGAGAGCTGGCACCCCTCCGTGCCCCCTTTTGGAGAAATGAAGTGTATCCTGTGCTGGTGTGTGGTGAGTGTGCCCGCCTGAGGCAGCAATAGGGGAAGATGCCCTGTGCTAGTCCCCGGGGCTTTGAGAACGGGTAGGAGGGCAGCACCCTGGGCACCCACTGCACCCTGAGGAGCTGCTGCCCCCCAGCTCTAGTGCTCAGCCCCTCTTTCTGTCCTTCAGTCAGGGGAGACACACTGCCAGCGCCAGGAGTGTCCCCCATCTGCCTGTGCCAGCCCTGCCACAAGGGACAACCCCTGCTGTGCCAAGTGCCGTGGTGAGTGCTGCTGCTCACGCATAGGCACCACTCCACAGTTTGCTTCCCTGTACCTCCCAGGATCATTGGTGCTGAGCCAGGGCTGGCACAACGACCCCACATGCCCTCATGGAGCCTTCTGTGCCCATTTCTCAGCCTCACTTTCCTCTCCACAGCCCTGGACGCCCCCTTGGATGCACAGGAGAAGGTCCACGATGACAAGGTGGAGGCGTGGAGTCACTGAGCAGTGACTGCTGCCCAGACTAGGGCAAGCACACAGCGAGGCTGGGTGGCAGGGGGGAGTCCCTGCCACCCATTGCCCCTGCCCGCCCAGCGTGGGGGGCACAGAGGAGCACAGCGGGGTGCACACGGCCAGGCCCCCAGCCTGGGCACCCCGTCTCAGCATGACTGCGATGCCAGGACTGCCCTACCCACTCATGCCAGTGGGCAGAGGCTGGGCTCAGAGAAGGTTGGGCACCTGCTGCCCTCTCCCTCCAAGCCCCGCTGGCCATTGGGCATCGTGCCCACGTTGTACATAATGTAAAATCCCTCTGATCCCTGTTTGCTGCACCCACCCTGGCTCGGCTGGGCTTCTCACGTAATTTATGGTGCCCGTGGACGGGGGTCAAGATGTATTTATTAAAACCAGAGATATTGCCCACCTGGCTCCCGTCTCTTCCTAGCAGCAGCAGGCCCATGCTGGGCTCCACTAGGATTTGCAGGTCCTGGCATTGCTGGGCTTGGGGGTGTGTATTTGGGGGGTACAGGGCATAGGAGCCAATGCTAGGCTGGAGACACTCATCATGGGCCGTGGAGTGGCACTGGAGAGGACCAGAGCGGTGTCCAGTGCCACAGCTGGAGCCACGATGCCAGCCATGCTTCTCTCCATGACGGAGGCTGCGGGCACAGTCCTTGGCAATGGTGCCCACTGGCACAGGGACAGCTGGACTCTCTCTCCCATGCCTCCATGATGGCACAAAGAGTCCAGCCCAGGGCCACAAGCCAGCTGCCACCCATGGAGACGCTGTCCTACAGCACCACAACCAGCCAGGTGCCCGGGGCTGGGCACAGACACTCGTGGCAGTGCAGAGCAGGCCACTGCGAGTGCTCTGGGGCAGTGCAACTCCAGTCACCTCAGTACAGCTGCACTGGACTAAGGCCTCATGGGGCCCATGGGAGAGACCCAGTGCTGCCACCTGCCCTTCCATCCCCAAGGTGGAGGACTGGGGTATCTCTGGGAACATCCATGCTGTGTTGGGATGGATGCACTAGAATGACTGGGATGTTACAAGAGCTATACTGGGCTATGCTGGAACAGTGCCAGGGCTGTAGGGAAAGTAACACTGGGCTCTACTGGGACAGCAGTAAGGCATACTGGTACAACAATGCTGCAGTGGGACAGTGTTAGTCTGCCCTGGGCCTGCACCAAAGGTGACACTGGGCTAGACAGGAGTAGAGGTAGGGCAATAGAAGAATGGTACTGGGGGAAAACGGACTGGGACAGAGCCCTGTGTGCTGAGCTGGGTGTCCTGCCCTGTGCACATCCACGGCCACACAGGTGTCTGTGCCAGCAGGGTGGCATCGCCCGTGGTGGCTTTGCAGTGTGATGGTGGTCCATAGTCGGGCACGCTAGTAGCAGTGGGCAGAGTATGTGTCCTGGCACACGGCTTCCCCTCCGGATGAGTGTCCCTGCTGCCACAGGGCAGTGCCAGGAGCTGACGAGCAAGGATGGAGCTCCGTGCCTGGGGATACAATGAGTGGGCAGCCCATTTTGTCACCTCCCTGCCTCAAACCGGTTTGTGTCCGGCAATGAACCCTCCCAGGCTGGCACAGGGCATATTCCAGCCCCCAGCCCAGCCATCGTCACCCACCCTTGGGGGTGCCAACGTCAAACCAGAGGGTGGCACCTGGGCAGTGAGAACTAGCCCGTTCCTGATCCTGCAGCACCAGCCCAGCAGTGCCACAGCTCTGTCTTTCTCTGCACCCAGTTCTTGTCACAAAGGTGCCATGCGGTGCCCCAGGGAGGAGGGTGACCTTGGCCCTGCCAGCTGCCCCAGCTGCCCCTGAGCCCACGGCGGCAGTGAGACGGAGGTCCCGGCAGCCAGCCTGCCATGCTGGAGAGCCTTGCCCGAGGATTGCCGGTGCCAACCTCTACCCGTGTGCCCCTCTGGAGAGGACTGAGCTGCTGCTGCCCAGTGGGTTCGGCAAGGAAGAGCAGAGCCCACCTCCCTTCCTGGGGGCTGACAGTCCCGGGACGCTAAGCAGCACCACGGTAAGGACAAGCTCCCTGCCAGCTTTGGGATGGTGAGTCCCCACAGACCTCAGGCACTCTGTCCCCCAAATCTGTCCCCCAGCCAGGCATGGACATGAGCCTGGCAGTGACTATCTGCAGAGCCCCAGCATGGTCCTCCCACATCCCACTGGGAGAACCCACAGGGGACCATTGCCCAGCCCCACACCAGCCACTTGTACCCCTGGGAAGAGGGAACAACGTGTCCCTGGGGGAAGCTGGACCCGTGTTCGTCCCACACCAGCTTTTACCCTCACCTGCACCCACTGGCAGCCCACGGGTGCAATCCTGGACAGAGCCCACGGGTGGAAGGGGCCCCGCCGCCGGACAGAGTTCCCGGTTGGGCATCCCCGGACCCAGCCCGGGCGCTGCCGGTGCCGGTACCGGGCACCGCCGGTGCCGGGCGCTGCCGGCGGAGGCGGAGCGCGGCCGATCCCTCCCCCGGGCAGTGCCCCGGGCCCGCCCCGCACGGTTCGGGAGGAGCCGCCGCCGCCGCGGGCACCGGCAGCGGCACCGGCACCGGGACGGCGCGGAGCGGGGCGGCGGCAGCAGCGGCATCATGGCCTCGGAGAGCGAGGCGCAGCGGGCGCTGCAGTATGAGCAGACCTTGGTGAGTGCTGGGGGCGCCGGGGGGCACCGGGCACCGCTGTGGCGCGGGGCGTGACGGGGCACGACGGGGCGTCTGGGATATTTGGGGGTATAGGGGTGCTGCGCTGCTCAGGGCGGCAGGGCTCCGCGGTGCCCTGTTTGGGGTGCTGTCTCCAGTTTGGGGTGTCACCCACAGTCCCCCCAGCGGTGCAGGAGCCCAACTGATCACTGACCCCCAGCGCAGGACTTTTGCACGCACCTCACCACCCCCTGCCAAACCCCCTCATCACTGGGGAAGGATGCCCACCCTGTGGGGGCTCCCAGAGGCACCGCCCGGGCACCCCTCACCCCCCCGCACTGCATGTCCCCGGCCCTCTGCCCCCAAGATAACGTATCTCCTCTGCCTGCAACCTTAGCCCCATGTTTACAACTTCTTTTCCTCCGGGGCCTCCCCACTGGCACCAGGATGCCCTGCTGTCCTGAGCTGCCCTCCTTCTCCGCTGTGCCCCCAGTCCCTCCACTGCCCACAGACATTACAGGCAAAGGTGCTCTTCTCTGGCCTCTGCTTGGGATGGTGCCCAAGGCAGATGGTACTTTGCCCCAGCAAAGCATTCAGAGAGGCAGCGACAGGAAGGTGGACAGAGAAGCAGAGACTGAGTGGCCACAGAGTTCCCATGCCCACAGCTGCCCAAGTATGCTGAGAGCCTGAGCCAGTTTCTGTGAGCAGGGCCAGCCCTGCTGAGCCTTGCCCACCTGGCATGGGAACACGGGGCAGCGTCAGGGCACTGCTGTGCTGTGCACCCTCTGTATTGCCTTTCCAAGCACCTAAATCCCTTGTCTGATGGTGCCTCTCAGTGCCCAACCCAAGCTGCCCCTTCCCCGCTGCTGTCAGGTGGCTGTGGGACACTGGCCCACCGTGGGAGCCCCAGCTGTGCCAGCATCTCCACAACCTTATTGGCCCTGTGGTCCTTCCCAGCAGGGCTGGGCTAAGGAGCAGTCGGGGGCAGGAGCAGGGGTGTGCAGGGGTGAGCTGTGGGAGTGCCTCTGCCCACTGCCAGCCCCAGACTGCCCCCCTCGGCGCCCTGGTCACGGTGAGTGAGCAGAGAGGCCAGCCCAGCTGGGCATCACGGGGTGGAGGAGCCTGCGGGCAGCGCGTGAGGGGAGAGGCACAGGCACGCTGGGCTGGCATCAGGACAGTCAGGCACAGCACCAGCAGACTTTGCCCTTCTTTTCTTCAGGCAGGGTAGCACCCGTGCCCAGAGTGCTCCGTAGTGCCCATCCCCATGGCCTCTGGGCTCAGTGAGGCTCATGAAATTGCCTGGGGCACATGGGTGAGGCTGCATGTGGGCTCCTGTCCCATAGCCTCACACCTGGATTTTGGGAGCTGCCTGGGCATGTGTTGGGCAGGAGGGGTGCCCAGCCTTGCCCAGTACATCTGTGCCACAACTAGCTTCTGCCAGCACCTGCCAGGAGGGTCAGGATCCAGCTGAAGCCTGGCATGGACTGGTCTGAGCCAGACAGCCCTGGGGACAGCTCTTGCTGCCCATGCCCACAGCCAAGCCATCACAGCCAGGCTGCAGAGTTGTGCACAGCCATGCCCAAAGAGCCCCATCCCAACCCCACGTCCTTATCCCCACTGGATTTCACCAGCCCTGGGCTGCTATGGCCATGGCCCTTGGGACCCCAGCCCTAAAGGTCTCCCCACGCCATGGCATCCCTCCCTGGGCTTCCCACACAGGGCAGGTGTCTGCGGGAACCCCTGGCATGCCAAGGGTGATGGAGTACATGTCAGCTCCCGTGCCCCCCACATGCCAGGCTGGAAGCAAAGGGCCCCTGGGGTGGGGGGATTAAGCTTGACAAACTGCCCTTGTTCCTTGTCGAGCTGCTCAGGGCGATTAGAGCCCGGCTAAGACGGGCAGCGTGACACACTCCCCGGCCTCTGCCTGCCCACTGCCAGCCCTGAGGAGCCCCCCACCCCCATCACCTTTAAATATCCCCCCCTACAGGAAATTTGAGGGAAAAGGTTGGCTGGCATTAGCCATGTGGAGGTGGGCACTGCTGCCAGGCAAGCTCAGTGCTATGGGACAGGGTGGCACGGGGACATGGCAGCACCAGATGCCAGTCCCTGCCCCAGGCACAGCATCACCCAGGCATAGTGGGCACCGCAGGCTGGCAATGCCCAGGGGGCTGTGGCACAGCCAGTGCCCAGAGCACAGGAGCCTGGGACTGACATAGCGCCCTTGGCCTGTGCCCGTGTCCCCGAGTGCCCCCCGCCAGCCCCCCCCGTGCCCGCTCTCTGCCCGCCCAGCACTGTGATTGTTCAGCTGCTTCGCGGCGGAGGCCGGAGTCCCGGGGCTGTTTGTGTTTCAAAAGGCCTTTGTGGAAAAATAACCCGAGCAGAGGAGGAGGAGGAGGAGGAAGAAGGAGAGAGCCCACCACGGGCCTTCCTGGCCATGCCAGGGCTGTGGGCACAGCAGCTGTGGCTGCTCAGCTCTAGGCACCCCTGGGGGTCCCATGTCCTGCCTGTGGGGCATGGCATGGCATGCCCCATGCCTGCACGGGGCAGAAGGGTGGCAGAGGGTGACAGGTGGCAACAGGGTGGCACAGCCCCTTTGTTTTCATCCCTGTTGTTGCAAGTGGGGTTGGCTGCAAAGTGAGGCAGAGCGGGGAGCAAATCCCACCACCCTCAAACAAGCTAGACCGCCCAGGACTGGGCATCCCATCGCATGCCCCAACACCTGGGGGGCAGCGTGGCAGCCCCTGGCACAGTCCTAGGAGGTGGGAGCCAGTTTGGGGGCACTAAGCTTGGGGGTGCTCCTGTCTCGTCTGGGGCTGGCTGTGGGTCAGTAGTGGGGCTGGGGGAGGCGGGGGCTTGGCAAGAGGACAACACTCCTGGAGTGCTGGCCCATTTCATCTTCCAGAGCAAACAAGCTTCGCCCAAGGGGAGCCTTTGAAAGCAAGACCCCATGCATGGCCAGGGTCTTCCTCTGGCAGCCAATGCTGGATTTGGCCCCTCGAGGTGGCTGTGCTTTCCCCCCAGCACTTTTCCACAGGGCAAGGAGCCACTGAGCCTATGCTGAGCTGGAGTTTGGGGGAAAATCCATGCCAGGAGAGGGTCAGCAATGGAAATGAATGTACTCTCCTCTCCCCACCGACATCCCTACCCTCCCTCCCACTGCTGAGCACAACCCGGGTATTAGGCAGCAGAGAATCCGCCTGGCACCACTCTGGCTGCTTTCTGCTCCCTACCCAAGCGACCTGGGCAGGAGCGATGTCCCGTGAGAAGTGCATCTTCGCGCTGTCCCCACAGGGAGCTGGCACGTGCCAGCAGGCCAAGAGGCTGTGAACGGGACCCAGGCATCCAGGGCGGGCACTGCCACCATCAGCTGGGGCTGGGCTGCCCACGTGCCAAGCACAGTGCCCACCCGTGGTGTTGCCCCTCCACCGGGCACCGGCACGGGCCATGCCGGGAAGGAGGGCGGCTGCGTCCTGGCTGGGCAGCCACGCGCTGCCCTGGCACAGCACGGCGGGTGGGCACGCCATCAGCATGGGGCTCACGTTGTCCCGACGTGGGAGCCTGGCAGGGCCTCTGCAGCCCTGAAGCCTCCCTTTGTGCCGAGCCAACCTCTGGCGCTTGGCATTCAGGTCGTGCCGGGGGGAGTGAGGCGGAAACCAAGCAACCGAGTCCTTGGCAGTGCCCGCCAGTGCGGGACAAATGCCCCTGGCTCAGTGGGGAGGACGGGCACAAAGAGCTCCTGGCCTGCACAGGGGGCACTGCCAGGGTCACCCCCCTGCCAGGACCAGGCCACGTGCCACAGCCAGGCAGGATGCACCCAAGGAGCAGGGAAGGTGACCCCTATGTGGGCACAGAGCCACTTGTACCCCCTTTCTCCCTAATCTCCCTCCTCACAACCCAGGGACTGCCCTGGGCCTGATGCTGTGCCTCCCTCTGTTCTGGAACTGGGTGTACACCCTCTCTCCCACTGTCCTCTCGCCTCCCTGCTGCCAGCTGAGACCAGCCAGCTCATGTCACATGTGATCTGCTGAGGCTATCTCCAGGGGGGTATCCCAGCCCTGCTCTTAGCAATGTTGGGGTGTGGTGCCTGCAGGGCGCCAGCACAACCCCAGTATCAGCCCTCAGAGAGTCTCCTGGCCAAGCTGGCCATGCTCCCATCACTGGAGGCCCTTCCCCACCCTTCGCCAGCCCAGCCTGGTGCCTGCAGGGCGCCAGCACAACCCCAGTATCAGCCCTCAGAGAGTCTCCTGGCCAAGCTGGCCATGCTCCCATCACTGGAGGCCCTTCCCCACCCTTCGCCAGCCCAGCCTGGTGCCTGGGGCACCTGGGCAGGGCCGGGGACTGGTACCAACGTTTCAGCTGCTTGCTTTGGGCACATGGGGAAAACGCCATCGATCCACACACACCTTATCCACCTGGCTCCTTCCCACACCCTGCCTGGCAGGCAGGCACTCCCACAGGCACCACCGCCCCTTTGCCTGGGGGTGCCATGGCTGCCTGTTTCCTCGCCTGGCACCTCCGGTGTTGGGAGGCCATGCCAGTGTGCCCACTGCTCCCTTGACTCAGTTTCCCCACTTGGGTGCAGGAGCTGGGGTGCCAGCCCCCCATAACACCCCTCTCTACTTCTTCTCTCCCAGATGTATGGACGTTACACTCAGGACTTGGGCACCTTTGCCAAGGATGAGGCAGCCCGGCTGCGGCTGCAGGAGGGGGACACCCCTCGGCCCCGCCGGCCCTCCGAGCTGCTGGAGTACACCCAGGGCCGGTGTGCCCCTTGTCGCGGTAAGGGTCACCAGGATAAGACACACAGCAGGTGGACACAGGTGGGCACAGCCCCACAGCAGCGCAGTCTGGACACAGCTGCCCACCCCGCCACAGTGGTGGCGGGTAGAGTTTCTCTGGCTGTCATGGGACACCGGCGCCGAGGACAATGCCACCTGCCCGCCGGGCAGTGGGGACACAATGGCCTAAAATAGCCAGGCACGCCGCAGGGACTGGGGGCCCCCAGCCCCTCTGCCTGGGGCCGTGCCAGGGGGACCGTGCTGGAGGGAGGTGCGTGCCTGGCAGTGCTGTGAGTGGCTGTGCACAGCCAGCTGGCTGTGATGGCTGGGCACAGGGGTGCTCCTGCACCGGACAGTACCAGCGGTGCTGGATTGGTGCTGCCAGTTGTGAGCATTTCTGTCGCTGCCAGCCTGGCCCCACCACCCTGGTGTGCCCACCCCTGAGGCACCCGGCCCTGAGCCTGCCTTTGTGTCTGCAGTCTGCGCCTTGCAGTGCCAGCGGTTCCTCATCTCCAAGGTGGGCGAGGACTGGGTCTTCCTCATCCTGCTGGGGCTGGTCATGGCACTGGTCAGCTGGGCCATGGACTTTGCCATTGCCACCTGCCTCCAAGGTAAGCGGGCACCAGTGGGCTCCTGGGGCCAGGGCAGGGCAGGGGGTGGCCATGCCTTGGGGCCATGCCATGTCCTGTGCCACCCGTGACCCACCTGGCCGGTTGTTCCCACAGCTCAGAAGTGGATGTATGGGGGCCTGGACACCAACGTGCTGCTGCAGTACATGGCCTGGGTCACCTACCCTACTGTGCTCATCACTTTCTCAGCCGGCTTCACCCAGATCCTCGCCCCCCAGGCCGTGGGTAAGGCACTGGGGGGCTGCCTGCACCCTAAAAGGGTGTCTACTCCCTGGGGCGGTGCACTGGGGGTCCTCCTAGGGGTCCTTGGGGTCTTTCTAGGGCTATGGGCTGGTATTCAGAGGGTCTCCTTGGGGGCTATGATTTGGTTGTCATCCTGAGCTATGGAGTTGGGGTCTTCCGAGGGGGATGAGGTTGTCTTCAGAGAGTCTCCTGTGAGTTAAGGGATGGATGTCCTCCTGGGCTATGAGGCAAGCAGTCTTGGGGGTCTTCCTAGGGCTAAGATCTGATCTTCAGGGTGTATCCTGGGGGCTATGAGATTGGGGTCCACATAGGGCTATGGCTTGAGCTGTCCCTACACTGTAATGGGGCTGCCAACTGTACTGTGGAGAGAGGTGTCTCTGGGGTCTCCCTGTAGCAGTGGGGTGTAGCAGAGCATTAAGGATTACCCCCCATAAATGTGGGGCAGAGTCTCCCCACTGTCCCCCACTTTATGGCTGTGGGTCAAGGCTGTCTCTATGGTGCCAGGCTCAGGCATCCCCGAGATGAAGACCATCCTGCGGGGCGTCGTGCTGAAGGAGTACCTCACCCTCAAGACCTTTGTGGCCAAGGTGATCGGGCTGACATGTGCCCTGGGCAGCGGCATGCCCCTGGGCAAGGAGGTGAGGGCAGTGCCTGAGGCAGGGTGGGCAGGGGGCCAGGAGGGGGGTGAGGCCACTGTCCTCATTCCCTCTGTTGTCCTCACAGGGTCCCTTTGTCCACATCGCCAGCATGTGTGCAGCCCTGCTCAGCCGCTTCCTCTCCCTCTTCGGGGGCTTCTACGAGGTGAGCAAGGCAGGCTGACCCCAGGAGGGCTTAAACCCGTGCCCCCCAGCAGGTTTGGCAGTGACAGAGGTACGGAGGTAGTGTCCACTCACCCCTGTCTCCCCTGCAGAATGAGGCAAGGAACATTGAAATGCTGGCAGCCGCCTGCGCCGTCGGTGTCGGCTGCTGTTTCGCCGCCCCCATTGGAGGTAGGGTCACCCTGGCCCCCCCACACTCCCCTCACCTCCCACATGGGCACCAGGGGCCACTTGGCAAGGCAAGCAGGACCCCCAGGACAGCTGGCATGGGAGAGGACAGTGCTTTTCAGCGGGGAGGAGGATGGGAGGAGTGGGCACCATCCTCCCAGAGGTGTAACATCTGCTCTTGTCCTCTCCCCTACTGCCCTGCACTCCAGGGAGCTCCCCACTCCAGTCCCGCTGAGCCCTACCCGTAGGTTGGTGATGTGTCTAACTCTTTCCTTGCCCTTTGCCTGCTGCACTGCCCCATCTGCCTCTCTGTCCATCTGTATGCACCCCACCCCACTCCAGTGCCACCCTTCATGTTGCTGCCCACACCCCTGTGCTACCCTCTCGCTCATGTAGACTGATGCTGTGCCATGTCCAGCTGGGACTGGCTGTGTGCTTTGCCAGGGAAACTCTTGAACTGCCCTATAGTGTGTCTGTGGGGCCAGCCAGACCTCCATGGGCTGTGCACAAGCATGGACTCGGGGTGGGAAGCATGCCAGGCACTGGGGGCCTGCCTGGATTTCGCCACCTCCCTTGTGCACTTACCCCCAATGCCAGGCGTCCTCTTCAGCATTGAGGTCACCTCCACCTTCTTCGCTGTCCGCAACTACTGGCGCGGCTTCTTAGCTGCCACCTTCAGTGCCTTCATCTTCCGTGTCCTCGCTGTCTGGAACAAGGATGAAGGTACCTCTGGCAGGGTGGGGGCACAAGGGTCCCCTACCCAGCCCTGCTGATCCACATCATCCCCCAGAGACAATCACGGCACTGTTCAAAACCCGCTTCCGTCTCGACTTCCCCTTCGACCTGCAGGAGCTGCCTGCCTTCGCTGTCATCGGGTGAGTGCAGCCATCCCAGCACCCATCCCATGGCTCTGGGGGTGGCAGTGGCAGTGCTGGTGGTGCTGGTGGTGGCAGCAGGACACATGGGCGCTCACCCCTTGGCTCTGCCCAGGATCGCCAGCGGCTTCGGGGGCGCGCTCTTCGTCTACCTCAACCGCAAAATCGTGCAGTTCATGCGTCGTCAGAAGACCATCAACCGCTTCCTCATGAAGAAGTAGGTGACCAGGGGTCCCTAGAAGTGGGGTGGTGCAGCTGAGGCTGCACCAAAGCCACTCCCTGCCCTGTGCCACCCTGCCAGGCGCCTGCTCTTCCCTGCCTTGGTGACACTGATCATCTCCACGCTGACCTTCCCACCTGGCTTTGGACAGTTCATGGCTGGCCAGGTACCTAATGTGGGGTGACACACTGGTCCCCACCTCAGGGCCACCAGCAGCCCTAGCTGACCCCTGCCCATTAACAGCTCACCCAGAAGGACACCCTGGTGACGCTCTTTGACAACCAGACGTGGGCCAAGCAGGGGCTCAGTGATGAGTTCGAATACTTGGGCATCCTGGAGGCCTGGCGCCATCCCCGCTCCAACGTCTTCGTCACCCTTGTTGTCTTTATCCTCATGAAGGTGGGTGGTTCCTGCTCCAGTCAGGCCCAAGGTACCACCAGGAATTTATGGGGAGGAGCTCCTGGATGCCACCAGGAAGGTGCTGGATGGTTGCCAGTGGCACCGGAAGCCACTGGGTGGCTGCTCCCAGAGGCCACCAAGGTGTTGGCTGGGTGGTGTTGACACACTATCAAAGACATCTTGGCTGGGAGCCACCAAGGTGCCACCTGGGCGGAGCTGGCAGGGTGCTCCTGGCAGGAGCCCATGCCCATGGCAGGGTGTGGTGCCCATGTGCTGCTCCACAGCAGCCAGCTGCGAGTCACAGCAAGGGCAGGAGGCACTGCTGGGGCAGGGAGGACAACTAATGTCTATCTGCATCCCCCCCACAGTTCTGGATGTCAGCCCTGGCCACCACCATCCCAGTGCCCTGTGGAGCCTTCATGCCTGTCTTTGTCATTGGTGAGACCCTGTACCTTGTGTGGGCATGGCGGGAGGAGGGAGCCACTGCCAGCCCATACTGGGCACCTCAGGAGTCCTCAGGTGTTCCCTCCCCTGGGCAGAGGAGAGGGCATGAGGCTGGGTCAAGTGCCAGGAGAGCCCTGTGCCTGATCCCACCCCCTCTCTGCGAGCAGGGGCAGCCTTCGGGCGCCTGGTGGGGGAGAGCATGGCAGCCTGGTTCCCTGATGGCATCCACACAGAGAGCAACACCTACCGCATTGTGCCAGGGGGCTACGCCGTGGTGGGTAAGCACTGGGCTGGAACGGGGACACCATGGTGGGCATCACCTGGAGATGCTCCAAAGGACCCGGTGGGTTCCCCAGGGCTGATGTGCTGACCTCAGGAATTGAGAGTGATACCACCACTGGGGATGTCCCTGGGAGGTCCCAAGGGCTCCAGGTGTGGCAGATGACCTAGAGGGGGGGAAACCAGGGTGGGGACCCAGCCTGGCGGGCAACACCTGACAGCCACCCCTGTGTCTCCTGGGGGTGGCTGCAGGGGCGGCTGCACTGTCGGGTGCTGTCACCCACACGGTGTCCACGGCCGTCATCGTCTTCGAGCTGACAGGGCAGATCTCGCACATCCTGCCCGTCATGATTGCTGTCATCCTGGCCAATGCCGTGGCTCAGAGCCTCCAGCCCTCCCTCTACGACAGCATCATCCGCATCAAGAAGCTGCCCTACCTCCCTGAGCTGGGCTGGGGCCACCATGAGTGAGTGTCTGTCCCACGTCCCATCCCCAAGCCCCTCACCAGGCACAAGGGGAGGGGGTTGCATCACTCTGAGACCACCATTCCCCTCCCTGGCCAGGAAATACAACGTGCGGGTGGAAGACATCATGGTGCGGGACATCCGCTACGTCACCCTCAACTGCAGGTACCGGGACCTGCAGCAGGTCCTGCACAGCACCAAGATGAAGAACCTGCCGCTGGTGGAGTCAGCCGGTGAGACACAGGCAGCGGCTCTGCCGGTGCCCACCCCAACCATGGGACATGCCAGGTTGGTGGGTGGGTGGCAAAGGGGACATCAAAAGTCAATGCTGCCCCTTGCTTCCTCTGGCAGAGTCCATGATCCTGCTGGGCTCCATCGAGCGGGCACAGGTGGGGGCCCTGCTCAGCAACCAGCTCAGCCCGCAGCGCCGGCTCCTGACCTTGCGGCAGAAGGTGCTGTCCGAGGATGGGCAGCGGCTCTCCGATTCCAGCATCCGCTTCCAGGTGAGGGGCACAGCCCCCTCAGGGGATGTCCAGTCACAGGGTGCCCACCACTGCCATCTCCCCACCACCCCTTCCCTTCCCAGATCAGCACAGAGGCCTCCTCAGGCACCCCTGCCCGCCCTGCCCTCCGCAAGCCCCTGAAGCCGGCACTGAAGCGGGTGCCCAGCAGCCCTGCTGACAGCCCCCCTGGTGAGTCTGCATGCAGCACACCCCGGCCCCCCCATGTCCCCCCACTGACGCCCCCTCCCCACCCACAGCTGGCGCCACTGACCACACTGGCATCGCCCTCAAGAGCCTCTTCTGTGCCAACTCCGCCACAGAGCCCACTGAGGTGAGAGCCTGGTCCTACCCAGCCCTGATTGGCCCTCTCCAGGCCTGCCCATCCCTGTCCGGCCCTGCCTGGCCCTGCCCAGCCCTGCCTGGCCCTGCCCAGCCCTGCCTAGCCCTTCCCAACCCTTTTCTTGTCTCATCCCTTTCCAATCCTGCACAACCCTGCTTGTCCCTTCCCATTCCTTTCCATCATTCCCAATCCCTACCCATTCCTTCCTGGCACCTTCCGTTCCCTGCCCATCTCTGCCTATCCCTGCCCCTCCTCACCCATCCCTGCCTGTCCCATCCCTTCCCTGCCAACGCCTGCCCATCCCTTCCCATCCTATCCATGCCCATCTCTCCTCATTCTAGCCCATCCCTACCTGTCCCTGCCCATCCCATCCCATCCCTGCCCATACCTGCCCATCTCTCCCCATCCAAGCCCATCCCATCACATCACATCCCATTCCATCCCACCTCATTCCATCCCATCCTACTCCACTCCACGCCCTGTCCTAACTCCGCCATCTCTCCCACGGTGCCAGGCCCAGGGCACAGCCTATCACAAGGCCAAACGCGTCCGCATTTCCATTGTGGTAAGCTGCAGCCAATCACAGCCTGGGCACAGCTCCTCTCAGCCAATCAGAGCCTAGCATGGGTTCTCTGAACCAATCAGATTATGCCTGGCCAATAAAATCAGGCCTGTGTCTGTGCAGCCAATCCCGGACAGCTACAATTCTGTTCAGCCAATCAGTCCCAAACTTTCCTGGCCAATCAGGACTTGGAGCCTCTCAGCCAGTCACGGCTGTGGGACCTGCCCCATTTTGCTCAGCCAATCATGGCACCCCTTGCATTTTCTCCACCAATCAATCATGAGCTTGGCTTGTCCAATCTGGGCCAATCAGGGTGTGACCAATGTCCTGTCAACCAATCATGTTACCTGACCTACTCTGCCCCAACCTGCCCACGTGCTGCCTGCGCCCTGTCTGCATGTGCTGCCTGTATCCTGCCCGTACCCTGCCTGCAGCCAGCATGCGGGTGCACTGCCTGCTGCCCTCTGCGCTGCTCCAACACGCCTCTCTTGCAGGAGGAGATGATCCTGGGTGACAAGATGACCCCAGCAGAGGTGAGGGGGTGGGCAGGGGTGGGTAGGACCCTACCTGCCCACAGGGACTCCGGAGATCCCAAGGGGGTGCCAAGGCGTGAGGTGGGGGTGGATGAAACAGATTTCTCCATAACACCGAGTGTAGGGAGAATGGGGGGGCCCTTGCTGGCACCTGGGGGGAAGCCATGCCCCTAATCCTGCCCAATGGCACAACCCCCCCAGATCCTGGAGTGGGAAGAGCAGCAGCTGGACCAGCTGGTGGACTTCAGCAGCGCCAAGATCGACCCTGCACCCTTCCAGCTGGTGGAGCACACCTCACTACACAAGGTGCACCCACACCCCACCCCAGACCCCCACCCACACCCGCTCTGACCACCAACTCAGCCTCTGCTCCTCCTGCAGACCCACACCATCTTCTCGCTGCTGGGCCTGGACCACGCGTTTGTCACCAGCATCGGGCGCCTGGTGGGCATGGTGTCCCTCAAGGAGGTGAGCAGGGGGGCGGCGGACTTGGAAGGGCACAGAGCAGAACCTGGAGCTGTTTGCCCACGTTTTTGGGGTGCCCACAGCTGCGCAAGGCCATTGAGGGCTCAGTGACGGCCAAGGGGGTGAAGGTGCGCCCACCACTCGCCAGCTTCCGTGACAGCACCGCCAGCACCAGCGACGCCGACACCACAGCCCTGCGCCAGCTCTGGGACCGCCACCAGCACCACCCCATGCCCCGCGAGGCCAGTCCTGGGGGCGAGGATGATGATGATGACACTCCCAAGGGGCAGTGAGTCCCTTGAGGTCCCACCTGTGTCACCAGAAGCTGCAGGGGCCCCTGGCAGGTGCCAGGGAATGCCTGCCCTGTGCCCACTCACACCAGGCTCAGCACAGGAGTGGGCACCCTCAATCCAGTGCCGCTGCCCCCTCCCTGTGCTGGGGATAGGTTGGGTGCCCCCCAGCCTGCCCCTGCTCCCCAACTACCTGCCAGCTCTTGGGGCTTCCCACTTTGCTACCTCTGCACTCTCCAAACCCCCTGGTGCCCCCTGGAAGGGCCACTGCCCCTACCCCTCCATGGGCACCACAGTGTCCCTGCTTGGGGTGGCCCAGGGAGGCAGAGGGGCATCAGATCAGGATGCCTGCAGGGACAGGGGTGGGCACTGCCCCCTGTCCTCAGCGCCTCCTAGCTGGGAATGGGGGGTCCTGCTGCCTATCTGCTGGGCACCCCTCCCCCTGTAAATACAGAGATTTTTATATTAATTTAATAAAAGGACTTTATAAACAGAGCCAGAGCACTGAGGAGCTGAGGGTAGGGAGGGGCACAGCCAGTGAGCACCAGCTGAGCCTCACCACAGCGCCGGGGTTGGGATCACTTGGGGCAACGAGCCTTTTGTTGCCCAGTGCCGCTCACAGCGTGGCCTCGCTGCGGTACAGCAGCGGAGGGGGCTGCCCAGGGCGGGCACCGGCACGGCGCCGGGCTGTGATGACCAGAGTGCCGGCTTCAGTGAGGGTGCAGCTCACCGACAGCGGGTCCGTGTCCTCTGGCAGCTGGCACTTGTGGGTGAAGGTATCACAGACAGTGCCATCCTCAGCCACCTGTGGGAAGGCAGCACCAGTGCAGTGGAATACGGCGTGGCATGGTGGTACACAGCACACCCCCAGTTAAACCCAGTGCTACTAATGGGGCAACTGCCAGTCACCCTGGCTCCAGCAGGAAGCTCAACAGGGCAGTTCCCAGTGACTCAGGGACAATTCCCAATTACCCCATTGCCAGCAGGGAGCAGGTACCAGTTGCCCCAGTCTTGTGAGGTGATTTCTAACTACTCCAGTGTCAGCAGGGACTGTTCCCAATTGCCCACCTTCAGCAGAGAATGCAGTGGAGCAGGAGTTCCCAGTCGCTCCATTCTCGGTGAGGACAGTTCCCAGTTACCCCACTACACGAGAGGTGCAGTAGAGCAGGAGCTACCTGTTTTCCCATCACTAGGGCACAGGTCCCATTTATTACCCCAGTGCCAGTAGGGGCCATTCCTCAGTTACCACTCCATCCCCCCACCCACAGGAGAGGGGTGTCATGGGGCAGGATCCCCACTGTACCATGGCCAAGAGGGGATGCTGCCCCCTCGGGGTGCCTCACCTTTTCTGCCTGGATGGAGACATGGCAGTTGGAAGTGGTCACCACAATGTCAGGGGGATCAAACTGGCTGACGTCGGCCACCACTTGGTAGGTGTCACCTTGGGCACGCACCCAGGTGCCCAGGCTGCAGGGGTACATGGCACCTGGGGACTCTGCGGGCATTGGAGGGCTAATGGGCATGGGGGCACAGTACCTGGGGATGGGGGGCTGTGGGAGAGTCTGGTGACACTGGGGGAGGGAGGGCTGGGGGTAGCAGCAGCAGTGGGAGTTTGGGGACACTGAAGGTGCTGAGGTAGTTGCAGGGGGAATTGGGTATTCCAGAGTAGGGGGGTACTGGGTGATCTGGTGTGGTCCAGGGGTTGAACAAGGAAATGGGGGGTCTGGATGAGGGTACTGGTAGGGTCTGGGGGCACTGGACAACCTGCAGACAGCAGGAAAATAGCACAAGAAGCTGAAAACACTGTTGATGACCAGGAAAATCTGGAGGCAGCAGGCTGGTGGGGAAGAGGGCACTGGAGTTACTGGGGGTGTACAAGAAAGGGGGGGGTGGCTAACAGGGAACATCAAGGGGTCTGGGGCACAGAGGAGCTGAGGACATAAGGGCAGCCGGGATGGTTGGGGTGGACTGGAAAAGGCTATGAGTAGTTCTGGGGACACTGGGAGGCTCAGAATTGTCTGGGGAGAGGGTAGCAGGGAGCATAGTGGTCCTGGGGACAGCCAGGACACTGGAGGAACTGGGGACTTACAGGGAGAGCAAAAAGCACCTGGGGGGGATGAGGGCTGGGGAACAGTCCAGATAGCCACAGGGCACCTGGGTGGCAGTCAGGGTTCCCCTTCCAGCCTTCCCAGCCCGTGCAGGGGGGACGGTCCCACTCTGTGCCCAGGCACAGGGCAGCTGGATAACCCTTAGAGGGACCCTCCCCAGGGTAGCAGGGCCCCCCACTCCCCATCCCTGGTACCTGGATACCCAAACACCTCATGTGCCCGTGGCCCAAAGGGTCCGTGCCGCCGGTCGCCCTCGAAGCGGGGTTCGCCATGGCCCTGCCCATAGGCGCTGATGAGCTCGGCATGGTACGCCGCGGCTGAGCTGAGCGATGCCATGGCGCCTGCTGCCCGCACCCCCCAGAGCCCTGCCGTGGGGAGGGTCCAGCCGCCCGCCAGACACCACTGCCAGATGCCCATAATTAGGCACCCTGTCCCTAGGAATGCGAGATAAGGGACGATGCCTGATGCCTCCGTCACCCTGTGGGGCCGCGGAGGGGGATACATCACTGCCACCACTGGCCTGCCACTCCTCTGGCCCCCCGGGGAGGAGGTGCCCCCACCTGCAAGAAGAGGCTCCCGGCGCAGCGCTCGCACAATTGACTTTATTCAAGACCTGGCAGGATAGAGGAGGGGGTGCCACGGTGTGGACACCCCACAGGTACCGCCGCAGCGGGGTGGGGGGCTCAGGCAGCCCCACAGATATGCACATGCGTGCACATGCCCATGCGCTCCCAGGTGTGCACATGCACACACACACAGAGCAAAGCCCCCCACCCACCTGCAGGCACCCCAGACTCACCATCCCATCCTATCCCTGTACCCTGGGGAGCATCTGCTGCCCTTGGGAGGGAATGGCAGCGGGTGGCAAGGAGCCCATTGGCACGGCATCAGGCCTGCCAGCCCCTGCAGCCCCTCATAGTTTGGCGATGGAGGGGTGGGGTTGGGGGGCAGCCCCACAGTGGGCACCCCAGGGCAGGGAGGGAGAACAGGGGCTGTGCCCAGCAAAGGCTTGTGGGGGTGCTGGGGGTGCACAGGAGCAGGGGTGCAGCAGGTGCTTGGGGCACCCTGGGATGAGAGGCCAGGGGACCACGGCCAGGGTGGGTGAGGAGCAGCATGCAGGGGGAGAGTGGCCCTACAAGAACACGTGCCATGCGGGAAGGGGCGTGCAAGCGTTGGCAAAAACTGGCATTCCTCCCCCAAACCACGTGCCTGGAACCCCTGGCATGGGCTTGAGGGGCCCCCGAGGTGGGGGTGCCACCCCCAGCCAGGATGGGTGGGGCTGGTCGCCCTTCATGTAGGCACTTGGTTCCCTGCTAGTGGTGAGTGACCTGGGGACAGGGACATAAGTCCCACTGCCTACCCTCTCTCTCCACCCAGCATTGCCTCACAGCAGATTTGGGGAGCCCTGGCTGGGCTGAGCCCCTTGCTGAAGGGCTGGCTTGGGGCTGCTGTCCTGGTCATCCAAAGCCACCATTCTGAGTGTCCATGCCCACCTGGCCCTGCAATCTTCCTGTGCCAGCCCCATGCATGTACAAAAGTATAGAAAGTCCCAGCACCACGGCACATCCGCAGCCCCCCAGAACACCCAGCACCCCCACAGCATCTCTCTGGTAGCCCCATGTACCGAGGCAGCAGTTCACAGTTTAAAACTCGGTCTGATAAAAGTTGGCCAGGGAGAGAGGAGAAAAGCCCCTCCCACCCCAAATGGCCACCACCATCCTGGCTCAGGGTGGTGGGGGTACCACGGGATGCTCAGAGAGTTTCAACCATGCCAATGGCGGGGGGGGTGGGGGCCTGTGCCCAAAAGGGGAGCCCAGGGTGGTTTGGGGGAGAACATGCGAACAGTCAGCCCCACTTATTTAGTCTTGTTAGTTTTGGGGGTCACATCTGGGCATCAGGGTGGGGGACAGACCCCCCGAGCCCTTCCCTGCGCCTCTTCCCTGCTCTCATGCAAAAATCCAGGAGGGCAACGATGTGGCCAAGCAGGGCCAGGGCACAGTGGGGGCACACTGGCTGGGGGGGCTGCAGTGGTCCCCCGAGCCCCTCCTGCGCCCGGATAGCGAGGGGGAGCAGCAGCAGGGCCCGTCCCTTGCCCAGTATGGGGTCTGGCCAGAGGGCTTCGGTAGGGGGACTGGACCCCCACCAGGAGAGGCAGGGCACCCTGGGGGGCATCAGGGCTCTTCAGCGTCCTCCTCCTCCTCCAGCGACGCCACCCCAGAGGAGGCGACATCGGAGACTTTCCGGCGCAGAGGGAAGTCCTTGCTCAGCACCACCTCATCCTCCGCGGGCGAGAGGCAGGCTTCGGCGTAGGACACGGAGTAGAGGGAGTCCTGGCACCGGAGCCGTGCCAGGCCCCGCAAGGCACTTTGGCTGGCTGGGGGTGGCAGCTTGGGCAGCAGCAGGTCCTCGCCCCCCAGGGAGCCCAGCAGTTTGGCAGTGAGTTCGGAGGGGGACACCATCTCCAGGCTGCAGAGGCTGGAGCAGAGAGTCTCAGGGGAGAGGGTGTGCGAGGAGTCGCTCTCGGGCTCGCAGGAGCCGTGCCGCACGCCCAGCTGGCACAGGTGGCCCTGCAGCAGGTCTCGCAGCAGCGCACTGGCGGGCATCGTGCCAGACAGCTCTGTGGAGAACCAGGACACTGGGTCAGTCCAGGGCTGAGGGCACCACGGATGTCAGCTGCCCCCTCCACTGTGCCCAGCAGGTTGGGAGCACTCCCATGACCCCTTTGCCCACAAATTGCTGCATGCACTGTTAACCACCAAAGGAAAAGCAAAACATGCTCTGGCACCAGGGAGGGTGTCACGTTGAAGGGCTTCCCCATCCCCGGCATGGGCACTGTTTGCCATGATGCCAGGCAGGAGCACTGCCCTGTGTAGAGATGGCCAGGCTGGGGAATGTGCCAGGCAGCTCCTTCAACCCTCAGTGGTGGGACACCCACAGTGGCAGCAGGGCCACTTGCCTGCTCCCCATGGCACTTACCGGTGGCCTGGGAGCTCTCTGTGGAGGGCAAGAAGTCCTCGTCATAGGACTCGTCATTGGAGTCGTCCCCATCCACCGAGGACCAGGCTCGCAGCTTGGCCTCAGCGATGGCAAACTGCTCTGCCACTCCTGGCACAGGACAGGTACGGGTCAAATACATGCAGGGAGGTGCCCCCAAATCCCCCTGCCCCAGCACCTCTATGCCCCCAGTGGATGGATAGATGGATGGATGGATGGATGGACGGACAGATGGACGGATGGGGACAACCTGTCCCACCACCCATGCCCTCAGCCACAGTGAGGACCACGCCCACCGGCCATGCCCCACGGTGCCCACCGGCAGCAAATCGCGCCTCCTGCTCGCCCTCGCTCAGGTGGCAGTAGGAGCTGAAGGCGCTCTCCAGGGCAGCAGGTGACTCCACTGGCTTACACCAGCCCTTCCACTCGATGAGGTGGGCCACGCGGCCCTGCGCCATGGCTGTCGGCTTCGTCACGTGCTCCTTCACCACTTGCGAGATGCCTACGGGATGCGTCCCCATGTCAGCACCCCAAGTGTCCCTCACAGAGCTCATTGCCCTGGGACCCAGAACCCCCCGCCTCCAGCCCCTGAAACCTGGCAATCCCATGCCCTCCTCTTGGGCACTAGGGACCCCTTGAGCCGCCCAAACTCCACAGGGTTGACCTCCACACCCTCCCCAGGAGGCCCAGACCACTCATCTCAGGAGAGCCCCTTGCCCAGACGCACCCCCGTGTGAACAGTTACCGTGCAGCGAGGAGCGGGCCAGGGCAGCGATCTCCTGGATGGTCAGCGCGCGCCGCGACTTGGGCAGCATCTCGACAGTGTCCTCAACATTGACCTGCCAGAGTGAGCAGCAGTGTCACAGACCCTGGCACCACTCCCCTTCTGTGAGCCCCATGCTCCAGGAATTGGGCTCAACCCCACTTGGTGCCCACCCCGAGGCGCCTGGGGTGTAACATATGCACACATTATAGGCATACATGTGTGCAGAGGGGTGGCCACAGTCCCTACATGCAGGGCAGTGGATATACTCACCTGTGCCTGGGTGCACTCTCCCACACTGTGCAGCCATGATCTGACACTGTGTGCACACGCACTGTGCACACTCACACCTGCACTCTTACCTGTGCACACACAGATGTGCTCAGTGCACACACACTGGCACGTGTCCACTCAGGTAAACACACGTACACACAGACAAGCAAATGTGAGTGAGACGGGGGCACACCCTCGCTGTGCACACATGTGAACTTGCTGTACACGCAAGTGCACCTGCACACTTGTGTGCCCACACACGTGTGTGCCCTGTGCTACTTGGTGCCACTGACTCCCCAGCTTGTGCACATGCACGTGCAAGGCCAGCACAGGCGGATTCCCCAGCACCCACTCCCTGGCAGCACATACACTACGCCAGGACATCCCGCTGCATGTCCCCATTGCTATCTCGGCCATGCCAGGCCCTGAGCCCATGGCCACGGGGGAAGCGATGTGGGATTTGGAGGCGCGCAACAAATTGCATTGCCATGGCAACGAGGCACCGTGGACTGATTTCTCCCAGGATACAGCCCGGCTCATGGCTGACGTCAGAGCAGCCTCGAGCTGCTGCGAGATGGCAGGGCCATGGCCAGGACGGGTGCCCCGCCATGGGGTACCAGCACACAGATACCCCAGCCGGGCATGTCAGGGCTCAGTGGTACCTGGAGGAAGTCCTGGCTGTCGAAGGAGGCCTGGCGCACCAGCCGGGGCAGTGGGCGGGTAGCACTCAGTGGTGACAGTGCCTTCACCTCCTTCCACTCCACACACAGCGTCGTGTCCACGGCCACTGCAGGAAGAGCCAGGGCCAACCTCAGCACCTCTGTCCCCCCAGCAGCCCCCTCAACCCCCCACCCTGCAGTAGCAGCTTCTTGCCTAGTCTGAGACCAGACACAACTCGTTGCTGCAGCACCAGTGACTCATGCCCGGGCAACTCTTCCACCTGTGTCAGCGGTAACGCAGGGCCTCAACCTGGCACTGGGGACCAGGCTCCTGTCCGAGCTTGGCAGCTGCTTCAGCAGGGATGGGGCAGCTGGACCAGGCTTGGGGGCATGGACAGGGCAAGGGGCTGGGTGTGTGGAGGAAGGCAGCACTGGGCCATGCCTGTGGGGGGCTGATGCACCTCCACTGTCTCCAAAACCCCCCTCTCCAATTCCCCATCTCTGGGGCAGGAAGGAAAGAAGCAAGAAGGAATAGGGGCAATAGACATACCCATCCTTCACTCCAACAGCATGACCTCCTGGCAGTGGCACCCCAACTGGATGACTGCCCACACCCTCGGGCACTGACTCCCAAGCACTTGGCCCAGGGAGAGGGTCTCCTGTCACTGCAGCCCCCTGGACAGGCCAGTCTCAAAGGGGATGGGGTGTCCCTGAAGAGCCTAATTTCCACTGCACCGAGGTGGGCCTGGCTGACGTAAACCAGCCATGAAGCGGGATATAGGGGGGGCAAGCAGTGTTCCCTCCCACCCACATCTGAGGGTAGACCCTGGCTCCTAAAGAAACTGCTGATAGGATCGCTCCCACTCCCAGCTGTGGGCAGGGGCACCCTGTGGTGACGTTCCAGCATCAACACCTCTACCCCCTTAGCAACAACACCCCCAGAGCCTCGCTGGCACGTCTGCAACACCCTCAACACTGTCCTAGCCCCCACCAACCCAGCTCCCAGAACACCCTCAGATCACACCCACAACCTCCATCACCTCCATCCCTCCTGCAACATCCCCAAGACATCTGCAGCACCCCCTTTGCACCCCACACACTGCAGCACACCCCTGCCAGCCCCCATAGCCCATCCAATAGCCCCCCAAAAACCTCTATCTCTCTCATAGCACCCCTGTAACCTCCCAGGACTCTGACCAGCACCCTAATCCCCCAAGCCCCTTGCACCCCCACCAGCACCTCCAGAGCAGCAGCCCAGCCCCTCTAATCCCCCAAACCCCTACACATCCTCATGTCCCTGTACCTCCCCGCACTCCCTGGACCACCCAGCTGCCCCAGAGCAGCACCCCGAGCTCTCAAACCCCCACCCATCTATAGTCTCCATCACCCTATATGTACCTAGAGCCCTCAAGTTCTCTGCACCCTCACCATACTTAGATACCCCAATTCTCTGTGTATTTCCCTCACCTCCATAATTCTCCATATCCCACAGCCCCCAACCCCCATACACCACCACTCCATCCCTTAGACCCCCCTCAGCTCCCCTACAGAAGCCCCGTGCTCTCCACCTTCCCATATCCCCCAGCCCTGGTAGCCTCTGACACTCTCATTGCAGCCCCTCCACCGTCCCCAGCAGCCCCCGCACACCCTCCCCTTTCCATCCCCAAAACACCGTCCATACTCTAGGACCCTCAAACCCCTCAAGCCCCCGGTCCCATCCCGGTGCCGCTCACCCACCGATGGTGGTTTTGGAGCCGATGCAGCCCATGCTCCCGGGGGGGCCCCGGTGCGGGCACTACCGCCGGCTCCGCGCCGCCCGCATCGCCCCCCGGCCGCATGGGCGGCCCCGGGCAGCGCCCGCGCCCCGCCGGAGCCGCTGCCGGGCCGGGCCGGGTCGCGGTACCGGAGCCCCGAGCGATGCCGGAGCCCCGGGCGATGTCTGCGCCGGGCCGGGAAGCAGCACGTCCAGAGACGTCACTGCTGGGGGAGGAAGAGGAGGGAGAGGGGGAGGCGGGAGGAAGAGGAGGAGGAAGAGGAGGAGGATGAGAGAAGAGGAGGATGCGCGGGAGGAAGGCTGAGAAAGAGGAGGCGGAGGGGGCTGAAGGATGAGGGAGAGGAAGGAAGGGGAGAACAGGGGAGAGGGAGGCCGGGAGGAAGAGGAGGAAGGGGAGATGAGGAGAGAGAGAGGAGAAGGGGGGATGAAGGCAGCCGGGGAGGATGAAGGAAGAGGGGGGGCTGAAGGAAGAGGAAGAGGGGGATGGAGGAAGAGGAGGGGGGCGCGGGGAGGAGGAGGAGGATGGACTAAGGAAGAGGAGGGGGCTGAGGAGGAGGAGAGGAAGGCCAGGCACCGAGGAGAGCACCGTGCCAGCACCGCGGACAGCGCTGCCCCGCCTGGCCCCGGGCCCCCGTGCACCCCCCGGGGGGCACAAGGGGCTGGGGCCCTGCAGCAACAGGGCACCCCTCAGCCCCAGGCCTGCCCACGGAATGGGTGATGTGGCCCTGCCTGCCCCTACCCTCCCCCGAAGGGCAGTTGATGCTGGAGAGAGCACAGCCGATGGCAGGGGGTCCTGGGTCAGGAACAGGTGGGTGCAGGCTTAGGGACATCACATCCGATAGCACCACAGAAACGTCCCCTGCAGGAGATCCAGGCCAGTGCTGAGGGTCAGGCTGAGGGGTTAACCTACAGCCAAAGATGTGTTCATTCTGAAACCTACTGATGGCAATTAATGCTGCGGTACCTTTTGCCTGGCACAGGAGGACATTGCCAGGGTGCTGCCCTCCCTTTGGCAAGCAGGTTACCCAAAATCGCTCAAAGGGCTCCCTCCTTACTCACTCACTCCCAGTCAGGGGGAGCTCCTGGCCAGTCCCTGGCCCCAGGCCTTTCCCTGCCAACTGCTTCCCAGCATCAGTGCTGCCAGGGCTGCAGCTCAGACAGATCAGCCTCTAATCTGGGGAACAGCCTCTGGTTAATTATTCTGTACCCTCTGGGCCACAGCCAGGGTGACTCAGCAAGAGGCAGCCCAAGGCAGAAAAGACCAGCCTCTGTCCCCAACAGGGACACCCCACAGGGTACCTCCAGCAGGGCCCAGCTTTGCCCCATCTCCACTCCAACTGCAAGACAAGGCAGGAGGGGGCTGAGAGAAAAATGTCCTCCCACATGGGAAAGTGTAGGGGGAATCTGGCACACATCTCCCATCTCCTACCCCGAGGAGACCACACAGGTTCTGCCACTTGTGCCTGTGGGAAAAGGGAGACTTCAGGACAATCAGGACTCTGCTCCACAGCCAAGCTGCTGGCAAGGTTGCCTGCTCCACCACGGGACACCCTGTGCCAGGCAGAGCCAGTGAGGGGAGTCCAGGGGGCCTGGCTGCAGGCATATCCAACCCCCTTGCCACCCTCCCAGGCCTGGAATGGGGGGGTACCTACCATCTGCCCTGGGGTGACAGGGGAGACTGGTCCCTGCCCATGCTTGAGGCTGGCACCCCACACCAGCCCAGGCACAAGCAACATGGGACGGGGTGGAGGGGTGGCAACAGCGGCACACGGGGCATTATTTAGCAATGTTCTTTTATTTCCAGTTTTAAGGTGAAAAGATGCCTTTAAATCTTCAATTAAATACTCCATAAAGAAAAAAAAAAAAAAAAAGGCAAAAAAAAAATTATTTACAAATTCACGTGACCAGTAATTGAATCCTTGTTTTAATAATTACACATGCGGCTCATCACATCCGGCGCTCTATAAATACAGGGGACGCGGATGGGGGGGCCGCCCTGTCACTTGCCCAATTGTGGCCTTAAACGTTTGGGAGGAGGATGGGGGCTTTTGGGGTGTTGGAGGGGACTCAGCCTGGCCCAGAGAGAAGGGGCCGCCCCCCCCCCCCCGCCCAGTTCCCGACACCCTCCCCAGGTATCAGAGCAGGAGCTGGGGGGGAATGATTTATATTTAAAATTTAAAAACCATAGAGGGGGAGGTCCAGGCAGTGATGGAGGAATAGAAAGAGGACAGGGGAGGGGGAGAAATCACGCTCCTGTCCCCAAACCAAATTTAATATGTTCATATATATATAATCTCTATATTTCAGCAAGAAGGGGGGAGGAGAAAGAGGAGGAGGAAGAGGAGGGGAGAGTTATGTCCCCATCCTATCCCCCCTCTCTATGACATGAGTCCAGGGGTGCTCTGCCCCACTCCCAGAGACCCAGTGTGCCTGTGCTGGGAGGGGGGTAAGGAGGGTCCCCAAGGGGACCCATGGCAGCTACCGCCTCTGTCAGCATCCGTTTATTATCATCATGACAAACTAATACAGGCCTCACAAACAGAACCAGGACAGAGGAAGGAAGGAGAGAACTGAAAGAGAGAAGGAGGCTGCAGGAGGCACAGCAGGTCCCTCAGCCCTGGTATCAGCAAGTCCATGGGTGGGAGGGGATGGAGTCACTCCCCAGGGTGCCCCACTCTCTCTCCCCGCTTTCTCCTCCTCCTCCTTACAGCTGCTCAGTTGTTGTCCGACTCATCCTCAGCTTCACGGAGCCAGGTGAAAAAGGCTGTCACCGATTTGAGAGCTACCCCTTTGCCCTGCTGCTCTGCTGGGTCCTTGCTGGACTCCCACTTGTAGAAAGCCTCCTCCTTGATGACGTCCTCATCGTAGAGGGCATCAAAGAACATCCGCAGCAGGTCTGGGGGGGACAAAGGGGGACCTCTGCCATTCTCCAGCCACCACCCAGCCTGCTGGGGTGGGGACACACCTGCCACCCCCCTTCTCAGCCCACCCGCATCCCACACTCACTGGGAGGCTGGTCCAACTTCACCACCAAGGCTTGCAGGGCGTAGAGCGCCTGGAGCTCCTTCTGTTCATCCCGTAGGTACTTCTGCAGCAGCTTGGCTTGGTTGCGGATGACCATGGTGTCTACGCGGTATGGGTTCTCGACTACGGGAGATGGGGCGTGAGAGGGAGGCAGTGGGAACAGGGGAAGCCCCCCCAACTCCTGCCGCACCCTGGTACTCACAGACAATGGCCGAGTGGCACACAGACGTCATCAGGGCCCTGATAAACGTGTTGGACGAGACCTGCTGCTCGCTCAGGTTGGCCTGGAGGGGGGAGGGCAGAGGACCGTGAGCTGGAGAGGGAGCCGGGAGGGAGCCCCCAGACACACAGCACTGCACCCACATCCGCACCTCAATCCAGTCGTGTATTCTTTGGTTGTTCGGGTTCTCCTTCAGCAGTTTGTCCATTTGCTTGCACAGCTCCTCTGAGGTCAGCTCCTTGCGGCTCGGTGTATCTGAGCTGTCCCCCATCGTGTACTCCAATTTCTAGGGAAGCAGGCAGAGAGAGCTGTTAAAGGCATCACAGGGGAGCACCACACTCCCAGAAGGGTCCTTCAGGGTCCCCTGACAGCCCACCTCCGTCCCTCACCACCACCAAGCTCCCACCTGCTCTGTGACAAATTTGTTGACATCCTGGTCCTCAGGCAGGAATTCCTTCCAGCTCAGGCCCCCATCCCGCCACAGCTTGCCTGCTGTCTTCTGGCTCTGTGGGACAGACAGTAAGCATCAGCACACCATGCCTTCCCATCTCCAGGAAGAAAGATACTGCAGCTTGGCCACACCACCCCCATGACCCAGACATTGCAAGGGATGCCACGCATCATCCCCTCTGATGGCAGGGGGGCTCAATCCCTACATGGTCACCTGGCCCCCAGGCAGGCTGCCAGTCCCCAAGGCAGCAACCGGCAGTCACGTGAGCCCCGTGAACTTACCATGCCCTTGCACAACAAGCCCAGCACCTCAACAAGCAGCGTGGTGGCCTTCCCAATGGGCACCAGGGGCTTTGTGATTTCCCTGTGGGGCACAAGAAACCTGGCTGAGCTACTTGTCACGAGGAGTCCTGCCATGCCAGCCCTGCTGAGGAACACAGCCCTCACCTGAACAACTCCTCCATAGGGATGCCTTCCTCTTGCAGGATGGGGGTGATGAGCTCAGCCAGGTACAGCCAGATGTGCGGGATGTCAATCTCCATGTCCTCTGCAATCTCCAAGATCTCCCGCAGCCTGCAGAGAAGAGGGAGCTGTTGGGATCCAGCAGTCCCTGTGCCCTCGGCTAGGCGGGACCTCGGGAGTTCTCAGTGCTGAGCCCTGTTCAAGGCAGGGCCAATTTCAAAGCCAGGCAAATACTAGCCTAGGACCAGGCTGCCATGGCCCCTCACCCTTTGTAGTACTGCTCCTTGGAGAGCGTGCCTGCCTTCACCAGCTGGCACAGCAAGGCCCCCATGTGCTCACGGGAGATGGTGCTCCTCTCCAGTGTCGACTCAATGCCATTCTGCACAAAGATGTAGAGCGAGGAGGGGCTGCCCAGCTCCTGCACACACTGTAGAGCCTCCTGCAGGGAAAAGGTGGATCAGTACTGCCCCACAGCCAGCTCTGACTCCCCTCTTCTGCATCCAGCCACCACCAGCACCCTGCCCATGCCATGTAGGGAAGCATATTGCATGTCAGGGGGACCAGATGGTGTTGTGTTTGGCCACTCCATCCTCTCACCTTCATGTCATTAATGTGCAGGTATTCCTCTATGATCGCCTTGGATTTCTTCTCCAGCTCCTCTTCCGACAGCGCAGGCTTGGTGGATGCTGCAGGAGGTGCTGGCTCTTGCTTAACTGCAAGGAGAGATCAAGGATCAGGCACCTCCTGGGACAGGCAGAGCCACAGGCCACAGCCAGACCCTGGGATGTTGCTGCTCCCCAGCTCACTGGTCTCTCGGCTTCGGTCCCGTTCCTCCGTCATGCTGGCAGCCTTGCGCACAGCCTCAGGGCCGCCCTGCTTCTCCCGTTCTCGACTTCTGTCCTCCGTCTCTTTGCTGAAGCTCCTCTTGGTGATGGTAGACCTGTTCCTGTCTGCCCGTTCTCCCCGGTCGGGACGCTCCAGACGGTCGCTGCCCTTCTCCGAACGTGACTCCCGGTCCCCTCTCTCCCCAGCCTTCTCTGACCTGTCACGGCTGGAGCTGCTCCTGAGTGGGAGAAAGATGCACACAATGTGAAGAGCCTGTCACCACCCTCCCTGACCCAATACTGCAGAGCTCTGCAAGTAAGGCTGTCCCACTCCAGTCCCCACCTCTTTTAGCACTTGATCATTTCTTGGGGGAAAATACTTTTCCCTTTCTCCCGTTCCAACTCACGCCCTTTGCCTTTCACTCTGTCCACTGCCATGGCTGAGCACTGCCTGGCCTCGTCCTGCCCACACCTTCCTCCTGCTGCAAACTGCAGAGAAAACCCCATTTTCCTCTTCTCCTGAACAAATCCAAACTCCAGCTCTCTCTGGGGACCTCATACACCAGCCTCCACAGGATTCCCTCCAGTCCATCAATGTTCATCTGGTCTCAGGACTCCCAGGCAGACCCAGTACCCAGATGTGGTCTCCCAAGTGCCAAACCATAGGGAGGAAACCCAAGGTGGGGTCAACCTTCCTTGCCACAAGGACTCACCACTGACTCCAAGCCCCCTCAAGGCCCCATCTTGCCACAGGGGATTATTCCAGTCAAGACACCATAACTTGCCTACATGCTGACTGACAACAGCTCAATTTCAGGGTTCTTCCCCACATGCCCACCCACCAAGGCAGGGCTCGCCCCTCACCTCTGCACCACACGGCGGGACTCCGAGCTCTCGGCAGGCATCGACTGCTGGAGCGCTGAGAAGCGGTTCAAGGTGCTCGTGGCTGGTCGCCCTGAATCAGATGCTGGGTGTGAAAAGAGGGAAGTCTCAGAGTTTAGCACCTCCCCGGTACAGGAACTGCCGGGGGAAGGATGCCCTCTCCCACCTCATCCCACAGCACCCAGCCAGTCCCATGCTGTCTACCTGAATCTGCGGGCTTTGCGCCAGACCCTCCGCTGCTGCCTTTGCCCCAGCTCAGCCGCCCACCCGGCGCAAAGAGCTGGTTGTTGGAGTCAATGGATCCAGGCTGCAGGTGGAGAGAGAGAGTCAGCCCTGAACCCCACACCAAGGCAGCATCCAGGCCAGGCAGTCGCCTCGGCTGCCACACCACACCTCCCGCCTCACCTTGGTGATCTTTGTTAGCCGGCTGGTGTCGATGGGCCGATTGCCCTTGCTGATGGGCACCGTGTTCCAGCCATCGTCTGCGACCAAGCTACTGCGCCCTGGGCACAAGAGGAACAGTTGTAAGGTGCAGCCCTGTATCCAGCAGTGCCCAGTGAATGAAACTCACCCCTGGTAGCCTCAGGTGCCCCTGAGCCCAGGCACTCACCACCAGAGGATGGCCCAGGGGGTCCTCTCCTCTTGTCCTTCGACATGAGCTGCTGCACTTTGATGTGTTCCCGATGCTCCTCCATCTCTGCTTCTTTGTGGATCTGATCGATGGTTTTGGGGCCCTGGTCTCCTCGCCGAGGCACCCAGCTATTCTGCAGATGGCAGGGAAGAAGGGAAGAGGGCACTGAGGTGGCTGGTGAAGGGAGGCAGTGACATCCCCCCTTCCCACCCTCAAAGTCTCAGGCTGGTTCCTGCCTCAGCCATCACCATTCTCCATGTGCTGTGGCAGCTTTTGGCACAAAAGGGCTCAGTTTCTGGAGCCCCCCTGCATTAAACAGCCGCCGATTACTGTGTGCCCACTACCACTACCATGATAACCAAGGGCTGGGGCTAGCATGGTGTCTCTGGGGCTGGCCACAACTTACATACCCCTCTCCCCTCCCAGGGACACACGGATTGCTGGTACCCAGAGGACACAGACCAGCAGCTCCATGGGACCAAGCAGGGGACAGAGGACAGTCCCCAGGCAACAGCATTCCATGCACCTTACCCGTCTGAGGTCAATGACATCCTGCAGCATGAAACGGATTCGGGATGATGTCTTTTTCTCTTTGATGATCTTCTCCATCTGATTGAAGTACTGGTCCATCCTGGGCTATAGAGGGACAGAGCCAGGGTCATATCCTTCCCAAAGGCAAGGGCAGGGCAAGGCAAGGCAGGGCAGGGCAGGGCAGGGACTACCTTGGCTTTCTCAAAGTCCAAGTCCTTGCCAATGGTCGTAAGTAGGCGGCAAAGGCACTCTAGAGACTCCTCATCATGGTTTTTGAGCAGCTTCACTACACAGTCATGCATGATGGCCTCCGTCAACATCTTCAGTTTGAAGAGCTCTCCAATGAACTTGATGTTGCCCAGAGATCGTCGTCGGGCCTTGTCCCGCGCCTCCTCCAGCTCATCCTTCATGCGGGCCTTCTCCTCGGGCTGCAAGAAAAGCACAGCAGGACAGTTTAGTGCCCAGAGCCACCCCAAGGACACCCACATCAGCCCTCAGCTGCAGCCTCCCACCCTAACTCACAGCACTGGCATCGTCCATCTCTTTCTGCCGCTTCTCAAAGATCTCGTCGTCATCCTTGTCCTTCTCAAACTCCTTCTGGCAGCGGTTGAGCAGCAGCTTGCGGAAGTTCACAGTCACTGTGGGCTTGTCTGTTGTGGGCACTTTAAGCTGCAGGGAGAAGTACGACCCAGACAAGGAGCATGAGCTCTGTCTCCCCCAAAAGTTGACTAGCTAAGTTGGTACTGCTCAAACAAGGGAAAAGCCACCCTACAACTTTGTGATGCTCTGCTAAGACTCTGAACTTGGTCCTCCATCCACACATCCATTTCCCCATCCCACACAGAAGGACCTGCAAACTGCTGAGCTCAGCTGAGGCTTAGAAAAATGAACAAACTTCTGCCTGTTCAGCAGGAGACCCCCCAGCTTCTGCTCACCCCCATAAGGCAACGGCACATATTAGCATAGGCAACAGAGAAGTTTGGCTCCGAGATGGCTTTCTCGAAGACGAGGTCGATGACACCCTTGAGCCGCTCCTCCGTGTCGATGGACAACTCCATCACCTGCTTCATCAGCTGCTGGAACATCTGGGGTGTCAGCTTGTTGAGGATGCTGCGGACACGACGGAGCAGTTCCTGCAAGGACAACAGGATCAGCAAGAGCCAGGCACGTTCCTTCCCTGCTCTCTCACTGCCCACCCGCCCCAGCTCCCACCTGCGTCTTGATGTTCTCAGGATCCTCCTCCTCGGAAGCACGTTTGCTGCTGGGTTTCCAGGCCTTTTCAGCCTTGTTCAGCTTGACATCCTCATTGAGAGACACAGTAGCAATGATTTTGCGGGGTTCCTTCCTCTGGCTCTGCTGGGAGCGGCGAGGACCCAACCCTGAGGGCTGACACAGGGAGAAGAAACTCAGCTCTTTGTTCTGGGACCAGCTGGGCTGGGTCCTGGTGAGTCCTTAATCTGCCCGCTCAGATCCTCAGCTCCATCATGGACATCAGTGGCCCAGACACAGCGGCTCGAAAGCTTGATCATCACAGAGAGGTGAAGCAGGACAGCATGAGTGAAGTGATGAGATACTCACCAGGCCCCGGTTGCCCATGACAGGTCGGCCAAGGTTGGCGAAGGAGGGGGTGAAGTCAGGGCTGCAGTTCATGCCACTGAGGCGGATGGGGTCGAGTGCCCGTAGTGGGGTCTTGTTGGCCTGCGAAGGTACACACGGCTGAGGATGCCCGGGGGCAGAGGAGCGGGACGGATCCATCCCCCAGCCTCAGTGCCGGGACAAGGAACTGGAAAGAAGGCCCCAGAGGTGCCTCCACCCATAAAACCCAGGCTCAAGGGTGATTGCATGTGCTACAACAGGACCCTGAGCACAGCAGGTAAGTCCCTGCTCTGCCTTGACAAGGCTCAAAGAGGAGCCAGACCCCTACCTCTCCACCACCCATGCTTCCCCAATTTCCAGGGCCGCACCGACCTTGTCCAGCACCACATCTGTGATCTGGGGCAGCCCCTCAGGTTTCTGCATGCTGGCAAAGATGAACTGGAAGCCCAGCAGGAACTCTCGGTCATATCGCTTCTTCTCCTCAGGGTTCAGTGGCTTCCATTGCTCTGCAGTGGGGGAACAAGAGGGACACCCTGATGTGGTCTGTCCCATATCCTCCTCCACCCTGAGTTGTGGCAAATCCAGGCCCACACAGGGACCAGCGAGGTGGGATGTAGACAACCACAGAGCTGCTCCAGCCTGGTACACCATGAAAATTACACTGCTTGCTTAGAAAGCCTGATGCTACCAGCTCCCTGCCTCCTGCCAGGACCCTCATGCTGGGGCCTCTGGCCCCCACTCCATGTCAAGCTTGAGGACAAGACGGGAGGAAAATGGCAGGTTTAGGACATGCCACCCCCACCCTCCCCACCACTGGATCCAGAGGTGGTGGTTTCCAGCAGAGGCCTGTGCCAAGGCACAACTCACCTTCCTTGTAGCCATACTTCTGGCCGGCAGCCTTGCCCTTCTCCGGGGCCAGCTTGTCCTCCTTCTCCTCCCACGTCTCCTCTGACTCTTCCTGTGGACGGGCAGGAGCCGCGTCCTCTGCTTCACTGGCAGGGGTGGACGTGGGGGGCTTGTTCTCCGCCTCCGAGGCACTGTCACCAGTCTGAGACTGCATTGGGAAGGAGAGGGACAGGGACAGCAGTCACCTCAGGAGTCTGGTCCTGCCCTCTCCACCCCACTCCTTGGTGTCGGCCCCGCCTCAGATCCTCATTACCATCACAGAGCATCAGTGGCCCAGACACGATGGCACAAAGTAGAGTTCATCACAGGAGGAGATGGAACACAGGGTGATCCCTGGACACCCCTGGGATACTCACCTCTTTAAAGGCATCCAGCAGATCACCTACTGCCTCCTTCTTGTTCAACTCCTTCATCCTTCGCTTCTTCTTTGGCACCGACACGGCGACTGGGAGGAGAAATGGGGAAGTGAAAGACAGGAACCCTCCCAATCCCCCAGGTACCCTGACACCAGTTACTGTGTCACCATCAAAGCCCCAGTAACACCAGGTGAGCTTCATGATGGGGCCACAGGGATGTGGCCCTGCCACCCCAGCACAGCCTCCACCCCCAAACACAGTGCACTCACCTCGGTATCTGCAGCCTTGCAAATCCTACACACATCCCACCAAGGTAGCCCACTCCCCAAGCAGGCATCCCAGAATATACCTGTACAGACATATCTCACACCTCTCCCCATCCAGATGCTGCATCCCGATTCACCCTGTCCTTTTTCAAAGCCTCCCATCCACACCACTTCCCTAGCGCAGTGCTCTCCGTCCTCCTCAGGGATCCCTACAGACACCCACACCCCACCACAGAGCAGCTTTTATGTGGACACTCCCATACACACCACGTCTGCCCCCATATACACTCCTCTCCCTGGCACCCCAGTACACCAGTCCATATAAATGTGTTCCCCAGAAGCACACCTGCTCTCAGGTTGCCCTCTTATAGCCCCTGCTGTATCCCTGCATAGAGCACTCCATATAAATACATCCTGTGCACCCATCTTTCCCATCACCCCGCTGAAACCCCAACATTCCTGTGCAGGGTGCTTAAAGAAATATCTTCACCCCAGCACACCTCCAGAGCACCCCACTTTCCCCAGGCACTCCTGTGTACTTACATAACCCTACACAGGGTGCCCCACATCTTCCCTGCCAATCCTCCACCTCCCTGTGTCCTCAAATGGCTGGGGATAGTCCTCAGATACAACCCTGATACACCTACCCTACAGCTCTGCATAAGTCATCCCATAAAACACACTTCCATTCCCCATGGCACCCCACACACTCTCTATACCCACTCCATCCTCCTCCATGTGGATGTACTCCCCATGTCACCATCCACAGGCACTCTGTCCCCATCAGCATCCCATACCTCCATGTCTCGTGTCCCCAACCCCATCCCGTTCTCCAACACTCTCCACATACCCCATGCCTAGCACCACACCCATGTGATGGCCCCCATCACCCAACACCTCACTGGGGCACCCCACAGCCCCACACACCCCAGCCCAGCATTGCCAACCTCGAGCAGTCGCCTCCGAGGTCTGCGAAGGGGCAGGAGCCGGACTCGAGCTTCGCTCCTGGGCCTCACCAGGGCCTTCACTCTCTTCCTCCTCCTCCTCTGCCTGGGGGGAGGCAGGTGTGCTGGGCTGGGCCGGCTCCTCAGGTTCTGAGATGGGGCTGACATCCGACTCGGGCTGCTCCTCACTCGGCTCCACTTTGCCAGTGCCCTCCACCCCATTGGGCAGGGGCAGCTCTTCGGGCTGGGCGATGGGGGAGTCCAGGGTGGGCGTGGGCACCGGCTCAGGGACTGGCACCGGCTGGCACACAGGTGCCTCAGGGACCGGCTCAGGCACCTCCTCCAAGACCCCGTTGGCCTCAGCAGTGGGCTCAGGGCAGGGCTCTTCCCGGGGCGGTGGGGGGCTGGGGGATGCGGGTTTGGCGGGTGCTTCGGGGGCCTGTGGTACAATGGGCGGTGGTGACGGCGCAGCCGGCACCATGGGCACGGCTGGCATGGGGGGAACAACGGGCACCGGCGGCACCTCGGGGGGCACAGGCTCCTGCGGGGTGGGCTCCGGGAGGGGAATAACAACCTCCTCTTCCTCCTCCTCCTCCTCCTCCACAGCCACCGTGTCCATGTTGGGCGCGGGTACGAGGGGCAGCTCCGCAGGCCCTGGCACTGTAGTGATGGCGCTAAACGTCTTTTGCGGGTCAGGTGGCGCCTCGCCCTGCTCCGCTTTTGTGTCCGTGTCCACGGGAGGCTCCATTGGCACCAGCGTCACAGCCGAGAGCACCACGGGCTCCACCTCGGGAATGAGGGGAGGGGGAGGCGACGGGGAGGCCGACTTGCTGGGCTCCAGGGAGACAGGCTTGCTCACCACCAGCGCGGGCTTCGGGCGGTCATCTGCAAGGTGGGTGGCATTAATGGGGGGCTCTGATCCTCTGCTCACCCTGTACTCCTCCCCAGATCCCTCTGTCTACAGGAGTAGGGACAGATGTGCCAAGCCATATCACAAATGGGTGATGAGAACAGGTGTCCTCCAGTGCCCAGGGGGGCTGCTGAGATGAGCACACATCCCCCATAAACTCTCCTGGACCCAACACGGGGACAGAGGTCTCAGGTATGTAGGGAAAGCATTTGACCCCACAAGTCCCAGAAGAACCAAGGAAGAGCAGGGCTGGCATGTCACACCCCACAGTGCCAGCTCTAGGGAGCCTGGCAGCAGCCATGCCAGCTGGCACACCCAGCCCTGGCACAGGCACTTACCGGGCCGGACAATAACTGCTACATGGGGGGTCTCTCCGTTGGCCTGGGGCTCTAAACCGCTTCCAGCCTGGTGGGGGCAAAGAGGGAGTTGAATAGGCTGCATGCACTTCCTGCTGCCCCAGTTAGGGAGTTGGAGGGTACCCTTACCTGTGGAGGGGTGGGGGTGGATGAGGTCCTTGCTCCAGACATAATTTCTTCAGTAATGTCTTTGCCACCTTGGTTGGGGTCTCGTATCCGGATCTGTCCAAGGGTCAGGGTAGAGAGGGGAAGCTGTTGGCAGGGTGGGGACACAGCACTCGAGCCACCCCCTTTCCCTGAGCCCAACACTCCCTTATCCAAAGGGAGAGGAGAGGTTCATTCAGTCCAGTGCCTGCCCCAGCCACGCACAGCTTGGGGACGAGTGGGTGCCACATCCCCTCACCACAGGGCACAGTGTCCCACAGACACTGGCCTGTCCCAGTGCCTTGCAAGCCATCACGCCAGGCAGTTGGAGCCAGCACCACATCCCCAGGCCAGTGTCCATCTCCAGATGTCAAGGGATCCCAAGGCATCACTGTGCTGGCACAGGGACTGCAGGGACCTCCTTCCACTTCAGGGACAACATAGGAGACCAGCCTCAGCACACAGAAATCACAGCAAGTTCCATGCCATCCCAGGCACAGACCATAAGCACACAGTCTCACTGGCCCAGTGCCTGCCACGGGTGCAGCCCGAGCTACAGGGCACCCTGTTGCAGTGTGAGTGGGGGTGACATGTGAGTCTGGCTAGGACTATGGTGGGTGGCACAGTGTAGGCAGGCACCCTGCTCTCCCCACCTTGTAAACACGACCTGCTCCCAGTACACCAAGTGCAGATCTCAACCCCTTTCTGATGAGGAAATGCCAGCACTCCCCTTCCCAGCAGCACCCCCCGCCCCCCGGCGTGGGGCCATGCCGGCAGCCACCCGGCTCCCCGCTATAAATAGGCCCCGTGCGAGGCCTCCAAGCGCCGGCATCTCCGGGAGCAGACAGCAGTTGGCAGCCGCGGCACCCCCGCCCTCCTGGGAGCCATGACTCAGCACAACGCTGCCCGCCGGGACGGCCAAGGTCGCCGGCACCCACTGTGCACCCCAGTTCCCTCACTAAGCCCCCCAGCCTTTGCGGGCACAGCCCTGTGCCGCCCCCCTTCCCTGGCGTGCTGCACTGCATCCCATACTACACACTGCCAGCACATGGGGCTGGCACAGTACCCCCTCCTGCACACAAGCCCCCCCCATGCCTGGAGGCAGATGGCTCCTTACCGTCTTGCGCTCTCGTTTTGGGGGGATCGGTGGCTGCTGGCTCACAATGACCTGGGCAGTGGGGACCCCCGCCGAGAACTGCTGCACCCCCTGCGCCGGGTAATACGCACCCGCTGGAGGAGAGGAGAGAGTGTCAAACCAGCCAACCCAGACCCTCCAAGCCCGTCCTGGGGCCTCTCTGATCTCCCAAACACAGGGGTCTGCCAGGAGCCTGGGGAGCTCTTGCCGCTCTGCAGTGAACCCCCATCGCATCCGGCCTGGATCATCCCAACCCGCCTGACAGGCCTGACCGAATTCCTTCCCTGTGAAGCAGAGAGCGTCCCTGCGCCGCCCCCACGCCCAGCCAGGCCCCGCGGGCGCCCGCCGTGCCCACCGGCTCCTCGCCACCAAGAGCCCTGCCTGGACACTCGGCCATGACAGGTACGGGTGTCCTGGCTCCACAGGCAGCCTCCTTGCTGCCGGCACCCTTATCTCCCCAGGGCCAGCACCAGCCCGAGGGCGGCACCACGCAGCCCCATCCACACCCTCCATTCACACCCAGGCAGAGGGGCTCGGGTTCCCAGTGCAGCTGGAGCCCCTGGCGAGCCCAGCCCAGACAAGGGAGCCGTGCTGGGGACCAGAGGCAGAGCTGGACCCCATCCAGGGCTGGCACAGCCCTGGAGAAGCACTCCGCTCCTGCCAGGCCATCCATGAGCATCACCCCAGAGCAGTGCCACAAGGATACAGGTGTGGTGGGATAGGCACAACTAGGTCCTGGTTCCCTTCAGCTAAGGTGCCTTCCCCACTGCACTAACCGTGAAAGTCACTCATGGTGCCCTGGTGACTGCCTTATCCCTGACTCGGGGACCCTCCCTCTGCTCAGGGAGGACATAGGGGCACTGGATGGGCCTCACACACTGGGATGGGCCAGGCACAGGGAGAAGAAGGGAGACCCTGAGCTGCCCAGCCCTGGGGACCAGACAAGAGAAAGGAGGGACAACCTGACTCATCCATCAAGGGGCAAACCATGCCAAGTCACCCACGCAGTCCTGTGGGCAAGGGGCAAGCTGCTACCAGCTCCCCTGGGAAGAGGCACAGCAGCCCCAAAGCAGAGACGGGGAGGCAAATCCATCCTGAAACCTCATACAGACACCTAGGGCTGTGCACAAAGGTGCAGCTGTGCCCTGGCCCAAGCATGGGAGCCAAGCACTGCCAGGGGCCACCTCCCTCCTCAGAGGTGCTGGCCGAGCCCCAGGGCAAGAGGGAGGGAGGCTGGGCACGTACCTGGCTCAGGAGAAGCCCATCTCTGCCCCGATTATGCTTTCCTGCTGTGCCGGGGCCAGGCCGGAGGCCTCAGCTCACATTTCTGTGTCTGCCAGGCCTCCCAGGACCGACCAAGCCTAAATATAGTCACGGCCCGGGTGGCCACATGCGAGCGGGGGGAAGAAGGAGGGGCTGCTCACACTGCACTCCCCAGCACCAGGAGAGGGCAGGCATGGAGCACCCCAGCTCAGATCCTGGGGAGCAGGAGCCAAGGGTGGTCAGCAAGCACTGAACTGCTCACCACCTTGACAGTAAGCAAGGGGGAGCAGGGGATAAAGTCTGCCCCAGCCCTCCACCAGGAGAGTTAAACATTAATCAGCCCGGATTTGGAAAAGGGCGGGGGTGAATGGACCGGTAGGACACGATGTGCTGTTGGGAGACAAGCAATACTCCCTACCCCCCAAAACAGCCTGCAATGGAGTCACAAAGTTGGGCCACAGTGAGCTGGCAAAAGTACAGGGGTCTGTGTTCAGCTCCCAAGCTCAGGTGGATGAAAAGAGACCAGAGGCAGGGGAGTAAAAAAAGGGGAAAGTGCTGGGACTGGAAGAGCACCAGGGAGCAGAGCAACCCCTCTGTCTGTACCGTAAGTCCCGAACTCTGTGGGGCTGGCTCCAGGGTAAAAACTAGGGGCGCCAGGTTGGACCGGGTACTGTTGGGTCGGGACAACGTATGTGGAGCGACCCTGCAATGGGGAAGAAAAAGAAAGGTCAGTTACGTCCCCTGCAGGGCACAGACATACCCCCAAACCAATGACGTAACCCCACACCTGCCTGTGAACTAGATGGGCACCAGGGCAGGGAGCAGGATACAAGCAAAGTGCACACCAAGTGCCTCAGGGGAGCTGCTGGGGAGGGGACCAGTGCTGCCTGCGGCCTCTCTACAGAGCCAGCATCACCCTTCTCAAATTCGTGGGTGCTCAGAGAGCCTGGGGGACCACTTGCACCCTCTGAAAACAGACCTGGGCTCCAATCCCAGGCAACACTTCCCACCAGTGCCCATCCCAGCCCCCTCCCACAGAGCCCAGAACATGGCCCTCACCTGTCCGGGAATGTAATAGGCTCCTTGGGAAGGTGTGTAGGATATCTGGGAGGGTATCATCATCACCTGGGAAGCAGCCGGATACACATGGGCAGGAGGGCCGGGCCGAGCCGTTGTGTTACTCTGCACGCGGGACGCACTGGCGGGAGGCTGCGCCCTGTTCTGGTAGAAATGCTTGGGGAGAGATGGGGTGCAGTGTCAGCGGGAGCACCGGCACCTCCATCTGGCACCGCCACACACGGAGGGGAGACACCACCCCCCTACCCCGCCGGGATGCAGCCCCCCCTCCGCATGCCCCAAAGTCGCCCCCCCACCCCAGCACCATCCTGTCCCCACGCACCTGCGGGGCTGCCTGGGCCCACCCGACCCAGCTCATGCCCGGTGCAGCCCCGGCCCGGCCCGCCGGGGGCCGGCAGCTCCAGCGCCCGGGGCCGGCCACGGCCGCACGCAGCTCGGCGGCGGCGGGTCCCGGCGTGCTCCGCACCGGTTCCTGGCGCTCGCGGAGGATGCTGGGACCTGTAGTCCCACCGTGCCGGAGCCAGACAGCATGTGGAGCTGGCTATTCCCACCCCGGCCAATGCCGTTCATCCCGACCCGGCCTGTTTGCCAGGCCGGAGCATCCCCGGGAGCAGCAGCTCCAGCCCAGCGACGAATGGGTAAGGGTCCGCACACACACCCCCCGGGGCAAGGAGAAAGCATTACCTGAAGAGACCTGAATCCTCCCTGTTAGCAAGCGCACGCATACAGTGAGAAAAGGGGAAAGAGAGAGACAGGAGTTACCGGCACTGGGACCAGGCTAGCAAAGGAGAGGACAGGCAGCCAAGGAGCCCTTTGCCCACATCCCAAACCCACTGAGGTCCCCTGTAGGGACCTCCCAAGGGGCAGGGAAGGGTCTGAGGGGCTCCCAGACAGCATAGCCAAGGATGTCACCAGATCTGTCCCCAGCAGCTCCTCCACACAAGAGGGGTGATGGAGGTCCAGAGCCTCGCAGAGCACTGCAGGGCTCTGGGAGACCAAGCAAAGTGGGGAGGAAGAGGAGGATGAAAGGCACAGACAGAAGAAGGAGGATGAAGGGCACAGCCTGGGCTGGAGTTAGCACAGGCACAGCCACATGCTGCAGGCTTCATGCAAGGAGGGAACTGGAGAGACACTGCAGAAAAACCAACCCAAAATTAAAGAGGTGTCCCCCACTTTCCCCAGACAAGCCTGTTGCCCAGCTCTGGGGTCCTCACATGCTCCCCAGTCCCTTCAGGCCCAGGATGGTGTTTCTGTGCAGTGTCAGGGCAGGGTGTTCAGCATGCAGGGCAAGGGAAGCGGGTTAGTACCTGCTGGTGAATAGCCCGAGGCCCTGCTGGAAACTGAGAGAGGAGGAGAGGGAGGTTTGGGGCAGGGGAGGAAGGAGAGAAGAGCAGTCACTCGGTGGGCACCCCCGTTGGAGGCGACTGCCCACCCACCCCAGGGCCAGGAAGTCCTCAGGTAGTGGTTGTGATCCGGATCGTGGGCGCACTCCCCCTTCGCAGGTACACGCCAGCCCCGAGGGGCACCACAGAGCTCCTGGGCTCTGTAGTAGTGAGCGCTACTCGGCCAGGAGGCAGAAAGCTGCTGGATACCCCTTATCACCCCCTCCGATGGGGCGCAAAACCCTTACCTGGCGCGGCTGAGAAGGCGTATTCATTTGTGAGGTCGGTGCCGGGTTAAAAACCACAGGTGCCGTCTGACTAGGTGGGAATGTCGGCTGGAAGGAGGAAGGGAGGAAAGGAGATGGCACCATTGCCCCTGGCACCAACTGGTGAGGCAAAGCTGGGTCCCTCATCCCCAAAAGGGACAGTTACCTGCGGCAGTCCGGGAGAAGGGGCAGGGTGTGGGGCTGTTGGGGCTCCTCCTGTGGGCTGTGGAGCTTTGTTCATTTCATGGGGTTGTGCATAAGGATCCCCTCGCTATCTGCAGGGACAGGGACAGTGGGCATAAGCTGGAGGTGGCAGCACCCTGGTATCTGTCCCCTGTCCAGGTAAGCCCTGAGAACTGCACATCTCCAGCCCTACCAGCATAAAGCCAGGCACCAGCCATGTCCCACAGATAGCATCCCACCAAGGCACAGACCCCCAGCCATCCCTTCCTGCCCCACTGGGCCACAGGGAGGAAGGGGGTGGCACTGCCAGGTCACTGAGCCCAGGTAGGTCCTCACAGCCTGCAGAGCAGAGCCCGCCATCATGCCCCAAACCCAGCCATGCCCACCAGCAGGACTGACCCACCCAAGGTGACACCACAAAGCCCGGCTGGGCCCCCCACACAAGTGGGCACCAGTGCCCAGGTAGATCTGGCACCAGCGCCCAGGTAGATCTGGCACCAGCACCCAGGCCACCACCAACTCCAGGGGGCTGGGTGGGCCGGCGGCACCCCGGCGTCAGCCGTGCCCAGCTCCACCCCGGCTGACCTACTAAATGCTTCCCCTGGCCGGCCAAACCTGTTCCTGCTGGTGGCGCCAGGTCCCCAGCACACACCACAAACGCCTACCAGGGAGGGCAGGGAGCAGCTCCCTCATGCCCCCCCACCCCTGACACTCCAGGCCACTGCTTTGCCCGGGGGAGCCTGCAGCCCCCCGCCACTGCCGGTACACGGGCAGCCCGGACACCCTCCTGACTGTCCCAGGAAGGACTCGGCAGCCAGTGCTGCTCTCCCCGCCCCAGTGCAAAGGCCGCCGGGGCAGGAAAGAGAGGCAGTACCCTCCATCCTGCACCCTGCCAGGGGTCTCGTGCACCCCATGGCACTCAACAAGCCTGCTGCCGGCCGGGCACCCGAGGGAACAGCCGTGGTGCCTCCTGTAACCTGACGCCTGGACGCGTCAGCACTGCCGGCCCCCAGCCCCGCTGCGGGCACTGCCAGGCACGTCCCACCGACACCGGGACATTGGGCACCCCGATCCCCCCCGGCCTGTTCTTATGGGGGTGCCACCCCACCACAGGGGTTCCACGAGCGGAACCCGCAGTGGAGATTGGCCCTGCCAGGGTTTCAGGAGGTGGCAGAGGCTGCGTTTCACCTCCTGGTGTTCCCCCCAGGCCCTTTCTCACTGAGAACCAGAAGGGGCCTGGCACAGACAGCCCATCCCTGAGACAGCTTAGCTTGGCCTTGAGACCACTCATTCCAGAAGAGAGGGTGCAGAATGTCCCACAGTAGACAAGGACACCCAGGGACAGCCAGACCTGGTCTCCCCAGCCCCTGACAACTCGGAGCGAGCAGGATACTCACCCCCCCGCGGGAAAAACCTGGGCCGGCTGAGCGGGCCTGCAGAGACCGTTCATCCGACTGACTGGGAGAGAGGAAAGAGCGGAGAGAGAGAGAGAGACAGAGCTCAGCCCGGGCCCCGTTGGGGGAGCCCGGCCCCGGCCCCGCACTGCCCTGGCCCCAACCAGCCCGGCGGTGCCGGAAGAGAAGAATCCAGTCCCGGGGGTACAACAGGGAACCGCCGCGGGGGTTTGTAACAGGAGGAGCCGCCGCCGCCTCCCCCGCGCCGGGAGCGGCCAGGCCGCGGCCTGCGCTGGGCCTGCCGGCGGGGCGGGGGGTCCCTGCCCGAGGGGGGCCCGGGGCGGCACGGCCCGGCTCGAGCGGGGGGCCAGGAGCGGCGCTGCGGGGGGCGGGGGCGCACGGGGGGACACAAGGCGGGGATCGTCGGCGGCAGGGCCGGGACAGGCCGCGGTGGCGGCCCGGGAGCGGCCAGCCCCGCCAGGCCTGAGCCCGGCCTCGCCCCCAGGCCGAGGCGGCGGCCGAACCGCCGACTCCGTCCCGGGGCGGCGGCACCACCGTCGCGGCGGCGGGAGGGCGCGGCGCGGGGCCCGGTGCGGCATCTGGCGGTCCCGCTCCCCCCCGCGGCGGCGGCGGCCTCTGCCAAGGACACGTGTCACTGCCGGCCGCAGCCGCGGCCCCGCGGGCACCGGCGGCGGCACGGGCGGGCGCGGCGGGGGCGGCGGGGCTCGCACCACATGCGGCGGCGGCAGCAGCGCCGGGCCTAGGCGGGCGCGGCGCCGGGAACACGTGTGTGGCGGCGGCGGTGGGGCGCACCGGCCGGCACGTGGGCGCGGAGAGGCGCCGCCGCCGCCGGATGACCGGGACGGCGGGACCACCGGGACGAGTGGCGCCGGGCGGAACAACGGAGCGGAGCACGGGGCAGGGCGTGGGAGAGGAGGGGGGTGGCGGCGGGGCGGCACCCACGTGGTGGCGGCGGCGCGGCGGGGCCCGGCGGCGCGAGGCCCGGGAGGGGAGGAAGGGGGGGGGGGGCTGCGCGCGCGGCCCCGGTACCGGCGCCCCCCCCCCTCACGCGCGCCCCCCCCCCCCGCGGGGCGCGCGCCCGCCCCGCCCCCGCCCGTTACCTTCAGTCTCCTTCAGCGCGCGCGGCCCGACGCAGCCGCAGCGCAGCGCAGCACGACCATTTCCGGAACCGCGCCGCGCGCAGGGGGCGGGGCCGGGGGGCCGCGCGCCCGCCGCCGCCGCGGGGGAGGGGCGCGCGGGGGCGGGGCCGCCACGCCCGGAGGCGCGCCCGGCACCGCCCCCGCCCCGCGCGCCGCCGGGTCACGTGGAGGGGCGGGGCCAGTCCGCGCGCCCCACAGGAGGGAAGGGTCCGGTTAGGCCGCGCCCCTTCCTTGCAGGCCACGCCCACCGCCCCGGCCCTCCCCCGCCCGCCCCGTGCGGGGTCACATGGGGACCGGGTGATACCGGCATCGCCAGGACTCCGCACCCACCCGCGACCTACAGCCGCTCAGGAACCGGCATCGCCGGGACCCACACCCACCCAGAAACCCGCACCACCGGGATCCGCACCCACGCGGGAACCGACAGCATCGGGATCCGGCCTCACCCCAGACCTCCCCCCGGCCAGAATTTACCATTGCCCCGGCTTGCACTCACCTGCGCTCCATAGCCCTAACCTGAACCCTGCCCTGACCACATCCGTGGGCTTCATTGGTACCTTCCCCACCCAGGACCTGCATCCATTGGCATCTGCTCTTATGCAGGACTTGCACCCATCCAGCGCCTGATCCACTCCCACACCCAGGAGCTGCACCTATCCAGGACCCACCCAGCATCTCACACCCACGGGGGACATGGCCCCCACCCTCCCCCCCCAAGACACGGCACCTTACCCATACCCTGCACCCATCCCACTCGCCTTTAGACTCAACACCACACACCCGTCCCAACCTCCATCCAGCACCTCACATCCACCCAGACACAGCCTCCCACAGCCACCAGCCTGGGTCAGGGCAGGGTGGGGACAATGTCAATTTTGGAAACAGGACACGGTTTTTCCTCTTTCCTAAAAATACTTCCCTTGTGGCCTTCATCCCACCCCAAGACCGATTTTAACTCCAATGCCAGCTCTAGAGCAGCACCAAATGATGGCAGAGCCCAGTGCATCTGGGAGGACAGCTGAAAGCTGGGAGTTGCCAGCCAAGACACCCCAGGAAGGCAGTCCTGGCTAGGGACAGGCAGCACTGGGCTCAGGGGAGCTGCACACTGCCAGCACACATGGCTGTGCCAGGCACACACACAGGGACAGGCAGGTGCTGAAGATCAGGAGCACCCACGGCACCCCACAACTCTGTGTTCACTTCTTGCTTCTCGGGGTCTGCACTGTGCCTGGCCCCCACGGGCAGCAGGCACTCCCAAAGGGATGAGAGCCCAGCCTGCACTTCCAGCACAAGGAGAGGATAGCAGCGCTAGAGTCTCCGCCTAGTTTATTTCCTTGACTCTCAGTAACAAAAAAAAAAACCAGTTTTTTTTCCCTCCCCTCCCAAACCACCTACCCCCCCCCAACCCCCCTTTGGCTCAAACGTCGTAGTTGGGGTTCTTGCGTAGGATAACAAATCCCTCCAGGATGGGTGTCACGGGCACGTGTTCCTCTGTGGCCAGCTCTGCCCGCTCTCCATGTGCCAACAGTACTGGCGTTGTGTGAGTCTGGAAGCCAGTGATGGTTTTGGGTTTGCCTGCCTGGCCCACCACATCCACAGCCTGTGAGAGAAGAGCAATGTCAATGCTGTGGTCACCCAGGAACATCAGAGCACCCCATCCCCAGCTCTGGCTGCCCCTTACCTGTCCTACCCGAACCGACACAGGCAGAGGTCGCAGCTCCTCGTCAAAGGTGACCAGCATGCGGGGCTGCATGGCAGCAACAAGGCCATAGAGAACATAGTGGGACTTGCCCAGGATAACTGGAGGAGAGACAGAAGTAAAGTGGCTGAGCGATGCCCACCCTGCGGGGCAGAGGGGGCTGGGGGGATGGAGCCCACGGTACTCACTGTTGCGCACATCGAGGAAGGACACGAGGACAGTCAGCAGCCCAGCCACAGCCACCTGGCTCATGAGCTGGCGATCACTGTGGTATGGGCACAGGGTGAGCGTCCCCTTGCCCAGGTGGGTCAGGCCCTGGTGTGGCAGCGAAAGTACATGAGAGTGGCAGCGTAATGCCTGAGACACCAAGCCCTGCCCCAGAAGGGTGACATCCCCAGGACACCACTCCCCTCTCCCACCAAGGGCGACATCCCCAGGACACCACTCCCCTCTCCCACCAAGGGCAGGGATTCCAACCTTCCCCACACGAGCAGTGAGTGCAGGATCATCACCTGGGCCAACCGCACCATGAAGAGGTTGTTGGGGTCCTTGGCATGGTACTGGGCCAGCTGCCGCAGCATCGCTGCCAGACGGGCATTGTTAGTACCTGGGGACAAGGAGGTGAGGCAGAGTAGAGTACAATGCTCAGGTCTCCCACTTTGCCCTCAGACAAGCCCCAAACCAGGCTGTCCCCAGGCTTACCACTGCCCACCATGCCCATGGCAAAGATGGAGTTGTAGGAGACCTCGGGGTCAGCGTCGTGGGAGAACTTGCTGAGGGTGTCAAGGATGTTGAGCCGGGGGTTGGAGACTGATATAAGTGCCAGGGCCAAGGGCACAGCACGGCGGAGGGTGGGCTCCCCATAGCGCAGCTGCAGGGAAAGGCGGTGCGTGTTAGACCCAGATCACCAAGTGCAGTAAGGTCTACTGAGATGTGAGGCAATACCCACTTTCTACACTCAGGTCCCTTCCCAGCTCGGTGCTGTCCCCTTGGTGTCACTCACCAGGTGGCCAAATGTGCGTAGGGCCATCTCCGCACCGATTTCCTCGCCCATGGCAATGAGCGCGATCCCCAACACCGCTACACCCTGCGGGAACACGGGCACTGACCACCAGACAGAGAGCACCCAGCCCAACACCCAAGTTCTCACAGCTCCTGTGCCCATTCAAGCCCAGGGGAACAAGGAGAGCAGAGGATGCTGCTGGGAGCTGTTTTCCTTCAGCTCTGACCCCACAAGGGCCTTTGGGACCCTTCCAAAGCCACTCCTGCTCCAGAGACACAGGTCCAATCCCATATTTCCCCACCTGGTGAGCCCCCATGTCAGCTGAGCTCTCTTTCTTCTCCTTCTCTTTCTTGTCCTTTTTGTCCTTGTCCTCCTCTTTCTCCTTGGAGTCAAAGTGCTCACTGCAGATGTGCAGGAGCTGTTGCACCTTCAGAACATTCCCTGAGCCTGGGAAGAGAGAGGAGGACCAGGATCAACAGGCAGAGGGCCCTGAACCTGCTCTTGCCTCCCCCCACCTCGACCAGCCCAACTCACCCGCATAGGCACAGATGTCCACCAGTGTGTTGGCAAAGCTGCGGAATGGCTCTGACACCACCTCCAGTGCTGCCAAGATGGCCTCGATTGCCTCTCCCTTCCCTGCCAAGGAAGGTGTGGTGGTTAGAGGACCATGGGGGAGGGATGCTCCCACCCTGTCCCCCCAACCCATGAGCCACTGGCACTGCCCAGCCTTACCCAAGTGGTTCAAGCCCAGGCCAAGTGGCAGCCACCGGGCGTACGTGTCTTTCAGCTCCGGCTCTGTTTTCTCCATGATGGTCTGGAGGATGGTTGAGGTGACATCCCCGTTGCAGGAGCCCACTGATATCATCCCACAGGCCAGGGCGGTCACACCAGCCACCTGGTAAAGGAGAGGAGACGTCATAGACAGGGACAGCGCAGAGTGAGCTGGGTACTGGGTACCCTTGGTCCCCACTTCCTGCAAAAATTTGGGCTATTGGGAGACCTGATTGTTTCCTACCCTCCCACATCTGCTGCAATCCCATCATGCTAGCAGCTCAAGTGGGGAAAATAGGGTCATGCTCTGGCACAGCATAGCATCGAACAGAGACATGTAGCCTTGCTCTGGAAGCAAAAACCAGCTGCAGGACAGACTCTACATTCCCAGGAGCTGCTGGGGACTGGATATGGAAGCACCAACTGCAGGCAAACCCTGCCTCATCCCCTACCTCCATGCTGGACTTGGAGTCTCCCATCACAGGTAGCAGCAAAGTCAGGACGTCCTCGCGGTTGGAGCCTGCGTACGCCAGCCCCAGCCTGCGGAGAATCCAGAGGGGTGTGAGTGGGGAACTGCACCACCCTGCACAGCACAGCACAGGGAGGCTGGGGCAGGGCCCCTACCCAAAAATGGCTCCAATCCTCATGGTGTTGCTGTTGTGGAGGACATAGTCAGACAGGAGGGCCAGGGCAGGGTCACACTCGTTCTTCACCCCTGAGTTGACGATGCCACAGGCCAGGAGGGCTCCGGACTGCAAGGCAGAAGCACCATCATGCACCAGCCACCAACACACAAAGCACCCTCCCAGCCAGTGACTGATGTCACCCCACACATCACACCCACTCCCCAGGATGGGCAAGTTGATACTAAGTGGGCAACACTACTCTGGATCCAGCTGATCAGTCTAAAACTCATATCCCTGTGACAAGGGGACTCCAAGGTGCCTCAGGCAGTCCCCAAGAGCTCCTCACCTTGCTGTGAGCTGCTCAAAAGCCTGGGACACAGGGTATCCAACCCTTCTCCATGTAGGAGCTCAGCCGCACAGTGGACCAAGGCAATGACCAATATCCCAGCCAGCCACACACCCAGCTCACAGCAGGACCGCCCCACACAGACATAGAGCCAGGATCAGAGTCACTGACCTTGATGTAATCCTCCGAGGAGTACAGGTACTTGTCGATCTGTGTGAGCCCCCCATCCACATCCCACAGCAGGATTGTGCCCAGTGAGGCTGCAGCACTCAGCATCCCTGCAGTTCCAGAGAAGGGCCCACATCAGCCCTGAATTGATGTGCCCTGCCTGGGGCTTCTGGTGGCCAGGGACATGGGCCGGCATGACAAGCCCCCTTTCAGCAGGCTCCCAGAAGTGACCCCAAGCACAGGGGGCATCTTCAAGCCCCTGCCCAGACAGATCCCTCACCGTGGTCCTTGTTCTTGTACAACCATTTATTGCCATCATCTGTCAGCAGCTTGTCCTGTCCAAAGGCAGCATTCACAAAGCCGTTCACAAAGGAGGAGGCCAAATTCATCCGGGCTGAGTCTACTTGGGAACCACTCCCCCCAAACCCTGGGGAAGGACATCAGGGTGAGCCAGGCAGCAAGAGAAGCCCTCTGCCGTGCAGCCATCCTGCACCACAGGGGGACAAGACCTGTCCCACCACCAGCAGGAAGGAGAAGCCCAAATCCACAGGTCAGAGACCACAGGCAGGCCATCTGCCCACCTCGGGACACACAGCTGACTGCACTGGCACAGAGGTGCCTTGCAGCCCCAGGAACTCCCCATAGGCAGGGATGAGAAAGGCCAAAACGCAAGCCCTTACGGTTATTTTCCAGGTGGGTTTTGTAAATATCGTCCGGCACTTTGGGCTCCATGATGTCCAGCTGCAGAGACAAGGGAGAAGGGGGTTATCTCTTGGCCAGCACACCCTACAGTGGCAACCTCTCCAGATGTCTGGCTAAGCTCATAGGGATGAAGGATTTCTTCTCAGATCTTGCCATGGAGCCCAGCAGCCAGGGCAGCCACAGCTGGAGGCAGCCCAGGGTGCTTTTCCCAGCTAGGACACTCACCTCTCTGGCTAAGGCCAGGAAGTTGCTGTTGAGCTGGACATTGGACATGATCTCTGTCAGGTCCTCGTACTCCTCCACATCCTCATTCAGCTCCAGAAAGACACCGTGGCGGCCCAGCATAAAGGCCATCTGCTTCTGGACAACTCTGTGCAGATGGAGAGGTTTCCCGAGTGCCCAGACCCCAACAAACCCCAGCACAAACACAGGTTCACCAAAGGGTGAGCCAACCTGCCCTGCCTAGAGGCACACAGAGACAACCCACTCCTGCTCATCCTGACTTCAGGGACAAGAGTCTCCCTCTGAACCCCCAGACACCTCCAGCAGTGGCAGGATCCAACCCAGTTCTGCCCACATGGGAAGCTGTGCCCCACCACAATGGGTGAAGGCCCCAGGGGGCAGAACGGAGGACAGGGAACATCTCTGCTTACACATCTTTGCAGGAGGTGAAGATGTCCTCCACCAGTTCCACATCATTGAGCATCAGAGCCAGGCGCAGGGCTTCAGGGTAGCGATTGAACTTGCGGAAGATGCCCAGAGCACAGCGCAGGAGAGCTGAGTTCTCGGGCTCCGGAACATAGCTTACACAGCTTTGAGGAGGAGACAGGCGTGAGGGTGAGGACCACGTTGGGCAACCTCGGCCCAGCAGGGACCAGGCCCCCTCCAGCACCTCAGCCTGCTGAGCCCCCTCACCTGGTCAGGTAGAGGCACACTTTGGAGTAGGCGTTGTCATCGATGTATTTCTCCAGCATGTCCATCTGTTCAATCTCCATGAGAAGGTCACAGGCCTCGTGCTCTGCATTGTGGGCCATGTTGTAGGGGACGATCTCCTTGACCAGGGTGAGGAGTGTGTCCCTCTGAGACTTGTCAGCTTCATCGATCTCCTGCCACTCCTTGGCCACCTCTCCTGCCAAGTGTCTGCAGGGACAAAGGGACATCACCACCACAGAAAACAGTTTCACTGAACCATGAGAATGGGGAGCAACTGCTGCCAGTTAGCCAGGGCATGTGCTATTTATAGGGACTCCACATTCTGCAGAGCTTATGGAGGACAAGCCCAGAGCAGGAACAGGTTTAAGAGCAGAGATTTTGGAGGCCATGGCAGCAAAATCTCTGCAGCTAGCAAATCACTGTGGATAGAGCATGAAGTGACACATGTGCAGGTGTGACAGGGGCAGCTAAACACATGTCCAGCAAGTCAGGATGCATCCCAGACAGGCCAGAGCCAAAGCGCTCCAGGAAATTTCCCCAAGCCCTTGTCCTTCCCCAAGCCCTGGTCCCACTCAGGCTTACCTGACATATTCGTGCCCCCAAGATGCCAGCTCCTCTTGGGAGCCCACCAGGCGGTACTTTAGGCACTCACGCTCCCCACTCATGGTCATGGCCAGGACAGAAATGATGTCGGCCGCAAAGCGCTGCGGGAAGAGTGCAGAGCTCCAGACACAGGCTAGGCTCAGGGAATCAGGGGCAGCCAGGGACACAACACCCTCCCTGTTCCACAAGCCATCACAGGTGGCAAAGCTACTGTCCTGGCAAGTAACAATCCTCTGAAGCAAGTCACAGAGGCTGCCTTTAGACCACAGGGTCCAGAGAGCTCTGCAATTGCCTGCCCCAGTACTGTCGCTCCAGTCACATGGGATGGTGGGGCCAAAAGCCTTTACCTTGTTCTCTCCTGGAGCCATGTTCTCATAGATCTCCTTCAGCTTGCCATAATGGGGCCGTAGGAACTTGAGGGGTTTGGGAACGGAGGTCATGGAGGTGGTGGAGGAGCGGATCTGCCTCCGCAGCTCCTCCAGGGCTGGCCGGTAGAGTGACGTGTCTTTTTCCTGCAAAAGGAAGCTGCCTGTCAGGGCCCTGTGAGCTGGTTCCTGAGCCACCACTGCACCAGTTCTCCCCAAGCACAGCTACGGCTCTGAGAAGAACAACCCCCTGCCCTGAGCTGCCTCCGAAGCCCAAGAGCTGGGGAGGGAGGGCACAGCAGGGCAGAAAGCCACCCACACACCAGGGACACAGAGGTCCCTTGGGCACAGGTCAAACAGGCAGCAAGGCGGGGGGACAGGCTGCAGCAGACAAGGAGGGGCCACACTCAAGATCAAACTCCCCATCTCCACTGCACAAGGAACAACCATAATGGAGGGACAGATGGACTCAAGTCCTGGCCAGGACCCCTTCCTAAGGGGCACAGCACAGACTTACCCCCAGACGCTCCACCAGCATCTCCAGCTCATCCTGCAGCTGCTTGTCTTCCTCAGACTGCCAAAATGCACAGGAGAAAGCAGAGTTAAGGGTGTCCAGCACAATCACTCAGTGTAACAGCGCAGTGTTGCCCCAAGCCGCAGGGGGACCAGGACATAGTGACACATTCCCTGCTCAGGGCACTCACTATCCCTGGTGGAGCAATGCTCATGTTACTGGGGATACCCTCCCAGACAAACCACCCATTCCCAGGGAGTGAGATGTGCCTCCCTCATTACACTGTGCTTTATGAAAACACACCCAGAGGGGCACGTCAAGGCACAGCCCCTCGGGGGGACACCTTCATCCAGAGGCTGCGCCCCCCAGCCCATGGGCACCCCCAAAGCCAAGGTCACCCCCGTGTTGGGCAAAGTGGGGACACCTCCGTAGTGCCCACTGTCACATGCACACCCTGGTTACATCACAGCCCCACTCATCCCGCTCCACCGAGACCCCTGAGCACCCCTCCCAGCACCGGGAGCCCTCAGTTGCGTCACGCGGGCACCCCACGACGTCACGGCGCCCTGCCGGAGGGAGTCCCCGGAGGGATGCCGGCCGCCCCCGTGACGTGGATGACGCCCCGTTCCCGGAGGGATGCCGGCCACCCCCGTGACGCGGGATGACGTCCCGCCCCCGTCGGTGACGCGGGCCCGACCGAGCCGTGACTCAGCTGCGGCTCGCGACACGGCGGCGCTCACCAGCTCCTGCTCCTTCTCGGGCCCGGCCGGCGGGTCCCGGTGGTCCCGGCCCCAGGGCGGCGTGGGCTTCTCGTCGCCTCCTGCCCCAGGGCCACCCTGCACCCGGCTCTGGCCGCCGCCGCCGCCCGCGTCCATGTTCGCCCCGCCGCGCCTCCGCTCCACCGCGCCTGCGCAGCGCCGTGACGGCACTGCCGCGCGCCTGGGGCGGGGCCGGGAGAGGGGCGGGGCGGGGCGGCTCCACGTGCGGGAGCACCGGCACCGATAGGGACACCGGGAGCGATAGTGACACCGATAGTGACAGGGACACCGACAGGGACACCGGCACCGATAGTGACACCGGAAGCGATAGTGACACCTGTAGTGACAGTGACACCGATAGTGACACCGACACCGGTACCCACAGTGACACCTGCACCAGCATTGACACTGACACTGGCACCAGCACCGACAGTGACACCAACACCGGTACCAACAGTGCCATCAGCACCAACACTGACACCAACATCGGTACCAACACCGGCACTGGCACCAGCACCAACACTGACACCAGCACTGACACTGACACTGACGCTGACGCTGACGCTGACACTGGCACTGGTACCAACAGTGCCATCAGCACCAACACTGGCACCGTCATTGGTACCAACACCGGCACTGACACCAACACTGGCACTGGTACCAACAGCAACACTGACATTGACACTGGCACCAACACCAACACTGAAACACCGGTACCGACACTGACACCAGCACCAACAGTGGCACTGACAGCAGCACTGATACTACCATCAGCACCAACACTGACACTGACACCAACACCAGCACTGACACCGGCAGCACTGGCACTGCCAGGGAGCACTGGCAGCTGGGGACCTGGGACTCTGCCACCCTGGCACGGGGCATGCCACCACCTGAGCCAGACAAGTGAAGTGGCATTGCCCGGGGCTGGCAGGCTTGGTGGGGCCCCTCATGCCACAGACACCCATGGGCACCCCTGTGCACACACACAGCTCCTGCTCATGTGCCCTGGCTCCACAGTTTGTGCAGGTGGCCTTGCCTCACTCAGCCCCACCAGGCATCCTGGGGGACATCTTAACCTCCCGAGCAGCACCCCAGGCTGTGCTCCTCGAGGAACTGCCTGGCAGCACCCCAGGCACTGAGCAGGTGACCTGCAGCAATGCCCTGTCCCAGGCAGGTGGTCACACAGGGCTAGGAGGTGTCAAGGCAGGATGTGAGGTAGTGCACAGCCGTGGCCTTCCCACAGCTGTGAACCCCTGGGTGCGTGTGCTGTGGCACGGGCCTGAGGGTGACATCAGGTTGCCATCCTTTAGGTACCCAAGACGAGGTGTCAGTGTGCATGTGTGAATCCACCTGTGCGGGTGCTAGTGCACTGGGGCATGTGCCCGGGTACCGGAGCAGGGGGTGCTGCCGCGGCTCTGCACCGTTACCACCCGCTGCCGCTGCCGGAGCCAGTAACCGGTGCTGTGCGGCGCTGATGTGCCTCCCCGGGTGCTGAAGCCCAGCGCCGGTCCGTGTGTCCGTGTGCCGGTGCCCGTTGCGGTGTGAGCCTGGGTTGTGCTGCCCGTGCCGGTGCGGGTGCTGGTCCGAGTGCCGGTGTCGCTGGGGGAGGCTGTAGGTGCCGCTGCGGCTCTCTGGGGGTGCAGGTGCGGTGCCGGTGCAGATACCGGTGCGGGTGCCGCTGAGGAGCTCATCTCGTGCGCACGGCAGTGACCTTGGCGGTGGGGCCGGGCCGGGCGAACCGGAGCGGTGCGACGGGGCTGGGCACCGGTGCCCCCGCTCCAGCCCCTCCCGGGCCGCCGGCGCTCGTCGCCCCTGCCCGGAGCCTGTGGTCCGCGCGCCGCCGGTCCTACACCCCGCGGCTCCATCACTCCGGCGCGGCTCCATCCCTGCCCGGTCCCGACCCCGACCCATCCCGGTGGTGGCGGTGCCTGTCCTGGCGGCAGCGCGGCGCCCGGTGCGGGCCATGGCGGCGGCGGAGGCAGGCGGCGCTGCGGCGGCGGCGGGGGCCCGGCGCGGCCCGGGCGGGGAGCGGAGCTAGGCAGGAGGCGGCCCGGGATGGCCAGGATGAACGTGGCCCTCCAGGAGCTCGGACACGCCGTGAGTGCCCGGGGCAGCGGAGGGGCAGGGCAGGGGCAACGGGCAGGGAGGGGGGCAAGAGGAGAGGGGAATGGGGGGACTAGCGAGGGGCGCGGCGAGGGGGACAGGAGGGGGCCCGGGCACAGGAGAGCCCGGAGGCTGGAGGGCTCAAGGACCTGGAAGCGCTGGGGGAGCTTCGGGAACCTGTGGGAGGGAAGGATGGGGGATTACAGGGCAGTGAGAGCCTGAGGGATGCAGGGACTGCATGGGGATGAGGCTAAGGGAACTGAGTGGCTAGAGGGTCCCCTGTCCTCCCTGGCTGGGGGAGGAAGGCCCCCCCAAACCCCTGGCTGGGGTTGAACAGAGGGAGCCAGGGTGGTTTGGACACGGCCCCACAGACCCTGCTCCATCAAGGCATGAAGCCCACCTGGGGTATAGTGATGCTGCTCGTAGGGTGACCCACAAGAGAGCACCCGTGGAAGGGGCAGGAAGCCCTGTCCCTGCGCATCTCAGCCCCATAGAGGGGGTAGGAGGAGCCCCAGGACTAGATCCTGCTCTTGTCTTAAGAATGCTGGAGAGGGGTTGCTGGCTGTTGTCCAGTATGAGGACCACCCAGGAGAGGAGAGGAGCATACTGGGGGGAGGTGGGGTAGTGGAGGGGGTCTGACTGGTCAAGCTCCTGCAGGATGCTGAACGATTCCTACTAATGCCAGTATCTCCCAGGAATCCACCCTAATGGGGGGTTCCTGCCAACCGTCAATCCCACGGTCCCATGGCAGCCCTTGGCGATGCCCCCTCCCCATCCCAGCAGTGTGGCAGTGGGCAGAGTTAGGCATGAGGCACTCACTCTGCTTCACCCCCTGCACATCATCTGTCCCACCCTAGCTCGTTCCTGGCCCCCGACACCAGCCTTGCAGGCAGCCCTGGGCATTCACTTCATTCCGTAGCACAGGCTGGAGGGTGATCCACAAGCCACTCAGGCATTAACTCTGAAGCCTAAGGATAGCTTACAACCAGCAGCATTGTTGAGTCTATTCCACCAAAATCCCCAGCATTTTCTTCTAGCTCATCCCCCCCTCCAATGCTGCTGACTCAATTCCACCAGCTCCCTCTTGGCTGAGTCCTCAGCAGCCCTCACGGTTGGATCCATGCAAACTACCCTGCAAGGCCAAGGATAAGGGGGATCCTGCCCTGATAGCTGGTACCCTTGTAGTGCCCCTTCTCCCTTCACACACTCTGTCCTGCGCCCTGGTCACCCCAGGGCTGGGATGGGGCAGGAGATACCTCCAGATGTTTCAGATCGATGCACATCTGCATGGAAAGTTCCAGGCAGGGGAGGAGGGGTGAGACAGCAGCACTAGGCAACAGTTGCTTGGTGACGGGGACCACGTCTCCGTGGCGATGTGGCACCTGTCGGCAGGGCTGATGCCACACAGCTGCTATGGCTATGCAGAGGGATGCTCCAGTGGCAGCCCCCAAGCTCCCCGCCAGCAGCTCTCCCTGTGCTCACCAGAGCCACCCGGGGCTGGGGACAACCTCTGAGGGAGACTCAGGAGCACCAGGAGGGGTCAGGGGCTGCCTCGCCCCTCTTTGTACCCACTGAGCAGACACTACCCACCTCCCCATAAGAGCCCAAGGGTGTGGCAGGGTGGGTGACAGCCCTCCATGCCCCTGTCCCAGCCCGCTCCGTCCCTTAGCAGATGCCCAACTACAAGCGTGCCACGCTGCAGGATGAGGAGGGGCCGGAGCCAGCAGGGGATGGCAGCACCTCTCCGGACAGCGTGGAGGTGAGGTCTGCCCCAGCTCCTCCATCCTTCCCCTCTCCATCCTCCCTGCCCTCCCCCCTCACCCTCAGCCAGAGCCTGCTTGCAGCCAGGTGGGCAGTGGGAGAAGGGCTGGGAGCCAAGCCAGACCTGGCTGTCCCCAGGGATGTGCTGGGAGGCAGCCAAAATGCAGCACAGAGTGTGCTTGGACAATTGTCCTTCCTTGTGGCTTGGGGGGGCTGCCAGAACCCACCACCAGCTTGCCAGGGGTAGTGGGGAGGGATGCCCTGGTCCCCACCTTCTCATATAGCCACGCCAGGCACCGGAGAGTGGCAGGGGAGGAGGGAAGGGGGAGTGGTGATGTCTGGTCCCCCCGTGGTGCGATGGCAGGTCCTGCTCCTGCCCAGGTGGGGTTTCGGAAGGGGCCGGGGACGATGCTGAGCCGCCTGGCCTCGCGCAGCCAGCTGGAGCTGGTGCTCTGCGCCGTCGCCGTCTCCCTGGCCCTGCTGCTGGGCATCGCTGTCATCACCCTGGCCATTCAGTACCAGAGAGGTAGGGGGAGTCGGCAGTGGTGTCCCCACACCTGGGAGGACATGGGAGGATGAGGAGTGATGGGTCAAGCCTGAGGCACCTGCTCTGGGTGCTCTGCCTATCCTGGGGTGCAGGCAGGGCTTGGCCCCGCTCCACGCCTCAGTTTCCCCCAGTCCATTTGCCCAGCCACAGGCATGCCTTCCCTGCCAGATCCCTCTCACAGCACGTGCCTGACGGCTGCCTGCGTCCGGGTGGCCAGCAAGATCCTGGAGGCCCTGGATACAGAGATGGACCCATGCCAGGACTTCTACCAGTACTCATGTGGGGGCTGGATTAAGAGGAACCCACTGCCCAATGGGCGCTCCAAATGGAGCACCTTCAACAGCATCTGGGACCAGAACCAGGCCATCATGAAGCATCTCCTAGGTGGGCACCAAGGGGTCACAGGCACTGAGGGGGTGGCCACTGTGTCCCTGGGGCTGACCCACAGCCTTCCACAGAGAATGCCACCTTCAACTCCAGCAGCGAGGCAGAGCGGAAGACACAGCGGTACTACCTGTCCTGTCTCAAAGAACAGAGAATAGAGGAGCTGGGCTCCCAGCCCCTCATGGAGCTCATTGACAAGGTGGGCAGACATCCACATGTGAGCCGAGCTGTCAGGGCTCAGCCCAGCATGTCTTCCGCTCAGCTCTTCATGTGACTGGGGAGGGAGCAGCCTTTGGGGACGGACCCCATCCCTCCTTGAGGTGCCAGGTCTGTCTGTCAGCAGATTGGGGGATGGAACATCACTGGCTCCTGGAACCAAACCAGCTTCATGGAGGTACTCAAGAGCGTGTCAGGCACGTACCGTGCAACCCCCTTCTTCACAGTGTATGTGGGTGCAGACTCCAAGAGCTCCAACAGCAACATCATCCAGGTTGGCACCTTGGCACTGAGGGGCGGCAGGCACCAGGTGGGACTGGGCTGTCTATGCTACTCCTCTCTCCCCCCAGGTGGACCAGTCAGGCCTTTTCCTCCCATCCCGGGATTACTATCTGAACAAGACCGCCAACGAGAGGGTAAGGCTGGGTGTTGGGGACACTGCTGGCAGCAATCAGGGAAAGCCATGGCAATGGGGTGTGAGCAGCTCTGGGATGCACCTGGCACCTGCATCCTGCCCCTTGGGTGCTCACCCTGGGGAGGTGGAACAAGCTGCAGCCAGCGCTGAGTGAGGGCTTGGGGTCTGGCAGGTTCTGGCAGCTTACCTGGACTACATGGTGGAGCTGGGCACGCTGCTGGGGGGCACCCCAGGGCCCACCCGCCTCCAGATGCAGCAGGTGCTGGACTTCGAAACCCAGCTGGCCAACATCACCGTGCCCCAGGCTGAGCGGAGGGACGATGAGAAGATCTACCACAAGATGAACATTGCCGAGTTGCAGGTGGGCACAGCCCAGTGCAGTCTGGGGAAACCCTCCAGGGACATATGAGAAGTTGTCCACTGGGACACCAAGGGGTCCATGCCCACTGCTCCCCCCCTCCAGGACACCCTGGGCAGCCCCATCAATTTTGGGACATGTGCTGGGTGCTGGAGTGAGGTGCTTACCTACCCAGTTTCTAGGATTTGGGAGGAGCTGCCACCTTGCACAGCGGGATCCAGGGGTCCCCTCCTTGTCCTGCAGCATTAAGAGCAACAGGAAGGGTGCTTGGTGGCAGTGAGGGATCTGATGTGGTGAGGGACCTTGGGACCTTCCCAGAGAGCACAGCCCCCTGCCCCAGGGGGTCCTCTACCTGGTGCCACATCCTCATGTCCACTCCAGGTGCTGGCCCCTGCCATTGACTGGCTGGATTATCTGTCTTATTCCCTGGCCCCACTGGAGCTGGCAGACACGGAGCCCGTGGTGGTGTATGGGGACACCTACCTCCAGCAGGTCTCTGACCTCATCAATGACACTGACAGGAGGTGAGGCTCCTGCGTGCCCTCAGCCATGCCCCCCCATGGCAGGGGCACATTTTGGGCTTGTCAGTGGCTTGGAGTCTGGAACATGCCCACAGATTGTGGTGAACTGTGGCATATCTCTGCTCTTGCAGCATCCTGAACAACTACCTGATCTGGAACTTGGTGCAGAAAACGGTCTCCAGCCTGGATCAGCGCTTTGAGACAGCCCAGGAGAGGCTGCTGGAGACACTCTATGGCACCAGGAAGGTAACAGTATGTCCTGGGACAAGCCCCCTCTGCTCCTGGCCTGGAAGCAGCCAGGACCTCCTCTGCCCTTGGGATGTCCTTGGGATGCTAAGCCCTGGATGCTGCAGAGGGAAGCCAGGGATCATCTTTTGGGATGGGGTTTAACTGCTGAACATCTCCCCTCTGGTGAGGAGGCTGAGCCAGGCTGGGTGAAGGGAGAGGAGCAGGGGAGTGAGCTGGGCATCTCACAGACCCTCATCTCGCTCCCACAGTCCTGCACACCCCGCTGGCAAACCTGCATCTCCAACACGGATGACACACTGGGCTTTGCTCTGGGCTCCCTTTTCGTCAAAGCCACCTTTGACCGGGACAGCAAGGCCATCGTGAGGACACTTCTGCCCCCACCCCCTCCCCATCACCATCCTTGGGAATCCCGTTTCCCCTCCAGTCCTAGGGCTGGAAGGTGGGGAGCTGGGAATTGGGACCCCCAGCCCTGGGGAGGTTGTGTCCTGTCTACTCTCTCCCCACAAAGGGGCTGGTGGGGGTAGGGGGCCTTCATTCCCTCCCCTCCCCAGGCTGAGGAGATGATTAGCGAGATCCGGGCAGCCTTCGAGGTGTCTCTGGAGCAGCTGGACTGGATGGATGAGAAGACCAGGCAGGCTGCAAAGGAGAAGGTGACTCCAGGGAGGGAAGTGGGTGTGAGACCTCATCTCCTCCCAGTAAGCCCCCCCATCTCACTCTCGGGGCCTCTCCCCATGCAGGCAGATGCCATCTATGACATGATTGGCTTCCCTGACTTCATTCTGGATAACAAGGAGCTGGATGATGTTTACGATGGGGTAGGGGGCTGGTCCCTGCTCACACCACGCCCTTGGGGGCCCCATGGTGGGGCAATGTCACTGTCCCATGGCCAGGGCCGCAAGGTCAGGCATTTGGGACATTGTGCAGAGCCACCCTGGTACTGAATGCATCCTGGCCGGGGTGTGGGGAACCATCTCAGTGGGCCTCTCCTGATCCCTTCTCTTCCTCACCAGTACGAGGTCTCTGAAGACTCCTTCTTCCAGAACATGCTCAACTTCTACAATTTCTCTGCCAAAGTGATGGCTGACCAGCTCCGGAAACCCCCCAACCGCGACCAGTAAGGGGGAAGGCCTGGAGGGGGACAGAGGATGTGACATCGGGGTGCCTGGGTGGCACTGGCTCAGTGGGAAGGAGGTCCCCCCATGGGGTGGCACAGCACTGTAGGTCACCTGTGGTGGCTGTAGCTTGTCCCCAGGACATGGTCCCTTGATCACAGGATGGGGGCAAAAGTGCCAGCCCCGGGCAGGGTGGCACAGGGAAGCCATGGTGCATGATGGTACAGGAGGGTGGTGGGCTGGGTGAGAGGTGACACAGCCTTGCCTGTCCCCTATCACACCTCCCTGCCCCAGATGGAGCATGACACCGCAGACCGTCAATGCCTACTACCTGCCCACCAAGAATGGGATCGTCTTCCCTGCCGGCATCCTGCAGGCCCCCTTCTATGCCCGCAACCACCCCAAGTGAGCCTGGCATGGGGGGCACCTCCTGGGGGTGGGGGGGAATGGGCTGGATTGGGGCCAGCACGCCACAGAGCCACCCACAGTAACAAAGCAAAGCCCTGGGGGGCTTAAGCATCATGCAAGCCTTAACATCCTGCAGCCAAGACAGCCTGCAGAGTCCCCTTAGGGCCACCAGTGTCCCCAGTAAGACTCATTCCCAGCTGGGTCCCAACTGGAAAAGAGTCTGGTCGGGTGCCTAGGCTGTGGAGGGGGTGGCCAGGCAGAGGCAGACTGCAACACCAGCACACCCCTCCCCTGTACTTACCTGGCTCTTTCCCATGGCCCCACAGAGCCCTTAATTTTGGTGGCATCGGCGTGGTAATGGGGCATGAACTGACCCACGCGTTCGACGACCAAGGTGAGAGCCCATGGGCAGCCCCAGCCCCGACTCCTGTTACCTTCCTGCCCTCCCCAGCCCCACACCCGCCCCTGCCCTCGGCATGGGCAAGGGGTGCCCTGGGTGCACAGGGGTCCCGCTTTGCCATCCATTGCATCGTGCGTGCTCGTGCCCCCCGGCCGCCCCCCCTTCTATCGTCCTGTCTCCCCAGGTGGCACCCGCCGACACCTCCCCCCGGCTTCTCTGTGCAGCTTTCGCTCCATCCGCTTGGTGAGGACACGATGTCTGCAGCCCCGGCCCCCTCCTCACCCTCCTCCCCGCGGGGCACGGGGCGGGTCCCTCTCGCATCCGCTCTGCTTTGTGCCTTCACCACAGCCCCGGAGCAGACATGGGGTCAATGGGGGATTGTGGGATCACAGATCTGGGTTTGGATAGTGGGAAGGCACCGGGGGATGCCTGGGGACCCAAGTGCGCAGCTGCGCCCCAGCCAGAGCCTGCCCAGAGCAGGGACTGCGGGACACCATCCCTCCATGGCAGGGACCCAAGGCGCCAGGTCCCCCGGCATCCCCTGGCGCTCTCCCACCGCACCCCACTCTGCTTCGGGACCCCCTGGTCCCACCCCACCCCACTGCTCCGTCCCACAGGACGAGAGTACGACAAGGAGGGAAACCTGCGGCCGTGGTGGCAGAACTCCTCCCTGGAGGCCTTCAAGAACCGGACGGCGTGCATGACCGAGCAGTACGGCCGCTACACCGTCCACAGCGAGAAGGTCAACGGGCGGCAGACGCTGGGCGAGAACATCGCTGACAACGGCGGGCTCAAGGCAGCCTACAACGTGAGTGCTGCCGCCCGGAGGGGACACGGACCGCCCCCCCTCTGTCCCTCCCTGGGGCTTCAGGCCAGCTCTCCCGCAGGCATACAAGTCCTGGCTGCAGAAGAACGGGGAGGAGAAGCGTCTGCCAGCCCTGGGACTCACCAACCACCAGCTTTTTTTCGTGGGCTTTGCACAGGTAGGGCTGAGCGGGGTGATGGGTCTTCTGTCCCTCCTTGGCTGCTCAGAGCCACCCCACAGCCCCCCACAGCTGCTCTGGGGGTTCTGTCCCCATCCCTGAGGCTACTCCCGCTCCACCAGGTGTGGTGCTCCGTCCGGACACCCGAGAGCTCCCATGAAGGGCTGGTGACCGACCCCCACAGCCCCGACAAGTACCGTGTCATCGGCACCCTCAGCAACTCCCGGGACTTTGTCGAACATTTCGGCTGCCCCCTGGGCTCCCCCATGAACCCCGGCAAGCACTGTGAGGTGTGGTAGGGAGGGGGAGGGTGCTGTGGACAGAGGGGACGATGCCATGCTGTGCCCCCGCCCCCAGCCCTCCTGGCTGCTAGAGCTGGCTACGGGCAGAGAGCGGAGGTCACGCTCTGTCGCGGTTCCCCTCCTGTGCACAAACCGCAGACCCCACCTCTGCCCCCTCCCCGGCATACACGGCCCCACACCAGGCACCCACCGCAGTCCCATCCACAGCCTGGGGCTGGACACGACCGGCAGAGAGGCTGTAGCACCCCCAAAACGCAACTCTGCCCCTAACCCTGATGCGCTTGAGTCGGGCACAGCTCAGCGTCTCCCTGCACTGCATCCCCCCCTCGCAGGTGGGCAGGTCAGAGGGGTCCCAGGGAAAGCACTAGAGCCAAGATACCCCCGCTCCTGCCCCGCAGCCTGCCAGAAATGGAGACTAGGGGCCACCCGGCTCCGCACTTCCCTTGTCCCCTCCCGATCCAGCTTGGCTTCCCCATCCACCTCTGCTGGGACCAGTGGGCGGCAGCGGGGATTCTGGTGCCTTCAGGTGTGGGTGGCTGTCGCCGAGTTTATGTAACGAATAAAAGCAGTTTCCACTTACTCCAGCAGCTCGGGGACCTTGGCGGTGTCGGGGCTGGGAGAGAGGTGGGATCTGGAGCTGGGGGGGTGACTCAAAGTCTGGGGGGACACGTGAGAGCTGAGACATCCCGAGGGACCGAGGGAGGGGAGTGGAGATGAGATGTCTGGATGGACGAAGGGAGGGGAGCAGAGGTGTGGGGAAGAACGGCAGGGCCGGAGGGAGTGAGTCAGAAGCACAGGCTTTACCCCCTGGTAAAGCCCAGCCGGGGGGTCCCGTTGCCCCCCAGCACGGGTGACTCCAACCTGCCCCGGGGCCGAGCCGCCCCCGAGTCCCCTCCCGGAGCCCCCAGGGCCCGCTCTGGCCGGTCCTTCCCCGCACAGCCTGTCCGCAGCCCCGCACCAGGTCCCCCTGACCCGCCGGTACCGGGACCCCGCGGGAACCGCGGCGACTGGCACGGGCGCTCGCAAGGGCTGCCGGGAATTGTGGTCCTGCCCTCGAGCGGCGCAAGCCACGACGGGAGCTGTAGTTCGACGCGAGGAATGCTGGGAGTGATAGTTCGGGCGCGGCCCGCCCCGGCGCCGCGCCGCGGGGGCCGGACTACATTTCCCAGCAGGCAGCGCCGAGGGGCCAGGGTCCGGGCCTGGGCGACTCAGGGGTACGGGGGCAGCGGGGCCGGGGCGGCGGCGGGGTCGGGCCGGGCCGGGCCGGAGCGCGGGCGCGGGTGGTACCCTGGGCCAGGCTCCGGGCTGGGTCACGGGTGCTGGGCCTCGGCCCGATCCTATGTACAATACACGGTGGGCACTGGGCCCTGGCTGGGCCGGGGCCGCCAGGTCGGGCCGGGTATCGGGCAACTGTGGGTGCTGGAGCTGAAGTGCCCTCGCCGGGGCCGCGGACGGGCCTGGCCCTGAGGTGGCATCCTGGGGACAGGGGCAGTGGGATGTCCCTGCCCTGGGGACAGAGGGGCAGGCATGTCCCTGCCCTGGGAAAAGGGGCATTGGGATGTCCTGAAAGAGGCGGTGGGATGTCCCTGCTCCTGGAGACAGGGGTGCAGGGAGGTTCCTGCCCTGGGGAAAGGGCCTGTGGGACATCCCTGCTCCTGGGTGACATGGCCCTGTTCCCCAGCCAACACACTCACTTTGCAGGCGTTGCTGCCCAAGCCATGGACATCCCCATCACACCAGGGGAGCTGCTGTGTCTGGGCTCCAGCCTTGCCTTCTCTGGCCTTTTCTACTACATGTACAGGAAGAAAGCCAAAGTTGTGGCACGCATAAAGGTAGCCCCATCCCTCAGATGTTCTCTCCTGCCCACTCTCCCTTCCCCACTGCCCTACACCCTTTGATTTGGGTGCACTCACTGATGGCTGCAGCCTGCTGCATTCTCTGCCAACATTATGACACTAAGGACTGAGCAGGTCACATCCTACCAGAGATCTCCACAAAGCCATGCTTGGCCCACCCTCTGCCTGCCCCTGCCTGTGCTCACACTCAGTCCCTGCTCTTCCAGGAGGCCCCAAAGCTCCAGGTCGATGATGATTTACCAGCCCTGGTGTCTGCAGCTGAGGGGAGATGCCTGCCCTATGTTGCCCTGGAAGGTAAGAACCCCCTGTGGCCCCGCACCAGGGACAAGGGCAGGGCTCTCTTTCGTCTGTGATGCATCCCTTGTCCTTAGGCATAGTGCTACCAGCCCAGGCTGCACTGACCAGCCACTACCATGAGGGGCTGCAGGGCGTGATCCAGAAACTGCTACTGAAAGAGCATCGGCTGATCTGGAACAGCTTGGCCCGGAGCTGGTGAGCAATGGGAAGGGACTGCAGGGGTGGGCTTGCACCAGACAGTCCAGACTCTGGGGCCACTTGAGAAGCAGAAAATAACTTGGTTAAAGGCTTTAGTCCCTATGCTTGGCTCCGCCCTAGGAGTTCCTTCATGCTGTGGCCAGCAGGGACCAGGGAACTGATAATCCACCTGTAGTCAACACTGATGAGGCCACACCTCGAGTCTTCTGTCCAGTTCTAGGTCCCTAAATTCAGGAAGGGCATTGAGGTACTGGAGTGAGTCCAGAGAAGGGCAACAGAGCTGCTGAAGAGTCTGGGGCACAGCTCTGATTAGGAGCGGCTGAGGGAGGCAGGGGTGTTTAGCCTGCAGAAAAGGAGGCTCTGGTGTGACATTATTACTCTCTACAACTCCCTGAAAGGAGGTTGTAGCCATATGGGAGTCAGCCTCTTCTCCCAGGCAACTAGTAACAGGATGAGAGAAAATGGCCACAAGCTGCACCAGGGGAGGCTTAGGTTAGACATTAGGAAGAATTTCTTCACAGAAAGGGTGATTACACATTGGAATAGGCTGCCCAGAAAGCAGGAGCAGGGGGCTCCACCACCAAGAAGGTCGTGGAGTCACCATCCCTGGAGGTGTTTAAGGAAAAACTGGATGTGGTACTTAGTGTCATGGTCTAGTTGACAAGGTGGTGTTCAGTTATAGATTGAACTCAATGATCTCAGAGGCCTTTTCCAACCTAATTGGTTCTGTGGTTCTGTTGTCCACATCTCAACCCTGTCTGCTTGCAGGAGCGAGAGCGAGCGGGTGCTCTCGGAGCAGATCTACACCGTGCCCTTCCTGCTGGCCTCGCCAGGCACCGAGGCGGTGACGCAGGTGAGCGTGGACAGCCCGCTCCAGGCCGTCTGCCTGCCGCTGGAGATGGTGTACGAGCGCTTCCAGCAGCCAACCCATGGCTTCCGCGACCTGCTGGGCCAGTACCTGATCGGGGAGAAACCCAAGGGCATCCTGGAGACAGAGGAGATGCTGCGGGTGGGGGCCGGGCTGACAGGCATTGGGGAGCTGTCCCTGCACCCCGACGGCTCCCTGCACCTGCAGCCGCCAGCCTGGGGGGGCGAGTTTTTCCTGTGCCTTGGGGACTGGCAGACGGTGCTGTCGGAGCTGGAGTCGGCCAGTGGGCTCTGGAAGGGGGCAGCGGTGCTGTGTGCGGTGGCAGGGCTGGCCGTGCTCCTGCATGCCCTGTGCCGCGCCTACCGCCGCTCCCGCCCCAAGCAGCGGCAGGAGGACAAGGAGCTGGATGGGGAGGAGGCCGGGGACAGGGAGCCTGAGGACTCCTGCGTGATCTGCCTGGCACGGCCCCGTGAGTGCGTCCTCCTGGGCTGCGGCCACATCTGCTGCTGCTTCCGCTGCTTCCAGGCCTTGCCCACCCGCCTCTGCCCCATCTGCAGGGGGCCCATTGAACGTGTGGTGCCCCTCTATCAGGCCTGAGAGCACCTGGGCGTGCCCAGGGAAGGGCAGTGGGAACCAAGCCAAGCCTGCAGCCTGCAGAAATCTCAGCGGTCCCCTCGTGTGCAGTTGTGTGATTCCTTTTGGGAGGGAGGGGTCCTGGTGTGCCCCATAATCTGCCTTAGGGAGGGCAGGGCAGGGGGAGTTACAGCTTCCTCATCCTCCCTTTGTCTGCTAGAGGACCCCCCCAAACATGAAGGCTTGAGGAAAACCTACACAACACCTGTCCTGAGGAGCTGAGACCCCAGCCCCATGCTGGGGCATTCCTTTGGCTGCCAGCTGTTGGACCTGTGCCCCTTTTCCAGCTGTGACCCACTCAAAGCCATGCAGGACTTCTCCCTTATGTTTTTTTTACTGGCATGTGGTTTTATTGGGAGGTTGATGAGGGCAAGACCAGGGCTGGTGAGATACAGCAGGCACAGTGGGATAGCAGAGACCCAAACCCCCCTGAGCCACTGCAGTGGCACACCTTGGTGCCACTATTGTCCTACCACCCCAATCCATGTGCCTACAGCCACTGCCCAGACTATGCTGGGGACACCTAGGGGCTGGCAACAATGAGCCTCTTTGCCAGCTGCTCTACCACCCAGGGAGGGGGGCTATGTCCCTCTGCAGGGTTTCCACTCTCCTTCTGGAGTAGGAGAACAGCATTGGGGTGCCCCAGAGCCTGCCTTCATGTCCAGTCCTGCTGTACCCAGCTTTCCTGCCCACCTCCCAGACAGGACCAGGTGCAGGAATGGCTTGCAGTGGTATGTGAAGTGATAAAGCCAAGGAGTCTCAAGCTCGGCCTCTCCTCTTCCTTTGTGCCTCTGAGTCAGGGGCCTGGGTGGGCGCTGGGGGGATGCACTGGGAGCCAAAGCTCTCACCTTGTATGGGCGGGCACTACCACCTCCCTGCCTACCCAGGGAGCTGGCCCAGGTGCACAGAGGAGCCCAGGTGCACCTCCTCAGGATGCAGCCCTGAATGGGGGTGGCAGGACACACAAGACTGTTGCCAAGGTGATTGCAATCCTCGGGTCTCCATGGCAACCGATCCCCTGGACCGCTCCCCATCACTGCCTGGCTGCAGTTGCCCAGGCAACCCATGGGCTCTCCTAGCTCCTGCGGCTTTGGGGGTGGGGGGCAATGCTGGACGGCCACTGTCAGCCAGGCAACAGTGTTGGGATTGGAGGGTAATGATGTACCCCCTCCCCAGGGCAGTGCCCCACATTGCTGTCAGGCTGGGGGCTTGCTTGAGGCAAAGGTGCCCGTGTGGGTTTGCCCCCAGGGCTCACAGCCAGATGTGAAGCCCCAGAGTACCCAGTGAAGCCTCCTGGGACCCACGTGCGTTTTTGGAGTGGGCTGGTGTGTGGGAATTCTCTTCCTCCACCTCCCACCCCCTGCTTTATCAGCCTGGCCTCTTCCCTGGGCTGCAGAGTGAGCAGTGGGGCCCAGCTCCCCCCCTCCCCCGCTGCACCAGGCATCCCCCCCACAGCAGGAGGGATTTCGGGAAGGAGATAAATACCAGATGGGAGAGGGCTGGGTTGCCAGGAACACACTCCCCGCATGCCAAGAGCTGCTGGCACGAGTGGGTGCGTGGGGCGGGGAGTGCCCGGGAGTGCCCCTGCTCCCAGAGACTGCTCACCTCGTTCCCCGGGGCCCAGCAGCCAGCTGGGGATGGGACAGGTAGAGAGAGTCCCGTGCCCCCCTGCTTCCCTCTGCCCCCAGAGGTAGCCGGGCCAGGGAACACATCTCCTGTGCTGGCGGTACACAGGGAGGTTGCCTCCCCCCGTGCTGGGGCACAGCCCTGCCCTTTTCCCCCGGGGTCTCCACCACCCTCGGTAGGCCACCAGCCCGGCAGCGGCCCAGCTGCACACCCTGCTGTCAGCCCTGCCTGGCACGGCTCTGGGCGGCAGCATGACTCACTCGCTCAGCTCACAGCCAGCCAGAGCCTCGCCGTGCCAAAGCCCCGGCACAGGGGCTGCCCAGCCGCGCTGCAGTGCCCACACCCCCAGACGAACCCGCTGTGTGCCCCCCAGGGGCAGGTTGGAGCAGGACAGCAGGAAGCGCACAGTGCCTGGGCTAAGCGCTGCCCAGCCTCCCTCCCCAGCACACAGCCCACATGAGAGACCCAGGCATCCCGACAGCTGCCCTGTCGCAGGATCCCCCTGGGTACCAGCCCGTGCCCGTGGCCTCCACCCGTCGCCCCACCCCCAGGGCTGCCAGCCTGCTCCACCTGCCTCCCTGTCTGTTGTCATGGTGACCAGAGATGTGGTGACAGGCGAGGATGGAAGCTCACACCCCAGCAGGGCTGTTTGCCCAGCGGGGTTAGCTGCCCCCACCCTCCTGTTTTCCCCATCACCCCCAGGTCTGGGCAGGGGACTCCATGAAATCTCTGCCCCATGCAGCATGCTGAGAGTGTTCCATCTGCTCAGATGTTGAGATCGCAGCTGTGCCCCAGGCAGCTCATGTGAGGGATGGGAGCAGTGCCATCCTCCTGCCCTGACACAATCAGAGCCCACTCAGGGTACCCTCTTCCCAACTCCAGGCTGTGCACCAAGACAGACAAACTCATCTCACTAGTAACCACCTCTTCTTCCTCCCTGGGAAGGGCACTTCCTCCCTGGGAAGGGTTTTTAGCCTTGTCTTCCCACATCAGCAGCTGCAGGGGCAGCAGAAGATGAGGAACATGCCACCTTTGCACACTTGCCCTGGGCTCAGCCGTGGGGCAGCTGCCAAGCAGGATGTCTGTCCCCCAACATCTCCTCACTACGGCGACAAAGGGTCACCACAACCGCTGTCCCACATGGTCATCTATCCCCATTGCCTGTACCCAGCCCTGGTGTGTGTCTCTGCTCCCCCAAAAGACCCGAACCGTGGCAAAGGCAGCACACAAAGCGGCATTCTCACCTGGCCTTGGCTGCTGAGACCCAGTGGCAACAGCCAGGAATGGACACATCCTCAGCCTTACAAGTGACCTAGTCCCTCACACCAGGATGGGGGCTCGGAGAGAGCAGCAGTGCCAGCAGCAGGCACTTGGATAGGGCCCCTAGGCTGCAGCTGCCACCACTGTGGAGCAGAAGTGCCATTTCACATTTCTTGGCAGGGCTCAAAGCAGCACAGATGGAGGTACCCGCACCGGCCTCCTGGCATGGCTCGGCAGCCCCCAGCCCTGTGGCACCCACCCTGGGAGACAGCACTGCCTGCCTCCCAGACCTGCAGCTAAGGAAGCCTTGCATCCTGTGGCTGATGCCTCCTACCTCCTCCAAGCTCCTTGACATCCATTAACTGCCTGCTGGGCCACTGACTCCATCCCTGTCAGGCCTTGGGGACCACCAGGCACTCCCATCCAGTCCAACTCCAGCTGCCCAGGGGTCCCTGCAGAGCCTGGGCATGACATGTCCCACCACAAGCCACTTGCACACACAGGGTGATTTTCCACTGTAGAACCACTTGAAGCACCAGCGGCTGCAGGAAAACCCCTCACCTCCATCACAGCACCTGGAGAAGCCACCCCAATTCCCACCAAGGGCACAGGGCTCAGGGGCAGCACCCAGGTGTGGGGCTGGGGCACGGCAGGCACCGGTGAGCTCCAGAGCATCGCCCAAGTGCAGGCAATGCAGCACAATCTCCACTGTCCATCCCACTGAAGCCAAGATCTGGCCCCATGCTCCTTGCCCAGCCCCATATCCACCCTGGGTGGCATGGCTGGCCCCCAGCCCTTGCATCACCCCCAAGGTGTCCCAGTTCGAGGGCTACTGCCCAGGTTTAAGGAACCAGGGCAGGAAAAAACACCTGCTTCCCACTCCCACAGCCCCTTCTTCCTTCTGGAGTTGGCTTTGTGTTGGACAAAAGGCTGCAAAGGAAGCGAGAAAGGAGATTACGTGGCTGCTAAAAGGCGGATAACGAAGGTGGGATGAGAGCCAGGGGAAGGAGGGTGCTCTGTCTGGTTCACTAGAGGGGATGCTATCTGCAATGGCAGGAGATGAGGGGAGTCCCTCATGCATCCCAGTGTCCACCCACCCACATTCAGGTCCCTGGTACCTTCCCCCTCTGCCCAGGGATGCGTGACACAGCACTGCCCTGCCCCACCCACAGCCCAGCTGTGCTGGCACAAATCCAGCCCTCCTCCTGCCTGGGATGGGCAGAGGGTCCTTCCCACACCCCAGAATCCCAGACAGCCCCGCAGAGTATCCCCTACCCCATAGCCAAGCCAAGCAGTTCCCCTGGGTGCACGGCACTGTAACAGATACAGGTGTGGGATAAGTGGGGCCATTCCCAGGGTGACCCCTTTCCAGCCTCTCCCCAGCAGCCTGCCAGGCTGGAAACCCTCCTGGAGTGCTGCACTGGTGCCACTCACATCCCACACAGCCCATCTGCTCCTCTTCTCACTCACCCCCAGCCCCGCGCGTGCCACGGCCTGCTGGTCCCTGCCCACGGGCAGTGGCACGTGGGCTCAGCGATGGGAAAAGCAGGCCACATCTCAGCGTGGGCCTCCTGCCTATTTTCCCAGGCACTTTTCACAGAGAACAGAAGCCTTCACATGAAAAAGTTCAACCTGGTTCCCCAGCAAAGGCAGAAATAAAAGCATTTCTTTGCCAGGAGAGCGGGCACCGCTGCCCCGACCTGGCTCTGGTGGGGGAGAGCAGGGACCAACTTTCTGCAGAGCCAGACATAAAGGTAAAAACATGGCTGAGCCTTCCCAAAATAGAAGTACCTGCCCACTGTCATGGACCATTCCAGCTGATGCCCTTCTGCAGCACCTTTCAACAGAATCTCAGGCCATGGGGATGCTGGCACAGAGAGATGAACCACAGAACTGTCTGTAAAACCCCCTCACACCTCATGACATTTTCATAGGGCTGATCTGGAGCTGGCAAGTGCCATTTCCACACAGGGCTCTGGCTTAGCTGCAACCCAGGACCCCCACATAAGCCACGGGGCCCGGACGTGAGGGAGCAACAGGAAAAGTGCTGCTCCAAGGTAGGGTGGTCATCTCCAACCAACCACAGCTGCTGCTGCCATCGTCATCCTCAGATCCAGGGGTCAGGGTTGTACCCAGGGCTCAGGAAAGGTGCAGCAGCCTCAGTCTGAGCTTAAATAGCACCTCAGCCCCAGGTGACCCGAATGGGGGGAATCCCAGGTGAGGCTGACCAGGAACACTGATGCCAATTAGTAAAATCACTACCCTGGCAGTGAAAAATGCAGAAGGATAGAGTTAGGGCGGGTCTGGGACATAGGTGTATAGAAGGGATGCAAACATGGCTCTGCTGGGATAATGGGGTCTTGCTGACCCATGGCAGGTCCCCACAGGGGATGGCCCTTCCCCTTGTCCTCAGAGAGCCCATGGGGAAGGGCCAAGCTGTGTAACAAGGAGTGTTCTGGGGCACAGTCCCCATGTGGCCACACTCACACACTCCTGCAGAATCACACCTGTGTGCCCCTGCTTTCCTGCAAAAGCATATAATGGGAAGATGTGAACAAACGTGCACACACATGTGCAGAGACTCACATGTAGGGAGTTAAGGGGACTGGTAGGGGTTGAGGCAGGACCGGCGTGGCTCCAAAGGGGGACTCCAACACAGGGAGCCTGCAGGAGAGGGTACCTGGATGGGTGTAGGCCAAGAGACACAACTAATGGGCTGGGGACAGCCTGGCTGGGGAGACCTGGGGTGGGATTCTGAGGGATTGAGCCTTCTGGGCTGCAGAGAGCTGGTGGATTGGAGAAGGGCATTAGGGGATCTTTTTGGCATCACCTTTATGCGCCAGCTGTGTCTGGTGGTCCTCAGATGTCTGACCCGGGGGCACCCGCCTGTGCCAAGGGCTCCCCTCTCCACAGGAGCACCCTGTGGTTGAGGGCATGCCTGAGTCGGGTCGACCGCCTGAGCCGGGCTGTGCCCGGGGGACCACCCTGCGCTGGGGCCGGGGCAGGGGCTGGGAAGGCGGGCTGGGAGGGTCCCCATCCCAACCGGGCGGGCGTCGGGCACCGACCGAGGGGGTCCCTCGACTCTGTCCTGGCCGGGCCGGGCCGGGCCGCGGCGCTCCGGAGCCGCCCCCCGCCGGGGGGGTCCCCGCTCCCCCCGGATGCATGACTTCATCCTTCCGCCCGGGTTTCCTCCCCGCCGCCGCCGCCGCCGCCGCAGACCGGCTCCCGGCTCGGCGCGGCGCGGCTCGGCCCGCTCGGCCCCGCCATGTCGCAGGTGCTTCCCTACGGCGAGGACAAGGTGGGCCGCTACGGCGCCGAGCCCGAGGCGGGGGAGCTGCCCTTCAGCTGCCGCCTGCAGGACACCAACGCCTTCTTCGCGGGCAATCAGGGCAAGCGGCCCCCCAAGCTGGGACAGATCGGCCGCGCCAAAAGAGGTACCGCCCGATCCCCGCCTCTGCCCTCCCGACCCCCGCCTCAGCCCCACGGCATCCCCGGGACCCCGGATCTGCCCTGCGGCATCCCCGGCTTTGTCCTGGGACCCCCGGATTTGCCCTGCAGCATCCCTGGCATCCCCGGCGCTGCCTCCTGCCTCCCCGGCTCTCCCCCACGGTATCCCCCAGCCCCCCGGATCTGTCCTTTCATCCCTGGTGCTGACTCTTGCATCCCTGGCGCTGCCCTATGGCATCCCCGGGACCCCTGCATCTGCTCTGCAGCATCCCCGGCATCCCCGGCATCCCCGGCACTGCTTCCTGCATCCCCGACGCTGCCCCACGGCATCCCCGGATCTGTCCTTGGATCCCCGGCTCTGCCCTGGAGTCCCCGGCTCTGCCCTGCAGCATCTCTGGCTCTGCCCCAGCACACGCGGTGCTGCCCCCCGGCACTGGCCCTTGCATCCCCAGCGCTGCCCCACAGCACCCCCAGGATCCGCGATTCTGCCCTTGCATCCCAAGCGTTCCCAGCACTGGGCAGTGCATCCCTGGCACCCCTCGACATCGTCCCACAACATCCCCAGGACCCCCGATTCTACCCTGGCTCTTCCCCACGGCATCCCCAATCTCTGCCCTGCAACATCTCCAGCACTGCCCCATGGCATCTCCGGTACCCCAATGCCGGCTCTTACATCCCCAGAACTGCCCCACAGCATCCCTGCAACTCCCAGCTCTGCCTTGCATCCCCAGCGCTGTCCCCTGCCACCCCTGGCACTGCCCCACAGCATCCCCAACACTGCTTCCCCAGTATCCCCAGCACTGCCCCCCACATCCCCAGAATCTCCATCTCTGCCCTGCATCAACTCTAGCACTGCCCCCCCGGCAACCCTGAGACCCCCCAGCTCTGCGATTGATGGCAGGCACTGCCCCAAAACCATAGGCCCCCCCACCCCCTGCTCCAGACACCAGCACTGTCCCCCCTAGTGCTGCCCCCCCCCCCCCATCTCCCCGGGATTACCCTGCAGCATCCCTGGAGCTGCCCCTGGGACTGTCCCCAGTCATCCCTGGGGCTGCCCCCCCAGTGCCCCTGGGACCCCCGGAACTTCTCCTCAGTACCCCTTGGACTGCCCCCCTTTCATTCCCTATAAACAAGCCCCCGCTCTCCCCCCATCATCAGCAGGAACAGCCCCCTGGCCCCCTAAACCTCTCTCCCTCCACATTTCTGCCTGCCTGCCGCAGAGACCCCATCAACAGTCTCCGGTAATGCTGATCAACAAACACTCACCCCCACACCCCCCCGCTTTACTGTCCCCCCGGGACTCCATGAACCCGTGTCCTGCCCTCCCCACTTTACTGCCTGCTGCGGAGACCCCCATCAGTATCTCCCTTGCTTCCATCAGGACCCAAATAAATGCCCCCCCTCCCCGTGCACCCTGATCTGTCACTGTTGATCCTCCCTGATGCTTTGTGGACCCTCAAGAATGGCCCCCACTTTTCCTGCAGCCCCCCATCCTGCCTGCTTGGGGGACCTCCATAGGCAAACACCCCTCCTTGAGCTGCAGAGGCAAGGTGGGGGGGGAAGAGCCCCCCCGCCCCAGCACAAATACACCCCAGCCCCGCAGAGGGGAGAGCCACTGCCTGCTCCACTGCCCCCCTTTGCGGTGGTGGAGGCTGGGTCTAGCAGTCCCCTCCAGGGATGGAGGGGGGGGGATGGTTCCCCCTCCGTGGTCTGGATGCTCTCCCAGTGATGCTGGTGACAGGTGGGGGGGGTCTGGTCAATCTCCCCCGAGGGTGGTGATGAGGGGTTACGGACCGGTAGTGATGTTGGGGTAGGGGGGTCTGTCCTCCACCCCCCAGGGTGATGGTGATGGGAGGCACCTGCCGAGCCCGTCATGTCGGAGTGTGTGTGTGTGTGTGTGTGTGTGTGTGTGTGTGTGTGTGCGCGCGTGTAGCCCCCCCTGATGGTGATGCTGATGGGGGTCTGTCCGGCCTCTCACCGGTGATGCTGATGCGGGGGGAGGGGGGTGCCCAGTGGGTGATGCCGAGAGGGGGCTCTCTGGAAGGTGGCAATGATGGGGGGGCTGTTCAGCCTCCCATGGTGATGCTGATGGTGGGGGTCCGTGCAGCCCGCCGTACTGGTGGGGGGCTGTCCGGCTCCCCCACCTGTGATGCCGGTGGTGGGGGTGGGTGTCCTGTGCAGCGGGTGATGCTGACGGGGGTCTGGCTGCCACCCCCGCCGAGCAGGCGGTGCCCCCCCCCCGCTGGGTCATTACCCATTCCAGTCCTGTTGCTCTCATCAGCGCCTGCCGCAGAGAGGAGGGGGGGTCCTTCCTGGTCTATTCCTGCCCCCCCACTTCCCTAACCACCCATCCAGAGGCAGCCGGCTGGCTGCAGGGAGGGATGCTGCCCCTAACCAAGCCGGGTGGGGGGAGGGTGATCCCCTCTCCTTCACTCTCATTGCACCCACTTGAACCCCCTTTGCCCCACTTCCCAGCATCTGGGGGGCACACATGGAGCCGGGGGGGGTGGGGGGGGACAGAGGCTGACTCGTCCCCTCGCCCACGCGCCCCCCGCCTGTCCCCGCAGTGGTGATCGAGGATGACCGGATAGACGAGGTGCTCAAGGGCATGACGGAGAAGTCGCCGCCGGGGGTGTAAGCCGGGACCCGCCGCCAGGACCCGCCGGCCGAGCCCCGCTCCAGCCCGCCGCCTCGCATGCTGGCTGGACCGCCGATGAGGAGGGGGAGGCCATGCCCGCTGCCCCCCTCCCCGGCCCGGGGGGGGCCCTGCAGCCACCACCACCCCCCCCCGAGCCATGCACTTTACCCCTCCGCCTCCCCCCGGGGCCGGGACAACCCGCCGAGCCCCCCACCCTGGGCGAGGACCCCCCTCCCCGGGGAAGGGGTCCAGCCCCCTGCTCCTCGGCACATCCCCCCCATCCTCCTTGGCGGAGGGTCCCCGAATCCCGGGGCGACCCGGCCCCACGAGCACGGGGGGAGCGCTGCTGTCCAGAGACATTTTTTGCTCCATCGTTTTTTGCATGAGCTTGGTGGCCCGGGCGGCCGGCCCGGGGGCCGAGGGTCAGCCCCACCACTCCGGCACGCTTCTTTTTAAACAGAAACTCCTCATATTTGTATTTTTATATCCGAATCTTTGTTAAAAACGATCTGCTGACGTTGAGATGTCGAAGTAACCGCATCAGGAAAACAAACAAAAACAAACAAAACAAACAACAAAAAAAGGTTCATATTTTTTTCCATAAGAAAAAAAAAGACAAAAAAAGAAGAAAAAACCGAGGGCAAGAAATAGATGGGGGGCCAGAGTGATGGAGGGAGCACGAGGAAAGCCAAAGGAGCAGGGAGGGGAGCAGGGACCCCTAGCCCGACCCCCTGCCAGCAGCAGGAGCACCAGAGGGTTTGGCAGCACCACCAGCTGCTGCAGTCCCCTCCAGGCAGCACCAGGGCAGAGCCCACCGGGGCCGGCTGCCGGTGCCGGGGAGTCCCAGCACTGCCCCTTGCTTGAGGGTGGTGGGGCCTGGGGGGAAGTGGGGAGGGCAGGGACTGTCCTGAGTCGTTGTTTTTAATTTTGTACTTTAATTTAATTTTATTTTTTAAGAAGCTTCTCGGGGGGTTCTGATGTGCATGAGAAACTCATCATCTTTTTCAATAACCTACGAGTGGCATTTATGGAGACAACGACGCAAAAAAAAAAAACCAAACCACACAACAAAAAAATACCAAACAAAAAAACTGAGAAAAAAAACTCAAAAAAAAAAAAACTCAAAAAAAAAGATACTTGTGTCATGATGTTCTACAAACGATCCATTGTAAATTTAAATGCCATTTTTCACTGTACTGGTGAACAAAATGCGATGAATAAAATACATTCATGTACTGAGGTGAGGCCGGCAGCTTCCTGCTCCTCTTTGTCCCTCCGTGTTGCCAGCTGGTTTTCGGGGTGCCTGCGGGATGGGGTGCCATGGTGGGAGTGGTGGGGTGTTGACCCCAGAGCCCTTTGCTGTTTCCTGGTGCGGGGGGAGCCACCAGCTGAGGCACTTACACCTTTCTGCAGAAACAGCAGCCCAGCAGCTTGCGCCTCTGTGGTCTGTCACCACTGCCCTGCCGAGGAGGGGTCCCCTCTGTGCCCCCCTCAGGGAGCGCTGGTAGCCAGAGAGCCCCTGGTGACACCCTGGTAGCACCTACACCTGCCACACCGGTACCCGTGTGCAGCCAGCCCTGCCAGCACGCGGTGGCACGCCTGTCACCAGCCCTGGCACATGCCTGTCACCGCGCTGCTGGCCCCAAGGCACTGGCAGATGTGGGCCAGGCGTGTGCAGCACACCGGGGTTGTCACCATAGCCAAAGAGTGGGGATGGAGGGGTACAGGGGCAGATGTGCCACCCTGCCTGCCCCGTGGTGCTCCCTGCCCCATGCTGGCACATCCCAGCCTGGACCCCCCACCACCTGGCTGGGGGTGACAAGGACACGGTGTCCTTGCATCCCCCCATAGCCGAGGAGGCTGGGGCAGGGGTCCTGGTGCACGATGGGGTGGGGGGGTGGATCAGTGGGCACCCCCCATCCTGTCCCCTGCACCCAGTGCCAGCATCCTCATTCTGCCCTTAGCCCAGCTGCCTGTGCCAAGGGGAAGAGACGGGGGGGCAGGGAGCCACTCCCCACAAGATGGATGGGTGGAATTAAACCCGATTTGGTTTCATTACCGGCCACAAAGCCCGGAGTCCTGGCTGCTCTCCAGCCAGGCAAGGAAAGGCCAGGGAGGGAGTACAGCATCACCAGAGCATCCCGTTGCCCCTCGGGAGGAGGCCAAGTATCCCCCCATTACTCACTCACTGGGCAGCTTTTGGGGGGTGATACACTGCTTCCCCATCCCCTGCCTGTGAAGATGGAGCAGCTTAAGGCTTTGTTGGGTGGGGAGAGGTCAGAGAAGCCCCCCTGGGTCACAGCTGGATGGCAAGGAGGTAGTCCTCGTTGTCGTCCGGGGGGGCGGGGGGCGGCGGCGGGACAGGGGGCGGGAGGGGCTGGTGCAGCCGGCGCCCCAAGGCCACGTCACGGGGGTCCAGAGGCTGCCCCTTGCGCATGATGTAGAGGAAGTAGTGGAAGGCGCCGGCGTCCCCGTCCCCGCAGGCAGTGTGGCACAGGGACCAGCCAAAGGCCTCCTGGGCATAGTGGGGCTTGCGGAAGTGGGGCTGGGCGAAGGTGATGGAGAGGAAACAGCCCCCTGGGCGCAGCACCCGGCTCACCTGTGGCAAGAGAACCCCCAGGATGGGGTGTGGGGACACAGTGAGGTTTACCCCTTTGGCTCCATTACCAGGGATCCCCAGCACCATCTGCTAAAGATCCCCCCCCAAAACTCTCCCATTGCACCCCAAAATCCACTATCTTAACCTTGACACTCCAAGAGACACACCCCCAGTTCTGACCTTCCCCCAGATCACCCACAGCTTGGTGGTAATAAGGAACACACCCCAAAACTCTTCACCCCCACCCACAGAAGACAGCATGGAAACCCAACCCTGTCATGGGGAAAAGCTTTGCCCTCCTGGGCACAGGGGCCCCTCAGCACAGCATGGGATGCCCATCCCACCCACCCCTTTCTGTGGCACCCAGTACCACCCCCTGCCAATACCCAGAATCTAATGGGGGAGGGCAAGGGGTGTTTGATGGGAAAGGATTCAACCCTTTTAATCACCATTTTCTCCCTGCTGGAATTAAGCCCCGCTAACAGGATGGAAAAGAACATCAATTTTCTTGCTTGGCTTTATCCAATGTCAAAAGGCTTTTACGGCCAGCGCCTGCGTGCTTTGCATGCAAAGGCACTGCCCTAGGCGGGCGGGTGGCCAGGTCCCCCCCCGGCCACCCTGCCCCAGGCGGGGACACCCCCAGGCCCCCCCGGCAAGGGCAGAGAGTCACCGCTGCAGGGAGAGGGCTGGGGGCCAAGTGGGGGGTTTCCCAAGCTCTGGTTTAATCCTGCTGGGAAGCTCCACAGCTCAGCACTGGCTGGGGCCAGGAACAGAGGGGACAGGCAGCCTGTGTGTCCTCCCCTGCTGCATTAGTGGATTTTGTACTAAACCTTAGTGGTTTTGACCAGGAAAAGGGGAAGGCAGGTCCCTGCATCCCTCCCCGGGCACCCAGCTCAGCATCCCTCCTGGGAAGTGCCTGAAAATCTGCCCTGGGAAGACCCCAGAGCTTCCCAACCGATGAGCGGGGAAGGGGGTCCCCGGGGCTGGGGGTAGACAGGGATATCCGGCTGGAGCCGAGCAAGGCATCCCGCATGTCCGCATCCCATCCCTCGTTAATAGAGCAATAACGGCCGTTGCTTAGAGACGGGAACAGGAAACCTTTCCATCCGCCAGCCAGAGCCTGGGGGTGGGAAAGGGGGCTGCGGGGGCTGCTCCCCGCTCCGGCGCCCGCCACACTTGCTGCCCCCGGATTGCCGGGATGGGGTATCCCTGGGGACTCCCCACAGGCAGGGTGGATTTTCAGGTTCTTATGTCCCCTCTCCAGGGAGAGCAAGAGCAAGACAGATGCTGTGAACCTCCCACAAGAAACGGGATGGGGGCGGGAGGGGAGATGCCCTGGCCAGACTCCTCTGAAGGGACCTCCAAAGCAAGTGGGAACACCCAGCGAATCCCCCTGGGGATGAGGACAGCAGGGACCGGCTGCGGGTGGAGGCTGGTACCCAGCAATGCTGGGGGAGGGCAGGGATTGAGCAGGGGATTAAAAAGGGAAAAAAAAAAGGGAAAATTAAATCCCTGCCGTTTGGCAAAATGACAAGGACAGGCAGCAGAGCTGGCAGGGAGTGCAGGGCACGGATGATGAGCACAGCCCTGTTGCCCTGCTGGGGGTCCCACTCCCTCCCAGGCTCAGTGGGGCAAGAGAGGATGAGGGGGTGTCAACAGCCATGAGCACCCTCCCAGCACCCCGTGTCTGCACCCCAGGGTGCCAGGCAGGCACAGCAATTAATTATCCTGGCAGTTCTTCCCGCAGGGGAGGGGAGGTTGTCAGGACCTGCACCCCCACGCCAGGGCAGGTTCAATCCGGTCCCTGTCTCCACCACCGCCAATTAACAGGGGCCCCGAGGCATCGCCTGTCCCCGTGGCAACACCATGGCCCTGTCGATGCTGACTGGAGTTGCCATGGCAACCCCAGACCAGATGATGGGGACCCCGGCTAAGAAGATCGAAGCTGGGGCGGGGTGAGAGCTTGTCACAGCCCCGCAGTCGTCACCTTGCCCTGGGCAGGCAGGGCCACCTCGGCATGTCCCCCCAGGTCCCCTGCTGCCACCCACACTTGGATGGGGCTCATTTTTCCTGCCAACTCTTCATACTTAGGGTGCAAATAAAGACAGGGGCTATCCAGTCCCTCAACAGGACCCAGGGACACAACCTGCTCCATCCACCTCCCTGCAGAGGAGGTGCTGGGGGATGAGAGTGGGGGTCTCCCACCCCCAGGGGTGCTGGTAGCCCCCCAGGTGTCCCCCTGCAGCATAGCTGAGGGGGCAGCACCAACTGGCAGGGCAGAACCACTGGCTGGGGCACTCACAGGGAAGTAGGGATGTGAGCAGGCACTCTGCACCTTCCCCCACCCCAAAGAGGGGTGGGGGTCCACCCTCTGCCCCTCTGCTCAGCTCCCCCCAGCCCGTACCTCCGCCAGCACCCGGCGCATCGAGGCAGCTGCCTGGGGCGAGACATTCCAGGGGTCGGTTTCCTCCACCATGAGCACGTCGAGAGTGCCCTTCTCCAGCACCACGTCGAAGGAGGCATCTGGGAAGGCGAGGGCGCGGATGTCCATGACGGCCCAGCGCAGGCCGGGGCAGCAGCGGGCACAGCGGGCGCGCATGGCGGCGATGCAGGCGGGGGAGAAGTCAATGCTGGTGACGTCGGTGTAGCCCAGCTCGTGCAGGTCGTGGCTCAGGGCGCTGTTGCCACAGCCTGTGTGGGGCATAGCTCACCACGGGGCTCGGGATGCCCATGGGGGGGGGCTGGCACCCCAACTCTATTCCTCTGGACCCAGGGAAGGGTGTGGGTGGGCTGGGGCTGCTGGAGGGGGGCAGGTCATTGCTTTGATGCCAGTTAGTGAGTGCTGGGATATTTATTAATTGCCCTCGTCCCTTAAGATGGGTGCTTTGTGCTCCTGTCCCAGGGCAGCCTCATGCACTGGATCCCCACACCTCACGGTGGGATACATGGAGAGGCTGGAGGCAGGGAGGGGGCAGGGGGTATCCCCAGTCCTCCCCCCAGTAGTGCTATAGGGCAGGAGTCGGCTGTGTCCTCTAAGAAGCTGCCGAGAAATTCCAGTGGGAAAGTAGAGGAGCGTGCAGCTTCGTAGGGGGGGTTTAACCGGGACGGACGGACAGAGGGATGGAGGAACTGCTGTCTCAGGGAACAGCGCCCTGTCCAGCAGAACACTGGGAGAGGCCCCCTCCCATACCTCCTCTCAGAGCCGCTCCGCCGAGGCTCGGCCGCTCCACGGGGTGACTGGGGGGATCCCGGGGGGGCGCGGATTTGAGAGCTATTAAGCACAGCTGGCAGCGGCTGATCCGCTAACAGGATCGGTGATTACACCCGCCTAATCCCGTCGGCCCGGCAGCGGATCAGCCCGCAGGTGGGATTACGGGGCGGTTATACCCGCCCTGCCGCCCGCCCGCACCCCCGGCCCCGCCGGGCCGGGCCGGACGCAGCTCCCGCTACCGGCTCGGTGACGCACCGCCCCCTGGCGGCCAGCGCCAGCGCATCGACCGGCGGGACCCCGCGCTCTGCCCGCCCTCCACCGGGCACGCCGGGCATGGGGCACGTACCGAGCACGAGGATACGGTCACCGGGGCGCAGCTCGGGCTCCAGCTGCGGGAGGAAGCGGGAGAGCCCCCCCAGCCACTCGCGGGTCTCGGCGCCCTCCCGCTGGTACAGCGCGTCCCAGAAGCGGCGCCGGCCGTACCGGGGGTTGGCGGCGGGCGCGCGCCGCCGCCGCTCCATGCCCGGGAGCGGGGCGGGAGCACCGGGCGCCACGTGCCGCCCGCGCCCCCACGTGCGGCTTCCGGCCCGCGCCGGGTGCGCCGCGCTGAGCGCTCCGGGCGGAAACACGGAGCGGCATGGCGGCAGGTCGGGGGGCCGCGGCGCTGCGGCGGGCATGGAGGGAGCGGCGGGCGGCGCTGCTGGAGCCCCGCTACACCCCGCTGGTGGCCGCCTGCCTCTGCCTGGCCGAGGGCGGCGTCAACCTCTGGGTCATCCGCAGGGTGCCCTGTGAGTGCCGCGGCCCGGCCCAGCCCGGCGTGGCGCTGCCCCCGCGGGGGTGGCGGGGCCGGTCCGGGACAGCGCGGGGCGGTGCGGGGACAGTGACAGTGACAGCTCGGCCCCGCGGGGGCGGCGAGGGGGGGCTGGCCCTGGGGCAGCGCGGGGGGCGGGGATCCCGCGGGCGGGGGGACAGGGCCGCTCCGGCCCCGGCGGGGGAGAGCATCCCCCGGCAGGGGGGCGGGCTGGGGCTCCTGGGTGGGACGGGGGGGATGCAGAGGTGGATTGCGGGTCCTGAAGGGTGCTGGGGTGGCCACAGGGGCAGAATGGAGCGCCTGTATGGGGCCGGGGGCTTTAGAAGGGATGGGAGGGGGATGGAGGGATGGGATGGGGGTCCTGGAGGGGTCAGAGAGGGACACAAGGATGGGATGGGTGTCCTGGAGGGGACAGAGGAGGATGCAGAGTTGGGTTGGGGGTCCTGGATGGGCCCAGCAACACACACGGGGAGGGCTGGGGGCTCTGGATGGGATGGGAGGGATGCAGGGTTGGGCTGGGAGTCCAGCAACACACACAGGGGTCAGCTTGCAGCCCTGGATGGGGCTGGGGCCAGAGGGGCAGAGCCTGGGCTGGCAGCATGGCATGGAGGCACAGGGCCAGGCTGGCAGGTCGGGAGGTAGGTGAGCCCCCACACCCCCTGCAGTGCTCCTTGGCCCCCCTTGCCCCACCTGAACCCCTCCCCATCCCCACAGACACTGAGATCGACTGGAAGGCCTACATGCAGGAGGTGGAGGGTTTCGCCAACGGGACCCTGGACTACACCCAGCTGAAGGGTGACACAGGGCCGCTGGTGTGAGTGACAGGGACACCCAGCTCCCCGTGACTGTGACCGGCGGCTCCCAGGAGGGGCCGCAGGGCCCGGCCCCTCACTCCTGTCTCCCCACAGTTACCCCGCCGGCTTCGTTTACATCTTCCTGGGCCTGTACCATGCTACAGGCCGCGGCTCCAACATCCGCCTGGCACAGTATCTCTTCGCTGCCCTCTACCTGCTTAACCTCCTCCTTGTCTTCCGCATCTACTGCCGAACCAACAAGGTACCCTGGGGCCAGGGCCTGTGCCAGCCACCTCAGAGCCTGCCCTGCACTGCTGAGTCTTCACCCCAGCAACACGGGCAGGGGTCTCAGGTTTGGAGGGACTCAGACATAGGGGCTCGGTGACAGGCTGCTGACCCTTGTGTGTCTCTGCCCTCTGCAAGGTACCCCCATACGTTTTCTTCTTCATGTGCTGTGCCTCGTACCGCATCCACTCCATCTTTGTGCTGCGGCTCTTCAATGACCCCGTGGCCATGGCCATCCTCTTCCTCGCCATCAACCTCTTCCTGGAGGAGCACTGGTCCTGGGGCTGCCTCCTCTTCAGGTGAGGGGCTGGGGGCTGCTCTCCATGGCGTGCTGGGGGCCTGAGCCAGCTGGGCCCTGGGGAGGAGGCTGCGCTGGGCTCGGGGGCTGCCCAGGCTCCCATGTGGGGTCTGCAGTGGTAACACAGCTTCCCACTCAGCCTGGCTGTGTCTGTGAAGATGAACATCCTACTCTTTGCACCTGGACTCCTCTTCCTCCTCCTGCAGCGCTTCGGTCTCCTGGGCTGTATCCCCAAGCTCTGCATCTGTGCCCTGCTCCAGGTGGGTCCCTGCTTGCAGTGGCTGCAGGAGCAAGGAATAGTGGGCTACCTGCCTGTGTCACAGCATCCTGCCAGGCTTTAGAGCCATGGTTGGGTACAGTGGCATCAGCACCTGTGCTGGCCCCACACAGCAAGCTGGTGTTGATAAATAATCTAATTCATGGGGCTTTCATCTTTGGCTGAGTGTCCTTGTCGCCCCACATGGCACTGAGGAGGTGACAGGGTGACAGACCTGGCATACGGCTGCTGCCATGGTGCTGGTGTGTCCCTGGCAGGTGGTTCTGGGGCTGCCCTTCCTCCTGGTGAACCCTATAGGGTACCTGACCCGCTCCTTCGACCTGGGCCGCCAGTTTCAGTTCAAATGGACGGTGAACTGGCGCTTCCTCCCAGAAGAGGTTTTCCAGAATCGGGCTTTCCATGCCGCGCTGCTCCTGGCTCACCTGGCTGGCCTGGGGCTCTTTGCACTGCACCGGTGGCACAGGTGAGACCTGGGGTTCCCTTGGGTGCTGGTCCCTGCCAGCCCCCATAATACAGGATACAGATCCATGACTCGCCTGCCCCCACAATGCTCCAGTCCTGGAGTTGCAGGCAGGAATGGGGGGGTGTTACTGTTCTGTTTTGGGGCCCATGCTGCCCAGGCATCGTGGCTTACAGGGGAGGGTTGGGGTGGAAGAGACTTTCAGCAGCTGAGATTGATGTTTGTGCTTCTCCCTCAGTTCCAAAGAGAGCATCCTGACTTTGCTGAAGGACCCTGCCAAAAGAAAACCCCCATCCCCTCCCTTGACGGTCAATGATATCCTTTGACAGGGTGGGCAGCAAGGGCAGGGAGAAGGCAGGGAGGACCTTGGTCATGCTCCAGGTCCTGCAGTGCTGCCAGGACCAGCCTGTCCTGGAGGAAGGAGCTGTGCTGGATGGCTGGGGAGCTGTTGTGGGATCACACCTCCATCCTCCCATGTTTGCCTCCTTAATGCCTGTGCACAGATTGTCTTCATCCTCTTCTCCTCCAACTTCCTGGGTATCTGCTGCAGCCGCTCCCTGCACTACCAGTTTTACGTCTGGTATTTCCACACACTGCCCTACTTACTCTGGTGCACCCCAACCACCAAGCTCGCCCACATGCCCAAGTATGTGCTGCCAGGGAGGGGGAGCACCCAGCTGCTGGGGGTCTGGGAGCAAGGGGGGCTCATATGTGTCCCCCATGCAGACCCCTAGCTTTTTCCACTGCAGGGTGCTGCTCCTGGGTGTGATCGAGCTCTGCTGGAACACCTACCCCTCCACAGTCTGCAGCTCCCTCTCCCTCCACATCTGCCATGGACTCATCCTGCTCCAACTCTGGTATGGCACGGCCCCCATGCCAGTGTCGCACACCCCCACACCGAGCAGGAAACGCATAGCCACATCCAAGAAAGCCCAGTGAGAGTGTGGAAGGCCAGACAGTGGGAACTGGCCTCTGGGACTGCCAATTCTGCCTGCTCTTTCCCCACCCAGCTCCCAGGCTGCTCACAGCCATCCCAGGAGAGCCACAAGCCCTTGAACTGTGCAAAGGGGGGGGGGTGGGGACCCCCAAAAGGCAGGACTTCCACAATAAAGGGGGCTTTTATGTGCCCTTCCCCAGTGTCCTTGTGCTGTGACGGTGTCAGAACACCTAGGGGAAGGCAGAACAGCTGCTGGGGCCATGGGCACTCCCTTTGCAGCCCAGGGAGAGGGTGCCCAGGGCAGGCAAGCAGCCTCTGAGGGGGGGTTAAAACAGAGGATCCGCAGAATAGCTTTGCCTCAAGGTTTGAATTGCCTTGATGGAGCCCAGGGACCCCTCCAGGACTTTTCCTGTTCCCCTGTCTGCTCCCTCCCATGGTAGATGGCTGGGAAGGTGGTGACCCCCCCCCAGGATTCTGGTGAGCCCTGGTGTGGCCTGAATGGAGCCGACTACTCGCTGTCCGCAAGAGAGACGCCAGTGCAGGTGGCTTGGAGCCAGGTGTCTTTATTGGCCCCTCGGGCGGCTGTCAGACGTTGTTGGGGTTGTAGCACAGCATGTTCAGCTTGATGTTCTCGTCCCAGTGACGCAGCAGCAGGAACAAGTGCCTGGCTGCCCCTTTGAGGCAGCCCACGTCCACCCCCTCGGGCAGCTGCTGTGCCTGCAGCCACGCGTCCGCCTTGGCCGCCACCAGCTCCCACTCCTCAAAGAATCCAGCACAACGGTGCTCCAGCCATGCCAAGGCCACCGCTGTGGCCCAGCTGGCACTCTCCAGGTCCTCCAGCCCCATGTCCTGACAGCTCACACCAGCCTCGGAGGGGGCAGCTGAGTGGGGGCAGGTGTCGGACTCGGAGCCGTGCCCACTGTCCGCCTGTGCCCACACGGCTGCACTGGGCACCTCGGAGCAAGTACTCCGGGATGGGGGCGAGCTGGGCTGAGGGTCTGTGGTGGGCTCCTCACCCTCCTCGCCAGCAGGCCCTGCCTCGGGGCTGCTCCTGGCCCCTGGGGACACGGGGCTGAGGCTGGCACGGTGGGAGGCGTAGGGGGAGGCCCGGCGCAGGCGGTCCAGAGGGATCTGCACCACTTCCGAGAAGCTCTCGGTGAGCTGGAATGGCCCCCTGGCTTGTTGAAGCTGCACCTGCAAGGGGGAGGCAGGGCTGCAGGAGTGTCCTGGGGCACAGGGACAATCTAGTGCCCCCCAAAATGCCAGCCAAGATCCTCAGAGACATTCAAGGATGCAGCAGGGCTGAGCAGGCACCTACCTGGTTTGCATCTTCTGCTGTTGGTGCTGCTGGGCGTAACCTGGGCAGCTTTGCTGGCACCCAGAAGGGAAGGTGCCCCCAGTGGGATGGGGATGAGGACTGGGATGGGGACAGGGATGGGGTCCTTACCAGTGGGAGGTAGTCATGGATCGCATGGTTGCTGGAGCGCTCGCTTTCCGGGCTGAGGCACTGTGGGCGTAGCACCAGGCTGGGACCCCTGCGCCTGCTCAGGCTAAACCTGTGGGGCAACAGGCAAGGTAACAGGGTGGGGGAAAATTCCAAAAGGGCAGCTGGACTCCAGCCTGCTGCAGGGAAGGGGCTGGAGCACCAAACCCCCCACTTATGCTGCAGGAGCTGGCAGAGGACATTGGACCAGCAGCACTCAAAAAGCGGTACCGTTCCCCTCTCCCCACAACATGCCATTTTTGGTCCCTTGCATCCCCCCCATCCCACAGTGTCACCTGGAGCCAGCGATGCTCTCTGTGGATTTCTGGGAGCCCATGGAGGTGGTGGAGGGGCTGGATGGAGGCCCTGCAAGGGGGAAGAGCTGAGCACAGGGAGAACGTGATGCACACGGAGGTGTGTCCCACTCCCCACCACCTGGGAGGGTGGCTCAGCCCATGTGCCCAGGGCGGTGACAGCACAGTGGATGCACCAGCTCCCAGCTGCCAGCAGCAGGATGTCAGATTGCCCCCTGTGTCTCCCCCTCATCCAGCCCTCAGTCCCCTCCAGCCTGGACACACCGTTTGAGCAGTTTCGCTTTTCCCAGCCGTAGGTGGGGGAGGAGATGCTGGCTGGAGTCCTGGGGGTCCCATCTCGCTCTGCAAAAGAGCAAAGTCCTGAGGGGCCCTGGGCTCCAGGGAGCCTCATCACTCACAGCTGCTGCCAGGGACTGCTATGCTGTTCCCCCATGTCTCTCTCCCCAGTGTGGGGCAGATGCCTCTTTCCAGGCTCCACAGCACTCCAGGGAGGACCAGCCCCATGCAACCACCAGCTGAGGATCCCCAGGGACCCCTGTGCAGGTCCCCGGGAAGCATAAACTAAATAAAGGCCTGAGTTGGTACCTGCAGTGCCAGGGCCCTCATCCTGCTCTTCTGCATCCTGCTGCTGGCCCTGCCCCGCTGAAGAGCTGCGGTGGTGCCAGCTCCCTGCTGCAGCAGCTCGTGTCCGGTTGGCTGAGCCAGCTGCAAGGGATGATGCCACCTCAATCCTCTGTCCCTTCACTGCCCCCTCCTCATCCTGCCAGACCCTTGTCTGTACCTGTGCTCCACACCTCAGGGGCTGCAGGCAGGGCGGCCTGTGTGGCACCGTCCACAGGCACCAGGCGGGTGTAGAGGGAAGGCACGTTGCAGGCTTTGCTGGTTTGCACAGCTTTCAGGCGAAACCGGCGGGCAAAACCTAGCCAGAGCAAGATGTTTAGGGAGAGGGAAATGCCGGGGCTGCACAGAGGGGGGACACGCACTGGTACCCACCCTGCTCCAGCTCAGCTTCCCGCTGTGCCGCGCTCTCATTGTCCCGGATGACGGAGCGCGCTGCCAAGCGGTGCACTGGCTTGTCCCAGGCCTTGCCCCCCCGGCGCAGTGGGTCCTCCCTGCCCAGCCCCTCTCGGGGCTGCAGCAGTGACTCCAGTGAGGCTGTCACTTCCCAGGACACAGGTTTGCCAGCTCGTAGTCCGTGGATCACCACCTGGCAGCGCAGGGGCAGGCTGGCATCACCCAGGCTGGGCTGCCTCGGCTCAGGCGCTGGTGAGGTGCTGAAGAGGTAGGAGGGCTCCACCAGCATGTCCCAGTCCAGGGGTGTGGGTGAGAGGAGGTTATCTGGGCAATGGCAAGGTGTGGGATCAGCAAGGCAGGAGCACCCGACTCTCTCCCCACCACCCTCGTCCCCAGAGGCAGCACGCACTTGACTCCACTGCATTGGGCTGTGTTTGCCGTGCCTGGGGTCCCAGCTCATCCAGCTGCCCCTCCAGGGACTGGTTCCTCTTCTGCGACACCTTCTCCAGGGCCCGGCACAGCTGGTGGGTGTCCAGCTCTCCGTGTGGTGTGGAAAAGCTGCGTCCAGCCAGGGCAGCACGTGCCAGCACCTTCTTCTGTCGCGCCAGCTCCTCCGTGCTCAGGGCCACTGTCACCTGCGGTGGGGACAAGGCTGTTGTCAAGCCTGGAAAGGTGCTGGCACAAAGCCCAGATTGCACTGAGCCATGAGGTGGCATCTGCACCCCTCTGGCTGCTGGCTGGAGCCACTGGCTGTTGCCAGCCCCGCCACTCTGCAGGCTGGCACCAGCAGCCTCCCAGGCTGCTTGCCTGGCTCCCTACATGTGGGAAGCACCCAGACAGGAGTTTGCAAACATCCCTGGGGACTGACTCAGGCTGACACTGGAGTTGCCAGGGATTTGTGTGTGTGCAGGAAGCGGGGTTAGCCAGGATGTTCAGGCCTGGTGATGTTGCACTGGGATGCAGTCCCCAGTGCAGAGTCATGTCCCCACACTGAGATGCTTCCCCTAAAAGCCACGCCAGGGCAGTGGCATCCAAGCCACCTCTTGCCCAGGCAGCAGGGAGCCGGGGAGGATCATTTACGCTGCAGGGAAATCACTTACGCTTGACATTTCAGCAGCAAAGGTCACCAGCTGTGCTGCTGGGCGACAGGAACAGGTTACCTAACCCATACCACGGGAAGGAGCATGTCCTGGGGCTGGGGGACAGCTGGCCTCGCCCGGCCTCAGGGCTGTCATCACCGGGGCAACTGCCTCTCCCCATCCCAGGGACCCAGCTGGGTTTTAAACCCAGGTATGAAACAGCAGGAATGTGGCCCACCGCTAATGAAGCTTCTGGCAGCATTTGCTGAGAGCTGAAGGAGCCAGGCAGGAGCTCAGCCAGCCGGCCCCTCCTCTCAACAGATTTGTTACCTGATGCTGGCCCAGCTATTTTCACTTGGTTTCTGCAGCATCAAGGAGGCACTGAGTTGGCTCAGGGGTCTGTTAGACACCCAGCTGACTGCTGGCCAGTGACACTGGGGGATCAGCTGCTTGGTCCCCAGTTGTCCCATTCCAGCAGTGAAAACCCCCCAAAGAACCTCCTCATGGCACCCATGGCTGATCCTTGCTTAAAATCCAGGCTACAGCACTCTGGTTCCCAGCCCAGCAGCCATGTGCCTGGGCACAACAGGGCAGCAAGACCCCAGCTAAGTCAGGAACAACCCCCACACCTGTGAGTCCCTGCACTCCACTGGCATCCTTACCTTGGTGCCAGCCGGGGCGGAGGGCAGTGGGGCAGATTTGGTGGAGGATTCACAGAGGGACAGGCTCTTCTGGCCCTGCTGGGAGGTGACATCCGCACCAGGGGCCAAGGAGCCTCCCTCGGGGGCTACATCCCGAGAGCCAGTGGACTCGCTGCTGGTGGAGCTGCGGGAGAGCAGCCCCCGGCTGTGGTCAGTGCTGACAGAGCAGTGTGTCAGGACATACTGCTCCTGGATGTAGGAGGGTTGGTAAATCCGCTTCCAGATGTCTCCCCCTGATACAGGATCCATACCTGCCCGATGAGCAGACACCCTGTCAGCCCATAGCTCCCATGTGTGCCACCCACCCTGGCCCTGGACCCCACTCACTCCGCTCTGACACCTCTGTACTCCCAGCAAAAAGCTCCAGGGAGGCATCCCCAGATCCTGGGTTGCTCTGGGGTGGCTGGCGGCTCTCCCCAGGACTGGGCACCTCCTCCTGGGAGGGAAAGGCTGAGCCCCGGGAGCCCTGGCATGCCCCTTCCCGGCCCTAAGGGAAAGAAGGCATCACCATCAGCCCCCTGCCTGGGGAGAAGCCAGCAGCACCGGGAGCATGCCATCCTCCACGTGCCAGGGTGGTGCCAGCCGTACCGGATGGTGCCTGTTGCCAAAGCGGGCGATGCTGTAGAGGACGCAGTAGCTGATGAGGCGGTCGCCAGGGTAGAGGGCGGGGAGCTCAGTGGGGGAGAGCAGAGCCTCCATGCTGTCAGGGACGTACCAGTCGATGGTGATGTCGCTGACAGCCGGCTCGATCGCCTTCTTCAGGGACTTGATCAGCTGGGGTGGGGAGAGGACACAGTGTCAGACATGGCAGTGCCCCCCAGTGCCCCCTGTTGCCCCTGCCCGGGCGTTACCTTGGGCTGCAGCCTCTCGGCCGGGCTCAGGAACTCAGCACGGCCCCGGCTCACTCTGGCCATGCCCTTCAGCAGCTGCTGGCACACCCGAGGGCCCATGCCAAAGCTGAAGCACCTGCAGGAGAGCCGAGTAATGGAAAGCCATGGCCGGGCTGGTGCCAGGGACTGGCAAGCCCAGTGGTGAGCTCAGCAGCAGGGCTGGAAAGGAATGTCTGGTAGCCAGAGTGCCACCCTGGCTGCATGCTGGGCTCTGCCACCCGCAGGGAGAGCTAAGCCAGTGGGTTGAGAGATGTGATGGGTGAAGGACACCCTCGGGGCTGGTGGAGGTGAGACTTTGGGCTGCATAAGGAGAAATCAGTGGGAACAGCACAGGGGACATGGAGAACACCGTGACCTGCCGCAGTGCCAGTGCCATACCTGACAGTGCTGGCCTGTCTGCGCACCAGCCGGAGGATCCTGCCTGCATTGCCCACCGCTGTGCCAGTGAAGAGGAAGAGCTGGCGGGGGTATCCATGGTGGAGGGGCTGTGCCAGCGCCCAGCCCAGGGCTGCCAGCAGGTTGGTGCTGCCGGGGTCTGCCCGCAGCCCACCAAGGTGCTCACAGGCACGGCGCAGGGTCTCCTGTCAGCACAGAGAGCCAACCTCACAGCAGTCCCACAGCTCAACAGCCCCCACCCCAGGGAGCTGGGACGGGGACAGAGACAAGCTGGTGGGGGGCTTTGCCTGGAGCACTCACGTTGCTGCAGAGGCGACTGGAGGGGAAGAGTGGCTTGACATCAGCACCAAAGCCAGCAATGTTGAGCAGTGTCCCTGATGGGAGGCTCTTCAGAGCCACCAGCAAAGCCTCCTGGGGTGACATTGGGGACCAGGGAGTGTTGCTAAGGACCAGCCACCCAGGGAGCATCCCTGGACCCATGGCTGTGCCTCACCTTGACCTTTTCAAGGTCTGGGCTGCTCATGGAGCTGCTGCAGTCGACGAGGAAGAGGATCTCACGGGTGACACTCTGCAGGTCCCCAGGGATGGTCTCCACCACCGGGCAGAAGTTCAGCATCAGCACAGGGTTGGGGAAGATGTCTTTGTGGAAACGCCTCTGCACAAAAGCCACCTGCAAGCCAGGCAGGTCAGGAGCTTTCTCACACCACCTGGACCATGTCAGGGTCTTCCTCGCCCACGTTCCATTACCTCCCCCCCTTCCTCCTCCTCCTTCCTGCTGGGCCAGCAATGTCACCTGTCTCTCGCCACTGCTGTCCTTCCTGGCAATCCGCACGTAATCCCGGCGGCTCCGGATGTGTGCCTCGTACTCGGGGTATGTCATGGTGCCATCCTCAATCACCAGGTGGGGGTGATGGGGCTCTGAGGGGTACAGGAGAATTTGGAGCCAGCCTGTGCCACAAGGGGCTGGGCGACACTCAAGATGGTTTTGGGGTGATGCCCCAAACCTGCCAAGGGCACTGTCCCCTCTCACCACAAGGGTAGAGGATGATCTCCAGGTCACTATCGTAGCGGTGGGGCTCAGCCAGGGTGACGCAGGTGGTGGTGGCAGAACTGGCCCAGGGATCTGCGTCAGCTCTCAGGGCATGGGATGGGCTCTCCAGCCCTGCGGAGAGAGCAGTGCAGCAGGGCAGCCCCTCACATACCTCCTCCTCAACTCCCTGACCTGCCACACTCCACAGCAGTGGCTACTCCCTGCCAGATCTAATGGGATTAACTGGGTCAACAGCCAGGAGCACATCCCCATCATTCCCTCCTTGCCCATCCTCTCCCTTATCCATCACATCTCCCTGTTTCACAGGAGGCTGTTGACCTAAAGCCACTCAAACACACAGGCAGGGTGACTTTGAGGGGTCCCAGACCCAAGGGTGGGGGAAAAGGCTTCTTCACCTGTAGGGAGTGCAAGAAGATGCCTGAGGACAGGGGCTCACATCCTCTTAGAAGCATGGAAGGACCAGGGCACACCACACACATTTTGAAGAGGTTTTACACAACCACCTGATACCACCCAAGCTGCCCTTGCTACCTGCCAGCAAGCAGGGGCCCTTCACCAGCAGCTCGAAGGCAAACTCATAAGGAAAAGGGTTGTAGGGTCGTCCCCGAAAGACATCCATGCTCTCCACGGGTGCCTTGGTGGGTGTCTGGCTCCGGGCACCTGGCCCCCCGAAACAGCTGGTGGGGCTGCAAGGGGAGAGCGGGTGATGGCTCCCGCCCTCTCTCCCCGCTTGCCCAGCATTTGCATCTCCCCCCCCAGGGATGGCGGAGACTGAGGAAGTCATGAAAATCACCATAGGGCCAACCTGTCGTCACACAAGCTTGCCGGCTCGCTTTCGGGGTCAGCGGGGACACGGGGCGTGAGGATGGGAGGCAGGAGGAGGCGCAGGGCCCCGTCTGGCAGTGTGGGCAGCTCCTGCGCCGTGCTCAGGGTGACAGCCAGGCTCTCCAATGGGCAGAGTGTGCCGGTGCCGATGATGAAGGTGGAGCGCTCTGCATCTTCATCCAGGACAATGTGGCCTGGGCAGGGGAGGGATGGTGGCGGGGTCAGCAAGGCGTACGGGGTTGTGGAGGAGGGCATTAATGGCCCTGACTGCTCTCAAAGGTGGCAGCAGGGCTCAGGTATGTGGGCCATGCCAAAGGTGGGCAGAACCCTAGGAGAAGTGGAGGGAGGGGAAAGGAGGTGCTGACATTTCCAGCCCCAGACACCCCTTAGAAGGTGCTGGGGTGGCCTGGCAGGGGTCTCAGCCCCTCATATCCCCCCATACTTCACCCTGCCCATTCTGAGCCTGCTGGCCAGGAGCACCCAACAGCATCACCCATGCCACAGCACTTACCGCTGGCACAGCGGCACGGCCGGCCGGGGCTGGGGCTGCACTGGAGGCAGCAGTCCTGTGCCCGGTGCCGGTTCTGGACCTGGAATGTCACCCGCCGGCTGCCCACCGCTGCCTCAAAGCTGGCCACCACCTCCGACTCCTCCAGCGGGTAGATGAAGATGCCTGCAGGCAGGAGAGAGCCCCGAGGCAGATCCCGGCATGGCCGTATCCGTGGCACGCAACAGCCCGTGGCAGCCCTGCTGAGAACCTCTCTGACTTGCAAGGTGATTTAGATGCACGAGAACAAGGCACCATGCAGGAAGGACCCAGAGCCTCACTAACCCAGAGGGAGGATGAAATCCCGCTCTTTCTCAACGATTGGAATGTTTTTGCTCAGTCTCACTCTCCTCTTGCCCACAGTGGGTAGCAGTACCCCCACCTCCGCTGGCCTCCACCTTTGCTCCCCAAACTGAGCAAGGTTTGGGAGTTGGGACACAGGTGGGCTGGAGACAGGATGCTCTTCAGCATCATGGCTTTTAAAAGGCCGTGCAGGCAGCCTGGGTCTCTGCCAGCCCTGATAGCCCCCTCTTACCTTCCACAGGCTCCTCGTGAGGGTTGGTGTACATGAGGTGAGCAGTGATGCTCAGGGTGTATCCGTTGGCACAAGCCTTCACTGTGGAGCTCTTCAGGGGTAGAGCCTCCCAGGAGGAGAGGGCATAGAGGCCCGGCATGGTCCCTCAGCGTGCAGCTGTGAGCAGAGGGGAGGCAGGGACTGGGTGCTGAGGGATGGGGTCTGCTGGAAGGGGCTTCTGTGCACAAGCCATTTCCATCTGCCCAGTCTGCAGGGGGGAGCAGGTCTCCAGCCCTCCCCTATCCTGGGGATGCTACTCTTCAGCATCCACAAAACACATACACCTGGTCCCAGGTCTCTGCTCAGACCGGAGCCACAGGAGCCCACAGAGAGGGGAACAAAACTCCCGTGGGCAGTGGTTACACGCAAGCCCCAAGCCCTGGCAAACAAGCAGAGACTCCTAGATAATGGCCAGCCACACCCAGCCCATCTCTCAACCACCCCAGAGCAGCTCCAGAACCTCCCCAGGTCATCTCTTTCAGTGGCTGGGAGATGAACATCTGCTGCTCCCATCTCCATTCACCCCAGAGGTTACCAGGGAAATTTGTTTAAAAGAAAAAAAGGACAAAAAAACCCCAACCAAAACCAGAAGGGCGAGAAGCCCACAGTGTAACTAGGACAAAGACACGAGCAGTGTTTGCTGGGGGTTTAATAATTAACAACAAGGTCAGCGCTGCACTGAAGAACAGCACAGTGGGGAAGGCACTGCAGGGTGGAGCCTGGCAAGTGGACGATCCTCGCCTCTGGGAGAGTAATGCTTTGCCCAGAAATGGATAAGTCTGGTGTCCCACCCTTTGGGAAGAAAAGAGGCAGCTGAGGATGCCTTCCGTGCCTGGGCACCAACCCACTCCACATCTTTCTTCCCCTTGGGGAAAATACCTAGGAGCCACATCCCAAATAATTGTCTGGAGCCAACGCAACTCTCTAACATCAGCCCACCCTATGCCATCAAATATTTGTGTAAAATATTTGTATCAGCCTTAGCCCTGGCTGTGTGGATCTGTGCATAGTGTGCATGGAGTCTGCTGCAGACATGGGTCTGACTTCTGCTCTGTATCCCCTGCCTGCCCCAAGCACCTGTGACCCAACAGCAGCAAGGTTCCCCCTCAACACCATGTGCTGGTGCTCCAGCATGTAACATGCCTGGGGCAAGGACAAGGCCAGGTACAAGTAAGCCATCTGGTGCCCCCACTCCAGTGGCCTTCATCCTGGGAACAGCTCATAAGAGCATCGGTAATGGGAGGCTTGGGGTGCTCTTGGCACGCGGTCACAGAGTGCCTCTCACAGAGCACCCTTGAAAGTGGAGCAGGGATACATCCTTGGAGGCAGCACCAGGACCAAGCCCACAGCCAGCACAAGGCAGGGAGCCTCACAGAAGTGTATTAGCAATGTGGCTGCATCCCAGAAAAATCAGTCCATTAGGCCTGAGGAGAGACATTTACCTGCTCAACAGGCACTGCAGGGTTACGCTGGTAGATCCTGGCCCCTCAACCACTCCCCAGCATCACCAATCCCCCACCCTGTGTGCAGGATGCTGCACACACTGCTGAGCCCCCCAGACTGCTCTCCCAGAACACAAAGGTTGCGCAGGGTCCCTGCACAGCCCACTGTTCCCCCACACTGACTGTGCCACAGCTGGGAACATCATCAGCTTTTTCCTGCCCTGACCGCAGCACCCAGACAGGCTCTGGAGACCAGGACTCCCCTGACCCAGCCACACTGAGCTATTAAAGACATATTTCACCCCAAAGCCCTTCCATTTGTTCCCAAGGCACCCCGTTAGATGCTCAGCAACCTGCCCACTATTTGCCGTGCCGCCCATTAGCCAGGTCACTGCCAGCTTGTTTACCAGGGACTTACTGGAGAAGGTGTCCTGGCTGCTTTTTATCACTTCTCTTTACATTTACCCTCACAGAGTAAACAGGGCCCATCTGGCCCTGCCACGCTTCATGCTGGCTGCTCTAAGCCCCGTGGTAATGAATAAAACCAGACCCTATGGTCCTCACCCCACTCTCTTCGTCCTCTTTCCCCAGGGCAGCAAATTGTCCTCAGGTGCCAGCGTGACATCACCAAGAAGTCCCCAGACCTCTCCCCATCCCCAGCATGATTTCCAGTCCCCTAACAGCCCCCTCTTCTTCTTTCCTTCTCACCTACTGCCCACACGAGCTGGTTTAACCAGCAGCATCCCCAGTACGGAGGGGCCACAGGAGGCAGTGAGCAGCTCTCTGTGCCGGCAGCTAAAAGTCATCTTTGAAGGAAAGGAGGTAACTCTTCCTTATGTCAGAATAATTCAGGCTTTCTCTTCTCACCCATGGGCAGGCTGAGTTTTCCAGAGAGGTTGCTGCAGGGAGGCAGGCGCCTGAGTCCAGCTGACTCTCCTCAGCTGTCTGACGAGTTGTCAGAGTTTCACCTGCTGCAGCAACAGCTACCTGCACCAGGGTTCAGGCTGGTCCCAGAGAAGGAAGGGGCCAGTGCCAGCATAGGCAAACCAAGCGGAAATTTCCACTGGTGACAGATACACAGGCAGGTACAAGAGGAAGGATGGAGGGAGAGGAGACCAAGCCTCTGCAACAATGCTTGGAGTGAGGAGGTATTGCTGCCCCTCCTGCTCGCCCACATTACTCCCTGCTTCCCTCACCTCCCCTCTCTGTGGGACATCCCATGGGCACAAAGACATGAGAGCAGGATCCATCCCAGCTCCTGGAGCATGGAGAAGATTATGGAGGCAGGAGGCATGGTATAGACAGTGGTGGTGGTACTGCTGCTGGCCTGTGCCCATGGGACATGCCACTTTGTGGAGACCAGACAGGATTGAAGAGGAAAGAGATTCCCAGATGAGGCAAAGGGCTGTCTCCAGCCTATGGTACTGTCTGCTTTGTCTGCTGGGAAGTGGAAATAGAGAGTAGAGTCCACTGCACACATGCGTGCAAGCATGCACACACACCCTGGTTCTGACACCACATCCAGGACCACCACCTCCAGGACCTGTGCTGCTGCTCTTGCTTCCCCAGAGCCACTAAAACCCCTGGAAAACCCCAGCCCCATGTCAGGGAACAACAGTTACTTGTCCTCAACGCATCCTAACACAGGCACCCCCCTCTCAAAAAAATTTCAGAGCCCCATGGATTTCCCCTGACATGGACACATCCCAGCTGGGCAGCCCCACAGAAGGGTCCCAGTGCTCCTTCACCACGAGACAGCTGTGGCGTGGGCCAGGGGCTGGTTTCAGATACCTTGGAGCATGTTCCCAGCAGTTACTGGGGCCAGCCCTGCCCAGTCCCTGCCAGATGGTGATTTCAGCACTTTTGTGGCCCTGCTGCCTCATCTTCCACCTCTCACCCCTCATGCCAGCCGGGTTGCACTGGCAGTGGGTGTGCGACCATGGGACACCAAGGAATTGCAGGAGATGTGCAGGGTCCCAGGTCACCGTAGTCCCAGATTCCCCCCCACCCTGGCCCTTACCTGGAGGAGGAGGAGAAGGAGGAGGAGGAGGAGAAGGAGGAGGATGACACAGGAGCTGCAGGCTCGGCTCAGAACCCACTGGGTCCCTGCCCTGTGCAGAGCCCTCTTCCCTGGGAATGGGTTTCCCTGCCCCTCTGGCTGGATGGCTGCAGTACCCGAGGGATGAGCGGTCCTTCCCCGCCTCTCCCTGCTGCAGGCTCCCTCTCTGGCACTGGCTCCTTCACCGCCCTCGCTCCATCCCTCACTCCCTGTGCCAGCAGCTGAGCTGCTCCAAGCCCAGCCTCATTAAAGAGACACACTCCCTGGTACCGCCGCCCGGGGGGGAGGTGGGGGGATGCTCTCACGGGGAACGCTGGGGGTCTCAGGGGATGGCCAACACCCCCAAAGAGTGACAGGGACCAGTCAAGAGCAGAGTCAACAGCTGTGGGCTGATCTGCACCAACAGAATATCAATTTCCAGGCAAACTTGTATACTGGTGAGACCCCAGGTGATGCTACAACATCAAAACCACAGAGTTTGGCTGAGTGAGACATGTACCACACCCTGCATGTCCGTCCCCCCCCCAAACAGAGCACAGGGCAAAACAGCCCCCATCAGCCAGCTGAAGTCTCCAGTACAAATACCATGGGCCACAAATGTCACAACAAGCTCCACTAGGAAAGGTGTCAGCTGCCCTGGGACCACCACAAAACAGCCAGGTGCAGGCAGATGCTGCACATCCACTCCAAACCCAGATGCCCTGGGGTCCCACTAGGCTGTCCCCATTAGACTCCATGTGCTGCAGTGAAATCCCAGCTCTGAGGAGCAGGAGAGAGGGGGAATTCAGGGACAGCCCAGCTTTAGGGTGACAAGTATGACAACAAACTCCCCTGGGGAGGGTGCAGACAGTCAGGAAGTCCCAGTGAAGTCAGGACATGTATGCTGGCAGGGAGATCTCACAGCCTGAGATGCACTGGGAATCCCTCCGCCACCACTGACAGATCTGTGTTCCCAAGTGGGACCAGAGAAATCCACCTGATTTGGGACTAATTCCTGCCCTGCCTCTCCCAGGCAGCTCCCTGTGCTATAGATAGGACTGTGCTGCTGCAGCTCTTTTTATAGAGCACACAGAGAGGAGTCCCCCACCCCACCCCCAAGCACTGCAGAACCCACCACTGCAGCCATGCCAAACCTGGAGCCAGTCCAGGCACAAACTGGGGCAGAAAGCTCCAGCAGCACCACGAGGGGAGCAGCCCCTAGTCCTCAGCAGGTATTTTTATATCTCACCTCTAAGTTGACCCATATGTCACTACAGCTTCAGCTTCTTGACACGGGTTTCACAGGTGATGGCAGGAACAACGGAGGGAAATCTTGGCGGAAGACATCCTTTGCTGCACGTGAGACACACTCCCCCGTCTTGACCCCTTACCCTGAGATTCAATCAACAATTATCTGGCCAAGAGGCACTCTGTGGTTCCCTAGGGTCCTTGCAAGAGCACTCTGAGCCATTCTCTCTCCCATGTGAGATGCCCTACGGCACGCTGCTTCCCCTCTCTGTGCTGCACAGAGAGTGAGCTGAAGTGTGCAGCTGCTCCCCTTCCCTTTCATTTACAAGAGAAGGATGCTAACCCATGTATTATCCCCCCCCCGTGACAGCTGCCAGCTCTGGGAGCTGCTGGAGGCCCCGCACGCACCACAGCACATCTTCACAGCCTGCAGCATGCACGACACTCCTGCTCCCATCCTCATGGCAAGTGCTGAGCTGCTCCAGACCCACAAAAAACCCTGCAAGCTTTGATTTTTCCCTGAGAGATCATTTCTAGGCCAAGCTGAGGCAAAGAGAAGTGTCCAAATGCGAGTGCTGGGTCAGTGCCACCAGCCGGGGTGATGCAGCTTGGCCAGCCCACCGTGTCAGACGTCGGTCTCGGCGTGACAGCAGGTGAATAACAACAGCATGCACAGCACTGGGGCACAGGTGAACCTCCCCAGCCCACTGGTGACCACAGCAGCCCCAGGCAGACGTAGACAGGCTCCATCCCATTCTGTACAGTGCTCCCAGCAGCGTCAGGCATCAGGCGTGTGTGTCCCTGCTCTGCACTGTCACAGCTTCACTACAGTACCTCATCACAGCCACAAATAGATCTGGAGAGGCTGGTGTTGCCTTTTGGCAGAGTGCTGAGCTAAGGCATGTGTTAAACCCTTTAAACACAGGCCCAGCTTAGCCCAATGGCTCCATTCATCATCCTCACACCCCAGTGACCCCACACAGCCCAGTGATCCCACGCAGCCCTCACCAGCAGCCACAGCACAGCCCAAGGGACCAGTCAGGGCCTGGGTATTTATCCCCAAATGCCCCATACCTTGAACTGAATTATCACGCAGAGACGAGGCTGGCTGGAGGGGCTCGAACCACAGAGCTCTTACAGATGCTCTCAGGTCCTGAGTCACTGATAGGTGTCACTGTGACTTTAGTGTGAGTTTAGTTATTTGGGAAATAACCCAAAACCCAAGGAGATACCAGCTGGTGTCAGGCTGGCAGTGATTGTGCTCAACACAGCTGCAGCTTCTCAGACCCCACCGAGGGCTGCAAGGGGAGAGGGTTGGCCTGCAGGGAGAGTGACAGGGGTGTTCTGTTTGGCTGCTCCATAATCAGCAAGAACTAAACAAGACCTTGAGGATGGGTAGCACAGAGGAGGAAGGGAATGCTAGTGATGTTTCTGGTCAAAATCAGGTGCACCTTGGCTTAACCTGTGTAATATCAGTCTGCCAAGTTGCAGGGAGTTACAGAGGGGGCCAGAGGGAAAAAATGAAACAACACATCAGCAGAGATAGAGACGCTGGTAGAGACACCAGGGATCCTTGGGGAGAGGGGCTGGGAATACTGCCAGCACTTCTGCTTGCCCAAACTTAACTGAAGTCTCCGCAGGATGCTGGCGCAGGCAGATGGGGCTGGAAGCCCCTGTGGGGCTGGCTCTTACACAGATCCAGGACACGCACTGGTGTCTGCTGAGTTTCCTTTCGGCGGCCGGAAATAGCGGGGGCTCACAGCCTTGGGGGGGCACGTGGGGGATCGCGCAGCAGCCAGCCCGCCGGGATCAGGGAGTGGCGCCAGGCTCGCTGCCGAAAACGAAACTCCCCGGATTGGAGCAAAGCGACTCCCCGGATTTGAGGAAAGCGAAACTCCTCGTGCCGCTGACGCCCTGCCTCTCTTCTTCCTCCACAGCGGCCGAACCCTCCGCGGGCTGCGAGCAAAGCTCTGCGGTCTCTGCGCGGGGACCCTCCTCACACGGCAGCACAGCCGGGCAGCGGGTGCCCGAGGGTGGGTATTGCTGCTCCAGCTTCTCGCTGCCATCCTTCTCCCGAGGGTCTGCTCGCGGTGGGACGTGGCGGTTCAGATCAGCTTGGGCCATCGGGGCTCGGCGGGATCCCGTCAGGTCAGCCCGTCCCTTCGCAGTGGAGCCCGAGAGGCTCGGACCGCTCCCCACGGCCGGAGATGGGGTACGCGGGGGGCAGGCTCGGATCCCTGGCCACGAGTGGAGGCTGTCGGGGGCTTGTCCCTAGGCCGGACTAAAATGTTGTTTGGGGGCCTGGGGGCGGTGGGGGCATGATGCGGGGGAAGGCTGAGGGGTGTCGGGCCGGGAGCGGAGCGGGCAGGTCCGGGCATATCCCGCGGCGGGCATGGCCGTGCGGCTGCTTCCCTCTAGCGGGGACCGGGGGCTCGGCCGCCGGCTGCGCCCAGCACCGCACCTCCCTCCCGCACGCCTCGGGCCGCCACCGCCCCGCAGCACGTGGTGCGGGCGGGACGCGCTTCCGGAGCGGTGGCGGAGCCGTGACAGAGGCGGCATCGGGTGAGGCGGCTGAGAGAGCTCCGTGCCCCGGTCCCGGAGCGCGCGTGGGGTCCCCGGGACGGAGCCAGGCAGGCCCCCCACGCGTGTCCGCACCCCCGCTGGCCGAGCGGATGGGCCCGCGGGGATCCCGCCCGGTCCCCGGGCAACCGTGGCGCCCGCGGGCACCGCTGCCGCATCCCCGCGGAGGTGGCCCCAGGGGATCTCGCTGTCCCCCCGCCCTGTCCTTGGGGTGGCCAGGGCTGGGATGGGGGGAGTGGGCTGAGGACAAGCAGCCCAGCTGGGCCAGCCGCCATTCCACCGTGGCACACTGGAGAAAGGGGTGGGTACAGCAGCTCTGGCAGGAACACAGCGCCCTGGGGCAGGCACAGGGAGGCGCAAGGAAAAGGAAATGAGTGTTTTGGGGAGTTGCATTAAACTTTATTCCGTGCCCACAGCATAAGACTCTCTGACTCATAGCAATGGGAAGACCCAGGAAGGAGTCTGCTGGCACATCATCCCCTCGGGCGGCCACAACTGCCTCCAAAACTGCCCCTGCCGCACCACCACCTTCCACTTCGGCCACTCGGGCCAAGGCCACGACTGCAGGCAGCCGATCCCAATGTGCTCCAGCTGCCAAGGCTACCACCCTCAGTCAGGGGCGGGGAAGAAAGGCAGATTCTGCTCAGCCAAGACCCACAGCATCCTGTGGAGCCCGAGGAGATGCTGGGGACCAGAGCAGAGCACCTCCTAGGAATTCCTCTACAACCCAGAGGAAGCTGTCTGATGCCAAAGCAGCTGCTGGTCTGGCCAGACCTGACCCATGTCCGCAGAAGAAGCAGCCTGGGGCTGACACGAGCAAAGCCTTGGACCGGTTCCTGCCCCCTATGGAGAGCCAGGACATCCCACGGGTGGAAAAGGAGACACGGGGCCAGTGGAGCAACCCCAAGTGGTACGAGATGCGGGAGAACCGCATCACGGCCTCCGTGGCCTCCAAAATTGCCAACAGCAAGTTTGCCAACGGCAAGACAGATGAGGTGCCCCAGTCCTACCTGAAAGCTGTGGTGAACCCCGGCCCTGGGGTGCAGACCCCGGCCATGTCCTGGGGAATTCGCAATGAGAAGGCGGCCGTGCAGGCCTACGAGCAGAAGGCAAGGGCAGTGGGCAAGCCAGTGAAGGTGGAGGACTGTGGCCTCTTCATTCACCCAGACAAGAAGTGGCTTGCTGCCAGCCCAGATGGAGTCATCAAGGAGGAGACTACGGGGAAGGACCTGGGGCTGCTGGAGGTTAAGTGTCCCTACAAGCACAGGAACAGGACGGTGCGCGAGGCCTGCAAGGACAAGGACTTCTGCCTGGAGGTGGATGGGGACTCCTATGCCCTGAAGAAGAATCATGGCTACTTCACCCAGGTCCAATGCCAGCTGGCGACAGCCGGCTTTGAGCGGGCTGACTTTGTGGTGCACACCAAAAAGGAGACGGCTGTAGTCCCAGTCCAGTTTGATGCTGAGTTCTGGAGGAAGACGGAGCCCAAGCTGGAGAAGTTTTACTCAGAGGCAGTGGTTCCCCACCTGGAGCAGAAGGCAGGTGGCTCTGCCTGGGCTAAGGAGGAGTAGACCCCTGACTAGCTACTTCACCTAGATGCTTGCTTGGCTGCATAAACCCAGCTTTGACCCCTAGCATAGAAATTACATCCTTGTTAGCTGCTGTTCCTGGACCATTTGCAGCCTCAGGACTGAAATGTTGTACCAGCAGGACCCTGCGTGGTAAGGGTTCCCACAAACAGTGCCTTCTTCCTGCCCTAGGCAGGTCAGTGCTTGACCCCCAGAGCCTTCTTGCCCTGCCCCCCTCACTGCATCCCCCATCTAACCTAACAGCATGCCTGGTGGAAGCTGGCACACCTCTGGATCTTCAGGGAAAGCCAGTGATATGTCTGTTGGAATTAAATAAGCCTGAAATAGACTTATTTTGTGGAGAAAACTGGAACCATTAGCACCTCAATTGCTGTCAGGACTAAATCATAACTGCACTCCAGAGTGGAGACAGAGGCAAGGTTTGTCAGAGCCCAAGAGCGAAACTTATCTAAACAGTGATGTGCCTTAAGCGTCAGAGCAACAGCCTGTGGACACCTTCCCTCCCTGAGCCATCGGACCTGCTGCTTCTGTGGAATAACCCATGACATTCCCCACGAGATGGCTGCAGCCTCTGAACCAAGGTTCCCATTGAAGGTTATCCCCCAAGCCATGCACCTCCTGAGGACCTTTCTGTAGAGCCATCCCTGTGCACCTATGTAGCAGTGTGGGGAGGTGGTTGTCACTCTGTTAAATAAAAGATCCACTGGCCTGGTTGTTCCCTGTGATTTTGCAGCTTGGGATTTCCCCGGGGGGGTATAGTGGGGCTGAGTGGGACTCCCACACCAGGTCCCCTCCCAGCCACAGCAGAAAGGAAGAAGGGGAGCACTCGGGTCCTGGAGGGACACGAGACCCAAGGTCACGGAACTATGCCAAGGCCACCACTGTTATGGCAAAGTATTTATTATATACATAAGACTCCAGTCACACTCCACAGGGCAAGGACCAGAATTTGCTATAATACAAAGTAACTATAATACAAAGTAACTATAATACAAATTAACTATAATACAAAGTAACTATAAAAACATAAAGCACTTTTGGGGCCCAGGCTTTCCACAGGAGGAGAGAGGCACAGGGACGAGCCTGGGGGCTGCTGTGTGACAGGGGGCTGTCCCACACCCTCCTCCCAGCTGTGGTCCCACAGTAACCAGATGTGCAAGTAGGAAAGAACCCAGTTAAGAATTATAGTCATGGGGACTGGCAGGTAGGGGCTGAGCTCAGTGTCACCAGGACAGGAGTGGGGTCTGCATCCCCCAGGGAAAGTGCAGAAGGCACATGGGCAGGGCTCTTTGGAGGGGCTGTGAGGAGGAGGTGGGATCCAACAGCTAGTGCATGTGGGGCCCCAGGAGATCACAAACACTAACACACCACCCACAGGGATCATGGCTGGACCACCCTCCTCTCCCCCACACACCTCTGGGATAACTGAGCTAATGTGATCCTCAGGGAGGACACGTGTGGCAGCTTTCAGGAGTCAGAAGTGTGAGGGGAACAGTCTGGCCCTGTGTCCCAGCCCCTCCCCTGCCAGTGCATTGATTGTCTTCAGGTTAAAAAGGGGCCCCCAGCCGTCCTGCTCTGCAGGAGCTTCAGTCAACGAGGCGCTTGCGGGGCACTGTCCGAGCTCGGTTCGAGCGACGAATCTCCTGCTTGGCATCCCGGCATCGCTGGCAGATGAAAATGTCAGGCACATTGGATTTGCGGATCTTGGCACAAGAGAGATGGATCCAGGTAGCGCATTCATTACATTCGATCATGGGCCTCCCTGCAAAGGGCTTCATGCAGAAGCAGGTGATCAGATCCCAGGCATCGTCGTCTGGTCAGGGAGAGAGATACACTGGTCAGAAACCACACTACCACCTGCAGGTCTGGCTGTGGCCAGACTAGCCAGTTCCTCTAGGTGTTAAATGGGACAGCCCACCACTCACCTTCTGCTTTGGTGTTGGGAACTTCCGCAAATTCGACTGCTAAAGTTGCAAAAGGGGGGAAAAAAGAGAAAAAAAAAAGGAAGACCAGATGAGCAAGGCAACCCTACACCTCATTTCAGACCCACTTCAGGTCTGCACCACCTACTCTACACAATAAAGCTGCCAAAGGGCAGGTCAGCTCCCTGCCCTCTGCTCTTCAGTCCCCCTCAGGTCCCAAAGGTACTCCCCTTGCTGGGAGAGGCTTGGGCCATCAACAAGCCCTCCCTGTGGCCAGCATGAGTGGCTCCAGCTGAGGGAGGGACAATGCTTGGTACTATCTACAGCACAACGGGGCCCTCTGCACTCCCTTTGACACTCACCACTGAGCTGGGAGGTCCCTCTGCTTGTGTCTTCCCCTTTGCTTTGGTCCAAGGTATTACAGGAACTGGGGCTTTTCCTCCCTCCAGAGAAGGAGTCATGCTCCTTTAGCTGAGGATCCTCTCCTGCTGGCTTCTCCGTCCCCTGCGCTCCGTACATCCAGTCTTTCTCCTCCTTCATCGGCTCCTCCAGGAGGGAGTTGGGCTGAGGGTCCCCAGACAAGTTGGGGGAAGGCTCCAATAGCTCCTCTTTCACAGGAGACAGCTGTCCTGCCAGTGCAGCCAGCTGTTTCACGCCATCCTGCTCTGCCCCAAAGTCCTTCCAAGCACTCAGTGGCACCCTCTTCTTCACCTCCTGCTCCAGAATGCGTTTCTTTGCTGGTGGTTTCTTCCGTTTGATTTGCTGGGGCCGGACATTGTAGAAGCCAGTGGAAAAGACAGGGTTGCTCATAAGCAGGCCATTGTCCACAACTCCCCTGGCCACAGCATTCCTGCTCTTCCTACTGTCCATTGGGATGTGGCAGTCAGAAGAGTGAGATGAGGTCGAGCTATCACTGTCCTGAGTGCTCCCTGTGCTGTTCTGGGGACTCATACTGCCTCCATGGGTCCAGGGCACATACTACAAGAGGAGAAGATGCAGGATTAGCATGGGAGACTGCAGCACATTCAGTCAGGGTAAAGAGAGGGAGGCTGGGGCTGGAGGATGACTGTCCTGACGTGTCTATCCAAACTTCAAGGCCAGGTTGGATGGGCACCTAGGCAACATGATTTAGTGAGTGGGACCCCTGCCCATGGTGAGGAGTTGGAACTAGATGATCTCTACGGTCCCTTCAAACTAAAACCATTCTATAATTCTTTATGATTAAGAGCTGGGTCTCCACATGGCAAAGAATCCAGGGGAACCAGTATCCTTGTAGAGGAACACCCTGCAAGCCCACTTACCTCTTCAGGGTAGGGGATGTAGCCTGCATAAGCCAGAACGAAGGTGCAGAACTGGTTGAAATCCTCCACAGTTCTCCGTCGTTTCTGAAGCGGCTGCAACAAACACCACGAGTGGATTAAACTCCCAGGATATCTCAACCTGAGCCGATACCACAGCTGGTGCCGGCAGCAGCCATGGACTGCCCGGCTGTTTTACAAGCACAGAATATCGAGGTTACTCAAACATCCATCTTTCTCGTAACCAATCCTCACATCATCTGCCGAGGCAGATGCAGCCCTTCCCCTTAAACCCAGATCGCGAGAGAGGGGGGGAGTCGGCGGGATGGACACACACGACGACACCGTGACGACATGCCGGGACACCCAGAGCCCGGCAGCCGCCGGCAGAGCCTGACTCAGAGCCTCGGGGCCCCGCTACCGGGTTGTCCACCACCCACGGGCGGTGACTCCAGGCCGGGGGACTCTCCCGGGGCAGCGGCCGGTGCTCTCGGGACTCGGTCCCGCGGGGGGAGCGGCGGGAGGGGCGGGCGCCGGCGGCAGCACCGGCGCCCCCCGGGACAACTACGCACCCCGGCGGCCCCGGGGGGAGCCGGGGCCGGTCCGCAGCGCTCGCCCCGCGGCGGCAGCCGGCGATGGGAGGGGGTGTCGGGGGCGGCCCCCCCGCGCCGCCCGTCCCCGCGCCGGGCACCTGATGGCTCCCAAGATGGCGCCGCGCTGCCGGTCCTGCCCCGGCCGACCGGCCCGGGGGGGACCCCGCCCCCCGCACGGACCCCCTGAACCCGCGGTACCCGCGCCGCCACGGGACCCCCACACCCCCGCACCGGTGCGCAGCACCCCCGCTGCCCCCAGCCGGCCACACCGCCGCCCATCCACGGGGATCCCGAGTGCCGCCGCCGCGCCCCCCCGGGCAGCATCCCCCGCCCGTGCCCACAGCCCCCCCCCGAGGGCTCCTCTCCCACGCACGGCCCCCGCGGGCACACACGGAGCCGCTCCCCCCCCCGCGCACACACAGGCGCTCACACACACACAGAACCCCCCCCCTTCCAACCAAGCCTCCCCCTCCGGCACTACCCCCCCCGCACAGACCGCTCCCCCACGAGGCCCTTTCTCGACACACGACCCCCTCCACCAGCGCACACACATAACCCCCCCCACCAGCGCACACAGAGGGACACCACCACCAACCCCCCCGTACATACACGGCCACACAGAGGGGACCCCCCCGTACACACACACAGAGGGCACCCCCCGCCCCCCGTACACACACACAGAGCCACACAGAGGGACCCTCCGGTACAGAGACACAGAGGGGAACCCCCTCCCCTTCCGTACACACACCGAGGGACCCCCTGCTCCCCGTACACACACACAGGGTACCCCCACACACACACACGGAGCCACACTAGCCCACCCCCCCCGCACACACACTCACAGACGACCCCCCCACACTCCTGAGGGCACTCCTGCACCCCGCGGAGGCCCTGCAGCCCCGATCCCCAGCATGCGGCCGACCCCCCCCGCACGATCCGCTCCCCGCCGCCCCGCTCACCTCCTCGGGCGCCGGGGACGCGGGGCTGGGCACGGGGCTGCTCCCCGCCGAGCACGGCCCGCCGCGGGGGCAGGGCTCCGCCGGCTGCCCACCGGCGCTCATGCCGGTGCCGGTAGCAGCGCCGGTGCCGGTAGCAGTCCCGGTGCGGAGCGGTGCGGTGCCCGCCGCCGGTGGGAGCGAGGCTCGAGCGCCGCCCCGGCCGCAGGGGCGGGACCACCTGGTGGCGGGGAAGGCGGAGGCGGGGCCTCGCCCCGACCGTCCCGGTGCGGGGGGGGTGCCGGTGAGTGTCCGCCCCTCCCGGTGCCGAACACCGGAGCGCAGCCGGGCTGGACGCGCCCGGACCCGCCGCCGCCGCCAACGGCAACGCCGAAGCACCGCCCACCGCCCGCGCGGGGTCGCGGCTCATGGAATGTTGAGGCTCGGGGGGGAACACCGCGCTCGAACGGTCCCCGCGCGCCCCCGGGGGCGGGGCGGCACCCACCACACCGGGGGGCTCCGTCCGACCTGGCCCGGGACAACTCCAGGGATGGGGCATCCATAGCTGCTCTGGGAAACCTGTGCCACTGCCTCACCACACTCCTGGGGAAGTCTTCCTAATATCCAACCTGAATGTCCCCCTTGCAGTTTAAAGCCATTTGCCCTTGTCCTATGACTATGTGCCTGTATAAAAACTCCCTCTACCTCTTTTCTAAATATTTCAATAGCAAAATCCAGTCCAGAAATTGCATTTTCCTATTACTGGATGAGGATAGGCACTCCACAAGCAGGGACATAGGTAGGGCAGAGATGTTTAACACTTTCTCCAATTCAGTCTTCAACACCAGTGATGGGCTTTGGGGGTCCCTGAGCTGGAGTACCATGACTGTGAGAATGATAACCTCCTAGTCAACCCCAAACTCATGCAGGATCTTCTTTTTCAGCTGGATCCCTTTATAGGGATGGCCTATGGGGCCTTATTGAATTCATCCAAGAGTACTCAAAGAGCTGGTAGATGCCATCATGAGACCTCTCTCGGTAATTTTTGAACTGCTCTGGGAATCTGGAGAAGTCCCAGTTGACTGGAAACGGGCAAACACTGTCCCAGTTTTCAAGAAAGGTAACAGGGATGATCCTGGTGCCTGGTAAAATTATGGAGAAGATTATTCTGAGAGTTTCTGAAATACACCTGAAGAACAATGCAGGCATGGGTCCCAGCCAGCACAGGTTCATGAGGACCATGAAGTCCTGCTTAATTTCCTTTTAGGACAAGGTGACCCATGTAGTTGATCAAAGGAAGCCTTGACACAAAAAGATGTAACTTATTTGGATTTCGGTAAAGCTTTAGATACTGTCTCTCCAAGGATCCTTCTGGACAAAATGTCCAGCACACAGCCGGATAAACACCTCATGCAATGGGTGAGCAACTGTCTAACAGGTGCAAAGGGTAATAGTGAATAGTGACAACAGACTGGCAACTTGTCGCTAGTGGGGTTCTGCAGGACACAATTTTAAGGCCAATGCTCTTCAACATCTTTATAAACAACATGGATGCAGGACTTGAAGGTACACGGAGTTTGCCAATGACGCCCCCTGTATCTGAAGTAAGGCAGCCTAGTCAGCAGGCTCCCCTGATCAGTCAGCCTATAGCAGACCCTGACCACAGGGGGTCTTTGGCTGGTCCAGTCCTTGTTTTTTATCCACAGACTCTCAACCTGTTCATGGCTGTTACTCAGAGGTAGCTCTTCACAATCTGTCCCTTCCTTAACATAGAGCCCAACAGCCCTGCCCCTCCTTCCCAGCCTCTTCTGAAAGCTTATAGCCCTCCATTGCAGTGTTCCAGTTTTATGATGCGTCCCATCACATTTCTGTGATAGCAATTAGGTCAGTTTTCTAGTTGCACCACCGTTTCCAACTCCTCTTGCTTGTTACCCATGCTGTGTGCACTGGGGTAGAGACACTTCAGGGAGGCTATCAGCTTCTTCACCTCTTGGGAGAAGCCCTCTCTAATAATTCCTTTGTGACAATTTATAGGTATTACCCGGTTGCTTCCTAAAGTGTTAGTGTTTCATGGTTCCTCTCAGGCACTCAGAAGTACCTCCCCTTACCCTGCTAAATCTAGTTTAAAGCTCTGTCCCCTCCTCTTGCTCACTTCACACAGCCATCAAACCACAACTGGATCCTGGACCCTCCAGAGCTGACACCGGACCCCAGCCTTGCCCCCCAAGGTGGCACCTCAATGGCCTGTGGCACTCCAGTGACCAGTGGCACACTGTCAGAGCTCCACACAACCCACCCCAGCTAGTGGCCTCCCCTGCACCACAGAGCTGCCATTTAATTTGGAAAGAATCATCTGGAAAGCATCTCCCGCTGGGCAACTTTGCCCAGCAAGCAGCAGCAAGACAACCTCCCCCTCACCCCTGCCAAACAAAGGCCCCCAGCCCCCCAGCGAAAGGAGAGCATTGCACCCACTGCATCCTGGGTTTATTTACACCACAACCTCCGTGTGGGTGGGCAGGGAGGGATGCTGGACAGCCCACCCCCTGGGCCGGTTCAAAGGCAAGGCAGGCGAGGCGGTATAGGCAGCAGCACAGGGAAAGGAACAGGGAGAAGGGCCTGGGTGAACCAGGCTCTGGCTCCCTCGGCACTACAGACGCAAGCGAGCCCCAGCATTGGGGGGCTGGGGAAGAGGCGGGGTCACTTTTAGCAGCAAAGGCCTCATTTCCCTCCAAGGCAGCAGGGAGGACAGTGGCATGTGATGGAGCCGGACTAGTGTTCAGGCAGTTAAACAAAAAAACAAAGAAAGAAAAAGGCAGAGGGTGAAGCGAAGAAAGACGGAGAACAGCTCCTTTCCTGCCCTCCAGAGCACGGAGTTAAACCAGGGTAGGGATGCAACACCGCCTTCCCTCCTCTCGGCAGAGCAGCAGCTCCAGGCACAGCCTTCCCAGTGTGCCCAGGGCTGGGCACAGCCCTGGCCAGTGGCAGAGTCCCCGGCGTGCCCCTGGCCACGCACAGCACCAGGCTCCTGCTCCCACGCTGTCCTTCCACCCGGCCCTGGGAGGGGAGAGCAGTTCAGGTGGCAGTTTGATGGCATGGCTGACAGTCCATGTGGGCAGCAGCGTCCTCGGCGCTCTGCCAGGCACAGTTGGGATGGATGCCAAGGTGGCTGAGCTTTGCCCTCCAGCCCCTGGCGCAGTCCGGCTCCCGCCTCCCTTATAGGAAACCTTCCTTCCGGAACTGCTCCTTCAGGATGTCTCTGTACTGGTCAAAGCCACCCTCGATGCGGGTCACGGTGGCGTTCTCACACACCCACAGCTCCTGGCACACCAGGCGGATGAAACGCTCGTCATGTGACACCAGGATTATACCACCCTGTCAACACACAAGGGAGAAAAATGGGAACTTAGTGGACCACAACCCAGGGCTCAGGGACAGTAGCATCGAGATCCTGTGCCCCTGTCCAGCCTGTGCTCAGCACTTCAGGATTCCATCCACTTCAGGGAAAACTGAACAGTATTTCACTGGCAGGGACCTCACTGCAGCCTTTTCTTCCTTCAGGGGGACACAGATCATGTAAAAATGAGGCATGTGCAGCAGGAACGTATTTAGTCTCCACTCTTGGAAAGTAAGTGCAAGGTTTGTTACTGGCTCTCCAGGTCTCAGACAACTTCAAGGATGGAGAATCCATGCAAAGTCAGTAACACTGAAAAGGTGTCTAGTTAAGGCCCCGAGCAACCTCAGCTAAGCTTTTCTTTCAAAGGAAAACCGCTACAACTTGAGCAACAACCACTGATATCCAGGGCGATCACAGTGGTATCTGGAGCCTGAGTCTTTGGAGATCAGCCATAAAACGTGCCTAAGAAAGATTTGAGTGGCCCCAAGGCAGGGCTGAGAGCTGCACACAGCATGTGATAAAGTCACAGAGTGTAGGTGGCTGGTCAGGATGGGGGACAAGATGCTCTCTGGGCTGCTGTTGCCTCTCTCAGACAAAGCCAGCAAGTAAAACTAACTACCAGGATGGACAGCTAAGGCAGAAATGTGACTGATTTCCCAAATTTTGTCCTAGACTTGAAGTCGCCACTGGTGTTGACCATCCACCTCTCACTGAGATACCAAGTACCTTGAGCTGGAGGCTGCAGGAAGTGTTAGAAAAACAGATCTTACTGGGACAACCTTACCCGGAACTTATTCAGTGCCTTTGCCAGTGCCTCAATGGTCTCCATGTCCAGGTGATTTGTCGGCTCATCCAGAATGTAGAAGTTTGGACTGGAAGAGAAGACAGCTCTGAAGATGCACTGAACAGGCTTGGGCTTGGTCCACACCCCAACTGCTGCTTTAACCACTTAGAGCCACAGCCACTGGCATGTGCCTGGCTCCAGGATCAGGGTTGCCCAGCTCCAGGGACACATCTCATCCTGAGCCCAAAGCAGTGGGAGAAAACCACCTGCCTCCTTCCACACCATCCCCCCATCCCCCCAGGGTGACAACCTCCCTCCCCAAAAAGCCCTCCAAGAACAAGGTTTCCGTGGGGTAGCAGAAAGTCCCTGAACGCCTGCCTTCCTCCCAGTGAAGAAGACTCCAGGGATGAAGCCATGCAATAATTAATGGTATTTGGGAGAAAATTACCAGGGCATCGTCATCTGGGCAAAGGCCACGCGACTCTTCTGCCCCCCGGACAGGCTGGCCACAGGACGCAGGGCCAGCTCTCCCGAGATGCCGTAGCTCCCCAGCTGATGCCGGTATTCCTCCTCCGTCTTCCCTGCAGGATCATGTCACAACACAGCTATGGACACCTAGCATGACACAGAGCCCTCGGCTCTGAGCTCACGCAGCTGGGCAGCCTGTGCCAGACCAGCATGACAGGAGGAATTCAGCAGCACTTCCAGGCAATTCCCTCCCAAGCAGGGGGTTTGCAGGCATCTCCAAAACTCACCTGGGAACCTTCTTGCCAGTAGTTCTACAGCACTGATGTTCAAGTCCAGTTGATCCACATGGTGCTGGCTGAAATAACCGATCTTTAGGTTTCTGCAAAATAAGAAGAAGGATTGGGAGATGGTACCAGGCCCTGCAACCACGGCACTGGCAGCTGCAGCTACCGAAGAGGGGTCACATGTGTGGGTGTGCTGGACCCAACCCCATTGCTCGGGCAGCCATCACTCCAAAGCACAGCCCAGGAGCCCTCCAGCTGCACCATCCCTCCCAATCCCCCTGCCCTTCCTCCCAGGTACCTGTGAGCATGTCTGATCCCTCTGACTGGTGCCAGCTCCCCCATTAAGATCTTTAGCATGGTTGACTTGCCAGCTCCATTTTCCCCAACCTAGAGAAGAAGCAGCAGCATTGGAGAACGTGAAACCCGTGAAGGTACTTTGGAGAGGGGGGCAGCAATCAAGGAATTTCATCTCTCATGGATGATGAGGGGGAGCAGGATGGGAGCATAACCAGGGACTCCAGTTAGCAGGAAGCTGCATTTCTATCACAGATGAGCAGCATGGGCAGCAGTGTCGGGAGGTATTACCCCCTCACCCTCGAGCCTAAGGATTTCCTGGTCCAGCCTCAGCTGCAAGCACACAGCATCTCTGCTGCCCCATCCAATGTAGCCCCCACTTGATGCTGCTGTCAGCTGACAGAGAAGATGGACCCAGTCTCTCCTCAGAGACATCCAGTGAAAGGATGAAGGACAATGGGCACAAATCACAAATTCTAACTGGTATTAGGAAAAATGTTCCAATGTTCCTCAAAATAAGGGTGATCAAATGCTGCAACAGGACCCAGAATGGGAGAAATAGTCCTCCCCAGAGACAACTGGACAAGGACCTGAGCAACCTGATCTAACATCAAAGCTGTCCCTGCTTTGAGCAGGGACCTCCCAGGGTCCCTCGCAGCTGCCATTATTCTGCAATCCCACATACCACACAGATACGGGACTCCAGGTCAGCAGAGACGGAGAGGGAACGGAAGATATAGTGACTTGGCTCGTAATAGAAGTCTACTTCATCTAGCTGCAGGATTGGGGGGGAGAACTTCTCAAAGCCGTCAGGGAACCTGGGAAGGCAGGAAGAGGTGAGAGACAGCCAGGAACCTCCCAGACCCTGTTCCTAGCCCTCCTGGGATAATCTCTGCAACCCTCCAGGTGACAAGGAGGGCTCCCTGCCACACAGGGCCTCTAGGAAGGATGGTCACGAGAAGGAGACAAAGACCTGCAGCCTTGGCCCCAGGAGGGAACCCAGCCTGAAAGCAGGGGCCTGTGTGGGCTCCCTGTCAGAGTAAGGCTGGACCACACAAAGGGATGGCTGTCCCAGCTGGGACAGGACCAAGAAGAAGTTCATGTCAAAAACAGAGCCAGCACCCTCCAAGCAAGGGCTCAGGTGACACTTACTTCATGATCACCTCAGATTCCTTGTCCACAGGTTTCAGCTCTGGCCTGCAAAAAGAGGATACACATAACCAAGGTGCCTTGAATGAGGGTCTGCTCTCACACCAGAAGCCCAGGTAGAGTCTTCAGCTCTGTGACACCTCATTCCAGCCTCTATACCAGAGACAAGTGCTTAAAGCCCATACCACAACTCTATCTGCCAGGCACACTGGGATCCTCTGTTTCTTCCCACTAGCACTGCCCCTCCCTGACCTCCAGAGAGGAGCAGGACAGGCACTCACAGCTTCTCCAACAGCTTGAGCTTGCTCTGGACTTGGGACGCCCGGTTGGCGTTGTAGCGAAAGCGGTCAATGAAAACCTGCAAGAGAGAAAAGCATCAGAGAACTCCAAGTCCCCTTCAGCACCAGCCACCCTGCATTGCTGCCAAACCTCCTGCAGCAATACAACCACAGGTCTAAAAGCAGAGAGAAAGGCACAAGGCTGGGAGAATGCCCCAACTCTACTGGCTTCTCCCAGTACCTGGATGTGCTCACGGTACTGCTGCTGGGCTTCATACTCTCGCTGCTGGTTCTTCAGCCGCTCCTCCTTGATCTTCATGAAGTTCTCAAAGTCCCCACGGTACGTGTCCAGCCGCTGCGAGTGCAGGTGGATGATGTCCGTGGCCACTGCATTCAGGAAGTTCCTGTCGTGGGACACCACGAGGATGGTCGACTGCCAGGTCTGGAGGAGATGGCGAGAGGGAGGCCTGAGCACCATCAACCAGAGCGCAGGGGTTGGTCCCACCACCCAGCCAGTGGGTGGACCCACCACCACCAGTCTAGAGGAAGTCTCCATTCCTCCCCCTTGCTTTGTATCAAGGCCCCCCATCCCCCCCTACCTGCAGGTAGGTCTCCAGCCACAAAATAGCCCTCACGTCCAGCATGTTTGTGGGCTCTGAGGGAAGGGAAAGAGGCACTGAAGTCAGGAGAGATGGGGATGGCTGGATTACGCTTTTTTCCCCAGAGGAAAGGTTAATGATCAGTGTTGAGGAGAAAGAGAGGCTGAATGGGGACCTTCCCTCCAGCTCAGGGGACTCTTGTGTAGGGTGTGATGGGGTGTGGGCACCAGGGGCTGAGGCTCAGGCAGGGATACTCCCCCCACTCCATATTGGTACCCAGACCCTGGTGCCCCACAGCAGCCTCTCACCCAGATCTCCCACCCAAGCTGGGGACTGCCCCCAGCATGGACTGGCAGCCAGGGCACATCTCAGGGACCAGTGAGGGAAAGGGAACAGCACTTGGGACAAGATGACACATACACCACCTGGCTGGGGCACGGATAGGGCTCTGCTGAGTGCAGTGAGAGTGGCTGCCCAAGCAGACTTGCCCGTGCCAGCGGAGCACCAACTGCGCTGCCAGGCCTGCCCGTCACACGGGGCTATTTTGGGCAGGCAGCTAAAGGCCATGGCATGTTCCCAACCCCAACAAGGGCACAGGCAGGCCCTGCAGTGGTGTCAGAGGGGACCTGCAGTATCAACTTACCATCCAGCAGAAGGAGATCTGGCCTAGGGAAAAGAAGACATGGGATCAGAAGCAGAAAGAGCATAGGGCCAGTTCAGTGTCTCACCACACATACAGAGCTGTGATGCCTCCAATGGCCCCAGCTCGAGAGCCTGAGTTGAGAGGACCCCCAGGCAGCACCCCTGCACCTCGCAGCATGGACAGCAAAGAGGCTTAACCCCATAGCATGAAGGCCTGGACACCAACCTGGCAAACAGGGCTCTGGCTAAGGCCAGTCTCATTCTCCAGCCTCCAGAAAACTCTCTGAGAAGAGAAGAGAATGCAGAGAGGGGTTACTGTTCAATGTAGAACCACTGTGTTTGCCTGTCTGCCAGCCTTTCCCAAGGCTCTTTTGGCTCTGTTGTCATCCAGAGGCAGCTTGTCCCTGCAGGTATCTCGGGCACAGCACGAGATCTGCGGTCCAGGAGGAAGGTGATTTGGCAACCCCCAGGGCAGGATGGGCCCTGGATGGGCAAGGATAGACCCCTGTTCTCCTTTACAGCCACAGCAGTGCCTGAGGGCTCACTTGGAACACCTCCCCATACCCATTTCTGGCTTGATACCCAGAGTTTAGCAACTCACTTGGTTGTCTGTTGTTGCATCTTTGCATTAAAGCCCAGCCCAGCAAGAATGACAGACGCCCTGGGGAAAAGGGGAGACAATTGGAATCCAGGTACAGCATCCAACAGCAGAGCACAGTCCAAGGTCTCACCCACCAAGGGAACTCTGCTGCACGGCTTAAAGCCATTCTGGTGCAGGAAAACTTCCCTACACACCCAAGAGCAGCACTTGACTGGGAAATGCAGCCCAGTGGGGCACAGCATCTTCATGAAGTACCAGGAGATTTGCAAGGATTTTTCAGCTCTTTGGCCAGGAAGAGAGTCTCACTACCACCAACATCCCAAAAACATCCCCCAGAAACCAGGAACCTAGGGAGATCCGAGAGGAGCAGCAGCAACAATGCAAGCCATTTGGGGCAAAAAAAAATCCCTCCAGCTTCAGGGGGAAGCTCAACTACTCCTAATCCAGCAGAGCTGTGGCACAGAACCGACAAGAAAAGGTAGTAGGGAGAGCCCCATCCCCACGCTCTGGATCCCAGGGCCACAGTATCACCCTTCCATACCCCAAACCACTATTCAGCTCTGGCCATGCCAACAGACAGTGATGCCCACGGGGCTGTCTCACCTCGCTGGGGCCTTGTCTGCCTCAATCTCCTCCAGCTTTGCGTAGATTTCTGATAGTCTGGCACCTTCTGTCCCTTCTCCCCTGGAGCAGAACAAAGAGGAGCGTGTGGGACTCACCAGGTTAGAGTTTGAGTGCTGGGGGAGGCTGATCTTCCCAGGCAGGACTAAGGTGGGCAAGATGCAGCCCATCCTCACCAGAGCCCTTCATTGGAAGGGAGAGACCTTACAATGAGACCTCGTGGTGAAGAGGCCACAGAAGGGCTGTAAATCCAGTGGTGACACCTCACCTGCCAGCGTTGATCTTGGCCGTCAGGTCCCTCTCCTCCCGCAGGAGGCTCTCGCGAGTGGTGTCACACTCCAGCACACTCTGCAGCGCTGGTGTCTCATCCCCTGCCACCTCCTGCTCCACGTGCAGGATGCTGATGTGGGAGGGGATGCGCAGGCTCTGGCTGGCGATCATCTTCAGCAGTGTGGTCTTCCCCAGCCCGTTCCTGCCCACCAGCCCGTAGCGCCGTCCGAAGGCCAGGTTCAGGTCTGCTCCGGTCAGCAGGACACTAAAGTAAGAGGACAGGTCTGGGGTCAGACTGATCCACAGAGAGGAGATAACCAGAGCCACCTGCCCTGATGGGGGCATTTCAGGCTGTGCTGAAGCCAAGTAACCATTACAGGCTTCTCCTGCCCAAAGGCGAAGGGGTCAGTGCCCACCTTGCTTCCTGATCTTTCTCACATTCTCTGTAATTTCTCAACTGCTCTCTAATCCAGTCTCAATCCCCCATGGTCCAAAATCCCAGCCAGGATCTGTCCCACCTCCCCACCCACACTCACCGCTCACCGAAGGACACATCGAAGTTCTCGATACGCACATCATACGACTTGTTCTTGCCTGATGATTCCATGCGAGTCTCCTTCTTGCTGGAAGCTTGGCTGGCAGACGCCTCCTCAAGGACTCTGCAGGCCAGCAGAAGATAGAGAGGGGGCTCAACAGGAAAGCTTTGGTACAGCCAGATCCCAGCCCTGCTCAGCAGAACGGGATGGGGGCGTTGGAGGCACCCTCCATACTCACAGAGGGCCAGATGACTTCAGGGAATCCCGCTCCAACCTCTTGTCCTGCTTGGCTTTCAACCTGGCTTCTGCCTTCTCCAGTTTCTTGGCATTCACCATCTGGGACACGGAACAGAGAGTATGAAGAAGAGAGAGAGCATCTTCAGCAAAAGCCCCAAAAGCCCAGCTCTGGGAGAAAAGAGATCAATCAACCTCTTAAACCCGAAAGAAAGGGAGTGAGGTAGGACAGGGAAACTGGGAAAGATTCAAGCATATTTTCAGGAGGCTAATCAGGCTAGAAAACCACTTCAGGAATAAAGTCCTAAATCAACTGCTCATACACAAGTTCTGCCTCAGCAAGGCAGAGGGTTTGGCCAAACCTATCATACGTCCCGTTTCTGTAGTTCCAGGAACCTGGATCAGCCAAGTCACTCCAATAGCAGCAACCTGCTATCCCAGTGCCTCCTCTGGTACACTCTGCATCCACCCTCAAAGAGCACCACAAGGTGTTTCCCTTCCCAACACATTAAACTTTCACCAGTTTGGAGCAAACTCAGCTTGTGCAGTGGATCAGAGACAAAAAACATTTAATGAACCCTGAAGGCAAGAAGGAGGCAAGTGTTTTAACCTGGCCTCTGGTCTTGGCCAGGCTCTCAGCCCACTCCAGCTTATTCCTGCATCGAGTCAAATATTTGTGGCTGACCAAGAACACTCCTAGATATTTCTAGGCAACTCTGCAGCCACCGGAGCATGTTACAGACCCGTGTGCCAGACTGAAGAGCGCCTTGTTACTGGAGCTACTGGACCCCACACTTACAGGAGAGATTGAGTCACTCTGTAAACCATAACCAGCTCCCTGAATTTCCCAGTAAGACATGTCCTCCAAAACTTGACAGCCCTCTCAAGGCCTTCTCTGAATTGTCTCCAACTTTTCTGAAGATTATTTTTTGAGTTGCAGACACAAGAGCCAGAAAGTGAACCCAGCAGCAACACTCTGGTGCCAAAACCAGCCACAGCTGCCAGCTTTTACTTAAGACTCCCGTTCAGGCATGTGGGGATAGTGTTAGGTCTCAGTCTCCAAGCAAGGGATTCTCATTCTCAACACGTTAACCCATGGAAAGGAGAGCTCTGTGAGGGACCAGCCTGGTAGAGAGACTGCCCACCCTGTAGAGCTCCCTGCTTTGCAGATGCACAACTGCACCTCACCCGCACTCAAACTTTGGCACATCCAACACAGATGGCAAGCCAGGTTGTTCCTGAGAAGCTGCGCATTCCATTGATAGAGATGTCCCGATTTCCTTCAGGTCACGGAGTGTAACTGCTTCCAAACCTCTCTACTCCTGATCTTATTTCTCAAAGCACGACAACCTACAGCTGTTTCTAAAGCTGGGCTTACAACCTCTCCTACAGCAGCTCTCAGTTAACTCCCCACCTGTAACATCCCCACATTCTGCCACTAGGCAGGACTTTATCTCTCATTGAATATTCAAGGTGTCATCCTGGGACATTCCATTTTCTCAATCAAAGGCTTTGCTGTAGGAACCAAAGATCCTTGTGAAAGTCAGAGAAGATGCACCCTGAGCATCACCACTGCATCATCTATGCTTTGAACCTCATTAAGAAATTACAGCAAAATAGATCTTGTCAAATTAATAAGCTCCTGTTGATAATGACACCTGTTGAGCCCCTTCACCAGACTAAGGTCAAGAGATTCTCAAACTATAGAGAGCCTGATACGGAGGAGCAGTAACCCCTGCAGCTGTGCCCCTAACCAGCACCAGCCTGTCCCCATTGCTCTCCAAGGGAGAGGTGACCGGAGCAGGGCAGGGCACCTGCAGCCCCACCTGTCAGATGCTCCCATGAGGGCACAGCCCCCACTTACCGAGGTCTGGCCTCTCTTCAGCAGCAGCCCCGGCAGCAGGTCTGCGCTGGTGTCACCTGCAAGGACATGTTTGGGTTGGTGAGCTCATGTGTCAGGGAGGCTCCACAAAGCACTGCCTTAATGGCAGCCCAAGCCCAGGCACAAATGATCCCTCTCCCAACAGAAAAAGGGGAACAAAGTGCATCTCTACTCCTTCACCTCAGGTTATCCCACAGGCACTGCTGCCCACAGCTCAGCAGCAGGATGAGAGAGGGGTGCACATGTGAGTGGTGCCCGAGCTCTACTCCCCAAGGTCAGGTGTGCACATCTGAAGCCCCGAACCACTCTGAGCCCCGGGCATCCTGATGGCAGGGCGGGAGTCACTCACCATATCCATCGGTGATCTGGGAGAGCTGGATGGGGGCGTCCAGCAGCACCTGGCTGCAGCGCTGGGCTTGGCCCTCATCCCTGCGGAGAGGAGGAGGAGAGTGAGTGGGGGGAGCGGGGTGAGGGGGTGTGCGGGGGGCCGGGCGCCCTTACAGCTGCAGGGTGTTGAAGAGGCGCTGGCAGATCTCCCGGATGGCGCCGTCGTCCTTGGTGTCCTGCGACACCTCCCGCAGCAGTTCGCCCACCGCCTCCTCCAGCTCCTCCACCGACTCGAAGTCCGCCCCGCCGCCGTGCAGGATCCCTGCGGGCACACAGCGCCGGCGCTGTCGCGACAGGTGGCACCCGCCCGCTCCATCCTTCCCTGTCCCTCCCCGGCCGCCCGTCGCGACGCGGGCGCTGTCGCCACAGCGCGGAGGTGTCGCGACACGCGGCGGGGCGGGAGGCCGAGCCGCGGCGGGCAGGTGGGCGGCGCTCACCCGTCACGTAGGCGAACAGCTCTCCGTCCAGGTCGGGGAACTCGGAGCGGAGGATGTCGGCGCAGGACGCCATGGCGGGGCGGGCCCGGCCCGCGGAGCCGCCGCCGCTCGCACCGGAAGGGCCGGCGCGCGCTGCCGGGAAGAAGGGAGGTGGCCGCCATGGCGCGGGGGCCGACGGGAGATGTAGTCCTGATCTGACGCGCATGCGCAGTGCGGCAGTCGGAGGGGTCCCGCTGCCATATGCCGGGATAGCAGCAGCAGGAGCGATGGGAGCGATGGATCGGGGGCGAGCGGAGTGGCCCGTCACGGCACCAGAGGCGGCTCAGCCTCTGCTTGTCCTGTCTCAGAGGGAAAGAGGCTTGGGGAGGGTTTTTTTTTGTTTTGTTTTGGCTTCTCCCCTCCCTTTTAAAATCAGTGTTTCTGCTCTCAAACCACGGTCACGACACTGCTCATTGGGGTTTGGGTTGGATTTTGTCTCTCCAGGTCTGAGGAATGAGCAGTCGGACACCCTCATCTGTTCACAAACTGAAGGCCGAGGGGCTGAGCCAAGGGCCAGGTACAGCTGGTACCCTCAGCTACCGGGCATGGTGCCTGCCTTGGCCCTCAACAAAAAAAACAAGTTAAAAGGGAAAACTGCTTCAAGTTCGTTCACAAGGAAAGGCCACCAAGGTTCATTTAAGCCTGGCTTACAGGGGGCTGGGCACACCTGACCAAGAGTTCAGTTCATCCCAGCTGCAGCCCCAGGGAAAGCCCAGAGCACCGTCCTTTCCCCAGGAAGCTGCAGCACTGGTACACAGCTGGAAACAAAACATCATTTGTCCTTTTCACCTGCTTTTGCAGTTCCTTTCCAACCCCCAGGCAGCCCCGGGCAGGGGAAGAAGCACAAGCAAGCCCCGAGACACTGTGGCACAGCCCAGGGAACTGCCCCAGCTCTTGCAGTACCAGTCCCAAACAGCAGTGCAGGCAGCCTTCTCCATTCTACATACTTTATTAGATTCAGAGCTGGACAAATCACAAAGTGTACAAAATGGAGACCACACTACCAGAAGCAGGATTGTGGGTAGCAGCAGCATTCCTATGGCCCAGAAGCGTTTGGTAGAAGTGTGGAGAGGGCAGGCTGGGGCAGGGGGCTCTTACCGCCAACTGCATTTGAGATTCCCCGAGGACAGACCCTGTTCACATCCTGACAGAGCTCAGCTGACCCACGATCCCTGGGACAGCAGGGCCACATCTCCAATTTGTTTGGAAAGGACAGACTGGCTCAAGCCAGCAGTGGGTGGGGGTAAATGCTCCAAGGACCTGAAATGCTGTGCCACCCACATACACACCAGTAAGAGCCTAAACCCTCATCCTTTTTGGTCACAAACCTTCCACGGCAGGACTCTATACTGACGACTTTGCAAGAAATAAGGTGGTGGTGGTGGTATCTGGTGAGCCCACCATCTCCTGTGGTGAGGGCCCAACATACTCACCACCCCAGGCATCTCAGACTGGCCAGCAACATCTACCACAACAGCAATAGCTAGTACAGAAGCCAGGGTAACTTCAACTCAGATTTGTCCAGTCTATGTTTAGGTCTATTCTACGAGTACATATGCACAAGAACTTCAAAAATACTAGGATATGATGCAAGTAGTGAGACACCAACAGAAGAGGAGTTTAATGGTGGACGTTCCCTAGAAAGATCACAAGAGGATGGGAGTTAGACTAGCCCTTGCCCACCCTGGGACAGGCAGCAGGATGCTGCTGCACCTCTGCACACGACTGGGTTCTGAACTTCATCTGCAGCATGGGTGGTAACTGAGCACAGGCAGGCGAGTCCGCTCCCGGGGTGAGCCACAGGGTCTTTCAATCTGCATCGAGGGGCCAGGCAGACGTTTCTCTGAATGTAGCTGAAGACCGAGGAGAGGCGGAGCATGGCTTGGAGAAGAGGGAGCCCGCCAGCCTGCTGGGGCTAGCATCTGGTCTCGTAGATCCCGCTCCTGCCGATGTACCTCACCCATTTTATCACATCGTGGTCACTGTAGTTCAGCTTTGGCTCAAAGACTTTCAGGTAGCGCACCTTCAGCCCAGAGGGTGCAAACGGGACCTATTAAGAGAGGGAAAGGCAACAGAAAGCATTGGAATGGGGGTAAGATGCTCTTCGTGCACGAATGCCAGAAGGCCCCTGGGCTATGCATCTAGAAATGGACACCAAGAGCCACTGTTCCCTTCCCTACTCCCTGCATGCATGGTGTCAGACTGCAGTAGCTCTAAGGGCAATTTTCTTCCATTAGCTTTGATACCTGGCTGACCTCATGGAGTCACCTGTCAGCTTGGGATAGTGAACACTCAAACCCATGTAACTCCCAGAAGTGACTGACTAAGCTTCTCTGAGGTTAGGTGCACCCTGGAAGACAGGCTGGGACTCACCTCAAAGTTCATGGAGATGGGAGGCCGAGCCCACTTCTTCTTGTCATTGGTGGGCAGCAGTTCGATCTCCGCACTGATCTGGGATTCCTTCATTCCAGCCATTCGCTTTATCCTATCAGAGAAAGCCCAGAAGTGAGAAAGTCCCCAAGTTCATTGTCCCCTTTGCTACACATGCTCAGGGCAGACAGGAGCACTAAAGAGACTGCCCCTCCAAGCCCTACCCATCCCTAACATGCTCACTCACTTCCAGACGATGGCATTCTCACTGGCCTTGTACTTCGCCTTCCCTTTCATACAGATGACTTGCACTCCACTGGTATTGAGAGGTGTTGGGATCCGGACCTGGAAAGCAGAGTCTGGTGAGCAGGGGTGAGGAGACTGCAGCCTGGGCACTCTGTGCAGTCTCACACTGTCTGTCCTGGACCCCTTGGCCTTCTCTCTCCTATCTTAGGGCCCAGAAAACATCACCTATCAACAGCATCCTAGGCTAGTCCTCCAGTTTCTTGCTTTGAAGTAAAGGTTCAAACACACTTCCATAATCCACAACAGACAGTAAGGAACAGGGCAGAGCCCTCCAGGCTGCAGGAAACCTGGCTAATGTTGGGCAGATGAGCTCAGGAAGGATGCCAGGCTGGCCATGGCATTGCACCAGGCTCTGGACAGCCCAGCCTTACAGCAGTGAGCCTTTCCCAGACGGGAACTAACCTGCAAGGCCATCCTCAGCCTGTCTTACACAGCTCACAGCCTGCTGCCTGTCTGACATACCATCGGATCATGCAGACAGAAGAATATAAAATTTTATAGTGGCTGAGAGAGTAAGTGAACAGTTGCTGCAAGGAACGAGGCCCCTGCCAAGGTGGCTGTGCAAATGAAAACAGCTTCTACCTTCCTACTCTATGGCAGCTCCCTTTCACAGCACAGCAACATCACACAGCTGGTGGGACACTCAGTTCACTCTTTTAGCCCTGGACAAGCTTGAAGACTCATTTGTGAAGACTCTGTCGCAGGGGGCATAAACTAGTGGCATGACTGCCAGGCACAAGAGAGGACAGGTTTTTATTATCTTACCTCTATCTTCTGGGCCAGCAAGGAAGGTTTGAAATTTGATTTGATCACCACCTTCACTTCCAGCTTGGTCCGACCCACCTCCCGCACCAGTGGGATCACACGGAAGGGAAGGATAATGTCCTTAGTGGTTCGGTATCTGTAGGGATGGAAGCTACAGTGAACTCTGAGGAGAAGTTAATGCCCTTATGGTCTCAAATTGTATCACTTTCAAAAAGAGACAGTCTCTGCACACAGCAAACAGCTTAGAAACATCAGCCAAAAAGGGAACCATCCCAGAAGGAAGCAGCAGTAGGATCTGTGCTGCCATAGGGCAGCAATGGTTTCTTGAGTCTCAAGTTTTATATCTCGTTCCTACCAATGGCCGTGTTCAAAGACACCAGTTTTAAATACTAAAAAAACCAGACGGAGCAAACACAGAAGGTAAGAAAACCCACACCCAACACTACGATTGTGGCAAAGAAAACTACGCAGCTGAGCTTCGCCCACATTTGTAACAGATGGATTTGTGGGACACCCTACAGATTCCACTCTGAAAAGAAGGCAGATAGTGTGTATTTTTTAAGTGCTCAAGGGCTGCAAGTCTGGCTGGGAGCAGCAACATTACTGTAGCAGCAAGCAGATGCCAACACCAGCCTGTTCACCCCCCTACCACAGTACCTCATGAGCTCAAATTCTCCATCTGGTGGAATGAAGCTTATGCTCCTCTCGGAATCAAACTTGCTGAGCCTCACACACTGGTGGAAAGTGCAGTCATCGATGGCAATTGACTGTTTGCCGCTAAAAACACAAGACACAAGTTAAACAAGTGCAAATTGCAGCCCTGGTATCTTGGTGCAGTCACAGTCTGTCCAGGCAGAAACTACTCTACAGAGCATGTTGCCATCGCAGGTGTCCAGGAAATGGGGAGGCAGGGAGAGATGTAGGGGACAGCAGCCTCTTGGCTCAGACTTTCCTTGTTTCACCACCACAAAAACCATATTTCAGGAAGCTTGTTTGAAAGAATTCTCTCCCTCGTCTCCCCAAAGAGGAGAGAGCTTACAGGAGCACCCTTTTGCCATAGCCAGCAACACAATGCTTGGGTCTGCCTGCCAGCAGCACTCAGTACTGCAAAGACGGCTCTGCCAGCCCAAGTCTTCCCACAGCACAGTTCAAAAGAGAGAAAACACTTTCCTGTCCACAAAGCTATCCCACTGCCACACAGCCAGGAAATGCCAGGTTCAGGGTCTCCCTGTTCAGAAATCTCTTAACAGCTGTTCATTTCCACACTGCCAGCACGTGGTTTGATTCTGAACTGAATTGCCAAGACCACAATATTATGACATACAAGTCTGTATCTCTCCTAAAATCTACACAGATACCATCCATCTATCTAGGCACATCAGCCTAACCTGCCGGGTACCAGTCTCTGAGAATACAGGTCCTGAGGTCAACCAAAACCCCTTGGCTACCGAGAGGGACCAGAAGATGTGAAGGCAGGAGCAACAGAAGAGGCAGCAGCATAGCAATGTGACACCTAGGCTGCCTCAACTGCTGGAAGCAACAGGACAACCGTGCAAGTGTGCTGAGACAGTGTGAGCACTACAGGTAGGTTCAGCTGTCCTAGGAACCATCATCACCAGCTCAAAGGGGAAGCAGACTGACCCCAGGCTGACTGGCTGTCTAGTTACACAGCCCAGTGGTGTGATTTGTGCTTCGCAAGCAGGAGTTAGTCTTTCCTAATCTGTTGACCAGATGACAGGCAATGTTAGCCAACTAGTTCCTGTTTCTTTGGAAAACTACTGGGAAAGCCCTGCTGCCTAGCACTGCTCCAAGTCTCAGGCAGCATTACTCAGGGTTGGCCTTGCCACATGCTAGATGCCAAAAACCAACTGGCAGCAGCTGTCCCTTTTGAACACCTCGTAACTAAATGCTTCTAGAGAGTAATATTTCCAAGCTCTTAACCACTGGATAATCACAGCTAGGGAGAACCACCTAGAAAGAGTCCCTGTTCAACTTGCTTCTGTAACTCAAAAAAACCAGTACATTACAGACAAAGGCACCCGGCACAGCAGCTTTGTGACAGTGTTACTGACTCTTCAGAGGCCCATGCAGTTGACATTTTCACTAGAGTAAACCCCCACAGGGCTCATCAGCCACCTCAGGCTCATTCATTTTACTAGCTCAATTCAGGTACAGGAAAGATGGCTTAAAGGTGACAGTGAAGTGATAGCTCTTGGCTTGGTTCTAAGAGAAAAGGCAAATAGCAGCTCAGCTGTGTTTACAGGAACCATCATGGAAAGTGTCTGAGATCCAAGTTACATGCACAAGTCACACGAAGCAAGAGACAGGGGGAGAGCAGAATGCACATACAGCTGAAGCAGATTATCTACCTTCCCAATTCACTGGGGGTCAGCAAAAAACAAAACAAACAACCAAGAGAAATACAGATGAGTTGCAAATTGTTAGCGAGAAGAAAGTCGAAGTCCTTTTGCTTTTATCTCTTCACCCCAAGCAGGAAGGCTGGAAAAGGCCTAAGAGCTGTTTTCAGCTTCAATGTGGGTACTGGTTGAGGTGCAGCTGGGAGGGAGGGAAGCTGAGCTCTCGGAAGGGATGTGCCTCCAACCCACATGGCCACTGACCACCTGTAAGCCGCAGGAGGGCCTTACCCACCGCTAGTATGTCACCTGTTCTACTTCATGGGAACAGTCCAGGTAGAGCAGTCAGAGGAGTTCCTTCACTGTTCCTTGGGAGCACTGCTACTGCTCCTATGATTCAGAGTCTCTGCACTGACTAGAACTGCTAGAGATACAGATTCTGGGAAAATCCATCTTGAGGAAGTGTTTCCAGCTGTAAGAACTCTACACTTAAGACTATGTTTGAAAATACTTAAAGAGCTGTAGAGAAGTTCTGTATTGAGGCCCTCAGGCTAGTAGTTTGCATGACAACTGATCTACCCAAAGTTTTCAGTAACACCTGAAGGGAAGAAAAAAAATGAGCTTTTTGTCTGTCAGATCAGAAAAGCTATTAAGGGTTGCCCTTTCATAAGTCCCTGGTGGCAAGTGGCCACCAGGTATAACACCTCTTTCTTACCTTTTCCCCGTTTCATCCGCAGTCCCTTTGCCCTGTTTTTCAATGACAATCTTGTCATTCATGCCAAACTTGCACTCTGGCATTCCACTCAGATAACTCTTCATCACCACTCTGCCAGAGACATGGGCACTCAAAACCTGACCTGGTTAGAAAAGATCACAGTTCAGAACACTTAAAAGAGTCCCCACTCCCAGATCTGGAGGGGGAGAAGGATGCTAGCTCAACACCTTCTACTTACCCTGTGGGGACATCAAGAGATTCACACTCTCCAGCACATCAAGAAAGAGCTCATTGCGACGGTATTTGATTCCTTCACGTCTCCATCCAATCTGTCCAGTCACCTGGCTGGTGATCTGGGACTGCTCTTCCTTAGTCTGAAGGGAAGAAATGACATCTTAGATCTCTAAATAAATTCAAATACTAAGAAACCTTGCTCTAAATATAAGAGCAAACACTTGCTATGTATTACACATAAATGCTTTTGTCACTGAAGATACAGGTGCTGTCACACCTCATGTGATTTGGTCATTCTCTGCTCAATATATCAAATTCTATGCCTAACCAAAAATTGGTCATAACAACAGCAGTAAAGTTTCTTCTGTTTTGTTACCTAGTCCATTAGGCTACATCAAGGTGCAGGGAGGCATAAGCTCCACCAATGGCACTCAAATCATGTCTCAGACTGTCACATCAATCCATGGTAAGCACAGAGGCAGCTTAACATGGATTGGTGTAGCAGTTCACACCCTTAGACAACATGAAACTCCAGGGCCACAAGAGAGCTAATCTCCAAGGCCTGTTTCTCAATGACTGCAGTCATCAGGGTTACATACCAACACTAACCTAGCATACATCGAACAGCACCCAGGCTCTACGTCTCCAAAAAGCACCAAGGGTTGTGTAGAGAGGCACAGAGAGGATTCCTACCTGATGCTACAGGTGGGGTCCAGTCACACGCAGAAAGTCAAGAAGTAGATGTATAGTAGCAAGCGCAGTGTAGACAGGGTTAACAGGCAAGCAGGTCAGTAGCAAGAGAAGGGAGGAAGGGAGAAAGAAGCAGATTAGGCTTAAGGCTACCTGAGGACAGGAAAAAAGCAGGTCAGCTCTTTGTTAATTAGGTAGCTAATTAGCACAAATAAGATGAGGAGTTTTGGCCTTTAGCTCCCTGCAGGAAACCTAGCACCTCAAGCAGTGAAATGGCTTTTCAGACTTGGCCCATTATGGACAATACAAATACATGGTGGAGCAGAAGGAGTGACAGGCCAAATACCACTCCCAAAAACGTTCCTACACAGAGTAGACTCATGTTGGCATTCCTAAAGCAAGCCTTGGATTTTTACCATGGCACAGACTATGGGAAGTAGCAGGCACCTTAAGTCTGGGTCGTGTATAAAGTCGTATCCTTCTTATTTCTGCCCTTCCACCACAACAACTGCACAACACAGAAGTGGGTTCTGCCACTGCAGCCTCGTGCTGGGCCCACAGGGGGGCACTACATGATCTCAGCTTCACACCAGCAGTGCCTTGGCTTCACACACGTTCTTGCCACATACACGGTCATTTCCTGAGCAAGCAGAGACATTATCATATCATCTAAGAGACAGAGTTTTACACTCCCCTGGGAACTGCCTAGGTAAGTGCTCAATGCAGTACACAAAGTACCTCTCTTTTCTGTCCCACAGAAAAACTCCACCTCCTTCATTTGCCTTGTTCAATGCTTTGTTCAGGCTTAAGAAGAGCAGTAGATTTAATACTCAGTGGTCTGGCTTCCAAAAGGACACCAATCATGTGTAACTTTCTCATCTCCTGCAACAGCACCAGTACCACGACCCTCTACCAACTACTACGCAAAGTGACTGGATGGAGATCACCCAGCAGCACGAGCATTCCCTACGGGAGGCACTGAAGACACCTGGGTCTGAGCCTTCTCAGGAGCTAGTGCTTTCCAGAACTGGACTAACAAGTCAGCTAAAATGGTCCAAGAATACCCCCTTGTGCTCAGTTGCCAGCCTGTCGACTAGGTTAAAGATAGCCAGCTACCAGCAGGTTTCCTGGCCTCTTGCAGCTGGTGGCAGCCCTCTTCTCATTTTAAAAAGTAACACTAGCATTTTAGCACTGAGTACATCTAAGGTTTGGACAACTCTTAGTTACAATGTTTCCCCAACTAACACTCCCAGAAAGCACTTGCAGAGGAAGAAAATTACAGTGTATATCTAGTTAATGAAGTCTGCACAGATGGAGATAGGATCTGAAGGATGAAAACAAAACACAGAGCACAGCTCCACCTCGAGCTGTAAGAGCAAGTTTATCCTCTGCTGAAGGAAGATACCCGAACCAATGCCTTCCTCACTTCTGGTTCAAAACACCAGCACAGCCTGCAGTCCTGCCATTTGAGTAGTGGGCTGCTTCATGTGCAGGGACTAGAAGTGAAACCATGTGCACACCAGCAACTTTTAAAACCTGTGTGGCAAATCACTCCATTCCCAGAGCACAGGGCAAGCAGTATCATATGCACTTTCAAAGAAAATAAACCAAATCTTGTATTCCGAGATCACCTGCCCTGGAAAGACCACTGTAGCCATATAGGGTGGGCACTCAGAGTGCAGCAGTTCAGGATGCCTCAAATCTTTCACTGAGAATAAAGTAAAAAAGTTGGGTTTGTCAAGTCTGCCATAACTGGATTTTGGTCCTTAAATTCCACAGGACACAAGCCCAAGGAAAGCATCATCAGGAACTAAGCAGAGACAAGGAACACAGATGGCAAGCCACCTAGTCCCAGATTTTGGTCCAAGGTACATGTGTGAAGCTGGCTTTAAGTCAATGAGCAGCTGAAGGTTTGATGTATCAGACAGCAGACAAGGAAACACAGCAAGTACTGTTTCCACTGTTGTCCTTGCCATACTGCACCTGCAATGGATTACTTCTGCTTTTTGAACTGGGCTGAACAAAATTCCAACCCTGAGCAGAAGAACTGCTTGCTTATGTAAAGCTGAAATCCAAACTCCTCTTTGTAAGGAATGAAGGATGATGCTGTGGCCAGGGTTTGCACACAAGCAGCACAAGAGTTTGTTAAAACAGACAAAAGCAAAAAAAGACTGAGGGAAGGAAACGAGGGTGGTGGTTAGTTCTGAGTTTTCCTAGGAACAGGAGCTGACTCAGCCATCTTCAGTGCTGACTGCCCAAATTGTCAGACTGCAGAAGGCCAGAGAGATTTATGGTAGGGCTCGTGACGGGGATTCAGACCGGATGCACTCATATCTGGCCCTCTTGCAAAACAGTTTGCTGTTCTAGCAGGAAATAGGTTGCTCAGGGGCAGCTTCTCTCTCATCTCCTCTTGTGATGCAGCTAGTCTTGCTACTAGATTAAAACTTTAAGAAGGAGTTCTCAGTAAGTCAGTGCTGAGGAACTGAATTGAATCAGAGCTTCCAGAGACTTTGAACTCTGATTATCCTAAACAAGAACGGTCACCGCACAGGCTCTTGTTTGCTTCTGTTTGTACCTGGGGCTGAAACTTTACTTTGCCACAGACTGCTGCAGTACAGACTCTCAGCTTTTTTTTCCTGACTCACTGCTACCCAGGGGAGAGGACTGAGTTTTAAGTTAAGTCCTCATTATTGACTTCCATAGCTGTGCTAGATGGACAATAAGAACAATATTCCTTGGGGACACAAGAAACAGACTGTAAGTGTCCTTCGGATTCAGAGGTTGAGCATGAGCTTCCAAGATAGAAAGTCTAGTTTTGAGGGCTGTGGCCTGGAATAGGTTTAGAACTAGTTTAAACACACTCACAAAACCAGTCAAACTTAAGTGTCTTTTTCCCAAGGTGCCCTTTATCTTCTGCCTCCATGTAAACTTTATTGCAAGGGTTAATACTATGCTAAATGCACAGCAGAGATTCTCATCTCTAACATGAAAATGCTCGGGTTGTACCGATGCTGATCTGCAAGGATGTTACAAGAAGAGACAGAGCAACATCAGCTTCCTGACTGACAGCAAGATTCACAAGGCTGAAGAATACTTCATTATAAGGCAGGCACGAAAGCCTGACAGCTCAAAGCACTGAAGGCTGGTGGAGAACAGACCTGCTCAGTGAGATTCACACACAAAAGAGCTATTTCTGGCTCAGCAGGTAGATTTGTTTATCCTCTGTCAGGAGCTGACACAGAGCAGAGTCTGATGCCAGCAATCATTTACATGGGACAAGGGACTGGCATTATCCTAGTTCTGGGCCCTTGCTCCTTCAACCTACCATGTGCTAGGGAACATGAGGTCACACAGAGCAGGGACACCTCGAACAATGTGCCACTGAGCTACACCCCTGCCAGGGTGTTCTCAATCTACTCAGGCACCTTCCTTCAGTACAGGTCAAACGCTTAGATGGTAATTAAGACCATACTCTCTTGAACAGGCTTACAGAAAAATAACCAGCAGAGCAGAACCATACCCCAAATTCCCCTGATTACCTGACTCTTGATGCCTTGCTGAGTGATGAAAGTCTTCAGGGCACCTGTTTCAGAGTTCTGAGGATAGCCAAAGTCCAGGATTTCTACAGAAGGGTAAAAGAAGGTTAGTTCAGAGCTGCAAGGTATAAGCACACAACTATGCTAACCATTCCTGTAAGGGGACAGCCAACTACTGCACAGGCACCGCTTACACACTGACTTTCTGGATAAGTCGCTGTAGCATTCCTTACTAAGAGAAAAGAAACATTCTTGCTACACTGAGCCAGTGCAATAAGTTGGAGAGAAGGGGTGATGGAAAGCTGTTCAACTGATGAATTTGCTGATTTTTAAACACAACTGCACTTCAGGACTAAATATCAACTAGGCTAGCCATGTGCACGGGGCACACTGAGTTTTTCCAAAAACATCCAAGGGACAATAAGGAGGGTTAATCCAACAGCAGAGCAATCTATCTTTGCAGCATTTTTTCAGGTTTTGTTGTTCTTATGAAGATGTAATAACAACCAAAATCTGAAACAACAGCTGAGTAGTGGCACTGTGTGGGAGGGAAACATGATAATTACAGCCAGTTCACTTCACACCTACTGCCCTCAAAGAGGAAGAGAACAACCCTCAAGAGATCTAAAGGAGAGAGAAGACCACTAACATGGCACTGAGCAACACCATACTGGGAGGTTTGATCTCACTGTTGCCTATAAGGAGACCAGCAGTGACTGATCAAAGAAGAGAAACTGAAGTCTCTTGGTCTGTCCTGAGAGAACAGAGAGAACATCACTGTGACCCCTGGTTAAGAATCCCAGGACACACATATGTGGTGCTTTGTCTGGAAAAAAAATTGAAACATAACTAATACAAAGTGTTCATGCTATGTGAAACAGGGACAGCTCAAGGGCACCTCCACAGGCAGGCTGATATCACAAGCAGCTGAAGGGACACTGTGTCATTAATCTGTGGTGTGATATGGAGCTGTTATCACTGGAGGAAGTAGGGCTGAGACAGAGCAGGTTGGGTTTGATTGATTTCCTTCTGTTCAGGAGTGAGCACAAAAGGCAACTCACTAGGGGCAACCGATTGCAGCTTGGGGTGACTGCCACCATACACTGCTAGAGCCACCTGGGCACTAGCTGGTCTTGGAGGTGCTACTGACAGTCCTCATTATATACCTCAGCGTAAGGACAGGCCAACATCTACGCAGGATCCCCTCAGAAGCTGGGCTCCAGTACCAGCTGCCTCAGTTATACAAGTGCACAGCTCTCAAAACTTCAGGAAAGTCAGCCACAATCAGCACAAGGCTATGGGCTTGAGGTGCCATCCACACTCGCAGTACAGATGGCATTAGAAAGCAGAACATGTAATTTTGAACTCCACCATACATGTTAAAAATACTTCAAGGATTATTACTACATCAAACTAAGCTAAGGATTTTAGAATGACCAAGTGCAATGTCCTGTAGCAGATAAGGGAAACATCTCACCATCCAGCAGCTCATAGATCAGCACAAAGTTGTTCTTTATGTTCTCCTCACTGATCTTCCCAAAGTAGGCAGTCATCACGTCACACATCTTGTAAAGGAACTCGAACACCATGGCAGCGTTGACATTCTGCTTGGTGACAGCAGCCAGCCAGATGTTGGAGCGCTTGACATGGAAGAAACTTGTGCGGGCGATGTTGGTGACCGGCGAGCGCACCTGCTGCCGTGCGTGGATGACATTGACGCGGAAGGCGTCGACAGCATTCCGCCTACGAGACCACCACCAGAGGTAAGTCAGCACCCTGAGCGTGAACCCCAGCTGGCTGCACAGTTCTGCTTAGGCGGGTACAGTCAGACACTGAACTACACACACCAAGCTCACCTAGAAAGGGTGCCTGGGGATGTCTCTAAGAGGGACAAGTCAAGACTCTGAGCAGAGTTAGACATCAAATTGTGAACAAACTAAAGGAGAGAGACTGCTACTGGTCTCTAGGGAGCTTTGGACTACAGTGTAACTGTAGTAAGGAGTCAGATGGCAACAGAACCTTTCCTTCAATTAATTTTGACAGCACTCCAAATTGATTGCCATAGCTGGGAACAAACACATTAGCAGCTTATGGCTCCAACAGTCCGGTTTTGACCAAATACCTAATTACTGTCTATGCTGCATGCCCAGGTCTTCACACTCTTGCCCCTAAGCAAGCTGCAGTCTCCCAAGACATGTGTCAATGGCAGTTTCTTCCAGAAATACCAAGGAGGAAAAGAACAGAAAACCCTGTCCAAGCGACCCAACAGATGTCAGTGCCCAGGTACAGCCCAAAAGGGAGCTTTAGTTCTCAGATCCACCTCACCTCCATACCCCACACACCCTGGAGAGCAGGCTCAAAGCAGCAGCAGGATTAGGAACAACGCTGGCTTTCCAGTTACATGTCACCTCAAGCCTGTTTGGCTTCAGAACAGGTGTCCTGCACCAGGACTTAGGGTCCCCACAGTGCAACAGCACTGTGCCAGCAGCACTGCATGGTGCAAGACCATTTATAGTCAAGGGTTTTGCCCAGTGCTGAAAAGGTGCTGTGCAAGCTGCTGCCATCCTTGATCCAAACTGTCTATGCACTATCAACAGGGAAAAAAACACTCCTGGCTAAACAGGGATTCTGAGCAGCATTCTGGATGCCACCTCTTCACACTACAACTTTCTTATCCGATAACTACAAATCAAGATAAACTTCCCAAATTAACTTAAAAGTCCACCAATCCTGAGAACATGGGAAGGAAGCCCAAGTGCTTTATATGACAAGACCAAGACTTAAAGCAACAGTCTACACACCAAGCCAAGATTTATCTAGTCATGCTTTATTACTCACACTCTCAGACACCATAGAACAGGGGGTCTGACTGCAGCATCAAGGCCATGGTACTGATTATGCAGAACCATGTTTGAGAACAGATAGTAATATCATCCTTGCAAGCAAGGATACAGGCATACAAATGCTTGTAAGCACTGAGAGTTGTCAACAATCCAACAGACAGTTCCAAGTTTGAAAACAAAGGATATTCAAAGGAACATATGCTATCACAGCAGGTGTTTGCTCCTTGAAGGTCTGGGGACATATGCAGAAGTTTCATCAGTAAACACGCTCCCCATAAGCAAAATTCTGTCTTTCAAATACTTCTCAGATTATATTGCTCCAGAAGGTTTGCAAGTTTGAGTTAAATTAATATTTCATTTCTACTCAAGTTTTTCCATAAGAAAGTAATTTAATCTAATATAAAATAACAATATCTAAAAGCCCCAATCCTCCCTTCTGGTAAGCCTTGTAAGGAAAGTCCAGCTTGTTCTGGAGCATTAGCCCTCCCAGCCTTAAGTTCTAACCCACTAGATGAAGAACCAGAACCAGTAACCAGACTGGTGCACACTAGAGGAGAAGCCTCAGGTCAGGGAGGCTTTTCTAGCACACCAGGTGCCCACTGTGCAGTGCCAGTGGTGGTCTCTTACCTATTGCTACAGCAGCCAATGAGATGGGATGGACAGAAATGGCGCCAGCGGAGAAAGGAGGAGTGACAGCAACAAGAGAAAGGGTTAGAAACACACACACAAGGCACAATGAATCCAAAGAGATAAGAAGAGACCAAACAGCACCCCCTCCCCCTGCTCCTGGGCACAAAAGGCCAAGGTGGTATTGGATGGACAGTAACAAGCTACGGCAGCAACGAAGCCCTCGCAAGGTACAATGCTGACATGCCATGGTCAGGCTGTCAGTGTGGACTGACTTGTTTGGCTGAATTTTAGGGCTAACTGGGCATTTATTCCAGATGAGCTGCACCTGTATCACATCAGTGATACCCAGTCTGCTCTGCTAATATAGGTAGCAGGCCTTGGAGAAGAAAAACTCCAAAGCCTCAGTCAGAGGCATCACCTGGGGACACAGCAGAGTATCAGGTATCTTCTTCCCAGTCTGCCTCAGAACAGGGCTACATGTCTGGGTGGGAATTTCTCTGACAGTACTTCTCATTTGAAGCTGTTTGGGTTGATGCTTTCTGGTTGGTCCAGCCAACAGGAAATACAGCAAGTTTGATAGAGCTGGAGCACATCTGGAGAGATAGGGCACATCCTGCAGATTCAGACACTGCTCTATCCAGCTTGCACTTTTTCCTTAAGAATCAAGAGCCACGAAGCCGACGTGATGTATTAGAAGCTCAGAAACCAAAGTCTATTACATTTAAAGTGCATGCAGTTTATCACGTAAGCTGCTCAGTTCCAAATAGCTTAATTTTTATTACAGAGCTGCATTCTTAAACGCAGGTAGGTTCCCCAACGACTAAGTCACTGAAGAACAAGGCACTTGAAAATCACAGTAGAGCCCTCCATGGTACCCTGAATTAAATGCATGGTGTTTTGCCTCTTTTTTTAATAAAGCTGCTTATACATGCAGCCAGCTGCTATATGGACAGACGCGCTACATGCAACAAAGCCATTCTAAGTTGCAAGCAAAGAAAGTTCAAGTTTTGTGGTACTTCTGCCTTTAATGAAGTCAGAAGAAGGATTTCCTCATTGTTTGTCACTTTGCTTATTACATCTGAGCCGGTATGTACTTCTTTCAGGCCCTTAAACAGTGCAAGGGGAGGTGTTCTTGTAACCATAGATGACCTTTAATATCCCCCAACTCAGAGGCTGAGGCTTCAGAATGCCAAAGGCAATAGCCAAGACCAAGGAGTCCTAAGAGTCAATCACTCACAAAGACAGGGAGCAGTTATGCTCATTTCCTATTCAACCTACCTCCCAACAAGCTGGGTGGGCTCAGCCCTCAGCACTTCAGATCTGCTGCTTAGGAACTAAGAACTGTATAGTACTCTATAAGTCTACTACTTGGTTGTTTGGGCAAAAACAGTAATTCTACAGAGTACAAGCTACAGTATCATGGCTATTCCCTACCTCCCACTGAAGATTAGCATACTAAAAGCTTTTAAGTAGATCTGGCATTGATGCTTACATTCAGACTAGGAAACAGCAAGATTGTTGGTTACTTGATTACACCATAAGATGAGACACAGCCATTTTACAACACCTTGCTCTATAAGGCTACACATTTAAAAAAACTCCAAACAATTTGAAGGCCTGTTGAGAAGGAATCCAACACCTTGGGGAGCAAGCTTGGTTAACAGCCAGCACCAGCTCCGCCTAAGTCACAAGACTGACACTGTCACAGGAACTGAACGGATGATTTTACACAAGGGAACGCTAACTCCTCAAGTCCTAGAGAAAACACTGGAATGTTTTTGGCACCCTTTACCAAGTGAAAAAGTTAGGACAGGATCAGGAAGGAAATAACGTTTTCTAGTTTTGTCCGGCTGGCCAGCAGGAAGTACTTTATCACGTACTCAACATAAGGCACTCACTTTGTAAGAGAAATGAGCCAAGATAAAAAGCAATAGAAGACCACATTAAAAATAACTACTTTGCTCCCCAGTTTACATCTCCACAGCCAGAATGCCATTTAAATTAAAAGGCCTTCTTGAATAAACACCAGCTTGAGCACAATCTTTTTAAGTGTTTCAAGTTTGCAAACCACAAAAAAATATTTTTGCCAGAAACTGCAGTAAAAGTGTCCCTAGCCCTCACCCGAAACATTCTCAAGATTTATCTATAATCCAGACTGGCTTGGCTCAGTCACTGTGATACCAGCTTTACAAAGTCAGACCTGTCATGTGAACTGCTCTGAAGATCTTTAGCTAACAAGTACTGAAGACTGAAATGAGTTTGTATAGTAGAGAAGAGGTAAAACTTCATAGCCACTGGCTTTCTGCTTGAGAAATATGTTTCCTTGGCTCAGCTATGTGTGGAAGTCCTAGAATAACTCAGTCAACCTTAGAACAACTACTTCACCTTAGCTGACCTAGAACAAGCCAAGAGACTTAAAAGCTCATTAGGTGAAGCCTCATTACAGACACTGTGTTGATTACTCCTCCCTCAATGAAACAGTACAAGAGTCCTTGACTAGCTACTAGTTCTGCCTCAACTTTTAACCTCCACTAGACAATCCATAACCAGAAGGAACACACTTTTCAGACCAGACCAAGCTGAAGGTAGACTGGCTTGACAGTTTTTTGTAATTTATGGCAAAGAGTTATTTCACAGCACATCCTACCACTAGTCACTGTGAAGACCTGATAAAAACTATTTTTTCCTAAACTGGCTTCAAGGATCTCTCTCATTGGACTTTGAACTAACACCTACGACTGCTCTGCTTCCATTAGCTGTCTTAACTTGTTAACTTAATTACTAACTTCCAGCCAATGCCTGACTAATGAAAACTTGTGCAACTTACGGTTTTCAGCCCAAGCAGCACCATCACTCGATACTGGGTTCCTTATAGCACTATCCGCTGCCTACAAGACACCATATTTTTAGTAAGATCCCTTTTGGGAACTAGCAGCCTAAGGATTGCACGGATCCACTTCTGTGTAACACTTCTGTGAAGTGCAATAAGACACCTACAATCTACTGAAGGTTTTTAGTGCTTCCCACAACTTTAAATATCCAATAAATGTCAGATTTTCACATAGCAGGCTGCCATACAAAGCTGGGGGACAGAATGCCAGCCTCAGGAGTACAGCCATGGTTACTACGAGACTGCTTGCAGATAAAACTTTCCAAGACCATGGTTTCCTGCCTACCTGTAATTGATGTTAGACTTCAGTGTCTGAAACTAATTCAGAGCCCTGGCTATAGTGTGTGACAGACAGTTCCCACATTATTGCTCCTGTAAAGTTTTAATGATTACAGTGAGGTGGACTCCCACAGTGGCAGTCCATGTTGCTGAAGCATTTGGAATCATGGCCAGATCTCTACCACCCAAAAGAAAGTCCCAGGTTTGGCTGCAGGCCATCCTTTACTGTGGGTGATCAGGGCTTAAACTTTTTTTTTTCTGAACTAAGCCTAGAGCAGCAAGTTGAGTTGCAGTCTTACATGCATGCACAGCTAATGCAGAACAAAGCAGCTCTGGGTTGTTTACTGCACCAAAATGAGACAGAAATGCAAAGACCAGGGATGCAACAGGAAGCACTTACCCAATGTCATCCCGGTAGACTCGAGAGATTAAAACCTCTCCTTTGTGATTATAGATGAATAAGCCTCCAATCATGATGGAACTTTAGTCTTCACTTCCCATGTTGCTTTAATACCTGGAGCAAGAGAGGGCATATATCAGTAGGCTGCACAGCAACAATTTGTAGCCAGGACTGAAGCTTAAAATTGGCACTGATGCAGGCTTACTTCTCATCACAAAAATCAGCATGGACAGATTAAGCCTCAAGTATTAGTATCCACGGCATACCCCCTGAATGTGAGAAAAAACATAGGCCTGGAACCACAAGCAAATCAAAGACTGAGGTATCAATCAGAGGTAGTTCATAGTCTTTTTGAACATAGTTCACACAAATGTTTGAGATGTCATCAAGCCTATCACTGTATGGCAGGGGGCTCTTAGCAGCAAGTACACCTCTGTTTATCACCACTTTTACACAGTTTTTACACATCAATTTAAGAGCCTTTGCTAATCCCTAGCAGCCATACCAAGACACAGGTCAGAATCCAAACTGAGAACAATTTGCCATGAGGTACCACTGGAATGGGAGACCTCAACCATGACCCATGAATTGGGGGACAGTGCCTCAGAAGTTACCCTCTTAAACTGCTAATCTCCTCTTTCTTCAAAGGAAGACTGTTTTGGAGAGAGCTAAAAAGCTGGTAGACATTATTGATGCAGAAGACTTTTAAAAATATACAGCTACTTCACCAGATCCCATTCCTGGAGTCATATGCTCTCCTATTCACTTAGGTCCAAGTCATAATACCCACAGCAGCAACTGCTTGGTTGGCTTAGTCCCGAGAAGAGCACTACAACTGTGACAGGGCAGGCCCTGGGATGAGCACACACGTACTTCTCCGCTTTGGCACTGCAGAGCATTAGATAACAACCATCTCCACACTGCTGTTTGGGTGGGTTAGCCTACACCCACTTGTCTGGGCTGGGCAGAAAGGATAGGGAGAGGCCAGCCTAGAGACAGATGTGGACAGTGAACCAATATGTGTCTGTTCAGGAACACTGCAACAAGGAAGTTAAAGTGACCCAACCTTGGATCATCTCAAAGGTCAGAAAAAAAAGAGAATACAAAAAAATTACACACATCAGAGGGACAAAGTGACTTCTGGATTATCAAGAGTAACATATCCTTTAGAAGTTAGAATTAATAAACTGAAGTAGCTGCCCATTTGAAGGCACTGCAGATGTGAGTTCTGTGCTAAAGCAAGGTTTATAGTGCAGCTACTACTTTTAATTTTAGACAGACAAAAAAACCCCTTTTGATTTCTTAAACCTTAACACCAATATTTTTAGCTATACGTAGTGAGTCCTCACAGAAAAACATTACTCATACTTCTCTGCTATGGGTCTTCAGCTTCATGATGGCTACTTCTGCTCATTAAAAACAAAAAAAAAAAGAACAAAAAAGTCACTTGTTAAGTTAAAGTAGTAAGAAAGAGAGCAACAGTTTTCCCAAAGCTCAGTCATGAACTTTCTGGCTTTTACTCCCACATTCTGCTGGTCAAGTGTCTCTGGCTATTAACAGGCTGCCTTCTGCCACTTGTCAGTGGCTTCACATGGCACTGTCATCAACATTTTTGATGTCTGACTCCATCTAGCACAGAAGATGTTTTCAAATATGTTTTTCTTCCATTCCCATAACTAACACTTTATAACTTCAGAATTTACTTCCAGTACAAGCCTCTGTAACCATATTTGTTAAGACAGAGGCATAACACTCTGTAGTAGTAGATTCCCATGTAGTTCCAGAGTAGGAAAAGCCTGTGGTTGTTCACTGTCCCACACAGGTGGACCAAGGCTACATAGTGTACTGGCAGCAAGGCCAGCATCCCCACACCAGAAGATAAGACAATCCTGTTGGTTAACAGAACAAAACCACTGTCTCAGATTTAAGGAAGTGGCTGTACCACAGACTCACAACTACTTACACACACAGTCCTAACAGGCATGAGGAGGCCACTGAGAGATAACCTGCAGGGCTGGAACCCAAAACATGGAGAATTGAATATAGTTGCCCAACAAGTTTCAAATGTTTGCTGAGCTACAGCTTCAGCATCTGCCAAAGGTCATTCACACAGGCCAAATGATGAAAAAAATGAGCACCATTACAACAATGAAAGCAACTTGTTGCCCACTCTAGGAAATTCTTTCCTATTTACTAGTTTTTTCATTCCAGATAAGAAACAAGGGTGTGTTTTCAGACTGCTACAGTGCTGGCTTCCACACTCAGATATGGACTATTACAAGCAAAGGTGAGGAAGAGTTCCTGTGTCCCCTTTAAGACTTGCACTGTATAGAATAGCTTCCTGAAAGGTTATGCAACTGGTCAAAGCTGGATCATAAGAATCCTACAAACCCTTTCCAGAAGAATCCTAGAAAGCACATCCTAGTCTTAAAAATAAAAAATAATCTCCCTCTTGGGTTTTAATGCTGCTTAAGTTATTTGTTTCACTATTTTTAGCATAAAGGAAACGTCTGCTTTGATGAGCAACAGGATCAGACACACAGCATATACAAGACAAAGCCTCCTGCCAGCATGACAAGCCAATCACTTTCTCAAAAAGCCTTGGATTTTTGCTATACTACTGTAAAACATGTAGAAGACTGCTGATCAAGCTTAGCACTGGAAATTAAAAGTCTCCTCTCAGGAAGATCTACAAACTTTAAATGTTGACTGAGATAATGAGGCTTTGCTTTCTCATGTTAGGTTAGAACATACTCTGTAATAGCTTCACTGAAGTTACTGGCAGAAATCAGGATTTTTAATTGCATCACAGTACTAGGTAGCAGAGCCAACTGCTTCCTCATCTTTTGTGTTAGTAAAAACATGTTAGATGGAGAGCAGATATAGCATGATTCAAGGGCTTTCAGTCTTAAAAAAATTCTCCATCAATGCAGTGAAATTCTAGGCTTCTTCCTCATACAAAATACACTAGGAGTGGAGTTCAAGCCTCAAACTTTCCGTGCACGGTTAGTTCCTGGTTCCAGCTTCAATGGCACATTCAAGAGCAGCATTGGTTCATACTGCAGAGCTGTTTGCTCAGTGTATTGTCTCCAACGTCATCAAGGAAGGGACAGTCAGGTAACAGAGGACAGGTCAAGAAAACACTCCCCAGGAGATCCCCCTGCAATAGCTTTTTTATTTTAGAACTCTCAATGGATGTCTTAAATATTTGCCCAGTTTCCTCTCATCAGCAGCATCCCAGGGCAAAAACAAACAAACCAACAAACCACACTACATTTTTTCTTATAATCACTGTACAAAACATCCTCCTTTTTGTTTTAAGCCTGCTTTTTCTTCCTTACCCCTGCTTTGTTTAATGGCCTCCAGTTCAAGTGCAGGAAAAAGCAATTAAGAACTAGCCCCCATACTCTGATCTCCAGGCCACTCAGGATTTCACAAATCTTTTCCACTGCCTCCATTACCTTTACCCAGAATGAGATGTTCCCACCTTATTCTGTTTGCTCTTCACAGGGAAACTGCTTTATGCTCTTGTCCTTCATAGTGTCTTCCTCTAAATGCTTTGCTTCTGGAAGTGAGCACAAAACTGCACAAGTTTTTCAAGATGTAAGCAAAGCACGATAAAGACAGTATGACAACCACATATCCCCTGCTTTGATCTGTTTCTAGTGGTTCTTGATATTTAACTTACATTTTCAAACCACCACTCAGCAAGAAGCTAACTATTTTGTCACTTATCCTTACTCTAAGATCACACTGAATTCAGTCTTCAAGCTGATTAACTACATTACAAGTACTGCTAGAATTGCCTTTGGTCCTTCATCTACCCACCTCCTATATGCATCAATGTACAACTATGTATCTTGAATTCAGGGTGCCATTTTATAGTCCCATCTGCACCTCTTTGATCTACTTTGCCCTTACTACTTTGAATACTCTCATATCTACACACATGCCCCCACCTTGACTACTCACTAGGAGTATTCTTAATGCAAATCCTTGTTTGGTACAAAACAGAAGTACACAGAGATTTGCCACCAACTAGCAGATGGGTGTTAGCTGTGCTACACTGGTAATGCAACTTGATACCAAACTTGCTCAGAGTCAGAAGCGACTGGTTCTGTGCTATGTCAGCCCCTGGTTAACACATGAGGTGATACTTTTCCTTACTACAGATTTAGCCACGAGATCAGGACCATTCTGCCAGTTTGTTTTATAATGGCAGCCTACCAGCACAAATACAGCCGAGACACAGGCACTAGCGTTATTTCACGTGTAGCAGCAGCCTGCCTCCATACCAGTTATGATCCTCCTCAAGCCTGAAAGAACCCACAATTCTACAGCTCTACAAATTAAACCCGAATTCACATTTAAGTACAATTTACCCAACTTGATTTGTGTCAGACAATTGGTAAAGCGTTTCCAGGTACCAGCAAAGTCACATGAGTTAAAAACAGTGAATACAAGGAAACAGGTTTAGATGACTGACCCAACTCACCAGCTATCAATGGACCTCTGCAGTAGCTGAAGGACACACCCAGTATCAACTCTTGCTGCACTCCCATCTAATGGCATCAGGGACCAAGGAGGTCTCAACTGCACAACGTATTTAACACATTTATAAGCAGACCTCCCTTGCTCCTGCTTGACTTCTGCAGTTCAGCATCTTGAAGAGTTCCAAACATCACAAGCATAGACAGCACAATAGAATCAACACAGCTTACAGCACTTACTGCTTTCTGTCAGCCTTCACCAAGTTTGCCCACGATGGGAGTTCAGGGAATATGGACAATGTTCCAGTCTTTGGCTCAAGCCTTGCATTACATCCCTGCGAGACACAACATCAGAGTGACCGCACTCCATCTCCACTACAGAATACTTCCCTCAGCTCATGGAAGCATGTCCACACAGCTGGACAACTCAAGAGGTGGACTGACAAGAGTAGAGATCTATGAACAGAGAAGAAAGCTATACAAAGGGCTGCATGCAAAAGAAAGTTGCTTAAAGCTTAGCAAGAAGAATGGCTCTTTAAGATGACAATGGCTCTCCTTGAAGTAGCTGCAGTGAAAATAAACCTACTTTGTTTTGATCCTCCTTTGTGCTTCAGTACAAGTTTCACAGATACTCCTTTCAACTATTTCAAGGTTACACTGCAACTAGAATGAGGATTTTAGTGGTACTATTCAGACATGGTATGATCTTCCACACATTTTAAAACAATTAATAGTTTTCTTTACAGATCAGCTTTAGAAGTGAAAGATCCTAGTGCTTGCAGTGGTTAAGAACTGCAGGGAACAGGGTTCAAATTATATTGAGACTGACATTCAGTGACTCATGGCTGCTGGAATCAGAAGGCCCCAGAATAAGAAATCCACCACAGGAGATGGGTTCATCTGCTCTCTGTGCATTAGCGACATGACTCAGAAAGCATTGCTCAATCAGCTTTCAATGACTCATTCTGCTCCTCTCCACAGTCAGCCTTTTCTAGGGAGATTGCCCTACACTGCTTCTGAGTTTCCTCAGCCTAATATCTCACTGCCCGACACAGCTTAAGAGCAAAGCCCACCACTTCTTTGTTTATCACCAAATGCCTGGAAACCAGGATGACTCTAGCTGAAGCCTTTGGGTTAATGATCTATCAACTGCATTTTCAGAGCTTTGCAGCCCCACTCCTTCTGTTTCACCAGCTTGAACATATGGTGACTCGCTCCACACTGGTAGCTACAGTCCTGTTTTCTAGTTCCAGCATGGATGGATTTCTTCCAGTTAAGGTACAGAGATGATCCACATCTATGTTTAATTCACACCAGTTGGCGACTAATCACTTCAGTTTAGAAAAACAGCCCTCTCCCAATACACTCTGCATTCTTCAAGCAGCTACCAGGGTAGGAATGAGATCTAAAATCTAAATGCAGCTCCTACAAACACTTAAGGCCAGTATGCTTCCTACCCTCCTGCCAAGTGCTCACATTCCCATATACTTCTATTTCAACCCATAAATAGAAAAGGATCATGAAGAACATCATAGACAGACCACATACTTTTACATAACTTATAAACCCACTAGGAGTTAAGATGACATGGAAATGACTTTCCAGAATACCTTTTCACTTCAGCGAAGATGAGAGCATTAAAATACACCTTTAGAGCAACTGTGGCACAGTTACAGCATTAAGACAGCCAGCTACAAAAAGAGAATGTGCATAAAACCAAGTGTCTGGGATGCAGATTTGAATGCATTTCAGCAGTTACGTAACAGAAAAGCAGCAGGATTAGCTGGACCTTCAGTGACTGACATGGTAACAGGCACTTCCTCGAGAATCAAGCATACTTGTCTCAAATCATGCCACACTGCTCTCACTGTGCAGGGGATGTGCATTAGGGAGAGTCCCTCTCTCGAACCATCACAGCATGATTGAGGAAGCCCCAGAAGTCAGTCCGCAGCAGGTGAGCTGCAGACCAAGGGAGCCCATAAAGCACAGTATCTGAAAACCTGGTTTTGTCCACTGAATCCATCAGAGATGGAAAATGCTGTGGTTTTTAGGTGGTTCTCCAGAAGCCAGACTTTGCCTTTTCAGGCTACACTGTGCCACCCACTTGGAATGTGTGGGTGCAGTCAGGAGCACAGGGCCAGGCAGCAGAATCCTGTTGCTGGACCGTCAGTAGCTTCACATATTCTGGGATGCAACAAGTGGCTGAACTGGGAGCTACCTAGTGAGACGATGCACTAAACCTGCATTAGCAAGTCGAGATTCAGCTGGTCCCTCCTGCAGCATGTAAGAACCCAGCCTTCCTCTTCCATTTCCTCTTCATCAATTCTGACTTAGAATAGCTGTAGAAAAATGAACAACATGCAGCACGGAGCTTTCTTAGACTAAACAAGGTACACATAAAGAATTGACCAACCAGCACAGTTTGTTCCCTCTGGAGTAGTTTGTTTGTATCTGCAGCAACTCTTCCAGAAACAACAGCACACGGTACCAATCCTCCAGTTTCTGTCCAGTGCATTAGCCTCCCATGGTGTCCCTACTTGAGAAGCCATAGCATCACACCAGAAACAAGATACCACTGTAGTACCAGTCATCCATTCATTAGGGTACGAAAGACAAAACTAAATTCTTGCCTAAGTCCCAGATATACAGATATTCAAACAAGTTATATTCTCAAATACATTTGTCCCATAACCTGAGATCTTTCAGATGACACCACACAGACCACTAATCCTTCCCTGCACCAGCAGGGAGAGGGGTAGCTTCAACCTATATCACATGCTTTGGAACACAGTTCTCTGCCTTTTGTAACTGTATTTGCACAAACGAAAACAAACGAACAAAGCTGATCTTCTCAATTCATTGCTGAGGAAAACCAGTGAATTTTGAGTCAGCTTTCTGCAGTGGTAAGAGCAACATGGCTGCAGTAACTGCAGCTGCAGGTCCAAGGCAAGAGATACTTAGTTGTTCTAGCTCTAAAAGAATGAGGTACTGTCTGGAGGAAACGTCATTATCAATGTAACATGCCTACAGTCTAATGGTACCAAAGTCACCATAAATTTGGGGTGCATATTGGCACTTCTGTCTCAGGAAAACACAGTTGTTTGTATCCTTCCACACCAGTTTCTCTAAGCCCATGCAAGCAGAACCTGTGGAACTCTTGAGCCAGGTCTGGCCGCATCTGATCAGCAAATCCTCTGTGTCCTCTCTTCAGAGGTGCAGTGGTGAAATGGCAGCTCAAGAATAACTGCTCAGGAGCAGAGTCACTGCAGGGACAGGAATTCTTACACTGCCAATGTAAGAATGTAACTACAGGTTCACATTACGACCTCAACAGCCCCAGGATTTGATGAGCACCAGTAGCATCCTGATGGTGCAGAGGGCATTTGTCCTTTCATTTTAGGAGGTAACTTTGGGATCAGCTGTCTTTTCCAAAGCCAGCTGTGCGAGTGCTATTCTCACCACAGAGAGACCTCTCCAGGAGAGTCTGGCACTACAGGTGGGGAAAATAAGCATGAGGCATGATCTGCCTGTTACCTTCACCAGAGCAAGCCAAGGGGGCTGTATGAGCAGGGCTGAGAGGACTCCTGCTCACCTGCAGAGCCATTTTGGTCACAGCCCCATGGTGATACAGGCCATGAGCTTCACTGAGTCCCCTGTGCCATCAAGTACAGGATACAAACAAACAAGATCATCAGTGAGCCCAAGACCCAGCTACTTGGACTTTGTCACTCCCATTAAGGGGCTGGAAGTTTCCCACAGCACAGACATCACTTACTTTGAATAAAAAAAGGAATGCTGATTTCTGTAATCTACAGAGCACATCCAGAAAACAGCAATCACAAGTCAGTGAATAAGCTGGTGTAAACCAACCAACCCCTTTAGTAGTCTATTAAAAGACAGTTTGGGTTCTGACTTAACAGCAAGCAAGACTTCTGTGCATTAATGAGCTTATCTAACTAAGCAGTTCAAGGTACATTAGCTGCTTGAATTCTCATCCAGGAAGAAACCAAGAGAAATACTGAAGCTCTTGAGGGCAAATCACCAACTGCAACCATTTCTGCATTCCAGAAATCAGTATGATCTTGGACAAGTGACAACAGTTGAAGCAGGAGGAGGATTAGTCAGGCTGCTCTGGCAAACTGGACTTGTTGGGAAAACCCATCCTTTCAGGCTAGTGCTAGCCAATATCAACCCAAAAGGCTTAAGGCTCATAACGCTGCCATCACCTCACCAGCTAATCCAAGCACCTAAGCTTTGCTTAGAGGGCTGCATTAGTCACTTTCCCGGAGGCCAAGGGCTGCTTGGTTTTAAACAAGAGTAGTTGCAATCACTTCATCCTGGGAAAGACAGGCTGCATAATTTACTTAAGGGGCATACCCTGAGCTAAAGAGCTCCTGAGATAAACCCATCAGTTTCAGAGAAACTGTCCCTATTTTAAACCCAATCCCATAAATCCCCATAGCCAGTGGGCAAGAAGAGAAGCACGTTCTCTTACCAGGCTCTCCTCCTACAGCCTCCTTCTGCGTGCCATGCAGCACACAGCCGGTCTGAACAGTAACAAGAGAGAAATACTGACATGGGGAAACACGAGAAGCTCCCTTACTGTGCTAAAACATCACAGGAACAGCATTAACACACCTCTCCACCTTATTTTGATCACAACCTTATCTGAATGGCCCCAATGCCTTCTAATTCTACCAGTTCTAAAGTCAGTCTGAAGCAAATTCTGCTTGCTTTTCACTCCTGAGCTAGAAACCTGAACAGCGACTTGCTTTCTATTCGTCTTCTGACAGAAGAGGGTAGAGGCACAGAGTGCAGTTTGAGTAAGAGCTTGTATTCTGCAGACCACTAATGGTCTAGGTACCCTGACTTGCCAGCGTTTCTCTCTCTACTGTTACTGGATAGCAGATAACTGCATTTCACATTCTGTGCCTCTGCCTGCAAGCTTTTAGCTGAGCTGCCAACCTCCCACCAAGATCAAAATAATACATGACTTGCCAGTAACTTTTTACTCCGTAGGTCACTCACCAAAGGCGAGAAGCTGACTCTGCCTTTCAGACCAATTATATTTTGGCACCAGAGGCTGCACTTTTCTCCATCCTCCAGTTAACCCTAAGAACAGCCTTTAAATACTCTAATGGTCTTCAGCAGTATAAACTTAGAAAACCAGTGCAAGATATTGTGCTGCCAAAGATAGTCTTGGCTTTACTACTTTTTGATGCAGGGATGAGACAAGAAAAGTTTAATTAAGGGTCACAGGAAGTTTCTTTACAAAGCCCATTTTGTTTAGTGATTGTTCCTGCTCCACCAAAAAGAAAACAAACCTACAACAAAACCAACAGATAGTATCAAACTGGAGTGCATTTCCAGTCCTCTTTTGTTTGAAAGAACTCAAGATGTAACCCTGCAGAGCCTCAAGACTCAACTCTCCAAGGACCAGAACTGTGCTCTCTCACTCAGGAGGAAGAGCCGGCCATGATACCCTTCGAAGGCATCTCCAATCCTCTCCCTGGAACATGGCCACTCTGCAGCCCAAAGAACACCAGGTATCTTTGTCACTAGATGTCAGTAAGATGGCATTTCCTACAGAAGAGGAGAGATGCCTCTCTTCTGACAGGAAAAATATGGAAGTAGACAGATTGGCAGCATCTCTTCAAATTTGAGATTGTCCCTCCAAGCAAAACTCACAGGAACACACGCAGTTTTTACTGCAGGAAAAAAAGACTAGCTACAGCTCTGACAGCATTCAAGCAAACGTTGCACAATCAGACACCACATGAGCCCATATACAGTTAGAAGCCTGCAATACCTAGACTTCTGAGCCACAGAAGCCATCCAGACTCACCTATCTGGGAAAGTTCCAGGCTCAGATTTTGGCAGCCTGAGGCTAAAACTTGATAGCAGCTTTGTCATACTAAAGCAAGTAGAAAACAGATCATGGACTCACACACCTTATGGAGAGAAGACTAGATCAAAACCCAGTCATTTCCCATTGGGGAGAGAGGTTAACTGCACTGGGCAATAAACACAGGCTGTGCTTCCTGCAGCTTTCCCAAATCCAAAAACCTAGCCCAGGGAAGAATGGAAACCCATCTAGGAGAGCTGTTGGATGGGAGCCTGCTTTAAGCCTCAGAACAAGCAAGCAGTTCAGCATCAGCGGCGCTGCGTTCTGCCTCAGCAGGTTTTCCAGGGAGGAAGCAAAGGGTGCAAGCCATGACCCAGCTAATTCACGTTTGGATCAGCAGTAAAGGCAAATAATTTTCGGTAAAGTTCCGGCCAGATCTGACTGAAAAAACCTTTGCTCAAGCTGACCTGACACATCGGTGCCGGGCTTCCTGTGCCACACACAGCCCGACTCCGTCCCCACCCTCACCCGGTGCAGCACCGCAGGACTGCCACACAGGTATTCCCGGCGGAGAGCTCATTAACAGAAGCAGTTAATAAGCCCCCTCAGCCCCAAGCAATGTGCGACAGTGGGGTCGCCCAGCACCCCCTCAGAGGGGGCTAAGGAAAAGCCCTCTCGGGGGAGCCCCGCTTCCCACCTTCCCTCCCGACTGCAGACTCGCTCCCGTCCCCACGGGTAGCCGGCGGAGACCTCGCCCTGCAGCCACCCTCCGCCCCGGGGAAGGCCCGCGGACCCCCACCCTCGGCCAGCGCCCACGGAGCCGCCACCCGCGGCGGCTCGGCCACCGCCCGGCCGCTCGCGGCAGAGGGAGCCCGGCCGCAGGCAGCTGCCCGGCGAAGGGCCGGGGACCGCGCAGCCCTGCGCGGAGAGCGGAGCGCGGCCCGGGGTCTCCTCACCTGCCGCCGCCGCCGCCGCTGCCGCCCCGCGCCCAAGATGGCGGCGCCGCCCCCCCTCGTCCCGCGCCCCCCCCGCGCACTGCAGAGCCGCCGCGCGCGCGCCCCGCCCGCGCCCCCCCACCGCGCATGCGCCGCCGCGGGGGGGGGGGGCCGCGCGACGAGGACGGAAAGGTCGTGTGTGCGCGCGGGGCATGCCGGGAGTTGTAGTCCGGTCGCGGGGGAAGGACAGCATGGTGGCTGAGCTCAGCCAGGGGATGGGCAGAGGGAGCGCACGGGCAGGAAGCTGCGCCCCCCCACGCACAGGCCTGAGGTCGCCATGCCCTTCCACGGAGCTGGTAGCTCCTGTTGGCCCCGCACACAGGCATCCCCCCTCCGCCCTCGCAGCGCTGCGCCCGCGGTGGAACCAGCCCCTGATTCTCCCTGCAGTGCTCCCGCTGGAAACGGGGAGCCCCGAGCGCCCGCGGGCAGGATCCGCTGCGCGGGGTGGGGGAAGTAGGAGGCCGGGCCCGGCGCCGGCTCAGACCGCAGCCGCCCTCGGCACCCCGGCAAGAGGCAGCTGGAACACCGGCACAGAGTGCCCTCATCCCGCCGGGATCTCGCTTTAGAGCAAAATGCAGGAGGGCCGAAGAGGCTGGGGGGGGGGGGGGGGGAAACAACGAACGACACAAGGCAGGAGTCCAATAAAACTATGTTTATAAATAAAAACAAGGAGATTGGTGTTGTTTTTATAAAACCCAGTGGGTAGGGCAGGGCGAGGGGTGAGCAGTGGCCAGGGAGGCTGCTGGGGACAGGCTGACTCCAGCGGGCAGAAGGGAAGGAGAGGCTTCAAGGAGTCAGGGAGATGAACGGATGGCGTGTAAGATCTGGCAGAGGGGCTGCAGGGGGAACGCAGACCCCCGAGGGAGCAAAATACATTTCATCTCCATCATATAAAAATCGCAAACACAAGAAAGACCAAAGGAGGCAAAGCTTGCCTGGTGAAAGCCACGGTGTGGCAGGAGGAGAGGGCGCCGAGGCGCCAGCACCAACAGCAGCAGGGTCGAGCATGTCCATACTGTACCGTGCTTGGGCCCTGGGCATGGGGAAGGGGCTGCCCCAGCCCGAGGCACATCTCTGAGTACCCAGAAGAGGAAAGAAGAAGGGCAGGGAATGCTGGAGCAAAGACTCAACTGTCCTGGTAGATCTGCGGGCACTGAGCCCAGAGGCCACAGTTCAGGCCACAGTCTCCCTTCCCAGAGAGCTTGTGTTGCCACCAGGCACCACTTACAGCCCAGAGGGAACAGGGCTGTCCCAGAGCCTTGTCCCTCCTGGCAGCCAGGCCAGCAGCACTCATGGCACTGGGCAGAGGGGGAGGCAGACTCAGGCCCTTCGTAGGGCAAATACAGGGGACCTCTACGTTTCCCCAAAGCATGAAAGCAAACCAGTTGTGCCCCTTCCTTGCCTTCTAAGTCCGTCCAGGCCCTTGAAGGTATCACATTGCTGAGCAGCAGCGCGACAGCAGGAGGGAGAAGGCCACAGCTGCCACCGCCAGCCCCAGGCATGGGACAGCCCCTACAAACGGGACAGGCAGCAGCACATTGCAGGCAGGACAAAGAGCAGGATGGAGGGAGCAGAGCTCTGCCCTTAAATGCCCCTAAAGTACCCAAGGGCAGGTGTAGGGCACTGAGTCACGTAAGAGACTGTGCACAGACACTCACCACCGCTCCGGGCTGGACACAGAGGTACAGCCCCAGCCCTGAGCCTTATGGCCTGGGCAAGGAGAAGGAGGGTCCTGCCATGGCGTAATGTCAGGCTTGGACCTGGCCCAATATGTGGGCAAGAGAAGGGAAGCAAGAGGGAAGTGGCAGCATCTCTCCACTCCCTGGAGGCACTGAAGCCCTGGAACATTCATGCATTAGCCAAAAGGCAACTACAACGGGATTTAAAATACATATATAAGGCTGGTCCCTGCTCCCCTCTCAGGGCTGTGGGAAGGGCAGGGCATCTTCCGCGAGGGGGAGGAAAGAAGCCATCTTCAGCGCCATGCGTGCCCAGCGCCCCTGGAGCTCCGTGTCCTGCTGTCGGGCCACGCCACGCTCCAGCTCTCCCCCCCACGGGCGGCAGGCTCAGAGAAAGTCAAACACCCCGTAATTCTTTGCTGCTTGATAGAAGAAACACAAAAGGGTGAAAAGAAAGAAGAGATATTTAGGGCGGAAGGACCGAGGCAGCAGCGACACACGGGCAAGCAGCACAGGGCGCTGGGACGGATGCGGATTAATGGGGTTAGAGAGGATGGCAGAAGGGAATTACCATTGGCAATACACAAGTCTGGTGGCGGGATGGGCTGGCAGCACCCAGCAGGTCTGCCAGGCCTGTCCACCCCACTCGAGGAGGGATTAGAATCAAGGTTTAGTTCCATTTATTATTTTTTTCCCTTTTTTTTCTTTTCATTATCAAGACAAAAAAAAAAAAAACAAAACAAAAAAGAAAAACAAAACAAAAAACCTCAACAAAACAAAATCAAAAAAAAAAGGGGCGAAGCCAGGGCTGGTCCTAGGAAACAAACGACAGGGACAGAGGGGGGGAAGGAGGGGCAGCAGACAGACAGGGGATGGGCGCTTCACATTACATCCACAAAGAACTCACTGGGGTTGCCCATGGCCATTCGGAAGGACTGTCTACTGGCTGTCAGTTCGGGGGGCACAGAGGCCAGGTCACGGCCCGGCGGTGCCCCGGGGGGCCCCATGGCTGAAGGCGGTGGAGGCATCAGTAACATGGGGGGGCTGAAGAGAGGGGGGAGGCCGGGCGGCCCGTAGGACTGCTGGCTGTGGTGGCTGCGGATGCTGTGAGCCAGGGAGTGCTGGCTGCGCTGGCTGTGCTGGCTGGCCGGCACCGAGCGCTCGCTGGCCGCGCGCTCACGCCTCATGCTGCTCCTCGTGGTGTGGTCTGACTCGCTCCCGCTGCCACCTGACTTCGACTCCCCGGTCTTCTCTCTCTCCTTCCTCCTCTCGCTGCCACTGCGATTGGAACCACTGCTCCGGCTCCCTGCAAAGCGCACGAGACAAGGTTAGGTGGCAGCTCAGACAAGTCAGGAAGAGCGGATGCTCCTCTGGCCAAGAGAGAACTACAGCACGCTCCAGCACAGCCATCTGCCAGCACAGTCTGTGCTCTCAGTCTCTTTTCAACTCCAAGTCCCACAACCCTTCTGAGATGGCTTTTACCCTGGCTCCCCTCACATAGGACCTCACTTAAGCAGCCTTTTCCTGCTGCTTCCCAGTACTGAACAGGGCACCTGCCCACCCTCAGGTATATTTTAGTCATTTTTACTCACCTTCACTGTGCTGGCTGCCTGCACTGCCCCCTCCGTAGCTGTAGCCTGGGTCAGGGAAGCCGGGATGGGGGTTGTACGGATGAGGCGGTGGATACTGATATGGGAAAGCCATAGGCCAGGGTGCGGCTCCTGGATGAGGGAGCGGAGCCAAAGTGTCCTGATCGGAGGCACCGCTGGAGCCATCATGATCGTGAAGAGACAGATTAGCCATGTCTGCAAGAAAGCAAAGAACAGGGGTTAATCCAAGCAGAAAGACAACCACGTGTGATGAAGCAGCTCCCCATCCAGTCTTTGCTGATGGACAAGGACAGGATGTGCAAAGAGACACAAGAAGTTGGCACACTCCTTGCTAGTCAGTGCCACCATTTGTGCTTCCTGGCTGGACAACAGCCAGGCTGCCTGAGTCCAAGCTGCCACTCTAATACAGGGACCAGCTTGGTGGGAAAGAACCACACCAGAGCTACAGGCTCTCACCCTGCCAATTCCTCTCCCCATCCCTCTTTTTTGAGTAGAACCCAGTTGCCTGAGCACCAACCCCTTGCCAGCACTGGAAGTTCAGAGCCTGGAGACAGTCAGTAAAGACTAAGACTCTGCTAGGGCTGCCCAGGAGCAAAGATCACACAGTAGGTGACACTGTCAATGCTGCTTCCAACTTCACTACCCCAGCAGCATGACAAAGGAGCTGGGATATTTTTTATTGCTCTCTTAACAAGGTCTGTAGAACAAGGGTCCCCGCCTGATGCCAATGGCTGTAGCTGTGTCCCCACAGTGTCATCAGGGCTCTGCAGGACCTCCAACCCTCCATCCTCTCCCTCCCACCCATGCCAAGGGTCATACTTCCACAGAGGTCCCCGAAGATGTAATAGCACTGCTCTGAGAAGGTGATCTTGTTCACGGTGTGTCGGATGTAGCCAGCCTTCAGCAGATTGCTGGCATATTTGCGGGATTCACGGCGGTCTGTAAAGCCCTCCACATGGTGATAGAGCCAATCCACCACATCTGAACCTGCCACCAAACATAGAGTTAGATACGGCAAAAGAGTGGAAGACAGTGGCTCTTGAGGCAGTGAGCCACACTAGAGCCAAGAAAAAGTGGGCCAAAGGTGAAAAGGGGCCACACAGCCAAGAGTCCAATATGTAACTCTGGCTTGGTCAACAGTTTATGGTGACAGAGATGCTCCCTTGGACATCTGCTTGGAAAACAGGCCACCCAGTCCCCAGTCCCTGCCTCTGCTGTAGGCAGCACAGTCTCTTACCAATGAAGGCGTTGGGGATGGTGATCTTCAGCCACATGCGGTCACGCACCTCAAGGCCTGACTCTGGTGAGGCCATGGCTTTGACAATGGTGGCCATGTCACTGTGGATGGACAGGTGAAAGTCATCGAGGCCTGTGGTGTGGATGAAGGAAGGGAGGCAGAGGTGAGAGAGGACAGAAAAGACAAAGGAGACACATGGAAGCATCACACACGGGAGTAATGGGCCAGGGAACAATACATCGCAGACAGCCTTGGGGCACATGCTGTGTAAGCCCCCTTCCCATGTTATCTGTCACGTCAGCCATTTCCTCTTGGGAAAAACCCAGGCAAGAGTCACAAACTTACAACAAACTCCTGGCTTTTTGCCTCACCTGAGCTTTCCAGACCCTTGCTTCAGGGCTCTCTATACCAGAATTATCCAAAACCTCCAGAAAGCAACCAAAAGTGCCCTGTGCTCAGCAACACCCTGCCCCACTGCAAGGCTCTTTGCTCCCAGCTGCCTCCTCCATCCTGCCCTATCTGCTGTTTGGGAGGGCAATTGCTCCAGGGACATGCTGAATCCCTCTGGCCCTGCATTCTCAAACGCTAACCCTGACTGGTCTGAGCCTTTCCTCTGCATCTGCCACAGCTCCTAATTGCACCCAGGCTCCTCTACTCTCCTCACATAGAAAGCTGAAAAACATGGCATTATTTTACCCAGGCAGAACTCCCACTGATCCAAGTGCCAGCCTGTCAAGAGCTGTCTCCTTCTCAGTCCCTTGGCAGGGCAGACTTTGCCCACCCCAGCTATCCCCAGGCAGATGTATTGCTCCCTTCACAGCACAGTGAAGGTGAAGAGGCTGTGCAGTGGGCAGAGCACGGAGGCACAAGGACTTACGTTCGGTCTCTGGGATGGAGCTGGTGATGGAGGAGCTGGTGGAAGTGATTGTGCTCATGGATGGACTCATACCGTACGCTGGGTAGGTGCCAGTCATCGCTGCCGTGTGAGACACCCAGGCTGCCGGGTCGATGGGCCGGATGGGCTCACCTACCAAAAAGAAAGAGTCAGTTAGTAGCTGGAAAAAATGATCACATCATCAAAACAACCTCTGGGGAGGGACAGGGACTCAGCACAGCCCATTCCATCCCCAGTATCTGCCGGGACTCACCCGGATCGGAGCATGGAGAGTCTGGCCCAGCCCAGATCCGCTGGGGAGCAACTGGGAGAGAAAGAAGAGAGGGAGGGTCAGCAGGAGAGGTGCAGAGGGAGAGATCCCCCTATGGCTCAAGGGGGGGTTTCTCTTTCCTCTGGCGCCCCGAGCAAGTGACCCCCCTGCCCCAGTGAAACGCGTCCCCAGCGTGATGTGGGAAGGAGGGCTGGGCTTATGGGCATTTTGGTCTGGGAATAGGACATAGCAGCCTCCTAAAAGGAGAGCTGCACCCCATCAAACCCCAATTCAGTGCCACGTGGAGTCAAACACACAGGGGAAGAACAAGACAACATCCAAGTAAGTGCTTAAGGCAGGGCTCTCACATGAGCTGGGCACCAGCGTTAAGGGTGGGTCAGCTATCCACTTACTCCTGGGTAACGAGAAGCAGCCCCGTGGGCTGGGGTCCCAGCACTTAGCCACCGTCAGGGTGATGGGCCTGCAACAAAAAGGTGAGAGTTAGAACCAGAGCCTGGTGACACAAACCCCTGCATGACGGATGGATCCTGTGGGCTGGCTCTCTCCTGGGAGACAGGGAGAAGCCGGCAGTAAAGTGTCCTTGTTCCAATCCAGCTATAGGTTTCCTTGGTGACATGAACAAAATGACATGACCCTGGCTGAGGGTTGCTGATGACCCAAATAGAACAGAGAATCAAAGAACAGTTTGTGTTGGAAAGGACCTTTAAATGTCATCTATTCCAACTGCCCTGCAATGAGCAGGGACCTGACATCCCCACAAAGAAAGGGGCACAGCCCCCAACTCCCTGCCATTCTGTTGGCCGCAATTCTTGCTTTGGGCATGAAAACCCAAGAATCAAAGCAACACCAAAAACCTAAGTTCTGAGCTTCTGCAGAGCCACTGGCAGAGGTGGCTGAAGACATGACTCACACACCCCAAGCACACACTGTACAGCAGTCCCTGGAGGTAAGGAACAACCCAAGAACTTACCCTGGCTTGTGCACAATCTCCCTCAGCACCCGCACAGCATCATCGTTGCTCATGTTCTCAAAGTTGATGTCATTTACCTGCAAACGACACAAAGAAGTGAGTCTCAGAGATGTGACCAGAGGCTGAGCTCCCCACTCAGCTCAGCAGTGACTCAGCTTCCCTCTTCCAAGCACAGCTTCCTGGATTTAGCCTGCCAAAATTTGCAGGGAGGCTTCTGGGTCTTTTCTTTCTGCTTTCCCAGGCCCAAAGATGGAGATATGTGGGTGTGAAGTACCTGCAAGAGCATGTCCCCCGGCTCAATCCTGCCATCAGCTGCCACAGCGCCACCCTTCATGATAGAGCCAATGTAAATGCCTCCATCGCCACGCTCATTGCTCTGTCCCACAATAGAAATGCCCAGAAAGTTGTATTTCTCTGCGGGGATGGAAAGAGAAAGCAGTAAGACACCACAAAGCAGCAGGTACAACTAGACCTAACCTCAGACAAACCACGTACTAACTAACTATGGTGGCTTGCACCCCTGTCCCAGAGAGATGTCCTGGGACACGGAGAAACTCTTGAGAGACCAGTGCTTAAAGACAAGCCACTTTTCTACAGAATTCATCTCTTCACTCCTCCCCCATGTGTTCTCTTTGCCCCCTCCCCAGTTCCCTCTCCACCACCCAATCCCACTCTGGAAGGACTGTAGGCTCCATGCACACTTCCCACTCACCCATATTCAGCGTGACTGTGATGATGTTCAGGGACATGGTGGAGTCTGTTATGCTGCTGAAGGACGATGACTGCAACGTAAGTGAAACATGAGATGTCCTCCTGTGCCTCAGCAACTTTCCCAGCCCCAGCTTCCCCCACTTGTCTTTCCTCTCTGCCACTCCCTGTGGCACCACAGCCCCCACCCACAACTCCACTCTTATGCTGGGAGTTTTGCAGAGCCAGAGAACATCAGCCATGGTCCTTGTGACCTCTCCACAGCCAGGACAAGGCCTGTGCTCCCAACTCTTGAGGCTACATTGGCCCAGAAAATGTTTACAGCACTTTATGAAGTCTCAGCACTTGGACACCAACTGTCACAAGCTGTGACCACAACAAACACAGCTGAATCCCTGAGAGGGATCCACCAGGCAGCCCACCTTGCCCTGCACTGCCCTCCCCAGGATCCCCGGTCCCTCCCTGCATACCCGCTCGATGCGTGGAGCCTTCTGTTTCCGCCGGCGCCGCTTGTGCCTCCTCATGAGACGGGAAGCACTGCTTTGCTCTGTTGAACTGCTAAACCTGCAAGCAAAAGCAAGAGTCAGCTCTCTTGCTGCCAGGGTGGTGACTCTGGCAGCAAGAGAGCCATGGAAATAGCACAAGGAATGGAGGACTGCAAGGCAGAGGGGAGAACATGCACACGGGGGACAGACAATAGTAGAGATGGCTGCTGGGTGAGACAGAGGCAGGTCTGAGCCCAGGACTACTGTGCCCTGCAATGGCATCTCTCTGCGCTGGGAGGAAGGGGGAAGTTAGCGTTTCTCCAGGACCTAAGCTCTCCTACCTGCTGGTGGAGTCATCTTCATCTGAATCGAAGAAGCTGGTGGTCTCCAGCTCACTGCTCATGAGTGTGGAGGAGCTCTCGTACCCACCCAGGTCTCGGCGCCGCTCTCCCTTCACGGTCCCATTCACCCTGGGTGCTATGAAAAGACAAGACTCAGTGTGCTTGACACAACCCCTTCCCCTATGCAGGGCTCATGGCAGCCTTCTCAGAACAAATCTTGCTATCAGACAATCCCATCTAGTGCCATACAGCTCCTAGTCTATCCTGGGATCAGATCCATCTTCTGTGGGATACTTTTATCGCTATCAGATGGGGAGGAGGCTGATGGGCCATTAGGAACAATGCTGCCAAACTTGTGGAAGACTTGCATTTGTTTCCTTGGTAAAGCAAGAAGCAGCATGGAGTGGCCAGGCTACAGCACACTCTGCTTTTCAACTACAAAGGACTGAGGCACTACTGTCTCTGCTTGAGGCTTCTACAGGAGACATCTCCTTTGACCCCAAAGTTCTGATGCAACATAGGTGTTAGCTCCTGCCTCCAATGTGAGGCTACAGCTCTTCTAAGGGCCATACAACAGCCCTTCTAAGATGGTAAGGTTCTGCAAAGCAGAGAAAGCTGCCCCAAGTCTGGAGCTGGTGCCCGCACCATGCCCCAGCCATGCCCTGCAGAGCTCTTGCCACGTTACCAACACTCACCATGCTCAGGCCCATCTGTCCGACGAGGTCGTTCCCTTTGCGAGGACACCACTGAGTCTGTTTCTGTCTCATTGTCCAAGTTTTCCCGACTCCCCCCGGTGTTAGGGCTGTAATGAGTTAAAAGGAACAAATATGCTCAACAGGGAACAACTTGAGCAGGCTCTCTCGACACCTCTGTGCTGGCCAGCACAAGCTTCCAGCCATCACCTGTCTCCTTCCTGAGGGATAGGAACAACCACAGCACATCTGTGAGTGCAGGGCAAAGGACTGGGTATACTGTGCCAGCTCTTTGCCAGCTTCCCTGCACTATTTTTGGCATGTCCTTGCTTGTTGAATAATGCAGCTCCACTTTGAATCTGCTCCCAGCCTCATCCTCCTCCCCCCTTGCTGGCTGTAATCCCTGACAATTTGGGTAGGAGTATCCCAGCCCCTGCTCAGGATTACAGCAAACCCACTATATGTCCCTTGGAAACTAGGGCAGATGTCCAGGTAACTTACTGGAAAGAGGGGGGCCTGGAGTCTCCAATTCCTCCTGTGCGCTCCATGGAAGGTGGCAGCTCTGTCTGGTTATCGGCACAGACCGAGCCAGCATCTGAGTGGGAACCCTCTGCAGACACCAGCTGGAGGGATGAGACAGAGAAGGAAACGGCTGCAGCTCTGGGAAAACATGTACAACAGTGGCCAAAGGAGCTGGCCAAAAGCCTGCCTGGCCCAGGATCTCATCTCTGATGGCAGACAACAGCAGATGCCCAGGAGCGGGTATGGAACAGGCCAAGCATGTAGCAACATTCCCTCTCGATGCCTTCCCAGACACCGGCTATTTGTGGCTCAGGAATTCCTGACCCAGCAAAGAAGCCCAGGTGGCTGACAGCCCTGCTTGGACACTCTGACATCACCTGCATGCCCACACCACACACTCAGGTAACCTTTAGAGCACATCCTGTAGCAGGGAGTGGATTCCCCCAGTTCTTCTCACATTGGAAGAGGCAGCTACCAGTCATTCCTTTCCTCAGTTTTAGCAGCCTCTACACCCCTGCCTTCAAGCTGTGGGACCAGCAGGACCTTCACCTCCCCAGTCCTCAGATGCTGCAGATAACAGAGCTCAGGGTTGAGGCTGGCTTTGAAATAGATTCCTGAAACCGGATCTTTTTCTGACTTCCATACAAACTTTGCCCAGCTTATTGGCTTGGGCACAATCTTCACCCAACCTCTGGGGGGCTCAACAGTTTCCCCAGTGCAGAAATTCAAGAAAGGGTCAAACCCCAGGAACTCTATACCAGCCATGCTTGTGGGGCAGTCCAGGCACACCCACATGACTCTGTCTCTGTAATAAACCACCAATTTCAGGGCTCAGGGAATGAAGTGGAGCTTCCACAGGCTTGCCAGTGGAATGAAACTGAGGATAGCCCAAACGAGCAATTTCCCAATATTACTCCCTATCCAGGTTTGCACTCCCCCCTTCTTTCAAGTTGTAATGAACAGGACTAATCATAATAGGGCTGGCCAACAGGACAATAAAAAGCCTCTTCCTTGAAAGACGCATTCAGGAACCCCCAGAGCAGAGGTGACAGGGCCCAGAAAAAATCTAAGGTGAAGGATGCCCCACTGTGGGTCAGGACAGAAGGATCATGAAACATGGGCTGGAAAGGAGCTGACAGCTGCTGCCCAAACCATAATGCCCAGTGTCAATGCAGAGGCAGCACTGCTGCTTGCTGGAGAGGGAACCACATCTGCATGGAGCCAAGAGCAGATGTCAACTTGGGTGCAGGAGGCACAGCCCATTTACACAGGTCTTCAGTGCTTCCCAGCATCATTGATGAAAGAGCTGTGCCCTGCCCACCTTCAAGAACTGGGGAAACCCTGATAAGAGGTTGATAAGATAATTCATAAATAATCATTAGGGCAGGGGGAGAGAGGTCTACTGCCAGAGAGGCACTGGGAATCGAGACAGGGATGTAGCTGGGACAAGGAAGACAAAGCAGCCCTGAAAAAGCCACAGCCAGGGCAGCAGACAGAGCAGAGTGCAGCCCGGGGTGTGAAAAGCTGCAGAGCCCGTCACACAAGCCCCAGGACAAGCCCAACAGTTCCTGATCTCGCAATTGTCTAACCAGCTCTTGTCTCACACTGGCTCAGCACCCTCCCTCCAGCAAGCCCCAGGCACATGTCTGGCTTTGCTCCTGGCACCTTCCCAGTGACGTGTCTTCCCAGGACACGTCCCACTCCCTAAGGGCCACATCCCTGCTCTGGCAGCCACTGCCCGGGAGCATATGGGAGAAGATATATTGGCAGTGGCCAGCATTGCCTAGGGAAAAGTCATATAACACTTTATGCTTGAAAATCTCAATGCAAGATCAGGCAAATAGATCTGGACAGAGGGAACTAGTCACAGGCATCTGTCAAACAGCAGTAAGGAGAGTAGAGGGGGTGTTCCCAAGTTGGGGGAGGACTGATACTGTCTTCCTCTAACGCTCCCAAGGCTGGGATTTCCTCCAGGGAAGGTTTTGATCACCACCCTGCACTTTTCCTCCCTCTTATACTGTCAGGAAATACTCACTTGGATTCAAGCCCCCGTCTTTCCTGGTCACTAAAATTAGTACTGCGTTCCTAAAATAGCCTCATCTCAGCCTGTCTGTCAGAAGCAGCAAAGCAAGTGCTGCCCCCCAGGCCCCAAACCACCCATGGACAAGGAGACTCTCAGTAGAAATAGAAAAAGGGATCATCAGCTGTGCATAAAGGTCTCTGGGACTGCCATCACCCCTTTATGCACAAGAGCCAGTCTGGGCACAAGTTCCCTGCAAGAATCCAGCCCAGCAGAGCAGCAGCATGGTGGTCACACCAGACAGACCCACACCAGATCCATGTCAGTCACACTGAGCAACCACAGAGACCCTACAAGGAAAGCCAGCAGCTGCATGGATGCATGGAGGACAAGGAAAAGCACACCAGGTAAAAAAAGAGCAATGGAAAGGGTTCAGAGACTGTGGGACTCCCCATAGGGCAGGTAAAAGCAAAAGGCAGCTGGAAAGGGTGGGGTGGGGAGGCATCTCGGTGCAGATGCAGCAGCAGCAGGATGAATGCAGAGGGATGGATGGCGGCCAAGAGCCGGACACAGGCTGTTTTCCGAAGGGCCTGGATAACCGCTAGAGGGAGGACAGCCGGCATCGGGCCCCGGCTCTTTGTGTGGGAGCCCAGCACACCCTTTCCTCCTGGTGCAAGGCACAGGCAGGAGCCCACCCTGCACTCCCCTGCCTGGAATCCAGCAGCAGCCAGGCCGACAGTGGACACCTGCCTGCCCCTGTCACCCCCTCCTCACAGCCCCCCAGCTGAGGCCTCGCTGTTTGGGGCAGGGATAGAAGAAGAATTAGGTTTGACCTAGCCTGATTTGCTGAGGGGCTATTTGGAGGCCTCTGGAAGAAGGTACTTGGGTCTTGGCTCTGCTCTTGGTGCAGATCTACACATCCCCACCAGCACAAATTGCAGCTCAGCAGAGGAAAAACGGGATGATGGGCTGTGGAGACTGAATGTCCTCTCCCCCCACTAACAGAGGGTCCCCTAGGGGCTGAGGGACGCATGCAGGCAGGGGACAGAGCATGTGCATGGCATGGCACAGAGGGAAAAGCTTGTCCTGCAGCTGCCCAGGCAGTACCTTTAGTCTTCAGGGCAGTCAAATCCAGTCCGCTTCACCAGCACTAAAGTCACTTAAGCCCTTTGCACCAGTCACTGGAGCGGGACTTTCCTTGGAAAGCCGACCCTGCCATAGGGGCACACGGGTTATGCTGTGGACAGGCCATGACCACAACCTCTGCTAGGCATCAGTTATCGTGAGCTCTCCAACAGAGGCATCCCACATCTTCCCTGGCACAGGGGACCCAGCACCACAGAGCCCCCTCTGCAGCTGAAGGCCTGGAGTGTGGGAATCCAGCTCATCAGCTGTGTTAGCAGTCAGCACACCAACAGTATGGAGCAGTCTCTGTGCCTTACTCGGCACTACACATCCAAATGGTGGTTTTCAGAGGGCAGACATGGGCAGAGAGATACCATAGCAAGGGGCTTGCTTACCCACGACACCACACGGCCGTTGAAGCAGGGAAGCTTGGCATTGTCATCCGAGATCTCTTCTTTCACCACCCTGCAGAGGGGAGAGGAGGCAGTCAGAGCTGGTCTAGGATTTCAGAGGAAAATGAGACTTACCCAGGTGGGTATCTGCACCCAACAACAGGCAGCCCAGGCTTGGGAATGGAGCAGAAGAGGATCAGCAACTCCTGCCCACTTCTAGGTCACAGGTTCCTATGCTCACAGCCATGACTGGCAGGCTGGAAAGAACCCTAGGGCAGAACAGGCTCTCTGTGTGCATCCAGCTGTTTCATCCCTCAATTCACAATTTAATCAGTAAAACCAAAATTCAGGTGCATACCATGGAATCGTTTAGGTTGGAAAAGACCTTGAAGATCATCCAGTCCAATCATTACCCCAGCACTACGAAGCTCACCACTAATCCATGTCCCCAAGTGCCACACCTACACATCTTTTAAATAACTTCAGGGACGGCGACTCCACCACTTCCCTGGGCAACTTGTTCGAATGCCTGACAATGCTTTCGGTGAAGAAACGTTTCCTAATATCAATCTAAATCTCCCCTGGCACAACGTCAAGCCATTTCCTCTTGTCCTGTCGCTTGTTACCTGGGAAAAGAGGCTGATCCCCACCTGGCTACTATCTCCTTTCAGGTAGTTGTAGAGAGCAATAAGGTCCCACCGAGCCTCCTTTTCTCCAGGCTGAGCCCCCTCAGTTGTTCCTCATTAGACTTGTGCTCCAGACCTGTCACCAGCTTCGTTGCCCTTTTCTGGACTCACTCCAGCCACTCATCTGTAGTGTATTGTAGTGAGGGGCCCAAAACTGAGCACAGGGTTAGAGGTGTGACCTCATCAGTGTGGAGTATAAGGGGACAATCACTTTCCCTGGTCCTGCTGGCAGGACACACTATTGCTGACACAAGCCAGGATGCCATTGGCCTTCTTGGCCACCTGGGCACATGCTGGCTCATGTTCAGCCACTATCAACCAGCACCTCCAAGTCCCTTTCCATGAGGCAGCTTTCCAGTCACTCTTCCTCCAGCCTGTAGAGCAGTGTGAGGTTGTTGTGACCCAAGTGTAGGAGCAGGAACTTGGCTTTGTTGAACCTCATACAACTGGCCGCTGATCCAGCCTGTCCAGATCTCTCTGCAGAGCCTTCCTACCGTCCACCACATCAACATTCCCACCCAATTTAGTCATCTGAGAACTGAGGGTGCCCTCGATCCCCTTGTCAAGATAACTGATAAAGATATTAAACAGAACTGGCTCCAGTACTGAGCCTTGGTGAACACACTTGTGACCAGCTGACAGCTGGATGTAGCTCCATTCCCCAGCACTCTCCGGGCCCAGCCATCCAGAGTTTTTTACCCAGGGAACAGTGCACCTGTTCAAGGCCAGAGCAGCTGGCTTCTCCCAGAGAATGCTATGGGAAACAGTGTCAAAGGCTTCACTAAAGTGCAGGTAGAAAACATCCACAATCTTTCCTTCATCCACTAACCATGACACCTTGTCATAGAAAATCAGGTTGGTCAAGCAGGACCTGCCTTTCCTAAACCCATACTGGCTGAGTCTGATTGTCTGGCTGTCCTGTACTTGCCATGTGATGGCACTCAAGCTGATCTGCTCCATGACCTTCCCTGGCAGTGAGGTCAGGCTGACAGGCCTGTAGTTCCCTGGACTCTCCTTCTGGCCATTCTTGTAAATGGGTGTCACATTTGCTCACTTCCAGTCAACTGGATCTCCCTGGTTGACCAGAACTGCAGGTAAAGGACTGAAAGTGACTTGGTGAGTACTTCCACCAGCTCCCTCAGTACCACTGGGTGGATCCCATCTGACTCCACAGACTTGCATGTGTCTAAGTGGTGTAGCAGGTTCCCAACCATTTCCTCTTGGATTATGGGGGGCTTAATTCTGCTCCTTATCCCTGTCTCCCAGCTCAGGGGCTTGAGTACCCTGAGAACATTTGGTCTCGCTGTTAAAGGCTGAGGAAAAGAAGGTATTAAGTACCTCCGCCGTTTCCTCATCCTTTGTCACTGTTTTCCCCCCGCATTCAATTAAGGATGGAGATTATCCTTAGCCCTTCTTTTGGTGTTGATATCATTTGTAAAGACATATGTATTGCCTTTTACAGCAGTAGCCAGATTAAGTTCTAGCTGGGCTTTGACCCTTCTAGATTTCTCCCTGCATAACCTCACAATATCCTTGTATCCCTCCTGAGTTGCCTCTCCCTTTTTCCAAAGGTGATATATTCTTTTTTTCCCCTGAGTTCGAGCCAGAGCTCCCTGTTCAGCAACACCACTCTTCTTCCCCACTAGCTTGTCTTTCAGCACAGGAGGAGGTCCTGCTCCTGCACCTTTAAAATTTTCTTCTTGAAGAATGTCCAGCCTTCCCTGGGCTCCTTTGCCCTTTAGGACTGCCTCTCAGGGGACTCTGTCAGCCAGCTCCCTAACCAGGCCAAAGTCTGCCCTCTGCAAGTCCAAGGCGGCAGTTCTGCTGACCCCGCCTCCTTATTTCTGTGAGAATCAAAAACTCTTATCATTTTGTGATCACTGTGCACAAGACAGCCTCCAGTCACCCCATCACCCACCAGTTCTTCTCTGTTCACAAACGACAGGTCTGGTGTGTGCCTTCCCTAGCTGGTTCCCTCACTCGCTGTGTCAGGAAGTTCTTCTGCACACTCCAGCAACCTCCTAGATTTTTCTGCTGTACTGTATTTCCAGCAGACACATTTCCACCAGTTCACTTATTTCTAAAGAAATACATAATTTAAACCTCTTTATAATGATCTGAAAGAATCACAACCTATGCCAGAGATTTCTAATAGATGAAAGTGAAATACATTAAACATGCTGGCTCCCAAATGTTACTGTTGCTTTTTAATTACATACATAATATTTCAACATCACTTTGAGCTTTATAGTTGTGCCACAATGTCATGTTCTTGCATTACACAAACAGCTACATTATCAGACTTCATAGCTGAGGGAGCACTGATAACTTTTTCTCCCAACAGTAAAAAAAAAAAAAAAAAATTAGTTTCCTTTGGAGAGTAAATTTCTTCCTTTTATTTTGAATATCACAGGACACCTAAATACTTTTTCCACAGTGAATCTGTAATCAAAACAACATGTAAATTCACCAGAATTAATTAATACCATCTTTGATAAATTGAATCCAGTGGTAAAATAGACTTTATCAAGCTCATTTTCTTTTCTTCTCAATGACATTTTAAGCACTCTTATTTAATACAAAGACACATTACAAGTCATTTGTGATATTAAGTTCCGTTTCCAGGCTACATCTAAGGCAGCTTGACACGTATTGTGCTTAAAAAAAATGTAGTAACTAAATAGTAAATAAATTTTTTAGGGGGGCGGGGAAGAATCTAACAGAAAAAGAACAAAGTAACAAATGTTACTTTTTAATATATAATTTCCCTTGGTTTCAATAGCAAAGTAACAAATGTTACTTTGTTATTGAAACCAAGGGAAATTATATATTAAAAAGAAGTAGACTATAAGTAATTAGCAATACTCATAGGTGGCATCCCATCAACAGCTCTGAAGGGTACCCAAGTCAGTCCCCAACTCACGGAGAATCGAAGAGGATGCCAGCATGGGACGCGGAGCTGTGGCCCATTGCCCCAGACTGCCATCAAGGGGCTCCGAGAAACAGGTACTCTGGGCTCCTGGCTGCTCTCCCTGGTGTGCCAACAGCTGCCCGAGCCGCCACTGAACACAAAGTTTGCCAACAATCACAAGGCATCAGCAAAAGGCAAATGAACAGTGCTGCAAGCCCCAAACCCGGGGAGCAGGCTCGCTCCACCCTGCCAGCCCCACTGGTTGCGCCAGTGTCACGCACGCTCGGCAAAGGGCTGTCCCACGGGGTGAGAGGCAGCACATCGCCAGGCCTTTGCTGGCAGCTGGCACTCACGATCCCTGCCCAAACTGGAGAGACAGAAAAGGGACCGGACAAAGGCCACCCGTCCCCAGAAGGCACAGATGAGGAGGTCATGGTTTGAGCAATCTAATCCACTCCCAGGATGCGCGTTAATTCTTCTGGCACAGATGGAGGAGCAGGAAAAGCAGGAAAGGAGCAGTGAGGATGGATTAAAATCCTGCTGGCTTAATGCTTCTTCAGCATGTTCTGTGCCAGCCTCTGCCCAAAACCCCTGCAGCCCAGGATGAGTGTCAAACACAGGCAGTGTCCCCCCAGGACCCATCCCCTTTGGTGCCCACATAAGCCCCTTCCAAGGCAGGCAAGTTGTTGTCTCCTCATTTCCAAGTGCACACACACACACGCACCCTGCCCTGGCTGCACTAGCATCCATTCATACTGTCGCCAGCAGCCTGGACTGTGTCCAATTCCTAGAGAGAACTTCAGGCAGAGCCAATTTTCAGTGCTGCATGATGACTGCTCGGGGACACAGAGCCCTGCCTGTGGGTGAAGGGACAGGGTGATATATTCACTGGGTCAAGGTGACCAACTGCTCAGCACAAATGAACTATTCCACTTGCAGCGGGGACAGAGGAAACCAACCCCAAGACCCACCCACTCACCCTCAGCTGCAATGCTTGATAGAGAACAAGCTCCCTCTGTCCTGAGAGCTGGTCCCTCCTCACTCTTATTACCCCGTGGCTGCCCCAGACATCCCAGGGGTCAGCTCCACCCTGGAGCGTTTTCTCCCTCCTTCCCCAGCCACTACATTATTTATCACTATTTATCACCCAGATGCCAGAGCATGATGGATTATATATTTAGACTCTACAGAGCAAAAACTGATAGTGCTGGAGTCAGGCACATGCCGAGCAGGAATATCTCTGCAGCACTGCTCACGTCTGTCACCCCTTGCACCATCCCAGCTATTCATGTCCTGCATTCCTCTCCAGCCTCAGCCGGAGCTGCAGCCTTCCTCCTCCCACCTCTCACCACCCTTCCAGTCACACTTCTCACACGGACACATGGACTCGACCGCAGGTTCACACGTCAGAAGCCACTGAGCGAGCAGCCTCTGGGGGAGCTGTGAGCAGTGCCACGTTTTTGCTCCGCGCTTGCACAGGGAGGCAGCCAGGAGATGAAACTGTCCTGTGGATGTGCTGGCAGGGAAAACCATTCTGTGAATGTGCTGAGAAGAGCCCTCAGCTGATGGGGTCTGAGCCCAGGAATCCTGAAAGAGCAGACCCAGAAGGAATTCACGCTCCCTCTGTTCTCTACAAGTCTTTCCTTTTGGTTGAAGCCATCAGAGCCCAGGGAAAACATCTGCCCAAGGCTGATTTTAGAGGGACTGCTTTGAGTTTACCATCCGGTTTTGAAGGTCCCCATGTTTAAAGTCCTGCTGGGGGCTGGGCACAACATGGCTGAGAATGGTGACCAGCAAAAACCCCTTCTAGGTGGAGGCAACCTAAGTCTTGCCCAGATGAACGCAGGTCCAGGCCCCTCGGTGCTGCTACTCTGCCCAGATAATCCCCCTGTGACCCTGGTCCCATCTCTGAGGCCAGCAGACATGCCAAGGCCAAGCTGCAGGCTCAGCGCCTGGCCTGCAGGCCCAGCACTCCCCAGCACTCATCTGCCTTGAGTTTTCCAACAAAGAGACCTGCGGGAGGGACGAAGGAGGGAGGGTTACAGGGGAGGCAGGCCGAGTGGGCGGATGGTTCCGCTGCCATCCCCAGTGACACGGGGCCAAGCCGGGGGGAGGAGAAGAAGGAGGAGGAGGGGACAAGGCTCTGGCTGCACGGGAGACCAGCTTGGGTGTGCGGAGGGGGCTGCCAGGGCTGACACAAGCAGCACATCTGCTCCCATGCAGCTGGGGGAGGGGAAGGGATAGACCAGGCAACAGGGAGGGAAGTGAAGGAAACCCAGCTCCAACCCTGGCTCCATCCCTACCCTCCCACCAGCTTCTCTGTAGGAGCCGGCAGACCCTCTTCCCACGGCCTGGGAAGATGCCATGCTCCCAGCTTCCCTCCCGCTGCTGCCGGCAGGAGCAGCTGGCAGCGTGGAACACGGATGCAGAGGCGGGTGAGGGACAGGCGGGCAGACGCTGCCTTCTCCGGGGAGTTCCAGCCAGGCTCAGGAAATTAGAGGGTATTTTATATCACAGAGTCATGTCCTAGGAATGAAGGGAAGGTGGGGAACGAGAGCGTGCACAGGAGAGAAAGGAGGCCATAAACCCCAAGCCGCGGAGACGGCTGCGCTGTGTCAGACCCCGGCTGCGCAGACATTACCAGCGCAGCTGCTGTGCTCCCAGCCTCACCGTTTCCCCTCGGTGGCCTCCAGCCCGGCTGAGGATGTGGATACAAGGGAGTTTCTAGCTTCAGCCAGCTCTCGTCTCTCCTGAGCGGGACCCACCAGCCACAGTAAGGTCTCTGCAAAGAACTCGGATGGAGTAACAGGAGCCCAGCAAAAGAAGAAATCTAAGAGGCTCCTGCAGGATTTGAACCCCAGATTTGAATGCAGGCTGGATCTCAGCAGTGATTGCTGCTTGTCTTTGGCAGTCCTGTCCCCCAGATTGCCTATCCAAGGGCTTGCAGCAAGGAGGATACTCGGAGAGAAGCAATCACAGACGTGGTACCAAATAAAAACACTGTATCTGGCAACCGGGGGGGGGGGGGGGGGTAGTGGTGGTGTCAATACAAAGAAGGGAGGTGAGGGAAGGGGACCCCTCAAGCTTATGTTGGACAGCTTGATGGCCAAGAAGAAAAGCAGTCTGTTCCTAGGGAACATGCAAAGATCGAGAACACAACTGAGCAGTGACAATGTAACACAAAAAAGATCCAAAGCTAGTAGAGCAGATGAAAGAGTAAGATGATCTCCTTTGTTCAGTTCAATTATTAAGAGGAAAGACCTTTACAAAACAGCACCATTTTTTTCCAACAATGCAAAGTCCAGAAATTCAATTATAAACTTATTCTTCTACAACAACCTCCCAAAAGTGCACAGATTAGGTTGGTCACTCCTCTGATCTTAACAGCCCCCATCTCCTACAACCTGCAAAAGAAGAAAAAAAACCCCAACCAAACAAAAAACACTCAGGAGACATTTCTACCCAATAGCACAAGCTTCAGGGATTTACCCATCAGAAATGTGATCTCATTTTCAAGACCTGTAGCACACACCCCTTAGGGTAGGGATGTTTTGCTTCCAAATGATTGTATAGATTAATAATGCTGCATAGCAAAAGGAAGCACCTTTTTGTGTTACCACCCAAATGTGAGCATCTCCTGTCTCTACAGCAAAATTCTCACCTCTCCCGCAAGATCAAATGCTGGGGCCACAGGGATGAGCTCTGCAGCCATTTCACCAGAAGAGAAAACTGGACAGGGCAATTCTCTGAGAGAGTTGGGATTTCAGATGGGAAATACTCGCCTGTTAGACTAAGCCCAGACATGATATGTGTGCTTCCCATGGGGATACAATTCCCCCAGGGGCTACAGGTCCAATCAAAGCATACAACACGTGTATTGGTGAGACCTTGGGCTTTGCAGGCAAACAGCATGCACCAAACAGGATTAGAGTATTTGAGCTGTCTGTCTCCATAAGCCAGGGCATTCTTGAGTTCCTCCTCACTATATTTATACCTTCTGTGTGAGGAGGAGGAGGAGTACAAATTGCACAGCGCATTGGGGTGAAAAGGGCTCTCTGAGCATAAACAGACTGTCACTCTCCCATTTAATTTGCCTCCCAAGCCCCCAGACGGGGTATTCCCCACTGCTCCTCTATGTTGTAGCACAGGTAAATAGGGAAACACAGATTTGTAGATGGTTTAGCTCTGTCAGAGCCTCCTCCCCAGAGGAGCTGCTGTCCTCCTGTCTGTCCCTGCACCCCCTGTGAAGATGAGCTCCCTTGCAGCACAGTGTTTACCTGGTGTGCTTAAGAATAAAGAAGTACAAACCAGCTCTTAGCAGCTGTCCTGCTACCACAACAGTAACATAGCTCTGCATTCAAGCAGAGCTTGAATTCAAGCTGCTCTCCTAACAAATCAAGGGAGCATCACGAGTACTCCTTGGGGAATAGGTCATCCCATTTCAAGCTACTAACTACTCTCCTCAAGAGTGGGCACATCATGCTCATGAGCACAAGACCAGCCTCTTTTATTTTTAGAGAATGGTTTGGGTTGGAAGGGACCTTAAAGATCATCTAGTTCCAATCCCCCTGCCATGGGCCTGCCATGCCCTCAACCATGCTCACCTCTGCTGCCCCACAGCTTGCTGTGCTTTCTCTCCATGGTCAGCCAGGCAGAGGCTGAACAGACATCCAACACTGAACAGACATCCAAGATGCCAACTGTTTTCCCTGAAAACCCCTCATCAACACATTTGCAATCACTCCACTGGACACTGACCAGGACAACCAGAGCCCCCCAGTCCAGGCGATGCTTGGCTCCAGCTGGACCTGTGCTCAGTCTTACCAGTGTCACTGGGTGGGAGATGACAGAGGACAGACCTCCTGTTCACCTAGTCCAAAGACTGGCATTTAGGAATGGCATTTAGGAAGGAGCCACTCAGCCTCAGAGGCCTGCCAAGGAGCAGCGCTTATCAAAGCAAAGCTACAGACTGATTTCCCAGTGAGCCCAGAGCCCTGGCGGCCCCTCCTGCCTTGATCTCGGAGTGACCATCTGGTTGCAGCCTTGCTCTGCAAACAAGCCCAACAGGCCTGTCCTCCACCGGGAGGAGGAAGCTGCACAGGACTGCAGGAGGCACCTCCACGCTAATTAATCCTGCCCTGCCCAAGCAATGCTTCCAACCTCCAAAAGGACATTTACAGACATCATCAAAGGCAGCATTCTCGAGGCTCCCCCCCCCCCAAGGTTCAGTGACACTTTCAGTCTCTTTGAATTGGAAATCAGGACAAACGGGAACTTCCAGCAGAAGCCTGGCCAGGCTCTTCGCCCTGGTAGCTCAATTTCAGCTCCTCGATAACTCTAAGAGCTTGCATAGCCCAACACAAGGATACAAGACAAGTGCAGGGACTCACTGTGAGAAAGAAAGATTTGAGGTTAAACATCTGCAGAAATGACCTTAATGGAATGGAGACAATTCCACAGATATAATAACAGTGACCAAAAGCTGGGCTTTTATTCAAGGTGAGAGAGGCAACAGGCCCAAAGAGGCCCCAGCCAGAGACAGGGTAAAATCCTGATGTGGTTGCTGTGGTTCACACTACTGGAGGAAGGAGGCTTGGTCTGCTATGACACTTAGCTCCATCTGGACACAGACAGCAGGAAGAGCCCACAAGGCAGAGTTGCAACATGGCAGCTCCTGCTGACAGAGAGAAAGGGAGAGAGGTGGAAAAAGTGTAGAGGTGGGCAAAGGGTTTATCTGGCTACTGCTGGTAACACAACACAAAAGACACAACACTAACATATCAAGGAGCTTGTGGATGAGGTGTTCAGGCTCCAAAGGGAACGCTTTAAAACTCTCAACAAGTGAGAAGTCACACACCCCTTTCTAGGCTGGCTAGAAAAGCAACAGTTTCCCTTGCAACGTTCAGGGACTTCATGCTGGTTAAGACGACAGTGAGGAGCTGTAAAGGGCTCCAAGGGCTGCTGGGGGGACAGTGTGAAGTTTGCACATACACAACAGCCTAGGGAGAGTGCCATGGTGTCCGTGAAGGCTCTGCATGCACCATGAGGAATGCAGGACCAGGCCTTCCTTTTCTGGCCCTCAGCTGAGGGACACCAAGTCAGTCCTGCTTTTTCTTAACAGCAAGCGAGGCTCCTGCCAAGAAAGCGCTGCTGCTGTGGAATGTGCTGGGCCAGCAGTACAGCTCATTCCTGGAAAAGCATCAACTCAGCGGGAGAGCAAGGAGAGGAGAAGAGGGGAAAACGGGAAGAGGGGGATGGTGGGAAACAAAGTCTGAAAGCTTGGACTTCCACACCTGGGGAAGCAGGGAGCTGCCACAGAGCAGGCTGCTCGCCAGCACCCCCTTGTCCTGGGCTGCCAGCACCGCAGCCCTGCCCAGCACCAGCCCTCTGCTCTGGGAGCACCTTTCTGCCAGCCAGACACCTCCAGAGCAGGCCTGGGACTGCACAAACCAAGGCAGATGACTGTAGGAACGAGAAGCAAGGTTCATTTCCCCCCCACCATGTTAACAATTAATTTGTGTTTAATAACAGATCTCCACGAGGAGATGACAAAGCAGCCTCCATGTGTGTCCTGCCCTCAAGACACTGACCAGCTCACATTACTCTCTCCTTGCACAAACAGTTTTGCAAGAGTCTCCCAAGGAAACAAGCTTAACCTCCTAGCCAGTGGGAAGGGGCCTTGAAGCATGACAAGCTGTAGATGACTGCACCTACTCTGCGCATCCAGTTCAGCTGCCATCAGCAACATCTCTGCTAACTGGATCTGTAAGACATACAGAGAACCCCTATAAAACCAACAGGGAGTTAATAAATCTCACAACTAAGTTTTACCACAAAACATTTGCCAAAGACAATGAGAAGGACTCACGCAAAGAAGAGCCTTTCAGAGTCACAACAGCTGCATGATGGCAAAGAAAGAACTCTGTTCCTGATCCCAAGTCATTGCAGCACTCTGGGAAATGGGCAAACAGCAGTACTGCATCCCTCCGGTTCTAAAATGCAGGAGGCAGCAGAGAATATGAGGGGTCTGAACACTCAGAGGAACCATTTCTGACCATCACTAGGACAGGGACACATGTTCTTTTTCTTCCTCACTTGATTTTGATGGTGTCATGCAGGGGATGGTACAAAAAATTCCCTGTACAGAGACAGCAAATAGAGCACATTTTAGTAGCCTTTTATATACTTCATTGATTTCACTAACACCAGTCATATTCACCAAACTCTGTTCAAGACACAGGGCCAAACTCTTGAATACAATGAGTAATGTCCTACCAAGTAGCCTTTACCAGGCCAGCCAGGCTTGCCCTCCAGCCAGCAACCCAGCAAACAAGCAAATACTGCTCAACTGCTGGAAGAGACAAGAGGGATGCTCCAGTCCTAACCAAACCAAGCATGTGCTGGCATGTAACTTACTCCACTAGAGGTCCAGAAAGCAGATGGGAGCCATAAAGTAGGACTCAATCAATTACTGTAAATTTAAAGTCTGTGTGAGGTGCCACGTACAGACTTCAGACCAGATGCTATCAGGCAGAATTCACCTCTACACCAGGAATCAGCATCCTTTTCAACAAGAAGGTAAGTTTCCCCACAACTTAGAAGAGGATAGTGCTTTGGATCACTGCAGCACCAGGTCCAACTCAAAGCTGCTGCTTTTCTTTGACATTGTGAACTCCTGGGCCTGACCCTGTCACATACCATCCAAAACCTTCCACCTGCTGTCTCTGACAACTGCACAGTAACAGTCAGTGACCTTCAGAAGTTACCATCACACACAACATGAAATGTTCTTCTTGTGGAAGGTCTCAAAGCCACAGTAGCCAATTCCCAGGTCCTTCAAGGATAGAGGACTACAGTGGAAGGCAGCACAACCTGTCTGCAGTCTGTAAATACCCCACGAGCTTGGTAACCGTGTTGAACTGGTCATTGTACACATTAACTGTTCCTTCCCATGGGCAGCCCAGAAATGCTCATCACACACTATTACTGCAATAGGGACATTTCCCATGTTTGTGGATCTGCTGGTAAGCCAAGTTACAAGATCACCCTGATTTTGAGCTTCCTCGTTATCTGTGATACTGACATGAAATTCTCGTGAAGCATCTCTCCTTTAGTCATATGTAAAGTCACCATGAACACTTAGTGCCAGCACCATGTGTTGACCACCCAGGAGCTCACCTGGTCCCTACAGACAACATGGTCAGACACAGTCCCCACCTCAAATCTATACACCTCTCTACATGGGAAAGCATGAGTGCCATATAGCTTCCTACCAGAGCACAGATACCAACTGTACCAAAAGTAACATCACGAAGGCACCACTTAAACACAGATTTTTAAAGTGGTGTCTCACACTGGCAACATCAGCACATTCGAGAAGGCTGCTGCAGTGGCCTCCTGGGTTTCTGCACAGGGGATTCAGCAGCACAGGCACATGCTGCACGAGTCTGATCCAGCTCCAATGTATCAGACTCAACCTGCATACCCTGTAGAGATGTTACACACCTCTGCATTAAGCCAGAATTGCCCCAAGGAAACCCACAGCTTACCCTAATCTGAAGCAGATATCGACATCCTCAAAATCCCCTGCCACTTCCAGGATGCCTAGACAAGGAATAATCCTAAGACGTTTCCCAAACTAACCATTTGGCCACAGCTTAACCAAAAACTTTTATTCTGAAAGAAAAATCCATCTCACAGGAGCCCCTTCAGTACCTAAAGGTGCATTTACCAGTTCTGGGTCTAAGGGAAGTCCCCCATAATGGACTTAGCTCTGCAGCCAGATCCATGAAAATCCACCCTTCTCACAGCCACAAAAGCCAGCAAGAAAAATTCAAATTAACACAATGTAATGGCAAGACTTCATGCATTAAGGCCCTATATGGACTTCCAGTACAGCACAGCCCCAGCTAGGCCCACAGGCAAGTCTCTGTGTGAATGGCACTAAAATACTGGTTGAGCCAGGCAGGGCTGAATGAACTGGGACAGCTGGTTAGCCATATGCAAACACAAGTATGGAGTTTGCATATCCATCACGGCTTCTGGAAAAAGCTTCAGTTTAAGAAGCTGCTGTGCCCTGAGGCCAACCAGGCAACAGCCATCAGCACTGCAGCCACCTTCTCCCTGCCCTGTTGATGGTGTCAGGCCACCAAGCCAGGGTTGTCACACACTGCTGATACTGCTCTGGCTGTCAACAATGGCAGCACAGCACAGTGCAACATACAGGGGACAGACAACCTATTTGCTCACAGATGACGAGACACAAAAGGACCATGAAGAGGCCAGTCATGCTGAGGGAAAGAGCTGAAGCCCAGGAGTGGACAGGCTGAAGTGCTAGCACCAGCTTCCCCACTGTGATAATCCATACAGAGCCAGAGTTCCCAAAACACAGACTCCTCTGGTAGACCTTCTGTGTCCCCAGAACCAGCCTGTATATGGCAAGAGCTGCCAGCCATCAGAAAACAAGAAAAATTCCATAAACTCTGTTACCTAGACCCTCGATTCCCAGCCTATCACAGAGACAGCTGCCAGCAATCAGAGGGGCCACATTGCAAATAAATTCCTCTCCAAACCCTAGGGGTAGGTCAAAAACCAGCAGAAGAAAGACCTTCCCACACAGCAGCCAGTGCTAGCTCTCCCAGAAACAGATCTCTGCTCCAAGTCATGAGAGGAAGCCTTTCCCACTTCAGCTCCCGTCTTCAGCCAGGACCAGAAAGACAGACTCCCACGGCAGCAATTCAGTCACCGCTCAGTCTCTTCCTCCAGCTCTCATACAATAGCAAATTTTAGCCAAGAAGACACACAGACAGATGCCCCAGTGAAGGGATAACCAACACAAAGGATTTAGTGGAGCAGGGTACCCAAATGCTGCTTCTGCTGCCTTCCGTGGCTAGCTGTGCCTGGAAAAACAACGCCTCTGGCATGTCGCCTTTAATAAACAACTGATACAACAACAACAGCAGTCCCAACCCTCCACCTCGATACAGGATTACATGGCACAGGAAGGTCAGCACCAGCCATCTCTGCCTGCCAAAACCTCCAGAGAGTTCCAGCCCATTCCTGGATAGATTTAATATTAGTGCTACAACAGTAACAACATAACGGATGGAAACAAGTGAAACCAAGAGCTTCAGGGGCTCAGGGAGATACTAATGCTTCAGCTCTGCAAGCTAATGCAGTCCTTGGAGACAGTGATATTCACAGCCCAAGAGCTCACACACTCTCCTAAGGCCACCATGGCATTATACAGATAAGCACACGGACAAAGCAGACAAAGTCACAGAGATTAGACTAATTCCCAGATTTGTACCTTATTTCAATGCCTTCCAAAAAGCCTTCACAAAAGGATTTGGTCCAAAAATTTCCAACGGCAGCCACCAGCAGGATTAAGTTTTATTTGACTTGCCAGCTGTTGCCTAACAAGCCAACACCAGCGGGGCAAACAGTAACACAGCCGCGTGGTGCCACATCCCCCTTCTGGAAAACAACCATCCATCCAGCACGGGTCAGAAGGGCAGGCTCTGAATAACAAACAAGGGATGGAGAGAGGAGGAAATCAATAGGAAACACCAAAAACACACAGCCTGGGCTGCTGTATCATCAGATGTGCAGCACGATGCAAAGCTGGTGCGACATGAAGGCAATTTCCTGCAGGCACAGTCTCTGCTGTGTTCTGCAAGCCCAGCTCCCCTTCATGGGCTTTCACACAGATCAAATGTCCTAAACCACAACATTGTTCTATCTGTTTGGATGCAGTCAAGGGTGGAGGAGTAGCAATTCATTACAGCAGATATCCTCAGCTCAGAACAGTTCAGCAACTGCCATGCAGACATGCAAGAGCCTTCCCACCACTTTAAGTACTTTGAACTCAAAAAGGACTTGAGGAATTTCAGCTATGCTCCCTACACCTCTACCTACACAGCATCAAGTCTAGGTGGAGGGCCTGATGCCCACCCTGAGAGAGGATCAAAACCAAACCTATATCTGCAGCAGAAAAGCTGTGGGGGAAACTAGATTTTCTTTGCCTATACTCGCAGCACCCTTCTTCCCTGAGCATCCCCAAACACATGGTAGTGGGTGGCTGCCTCCACCTTCAAGAGTTCAGGCTGCAGACCCAGAAATCTCTGCCTGCTGGGAGACCAAGTGGGGAAATCATAGGAGGAGGAGGTCAGGAGCATGCTGGAGAAAGAAGAGGGACTTACTGAAGGCTCAGAGCTCTAAGCAGATCAGCCTTGGGCTCATGGACCATCTGTCTCCATCCCTGCACCACAGTCAGGGTGCACTGATTTACTTCACAGCAATTTCTGAGACATCGAGGTAGGCTTTTGCTCTGTGCTGGAATTTGGAGGTCCAGAGTCCTTCAGATGATTTCAAAACACTGAACTGCATCAAAACAGCTGCATTCTCATGGTTGAGCAAAGGTTTTTTGACCTTTCTTTCTTTTTTTTTCCCAAGATGACAAGAGAAGCTTAAAATTAAGAAACATTCTCATCAAAAACATAACTGAAAACAATACCTCTCCAAGAAAATGCTGGCTTCAACATAACACCATATTTTGGGAGAAAACACATTCAGTCAAAAAAAAATTCTGACCAGCTCTGGCTGCAAACAAGTTCAAATAGCTGTTGTAAAGCTTCATTGTTTGCATAGTACAGACAAAGCCTTAGGGAAATTGGTCTGCAGCCCGATTTGGCTAACTTGGCTTTCCAAATGCCACCCCTGGGCAAAGAAACCAGGCTATGACTGCCATCCACTGTGGCCTTTGGAGCACAGCTCCAACCACAACTGAGGAAGCCGGACACCTACAGAGTCAGTACTAGCTGGGTCTGAACAGCGGGACACACACTGCCAGGCACAGACAATACAACCCAGGGAAGCAGGGAATACTGTCAACTAACCCTCTCCATCTGCACCTCAGCCCTGGTGCTGCTGTGGCCCCCACCAGCACTGCCATAATACTTTGGAACAGCCTCCAGCAGCAGCTCCAGCGAGGATCAGCTTCAGTGTCCATGGGCCACCCCCAGCACGGGCAGCATTACAGGAACTCCCCACCACAAGCACAGACAGTGGTTAGCAGCTCCCTGCCAAATCCTCAGCAGCCCAGGAGAGGACAGGCTGCAGTCACCTACATGTAAAATATCTGAAATAAGTGCTGGTGGACCCTTGCTAACCAGGGCAGCACACCTCACAGGAGCAAGCAGGGAAACATGCTTCCTCTGGAGCAGGGAGCACAACAGATGGAGTGCTGTGGCCTGTCACATGGAAAATGCTGCCCTCCACACAGAAGGACAGGGACTGACCACAAGCTGGAGAAAAGTGGCCACCTTTCAGCAGGGCTGATGCTGTCTCTCAGACCACTACAAAAGACATAAGCATGTAAGGGAGTTTTATAGGCCCTTTCACTCTCAGCCCTCTTGCCAAACTCTCCCAGCATGCAATCCATGCTGACATGGAAGCAGTCCCCACCAGGGACAAGCAAAGGTCTTCTGCAGACAGCAAAAGTTTCCAATTTAAAATTAAAAATAAATTTTAAAAAAAGTTTCCAAAAATCAAAATAAAACAACTCCCCCAACTCACACTCAAAGAGCTGGCAGGAAAGGCAGGGGCACCACGCCAGCGCTCACCACTGCTTAGGGACTGACACTGCTTATTAAATCTAGGATCCCTTCCCCAGCTCCCAACACTTCCAGCCAGAAGGACAGTCACCACTGGCATCAATTTCAAAAAGACCTTGCAATAAAAATAAATCACTCGGGCTTTCAGTGAGCGTCAAAGCGCTTCCCCATGCACATGTGCAGGGATGAGGTCGCCAAATACCAATGGCATCTGACCCCTGCACTGGGAATTCCAGCAGCGCCCGCTTTGTTCTGCCTTCAGAGCCTTGCCCTAATCACTGCCTCATACCAGGCTTTGGAGAGCAGGTGATAATTAAGCAGGTCTGGATAAGATACTGGGCTAGTGATTAGTTGGATACCAATTTTCACTTCACAGCTGAGGCCAAGGAATCACTCACCATAGCTCTGAAGTTAAAATTGGAATCAAGACCTGCAAGAGAGAAACCAGCAGTGGAAGGAGGAGCAGCACCATCCCACCACTGTACCTTGGATCTCTGGTGTCCTCCCAGCAATGCAGAACCAGTAGGATGGGGAGAGAAGGATGGTCCCCTTGCAGGACAACATGGCCTTTCTGCTCTCTGGCCTAGAAGACAGGAGGTGGCCTAGTGGAGATAAGCAAAATGATCACCCAAGTGCTTTCTCCACATGCAGAAATTCACACTTTCAGGCATTCCAGAATTTAAGGAAAGATGAGATGGAACTTCAGACCAGGTGCTAAGGATTTACCTGGACACAGAAACTGCACTCATTTAACTGAAACTGCTTTGAAAAGTTTAGTTTAAACTTCAGTGTGCCCCTGTGGGAACACCTTTCCACTGACAGAAATTGAGCAACAAAATAAGTCAAAAGAAAGCACATTTCAACTGATTTAAGAATATCCTTACAGTTGTACCAGCCACCTGGACAAATGAAGAGCCAAACCTGTAGTTCAGCTGGGGCGAACATGCACACTATCTGGCTGGTGAGAAGGTCCATGCTGCCCAGAGGCAGGTATATTTCTCATGATAGACTTGAGCAGGAGATAACACTTTACACATGACTGAAGCCCATGTCCCAGCAAACTACAAACTACCACAGTCCATTAGCATGGTTATTCCCTTCCCAACTGCAGAGGTGCCCAGAAGAATTTAAGTCCTGTTCTTGCAGCACCTCTATGGAACTGAGGGCTCTATCATGGTAAGATCCAGACAAGTGTTTACACAAGAAGCACCCAGTGTCAATCGGACAAGACAAGGCACAGTTGGAAATTCCATCTTACAGATTAGAAAAAAAAAAGACAGAAATTAAAAAGTCTGTTCTAAACCCCATGGGAAACCTGCAGGTGGTTTGATGGAGAACACGGATCTCACAAGTGGTGACAGCACTGCACTGATCTAAGGTGCTCTCCTGATGACCAGCACATACCTCTTACCTGTAAAATGTTTCATAAAAAGACTGAAGACGTAGGAAAAAACCTTCCTTATATAATGAGAACAAGGCTAGCAGGCCAAGGGTAGTTCCACACTTCATGGTGAGACACACTCACACAAAGCATCTCAGGTCCAAGAAGAGTGCACCACATCTCTGCACTGCCACACTTGCTCCATCCATAGGCTGATCTCCTCCACGTGCCTTCAGTTCTGGGATTAGCAAAACACAAAGCCCAAGAAGGGCACAAATATCTGCACCCTGCTATGTGCAGCTGTAGCCCACTGCACACTGGATAAACCAGGCAATGAAACACTGCAGCCTTCCTGCTGCTCACAATTCCTCTCCCCAGGACCAGGTGCATGGAATCTTCTTATTTCTCCTTGATCCCCCTCAGAGGGGACACCACTCTGGGGTCTTCTTAATTTGAAGCCCAGCACTAACTGATAACTTCAGAGCCACCCAAGGGAGCCTCAGTTCACATTTTCAAGGAGATGTAAACACTGAAGTTGCTCCATCACTGCCTGATTCTCAGAGCAAACAAATATTAACAAGATAAACAAAAGAATGAAAAATCCCACACACCAAGACTGTGGCTGTAATATTGCCTTGGGGATGAGCTGAAGGGAATGCCAAGCTGAAGATCCACAGCCTGGAAAAAGAAGGAAGAAGGAAAAACAGATTCAGATTGGGAAACAAAGGTGAGGTAAACACTGGACCATGTCTTGCTCCAGCTGGCCCTGGAAGGTGAGATGCCTCCATTCCAAATAACAGATGAGAGGAGAACTTAGTTTCATGCCACACGGATCCTGCAAAAGGTTCAATTACTGATGAAAAGCAGAGCCATGGGATCTGCAGGCATCCTACTCATTGATCAGCTGCCCTAAGGTCATCCACCTCAACTCTCCTGAAGGGGCTTTGCCCTGGGTTCTACTTCTGGACACTGCCCAGCTGACAGATACCAGCCCAGGCCAGAATCTGCCAGCACAAGCCAGGCATAGGGCATCCTGAGGGATGGGGCTGAGAGGAACACACATGTGAGAGTGAAACACTCTTCCCTGTCACACAGCTTCTGAATGCAGCCATTGTTAACCTCCTGGTTTTCACTAATTGCCCATGCATTTACAGTCAAGCAACTGAGGTGCCTCCTGCCCTTCTGTCCCTGCAGACCCATGGCTTGCTTTCTCATAGACATAATTACCAGGGATCATGAAATTTTTTGGTTAGACTCAATGATCTTAAAGATCTTTTCAAACCAAAATGATTCTATGATTCTATTTTGAGTGGTGCCTGGGGCTTCAGGGCTTCTCAGACACAAGGCTGCAGCCGGACTGCTCTGGTTGTTCCCACCAGGCTCCAGCCAACCACCAGCACATTCTTCAGGTCTCTGGAAAGGAGCAGAGACAGCTTTCCTGATGAAGCATCCATGGTGACACCATGAGAGGCTTTCACCAGGCCTTGCACGTGCTGCTCCAACTGCACAACTCATCGCACCAGACTTCTCCAAGGAACGGATTGCCCACACACAGCCCCCAACCCCTCTCAGCTGACCTTCCTTTCCAGAGAGGTTCACTCTTCCGAAACAAATTAGCTGAACTGGTCCCAGCAAAAATCTCATCCCAAGCATTTCCAACAGTAAACTCGCTGTGTCTTCCTGAGTGATTTTCCCCTTTCCCTGCTATCATCCACATCAACTCCCTATGCTGTTTTATCATTGAGTTTTGTTAATCTACCATCTGCCTCCTCTTGTGGAGCCTTAAAGAAACAGAGGATGATGAAAAAGCACAGCACAGAACTTTGCTGCCACCAGACCCTTCTTCCCAATGTGAGACGCTGCTATTTATTGCTAAACTTTGTTTATAGTTACGCAGACTCTCTCCCACCCACATGGCAATGTTTCATTCAAGACAAGTTTGAATTCACTTCAAGAACAACATTTCAAAGGATCCCAAAGCATTTGTTTACAAACAGCATGCATGGAGAATTCGCTTCTCCCACCAATGAACATGGTCTCCTCCAAGATGGGGAGAGGCAGCTGTTTCATAGCACCCAGTGCTACTCAACAGCTGAGGGACAGGAAACGATCCACAGACAACTGATACTGCTGAGAAAATTTATGGAAAATGAGGGCTGGAGACTTCTATTTGCCAGGAGAGAATGGGGAAGCTTCTGAGGACTAAAGCTCTCCAGTGGGTCAGCAGGAATTTAGGGAGGCAAAGAGTCCCAGACTGTGGTCAAAGGAGTGACTCCAAATTTCAAGCCTCATCTGAAAGTTGGCACCTCTCAAACTAACGGGAACCTGGGCACTGGGATAATTTGGCTGAGGAGGGGAGAGCACCCCCTGCTGAGGCAGCCACACCGATCTCATCCAAGCCCCAAACAGGCCCAGCCCTGTTCAGTGTGGGGTACGAGCCAAAATGACAGCCTAGGGAGGTATTTGGTGCAGGGAGAAGACACTGGGAAGACTATAAAACTGAAAACACTTTGTAGTCCCAGCTCCATACACAAGACCTACTGTAAACACTAAATCTTCAGAGGGGAGAAAAAAATTCAGAGGCAGGAGGATCATGCAACTCCTTCAAATACCAAAGTGCTAGGAATGGTAAAGGGTCACACACTGTGGAAGACAAGAGAAGCTACATTTTTAAGATGGAAATAGAGTCCTGAAAAAGGCTAGAGGAGAGTCAGATGTATGAAGATTGGACAAAAGGGAGACAAAGGGAGACAGAGAGCTGGCTTCATGTGGTAATTGTTCCCCAGAACAGTCACCAGCTTTACACAGATAGGAGAGAGCAGGGGCTCCCCAGAAGATCAGTCAATAAAACATCCAAACAAGGGACAGAACATATCTCCTCACCTCCAAACAGCCACCCATGATGGGAGGAACCAAAGGGTATCACAGAAGAAGTAATGAAAATACCAGTGTTGGAAGAGAGCTGCCCTGAAGGAGATGGGATGCAAGGCAGGTTGCACCCCTCTTCCATCCAGATCCATCCCGGAGATCTAGCCCAGGACATCTCATCTTGAGGATGGGACATGTATGTGGGCACAGTGGGTCTTGCACACACCCCTGGCTCAGAGATGGGCAGCACATGGAGAGCTCTCCTTCTCCACAGAGGCAGGAGAGGAGAAAGCTCATCCCCTCTACCCATTCTTCCCAGAGATGAGATGCAGAGGACAAAGCTGCTAAAATGGATGTCCCTCCCCAAAATGGATGGTAGGAGAACAAAACTGTCCCCAAATCCACTTCTTGGGGAGGGCTGATGGAGGCAGGACTGCCTCCACGCCCCTCTGGCGGAGGGAACAAGGGACACCCTCCCCAGGCAGGCACAGTGTGAGATGCCCAGGCCCTTTAGGTGGGGAATAACAATCCCGATTAGGACACAAGGGGGGGACACCACCCTTAGACACTCCCAAAATGGGAGATGCCCTCTTGGTCAAGGTGTTGGCCAAACATCCTGAGCACGTGGAGGGGGCAACCCTCAGGTGGGGGGCAGTGGTCTCCTCCAAGGTGTCTCTGCAGCCCCAGAGAAGGGGGATACCCCAGGTGCCTCTCAGGGGAGTTACCAGGGGGCAACTTCCCCAGAGCTGATGAGGGCAGTGAAGATGGGGGGCTGTACCCGGAGGCAGCACTCAGGGACCACCAGCCCCAGAGAACGTGCACGGGGGGGTATCACCACCAGCTTCTCCCAGGCGAGGTACGGGGGGCGCACGGAGGGTGTGTCCCCTGCAGATCGAACCCAAGGGGGACACCATCCCCACCCGCTCCAAGGCAAGGCAGTGGGGATGGGGGATGGATGCGGGTCCCCCTCCCCACGCCGGGCACCGCTCGGACCAACAGTCCCTCAGGGCACCTCCCTACCCCGGGGGTCCCGGCCCCGCCGTCCCGGAGGGGGGAGCTGGCCCCGGCCCCAGCCCCGAGAGGGGCGGGTGTCCCCCGGCGGCCCCCTGGGGAGGCCCACGGGGCCCGGGCTCCACGCGTGGCCCCGGGAGACCGGAGACGGGGCCCGCGCTCACCCAAAGTCGTCGTCCATGGACTTGAAGTAGAACTTGTAGTTGGGGCGGTTGAGGAGGCCCTTGAAGTCGCCGAGGGTGACGCGCTCGGCCGGGATCGGCAGCTTCACCAGGTACGGCGTCTCCTGCTCGTCCAGGTGGTAAATGATCTTCGTCTCGGCCGCCGCCATGGCGCCCCTGCCCGGCCGCCAGGCCCCCGCCCGCGCCTCCGCCGCCTCCTCCGCCCCGGCGCGGACCCCCGGCCCCGGCCCGGCCCCTGCCCGCGCCCCGGCCCAGCTGCGGCCTCCGCACGCCCGGGCCCCCCGCGCCCCTTGTTCTGCGGGTCCCAGCGCCGCCCGCCCGCACGGCGCAGGCTCGGCCCGACGGCCCCGCCCCGCCCGCCGCCCCGGCCCCGCCGGAACCGGAACCGGCGCCCCGCGGGGCTGCGCGGGCCGGCCCCGGGACCGCGATGGAACGGGACCGGGCTCAGCGGGCACCCCGGGAGGGTCGGCCCAGACCCTGCCCCAAGCCAGACCCCGCACCCATAGGAGACCCACCCCCAGCTGGAACTGGCCCCGTCCGCCCCTGCTGTGCCTCGGCTGAGTGCGTGGCCCCCGGGAGCGCGCACCGCCAGCCCCACCGCCTGTGGGGGCGTTTGGGTTTGTCCTTTACATCCACGTCGTCTCACACACAGCCTGGCACTCCCCACGCACCCACATTCCCAGTCCCAGCTGGCGTGTGCCCATGTACCCCTCCCAGGCTCCCCACTCCCATTCAGCTTTCACCCCCTCTTAACACCCACTGATGCTGCTTCACAACTTCCACTGCTTCTCATGTCCATACCACAGGCCTCCCTTTCCATTTCTACAGCCCAGGTCCTTTATCACACACCTCTCAACCTTCCCCATGCTCCTCATACCATATAGCTACAGGCCCCTTGAGTACAGCTTACAGAACATGATGTACATCCTGCTCTACCCTGTCCTCCCATGTCCAGACCCCTTTGAACCCAGACCCCATACTGTGTCTCTGATGGCCACCACACACAGGGACCTCCTCCCACCCCAGTTCCCCTCCAGCTGTGGCTTCCCTCTGAACACTGTCACCAAACAACAACTATCCCCAGTAGTCAGGCATTGGACACCACAGTGTCCCTCCCTTCAAGTTTCCTAAGCCTCTTTTCCTCACCAAGCAGACTCCCTCCTCTACTCTTCATGAACATTCTCCTTTCCCACATACTGTGGCCTCTTCAACTGTGAAACCCCCTTGGCTCTGAGATTTCTTCCTTATCCTCTCTGTCCCCTGACCCCATCTCTCTCTTACTTGCAGTCCTCAGCACTGTGATCCCAGTCCCCAGGACTTGCCTCTGTGCTGCAGCAGTCCCGGGCTGGCTGTTTTCACCTTCAGACACCTCTGAAGCACCCAAAGGGCACCAAGGAACCGTCTCCATCAGCAGTTTCCCAGAGCTGTGGCTGAGAGCAAAGCTGGGCTGGATGGAGCTTTGGGAACACCCACCACCAGGAAAGGCAAGAACCGCCTCACACTGTCCCAGATTAGAGGGAACAAATGCAGAGGAAGCACCACGCCATGGGCCTGCACAGGGCATGAGACCAGATCACCAGCCCTCAGCACCAGACTCCCCTGCAGTAGGAAAGGAGCCAGAGAGATCCTCTAGGGAACAGAGCCAAGCTCCTCCGGCTGGCAGGCAGGCTGAGCTAAACAGTCTCCTCCTGCATTACGGACTCCTACAGGCGTGCTAGCAATTACCTGGGCAGCACTGCTAGACTGGGTGAAGAACCTGACACTAAACTGGAAAAAAAAAAAAAAAAATTCAAGGGAAGTCCTCATGTAAGCAGGAGTTGTAAGTAGGGTAAGGCTCTCCCATATTTCCACATCAGCTCTTAGAAAATTGTCATTTCCTCATGCCTGGAGCTCTGTGGTAAAAGCTGGTGTACCTGGAAAGAAGAATCCAGCTCAGAATGGAAAAGTTTAGTTTAAGGTGCTTCTTCCTGTGTCAATCCTGACAGAGCTGATCTGAAAGTTGTTTTACAACATTTCCCTGACCCAAAAGCAGGCACAAGGTAAAGAATCCTAGTCAGCCCCTGACAGGGCCACTCCCTTGCCCACTTCCCAGCACAGTTGTGGGTGCACCTTGGAGCCTGTATCCCACACATTAGACACCTTTGTTACCAAGCATTGCAGCTGCTTTGTAAATGGTTTTATTAAGAGCTCTGTAGCTGTCCTTCCCCCTCTCTGCCAGTTCCTACTCCCCAGCATCAGGAGGGCACAGTGCAGTGCCTATCAGCCAGCATTCCCACTAATTCTCAAAATGACAAATGATAACAGGTTTCATTGGATTTAAGGTTTATCTTTGCAACATAATCCTGTACAAAACCAAACCTCACCCATTTCAGGATTCTATGTTCAGAACTGTTCTCTAGTTGTAAACGTGAGTTATCAATGAACACTTACACCAATTCAATGCTCTGCTGATTTCCCCACCTGTCTATTGTGTGCTTAAAATCTCTTCAGGAGAAAGTAGCAATGAGTTATTTAGCTTACACACAAAGCCCTGCTCAGGCATGTACCACAACTGGAGACATAAAATCCCAAGGCAAAAAAAAGCAAACAAGCTGGTAACACCAGGATAGGTTTTATTTGCTCCCTGAATTAAATATTGGCAGATACAGAAAATTCAGATACCAACTATTTCCCCAACATTTACAAGACTGAGTTTGCAATGTCAGAAAACAAGGACATTTATGCACAATCCTGGCAACTGATAGTGAGTGCACAAGATCGCCCTGCCTGCACATCAGCTTTTAAGAGGCAGTATCCCTGGTCTCCAATGCTGTCCCCTCACTGACAATTGTGGCACCACGGAACAGCCAAGTAAATATATCCTGAGTGGGCAGCTCCAGTGCATTTCCCCCTGCAAAGGATTTATTCCATGCTCCTCCTGAAGGGGCAGAGGCAAGGTCAGCACATCCAACAAATAACCCACCTATGAAGACACGCTGATGCTCGCTGTGCCCTTTTTGCTCTGTTCTTTGAGAGTAGGGAAGAACACAGCACGGGGACACTTCAAGGAAGCTGTTCTTAAAGGCCTTACTGCTGCCACATATTGTCTGTGCTGGCAACAAAGTGCCAGAGGCACACACGCTCCCTGCTGCTTGCCGAGCTGCTCTGCGGCTGCAGAACTTCACAGTGGGTTTGCAGCACTTTCTCTGCTGTCTGAGGGAAGTTTTCAAATAAATAAAAGGACATGAAGTAAGCAAGCTTGTATAACTGAAATCATGTGGATACACAGACCACGTGCTGTTGAAGGAAATACCACTCACTCCTTTTCACACTGGAGCAGAATTTAGGAACTTGCATCCTCTTCAAAGCAGCTGGTGCAGTCAGTGCCCCCCGGAGCAAAACACAAGTGTAGTTGGTGCAGCAGGAGGAGCCAGGCACCTCTGCTCCCTTTTTATTAAAAAAATAAAGAAACAGACACTTCTCTAAAACATGTCTGCTAAGCTGGGGTGCACAGAAGACGGATCACATGTAAGATGTGTCGACCTGCACAGCATTTCACTGGCCAGTGCACATCCACTGCTAGCCAACCCCACCCAGGGAGCTGACACACACCATCCCCGGTTCTACAGCAGGGGAAACACATGGTTTTACCAACTCCACTGTGCAACCTCGTGTTAGATCCTAGCATGGCAGATGGCAAGAGATTTTCCCTTTTGGAAAGATCACAGAAGTGCCTTCTAGGCTGCAAAATGCCTTGGGCATCCTCATACAATTGCATCTTCTCCAGGCACAGGAACTCCTGAATCCCAGTCCTGCACTCCAGATCCTAATCCACATGCTCTTACTCACCAACCTTGCCAGTGTCTCTTCAGCAGGAGTTCTCTTAGCCCCAGAAGCAACAATGACTCCAAATACCTTAGCTGTATGACCATTCTTCCACAATCCCGATGGTTAGATCTAAATGGGCATCATATGCATTTGCATCTCCTCATTCCCTTTGTATTAGTAACAAGGACCTCCTCAAAGATAGCTTATAGTATATCATATCCAGGTTCCAGAGGGATTTTAGGTATCACCACCTCCTGCTTTTCCCTTATGGTTTTTACACTGGGTTGCAATATAAGGTGTGCAAGTGAGGGAGGGAGGGAAGTGGTGAAGTTGGGAACACACAACTGAATTGATGATGGGATTGTCAGTCACTTCGATGTCAGGCCTCACATCTACACACCATGCACTGGCATTGATCTTGCCCTGCCCACTCGGCCCAGAAAGGCAGTGAGAGCCTTTTCTCATGCTGAGCCACCGCGTCAGTCTTGGTCGCCATCAGACGACTCCTCCTCTGCCTCCTCCAGCCATTGGATAAACTTCTGGAGCTGCAGAAAGAATGATACATAATTGGGCTACAACTGACACCAAAGAGATGCTGCAAATGCTCAACAAATACATTGTGTGTGTGATCATCACTATCATACACAAGAAAGAGAAAGTGTTTCCAGAAGACAAAGAAACTGAGACAGATTGAGGGAGAGGGAGACAGTTAGGTGAAAAACAATTGGGATGCCACAGACAAATGCAGACTAAATTCCTGAAGGAGATTCCTCCAGTCAGACAATCCCCACAACACTTAGCAAAAAGACAAAAGTTTCAGAGTTTTTCAGAGCTTGAGGGCAAAGAGATGACAGCTGCACCTTAGCTAAGACATGTTAGGAAAACTCTGTTGGGAAAAAAACTACTTCCTGAGAAACTGCTATTAAAAAGGCAGCTCATTTTACCTTTTAACTGGGCTTGAACAAGCAGCTGAAAGCACTGCTGACCTATACTAATAGCTGACTTTGAAGAACAGTTTTGTTTAAAACCTTTGCAGAAATGGCTTTTTTTCCCCTGCTCCTCTTCCAGATCCAGGGAGGAGGACTGGAACAGGGCTCAGCCAAACTGCAGCACAAAGTTCTGCCTGATGGAGGAGGGAAGTTTATATGCTCCTTGCAACAGAAGCCAAATGAAACCACTCAGTACAGCAAACATTTAGAAATATATGCAAAGGGACTGGTGAGCCAGGAATGAAAGCTTCAAAGGAATTGCATGGGGCCAGCACACAGGGCATTGGCCTAAAGCCCATTTCAAATGGGTGTTGGCTTAGAGAAGCTGTGCTGCTACTCCAGAAAGTGCTGGGCTCGTGCTACAGGGAGCACACCAGAAACAATCCTACTACTTCCATTCGTCATCCAAACAGGATGATTGTGGCAGAATGCACAGAAACGTCTGTTCTGGAGAACAAAGTTGTGTTGCTTAATGTTCAGTGCACTGGTGTGTTTCTTGGCCTACCATGTAATGGCAGCTGCTCCACAGAAGGTGACAGTCGCACCAAACTCCACTCCAAGTTTCTTTCAGCAGCTGTTGTCTCTCTGTTCCCCCACCACGGCCTCTTCAAACACCTTTGGGACTTACCCGCTGGTTTTTCCGAAGCTGCTTTCCTTTGTCAGACGTGTCCCGCAAAGAGAACCAATTGAGAATTACATCTTCTTCCAGAATTTCCAGCTGGTAAAATGTCATCAACACCTGCATCAATTAGAAAAGAGCAACAGGCGTCCTATAAGCTCTTTTGGGACTAGCTCACGTCCAAGTACAAAATTTGCACGTAATCTGTGTCTCTCAGCTACATCTTCAACAGAAGGCACTCAGTCTGCTTCATTTTCCTTTTACTGTTAAAAATAACTGTGCTTCTCCTACCAAGCCTTATGCTCCTGACAGTTAAACATTATGACACATAGTGAGTCGAAGTTCAAGCCCCATCAGCTTCAGCTCTGTGGATGATGGGTATGAGGGCCCTGAGCAACAAATGGCCACAGAGGATGTCAGTTCAAGATGTTACTTAAGTTCTCTTTTTAAAGCAACCCAAACCCCTCCCCAAAGCAGATCTAACAAGCAGCTGATGCAGGCCCACATACACACAACGGGGACACGTGCAGAAGAGCATGAACCTATGCAGCTCTGCCCCAGGCTCCCTCCTCCTGCCAGCTCTCTCTTAGCAGTGCCTTATGGCAGGTGTCAAAGCAATTGGTCATTCATCAGCTCAAGCCCCTGCCCTGTGAGCGAGGAGGAGACACAATCAGGCTTTCTCAGGGTGCCTTTGTGCTCAGGCAGAGCAGGCACTTTGCAGTCGGTCTCCTTGCAGCAGAGCACTAACAAAGCTGGCTGCCAACTCCAAATATAAAGTGTCACTTCAATTCCCAGCCTCCAGGGAAACTCAGGCCCCTAGAACAATGGACACATGCCAAACAATTGCTGTAATTCAAGGGCATTTTGGCTCACCAAACTGAAGGCTTTTGGCTCCAGTCCTAAGTGGTTTGCCATCAGCTAGAAGCACCGGTAGAAGTTAGGATTACTCTTTCTTGAGGAACCAAGAGTTAAGTAGGCTCTAGGAGAGCTCTTCCAAAAAAGACAGAGGTTTCCTGAGTTGCTGCTAAAGGAAAGACTTGCAATCCAAGTCAAATGCTCTTCATGTGATAGGGAAGAACAAACGCAGGGACAAAGTATTTGTGAAGGAGGGTGAGGAGGAATATACTGAAAACTCTCAGAAACGGGGAGACAGGTAATCAGCCACGTCAGCTTCTCTTTATTTCTAGTTTCATAACTAGCTCAGCCCAAATAAAATCTGTGATTCCCAGGTTTGCTTGTTTTGTGCTCTAAATCAGGATAGGCCATTTAGCAGTTAGATCCCAGGGACCACAGACAGACAAATGAAGTAAAGCTCTTCCTAAAGCAAGCCTCTGGCCTCACCTCTTCCGGTGTCACAGAACAAGGGCATCGAGGTTAGAAGCTGCAAAATAATAGCTCCCTGCAGGCTGCAGGCTGGTAATTAATACTCACCCTCAGTTGTGCTCCCTCAGAGGCACAGGCAGACACAGTACTTTTTTTTTCTTAAAGGAAATTGTTATAGATGGATTTCCTACACGCCATCTCCACTGAGACCCCAAAATTCTCTCCTCTAAAGCAGACAAGCTGATGATGCAAATAGGATGCATTTCACCGTGAATCCAGCAAAAACAGGTCCTCAGATTTGGGAGCAGATACTCACTTTAGCTATCGATGCACAGAGACTGTCATGTTCCAGGAAGAATTCCTCAATGGCACATAAGGCATTCAAGTGATCTGATGCTCGTTTTATGTAGTTCTTAAACAACGGGGTCCAGTTCTTCAACAGCTGCAGGGGGAAAACACAGAAGAGCTCCTGAGCTGAGATGGACGGGTGCACTCAGCCCTGTTTCTCAGCTGTGCTGCACTAAGAAACTGGCTCAGGGAAGCATTTTAAGAAACCATTCAAACGACCACTTCATGTATTTACCCCACTCTGTCCATTTGCACATGTGCAGACAGGACCTGGTTTTACTAAGCAGCTTTGACGACATCCGTTAGCTTTCTTGTTTTTGCCTCTCTGGATGAATACCAGATCATCACAATAAATGTGTTCAATGGAATCTGGTATTTAAAGCAAATCACAGCAGACCAATAAGGAGAGACACATATATGCTACTCAAAGCTTCCCCCCAACAGAGCATTTGACATTTCAGTGGAATTCTCCTTCAAAGTGGAAGAACAAATAAGAAAACACAGAAAAAGACAGTGCCAGGATAATTACCAGCTGAGAGGAAGTGAACAGTGAAAAACAGCTACCCCTGAAACAGGAACACAGCAGAGCAGCCCCTGACTGCAAGTCACACGTCTGCTGTGTGCCTACAGGCTTGCTTGGATCCTGGAGTCTGCTGCAGGGAATGGGTGGGAAGGGTGAAGGGCAAGAAATTGTTACACTATTAGCTGATCTCAGTTCTCTCCTCCAAGGCTTATTTTTTATGAAGTCTTAAGTTTCATGATTTTGGTGCTGCCTCTTCAAATAATATTTCTGTCCAAGTCCTCCATAGCTCTTTCAGTTGTTGCACATAGCTGGGAAGCAAGCAGCTGGGAGCTCTGCAAAGCAGCACAGACTGACCTGAATCAGGGACAGGAGGTAATACTTAGATCCCTGTCCATAACAATTTTAGAAGGTATCAGAACTCGGATAAAGTACAAAAATTCTGCATTGGCCACATCATGACCAGATCATTCTACAAAAACACTGCAGGAAATTAAATCAGAGTTACCATATCTTATTAAATGGAGTAATTCAACAGCAGATGATCCTGCAACTACATCCCTGGCACACCTAAACATATACACTATTTTGCTGTGCCTTCAGCAGTGTCTCCTTATAGAACACATCTGGTCTGTTTTTCAGGGAAACATTTAATTCACAGGGGCTTGGGGTGTGATGAAGGAGTTCTGAGTCACCTACATTCAGGGTTAATCAGCATTATTCTGTCCAGGACAATTGTTAACAGGCAGTAGCCCTGACAGAGGGAGAGCTAGAGGACACACAGCAGGGGTGGAACCCAGACCGTGGTGATGGTTCAGGCCAGTGTGGACTACCAAAGACAGCCTGTGCTAGGAAACAGTGCTCATCTACTCCATGGTACTACATTCCATCACTTCTTCAGACATATTTTCTACGCAACCAGGCCAGAATTTGCATGCCTCAAGCAGAAACAAAGGAGGGGATTAGTATAAACAAACTGATTTGTATAGTACTACATAACCTGGCTCAAGGAACAACAGTAATAGCACAGAATGATTCTAATCATAACGGTGTCACAACAAAAAACTGAGGGTTGTGTGGCATATTTCCAGAAAGTATTTTAGCCTTTAGCAAAATGTTTAATCCTAGATACTCTTCTCCTCCTCTACACCATCTCCTGTATTTTTATTATTCTTCAGAATCTTCACCTCAAATATAGTAAAGCTACTATCCAGTTCCTTCCAGGCTCAAAACCACTTTGTAATACCTTTCTGTTGACAGAAGCTGTTGAGTTTCTGAAAGTAAGTTATTTATAAAGAAAGCAGAGCTATAAACACTCACAACTCCAGGACTCAATCCAGCGTGCCTATTGCTGGGAAAGGGAAAGGAGAAAAAAATATACCATCTCAGGCTGAGAACATGCACTGCAGTGTAGCTGGTGCTACTGGGGAAAGGAGGGCTCAGGTCCCAGTAAAAACATCCTCTGAGCCTGTATGACCAGAGAGGTCATTTGGGGAGATCACGAAAACTCTGAACTGGATAATTAGAAGCTTGCAATTATTTTTGATTTGATAAACACTGAAAAGCATGAAAAGATACCTGACAGAGAGCCTTATGGACAATACTATAACTTTCCAGGCTTTGACTCTACCCAGGTAAATCCTCAAAACAATCTACAGTCCGGAGAAAGCAATAAAATCCCTCTGACAGGTTGATTCATCACAAATTCAAACCCCAAAGAGGTTTGTGATCCCGTTCTCTTGTCAGAAGGACAGTCTTGACACTAAAACTATTTTACATCTACCCCCAGCACAGAACACCATCATGATGTACATGCAAAACATGAGGGACAAAACTATAATTCCAACATGTTACACCACAAGAGCATCTGTGCTGATCACCATAGAGGGCTTCAGTGAAAGCAGAGATCATTTTGGCCCCAGATATAAGCAATCTCACGTTGTCTTATCTTGCACAATGTTACAGAATCCCTGTCTACAGTTCTAGGAAAAGTCTGTGCTCTACATCCTGTGCAAGAGCTGAACAAGACACCTGGTATACATCAAACTGGATACCTCTATTTCTCGAGCCTCCCTGTTTCATCTGAAAAACGTACCCATGGGCATATCCTTTACCGGATGCTTGTTTCCTAAAACTGCTGCAACACTTAAGAGCTTCGTGCTTGGGAGCCATCACTTCAGAGCACATACTGTGGTTTTAAGTCAAACCATACATCATAACTATGGCATTTCCACAGTTTCCCCTCCTGAACTGTCTGGGACTGTTCCACCATTGGTTTTACACAAGCAACCCATCTTCCTTCAGCATCTCTTGGTCAAAGCTGAGCTACAAAGAGGGGGAGAAACATAAAACAGTTCTACAAGGTTCACTGGGCTTCTGATATCCACCACTCTCAGAATGTAAGTATCTCCACCTCATACAAAATAAGATTTTGCCATATCTGCACCATCATGAGCAGAGCTCAGCCCAATACCGCTATTGCCTGAAGCAATTTTAGCTGCACATTTCAGCCATGTGCTTCCATTATATACTAACCTATACCAAGCCAGTGCTTGGGATTCCCAGAGTGTAAGATTTAGTAAATTAATGGAGTGTACTGTTTACTAACTAGGGAACCACAAGTTGCAGAAAAGCCACAGTTTCAGATGCTGTACATCATCTGCCTGAAGAACTGTTCTCTTCAGAGCACTGCTGGTAAATACACAAAGCTGCTGCCCTGGAAGACCAGCAATGTCTGGATTAATCATTTGTGTTTCATAAATCAACACAATTCCCTGCCTAGAGAAATTCCACCTGCCCATGACATGGGGCACGGTCTCCCTGAATATAAGATTTAGATTACTATTGCGTCTCACTAAAGGTGAGTTGATTTGCTGTCTCAGCTGTTAAACATGAGCACCAGCTTTCCTTTGATGAAATATACATGGACAAAGTTACACAGAAGTAAGCCCTTCACGTACGTCCATTGTCTTTAGCTTCTAAAGAGGTTTTGGGCAATTACACAGAACTTTAGGCATTTATCTTTTTCATTCCAGACTTAGAACGTCTTCTGACTGGGTGCTGCAGTGAAGTTCTCCTGTTCCACTCATGCTAGATTAGGAGCCCAACCTGGGAGACAGAAAGAGATGCTATATCCTAGCTGGGACAAAAAAATCTAACATCCTACACAGCTACCAATTCCACACAAGCTGTTGTCTAGATGTAGTGCTTTCCACTTAGAATCTAACATCTGCTCCAACATTTCCTTCAGTCATTCCCTTCAATTCTCTTTTTTCGGGACAGGACGTGCTATTCAAGAAAACAGTCTGGAAAAATGAACAACAGCAAAAAAGAATTTAAACAGAGTGAACAGCAAAATCTCACTAAGCCATGTGACAAACAGATCAGTTCACATGGATGTTTCCTGCAGAAGGCATCTCCACATGTCCAGGAGGTGTTAAAGTACCATGCTTACACCTACACAAAGGAGAATTGGCTTTTCTCCCTTCCCCATCAATTGACAGCACACACTTCCTCAGAGAAAGGATTAGCAGGAAGTCTAGTGTTCTTCTTAAGATCAATCTCCTACAAAAAATAAAAGGAGCCCTAAAAAAATTAAAGCAGTCTGTCCCAAACACGTCAGACTCATTCATTATGAAAGAGTATCTTGGTAACCTGTAGATTTTGCAAAGTCAAATGCATAAATCGGCAATAAAGAGACAAAAATACTACAATGACTTCAGCTTGGATCAACAAAACCACTAAGACAAGACTGCCTGCTTTTTAGAACAGATCCTACCCTATTTTGTCTCCTATAAGTCAGGAAATTGAAACTGGTCTCACCCAATCATACAATCCATCTCTCTAGAGACAAAGCAGAACTATCTTCGCACAAAGACAACAATATTGTGCCTTTGCATTTGACTGAAAAAAAAATTGGCACCACCAACAATACGCAGACAAGTTAAGACCTTGGAAAGGATCCCATTGGGAGAGGAGTGCCCCTTGCTGCCCCAGGGACAGGGTTTAAGATAGATTGGAACAGGGTTCCTGGAATGCAAGCCCGTAAAGACATCACTAACAGACCTTTTCTTTTCTCTTCTACACCAGCGATGCCCTCCTATCCCACACAGGAAACAGAGACAAACCACAGGTACTGAAGGAGAGCTCCCACACCTACAGTCTCAGCCGAGTTCTGTCAAGCACTTCACTTTCACTTCTATAGAAGATGAAGAGGCTCGTGAACTCATGGAGTTCAACTGGCTTCAGGATTAACCAAAGAAACTTCTCAGCCAGGAACTACCTGGGCACACAAAGGGATGGCTACACATTAGGAGACAAGTCCAAAGAAGAGCCAAATGGAGCAGGACTTACAGGAAGTAACGCTGAGAAATAGCTTTGGGAGTCCAGGTTTGCATCCAGCTGCTGCAGTGGGAACTCCAGGATCACTTTACTGAGCACCTGCATCATCTCCTTCAGGCCAATGTTATATGCGTATCTACGATGAAAAAGGCAAAAACATCCCAACATTTCACACTATCAATCTGCAGACTGTAGCTCTTCACAGAGATACAGCAGAAAATCTGATTTCCATCTTCCACACTTGTTTTTTTACTTGGTTGATTGATTTTCCAAATATTCAGGCAATAAAACCACCTTGCATTACATCAGGCCCTGCAAAGGCCACAAGTCCTGAAAATCTGCTATCACAGTGGAACAAACTGCTGCAAGGATAGCACCCTCACACTTACCAGAGTGCTATAGCAATGCTCTTGCACAAAAGAAGGGAAACAGGTTTGGATTTGAGAAATACTAGGTAAAAGGCACTCCGATTATGTGTTCTAGACTTGCTGCTGTAAAAGCAGTGTGGACAAGCCACAGCACAGCCCCAGCTGCAGGCACCTGGCTGAGTGCTGCAATGCACAGAGCAGCAGACCCTGTGTGAACTCACAGGCAGTTGTGCCAAGAACTGGCTTGCTCTCTTCAGTCCACAGTTACTTAACAGCAATTCAATCTCTCCTTACAGAACCAGGGCAGGAAAAGCCTAACCACCAAGGATGCTACAGATGCAGCTGGTGCTCTCAATCAACTTCTGCTGTCATTCAGTCATGATCTCTAAGCTGCATTTGTCATGCTCCATACTGATAAAATTAATGTTTAACAATCAAACAAGAGCATTCATATGGTTTCTCCTCTTCTTTTGACAGGTCTGCTGTCAAACTTGACCATTCAGCATAAGGGACAGCATCCCTAGGGGAACACTCACTTGAGGGAGTTTATTTCCAGGACCAGGTTGTCACAGGAAATGTTTTCTTCTTCACCCCTCTGTAATGTACCCAGAACCTCATTCTGGAAAACTAATGAAAGAAAGGACAGGCAGTTAGAGGTGAGGGAAAAGCACAGATTCTTCAAAATGCTCATTACTGAAGGAACTATGCCCTTCACAAAGGAAGCATTCTGAGACTGATGTCTATTTGTTCTCTGTAAGCTGACACAAACCCACAGCAACTATGCTTATAAATAATGGGATATAATTCAAATATAGGAAATATAGGAAAGTACCTACTAGAAATCATTGATCCACAGAAACCAGTACAAAGCTATTTACCTCTACAGGTAACCTTTTAGAGTGGAATTTCTATTATACTTTCACAATCTAGCTTTTCCCGTTCAGACACACCTGATCTTCCCATAACTAAAGATATGAATTCTAACCTAAAATCTATTGATTTAATTTCCTTAGGGGAGATATTCCAACATGAAAACTTGGTTGTTTTTTTTTTTTCAGTTTGGCTTGAACCCATTTCAAATCCAGATAAGCTTAACATAACAAAAGAGAAAAACAAAACATCTCTGCCAAAAGACACAGCTCCTACAAGGACATCGAATTCTCCATCAAGAACAGCACTAAGCTGTCCACACAGGGAAACTCTGCTGGACCTTCCCACAGTCTCTGAGTTTAGGCAATAGCACTGCCATTTAAACAGACAATTTAGGGAGCTCTTTCATGTAGACCCAGTGATCAGGAATGAGAAAGATGGAGGATCTCTGTCTAGTTTCTCATCCTTGGCTGCCTTGGGTTAACACAACAAGGATACAGAGAATATTAAAGACCTCTGTAGAATATGCAGAAAGTGAAGCCAGGAAACAGCATATTATAGACATCCACAAATTTTCCAATACACACAGAGAAAGCAGCACAAATCTCACACATTGCATTATCTCTGCAGAGTCACCATAGTTCTTTCCACCCATCTCTCACCTTTGATGTCATCCAGCTGAGGGGATGCTGCCCGACTATCTGGCTCCTCAGAGCCCATGCTCAGGTCACTGTCTGACTCGCTCTCTTCCTCTGAATGCATAGCTGGGCCTGAGGAAGAAGAGAAGACGCACCATTCAGCACCCAAAAGCTGCAACTATCACATGCACGAGGAAACAGGTGTCCTAGGGACTTCCCAACCAAGTCAGCAACTATCTGTCCTTGCAGGGAAGCTTCTATTTACTGGTCCAGATGATTAGATTTGCTGCAGAGGGAACGCTGCAGCTGGCACTAGGATAATGGCATTTTTTGAAAGTCTGCAGGCAGACAACAAAGGACAGGGATAGAAGCAAATGCATTTTGCGCAGGCTGCTGACTCACGATGGAGCAATGTCAGCAGACACTGTCACTCCCAGGAAGAAAGCCAGCAGCACCTGGAATAGCAAAAGCATATTTCCTCTGAGGGAGGGCCTAGTACCCCATAGTGCAGCATTCACAGCACAGATAGCTCTGGATGTTAGAGCAAGTCACTTATCTAATAAACACCTTCCACAGAGCACAGGAAGAGAGGATCTGGTCCACCAATTGCTTTCACCTCTCACCTTGCCTCCACACACAGGTGTTACCTGGAGCCAGTCTGCTTCACAAAGCTCAAGTCTTGCTCTACACACAACTCTCAACATCCCACTTGGCCAGTTTCCCCAACACAGGTCTGTCTCTTCATCCCCAGGTGACCACACTAAACTTTTCCTCACCCCATAGGCTTTGTCTCTGCTCTTCTTCATCCTCTTCATTCTTGTCATCTGGTTTCCAGAGATAGCCTCTGCCCTCTGAGCCTACGTCCTTTTTATTGTAACCTGAAAAAGAATCAGCAATCAGAGCATAGATGTACTGGATCTGGTTACAGGTAAAACTGAAATAAACTGGTATAACCTGCACATTACTGTCCCTAAATATCCTTCAAGAGGGAGCTGGGATTCCTGCAGATGCATACAGATTTCAGCTTTTATCTTCTCACTTGTCTTGACAAGTGACCGATTTACTCCTCCCTACAGCAGCAGCATTCAGCAGACCGTGTTTAGATCCCTTGACAAACCCAGATTGTAAAAAGAGTACTTCACAAGGACAAAGCCCCTGGACACAGTCCAGATACGAGGACATACATCTTGCAACTGCCTTGAACTTAACATCTCTTCCAATTTGATCTTATTGTCTCCTACAGGGCTCCTACTTGAAGGAAAATGAAATATACCTGAGCCTCCAAGATTTTAATACTGGGATATTGAGGTGCATCTCACTGTCCAGCTTTGAGCTGAATATTCTTGCTTGCCTTAATGAAAGCACATAGGTTCCAAGCTGAATGCAGCACTAAGCTCCAGCCTGGCACTGCTGAATGAGGGAGGGAAAGACTCCAAAAGATCATGGAAGGCAAAGCCCTTGCACAGCCTTGGTGCATGGAGCCAGAGACTCTCATACCTTTCAGTTTCACTTTGCTCTCCTCCTTGTTCACACCAGAATCATCGCTGAACTGGTCATCGTCCTCTTCCTCCTCATCTGGGGGGTGCAGAGAGATCACTGTGCCCTCAGAGAGAGTAATGCCAGGACCTACTACTACCTGCAAATATGTACAACATATCTTAATGAAACAACACCCTGACTGCCCCCAGGTACCTCCACCAGCAGGGACAACAGCTGCTCCAGACAGGCTCTTATTAACAAGTATAACTGAAGACATCAGCACTGCCAGATCCCACACCACACTGCCCCAGCCAAACAAAGGGAAGAAAAAGGTGGTAGAGTAGCACAGTCATCATCCCTGCAAAAAACCTTGGAGCAGCCCTGTATTCTGGTACGGTCTAGTACAAGTTTAGTAACCTGCCAAGGAAGACACAAAGCAGACCAGATAAAAATCATCTCACCTGAGAAGAGAGGACACAGCGGGGCTTTAGCTTTACTTTCTCCTTCACTTCAGCCTCGTCACAGACAACAGAATGGTGGATCTCCACATTATCTGCTATGTGTACTCTGTCCCACAGGAAAGCTCCGTCCAAAACAACTTTATCACCTGTTACACAGCACCAAGTACAAATATGTTGAGCAAGGCAGTCTGCTGCTCTCCCACACTGCTGAGTCCACTAGACAGCATCTTACTGAATTCCAACACCCTTGATGCACGATGGATGTTAGATGACAGGCAAAAATTTGCCTTAGAGGCCTATGGCCACTTCTTACCCAAAGCTGAAAGACAAGTTTGTTCTCTACAGAGACTTAAGTTTAGAGTAACAACTGATATGTCGATTTTGGACAAACACAGCCAAATAACAAAAAAAAACCAGAAAATCCAGCCAAGGCTAGGAAGGAGTACCAAGCAACTCACAAGAATGGGAACAGATGTCCCTCATTTGCAGGATGAATTTGGTGGGTAGTAACTCTAGATCAGTAAAGTTCATGCATTCTCTATTGCTGAAACAACTCATTTCCATGAAGTACTTTTCAGCTTCCAGCTTCACTGTAGTACCCTGAAAACTTTAATCTATTTCCCCTGCTGGAAAAACAAGGTTTTCTCCTTTCTTCCCACTAGAAATCAATCAGAACCCACCTGTCATCCCCTCTCAGTGCCAAATGCACATTAAAAACTAAATCCCAGCAACCAATGCCCTGGCCTGGCAAGGCTGGCACGAACCCCATTCTTGTACTCACCTATCCTACAGTTCTGCCCAATAACACTGTTTGTGATGGAGCAGTTGCTGCCAATGACCGTTCCCTGCCCGATGAGCACATTCTCTTCCAGGATGCTGCCGTGGCCAAGGCTAACATCCACCCCTCGGTAAATGTTGTGTTTGGAATGCGTGTAACTCTGGTTCTTGTCATCAGTGAAGTTCATCTCCGGAGTGAGAGGATAAACCCAGCGCCGGATGATGTCGGAGCACACAGCCTCATACATCAGCAGGTTGCATATATGAGCACCATACTCTTCTGTCGTTACATGCATATGGATCTGGTTCCCCAGGACCTGGGAGACAGGCAGGAGAACATCAGGAGATTCTCTAAGGCAAGGCAATAGGATCTCCCTTGTAACAACTCCCTCCTTACCTCCTCATTCACCAACAGACCACGCACAAAGTCATCCCGTGTCTGGTAGTCAAAATTGTCTGTGAACAGCTCAGCCACCTGTCAGAAATAAAACAAAGGAAATAATATAGTTAGAGAAAATGTTGCCAGGGAAGCCTGCTAATTAGTGGCTATTGAGCAGTTCTCAGAGAGCCAAGTTATAAAATACAGGAAAGTGATGCTCTTGCCTGGAATAAAGCTCTGACTCCTTCTGATAGGAATGTTGACCTTCCCATCTCCTCTTCCTCTGCCAGAATCCATGAACGGATTCTGGTTTTCAAAAGGGGCAAAACATTGCTTTAGCATTTCCAAGCAATCTGCCCAGTCTCACTTTGTAGTTTAATTCCCAAGGGAAGGCTGCAGACAAGCTTTATCTGATGTGGAAGAGATGTTAGTGAGGCTTGGTTGGAATGTTACCCTAGTATGGTACCAGTCTGCAGGTACTGACGCTTTCCACAGCACAGCCATCACCTCTGTTCCACAGATGTTACTATATCCAAAATGAAATCACTTATTTTCTGGAATAGTTTCATTCTGTGCCAGATCAGTCAGTCTCTGGATACATCCACTGTGTAGTTCCGCCTGGGCTCAAGCAGTGGGTGCCAGATACAGGCTGAGCACCCATATGTTCCACAGAGCAGCACCACATGACCACCCAGGCTCTCAGCTCAGCCACTGAGAGTTCTGTTTTCCAAACCCAGTACTCAGGCCACATGCAGCCCTGCACATCAGCAGTACAAAGGGAGCAATGCAGACTGAATTTTGGACCCCTGGAAGGGCAGAGTTCACCTGTGGAGAGCAGATGCTGATGTGACAATCCAGCAAGTCATGGCGCACCTCAACGTTCTCAATAGAGTTCTGGAACAGACTCTGAAAGAGGAAAAAATTCAGATGATCCAAGTGATTCACACAGTACTGAACCCCAAAAGCCTTCTATGAGCCAGGGGCAGTACTGACTGAATTATTAAAGTGGCTGAAGTTCTGAAGATCAGAGAAATCTATGATCTACACTAGACCCAAGCTTAGCAGGCACAGCCTGGTCACACAAAGAGCTGAGTGTCAGTCAGTAGAGACTGTCCTCACCCTTACACACTGCAGCTCTCCAAGAAACAGCTTGTACTTCCAACAATCACTTTTCCCCCAGGAGGCTCTTTACCTCAGTCTCTGTACTAATGTACAAAAAAATGTGATAAATCAAAATACAATTTTCATAGTTCACAGCTATGAAATCCCCCTGTAAATTTTTTACAACTGTCGGCTGGTTTTGTGTTGTTGGGTTTTGGGGCAGTGTCGGATTTTTGGTTTTTATTGTTTAGTTGGGTTTTCTACAGTGATTTGTGCTTTCATTTGAAGGCATAAAACAACCTCCTGATTACTGATTTGGGGATGAAAATACTGTACAATCACAGCCTTAGTTCCAAGTTGAAAAAAGAAAATAGTCCATCTATCTCACTGGAGAAAGTGCCTCTGCAGACATTTACAGAGCATTTACCACATTATTAGGTGAACAGGCAGAGACTATAGGAGGCACCACTCCTTGCACCTGCTGTTATTCCACCCCGAGTCAGGCTCAACACACTTCACTGTGAGAAATATATCTGCCCCACTTTCAAACTGAAATGAGTCCCAAGCATGTGTGCCCCAGCACAATTTCACCAAGCCTCAAATATATGTTGAGGAAAAAAAAAGCTAGTTTACCACAAGTTACTTCCTATCATCTGCTCCTCCAAGAGAAGTAGCAAGAACTGTTCCCCAGCCCACATTCAAGGAGGATCTCCTCCTTGCATGGGCTGCTTCACTACCACAACCCTTTTCCACCCGTCAGGTTCAGACGCACCATAGGAAAGCGGAATCGTTTCAGCCCCTGGGTTCTCTGGTAGTGAAGGACACGGTTTGTGGCACTGTCCATAGCAATAACAATGTCATCCTCTTTGCACCTGGCATGGTGGCCAGGGGAGGACTCCTTGAATATCATCGTCATCACAGAAACATTCTTCTCCATCTTACGACGCAACCTGAAAAAGGAGGGCAGAACTCTGAGATCACTCTTCAGAGAGCTACAGCCCAGAGCCTCAGCACACCAGGCAAGCAGCACCTACTTGTGCTCCTCCAGGGCTTTGGATATATTGAAATTGGACACCACATCCCCAGTGACGAGAATGAAGTCGGAACGAACGAGGGACTTGGCATCCACGTCCCGCAGGACGTCACCGAGGGAGCGGTACAGGTCCGAGGTCACAAACCGCACCGTGTTGGGAGATGTGTGGCGGCACCACTTGGATTTTCTGCAAGGAGGAAAAAAAGAAACATCAGGAAGGCACAAAGAGGCTGTTCCTACAGAGAACACACTAGGACACAGTGCCCCAGTGCATGGCACACCTGTAAGGCGAGGTAAGGAGGATCCTGTCACAGCAAGCCCACTATCGACGGGCTCAGGGACACTCCTGTGCACACAGCAGGTTAATTGAGGGGCAGTCCCACAACACCCAACCCCAATACACTGCACAACCACCCTCCTACACAGGAGGAACGGCCTTTTTTGAGATATGCTAGGAGACCATGGTCGAAAGGGAATCTCTTGCAGTTTTCCTCAGAAGGATGAGTCAGGTCTTTGAGGCTTGTTGGAGGACAGAAAAATCTTTTCTGTGATCAAGTTAAAAAGAAGAAGAGATTCTTACTGCAAATGCTCTTTTATCTCAGCTGACTTCCAACAGCAGAAAACAAAAGTTTCTTCCACTCCAGTTGCTGTTAGGAATTCCAAGGTATAGTCAATCATGGCCACATTTGCCATAGGTAAAAGAGCCTGAAAAAAAACCAAACCCAAAAAGCATATAGACAGCCCCTTACAACTTTAGGATATAATATCGTCAGTAGTACCAGAAACATAACACAAGTAACTGCTCCACCACCTTTTATAAAAAACTTTTAGAGTTGATCTAAACAGTAAAAGTTAATTTCTGATCTTCTATAGGTGTAGATTTTCAGTTCTGAGAGGAGGGCATAAAAATTTGAGGTTATAACAGAAAACTCTTCAAGAAGACTCAAATAAATGACAGAGACTGAAAAAAAAAATCCCAGAGTGCTGATTCCCTGACTCAGGCTTTTAACTGCTTCAAGAAAAACCTGTCAGACATGAATGATGAAGCCATAGGAATATAAATGTCCACAATTAAACAAGGGGAAAAAAACCCAATCTGAAGTGAAGCAAGTATTCTCTTGACTTGACATCCAACTCACACTTCTAAACTGAGTTACTGATTCACAACTGAATGATCTCATACTATTCTTTAATTAATTTCTGGTGCTTTGTTTCAGGCCTGAGCTCGCGTGTATAATTACGAGCACCATAAACATTTAATCAGCAAACGAGGTGAGATAATTGTCCAGACCTAAATTCTCCAGAAGCTTTTTATGCTCCTTTAACACATATCCCTCTGAGCCGGATAATTAAAGTATTTTCCCCATCCATTTTTGGCCATATTCTTTCACCCACTACTGACAAGGACCAAGATTTTGTTTCTTTATCACAAACGAACCTGTCCAAACCTGCTGCCGCTCCTGCACCACACACAGAGAAGCCAGCAGCGCGGTGCCATATGGAAGAGTGGGCAGCAATTAGACCCTCGCTGCCTCTCCAACGGGGGATATAAACTCTCACAGACTCTTAAGTAAACTCTTAAAGACTCTTACACATAAACTCTGTTTACAGAGAACTGTCAGAGGTTTCCGCAGCGCGCGGGGAGGCGGCAAAAGCCTCGGCGGGGGCTGCCCGAGCCCGGGACGGCCTCGCCGCCTCCTCCAGACCCAGTGCGGGGCGAGCACTCGCCTCTCGCCAGACCTCTGCTCGCCCCGGCCGCCCGCGCACGGCGCACACCGGGACAAACAGCACCGGTGACAGCACCCAGGGGACATTCCTCACCCGTGGCCGGTCCTTGGAGATCGGGAAAAAGCGGCGGTTGAAGCTGTCGGCGACTAGCACGGCCTGGAGCGGCGGCGGCGGCTCGTCCTGCGGGTCGGGCCCGCGGGCGGCCCCCGCGCCCGGCCCGCGCCGCGCGGCGCCGCGGGCCGCCATCTCCGCACGCGGCCCACAGCGCTTCCGCTTCCGCCCGCGCCGCCAGCGCCGACGGGCGCCCGGCGGGGACACAACAGCGCGGGGCGGCGCGTCCCGGCGGGAGCGGGGCGGGAGTTCCTCGTTGCCCCCCCCCGCCCATCCTCTCGCCACACCCGGCAGCGCCTCTGCGGCCGAGGGAGGGGCGTTTTATCGCCGTGCCCCGATCAGGGAGCGGCTGAAGAGTAGGACAGCTGCCTGCCATGGCCGAGGACCCGCCAGGGGAAGGCCTGAACGCCCCCGCAGACATCCCTCGGTGGCCTCGGGGGATGTCCTTTGATGCGACCCCGGTGATGCCCGGTTTTGGGAGCTGCGATGTTTTCTTGCTACGCTTCCTATCAGTGATGTGTTTGTGGTGCATTTCTATGTGTCCAGACGCTGCTGCTGCTGCGAAGGACAGCCTTGGTGTGGAACAGCCCGGCAGCACTCGCACATCAGCACTCACACCTGCCACCAAGGAGGTGTCCCCAAAACCCACAGCCCTTGAGGGGCCCCTTGGAGCCCACTCAGAGACCCTTCCAGAGCAAAGGAGAGGAAAGAAGATGTGGTTTCTGGAGTGGGGATGGCATTTTTCTTCCCCTCAGCTCGGTGAAGCACCGTGGCTCAGGATGTTGCAGTGAGGGTGTCCCCTGTTTAGTTCTATGGATCCCGATCCTCTCCAGCCACTCCTGCCCCAGCCCAGGCTCTGCCCTCATGCGGATCTGTTTGTCCCTCCTAATGTGTTTCAATACTATCCTGGCCCTCAGAAGGGGATCAGTCACGTCCAGACTTCGGCACAGAGAACGTGCCCGAGGCTCAGTCCCTCTGCTGCCTCTCCCTGCTGCCAGGCAGTGCTGCAGTTCTTACCTGGCACAGCTCACACAGCGCTGCTCTCTGCTCATTTCCCTGTCACCCAGGGAAAGCTATGTGATAAGCCCTGTGTTCAAAACCAGAGAAACAGGCTTAGAGACCATCCCCATGGGATGGCAGTAGGAGGGCCCTTACCAGCACTGGGTGCTGCAGGTAAAATGGTGCTCTCTGCCCTACCCTGTTGTCACGCTTCTGCCCCTCTCCACATGGTACAGGTGGTCACAGCCCTGCTCTGTCACCTCACTTGGATTCTTGCTGCCAGTTGCTCCTCATAATCTGACCCACTGTGACACCCTGCTCTGGTCCTTGCTACTGTCATCTGCTACTGAGTGACCAGCCAGAGACTCAAGGAGCTGATCCACAATTCAATTGCAATCCAAGAGAGAACAACAGGACACTTGCACCTCCACCTCCACAACAGGGCCCCTCCCTAGGGTGGAAGGTGGCACGAGGTTATCAGCCCAAGGCACATACCATGGACTTTCCATCCTGGTGAGAGGGGAAATTAAGGAGGCACCACTTCATCACAGACTTACAGCACTGTCTCAATGTCAGGCAGCCCATACAGCCCCTGTGGCCGTGCTGAGGGGTCTCTGGCGAGGGGGAGTAGACTCTAATATGCAACATGCAGCATTCCTCCCCACTGGTTGAATTGCAGGTTCAGGACTGACGTAGTAGAAAACAAAGTCTCCTCTGTCTCCTGAAGGACTCTGCAGCACTGGGCATTCCCTGAAATTTCCCTTAGCAGTTAAAATGTTCACACGTTGCTTACGTGGTGCCATCTGCGCCCAGTGACTTGTGACCAAGCCCTTGCTGTGCCGCACCTTGCGGCTGAGTCACTTGACCTTAGCTACTGTTTTGACATAAAGCAGCAAGGATGGACACAGCAAGAAAATAGAAATGAGCTGCCCATGGGAAATAAATCATCCCTATCCTTTTCAAAAATAGGGACCCGTGCACCCTTGGGAATCCTGTTGCCTCAGCAAAGAAACTAACCTTGGGACAAATGCTCCCAGGTGGTTTCAGCCCAGGGGTTACAGCTTGAGGAGTGATCCAAGAGATGGATTTGTCATTGCCTGAGGGCAGGACAGCATCTTGGTTCCTGCCTATGTAGTACTAAGTGCATAAGCAGCACCAGAAATCAGGTCTGATCCAGCCTGCACAGCCACTGGCTGAGTTGGGACCGGGCACAGAGAGGCTGACAGGGGAATCAACGGATTATCTGGCTAATTACATCCTGTTCTCTCTCCAAGTGAGGCAAGTTTCCAAGACGTTGCCCTGGTAAATTGGCAAGTACAGGGGAAGACAAATCAAGGTAATTGCTAATGAACTGAACTCAAAATCAGCTTGATAAATATTCCTCAGGCTTTGCAGACACATTTCCCTTTGGTTTAACCTGTGAACTTCCATGCAAATAGCACCCAGGCCAAACATTTTCTAGAAGCAATATAATTCCCGTGGAGCTTTTAAAACTGAAATTAGTTCATGAAAATTGAAATGAGACTGAGCTGGGTTAGACCGGAGGTCTATCAATACAGTATCCAACAGTGGTTGGGCAGTGGGGTGGGAAGACTGAGAGACTGTGGGACTTTTCCTTCCTCCCTCATCCTTGGATATTCTTGGACATAGCATCCTGGGGCAGCATATACCAACTCTGGGAATGATGAGCCTTGAGGGGATGTTCTGCTTTCTGGGGCATCTTCCTGGTCCCTGTCCCTACATTTTTAATCCTTCTGTCTTTTCCATTTGTTGTTCTCGCTGAGCATTTAGTTGTTCCCTGGCTTTTCCCTCTGCATAGACAATGGCCCATGAGGCATCATTAAGCCTTAGCAGGTAGCTCCAGATTTGGTCCTATTTTAGGCAGTTTTGGGGCTCCACACTGATCAGAGCTGAGTGGGACCAAGGGTTCCCCAGGGTGGTGAGATTTGCAATGAGGAGAATCACAGGAGGTCACATGGAAGAACCACATGCCTAGCACAAGGCTTATTTCCCCTCACATGACTTGCCTGGTGGCCAGCAGCTCTGATGCCCTTGGAGCATCCTTGGGTGCCTCAGCAGAGCTATGGGACTTCTGTCACCTCAACTCCAGTTCAGGGACGAAATTAATGCCTAAACTCAGCTCTTCTTAGCCCATTCCATGCTGACAAAGAACCTGGTTTGGTTGGAGCTATCCCCACACAGTGTCAGAGGTGACGGGGGCAGGCTATGGGACATGGTGTCTGGGCTCAGGGGACTGTACTCAACTTACCCAGGACAACTGACACTCACTTGCCAGGTGTAGAGAGGGGTCTGCCGGCCCCAAGTGTCCTTGGAAGAGCTCCTAGCCCTGGGAGAAGGGGTAGGCAACAGCCAGGACATGGACATTGTTCAGCTCACCTGAATGACTCTGTGCCTGACACAAGATTTACCTGAGCACTGAACCAAGTCCTGCAGGTAAAAAGAAAACTGCAGACCACAAGTAAGTCAGAAAGCATGAAATCCAGACAGATTCTACATCCCAACCCTTCTGCCTCCCTCCCTCCCACACCCTGGGCTCTGGCCAAGCAGGGACAACAGGGACACTGACTCACAGGCTATTCCTCTGCTCTTTGCTCATTTGGGCCTCTCCTGTGCTTCTCAGCAGAAGGCTTCTGCCAGATGAACTGCTGAGCTTCCTCCACTCTTGGCTTCTGGGTTGGCAGACTTGAGAAGGGGAGCCAAAGACACGAGGCCACCCTGTCTGCATCCCCACAGGTTTCCAGCTGCCCAGGGGCGTTGCTTGCAGAACTCCCTAGTGGTCTCTTCTACCAGTGGGATGCTGGGAACAGCATCACTCACCTGCTAACAGGGCAGATGCATTACTGCTGCCTGAGCTCTGGGCTGCCACAGCTCACTCTACGCAGCCCTCTCATGTTTTGTGTTGCCCCTGTGCCAGATGGGACGTGCAATGAGACAAGTACTGCACCAGCACCTCCCCAGCTGCCAAAACATGAAGATGGGACTGGAGGGGTCCCTTTGCAAGGAGCAGAACACTCACAGTGAGCAGAGTGTAGCAGAGTGCTGCTTGTCGATGCTCATCCCATGCTACTGGGTATCCCACAGGTATGCCAAGCTAAACAGGTTCTCCATGGGTGGCACAGGTCTCCCTGGAGAGACAAGGGACAGCAGAAGTGCCCCACTGCTTACTCTAGAGAAGGGACATCCATGTGACAGTCTATCTGCCACTGACTAGCCCTGCCTGGAGCTCAGGAACCTGAAATTAGAGGAGAGGCAGAGAAAGCACAGCTAAGTCATAGAGTAAATGTCCCTCTAATTTACTTCATTCTGTGGCTTTTCCTGGTCCCAAGCTCTGGCCCCACAGATGCAGACTGAGTTGTAGGCCATACTGCCCTGGATATTTTAGCTGAGTTTCCAGCCCTTTCTTTACAAGCCTTACTCCAGCTTCTCCACCTTGCAATGTTTTTTTTCTCTCCCCATGGCCTCAGCAAACAACAGCTACTTCCAGATTTCTTAGGTAGCTGCTTCCATTATCCCTCACCAGCAGCTGCTCTCCTGAGGAGAAACACCAGCCCCAGAGCAATGGTGCTCATGTCCAACTAACAGACATGGTCTTGCCTAGGTAACCATGATGCAGGTGCAGGATCACCTATGTGCTGCTCTTCTGCTATCCTTGCTCATGCTCTGGTTCCATCCTTTGCTGATTCATCTCTCTGGTCACCCTCAGAGACTGATGAGGCTTTGGGCTTAGGCTTCTCAGTGAGCTCAGTGAGGACACCCTGTCCAGGAGTAGAAAATGAGTCAGCGGCCATCTGGGCTTGGCATGTGCTCCAGCCCCAGGGATGGCAGTCCCTGGAGGCAGCCACCCTGTGTGACCCCAGAAGCCGCTCAAGTCTGAAAAGCAAAACACATTTCCCACCGGGGACAGTGCTGGAGCACTCACAGGAACCAGCAGTCCCAGTCACGCAGGGACTGCCTGAGCATGAACACCCAGGAGATCACTTTCTCTCTGAGAAAGGCTTGTCAGTCTACAGAGTAATACTTCCCCTGCCCTTTCTGTGTTCCTTATTCGCACAGAACTTTTTGCACCACTACTGCATGGGTAACACCTCCTTCCTTGGGGTCCTTGCCCTTCAAACCGTACCTTAGTCCAGGGCTTACCCTCAGCTTTGTGCTCCTGTTTGGCTCTGTACTGAGCCATGTGAAATGGGATTGCAGCCTGTGAACAAATTCTTCTTCCCAGTTCAGTGGTGCACAAGCAGAGCTGCCTCCTGTTTTCCCAGCTAACCCATTTCCAGCTCTGTAGCAAGAAAAGCTGGGAACGGCCCTTCCCAAACAGGTATGTAAGGGTAGCCCAGAGAGGCTTCATTAATATCTGCTAGGAAGGAATCCATGGGCTGAGCCAGAGAGAAAAATGTGTGGGGCTGGGTAAGTGCAGTGTTGGGACTGCCCACTGGAGATGGGCAGAGAAATGCCACACTGCAAAGCAGTACAGGGACAGGACCTGCTGTCACCTGTATCATGACAAGGGAACCCATGGTGCCATGGGTTCAGGGATGCCAGGGGCAAGGAAGGAAATCCCTATTTCTAAACAGCCAGGGCAAATACCCAGAAAGTTGGCTGGCCACTCTGACTCAGGGCCTCATTTTCAGCTCCCTAGCTGGCTCCAACCTATCCCTCCCTCCCTCCCTCCCACCCTGGGGCCTTACGGCACTGACACAGAGCAGGCACCAGCAGGAATTGTTGATCTGTTTCTGCTCCCTTGTTGAGAGGGGGCTGCCCCTTTCCTGTACAAGGGCAGAGTAAGTCCTCATCCCTCATCTTGTCCAGAGGAGGTAAAGGGCTCTTGCAGCATTCCTTTCCAGAGCAGCCACAGCCCTGCCTGGAGAGGATGCTGGAGGAGGAGGAGGAGTTCTCCATTCCTCTGCCTTCTCTCTGCTGCCGGCAGCAGATGCATCATTTCAGGAAGGAGACAGCTCTGCTTCCCATCGCCTGGTCTGCCAGAAGCGAGGGAGAGCTTTGATCAAGGCACAGCTATCTGTGCTCTGATCACTGCCTTTCCTGCAAGGGCCCTGTTCAGAGGAGAGGGCATGTTTCCTTTAACCCTCCTCCCCCTCTGAGCCTGGAGCTCCACAGGAAAGGCACATTTATTACCACTTTCAGCCCAAAGGGCTTTGCATTTTCAGGGATGGCTGGGAACTGAGTGATGTTCAGTAACTGTGCCTTTTCAAGGACCCATTCAGTTGTTCATGCACCCAGAGTTTGTTGGGGCAGCCTTCAAATCTAGTTAATAAAGAGAGAGACGGGAAACTTTCTCAGGGGAACTCAGTGGCCCCCTTCCATCACATCAAAGCCGCTGAGAGATCACGTTATCTTGACAGATGTTGTACACTACAGATCGGGTTACTGAACTTATGTTTTCCATGGACTCATTCCAACACTTCTTTTAATTTGTCAGGGATATATTTCAAAGTGCAATATGCACATGGTTGCAGAAAAGTTGAAGGAAGTTGCTGATTAATGACCTTTTTCCTGGTAGTGTAGATGTGCTTGTTCCAGCTGTAGTAGATACCAAAGAAAAGGTAATATACTGCAAACTAGAAAAAATAAAGTCTCTTGGATTAGAGGTTCTTTTTTTCTGTTCCTTTCAAGTCAAAGCAATGAATAATGCTATAACACAATGTGCTCAGCCATGTGAAAAGGGTCTGTACAGAAGAAACACTGAGGAATTCATCACAGTGATCCCACCACTTTTTTGTCACATCAGTGGGAGTTAGGATGCTTTGTCTCTGGGAGCTTCCCAGACTCCACTTGTCTGCAGCCACTTTCCTTCAAGTGTTGGCTCAGGTGCCCTAAACAGATGTATTATATCTACTTCTTTTCACCTTTTTGCAATCAACCAGAGTCTGAAGCACTGGTGACAACACCAAATCACAAGATTTGATACATGCCACCTCGTAGTTATCAAAATTGTTTCTTGCTTGATGCAGTCACCTGAGATGAAATGAAATTACTAGCTCCACAGGGCAGGAATACATCCCCCTCCTCGGCACTCAGATACCTCCTGACCCAGCCAGGCTTAATGCATGCTGTCAGAGCCAGGCTGGATTGCCTCTCGTGCTGTCTGTCCCCATCAGAGGGCCACTACTTCCAAAGAGAGACTCCAGGCATGGCTGCAGTGCCAATCCTGTGTAGGGGAATAAACACTCTTAGCAGGATCATTATACTCAGCTTTGATCCTTGGCCCTTAGAGATAACCCAACAGCTCTGATCCCTGCAGTGCGGAATCACAAACAACCTCTTGGGTAGGGGCATGTGTAAAGCCCTGGCTTGGACTTTGAAGGGGTGTCTGCAATGACATGACATGTAAAACAGGGCAAAGGTAAGCCCAAAGACACCATGACTGCAGTAACTCAACTTGGTGCTGAGGTAAGGAGACAGTCTAGAACATGCAGCTCTAAGTGGACAGACAGGGCTCAGCTCTTCCCCCCACAGCTGGATGGATCATCCCTGCAGAGTTATCACCCAGACCTACTCTTACCTGCAGGTGACACAGGTGTTAACCCAGAAACTTGATCTAAGTTGTATCTCTGCCTGCAATCACGGGACATCAGTGTGAGATCTGATTAATATGATAAAAGCATGCAGTAAAATGTTTTAAACTATCTCTGTGCATCACTGCAAACATGCTGAGGAATCAGAAAAGCGACAAACCAACACTGAGAGCTGGACTTAATTCATACCAGACTGCGGCCACATTAAGTGAACTGCAAAGAGCAGGCCCTGACTTTTTTAAAGACAGAGGAGGCAGCAGTAGGATTCACAAAGGCCATGCAATGCTGAAGCTCATTTTTCCCATCCACATGAGGAGCTGCTATATTTTCAAGTCAGGAGCAGCTGGTGATTGATGCTACATGTGCCTCACTGACAAGGAGCTGGGTCTGAGCAGCATATTTTCCATTAGTTCAAACTAGTTCAATCTTTTGTATTTAAGAGGAAGCCAGATGCTGCTCACTTATGAGGATCTTTTGCCCAGCGCAGTTCGAGACTTTGCTCTGCTTTTCCTACAGCAACTGTCCTTTGCCTCTGTCACACAGATTCCAGCAGTCATGCATTTTTTAGGAGGAGGAACTGAGCCACGAGTTTGAGATGTGATACAGTTGTGGTCACAGAACAAGCTGGTTACCACCTCAGGAATTCAGCAGCACTTCCCTGCTCCCATCCTGTAACCATGTGCTGGAGGAGCTGGTCCTGATGCTTCAAGTCTTTACATTCCCCAGCTCCCGTGTGTTGCACTCCCAGTCCAGGGGAGAGGGCAGGGCGGGTCTGGAGGTTGGGCTATTTTCCTGTGAAGTGTTAGGCTGGGTTTGTTGCTCTAAGCATTGTGGGGCTGTTCTTTCAGTTAACCAGGCTGCAGATGCTAGAGCTGCTTGCCACTCCTCGAGCACCAGTCTCATCCCTGCAGCTACAGCTGGGAGGGTTCCTGTCCTCCCACGTCATGATGGAGAGCAGCACGCAGCAGCCAGAGTGCTTTGTTTCCAGTTGTCTGGACTAAGCCATGATTAAACATGGGGCTTTTCCTATTAGTGGCTCAGAAACAGCTCAAGTACTGTCCCTGTCTGCAGTGTGTGGGACAGGCATGTGACATGGCTCTGTGTGGCAAAGCAAACCTACACCAGACATATGCCTTCCTTTTCAGGGGTTTCTGTAGCCTTACAGACAGCCTCAAGGTTTCAGACTGATCAGTATTTCCTTTCGGGGTACATTGTTACTAGAGGCTTTACCTTGGCTAACCCGGGGTGTTGCCTAGGCTTTGTCCCAGACCTTTTGGTGTCCCACAGCAGCAGTCCCCACGGTTCCACTGGTGGAAGCAATGAGAGACGTCAGAGTGAGTGCCATGGCCACCTGGACTGAGACCCACGGTGGCCATGGTTTGTCACTTGGGGGCCAAGAGCCCCCTGGGACACATGTGCTCCCCCACCACTCACTGTGCCAGTCCTACACAAGCCCTTGGGGGGCTGGGGTTAGCAGTGTGTGGGGAGGAGTGTGGGGGTCCCCAGGGACATGGGCACCAGGGTGCTGTGGTGGCATTGCAGCGTGGCTGCTGGTGCTCTGGCAGCACTTCCCAAGGAAGCAAAAGCAATCAGCTCATCAAAACAAGATGCACACAAAGGGTTTGTCTCAGGAGCCCCCAGGAAACCATTTCCTGGGAGGAGAAAGCAATAGACAACTGCTTCTGCTGCTTTCTCCTGCAGCGACAAAGCAGAGCAAGTCTCCCAAGCCCTGATAATTACTCACTGCTGCCTGGAGTTCCCATTCCCTTGCCGTCTGAACACAGAGCTGCCTGTGTTCCCTGCAACCCCAAGGAGGATTCTCCAAAAAACAGCTTCTTGCCCCTATCACCCCTGTGTGCAGCCAGGCCAGCCCTTGTGACCTGACCACCCCAGGACCCAGGAGAGCCCCAGACCCAGTTGCACAGGCAAGGACAGGGCTGTATTTGACTTGCAGCTTCCCCTTTTTCCCAGTTTTCAGCCACAGAGCAACAATCCCAGAGGCCCAACACTCTATGACCTTGGCTGTCCTCATTTGCTTCTAAAACTGGCGAGCTCCAAAATTGGCATCCCAGCCGGCCTTTTCTCCACCACGTGGGATTCCAGGCACCGCCAGGGGCTCCCAGCATTTTTAATTATTTTTCTCGGTTTTTTGAAGCCCTTTTTTGTTCATGCTGCTTGAGGTGTTTCCAATGGGACAGAACGGTCCTCTCCCCACAGGCTGCTTGCTCTGTGCTTGCTGAGGCTGGCTCATCCTTCCCATGCACCTCAGAGGGACACCTGGGAGTGTGGGGGCAAATACAGGCTGGCTGTATTTCCACTATGGGAAAGCCCTAGGGGCTTGAGAACACATGGGGACACAGAGACCTTGACTCCAGTGGTAGTGGCAGTCCCCACAGCATTGCCTTCCTTACAGACCTGTCAGGCACCATCCTGTGTTCCCAGGAGTGGGGCAGATGCAGATGTGAGGTACGTAATGACCAGCTGGGGTATCATCAACAAGCATCTCCACAGAGGATGAGAGCAGGTGGTCAGAGAGCTACTGGCACCCACAAACTGTGTCTTGGGGGAGGAGAGCACTAGCAGTAGAGGAAGGTGTTGGATGTCACTGCTATGCAGTATCACGAGACCTTGGATGGATGCTGGTAGGGTCACTTCAGACCGAATGTAGGAAATGGGAAGTGTTTGAGGGCACAGGAAGGAAGACACAAGCTACTTGTAAGCTCATCATCTGCTGGAAGATGAAAGAGGTGGTGTCTGTCCATGCCTGTTGTTCACCTCATGAACCAGGTGCTGCTCAGAGGAGCTGCAGCATTGTGGGGGCAGATGGGGAGAGCAGCAGGAGGCAGCACTTTGCACTCTTGCACGGGGCTGTCACAGATGCATCCGTACGTTGTTTTTCCACAGTACATCCTGATGGCACTTATCAAGTGTGCCCTGCACAGCCATATAAGCAGACAGCTGTGAGAAACCATCATCCTGGTACAGGCCAGCTGAGTGACCTTGCTGCTGTGCCTGGCTCTGCTGTTTCCACGCAGCTGGAAGCAGTGACACTTTCACCTCAGTGGACCCACAGCTTTGTTTTCGCAGAGGCAGACAAGCAGTGGACAGAGTGTGCCTTGCCCTGGCAGCAGGCTGTGACCATGTCCCTGAGAGCCGATGGGAAGGTCGTGCTGCGTCATGCCCTGGCCACCACCTCCAGGTTTTGTGAGGGCTGAACCAGCTCCTCCACCACAGCCTATGTCCAGCATAGCTCTGGCCATGGCTGCTTGGCCAAACCAAAACTGGTTCCAGAAAAGCAGACTGAACTGAACGCACCACTCTGACATGGCTGTTTTCCTTTCCTTATGTCCGGGCTTGGGGACAATCCTGAACTGCTTTTGGAGAGGGGTTAGAGGAGTTTCTCCCTGCATACTTAACACTACAGGCTAACCAAAGTCACTGCTGCACATCTGCAGCATGGACACAGACAGCTGAAAGGATGTAACTCCCAAAGTCAGAGTTGCGAAGCTAGGATGAATCCCAGCCCGTTAATGCTCCTTCAGACACATCTCCAGCGTTTTGTTTGTCCTTTCCACTAAGTTCATCAAACAACCAGCAATACCGTACAGCACAGCCAAGGCTCGAGTCTGCTGTGCCAGTGAGAGCAGGCAGGCTCCAGCGTGACCCGTGCTGCTGATTTCCAGCCATTACTCATTAACCGTGGGTGTGGTGCAAGGTGTGGGAACCACACAACTTGCTACAACGGATAGGTCTGCACAGGCTTCTGCTCTCAAGGGCAGCGCTTTGCCCTTGGATTGATCTTGTCCTCCGAATCATCAGGTTTATAGAAGAAAGATTGAACAATCAGTCTAGAAATGAACTGCCTTAAACTAGTTTTCTGCACTGGATTACACTTTAAACATTGCAACAGCTTTAAAAGCTTCTTGCTTTTCCCTGTAAGAAAAAAACATTTTTTAATAAGTTGCTGCTAATTGTGTTGGGAGGGTGTTATTTGTATCCCACTCTCCCAAAACCCAGAGAAGGTAGCATATGAAATAAGATACTTTTTCAGTGCTTTCTCCTCCTGACCTGAATGATGAATTACAAACCAAATTTAATATGTGTGATAGAGCACAGCATTGCACCTTTTACTTCTGCACTCTGACAAGCATAAATACTGCAGAAATAGGGCACGATGATCAAAACCTGAAAAAAAAAATAACACTGAAAGGCATTTGTTGCAAAAGCAGGTCTATTTGTAGAAGCTGTTAAGAACAAGAGTAAAACACCGTTAGCTTGGCTAGGAAGGTTCATCCTCCCACATGAACTGACGGGAAGACGATGGGTGGTACTGCTGTAGACTGGAGTGGTATCTCTGCCTGGATCAGCCCAGGAGCCTCATCCTCTGAAATACAATCACAGTGTGAACGCCCACACTTGCTAACAGCTCTGCACAAACATCAAGCAAGTACAGTTCGCTTCCAGGAAAGCCAAATGCACAGGTGTACTAAGATATTAATGAACTCTTTCCACTAAAACAGGTCAGGAGGAAAGGGAAAGTCTCCTCGTTTTTCTGTGTCCAAACACGTGGTATTCCTATTCTGTATTCTTCTGGGGGAAGGGTGGGGAAATCACGGCTCCTCGCTGTGCTGTGTGAGCTGGCCTCCACTCTCACCGGTTTCTGATCAGCAACACAGATTGTTCAGCACTGAAGCAACATAAAGCACATGGACTTGAATGTCTGCATGAGTCATTTGCAGAGCTGCAAGCACAATGAGACTGCAGTAATGAAAACATGAGAGCTCAGAAAGTGTCCATACTGTTAAGTGAGGGATTCCTGGGGTGTTGCTTAGGTCTTGAGCATCCCACAAGGTCCTGTGCCTCACATGCCCTGAAAATCAGAGCAGCCACATGGAAAACGCTGAGCTCCAGGAAATGGTTGGCTCATGGCACTAGGTCTTTCATTCTCTGACCCTGCTAAGCTCTTTCTGTGCAGCTATGACTGGAATGGGAAGGTGGGTTTGGTACCAGGTCCATATGGGGACGTTATTAGCTCCATGCCGTCGGTTTCGATGGAGCCAGGTAAATGGTGGTGTGTGCATAATGTTGTGCACAAGCATCTATGGTCTAGTAGAACAGGGAGATGCCTGGCACAGCATGGACAGTTTTGTCTGTCCAGGCAGCTCAGAGAGCAGTGTTCCTGGGCCTCTCCAGCCCCTGTGCACAGCAGCAGGATATTTAGGAAGACTCGGATGCCAGCAGCACTAAATGTCTGCAGGGAGTATTTGTGCCTCTGCTTGTTCTTCAATTGCAAGTCATGATGAAATCCATTAGATACCATAACTTCTCTTAAATTAGGGGTAACTGTGCCCGATTCTTGCTGTAACAAGTAACAACTTATGCAACATTACTGCTGATTATTAACGTCATTGTTTGCAGGAAATTGGACTGTGGTTTTCATGTGACAAATTCAGACCATGGATGTCCTGAAATTGTTTGTTTGCTAGTGAGATTTAAGAGAGGAATGATTGAGCAAGTCACAGCACTCTGACAGCCTTACTTCAAGTACCACATTGACTTCTGTCTTCCTCTCTGTCTCTTCAATGGGATGTTAACTCTGGAGCCTAAGGATGATGGATTAAGAATGCACTCAGTGATCTTCTTGTTGATGGTTTTGCCAGAAATATTTTTCATTTCCTATTAAGCTGTGAAGTTGGATATAAGATACAAAGGAAAATGAATAGCAACATCTCTTTACTGTCCTGTTGTTGACAATCTGTACCTACCTGACGCTTGTTTCAATCTGCCAAGCTGCCCACATGGTTTGATGGCTCACATGGCACAGCTGAGGCTAAATTATTGCTTTCCAGAAGAATGACTTGCAGTAGCTGCAGTGCAACGGGAAATCTTTTAGTCTGCTCTGAGAGCTCAAAGTCATGAAGTAATAGGCTGTGTGTGGGAGGGACACCTGGACATGATGATCAATAAAAGATTGGGCCCTGCACAGGGATAGAGAATCACGAACAAGCTGATGAATGCAGTCTCTCCAGACCTCTCTATTTCTGGACTTGTTAAGGTTTGCAGTGCTACAGGCGAAATTTGGTCATGGGACTTTTACTTAAGCTGTCCAATTAATTTCTGAGTTCTGCAGTTCATGGTTGAGAGCTCTGATTAGTGAGAGAGTAAAAAAGCACTAGCAAGCATAACAACTGTCAGCATGCTCATCAGGAGGGACACACTCAGGAAACTCACGCTGAAAATGCAAGCCTCAGCATCTGTGACCAAGCATCTTAGTGGGGAAGAGTAAGGAGACATCCTCTGTGTATGAGGTACATAGGAAAGGGGATTTGGGAGAGGGAGAAGAACTGCTCTCCACAGTAGTGTCCAGATTTGTACCAAAGAAAGATGCCTCCTCAAGGATCATCCACACTGACCAAAGCATGTTGTGTTCCCAGCCAGCTCGCAGAGCCCATAGGTCTGAAAGGAGGCACTGGGCAGGTGGCAATTTGGCATGACAGCTCTCCACTCCTGTTAGCCCAAGGCATCTCTTGGTATTCTACATAATTCCATGGACATTATTCCAATCCCACTGTGCTGCTTCTTTGGGGGACAGCTTTTCCTTCAGGGCAAAGAGAAAAGCTGTTTTATCCCAGTGCCTCATGGCAATATTTTCCCAGTAGTAAAACACTGACTACACCACCCCATTAATCCCTGACCAACCTGTGCAGCCAGAGTCTTCTGGGCTCACCAGGTGTTTGGGTCCCATCAGCACACAAGAAGCTCTCTGCTTCACAGTCATGTGTGCAACAGGGTTTTGTGTGTCTGAGATGCTGGTCTTAATTGCAGTTAGGAGAATGTGAATGCTGAGCACTGAGCGTGGCCATGCTCCCCAAACCTGAGACATCTCCTGAAGGTTGTCTCTCTGTTTCCATCCAAGGCTCAGCTCAGTTAAGTCACCTGGGCAGCACATGCACCATTTCCCCAAAAGGCAGAAGCACATCCTCAGATCCTATGCAGAGAGATAGATACGCAAAGACCAACACTCCCACAGACTGAGCCTTGGTTTTCCTGGTCAGTCTAGAGATGTTCCATTTTCAGCTCTAATGGCTCAAGTCAGCTTGTTTCAAACATTGCTTTAAATTTGTTGCTGATGTTTGTTTTGGGTTGGGGGGGAGCACCTCTAAGAAAACTAATTGTCAGGTGTTGCTTCCTCACCCACATGGTCTGCAGGCCTTGGCTTTAAAACTGCCACTGTCTCTTTGGTCTGGCTCTGCTTTTCTTGTGCAGTCAGGGCTGATTACGGCAAATCCCAGATCTTGAATCAGGGCAAGTTTTAATACTGTACAGGCCTTGTTTATGTAACAGCTGCCATCCCTCAGGGGTGAATCCGGGACTCACAGCACTAAAAGCATTAGCTGCTGCCACTGGAGCTAAAGATGTAACTCCTCTGGCTGGTAGCACCAGTACATTTATAGCCTTTAGAACAAATGCTGGAGGAGACTCGTGACACACTAAAAAGTGGGTTATGCCTACATAAGCATTTTCATCCCACCATCATACCAAGGGAGTACGTACACTCGTAGGACCACAGGTGTGAAAACACTGCTGATGCTTCTGCGTGCCCATTGCCCAGAGCTAGTCTGAGTGGAGTGTACACATTGTTACTTAACAGCAGCTTTCTACTAGCACTCATGTCCTCGCTTTTACTCTCAGATCTACTCCAGCACTGGAGAAATAGAGGACAGAACAAGCGTAGGCAGGGCCCTGCCTCCCTTGGCTTAAACAACACTCTCTGCTCATCTTTCTGAACACATTTTGTAATGACTTTGGCATAATGGAGGTTCATGTTCTTCCTCTCCAGGCACATGATGCAGAGCCTTTGGGCTTCAACATGCCATCAGCGCACAGACAGCCACCTCCAAAAAGCAGCTCTTGTTGCTTCCACAGCCCAGGGGCCAGACAAGTTCCCGCTCAGAACATTTTCAGGTCAACCCTAAAATGAAATACAAGTGATTCACCTTGAAGCTTTAACACAGTTTAATTTTCCCTGTTATTCATACTTTGTCCTTTCTGCTTATGCTGTTTAACTGCATGGCTCAGTAATTGCACATCTACTCACTCCTACACTCCAGTGTGTTTGATGGAGATAAAGGTCAGTTTAATGACTTTTCAGAGACTTTAAATTGTCTGCTGGGTTCTGTCTTAAAATCCACCTTTTTCTGGGACATAGCATTTATAAAGCATGAAGTGCACCTTGCAGCTCCTTCCCCAATAAAATGTCAGTCAAACCAATCTGAAATTGCATTATTGTGAGTCCCGGGGAACAGACTGCAGGAAAACGCAGCAGCTACTTGTGTACCCAGCTGCCATACCATGGCAAGGTATGTCTGCCTGTCTGTCTGTCAGTCCTCCTGTATCAAAATGTTAGAGTACCTGCAATGGAGCCGATTCTCATTTTTTTTCCAGAAATGGAGTTGGAGGTCTGTGGATGCACGACCATATGTGTCAGGGAGCTCTGCAGGGATTCTCTGGTACCTTATGGGTGTCCTTGAACTGTTTGCATGGTGACACCTTTTACTTGTACTGTTGGCTTGTGGGCTTGGAGGGAATATTCTGGTCCGGTTTTATTTCCAGATTCCCATCTCTCATCTTTACCTGAGTTTATTTCAGCATTTCTATCAAATTGACTCTCACAAACATTCCTGACAGGAGAGCAAGGACTGCGGTGCAAACAGCACTCGTTATATAAACCACTTAAATGAGACATCAGCCCAATCTGGCTGGTGGAAGGAAGATGTCAGCTGAGGACAGGGTATTTAAACGCAGCAGGGTTGAAGCTACAGCTCAGGGTTTGTTAAGGATATTTACAGCCCTTTGTGAGAGGAAATGCAGCTGTGTCCATCTCCTCCTTCACTGACTCCCCTGAGGCGGAGGCTGGACACCCTGTATCACGCTGTTTGGGAACTAGGGTTGCTGGCCCTCAGCCATCACCACACAGCCGCAGCTTCCACCCCTTTCAGCGGGCAAAGCTTGGCTCGGAAAGCCTTGAGACAAGTTCACCGTCCCTTTAGCTGGCCCGACTGGGAGCTGGAGGGGCACAGTAGGGGCTTGGAAAGGGGATCAAGTCCTGCTCCGAGCCTGGCTCGTTGGGAAGCAGCAGCCGTGCGGCTGCCGGGGCACAGCCTGCGTACAGGAGCGGCACTGCGGGCGCAGATGAGCCGAGGTTAAGCCCCAGATAAGCGCAGGTCCGCACTTTCCCCGGCTGAGGGGCTGCGATAACTGGCAGCGAGCGACCGGCTGGTGCAACCCACGGACCGGCGGGGAGGGGCGGCCCCCGGGCCCCGCTCGTGCTGTGCCCGCCGGCACCGCCGCCGCTCCGCCCCGCAAACCGGGCAGCGCCCTGCGGAGCCATGGGGGGGCACCGGGACCCTCCTCGCCCTCCCCGTAGCACGGCGCCTGCCCCACGGCTCTGCGTGCGTCCGAGCAGAGCGGACCCCGCCCCTCCCCATCGGTGGAAGGCGCCGTCCTTCCCGCACTGCCCGGTGCCGCCCGGTACGCCACGGAGCTGCGCTGCGCTGCACTGCACTGCGCTGCTGCCCTGCCGAGCGGCGCGGTGAGATGCGGTGCCCGGCGCGGTGCCCGTGGTGCCCCGGCGGGCGGCGAACGTTCCAGACCCCCCACGCTGCGGCAGGAGCGGCGGGACCGGGCTGGGCGGGGCGCGGCGGGACGGGGGCGCGGCCGAACGGAGCCGGCCCGCGCGGCGCCTGCTGGGAAGCGTAGTTCTCGGCTCGGGGCCGTCGGGCGGCCGGCGCCGAGGCGCGGACTACACCTCCCGTGGGGCGCCAGGAAGGAGCGGCCGCCGCAGCGCCCCCCCCGCAGGCGCAGTGGGCACGCCGGAACCGCTATAAGCGGCGTTGTTTGGGTTCGCGGCCGCGGAGCGGAGAAGCTGCAGTGGGGCCGTCGGCGGGCGGAGGTGAGCGGGGCCGGCACCGGGGCGGGGCGGGGAGGGAGGGAGGGAGGGAGGGAGCGGCCCTTTGTGTGGTGAGCAGGCGGCTTTGTCGTCCCCTCTCCTGTCAGGAGCCCGGCTGAGCAGCCCCTTTGCCTCGCCCCCGGTGACGGGGCTGCGCGGTGCCCCCTCACGCTGCTGCCCGTCCCGCCCCGGCTGCGGGCGGGGGGCACCTGTGCCTGGGCGGGGCGGGGGGGCTCTTGTGTTTACGCCGGTGCGGCGGAGGCACAGGGAGGTGGGGGAACAGGGGAAGGGGTGTCTGGCCGCGGGGGCTATCCCGCATCCCTGAGAGGGGCGCAGAGCCCGCGGGTGCCGCGTCCTTGGCCGGCCGTGACGCGCCCGGCCCCGCCGTGCCGGGGGCTGCGCTGCGGCGGCGGAGCTGCTGGTGCAGTGTGACCCGGGTAGCGCAGCCAGGCGTCTCCCGTCGCCTTGGTTTGAGGCAGGTGGCGGAATGCAATAGAGCGGAGCTATAAAACAGAGTCTCGCAGTGGGTTTTTGTGATTTTGTTTTCGGGGCTCTGAATCTCCTCCTGGCCTTAACTGCAGTTTGATAGACTGAGTGGAAACCTGCAGCGCCGAAGGTGTGACTCGTTCCTCTGCGTGTCCGTGCTTAATGGTAGCTCAAGCCTATGGAGTAAGTGAGCAATGCTATAGAGAAGGGAGGTATTTTCAGGAGGGTGTAATGACTAATTTTATCAAGTGATATCTCTAGAGAGATCGGTCTTGCAAGTTGTTGGGCATATGCAGCTTCAGAAACTAGCAATAGATTTTGGGGATTTTATCTTCCAAGTCAAGTTTCTCAGGGTTTCAGCTAAATGCTGTAGCTATTACTTTAATCTGTCAGATTGCATAATTGTATTTCAGAGATCTAAGAGAGGAAGTATGACAGCACTCTAGTGCATTGAGGATCATGGTACTATTTGGTTACCTCAGGGTATGTTTAAACTAGTTCACGAGAAGGTAGTCTTGTGTGGACTCCAAAGTCATGTTATTACATTCCTCTTGTGATATAACTCTTTTACAATTGCTTTCTGATTTTTACTTTGAAAATAAACCTAAAAAATAGTTGACTGAAAGGAATGGGTGTGTTGGGCACAGTGTGTAATGAAGTGGAATATAATTATTTTTCAGATATTTGAAGTGAAAGTACACGTGTAAACCCTGGCGTTTACAGAAGATGAAAGACATCGACATAGGAAAAGAGTACATTATACCCAGTCCTGGGTATAGGAGTGTGAGGGAGAGAGCTGACTCAGTGCAGCATGAAGAGCAGGAGGAGTCAAATTTTCAGCATTCTAAACATAAGGTCAGTTTACTTTTTCATTGTTTGTTTTTCAGTCTTTATGCTTACTAAAGTACATGCAGCGGCCTCTTTGCTGTGCCAGCTGTATATGGATTCGCTGCATTGAAGGTCAATAATGAATATTGCCTTTTGTGTGGAAGAGGTCATTCCAAGGGGTACTGTAGCTATTTTAGTAACAGATCTGAGGACTTATTAAGCATTTCTCACTTTTAAATGTGGCTTTTCAGTAACACTTGAACAAAACATACTCTTTTTCTAGTGTTTAGATATTGATGTGAATCAAGGAAACTTTATAAGCCTTTGTATTTTAGAATCATTGCAATCAAGCAAGAGTAGTGAAGAACTCGGCACAAATCATGCACCACTCAGTGTTGGCAGCTGAAAAAACTCTTAATCATGCCATGGTTTTCTCAGGGATTAATTTTCTAAAGCAGATGTCTAGCTTGTTCTAGCAGCATGACTTTTACTTTTTCCCTCAGATGGAAATAATTAGTATTGAACACTTTCTTGTACATCTATGTATTTAACATGGTGAGGTGCTGTCATAATACTGGTTTATTTTGAGAGCTGGGTTTTGAAATAACGACTAGCTTAGAGCTAGCCTGTCATTGTTCTGAGCTTCTAATTTTTAGAGCTTGTTTTCACTGTGAAGAGTGCATATACCAAGTGCAATAGGGCAAAAAAAAAAGCTCAGATAAATGGAAACACCCACATTGGTGACAGATATGGTCTGAAACTAATAACCTGTGCCAGTTAAAGAAGGTTAAAGATAATACTTCAGTGCTAGCATTCAGAGCAGCTAATTTCTTGCATATCCTGTTCTTAACTTCTTCTGGAACACTCTCAGGACTGATATATATATATGTATATACATAGATACATACACGCACACAGAGAGAGAGAGATAGATATTGAGATACATACACTGTAGATTTTTCTGAAGACAAATAATACTGCTTATGTCTGATTTTTTTTTTTTGCAATGACAAGATCCTTGCAGATGTGTTGCTGGTCATTCCATATGGATTGCTTGTGAAAACATGGGTGTGAGAGGGTTGGAAATAGGGGAACTCCCTGTATTTGTGTGGAAGAATTGTGAAGACTTTTAAAACAGCTTAAGCTTTGCTAGATTAGGCAAGATGCTGAGATACTATGTACTTCAGCTCAGGCTTACCTTGTTTCACTGGGGCTTGAGGGGTTTTTCCATGTGTTTGTGGCTTGGCAGTGCAGCACTGCTGTTCTCTGTGATTGGAGTGCTCAGCTCTGCAGCAGTTTGAGTGCAGGGAGCGCTCGCAGGCCCTGCAGCTCCGGTGTCCCCACAGGCTCTATGACTCAGCAGACTGCTGCTGACGGTGTTCTGAGGAAGGTGGTGTCTGATTGCATTAGAGCAGGCACTGATGCAGAACCAAGAGCCCTCTGGAGTCCCGGTGCAGCTTTTTAACGGCATTTATTATGTCGATGTCACGGGCTTTGCAGCCACCCTACCCTGTCCAGTAGCAAATCTGCTCTGCCAAATTACTGGTGACAACAGTGATGCCATTGGTGGGCAGCTCTGTTTCCTGACCAGTGGCAGTGGAGTTCAGCAGTAATCATGGCATGTTATCTCTCCCTGTTGGCCTGTATCTTCTAATCAGGGTTTAACTTTTGGAAGAAAACATCCTTATCTTACCTCTAAACCTTTTAATTTAATGAAATCGCAAAACCAGCATATTTATTTTTTTTCTGAAGACTGAAAGTAAGCCAAGTCCTTCATGTCTGTGCTGCTTGGCTGAAAATCTTTGAGGCAGCTTCAGGTCAGCTTAACTCTCTTGCTGTGGTCTTGTTTACCCTTCTACCTCTACCATTTGATTTGCTGCCTATGACTACAGGGTAGTTGACCCAGGTAATTGGATTGAAAAGCAGGGATTCTGTAAAATTTGTGCTTACTGATGCAAGAAAATGGCTTACCCATGTTCCTACTTGAGCTTTATTTGGTTTGGTCTCTTTGAGTAGAGGAATGAACTTAACTTACCTTGCTTATCTGGTTCTGATAGGTTGCTCACTTTACTTGCTGGTTATCTTGTTCAGTATGACAGGGTTGCATTAATTTCTAGCTCAGGCATTGGTACCCTTTTTGTTTTTCTGGCCTTGCAGCTTGAATATCTAGTCCATAAACACAAACAGCTCTGATTTTTGTTTCTGCATATCAATGAGATTATATTGCAGAATACTGAGGTTAAGTTATAGCAGCTGTATTCGTAACATCATGTCTAAGTTAAATGTTCATGTTTGTGGACTGAATTTCTTCCTTTCTAGTTGAAACAAGCTCTGGTTTCAGCAGAATACTTGGCTTATCATCATTGGGATGCTTCATATTTTTGGTAACAGGCAAAGACTTCCCTTTCATAAGGCTGAGCTTGGTCTGTTTGGTTAAGCACTTCCCCTCTGCCTGTAAAAAAAGGGTGGAAGTTGTTAAGAAAATGGTATTTCAAGGGAAGAGAAGGGACTCTGTCTTTTGTGGAACCTGGACTGTGTTAGATACCTTACTTGACGCAGCTGGTGACAGAGGGCTGATGTCATGAGAAAGGGTAGGAGCACAGCAGTTCAGATGGAGGGGTTAAGCTGTAGTGGAACTCTGTCACTTGGACAACAGAGTCCAGTGTGCCATCAGTGGAGATGTCGTAACTCTCAAATTTCTTGCGGAAAACCTGTCTCAGGGTTTGAACTAGTTTGAACAGAAAATGATGTTGTGAGCATGATCTATATTGCTAGGAACAAGCTGGATGCAGATTAAGGCTGTTACTTCAGCACTAACTTCAGATCTTTGTGGAATGTGGGTTTGGAACTGTTTTGCAGCAGACTTACACTGCATGAGGTAGACTTCTTGCTAACATGTTGCAGGGTACCTCATAGAGTGAGGTAGAATCCTGTCCTCTGAGGGCAGGAGTCAAGGACCACTGGTTCATGGCCAGTGGTTATGACCATTTCTGGCAGGGCTACAGGTACATATAACTGATCAATAACATGACTCATTGGGGGTTTTTTTATTGCTGCATTTTTCTGCATCCTTCTTAACTTGAAACAGACAAGTCCTGTTGTTTTTCTGATCAAGATCTTTATAGGTGAAAGACCTGTTTTACTACTGAGCTAAGGTCCCAGAGACTTTTTGTTTGACTCTTCTTTGCATTGCATGAAGGTTTTATTCAACTTTACATTTTCTGTCCTGAAATCTCCATACTGGTGTTTGTTTCCTGCTGAAAGGATGCTGTAATGTGTGTTCATGACAACAACGAAAAAGAACTTGCAATTCTTTGCTTGGAAGCTTAAATGCTGCTTGGTCACAGCTTGAAAGATCACTTCTTTGAAAGACAGGAGCTTTTCAAATAGGCTTCCTGGAATCGTAATTGAAATTATTCTGCAATATAAGTAGGTCTAATCCAGCATTTCCTGGTGGTTAATGGGAATGTTGCTATAGAAATATGGACATCTGAAATAGGCACTCTGGGACTGAAATTCAAGAAAAAAAATTTATTCAGCTTGCGAATACATATATTCACCTCATGAATAAGTGTCTGTGCTGTGTTCTTGTAACAAGTGGTTTTTAAGTCTTTGGAGACCTTAATGTAGCTTACAAAACAGGGTCTTAACTATATGTTCTCAGTGCATAGTTCCATACTAATTGGGCTTATTGTATGTGGGGGCATGGCTGGATGACGGTAACTTGTAGGTGCCCTTGCTGCCTAGTAGCACTATGGTCAGTAGTCTTCATCTGTATGAAGCTGTTATGTGACTAGTGAATTAAGGGATGCTTTAAAATATTGATTTATACTTGATATATGTTGATTTCCATTTTCAGAATGTGCATGTGCCCTTCAATTTGTACCCGAAGTAACTGTATGTAGTTTTTCTTAAGGAAGCAGTGTGTCCTGAGGAGGGCAGACCCCATTGTGCCCATGAAATACACTATAAAATGACAAATGAGTAAGAGAAATAACTTGTTCTCAAAGTGGTTTTGGAATAGGCATTTCTCAAATGTAGATTTTTGTGTTTATTTGGTGGAACATCAGTTAAGTGAGGATTTTACCTCCTACCCCATTATGTTCATGATGGAGGAGGATGTAGAAGCAGCTTGTACTTGTGATACACAATACTTATGAGAACTCAGTTCTTGGAATTTGAGTCCCTAAGTTAAAGATGCTAGGGTACTAATTTACAAATTGTACTCTAAGCTGTAATTGGTTCTGACTGGGCGTACTGCTCAGGATTAGGTTCTTGCTGCGGAAGCATAATGACTGCATCTGTGGTAAACCTCAAGTGCAAATTGCTGCATTTCAAGGCACTGGACAGTGTGGAACTGCAGAGATTGCTTCAAACAGGAAGGGAAAATGAGTTGTTAAATTTAGCTATCGGAAGCCCTACTAATACTCTTGTCCTCACCTTGATCTCTTGTTTTTCAGGTTTGTCTCTGACATCTTTTACCAAAGACAGCAGGGAATGTGATCAGAACTTGTTGGAGTTGATGTAAATCCTTCAAGCACTGATAACTTTGAAGTGATTTATCACTGTCTGAGTGTTTAATAGTAGGATCAATTCTGCCTCAACCTCTCTGAAGCATCTGAAGTGTCTGAATCAACTGTGCTGAACAACAGGTTCAAAAATAGGAATGTGAATGTAGCCTTGGTGCTGCCTTTGTACTCAATGCTTAGAGCAGCCCTAGAAAGCTTAACTATAAGCTCTTATTTGTAGTTGAAGCTTCTAGATGTCTGCATTTTCCTAGAAGATTGCATATTTTCATAACCAAGGAAACACTTTTTTTTTTTACTTTTTCAAGTCTAATGAAAGCAAAACTTCAAAATCTGTTTTGTCAGCAGTTCTGTTATCTTTGAAAACTTTGAACACAATTAGACTGTACAGAAGCAAACACTCATGGTACTTTCTAAAGACACATTAATTCCATGATATCCTCAAAGAACTGAATGTATTGGTTACAATTGCATTCTGACAAGTTGTTTTACCATTGAACTTCAGCTAATAAAGCACCCACTGACAGACTGATCACAGAGAATCAAGTGATTCTGTCAAGAATCATTTGACAGAAGATCCTGGACTTGTTTGCTGAATGTTTCAGGGTGACTCTTTAACTATACTGGAGAAGGGATATCTCTACTTTGTCTTCCATGTCTGTATGTATCACTGAGAAAAGCATATCCACAGCCAGTCGTGTATCAAAAGTTTACCTGAAACTTGGAGTAGGATTTATGGTTTCAGAGAAGCCTTCCACTTAATATTAGGAACAAAAAGGTGAAATCTTTGACTGGGCAGTAACATTCTCTAGAGGAACACTAATGTTCTGGATAATTCACAGCTTCCATTCAAACTTGACTGCCTGCCTTAGTGCACTAGACATCTTCTGCCTAAGTCTTAGCCATATGATAAAACCTCAGATCTGACCACTTGCTGGTATTGCCTTTGACTACTGTTGGTTGTTGTTCCTTTGTTCAAAGCAGATTTCTAAATTGGGCTGCTCATGACCAAAAGTGTGTAAGGAGCAGAGTAGCCATCAGTGAGCAGAGTAGCCATCAGTGAAGGAAATCTTGCAGTATCTTTTCCATTGCAGTGGAATGTACTGGAGACATTCTGCCCTTTGGCTGTTTTAGAAACACAATGTACAGTTATAAGAGCTGCCAGAAGTATTAAATGCATCTATCTCAAACTACTGGAAAACTTGACTTGAAATGAGTCAAAACTCACTTATCTGCAGGGAGTTCTGATGCCTTGAGACAATGAGATAGTTTTAGTTTTTGAACATTCATATCCTGGTGATGAGGAATAGTCAGTTGTGGTCTGAACCGCATACTGCAAACTGACTTTTCCACAAACAAAACCTGTGTTTCAGTTGTTTTTGAGGACTAAAGTTAAAGAATTTCAAAGTCAATGTGTTTAGAGCCCTGAAGTGCTTGGTTTGAGTTTACTAGCTTCTTTGCCCCTTGAGTGAGGTGCCCCTTGCTTTTGGAAGCACATGTTGGTATGGGAAGGCGAGTTAAATAAAAGATTGTTATTAGGTTTGATAAAGGCTGTGGCATCAAGGCCACTGCTGTCATTCATTGGTGATTCCACTCAATAGAAGTTTAAGTTGAAAGCCTCCCTTGAAACTCCCTGTGTTACACAAAATTCACCTGTGTAGCTTTTATTGTGCCAGACTTAAACACAGCCTGAGTAAAGGATGTTACTGAAGAACATCCCCAGCATATGGCAGCATGTCTGCATGTACTTCAGGATAGCAGAACTCACCTGAGTGAGGCAGGAGCCAGATTCTCAGTCTGTGCTCTGCTAGTTTAATCTGCTTAGTGAGGAGTTGTTTTCCCATCACTGTGGTCAGAGACAGGTAGGACATTGAGTCTGTAGGGAAACTTATAGTTAAAGCTGATTATTTGCAATTCCCCTGGAATCTGCTGTTACTGTGCATAAATGATGTAGCTCCAGTGCTGGATGATCAGTGCACAACCTTAGTTTTGCATGAATCCTATATTCCTTCAATTACAAGATCATGAATACTAGTTTTAATGCAAAACAAAAGACAGGGATTCATGGATACCAGAAGCCTAAGCAGGTGCACAGCTGCTAATCAGATGCATTCACAATAGCTACAGTTGTAAAATCCTAACATGAACACTTTGTGCCAAACTCTGTATTTCTTGGATTGCAGGAATAAGTGGATTTGCTAGGAAAGAGTTGAGAACATCTCACTTCAGTGCTGATGCTGGCCAGAGTTCAAGGGCAAGGTAAAATAAGAAATATTCCTGTAAGAAGCTGATATACCTGTCCTTATCAAGGACTTTATGTGCCTTAAGTAAAAGTGCTCAATATATGTGACTAAAATATATCACAGACATACATACTCTGATCTTGTTTGGCTACAGAACCTTGATATGATTGCCAAGCACTACTCAGACTTCTGCTCTAATCTGAGGATGCATAAACTCAGACTACCTTTGAAGCCATGGCTCAAATGTTAATACACCTTCTGCTAATCCTGGCCGAGAAAAGCAACGACAGAGACATCTTGTGTAATGAAGTCACATGTAGCTGTGTTAGAGTGAATAACTGGACTTCAAGCTGTTGAATCTCTGACATGTTGTGGCAAATCAGAGCACGCTTCTGAACAGTTCTTTTCACTTAAGAGAAATATGGCACAGCTGTACTTATTTCTGCATTTGAATATATGTGTGGTGCTGTGAAGTGCTGTTCTTCCCTGCAGCAGTAGCTGAGAAGGCAGCAGAGATATGAGTTTTCATTTATACTCCCCTTGTCAGGAGGTGGAAGAAAATGGAGGCTCTAACTTTTTGTCCTGTTTCATTTCAGCAGTTCTGGAAGCTGTAACCATAATTTCTAGGCATCTAAAACTATTTTGTGGTCTCGCCTTGGTGCTGTGTGAATTCAGCTGTGCTATCTGTACTTTACAATCAATATATGCAGATGCCTAAAGGATCAATACCTCCTTCCTCACACCCACTGTCTCTGATCTAGCTCAGTGCCTGCTCCTCGCTGCCTCAGCGACAGGGAGACAGCTGGTATGGGTGGATGATACACCAAACTAGTCTTAAATGGGCTCATGTTTTAATCAGGCAGGGTATTATAAAGTATCCTAGCTACAGAGAAGGCTGGGAGCCTAATGCTGCAAATCCCCTTGTTAATATTTTTGTCGATAATGTACTGCATCAAATCCAGTGAAAGGAGAAAAGAATTGCCTTAGTGGACTACGAAGTTCATAATGCACTTGCTGCTTCACCAAGCAGCAGTAGATTTGGCAATGTTTGGATCTGCAAACTTACTTAATTTTCAGGCACTCCTAGGTTTGGTGACTTGCAGTCTGGACAATAATGCTTTAGGAGTTGCCTGTGCTTCCTGGAAAAGCAGTGTATAAAACCCCTAACTACTTTTAAGTGGGGTTATACTTGGACTCAGAGGAATTTCTGGGAAGAAGAATGTAATTACAACTTCAGAGTATCTCTTCCTAGGCTCTTGTATTATTTTAGTTACCCTTAAGCTAGCTAGGACAGTTGATCCTATTCTTCCCCAGCCCATGCAAACTAATAACTAATCTTGTTTTGCAATGCCAATCCTTTATTGAAGTCCCAAATATTTTAAAATTGCTGTTCATCCTGGAGTTGTAATATGGAGAGTGCTTTAGGCACTTAGCAAAACAGGTGATCATATAATGCTTCTTCTCATCAACATCACAGGCCCACCTAGTCCTGAGCTCTGTTGTGCTGGTCTGTTGGTTTCCTATTTGCCTCTCCCTGCTGGGAACTTGAAGAAAGGGGTGAGGAGGCTTGCTGAGCTCTGGATGCTAAATGCAAGAGGTGGGAGTTCTTGTTCTGCAGCGTTGTCAACTCAGGGTTCTTTACTACTTAAATAAAACAATGTTAGCTTTATGTAGTAGTAAGTCAACCACAGTAGCTTTTGCGTTCTGTATCAGCTGCAAGGATTGATAAAAAGCATTTATAGGTCTGTTCTAGTTTTTTGTCAGGTAGGAGTAGGGCCAAAAGAGATGAACCTTCTTCCCTGTTGTGATTTGAGTCCTGGAAGATGTTCTGCCTTATGGAAGAAGGGACAGTAGTTGTTTGGTGGGTGGGGTTTGGGTTGTATGTTGACACATCAAATTCTTCCTTTGAAAGATGAGTAAGGGATGGAAAAATCTGTTTTGCATTGCTTCCAGTCTTGTCTGGTTTTGCTGTTATCATATAATGTTACAGTTGTCAAACCAATAAATTGCTACCTTCCCTTAAAAAGGGGATTGCCTGGGTGAAAGGCTAGAATCTCACTGGGTGGATTTTTCCTTCCTGTATACATCACAGCTGCCCCCTTTCCCTCCACCTGTTCCCCATACTCAGAGATAAATGCCCATGTTGCCTGCTGAGCAGGTTTTCAAAAGTATCCAAATCCCCATATTGAAGTTTGCTTGCCTTTCTGAGTAAAGTTCTTCGTGCCCCTCTTGCTTCCTACAGAAATTCTGACATCCTGTATATTTGACAGCTTTGTAGCTTGGCTTCCAAATTTTCTGTATTTTCATGACCTCGGATTGTGGATTTGGTACAGTCGTCTCTAACTTAATGAGCAAATAGTTTCCCCTTGCTCTTAAAGAACTCATTTTCCTCACCTCACTCAGACTTTCTGTCATTATGTTTTGAGCCAACCATGTAATCTTTGACTCTCACATTGCCTTATTGCAGGTATCCTATGACAGAGAATTCTAAATTTAAGTGTGCCTTGTTCTTTTGTTATATTGGTGGTCATTCTCTAGTTCTCCTCTTCATGCCATTTGTGACTTTATGGACTTCTCAAATACCTGAACCTTTATTCCTTTCTTCTATCCAGCTGAAAAGTCTTAAATTTATGATTTTGTGGAAGCCATTCCAAACCCAACTGTTCTCATCACTCACAGAAAGTGATTTAAAGTATAATACCCTTTTTGAACTGAAGTGACAGGGAGCAGAGACTGGTATTCAAAAAGGAGGCAAACCCTAGGGGTTTTTAAGTAGTATGGTAATGTTTCTTGCTTTATCCTTTGTGTCTTTTGTAGCAATTCTTCATTGTTTTTTTGACCTTTTGTTGATGCTGAGTAGTGAGCTGCTGTTTTTCGAGACATCAGAATGATTCCTCCCCCTCCAGTTAGTGATACCTGATTTAGGCTTGTTTTGTTTTTGTGAGCGTTTCTTTAGAATTATCAATACCATGTTGTATCACTTGGTTCATTGCTTGTATTGGTATATTAGTAAGTTGATGAATTAGAAAAAGTACTATCTGATTTCTGTTTGATAGTGTTTGATTTATTAGACATTTATTTTAGTAGTAGTGCTGGAGTGTGTTATGTCACACTGGTAATGACTTCTTCAAGGCACTGGTTTCCAAGAAAACTCTACATCCATGCAGGTTGTAGGCATCCATGCAGGCAATCAGGAAACCTAATCAGAAACTTAAATTAACTATGTTGGGGTTTTTTTACTTCAGTCTTTTGTTCCTGAAATGCATTGTAGAACTGCTTAGGAGTCTCATTTCTTCGTGATAAACTCTGCTTTGAAGATTCTCTAATCTTCAGAAAACTACACAGAACTGTGGAGTTGTTCTTAGAATCTCTACTGTACAGTGGTGTGATGCATTTGTTTCTTGATAGTCTTATATGTGGGATTTTGATGACCTTGCCAAGGTGGAGATGAACAATGTTCTGAACTAGGGGTTTGTGCTCACACTTGCCTCTGTGGCAAGGCATTATAAAGGCCTTTCCAAGGTAGTGCCCTAGTCTTTATCAAGGCAGCTTTTCCACCTTTGCTGAGAGAATTCTCTTGAGCAGCTCTGGAGAGTTTAATTATTTTTCACAGTGAGTGTTTAAGAACGTTATCTTCGGACTACCTGAAAAACCTGCAATTGTGCTTTCTTATTAAAGAGCTGTTCTTGTTAGTAAGTGGTGAAAAGCTACTTTTATGCTCGTAAACATCATGTTTTCTGTTTAGGAAGACTTTTTTTTTTTTAACATATAGGCATTTTTTTGTGTGCTCTGAAAAACAATGATTCTGTGACTTGTCTATGGCATCCCTTAGAAACCATCATATTATCAGCAACAAAGTGTTTGGGCAGATCTGCTGGGGGCCTGTTGTGAGGGTAACATAGCAAACCAGTTAGGAATTTCTCTGCTGTAACCAGAAATCAGTGGTGCAGAACTCTTCCTCACTACTGACTCCTTTTGGATGTTTTTTGGCAGGTCCCTTATTAAATGCTGATTTGGATAGATTTAGTAAGGCAGTGTTGCCTTAGTGAGTCAGTAATAGAATATAAATTGAGTGAGAAGCCTTTTTTAATTCAGATTTCAAGTGTTGCATATTTTTGAGTCACTCCATGCGTCATAAAGTTTTAATGTTCTTTTGTTTTCTCATTACTTGGCTGTCTTCTGGTGTTATCATAGCTTTAGTTGATAGCTTAGCAAATATGTTTTTTGAGATGAGAAGCATGGGTTGTTGACAACATGCTTAGGCACTGTTTAAATACTTCAGTTAAATAAATAAGGAACAGATTTATGACTCTATCAGTTTCCTGTTCTTGCCCTTCACGTGGGCGGAAGCTGGATGTCTTAATGTCCTGTATGTTAATGTAGCACAGAAAAAGCCTATGAAAAATGGTGGCATTTCCAACAAAAATTACATGATGGAAAGTTAGGAACCAAATGCTTGTTACTGATAGGCATTTAGTGCTTTGCAGATACTGTGTTTTTAGGAGGCATTTACTAATGCCGTTATCAAATAAATAAGATAACTTTGCTCTTGTAAGGTTAGTTAATAAGGGTAGAATCATAGTATTATTACTTGTAAGAAAGCCAGGAAGATTTTTACCTTAGAAATTATTATTTTTCATTAAAAACTCCATTTCAAGAAACTGCAATAAATGGTCCATTAACTTAGAATCAGTCGAGAGCCCTCTTGCCAATACAGATAACAAGCTGATCTCGTGTAGTTTTACCACATCTGGCTTCTCATCAAAAGGTTTGTTCGAAATCTGCAACATTTTGACTATTCTGTATCACTGCTGTTTCCTTTCTCCTCTTAGATTAGCACTTAAGTCTGCCTTTCACTGGCGCTCTGGAAACCCCCCCCAGATAAGATTTTCCTTTTAAGTGGTTGTTACTGAAGTTGCTGAGCCATTGAGAAGCTATGACTGGGAGCAGAGAAAATTGTCATCTTTGTTCCATTTAGATTAGGGGAAAAAAAAAGATAAAGCAGGAAACATGATAAAAAGGAAGTACAATTCTGCTTAATGCATATTTGGCTTTTTTTAATCTAATCTAAAGTACTTTTGAAGAAAGGACTTTTGCAGTATTCTGAAAAGAATTTGAATTTTCTATGGATAAGAATATCTAAATTATGCTAAGAGGGTGTAAATTCATCAAGCGTGTATGTCTTAATTTCAGTGCGTAAGTCGGTCATTGATTTCCTGAGCTGATGTCATAAGTACTTGATGTTGTAATTTTTCTCTATTGTATTTCCTGTGGCAGGATACAGGATTGGTCTGGTCTGTCCATTTATCCTTTGAATGCACAGGCACAATACTGGTGGTAATTTATGGTTTACAAATGCAGCAATCTAATGCAGATCTAGAACATATGCCTTCCATGGCTTTGCTGCCAGGATGAAGCCTGTGGTCGAAGACATTTAAATGATCGTGATTGTTGTTGCACAATAACTTACAGAAGAAAGAGGTGCAAAGTTGCTGGAGTTGGGAGTCATGGACTTCAAATGTAGTTTTGAAGTCTGACTCTGCTGTCTTTCTTGTAAAAGCAGATTGAATGCCAGGATGCCTTGGAAGCAGCAGCTCGGGCAGAGGGCCTGCCACTGGACACCTCTGTGCATTCCCAGCTGCGAATGCTGGATGAAGAGCATCACAAGGGCAAATACCACCATGGTCTGAACGCACTGAAACCCATACGGACCACTTCCAAGTACGTCTTTAGGCTACCAAAGAACTGATACAGCACTTGCTTTTCAAACCAGTCACAAAGCACAGCTGCAGATGTAGGTCTGCTGACTGGTACTGGAAACATCAGACTTTGTTTAGCGAGTGTGGCTGGCATGGACCATTTGGTACTCTGAGTGCTTTCAGTGAGAGGAGGCTTTGTTGTTCTCAAAGATTTACAATTCTGTTTCCTTTTTCATCTGTTTGTGATTTTTGTTTTTCTTTTAGACATCAGCACCCTGTTGATAATGCTGGGCTTTTCTCCTCCATGACCTTCTCCTGGCTCACTCCGTTGGCCCACAGAGCATACAAGAAAGGGGAATTGTTTATGGATGATGTATGGTCTTTATCGAGGCATGAGTCCTCAGATGTCAATTGTAGAAGGTAAAGACATCTTGTTCCTTATTATTTTGTTGTTTCCATTTATTATATGTTAGTCCACAGGCAATAGTATAGTATTGCCCTAGAAAAGCAGCACTGATATTTTGTTCTGACTTTCTCGGAATGGTGGAATTCAGTTTTATCCTTCACAGACCATTTCCTCCTGCTGCACAGTTTCTGTAATCTTGCTAATTTCAATGAATTTAGAGGATTATATATCCAGGAGTGTCTTGCAGTGGTTCTTCTGATTTTGCATGTCTTTAAACTATTAAAACAAAGTTCTTAAGGCTACATTAAAAAAAATATTGTGCTAAAATAATGAGAAGTAATACTGGCAGTAGCAAGGTGATTTGAACATGGGTCAGATCTTGTGATCAGGCTAACCTTCTATGGCTAATGAGAATTTCTCTTAGGTTTTGACTCCACAACTCTTCTGTCAGATCAGCAAGGAAAGACTGTGACGAGTCATTATATTAAGATTGCCAAAAAGATTCCAGACAAAGCAAAAGATGTGTTTTTCATCCCTCTCTTACATGAAAGTAACACAGCATAGATATTTCAAGATATAGATATTTCTCTTTACCTCACAGTGATCATGGAATGCATTTATTTCTCTTGATATTTATTAATTTTATGTTGTTCTGAGCTAGGAAGCGCTTGAAATTTTCACAAAGAAGTACTTGTGAGATTGTACCTTCTGTCATGGTGAAAAATTTATGACATGAATCTTCTGTTTCTATTAGGCTGGAGAGATTGTGGCAGGAAGAACTGAAAGAAAATGGTCCTGATGATGCTTCTCTCCGGAGGGTTGTGTGGATTTTCTGCCGCACCAGGCTCATCCTTTCCATAGTGTCTCTGATGATCACACAGCTTGCCGGTTTTAGTGGACCAGTAAGTAATATCCATCCTTTTTTTAACAACCCCAGAGGGCTCCATCTCATGGCCAACTGTAAAATCTTAAGGTTTCATTGCAGAATCACTTAAATGTTTTGACTAGCTAGAAATTCTGGGGCAAAATTCCAGAGCGATTCAGTAATCCAAGATAGGTTTCCTACAGCTGATGGATCAATTGCTGAATACCCAGGCAAGTTCTTGGAGAAGGGAGGGGGAGTTTAGGTATCCTGGAGAAAATGCACCTTTGGTTTTTCTCTTTGGTTTTGAGTATAGTTTAAAGTTCTTCCTTAACCGCGTAAGCTTAACTACATAACTTCCTTTTTGCATAAGATTGCTATGTGCAAGTCTTCTAATTGTTTTTCTCTTTGAAATTCTGTAAATTTATCTTGGAATAAAATTCAGGCTGATAAAACTCTAATCTTAAATTATTGGCATTGGTAACAGTCTTCGAGAAGTGGATCGAACCAGTTCTATGAGAGCACTGCTTATAAATAATGTGAGCAGGTCTCAAGAAGTCTGTGGGCATAGTCTTTACTGATCCTACAGAGAATGGCCAGACAGGTTTCATGTAGAAGTGTTAGAAAACGTTATTGCCTCTAGGAACTGCTGCTGTTTGTTGCTAAGGGTCGTAATGAAGATAAACAACATGGGACTTGACATTCACACCATTTTTTGTCACCTGTTTGTTGCACATGCTGTGCAGATATAAAGTTGAAATTTTGACTAAATTTATTCTCTGCACATTTCCCTTGAGGAGTAGGAGCAGTATTACTGCTAGTAGTACATGTTTCAGTGTGCTGGTAAGCTGAAGGTTCATTTCTTGGGTAAGTACACTTGGGTGCACTGTTAGGTGAAATGTCTTTTTAAAATGTTTTCCTGCTTTTAAATGTCTTATCAAAATGTTCTGTTTTTTAAGTCTTTTTAAAGTTTGCCTTGTTTCATGTAATATGAATAACAATAAATGTTTTTGTGGTATTGTTTTCTTGGTAATAATTTACAGTAGCCTGTATTATAAAACGTCCGAATGTATTTTGGTAATTAACAATAAATCATGATGAAGGTTTTAACAGCACTAGTTTTTCCCAAGAAGAGCTTCTGTCATTGTTTCACTACAGGGCTTTAGGAGCTGCTTTTATCTTTAGCAAAGAACTTGCAGCAGGGTTACCCCTAATTTCTGTAGTGTAACTTTCTCAATTTGTCTCAGCCAAACTGCTGAATGAGAGAGAGCAAGAGGGGAAAGAAAAAAACAAACCAACTTGACTAGGCTGAGGGCTACTGCTGCTGTTGATGCTTAATTTGGGTAACTTAACATTATCTATAGACAGTTGCCCATTTAAAGACAACCTTATTCGTTTCTCTGAATAAGGCACAATTGACTTGGTTCCATCATTTGGCATAAAAAATAGGTCTTTACCATCCCTCCTCCCTATTTTTAAAAATGGCATGCCTCAGGGCAGCCTGTGCTGTCTCCTCAGAAGTATCAGTGCTTTCTTGTATTGTAACACCCTTTCAGTCACCCGAAGGTGAAAAGGGAGATCAGGAAAAGCACTTGACTTGATCTCATGTATTGGAGAAGACTATGAAAGTGGAGTTAAACACCATATTTAGCTTCAAAACTTTTAATTGAATGTCTATGACCTTGAAATGCCACCAAACAGCTGTGGCTTTGCTAATGAGCATTGTGATGGTTATAACTGGAAAGGAGTTGTTCAAGATTTCCTGTGTGGGTTATTGTGGTGTTTTGTTTTGTTTTTTTTTTTTTTATATCTAATAGATCCTTCAAGGGTCTTCCTCTTTTTTTATTTTTGATAAATTTTGCATCTGGCACAGAATCCAAACCAATAACCTGGTGAGTCAGCTGCATGTGTCAGACTGCCTTGTAATGACCATCAGAATGTACTAGTATAGGTGATACACTATTTATCTCCAATAAATACTTGCTGCTATTTGATCAGCTACCAAAACTTTCAAGTTCTGGTTGAGGAGCAAAGACGCTTTTTGATTACTAGACATAATCAGTTTAACTCCAGGTCTGAACAATGTACCTGTGTGCACCTGTTCAGAGCTATTCTTCCCCTTTGGGAGATGGGGAAACTTGCTTTCTAGTGGAGCACAGCTTGACAGTTTGGTCAGTTATTGGAGGGGGGAGTGGTAAGCTCCTTGGAGGTAAGTTTTCCAGTTTCCCAGTTGGCTCCAGCTGCAGCCTGTCCCGTGCTGTCGCACACTGGCTGCAGCAGGGATGCCAGCACTGCAGTGGGACCAGTGACAGAAGCTGTTCTTCAGCATTTTCAGGATGGCTGTTTTCTGCGTCAGAATGAGACAGTCCTGCTGGGCAGAGCCAACGCCAAGAGCAAAGGTAAGGTAATGTTTATTCAATGGGAATGCTTAAGACAGCTGAGCAGCTTGTACCGACTACTATGGTAATAGTCTCAGGAGCTCGTTTCTCCCTTTTAGCCTAGGTTTTACACTGTAACTTTTTTGTTTTGTGAATGACTTTATGCTGGATTCTTGTCATTAAACTAATATGAGTTCAAATGGTATTTGTTCAGATGTAAATGTTAATTTTCTGTGACTTTTTTCCCCTCCCTTTTCAAAATTCTTTAATCTGCTGTTTCCTCTTTTCTTTCTTCCGGACCAAAAAAAAAAAATTGGGTTATAATGTAAACCGGTCTCTATTTCATCACAAGAGATGCTGAATCTGAAAAATAGTGCTGCAAAATTGCACTAAAGTTTTGGGAGGAATGAGACCCCAGGAAACATCTGCTATCTTTATACATCCTCTCTTGGAGACTTTCAGCAATGCTGTGGTGTGTGAGAAAATGCTTGCAGTCTGCGACCATGCTGAGTTACAGCTCGTGAGGAAAAAGGGGGATTTTCACCCCAATTGCTCAGTGACTCAGTTGCATATGTTGGATTGAATACTGGAAAAAGAAGTCAGTAATCTCCATAGTAGCTGCAAACCAACTGTATGCAGTTGTGATCCAAACAGTTGATGTAAAATTAAATCCAATCAGGAGAAAGCTGGAGTGCAATAGATCTGGGAATGTGAGCTCCTCACATTTGTTCAGTGATCGGTATGTAAATTTTCTCAGTGGCCATTCTAGAACTTGATGGACATCTGGCTTTAATTTACACCTGTGAAAAAGAAAGAGCAAAATTATTTACAGCATGTTTCCTTGGTTCTGATGTGCAGAATTATTTTCCTCAGAACAGATGAATTTGATCTCCATTTTTTTCTGTTATTTGGTGCTGGGCTGTAGCTATCAAAACCTTTGCTGCAGTAGTGGGGTTTTGGTTTTTTCCTCTCTCTTCAAACTATGCAGAACTCTTACTTGCAACACATGGTTTAGCCAAGAGGACTTCAACGGACTATGATATGAAAGGCTTCTCAAATATTTTCTTCGGTCTCAGATTTTTTGTTGCTTTTTATTATGGGCGAAGGTAATTCTCTGCTCTGTACTAGTATATCAAAAGCACCAGTATCTTAAAACATCATTTGTTGAAAAGCTTTCTAGGAAATCTTTTGCTGTCTGTGAAGCCTTTCTGTAGAGTTCTTTTGAAACCAGATTTCAGAATTTGTGCAGCCTCAGAAGCCTCTTCTGTTGGTACCTGCAAGTTTGACTTCTTTTGGACTTCGTGAACAAATACCGTTCTGGTTTTGTACCTTTTTAATTTTGTGTGTAGTTTCAAATCTAGTTTATGTTAGAAGCTAAAACTGACTGTTAGATATTAGCCCTTTATTATTATTCTGTATGTGCAGATTGTATGTTTACACAATGCTCTACCTGTTGTACAGTGTTTTTGAGATGTTACCATTTAAAATGACACTTTATTTCAAATAAAAGCTTATTGTTTCGCAGTCAATAGTATTTAATGCTGGTGGTTGTGAGTTGTATGATGTTATATTGTGCCATTGGACCACAGAGAGCTGGAGGTGGGAATTGGTGGTTCTGGGGGCTGTCTTCTTTTTGCAGGTGATGTTTGAAATGTGATTCCTGAGGTAAAGTGTCTGTGTTTTGGGGGGGAGAGGGTATGGGGAGGGATTGAATGGTTAATTTTTTGTCCTTTTTTTTTTTTTTTTTCCCCCCATCCCCAATGATTTGTGGTATTACGTACCTTGTGCTTGTTTTTTTCTTTACTATTAAACTGCTGATGTTTATTTCCAGGAATGTTTTGCAAATGTCCTTCTCACTCTTCCCCTCTACAACTGTAGGTACATTGTTCCTTTTTATCAAATAAGCACGTTTGAAGCAAACCAAAGATAAAGTAAAAAGGGTCTTAATGTCACGTAAAGGAATGTTTCTTAATGTGTCCAGATGTATAAGTAGTGACTATATTTTAAAACTCTTCTATATGATAATGCATTGCTTTCAGCTAACTGACACATTTATGTTAAGTTAGAAGACACGGAGGATTAGAAGCGTGCTGCGAGGAATATGGTTCCAAATTAAACTCTCTCTACTTACTAAATTTGACTCAGTGCTTGGCTCTCAGCAGGGCTTTGTGTTACAGTACTTCTTGTATTGACACCTTTTACTTCTGGAAAGAAGATGCTTTCTATTTCAAATGGCTCTTTTAAAAGCAGAGTAGCCTACTTATTTCTAACTTAACATAAAGTTGTTGCATGGTCTTCTGAGATGATGGGGTGCTCATGCGAGCTTGCATTTCTTCCTGTAGGCATTCGTTGTGAAACACCTTTTGGAGTATACCCAACAGAGTGAGTCCAACCTGCAGTACAGCTTGTTTTTAGTTTTTGGCATCTTTATGACGGAAGTTGTGCGATCCTGGTCCCTGGCACTAACCTGGGCTTTGAATTACCGCACGGGGGTTAGACTGCGTGGAGCTGTCCTGACAATGGCATTTAAGAAAATTCTTAAGCTGAAGAACATCAAGGAGAAGTCTCTTGGAGAGGTAAGTTGCAGCATGGTTTTGGAAGTTGCAGTGTGAAAAGGGATGTGCAATATGTTCCCTTGGGAATGAGCTGTGCCTTAAATCTGAATGATGTGTTGTGTCTATTTTTCAGCTCATAAATGTATGTTCCAATGATGGTCAGAGGATGTTTGAAGCTGCAGCAGTTGGCAGTTTGTTGGCTGGAGGCCCTATTGTGGCCATTTTGGGAATGGTTTATAATGTGATTATTCTGGGTCCAACAGGCTTCTTGGGCTCCGCTGTCTTCATCCTTTTCTACCCAGCAATGGTGAGTTGGAAAGAGTTAAGACTTGCTTCGTTTTTTCTTGGGTCAGACATATGTGTAGTTCTGAATAAAGGTGTTGAAATGTGCTAAATTTAGCTCGTTTATGGCACTGCATGTTACAGAAGGTGTTTCTAAAGATGGTGCATGAAGCAGAGATTTGGAAACCAGAAAGCTCAAAATTGTAAAATTAGAAAATGGAGTTAGGAAAGCTGGTAGATTTGGCTGAGGTTAATATGCATACCTAAATTAAACTGCAGAACGCTCAGGTGCTTGTGGTTGAGCTTGGAAGGACATGAGGCCTCCAGCTTGTGTACAGGAGCTCAGTGTTGCATGAGCAGTGTTGTTCTTGATTTCAAAGAAGGTGTTGAAAAGCACCACAGCTGGCTCAGGGTGTTCTTGCTGAGTTACTCCTGCCTCTGCCAAGCTGTGAAATAGGCTAGTCCAAGCCAAAATCTTCTTGCCTTTTAAAATGCCTAAAAGACTGCTGAAGATTGGTCATTCTATTCATAATATGTGTTTTATAAAGCATGGAGGCTGAATACCATGAGGTTCACTATGGTCCAATATATCTGGCCAAAAGTAAGGATTACACGATGGGAATTATATTTTGGAGGGGAATGAGAAGTGGAGTTTGATCATGTTTTCCAGTTCTTTTCAACAGTCTTCTCTATTTATGGGGGAACTTCAAAAGAGTTTGCAGGAGTATGAAGAAGGGCAAGGAGCTGAAAGCTTCCTAAAGTAGTTTGTTAGGTTTGAATTTCAGACTAGGAATGGGATGAATGTAAGAGTGGCAGGTACTTAAAAACACATAAACAACTATTTATGTTTAGATTGATGTAGTAAAAATGTTAAAACTGTTTTACTACCTTCTTAGCACTGGCATAGAGTAGAAATTGATCTGGCTGTGCAAAGACCTTCTTGCTCTTTTGCCTTAAGAACGGGGTTGAAAGGTTGGCTAAAATAGGTTCTAAAGTGCGTTTGCAATGAGGGTCAACTTGGTGTGTCTTTAGGTTAATGTGTTTGTAATCTTTGTGCTTCAGAAACTTCAACAAAGGTTGAAGGTACTATTCAGTGTTGGTAAAAGCACACACCTTTATTTTCACATATTGTTGAAATTTGCTATCGTGAGTCTAGTGCTCAGTGTAGATGGGGTGGGAGGATATCAATGGTGTTTCAAGCCTATGTTTTATGTTAGAACAGCAGTTGCCTTGCCCTATGCCTGAATCCCTTTTTCAGATTCAAGATTGGTTTTCTCTGGTGATTAGGAGTTGAATGTACTTGCTTTTTCTGAGTTGCCATTAATGTTGCATGGTGTTGCCTCTGTTTCAGATGTTTGTATCGCGCCTCACAGCTTATTTCAGAAGAAAATGCGTAGCAACAACAGACGAGCGTGTGCAAAAGATGAACGAAGTTCTTAATTACATTAAATTCATTAAAATGTATGCCTGGGTCAAACCATTTTCTCAGAATGTTCAAAGTGAGTTCACACAGTCTATAACTGTTTCCTTTTGTGCAGATGCCCCATTACTTGGTAGTCTCTTGTGTCCTGACTTTGTACCATAGATGCTGATGGACGTGCAGTATAAGAACACTGTTCCTTTGGGCTTCCTGTGTTTATGCACAATGGGTTGGACAAACAGACTTGCTTCTCAAATTTCACCTTCTAGCATAATGATGTTTGTGTCTTGGCACTAATCTTAAATTTTTAAATTTTGTTCCTCTTTTGTCACTTAATAAATGTACTGGCCGCTCTATTTTTAAATAAAGTAAAAAAACCGCCTGTATTCTCATGGAGACTTACAGACCATTATAGTTTCCTCTTTATAACTGCTGTCTTTATGAGAAGGTTATAATGTCATAAACATTAACGCTTAGAGTTAGACCTTTTACTCAGTGTTTATAATGTTGTGGCAGCATCTGTTGTGTGTATGTGTAGCCCCCAAATCATACTTAAATATGGTGCCCCTATTTATATTTCTAGAAATTCGTGAGGAGGAACGTAAAATCTTGGAGCGTGCGGGCTACTTCCAGAGCATCACTGTGGGAGTGGCTCCCATAGTTGTAGTCATTGCCAGCGTGGTGACCTTTTCTGTCCATATGATCCTTGGCTATGACCTTACAGCAGCTCAGGTAACTCACTGCACTGTTGAAAATATTCTTTATGCTATCCCTTCTGTAGGTTTTCTGCTAAGCCATTTCCCATGTGGCTTGCCCCCATGGTCAGGCTGTAGTCTTGCTCACAGGAGTAAACATCTGATGGATGTGACACCAGCAGGTCTAGTCTTATATTTTTCACAAAAAGTTCTCAGTGCTCTTTTGTCCTGACCTTCCTCAGAACAGGTTTTGACTTGAATGTAAATGAACCTTCCTGTTTGCGTTCAGACAGGGCACTGGGATTACTGGATGTATTTGTTTTGCAGTGTGCTTGGATGCAAACAGCACGGATTCTAAAAACAAGATTTGAACTTGTGTCTTTACAAGTAGTAGGTTAAGGCAGAATTTGCTAGCTGCTGCTTTTGTTAGACCTACAAACACTGAAGATGTCTGTCTTGGTCTTTTACAAAGCATTGGAGAAAGAGTTGAGTAGATTTGTTTTTCCTGCTGTTTGAGAATATGTTGAGTATTTAAATGGTTAGGTTTGGATTGGGCCTTTTCTACAACTTTGAATTGCTGCTGTGACATTTCACATTTTAGAAGGCTGGAGCTTTTATGGCATCCAAATAGGATTCTCTTTCTGGTCTCATTTTTAGGCATTCACAGTGGTCACTGTCTTTAACTCAATGACTTTTGCTCTCAAAGTAACTCCGTTCTCAGTGAAGTCTCTATCTGAGGCCTCTGTTTCTGTTGACAGATTTAAGGTAAGCAATCATTTGGCCTTGAAGTTTTCACTGTAAATGTGGAGTGTTGTATGCGTATAGTAGATGCAGGAGTAGATACCTTGGGAGGTAATGTGACTTTTAATGTGATTGAGGAGTTCTTTTTCTTTACACTTAGCACTCCAGATTATTGGATTCTTCAAAAGAGATAAAAATCTAGTGAAGGGTTATTAGAAGTTTAAGAATAATAATAATAGAAGTTTAAGAATTAGAAGTTTAAGAATAATTAAGAATAATACCAGTGTAAGAATTCTAATTTAATGATTTTAGGATTTTGATGTTGGCCACAGTGAGAGATAGAGTGCAGGACTTGGTGGCTCACGGTACAATCATTCTTAACTCCCTTTTAAGACCATCTGCATGAAAAGACAGTGCAACATGTCTGCAGTGATATTTCATGTTTTGCTAATAAACTCTTTTTTTGGAAATGTCATGAGTACTGTAGGCAGCTTTGCCCAAACTTCTGGAGTTTTATTTGTGGTCATGAAAAACTGAGGATTTTTATTTCCAGACCAGATTAAGTGACTGAAACTCCACTATATGGATAAAATGCAGTTGTGATCTGACGAAACAGAAACTATGGCAGAAAATTTAAAATACTTATAATGGATGAACAGTCTTATGTCATGAGGACTGAAGGATGAATACACTGTGTGTACTTCATGAACTCAGAGAATAGACCTTTATTGTCTCTTCTCTTTTGAAGATAACAGTGCATTGCACATTGTGGAAATTTTTAAAATAGAAAATAGCAGTTTTCAAATTAGAGATTTTCCTAGGCATTGACAAGTATATGAATTCTGTGTAATGCATTCATGAAACAAACCTTTGTCTGAAAAGAACAGGATCTGTAAAGTGATTTTGAGATCCTATTGCTTTTGAGCAATTTTGTTTCATCTTCTGAGTCACCCTAAATCAGCCTTTCTCAAATCCAAATGCACCAGAGGGAGTTTTCTGGGAGAGAAGAGAAGGAGAGGGGAAATTGTATTATCTCCCAGTTTGGCTGTAAACTGTTTAATCTGTGTAGGAAAGGTAGCACAAGGTGGGAATACTCTCCCATCACAGTATAAATGTAACTGACTTTTTGGCTCTGTAAATGAGTATAAGCTTTCTTATGAATGTGTGATGCAGGCGTAGCAATTGCAGGAGTAAATAAGGCGGAGAATTGCAAAGTTTTTAGTCACAAAAGGCTTCTTAGTTCAAAACAAAGTATGTAAGTGGCAAACATTTTATCTTGTAATTAAACTGTGTGAAAAATGTCTTCCTAACCTTTGTTGATTGTAAATACTGATGGATGTGGTGGAAAACATGATACAGTGGACCTAATTACTTACTTCTTATTGTCAGGCAGCCCAAGATAGGTCAGCTACATTTGTGCAAGATGACTTTTTCCCAGCATAAAAGTTGAAGGTTAAAGGCTGAAGTTAAAAACCATTCCCTCTCCTTCCCTAATGAGTTGGTGTGCAGGACAAGTCAGTCACTTTGCCTCAAAGTGACCTCTCCTCTCCAACCCATGTGTTCTACTCACATGTTTTTAATCTGGAGCTTACAGAGCTGCAGTTGCAAACAGTGTTGAAGGAATAAGCCCCTGTCATATCAAACTCCCAGAGTATTGCAGTTCTGTAAAAGTCTGAGTGTATCTAAGTGCTTCCACCACATCCAGGAATGCCCCAGCCACTTAGCAGACCTGGAGTTAGTTTACACTAATGAGCTACCTTTTGCTCTTCAGCTTCCTCCTACTATATAGCCTGATGTGTTTTGCTGCGTGAGTGTGCCGTAAGCTTGTCTCCCAGTCTTGATCAGGTGTCTCATCTTTACACCTCTCTCACAACTCCTATCAGAGTTTATTTCTAATGGAAGAGGTTCATATGATAAAGAAAAAACCAGCCAATCCTCACACCGCGATAGAGGTGAAAAATGCTACCTTGGCTTGGGACTTCTCCCACGCCAGCGTCCAGAGCTCACCAAAGCTGACCCCCAAAGTGAAAAAAGACAAGAAAGTCACCAAGGGCAAGAAAGAGAAAATGAAGCTGCAGAATGAGGGACAGCAAGCTGTGCTGGCAGAGCAGAAGGGCCATCTTCTAGTGGACAGTGATGACCATCATAGCCCTGAAGAGGAGCACAAAATCATCCACCTGGTTAACCTTCGGCTTCAGAGGACTCTCTACAACATTGACTTGGAGATAGAAAAGGTAAGAGAAGAAAGGAGGAAATCTGAGCTTTCAAAAGGCCTCATTTTAGCTGTCCCTTGGAATAGAGAGCTGTGTGTTTTCACATGAAATGGAGCATATTGCTTTTGTGCTCTCCTGTAATATCCATGGCAACTGCAGTATCCAGGATGCAGTGTCTGATCTTGCTGTAAACAGCTGTGCCATTTTAGCAAACTAGATCTTTGCTAACAGCCTGTGAAACAAGGGCAGGCTGTACAGCTTCCACATTCAGCTGAGGGGTTTGCAGCTATCAGTACAGAGTATGAGCCACTGAGCTGAAAAAATCCACAGGGCAGTAGGGGTACCAGGTGGGCAGTGTGTTCCTGCAGTGGTTTGATGATTTTGCAGGGTTTCAACTATATTCTGGGTGAATGTTTTAGGCAATTAGGTGTTCCAATAGAGCATAAACAGTACATTTCACTGGAGAATCTGCCGTTTTCTTCCTTGAGAATTTTCGTGCGGTAGAAAGACATAGATTTTCAAGAATTTAGAAGCATTTGGAGTCATTGTTCCAAGATGGGTAAAAACATGTAAAATGGCAAAGAAAAAGCATTGAACTTAATATGTAATAGAAGCTTCACATTCTGGCAGTTGGATGTTGTAATAACAGGATCCATACATTTATCAAGATGTTTATGGTTAAATTTTCTTCTGTGGTCATATGAATAGACAGTTCAAATGATTTTAAACTTTTAAAACCCTGTATTACTTTAAACTGTTGAGAAGAAGATAGTTTAAAAAATTACCTCACAAAGGAGTACAGTTGCTTGAAAACATAAAGGCTAGGTTTCTGTCAGAGGTTTGCTATCACGAGGAGGTCAGCAACGTGTTCCACAAGTGGCTATATACTGGTTTTGTTCACTTTACCTTTTTACAAAAGGAACAAAAACACTTTTGATAAATTAATTGTTTAATGTGGGTATCAACTCACCCATTTTATTGCAGAGAAATTTATCAAAGCAACTGAATTCTGCCCTTTTCTTAGCAAATTGGATCTCACAGGCAGGGAGTTTCACTGGACCCATGTACGCTAAATTCTGCTTTTCTTTCAGACTTTCCCTCTTTGTATCTTTCCTTACCACTCTCAGAAGCATCTTGATGCATTCTGTTCAGATGGGCCTTGTTGCTTTTGGTTGATTGATTCTCTGGGCCTGTATCAGGCCTGGTAAACTGTAGAGTTTATTTCAGTTTTATTTCACTGTGGGATAGTGTTCACTCCGTGCTATTTGAGAGTTAAAATGCTGACTCTTGCTTTTTTGCCTGTTCTGTCCCTTTCCAGTGTTATTAATGTCCACTTCTCCCCTCAGAGGTACTAAAGGTAGTCCAAATTCTGAAAGGGATGGAGAATGTAAGAAATGAGTACACAATTTCTTTTTTTTTTTTTCTGTCTAGGGAAAACTTGTTGGAATTTGTGGCAGTGTGGGGAGTGGAAAAACTTCACTGATCTCAGCAATTTTAGGACAGGTGAGAAATTCTGTTTTGACTAATTCTTCTCTTCTCTTTCCCATCTCCTATTTCAGTTATTTGCACTCTGTAGAATGAGGTCTATTCTAAACATGGAATAGCATAATTTCACAGTTTATCTGTAATTGCAGATGACCCTGTTGGAGGGGAGCATTGCAGTAAGTGGAACATTTGCATATGTGGCCCAGCAGGCCTGGATTCTCAACGCCACACTTCGAGACAACATTCTTTTTGGCAAGGAATATGATGAAGAAAGGTTTGTCAGACTGTTTGCTGATTTTCATGAGAGCTTAGTAATTCTTGGCCTAAGTGTGGGAAAAATGTAATGCAGAGCACACTGCAGATAAAGCCTATATATCCTTCTGGGGTTTGTCTCTGCCTTAAGTCCCATTCAAGAGCCTGCCTCTCTTGCACGTGGTTACTGTGTCTGGTGGCTGTCAGTGTGCCTGTCATGGCTCATCAGCACTGAGGCTGTGCTGGGGTGCTGCCTGACCTCTGTTTTTGGCAGCTGCTGTGGAGCAGCACTGAAGTGGTATTTGCTCTTGCTGTCCTGGCCTTTCCCCCTTTGAACACAACAACTGCTGTTTGCAATGTATTGGCATCTTCCATGGCCCTCCTCCAGTAGGGGCCTTTCCTGTGGTCTGTGCCAGCTATCCCTGGAAAGAAATTGTCTCCTTATCTTCACAATGCTTCTGAAGTAGGTGGTTAATTATTATTCTTGATTTCCTTCTGGGAATCCAAGGCAGATGATTTGTTTTAGGCTGTTGTAATATCTGCTATTAGTGTAGAAAGTGAGGTAATGCTGTACTAGCTAAATAATTGGGGGGAAAAAGCACGTTCTTACTATTTATCTGATTGTTCTTCAGATACAATACAGTGCTGAATGGTTGCTGTCTAAGGCCTGACCTAGCCATTCTTCCAAATGGGGACCTGACAGAGGTATGTGTTTTGCTTATACTAAACGAATTAGTAGATGGAGAAAAGCGTTTTGGTTTGGCAGACTAGACTGTAGTTGAGGCTACGTCAGTCTGGGTGCAAATGAGCTAAGCTGGGCTTAATTATGCAGGCCCTGGACTGCTGAGTGTTGGGCCATGTTTTTTGCTCAGATATTGACAGTTTGGGAGTTTTTTCTCGTGTTGCAAATTTAGCTGCCTTAGTCGGACCTATTGGAACTTGATTTAAAGTAGCTAAGAAAAAAGCATGGCTATGTTAGTACAAACAAGGTAAAATAAGCAAAAAAAGTACTGCCACATTTGAAGCATATTAACCTTGAGTTTGAATGTCTAACACATTTCACAAAGTGGACACCTAAACTATAATATATATGTATTCATATATAATGTTTTGGGGGTATGGATATGTATATATATTATGATCTGCTTCATTCTGGTCACCTCTTAAGCTCTGAGTATCTGTGTTGCTGCAGAGATAAAATAATGGGTGTCTCTTTGCAGATTGGTGAACGAGGGGCTAACCTGAGTGGAGGACAACGTCAGAGAATCAGTCTGGCTCGAGCCCTGTACAGTGACAGGGACATTTACATCCTTGATGATCCCCTTAGTGCCTTAGATGCTCATGTTGGAAATCACATTTTTAACAGTGCAATAAGGAAACACCTGAAGTCAAAGACAGTCCTTTTTATCACACATCAGCTTCAGGTACTGCATCTCTCGTACCTTTCTTGGCCTTTGTTGAAATGGTGTTTAATCGGTTGCTTTCATATTGGAAATTTCTATGCCTTGACCTGTAACAGCACAACTCTATCTGTAGAATAGTTTACATTTTCAAACTAGGTTTGCAAATATGCACTGAGCACAGTCTAATTGTTTATCTGATATCTGTGCTGCTTGGTGTCTGACTGGGACTGGTAACACTTGGCTAAAGAAAATTTACCAGAGAAATAAATATCCTGTGCAAAAACACTTTTACTAATGTGCTATAAATCTATTTCATCACATCAGAAAACAGAGATTTGGTGTCAGAAAATCAGAATTGATGTATTCTGAGGTGGGTTTTTTTTTGCCGTCTTCTGTACATATAAATATTAGTACATAGCCTATCAGTATTTGCAGTGTTAAGTATCCTGAATTGTGTCTTCTGTAAGAGATTTGCTTTGTTAGAACATAAACACTTTTTATTTGCATCGTGTGAGCAGTTGTGCTCTGGTCAAAGCAGGACCTTTGAGAATCAGATGTCTATTACATGGGAATAGGTGTTGTGTACAAGCATTGGAGAAGGGGATGGATTGTGTGGGAGTGTGTTTGATTATCAGATGTAATGACAGAGACTTGTTCTTACTGCCATTTTCTCAGTATCTTGTTGACTGTGATGAAGTGATCTTCATGAAAGAAGGCTGCATTACTGAGCGAGGAAGTCATGAGGAACTCATGAATTTAAATGGGGATTATGCAACTATTTTTAATAACCTACAGCTGGGAGAAACACCACATATTGAGGTACTTGTTTGTTTACCTTAAAGTGCTCTGAATGCTGACTGTTCTGATGAGATGAACCAAGTGATATGGTTGGAAGACTGGAAAAGGGCTTCACATATGTGTTGATCTGACCAATAGATTTCCTATAGAATAATCTGTGCTTCATTAGCACTTTGTGTTTGCAGTAACAGTTTGTTTTAGGGAATGTGTACTAGAGGGGACTCTGCCAAGGAGCTCATGAGTTGATCGTGAAAATAATGTAGTGTCTCCCCTGGTGATGCTCAGAGCAGGAAGTTTGTCCCTCTTATTGTACACCCCACTCCTTAATTTACTTCTAATTAGCACAGACCTTGAACAACCTTTGTCTGAAAAAATTCTTACTGGCTTATTATTTTTTCAGTGGAGTGTGACTGAGGCACAGCAAAAGTGACACAACTTGTAAAAAGTTAGATATGGCAGTATTTTGGAAATGTAACTGAAAATGCTATGTTTTAGGGGGTTTTGAGGAAAAAAAAATTGTGGATTGACACTACTACTCTTATTAAAAGGGTCTGTGACTGTAAACTTAGATATGTGTTCAGTATTTTAGTGTTTGCAAAAAAATGTAAATCTAGAAAATAACAAGAACCCTTCAGTACAACAAGCATTTAAATTTTCAGCAATTTAATTTTTCCTACCCTTCTCCTCTTTGTTTTCTGAAGTGAATCTTTGCAGTAAAGACCTTTGCCTTTTGTTTTATAGTAACTTACTTCTCTAAGTTTTGTGTGCATTTTCTTTTATCAAGAAGAGATTAAAAGTAGATAAGCAGTTTATTTTTTGAGAGGTAAGGGGCTCCTTATTCACAAGTTGTGGACCTTTGGAAAAAGAAAAAAGGGTCTCTGAGAGGGAAGCATTGTGAGAAATACAGATACAGAAGGTGCTTGGTGAAATATTTTCCTGTGAGGTGTTTGTGAAAGAAGCAAAAGGATATAATGCATTGCTCTGCATATCCTTTGAGGCATGAAGATTATAGTTCTGCCCCTTTAAGATTAATGTAATAACAGTTAAGAAGAGGTTCTTCAGTCTGCACGCTTGGCTGACCTTCTGTGTCTCTCTGTAAACACTAGCTCATGGAAGGAGCATTAATTTGCATTCCCTGTGGGATAAGAAGAAATGGATGATCAAGTTAGATTCTCTGTGGTTTGATATGTGAGATGTCTCTTCTCACATAAAGTGTGGGAAGATGACCCTGGAGCTGGTGTGTAGAGGGTTTTGGTTAACATAGTCTGTCTCTGAATAGGTAGTAACTTCCATTTGTTGGAGCATGGCTGGCTTTAGAACAGTGTTTTTGTGTGTGCAGTTTAGTGGGTTTTTTATCTTCATTTCTGGAAGATAAGTTAACCTGACTTTGTTCTTAGGAAAGGTCTCAAGAAATGTCTCTGAAGTACTAGGGTGTTTGGGGGGAAAAAGCCTCTTAAAAAAATTGTCAGTTATTTTTACAAGGATCAAGGGGATTATAACTTTCTCTCAGTAGTAGAAATGTCATTCCTTTACCATGTAGACTCCTAATGTCACTTATTCTGGGAATTAACCTTGCACGCTCTTAATACAGGTTGGTAGCGGTTCAGGTTGATAGAGGAGGAGAACGTAGTCCACCAGAGATGGGACTTATCTGTAATAACAGCAAAGTTAATTTCCTCCTTGACATGAATGCTAAGCTATTGAAAGCCTTTGTCCCTAGGAGGCAGCTTATTAGCGGTTTTGGTTCAGATATGAAAATGTCAAAGCAAATTACTCCAATATGTTTAGTGTCATTGTTTTCCTGCAGATTAATATAAAGAAGAACACAAACAATTCACTGAAAAGGCCCCAGGATAAAAGTACCAAAACAGGGTCTGTGAAGAAGGAGAAAGTTGTAAAGAAGGAAGAGGAGGGTAACTATGTAATCAAATTTCTGACTGTAATAATTTTGTCCTCCAGTAAGCTCAAAACATTTCCTTTAAAAGTGTATTGTGAAGGTTTTGAAAGCTGTCTCAATCCTAGTCACTCAGCATGGTTGATAGGACACAAGCAGTGGGCAAAGAGCATTCATTAACACGTTAAATTTGGGTGCCTGTACAATGTTCTTAAGTTCAATCAGGCTGCTGCTGGTCAGATGCCACCGGCACAAAGGAGCTGGTTGTGTCCCACACTACCTCTCCCTCCTATCCTAAGAGGGCAATGTGTATAGCTTGGCACTCAGAGGCCCAGGCAGAACATGGCATTTATCTATGAAGAACTGGGAGGTCTGACCTCTGTAGTTCTCTGTTTAATGTTAACTTTGAACTTCAGGGTTTAAAAAGCAATAGTGAGGCTGATACCAGCCTAACATTTAAGTCTGTGCTAATGATGCTTTTTCAGACATACCATGACATAAATTCTGCAGAGGAAATAGAACTTTTTCAAAGACTCTTTGAACCATTGAGTTCTACGTATTAAGTAAAGTCTGTGTTTCTGACAGTAATTTGTACAGTTTGAAAATTACTAATTTTGTGTGTGTTCTCAAATTTACAATTTTATGGAACAGCTTCCTTTTCCTCAATCCCTCTTCCTCTGTTGTTTCACAGGCCAGTTGGTCCAGTTGGAAGAGAAAGGCAAAGGCTCTGTCCCCTGGTCTGTTTATGGTGTTTACATTCAGGCAGCTGGAGGCCCAATTGCATTCCTCATCATCATGGCACTGTTTGTGCTGAATGTGGGCAGCACAGCTTTTAGCAACTGGTGGCTGAGTTTCTGGATCAAGCAAGGCAGTGGAGTAAGTTAAATAGCTTTTCTACTCCTGTGTCTAATGGTCAGGGGGTTTGCTCAGCTAGACTAATCCCAAGCAGTATTGTGAGACCAAATGGTGCTTCCTAATTTAAGTAAGTTCTCAGGCTCCCCAGGAGGTGATCTCACTAGGGAGTTAATCTCCAAGAATAAGAGAGCTCCAGTAATAAGAAAGATGTAAGAGCTCATGTGGCTTTATACTGCCCTCTTGTTCCTTGTCTTGGTTAGTCTAAGAAAAGGAAGTGAAAATGTGAAAGGGGCCAACAAGCTAATTTTAGTGTTTTTTTTGTTTGAACATGATCTTACATATAACAGGATAATCTTGTTAAAATATGGCTATAAGTCAAATGACTTTTGGGAATTTCTTTGCAGATTCTGATGACCTGGAATGGTTTGGGATTTTTCCCACTCTAAGGGCTTTGATTGCAAGTCTTGTTGCACTTAAATGTAATTGCAAGACTTTTTAGTGGGGATGCAGAGAGCAAGCTAATAACCTCAGAGATTAAATAATAAAGTGCAGATGGCCAACAATATTAAAATAAGCAATGAGGGGTCCTTAAATATTCTCAAAGATGAAAAATAAGAAGAGAGAATGAAAATGCATGACAGTGTGACCTTAAAGAATTTACTACATACTGGCAGAAAACAGTTTGAAGACTGAACTTATCCAAGGTGAATATTGCTGTGGTAGTGGGAATGGTAGTATGCAAATATCTAGCATTGCTCAGAAGAACACAAGAAATAAGTGTGAAATGAGAGGTTAGGAATCAAATGAAGTAGATATTGTGGTAGTATTTTGAAAGATATGGTAGGAAAAAGTCCAAGGGTTACAAATCTGCAAGTCGGGTGTCTCTGCCAGGGAAAAATTGCAGAAGTGTTCAAAAGTCACTGAAGTACTTTAAAGAAGAAATATCAAACATGGTGGGAGAGGACACAAGACAGTAAAATTCTACCTCATGTAATGTGTATATGCTTAGTCCTTGACTCAGCTAACCACTGAAACCTTGATTTTTCTGCAGAACACCACTGTGACTTTGGGAAATGAAACTGTCATAAGCAGCAGTATGAAAGATAACCCTCACATGCATTACTATGCTGGCATCTATGCGCTGTCTATGGCAGTTATGTTGATCCTGAAAGCTGTTCGTGGTGTGGTCTTTGTAAAGGTATGTGCCAATGCTGGTTTTATTATCCCCCCTTCCTTCTGCTCCTGTATATTGCTGTCACTGTGGTTCTTTGGTCATCTCCCAAGAGAGACTTTTGAACCAGAAGTCGTCAGTCATGGTTTTTCTGTGTCACCTCTTGGGGCTGCACCATACTTTCTGCTAAACTTCTACCCAAATTAAGAACTTCTTTCTGTTGTTTGGAAGCACAGAAGGCAATAAGAAACCCCTTATGGTTGGACAGAGAAACTGAGCAGAATGTTTTGGTGACCAGAGGAGATGCAGTGACAGGAATGCAAACACCCCATTATAACGCTGCGATGTTTTCTGCGTTGTCAGGGAACTCTCAGAGCATCCTCAAGGCTCCATGATGAGCTTTTCCGACGAATTCTGCGTAGTCCCATGAAGTTCTTTGACACTACACCCACTGGGAGGATTCTCAACAGGTTTTCCAAAGACATGGATGAAGGTATCTCTTACTGTGTGTGCTGTAAATCCCTCATTCAGACCTCCCAGTTAATTCCTGAATACTCTCCAGTCTCTTGCTGTTTGGGTAATCGTACCCTCTAGCAAATGTGTACTTGTAATAGACAGAGCTGGAATTGGGATGTACCTGAGTTATGATGATAGAAGGCAGCTGATGTTTCAGGTCTGTCCATTCTCTTATAAAGAAGAAAATGTGCAGCTGCTGTTGTACCTACAGGCTGCACACAGGCTCTTAGCAGTTAATGCAGGGGTGACCTAAAACATCAGGGTGAAGCTGATGTGCAGCACTGGTGGTAATTAGGTCAGAGTTCCATCAGTGCTATTTCTGCAAATGGGAATAATTGGAAAGACTACCAGCAGCTCACAGGGTAAAAGCACCCTAATGAAAATGTACAATTTTAATTTGAGTAAGCCATGAAATCACTGTCCTTGTCAATGATGATGTACAGCTGGACTGAATTGCTCTATCTAGGTTGTTTTAGCTTTCTGTACTCAAAATCTTCCTCTCTTCCCTCCATCTTTTTCAGTTGATGTTCGTTTGCCATTTCAAGCGGAAATGTTCATCCAGAACGTCATCCTTGTGTTCTTCTGTGTGGGGGTGATTTCTGGGGTTTTCCCCTGGTTCCTGGTGGCAGTGGGGCCCCTCATTGTCCTGTTCACAGTTCTGCATGTTGTGTCTAGGTAAGTGCATCAGCTGCTTTGACTGAAAGTACAGATACTTTGACCTTCAAGTACATGTGCAGCAATGTAGTGGTTGGCATATGGTAGTTTTACATGTCACTTAAAGTGCTTCTTTCCTTCCAGAGTCTTTATTCGGGAGCTCAAGCGTCTGGATAACATCACACAGTCTCCATTCCTGTCTCACATTACATCTAGCATCCAGGGTCTCTCTACAATCCATGCCTACCACAAAGGGCAGGAATTTCTGCACAGGTCAGTCTAGATATCCATCTGAGGGTGGTGGAGCATAAAGCAGGGTGCAACAGGTTGGCATTCAGAAAGATTTATTAATGGGGTCTATAGCTGATGGCATCATTAGTTCTGAGAGTGAAAGTTACTTTTCTGGGAAAAAATGAGGGAGAACAAGAAGAAGGGAAAACTCCCCAGTAACCAAGTGGGAAGAATAGTGGTGGGGTCCCAGGTGAACGCCCTCCTCTGGAGTTCTCTGCAATGCAGCAGGTGGCAATGGTAATGGAGAGGACAACTTTTTGACCATGCTTTTCCCTTACTAGTATGTGCTTTTCATCAGGTCCTGCTCATACGTTCTATGGGTTGTTTCTCCTTGTGATGTTATTAGCATTACCTAAGGCATGCTAACCAAACCTCAGTGGGAGTATTGATGAGCTGTTTGTCTCTGTGCACGTGTGTAACTGGAGAGTATCTATCAGTTATTTCAGTGATCTGTGGCCACCTTGTGCTCTGTGCTTGGTTTTCTCCAGTATAAACTAAAATTTTCAAAACAAATGTTAGTGAGGGAAAGCAAAACATTCTCATGTAAGTGACATTTGCTTCCCATGAGAACCTGCTGTAACAGTATCAGGGTTTTGCAGGTGCAAAGTCATGAGACCGAGAGAGCGTGGGAGTGCAGGGAGAATTGCCACAGAAGCTCTGGAAAGGCACTGCTACACCAGCTTAGATGAAAGGTTGTAGAGGTGCAAATAGCAGTCCCTTGGCATTGCTGGTTGCTTGAGCACTAAGGCACTGCACAAATGTGCAACAGTGATTGAGTTGGATGATCAGAAAATCTCGTTACTGGCTTTGTGAATCTCTTAAGAGTCTCTCCTTAAGTGTACTTTCTCAGCTCTGCAGTATCAGGATTGTAAATTAAGGGGTTACTGGTGTGTTTTAGTTAGTGTCACCAGTTCTATCAAGACTTTGTTTTTATACTTGTGTATAAAATAACATAGTCTGAAGCACTGCTGCTGTTAGCCATGGAGTAATATGTAGCCAACGAGCATCTTCTGGAGCGTCTTGCATAGGTGAAGTTGTGGTGAAAGTGCGTGTAATGTCCCTGATTTTGATTCACCCTGGTATAATTTATTGTTGTACACAGAGAGACTTGGTGATGTGACTTTTGAGAGTTTGAGCTAAGTCCATATCTGACATTACTCAGGGAAGTTTGCAAACCCTGCTTTCGTGGCCTGGTTTGAGACTTTGTCAACGATGAGCCTTCCTATCCTGGACTCTGATACTGGAGGTATCTGTAGAACACCAGGCTCATGGAGTCTGCTAACCTTTCCTGTATCTGTTTCAGGTACCAGGAGCTCCTGGATGACAATCAGGCGCCGTTTTACCTGTTCAGCTGTGCGATGCGCTGGCTGGCTGTGAGGCTGGACATTATCAGCATTGCTCTTATCACAACCACTGGCCTTATGATTGTCTTAATGCATGGCCAGATCCCTCCTGCCTATGCTGGGCTGGCTATCTCATACGCTGTGCAGGTGAGTGTGTCCATATACTGTAATATTTAATTTCTCATTTAATATAGATATTGCTAATAGGTAAAAGAAACACATCACTTAAAACTTAATGCACTAGAATGGAAAAATATACTATTACCTCCTTGGGTAATGCAAGGGAAAGCAATTCAGAGTCATGACCTTTAGCAGTCAAATTACAAATTCTGAGGAGCCTATGTTCTTAAGGCTATTGTTCTGGCAAGCTGCTTCTTTTTAAGCAAAGAAGTAGAAAATGAGGCATATGCTGAAAATTGCAATTTTCTTTGATATTTCCAGAGATAGGATTGATGGTACATCAGACACGTGCCAAACTAATATCTTAATGTATTGCCTGCAGCGTGTTCTCACAGCAAACAGCATTCAGCGCTGAGTCAGAGAAGCTGCAGGCTTGGAGTGCTGATGTTGGACCTGCTGTTTGGCCTCTTCTGCCTCCTCGTGGTAGTGAGGTGAAATTAAAAAGCTTAGACAGCTCGTACTTAAAGCTGTTGCTCTTGGGAAACGTTTCTAAGCTGCTGGTTTCTCAAGTGGTTCATAAATTATGATTATTCTAAAATCAACTGTTACATTAACTTGCTTGAACACCTTAGTTATATGGTGCCCAGTGCCAAGAGTACTTGTATCAAATGTCATAGAATCATTTTGGCTGGAAAAGACCTCTAAGACCATTGAGTCCAACTGTTAGCCCAGCACTGCCAAGCCCACCACTAAACTATGTTCCCAAGTGCCACATTTACATGTCTTTAAATATCTCCAGGGTTGGTGGAGTCTACCACTTCCCTGGGTGGCCTGTTCAGTGCCTGACAACCCTTTCAGTGAAGAAATGTTTCCTAATATCCAATCTAAACATCCCCTGGCACAACTTGAGGCCATTTCCTATTGTCTTATCACTTCTTACTTGGGAGAAGAGACTAACCCCCACCTGGCCATAACCTCTTTTCAGGTGGTGGGAGAGAGTGAGAAGGTCCTCCCTAGACCGTGTTTTCTTCAGACTGAACACCCCCAACTCTCTCAGCTACTCCTCCCAGGTTTTGTGCTCCAGACCTGACACCAGCTCCACTGCCCTTCTCTGGACATGCTCCAGCACCTCAGTGTGTTTTGTAGTGAGGGGCCCAAAAGTGAACTCAGGATTTGAGATGTGGTGTCACCAGTGCCAAGTACGAGGGGTTGGTCATTGCCCTGGTCCTGCTGGCTGCACTGTCCAGTAGGTTCATCTTTCAATTCAATAAAAAATCACAGCTATCTAAAAATTTGTGTTTGTTGTCTTTCATTTCTTCAGCTGACAGGCTTATTCCAGTTTACAGTCAGACTTGCTTCAGAGACAGAAGCTCGCTTCACCTCGGTGGAGAGGATTGACCATTATATCAAGGTAGGACTGTAACGCATTCAACTGCCTGTTGTGAAATCTCTTGTTGCTTGTTATGCTGCCATAATCTGCCTTAGTACAGAATGTGTGCTTCTGATCTTGTAAGGGCTCTAATGCTTGTGCTGTAATACTGCAGAGTGAGTTTGCTTTATGAAGCACATATGTAAGCACTGGTGGGATGAATGGCCCAAGAGCTGTTAGGTAACTAAGCTTACAGGCACCACTGGAGTTACATAAGGATATTGAAAGTTTTCTGGCACTCTCAGTAAAGAGTGGAGCATGTGAAAGGGGTAACTGGGGGTTCAATACAATATCTTACAGCAAAAGGATGGTTTTCTGGCATCCGTCATTCCAAACCTAATGGAACTCCTTCATTTAAACACAGATAACTGTTACTTTATCTACGTGTAATTCTGCTACATCCTAATAAGCATATTACTTTTTCCAAGCTGTCTTGCACAACATATTTCTGTATGCTTGAAAAATCAAGGAATTGCTCTTGTTGGAAACACAACAAATGTGCTCAGCTAAACATGAGAAGTATGCCAGGCTAAATGCTTAGCAAGCTGTTTTGATTATCTGTGACTCTTTCTTTGTAACTAGGATTTGTGTGTGCAGAACCGGGCATAGGTCAGTGGGGAAAGTGCAGCCAGGGGAAAGCCCTCTGCTGGGTCTGGTCTGTGAGGTGAAAGGCTTTGTCACTTAATGTTCCCTGTGAACTTCAGAGGGAGAGTTCTCCATCTGTTTGGTAAATCTTGATATTTGTAGAATTTTTGTAGCCTGTGGATTTAATCTGAAGACAAGAAAACCCCCAACCTGCCCAGTCCCCCAGTTAAATAAATAAATCCTCTTGTGGCATCTAAGTAGAAAATTTCTGTGTATGGAAGACTTGGTGACCACAAAAGCTGACAACTGTGCCAAATACTGCCTGTTATCTTTCACTGGGCTGGGATGGGTTTATCACTGGCAGGCCTTAGACTGCAAAGCCTACAGTTGTAGGCTGTTTGGGGTTTTTAAAAATTATGTCTTATGTCTATAATTTCATATCAGTGTTAGGGCAACACTATCTGTGATTTTTATTATGAAACTGGGGTGAGCAGTGGAACAATGTGCAGGTCCTGGGTCTTACCAAGGCCCAGGGCTGGCTTTTTTTCAGTGAGGGTTTGAGGTGCTGTTATGGACCAAGCTCAAAGAACTGGAGCACTATTGTAGCAGATGGCTGTTTTTCTCAACCCCCTGGGGTACAATTAATCTGCCTCTAACTAGATGCTGCAGATGTCCCCGAACAGTCCTTGAGGGATCTCTCAATGGTCAGTGTAGGAAATAGGTATCTCCAGAGGGCAATTTATTACCTGCTCTAAGTATTTATATTAGAATGAGAAAAATCACACTCCAGAAATGCTATTTTATAGCATTTGTAGAGATCTCTCTTTTGTAGAGACTATAAAGGAGTTGTCAGGGCCTGGTTCATTTGGAGATTTTACTTTGTAAGTTATTCAAGGTGAATCCCACGACTTGATTTCTGCCATTCTTTGAGGCTGCTTGTGCCAAATATGGGAAAGTGACCTTGGCTTCACTCTAAACATGCTATAAGGGCTTGTGTTTGGCTTTCAGAGGTTCTGCTTTTCTGTTTAGTCGGTGAACTGCTCGGTGAGGGACCTATTAGGGAGCAGAATAAAATAGCAAAAGTGAGCAAGATGGAAGGGGGTGACTGATTCAGTGATTTAATGGGACAGGGGAAAATGAGGAGGAGAAGGAAAAGGGTGACATTTATACAATGTGTCACTTGGGCATTCTCTTCTGTGTCAGGATCAATGGAGGTGACACTGGCACAGCACAGCAAATGAGGCATAGAAATGCAGCAGATTCCGCATCCAGCCTTTAGAGTGACACAAAACTCAATAGGATTGTGCTGATAAATAATAGGCCTAAAATACATTTTGAATTCCAGTGATGAAAGACATTGTTGTATAAAAGGACTGATGTCATTATTGAGGCAGTGGTCAGTGTAACACAGCAAACTCCTGATCCACTGGGCCCACATTCAGCCACACAGCTTGTCATGAAACTACCATAAACTGATCTGGGCTGAGTCTGCAGGGAGGAACTGCTGAAAGCTGCAGCTGATAGTTTTCCTTTCTGGTGGTTTGTTTACTGGAAACTGAACTTCTCTGATTTTTTTTTTTTTTTTTTAAGACACTTTCCCTGGAAGCTCCTGCTCGAATTAAGAATAAAACTCCTCCTCTGGACTGGCCACAGGAAGGTGAAGTTGTTTTTGAAAATGCAGAGATGCGGTACCGAGAGAACCTCCCTCTAGTACTTAAAAAAGTGTCCTTTACCATCAAACCGAAGGAAAAGATTGGCATTGTGGGAAGGACAGGCTCAGGTAAGGAAAAGCACTCAGCAGAGTTAAATTACCACTTTAAAAGAATAGATTGGGTCAGTCATATTGGTTCTCCTGTTTTTGGATAAACTGTTGGTTGCACAGGACTAGTCCAGCAGTCTCAGTGGTGGATTCTGTTCACGTGCATACATAAGGAAGATACCTGTAAACAATAGTGAAAATAAGTTTCCATTTAAAGCAGAGTGATATCCTACTATGCTTGAGCCAGTATGTTCATTATGTTTAACTCCCCAAACTACTTAGCAGCACAGAATGTTACCTATGTTCATTGCAGCTTATTTGACTCTTGGAAGTTTTTTGTACTGATGCTGCAGCCAGGTTTAGCTATAAACTATCTTAGAAGTCTGTACTGGGAAGAATCAAAACCTCTGTTTGTGAGATGACTTAAATAAATTCCAAAATGTAGATTCAAAATAAGTAATTAATAATGCTGTATTGGGTTTACATGGCCAGGTTTTGGCAGTGAGGGTGGGGTGGCTTCTGTGAGGAGAGATTAAGAGCTGCCCCTACAATTGCTTACAAGTTTAAACCCTGGGATTGCTTGCCAGGACTTAATGGTAGTTTAAAATACTTTTCTTACACATGGACAGCTTTTAAAAATCTATTTCATCTGAAAACTGCCATGACTCTGTATGAACAGCAGTATTGTTTTTCCTGTCTCCTTTTTAGGGAAGTCTTCCCTTGGAATGGCACTCTTTCGTCTTGTCGAATTGTCTGGAGGCTGCATTAAAATTGATGGAGTGAAAATAAATGACATTGGTTTGGCAGATCTTCGAAGCAAACTCTCCATAATCCCTCAGGAACCCGTGCTGTTCAGTGGCACTGTGAGGTTAGTCAAACTATAAGAAGGCAAGAAGGATCGAGCAATCTATCAGCTTATACCTGAACTCAAATAGGTGCCTGTTGAGGTGATAGCTCTCAGGCATCCTAGCTTCTGCTCTGGTTTTGAAACAAAAAAAATCAGAGCTAAATGATTTTAACTGGCCCAGGTCAGCGCTGTGTGTGATCATCCTCTTTGCAAAGTCTTGCTTTCCCTTTACATTTGGTTGAAGTTTTCCTATCTTTGTCTTCCATCTCTACTCTTGTTCTTTGTCTCTTCTAACGCCAGTGCGCTGGGAACATCTGATTTCCTTGGCAAGGAAACTCTTGTCATTGGAAGGCTAGATGTGAATCATCTGTCTGGATGAATTAGCACACTGCTGGTTTGCCATTCAGTGCTGAGTTAAAATTCTGGTTGTTTTCTGCCTCCCCTTCCAGATCGAACTTGGATCCTTTCAATCAGTACAGTGAGGAGCAAATCTGGGCTGCTTTGGAAAGAACTCATATGAAGGAGTGTGTAAGTATCATGTGCCCTGTGAGATACATGTTTGTATTTGGTTTCCAAACCAACATATTCTGTTAGTAGCTACTTTAGATAAAGCTTTCCCCCCCCTCATTTTCAATGCTTTATTTGACTGATTTTTCTTTTTCCCCACTATTTTATCAGACTGTGTTGGATTTTTTTTGAGAACATGCTGTATTCTGTGTGTGTACTCTTTTTAGTCAATAGCATAGCAGAGTGCTGCTTCATCACAGGGATTCTTAAGGTGTTAAAACGTTTCCAGTGATATTTTTACCTTTCAAGTGATATTTTTCTATATATACCTTAGGTGTGCATTCTGCACTTATATTTGTGAGTGTGCATGTCACATGTGCACATTTATACTGAACTTGTAAGTCAAATGGCACATACAGCTATGGAACACAGACTGCAGGAATTCCTGCAGGGACTAGGTTCACTCTCTTCTCTTGATGACAAAGATTATCAGGACATCTGTATTTATAAGATTTTGTGCAATGCTCTAAGATTTTTTGCCTTTTCCTTCCCCCACAGGTTGCACAGCTGCCTATGAAACTTGATTCAGAAGTAATGGAAAATGGGGAAAACTTTTCTGTTGGAGAGAGACAGTTACTGTGCATAGCTAGAGCTCTACTGCGTCGCTGCAAGGTGAGCACAACAATGAGAGAAACAGCTGGAGATATCAAACTGATAGGAATGAACAAGCCTTTTTGTGCCAGATTCTGCCAGAGGAATCACATCAGTGATTAGATTAGTAGAACAACTAGGAAGGCATTTGTAGCCAGCTGTGAGCTCCTGTAATGTCCTGCCATTGGAAAGGCACTGCTTGCCAGTGTTAACAATAGTGTGTCAGACTGGCCTGATACTTTCTTCAGTGTCCTGTTAGTGGTGAGCATGAGATTTTTTCCTTCTTCCACCTTTTTGTGAGTGTGAGCCAAGTTTTTTTCCATCTACGTGGTACTCCACTAAAATGTGATCTACAAATGGAATTTGGGATCATGCTGTACCAGCAAAGTGAAAGGTTTTACAGAAATAGAAGACAAACAATAATTACAGTGAGAAAGATGAAAGCAAGTGTGATCTATAGGGTAATTCTGAAGGCAATTACATCAAGAAAACTGAAAGGGTGTTTGTGAAAACTACTTTTGTGACCACAACTCTGTAAGGATTGCCAGTTGTGACAACTCTTGGCCGTGGCAATTCTGCCCACTCTACGTATTTTTATGTTTAGGGAGGGAAAGCATGACTGTGAGTAACAGCCAGGATTCTGTGCTGCTTTCAGATATTGATCCTTGATGAAGCAACAGCTGCTATGGACACAGAAACAGACCTACTGATTCAGGAGACCATCAGAGAGGCGTTTGCCGACTGCACTATGTTAACAATTGCTCATCGCCTGCACACGGTACTGGGCTGTGATCGGATCATGGTGCTAACACAAGGACAGGTGAGCAGGAAGGCTTCTGTTGCTGCAGCCCCTGTTGCCTGGTGATGCCCATGTGTGCAGGCTGAACTGGGGCAACAGCTAGCATTACAGGGTGGGAAATCCTCTGTGTTCATTCACATCCTTGGTAAAACACTCCAACACAAGCAGCTGCTGCCTGACTGTGACAAGATCAGAGGGCAAAATATCTTTTACACTCCAAGAAAGTATCATAGAGTAACAGTCTGTCTTTAAAAGTGTTTTCACATCTCCATTTGTCTCAGAATTAACCTACATCTCTGGGGCTTAGTGGTCGTTTCCCATTACCTTCATAAAGTTGTGCCATCAAACAGGTCCATGACAGATGCTTAACCTATTTTCAGGCTTCCATTTGGGAGCCACAAGCAGTTAAGTGCAAGAATAGTGGGCAAGACTCTTAAAGGTAGAGAAGGCAAAAGCCCATAGAATCTGCCTCTGCCAGAGCCATCAGAGGTTGCTTCCTGTGAGTTAGTTCCAATGTTTGAGCCAGTCCAAAGCATTCCAGGTTACAGTATGTGTCCATAAACGCACGTACTTTCACTGCCTGTTGTCTAATTGAAAGATGAATGCTGTGGTTTTGATTCTTTACTACCATGTCACAAGTCCAAGGAGTAGGAATCCATTTTCTGCTGGATTTTACTGACATACTTTACTTGCCTTGTTTGCTTTTAGGTTGTGGAATTCGACACGCCGTCTGCCCTTCTGGCCAATGAGAACTCGCGCTTCTATGCTATGTTTGCTGCTGCGGAGAACAAGGTTGCTGTCAAGGGCTAAAATTCAGGGCAAAGTCACTTTAATTTTGGAGAGCTACACTCCCTGCCTGTGGCAGGCCAGCTCTCCCTCCTCCTCCTCCTCCAAGCAGATTATTGCCTTTTCATCTTTTAATTTTTAGCACAATGTGTCAAGCCAGAGAGTTTTTAAAACCATGTCAGAAGAACTCTTCATGTTTTTATTATTGTATTTATTCCATATTACTAATTTTTTGTTATTAAATGCACTCTACAAATGGCTCAGGGAGCCATAGTTATAAATGTATCAGAGGCCTATAATGAAGCTTTATACATGTAGCTATATCTATACATATTCTGTATATAGCCTATATTTACAGTGGAAATGTAAGCTGTTTATTTTATATTAAAATAAGCACTGTGTTAATAGCAGTGCATATTCTTTTCTATCATTTTTGTACAGTTTATGGTACCAGAGATCTGGCTTTGTTATCGGACTGTATCAGACACCGTTTTGTCTCTTACAGTTCGCCTTTTCCTAGTGCCGGATTTTCTGTGTGTCTGAGTGGAAGTGAAGCTTTGCAATAGTGTCCTTTATTGTCACATCTTTGTCTAGCGCAGCAGAGAAGAGCTCTGTGGTGTAACTATTGCATTGTAATTTATCAAAGCTATTTGGAGCATCGCTAATGTTCACCACGGCAGCGGCTGCTGCTTCCCATGATGCTTTTCCAAAGCAGGGTTTTTAGTGATCTGAGTGGAGAATCACTCCTGGGTCACATTAAGGCCTTGTATTTTCTCAGTGTCCTGACACAGTATTTCTTACTGTATCAGCAGAGTTTATTTTAATGCAAGCAAGCCCAAGCTCTTCCTGCTTCGCTGATCTAACACAACCAAAATCTAACTGTTCGTGGAATGATCTGTAACAAATTAATCATAAGGTTCAAATCATGCCCTGTGTGGTAGCAGGAAAGCCTTTCCAGAGTTGCTTGAGCTGACTGACTCCTTTACCTTGAAGCTGCTAACACTCCTCAGAGGTTTAGGTTGGCTTTCACTGGCATGGGTAACACTAACTCTTTGTTCTGCTCACTTATACTAAAATTAAACAACATCAATATTTCCTGTTCCTTTATTGCACACTTGTTAAGGAAGCAGTCCTCGACCCCACATCTTCTGGAACCTTAAACAGGTTCCTGTTGATCAGGATGTAACACTGGTGTAGGACATGGTTTTCTTACTGTAAATGACCTACCTCAGGTTACTGGGTCCTGCGTAGTGCATTGCCATGATCACTGTACACCATCCCCATTTTTGGGACCTGTGGCCCAGGGGGACACGGTTGCTCCTGTAATAGCTGTGACTTATTGAATGGTCAGCGTTGCATGTCTTTGTCAACTTGGACATTTTGTAGCCTTAGCATGTTTGCAAAATGTCTCATTGAGGCAGAAATCTGAAAAGTAAATAAAACTATTTTGGGTTTTGTAAATTTTATTGGCTTAAGTGGTTTGTTTTGGGCACATAAATGACTTCTCACCTTTTTGAGCCCTGGGGGACAGGTTTGCAGGCTGGTTTGGGGGTTTTTGTCTGGTCATACGCCGTGGTTTAATCTTTCTTCAGAGTAAAGGTATTTCTTTAAAAGTGTGCTCTCCAGCATGAGGATGGCTTACAATACTTGTACGTTGAGTAGTAAAGGGAGTGATAATTTATAGTGCAAGTTTTTAAGCCAAGTAGAAGGGCTGAGGTCAGATGGAATCAGGAGATCCTTCTTAGGCTCAGATTTTCCATTTTCTTTACTTGCAAATGGTAGTGTCACATTTCTGCAGTCACAGTAACAAACATTTCTACCTATCAATACCACAGGCAAACTGTGGCTTTAGCAGAGCTTGGAATGTAGCTTGAAAACAGCACAAAAAACATCATTTGTTGTGATTGTCCTTAACTCTTGTCCTAAACAAGAATTAACTGGCACAGACCTTACCCTGCTCACAGGCCTTGAGTTCACCCCATGAACTTCAGGATTTCCCTTGAAGGAAGTGGGCTAATGCACTTAGTTCTTGAGTGCTGCTGGGGTCAGTGTGTGGCTTCGTTTTGCAGCTAAGGCTGAGCTAATGGCAGTCTGGGCAGAAGGGGAGCCATCCTGATCTTATCCTCCTTCTTCTTCCAGGCTGGGAGTTCCTCCTCCTTTCCCGATGCAGGAGTGTCTCTTGTGTGGTCCAGCAGTGACCCAGTTCAGAAAGCTAAGTTGCAGAAAGTTCACCCTCCAAAAGCAGGAATGCTGTACAAAGAAGGAGACAGGAAGGCACAGCTGGAAGGGAGGTGAAGTGGGGCTGCTCTTTTCAGTAGGTGCTGACTGTGACAGTAGCATAGGTATGAGAGGAAACCACACTCAGCATTCACTGCACCAAACTGCTGCTTCCCAGTCATGCTCTCCTAAAGAGCTGAATCTTTCCTGCTGCTTTGGTGAGCTGAAATAGCTCAACAAGGTGTCAGACAGGGACCCTTGATGGAGCAGGTGAACAGTCACCTGTGGACAGCAGGGATTAGCTCTACCATTTTGTTAAATCTTGGCTGCACAACTGTTATTTTGGAATTAAAGACAGAGACTGCCAGAGGGAAACATTCTTTCTGTTGTAATCGCTTCTCTGCTTCACTTGGCACTTGTCTCACAGACTTACTGAAGTATTGCTGTTCACATGGGTAGCTGTAATTTTTTTACTGGCTTTCATCCTGCATCACAGGAGCAAGTTGAGGCCTGGCCTGAGGCCCTGTCACTGAAATGGAAGGAAGAAACATCAGTATTTACAAATGAGACTGAAATATCTGTATCTTTGAAGCATTCTACAAGAGGTTGATGGTGATGATTGAAATTTTCAGGAATTGGATTGTGCTGTAGAATTTATAGTGTGTTATCCCAGAGAAGACTTTATCCTATGCAGAGTAGAATAAGACACTGGGATTGGGACAGACTTTTCCTTAAAACGATCCTATCCAAAGTAGCATGGAGATAGCACATGCTTCTGTTGTGGTTTAATCCCAGCTGGCAACTAAGCCCCACACAGTCCTGTGGGGTAGGGGAGAGAATCAGAAGGGTAAAAACTAGAAAACTTGAGAGTTGAGATCAAGACAGGTAACAAGGAAAGCAAAATCCATGCAAGCAAAGCAAAACAAGGCATTCATTCTCCACTTTCCACAGGCAGGCATGTGTTCAACCATATCCTGGAAAGCAGGGCTCCATCATGTGTAATGGTGACTTGGGAAAACAGACACATTGCTCTGAATGTCCCCTCCTTCCTCCTTCTTCCTCAGCTTTTATGATGCCATATGGAATAACCCTTTGATCAGCTGGGGTCAGCTGTCCCTGCTGTGTGTCCCCATCTATCTCCTTGAGCACCCTCAGCCTCCTTGATGGTGGGGTGAGGAGCAGAAATGGCCTTGGCTCTGTGCAAGCACTGCTCAGCAACAGCTACAACATTCCTGAATTATCAACACTGTTTTCAGCACAAACCCAAAACACAGCCTGATACCAGCTACTGTGAAGAAAATTCACTCTACCCCAGCCCCAACCAGCACACATTACAGCAAAGGCTGTGGCCCAAGACCAGCAGGTGTGCAAGTGGAGAGAGATTTGCCTGGGATAACTGGTTGCTGTATTGCTCTCTGTAATTTAAATTGCATCAGTTTTGCTTATTCTGTCCAAAGTGTGCCCAATCCCGATTCATTATCATAAGCTTAGAGCCTCTTCAACATTTTCCTGCTCATCTCATCTGTCTGATGAGTGGAAACATTGCACTTGCTTGGGACTTCGGTCAAAACACAGGTAGGATTCTTCTAAAAGAACACCTGGCTTGAACACCTGAGGAGACTGCACCCTTATCTGGGGGGAAGGTTGTGCAGGGTGAGATCCCAAGGCTGTTGGGGCTGTGCTCTGCACATCACCTGTAGGTGAGAGCCAGATCAAGCAGTCTCAATGCGTCACTGAAAAGAACATTGAGAAAGGCAAATTTTTTCAGAAGGTAATCGGTGTGAGTGAGAGAAGGTGTCAGAAGGATAAATACGGGACATTTGATTTACTAAAGGAGGATGTGGAGAACAAAGATAGCAGGACAAAACATTTCTCTTAGTTACAAAGGGGATTGCAAAGACAAAATTGCTTTTTGAAGGTGCTTTGAAAGAATACTGAGAAGGTATAGGGTGGCTGTACTACCCTCAGCAACCGAAGAGCCTCCCTGAGTGCTACGTTGTTATTTTTTACTGCAACTGTAGCATGTGTTCTACTATATATAAGTGATTACACAAAGGTTTTCTTTAGCTTCAGGTCTGTCTAGGGTGATATTGTGATTTGTTTGACCCTTGTTTCAGCCGGTGACCGCAGCCACGTTGTGCTGAGGCTGCAGTTTCTGCCTCCAGCATGACAACATAGTGGAAACTCAACTGGAATTTGGTGCAGATGCTGTTGTTAGTGCAAGGCTTGGGAGGCTTTTAGAATGTACCACTATGGCTTCAGTAAAGCCACAACCATGTAAGAAATGTTCCTGTGTCATCTAAAATATGTGCCTTGGAGCCTCATCAGGCAGCTGAGGTGTAGGCAAAGTGTAACAGTGAAAATTGGAGTGAAAATAACTTACAGAAGTGTCACTACATGGGGCTGATTACCCGGACACCTCTCCTGGGCTGCGGGGAGTGCAAATCACAGTTACTTGCAGCACACCTCCTTCCTCCCAGTTTGCTGACTCCTGCTGTTGCCATGCAGAGAAACAAGCGATTGTACAAAGCTGATAATTTTGTGGTTTCTGTCTTTTCCGATTTAGGAAGGCAGCAGTGGATGGCGTGTGACTGATTGCCTCGAGGATTTGGGGAAGAATAAAGTCCATTATGTGTGAGCTGCGCTCTGGGGGCAGTTTGGAGTGAGAGTTGGAGGCAGGCAACGATGGGAGGGAAAAGATTTTTAAAAAGAGTGTGTATGGGGTGCAGGGAACAGGGAGGCTTTTTAGGGTTAGCCTGTGAGCTACATGTGGGGGTGTGACCAGAAAGGAGGAGGCCAAAATAGGTACCGGTGGGATGAGGGTGCAAGGCTCAGCCCGGCTGGGAGCCGTAGTGTGGAGGGCTTGAGGGTGTTTGTCGTGGAGCTGGCAGGGGGGGCAGTGAAAATGAAGTGTTCAGGCGGTGCGGAGGGGCAGAGCCGGCTGTGAGGGGACAGGAGTGACCTGAGCGGGGCACTGCGACCGTGCCAAGGGCCCTCCCCAGAGCAGGAGCGCTGGGATCGGTGTGTCCGGGGAGGCGGCGGTGGTCTGGGGGGTGTGGGGAAGCAGGGGAGCTCCGCGTGGGTCGGTGTGGGCGGGTTCGCACTGAACAGGGGGCGCGGCTGGATGGAGCCGCCGGTGCGCGGGTCCGCACGCGTGGGCCTGGCTGGGCGTGCAGCGCCCACGCCTGTGGATGGATGAACGGAGGAGCGGATGTTCGGGAGCGGGTCGGGAGCAGGAGCAGCCGCGGGCAGGGCGGGCGGCCGCTCCGCTGTGAGGGCGGGGCGCGTGCGCGCGCAGCCGCCGGGCGGGGCGGGGCCACCCCCGAGCGCCCCCCGGCGCCCCCGCGGCGCCCCCCGGCGGCCGCGCCCGCCGCTGCCGTCCGGGCCCGGGCCCTGCGCTCTCCCGGCCGGTCCTTTCCGCCTCCCCCTCCCCGCCCCGGCCGCTCCGGCCGCCGGGGCCTCCCTCCTCCCCGCCCGCCCATGGATTTCACATAGCAGCCGCCGCCTCCGCCGCCGCCTCCTCCTCCTTCTCCTCCTCCTCCGCCACCGCTCCATGGCGGCTCCGGCTCCGCGGCCGCCCGGCCTGTGCTGCTGCCGCAAGGGCTCCGCGGCCGGGCCGGAGGCGCCGCCGGCCCCGCCGCCTCCTCCCGAGCCGCCGCCGGACGTGGCGTCGGCGTCCAGCTCGCAGCTCTTCAGCCTGCGGCACCTGCACCTGGGGCTGGAGCTGCGGCCCGAGGCGCGGGCGCTGGCGGGCTGCCTGGTGCTGGAGCTCTGCGCGCTGCGCCCGCAGCCCCGCGCCCTCGTCCTGGACGTGCACCCGGCCCTGCGCGTCCTCTCGGCCGCCTTCCGCCGCGCCGCCGCCGGGGAAGCGCCCTGCGCCTTCGCCTTCTCGCCCGCCGAGGCCGCCGCCGCCCCGGCCCCGCCGCCCCCGCCGCCCTGCCCGCCGCCGCCGCCGCCCTGCGCGCCGCCCTGCGCCGCCAGCCCGCCCGCCACCGCCACCTTCCTCTCGGCGCCCTGCATCGCCGCCGGGCCAATGCCCCCCGCCGCCCCCCCAGGGGACCCGCCCGCCGGACCCCCGCCCGCCGCCGAGCCGCCGCCGCCGCTGCCCCTCTTCGCCCAGCCGCCCTCCTCCGCCTGCCCGCTCGGCTTCAGGGTGGACCCGTTCACCGACTACGGCTCGTCCCTCACCGTCTCCCTGCCCGCCGCCCTCCAGCCGCACCAGCCCTTCCAAATCATCGTCCGCTACACCACGGCCGACGGTCCCGCCGTGAGTACCGGGGGGTGGTAATGTAGGAAACGGGGTCCCGGGGTGGCTGTCGGAGTCCTCCCGTGCCACCCGCGCCTGTCGCGCATCTTTGCTCCTGTTGTGAGTGACCGTCGGGGAAGCGCCCCGGCCCCGCAGCGAAGGCGCTGGGAGGTATCTCACTGGCAGCCCCTCTGTTCCTGTTCCCTGTCCCCCATGCCCGCTCGGCAGCAGCATCTGTCCCTGCCCGCAGGGGCACTCGGCGGTGCCAGCCCCCGCCCGCGGTCACCCGCCGCACTCAGCGGCGATGCTCGTACCGACCCAGCCGATCTCCCTCCTGCCTTCCCCCATCTATCTCCGCGGCTCCCAAGGCTGTTCATCCCCCACCACGATAGTAATTTAAAAGTTTTCCGTCCTTTAAGGGCATTACAGTTGTTGACGAGGAGAGGGAAAATTTGTAAACTGTTGGCCTCGACTCAGTTCTTCAAGACAAGTTATGTCATCCACAATGCAGGAGTTTCCCTGGGGGTTTTGCCAGGCACTTAAAAAATCAGGCGTTGCACACCCAGGCTGACGTTCCAAAGAGCTGTGGTCAGGAGCTTTGAGAAGAACAGGGGTGATTCCACATGTTCCTACAAGTTTTCTGCTGGAAAAAAGGGATGAGAAATGACCCCAAACACCTGTTTGGATGTGGTCGTGGAGGTGCTTCCATGTCTCTGTTGATTAGCTTTCTTCATCAGCGAGATGCTTTGTAAATTCTGTCTCTTCTTTTAAACCCCTGGTATTTAGAAGCGGTTTGTTCCTGGCCTTTTAGGTACTGCCTAGCAGATCTTGTGCTTTTAAGAAGTTATGACAGTGAAAACATGAAGTTATCACTGGAATATTGATTCTTTTTGTTACTGTACAGTCAGTTCAGGTTGGGAACTAAACTGATGTGATTTTCATTATGTGCTTCATGAATCTATTTGCAAAAGGAACGTTTTTCTGAGAATATTGCAACTTTGCTGCCTCTGTCTTGCTTAGAGGAATTGACTCAGCCCACTGGTTTGGTGTTGCTGTTGCACTGGTCAAAATCTGTAAATGTGTGGATCTATTCGACTGTTACAAGGTATTTAACAAGAGCAGGAATTGAACATAACAGTTTCTTGGAAAACAGCCCAACAGCAAGTAAATAGTAGGCCTTTCCTCATGATAGGAAGGCGTTGCGGAATAGAATGAGTTTGCTGGATGTTTTTCTGTCTAATTTCAATACTGCATTGAAGCTCAAGAAATTAATTTCATCCTCAGAATCATCTAGGTAGTCTTAATACATTGGCTCACTCGGAACAGTGAGTTGCACATGAAGGTTTTTATTGACAGAAGTTTCCTGTGGTCACATGGTGCCTTTTTAATGTTTTAGTCCTTCCCTTAAAGTGTAAAAATGAAGTAAGATTCTGGCACTTTTAAATTCATATCCACTTGGATATTGTTCCATTTCACCTCAGGAACTCCTGGTTTTAATATTTCCTTGTACAATACTCTTCCATGTAGCCCACAGTGAGTTCAGAAGATTCCGTTCTTTATTTTTTTCCCGAGGCTTGTGAAGAAACCTGTTTCTTTGTCCACTCTCTGCCTTTTTTGTGGTGAGAAAGCTTTAAAGCTAGTTTGGCATTGCTGTGTGCAATCATTCTCAGTCTGGCTGAGCTAGACCTCCCGAAGTACATGATAACACGCTTTCCTCCTCTTGAACAAACTTTTATTTTAGGCTGGCCTGTGCTTACCCCTGGTTTTTGCCAGCCCTGTTGCCAAAGGGGCAGCCTGTCCTGCTGAGTCTGAGAGATGATCTCAGATGTAGTGCAGTACTCATCTGAGTCTCAGGAATGACCTGAAAACCACTGGAAGATGCAGGGCACTGATTGATGTGATGTCCTTTAGTTTCACCTTGCATTAGTGTGTTGCCTCCTTGGCCCCACACACTGTCCCATGTGGATGTCCCATACCCGAGGATGCTAAGAGCAGAAAATTTCTTCCATTCCCTCTGTTGTTGTCTTGCTCCCCCTGGATCAGAGGTGAACTAGCTATTCTCATCCTGTCTTTTGAAGTCTTTATTGTGCCTTTAATAGTGTGTACTGCTTCAGTTGAAATGAAGCTGCAAGGACTCATGTCAAAAGATTATTGATGGTAAGAGTCAGGGGCATGCACTGCCCTTCCTGAGTGATACTGGAAAGCAGAAACAGGCATGCTCACTGACATAAATCCTACTGTGTTTGCTCGCTCACAATTGTAGGTTTTGGCTGGCAGAATATTTGTCCTCGAGTAGCACCTGTTCTAGCCCTTCATGTTCAGTATGCTGAACTATTGTTTTTGGATCCAAAGTGGTTTGGTGCTATTGTAGTGCTCTCTGTCATTGCTGTTTTCCAGCCCAGTGTTGCACTTTAACAGGGAAGAGTAACCCATATATGTATAAGGGTGAACTTGTTTATATTTGTGTCTTGTATGTATCCTGTCCCTTCCTTTTCTCTGTGTCAGTGAGGCAACTTTACAATGTTAGACCTCTCTCTTCTAGGAGTTCTATTTTCTTTGGCTGTTCTAGGAATATATTCTCCTTAGGTCAGGGTTTATTTTCTGTGGGACCCTAAACATACTTATGGGACCTATAAAACTGTAAATTCATGTTGCAGTGAAGTGTGAATGTGTTGGCAGTAAGATCAGCGGCAGAGATACTAGAGTGTTTAAAATTGGAAACCTTTTGTCTTGATATACTTGGTTTGAGCCATCTGGATATGTTATTCGACTGTTCCATTATTTCTCGTGTGGAGGAAGGAGCCAAGATCTTTGGTTGTTTGATGGACATTGAGAGACAGCTGAGAGATTAAATCTGCCTTTCACAGAGCATTCCAGCTCCCTGTGCTGTTAGGAAACCATATGCTTGGTACATCACCAGTTTCCATCAGAGGCAAGACTGTCGTCATCATTTTGTATCTCTCACAGTGTGGGCTGAAGGCACACACTGATCAGGTGTGTCAGGGACTGTAGTTCTGCTCTTCCTCCCCTTCTTTTCCCTCACCCCTCAAGTAATACTCTTGCATGATATTTTCGTTTTGTTTTTTTTTTTTTTCCCTAGAGAGAAAAATTTACACCTCTCTCTTGCCAACTGTGCCACACCTCTGATTTGGCAGTGTACATCTTAACATCAGTGCTATTTTCTTTCCTTAAATGAAAATCCGGCTCTGTGTTCTGGAATAAAAAATGATAGCATTTCCTCGTCCTCAGGATTTAACAAAAAGGACAGCCCTCTTTGCAGTGCTGAAACTTCTCAGGTGTTGCTTAGATTTGTCTTGAATTTCTCAGTCCTCCTACAGTGATTTCCTGCCCAGGTGAGCCTTGCTCCTGTAACATGCTCTGCATCTCAGGTGTTTGGTTTACTTTGTCATCAGATGGAGTGGCTTGTTTGCCTAGAACAGAAGCTGTGTCGTTGCAGCTCTTCCTGGGACCTTCATCAATAATACATGTAGAGACATGGAGGATTTAAAACTGAAAGAGGCTTAGCTAATTGCCTTTGTTGTCTGCCAGATTTGGGTAAAAGATTATGATCTAAGTCAATAAAAATTATACTCTTGGCAGGTGTCTTATAAAGTGGGAACTTCTTGCAGTATGTGGGCAGGGTGAAGCCTGGGCTGTCCAAAGCCTCTGTTCAGCAGAGGAACCATGCAGCAGGTTTTTTTTTTTGCTTGAAATGCATCACAGAACAGCGTTAATGTGTGAAACAGCTTTCCTGTATACATGGAAGGCTAGATAAAAAGGAAGAGCATTATGATGATGTCATGTGTATTTCCCAAGGGAAGCGCAGGAGGGATTTGGATGTGTAGTAGATGATACAGCCCCCAATGCCACTCTGTCCCTGTGCAGGGCTCCATGGCCTGCCCCAGCAGCACCCTGTGCCTCACACTCCTTTCTGGGGTGCTGCTTTTACTTGTTTTCCCCAGCCCATAGCCCTGCCTCTGTCCGGTGGCATAGCCTGGTCTATTTATATTACAGATCTATTTATATTGTTTCAGGATAACTTTCATCATTGTTCCAAGTGCCTCTGGAAAGAGAGACGGAGGCTTGCCATGTAGCTGCAGACATTAGAAAACAGGGGAAAAAAATACTTCATCCTCTGCAAATGTTTTCCCTCTTGGCTTGTGGGGCTGGTGCTTCATTTAACTTCAACCAAATGTCAAATAAAGGGGTATTGGTTGAAAAGAAATTGTCCTTAATTTATGGAGTTTCTTGTAAACAAGAATCAGCTCTCAGTTTCCCTCCCCTTCCTGCTTATGTTTTCCTCCTGCCCTGCTTAGGGTGAACTTCCCCTTATCTCTCTGCTCTAAAGACATCGTCTGTCAGCCCTTTTTCCTTCCTACTTAGGTGTTGCAACTTAGGTCTGGTGGTGCCTTATCTTTCTGGTTTTTTTGTTAGCCTTTTCTGTCTCTCAAAAAGCAAAGGAAAGAGAACATTTTGAGGATGAGTCTCTTCAGGGCCAACCTTACATAAGTCAGACTTTGTGACACAAGCACAAAGCTACGGATCAGAGGAGTGCTTTTAACAGTTGGCATTTGGGCAGATCTTTAAAAGCTTAATTTCTGAGCCTCCTCCCTGGATCATTAGAAAGCTACTACTCTGGGTTAAAACACAGCACTTGCATTTTTTTGTGAATGTGTGATCTGGGCGGAAGCTATTAGTTTCATACCGTGGGGTTTAATGAGACAGATGTCCCCAAATGCCTTCTGGAATAGTTGTCTCCAGTTCCACAATGTCACATTGCAGGGACAATACTCATTGCTGTGAAATGCAGGTATCCATGGAGTGGAAATCTGTAGCTAAGTAGTGCCCCTGGGCTGTGACCCAGGAGTGTGGGCAGTGCTACGCTGAAATGCAGCACGTGGATGTGAACAGTGGCACAGCCTGAGCCCTGAGTCCTGCTTTAAGCATGTTTCTGGCCCTGGAGGCTCAAACAGAAGAGGATAATCTTAAACCAAATTTTAAGATAAGAATGCTGTTCTGAGATTAATGTTACTTCTACGTAGAGGTTTTTAATTTTGTGATGCCTCCCACCTGAAAATACCCAAACGTTTGCCAGTGGAAGTGTGAGCCTCCATGTGAACAACTGGAAGCTGCTGACAGTGTGTTTCCTGTCTTTACCTTTCACTGATCCCCGGGGGTGCTGCTGCAGTGGATGATTTGGGAGAGGAGTACACTGGCAGCTGAGGAAAAAGGTCTGAAGGCAAGAGAAGATAACAAAGAGTAACCTGATAGGACAGGAGAGAGAGAAAACTTTAACTTCCAGAAGACAGGTTAACTAGGAGACAGAGTTGTAATATGTTGTTAAAACATGAGCAGACTTAGTACTCAGGTTTCTCCTCTGTGTTTCATTGCTTTCCCTTGAGGACCAGAACTGAACTAATGTCTGCACTAACTGCTGTTCCCTGATTTCAGATTTATTGGTTCCTTTGATCTAAGAATTCAGCAGACTCAGAAGTTTTATTCCTTGTGCTTGATTGTTCCCAAGACTTCCAGTGGTTCCAGCTTTATTGCAAGTTTCACAATATTTGATATTTTCCATTAAAGTTCAGCTCCAGAGTTCTAGGATTACAAGAAAATCCTTATTTAAAATTGCTCCTACACTTCAAAGTTGGAGGCAGGGAGCATGTGAAAGCACAAACATTTGAAACAGAAAAAACAAAAGGCAAATAATTGCATTTTTTCTTATTATTCTTAATCTATTCTAATTATTTGCTGAGGGTCTGACTTGTGATTTATTTGCTGTTTGGTACTGAAAATTGACATGCTCAGTGTTGTGTTTTGTTGGTTTTTGCTTTTGTGACCACCCAGAATCTCCTTATCCATTCTGTAAAAAGGGGTCTCCAGTGTCCTTGACCAGATGTTTCTTACATATACCAACTTTTTTGCATAGTGTCAAAATGTTTGATGCTTCAGCCAGGAGGGAGTGTCAGGGTCACAGATAATGTTGTGTACACTGTTCAGCCTCAGGGTTTTTTAGTTTGTGGATTTGGGTTTGTTTTGGGTGGTTTGTTTTCTTTTTTTCCCCAGCTTGCGTTACCTGTCCCCTTCTACTCCTGTTCAAATTGAGTTATAAACATGAAGATATCCAGAGTATTCCCTCTGAGAAGGAGGTTGTGTGGATGTTGGTTAGGGACTTGCTATTAACCAAGCAAATTGACAGAACAGAAATAGTGAATGACTGGAAGTCACTATGCAGGGTGTCACCACTCAGTGGTCAGGCAGTAAGAAATTCCTCTGAGCAGTCCCAGCAAATAAACAGGAGTAGAAAGATGTATTGTTAGAAATGGAAATGTGCCCCATGCCAGGTATTCATCTAGGGAGCCAAACAACAGAGGTGGTGCTTCTCCCCCACAATCCTCTTGATTTCAGATTTAGTTTTTGGCAGTTCATCCCTGTGTTGTCCCTTTCCCTCACCTCTTCTTCACGTCGTGTTTTAACAGATCTGGTGGCTGGATCCAGAGCTGACGTACGGCAATGCCAAGCCATTTGTCTTCACGCAGGGCCACTCGGTGTGTAACCGCTCCTTCTTCCCCTGCTTTGACACCCCTGCAGTGAAATGCACCTACTCAGCTACTGTCAAGGTAAGGGGCCGAATGCCTGTGAATGGAGCTCTTAGTTGCTGTTCACTTGTGAAAGCATAGTTACATCATGTATGTACACATGATAAAAATATTAACTGTGATTCAGAGTTATAAAAAATACTGCATTTTTTAGGTCCCGTTCTGGTTCTTGGGCCAGAATCAGGGTAGTGCCACGAAGGTAACTCTGCTGCCTATTGCACTTGGGTCTTGCTCCCCTATACTTAATGCTGAAAGAGTAATTGTGAAATGGATAATATGAGAGAGAATTTGGTTGGTTGCTTCCAGTAGTGTCAAATAATGTTGCATCTTGTATAGATGCAATAATTTGATATGTGAGTGCTTTTGGGGCAGCTGGCATATAGGAGAAGTAATGTTTTTAGTTGGTATGTTTTCATGGGCTGGGCAGGTTGTGGTATAAAAATCTCACAGAAATCTTACATTCTGTGTTATCTAAAATGATTGTTTTTAATGTACATCCTCAGATGAAAATAAACAAGAGATCTGTGGTGTAGTCATTCAGCTGTGATCATCTGGTGAGCTGATGTGTATGATGTTGGTCTTCCAGGCTCCAGCAGGCATACAGGTGTTGATGAGTGCCACCCAAAGTTCCTACCTAGAAGAGGAAGGTGTATATCAATTTTACATGGAATATCCAGTTCCTGCCTACTTAGTGGCCCTGGTGGCAGGAGACCTTATACATGCAGACATAGGCCCAAGGTAAGGTTTGCAGTGAGTTGATTCTGCGTTTTCTGTCTCTGTACAGTACTTTGTGTTGTAAGTACTAATGACATTGAGTCAGTAATATTGGAACAGTTGGGTCCATGAGCTGTGAGTGTTGAGAGAGTTTGAGGTGTAGTTGGGTGTAAAGAAATTCATGGCACTGCACTGGCAAAGATATATTCCTCTTTCATAAATGCTACCTATTGTCCCCTGCAGTCATTACAGCTGCTTTTTCGTTGCCTTATTGTAGGGATCTTTGGTTACCTCTTGCCGTGGAGTGTTAGCCGAGGAGGGCCCGAGTCTGATGGGAGGCCTCCTCTCACTATTACCATACATGGAAGTGTATTGAGCAGTCAGACTATTTTTTCTAAGAGATAATTCAGTTTGCTGAAGTATCACCTGATGTTTTCTGTTTTCTGACAGGAGCAGAGTGTGGGCAGAGCCTTGCCTGCTGCCAACAGCCATCAGCAAGCTTTCTGGCATTGTTGAACGCTGGTTGACTGCTGCAGAGAGTCTGTATGGCCCCTATATATGGGGAAGGTGAGTTTAATCAGTCTCCCAGGGATGTATAATGGGAACAAAATAAAACAATATTGAGAAATGATCATGCTTTCTCCCTATGCGATAGCAAGGCAAATGAGCATTTCAAGTGACGATTGTAGTAGTTGAAAACAAACTCCAGAGTTTTGTCTCCACAAGTGGCAGTGAGGACCATGAAGGCACAGACGTGTTTTACCGGATTTATGGGGCAGAATGGAGGTTTCTAAACAGTGGATCTTTCCTAAGGAATGAAGGTGTTTTGTGATGCAAGCCCAGCACTGGGCCAGACACCATTTAAAATGTGTGGCTATTTTATTTATCTCATTTATTTCTGCATGTGGCACTTGAGATGTGATGTATTTATTGTGGTAGGCCTGAAGATACTGAAAATCTCAGTACAGAGTCATTGAGAGTCCAAGTCCCCAAAACCAACATTAATACTTCTTGAATTAAGCTTGACTATGTATTACAAAAGAATGTTTTTAAGAGAATAATTTCATTCTTTGGATGAGAGACCATGTTTACCAAGGCTTCCTATATTTCTTTGCTAAAGGTAAGCAGGAAGATCTGATTGTTGTTAACTTACGAAATGTTACTTGAAGTAATCTGGCAACATTGCCCAGTGTGCCAGTGCTCATCATTGGTAGAGAAATTTAGAAAATAAACCAAATATTATTGTTGTGTTCTGAAGCAGACAGATCTGAGTTATTTTGCTGACACTGCATGTAAACCAAATCATTTAATTCATTGAGAGCTTCCCAGTCTCTCTTCCAGGAGGCCTTTGGAGACTCAACACTGTTACACTGCTGTATATAGTGTAAACTTAGTGGTTCTGGCTCTCAGATACACAATTTGTGATGAGTTTGTGTGTGTGAAGGGAGCATGATGCTTTTGGGAAGTGCTGGATCTGCTGCACATGAAAAGACTGTCAAGTCTTTATGTCCAAATGTGAGCAGGTCCTTGGCCAACAGAATAAATACTTGATTCCCTGATCAGAAGAACTAGGCACCACTGGTCTAGGAAGTTTGTTCACGAAGTCACATAAAGGTCTCGGACGGGCCTTTCCTAAAGAAAGGAAAATGTTACTGTGTCTCTTCTGAAACAGCTGTAGTTTACTCACCTCCTCTCTCCCCTCTCTCCTTAATTTTAGATATGACATTGTTTTTCTTCCTCCATCCTTCCCTATTGTTGCTATGGAAAACCCATGCCTGACCTTCATCATCTCTTCCATTCTGGAGAGCGATGAGTTTTTGATCATTGACGTCATCCACGAGGTTGCCCACAGCTGGTTTGGAAATGCAGTCACCAATGCCACCTGGGAGGAGATGTGGCTGAGCGAGGGCCTGGCCACCTACGCGCAGCGCCGGATCACCACCGAGACCTACGGTACACCTGCAGAAACGTGTCTCCTTGTCTACACCTTACCATAACAGAGTTGCCTGCAGTGGGATATTTGCCTTGGAAGCTCAAAAGTCTGTAGGGAGCTGGTTTTCAGCCACAAACTTTGCATTGAGCACTTTAAATGCTTAGAGTTTGATGTTGTCTTGGTTTTGGGTGGAATCAATACCTGATATGGTAGCAGGGGCTTTGAGTGAGGTGTATTAGCACAGTGTTGTAGGGACTTTGGAACTACTGTTGAGTACCAGGCAGGTGTTCATATGTCAGAGCAAGGTGAGCAGAAGATACTTCAGAGAAAGATGTAAGGAATCTTATGGTTGCGTTGTGAAATAACTGTCCTCTGAACAGGTGTCCTTCTAATTCTGATCAGTTAGTAGGTACCTGCTGTTAGAATGAATGATGACAATAGCACAAAAAATGTATACATTTATGTAGCTGTCTCTTTATCTGCTGGAGGCTTCCTGCAGGGCTGTAGAGCCCTGCCTTTGCTTATGTCAGTGAATTTCACAGTCCAGTTGTTGGTGCTGCCTTTAGAATATATAAGTAGTAAATCATTCCTCTTGTTTTTAAATTTAATTGGCTTTTTGCTGAAGTGAATAATGGGAACGTACAGTTTTCTAGTTTGTCCTGTTATGTTCTTAAAAGCCAGTTCCATGTGTATTCTTACATGTCTGCTGCAAACAATCTCGGAAAAATTACTGGAAATCTTGGCAGCAAAAGTGTTTAGAAGATTGCTTATGTTTTTATTCATGTATATTGTTTTTGGAGATGAACCGATAATGATTACGTTTAGGGAAAGAAGTGCTCTGAGCATCTATGGAGATGTTACATTGCATATTGTATGTCTTTGAAAGCTGCTTTTATGTTGAGTAATTCTCAGTGGTTAGGACTGTCCTAAGTCACATTATACATGGCAGTGATATGAGTAGGTCAGAAGACCTGTTCTCTGTCCCATCTTAGTCTGTCCCTCTGACGCAGAACAAGCTCTTTGCTAATTTTGGTCTGTTCTCTTGAAATTTAGAACTGGTTGTTTCAAGAAGCATTTGTTAGGAAACTAAGAAATGCCTTTCCCTGTGCCATTCTTTAGTAAGCTCCTTTTTCATTCTATTTTGTATTTTGTTTCTAAGACAAACCTCTGATCTAAATCTTGCCATTTCTGACATAATTTCTGGAGTATCTTCTGTTGTTAATAAAAACGCATCTTTGTAATGACACTGTTTAGAGAAATTTGAGTCCACTGACTACCACATCTCTTGGATCTTGCTTAATCCTTCTCCCTGCAGCTTGAAGTAATTGCCCTTAACACTAGCTATCCTGGTTCTTGCTTTCCCCTGGGAAGCACATCCGCCCCTTGCTCTGCTCATACAGGTTCTCCTGTCTTTCAAATATATCCTGCTTCTTGATTCGCATTTTGCTTTTATTGGATTTTAGTGTTTTGTACATTGAGACTCTGAGATTGGATCTATGTAACAAACACTATCGCTCAAGTTGAAAACTTAGCAAAGAAGGCTAAAATGTTAATAGTTATGGATGTTAAGTATCTTCTGAATCTGAAAATCAGTTTTCTTCTGCCTTTATCATGTGCAAGGGCATAGGAAAGATCTCTTGACTTGCCAGTGTAATACAGCTAGTTTGGCTTGAAAGCATGGAATGCTCTGCACTGCAGTTAGGGAGAAGAGAAGGAATGGCCTACCCAGTCACAGCTGTAGAAAACCCTAATGAGTGCAAGGTGAAAAATGTATGGCAAAATATGGGTAGGATGATAGATAAAGGTTAAAAAAGGTACAAGGATCAGTAATATACCAACCAAATCTAATCCTTTTCTCTTTTCACCCAGAGGTGACATTTACTTACTGGCAACTTACTTATTGGCAACTTGAAATGGTGTCTACTCTTCTACCAGTGGCATTATGTTTTTGTAGTACTTGATTGCTCCCTGAAAGTTACCTGTAGAATACTTATTTCAATGCTGCTCTGCTCATCTTGCAAGAATTGATAAGATGATGTCAAGGATGTAACTCTAGTGTAGTTTTCATACTGCTTTGTTTTTCAGTGCAGCCTGCTTGCATAATCAGAGTGAGGAAATGCACTGGGTTAGGTTCTGACTTCCACTACAAATTGAAAGGATGTTTTGCACTCAGGTTTCCCTGCCATTACATTACTGTGATTCTGTCTTGCTGTTGTGTCTTTTGCACCTTTGGCAGCTTTTACTTTGTAGCTGTGCTAGTCCTGCACAGGTCAGGTTTTGCTGGTCATTTTCCCACAACTAACAAGTTATTTTCTGGGGTAGGAGCTGCCTTCACGTGTTTGGAGACTGCATTCCGCCTCGATGCTCTCCACAGACAGATGAAGCTCCTTGGAGAAGACAACCCAGTCAGCAAGCTTCAGGTTAAACTGGAGCCAGGTATTGCTTTTGGCAGAGGCTAATGTACACAAAATTATACACATTTGAATATCACTGCTGGAAGATAGAAAAAAAAAAAGATTGATTTTTACATATCATTTATAAAAGAAAGAAAAAAGAAATACTGGTTTGTAAACCAGGCTAAAAGTAAGTAAGGAAACTTGGCCTTGAAGTTTTCTTTGAATCTAGATAACTTGTCTTTACAAATATTGTTCTGTGTAAGAACAGAACAGACTCACTGCGTAGAAAGAGTTTGAAGAACTGCCTTGAAAGCTGTATGGGCTTGAAATTCTGAATTTATAAAATAAAGTAGTTTATAATGGACATATTTGGAAACATCACATGAAATCCTCTGCTATTAAATGTTCCTGGTTTTATGTTTTCATGTAAGATCTACATATGTGTGTATTTAGCATGCCAATAAACATAGGCACTTGCTCCAAGTTGAGCTTTGCAGAGGCTATTTGGTTATTCCCTGAGCCAGATGCATGAATGCACTCCAGATCTGTGTATCTTCTTCACTGATAGTTCTCTAGGTCTGTGGTCACTGTTGGTGGGGTGAAGCAGTTTTCAGTCTAGGTGGTATTTAAAACAACCTCAAATGCAACTGGAGATGATACTGGAAGTGAATGGAATGGAAAAGCACATGTTGGAAGTTTCAAAAGAGGAGCAAGTAATGATTACCTTATATTGATATCTTTGAAAATTTGTGGTATGGCAATTCCCTGAGTTTGGCACTGAAAAATGAGAAAAGGATTTGTTTTCAGATGTTTTCTGTGACCTCTAATTTAGAGTGACTTGTTCCATTGGGAATTAGTACCTGCCTTACAATAATTGGGTTTTTAATTATTATTTATCAGGTTGTGTGTTTCACTGCATCCATTTGATTTACTGTAGTAACTTAAATGTACTGACAACAGACTTCTTTGGGTTTTAAGTCACTATGTTTCGACTTGGTGATCTCTGAGGGGTCTGTATATTCAGAAGGGCTGGAAATCACTGTCCTCATTAGAGTGTCTTATCACAGTTGTCTTCTCCTTTCAGGTGTAAATCCCAGTAATTTAATGAACCTCTTCACCTATGAGAAAGGCTACTGCTTTGTTTACTACCTGTCCCAGCTTTGTGGTGACCCAAGACACTTTGACTCCTTCCTGAGAGTGAGTGTGAATAAGCTTGTGCTTCTCTTGCAATTTAGAGCTGCTTTTTTGTTGTTGTTTGGTTCTTTTTTACTGGGTTTCGTCACTGTGGCTAATTGCTAGGGGTAAAGTTGAACACAGTTGTGTCTGAGATGGAGGGATATTGTGGGCCTGTCTGTCAACCTAGATGAATTTTTTAGATTCTGAGGTTATGAAGTGCTACATACAGAGTAGTAGTATATTTTTGTTATCTCTTGTTCTCTGCTCCAAGTAATTAGAAAGCTGTTCCAGCACAGATTGCCTGTGAATGGAGTGATGTGGCTTGATTCACTACTAAGAAGTGTTAGCTGCTTGTTTTTTTGCCAGGGTGACAAAGGGCAGGTTGCAGCCTTGGAGCACATTTGCAAAACCCGTAGAAAATTATCAGCTACTGACTTGTTTTTGAAAAGGTAGAAGAAATGGTACGGAGCTGTCAGTGTATTTGCAGCTACTCAGTTTTTTTCTTATGGTGCTTCACTCGTCTGGGCAAAGAGGGAGAATATTTTTCTTGATTATTTCTTTTAAATCTTCAGATGCTTGGTCTCACTCTTCTGTTTCTATTTGTTCGTTGTTGTTGTTGCATGCAGTGGTTCCACATCAAAAGGAAGCTGTCTTTCTCCTAACCATATTTGAACTTTTTACTCTTTCAGGCCTACATTGAGAAGTACAAATTTACCAGCGTTGTGGCTCAAGATCTTCTGGATTCCTTCCTGAATTTTTTTCCAGAGCTGAAAGAGCAATGTGTTGAGAGCAAAGCAGGTAGGAGATTTACTTATTTAACTGTAAACACTGTAGAAAATCTGGATGATAAATTTTGTGCTTTGCTTGGAGGATGCATTGGGAAATGCTAAGGTGAACAAAACCCTTCGGCAACAGCCAGGTTTGTGACAGAATTTATTGTTTCTGTCACTGTGTTGGGGAATGAGAACATATTAAATTGCTGACAGTTTGGTCATTAATTAGCTGAGTGGCCCCTGGTTAACTTTCCCATTAACTCATCTTTCACTCTGCAGACAGAATGATCAGTGCATGTAAGATTTACACATGCTCAAATGCAGGGAAAAGGTGAATATACTTCGAAATTCCATCTATTTCAATTGTAGAAAACATGCTTTGAGAACTATAACTTTCCCAGGGTCCTACACATACATAAAATCTCTTCCATAATGTTTCACTCTCTCTTATATCCCCTGTTTATAGCTATTGGTGGATTTACGGAAGGTCTGTAATCTACTAGGTGTTACTAGCCCACTTGCTTAAAGAAATGAGACTAATGTTGTCTTGCCAGTTGTCCATCCTTGCAAGTAGTTATTAGACCCGTTGGTCAGTTTAAACCAGACCAGCAGGGGAGTACAGCTCCTAAAGATACTGGGGTCTTTCAGCTTTGTGGAGAGGAAACTGCCTGTGGAGAGGTGTAGATGAGTGAACTTACTGTGGGGAAAAGCTGCAGCAGGAGCTCAGCAGCTCTGTGTTTTTCTTGGACCAGTGGTTGGCTAAAAAGTTAATCACAGCATGGGCTAGTTATTGCCTGGCTAATATTCAGTGGATGCAGGAGAGAGGAGTTTTAGGGTAGATGGAGTGGAACAGGAAGTATTGCCAGAGGTTAGAAAGTACTGAGGTGGTAAAGGGTCAAGGGGAAGAGCTTTATTGGAAAGCAGGCTCTGCTGCTTGTGCAGAAACTCATTTTTTTTGCTAATTATTGTATAAATAAATTTAAATTGCTTGTTTTTACTGGTGGCTAGGAAGAGTTTAGTCAGCCCTCTCATCTCCCTTTTTTTTTCTTTATGAAGCAGGTTTTCCCAATTTTCTTTAGTGCTCCTCATAATCCTGAGAAAGAGGAATGCATGCACAAGAAGTCTTATAGTTTGATCACAGATACTTGTCAGCCTGGCTGCCTTAAGGGCATGTGTGGTTTTTGTACTTACTTGCTGCAATGTTGAGCTCTAGAAAGCTCATGGTTAGGTTTGGAGAGGTGTTGCTGGCACTCTTTCAGGTGTTCCATAGGCTATCCAAATGACGCTGCTGTGCCACTGTAACTGTAGACTGGTCTGATTTACTGTTGTTAGAACCTCTCTTAACTATGTTAGAAGCAGTCCTGCACCTTGAGGCAGCCAAGCTACCTGCAGAGATCCCTGCTCCACATATTTGGTATTCCTCATTCCAGGACTGGAGTTTGAACGTTGGCTCAATGCTACAGGACCTCCATTAGCTGAGCCAGACTTATCTCAGGGATCCAGTCTGACGAGACCAGTGGAGACACTCTTCAAACTCTGGACCACAGAGCCCCTGGACTCTGTTGCTGCTGCCAGCAGCGTTGACCTCACTAAATGGAGAACGTTCCAAACTGTGCTTTTCCTGGACAGATTGCTGGATGGGTCACCACTGCCACATGGTGAGTACTCTTATCGGGAAAGTAGAAATTACTCCTGGAATAGTTGATTGAATTCTAAAGAGCTTTCTGGTTGACCTTACCATTCACGTAAAGTCAGGTTGAATGGGGCTTTGAGCAACCTAATCTAGTCAGACGGGCAGATGTCCCTGCCCATGGCAGAGGTGTTGAACTAGATGATTTTCAAAAGTTCTTTCCAGTCCAGCCCATCCTATGATTCTGTGATTTTATGATTTGTTATTTTCTGTCGACCCTCAAAATCAACAAAATAGGTCATAGTTCTTTCTCTGTGTATGTGCTCTCTTCAGAGGTGATAAAAAAGCTTTCGGAATGTTACTCCTCTCAGCTGGACTCCATGAATGCAGAAATCCGTATCCGCTGGTTGCAGATTGTAGTCCGAAATGACTATTATCCAGACCTTTACAAAGTCCGTCGCTTCTTGGAAAACCAGGTACTAACTGCTGGATTAAAATCACTGCACCTCTCAGTGCATGAGACATGTGCATGAGACATGCGACGTGAAAGACCTTGGAACTTCTGCTTCCTGGCCAAGTGTAGCCCAGGTGTGTTGTGAAGGGGCTGAGCATGGCTCACCTGCTAGCGGGCGGGGAGGAATGGGCAGATGTAATTTGAAATGCCTACAGATAATCTCTGCTTCTCTAGCCTGACTCAATACCCTTGTCCCAGCTCTGCCCCATGCATTTTTTGTGTTGCTTTGTAGCAGCCCTGGCTTTGCCAGACCAGAAGTTTTCACACTACTGAATCATGTGATTATTTGAATATTTACACTTCAAGCAAGGCGAGGGCTCATCGAGCTCCTTTCAGTGATTGTTATTGTGCAGGAGCAAAAGGTTAATGCATGTATTCAGTGTGGCCTCTTCTCCTTGGCCTTCCTGTTATTTGTGGAAGTGGCTCAGAGAGCAGATTTTTTTTATTATCATTCATAAAAATCTTTGCATTAGACTTACTTAGGATAGACTCATCTGTCTTTTGAAGAAACGTGTTGCTTGTCTACAGTGTGAAGTTATTCAGGGCTGTTGGAGTGTAGCTGTAGAAGATCCGAACTTGTTGACTTTTATTGAAGTGTTTTTATCCAGTTTTCCTTTTTTGCAGATGTCTCGGATGTACACAATTCCACTTTATGAGGACCTTTGCACTGGCACCCTCAAGTCTTTTGCCTTAGAAATTTTTTACCAGACCCAAAACCAGCTGCACCCCAATTTGCGGAAAACGATCCAACAGATCTTATCACAGGGCTTGAATCCACTTCCTGCCGTAGACACTACAGCAGTCACTACAGACACACCAGCAATGGTGCTTGAGGACAAAGTCTCAGAGGCCACAAATGGTGCCATTTCACTCAGGGATGTCAACGTGTCTGCTTAAATCACCAGTTCATGCCAGCCACAAAGCTTGAAAATGGGGACAGGAACAGAGGAAAGATACCAAGCGTTGCCTCCTTTCTCTCAGCCTTGCAGCTGCAGCGTGTCATTGTAACTGGATTTCTCTCCCAAAACACAAAGCAAATGTGCCTTCAAGTATCCAGAGTGTGACACTGCCAGGTTTCAGAGATATCCTTCCGCTGTGTGATGAATATTTTGATTTGGTTTATACTGAGCAGGGACTCCTGGGCAGTTGCTTCTGCATGGAAAGTGGATAGTTCCCTTTCCTGAGGCTCATCTGGATGGTTTCTCCGAATCTGTTGATTGGTGGGGTTCTTTTCTTTTTTTTTTCTTTTTTTGTCTGAGGCCACTGAGGCATGTTCTACTTGCTGTGTGTATGTTGCTGGGGAGTGTGTATGTGTCAAACTGTCATTGTCCTGATATTTGGGCTAAAGTTCTGCAAAGGAGAGACTCAGGAATTGCCAGTGGCAGCAAACACGTTTTCATGTTAAGCTCCTTCCTGTGACAAAGGTATTGTGATTTGGGAGGAAGGGGATTAATACTTCAATAAGAAACTAATTTTAAATAGCTCCTGTTGCCCCCTGCCCACAGGTGGCTAAATAATAATAATAATAATAATGCTTTTTATGTATATATAAAAAGATATATCAATAAGAACCGGGAAACCCTATGATGGATTTGAAATCCTTCTGTAGTTAACCCTACCCTCCATTTTCCCTTTGCACTTGATGGGACAAGCAATAAGGAAATGTGTAGGCTTGAATTTTCACAAAAGTTAAAATTAGGTGCCCAAATGCCATCAATTCTGGTCTAGCTGCAACCTTGGTTAGTGTGTCATGATATGTGGCACATGTGTTTGTCAGATAGACTCTGTGTGTCTTCTGTCCTTTTGGAAGAATTAACAGGACCTTTAGATTCTTAAGATCCCCAGCATATCTTGGCTTGTAAATCAACCCTGGCAATATCCATGGTAAAATTTTACTGCCTTGAATAATGTTTGCCTGAATAAGAGTTTGCCCTGTCTGAGGGAAGCACCATTTCTCTTGATGAGAAACTTTTAAGCCCCACTTTACCCGAGTCTGTTTTCTGACTTATGGTGGGAGTAAGGTGCCATTTAATTTACCAGATGTGCTGTTTCTCTGGATCACTGGCCAGCCATGCAGGATGCGGAGACGTTGTCTTCTGTCTGCGCCGTTCGGTCTCAGGAAACTTGAGGGCAAAGTGTCCTTGGGTGTTACAGAGTACAGGCGATGGTTCATAGACTCTGTGCCACAACACTTTTAACACGTGGGTGCCTGTGTGCCCCTCTGTGAGCTCCTGCAAGGCACCTCTGAGCTGATGAATCACCAGGATAGTCTGAATAAAAGGTGAAACATTTGCAAGAGGCTCAGCTAACGGAGATGTGAGAGAAACTGTTTTATACTTCAGGGCAAATTTTAGCCCTGCTATGGGGATCTGCACAGAACAGGAAGAGCGGGAAATTTGGGAGGCTTGTTTTTTTCTTCACCAAAAGTATCTGTTTACACCCATGTGTGGATGGGGACTTAGGTGCTGTTACTGGATCTGCATTTTCTGGCTTTAAATTAATTTGGACTTCACCATAGCCTTAGCCTGGGCTGAGCTGGGATAAAGCAATAATAAACTCAGGCCTCTGTAGTGCTTCATTAGTTTTAAAAATGGGCCATCAGCATTGTTGGGCTTCAGAACTCCAAGCTCTGCTCTTTGCTCCTTGAATGGGATTATCTCTTTAATTCTGTTTTGTTTTCCCAGAAAGGATGGAGAATGATGTTTTCTGCACAAATCTCTTTCCTTTTCATTTGTTGTTCTATTGAAAGAGATTTGTACAAGCTGACTTTACACTTCCGGAGTTGCCGCTGTTGGTGCTGCGCCTCCCGGACCCCACTGCCGGCAGCGGCGGCCTGGCCAAGACCAGGAACCACTAGCATCTTTTGGAATCACAGGCCTCTGTTTTAACTCGGTTTATTTCATGGGAGAATATTTGTGACCCTGGTGGAAATTTTTCATTACATGAATGCCTTATGATGACTGTCAAATTAAACTAAGCTTTGTGACAAGTTCAGCCTTTTGGGCAGTTTTTTAGCGTCTCTGCTGTGGCTGTGTGGAAGAGCTAACTTGGTACAATGTTTTTGTTCTGTCCTTTTCTGGGGTGCAGCACAGAGGGAGTTTGGAAGCTGTTTAAAAGCTGCAGAAGAAGAAGCTGGAGAGGTGGCAAAAGCAAATAATCAAAAGTAAATATTATCTGTTGTTCCTACAACTGATAGAAATACATGAGATCAGCTGTGTGTTTGCATATACACCCATAAGAGCAAGGAAATACTGCCTGAACCAGACTGTTTCCTTTTTAAATAAACCTAAGTTAGTGTTTTTGCTCTCATCATCTCTCTGAGATCCCATCAAATGGCTTTTATTGTCAGATTGATTTTCTGAAACATAGAAGCAGAGTGAGATTTGTTTAAAGTATTCCATGCATTCTTTTTCAGGTACTTTTGTTTCTCCTGTGAGCAAGGAGTGCATTTTTATTTTGGAGAGGCAAAAAATTGGCAGCAAGTTTGTAGAGATAAGCCTTCCTTTTGTTGACATAAAATAAATTAGTGCTTCAGGTTACTTTCTGTCTTGATTTGTAGTAGACTTCACATTGACAGGCAAATTAGACTGATTAAATAGAAGCTATTTATTTGTTTTATCTTTGGTACGTTTATTTCTGATCTGTTTAAGTCAGATTAGTACAACAAATTGATTTTATTTAAACAGATGCCAAGAAATTGGGTTATCTTTTTTATTTTGAAAATGAAAACTATTACTTTATGTCATTGCAGCCTTGAGCAGGGCAACATGGGATCTAGAAATATCACTTGTGGAAAAGCTCGGAAGAGCCAAACCCTTTAATAAAATGGAATATTTCTAACTTAATTTTTTTAGCATTTCATAGCCATGTTGGTTGATGCATTGTAAGGCAAAGTGGGAGGTGATAAGAAAGGGTGGGAGACGGGATATGATTTGGTATAAAGTGTCACAGGGATTGAGGTTGATGTTTTAGGAGTATGATCTAGGGGAGCATCAGCTTTGTGCATTGTTTTAATTTTGGTGTTTTGTACCACCTTGGTCTTGTGTGCTGTGGTAGCCAGGCTGGAAGTTTGGAGCTGTGCCTGAGCTAATGAGAGATCTATCACCCCAAGCACCCCTTCCAAAATATCCCTTAAGCAAAAAGGTACTCTGTGCTGTTCCTCTGATACAGGGCCGACCACTGTCAGCTGAGTGATATTGCAGGGACTAAGCCTTTGCCTTCCTAATTCTGGTATTAGGATCCAGAGAACTGGAAGAGCTCCGTTGTGAACAATTTCCATGTATCATAATTTGCAGAAACAAACACACATATTGGGCCCAGCCACTGCTGCTCTATCACTTTTACTTGTCCCCCTGTTCTTGAACCACCAGGAGCTGGAGACAAAAGCAAACATGGGGTTGATGAAACCCAAAGGCTGGCAAATAATCATGAAAATATCAATGCTATTCTAAAGGATTGTCTTCATTCATATGGAAATGAGCTGGCTATTTAGCTGGACACAAATTCCTTTTAACTTTAAATATCTATAGCAACAGGACTGTGTTTGTGTCTCCAGGAGTGGTTTAATTCAGCAGGATTGCCAAGAAGCAATAGAGAAAATTCTCTGCTGCTTTTTTTCCCAAGAGTTCAGGTTAACAAAAAAAAATATCATCAGCTGCATAATGCATGAATTTGCCCCTTTCCAAGTCTGCAGTGGGGCAAGGAAAGCATGTAAGGTATCTAGGAGACAAAGATAATATCCAACTCTTTCCTTTTTCTGATAACTCATAAATAGTTATGTGTTCAGCTAGTTAACTGTTCCAGGTTGGGCCTACTGTATTAGAGCTCAACACTCCTCCTGCTTTCTAGAGTCTGTCCTTTAATGGAATTTATGCAGTTGTGATCTGTGATTGCTGTTCCCTAAAGAACGCAGGGGTGAAATCACATAGATCAGAGCCTCACTGTTCCTGACACAGAGGCCTTTTTTCCCCTCTCCCTCCCCCAACAGACCTCTCCTGTGTTGGCTCCCTCGCAGCTGCAGCTCCCTCACATCAGCCATGGACAAGAGGGGTCCTTATTCTTACTGCCAGCAATGTTTCTTCTGCTCCCAAAAGGGTCAAAACTGAACGTGAAAAGTCTTGTTTGTTGATTAAATTTGCAGTATGCAGGGGAGAAGTCTTGTGTCTGTACAATGGGCATGACCAAGGGACAGAGAACCTATTTGTGGGTGGACAGCTGCTGCAGTTACCTGTGAGCATTTCCATCTGCTAAAGTTGGCTCAAGAGGAGGATTTCTGCATTCATTTCTGATGCAAACCAGTCAGGCACGTGTTTTCTGTGGATCTCTCTCATTCAGATGACCTCTCTACCCAAGGACCAGGGGACATAACCTTTAGACTCAAACACGTCACAGGCAAGTGTGAAAAACAAGCTTTTTTGTAAACACCAGGTCTTCCCACACTGGCTCAGCAGCTGCTTTGTTGGCCAAACCTGAGCTCCTTGAGAAACACTGACATGAAAGGCCCAAATACAGAAAAAGAAAGCAGCCTGCTTCAGTGTGCCTTGACCTGTCCCAAAACCTTGGTATGCTGAAGGATGGTCTCATGGGGCCCTTATTTCTGCATTTCTGTCCTTTGTCATGAGCAAGTCAGTATTTTTTAGGGTATTTTTTCTATTTCACTGATCAGCAGTAGCTATCAGAGTATGAGAAGTTACTTCCTATGCCAGTACAGTCCTTGGACAATTACATGGTGATAAAATATCTGAAAATGTGATCTTTGCCATTATACCAGGAAAGCACTTGGTGAGGGGTCAGCAATTTCTCTGACAGCTTCTCTGTCACAATCATCACGAAAACAGTGTTTGGCTTCATTTTCCTCCGCCTGTAAGAGCAGCTCGGGTGACCACTGCGCTCCTTTCTGAGATAATGCTCGGCGCAGGCAGTCTCCCGTCTCCCCCAGGAATTCCGGGACAGGGAATCTGAACAACGGGCTCGCGGATCCCGAGAACTCCCCTTGGGGGGCGGAGCCAGTGGGTGGTGCGTGAGGACGTAACGCCCGCTGATTGGTCGGCTGTCCCGTCAGTCACCCGCGGGGTGGGCGGGGCCGCGGGCGGCGGCGTTGCCCGGTAACGGCCGCCCCGGGCAATGGCGGCGGCGGGGCCGCCCCGCGGTGAGGAGGAAGCGGGGGTGTGTGCGGGGGTGGCCGGGCTGAGAGATCCTCTGGGGACGGGGGGCTGCTGGGTGGGAGGAGGTGTGAGCAGAGGGGCCCTGCTGGGGCTGGGCGCTAGGAAAAGGGTGTTGGGGGGGAGCCCTGTGGGGAGGGTGTGTGCGGAGCGGGGGGGATGGGACGTAAATGGGTGTAGGTCTCCTCAGAGACCCCCTTTCTCTTCCAGCAGAGCCGTACAGGGTGGTATCGGGTGCTGGAACAACCAGCAATGTGGTGGTTCAAGGTGCTGCGTGTTAGAGCTCGAGGCTTTCTGTTCCTAAATAGATGCGCCGTGCCCGTTTGTTTCCCCGTTGCAATTCCCCAGTAACACTCGTTTCTGTTGCAGGTTTGTGCCTGGCAATATAAAGTCGTAGGAACTGCCGGCAAAGCTGCTTAGGATTGTGTTGAAAATGCTGGGAGAGAAAAAGCAATTAATGGTGAAAAGAGATCTCTACACTGACCCCACGTTTCCGGCCAGTGATACCTCTATATTTTTTGATTATTGTACCCCGCTTGCCCAGTTCAGAGGCGAGATATCTTGGTTGAGACCTAAGGTGAGTTTTAAGTATAAAGGGCTGTGATTTTAGCTGAACTGGGCTTTCAGGTAGTAAATACAAATTAGCATTGAATGACTGCTTCTGGATGTTTTTATTGTTTAGAAATATACAAGGGATAAAACCAATGTATGTCAGTGTTAACAATACATAAATTATAGTTTATAAGCCTGGGTGCTTTTTTGTAGGTTTAAATCCTCTTGTAGAGATTTTAAATTTCAGGCACTGGTAGAAGTTCAGATATTTTATTATAAATATGTTTTGTTATGGAAATAATGTGCATACCAAGTTAGAATACAGCATTACGTCGTTCCCAAATTTTTCAGTATGTTGCATAACTGCCTTGAAAACAAATAATTGGATTTTAGAATTTTTCAGAAGCATATTGCTTTTTCTTGGTTGTTGATTTCTTTGATAACAAGAAAGAAACCTTTTTTAAGTTTATAACTTGTCATATGACTTGTGTTGCTTTTAAACTTTGAGCTGGGTTGCAGAGCAAGCCATATGAGAGCTAAAAGCTTCAGAATGCTTTTTGACAGTGCACTCATTTAAAGTGAAGTATTTATGATACTGCCTTTGTGTCAAGGAGAAAAAAAGGCTACAAGAATGTAATGGAAGAAAAAAGTATGTTTTCTTCAGTTGTATTTTCTCCCGTTCATGTGGGGGTGGCTGTAGAACTGTGATAGAGCTGTTGGCTGTCAGGTGTAACTGGCAAAGAAATAACTTTACAGAGCCCAGTGTGTAGCTTTTGTACTTCACACCTTGATTGCTACTGGGAGCTGATCAGTTAATTTCTGTTTCTTGCAGTGTTTATAGGTAAGAAGAACCATTTAAAAAATTCACTTTCAGATATGATTAAAAGTGTTCAGGACTTTATGTTTGAAAGTACCCCTCTTGCTACCAACTAATCTATTTTTATTTGCTCTAGGAAAGGTTTTTCCCTTATACTTATTTGAAGATTTTTGTGACTTGGGGCGTGCAGTTCAATGTGGATGGCATCAGCTCTGTCACAGTTCATCATAACTCTAGAACAGAGCTGATGAGTTATGTTGTCTTTCACTTATTGCTGCTTCTGCTAAGGTTGCACCTGATGGTGACATTTGTATACTAAAATTCATGTGGGAACTTGATTTACATCACACAAAGTACCTGCAGTATAGCCACAAGACATTTATTTGTTATTGCTTGCTTAGGCTGTGTCTGGAAAGGAAATTTTCCAGAAGTAAAAATTCCCTTATTTTGTGAGAGGTCTCTGGAGCCCTCCCAGTCCCTGAAACACACTTCCTTAGAATGTCATGCAGGATTTGGCTTTAACTCCTCTTCTTTTAATTTTAGGACATTTGTTCTTCTCCTCGGTTATTTTCAAACAACGTGCAGGACGTGCAAGTGAAACAAGGAATTTTGGGAGACTGCTGGTTCCTGTGTGCCTGTGTGGCTTTGCAGAAGAGTAAATACCTACTGAACAAGGTATGGAGAAGTTTTCTTCACCTAGTTGACATTTGTATATTGTTCTGGAGTCCCAAACTGCCATATGAGTATCAGTTTCATTATGCTCAGTGTTACTGGTTTTGTTGTCATATTTTTTCTGTGTTTACTACAAATTGTTGATATTCAGTATCCTTTAAACTGGCTTTATTTACAAAAAAAAAAAAATAATTCATTGTTTGTCTTCACTTTGGCTTCTGGCCACTAGGTGATCCCTCCAGGTCAGCCCAGCTGGACAGATGAGTCCTACCAAGGCTGTTTCACCTGTCGGGTCTGGCAGTTTGGGCACTGGGTGGAAGTGACCATCGACGACCGCTTGCCTTGCCTTGGGGGGAAACTCTGCTTTTCCCAGTGTCAGACAGAGGATTTGTTTTGGCTTCCACTCTTGGAAAAAGCTTATGCAAAGTATGTGAACACTGTTATTGAGGAAAATAAAAATACAATACTTGTGCATCCCTCCTACTTACTTATTTTACCTGACTGCTTTGGGCATAGATCTGTGTGTCGTTCAGCTGGTGGTCCCATCCTGGCTTGTGCAGAAGTTGCTCTTTAACTGTAGATTTGTAAAGTGTGTTTTTAGTTGCATATGAGGTAAGATAGCCTTAGGGATAGAATTCTGATGAAAAGTAAGAGCTTTTTTCAGGATGCAAATTGTCTTAAGTCACTGTCCATTGGTCATCTAATTTATTAAAGGAAGATATTTTACTAGGGAAGATGAGAACTCAATGAAAAGCAGAAAGAATGCAAATACTTTGGTGGAAAGCAACAGCATTATGTAAGTTTATGCTAGTTGAGGCTCTGGTTGTGTGAGTTTCACTGCTCTTTTGCCTAATTTGATAGTTTATTATTTTTAGAAGAAACAACCATAGCGTTAATGTGTTTGAAAATGCAGCTATTTTATGGTTTATGACACATCCATCGAAAAACTGTCCAGATGGACAAAGCAATTTGGAGAAAAAAATGCACTGGTAGGATAGACATCTAATATCCAGAAGAACGTGGATGGAAGATTGTGTGGTTGCCAGCAGAGGGCAGAGAAAGACTTCAAGCATCAAGTAATTTATTCAACTGTGGGTATATTGAGCAGAAGTTGTAAAGCAACAATGTCATGTTAAAGCTTCTCTATAGGTTTGAAATGTAATATTCTTGGTTTTCTGCCGAGATCTTATTGTTAAATCTTATAATTCTATTGTAGTCTTGATTTCTTTTGCTATTTTTTGCATTTACTGCATCAGGTAAGGTAGTCTCTTGGCTTGCTTAGATTGTTGAAGGAAGTGCTACTCTGCTTGTTTGTACAGAGTGAACAAAGAGTAATTGAACAAGAGGAAGAAATGTTCTTTATTTATACAGAATGATCATGAAAGGTGATGTAGAAATTACTAGTACTAGACTATAGCAGTTTTTACATAGGATGGAGGGAATTCTAGTAAACTACCCATTAAACAGTGGAATATCTGATGGCTTACATATTCTTTAGATGTTGTATTCTGTATATACTTTCTCTTGCCTGCTTTGGGATATGAGGTAGGGTGCAGTCATAGTCGTGATTTAGGGTGGGGGTTGAATTATGTAAGAACTGTGTTTCTTTAGTTCTGCTGTCTGTACAAACTTTTTCTTGGTTTTTTTGTTTTTTTTTTTTCAGAGTGCATGGATCTTATGAGCAACTGTGGGCAGGACAGGTGGCTGATGCTTTGGTTGATCTGACTGGAGGAATTGCTGAAAGATGGACCCTGAAAGACCCTGGAAAAAACATGGAGAAAGAGAAGACTGGCATGGTTTTGGAGAAAGCAGTATTTAGAAGATTAATGAATCTGAAGGAACAGTGTGTAATAAGCTGCTCAGTCTTCAATTCCAGACAAGGTAATATTAAATGTCTCTATTTAACAGGCTTCAAAGCACAAAGCAGCCAGCAAATGCAAGTGACGATTCTAGTACCATACCACTTTCACAATGCAGTTTTATATAAGTTTGGATAAATAAAGATTTAAGGATGTTACTGAGTTCAAGATGGAGGGTGGTTTTGAGGAGTGCTTTTTATATTAGATGCTAATATGGTTAGTTCTCAAAAACAAATGCACTCTCTACATACCCCTCAAAAAAGCTTCTCAAAACCAAGCTTAAAAACCCCAAAGAATTTCAGCATAGTGAATTTGTAGGTATTTGAAATCAAGGAGTTAATAAGCTTTAAAATTTTATTTTATTTCTATATAGTCACAACTAAAATGAGCTGTTTAGGGTTTTTTTTTGTGCTGTTCTAATACAGATTTAAAAAAATTTTCTCTCTATCTTAAAATTGCCTTCTTTCACAGGATAGTTTAATGTAATTTTAAAATATGGAACAGGTTCTTTTGTTTATTTTCAAATGCTTTTTTTTCCTATTCAGGTGCAAGTGAACTAGGAGAATTTCATGCCTTTATTGTGATAGATACATTGAATCTCTTTGAAGTGTCAGGCAAGGAGATCTTCCTGCTGCGAATTCGAAATCCTTGGGGGAGGCGATGCTGGAAAGGGCCCTGGTGTGAGGGGTGAGTAGGTTTTTTTTCATTTGGAAAGTCCTTTGTGAAAGTTCTGAAGCACAAGAGCATTTCTGTGTGTTGCAGAGGCAAACAACAAACACTGCTAATATTCTGTAGTGGAGGAGAGAGACTGCAGTGCGTGTACAGTCCTTTAGAAAGCTGGTAGTTCACACACCTCATTGGTTCTGGCTGGTAATTTTGATCTCCTAGTCCTAGTAATCTGAATTTTTTTACTACCTTTTTTGTTTATCAAATCATATATTCTCATGGAGATAAGGTGTTGGTTTATTTTCTGTTTCTGATTTTCGTGGTGCTTTTTTGTTGTTCTGCAGTTGATCTAAGTATCTCTGATGGTGTTTATGACTTGTAGTCACTCAGCTTTACTTGACTCTTCTCATGTAGTCTTGGCTTAGTTGCAGAAAACCAAGAAAGGAGTATTTATGAAACAAAATTTAGCAGAATGAAGGATGCTTATGTTTGTTGCTTGTGTGCTGTCTTTTCTGTAGATTAGTATGAGTTGGAAGATCGGTGTGAAGCTGGAACTGAATTCATAGAAAGTAAAAATAAAGAAGAGATCTGTTAAAGAAGATGCAGAAATATGTGTAGCAGTTTATATAGCAAAGTAACAAGAATGAAAGGGCAGACCTCCCTTAGGTTATTTTGAAAAACATTAGCTTGTTTTGACTCTACAAAAGAACATACAATTCTTGACCCAAGGAGCAAGTGTTCAGCATTAAAAAATGATAACAATATGATGATGTTAATAAACATTTTTATAGAAATAGACTTTTTTCCCCTGAGTTAAAAAAATGATTTCATTGTATTAATTGAGACTTCTGTAGATTTTTTTTTTTTTTTTTGCCAGTGGTCTGTTTTAATTTCTTTGCCAAACAGTAAGCTGCCATGTAGTTTTAAGAGGGTAGTGTTTTCTTGGGTGGCCTTAAACCCCTGTTTTATTCAAGTGCAAAACTGTTCTTTTTTGCTAGTGAAACAATGAAAAATACTGAAACTCCTACCTTTTAATGGCCCCTAAATAATGAGATGTTTAAATTCTTGGTTTATCATGACTTAGCCAGCAGATTCACGGGGATAACCAGCTGTTTTATACAAACGGCAGTTTTTGATGTACAACATTAAAATTCTTTCAGAACAGTCACTGTGCAGCTTCTTTTACTTTTTCACCACTGTTTTAACAATTGTTAAAAATCTTTATTTTGCTCTCACACATCGGGCTGTACCGACTGTTGTAAGTAAAGCACCTATTTCACCCAGAAATCTGTTGCTGTATCCAGTCTGGTGTCATGTTGTTTCTAGGTTTTCTTTAATATGCTGTGACTCAGACTTCCTATGGTCCCTCTCACTGACCATCAACGTGTGTGCAGAAATATTCAATACAAGTATTTGACAATAAAGTGAGGAAATCTCTTCTTACTGTCCTGCTCCCTAAGATATTTGGTAGAACATTCTTGTGGAACTCTGTTGGGAAAAGGGTTAAATGCTAACTTTTTTCTTATGTGCAGTGGGCAAGGATGGAACCAGTTAGATCCAGTAGTTGCTTCAGAACTGCTCTCACAGATCCAAGAGGGAGAATTCTGGGTTGATGAAGAGGAATTTTTCAGGGAATTTGATGAGATTACCATGGGCTTTCCAGTCAATGAGGAAGGACGACTTCAGAGCCTCTATACAGGTGTGGTATTAGAAAACATCTTTCTCATGCAAATAACATTATGTCAATAGGAAGGACTGATTCGAATTGCAAATGGATCCAACTAGACCTTAATTTCTCAGTTTTTCCCTCTCCTTTAGACCCATAGGCCTTTTCTGTCTCTACTGGGAAGAACAGAAAGACAAGAGGAAATTTAAGCTGAGATGTTGCTCTGAAACCTCATTACTTGCTGGAGAGATTAGTGTTCTCTGTCTAGAAAGCTGTTGTTCTGAACATCCTTGTGGTGTTTTGTTTTTAATGGTAGATACACTTGAGATTTCTAGAAACAGTTTCTTGTTGTAAAAATCATGTCACCAGTCTGCCATTACCAGTTGTGACATTAATTCTCATGCCTCTCAAATCTTGGTCATGAATTTCTGCTTAAAGAAAGTGTCAGGGCTGTTGACAGCATGTTTTCTTGGGCTGGGGAATCTCTGTCAGATATCTGTTGTATAAAATTAAGTAGCCTCCCATGTCTGAAATCTGCACTGTGTTTTCCTTATTTTGTTAGAGAAAGTGCTGTATCACTCGCAGAATCTTTTTGGATCCTGGGTGAGAGGCCAGTCTGCTGGTGGCTGCCGTAACAACAGCAGCTTCCCTACCAACCCCAAGTTCTGGCTGAGAGTCTGTGAAACGAGTGAGGTGTGCATTGCTCTGCTGCAGAAACACAGGAAATACAGCACTGACTGGGCTGGAAGGATTCAAAATCCAACTCATTTAGCAGAGGAAAATCCATCTCTGACTGAAGGCATACAGGGGAAGAACTACCAGGCTGTGGGATTGCATGTCTGGAAGGTAATATGTGAACGACATTTTTCTTTTTGCAAATAGAAGTTTTAAAGCATTACTGAAACATTTGAGCAAAATCATTCATTTCCTGTGGCACTGATACAATTCAATGGGTCACATCTCTGATTTATGCTGGAATGGTTCTGTTTATCTCACAGTTACTGCCTGTACAAACTATTAGTGGACTAGTACTTTCTTCTTATCACTGAACACTTGAGATTGTTCCAAACTAATGCATGACATTTCAGGCTGATTATTTGAAGACCATTCCTAAATTTACTCCTCCTGAATATTAACTCTTCCTACTCCTCCTTGATGTTCAGCTTATGTGCTGGTACTGCCCTCCTTGTTTCTTTTTGTAACTGTGTTCATGTTTAAAAATGTTTTAAACAATATTTGATAATTTTTAGTTTTGTTAGAAACTACTCGTTTTTCCTAAAACACCATGCATCATTATGCATCTGTTCTAGGTGGAGAAGAAACGATTTAACCTTCCAAAGACCCTCTCTGCTCCTCCAGTTGTAGGTACCATCTGCCATTCCTACGATAGAGAAGTCCATGTGTGCTGTGACCTTTCGCCTGGCTTTTATCTTGTTGTTCCCAGCACTTTTCTGAAGGATGCAGTAGGGAATTTCTTGCTTCGTGTATTTTCAACGGGAAGGATCTCTCTCAGGTAGGTTTAAAAGAAAACAGAATATTTCTTGTAGTTGTTGACGTAAATACATGAAGTGTAGTACTAAGTGTGAACGTTTAAAATACTTCGATGGGTTGTGTAGAGTGTCAGATAACAGCAATTTTTGTCTTTGAATTCATGTAAGTAGTGCTCTAGTTCCTTATATTTGTCATGAAGCTGCTACTACCTCTTTTTGAAATGCCAGTCAAAGGTAACCAGATGAGTAACATCTTGACTCTAAACTGCAGCTTAGTGCTGTATGTAGAGGCAAAATGTACTGTTGGCAACGTGTTTAAAAGCTGTTCAGATTTTTTTATACCGTGGTACTACACTGGTTTTATACATTTTAGTTTCTTTTCTCTCTTACATTTGATAGTGAGCTAAAGCCACCACCCACAGATGCTGCCCTCTGCGAAGAACTCCCAGCTGGTGAATGGGAGACAGTGCAGCTGCACGGATGCTGGAAAAATGGGCAAAGTGCTGGAGGTAGCAGGAACTTCCCCTCCTTCCATACCAATCCCTGCTTTCCCCTCTCCATTCCTGCAGGACCAGGAAAAAGCAGTGTGAAAGTTACCCTCCGTCAGCACTGCCAGGATAGCAAGTGTCGTCCAATAGGTTTCCATATTTTCCAGGTAAGGCTTCTGGTCAGTTGGACTGCTCATTTGCCAAGGGTGAAGGTAAACCTGTCATTTAGTTCAGGGCTCCTTGCACTTTGCAAAGGACTTGCTGCTTCTAGGAGAAAGACAGGCTGATCCTGGGATGTAATGCCCTTGAAAGATACGGAATAACTACGTAGTTACATAGCGTAGTAACCAGATAATTGGTTCCACTGAATCCTTACAATGTTCTGAATTAGTTTTAGAAATTATGAACTCTTTTGAGGATTTGCAAAGAATTCTCAGTGTCCTGGTGATCGAGGACCAGACATTTTGGTAATTCATCATGAAAGCTTACTTTCTTCATGTTTCATAATCACTTACTTGTCCATAGGCAAGTGATGTTGGATCAAAAGGACTGTGATATCTTGAAACAAAACGAGATATGATTTGGTATGGACAGATACAGGTTCTGCACTGGTGTGTGCCAGTGATCAGTTGCATAAATGTAACATGAGAAACCGCTGGTTAGGTAACTATATTGCAAAGAAAACCAGCTTTATTTCTAGAAAACATGCTTCAAAAAAGGTGTTGCTTAAGTGAAAAGTCTGGAGTTGAGCATCAGAAGTGATCACAAAGCTTCAAATATACAATATATGAAGAAAGATTAGCATTTTTTATGCCTTTAGGAGACTGAGGTGAAGTCTAATATGAATTTTTAGTACAGGAAAGGCCACTAAAATGAGGAAGGACACAGTATTTTCACCAAATTCATGAGGTGAAAAATAAGTGCATTAGGATACTTATGCAGGGAAGAGTGAGGTTAGACAACAGAGAAAGCTTTAGAGCTGTGTGAGTAGTGGGTTGCATAAATTGTCTATAAACATACTTGGAATGATTCATCTGTGTTTAATACTACCATCTGGGTTTTCTGGAAGCCTTCCCATCCTTCTCTCTAGCTCTGTACAGCAAAGTGAGTATCTGGAGTGCAATAGAGATAGGCCATACCATGCTGTGGTGTCCTAGGAATTAAACATTGTGAAATCTAAAATAGATGAAAAAATAGGCACGTATTCTTTTTTGCAGGTGCCTAACAGCAGCTGGAAACCACAAACTACTTCTTTTCTCCACCTGGAACCACTGGTGAGCTGTGTTCCTCATTGCTATGCGCAGGAAGTGAGCCGACTCTGCAGGCTTCCTGCAGGACGCTATGTCATTATACCTTCTACGTACTTGCCCAATACAGAAGGCAATTTTACAGTGGTCATAGCAACCAAAATAGACAGGTAAAGTTATGTTGTCTTCTATTTGCATTTCTAGTCTTTTTATTCATGTGTTACAGGATGTTTGAATCATAGAATCAACCAGTTTGGAAAAGACCTCTGAGTTCATCAAGTCCAACCCTTGATCCAACCTCGCTGTGGTTCCCAGACCATGGCACTGATTCCACATCCAGTCTCATCTTAAAATCCTTCAGGGATGGTGAATCCACCACCTCCCTGGGCAGCTCATTCCAGTGTCTGATTACTCTCTCTGTAAAAAAGTTCTTCCAAATATTCAACCTAAACCTCCCCTGGCACAGTTTAAGACCGGGCCCTCTTGTCCTACTGCTGGTTGCCTGGGAGAAGAGACCAATGCCCACCTGACTACAACCTCCTGTCAGGTAGTTGTAGAGAGTGATGAGGTCTCCCCTGAGCCTCCTCTTCTCCAGACTGGAAACAATAACTGTAGTAATGTGTTCTCACTTGATGCAAATTTTTTTAGAAGTCTTGGATTTGCTGTTGTGTGTTTACATACTCTGCTTATCATTTTGATTATGTTGGAAGAATGACTAAAAAAATTTAAGTATTTGTTAAATCTTCTTGCATCACTTGCTGAATAAATGGTGTCTAGTGCTGGAGAAGATGGCACTAAAGCAACTAATTACCAACTATATGTGGATGTTAGGAGTTATGCTGAAATTTAACTGAGCTTTTTAATAATCAGGGTTATTTTTTGAGAAAATGCGATGAGTAGCCAACCTTACTCCAGGTAGTTCCTCCCGATGTGAATAACAACAGGTCTGCATCTGAGTTTGTAGCTTCCATAAGATTGCAGTAAGATTCCATAGAATTGCATCAAATTCCATAAGGGAAAGGACGTGGAACAAAGCCTGATATAACAGTCTTCTCTTTTGGAAGTGAGATAAATAATTGGTATTTACAAGATTTCTCAATGCTTTGTGCAAAAATAAGTGTGGTTTGGGTTTTCAACAGGAAGCGCATTCAAAGCCAGGAGACACTTGGACAAGTATTGCAAGAGGTAAGTGACACATTTTGATGGATATATTTTGATATATTCATTCCTGGTGTCACCACAGATCTGCTTGCTTTAATTATATATCGTATCCTTCCTCCATCTGATTGGCTTTGATACTGATTTGGTGTCCTACGTATTGTGATTTTGAAATTTAATGGCATTATAGTGTTGTAAAGACTTAAGAAAGCAGAGCAAAAAGAAGATCAAACAGGCAATTCAAATATTAGCTTTCACCACTCTAGGTTTTTTATTTGTTTCCTTACAGCCAGCCCATATAGCATCCTAACATTGTAATCCTTCCTGGGGTGCAAGCTGTTCTGATCAAGTTCATGCCAGCTATTTCACACTTGGGCTTTGTGTTTTGCTTGATTAGATAGACATGTAATATTGAAGGGTTGTTTATGAATGCTGAGTAACTAATACAGTATGTGGAGAGGAGAACTTTGAATGTATTTTAACAATTGTTTGAAGATACCTGATTTGAATGGTGGATCAAAGCATGCCTTTGATAATACTCTGCTTATTAGTTGGAATAAGACCATCTAGATACTTGGGTCTTTCCTTTTGAGGTTTAAACAAAACAAAAAATGTAGGAAAAACTCTTCACCCACAGTTAGAACTGGCTTACTCATTTTCTTAGTCTGGGTCATGTTGACCAATTGTTACATTTTGTCCTTAAAACCGCAAAACCAGTATGGATTTTGTGTGCTTCCCAAAAATGATCACAGACCTGTGTGTACTTTCCACATGGTTCTTTTTATTTTAGTATTTAGGAGCTGAAGTATGTAATGAAAGTCCTTTTTTTGCTGTTGTTTTGGAAATAAAACATTGCAAGGCCATTATATCAGAAGGAATCTATTGCAAGATATGTTTCTTGTATTCCTTGAAAATGGAATCAAGGGAACAAACAGTTTAGATTATTAAGGGCTTGAAAGCCTCAAGAATCTGGAAATTGCAGTTTTAGTTTTAATATCAGTGGCAGAAAGTAATGTCTGAATCTAATCTTCAACAGCATGGGCTTTTCTAAAGACTGGACTTTAGAAATCATTCCATGCTTTTGGGGGTTTAACTCCTCAGTGAGGCAAACTGCCTAGATCCCTCAGGGGTAGGGCTAGTGATTTCTAAGGGATATATAACAACAGCAGAGCTGGATGTCAGTGTATTTTTCTAGAAGTTTGACTGTGTTTTCTCATTAGTGAAGTGATGGGATTTATGAGTAAGATTTTTTTAAACAATGTTTCACAGGAAAAGCTTGCATTTTGTCCTTAATTTCTAAGTAGTTCTTGTTTCTGATTCACTTTAAATCCTTGTGAATTCCTTCTTGACAAAAAAAAGGCTCATGAAATAGCTTTTTTTTTCTGTATTGCTCGTTTTCTTATAGATTTCCTTTACAACTGTGATGAAAAGGTAACCTGGAATTCTCACACTGTCATTTCAAGAAACATCAGAAAGCCAAGGGATGCCTCACCTCTTGCTGTTCTTGGTTTTAAATGAAATAACAGGAAGATGCCCTTAGCCCAGCTGTTTTTCACTGGTACCAGCTGTCAGGCCTAAGATGACTTCTTAGTAAAAATACCTCCTTTAATCATGTACGCTCTGAATATTTGTTCTTCCCCTGTTTTTAGAACGAGAATTGTACAGCAAATTATAACGTACCTCAGTTCTTCAGAAATACAGGTGAAGAATATGTGCATGCTTTGACCCAAGCTACAGTTTTGGAAGAAACATATGTGCAATGCCAGGTTGGATGGAACCCTGAACAACCTGGTCTGGTGGAAGGTTTGAACAAGATGATGTTTAAGGTCCCCTCCAACTACAACCATTCTATGATTACAAAGTAGTATTTTGTGGAAAAAAGTTACCAGCCTGACAGAATAAATTCAGGTGACTAAAGGGGTAAACATGGAGAAAAAACTGGAGTCTTTTTTTCAGGTAGGACATACCTCAAGAACCATCAAAATACACTGGAGTAAAGAAAGTCCAGGCTTGTATCTGACACTGCCAGTCCTGCTGCTGAGCACTTTACCTCGGGCCCTTTATGGAACCATGCAAATGGTGTGTTGAAAGGAGAGATTTTTTTTGTGAGTTTTTCTTTAATGAGCACCAGAAAGGAAGAAGATAGGACTTGAAAACTTTTGAACTATCCTGTCAGACTGCTTTTGTAAATCTGTAAGGATGTGTTTTATGCAAGATCTGCCCTCACTGTAAGAAATATCAAGTTTAAGAGATTTTTCTTAATTTATGATTGAAAGTATTTCTTATTCAAGCAGGATTTTTTAAATGTTATATTTTCCTCAATAAAAATAAAGTAAAATGGCTTTTATTAAAATGTCAGTGATGTTGAGTTTGCATTTGTTCTGCGGTAGCAAACTTTACAATGTGTTAGAAACCTGGAGTTTTCACCAAATGGAAGGGAATATGTTTAGAAATATTGAAAATTGGAAATATTTGAGAGGAGAATCAAGTCTTCCATTAGTTTTATGTGTGAGAAATATGTAATATTCTACTTCTGCTTTTGACTATATCCTGCCATAATTTATGCTGGCTCCTGTTGAACTTTGAAAACTGAAAGCTTTTAGGATGCTTGCAGCTGAATTTTAAATGCTCAAAACCTTCCAAATCTGTTTATATGGAGAAAGAAGAGAAGAAAACACCCTGAGTAATAAATCAGTACCGTACATGCTTTAACAAATGTTGACATTTTCATTTATTTTCTTAATTTCTTGAAAGGCTGGTCCTTTTCACATAGGAAATTATTGGATCATACAATAGTATTTATAAACAGAAGAAGGAATGTTTCATGAAAGCACACGGACTCGAGTTGTGATAACATAGGAATTGGATACTGAGGAAGTAAAAATAGGTGTAAGGATTTCTAAATGGACTGTGGTAATGAGAGGCCCCATTCTGGAGTCATCTGTGCCTGTGTGAAGTTTATGCTACACTATATAATGCTTATAGGAGTGTGAAAGGAAAAGGAGTCAACAACTAAGTGTGTGTCCTCTGTTACCTTCTGCAAGAAGATGTAAGAAAAAACCTGTGAACTCAGAGGAGTAACAGCTTACTGGAAATTTTAAGAGTGTGATACCTGGCAGAGCACATACTCAGGAAACTGCTTGATACAGTTCACTTCTCTAAAATCCTGCATCTAATTCATTGCTACTGTGAGTGTGAAAATACATTTTTTTTCTGAAATGTATTATTGTGTACTTGTAAGTGCCTAAGACACAATTATATGAGCTTTGGCAAGTACACTTATTTAAAAAAGTTGAGTACTTGAGGTCAGACCTCCTGAACAAAAACACTTGACTAATTTGCTGTGCTGAGCTACCTATATTTGAATGCAATTGAGATAGTGGTGTGTATTTTTAAAGGATCTGCAGTTATTGACAGGTTGAAGTCCCTCTGCATTGTGGTATGTTGCAGACTAGCGTGGAATAGCACAGAGTTTATATGGATGAGGCTGCAGTATTGCGCCCAAAACATACTCTGAACTGATTTCCTTTACTCCCTCAGGGAGCTGGAATGTAAATGCCCGAAGGAGGTTGGTAAAGAAGATGAACAGTTCAATTCGTGCCATCTGTTCCCCCAAACACACACGGTGCCCTGCAGACAGAAAACATAAAGAGTTAGTTGTATAAAGTTCTGTAAAAGGACTTCACACAAAATTCTACTGAGTTCCATAAATTCTGTTTCCTCTGTAAGGGCAGAAGGTGCTTTTGGAGGTGGGGGAAACATTTAACTGAGAAACTGTGTGTCAGGTGTTTCATTTGGTATTTTAATTGGTTTTGTTTGGGTTTTTTTTTCCACCCCTAGAGCATGTATAAGATCCTCCCTTTTCATTTTTGCTACTTGTTCTGTGAGAACCATAAATTGCTTCTCCGTTAAGCGAGATTTTAAAAAGTTTCATATACTTGAGAGTCTTATCTTTGGTTGTTGAGGAGGGAGGGCTGGAGCACTGCAAGATGCAGTTCTGAAGCCAAGGAGAAGGATGTAATCAGGCTTCCTTCAACAGAAATTCAGAAGGGTATATTGGCTCTATGTAGCCCACGATCTCTAACGCTGTCAGGAACAGATCTGTGAGCTAAGGGAGTGAAATGTACAGTGGCATGTGTGGTGATGTATAGACTCAGTGACTCATTTTGGCACGTTGTTTTCACAGTATATGTCATGATATCTAGCTATTCCAGACTGAAAAAAACCAAAAAACAGATATTCAGGATATATAAATACTCAAATTATGTAAACAGAAAACAACCAAGGCAAGTTAAAAACGAAATCTTCCTATGCCTGGCTTGAAATGGTAGTCCAAATTAGGTGTCTTGATTGATGTGAACTATGGGTATTTGGTGAGTGCAGGAGGTAAGATGCTAGGTACCTGTTTTACAAAGATGAATTTAGGATTTATGGGCAATTTAGGCACCTGATGCTAGACTATAACTGTAGGATTTGGGAGGGTGAGGTTTGGTTTCCTGCTTTATCACACATTTCTCTGTATATTTTGAAAAATCGTATGCTTTTATCACTGGGCTTTCTGTCTGTAAGGTGAAAATAAATCAATTTTCTGATTTGAGGGTGTTAGCTTGATTTGACACATCAAGAACTAAGAAGCTCAGATACCCTTACAGTAGGAGTTGTACATATGCCAAGGAGAGCACTGGGTCTCCTGGCCATACTCATCCTCTCTTTGAATGCATCAAAATTACAAAATGCAAGACAACATTTGTAGCTCTTACTGAGCAGAAAACCTGACTTTAAATCTTTGTGCCAAATACATTTTTATAAAGGCATGTTTTTAAAATTTTAGAACTTAGAAATGGCGTTTCTAATCTTGATCTACAAGACACAGAAAACAGGAATATTCAAGGTCAGAGTGTTACCTGCTGAGAAAGGTAAGAATGCCTCTTTGTTTACAAAGTTGCCATCCAAATCAAGGAAATGATCTGGGTTGAACTTCCAGGGGGTCGCCCAGTGCTCAGAGTCATACACCACAGAGTGCAGATTTGGCAATACAAGTGTGCCCTGTAAGAAGCAGCAGAGTTTATATTTTTCATGTATGATTGATTTTTTTTTATTATTTTCCTTCTCTCTAATAGATAGTCTGCCATCCTGTGACTGCAGCCTCGTGTTTGGATTCAACTTGGCCTTTTTACAAGCGCACATCCCCTTGTACCTTCTCTTTGTCATAACCTGTTTGTTATCTTCTGTCAGTACTACTGAAGTGTTTTCATGTCTAAGATGGAGTGGAGCTTGGATTGTTTTATGTGCTTGTCAGGGTAATCATAACACTTTCCTATTTGGTTTTTGCACTCTTCACACTTCGTGTCTGTGACGTGTTGCCACATTCTCTGCGAAGTTAGGAACTGTCATGTCGTATAAATACTGAATATTAATAGCTCAAAGCTTTAAGAAACATGGACAACGTGGATAGAAACATGAAACTCTGTACCTTTTTTATGTGGAAGCCCAGCAGAGTCGTACTCCTCACGCATTGTCGGGGGACCCCGACAGAGGTAACGTTGCTGTACCGCAGAGCCTCGTGAATCACCGCGTTGGTGTACGGCAGCTTCTTACGGTCCTCATAGCTGATGGGATGGGAGGGTCCCACAACATCATCTATCTCTCTCTGAACCTTTTCTGCAGAGAGAGAAATGAAAATACTTAAACTTTTTTTTCCCCTCCTTTTTTTATCCTGCAGGTTTTTGCATAAGAATGTCCAGGACTGGGGAAATAAAAGAAATTATGTTGCTATGAAATACACTGGCGGGTGGTTTGACTGCTGTATTGGTTTCAGTTGATCAAGGAAGTGCATATCCCTAAAGCACAGGATGACACATCCTACTTGGTGATGAGCGTAATACAGTTCTACGTTTCAAAAAAAAGATTAAAGTTTGAAATTACAGATGTAATTTCTGTTATGTTTTTAAATACACATTGGACCAGGTATCTTTTAAAAGCTTTTCCACTTTGAAGGTTAGGAGGGGGCTAGTTGCATGTGAAATGTCTCTAACTTGTTATTCTGTCCTGCCAACCCCTCTTCTATGAGATAAAACAGTGGCTACCACCAATTTTTTGTAGTGTTGCTGGTGAACTGGAGGGGAAAGCATCTGTTTGTTTTCTTTATTAACTTTCCATTTTCCAGATCTCAGTTGTTGATGTTCTGCCATTCATATTCCTATTTAAGGGTTATTTTGATGTATTGCAAGTGATTGAGCTAACACTTATACTAATAATGTTCATTATGATGTTGACTGCAGTTCTCTCTGATGATGATTTTGCTCACCTTGTATTTCTGGATGTTGTACCATATAGAGCAATGCCCAGAGAAGGGTGGTGCTTGTTGTTTCTGTCCCTCCCAACAAAAGATCAACCACGGTCTGAACCATATTGTCTTTATTGAACGTAGAAGTAGGGTCATCTTTGGTCTGTAGGGTATATTCACAAGAAGACTATGAAGTGGATGATTTTATACATTTCATCAGTCATGTAGAAATTGTCATTGTCTAATGAAAACAGGGAGCAGCCCACCAGAACAGACATCTTCAGTGCTACACAAATAAAGCGTGCACTTGAAAGTTCCGTGGCAGTTACTGGAACCAAGTGTTTGTAGTAGGCATTGAGGCCAAGGAGGGTGATAAACAGATACTTACTTTTGTTATTTGAGCTAGGTAGAAGTCAATGAGATGCTGTGGATCACCTGCCTTCTCTCTCTCATGGGCCTGGACCTCCTTCATGACTAAACTGTGCATGAAGTCGTTGTATGCAAACACTTTCTGATGAGGCCCTGGGAGACGGTGCATAAGCCATGGGAAAGCATCATACAGCTGTGGTTGTAGACAGCAAGAAAGGAATGTGAGGTCTTTTAAACTGAATTTTGATTTCCTGATAAGTCTGTGAAGTCACTGCATCACGTGGGAACGTGATTATATTTTGCTTTTTGGATGAATACCAAAAATGCATCAGAGGTTCTGAAAATTGGTGAATTGGAGTAATTGAGGGCTGAATCTGACTCACAGACAGATTTTCTCAGTCTTGATTTTTTTAACAGTAATTTTTTTAAGACAACTCTTTATGGAGAACCTGATAATGTTATAGAAAGTCAGTTGCCAAAATCTGCACAACATAAGCAATAGGTAGGCTTCTAAGAACCTAAAAATATTATTCTTGATGTGGTGAGATTGTAACCTGTATTTTATAGGAAGCTCAGAATAACTCAGGTCTTGGTGGTAATATGAATTATATGAGAAGCAAGATACATTCTCAAAAGAACAGGACTTTGAAGCCTTAGTTCTTATTAACTGCAGTTCTGTATTCGCAAGACTGAACAAAAATTAAATTTTAGAAATTGCTTTCATTTTAAGAATTGGGAATTTTACATACCAACTATTCTGCAAATGATTACTTGTTGGAAATCTGTGAAAACCAGTGATGTCCTAAAATTTAAATTCTAGATCCTGTGATTTAAAGACATGAAGGATTATAAGGCAGTAGTGACATATACAAGGTATGTATTCATTTATTACTTCACGATGGCTCACGGAGCTGTGGTGTGGAGACGTTTGGGAACAATCATTACATTGTTTTGACTTGTCAACTGCAAATGCATTTAAAGGAATAAGAACAAGAAAATCAAATTCTTACCCTGCCCCAGATAGTAGCTTGAAAGTAGATCACAAAATAAATAGCTTTGATAAGTTTCCTGAAAGATTCATCCTCACTGGAGAAGCGATGACCGAAAACAACAGCACAAATTATATTTGCAATGGCATGGACAATGGAAGTGTGGGGGTCAAAAGGTTTGCCTGTGAATACAGGAGGTTCTGTGAGTACTTCTGAATAGAATACAGTGAAAGAAATGAGGAAGACTTTTTTTTTAATGGTAAAAATAATAGGAGATCAAACTGCTTTTAGATAAATTTCACACAAGTGAACCCTGGTTTAATACATATTAACTACATGAATCGTAAATGCAGGGAATCTTAATTTTCAATCTGCTTTTTATTCTTGCAAAATACAGTGATTATTAGTTTTGAGAAGACAAACATTAATTCTCTTTTCCCTTCTTTGACTTGGGGTCTGAGTTGTGTGGAAACACAAGCGATTAATTAGAACATATGCCTTCAAATCTGGAGGCAGATATTTAAGTTTGGTAATTAAAAAACAAAACAAACATTCCCCCTCCTCCAAAAAACAGAAAAAAAACACTTTATAGTTTTATTTTCTTAGTCATGTTGAAATGACTTATCTCCTTTTGATTTTCAAGTAACAGCTTGACAATTCAACCATATATTTTCCCACAAACTGAAAAGGCAAAGCTCATGTAATGGGATGGAAAATGGCTCCCATTAAAAAGTATTAAATCCAGAAATCATAAACTTAAGTACATATTTCATTGGCAGATACAACCTTTGAATTATACTCCTATGGAAATACATCCCTGACTTCAGGCTTTTGGTCATTCTTGGAAAGACTAAATACGTTTATTGAGTTTAAAATTGGGGAAGGGATTGCATGGAAGGTAAGGATTTGGGCTGTAAGGGGACTTGGAGTAGATGGTTTTTAATCTCCTACATTTGAAAGATATGTGAATATGTTGCTCTTGGAAGAGAGAGGGGCCTGATCCAAGGAGAGTTGGAGAGAGACCTCAGGCAACCTCTCTGTGTTTTCACATCAGTATGGAACACAATGTGGGTGAGGGATTTGGCTGCTCAGAATATTTATATTTAATTGCTTTATTTTGGCATCTTGCTAAAATTCTATTGGTTTCTATTTCATCCAAACCGAAAAAAAAATTTTACTGGGCAACTGAATGATACATTCCTTGTGTTGGGGTTCTTTCTCTGCCAAATCCTAAAAGTCTGCTGTCCTAAAATGACTCGCAGCAGGTCACACATTGTGTATTTTATGGAGGAAAACATAGGATTTTTCTACACTCCTTGATTGTAAGAATTGCTACCAGCTGTCCCCAAGACTATGCTGATAACAAATATTTATTTAACTAACCTTGTTTTAAAAAACAATTTTATATTGCCCACTGTGCAGACAAAACATCTTTTGCAAAGAATGCAGTCAAGCCAGTAAAAGTCCTACTGCTATGAAAAATATCTATATTATTTATAAAAATGTATCATGAAACTTTTACCACCCCTAATATTTCAGAAAAAAGTTCTAAGTGTTGTTGTTCTAATGAATTTACCTTTTGTGTTTGCAAAGATGTCCACAAGGCGACAGGCCTCTGTTTGAATTTGATGCTCCAAATTGTTCTTTCCGAGTGCCAGGCTTCTTACAATTGTCATGACAAAGCGTCTCTGTTGCTTCCAGGTGTGGCCACTTGTCAGGAAAATACCTGGAGAACAGAGAAACATTCATTTCATTGCTGGGAAAGGAAATCCTTTCACTGCAGGAGGCAAAATCAGATTTAGGTGAGGTTATATTTCACCAGCAAGATACCACAATTTTAGATTCAGAGTTTTAGTCTGTAACTGAAGATTTTATGACTCCCAGCTGCTCATAAATGTGACCCTGCAAACTGAGTGGTAGTGGGTTTTGGGAAGAACGGAACAGCTTTCTCTCTATGAACAGTTTTCTGTTTTAGAAGTTATACAATTGAAGGGCAACTTCTCGAGGCAAATATTCCTTTGAATCTGTTGGGAAGGAAAAAGGTCAGTGGCATGCTCTATAAGAGAGGAAATTTTGGAGGTTTTTTCCCCTTCCTTAACATACTTAGCTCTGCATGGAACCTTTTTGCAATGAAAGCCCAGTTGTGCCCTTGTTAAAAAACAAAACAAACATTCCCTCTCCTCCAAAAACCAGAAAAAAAATACTTTATAGTTTTATTTTCTTAGTCATGTTGAAATGACTTATTTCCTTTTGGTTTTCAAGTAACAGCTTGAAAATTCAACCATATATATATTTATATAAATATATAAACTGATGTGTGAGTGTATGCACAGAAAAGCATCTTTCTTCTTTACACCTTGTTCCTGTTTCAGTCTGGTGTAACACCCTGTACCTTTCTCGCCCATCATATCCCTGTAGAATGGGGTGAGAGGTCTTCCAGAAACTTCCTCTGAGTGGGTGACAAGGCCATCTTTTACTGCTTTGTATCCATTCAGTACAACCATAGGTGTCTGTCCCATCCACAGCGTGTAGATGTTTCCATAGATGTTGGTTAACTGAAGAGTTAACAACAGGAAATTAGGAACTATAAACCAGGGAAAGCATACACTCAAGTACTGATTTATTCAAGAGTTTTCTGTAGTTGTTACTAAGCCCATTTGCCTATATTGAATTGAATAGCAGGCTTTGGAAATATTTATCCTTCTGTTACTAATGTGCTTTGGGAACAGAAGATAATTGTTCTTTGTGCAATAGATATTAAGGACATCCCTCAGAAGCACACCTCTGAAAACTTCACAGAAAGAGAAACTGCAGGTTTGCTCTGTTAGCTCTGAGTCAAAGAATAAATGAAAACAGGCAAAATCCCAGAGCTTTTCTGTTTATTTCATTAATGAACCAAAGTTATTATATATTTCCTGCCTCTAATTTCCAAAGAAAACAAAAAAAATTTTTTTTTGCATTCTTTTCTGAGCTTCCACATGATTTTTCTTATTTTTCTTTATTCTCTTTTGTCAGACCATGATTGTATTTTTCCTTGAAACAGTTTGAAGCAGGTTCCTTACTTTTTAAAAAAAGTTTTAAATGGTTTATGAAGCAGCCATGCTGTAAACATAACAGCAATCAGATTTTCCTGCTTTGTTTCAGTAATCTGTTTAGTACAGATAAGTCTTTTTGCTCTACAAATAAGAAAAAAAAGAGTCCATTTAGAGTATATGTTTAGTCTTCTAGAGGAGATGGGACCACTTGTGGCCTGGAGAGGTTCCAGTGACATTGGTGTCATGCAAAGGAAAGTCTACTAGAGGTGACTTACAGGGCTGGATATCAACATAGAAACAGAATGAAACTGTCAATGAAATAGCATTCTATGACAGTGCTTGTGATAATGCAATCAAAAAAGTGAGAAAATAACAAGGAGTAAAGCTATTGTGGTGTTTATTATTCAGGAATATTTTTAATAATGCAGGGTCCTTGAGTCTTTGAAATTGGCTAATAATCAAGCTTGAGGTTTAAAAAAAATAGCAATTTAGAATGTTCCTATGCAATGCACAATGTAAGTTAAAATAGATTCAGACTGATTTTCAACCATAGAGATAAATAAATACCTTAGTGAGAGTTTCTCGACGAAGTTTGAAGTCCAGCAGCCACAAATTTCCAATGATGGGGAGAGGAACTGGTCCTGGAGGAAGCTGGGTACACATCCATTGCAGCTTTAGGAACTGCAAAATCAGGAGACATACTACTAGAACCATACAAATCTCAGAAATCCCCAACATCTTGTCAAAATTGTAACTTCTCCCTGAGTTTTGCCTTTTTTTTTGGTCTTTTTTTTTTTTAGAGTATGACTTCCTCTGAAAATTTGGGTTTGTGTAGATGAGTTTATTCTACTGACTCCAAACTCTCTCTAAGAATATATGCCTGCTGTAGCCATCTCTCTGAGATAATCTACAGTTTTCCCAAGCTGAAGTCCTTAGAAAACCAAAATATGTGATCCTTGGTGGTTAGTCAAGCCCCACCCACTCTTTTTTTTAAGATCTGTAATTGAGATCTGTCTTTTTTTTCACTTAGAATTTTGTTCCCTTCTTAGTCTTGATACTGAGTCTAAGTGCCAATTATTGAACAGTTATTCAAGGTTATAAAGTGTCTTGCATAATGGTAACACCTCAGGCAGTTTCCTGTAGCTAAATGTTAAAATGCATTACTTCTTGCTGTTCTGAAATACTATAATTATTATGTAGTTTCTTTATAGAAGAAGAAACATCTGCACAATACCTGTGTGTTAGAATATGGTCTCTGAGATGAAAAAGAACTAAATTCATGCAACATCAAGCTAAATTAATGTCTTTAATTACAAAAAAAGGGCAATTTAATAATTAGGTGAGTATTTACTTTCTTCTTTTATTGTATTCAAGGTTAAGTTATGTGGAACACTAGTGAGAGGTTATTTTTTCTCCAGCAGATTGTTCACTGTTTTCTAATTTTTTTATTTTATTTTATTTTTTTATGCTAAGTTTTAAACTCTTCTGGTGCAAATTTTGGAAGTAAAACAATGCACAGGTTCTATTTGATCTGTGGAAAAGAGCAAATGAACTTAAGAAAGGGGCAAAACTTTTAAATTTTGCTGATTTGTGGACCTCATAAGCTTTCAGGAGGTTTGCACTAATGTGTGGCAAACATGAACTTAAGAGACTTACTTTTCATACTTGCTGATATATTAGATTTGACTTTTGACACTTGGTTCAAGAACTCAGCTAATGCTATGATATGTCTTCAAGTCTGTATAGGAGATTAAGGGAATCCATACAATTGCACAGGTTGTCTGTTTCCGAATTTTATCATAATTTCTCTGAGCAGGCTTGCTGAATTTTCCAGTCCACAGTTTTCAACTCAAAAAGTTTCAGCAAGATCAAGGTTATTGATTGCAAGGTTATTGAGTGTACATTATGATCATGAAATATAAAGGTTTAACGCTATCCACAGGCTTCTTAAGAACTGCATTAAACTTCAAGAAACTGCGTTATAGGTGTGGATACTAATTTCAGTTAGTTTTCTAATGAGTTCAATGTTTTTTGTGTTTGTAGGGTTAGTAAAAGAAAATGTGCTAAATGCAATCTTGCATCATTCAGTCTTGAAAAATATGTAGATGAGAATTTCTTTTTTTTTTTTCCCTCTAGTGGATTGTAATAATTTCAGCTGCATATGGGAAACACAGGGGCGGTTTCAGGGGGCTGCAGAGCAGCAGCGACATTGCAGCATTTTCTTGCCTTACTTTTCTGAGCAGCCACCACTTGACTGCTCTGTGCAGTTTCATGCAGCTCTTCTGCTTTCGTGGGCTGCATTTGCAGATGCTTTTCCTGAAAGTGTGGAAGTGGAGCAGCAATCAGAGGGCAAGGACCATGCCCGTGTACCTTTTTTATCCATTTGTTTAGGTTTTGGGGCAGAGAAATGGAAACAGAAAAGTTTAATAAGCATCATTTTCAGCAGCATGGTTCTGTGCATCTTATACTTGCAGAGTTAAAAAGACAAAAAACTGAGAGAAGCAATTTGAAATTCACTAAATTTTATGGTTTTATCAGTCAATTCAGACATGTTGATATGCTTACCAAAAATCACAGTGTTATTGAGTTATACTATTGAGCAATCATTTATCCATCCAGTTTTTCAGATTTTGATGCTATTTGAGACTTTAAAGTGAGTTACCTGATGAAATTATCTAACTAACTTGACTTGCCTCCTATGTGCATCAGAATTTCATTTCTTTGTATGTTTTTTTTGTCCTTGTTTTGTCCAGCTGGTCCCATCTGCTTAAAAGAAAGCAAGCACTATTCTATTTCTTGCTTGTGCATGGAATCATTTGTTAAGTTTGTAAGCTTTGCAACCCCTGAAAGCTGTTGATGCACGCATGCCATCAATGAAGGTATGATTTATACACTCAAGACTACCAGAATTAAGATGACTTAAGCCTTGAGGTTGCCTATTAATGAGGGTGATTATAATGCAACTTAGAAAAAAAAAGAAAACAAAAAGAAAAAACTCCTGCTGAGTAAGGCTTGGCCCACCAAGAGAGTTAACCTGAGCCTTACCTTTTGGGCACTGTGGGCAGGGTGTTTTCCTGCTGCTAGGTGAAACCTGTGGGCATGCTGAAAGTAGGATGAGGTGAAGTTATTTCACAAAAGCTTGTGATGAAGCTTGCAAGGAAGGGAAAAGCAAGGAAGCTCTTTTGTTATTGTGTACTTTAATACCTTCAGTATACATGAGCAGCAGCTCTTCGCATAAATCTTGCTCGAACTCCTCTGACACAAATACTATTGCAAGAGCTCACCAGTTAAGATGACAGATATTAAGTTTGGTTGTTTTGGACAGATGAGGAAACCTGCTTTTGTAATGAGGGTTTCAGGCCATAGGAGTGGGAAGCAAATGCAGCAGCTGAAGAGGACAGGGAAAGAACAGCATCTTCAGGAAGGTGTGAAGCAAATGATGAACGTGGTGTTCACAGGGTGGAAAGGGTTCCTGGCTCCCCTCTACCCAGGGTGTGTGTCATGTGCTCTGCTGTAAAACCAGGGCTCGTTTTTTATCTGTTACAGAGACAGGCTCAGCATGTATTAGAAAACACTGCCTGGTTCCAAGCTGTGCGTGTATTGCTTGGCATAGCAATGTGCTTGCTGCCTGGCCTGGTGTCAAGCTAAACAGAGCAGACATTGCTAAGCAGGTTTGGGCTTTTTTTGTGGGTTTGTTATTTTGTTGTTGTTGTTTTGGTTTATTTTCCAGTGGAGACACTAATTTGGATTTCTCAACTTAACTGTTCCTTCCTCCCCTGCACTCCCTGGTCTTTCAAGAGCTTCATCTCAGGAGCTGTTACTTGGTTACTGGCGTCAGAATTTCTCTGAGGAAAGAGTTACACAAACACTGTCCAGGCAAGCACTGAGAGAGGGAGAGTGTGGCTTAGAGCACAGAGCTGGAGTGAACATGGGACTGAGAAATCGGAGCAAATGAAGTTCCCATTCTGTGTTTCTGTTCAGTTCAGGAAAAGAGAACTTTGCTTACGTGCATTATAAATAACTTTGATAGGTTTTTGCCTCCTGCTGTTGTCTGTGGTGTTGGGACCTGAAGACTGATGAGCTGTTTAGGTTGCGTAGACAAAGTATTGGAATGAAACTTGAGAAATTCAAATTCTGTTCTTAGATCTGTTCATAGCTTGTCTGTGACTCTCAGGAACTTGCTTTATCTCTCTGGGCCTAATCAACCCTGACATTCACTTTTCAAAAGAGTTTGAAGATTGAATAAAAGCCAAGTTGTAGATGGCAGGTATGACTGTTTCTGTTGAGTTCTTTCTCTGTATTTTCTTCCCACTCCTACAGTCTAAAACTTCCATTAGAAAAGGAGGTTTTCTGAGCTGACCAAACACCTGCCATCTCTACCTATGAGGTCTTGGATAGTATTTGTCAGATAATAATGTGCAACTTGCATGGAGAGGTACTGCTAACATCTAAGGAAGATATTGGAAGAAGGAAAACTGATTTTCCCCACAACAACCTGCTTGCAAAAAGGTTCTCTGTAAACACCTGCCTCTACCTGCTTGCTCTCACCATTACTTTATTTGTATTTTGGTCCTTATTTCACCATTTGTGCACATTAACGGAGTTAATTTAAATACTATCACTCTGCATTACAATGAATTGTAAAAACCACCACTTTCTCTTCCTGCTAGTAATACCTAATCATCCCAGACATCCCAAAGTAAAACCAGTTGGTTTATGTAATCTTAGAGAGATTTATCAACAAAGGATGGTAATTAATTTATTCATTTCCAAGTATATTTCTGAGGGTGTAGCAGGCTGAGACAGTGCATCACTGACATGGAGTGACAGCAGGACCACTAAAAGCAAGAGCCCTAGCTATTAGGAAGGAAAGTGACTGTTGTAAACATTCCTACTTTTGTTTTTCCATTGTTTTTGTTGTTGCCCTCTGTTTCATTTGGGCTGTTGGTTTGGTTTGGTAGTGCAGTGCTACTTAGACAAAAGCAATGCAGACCTTACACAGGTGCTGTACTGCTGTACATCCTGATGGCGTGGGAGCTACAAAGGTCTGGTGCCCTTTCAGTCTCACTGGTTTGTGAAGTGCTGTATGATCTTGGCAGTACTCTGCAGTAAGCTGCAGAGGAACTGAAGAGAGACAAGAATTTCGTAGGCTAAACCATAGTACAAGTTAGTTACCCTTCTCTCACTGGAGTGTCAGGAAGAAGTAATGGATATTGTGCAGACAGTCCTAATTATGGCATTTCCTAGTGTTTGAGTATTTGCAGCTTCAGCATTCTTTTTGACAGTTTTTCAGAGCGAGATCTAGTAGCCTGTTGGCTACTTCTTGCACTTGGAATGTCAGAAGTTGTGGATGTAACAGAAAATTCAAAGTAAGACTTGTTTGGATGACTTTCCCAGGGAGAGAGGTTTAGAGACAGCCTAGAACCAACTCCTCCTTCCTTGCAGGACAGTGTGGCTATTGCAAATATATACTGTCCTGACTGATTCCTGAGCACTGGAAGAAACTTCTGGAGTCCAACCCAGATTAATTCCTGTGTTAGGAAAGAATTTTTTTTCTCCAGAGAAATATTTTTGCCCTTCTAAACATGGATAGAGATAAGGTACCTTGAATGCTACTGTTGAACTTGAATGAATGAATAAAATGTGAAAACATCTTTCAAAATGTGCCTTATGTCCATTCTACCAGCTAGTAAGTAACACCAATGGATTGTGCAAGTGGAGTTGCAAAGATGGGTTGAGTTTTTTAGGCAGCAAATCTTGAGAGAGAATGACAGCCCTCAGGGATAGCTCTACTCTGCTGTTCTGCAGACCTGTATCTCTGACAGTGCTATCACACCAGGACTTTTCCACAAGTAAAATGAGAAAAAGCAAGTGCACTTGTTCTCCTGGGATTCTTACAGACCCCCTGAGTTTGCACACTGCAATCTCCCCTCTCCTAGAACATCAGAAACTTGCCAGGCCCTCAGCAACCACTGTGGGGAAATGTTGCTCCAAACATACATAGCTGAGGTGGAATGTGCTGTGCTGTGAGGCAGCTGTGCTGCTGCAAGCTGTGTTAAAGGGCAGCTTCTGGGACCTAACAGTGATGAACTGGGATATAAGGTCTGTTACACTTTTTGTCAATAGTACTAATTATGTTTGATCCTTCACTGTTCTCTTTGCAGTTCATCTGTGTTGTTTACTGTGAAAACTCAGGTTACAATACCTCATTACTCTTGGTTCCTAAGTCTGCATTTGCACCCACTCTTGTACAGGGTTACTGACTGCTTACTTTTACCTCTGCCCCACAAATGCTACCTGGTGAATGCTCCTGTTCTTGTCTGTAGCTGGCTGACAGCTGCAGCTTTGTACCTGAGCTCTTGATGTGCACATAATCAGTGTTTTGAGTGACATCTTCTGTCAAACTGATTGATTGCTCAAAGGGATGTTTCTGGCTGAGGTTTCTGCCTTCTAGCCTCTGCTTGATCTTAAAGTCACAGTAGCTATTAGCATATTGCAGCATAGTGATGTATTAAATACATTCAAGAATGGGAAGACTCCTCATTGTCTCAGATCAGGAAGAGTGGTAGGAAAGAAGGGAGGTGAAAAATTCAGAAAGCTTCATTTTGCTAGGGAAGAGTTAAGAAGGACAATCCAGAGTCATTTCAACAGAGAGATTCGTAGCAGCTTTCTTGGTGATAAGAGTTTGGAGGTGTGAAATAATGATAAGTGTAATTCTCATATCCCTGGGTTTGTTTCTTCTTAGTGCACAGTTCTTGAAATTGCAATGGAAGAGTCGTGGTTTTCCTCCTGGACCGACCCCATTTCCCATCATTGGAAGCATGTGGTGGGTAAAGTTTAGAGCTGATCATGGGAGCCTGAGAAAGGTATGTATTTGCAGATGGGAACTAAAGAGCTATTGAGGCAAAACCTGTAAAAAACCGGTGGTGGCTGTTGATAGGCTGATGTGGTAGCAGGGAGAACTTAATCCTGAGAGAAGGTAACCTGTGGAAGTTAAATTAGGTGTCTAAACCTGTTAAGTAAAATCTGCAGACAATGTGATTCATATGAAAGCTGGTATGTGTGCAACTTAAACAGAACTGAAGAGAGTAGATTTGCTTCAAAAAAGACTTCTGTTTTTAAGGGAGTGTTTAGCCTTGAAAGAAAAAAGTGGTTCTCAGATTTTGCACCACAGGCATGTATTAAAAATCTTTTAAAACAAGGTGTCTTGAATTCAGAAGATGTGAAAAGGACACCAGGATGTCTTCTGCTGTCATGGGATGGAAATAAGATTGTATTCTGTGTGCAGCCAAATCCTTTGCTCTGTTGTTTCTCTGGAGTCCAGTCTGGGATGTGCTCCTTGCAGATAAGCTAAGGGTGTAAATGATGGTGAAAGGAAAGACCTAATGGGAAGACTTAGGTCCATCTAAGCATGTTAATACAGATTCTTTCAGTTTTCTACATTCTCCACTGAGCCAAAACATCACAAAAGAATCCAGTGTGTTGATATATTTTTCAAGTTGTGACCTTTCCTTATGTGCTAAGGGCAACCTGCAGGTCTGGGGGTGCCTGGCTGCAGCTGGAGAGGGCTGGCTTCAGGAAAAGAGAACTTAAAAGAGCTTGAGGCTTAATTTTTCTGATGGGTACATGTTCATCACTGTGAGAGGATGGAGCTGTACTGTTTCTTTGTTTAGAGTCAGGGACTTGGTCCTTTCAGAATACCCACAGCACTGCCTGAGAGCAGTCCCCATCACTACCCAGAGGTGGGATCTGTGCTCAGATGCCTCAGTTGACAGTATTTGTGTATAAGAGGGAAAGAGTTCCCGCCACTGAAACTTGAAATCTGCAGTACTAGAAGGAGAGTTACACCTGGAATACATAATTTCAAGAAGTTCTGGTTGTTGCCTGAGTTGAAAATTGTAATGAAGAAAGGACAGGTGAAATTTCACATGAAAGCTCATATAGATCTGTAGACACTCAGGGGCATTTACCTAATGGTTACTATTGCAAGGGCAATCCAAGGTAAATGTTAAGAAGGGGAAGAGGGTTTATTCTTTCACTGCTTCCATTTCTGTAAATTGTGTGTTCCCAGAGAGACCCCAGAACCTTTTTGGTAGGCACCCCCACTGCAAAACACAACCACTGTCCCTTTTCATCTCCTGAACCCCTGAGTAATGTCATACTGGAAGAGAGCAGCCCATCATGTGTGCATGTTGGTTGATGTTTCTGCCATGGGTATTTTTTGACATTGATCTAACCTGCAGATGGCAAAAACCTATGGCAACATCTGCACCTTGTGGATGGGTCACAGACCTTTGGTGATGCTGTATGGATTCCAAGCTGTGAAGGACGGTTTCACCACCAACTCAGAGGATGTTTCTGGGCGACTACAGACCTATGTCTTCAACAAGTTGGCAAATGGAAAGGGTAAGATGTTCATGTCCGTGGCAGGACTTCATCCTTGACTTTCTTTGCTTCCTCTCATGTTTTCCTCACTGGAGTTCCCAGTTGACTTATTCTGTCTGCTCAAGGTGAATCATATAATTCTGTAGCATCACCCTAAGTGGTCTCCAAAGTCCCACTGTCACATATATGTTTCAGAATCTCACCAGAGCAGCAATATTTATATGTAGCTAGGTCTTGTTTGTCAATTCTTAATGTTGTCTGTATGTCCCAATTTGAAATAATTTGGAGCTTGCAGCCTCCTCTGCAAGCTGAGTCTCAACTAATTCTTTATGCTCCCAGCTGTTTGTTTGGAGCAAAAGTTGCTGTAGGAAAGCATGTACAGTGCTGTGAATAAGATCTAGCCTTGTTCTGAAGTACAAAGTCACAGGAAGATGGGGCTTTAAATGTATTAGCCAGAGTGTAGGTGCAACATATCCTTGTTCAGAGCTTCTTATTGTGCTATCAGAGACACTGCTGAATTGTGGTGGATGGAGAATAAAGACAGTGCTGTGTTTAAAACAGAAATAATTGAACTTACTTCCGTCAGGCTCTTATCCAGAGTAGATAGAGCAGATGCTTTTATCCTCAGTCATGACTTCTTGCATGTTATTTACAATCTGGAAACCTTTAAGTTATAGTACTAGCTAATATAAGTAGAAAAAAACCTCTTTAAGGAATAGAGATTATTAAGTCTGGAGCCATTTCAGTCCATTTGGAAGGATCTGTATTGACACTTTTTATCTGAGTGCTGTGGAGAAAAGCAACTGAACTCTGGTCGCAAGAAGCTGTTTGCAGACTGGCTAAAGCCTGTTCTTCCTTCTCTGGTTTTTACTGAGTGGTTTTTGCCCTGGCTTCATTGTCTTTCCAGGAGGGACCTGGACCAGGGCAAGAGCTCAGTATCTGGTGTAAAAGCAGGATCCCTAAAAGCCAGAGACTTCGTAGCATAGACAGTGAGTGCTCAGAACCAATTATCCACTTTATTTTTGAAGCATAAGCAACAGGGAGATGTGATGATATCCAGAAGTTTTGCATAAGGTTGAGAAGCTCAAGCACAGGGAATGCCCAGACCTCCCCAATAACCTCCACAAAAATCTTTCTGTTGGTTGTGAGTAGCTTCATCAGAGACACCACCAGGTTTCCAGGTGGAGGAAACCTGAACTTACTTTTGGTTGAGGAAAGCTGTGTTTGCCATTCCTGCAGAGTTAATATGTGGCAACATCTGTAAGGACACAATGTCCCCACAGGGATGTTGGCAAGCACAGCTTACAAGTAAGTATTAATTGTATTAGAAGATTGTACAAGATAATAAATTAGGTCTTGTAAGAGATTGCATCAACTGGGCTACAAGCCTTTCTATATGGATAAGGGGAAAGATTAATTTTTTTTCAAAGCCTGGGCAAATAAAAGGCAACAACCAACCCACATTATTGCAGCTTTCAGCAGGCTGCTGGGTGGAGGTTTGAGTGATGACCGCTGTTCTTGGATGCTTCAGAAAGAATAGGACTAGGTTTGGAAAGCATGTGGGTGAGGCCAGAGACCTGAGTGGGTTTTTTTGCAGGGCTGGGAATATCTTAACCAAGGTGTTTACTCTGCCTCTTATAACATACAATTAAAAGAACACTCCTCTTTGAGCAGCAGCATGATGAGAAGGTGATTCTTATGGTGTTTATCATTTACAATTGTATGAATGTTAACATGACATAAAATTGATTCTTGTTGGATGAAGGTATCTTGGTCTCCAATGGTCTCATCTGGAAACAACAGAGACATTTTGGAATCGGAGCTCTCCGAAAACTGGGAATGGGGAATAAAGGAATGGAGCGTGGGATACAAACTGAGGCCCATTACCTGGTCGAGTTCTTCAGAGACAAAGATGGTACGGCTTTGGCACAGTGCTTGGGAACTGACACAGAGTCTGCAGGACTCTGAGGGCAAAGACTGTTTTTGCTCCGGAATGAAGTGGGTTTGGGCACATCTTAGATTTAAAGTGCAATCGAAACTGTACAGTCAGACCTCAGCAACATGTATTTTGGGATCAACACCAAGACTGAGATTACTAAAAAAAAAAAAAAAAAGAAAACAAACAAAAAACCTCTAAGTCTGGGAGTTAAAGATTTGATGCCTTGCTGTCCTCATTTTTGAATGAGGTTTATCTTTTATTACATTTGCCAGTGAATTTTGTGTTTGTGAGTAACACAGTTTGTCTAAATACCATAGAGGGCATCTATTATAAAATGTCACTGTGATCTTGCTTCCCAAATAGCAAAGGAGGTAAAGGAAGTGCTTTGGAGATGAATGCTTTTCTCTGTCTGCAGGAAAAGCTGTTGACCCTTCCTTCCCCATTGTCCATGCTGTCTCTAATGTGATCTGTGCTGTGGTTTTTGGACATCGCTTCTCCCTGGAAGATGAAACCTTCCGTCAGCTGATTGAGGCATACAATGCTATAGTGGCTTTTGGGAACAGCCGCATTTATTATGTGAGAAAATTACTTATTTCATATGCACCTTATTTGTTTATTGAGCACATTATTTATTGCAATATAATTATACAATGATCTATTATGATAGTTATTGCATTATTTAATACTGATAAAAATGTTGACTGTGAATATGAACTGGACCTGCAGTGCTTTGGGTTTGACATAATTCAGTTATGAATATTACATTAATAATCTTTATTAGAATGTCCCAGCAAAGGTAATATGCTTGGGATACTGAACTTTTCTGTAGGAGAAACACCAAGGTTGTTAAGGTGAAAAGGTGATACTCTTTGTGTGAGAATGAAAGAGAATGAATTTTTTTCCTGTGTGCTAAGGTAATAGAGATAAATGTTTATTAATATGAGATTTATTAATAATAATACATGTTACATCCATCTGCAAAAGCAGATTATTTTGTTGGTGAATTAACAGTGGAGTTATGCAGTAAGAATAGGAAAGATTCCAGGATGGAAACCGTGTTGTCTTTAATTTGGGGTTTTAATGTGTGTTCATGTACTCCACATGTACCCAACAATTCTCTTTGGTGACACGGCATTTTTCCAAGAGAAATTAATTCAGCAATTTAGCACCAAAAATGTCCACACTGTATCTCTATCACCAGTCTTCTCATATGGTTTTCACTTACTGCCTTTGTGTTGAATGCTTGCTCCACAGATCAGTGAAATTTTCACCTGGGCTGCAGAGCGTCTCTCAGGATCTCTACAGAAAGCAGTATTTTCACGGGATTTTGTTTGTTCCTTTGTAAGGCAGGAAATCAAAAACCACAGGGAAAAAGGCAGAATAGGTGAACCAGAAGATTTCATTGACTTTTACCTGGATCAGATAGAGAAAGTGAGTAATTCATGCTGTATGTAACACAGATCCAGTCATAAAGGGTTCTCTGTCCCTTCCCTACAGTTGTCTGTACACACCAGCATTAGTACAGAGCTCTACAACTACAGTTTAAAAACCCTGCTGTCAAAGTCAAAATATGACCTTTGAATAATTTGTTCAATAACTTGTTCTAGTAGTACACATTATTTACATTGGCTTGTTGTCATCCTGTGGAATCCTTAGTGAGGGCTGGGCAGTGGACGGTAGGGAGGACCTTGAAAAGGTTGGGGTATTTAGATGGCTGCCTAATTCTGATTCTTTGTGCCTTATTAATATTTGCTTTTATTATTTTTGTGCTTAGTAGTACTGTATGATTATAAGAACAATTTTAAAATGATGGCAAAAACATAGCATAAATATTTTGAAAGGGTAACATATATATTATACTTTGAAATGTGTTTTCTGCTGTGGAAGTAAACAGAAGGTAGCATAACAGTATCAAGGTACTTATTTGAGGAAAGTCTTTGCAGAACCTGTGTTCTGCTCAGGTACCTGTATTTTTCTCTGCCCTCCAGAAATATTTTTCCTTTAAATACAGTGATTGCTGTCTGTCTCAGTGCTGTTACACAGATGTACCCCATTTTACATTTCTCCTTGACACCTGTAGACTAAAAATATCCCGAATTCTACATTTGATGAAGACAACATGGTGCAGTCTGTTTTTGACCTTTTCTTTGGTGGCACAGAGACCACGGCCACCACTCTGCGTTGGGCTCTGCTCTATATGTTGGCTTATCCTGACATCCAAGGTGAGTTGTAGACACAAACATGGGTATGATTCAAGTTGAAGAATTAACTGTTCTACTTTTTTTTTTTTAGCTAAGACCAAGTTTTTCTTAAAATCAAGTTTTCCTTTTTTTTTTTTTTTTTTTTTAAGATTATATTCTTGAGGTTTGTTTTTAATAAACCCGTGTTGCAAAAAAATTTCAGAGAGATATTTTAAAATAATTTCAGGGATGTTCAGCTTCTGACAGTGAATTTTGTCTTGCTGATTTTTGTCAGACTGTTTCAGTACTGTAAGCATATTTTTTTCATTCTTTTGATGCTAGAATGCTGGAAAAACAGAACCCTGTGCACACATATAACTTTCAAATGCTGATAAAATAAAAAAACTCTCTGAGCTTACTAGTTTAGGTTTTAAGTATGAAATCTGACCTTAAGCCCTCTAAGACTGTATAAACTGTTTTAGTTACTGAAGCTGAGATAACAGCCCAAAGAGATTAACAGTTGGTGATGGTGTAGTAATATTTTCCTGTTTCAGTTCTCAGCATTACATCAGTTTGTTGTGATGGCTTCCTTGCAACACCCTCATTAGTGTGCTGTGAGTCTGTATTTACCTAGAGTAAAAATAATAGCTTAACTGAATTGATCTCTTCATAAGAAGTTTTTGTTTCAGTTAAAGTTTGCTCCTCTTCCTTTAAATATAAAGCTCAATAAATCTGTTGGGTCTGAACACAGAACCTATCAACTAGGAAATAAAGTGTAGTAAAATCATAACTGTATAGATATAAAAATGTATTTAGAGTTTAACATACCGTAAGTATAAATTATTTATATATTGTAGTTTTTTCTATCAGTACTATAATCCAAAAAGGAAATGAAAGCTCTGTTTCATGCTAAACAGTGTTCTTATATCTATAATGGATTTCTTTTTTTTTTTCAGAAAAAGTTCAGAAGGAGTTGGATGCTGTTCTGAGTCCCTCCCATCTCATCTGCTATGAGGATCGGAAGAAGCTGCCGTATACAAATGCTGTGGTTCATGAGATCTTACGCTTCAGTAGCATTGTTTTAATCACGATTCCTAGAGAAGCAGTGAGGGATACAACTGTTTTGGGATATCGGCTTCCAAAGGTACAGATATCCTTTGTGTTCCAGTGTGATCTTTGGCCGTGAGTTAAGGTCCTTGCAGTTGTGTTTACCACTAAACCCTTTTCCCTCCAGTTCAGGATGGATGAGTGTTGGTGATGGCACTGGCAGACAGCACTTCTCCCCTGCCATGCCCTCTGGCCTGTGACTTTTCTCATAAATGACTGACAGTGCTTGCCAAAAGCCCAGTTTCACCCCAACTAAACTAGTGTTCTGTGAGAGTGCTGATGGTGTACTTTCCAAGAGGGTGTGATTTTAAATACTTTATAAGCATTTGAGCTCTTACACTTCCACAAGACCACAGAGAAGACTGCCCAAAATGGACAGTGGTGTCCATAGGGAAGGTGCTGCAGACTATTAATGCCAGGATATTGTCTGCCATGTGGACAACTGAGAGATGGGATGTTTTCTTCATTGGTGATGTCTGAGACAACACTAAGCATTTACTGCATTCACCTAGTACTTCTTTTTCTTATTATCACCTCTCTGACATCATATTTGAAATATAATGAAGATGTTTTCCCACAACCAACTTCTTCTGAACTACCACCTAACAGATTGGAAATAAAGGCACAAGAAAGAATACAGCAGGGAAATCCCTGAACCTGAAGTAGTGAAGTTTCTTTGCTTATTTGTTTTTTGAGAAAAACCCCTCAGAACTGTTTGAGATTCATTTTCTTTTTCCTAATAAAATAATCTTTCATTTCTGTGACCTCCCCATGTGCAGAATTATAGCTGGGATCTGTTTGTGTCCTTTTCTTCTTAATGTCTGAGAGTCATAACTGCACCAACAACATCTTCCTTTCAGGGCACTCTAATTACGGCAAACATAGACTCTACTCTTTTTGACCCTGACTACTGGGAGACTCCTCACCAGTTCAACCCTGGTCATTTCTTGGACAAGGATGGAAATTTTGTGACCCGAGAGGCCTTCTTAGCCTTCTCAGCAGGTAGGTGCACTGAGAACTGAGCCCTCTTGTGTGGGTTAGGTGAAGCTGTGTAATTTTGACTGTGGAGAAGGCCAAAGGGGAGTATAATCCCAAAGTACAGAAGCACATGGTTTTCCCAGGCCAGAAAAATGACTGACTGCCAAAAACAGTTGCTAGGTAACTGTATAAGAACTTGCTCTTAGATTTTTGTGAAAATGCAGAGAAAGTAAAAGGAGTAAGGCCCTAGAATTCCCAATCATTTGTGGACTTGAGTCCTTATGCTGTTGTCCCTGGTCATCCTCTGCATATGCCAGATTATGCTCTTACAGTGGCTGTTCTGTGGCAGGCTGCTGTGCTGGAGCTGATTTATTTTGTATAAATAATTCCATATTCATGAGTGCAGAAAGATGAATAGAAGATCCAGAAGCTGGATCAAATACATCCCAGCTGGCTATGTCTTTCTTGTGGAGCTTCTGGAGTCACTCTTTCACCAGTGTGGGAGTTTATAGAAGCCTTAACAAACAAAAGCTCTTGAGTATCATGCCAGGAGGGAATAGCCTGGTTGTCAGGGCCCTCAACAGAGATGTGAAAACGTCAGGCTCAGGTTTCTGACCTAAATTGGGCAGAAGAGGAATTTGAACATTAGTTTCTCACATCCAAGTCGAATGAGCTAACCACTACATTTCAAAGTTTGTCACTGTCTGTCTCTAGGAATTATATCCTGCACAGAGTTAATTAATAAATTGGGAAGAGATTTTTCTGTAACAAGTTGTTTTCACTGAAAGCATTATGTGGGAAAATGTTTCATCAGATGTAGAATGTCTTCTGTATTCTGATTTTTCACTGTTATTTGTGAAGACAAGTCAGCCTGTTCTAAGTGGAAGCTGTGAGGCAACCCAAAGATACTTTCTTGTTTTTCTTATTTGGAATCAAGAGACTGAGAGTCCATTCATAGAACTGGAGAGTCCTATAGGTTCATGGCTAGGCTTTGCGAACGAAGATTTGGAAAGGGCTCTACCCACGTTTGTTACAAGTGCACTGGTGGCTAAAAAGGCCGAAGAAAGAAACTTCTGAGAAGCAACCTTGGTATCTTTTTCTGTAATCCAAGCAGGTCCTGCAAAGATGGATTGCAGACATCTCAGTTGTTTGCCCAGTTCAATCTGAGGGGAAAACGTCAAATTCAGCAAAGCTCTTTGTTCCTTGATGAGGCTGAGCAATGCTCCTGTGAAAAGCTGGGAAGCAGGTTCTGGTTACAGACCTCGCTGGGGACTGACTACTCTTTCCCTTCACCCTCTGCAGGCCACCGTGCTTGTCCGGGAGAGGTGCTGGCCAAGATGGAGCTTTTCATCATCTTCTGCAGGCTGTTGCAGACATTCAAGTTCACTACACCAGAAGGAGTTAAGGAAGTCAACACAGACTTTGTCTTTGGGAGCACCATGAAACCCCATCCATACAAGCTCTGTGCAGTTCCGCGCTAGGCTGTGAGGTGTTAGAGATTTAAGAAAGAGGCGTGGCCACAGGTTTGCTGATATTTGTGCCACTTTTATGGCTTTCATTTTTACATCAAGTTCAGTGTGAATCTGTCCTTGCTGTGTTATAGGGCTAAGAAGCCAGCCTTGAAAAATTCTCTGCTTTTCCCTGCTTCTGGAAAATGTCTGTACTTCTTTTTCTTTCCCTGTTGTGTTACCAATGAAATAAACATAGACAATTGTCTAGTCTTACAAAAATTCGTCAGGAATCTTCCTGGAGGGCGAAGGAACTTTAAAGCCAGATGCTGAGGGGGCTTCCCACATGTTCTCAAATCCTGGTGTATGGGAATGCTGTTCCCAGAGGTGGTGGCTCTGGGCATTGCCAGAGCCCCTAGGTATGGTTGCATGGGAATAGAGAGTAGTGGAGGGGAATCTCAACTGGCTGTGAGGCAGCTGCTTTGTCTGTTTAGCTGAGAGTCATGGGGAGATGATTACTTGAAACTGGAAGCAACAGAGGTACAACAGCAGAGCCCTTCGTTTGGGTGTGAGGCTCCTGACTTGTGCTGAAAGCAAAGGTAAACTCCTGTTCCCTACTGGAGAATTGCAGAGGGGAACCCCACTGCTGGGGAAACACAGTGGGTGTAAGTGGTAATGGAGCAGTGAGTTGGCCTGAAAATCCCATGAAAGAGGGAGCCTCTCACCCTGTGGGGTTTGTAATGACCATGATGTACAATAAACTGAGTTGGCCCTGTCTCTTTATGGATGCTGTGGGAAGATGGATAGGGTTAAACCTGGAGGGGATTCAGAATTTTATGGTAAAAAGGAGCTGCAGCTCCCTGGATGGACTGAAGCCAACGTGCTCCCCAGCACAGTGATAAACATCTACTCAGAGAAACAGAACAGAGTGTGGAACAACGTGGAGACTGCGTGGCCCCCTCCATTCTAATCCCAGCCAAATGGGAGAGCATTGTGGTACTGAGACCATGCAGTACCTGTCTGGTAAGGGAGAATCAAGATGTTCTGCTGATGAAGACAACAACCATGTCAAACCCCCTCCTCAGGTGCCACAGCACGACCAATCCCCCCCCCCCCCCCCAGTTAGGTACACCAATCAGAAATAAAAGGTATTTATGACTAGAGCCACTCAAATTCCACCCAAACATAAAGAAAATAGAATAAAAGTAAGTTGGGGATAGGGGGAAAGTGGGATAAGACTTCCACCAAAACTGCTGAGATCAGTCAACAGGCTGAGTCCCTCTTCTCCCCCACCAGAGGGACACCTGGGGTGAGAAATATACTCTACATGCATTAAATGCTGCTTTTAGAACTAGAGCTTTTGTTTGTGCTTACCCTATAGCATATTAGTAGATTGTTTCGTATCAGAACTTGTGCTTACTTAATATATGTATCAGTAGATTGGTTTAAAACATATTTTTGCAGTAGACAACTATCACCGACAACCTTCAAACCTTATTAATCTGTCACAATTTGTATTAATAAAAAGTGTTATTCTATAAACTGTTAAAGTGAGTCCCTGCAGTTGCTGGCAGTGGATAACACCAGTTGCAGGACCCGCTGAGGGGCCTTGGCTCTGCTGAGTTCCCCCTAACAAGGGAGATCAGGTAACCTCTGATCTTGTGAATCTCTCAGTGAAGGGTCTCATTACGAGATGCTGACAGACTGTCTGACATCAGGGTCTCCACTTTCCTAAGGGACTGAGAAACAAAAATCTAAACTCCCACTTTTCACATGACAGATGCTCAAATGCACAGTTAAGGGGACAGCTTGCAGTCCTGTGGAGCAAAGCTTGGTACCTGCAAAGGAGGAGCAGGGTAGGAGACATTGAAGTGGTGTTTCCCAAAAGCTGTGTGTGAATCAAAGTTTATGGGAGTTCTGTGTGAGCACGGGGCAGCTGCACACAAACAGCCTTCTGACAGGAGCCTGTCAGCAGAGCTGCTGAGTTTGAGTGCATGCTGGGAGGAGCAGTGCCCAAGCAGGACTAGTGGCAGCAAGTGCCAGAAGCCACTCTCACTGTGAGGTTGGCTTTGTTACCCAGCAAGATTTAAAATTCAGGATCAGAGTGAGGACTGCTAGTAGGTGTAGCACATGCACTGTTGCTTTATCCATTTCTTTTCTTGAGGAGAAGGCTTCACAACTGTTATTGCAATTATGCTTCAAGAATTGGTTGTCATTGCCCTGTTTATCCACCATGTCAGACTTTCCTTAATATAATATTATTGGTTTAAAAGATGTGTTTCATTTTTGTGAAGGAGGACAGTATCCTAAGTGTTAGTACTCTTTTCTCAGGCTTCTGGGTAGGGGCCTAGGTGCTTTTATCATGACTCCCATTGATCTGAAGCCTGCTGCTGCTGCAGCTACTCATTGCTTGGCAGAAGAGATGTGTTAGCTCAGTTCGCCAAGCACATCAAGCTGATGTGGCTCTCCTGCTCTCTAATCCATTTCTAGCTCTGTGTGGTGCTGCACTGTGTGGTGTTGATGTAGACTCTGTCAGGAGTGGAGGGTGGGTTGCATGAAGCAACTGGGTAACTGGTGCCTGCTGTGTTGACACCCAAGTCTCAGGCATCTCAGAGTATAGGACAAATGAGAGACTGAATAGGAGGAAAGGTTTAGGAATAGACAAATGGGATCCACATTGCTTTAAATCTTTTTTCACCTGAAGTATCTTAAGAAAGACCCCAGTGGAGATAGAAGTCCTTTATACATTTTTATAAAGGAATGGTATCTCCATTGTGAATTTTTTCCAAAACCCCCAGGTTTTCCCTCTTGAAGAGTCAGGTTTTGTTTACATGCTTCTGCTGCCTCATTTCACAGAATCATTTAGGTTGGAAAAGACCTCTGAGATCATTGAGTGCAACCTCTGAATGAATAAAACCCTGTCAACTAGACCATGGCAATAAGTGCCACCTCCAGTCATTTCTTGAACACCTGCAGGGATGCTGACTCCACCGCTTCTCTGGGTAACCCATTCCAATGCCTCACAACCATTTCCACGAAGAAATTCTTCCTGATGTCCAACCTGAACCACCTCTGGCACAGCTTGAGGCTATGTCCTCCTGTCCCATCTTTTGTTGTCTGGGAGAAGAAGCTGACACCCACCTGGCTACAGCTTCCTTTCAGGCAGTTGTAGAGAGTGATAAGTTCTCCCCTGAGCCTCGTTTTCTCCAGGCTAAACACCCCCAGCTCCCTCAGCCACTCCTCATATGATTTCTCTCTAGCTGTTGATATCTATCCCTGTCAGACAGTATCTAAAAAGATGTGCTTTCCTATCATCACCCCTCAGGGTAGGGCAGCAGGCAGGTGAGGCAGGGAACATGTCCTGAAACCCTGTTATTAACGTGGGAAGGTGAGCTCCCTCTCTGAGTAGCTGCATCCAGTACTTTCCTGGCCATGAGCTTTGTGAGTGGGAGGTGGGGATTATTCCTGAAACTGAATTTGGGGCATAGAGTGTAAGTAATGGGGTGCAGACAAGCTGCCATGAGGCTAGTAAGGCACAGGCCATGGCATGTTTCAGTTCCAAAGTCTAAGCAGAGGGCGAATGGATCTTCCTCTGAGAGCTGAAAGGCACAAAGAGAAGAGAACAGGCCAGGAGCTCTCCTGGGGAAAGGGAAAGCAGGAGGATTCACTGGTTAGAGGGATACCTTTCTGTTCTGCTGAGCTCTAACCCCTGCCTACCCAAGGATTCAATTCTCGTGGAAGGTGAGAATTGAATTGATCTTATCTTACCAGGTTTCCCTTTTCCTGGTCCCCCAACACCATCTTGTATGAGGAGGAAAGCAATTTGTATTCCCTTTAATGTCTCTTCCAAAGACTTGGCAAAGCTGTTTGGCAGCTGCCTTTCTAAATGCAAGCAATTCACATCGAGGCTGCGAGGTACAATCACCAGAATGTGGCTAATTTGTGTGGAAAAGTCAGAGTAAGTCTGGAGAGCCAGGGGAGGTGCAGAGTAGCCAGCCAGGACTGTTCAGGGGCCAGATGGGACTGCAAGTGCACAGGGCAGGCAAGCCTCGGGGGCTGTGAGTGTCCTCTCAAGGAGACTTTGGAAAATACTGAATTCAGAATTGGGAGCAGTTTGAGATATAGAAAGCACAACACCAGTGAAGGAACTACAAGTCATACAAGTGGTCTCTGAAGTAGACAATTCAGTTCCTCAGTTTGATCCCAGCTCTCAGTTCAACTGCTGGCCAGCAACACTGGGCAAAGGTTATCTCTCTGCCTCGCTTCTAGGGTAAATCAACTTGCTTCACACCTCACAACTTTTGGTTTTAGCTGTGCCAGCTCCATAAGTTTGGCATGTGAGCAGCAAGACCGTCTTAGGTGACTTCCCAGAATGCCACACGCTCCTGTCTAAGTCAGATGAGCCGAGTCTAAGCTAGTGCTGTTCCTGCGCAAGCGCCAAAGCTGTATTGTCTGAAATGCCCCACTTTGCAGAGCTGGATTTGCTCAGGTGCATGAGAGTGCTTGTGAAAGAAACTCACAGAGGCAGCTGTGCATCATCTTTACTCCTGCTGCAAGCAATTCAGTGGGATTAGCAGAGAGGCAGCTGGAGGAGGAGGGAGAAATTATGCTTTCTGCTTCGTCATGAAGACCATGCAGCCCCACTTACCCGTGCAGCTGAACAGGGAGTCTGTGGACACCTGGGTGTTATGCCATTATAATCATCAAACTCCTGTTACCCAATGATTAATTTGAGTACTTAACATTTTATGTGCCCCAGGCACAAAATTAAAAGGTTTGGCCAAAGACCTTACTATACAAATACAAACCGTGAGGAAAACCAAAATATTAAAGGAGTAGCAGAGAACATCAGAGTCAAACAATAATATGGGGCAAGTGAAGGGGCAGTGCATGTGGTTGGTGCACGTGATGGCTACTGATCAGCCTGAACTTTCATTAACCCCACCATCCTTGGGTGTGAAAACTCTTGGGAAATTTTTTTTATTTCTCTGTTCTTGCAAGAGTTTTTTTATGAAACTAGAATTGTGGGCAAAGATTTTTGTCACAGCAGCTGTCATGGCACAAGGAGGTAAACAATAAACCTACATTTTGCATCCCTTGAAGAAACAATGATTGACAGATTTATAGCTGCAATGTGAAGGAGTGATGACATATACGCTTAAAAATAAGAACAATTAATTCTCTGGGGTGGAGAATTAAAGTGATAAAGAGGGAAAGATGGAGAGGCACAGAAATTTCAACATCTTTTTCTCTTCTTAGGGAGGAACCAGCAAAGCAAGATAAAGTGGGTCTATCCTCTGTCTACAGAGCAGCTGTCCATAGACAACGTTGCCGTGTAAATCAGGAGGGAAATGGTAACAGTGAGTGGAGTGCTGGTATTTTTTGTGGTGTCTCTGCTGATTATACAGTTCCTGAAACTGCAATGGATGCGAAGACGACTTCCCCCTGGACCAACTCCATACCCCTTCTTTGGAAACCTGTTGCAGATGAACTTCAGAATTCATCATGAGAACCTTAAAAAAGTATGTATTTTCTGGCAATTAATTAGTAGACTCATAAGCTGATTTGAAAGAAAGTGTGTTTAACAGTCTTATTTTGAATGCTAGGGAGGGATTTATTCTAAATTACATAAATGTGAAAATAGGTGGAGATGATTAAAATATCTGTTTCTTGGTATGAAAATTTGCACTTACAATGAAACAAACAATTAAAACCTTATGTGCTTACGAACAAAACCATACTGATGATAATAGTCCTGCCTTACACATAGGAAAAAGACACATTTTACAACAGAGTCTTTAATTCTGTGTAGCCTTTTGTATCTCTGTTTTTGCACTGGTAATTCTAAGTATTCCTTGAAATTGCTACTGAGGGCATATATGTTTTCAGTATAGAAAGGATGAGGTTTTTTATACTTATTCAACAGATTTTTTGAAAGATCTTAGAATCAATTTTTTTCTGACATACAATTTGGTCAGATTTTCACAAGAGACTTCAGTCTTCTGAGCATGACTGAGCTTTTAAATGACTGAACTAATTCACTGTATGCCTATACTCAAGCCCTTTTTTAAGTCCAGTTGTAATGTCTAGCATTTCTAAAGTTTGTACCATGTTGTTTTGTAATCCCCATACATATATATTAAATATTTAACATTTATGTGTATAAGTAATATCACCTCATTTTCCCTCTTTATATTCAACCTTCCTTTTCCCTGGTTCTTCCATATCCTGCCAGTTCTTTGCTCTTGAGCTGCATATTTCAAGCCAAAGTAGTATTATTCTACAGCATAAAATAATAGGCAGTGCCTGTCTGCTGCCTCTTCTTCTATATCTGACCCCCCAAACCTGAAGAATAGCATTGCTCATCCCAAGATTTCAAAAGACATGAATTAGTCCTTACAAAAATGAAATTAAACACAAATGTGCAAGCATGTGCATATGCATTTTTACTCAGTGTGCATACCTGTTCCCTCTTGTTTGCTCCTAAGCAGCAAAATTTTGTACTCCTTTAGTCCTGAATTTCTTGGGATGTTTTGGCAATACCCCCCTCTTCCCAGGCCATTCTGCTCCACAGACTTGCTAATTTTCTAGTTCCTGATTCAGCAGCCAGGTCAAGGACTGTCTTGCCCACTTCCAGTGATTTCTGCATGCATAGCATTTGAAGACAAGGCTATCACAGCTGAGTTAGAAAGGAGAGGGTGATTCCTGCATCAGTCACCTTCTTGGCTGCTTTTGCTAGTCTTGATACACAAAGGGGAATCTGTAGATGGTTCATGTCAAACTCATGAGCTAATGCTTTCTTGTAATAAATAGTGAAGATGTAAGAGACCATCGACAATGAGTTTGAATTGTAAGACATGATAAATAGCATTTGCAGACTTTGGCAATGTTGGCTAACGTTTTAGAAACATCTTGATCTTTAGTAAGTGAGACTTTAGATAGAAACCTGACTTCAAACTACATAATATGCAAAAACAGATTTGCTGCTCTCTTCTCAAAGTCAGTCACTCTTGGGGCACCTGCCAAGGGAAAGGATCTGGTTTATTTTGTTTGATTTAAATGTACTGGTTCTTACCCATGTTGTTCTGATGCTGCTTTGTTCTACAGATGGCCAAAATTTATGGTAATATCTTCACCTTATGGGTTCCACAACGTCCTGTAGTTGTCCTACAAGGGTTTCAGGCAGTGAAGGAAGGTCTGACTGTTCATGCTGAAGATGTTGCTGGAAGGCCCACAGGAGGTCTCTTTCACTTTGTGTCACATGGAAATGGTAATTATTATTCTCAGAAATTCTTTTCATGTGTTCATTCCAACCCTAGTTTTGGAAATTGATTTAGAGCCTCAATGCCCTTAATTTATAATTGGGAAAAAAGTTTATTATTTTCATGAGTTTTTTGAAACAGTTCTATTTCTGGTTCCAGCATTATTGTTGGAACAATAATGGCACCATAGAAGTAATGTGAGAGTTTCTATACAGGAAATAGATGGCTAAACTGCAAGAAGAAAGGAAAGAGGAATGCTGGTAAAAATTTGAAATAATTAGAATAAAAGAGCAGCTCCTTGGATGTATCGACTGTATCAATTCATTAATTTATAAGGTATTGACAGCATTAATTCATTATAATCCCAGGTGTTATGTTCTCTAATGGCCATCTCTGGAAGCAGCAGAGGCGTTTTGGACTTGCAACAATGAGGAAAATGGGAGTAGGGAAGAAAACCCAGGAGTATCGGCTACAAGAGGAGGCCTGTCATTTGGTGGAATATTTACAGAAAACCAATGGTATGTGACTTGGTGGGCAGGTCGGTCTGTGCAGTGGGAGATTTTGCTGAAGGATAGTTTACCATTAGCTTTTCAAACTATTTGATTACAAAAATGGATTTAAAGTGTATATGCAGAGCTGAGTCTCAAAGGTCTGTATCATGTGACCTGCACGAGACATTTCCTTGCAGGAGTGTGAAACCCCACAGCGTGAGCTTAGAACTGGAATCTCCTATCTGGTTGTATATACTGGTATATATAATATACCAATATGTATATACTGGTCCCTATCTGTTAGTGCTATTACTTCTGAATCAGCTTTACATTACTCATGGCAACAGCATCAGGGTAAGAGCAAACAGTAACAAAATCAGTGTCACAACACCCCATACTCCTGTGCAGAAAAGAAAAACAAAACATAAAATATGAAATGCTTTGATCAAGGCTGCACAACCCTGTTCTCTGCTCTGGTAAGTGCAGTGGAAAAAGCTCAGCTCACATGGCTTGTGGTGAAGCTCCTCAGTAAGAGAGGGAGTTTGTTCAGATTGTACTGCTGAATAACAGGGTGAGTCCATAGGTAGTAGGCTCAAATATTCTATCATTATATGAGCAAAGAATAGGAGGTGGTTCTCAATTCATCTATGTATTTAATGTCTCATCTGACAATTTTGGTACCCTGGTTATTGCCAAACATGAGATCTACTGATGCCAAGGTTCAGTGGAATCTGGCCATTTTTGTAATTATTACTACTAATTCCATTCCCACCAGCAGTTTTGCGTTTTTTAACCATCAGTGTGTTTTAGGTGTCTGAAGTTACTTTTTGACTTGGGCTTTTTACCAACAAATTGGGATTTGACATCCAGTGAACTAATTAATGTCAGAAATGTTTACAAAATGTTATCAGTTCTCCTGTCAGTGGGTAAAGCAGGAACAGTTAAGTGTTAACAGTGAATGCAGTTCATTGTTTTACAGGAAAACCTCTGGACCCCACTATGCCTGTGGTTCATGCTGTCGCAAATGTGATTTGTTCTGTGATTTTCGGACATCGCTTCTCCAGAGATGATGAAAATTTCCACCGCTTGATTGAATCCATCGATGCCATAACAGCATTTGGGAACAGCATCACTTTTTTTGTGAGGAAAATTAGTTTTGTTTGTTTGTTTGATTGATTGATTTCTATATATAGGCAATGAAAAAGGCAACTTGATTGTTACTTCTATAACAAAAATAAATACTAGTGCACCTGGAATTGCTGAAGTATACATCTGAACAGTACTTCCAGATGCCTAGTTCAAAACTTGTTTCAATTGCTTATGTTTCATCATAGGACAGACATTTGTTGTGTCTGTGGGACAGAGATGGAAACACATAGGTTTGTTACGTGTCTGGGAGACATACAAAGGACTTTCTTGCATAAGCACTACCTGTACAACTGTGATGTTTGAAACAGTCCCTGAAACTCATCAGTAAAATACAGGTCCAAATATCTGAAAAGCTCAGAAAAAGACTTATATTAATTTCTGTCTGACAAAGTGGCTTTCTTCATTCTGGTATGATATGGTTGTCAAAAAATGTCAAGAGTCATATGGGTCTTTACTACTTCCTTCACTACTGCTAACTAACTTCATAGAAACTGAAGTAGAGCAATTGTTTTGTGCAAAGGTAACATGTCATGAAATTGCTTAATGGTAGTTTTCCCCTATAGCTTTTGGCAGCAACACCTGTCCCATCTCTGCACGTCCTTATAAGAATTCAGTGGTTTGGTCCACTGGAGAGAAAAATTCTCTCTTGCTTCTGTGTGTGCAGCTGTGACTGCAGCTGCCAAAGCAGTGGCACAGATGGCCTCAAACAGGGGCAGTTTTATAATGAACAGTATTTGAATGGAAACCACAGCACTGTGTATAGTCAAAAAGTCAATTTACCCATGTATGAGGCAGCTGCTTCTGCAGAACTTGCTGGAACTCATCTGGCTTTTTTACAGTCTTGCATGATTTCCACCATCTCTGACTAACTGGAAACTGCTCTTGTCAAGGTCCTAGAGAATTTGAGGACTAATTCAATACTTTTGGTAAATAAGCTAAAATAAAACTACTTATGATTTTTTATCCCAGGAGATGCAGGTTGAATCATTCCTAAACTACCTTCTAGCCAGGGTAGACACAGGTTCAGCTATTTCCAAGCTTCTCTCAGTAGGTATTTTTATAAACTGTTCTTAAAACATCTTAATTGTGTATTACAGCCAACAAAAACATTCTAGTCCCGCATTTCATTCTGTCCTGCTCTCCACAGTGTTTTCACAGGGATGTACAATCCTTTAATGATGGGCTGTACTAATCTGTTTTCCTGGTAAGTGGACAGATAGTGTCAAGCAAAATTATGCAGTAGGATGAAGAAGAAATACAAGCCAGGAATCTGAATAGGCTTGTGGGGAGATAAATCTTTGTCATGCAATTGCCATTTAAATAGATGAGCCCAGAAGTTATGGCCGAATGCATAATTTAAGCTGCAGTAATTCTGTAACTGGAGGGACATGATGCAATCTTTAAAAGGGGAAAACAGGAAGTGAAATAAAATAGAGGAATAGAATTCACCTAGGAAGTGTTTTATTTCTTCTCTGCTGAGATGTGGTTTTGTAATGGTATAAGGACAAGAGTGTGAATATGTTTAGAACAATGAATAAACAGAAGGGAATCCCCCCTCAGTATTTCTATGTCATTTAATTGTTTTGCATATCACAGGGGTGTGATACATTTGCTTCTCATCTATGAGAAGGTGATCTGAGTAAAATCTCAATGCATTCAGTATTCTGCTATAAGAAAATAAACCCGGGTTTGGATAGTTCTATTTTCAGTCAGCAGATGTGTCAAGGAAGTCAACCTGGATCTGGGTTTTTTTAGTGATGAAATAGAAATATGTTTGTTGGATAAAGTGAGAACAGGGACATGTTTCATAGGAGGTCCTTGGTACTAAAGGTGAGCCTAGCAAAGAATTGGGGTACAGAGGAATTTAATTTATTCTTTGTATATCACATTTGTATAATCTTATAGTATACATATATGTAGTACATATAATTTTGTAGTATAAAACCAAGAGAAATTCTGCTCAAGAGAAAAATGGGATTTAGAAAGGCTTTAATGACACGTGGGATAGGCACTATCCTTTCAGTCTAATGGGGAAGATTCAGTCATCAGTCTTTCATTTGTTTTTATCACTACCCAGAAGCCTGTATAGGATTCAAATTTAGTTTGCTAAATACCACATATTTATAGGTAATACCACATATCTAAAATATCTATTTTATAGGTGTATGAACTGTTTCCCTGGCTTACAAGTCATTTCCTAGCAGCATATAAAGAGACTAAGTCCAAGTTAGATTTTGTGAAAGCTCTATTAGCAAAGGAAGTTGAAAGCCACAAAGAAAAAAGAAAAGCGGACGAAAATCGAGATTTCATCGATTACTATTTGGCTGAGATAGATAAAGTGAGTATCTCTGGACTCCTCTCACACTTCACTAACAACAAGCGATTTTAAGTGTTCCTTTGATTATAATGATATCTAATATAAATATAGAAGTATACAATTTCTCCATAGAAAACCTTATACATAGATGAATGAAAAAACCTGACAGTAAATGATAGCAGCAAGAGGAAGAAGTAATAAAGTGAGTTAATTTTCAGGTAGATTATCCATAACTACAATAGCAACAGATCTGCATATGGTTAAGTTACAACTAGAAATGACAGTTATGATGAGATTTGCAGCAGGAGTAGAAAGTATGTACAGTAGTAACTGTGTCATGGCTGAAGAACAAGATGTGTATATGGATAAGATAAATTGACAAGTGTATTGGAGAATATTAGAAAATGGTTTTCTTTTATTCAGAAAATTTTATTTTCTAGCCCTTTTGTGGTTTTGTGGTTTATGTGGATTTGTTTGTTTGTTTGTTTATTTTGTTTGCTTGGTTTTTTTGTGTGTGCCTGTTTTTTTCTTTTGTGGGGGAAGGAAGGTGAGGGCTTTTTGTGTAGTATCAGTAAATACTCCTGTGAGGTGGTTTAGTTCTTTTTTTGTGTGCCATAACTTTCTTTTCAATTCATATCTGCAGACTAAAGGAGATGCTGAATCTACTTATGATGAAGAAAATTTGATCCAGACTATTTTTGACCTCTTTATAGCAGGTACAGAAACTACAGCCACCACTTTACGTTGGGCATTGCTCTTTATGGCGATTTATCCTGACATTCAAGGTAAGCACATCCAAAGAGGTCTCCAACTCTTTAGCAATTATACAAGTTCAAATAGTAGCAGTGCCTCTTCAAAGAATAGTAGAGCAACTATTAGAGTATAAATCAGGTGAACTGAACGTATCTGTTTCTTGATGTATCCTTTCTAACATACAGGCCAGTTATTTCAGGTTTTGTTTTCAAGAGATCTACACAGAATGCAAGACGTGATTAATTTAATATGGAGGAGTTTAGTCTCAGACAAGATAAATTGCTCCATTGCCTCTCCACAGACAAGAATGATTAGACTTCCACTGAGGACAAGGTGGAGCCTTCAGGTCATCCTTTTAAATCCATGACTGCTATTCTTTGATTTGCTCCTAATTTTTTGCAGCAGAAATAACTAAAATACAGTAGATGTTTCTAATATATGTGGTTATTCCATCAATCTTAGAACTTCAAACACAGATATCTAGGTATAAACAGATGTAAAAAAATACTGGGTTGAGTATCTTGAAAATGTGTGCTTTTAATAATGATATTAACAGAAGAAAGATACAGGTTGGCAGAGTAAAATGAGTGAAAAGGTAGAGTCAGAGTGTATGAGATAGAAAGGATTAGAAGGTATATAAATCACTTCAACAGCCTCATATTTGAGAGTTTAAGCTTGGTACCAGGCACAGCAGGAGCCTGGCAAGTAGAAAATAGTGGAAGTGTAAAGGAGAAAGGATCTCCGATTTTTGTTACAAAACACTGCTCCAAAAGACCTAAAATTTGAGACTGGGTTGCATGTACTGAATTTTCACATGGTCTCTCACCCTCTCAGGATATATTAAAACATTCATAAGTTTCCTTGGGCGATTCTAATTGCAATTATAAAGGCTGTAGTATTAATAAAAATTAATCAGAAATTGCCAACTCAGCTCATATTATAAGTTAAAAAAAAAGAAGTTCTTGAGAAAAAGTAATTTAATTAATTAATTAATTGTGTAACTGCTTCCAAAGGCAAGTAATTACAGAATAGCAGTTAGGCCACCTGTAGACGACAAGCAAAATCTGTGTGCTTCTAAGTGAAGAATAATCCTTGATCAATTACTAAACTTCTCTCCTAATACACAGTTAATATTTTTTTCCAGTTGACTCCCTGCTTGTAAAAATAAATACTAATAAAAATATTTTTATAAATTACCTTAGAGCAGTAAATGTAACAGGAACCTACATCTTCTTATAGAATTACTTAATCTGCCATTGCTATTTTTGAAGTATTATTTGGGTATACAACCTATAAACAACCTTAACGTCAGATTTTACTCAGATCATCCGTATGGGAAGTTGAAGGCATTCTTTTTTATAAAATATCTTTTTCATCTTGTTGGATGCTATTATGACTGTAAAAAGCAATAAGAAATATTATGAATGCAGACTTTATAAATTGTTGGTTGTATATTTAAAGCTGAATATTCCTCCTTAGAGAAAGTTCAGAAGGAGCTGGATGCTGTTCTTGGTTGTTCCCATGTATTTTGCTATGAGGACAGAAAGAAGTTGCCCTATACAAACGCTGTAGTTCACGAGATCCAGCGATACAGTAATATAATCTTAATTGCACTTCCCAGACTGAGTCTGAAGGACACGGAGCTGCTGGGATATCATGTTCCAAAGGTACAAATGTGCTGCATATTTGAATATCTTTGATTTTGGTCCATCAGATGATTTCAGACAGGCTTTTGAGGGTTTTTCTGATTAGGGACATGAACTCTTGTATCCTCTGTGTTCTAGCAGTGCCCCTAAGCTCTGACTGTCTCTGTTGGTGGCCTTTCACAAGGAAAGGTGCACTTTGTCCTAAATATTAGTAGATTCTAAAGTGGTAATTTCTGTTCACACCCTTGTTCCTCTTTTTTCAGAACACCGTAATTCTTGCAAATATAGACTCTGTTCTGTCTGATCCTGGAAAATGGGAGACACCTGATCAGTTCAACCCAGGCCACTTTCTGGATAAAGATGGAAACTTTGTAAACAGAGAAGCGTTCTTACCATTCGCAATAGGTGTGTGCACTGAATAGGGATTTATTTACTCCTTGTGATAACAACTTAAGATCCATTCATTCCCCAAAATAACTGGAAAGGCACCCACGAAAGGGTGTATACACACATTCCACTGCCCTAAAGATCTCCGAGAAGGGAGAGGTCTGACTGTACGTGGTAAAGATAGGAAGAGAAGGAATGACACATGGAAAAGTTTTTCTTCGGAGACAGATCCAATTTTTCTCGGAGAAGAGATCCAATTATCAAAGTAGTGGCAGGAGAATCCATGGTGCTAGGAAGACTGTAAGTGTAAACTATATCACCCTGGTGATCATTTCTATAACGTTTTCCTGCCCGCTGTAAATATAGATCAAAACTTTCTGTGGAAACAAAAGCAGCCTTTCAGTTCTGAACCATTAAATGACAAAGTTAAGAGAAAAGGACAAGGTCTGCAGAAAACAAGCAAATGAGCAGATTAGAGAGGGAGGTATGGTAGAAATCCTTTGGTGTATTGCCTTTTCTGTCTCTTCACAGGGCAGCGTGTGTGCATGGGGGAGCTGTTGGCAAGGATGGAGCTCTTTATTGTCTTTTCCACCCTGCTACAGGCATTCACGTTCACCCTTCCAGAAGGAGTGAAGGAAGTCAACACCAAGTTTGTTTTTGGGAGCACGATGAAGCCACCTCCCTACCAGATCTGTGCCGTTCCTCGGTAGGAAATGGTAGAGGCAGGGAAGAGTTATTCTGTAAAATTACTTCTGTATGTGAATTCCTTTTTCCATGTCTTCAGATTTTCTTTCCTCTTCATTTAGTTAATCGCTACCCTGAAAAATGTTTTTCAGATAGTTGCATCCTGAGGATTATAATTACAAAGAGTTCATATTTTGTTCTTTCTTTCTGTTTGGAAAATCTTGTTAAATTTCTCCTGATGTGTAACAAATAAAAACATTAAGGGAAGAATTAGAATTGGTGCTTGTTTATTACCAGATGGAAAGAGGATTTACAGGGAAAGAACCTGAAGCAAGGACTATAAATTGAAAGATCTGGGCATTCTTTCTCATAAGCCACAGAGGCATTTGTGGAGATAGGCTCAGAGGTTTTCCAGTCTGTCTCAGGATATTAGTGGGTGCAGGAGATATAGGAAGCTCTTGGAGGAAGCTTTCTAGAGAGACATAATATTACCTGAGATAACACTGCCTCAGACTGATAATGTTTGCTGTTGAGCAAGCTTGTTGTATACAAGTCTATCCTTGACACCTGGCAGGACAGTTCAGGGTTTCAACCACTAAAACAGGTGAATTTCATCCCCTCAGATGAAAATAGAAGAGCAGCTTCATCAGCCAGTTCTGGAGAGCTTTTCTTAACACAGGCAAGGAGCAAGATTGGAAGACAAATGATAACAGTGAGCAGTCACAGTGTTGATAGTTTGTCCTTTTTGATGATCCCACTGGTTGCCAGCAACATGAGAATGTCTTCTTCATGACAGGTCATCTACTGGTGGTGATTGCTCCAGATCCTCCAATAATTTATTCAGCTTCATTACTTTTTTAGTTCTTTAATGAATTCCTGATCACAGTTAGCTGCTTTTACATCAGTCAGCATAAATTAGGATATCATGACCAAGAGAAGATTTGGCACTACTGAAGAATTCTTGAAGCCCTTTATAAGCCTGGTGACTAAGGACTTGGCAAAAGTGGATATTTAAGATTTGGCAAATTTGCTTACTGGCAGATAACAAGGGGTTTTTTTTTATGGCATTGAGATATGTTCTTCTTGTATGAGGTGAAAATTGGATACTGTCTGCCAACACAGGAAGGATTATTTTTATACCCCGATTAGCTCACAGTGCCATCTCCAGGACTGACATCATTATCACAGCTGTATTTGTTTCAGGTACCTCTGCCTACCTTGTGTTTTAAAGCACCCCGGGCTAACAGGCAGGGATGTGTGAGATCACTAATCTGCATACAGGATGAAACCTGGCTTGCCAGTTTCTTCCCCTCCAGGCTTACCTTTATGGGATGGTTCAACCCATGTCCAGCATGTCCTGACAGGCAGGTGATTGTTATGAAGTCCCCTCATGCTCAAACTGCCAACATCCCCCTGGCAGTAGCTCTGCACTGGTAAGAGGTGACTCATTTGTATCCAGCTGGACAGCAAGAGGAGAGGCAGCAGTTTGCCTTGAGCAAATTAAAAATCACTAATCCTGAAGAATAGCCGAAGAAATGCTGCTGGTGGTTGCATTTAATAATTATATAGAAAATGGAGCCTAGGCAACCTCATAAATACATTTTCCATCAAATAAAGTAAGATGAATCCCAGATTCATCTGTAGTCTATACCAACCCACAGTCATCTCCCTTTTCCAGTGTGAGAGAACCATATTCCAGGCTAGCTCCAGCTGAACACTGGTTAAAGTGTCTATTGAGCTCAAAACTAAGTAGGGTTTGAAGCTATGGAATGTCATCCTGGAGAAATATGTGGGAAAAATTAAGTGGACCTCAATGTTTCAGAGTTTCACATTTGAAACTCTGGCAAAAAAAAAGATGGCCCTGGAGAAGTGGGAGATCTAAGGTGGTTCTTGGAATTTTTGTTGTCTGCCATAGAAATATAATGTTAAAAAATAAATATATTCCGTTTAAGCTCTCAATTGTTACCTGGTGGAAAGAAGGATGGGAATTTATCGTGGTTTCTTTGGAAGAGAGTTGTGGTACTGGGTAAAAAGGAGATACAGAGAAAGTCCAGCTGAGTCCAAAGAGAAAACTGGTCTCTGACCAGCATGCAGGAGGAAGGCAGAAGGGTAATGGGGTGATGTGATGCCACTGGTGCCTCATACTGTGGTGGGGAAGCTGTCTTAGGAGCCGCCAGGCAGAGAGAAGGCTGTAGCTGCTACCTTGAGTGGGTATCAGGGAGGCAACCAAGTTCTCACAGGCAAATGTGGCAAAAAGACCTGTGAAAAAACACCTGGACAGGTGTCTGGAGCCAAGCTGAGGGGAAGGCAGGCTGCTGGCTCTCTGGGGAGTGGTCTGTGCAGCCCTTTGGAGGGAAAGGCTGCTCTGCTGACAGAGCAATTTCTCACAGTGGCCACTTCACATGGGATGGAGGAGGGCTGGGTCTTAGGGTCCTTTCTCACACTCACTCCCTTCTCCAGCCCAGTGGAGACTACAAGTGCCAGTCTGCTTTCTATCCAGCTCCATTTCCTGCCCTTGTATTTTTTCTTGGCTGCTCCTGCCCCTGTGGTGTGCCCCAGCTTTAGACATGGAGGGAGGACAGGACTGCTGCCAGGACAGGCATCGTGCAGGGGAGCAGAGGGCCAAAGTCAGAAACAGACAGGAAATCTTCCTCCCTCAGGAAAACACCACCAGGAAAAAGGTTTAAAGCCTCTTGAAGTGGTCAGAGCATGAGAGGAGACACAGATCCCCTGATCAGAGGGATGCTTTAGCAGAAATGATGCCAAAGGCACAAGGAAGAGCTTTGGGCTGGGATTAAGAGTATGATAAAGGATGTGACAAGGGGCTAACAAGGGGCTGGAGGGTGTTTGGATACCTGGACTTGTGAGAAATGACTGATAATGTGAAAACTGGAGGCTGCAAGACTAAAAAAATACACAGAGGTCCTGCTGTGAGGCTGCAGCCTTGGAGGGGTGAAGGCCCCAGGTCGAAACTTCTTTCTTCACATCCTGGTAGAGAAATCACTGGACAAATGACTTTTCCTGATGACAAATCATTTAGATGGAAAAATCTTTGAATATCTAAAAGGACAGGGAGTGTACCACATTGATTCTAAATAAAAAATTCTGATAAATTAGTAAATTTGAAGTAGATTTTGTAAGATTACACTGGATACAGAGCAGGTAAAACTTACCAGAATTTCTTTTCAAAAAGACTATTTTTTCCCTGTTGGGGGAGAGAGATAAATTAGAAATGATTGCCTTGAAAAACAAGTTTTTCAATATACACAAACAAAGGTTTTGAGGAAACCTAGAAACATCCCTTTCTTGGTTAATACACATTAATCAGTTATGCATTAGTGGTAACGAGGTGCCATGGTTGGAAGATAATTGAATTGGAGGTCTGTAAACTGCAGACTGGCAGACTCCTTTCTGGATAAGGGTCTTCAATGTCCCAGAGCCAAAAATCCTGGAAATAGTTTCTGTCCCAAAGACAGGGCACTTGCAAGAAGCAAGCTGGTGCACAAGTCATTATGGCAGGTTTTTCAGAATATCAGTCAAAACACATTTCTTTTGCAAGTGTTTTGCTTTCAGGAGATGGGCATTTTTGACAGGGAGGCACCGATCCATTAACATTTCAATCTAGATCTGTAAAGGGACTGTAATGGTCACTGCTATGTGGTGCCTAGACTCCTTGTGTGGTTTTCATGGTCTGATTTCAGGCATGTGAACTCCCCTGGTGCTGGGTTTATGGGTCCTGTGTGTGTTGAGGTGTGGCAAAGAGTCTTAGCTACAGTCTCTGTTTGTTCTCAAGTTACACGTGTCATGACTGGTTCTTGTTGGGGCCCTTCTGTTGTAGCTCAAGATCCCTAGTAGGTTTTTCCCATGTTTGTTTTTTTTTTTAAATCTGTTTCATACCAGATGTATTTTCTATATGATTATTTGTTATTTGTCTCATAAACTTTCTGATGAGTTCTCAAAATATCCTTTAGGGTATCCATCTTATGTCAAGACTGAAAGGGGAACTTCAGAAGCAGACAAAACCCTCAGTGAGGGTTTTGCAATACCTATTGCAAATATGTTAGGAAAAAGAAAGTGATGTCATACATTAAACCAGTTATGTTTTCAATTATATTCAAAAGCATAACAAATTTTGCTTTTTGTATTAAGCAATAGATAGTTGTCTATGTATCTTAAGATAAATGTGGGCTTTTAACTTCTGTCGGTCTTGCCATTACTAGATAGAACATGTATATGGAATATATATAAAACAATTTAAAAAGTCCAAGATTTAATGTCCACTTACATTTACACACTTAATTTGTACGTATGACTATTGCTTTTCTAAAAGCATTCATGGAGTGTTTGTAGGAGCACATACCATCCAAAATTGTTTCAGAAAAATTAGGTGGAGAATTTACATTGCCTGGAAAGTCTTTGCCCTAGTCTTTTAAGACACTGTTCCTACAAATCCTGTGATCCGTATTTGATAAGTATAATCTGGATGAGAAGAGGGAGAAGGTGTGCATCTATTAAATATGCTTAAGCATGAGAATGTAGTAAGTGGGACAAAAAGGGAGTGGTTGATAACAAAGAGGGAGGGTTAGAGGCGGGGAAGAGTTATTATATGAAATTTAAGCTCTTATGAAAAAACTGGTTGAGCAACCAGCCTTAATAGCTTCAATAGACTATTTTGAATAAAGACAAGCTGGTAAAAGCAGACAGTAAAATGTTGACAATAAGTCAAGTTCTTATAGCTGTGGCTGTATTTCTTCTAATTACACAGTTTTTAAAGTTGCAGCAAGTACGGAGATGGTTTCCTCCTGGACCAATTCCTCTCCCAATTTTTGGGACCTTGATACAGCTGAACTTCCAGTTTAATCGTGATCTCCTCATGAAGGTACTTTTTTCAGATATTCCTAATTGTTTAAAAGTCTTTGTCATTTCTTATGTTTGCTATGTGAAAACATCCTCTCCTGAAACTACGTTGCTGGCACAGTGTCCCTGTTAACTGGTCACTGTGATATCATACCCGGTTTGGTTCAGAACTGCTGGTTTGGTTGCCAAAATAAGAAAAAGTTATTGTGGTGTAAAGTAGTTTGCCAAGTTAAGAAAACTGGTATTGGAATTTCTGAATATGTGAAGATCATTTTGATGCTTAAACTGATCCCCTTTTAATACTGAGATGGACAAATTCATGTGAAATTTGATATAATTTAGGATTAAATAGTTAAGGAAGAAAATAGTATCAAAAAAATTGCATTTATGGCCTGGATTTTTATCTTTCTGAGCACTGGCACTCTCTAGCTTGAGCAGTAAATAGAACTTAAGTGCACTTTGTGTGTATGTGCTCACTTATACTGAAAATGGGTGGGATTGAAAATGGGTGGGAGGAAAGAAGAAAATAACTGGTACAGTCTCTACAAGCTATTTACTCCTCTGGCATTTCTGTGTTCTTTTGTGCTACTTTACTTGTACAAATGATAGAAACCCTCTTGAAATAAATTAATGAATTAATGAAAATACCCTTTTTCACATGAATCTTTGAGAACTGAACCTTGGCTTATATACAGTAATAAAAGATACATTTTGTTTCTTGACATAGACCTGTGGCTCTGAAAAGTGGGAATACTCAGTTGTTTCCAACAGTGAATGCTGAAGAAGATATATATGCTTTCTCACAGATAATTATAATCTTGTGGGAAAGATGGAGAACATCACTCCACTTTAGGGCTGGTCTTGTAATCAGTGCAAAAACAGGTTCATCCTCTGTTTGTTTGCAATATGTGGGATTTTATCTGTGCTTTCCTGGCTTCTCTCCCATCTCTAGCTGGCAAAAATTCATGGCAACATATTTACCTTATGGTTTGGATGGGCCCCAGTGGTTGTGCTGAATGGATTTCAAGCAGTGAAGGATGGTATGACCACGCACCCTGAAGATGTTTCTGGGAGGCTGGTGTCTCCTTTCTTCAGAGCAATGGCCAAAGGAAAAGGTGAGAATTTCTTTCCCTAAACACTGCACAGAAGCATCATCTTTATAAATTGCAGCTCTTTTGTAGCTTGTAACCACTTTCAGAGGTACCACAATAAGCAGGGTTTGTCTGCAAGGAATGACTGCCAGGTGAACTGCAAGGTAGGGAGGGGTGAAATAGCTTTTGGACAGTAGCAGGAGGAAAATACAAGCAAAAGAAAAAAGATTCATAATGTCTTGTATGAAGTACTCACTGGAGCAGATTCAGAGGTGATGCGATGAGGCAGCGGTAAGTTGTGCCACAGAGAAGTGGAAAAAAAGCGGGAAACAGCCCACTTCCTTGTCCTGGACTTGCTGCCTCCCACTATTACATTTCCAATTAAAGAGTGAGATTGATAGTGGGATCTTCTTCCCGTTCCCTTCCTTCCTTTTGTGAACGTTTTCTTACTCCCACAGTAACACCCAGAGGCTCAGTGCACTTCTATTTCAACCTTGCTGTAGGTTTCATACCACCAACCACACTGGGAATTCCCAAAGCCTGTCACAAAGCCTAAGCACTGAACTTTCCTGCCCTGTGGACAGGAACTTTCATCCCTGCCTGTGAACAGTCAGAGTTCTTTCCCCCTTTCCCTTCACAAGAACCATTAACCTGATTCAGGTGAGCTTCAGGCACAGCAGAGTGTGAGACGAGCACTACAAAGAGCATCTTGAGAAGCAGCTGTCAGACTTCCAGAGAAAGCTGGTTGTCTTGGATCAAGCTTAATCCTGCCAGTCATCTTATTATCCAGCTGAGTTTGTCCTTTTCAGCCCTGTTAACTTACTTACATGCCAGAGTTCTTTGTGCCTTTGTGTTCTTAGGCAATGCAATAGTTTAATTATATTCCGTGGCCTAGTATATCCTGTAATGTAGTCCTTGTCTATAATTAATATTAGCATGATAAAGATATCTTCCTTTAATGTATGTAGGGATTATGTTGGCAACTGGTCACACCTGGAAGCAGCAGAGAAGGTTTGCACTCAGGACTCTACGCAACCTTGGCCTGGGGAAAAGAGGTCTGGAGCACCGAGTTCAAGAGGAAGCCCACTACCTGGTAGACTTCTTTGCAAGTATGAAAGGTATCTCTGCAATAAATATCAATACATTTCTACCATTAGTCTGATGTCCTTAGCATATGAACTTCTCTGAAATTAAGGGCTACTTTTGTTCCACAAGAGAATGTGCACAGTCTTTCAGTGTCTTTGTGGAACGGACTGAAAATGCAAAGACCCCAGTCCTGTGTTTTCAAGGAGACTATTATTGTTCAAAGTTATTTACAAAACAACTACAGCTGGGAAGAAAAACTGGAGCTTATTTATTATTTATATCATAGAACACCCTAAGGGGAAAGGGATCTCTGAAGATGGACTAGTCTAATCCCTTCACAAAGAAGGGTCAATCTGAGCAGGTTTCTTAGGGCTGAGTTGTAAATATCTTAAAGAATGGAGACTTCATTACCTCTCTGGATAACCAGTTCTGCTGTTCAATCAGTTCTACAGTAAAAAGGTTCTTATGTTTATGCAGAATTTAATGTATTTTTGCCTATTGCCTCACTTGATACCACTGAGAAAAATCTGGCCCCATGTTCTTTATTCCCCTCCACCAGGTATTTCTACATATTTAGATACCTCCCTAAGCCTTCTCTTCTCCAAACTAAACAGTCTCTCTCAGCCTCTCTTATGTCAGATGCTTCAAACCCTTAATTGGCCCTTTGCTCAACCTGTTGTAGTATGTTGACGTCTCTCATACTGGGGAGCCCAAAACTGGACCCAGCCCTCCAAATGGGTCTCACCAGTGCTGGTCAGAGGGGAAGGACCCCTCCCTTGGCCTGCCAGCAATTCATTTCCTAATGCAGCCCAGGATGATGTTGGCCTTTGCCTCAAGGGCACGTTGCTGGCTCAAATATGGTGCTGGTGCATAAACTTATGGAGGCACTGTCAATGCTGATTAATTAAGTCTTGTCTGTAATGCTGTTACACTCCATGTAACAGTGACTAGAATCTTGTCTTCAATTCAAGATTCTACCCTTCTCAACCCAGTTAGGATCATGTGAGTTGGATTTCCCAATACTGATCATTGCGCAAAGGCACAGGAAATCAGGACATGCTATGGCTAGCATTATGTCAGTTAAAAGTAATTAAACCTAGCCCAATCCTATGGTTTAAGAACTAGGAGAGATTGAAATGTGGCCATATATGTAGGAGAAAAAAAGCACAAAACAGTAAGTTGCTAATCAGAATCATGCCTTGAGTGTTTGACAGTTGCATTGATGCATACATAAATAAACTTGTTTATAGAAATTTATTCCAGAGTCACAAAATAGGGATTTGAATTAGATTTTCAAATAATTGCTTTAAAACTAATTATTGTATCACTGCCAAAATTGACTGAAAGGAGTTTACAACATTTTATTTTACTGGAGATTGTTCATCTCTAGCAAGGTCAGACAAAACATAGTGGCTTATATGTCCTTGCTGGATAAGGCTGTCTCCCTTCTTGCAGTTCTCCCTTCAGGTTCCCTTCATCCACAGTGTTCTCAGTCACTCCCATGCTTAAGACATATTTTGAATTTGCCGGGCAGCAAATTTGCATTGAGTGTTTTTTCCTTATCTCTAAATTTGCTCTATCATATTACAAAATATTTTACATATCTGGCATTTCTTTAGGGTGCCACACATTCCTGGGATTATGGGATTGCACCATGGTCATGAAGAATCAGTTTGATATTATAATTTTGTATGAAGATTGCTGCTTCTCCATGAAATGCAATGCTCTCTTCTTTGGGTAACCTATAACATTCTCTGATTTCACTAAAGCAGGAGACATTAACAGTGACATTTATTATTACGATTGCAGGGAAAGCTCTGGATCCTTCTTTCTCTCTCGTTCATTCTGTCTCAAATGTAATTTGTGCTGTCGTGTTTGGACATCGTTTCGCCAGAGAGGATGAGACTTTTCATGAACTGATTAGAGCCACAGAGGAACTGTTCAAATTTGGGGGCAGCTTTATTCATCATGTAAGTGAACAATCTGTTGTATTTCTCTAAATAAGATGGAGAGTGAGAAATGCAGATTCAAGAGGTGGCTGTTGGGCAGAAGTTTTCAAATGGGTGAGTGATGTCCTGTGCAGTTTTACTGGGCAGTGCGCTCTGTCAAAATGTGATGGTAATGCTCCACATACCAGCCTCAGGCATTTGTGTTCATTGTCCTATGTTTGAGCACTCTGGTAGCCTGCTCCTAACTCTTTGCAGCGAGGCATAGACCCATGGACTGCTCCTGGGTCATGGTTTTTCAGCCTCTAGGCACCAGACTCCTGTCTTGGACAATATGATTCTTAAATGTTAAAAGTCAGGTCTAAAGGTGTGATTCACATGCTAAGTTTAGACACTGTTTTGTAGAGTCAACAGAGAGAAGAATGATTCAAACACCGAAGTGTTTTGCCTGTGGCTACTTATCACCATTTCCTCTTTAAAACTTGGACTTGAAGACTTCCCAGAGAAATTCTACTCCTTCAGCCTGAGTGAGGAGTAGCTCCAGACAAAGGCAGCAGATGACAGGAAATGCTAAGCCAACAAATATAACTCTAAGCTTGGCTTGGGAGTCAAGGACTCATCTGACACTAGAGGCCTCCTTTTCACAGAAGTGCATTCAAAGTTTTCTGGGAGTTCTGGTTCTGTCCCACTGCCAAAGTTGTCCCATACATCTTATGCAGTAAATTCTTAATGTAAAACACAAAGGAATCCCTGTAATACAAATATTTCCCTCCACATCCCACAGAGCATTCTTGTCACTGGGTTATGGTCAGGCTCCCTTTTGCTTAGCCTAACTCTGCTCCTGTAAGTTGTGTGTAGTGGTGGCGAGACCTGCTTTTAGGACAGAGAACATACCTCCTTTTCTTGTCTCCTTCCTACCCTGGCTTTGCTTAGTCCAGTGAATAAGATACTTTTCGAGGAAACAAGAACAGCTATTCAAATTGTTCTGGAGCAATGGCCACAATCTTCCCATTTCCCAGATGCAAAGAGTACTCAGTATTGTGTAAAAAATGGTATTGCTGCATCCACATCCCAATTTCTTGACTGGATCCCATGTTGTCAGGCACTAAGCAGGAGAACACTGTGGATTGGGCTTCTCCAGAAATGGAGGAGGAGATTTGGCAGGACCAGTAGCCAGGAAGGTGGATTGGAGAAAGCACACTGCAGATACAAGAACAATGTATACAAATTATCCAAGCATAAATATAGGCTGAAAATCAGAACGAACTTTCTAGCTATCAGAATAGGTAGAAAGCAGCTATTTCTTAGGCTAGATTTTCTCCAATGGTAAGAGAGAAGGAAAAAATTAATCTGGTTGTGTCAGCTAATGCCTTCTTCCTTTCTAGAGGAGAGCACTCAAATTTGTCAGGTAGCTGTTCCTTAGATTTTCTGGATTTCAGATATTTGAAATTTTATTGAGGACCCTTGAGAGGCCAATTGGTAGAGAGTGCTTTGGGGGTTACCCAGCCTGTATAGCAGCTGCCGGCAGCCAGCCCTTGCTTTGGGTTTATCAACTCCTTTTGCACATCCTGGTGAGGACAATTGGCAAGTTTTGCTTTTCCGTTCCCGGTATTCTCCACTGGAGGGCAGGATGTCACTTTTAAAATGCCTGAATGCAGTTCATAGTAATTGAAGATGTGACTTGAATAACTGAATAGACGAACACAGTACTATAACTAGGGTTATAGTAATTCTAATTTAGCTTGTGATTGAGCTGAAAGCCTGTGGAACTCTGAATCTTACCATCAAAACAGCTAGAAACTAAATAGTGTACTGTTTCACAACTTGAAGGCATAAACACAGTCTTTGACAGGATATTTTACTAATGAGGTCCAAACCCCACGTTGATATGAACATGACCCTCTCTCTGCAGCAGGCCTTTCTAGTGCATTTTCTGGTGATAGAAACTTTGCAGTGTCTCTTGTGTGTCACTCCCACAGCTGTATGAAATCTTCCCCTGGTTGATGTGTCGTCTCCCTGGGCCCCATAAGAAGGCCTTGGCTTGCTATGATGTCCTGAGCTCCTTTACACGGAGAGAGATCAGAATGCACACGGAGCGTGGGATACCAGATGAACTGCAGGATTTCATTGACTTTTACCTGGATCACATTGAAAAAGTAAGTTTTTTCTGTCAGGCTACAGGCACTCATCCTGCATCTCCTGTCACAGCAGAAAGGGAGCTGCTGTCCTGGGTACTGCCTGCCTTGTGTACACCCTGAGCAGGTCTGCTGCTGTGCTCAGTCACTACAGATGTGCAGCCAGGGGAGAAATCCCTCCCATCTATTGTCTGTTAGCTATTTCTGTCAGCCTGCTCTTCAGTCTTGTAGCTTGTGTCTTATGAATATTAATAGTGCTCGATTTTTTATTATTCTGGGGAACAAAAGCAACGATCTTGTGGACTCCAAGCATACTGCAACTGTGAAATTGTCATTATCATCCAAGCTAGTACTTCTACCAAAGAGTCAAATCAGATCTCCTTGCTATGATCATTTTTTTCTATATAATAACCAATAGCATCAGTTTGTATTTCTAACTGGTAATTCTCTATTAATTACTACATCAGCTGCTATATTTTTATGGTCAGGGTGGATGTCTGCCCAACTGGCTTCTAGTTCCTGGGATCCCCTTGTTTATTTTTTTTTTTATACTGGCACATTCACACATCTGGCTTTCCAAAGCATTTAACAGCTTCTAAAGCATTTCACTGCTGTTCTAAGATTTATGAGTCTTGAAAATCAGTGGACCAGAAATTTTTTCAGTGAGCTCTTCTGGGATCTGTTGGATGGAAATCATCCAAGTTTGTTTATTAAAAAAATTGAACTGTCTGTAATAGATGCACAGGAGCAATAAAAAAAGATTAGATGATATTACAGCAGGGAAAAACATCCTTTCCACTTTTCAATTGCTCCATTGGCAAGAGAAAGGTTCAAGACCTCTGAGCATAACCTCCCTAAATTTAGACAATGAATTCCCCCAAACAATAATGATGTTCTTTTATAGTTTCAGTGTATACGTACACGTCCTCACACTTCTAATTGAAAACTGTAAAACCCCAGAGCAGCTGTATGTGAGTCATTGTGCCTTTGTAGTGAAGAAGAAACCTGAATACCACAGGTTAAGAACTTTACACAGTGCAGTGTTCGTTACCTTGTCACTGCATTGCTTGCTAGAAAAAATAAGTGGTGGACTGTGACTTGAGGCATGAAGAACAACATGCTGGTATACATCTTTAGAGGAAGATTTATTTATGAAACCTTCTAAACAAACCACTATTTGTACATTTAAGCCAATAATCCCTTTCTGCAAAGAACATGTAATTTAGCTTCATGATTAAATGGGCAGTAAAGATGGCTTGTCTCTGTGAAATGTTAGCTTTTTGTATTGATAGTCATCCTTGCTGTCTAACATTCCTTATCAGTCTCTGTATTGTCCTATATGCAGAACACACTGCAGCTTGGGACCAGTTATAAAAACACATTTAACCCTATTTGGATTTTTCTAACTTTCTTGTATAAGCCTCTATTTTTTCTTATCATTTGCAGTCCAAAGATGAACCCAGGTCTACATACAATGAAGACAACATGGTTTATTCTATAAATGACCTTTTCCTGGGTGGATCAGAGACAACAAGCACTACTTTGAACTGGGCTCTGCTCTATATGGTGGCATATCCAGACATCCAAGGTGAGTAATAAGCACATCACGAATATCTTTCATGCAATAGAGCAGCCAAGTCATAACATCTTCATGGATCAGAGATTATTCCTAGATACTGATATATGCCTAGTGGTACATGTACCTTTTTGTACTGGTAGATCTCTGCTAGGCAGCATCAGGAGATGCAGGGAATCTGTACAAAAGCTCTTAGAGCAGCCACAAGAATAAGGCAGTTCCCACAGTTAACCACTTGGGAATTATGCACCTGTATAGGAGACTGTGGCTGATTGAGGTGTAGGGGTCTGTGGGGAAATGAAGACTATGGTAGAGATAAGAGGACTGGAGTCACTTTTTGGGAAGCCAGTAGTTTGCACATGTGTTCCTTAAAGGAACAGTGGCCACTGCTGCAGCCATTGGTGAGGGGTGCTCATGGTGCTTCAGGAAATTGGGTTGGGTTCTGTCTTAGTCGTAAACACGACTGAATGGCTGAAAATAATTAACCTGAAACTAATGTGTGATAAAGGAGTGTCACTGTTTGGAAACGTACTTCAATTGTGCTTTGTATTGCTGAGTATCAGTAAGAGGGACTACGGGGGGTCCTGCCCCTCTTGGTGCTCTGTACATCGCAGAAGAAATACAGGTAATTGCCTAAAGGTCAATTGCCAGCCTTGACTTTACTTTTGCCCATCAGTTCATTTCTGATTCCAAGGTACCAGGGTGTCTATCTAACCTGTGATTAAATTAACTCTGTGATGTGTTTGAGTTTCTTATAACAGAACTTATTCCAGTCAGGAGAGGAAACTGATGGCTCATCTATTACATATATTTGTATTTAAGAAGCTTGGTTTTAAGTCTAGTTTTTAAATAACCATCAATCACTGAATGAAAAGGAAAGGAAGAAGGATGTCTTATGCTGGGTAACAGAAATCTCATTGTTACATCACAGAACATGTGCCAATACGCAGAGGAGAACAGGATTTTAAATGGAGGAAAGACATGAAGAAAAAATTGCTCATCTTGTAGCTGTCAGACAAGAAAGTCTGCTTAATCTCATGTTATCACGTTTTGTTATCACCTGTGTAATTAAGGTTATGAAAGCACTGACTCACCTGTGTAATTTTATTTAGTTAAATATAATACCTTGCACATATGTGGGAAAGCAGGGTGGGTGCAGAGTGATCCTTCCTGGGCTTCTTTTTGAACCCATTCATACTGTTGCACGTATTGAGACCCAATGACGATGTTGTGCAGTTCCACTCTGTAACATATGGAAAATTTTGGCCTTTTGTCTCACCACTAAATCAGGCTCTCCTTGTTCTCTCAACAGAGATGTGTGTATATATTACACAGTGACTGATTACTTCAAACTACACTGGATGCTGAAGTAGTCATGCTTGCTTATGCAAGATAGTTCTTCATAGAAGGAAGTTTACTTAAAAATCTTTCTGGATGTACATTTTAAATTCTATAAGGTGCTTAAATCTCAGGTGTGAGAGCCTACCTAGCACAGCTGTGTGAAGGACTGCTGGCAGTCACAGAGCAGGCTTGATGTGATGCAGAATGGACTTCCCTACATCTTACTGCTTCTTCAACCAGCCTGGAAAAAAGATAGGATCATTTATTAAAAATCTAAGGTGTTTTTTTTAGGTGATGTGTCCTGCCTCTCTTGAAGTTTATAAAACGAAGTTTTGTTTTTGTTAATGCTCCCAAGACTCCTGTGCAATAAGTGATTTAAAACATGCTATTTTTGATCAAAAAGCAGGTGCCAAGGAGTAGACACATTTCTTTCTTGGTATTTGGACATTGTTCTAATTGGCATTGTTTCACTTAGCAGACATTCTACATAAGAACCATTTCCTTTTAACAGAATGTTAAATAGAATTAGTGAAAATACTTGATATGTTTTTCCACCTGAAACATTGAATATTTCTCCACAGAAAAAGTTCAGAAGGAGTTGGATGCTGTTCTAGGTCCTTCCAAGTTAATCTGCTATGAGGATCGGAGAGAACTGCCCTACACAAACGCTGTGGTTCATGAGATCCAACGCTTCAGCAACATTATCTCAGTTGGCATGCCCAGGGTGTGTGTGAGGAACACAACATTGCTTGGCTTTCCCCTCAAAAAGGTACAGACGCAGTTTCTAAGTTGCTACACACCTTTATTGCATCAGTAGAACAAGGTGTGGATTAAAATCTGTTTGTGCCAGGAGCTTCTCCTCAGTAGCAGGGGGACTGGATACCTCTGGGTCCCATTGAATGGGAACAAAGACAAGAACTCATCTGTCAGGCTGAGCGATGCAGCTCTTGGGGAGAGGGTTATCAGTAGTGAGAGATGCCCCTGGATGGAAAAGGATATTTTAGCGAAGTGTTTCTACAAACCAATGAAGACAAAATATTTGTGATTGATACTGAAGGAAACTATGGTGGGTTTGTGCTGATAAGGCATTGGAAAGATTTCTGAATGAATTTTTGTGTGCAGAAAGCCTGTAAAAGATCTGGGGAAAAGCGTGACAATTTGCAACTAGCTTTTGTCAGAGACTAAATCACAGAAACTCCTAACACTGGAAGAGAAAACGGATTTAGTACAAATAAAGTTGTTAGTTCCTATTGACGTGGCCACTTCCACTGTCTGGCTCGGACCAACATTCTGAAGCAAAAATATTTTGAATTCCTCACGGTCCTTACTGGGGAACTGAGTCTATCAGCACAAAACACTGAACTCCGAGAGGGAACGAACACTGGTCTCACCAGCTGGCTCTGGCTGCTGGGTAAGGACTCACAGCCAGAACTGAGTGTTTTTCTCCTTTCAGGGCACCATAGTTCTTCCAAATATTGCTTCATCTTTGTATGACCCAGAGCAGTGGGAAACACCTCGACAGTTCAACCCTGGTCACTTCTTAGATAAGGATGGAAACTTTGTGAGCCAAGAAGCCTTTTTACCATTCTCAATAGGTAAATGGACTGACAGCACAAGCATTAACAGTTTGGATTGGGAGTGTAGAATGAAGATGTCTATTAAAAACCTATTGGTTTTCTATTTTAAACCTTTTTGTGGAAAACAATGCTTAAATCAACATGATTACTTTCAGTAACTTTTGTTCTACTGAACAAATAATAACATGGAAAAACAGAGGTGCCCTGACAAATGTATATATCTAACTCACCTTATTTTTAGAAGGAAATTCTCTGCTAATGATCATGTCTATTGATTTGGGGCATACATTTCACACCAGACATACATTTTGGAAAGTACTTGCAAGCAGCCCTCCTGATTCTTTATGCATACAACACTGGAGCATGACATCTCTCAGGAAAAGTAGGTCCTTATTCTTCATTTATATGATGGAATGAATTCCTTTCAAGTTGTCAGTCAAATTAAGATGAGATTTTTGAGGTAATTGAGGGATACTTGAAGCAGAAGGGCCACACTGTTATCTGTAGCTGCAGGTAAGACTGGTCAAAGGAAGAATTACAATAAACTTTGTGTCATTGATTGCATTAAGTCCTAAAGAAATTCTCAGTTAGGCAAAAATACCCTAGCTTTGTGTGAGAATGAATACAATTGCTGTTGAGGTCGGGGTAATTTACTCACTGTCCTCCCCTCTTCCCTCTGCAGGGCACCGTGTGTGTTTGGGGGAGCACCTAGCGAGGACCGAGCTCTTTATTTTCTTTGCCAACCTGCTGCGGGCTTTCACCTTCCAGCTCCCCGAGGGAGTGACAGAGATCAACACAGAGCCCATTTTTGGGGGTACCCTGCAGCCCCACCCATACAGGGTTTGTGCCATTCCACGCTAGGCTGGACATGTGCAATGTCCATGAAACATCTTTGTTGCCTTTGTGAATGTATGTCTTGAGACCACACAACGCTTTTTGTCTTGGATTTGAATTTCTACTCCAAAAGCCACCTCTTGTCTACAGCAGAAAATTTTGTTCAGATCCTCTTACCTGCTCTTGAATGTGATCCTTTTATTTTGTAAAAGTTAATTTGATCTGTAAGGCATCATCATTCTCAGCCATAAAGGAATCTTGCAGTTGCTGTCTGGCCTGGCAGATATAACTCTGGTACACTGGTGAAAAAATGACAAAATTGACCAGCAGACTTCAAAATTAATTCATTATCTCTGAGTTATCCTGTTTCAAAAAGCAAGGAAGTTTGGGAAAACAAACCTGGAAGATTCTGCCTCTTGATGTTACTGTCATCAACTGTAACATTTCAGTCAACTTTTTGTTGATGGTCACTAATAAAAGATGCAGGAAAATATGTGTTAAGGCATCTTTAAACCTGGCAGAGGATAATTGAGTCCCGCAGAGAAAAGTTGCAGGCTGAAACTTGGTGGAGAGTGAAGCTACAGAGAGAGGATTTATTTTAGGGCACATACTTTTAACATTTTAAAATTCTTGTTAGTTTTGGAAAGTCTTTTCTAACAGAGCAACTCTTTACACCCATGCATGAATCCTATTAGGATCAGCACTAGCATGTTGATACAGCAGGTGCAAGGAGCTCCCCCAAGGGGCAATTTGGGCAAAGAGCCTCCTGTAGAAAGAGTCGATGGTAAGTTGAAAAATATTCATGGAAAACACCAGAGAGACTTTTAAAACGCCTCAGCAGTTCAGCAGTATTCTTGAAGCCACAAAGGTTTGCCATATACACAAAATGCCTGTCAAATGCAATGGAAGAGTCTATAGTAGCCAAAAAGGAAAAAATTGTTTCCTGTGGTGAATATTTATATTGTCTGGAAAAGACTTGCAAAGTGTGAGTGAACTTGTACTTCATTAATATTCCTATTTCTGTGAGAGAGGACAGGACAGCTCAAGATGATCATCTATTAAATCAGTTATCAGTGGATGTTGTCCTCTGCATGATTGAGATTAGTTTTGGCAGTTCACCATGAATCACAAATTTAGACCAGTCCCATTATTTCTAATTCAATAGCTGATGGAACACAGCATCAAAATAGTAACCACTTGATATTTAGCTGTTATTAAATTAAATGGCAGGATAGCAGTAGTGAAATATGGAAGATCACATCCTGACATTTTCTTTGACAGAAAACTATGCCCTGTTAAAAACTGATGTCCAAGCCTGTGTGGATTTGCATGTGTGCATGGGTAGATAAGGCAAAGCAGAAACTGCTGTGATCTGGGCATGTTGGAGCTGTCACTGCTTCTTAAAAATGAAGCTGAAAACATCAGTAGCATTACAAGCACTAACATCACTGCTGTGTGATGCTGTAACTCCTGACAGCCCCATGGTTCCCCAGACATCCTTCCAAAAGGGAAGATCATAAATTGGCCTGGACAGAAGTGTGCCCAGGATGGCCCATACACAGCCAGAGCAGGATGAGTTCCCTGAACCCATGAGAATGGCACAACCCAAAACAAGGAGCATAAATCCCACTGGTCCGGGTGTCTGAGAGGAGATATGTAGGGCACTTCAGAGGGTAACTGGACATCGTACACAGGCAGTTTATTCACACGTGGGTGTGCTAATGCCTGCTGTGACAGGAACTGCTCATTGGTGATTTTTAGTCCACTGTGCACAGATGTCCAGGAGATGATTGCCCGGCACACGAGACGTGACAGCAGGACGTCAGCGGGAGGCTCCCAGCAACAAGATGGGAGAGCTGTGCTTTTCAGGGCCTTTACATTTCTGTTCTTGCCTGACCTATTTTAAAAGTGAGTCACTTTAGCTCATCTTCTCATAAAGCCTGGTCTTTTTGAGCTTTTAAAAGCCTTTTAAAGCACAGCTGACGTTGCCACAGAAGGCCAATGAAGCTGAGAGCAGCTCTGAGAGAAGCCCAGCTGCCACTCATGAGGTCTGTGATAATGCTCTCAGCCTCTGCTGTGTGGTGTCTCCTCCAATCAGGCTGATCTGTGTCACTCCAGGGCTGCTGATCTTTAAGGGCTGTCTTGGAGACCACCCCTAATATCCTTGATTTCTCTCTTCTTTTCTTTATTGCTTCTGTGTTATTTCTCGTGTCTTCCTCAGGCTCCATTTTCTGACATGGCACCATGCAACTGTTCGACCACAGAGCAGAAGATCTGGCTATAAAGGTAAATACAGAAAATGTAGAGAGGCAAAGTTGAAGATTTTGGGTTCATGTAGCTCTTGGAGAGGCTCAGAGCCTATGAATTTGTGATGTTCATCTGACACCCTTTTCACTGAAAGTTTATACACAAAGCAAATGTAAGTAGTAAAGAAAAAAATTCTGTATTTCAAGGAGTATAATGAGAAAAAAGGAAACTGATGGTTTCTTAAAACTGCAGTAAATCAGGAAGGCTCTCTGGCAGATGGGCAATTTAATGCCTTTTTCGACTTTGGTTGTCAATGAAAATGGCAACAGTGATCCAAAGACCAATACATTCAACACCACTGATGTTCATGGAAGATTTCTGTCTAGATTAGGAAAAATAGGTTAGAAAATAGCTAGATGAACATGATGTTTTCAAATTGGTTGGGCTGATTCATCCCAGGGCACTTAGGGGAACACTATCAACCTCAGAGCTATTGGCAGTTATCTATGAGAACCTGTGGAGGAGGGGAAAAGGTCAAACATTTCCTTGTCTTCAGATGGTAAGAGAAGCTGTGGTGTTATAAATCAGTCAGCCTAATTGCACTTCTCAGAATATCCTGGAAAATAATCAAATTGTAAGCATTGGGAGGAAACCAGAAAGAGTCAGTGCTCCCCCAGTAATGTCAAAGTTACTTAGTTTTGTTTGAGGACATAGTTAGAGGTCTGTTCTCAGGAGAGAAGCTGTTAATATAATTGACTCCTGTTTAATGTGGCTTTGACAGTATCTCGGGAACCCTATGGAAATGTGGGGTGTCTGAAGCTTTGTAAAACTTCATGGAAAGCTCAGGAAATGCATAAGAATGTCAAACTGGAAAGATACACAGAATGGGATTTTGTCCTGCATCTATTCAGTAGTTAATCAAGAACCTTCATAGTTAGTGAAAACACCAGACTTGGGTAAGGTCTTATTTCTTGATGCCATCAGATCCCAAACTGATGCCTGCAGCAAGGTGAGAAACAGGTATTCCTAAACTCATCACAGTTCACTGAAACTTACAAGCAGGACCGTTTTTTTTTGATTTATTACCTTTGTGAAAATGTGAAGGCTGTCATAACATGGATACTTCTTCTTAGCAGTTTTAATGTCAGATAGCTGGGGAGGTGAGGGTGACCCTATTCCAGGGTCTCTTATTATTCCCTCCTTCCTTCCTTCCTGGAGTCACAGTTTTCTCTGGGGAGTTTCTCTGGGATATTTTTCTTGATCATTATGGTTCTCACGCAGTAGAAAAATACATTTTAGTTTTACAGTGACTCAAAATGCCTCTAAAAGCTGTAGAATTCAAACTGAAGTTTGTCGTCCTGAGCTAAACCATTTTCTTTAGATTTTCTGGAATAAAAGATACAGTGGGGAAACAAGAAAGTTCTCATTAAGAATTTCTGAAAGAGGTTATTTGAAACTATATTTGTCCATTGAGATAATTGACCTAAAAAATCCCAATGAACTGGATTAATTTGAAGTAATGTTTCAGATGTCTTTGGCATATCTTTTGCTTAGTGAAAAGCTTATGAACTTGTCCTAATATCTGCAAAGAAATCTCAGCTGGTGGTATTTTTAGCTAACACTCCAGAAACTATTTATTTGCTGTCCTGCAGTGTGAGATTCTAATGTTAAAGGAATAACAATAACAAAATTGCAGCTCTTTCCCTGAACAGTTTATGAGATACAGCAGATGAGACAAGAGACGAGCTAATAATGTGAATATATTCTGGGGTCAGCTGGTGATATGATGATATTCTACAAGGACTGCATTTTAAGGAGCATTACAGAGAAAATGAGAAAAAAAATGGAGTGTTTTGTATGATTTTCTTTTTGAAATAACTTTTTTGAACACTATTTAAGTGTTTATTTCGGTAGTGCAGTCACGTGAGCATAGGCTCTGTCTTGTAAATTCAGCTTGGACTGACAGCTGCAAGCTATAGATGACTAGTTTCTCTATCAGACAGCCAGCTTCCCTTAACCTACTTGTGGGTAGTTTCAGGCAAGGACAAATATCTCAGCCACTACTCACTCCTAATATTGAGGGTATCAGTAGCTTCAGCACTCACGGACATAAACGAGCATCCTAGTGAAATGCAACCATTATGGGATCTGCAGGGAGAGGTACACGGGTTTTCAGACTTGCCACTCTCTGACACTCTCATTGACCTGAGTCCTGGCAGAACTGGGCACAGCTCTGCAAGAGCCCACAGTTCAGAGATGTAGTCTTGATGCGTGTGTTGGGTCTGATGCTGCAGCTGAGGGAAGCTGTCTGTGCTTAAGCAGAACATCAAGAGCCGCTAGGAACAGTGCTGGCTAATTCTGCATAGATCAGTCATGGATTCTACAGCACAAAATTATCCCGTGTTAATATTTCAGCAGCTCACCCTCCGAGGCACCAGGCAGAGGGCAGCAAAGGCCTTTAAAGGGCTGTGCTGTCACACAGGGCTGGGCTGTACTCTGAAACAAACCTCTGTCACCAGGGTACGCTGGAGTTCATCACACCTTCATTTGCCGACAGCATGAGACTGGTTGAAGATGAAATTCAAATGCTACAATACAATGTCCTCAATATATTTCTTGGACCTTTTGGTAAACACCATGTCTGCACGGTTTCTTGATTACAAGGTACATGGATGTTACTCACTGTGACCATGTTCTTCTGCCCTCTGATCAAGATGAAAGGTTTCTCATTTTCTCTGTACTTACAGTCTCTCCCACATCAGGGAATGCAGTGCACTGAGGAAGCTCCCAAATAAATGACTGCGTCTTGCATTAACTTCCATTTTATCTAGGTGAGATGGTGGCATTTGACAAGGACCAGATGTTGGAAAAACAAAGTAATTATACAATTTGAAATGTGGGAATCACATCCATGAGGCTTAGAAGCAGAACATTTATTCCATTTGTCTCTCTCCTTTCCTTTCTGTTAAGTACTGCCAAGATAAAAGAGAAAACTTTGCTATAATTAAAAAAAACCCGAAACAACCAACCCCAAAACAACACCAAAATCCTCCCAAAAAACAAAACCCAAAACAAAACAGGAAATCTTGAATAGAATAATTCTGGCTATTTTTCATCAATCTTAGTTTATTGTTGGCTTTTATCCAGATTTGCAGGTGAGCTCCTGCAGTAGGGGAGACATTTAGGATTAAAATTGCCTTTTATCTTTATGATGTGTTTGACTGGATGCTTAACACAGCATCCAGAGCTGACCAAAGTGATTCTCCTTGAACAGTGCTGTTCTCTGATCAAAGGAAGCCCTGCACTTCATCAATCTGAGTAGTACAAAATGTCTCAACAGATCAGCCTGAAGCATTTAATGAAAAAAGATAGAGGACTTACCTTTCCATCGTCCCCTTTCCAAAAGTTCTGCGGAGCACTGACTCCTTTAGTGGGTTACACTACAGTGCAGATGTTGGGAAGATGATTTTCATGTAAGTTTAGGACACAAGGAGTGTAATCTATTGTTATTGTTCAAACTTTTCTCATGTATCTCTGTCTGCAGCAACCTGTGTCACTCCCCATTGACACCTGTTTGATTGCACATTATGTGCATGTAGTGGCCTTTTTAGGCTTTATGAAATTCTGTATTTAAGTCAGTTCATGGTCATGTTAGTCTCTTTGTAGACTTGCATTATGAGGCATGCTAAAATGTCATAGCTGTTTGATCTCAGGCTGTGTAAGTTACAGGACCCCCACAGGCAGGATGGACATCACTAATGGCAGAGGTTGCTCTCAATTTCTCTCCATCATTATCACCCAGTGGGCATATTCAGACTTATCCCATCACCAAAATTTGCACAGAAACAAATCCTGCATGACTAATGTATCCATATAATTTCCTGTCGCAGCTCCATTGTATTGTCTGAACGCTGTACAAAAGAGAAAAACTTCACAGCTCCAGGAACCCTGATTTTCCTAACAGGGAAACAGTCCTCGTGGCCTCTATGCCAACTTTGACAAATAGTCTTGACAAATAGTCTGGAGTCTTTCAGCAGGTTTAGCATATGTTTGCATTTGTGTATCAAAATATTAAAATAAGATAAAATTAAATATTTGTATTCAAAGCACAACTACATTGGCTGCACGCTGTGAGTACATCATGCTTCTCCAGGCCTGAGTTTTACTGTCCGAAGACAGACATCCATTCAGTGAAGGGATATTTGGAAATGGGCTGCACCTGCAGGGTGGGGACTCCGACTTGCCCAGCAGTGCACAGGCATTCAGGGTGAGAAGCCAGCTCTCAGAAGTGGTTTTCTGCTGACCTAGTCAGAAGGGTTTTCTCCTATTTTCTATCTTTTCATGACAGCATCAGAATTCAGCATCAGAGAGGTGAAACCTGAGACAACAGACCTGAATTTGTTCACAGAGCAGAGGCTGTCAGGCACAGCCCTGTTGATAATATGTCAGGTAATTAAAGACTTCATGCACGCTAAAGTCTGAAGTGAAATTTACCATGGAAAAAACAAACTGTGTTCTTGGATATTGCTGTCCACCTTTCACCGAACTTGAAATTCAAGCTGACGTGGAATCATTCGGTTAGTTTGAAATTAAAATATACACATCCCTACATGTGGAACTAGTATTGTTTTCTTTAATACAATTATAGTGGACATACAGTAAGGGGGACATAAAACTTTGCTACATTGCTGAGCTCACAAGTATTCATTTCTTCCTCTTTCAGCGTTATGATCCACCATTTCTATGCTCTTGTTTAATCACCATTTGAAGTGATTAATACCAAGTTTTTGAAAGCTTGGGTTAAAAAAACAAAACATGTTTTTGAAAAAAGGACAAAAGGCTTTCCAATTCTTTTAAGACTTCAGAGCATTGTTTTGAACAGTTCATTCTGTTTATGAAAAGCAGTTTCATTATTGTTTCCAACTGTAGATTTTCCTGAATCTAAGGCAATTTTTTCAAAATCCAGTGTTTGCACTATCCATCTGTGATTCTAGTTCTCCTTTTGTCATGCAGTTCTCTCTTTTGCATCCACAAACTGAACACCTCAAGGATTTCTGGGGGTAAAACATGAATTCATTAAAAGCAGTTGCAAATGCATCATCCAATTGCGACCACATTGCTAAGAAGATTTTGTCATAAAGCAAACAAGGCATATTTGAGGAGCAATGTCTGCTGTGCTGGAGAAACTTGCTTGTGACAGAATTAATGACATTCTCTGCAGTCTGGAACACTATTAAAATGAGTGAAGAAATGATGAGCACTAAAAGAAGGGTACATGTGATATATGTATTTAATAGGGTAAAATCTGTAGGAAGGAATTGCAGGAAGGAAAAAAATTGGCCTTCACATTGCTGCAGACATTTACTTTTATTTTTTAAAATACAGACAAGTGGAGAAAACCAGCTGTGAAATGTGGACAAACACCATTCTCCAGCCTTGCTTTGTGTCTGCTAATTTTACAGTTTCTGGAATCATAATATGTGTGTATGCAAATAAAAGCTCTCATGCTGTTTTGTCTTCTGGTTTCTGAAGGAACAAAGTGGTCAGTGTGATCTTCTCATGCAAGTGGACAGGAAATACCAAATGCAATAGCATAAGAAATTATCCTACTGTTTTTCTAAATATTTAGTAAGAGAGAGGGACACATTTTCCTTATACATGTGAGGCTTGTAGGTCATTGAAGAGATCTCATGCTCCCTATTTATTCCTGAATTTTTTTTCTAACTTGTGTATTCTGGGAGCTGATCCAGCTCAAACTAGTTGTAAATCCGCAGGATATCTTCCCTTTGGAGAGGTCCCAGTGGGTGAAGTTTGAGCTAAGAGAAGATGCCTGGCTACCCATCCCAAACGTGCTGCCACGTGAGCTGTGCCTGTTTCTAGAAAGTCACAGCATATGAAAAGGGTGGGATCACTTTAACATTGAAACTGCCCGGAAAAAACTCGACTGTGCTTTGATGTGCTTGTCCCTCTTATTTCCAGCACTGCTGTGTAAACGCTAACAGTCTCTTGGGGCAGTGGAGAGCTACTTACTGTATGTGGCCGTTCTGACAGGAAAGAGTAGTGTGGAAAGCAAGAAAAATGACGGTGAGGGCAAATACCTGATGGGAATGGATAAGATCTGAGGAGTGAATTTGAAGACTTCATAGAGGTTTTGAGGAGAGGTAACTATCTTTCAAGGACATATCCTGAGAATCTCTGCAAGCTGAGTGGATTTTCCAGTTGGAGGAATGGTTTAGAAGACATTCTGAAGAAAAATCTTTCCTGAAGCAAATAAGACTGGAAGAGGTTATTTTTCCTGCTCCCATACTTTTCTCTAATTATAGACTTATAGATTTGTTTCAGTTGGAAAAGACCTCTAAGAGGTCCAGCTGTTACCCCAGCACTGCCAAGTCCACCACTAAACCGTGTGCCAAGTGCTACATCTACACGTTTTTTAAATACTTCCAGAGGTGGTGACTCCACCACTTCCACGGGCAGCCTGTGCCAGGGCTTGGAAACCTTTTTAGCGAAGAAATTTTTCCTAACGTCCAATTTAAACCTGCCCTTGGACAACTTGAGGCTATTTGCTCTTGTCCTGTCACTTGTTACTCGGGAGAAGAGACCAACTCCCTCCTGGCTACAACTTCCTTTCAGGCAGTTGGAGAGAGCAATGAGGCGCTCCCTGAGCCTCCTTTTCTCCAGGCTAAACACTCCTCCTCATCAGACTTGCGCCTCAATGTCTGTCTTGACAATTGTACAATAGTTCTGCAGTGTCTGAGGGTGCTTCTTTTCTCCTCCGTCCCCAGGCCCAGAACTGTGACCTTGTGCTGTCCCACGCATGTTTGACATCCCCACTCTCTTCCATAAATCCTCACTCCAGCTGTCATATGTAACTGGAGGCTGCAGAGAGGATGACAGAGACGATATGTAAAAGTGATGGATGTTTAGGAGGACACAGGTTGTTTTCTGTGGTAGAGGATGTCTTTCCTGGTTTATATGAGGTCTCTCTTAGCAGTATAAGTGCAAGCAATAAAATTTCTTGCAGCACAATGTCTATAGGAGGAATAACAGTTTTGACTTCAAGTGGTATTTCTCAATCCATTTTAACTCAATACCAATGGAATACTTTTGAGGAAAAAGAACTTTTCTGGACATTGCTACTGTATTGCACAAGCAGTAATATCATAATTGGAACAATACAAAAATTAGGTCGCTTCTTTCATATTTTTTCTTGCTTAATTTCAGGGATGTGTCCATGTACTGCAGTCATTTCATGTGCAATCGATTGAGAAACTTGTGTCTAAAGGACTGCATTGTCATTGCCGTACCAGCTGCTGATCTCTAGATACTGTATAACCAATTAATATGCAATCGCTGCCACCCACCTTGCCCTTTGATCCACAAGCAACTGTCAAATACTGAAAGCTGCTGAGTGTGCTTGCCATCTTTCTTGAAAGTCACACTAGCAGAGTTGCTATAGGTGCTGGGAGTTATTTCCTGGAGGCAGACGCTGGATGGTAAAGCCATAGCAGCTGGATGGTAAAGCCACAGCAGCATTGTCCGAGTGCTTCTTCCATAGGCATTGGTTAGTCGTGTCCCTCCCTCCCTCCCTCCCTCCCTCAGGGAACTGGTAGAAAAGCAACAAATAACCATCACAGAGGCAGATGCTGAGAGAGGGCAGATTAACAGGGCCTGTTGGGGCAAAGTCCTGGCTGTAAGATCAATTGTGAAGGGAATTTCTCGCCACCCACGGTGTGTAACTCTAAATTCCCCTGTTCCCTTCATATTAGCACTATTGCAGTGCAAGTTCTCATCATTCATCTCTCCTTGGAAGCAAGAAGAAAAAGCTTCTCTGGACAGGGAAGAAAGGCATGAGTCAGACTTCTGGCCCCTGCACTTGATGCATGGCTAATTGTCACTTTGCCACTTGTAACAAAATAGATGTCTTCTGTCAGAAGCTTAATGCAATTAATGAAATACTTAAAAGGGCTGCTGTCCCTGCCCCAATGCCGGAGATTTAGGAGTGTGTGATGGAGGGTTACTAAGACTCTGTGCTACTGCTAAATTTCCCCCCCCCTTAAGATATGGAAAATCGAATACAGAAATGTTCCCTAAATCTTTCTCTGAAGTATTTTTGGAGGTTTATTTAGGTTGCTAAGTCAACCTCTGAAACCTTAATTGTTATTGAAAACAGGTCTTCTTGAGAAAAAGCCTGTGAGAAATGATGGTGTAATTGAAGACTGAACTTCCAGACACAATTTCAGTTTTGGTCGGAGAATATGTTACCTTCTCTGGGTTATGAGCCATCCTGACCCTTTGTTATGCCCGCATGGCTGCTTCTATCTTGGTCTTTCCTTGGTTTCTGCCTCCTGTTGCTCAATGCTTTGCCACACCTTAATTAAAGACTTTGAAGGGTTGAAAATACCTGGCTGCAAAGGATTACAATGGGAAGTGTGAGGTGGAGGGAGGTAATGCAGCTGGTACAGCTCCACTTATACCAATCTGGGATAATATATTGCTACACGTTGAGTGTAGTAATTAGAATACATTATTGAGTTGTGCTGATTCTGCCTTTCATGTTTGGCATTTAAATTCCTACCATGTAAATTTAGGGGTATTAATACTTGTCTGATTAGAAAGTCTGCTCCGTTACACATTTTAATTATAAAAAATCCTGTAGTGCTGTGTAATTTCTTGCCTTCTTATGTAGGAATAGATATCTTTGCCTTGACAGACCTAAAATGTGTTTAATAATGATAAAGCACCCTGAGATACTTGCTGAAGCTGGAACTAAAGAAGGGAAAACATTGCTTATTTTTAGTACTGTATAAAGTATGTTAGAGTTCTAGGTCAGTGCTTGTATCTTGATGTTTTTAAACACTGGTTTCACAGAATACACATTGTTTAAGCTCCCGGTTATGATAATTTTGATCCTATGAATTGTTTGAAGACAAAGAAAGGGTGGGGGTCATATTGGTCTTTCAGTCTTTATCTATTACCTTGTTTGTTCACTGTTGTACATTACTGCAACCTTCTCAGCCTTTCTTTGTCCCCAAGGCTTCTCCTATTTTAAAAGCTGCTTCTCATTTTGCAACCACTGGTACATACACCTGCATCCCTTTAAAACTGTGTTTATTCTCCATGTGCTTATTCCCTCTGAGCTTTCTCTTGCGGATGACTTTTCTGGAATTGTGGGTTTCTCAATGCTTTGTTGTTTGGGTCTTAGGGCAATGTTCCTGTCGATGTTCTCCTGGGCACATAATGGCCAAGCTTACAATCTGCAGCCAACCCAGTGAAGAACATGGCAAGAGTGAAAACCTCATCTGCAGTGTTCCCTGCTGAGTAAGCTGGATCTAGCTATCCTAAGAAAACCAAGATCTATTTCAAATATCTTCTCATTTTTTGTGCAGAAAAGATGTAACTATGTTGAATCAGTCCCTGGAGCTGGTGCTTTCAGTTGACAATGACTGTCTCCTCACTATGTCTATTCTGAACACAAAATCAGATTGACCAGGTCATTTCAGACTGCTCGGACTCGAGTGGAAGGGTAACACCATCCTCAGAGCCATGCTCTGTATTTGGGGCTATTTTGAGGTCAATATCTTTAACCTGGAAGATGCCCATGGTTCTGTCTCAGAGTTTGTCTGTCCCTGGTGTGTCTGGACATGCTTATGGTCTCTTGGTCAGGCACACCAAGGTACACATCCTCCAAATCCTCTTTTACTCCTTCACTCAACAAGATCGACTACGGCCCTCATGAAGCCTTGGCCAGTTTGTAGATGAGGCAGGTTTGATGCCAAGACTTCTGCACTTCTCGGTGCAGCGCTCCAGGAGATTGTATCTAACTCTCTGTCTTCTGACTTTCCTTGGGACAAACTACTTCATGGTGTGTGGCTTTACCACTCACTGCACTGCAGCTGATGCAATGGTTGCCACCTCTGTCAGTGATCTGCCTTCCTGAGTTTCACTGTTCTCTCAGTCATGAAATTTGCAAGCTTTGTAAACAATATTTTTAGATTTTCTTAAATTAATGGTTTAAAGTAATCAAAAAACCATTATCAGTAATGTAATTTCAATGCTATTGCTTTATCAACCAGGTTTGCAATATTTTCAAATTGCAAAAAAACCCAACCAAGTAACTTTCATTTGTTTTGTGACAGAGATTGTTTTCTCTATTCTGATATTTTAAGAGTGTATAATGAATACATTTCAGCACAAAATGCTTTCTTTGGGCATTCTTGGGATGAAAAAACATGAGCAATCAGCTAATGGTGTTGCTCTAATTTTGTCTCTAACATTTCCTTTATCCCATGTACAGCAACACCCTAGAGCTTTTTAATATGTGAGTTTTGCTAATTAATGTAAACTTTGAAGCGTTTTTGTTTTGGTGTCTAAATATCTATTTTTCCTTGTTCTATTGGCTTTTCCCTATTCCTATGTCAATAAAAATAATTTTTACCTGTGGTCAGTACAAGTTTTCAGTGTTTTCTCAGACATTCACTCTTTAATTGCAACTCTCCTGGATTTTAACTTCAGTGTATTTTTTGTGACAAACTGTTATGACATACATATTCGGGTGCTTAATTTCTGTCAAACTTTATGGGAGTGTCTTATTGAGCTTGTTTATTTAGCTTAACTTGAAAGTGCTCTGCCAGCACTGCCTTGGCATTGTGTTTTTCCCTGGCAGTCATTAGTAATGCTGTGAAGAAACTACTGACAAGAGATTGCGATGATAGACTGCTCCAGCTCATGACATCAGCATTGCATTTTACAGTTTTTTGCCATATTTTTCCTGGTGCTTCTCTTAGATGTTTCTGAAAAGATGGTATTTATGGACTTTGAACTTCTATTTTTACCCCACAGCCTGTACATCCTCACTTACTCACTAGCAGCAATAGCACAGTGCTGCTGGCCTACGAAGAGGAATTCTAATGTCAGAATATTGATTTCAGCCTCTTTTGTGAAAACAGAAACCTGTTTTTTTCTGTTAGGCTTTAGAATATATCCTCTAACATATTTTTACTTGTCTTTTCCTGTTGATTTTCTTAACCCTTTGAGGGATTTTGTGTGCATCCTCAAAGTTGTTATGCAGAAATTATGGAGATGATCTCAGGTCCTTTGCATTTTCCTGCATTTTGAAAAATTCATCCAACTATTCCTCACATAGAAGTATCATGCAGTTCCCAGTAATTCATGCAGAGAACATCAAGCTACTCTTCTTTAGGCAATCTCTCTGCAAGAAAATTCTTGCAGCAATTAGGATCAGGGATGCCAGTCTCAGTTATGTTGCTTTTTCCATTTTTATTTTGGATATTAAGGTCCCTTACAGTTTTTCTTCTCACTCCTTGTGCCACCTCAAGTCCAGCCTTAATGCTCCCAGTTTCTAGTCTTATTACAGCTTGTGAATTTTGCAAGTTTCTGAAGGTAATTGTGAGTGAGGAGTTAGAAAGCGTAGCAATATATTGTGCAATTTCCATTTCTAAATATTATTTATTTGAAACCTCACTCAAGGCAATTGGCTTCTACTGTGTGCGCAATGTATGAACACTTCCTGTGCTTTGGAGATACTAATTCCTGACATTCCCTCCTGCCAAATGCATTACAGTTTATACTTCATATTTAAGTATCAATGTCCCAAAGCTGAAATTAAGCATTTGCTTGCTCAAGGATTTCAGGACCATGCTTGTTTGATTGTCACATTACCTGCACAGCTTTACTTTTGCAAGCGTTGCACTAATCTTGCTGAGACTTACTTCACAGTGTGCTTTTATGTTCACTAAAAATCTTATTGAAACTTTGGCTTCCTGATAATTTTCATTAAAACTTGCTGGGTTTGCCTCTGAGTCCACTTCTTTGGAATTCTCTTTACTTGGGTTACTATCTCTTAGGAAAACTGAATTTTCTGCCAAAAATACAAACACAGCAAATATTGCTGATAGTCTGTCCAGAAGAGGAGGCATCAGACAGGAAGAGCTCCAGACCAACACAAGATCCCTCAGCCTGGTTTTGTTTTCAGTACAGCTTATCCAGTGACATCAGGTGACACTGGTGTAAGTAACTATTCGTGCATCTGGGTTTCAGACAGTTGGAGCATCCTGAAGACACTGCAAAAGGAAAGGTAATGGTAACATCTGGCAGGATAAATTCCTGGCTGGCTCATTTGGCTTCATTCTGCTTCTGACACTGGTGCTTTGATTCCAGTTAAACCTGACCCATGTTCTGAAAGAGGTGAATTCATTTACTGACGTCAAAATATTACACCAACATGAAACATCTAAAATTAAACAATGTAATACGGACCAAACAGAGAAGAGATAAAAATGATTGTATTTAGTCTATTAATGAAATTTATGTAATTCAGCATTTCTTCTGACTTCAGTTGTCCACACAAAACTAACGTTCTTCCTTTCTTTCCAAATTTTAAACTTGATATTTTGGTTTGAAGAAACAATTTTTTCTGATTTTATGCTTTGCTTATTTCAGCCTCATAATGGGCAATGGTACCTGACTTGCACTGGTTTCAGCAAAGCTGTGGAGCCCACCTCAGCCTACATCCCACCATGCTGCCCACAACAGGCACAGATAAGGTCATGAAAGACTACTTGCCCATGCTGTCCTCACTGTATCATGCAGGCAAGTATGAACCCACAATAGCTTCAAAGTTTGGTCAAATGAAAGAGATAAATTGCTATTGCTGATTCACATGACTTTCTTCATGTTGCCAGGTTTGCAAAATAGCACATTTCTGTCTGCGTTGGAGGGCACAGCAATGTCTTGTTCAGACTTGTATCTAAATTTTAGAGACAACACTCTCTCTTTGAAATGCAAGATCAAATCCTCTGGTAATTGGCACACAGTGCTTTCCCCCTGTCTGTGCTTCAAATTCAGTGTGAATCCCTTCATTATCAGAGGACAGATTTTTTTTATGTGTCCTGTAAACTTATTGATAACTGGTAATAATATCCTAGATTCTGAAATTGATACAAAAGGTAGAAAACTAACCAGGGCACGTGAAGCTTTCAATTTGGTTACGTATTACCAAAAAAAAAAAAAGGAATTTTATTTTTAATTAATCTTTAAATATAAAAAAATTAAACATTTTGATTTTTTAAATTATTTAATTGTAATACGAGTTTTTAAGTACTATCTCCTTATCATGAGTGCTCACTTGATGAAACATTTTTTCCATTTACTGGAAAAAAAAGTTTGATTGGACAATTAAGGCCAATTTTTCAGAAATCACACGTAGTAATTTTGTCTTCTAACTGCATCCTTAGTCTTCAAGTACTCTTGTCTTTGCCTGTGTGGACTGTGTGTGCTGGCAGGCAAATCTGAATTTACAACCACATTTAAATAACGTTTGTGACTAAAGCCCCTGGAAAATCTAACCTATTGTAAGTATATGTATGTATCCAATCTAACCTATTTTAAGTATGTACTATGAGCTATTGTAACTGTATTCTATGTAACTGTATAATCAATGTGTAACACTCATAATCTGAATTCAGTGATTCTGAGATGAACCACTATATATATTTTTAAAGTTCCTGAAGCAGATGAAACCGAGTTTCACTTGTCTCATATCCACTGGTCAACGAGGGTTTTCACATGGTGTCACTCCAATCCCGATCTCCCAATAGGCTCCAGAAGTTCCCTAGCACAAGCTTCTGGACAAATACTTTGGGTACAAGTTATCCACATTTCCATTCTAAGGCTTGCTATAAGCAGATAGGTGTGCTTTTGGTTAGGGATCAGTTTGATATATCTCAGTGTGGCAAATATATATGGTGCAAGAAAAAGGCAGGCAGCGACGAAGAGGGAGGGACAGAGGGAGGGAAGGGAATTGAGACTTTATAGAACTCAGTCTGCAGAACTGGTGGAACAACAAAGAAGATCACCTTTTCCAAGATCCAGCGCCTTCTTTTTGACAGACAAGCTGATAAATCAGCTCAGAAATGCCGACAATAGCTCAAGCTTTTGTAGTCCTGATAATTTTTTTGTTAATTGTTCAGTTTTTCAAACTGCGGAAGGCTTGCAAGCAATTCCCTCCTGGACCCACTCCTCTCCCATTGCTTGGAAACTTGGTGCACCTGAACTTTCAGTTTCACCGGGATATTCTGATGGAGGTATTTCTTTTAAGATGCTATTAATTGGTCATTTTTAGTCACAGATTTAAAAAGCCTGATATGTTATTAATCAAACTGAAGCTTTTAAGTCTTAGAAAGTTACAGACAAGGTATGGACATAGAAAGATCAACTTGATTCCTATATTTGGGTCACCTTCTTGTGTAGAATATGTCATCTTCATGAGAATCCTAATGTTCTTAAGAATCAAGTAAACTTGGGGACAGGGTTTCTGGCTTGTTATTAAAATTGGGAAATACCAATTTTCTAAAATATGTTTCTGCACTGCTGATAAGTCCACATGTGATATTTTTAAAAATTCTGACTGGCATTGCCTAATTTGATCACAAAGGGGCAATATGTTGAATGTCTATGTATGCTTATAGTACAGGAAGGGCATTCACTCCCCATCTTCCTACACCTCCTGAAAGCTATCTGTTTGCCACTTGCTTTTAGTGACAGCTGCAGTAATTCTTCTAATGGTTTACAGAAGACCTCTAATTCAGGTGTATGCCTAGGACACCACACACGGATCATTGAGTGCAGAGCAGACTTAGACAGGCAGTGATGCTCTAAGAGGGAGAGGAAAGCTGGAATCTAAAGAATTATTAGGAGAAGCAAGTGACTGGTGTGATCAGCTGGATGTAATTCTAGTGGCACCTTAGACACTGAACCATCTCTTTTGTATCATTGTGGGTGTGCTGGAGCAGAATCCCATACTTGTACAAAGGTTTTTCCATGAATTATTGGATTTCCTCTGTCATACACCCATCTGTGCTTGGATACCTTTGCTGTGTCCAGTGGTGAGTGCTCTCCTCAGTGCTGTGACGAAACCCTGGACTCGGCTGCAGCCTGCTGGCACTTCATAGCTGTTGACTAGTTTCTGGCTCCATGTCCTCTCCTGGAGCACACAGATAGTGCAGGCTTAATCAGCTGGTTTCCTTTTGCAAAGGAAGGGACCACTGGAGGCACAGAGCCCCAGAGCCGTGCAGAGTGTGACTGTTCAGATCAACAAGGTTCAAATGTTGGGGTTGGATGTGATGCAACATAAAGCACAAAGTTTTCTTTCTCTTGCTGCAGTGTTGCTGCAGGCTATGTTTTAAAAAGAAAATCGCTTTCCCCAGAGTAAATAAAATTGGCTGCTGAAAGCACTGTTCTCAGCAAAACAACAGTCTCTTTCTGCTTCTATCTACAATTATAAGCACGGGGATGACATTTTCAGCACAAAACTGTCCATTGGTGAATAACTGGTGCAGTGTCTGTTTGAGATGTATATATGGGACTTCATCTGTTCTTTCCTGGCACCTTTTCCACTTACAGCTGGCAAAAACTCATGGTAACATATATACTTTGTGGTTTGGGTGGACCCCAGTGATCATACTGAATGGATTTCAAGCAGTGAAGGATGGCATGACCACGCACCCTGATGATGTTTCTGGGCGGATGGTGTCGCCTTTCTTCAGGGCAATGGCCAAAGGAAAAGGTGAGATTTTCCTGCCACAAACAGTGCACAGGAATGTTGACTTGACAGATTATTCTGCCCTCCTGTTCAGAATGATCTTCCATCAGATACAGTCCAAGTCCTCCATTACTTCTTGAGAATAACTTACTATTTGATGTGATGCTTTTTTTAGTGAGTTTTCCCAATCCTGGGAAACACTCCAGGTTGTTTCTAAGCGACCTTTTCATGGTATTCAAGATGTATGTATATGATCCAGCTCAGAACTCAGCAATCTTGCCCTCATCACAGACTAATCCATTGTTCTGCATACGATTTTGCTGTACATCATGTGAATGCAACGCTTGTTTGGTAACTGTATACATTATAGTTACCAAATATTTTCTATCATGAGCAAGAGACCTATAAAACCCTCTTTCAGAATTCGCATTGCTGTATTTGCAGACACTCCTAAACATTTTTTGAATATCCTTTGACTATGAGAGTGCCTCTGACACAGGAAAACTCTGTTCTTCTTGGTGTATGCCATCAGTTTGCAGTTTTTTCCCTTCCCTTCCCTGCATTTGCTATACTAAAGCAGACACACTACCTTGTTTAAAGGTAGGTAAAGCCTCACCATCACAGCTCTTCAGGTGACCACAAGTGCAATTTAACAATTAGTGGAGTGTTCTCTCTTCCACAGGAGAAACAGAGCCCAAATGTCACTTTTCCTTCACCTTCATCACCTCAACCTACAACCATCACATTAATTGATCTACACCTTCATAAACGTACCCTGCCCTGTACTCCACTCTGTGGAAATTCATCCAGTTACTCCTGTCCTGAGCACGATCACTTGACTATGGCTAAGGCAGATTTCCTAAAAAGGCATCTTAAGGTATTCTTTTTTTTTTTCAAGACATCAAGAAATGGAGCAGTCAGAAAATCCTTAGACTGCTCTTTTCAGTTGTGAACTACAATCAATATTAAGACGATGTGGCCTAGTTATAGTTTGGGTATGCTTGGCTACGATTTCTGGTTACCGATAATTTCACCTAAAGATATTTGTATCACAGTGTATTCCCTGCTTTATTCCAATCATTTTATAATATATATTTAAATGAATCATGCATGTCTGTGGCAAATATTAATATGCCAGGGAATACCCTCAGGTATTATATTGGCAACTGGTCGCTCCTGGAAGCAGCAGAGACGCTTTGGAATAATGACTCTACGCAGTTTGGGAATGGGAAAGAAAGGCCTGGAGCATCGAGTGCAAGAGGAGGCCTCTCACCTGGTGGAGTTTTTTATGAACCTAAAAGGTAACTGTCTGCTAAGAAACCAAGCACTTTTCAGTCTGGATCTTCAGTATGCAAACTTACCTACCCCTTCTACGGTCCAGGTTAGATCCACAGTGGTGTATCCAAACTTACTAAAGCCTAAGAGCAGATAGAGCATAGAATCAGAAATGGGAATTTCTTTCTAAAATTGCTATTCATAAACCCAGTGAAGTTGTGAACTTCTGAGATTCCACCTCCATGGGCTGACTGTTTGTCTATAACATGATTGTACAATGACAGGATGCCACTGAATTGCACAGCCAAGCCATCCTCGGGCTGCCTGCAACAGGTAACTGAAGAGTATTGCAGAGCTTGGTAATTTCAATGACATTGGGTGCCATTGATATTTTAGTCTGTCTGGTTTAGTAACTACTGGCAAGAGAATCAAAGAAAGTAGGAGATGGGAGGGAACTTCGGTGGATAATCAGATTAACCCTAGAGTCCAAGCCAGGATCATTTCTACCCAAGTTACTTTCTATGGATATCTGTCTCATAACTTTAAAAAAGTTATCAGACAGAGATATGATAATCTACTGCTCACAGTTGAGGCTGTAATAGTTTCATTATGTATACTTTGCAGATTCCTGTCCAACTATTCTTCTTCTTAAACCTTCCCAAGTTCATTCAGTCTTTCCTCCTAAGTAATTATTTGACATTTTTGAACATCTGTCACTGAATTCCTGCAGTTATCTCGAGTGACATTTCTTTCTTCTCACTCGGTGACTTGTCTTCCTCCAGACAACGAGGACAGTAGATTTGATATGAGATCCTGGAACAGATCTTAGTTGTACAACATTATTTCACAGAAAGGGGTTTGAGATTGTTTTAGAGGAAACAGTTTAACAGTGTCCTTTGCTCTAAGGCTATGTTTTATTTCCATTAATTCATATTAGTGCCAAATTTCTGTCCCCATTCATGCCCCAGCTGTATAAAGAGAACATTTTATGTAATCTCTAAAAACACTTTGTCCTATCTGTATAAGGAACACTTGAAGAAAACACTGAGAGTGAATATCTGTTACTCTGTTTGCAGGAAGACCTGTGGATCCTTCTTTCCCTCTTTTCCATTCTATTTCAAATGTGATTTGTGCTCTAGTTTTTGGATATCACTTCTCTGATGAGGACAAAACCTTCCATGAAATGATCCATGCCACAGAGAATTTATTCAAATTTGCAGGCAGCTTTTTTCATCAGGTGAGTAAATGATATGCTGTTTTTTTCTGAAGTAGGTAGAAAATGAAAGAGCAGATACAAAAATGGCTCTTCACTAAACACAGAGCTACAGGCAAATGCAAGTTGGGAGAGAAGTGGTGTCCTGGGGACCTTATTACTGCCTCCTTGGCATGAGGACATTTTTAAGAACTCTCTTGTTTCTTTGCAAGTTTAGGGGTTGACTCTCTGTTGACTCCTGGTTTTTAAGTCCTTCAGCATTTCTAAGACTATTAACAGAAACCTTTAAATCTAATTTGAGACTGGAGTTTGTAATAAATATGAACTCTACAGTGCTTCTCCTCCCACCTCTACTTACTTCTCTCCTCCAAAAATTGGTATCATTGAATTCACTGTTCTGCTTTTTACTACTCTGCAAATTGTATGCTAAAAATTTTCTTTGCTTTTTCCTCCCTCACAAATAATAAAATATTCATTATGAATTTTCCCCTTACTTCATAATAGCTCTGAATTCACACATTGCAAAAACAATACATACATTCTCTGACAGTCTCACAATTCAAGTTCTGTCAAAGATTTTTTTTGTTAGGTACTTCCCACAACATACCATATAGGGCAACTTTGCACTTGAAGGGTCTTGAAGCACACTTGAAGTTTTCCCCATGAATTAGACTTTGTGGTTTAGATCCTTAAAGATGGTCAAGCTGCATGTAATGGGGAATGTGGACGGCCAGGCAAATTCCATTGACATTTGAATTTTACAGAATAAGGCAAACTAAAATGCTGTTGTGGTAGTAAAGCTTTTCTGCAAATCTTAGGGGCATGAGCAGAGTGTCGTCAGAACTGCCTCGATCCCTGGGATTGTGTCAAATCACTAGAAAAGTTTTACTACGTGATGGCAAAAACCTGCTCAAAGCAATACTAATTTGTTTATTCTGCTATCAACATTTCTGGACAGGACAATTCAGCCTTTTGGTGTTTCTAAAAGTAGCTTTGTTAGTGACAGAGAATTCACACTACCTCTTGCGTGTCACTCCTGCAGATGTACGAAATCCTCCCTTGGCTGATGTGCCGTCTCCCTGGGCCTCATAAGAAGGCATTGGCTTGCTACGATGTCCTGAGTTCTTTTGCAAGAAAGGAGGTCAGAAGACATGTGGAGAGAGGGATACCAGCTGAGCCACAGGATTTCATTGACTTTTACCTGGCTGAGATGGAGAAAGTAAGTGTTTGTTCTGTGTGATCACACATTTATGGAGTATAAGGCCCAGTATGTCAGGGGGTGAACTCATGAGCTATCATCTGCTTTCCATAAATATCCATGTGCATACTTCAATCCTGTAGTAAATATGAGACAGTTTATTCCTGTAGGTTACATAAGTTTGGTAGAAACCACCTCATCTTCTATACCAAGGCACCTCATGTGTACAATGGATTTAAATATGCATACACAGGTAATTGCCCTGAAACAGAGGACAAGGTTTCCTTGGGATTCAGTGTGTGCTCTAACACTGGCTGTCCTCGTGCCACGTAACTGTATGGTTCCTCCCTTGGCAGGGAATCATTATCCCTGTGTTACCTCTAATTTCCCCACAGTTTGAGTCGTGGTTGGCTTGGCACCTATATTCTAATTGGATTCTTAGGAAACAATTTCACAAACAGGGCCATAATAAGCATTAATCTTCTTCCCTGCCCAGGCTATTGTTTTCCATAGTAGGAAGTGGCTCATGAGCCAGAGAGGCTCTGCTAAGAGTACCAGTTTCTGCTTCAAAGTTTGTCATTTTGGGGTACTTTTGGGAAGTAAAAGAAGCATCTCTTTCCTAGGGTAGATGAAGTTTATGTAGCTTCTATATCTGGTCATAATCTTTCAGCTAATCAGGCTGCCATGTCCTCACAGTGTTGGCTCAGAGGCTCTGAAAGGAGCTGATGCATCATCTTACACTTTATATCTGAATTGACTATGACAAGATTTGCTAAAATAAGCATTTTAGAGGCAAAGATGCAACTTCCTCTGGTGTCAGGGGTGTGATTTATTGCAGTATTTATTGCATTATTTTAAAATGTTTTGTCTAATTTTTTTTCTCTAAAATATTTTTATTTTACTCCCTTATTATTCAGTAGAAAATACCTCTCCCCCTCAGTTCACATTTATTCTGAACTCAGAAAAGAAATTACTTTCAAGGTGTTCTCTTGAGATTCTTTTATTCAGATGGGATTTCCTTTGGTATTTTCTAGCACCCTTTGATAGCATATTGGAGACCAAGGCCTGAAGAGTGGCATGCTGTAGGGCATTTGCACAGAAGCACACTCTAATCTAACTGCAAAACTTGTACTGTGCTTTAAAGTTTTCATGATTATGTCATCAGACATAGAATTGTCTTTTTTAAATGAAAGAATATTCCACCTCATAAAAGATGGCAAGGCAGACTTACCATGTCTATTTGAGAAACTACTAAACTACTCATCAAAAACTGTAATTTTGACTATTCTTTTGCACATGCTGGCTGCGGAAATAAGGACTCTCACACAGAGGGCATATAAATTGACCTAACTTTTATGCTTTAACTTCAACTTTTTATCATCATCTGCAGTCAAAAGAAGGGGTCAAGCCCAAGTATGATGAAGACAATTTGGTCCATGTCATAAATGATCTTTTCCTTGGTGGATCAGAGACCTCAAGCACAACATTGTACTGGGGACTGCTCTATATGGTCGTGAATCCAGATATCCAAGGTGAGAGGGATTCTTGTTGTGAAATGCTGTGGGTACTACAAATGTTAATGATGGCTGAATAGGATGAGCTGCAGCGTGGCTCTCACTCTCTGAAAACACAAAGAATGGCAGCAGAGAGAAAAGTCAGAGACCCATGCTGTGACCTGACCAAGTCAAGCGGCTGAAGGCACTTGCAGTGAGACCAAAGTTAGCTCTTGGCAGTGACAAGTCAGCGAGGTGCTCTGTGTGGAGAGTTTGCAGGTGACTGATGGCAGCAGGTACAGAGATCAAAGCTCTGAATCCCGTCTGCACCTGACACCATTCAGGTATGAGGAATGCTAACATAGCTTTGTGGTGTTTGCCATACAGTCTCATCTCATATTTATGGCAGCCTATGTTCACTGCCCCTCCTGTGAGGCAGCAAACCCAACTCTCCTTGCTGAGCACACCGGTGCTCTTCACAAACCACTGGACCCCTTACATCCCTCTAGTGTGTTCCTGGACCACACTGTTGGTGGGTTTTTCCTGTATATTTTTATTATCCTATATTAAACTCAGACATTAAAACATATTAAATCACAAATTATAGACCTAATGTACTATGTTGAAAGAATATATTTTCCTGTTGCTCTAAGAGACCAGTTAAAATATTTTATACATTTTCTCATCTGAAGTTGTGGATATTTCTCCACAGAGAAAGTGCAGAAGGAGCTGGATGCTGTTCTGGGTCCTTCCCAGTTAATTTGCTATGAGGACCGGAGAAAACTGCCCTACACAAATGCTGTGGTCCATGAGATTCAGCGCTTCAGCAACATTGTCTTTGTGGGCCTGCCCAGGCTGTGTGTGAGGAACACAACACTGCTAGGATTCCCTGTCAAAAGGGTACAGACACATTTTCAGCTTCTGTTCTTTCTTCAGCAGAGAGGCATTTATTTATCTTTCATTTCAGTTTCGTCACCCATTTTCAGTCTATAAACTATTCTTCATTTAACTCAGGAACGTGGTGCCTGGGGAAGGGTTACTATTTGTGGCTACACAAATTAGTCCTTTACTTAATGTGTAGGTGCTCAGACAGCTGATAAGGCCCCTACCAGGGAAACCTTGAGCTCCTGCCCATCATCACAACTGCAGACACCAGCTCTGCTTGGCTGGGGATGGACTAGGAGGATAAACTGTTTTGCCAAAGCACTGATCAAGAGACCTCTGCTCAACTTGGCACTTGCCCAAATGACAACAAGCAACAGTTTTTTCTGTCAGGAAGAAACTGATGGGTGACAGGCCAGTAGTTGGAATGGAATCAACAGTTTCTTCTTTGCAGGGCACCATCGTTATACCAAATATAGGATCTGTTCTGTATGACCCTGAGCAATGGGAGACACCTCGACAGTTCAACCCTGGCCATTTTCTGGATAAAGAAGGAAACTTTATCCCTCGAGAAGCTTTCTTACCATTCTCAGCAGGTAAATGCATTGGTAGTTTGAACTGATCCAATAGGTAAAAGGAAGAACATAGAAGTGTGAGATTATGGTATTTCTTCAGATAACATCATCTATCTCTGCTGTTTGTTGCTTTTAAAGAACAGTACTGGCTTGTTTCTGCCAAGTGAGAGGCTTCTGTGCCATCAGACCCCAAACTGTCCTTAGGACTCTGTGGTGGGAATCCCACTCAAACTGGGCTGGTTGCATGCTGCAGTCATACACAGGTTTTGTCTGTAGTATTCTTTATATGTAGTTACATTCCTGAGAAGCAATGTGCCTTGTTTGTACTGGAGTTACTTGCAATCCCTTTTAAAGGATCAAGATGAAAGAAAAACAGAATGCATCCTGATAAACAAAAGATTAAGTTCTTTCTTACAGAACTGAAAATCCAGTTGCCAAAGAAGGAAATAAGATAGCAATGCACACACAGTTAGCAATCACACATAGCAGTAAGGTTCCTATTGATGGTTTTGTTTTAGTTTCTCTGTTGATATAACAGACCAGTCACTTAGATGTCCATCCAGCAGTTTCTTAATGAAAATGGTATTTATTTCCTTTTATTTGTCTGCTAATCTTGAAATGTGAATGTATTATTCACCTGTTCTGCTCACACCATCATCGCCAATGAAGAACCCTGGGAAAGGAATAGTCGGCCTCATGCTTTGCCTATGAAGTGACCAAGCCTCCGTTCAACTGCAAATGCCAAGTAATTTTGATCCACTGATGTTAACTCACTAAGAAAGCATGTGCAAGCAGCTGGCAGATTCTTTGTGTATGACCCTGGAGCTCAACATCTCCTGTAACAAGAAAATAATGTTCTATCAGGTCTAGAAAGAAATTATATTTGTACATTAGTGATTTTCATTGAAATTTTCTCTTGGTATCTCCTAAGCTATGACATTGGATCAGATCTTTTTGAGAAGGCATTCACATAGTTCTAATTCTGTGGCTTTCATGATCCTGTCCTTAGACAACAAAAAAAACACCCTCTGCTTGCAACAAGAATGAACTAAGTGACTATGAAGCTGAAAAATTCCTAGATACTCACTATCCTTCCCCTCTTCCCTCTGCAGGGCACCGTGTGTGTTTGGGGGAGCACCTAGCGAGGACCGAGCTCTTTATTTTCTTTGCCAACCTGCTGCGGGCTTTCACCTTCCAGCTCCCCGAGGGAGTGACAGAGATCAACACAGAGCCCATTCTGGGGGGTACCCTGCAGCCCCACCCATACAGGGTTTGTGCCATTCCACGCTAGGCTGCAGCAGTCACAGACCAGCACGAGACAGCCACCTTTACCTCTGTGAATTTCCTCTCAATGTATAAACCTCCTTCTACTAGCCAGGATATTGATATTAGTCTATCCCAGAGCTACTCAGAAAGTGGATGCAAGCCATGATCCAGACCGTCAGTACTTTTGGTCTGGTCTTTGTGAAAGTCACAGATATTCTCGCAATGATCTTAACCAATTTCTCCTGTCAGAGAGCAAGTGATGCCAGATGCTAAGGTTCCCAGCTGAAGCCAACATGCTGTGTCCCCTGTCCTGGCCAAGCAAAACCATCCTCATGCTCAGTCCTCAGTAAAATTCAAGAGGATCTCAGCAAGAGCTGAGTAGGTTCCATTCCTGTGAGTGGTCTGATAACCTCATGTAATTTGACTCTGAAAAACACCCTTTTAAAGCCCTGTTTTGGTTTTAGTGTCCTGAACTTAGACACTTTAATTTGTTGACATGTTGCAAATAAAAAAAAACAACAACAAAACCAAACCAACACCCAAATTCCAGGAAACACATTAGAATGTGGGTAATTCATGTTTGAATTTGATGTTAAGTATTTTCCACGCACAAGGTAAAAAGACTCATCCTAAAGCTGAAGAAAGAAACTTAAGTTTGGTGTTTACTAGCAATGTGAATGTGTGACTTTGCAGCCTGATCATGGTTATAATATATTGCCAAATGATTTGTTAGTTGTTTTGTTGTTATTTGTTTTGTTGTTTATTTTATTTTTAAGGATGTAGAAACATGCTCATTATCAATCCTACTTGGAAGAGGTATAAATGTGAGATGAGAGAGTCACTTCGCCAGTGGGTTTCACTGGTAACTCCACAGCAGAGGGACACAGAGACTTTGGAAGGCAGCCTCTAGGGGCTATCTAAACACTCAGATATTCCTCATTTTCTCTGGGCTCTTTTCTTCTTTCGTTACAATCCATACCACATTTCCTGCTCCCCATTCAATTTCTTTCTAATCCTCTTCACCAGTTTCAGTTCCTGCTCCCACCTACCCTTTATCCTTATAAACTCTATTTCAAGATTCACCTTGATGTGATGACATCAAGATTCTGTCTCCTTTTTTCTGCACAAGTATTAGTCGAGGAATCCATCCTGAGCTGAAAACAATCACCAGTGTGTTTTCAGGAAGGAGTTTGGAAAATCTGATATATTTGTTCTTTATGGCTCCAGATCATGGAAAGAAGAGCACAATAACCATGGAGGGCACACTGTAAGTGACCTAATGTAAGAAAAGATATAAATGATAATGTGATGTAGGAATTCAAAAATATCTATCACTTAATGTAGCTGTTCATTGGCACTGATTCAGCTCAAGACCAAGACAGTTTGAGCATACAGCTGGAGGTGACAGCCAAATTCAACTGTAGCTTTGTTAAGGCAAGGTGCTGCAGAATTCTCGAATGCAAATCACTTTTGGAAAGGATTCAGATGTTGGAGTTGAGTAGAGCTGCCTGTAAACACTGCAGTAAACTTAGCATTGAATTTGTATTGAGGACCAAAAGTGCTTTTATGTTGGAATAGAAAGTATTTGTAATTAAATCACTGTGCTACATCTGAACTCCCTGAATTTAATAATGGAGGAGAATGTTACCGCAAAAAAGTGAGAACTACTGAAAATCAGGCTGAGCCTAACCAGATCCTGGTGTGCCTTGTAGCTCTGGCTGTGGTCTGCTCCAGCACAATCCAGTATTGGCAGGTTTACTGGGCTGGAAGGGAAATTAGGGCAGCAATAGGTTTCACAAAAGCAATAGCTGTAATAAATAATCCAGCCTGTTACTCCACACAACGTATCAAACAGGGTTCCAGGGCCTACACACTTCTGCTCAGCCTCCTTTCCACCTTTGTCTGCACTTATCCTCCACCCTGCCATCCCACACCTGCTCCTCTCCACTAACCTTGCTAGAGGTGGTGCCTCTCACTGCCTTGGCCCACTCCACTTGTCATCTTGCCACTCGCTGAAGAAGCTTAATCATAAGATGTGTGTGAAGCTGGTTGTGTTCAAGGGCTGGAACAGTAAATCCAGTGAGACTGTGCTCAGTCCTGTTGAGAGATGGCTTCCCCACGACTCGGCAGGGCTCAGGAGCGGCACGAGGTGGAAGAACTGGCAATGTACTGCCCATTTCAGCCACTCCAGGACCCCGTCCACCAGCCCCCTACAGTACAAAGAAGCACATTTGCTTTTGAAGAATCTACTAGAAAATCTGGCTGAAGAGCAGGAGATCCCCAGCTTTACCTTTGGCTGACTGAGCTTCCAGACAATCTGGCACAGTAGTTTTGCTGTTCCAGACCAGTGGAGCCAGTTTGGTGTGCGCAGCCTCCTATATGGATTAGTCCACATGGGTCAAGCAGTGAGACAGTTTTCTGGGCTAGTGACCTACAGTACTGATTTACACTCATGTATTCCTGTAAAGATTTGAAGACAGATGATGGAGGAAGGCAAACAAACAGGAAATCTGATAAAATTAACTTAGCTCTTCCTCCACTCCTTTGGGAAGCTTGAGACTGTTTCCGATACAGAAAACAACACTGTTTCCCCTTCCAAAGATCCTTCTCTCAGTAACTGTCCAGGGTTACAGACCTCCAGGTCCTGGACTGACTGACCTCTGGCAGTGCAGAAATTTGCAGGTTATAGGGAAAGAGCTGAAGTGATCCCAGGGCACTGGTTTGATGACAGGGATGGCAGCAGTTCTGGTTGGCCCAGATGGTCAGTTACTCAACTGACTTCCCTAGTTCCCTGTCCACAGCCCTTCCCATTCCCTTCTGGCCCCTTCAAGTGCTGCTTTCCCTCCTGTCCACCATCTGTCATCACTTGGTCGCCCACCGGTTACAGCCCGACGGCACGTGTCTGCCTTACGCCATCCAAGAGCTGCCAGGCTGAAAGGTGTACGCCCTGCTGCCGATGGCTGAGTGGTGTAACAACTCCTTTAATTATAGAGATTAACCTTCCCACTACATCTTTTTTTTTATTTTATAACCAGTGTCAGCCACAGCCTCAGGTCTCTGAGTTGAGGTAGAACTGTCATCCTTAATAATACAGTTTGGAAGGTTTTGAAATTAGGTCATAGGTTGTCTATTCCAGAGAAAGATGTGCAAATGGGTGTATTACTTTTTAAAGCACTGTGATTCCTTCGGGGAAAAGTGAGTTCATGTCACAGATCTGCAGAAGTGTTGCTTTGTTTCATATTTGCAGGATAGCAGGAGTGTGCCAATCCAGAAAACCTAAAATATTCCATGTTGCTGTATATGAGAGAGCTGCCTAACATTACATGGTGCTCACTCAGCTCTGCTAAGTTACAGTTAAGGAAAATATTGGCAAGTTGTCTGACACCAGGATCCTCTGCTAATTTTTTCTTGTGTTTTTCTTTCTGTTTCATGATGGAGCTCTCCTGGGCAGCAATATTAGTGCCACAACCATAAGCAGGCTATGTGCCAAACTCTAGGGAAGCTATTTACCCTGGCAAAAGGAAAAAGCAGACACTGGAGACAAAGAGAGCCTTGTGCAGAAGTTTGTAGATTTTGCATCCACCCAAAGACTAAAAGCAAGAGTTGATTTTTTTTCTCTTCTCTTCAAACAAGTTGTTTGGGAAACAGGTTTGTGCCAAAGACCCAGGCTAAACTGTCCCTGTTGATGCTTCAGGGTATGACCCCTGTGAATCTACAGCATGTAATGCGGGAACCTGACATTTATGGAATTAGATTTGGGGAAAAAAAATATTATCTGCTGCACCAGCATACACATTTGGGGAAACTATTTCTGTACTTTTGAGGAAGTCTAGAAACTCTTGGGCAAGCAGGAGGTGAGAGAACAGGAAAGGTTTGCTGTGTCTCCAGTGGAAGGGCTGGCACGTGTCAAACGCAACCAAAAGTGAGATGGGTCAGAAGAGCCAGAGGGGGTTGCACTGCACATGCCTTGTTGGTAAGATGTGCCTCATAACGGGATTTGTACTAACCATTTATTTCTGTTCAAAAAGCAGTTGGATAGATTTTCAGCAGGAAAATAACTTCAGGGTTGTTTGATACCAGTACAGTGTTTCTGGTTTGTCCTGTTCTCACAGACTTTTCTAACACATCTGCTATCATGTGCTGTCAGAAATGGAACAAGAGACTGGGTAAACTTCTTCCTGACACACTATGGCTGTGTGAAAGTTCTGCAACACTCAGAATCAAAGTAGTTTCATATTTATCTTCATCTTGAATATTTAATGTCATAATCTTACATTTTCCATTTGAACAATTTGCTCTTCTTTCAGAGAGTGCCCTGACCAAGTGCCTGCTGAGACATAACTTGGGAGACTAAAAAAAGATGCTCATCTAAGCAATTGTAATCCTGGAGTATGAGCCAAAATGCATCAATGTTATTCATTTGTCTTTGATTAAAAGTTTTACCTCTGAAGTTTTTCAAAGCTTAGTTTATGCATTTGCCAAATGTCTTCAGGTGAGAAAAAAGCATTGTGAACAGAAAATCTGATTTTCTTTAGTACTAGAATGAAATTTCATGTTAAAAAGGAGATAATATGCTAATTGAATTAGGGTTACACACACTTCCTTTAACACATCATTAAGGAGCCATTTGTCATCAGATGTGAGATCTGCATTCAAGTTCTGCATGCTGTCAGGGCTGCCTTGAACTGGGAACAGGGTAACCCAAGACAAGGAAATCCCTCCCCATAAAATCCTTGTGCCATAAATGTTGTTATCTGCCCACTTCTTTTTTATCTTCAATATCTCCATCATACTTATTATTATGAAATGGTACATTAATGTTTGCATCCAAATTAAATTGAAAGTAACAATAAACCTCAGTGTCAAATAAGAACAGATTTATGGAGATCTGGAGACAGCTGAGTTTCAAAATGTGAAAAATACAGTTAATGTACCTGCAAAAATCACCATGAACTCAAATATTCAGTGGAAGAGAGAGAGAAAGGGAGGTCTAGGGCTGCATATGCAGTGCAGAATAAAGCAAAGGACAGAGAGATGAGATAAACCACACTACATAGTGATTGGAGCACACGCAATGGCAAACATGAGGTCTGAAAAAAGCTCTGCCATTTCACTAAAAACATTATGGCTAAGGCAGCTTTGTGTGTAAATCAAATGGTGGGAGATATGGGCACTACAATTTGAATCAGCAAGTCCCTTTGTTATTTTAGATTTGTAGATAAAAATTGTACCTGGGAAAAGGTCAGCTCTTCAACCTTTTTCCAACATGCATAGGCAAATTTCATTTCATCCTTGTCCCCCAGCCCTTTGAGATGTCTCTCCAGATTGTAATCACACTGTCAGAAATTGTTCTCATTTGTTGAGGTGAATTACACCTTACTTTTAACAGAAATTCATAACCAGGGATCTGGTCTAATCAGCTTTACCAAAAAGGTACCTTCTCTGAGAACCAATCTTACGAAACCAACAGTTTTTGCTTGTTGTGGTGGCTTTTTTTAGCTCAAGTGAATTCAAACCAGTTCACAGTCATGATCTATAAAAGAATAGTAAGAGATGAGTTTATCATTCTGTGGGTGTCAAGAGGATACAGCAGAGAATCAATTCACAGGCAGGTAGCCAGTTGCAGGAAGCTTGTTCAGGGCAACAAACACCAACCAGGAGCTGGAGTACAGCTTTATTTAGGGGTGCAATTCCCCCTAAATATCACTTACATTCTTGACTGCATGGTATACAAAGTTCCCGATTGATTATAGATTAGTGACAAGACAGCACACAGGATTTGGGTGTCCCACGAGTGAACTTTGTAAGAGGTGAGGTTCATGTAACTCAGTTATCAGTGTAATTATAAACAAACTCTGCCCCATTGCCACTGGCTATAGTGATGTTAGTTTTTCAAGCCCAAGAAGCAGCCTTGGCAGATCTGCTGTCCACCTTCTCTCCAGTCTCCAATCCACTGCTCTTAGAGGGCAAATTTCTGGCCCTCCATAAGGTCTGAGGGTACTTTAGTCTTGAGGCAGCTTTACAAAGTGACTGCAAGTCTCAGAACAGTTTTAATTTGATTTATATTTTTTGTAAGTGTTCTACTTATTCTAGTTTCTGTAAAACTGAGTTTGAACCTGAACACTGGTAATATTTGCCCACTTTTGAGATGCCTCTGTGGTATCCTCCACAAAGCAGTTTCCATCCTGTGATTCCTTTGGAGTACACAATGCCAGGCCTTCAAAGACATGCGAGTGCCTGAAACCTGCATTGGTGCTGGTATTCTTGGCAGTGGGTGATTTCAGAGCACTGTCTGCTACAAATATCCTTCTGGCATCTAGATACACCTACTCTACTGTGTTCAGTGCTATGGCCAGCTTTGTGTTGGCTATTTTGTAATGTTCTGTAGGTGCATGGAAAGATTCCTTTCAATTAGTCTCAGTAAAAACTCACAGCTATGGCCGGAAACTCACTGAATGAGGTAAGGTCTGTTTGAAGGGATGGTACAAAAGGATTTAGCATTAGGTTTGGCTTGATTTACCATCCACTCTCTGGTGATTAAGAAGCGGTGAAGAGTAGAAAATGTTTTGCAATATGACATTTTTAAATTATTCTAAACTCCTTGCAGAACGCTTAGAGGAAAAAGGGGTTTATGGGTCTGGCTGAACATAAAAATGAAGACACAATGTAGAAAATAATACATGGAATAAAGCCAGACAAATGTGAGCACAATAAAACACAGGAAAAATACTCCTAAATTACGTGAGTCATTCTCCAGGATGCTCTGAGGAGCCACTCTAAATCTGTATGAATGATCTGTTAAGATGGTTCCAAAGAGCTCATATTAGTTGGAACGAATGAATGGCTTCATATGTGCATGGAAACGTATCTTATAGAAATGAATAAAAAAACTGTGGGTTTCACTGTAGATTTCTCCTTGCTCCAGAGACATCCACAGGAAATAAAGCAATCAAATATAAAAAACACAGCAGCTATGAACCCTATCTTTTAGACCAAATCAAAACGATTTAAATTATTTTCTCCCTCCATGTACTGAGGGGAATAATAACTTAAATGAAATTTCCATTCAAAATATCTTTTACAATTCCTCCCTTGAGGGAAAAGGGAAGTCTCAGTAGGAGCTGAGAGACTAAAGTGCAGTGGGTGAGAAATAGCTGATGGAAAAGTGTCATCTACTAAACAAATTTCCCTCAGCAGCCCCTGACCTCCTGAAGGATCCAGAAAAGAAAAATTACAAGGAGCATAGCAAAGTGGTGGGAAGGAAAAAAACCTTTGTCCTACTGTTGGAGTAAAAGGAGTTCAGCTTTTATCCTGATAAGCACTGAAGACAGATGGGGAGCATCAGGGAGACAAGGGAGGGTTCAGTAGCTCCAGTTTTTCTTTCCTAATTAGCAGTGTCTGAGCTGTGCTGAGAAAAGGAGACCAGCCCTCCTGAGCCAGCTCCTCTGCCCACCACTGAAAACAGGCTTCAGATAGCATCACAGCCAACACAACATCTGCAGGAAGTTATACAACCTGGATATTTTAAAGCAGTTGGCAGATAAATGATAAAGTAATCTAAAGATGCCATGTAAACAAGGTGTGCTATACATGGAGTAATGCTGTATCTGTAGTTTACTCTCGCGAAAACAAACGTCACTGCTAGAGTGTGGAAAAAAATGTGGATTTAGGGGAGCCTTCTGAGTCTGAGAGGGAATGAAAATAGAGTGTTTGTGACTCAGCCAAAAGTCAGTTAAGAAAATAGTATTTTCACCCTCAGGGAACAATTAAGTCAATCTGAAAAACTTTAGTTTACTGTTGCAAGCAGAGGCAGGCTAATGGGGAAATTTCCAATTTCAAAATAATTTACAAAGTGATGTGTTATTTAAGAGTACTTAACTTCCAAAGAAATCCGTGGTGCTTCACACAATAAATAGGGATTTGTTTAAGCTTCTCTCCTTAAAAAAGTACCAGCCCGAACTATGCCAACCTACCTACCTTTATTTTGCCATATTTGATGATAACCCATAGTCACTAGTACATTTCAGTGAAGGTCTCACTCTTCCCCAGCCCATTATTCCTTAACACCTATTGCTGTGCAGTGTGATCTTACAAATAAGAAATTCTCTCCAGAGTGAGAAATAAGGAGAGACGTGACTTAAGCCTTTCATGGAGTGACCTGGGTACTCAAACTGCTAGAGGAGGGGAAAATGACTGACAACTTTGGCATTCAACAAAGTATGTGTTTTGGCTTCAAGGACACAATCCAGCACCTCGAGTCAGACAATCAGAAGTGTTTCATAGATCACATGTTCCCTAAGGCAAATGTTACCAGTTTGCAAAAAGCCATGAAGACTCTTAGAGGGAAAGTCATATTGTTTGGGAGAGGGGCCATATCATCCTGGGAGAGAAGAAATCAGATTACCCAGTATTGAATGATTTTCTAATCAGGAAGATGATTCCCAGGAAAAGAAATCAACATGCCACAGGGGATGTGTATATCCAAGAAAAACATTTTTGTAGTCATGCAGGTTAGGTGTTTTGGATGTTTCCTAGAGGTGCTTTAGCCATATATTTTTAGATACTGCCAATCAGAGTTCTGAAACCGAAACACCACTATGGTGTCAAAACATATCTCTTGGTAAAATTATGTAGCAGTTCTTACAGTCAAAATGTATCTTGGATACTTCAATATGTTGAGAGCACTGCTAGGCATTTAAGTAGAAAGAATAAAGGCAAAGCTGCTACGTGTTTGCTACTGGTTTATGACATTTTGCCCTGGCTCCCAAACCAGCTCCCAGATCTTCACAATAAGGTTTTCACTTGTCAGGAGCTTGCATTTTTTTCACATTCTTTGATAAAGAAGGAACACACAACAGCTGCATTTTTCAGTGGTACTGGAGGGCTCTGTCCCTGCAAGATGACACAGGAGGATGGTGTTTGAGAAGTGGACTCTATAAACTTGTCCTAAATCTTTCACTGAAAGAAGAAAATCCTATAGAGTGTTCTGAATTCAGCAGATCAGCAGATCTTTGAAAGAAACATCTGCCACTGAAAAACTTCCAGCTTGATCTTTTGCTGTCATTCAAAACATTTTTTAACACTGCCTAAGAGACAGGATGCTTTGTTCTGACATGAGAAGACAGAGACTTATGAGAAGATACCCCTATTTCCTATTGCTCTTCACATTTATTTGGTTTAGAAAATCAGAGATTCTGCTAACTACTGTTTGCTGAAGTCATCCAGAGTTGATAACCATATGTTGTATTGTTGGCTGTACTCCAAACTCGCCCCTCTCCTGCGTGCAGGTTAAAGGCAACCCCAGCTCTGCAATATGACAAAGACAGCCTGGCCTGGGTTCTCCACAACCTCTTTTTGGCAAGAACAGAAACTGCATCGACCACTTCGCACTGGGCACTGCTCCATATTTTGACTTATTCCAGAAAACAGGGAAGACTAATGAGGTCACATGCAAAACTGCTTGGATTGTGCTTTCTCAGGGAACACACCAAGGTCAGCACAAAGTATAAAGGTAAACACTTGTAAAACTGCATCCAACTGAAAATTCATACTCTCTGTGAGCTGACAAACACATCTGATTTATTGAGAATTGGATAAATATGAGAAACAGGCTCACCCAGGCCTGTTAGCTTCATCTTGCTGCCTTGCTCCTTGGCAAGAAGTATTTACTCTTTCTTCCTTTCTGTGAGAGAATGAAAGCAGAGGGAGCTGGGCACGCAATAAGACTGTAAAATGACAGCAGAGAGTACCAGGTCTCTGCAACTGTGCTACTGAGCACAACCAGTTCCCCAGGTCTCTCCCAGGGTGGTCCTGCAAGACAGCAGTGTTATCAGTTGCACATTAGAGAAAGGAAACTCCCATCTTGACACGCAGCTGCAACACGGGATCGAGTAATTTCTTCCTTACAGGCCACCACGGTCCTCCCCCAGTACAGCCTGTTCCAAGCAATGGCAGACAACCTGGAAGTCCTACAAATTCCTGATGCTAAAGTTTCTCTGTCTCAGAGAAAGGCTTGATTTGGGGGAGAAAACAGTGCTGGCATTTCCTGGGCTCTTTTGCAGTATTTTGCAGTATTTTGAAGTATTTTGCAATGCTTCATTGTCTTTCACAATATTTCTGAAGAATATCAAATTTATTAGATTTGTTTTCAGTCTTCCATAAAGTTCTCCCATTATAATGTCTCTCTATCCCTGAACCATCCATACATATAATACCTGCAAAATCTTATTAGGACATTAGCTGAGAATGTTTTAGTGCATTAGAAGGAAACAATCACCAGAGATTGTAATATCATTTCTGTACAGGGTAGTTCTCTGTCTATTGTCAGTGGAGTGGTTAACTGGAATGTATTTGTGACAGCAGCAGCCCCAGGAGCCAGCTAAACCGATCAGTGAGTCTGCCAAAAGGGGTGGTCCTGCTCCTTTCGTCCTTGGCCACATTCTCACTCTGCTCAGTGAGGCAGCAGCCAACAGGTGAGGGCGTTCAGACTGCTGATCCAGCAGAAATCTATTGCTGCAACTAAAACTGAAAGGCTTTCCACTCGATCAGCCAAATGAATCCAGGCACTTTATAGCTCTATGGTTGCTGGATCCAACCCTGGTGAAAGGGAAAATGAGGGGATGGGACTATTTGTTTTCAAGACATCTTGCTTACAGGTAGATTACAGACTGACTGTAATTTGAAGCTACATGAAGCAGCTTGCCCAGAATCACAGAGGAGGATCTGTACCACAGTCCTTAAAGTCAAAGCCAATGTCCAGGCCAGGGAACCAGCCTTGTTCTCACTGTGATGGCTAAAGGGACCCACCTCAGCTCACCCGACCCATTCTTCCTGCTCACTCTATGCACAGGGCAAGGGACACACCCCCTTGCAGCTCAGCTGCATTCACTTGGGACTAGGCAAGGTTTATTCGCCTGGGCTGTTCAAGTGCTCCAACATGACCAATGCCTGTTGCAGTGTGCATCTGGAGGCTGGAGGCTCTGGGACTAACAGGTCACAGCTGAGTGAGGACAAACATGAGAACAGCAATGTTTTCTAAAAGCCAGCTTTTTATGTGTGTTCTTCTCTTTCTCTGTGTCTGGATATTCTGTTCTCTGATATTCCTAAACATCCAGAAGGCCCAAAGAATGCTGGCTCCAGGACTGACACCTCTCTCCTTAACAAGCTGTGGACACTGGACTTCCAAATTCACCATGAAACACTCTTGAAGGTACTGATGCTTTTTGTAGTTTCCCAAGTAGTTGAGGTGTAGACTCCTAATGCATCCTTGGCTAGAATGTAAAAGCACCTTTCTGCTCCTTCTTGGCTTCAATCTGAACTGTGAGCTTTCTAGGCAGAACTTCAAGCCCTATGTCTCCCTGATGGACTTTGGAGAGGACTAATAATGAGTGGACAGGGCTTGTAGCAACAGTTGCAAATAATATAAATTCACCTGGCCAAAACAATAAACAATCACTGGGCCAAAAATAATGTCTAAGGAATCCTGTTATTACAGCACGAGTTACAAGGAAGAAGGAAAGGAAACAGGAAGAATAAGCAAACCTTCTCAAAGAGAAGCAGAAAGCAAAGTTTATTTGCTTAAGGACTGAATCCTGTAGCCCTTATTTTGGCAATATTGCTGGTTATGTCTTGTCATGACAAGGCCATGAAATGCTTCCTTGGACAGAGGCCTGGCCTGGCCAGTGCAGAAGCAGCAAAGCAGGTGAGACTTCAGCACATTAAAGGTGTTATTGCTCCAGACCAGTCCTTGCTGTTGAGGACAAGAATGAAGGGGAAAGGATAAAGAAAAGTGTTGTTACCTGTGATGTCACGATACTGAAGGTTGTATTGAGACAAAATTTCCTCTTCCCCAGAGTTCTGCTTGTTTTGGGAGTGTGTTGTAAGTGTCAGTAACAATCACTGCAAAACAACCAAGTGGGTAGATTAAAGTCTTAATCCCCTTGACTGCATAATGCACAGAGCTGCAGCCAGGTGACATTGTATGTACTATCTGGTACAGTAGGGTATCAACACACTGGTTTTCTGGCTTTTTTTTTTTTTTCTGGGCAATGTAGAGACACAGAAGGAAGATATTAATATTGTTACTGACAATCCTTAATGCGGTCTGCCAAGATGAGCTAGGAGGGATTCATGCTCAAGGATTCATGCCATGTCCCCATCTCTGGCTGTCCTAGGAAATACAGCTATATTGATAAAAAGCGGAGTCACTAAGCCTGTGACTTACAGGTATGTGAGACAAAGTGCACCTTTCAGGCACCCTGTCTTCCTGGGTGTACAAAAGAAAAACCAAGCTCTGCGGTTCCTTTGGGTACTAGATGAAAAACTGCTCAGGGATTCAAGCACTTAATTATTTTTCCCTCTCCACCTTACCTGGGCTATTAAGGTAAAAGGCTGGACTCCAACTGCTGTGAAAACCATTTTTCAAATTACTTTCCCTTATGGAAAACAGCCATTGCTCACAGCAAGTGGCAGCAACCAGGTGTCTGTTCATATTTGCATGCATTTTCAGTGTGGTCAGCATATTCCGGAATCCCTGGCTACATCTTTTGTTTCCAAAAATTGCAAAGGAGCAATGCATGTGCCTCCAGAGAGATGCAGTCCTGTTTATAGGTGTTCTGAGCAATGTATCTGAGTTCAACAATACAATATTACCAGTGGATTCCTAAGAGCAAACCACAGAAGCAAGGACACATGTGGAAACTGTGCTCAGTCAGACTCTTAACAGCTTACAAATGCCATGTTTTCACCAGTTCCCTGAAAAACCCAAGAGCAGAGACGTGCCTTTTCATCTTTCAAGCCTCCAGCATACATTACCAAAGTGCTGCAACTGCTCAGAAAAAGGTCACACTTTATATATATATAGCTACATAAATATGTATAGAGTTACATATGGTGCAGATACAATCTTTATTCATCTCTCTGGTTTACACTTTACAATCTCTGAAACAGATGTTCAGAAATCCTTACCTCCTATCCCATACAGTCAAATGCTAACTAATGTTGTACCAATCTAAAATCCTGAATCTTTGCACAAGGTAACACTACCTTGTCTCCCCTCCCTCTGTGCAATTAGGTCTTCCTCAATTACCCAGGGTCAAAGACTTCAAAACCAGTCTCTAGTTTAACAGATGCCAGAGACTTGATTTGCAGAGCTACTGAGAGCCCAGACTCCAGTGGCAATCAGGAGGATCTGCAGAAGGTATTTCACAGACCACTCAGAATACTCAACACATCCCCAGTGAGAAACTCCAGATCAGTGGCTGTTGGAAAAGTTTGGCCTCACCGTGACAGACCCCGCAAGCATAGCCCAGTGCAGCGATGAGCAAACATTACCATCTAATGGCTGTGTCTGTTAATTACAACTATAATTTCTACTTAGCGATGAAGGCTGGTCCTTGTGTAAGTACTGATACACTGAACAGGCTGTATGATTGGAAAACAAATAAACATGGAGAGATCATAAATGCAGTATTTATGATTTTGCAGTATCTATCAATCAGCTCCGGTGGGCAACATGAATGGAGAAATCCTGCTGAAGTGTTTCTGGGTAACATGACACAGTTGCTGCACTGCTGGCTGTATGTGCTGCAGTCACGTGAATAATGACCACCATAAATAATAATGGAATGCATTAATAACAGTGAAAGCCTTTTAAGATTCTAACACTGAAAAATGATTCTGACCTCTTTTATTTCTTGACAACAGGATGAAATTTCTCCCACCCCTTTCTTGGCCAGTGACAAGGGCTGCAAAACAGCCCCTGCATAATAGAAATGGTCTTTGAGCTCTGGTCCAAGAGTACCACTAAGATGGAGAAGGTCCTCTGTAAATGTCTCATATCTTCCTGTCTTCATGTGTCTTACTGTTTCTCCAGGTGGCCAGGACGTATGGAAAAACACACGTACTCTGTCTAGGAAAAACACCAGTGGTTTTGCAAGATGGATTTCAGGCAGTGAAGGATGCCTTGATTGGCATGCAAAATGACTCTGTGAGAAACCCTTGGCATTCTTTTTTAGGGATTTTGTGGGAGTCCCCTATGGTACTTTCTGTTGTTGTGTGTACTGAAATGTTGTCAGCAGGGGTAGCTGTTCAGAGAATGGGGTTTGGGGCAATGACTTCCCCTGCTCCTAATGCCTCTTTTCAAGAGGAGCTGCTCTTGGCAGCAAGATGGATGCTGTAGGGCCACTGCTGCATGTCCTTCTCAAACACAAATACACATCAGTACACAAAACTAATGCGTTTTCTATTTATAAACTTGCATAGCCTGGGCAATTCTTAGTTACTGGGCATGTTACCAAGCTATCTCAAGAGGTCTTTGTGGTAAAAAATGTAAAACTGTAAAAATGTCAGCCAGCAGGACCCAGCATGTGTTGAGTGCATGGTTCTACATAGAGTAGCAGAAAAAGAAAGACAGGTAAGGAGCTTATTTCTCACAAAAAGGATCAAGTAGATATGAATAAAACAGCATAAACCCCTCTGATTCTCCATATAAATACTTCCAGGGGTCATTCCACTTATGGTGGTAAATCTTGGAACCACTACAATTCCTGCTTATGGAGACACCAATCCCATACCTCTCCCCAGTCCTTCTCCATTTTGTAGCAGTATCATCTTTGCCAGCAGGCATGTCTGGAAGCAGCAGAGACAATTCAGGCTGATGATTGAGGAACCTAGGACTACAGAAGAAAATCCTGGAAGCCTGGCTCCAGGATGAAGCTTGATGGTTGACTGAGGTCTTTGCTAGAGAAAGAGGTGAAATATAGGTATGTATACGACCATGACATGGACTCATTCTCCTTATTTCCAACTCTACTTTTTCTGCTGAAAGTTCAGTTTCTGGAGTAGGTTCAATGGGAGGTTTACACAGCTGATGCTCTCACAGGAGAGCCTAGAACATCACACCTGACTCATTGCTCTCGTGCTAACCCTTTATGGGAGAAAGTGACAGACGAGAGACTGCAAAATCGTGCTGATTATGCATTTTCCTGTAGGATGGAATCTTTCCCCCATTCATTATAAGGGTGCCTGAAGAATGATCCCCCAGTTAGACTTCTGAATCTTGATTCCTGCAGGCTATTTGTGCAATTCCATGCAAATCAAGAGCTCAGCATAACAAAAGGTCAGAGCCTATAAAGGAAGTTAATGATGCAGCTTGCTTTGTTGGTAGCCACCGATGTCTCTGTTTCACTCCCTTCTTGCATCAAGTGGATGTGCTTTTTGGACATTGCTTCGCTCCAGAGCTCAGAGGTTTTCCAGGCCGTGGCAGAATTCCATGGCACCTCCTGGCGTCAGGTGAGCAAGGGCTTCCCTGTAATTTTATCAAAGCCTGACAGCATTCCTCAGTGAGCTGTGGCATGAAGTGGTTGTTCTTTGCCAATGCACAGAGAGGAAGAAGAGCTCTTAAATAAACACTGAACTCTGCTAAAGCTAGCACTCACTGCTGTCCCTTTCTTTCTCAATAATGATCCCTCTGCAACCATTCCTGGCTTGCTTTGTCTACAGACCCTTGAATTTCCTGTAATAGCTCTCTTCAGAGAGACTGACCTAGCTTTACATAGATGTTATTCAGCATCAAGTTTGCCATGCGGCCAGAATCAGGTTTTTCCTCTTAGCTTGTGCCTTGAAGGGCTTTGTAATAGCCCTGATTTCCTGTGTTAGACTGGACTGCAAAAACTATCCAGAAAAAAACAGGACAAGGTAACATGAGTGTGGCTTTGAGAACTATAGACAAGTGTTGACTTAAAATTTAGGAAGGAACAGATCATTTAGGAAAGACTTCACTTGGAAAACATAAGAAAAACTGTACTTGAGGGCATTTAAATCCCCCAAACCTGAAAGTTACTAGTAGAGAGCAGGCAATCTGGAAAGTATATGACAATGGTCATCCTTCACATACTTCTCTACAAAATAATTTTTTTTTTCAATTAAGTGGTCATTCATTCCCTATAGTCAGACAAGTAATACATCTGGATCATTACAACAGTTAGGCACAGTTCAGCTGTGAACATTCAGGCTTTAAATGCACTGTGAAACCAAGATATCATGGCATTCCTTGCACTTGTATTTCCAGGCACACCTCTACGACACTTTCCCATCACTACTGAGGCCCTTAAGCACTATGTTAATGAGGAAGCTGCTGGCACTGACACACTTGCAGGACCTATGAACACTTACTATGGATGAGGTCAGGAACTACCAGAAGAGCTGGGTGCCTGCAGAGCTACAAGACTTCATTGCTGCATGCCTAACTCAGATGTTAAACGTAACAAGTAATTTTCTCTTGCGTAGCTATAACATATTTAAAATGCTTGTAGTTAAGGTATTTCCAGCTACACTGCTACTTCTTTCTCTTTCTTTTCCTCCTGAGAGACTGTTGAGCTATTTCTTTCCTTGAATTCAACCTAAAAATTAAAGAGAGTAATGTTCCACTCTAGACTGAAAGAAAACTTATTGTGTGCTGTCTTCCTCAGTTGGCAAGATCATATATTTTTAACAGAGCAACATGGCTGCTGTCTCACCAGCTTCATCAACTCAGTGTGGAGTCTGTGGTGAAAAACAGATCTCTTGCTGGAAATTTGCTATGCTATTAAAACAGTCTTAAATCTCACTGTCTGTCTTGTATCTGCAAGCAAAGGATGACCCACCCTCTCCATTCATAGCACAAGAGACCACAGATCTCTTTGTAGTGGGCTCAGACACCGCCACTTTCCCTTTATGCTGAGCTCTCCATGATGGTGTATCTGGAAATGCAAGGTGGGAAATGTGTGTAGCTGCACTTACATGTGCTGTGTTCTTGCACATGGCAGGGTAACAGGCAAAACACTGTTGTTCAGCTGCCCTAATCCTGCAGTGTAAGGTGTCTTGGGTATTTTGAGTTTCTGCATAGCGTCTGCACATCAACTGCCTTCTTGAATACCTTTGTTCTGCAGAAAGAGTCTGCGTTGGATTCTGTCATTGGTCCATCCTGTGGAATTGAATATAAGGACTGAACGATCCTGCCACATGCAAATGCAATCCTACAAGAGATTATGTGTTATAGCAGCACTAGTGCCATGGGGTTTATGTGAACTCAGGACATCACACTGCAAGGCTTCCCTGTCACTAAGGTCTGTTAATGCCACTAAGCTTTGGGGATACCCTTCAACAAAGCAAAGCCAAGCATTACATCCCTCTCACTGACTTAAACATCACATCTTATGTTTACATTTGGTCCCAGGCTGCAAAACTACCTGAAGGTGTTTGAACAGCTCATGAGGAACTCTTCACTGTGAAGAGGATGTTGGATGTTATCTATATCCTATAATATGAATAAACCTATACTCAGTTCCCCCTCCTATTGCACAGATGTTACTTTTACCACTTTTCTATACAGGATTACAAGAGCTAGATCAGTGTATAAAGGTACCAGTATATTGACCTTTGAATTCTTTGAAACTGGTACAAGCTAAGTATAAAAAGCACAGAAATTTTAGAAAAATATTGTCTATATATGCAATTTATTACATCAGCAGAATACTTTAAATCCATATCCAACTTCAGGTAGGTGGTCTTCCCAACAGATAAGACCTGTGTGGCTTTGGGAGAATATGTCTGAGAAAATCAAGATCCAAGTTAGGGGCCTTGATAAGTGTGAAGCCTTCAGTTCAGTGGGATTTAGTGGTGGGTTTTTTTTAAAAAGTTTGATTACTGTAATAACTACATCTATGGTGCTCTAAAATAGATCTTGAAGAGTGACTAATAATTTTTAAATAAGCTATTCTGTAGGAGATAGCACAGTGTGACCCTGTTTCTCACCCCATAATAATTAATTGGCACTTGCACTGAAGAATTTCAAGAGAGCCATTGATATCCTGACAATTTAAGTCACTAGTTTTTGATTCTGTGAGAAAGATCTTTGTATTTACACTTTGTATTTTAGTAAGACACTTCAATTTTCCCCAACATGTTTTCTGTCTAGTATGATCAAGAGCAGTGGGAGAGTCCTTGACAGTTTAACCCTGGTCATTTCCTGGACAAGGATGGAAACTTTGTAAACAGAGAAGCTTTTATGCCATTTTCTGCAAGTAAAAGTGATCCTCAGTCTTGCATACAGCTGTCCTGCAGTGACTGTTTCGCAGCCCAAAACTTTTGAAACGTCTGATCTCCTGCCATGAGTATCTTTATTCATTCCCATAATAAGGTCCATGTAGGAAGAAAATGGAGGTGGTGTTTTTGGAGACCTGCTGCAACTTCACTATTTTGAGGAAAAGCAGCTGAAACGAGCTGGGGTCTGAATGAAAGGAAATGCAATTGTGGTAGGAAAGTAGATTGTCATGTGGGAAAACAAGGGCTGATTAAAGCCCCTTCAGAACGCAGGGGATGCAAACCTGTTTGCTAATCAAGAACTGGCTCCTGGAAGGATAATACTAATACTGACATCAGCGGAGGCTGAGAGGACAGGAAAGGAAACAGCGTCTATGTTAGGTCTCCATAGCAATTTGTATAACACATTCTTTCTGAAATATTTTGCTAAACTGCTAGTCTTCAGAGCACAAAGATCCCATTTATGTGTAACTGCAACCAACCAGGGAATTCTTCATGGGTTTTTTAAACTATTTCTGCTGCTATCTATTTATAAATAATTTTCTATGTCTTCTAAGATTATGAACACAAGTTTGAGCCCATAAAACAACGGGAATGGGGGTGCCAGAGGTAAAGATATCTACCAAAGCCAAATTAATTGTACGAATAATTTGTGAAGCTGCTTTACAAATCACGAGGCTGCAGCCTGGGGCCAGCCGCGCCACACCCAGCATGGCAGCTTTATTTTCCCCGCGCCACACCCAAGATGGCGGCCACGACCCAGCGCCACACCCAAGATGGCGGCCCTGCCCTCAGGGAAGGTCCCAGCAGGGTGTTCCCTCCCCGCCCCGCCGTGCGCTGCACTGACGGCTCCGGGGGGAAACGCGGGCGGCTGTGTGCCCGCTGGCGGAAGCGGCGGAAGGTTTTGGCTGCCGGACCCAGCGGGGCGGAAGTCGCTGAGGCGGACGGGGGTGGCGGCGGTAGCGAGCGACGATGAACAACAAATTCGACGCGTGAGTGTCGCTCCTGGGCCCCCTGGTCGGCCCCCGGCGCGGTGTCCGCATGGCTCCGTGCCCCGCCGGCGCCTCCCGCCGCTGCCCCGGCGCCCCTCGGGCCAGACGCGATGAGTCACGGCGCCGCACAGCCCCGTCCCTGCAGCCGGGGCCTGGCCCGGCCCCGAGGGGGTGCGGGCCCGAGGGCTGGGGGCCGTGAGACAGCGGCCGTCCCGCACCGGGGAGCCGCGGGCTGCCTCGTGGTCCCGCTTCGCGCTCGTCTTTCCCGGCGTTTGGCAGGGAGTGGGCGGGCGGAAAGACTCGTGGGGTGCCGGGTGTGTGCTCGCCTGTGCCGTGCTGAGAGGCGTGGGGAGCGGGGTGGGCGAGTCAGCAGAGTTACAGAGTTACAGTGACAGCTCTTCGTGTGGTCCCTCCCTAACAAGTCGCTGGGGTTTTCTCTGGCAGGTCAGTATCAGTAAAAATTACTTGAGTTTGTTCTAAAAAGCTATTTTGTTGCTGTCTTTAGCTAAAAAGTGTGTTCCCAAGATGCCTGTGATGGGCGCTGGCCATGCCAGGTAGAAGTAGTTTTTGCTGTGTGGGCTGTCAAGTGCAGGTTCCCAAACGCTGGGGGCCCTTGTGCCACAGAGGAGCTTTGGAGCAGAGGTTGGTGTGAACTTTCCCAGCTGTGTGGTGCCAGACTGGCTTTCTTTGTCCTTTCCTTTACCAGATTGAAAGATGATGATAGTGGAGACCATGACCAGAATGAGGAGAATAACACACAGAAAGACAGTGAGAAGGAAAAGAATGATCGGGAGAAGCCACAGAGTACTACCAAGAGGAAGGTATGGTGCTGCCCTCTGCAATCAGTCCACTGCCCGAGCATGATGTGCTAGAGAGTCAGCCCTCAGTTCAGGAATAAGGAAAATATGTCTAGGAGGGCTGTGGTCTCTTAATGCACTGTTACTGCTGTGATGAAGACAGAGGCTATGTTAGACTTTCACAATTTGATGTAGCATTTGGAGGTCTGTATTCTGAAGGGTGAATGCTCCCTCCACAAACGCAGCTAGTAGTCTGCCAGGCTTTTGAACAGGAATGAGAAATAAACCTTTATTTTCCACCAAAAAAATTTTGAAAGAGGGTGTTGGGAGAGGACTGGTTGACAGGGCACTAGAGGCTTGCAGTTGGTTTACCCAGCGGTGATGAAATAACTCATAAGATGTGTCTCTGTGTCTGTATTGTAGCATTATCAGGAAGGCATAGGGCGTATATCTGTTCTGGTTTGGGGTTTTTTTAGTCTTGTTTTTAGGAAAGCTGCTCTGTCTAAAGTAATGCAATCCTTGTAAACTTGCCATAGCAAGAGGAGAGGAGGGATTCAAGCCCGGGCAACCTGTAACAGTATCAAGTGATAAGGGCTTTGGTTGGGTTTTTCTCTGTAAGTTTCGACTCTTGGGTAATAAGCTCTCATTAGCCTCTTTTGTGATCATTAGAAGTCTTTTAAATCATTAATCAGTGCTTTGGAAATGGAAAAGTGATCGCTGCCCACTGCTGGTGATGGGTTCTGCCAAAGCTGACATAACGAGTTCCAAGATTAATTCTCCCAGAGCACTGGGGTGTTGGTTGCTTAAGGCAGTTGGTGTCACCAAAGACTTATAATTGCTTTTGAATCATAGATTAGTGTAAGTAGGGTTTGTCCTTCCCAGAGGGGAAAAGTGTTTTGTTTTATTTTTTCTCAATTTGGAAAAGCTCTTGCATTGCCCTTTCTAGTTTGTCATTTTTTGCCTTGGAGACAGTTAAGGACTAAAGGGAAATTCAGTAGTGCTGCCTCTAATAGTTATAACTGTCGCTTTTGTTGTGATGCTCTGCTTGGTTAAGTTATTCTTTCCTTAGCCACCCCTGCACTGCAAATTTCCAATATTTCTGAACTAGCCTAATCGTTAGGCTGTTTTGGGCAATTAAGAGAGACAGAATTTTTCTGTAAGAACGAGGATCAGTTTGTTTATAGAACAGGAACATGTGGACTTCTGATGCTGTGGATGTAATTTTTCCCCTTCCCCTTTTAGAGGACCATGTCAGGGGTAAGCCAGGCTCTTTCTGTCCTGCAGGCTGTTGTTCCCGGGCCAGCTGAGCACCCCTTGCAGTACAACTACACCTTCTGGTACTCCAGGCGAACGCCCGGGCGGCCCACGAGCTCCCAGAGCTACGAGCAGAACATCAAACAGATCGGCACCTTTGCCTCCGTGAGTACACCCCTGTTGTGGCTGGCTCAGCCCCTGTGTGAGGGGTGGGGGTGTGCACACACAGGCTGTGCTCTCGCTGTCAGGAGCAGGGGGGAGTGATGTGCCAAGACTTACAGATGAGCTCTTGAATTGCCTACAGCAGATGATGTGTCTTTAGCAGTTCTGCTCTGTGCTAGACCTCCGTGCCTGCAGTAATGGTGGCAGCTGGAATAATAATTGCAAAAAAAAGGGATCTCCCTTGTAGGTCAAATGTGCTGGCTAGAGCAGGACTGGACAGGCCAGCAAGAGAAGAAAGGAACAGCTTTTTTGGGTGTATGCGTGAAGCAAAGACTGTATAGTCCCCCTCATGCTTCCTGTATTCCCACCACAAAGACTGTGTTTGGATCAGGCATCTGACCTCTTGTACTTGCAAACACCTGGAGGCCTGTTGTCTGTCTGGAAGTGATGGACAAGGTGCAGTTTGGTGTTGCAGTGAAGTTCATTAAAAGGCAAACTGCTCTCCCTTTCCTCTTACATTCTTTGTGGTTGTTTATTCCTGGCATAAATTTGAGTGTGTCCTTGAAAGGCAGTGTTGGCTTGTTGTACAGTACTGGGAATGCAAAACAGTCACGAAGAGCCCAAGATATATAAGCAAAATATGTCTCCCTTAAAATACTATTCTCAAAGTCAGGAAGTCCGTTGGCTGTTTTCTTTCTTGTTTGTTTTTTTTTTTTTTTCCTTTTTTTTTGATCTGGTAGTTGTCGAGTTTTTTCAGGGTCTCTTGTAAATGTTGATTTTGACCCTCAGTACATATCTTCTGTAATGGGAGAATTTGTAAAAATACCCCTTTATTCCTTCTGGAGACTGCATAAAAATATGCCCGTCAGAGCGGCTGAGTTGTGGTGTTGTATCCACAGAGGATAAGAGTGGGAAGAAGAGCCTGTTGTTGTGGATAGTTGCTGCTCTTATTACCCTGCATGAACAAGTGCTTTCAGTTCAGTGAATGAAAAATGCAGCTACTGCATGATGATCTAGTAATAACTTCTCAGTCTGTTAAATCAGTGTAGACTTAACATTGATTTTTAGCTCCCTAGAGGAAAAATGTCACATATTCTTTTGTCTGCTCTTTGCTGCAAAGAATTTGTGGGTGCTGTTGTAGGCTGGAAGTGCTGTAGTTGTCAGGATGGAGAGATTCTGGCCAGCAGAGTTGATAATGTGTTTGGTCCTAAATTCTGTTTAAGGAGAAGGAAGAGCAACCTTCAGAAGCAATTACCTGAGCTAAGTCTGGGTTCAGATTTGTTCATGGCTTCTTTAGAAAGCTCTAAAAGCTGTGAAATGTGAACCACTAGAGGGCATGTGCCCCCGTTCTGGGAGTGCAGTTTCCACACGGCATTTGGATGTGTCTGGCAAAAACAGATTGCTTCTGACCCCTCCTCAGCCTTGGTTCATAACTTTATTGTCTATAAAAGGGATGACAGAGGTCAGAGATTGGAGCAGAATTCCAACTGCAGACCGAGTCATTAAGGTCTCTGAAAAAGTACTTGGGGTGGTGTCTGGCCCCTCCAGCTGCACTGCTGGTCTGCTTAATAGCTATTGTCTTAAATGAGTAGAGTCCTCTTAAACTATGGAAATTAGTATAATGTCTTCCATTTCTTGTTTTGTTTTAAAGATGTATTTCTCTAAAATCCTTTTTTACCCAAAGATTCTCAAAGGATAAATGTTATTTTTAAGAATTATAAAAGATAACTGCCTTTCCTTGCAGTCAGATTGTCTGACCCAGGGGTGCCAGAATGGAACTGCTCAAAGTGAAGTGGTCCAAGTGTACAGATCTTAAACTACCACCAGAGGATGTATTTTGTCTTAAAATCTGGATACAGTAAAATTAAATTTAAAAAATGTCTCATTTGGATGCTCCTGCAGTCTCCATGGTCACAGAGAGCAGTGGTTATGCAGGGTAGAGAGGCTTGGCTGTAGCTGATGCATTTGACACATATCCAGTCGTTGAAAGTTTGGGCAGTAGGATTTACAAGATATGGAATTGAAACTGTTCTCCAGAGCAGCTGTTATCTTAGCATGGATTTCTTCAGACAAACACCGTGTGACTTTAGAGGCACTTGTTGAATGTTTCAAATGGTGATCTGGGAATGGAGCCAGTCAGAAACAGGCACCCAAGCTCTGATCCTACTACTGCCTTCTGTGTTTCCTAATCAACACCCTTGTGACAGGAGAGTACAACAGAAGAAGGGACTCTGGCCAGCTGGTGGAGAAATGGAAGCCTGTTTCTGTAGGAATCTGGACTGTGAACAGTTTGAGCAGCCTCATTGTGTGGTTCCTGTTGTTGCAGGTGGAGCAGTTCTGGCGGTTTTACAGTCACATGGTACGTCCTGGGGACCTGACAGGCCATAGTGACTTCCATCTTTTCAAAGAGGGCATCAAACCCATGTGGGAGGTGAGTTGGAGCTCTCATTTCTGCCTGGATATTTTCCCAGAGTATTTTGGAGGGAACCTTCTACAGTAGAAGGACTCTTGTCATTAAATGGCACTCCACTGGCTTCTTTTGGGTGCAGTCCTTTCTTCAGGGTTTCCTGTTAACTTGTCCCGAGAGGTCTGTCCCATGTGACCTGGCAGTCCTGGGACATGCTGCCAGAGAGGGAACGTGTGGGATTTGCTGGTTGCCACCCCCCACAAAGGTTGCTGAACATCTTTGCCTGTGGGTCCAGAGGGTCTCTGGGCAGTGTTGCCTGGACCCCAACTAAGCTCTGTGCCTCCCAATGCAGACACTTGCCCCTTAGTGCCTCCAGTGACACCAGTGCAGGCCTTTCCTCTAGAAGGGCTGGACCTGTCTAAGTGGAATTCAACAAAGCTTATAAAAACCAACCCTCCTTTTTCAGTGAAGGAAGGCAGAGGTGCATGTGGTTAAAAGCCTACAGTTGCACATAGAGCTGGAAATGGAAAGACAACTTAGCGTTTTATTTGCCTTTTTTTTTTTTTTTTTGTGTTCCAGGGCACTGAGTTTGCTTCTATTCCTGTCCAAATCTGTTAAAAAAATTTAAAAAAATCTTGGCCCAGCAAATCATTCTTCCAGTTCCTGGCCTGCTCCCAGCAGTGACCAATAGCATTCACAATATGAGGATTTTATGTGTTGCTCTGAAGTACCTAATTATACTGCTTGGTCCTGAGAAATTTATATGTGACCCTTGTTGGCAATTATTTTAAGCAAGGTGTTTTATAGCCAGTTACTGCAAATACAATTTATATAAAACGTTTAACCCTCTTTGGACTCCTGGTGATTCAGCTGCTCTGATAATGTGTCAACCAGAGAGTCCACAAGTTAATGATACCAGGATTTCTATAAAGCATTTCCCTGTAGCCATTTTAAGATGGAGGTGGAGAGATTCTTTTGTTTTTGTTTTTTTTACTTGTGGCCCCACTCGCTTCTTGTATTTCTAGAAAAGGACCTGGGATCTTACTGCTGGCCTTCCCTTTGCTGCACGGTTTGTAGGGCTTTGTTTATGCTTTTTCTCTTCCGAACCGGTCCTTAGTTATTCTCACTTTTGTAGGCACATATGTGTCTGTATGTCGCTGATCTTTTTCTGCATCCATCTGTGCCTTTTCTGGTAAAGTCAGAAGCACTAAGCATAATGTTCCCTGGTGATTTACTGGGCTGCAGATCATTGTTATTCTGGTAAAGGAAAATCAAATGCTTGACTGAACTGAAGCTTGTTTAACCTGAAAGAAAACTAACAGTAACCATAAAGCACATGATACAGCATCTGTCTTCCAGTCACTGCTCTCTTTGTAGTCTTGAACCTGCTTAAACCACCTTTGAGATATTTAGAGGAACATCACTCTCTCTTCTGATGCCCATTAGTCATTGTGGAAAGCTTGAAGAGTTAAACCCAACTCCCAGCTTAAAGGCTAAAGTGTGATGTTCACGACTTGGAAAACAAGGACATTTAACTGAAAGTAGTTTGCATCCCATGGGAGTATGTCACATTCCCAGTACTTGTGTTGTTTTGGATGGCTGCTGTCCTGCTTTGAGGTTTGTCTGGAGCCGATGCCTTCCCCTTTCAGTGCAGGCTTTAGCACATATATGAAAACTAGGAGTCAGGTGAATGCTGCCATTATTAAGTTTATCTACTTTTTGCTTGCTTTTAAATATCACTTTGCTAACTCTTTCCTGGGCTTCTATGTTCTGTGATGAGGGATTTCTCCTGTTTTACAAGCAGAACTACATATACAGGGAATTAGACAATTGGGGAATCAGTTTTAGGAATAGTTTTAAGGTCCTTTCCTCTGGGTCTGTGTGTAGATTGGTAGGCTGGTGTTAGTCTATGCTAGTGAGATAAAAACACTAGAGCTCAAGTCTTCAGCGAATAGGGCTTTGGAATGCTGAGAGCCATTGTTTCGAATACTTTGTATTCAAAGTAAGTCTTTTGCCTCTGTCTCTGCTTGTATGGGGGAGAAGTGAAATGCTTTTGCTTGAAAATACCTCCGTTCTGTCCCTTGCCCCACCCAATCAATATCTGCTCCTATTTGTGGCTCTGCTGCCTTATGGGTAGCAGAAAAATAGCTCGAAGAAAACAAATCAATTTCTTGCCCCTCTTCCTAGGATGATGCCAACAAAAACGGTGGTAAATGGATTATCCGTCTGCGGAAGGGCTTAGCGTCACGATGCTGGGAGAATCTCATTCTGGCCATGCTGGGAGAACAGTTTATGGTGGGGGAAGAAATCTGCGGGGCGGTCGTCTCTGTCCGATTCCAGGTAAGTGCTTTTGAGGGCTGGCACATGCTCCCGTTTGGCAGGGCTGCAGCAAGTGCATCCACCTGCTCACCCCTCACGTGCTGTTCCGCAGGAGGACATTATCTCAATATGGAACAAGACAGCCAGCGACCAGGCCACGACAGCGCGGATACGCGACACGTTACGAAGAGTGCTCAACCTACCTCCCAACACCATCATGGAATACAAAACCCACACCGATAGCATCAAGTACGTGTGGGGACAGGGGGGGTGCTGCAGGTCGCACGTGTTGCTTGAGTCAGCGCGGGTGGCAGGGACTGAAAGAAGTGCTCGTGTGCGTTAGGGCTGTTCCCTGCAAACAGCAGCAGTTGTTGCCAGCGCGCTTTGAAAGCCAAATACCTGTGTTGTTATCGTGCTGTTATTAGGGACATCTGGTTCTAACAGCAAAACCTTATTTTTTTAAGTGTGTAGTCCAGGGGTGTTTCAGCAATCCACCCAGCCTGTCACCTGGGTGATGGGCAGCCCAGGGTGGGACTGTGGCCTGATGTATTCAAAGACAAGATTGCAGTGGGGGGGGGGGACGAGATCATTTGAATAAAAAGAGATTCTGGGGAATAAAGTGCGGAAGCTAACGGGGATTTATAGTGCCATTAGACTTATAAATGGTCTTGGGAAAGTGCTGTGTGAATTTACAGTGCTGTACAAATGATTTCTAATCATAATAAACGTCGTATATTAAGTCTTCCAGGCCCTGGTGACAGAGGCTCTTTAACAAGACTAGAAGATCACGGTACACAGAGAGGACAGCTGTATTTTTAAATAAATGTGTTATAGCTTACCATACCAGGCCATTCAGGGTGACTTTTATTTTCCACAAAGTGACGCAAAATTGCATATATAGGTATTAGTTAGAGGTGAGTTATGTAATTTTTTTTCTTAAGTTTTATAAACCAATACACTGATTAGGTCATATTGGTTCAATTAACACTTGAAAAGGTGCACCTGGAAGAAGTGAAACAAATTAATAAGACACTGATAGGGCAATGAGCTTTCTAATCTAGCTTGTAATCAGGGTGCCAAGTACTTTTCATGACTTCCTTTCATTATGGTGGCTTGTCGTTTCCACGTAATCACCCTGTCATCAGTGTGCTGTCAGACAGTTTGGTGACATCAGTCTTGGTTTTAGCAGACAGCTGGCTGCTGGCTGTGGCCAGTTTTGAGTGTGGGTAAATTAGTAATTATACAGAGATCTTGCTGGAACAGCCTCTAGGCATCGTGTTCCATGTGGCCCTCCCTCCTGAGTGCGTGGGAAAGAGGAGGGAAGGAGATGATTTTTTTCCATGACTTTGCCAGTAACATTTCTCATGCACTTTCTGCCAGGAGAGGGCACTATGGACTCTCTGTCCATGTTGGGAAATAGCAAAGTGCTCTCGTGGACACACAGCAGAGTATTTTACTCTTGTTCAGCAGCAGCAGACTGCAGACTGGTGATGCGGCTTTGTGGTGAGAGGAAGGTGGTGTTTGACTTCTCTAAGTCTCTGTGGGGAAAGCTGTGTATGGAGCCAGCTGTCCTAAGTTGTTGTGGTGGTTCATGTAGCAAGTGTAGAATGGGAATGTTGTGGCCTTTCTCTTTTACATTATTGCCACCAGCACTTTATAGCACAGAAAAGGCTGCTGTAGCAATGTTTGTAACTGGTAGGTTACAAACTGGCAGGTGTCAGGCCTTGAGTGATGGTGCATCCAGCAGTGTGGCCTTATTTCTCTACACCAGTGTAACATGGTGTGCTTTCTGCCCTCTCTTCCTGCATAGCATCCAAGCTTCATTTTGTGTTGCTGACGTATGGTGCAAAATGAGCTTGTGTGAGAATAACAGGTGTTTGGGGTATCAAGTTTAGTAGTTCAGATTACAGCTGGGAGCAGTTCTTAAACAGAGGCCAACTGGCTCGTCTCCCACTCATTCTTCTGTGGGTAGGAGGGTTAGACAGAAGCTGGTTTGATGATGTCCTAGTCAGGTAGATCTAAGCAATTAACCTTTTGCCATGTAGGGCATAAAAAAAGCCCCTTTTTTCCCATTGCCTCGCTTGAGCTGCAGCAGTCTGATTGCAGTGCTGTCCAACATCCCCTTCAAATGGCACTGGTGTAAATTCAGAGCAGAACTGCTGTCAGTGGAGTTTCTGTGTAGTGATGCACAGACTGACCTCTTATGCCTCCCTTGCCTGGTACCAGCAGGCAGCAAAGGGGCAGCAGCTGCAGAGAAGTGACGGTGGCTGCTTTGTGACAGAGAAGAGCAGGACAGCCCCAGCTTTCAGTCTGACTCTGCTTGGCTTCTCTTCATGTCATTAAGGTTCTCTCACTAATGAAGAATCTCTTGTGTAACTAGTTCTATCCTCCATAAAGTCTGGCTCCTTTTCCTCACCCATCTATCAAGCCCTGTTGAAATACTGTCCGTCATGAATAAACTCCACTTATGCTGCACATGTACCATGTGATTTATGACTCGGGAGGGCTTTCTAGCCAGCACTCTATATTCACACTCTGGCTGTGTTTCATGAAAAGCTCTAATGGAAGAGCTGTGCTGTAGGCTTTGTCAGGGCTGCCTTTTGAGGGGGGGGCTTGTGGCATTTTTCATTTGTATGGGCTGCATCTCTCCACTAGAGCTCTGCTCATGTGCAGGGTTTGATTGGCATTGATTGTGCTTCAGGGAAGGGAGCATGCTTAGCAAGAAAAGAGCAGGCGTTTCTCAAAACCTTGACTTTTAGGTGGTGAATTGACCTGGATTAGCTTTTGACACACTGTAAATGAACACTTCTGTAGAAATTACTAGCATGCCCCTCACTGTGGAACCTGAGCCCTGTGTTTCAGGTTTTATATATTCCTTTTGTGATGATGCATTTCATATTAAATCATTTTTAGACACCATTTTTCATGAGTTGTCAGTGAGGCTGCAGCCCCTTTTGTTTCAGAAAGCAGCAGTGCTGCCAAGTGGCATCTGAAAAGTACCTGTTGCATCACAGCTTTTCCAAGGAGCTGTTCTGCATTCTGTCCTTCCAGCTCTCAGTGATGGGGCTTGTGCATTTAGCTAGATAAGCAGATCTTTCATTGCAATTTTCCTGTGTTTGTCCTTTCTCTTGCTTGTGATATTGACAAGCTGCCTAAATCCCAGCGAGTGGAAGGGTCAGCTTAGTCTGTATGAATTTCCAATCTTGCTAGGAGAGCTAGAACAATCTCTTGGACTCTGTTTAATTCCAAGGGATTTATAGTACCTTAGACGTTACAGTGCTGAGCACCTGAAGAGTACATATGTGACATTTTGTGGGCTGCCTTGTTTCAGTAGCAGGAGAGAAGTCACTTCTCTTTGTTCCCTCAGAGGTGAACTGAGAGAGGTGCACAAGGATGCAGTGAACCAATTCATGGGTTCTGTTCATCAGCGTTGTTAACCTTGGAGGTGACATGGTCCAGAAGTGACGGTGGGTTATGGACAGTGGTACTTCCTGTGGTTTGGAATTAAAGAAAAAAACCCCAACCTCTTACTGCCATAGGAGGGGCACTGTGCTTTTTTGAAAGCAGGATGTTTCCAGGCACAGCCTGGCGATGTCTCACTGAAGCCACTGAAAACAGTCAGGTGTCTGTAGTCAGTGAACTGCAGTTCGGAGAGGGGTGGAAGGGAAGTGAACACTGTATTATTTGACTTTTGAGCACTGCAGCATGAAGTTCTTGTCTGTCTTGCATACACCTTTGCCCTGCCTGAGGTAATCAGATTAGCCTTTCTTTTCTGCACTGATAACTGTGTGGTCAGTGACCATCTCCTGTGGTGAGAGCTCTCACCCGCAGCACCATCCAGGAATCCCAGGCAGATTCAGCAACATTGCTTCCTATACCAGGAGGGAGCAGACCAGTGGCCATCAGCAGGCTGCCACTGAGAGGGCTGGTCCAGAAATGTTTTGGTTGCTGTGTGACGTTATGGATCGTCCTGTCAGCTCTAAAGCAAGGCTGCTTTTTCTGAAAACAAAGCTTCAGTTATTCGTAAGTGCCTGCTGCAGTGAGAGCTGAGCAGGGTATAAAACTATCCTTTCCTTTCAAAGTCACCACTGATAACTAATGGGATGGCTCGAGTAAATGAGAAGAATAGTTGATCTTAATAGAGCTGGCACTGGGTTCATTTCACTGCAGGCAGTTGGAGGAAATGGCCTCAGACTGTTTTAGCTACCAAACAAGCAGATACCCTATGAAGGGAATAAGGGTGTGGACTGTAAGAAGACCACAGGGTTGAGGTTCTCAGGACAAAAACAGTGAGAAATGACAAAAAACGTGACAAGGAAGAGAAATACCCGTGGAAGTGGCAGAAGTTGGGCAAGAAGATCAGTGTTTGTGAGACAGTCAGCTGGTGGTAGAGTTCTTGTGAGGTCTCCCTTGTCACAGCAGAGTACAGCTAATTCTATAACTGTTATGGTTTTATAGCACTGGTTTCCATTTGCTTGCCAATTTGCAAAACCTCGGGAGAACTCCTCAATATTGCTGTCCTGCTTGTGTCAGCTGTGCCTTTGACCGTGTCTTAAATGATGTGTGCAGGGTTAACCTTGTCTAAAGTTAGATGGTTGCCCAGTGGGACCCTTACACACTGTCTGATGCCTGTCAGGGAAAGGCAGGTTGCCTTGGGTCTTGCCAGTCTGGAGACCTGCATTTCACCCTCAATCCTTCAAGTCTGAGAGCAGGAATAAAATCCAGAGAAGAGCAGTGAGGTTCCAGATCTGATAGCTGTCCTCTTCTCCCGAGTCTTTGCAGTTCTGACTTAATTCATTTATCGCTCCATTCTCCAATTCCAGTAATGTTTCCAGGTGCTGCAAGTCTAAGAGCACTTCTATAGACCCGGACTTTGAATTGATGGATTCAGTGATTTATTCTCCATCACTCATAGTATGCTTTATTTAGAAGTGCATGACTTTGTGAAAGGCTTCCTTATCTTGGTGGCCTGTCTGTTACCAAAGAAGTGACAGTTCAGTTTTGTTCATTTGAAAGTCATGATGGCTTCTCTATTTGCCTTTGCTACAGATACTGCCAGGTAGGTGAAAGAATTATATCAGGCTAGGGGACCATCCTAGATTATTTTTTTTAAAAGCTGTTAGTCACAAAGTGTTTGTCTGGCTGTGAAGAAATCCCAAGGGGAGCACCTAGGAAGAGGCTGTGCTACCCTGGACACCTGCAGAGCGTAAGGAGTGGTCAGTGTGCTGGGAGGTTGCATGTGGGCTGCCAGAAGGATCAGACCTTCGTGCCTGTTGTGAGGTGGATGAGTGCACTATGAACTCTCTGAATCCTTTTTGAGCTGGGGAAGGAGATGGTGAGGAGCAGGGCTGCACAGGGAAATACTAAAGGGAAACTGCTATGACGTACAGATTGAAGGTGGTTGGAGAAAACAGCTAGTGTGGGTTGCACAATGGTGATTTGGAAAGTCCGTTCAAGTGGCTGTGACTGTTCTGTTCTTCCTCTTTTTGCTGGAGTCTTCCTCTTTTTTTTCTTTTTTCTTTTTTTGAGGAGATAGTGGCTCTTTTTTGCATTTTTTTTTCTCCAACTTACTTGCTGAGGATAAAGGGAGCCCTGCCTAGGTCCTGACCCTCGGCAGTGGGAAGTTTCAGCAGTTGTGGGTCAGGAATGAGTGTAGAAGAACAGCACTGGCTGGCTTTATTTAGCCTGCTAATGTTTCCATTTCCCATCTGTTCAGTGGGAATAATCTAAGTGTTGGGGATCAATTCACTGAGTATTTGATCGCTGCACAGACAGTACGGCAATAAGGTACTAAAAATGTCTATACATAAAAATAACCTCTTAGTCTCTCTGGCACTGTGCCTTTGGCATGTCACAGGTCGTAAAGATTCTGCCAGACGGACTGAACTGGCAGCCTTGCTGGGTGTGGGATGGAGAGCAGTTCACTCCGCTAGCATAGCTTAGGTACATCGGGGCGGACACATCCTGGTGGATTTTTTCAGTCAAGTCAGCAGATAGTTGGAGTCATTAGTGCTGTAATATGTATGGGGGTCTTGGCTTAAGAATTCTTGGCTGGATAAGCTTTTTCTCTGTGTCTGTGAGGACTTGGCAGATGAAGGACTGTGTGCATGATGTTATTGGGCTGTTGGAACAGGGAACTCCTTAGTTTGAAAGGGGTAATAAATTATTGATTATGTTGACAGATAATCTGCCCTTGTGTCCCTCCTGCTGAGAACAGAAGTTACAAGTTTGGGGAGGACTAAGGGACAGGAAAAAGAGAAGATGTGATTGTGGATGATGGGAATGTGGTAGAAATATGAGGCCTGGGAGATTGGGGGGAAGACATGAGGGTGGAGACCTTTTGACAAGGCTTGAGATGTGCAAAGCTTTCCAACCCATATTCAGCAGCTAAGAGGGCTTCATATCCAGAGTTTCTCTTCTCCCTAACTTTCTTCTGGAGAGAGACAGTTGTACCCACAGTGTCTCTGTGTTTATTTGGGCTATGATTTTGCTGGGAAAGAGCATAAGACACTGAGCTGCTTTTGCAAATGCTGATTTGGAGCTTGATTCTGAGGCTCAGGGAAGAGCCAGTCTGGTGGTCTGGTTTTGGCACAGATGCTGACTAACCCAGGGTTTCCATTTCTGGAATCTCCTCTTGTGTTGCAGTGGCCTGATGAGGCAATGCACAAAACAAAATGTGAGGTAGCTGGTAAGTACCAACAACAAAATCTGCAGAGTGATCTGAGTTTATGGTTGACCTGGGTTTACTTGAAGGTCCCTGCAGCTCCACTGGACTCTGTGGATTCGGAAAATGGCTTGGCATGTGCTGTAGGCATCAGTACTGTTTTGCTGGGCATGGAGAACTATGAGGTTCTTTGATGTCTCTGATCTCAGAAGGTAATAGTCATGTTCACATTAACCTCAGCATCTTTTCCCTGAGAGGGCTTTCAGTATGCTGCCTTTGTAAAACCGACAGCAATTTCTCAGTCTGCTAACTTCATCTATCAGTAACGTTCTCCACCAGGGAATGCAGCGTTAGGCCTGTCCCTCCAACTTACCTGAAAACATTTTCATTTCAAATGGCTGTGATGTTTTTATTGGGTTGTCATTAACAATGCAGGTTTACAATAGGAAATGAGACTCTCTAATAACAATTGGATTCTGCTGCCTGATTGAAGAATTTCGTAATAACTAAGCCATGTGGCATTAAAAGAAGCCCCTTTTGGGGGGATTACCTGCATATGCAGTATGTGGTAAAGCACGAGGCCAGTAACTGGCTGAGTTTAACCAGCCAAGGAACGTGATAATCCTCCAGGAAGATGTAACATTGGCTATTTTATTAGCAATAGGAAATGGATATTCCATTTGTGACTAGGAAGGTCATACCTGTCTCTGGGTATTAATGTGGCTTTATCACCAGCAGCCAGTGGGAACGCTTCATGTCTGTGCAGAACGCTAAAGCTGCCTCGCGCTGTCAGATGTTTGGCTGGGTTTTAAGGATGCTTCTATCCACTAGGGCTATCAGAGAATATTGCCTTGCTCTCTGAAGACAAGTGCCTTTCAAATGCCATTGAATGTTTCTGCTCTCGTTAAAAGTTAAGAAGCCTTTGATCTGAAGTGCTATTTTTTTGTTTTTTATTTCATTTTTTTTCCCTCTGGCTTGCCAGGGCCTGGGAGGAGTTTCATGGCCTGGTGAACAGCAGTGGCCGCTGATCGAACGCTCCCCCTCCCTCTGTCACACCCAGGGTAGGGCCTCATCTTTTTTCCTATGTGACTTCATAGCATACCTCTCAGCTTCCAACCTTCTTCCTGTGGGCTGGCACGTTCTCTTGCCTTATGGGCCTGATGGTGGGCCCACTGTGCTATTCGTTCTTTCTCAAAGATCAAAATGATTTTTTAAATTTATTTTTTTTGACCGGACCACCAGCATTTTATGTTGTGCTCTTTTGCTGGATGCTGTTTTGCTGATGTGTCCTTCCTCCGTGTGAGGCACTTGCATCCCAGACCTGGTCCCGGGAGGCTGAGAGGTATGTCTTCAGCTTGGGTGTGTTGCCTAGGGTTGACTGTAAGCAAGTATGGAGTGGTAAATGAATCCTAAGCACATCCAGGTGATGGACACAGAGAGACACCTAGAGCTTGACATACTGCCTTTGCTCTTAACAGTGGGTTGGAGCAGAGTAAATTAGTGGTCAATAAAAGCTTGTTTAGAAAGGACACAGAGTAGCTATTATATGTAGAAATAAGGTTGTGGGTAATGAGAAGACCACCAGCTACCGCTGGTAGTGGCAGCCAAGATGTGCAGAGAAAATAGCCAAGGTGAGCTCAGGGCAGTTGGGAGCCTTGTAGCTCGGATTGTTTTTCCCTTCCAGTGCCCACTTCCCTGATGGCAGGCCCTTTCCTTAAAAAGGGCCAGCAAGAAGGCTGGCCATGAGAGTTGCATTTGGTAGTAGCCAAGTGGGATCGCTGCACTGCCGAGTGCCAGAGCAGAGGAATCTGGTGGAAGGAAGCATTTACATTCCTGGGCAGTGGTATGTAGCTGCTCCAACACAGCTGAGCTCTGAGGAGCTCTCAAAACCTCCCCCAACAGTGTTGAGCAAGCAGTGTTCCCATAGCTTGCTCCAAACTCATGGGTGAAAATCTCTCTCTCTCCTCACAGGTTTGACTTTTTGTGAGGATCAGTGGTTGCAAAATGTTATACAGACCCTTAGCAGTGTTGCTATTGTTAGATGACATTCAGGTGACCTTCCAGAAGAGGAAACCAGCTCACTTGATGAAACGTCAGCCTCTGAAGGCAGTAAATGTGCCAAGGGTATAGGAAAGCAGTGGCAGAGTTGATTTAGCTCTCAGCTGTATTGGGTTGCCTGTGCTGAGCAAGAATGATCAGAGGGCCTGGGATACCCCAGTAAAGGCAAAAGAAGAGGAAATGTCCAAGAACTGACCAAAGTGTGCTGTCACGGGCGACAGATGGCAAGGGTGAAAGTCCAGTATGGGATAGAAAGCCAAACCACTGTTGCAAATTAACCAGAATTCAGTTAATGAATCCTGAATCATGTTCCCAAATGGCAGCACAGCCTACTTTGCTGGCAAGTGCAAAGGTGAACCCTAGTCTTCTGCAGATGGCCTCCAGCATGGTTTTTGCTGTCATGTCATACCAAAGTAACTTTTTTTCACTCTACAAAGTGTTTTTCACTTCCTTCTGCACTTCCAGCTCCCAAGCCCACCTCCTGGAGGTGTTCCAGTCTGCACTGTGCTGTGCTGGTACAGCTGCCGTGCAGCTCCTAGCAGCACACAAAGGTTTAAAGGATTTCACAGTCCTGCAGAGCACCTTGCTACTGAAGCTGCTGCCTTTGCTCTTCAGCCCAGCTCTGCCTGTTTGGTCTGGTTTGTGTTGGGGCATCCCAAGGTGTTTGGTTTGGGCAATTTACTGCTCTGTCCCTGTTTATGGGAATAGCTGCCAAACCTATCCTCTCAAAGTAATTGTAATTTCATTTGTTTCCAACACACCACCCTCTGTTAATGTGTAAATACACTTTGCCTGTTGCTGCTGCTCCGAGGCTGGCAGTGAGCATTCACACAGGTTTGTGTAACCCCATCTTCCATTGCTGCCCCATGCTGCAGGTCTATAGAGGAAGGCTGTAGACCAACAGTCTTTTCTTTGTCAGTAGCCCCTGTGACTCATGGCTGTACTCATGTGAGTAGAAGCTGCTGAAGAAACTCTTTTATTTAAACTTGAGAAAAACGCCCTTGTCAGATTAGATATTCTTTTAAGGTACTAGAGACCAGGGAGCTAAATTCGCTGACAGTATGATTAAATACGAGGGACAGAGGCAGGAAGAGGTTGGTCTGACGGTATATTTGTGCTCCAAGCAGAGTCCCTGAAATCAAATGTTTGGTAAGGAAGAGACTTTGCAAGTTGTTTAAACAACAGAATCCATCAGGGAGGTTGCCAGATTCTATTATATGCTTTGCTCACAGGAGATGACACTTCTTTCTTGTCATTGAGTGGGGATGAACCAGGATCTCCCGCTGTTCCAAGTGTTCTGGAGTGACAGGTTGACTTGTGTGAAAAGTCTCTAGTTAGGAAGCAGATCTACATAGGAGGTTTAATGAGCATTTGAGTGACATACTGGGATGGCAACACTGATAGCTTTGGTGGGTAGAATGGGGAGGTGCTGTGATCTGAAGGAATGCACATCTCTTAACCTCTTTCTTCTCTCTGTTTTCCAGGGATAATTCAAGCTTTCGAAACACAAAAATCACATTGTGAGAACAAGAGTTGGCACTAAGCTCCTCTCTCCATGTTGAAAGCACTGAGGGGTCTCTACCAGTGCCCTCGACCTCTGAAGGGACTCATGGGCCACTCTCGCACTCCTCCCTGGAGGAAGGATCCATCAAGCCCTCCAGCAGCGGTGACAATAGAGGCCGATTTTGTCTTACACAAACTTTTTTTAGCAGTGGGGCGGGAGGCCAGCCTTTCAATTAGCAGCGTGCCCTTGGGGCCGCATCTTGCAGCACTTTCCTCTCTTTCTCTACATGGCATGCAGGATCTCTGGGATTCTGCCTCAACATCAGAGCCTTTTGCTGAGGGATACCAGTATTATAAATCTCTCTGCAGCTGGGCGGAGCATCCCAGTTGAGAGTCAGCCCTGTGGTTTTCAAATGCCCCTTTTCAGTTCTGCCAATAAATTATTGGGTCTCTTTGTTTCTTTCAGTCTCTTTTTTTTTTGCTCTGTCTGAAATTTGGTGGAGTGATATTTCTGTAGGCAAATCCACAGGCCTGCTTCTGCAAGCTCCATAAAGCATCTTCCCCTGAGCTGCCCACCTGCATGAAGCTGCAGAGCACCCCAAGTGCAAGTGGTGGCCAAACTTTGCTGTATTTGTGGAGTTATGTGAGCAGAGGCGTTAGAGATGTACCATCTTGCTTAAAAAAATGAGATATTTGCTTTGTCTTTACCTCTTCTTCATACTCCTGGGTTAGCAGTGCCTTACTTGTTGGGAAGAGGGATCTGAGCTTCCTTAAACTAAGACAAAGAGACGTTTGGTGTCAGTTGCCTTGACTCTGGCTGTTGTGATGGAGAGCCAGCAGTGCTGCCCTGTGCTGGATCCAGGGAAAGGCTGAATTTGGGCCAAGCCTGTTTCTGGGGTGCACTGGGGTTTGCAAGTCTCTGGCCACTTGGGAAACTGGGCCCCCACTGGGTGTAGCAGGAGAGGGGGATGGCCCAGGCTGCTGCTCATAGCTGCGTGACAGCTGTGACCAGAACAGGGGTTGTGAGTGACCCCCTGTCCTCTGGGGTGAGGCTGGAATGAGGGGTTGTTGCCTGGAAAGCCAGCATGGCTGCAATTTGGATGCCACGAAAACAATAGGAGCTAATTATTTCCTCTGATTCTGCTTGACTACAACACTAATTGTACTCATTAACAGCTTCAGCCTTTTCCCCTTTTCCTTGGGGAATCGCACAATTGCCTTTCATTTTTAATAGAGCCTTTGCATTGGGCCCAGGAGGGGAGTCTGCAACCAGTGCTGGGGCACATCTCCTGCCCCACGTGCTCTGCACAGTCTCCCAGGAGAAGGGGCTGCTTGGGCCAGTTTGGTCGTGACTGCGGAACTATCAGCCCATGTCTGGGACAATTACCAGCCTTGGGGACTGAGAGACCTTCAGCCTCATGACTCCAATTGCAAATTCCTTGTCTTACTACTGAAGTCTAGACTGAAAACAGCCAGGACTGGCAGAGAAAGCAGTCTAAAATATTCAGCCTTCTGAAGGCTTTGTTTTCTGCATTGAGGGTGTCAGTCCTAGGCTGTCTCTAGAGACATTCAGCACTCTGACAGCAGTGACTAACTGCTCCCTGTGGTCAGGCACTTGGCATCTGGCTGTGTTCCCCAAGCTGTGGTGGCATCCCTCTCCATGTTTCTTGAGACCCCATGGTCCTGTTCCTGCTCTTGCCACTTGTTTGTCACCAGCTCTCAACCAAATGCTCTTTTTGAGGCACAGTTTGTTTTCCCTGCTGCGATCAGGTATTACTACGGCTGCTACTTAAGATTCCTTTTAAATACAACTCTCCCCTGCTGCTCTCCAGTATTTGTTAGGGGGGATTTAGTTGTAATTACATTTTGGCAATCTAAGCAAAAATAGCCTTGCAAGGCAGGGCTGAAATACTAGCTGCAGGCTCCTTTATTCACAGCACATTTAGCTTCTTGCAGATGGCATCACTTGGAGCTTTAGTGCCGTTGTTGTGCCCAGCTGCGTGTCATGTCCACCTCTGCTATTTCATGTACTCCCCCACTTCTCGCTTCTGATGCCCCGTGTCTAAGCTGGTGCTGATGAGTGCAGGCTTGCTATTAAATCTGAAAGTGCTGCGGTCCTGCTGTGCTTGCCTTCAAATAGGCTTTGTGAGTGAGCTGTGGAAGAGCCCTTCTCTGGGAGGCTGTTCCTCTCCTCCCACTGCCACTGTGGTTGAGATTTGGAGGAACTCAGCAGTGGTTCCTGTTGCTCAGCCTTGAAGGGAGAGAGCTGGCTGGGCGTGGAGTTTGTCCTCTTTAAGGCTACAACTTTTCCAGAGATCAGGAGGAAAGCAGTGTTTGATCAGTGCCAAGCACCAGGTCTGGTACCTCCTATGGCCTGGAGGGGAGGGGAGCCAAACTGTTTTTTGAGCAGGACTTTTGGTTTGTGGTCTGCTGTGTCCTGCTAATAAGAGCGGTGAAAATACAAGCATGGGGTTGCTTGGGAGGGGAGGGAGCTTCCATCAAGCTCTAGAAAAAGATTTCAGGTCCTCTTCAGTCAGGAAGGAAGTTTCTAGCCACGGGAGCCTCAAATCTGCAGTGAGTCAGGACCTTCCCTGCTTTCCTTATCCCAAAGGCTTTGTACACCCTTAAATTTCCTCAGATTCCTGCAAAGTGGCCTTTGGGAAAAGTGGAAGGGCTTTGAACCCCTTAGGGCTCTGGAGCCCAAAGAAGAGCATCTGCTTGGGCTCTTTTTTCCAAGGAGATGCTGAGCTGTGGTGGGCTCACAGGCCCTGGGTGTCTCTGGCTACAGCTGCTCAAGTGGGGACTGATGGCTCTTCCCAGCCCACAGAGAAAAAGGAGTCCCCAGTTTTGGAGGGGAGCAGTTGGGAAATGCTTGGAGGATCCTGTTGCCTTGTCTTAGTGCTTCCTGATGGAGTGTGGGCACATGAGGCTGATAATATGCTGGGGAGGCTTTTGTCTCTCTGCAACTCGCCCCAGCACCCTGCACCTGCAAGGTATTCCCTCACCAGATCCTGCAAGGCACATCTGCTGCCCGAGACCTGGGACATGCTGGCTGTTTCTCTGTTCTTATCTCTGGTGTGGTGATAAACCTCAGAGATCTCCTGAGGGCTTGGTAAAACCACTGCTTGGTAATGGTGGAGAGTGTGGTTTTGGTCACATGCTCTGGCAGGCTGGAAGAGCTCATCCATTTCCACTTGTGCTGTATGGACACACTGAAGCCTGAACTTGCTGGAAGAAGCAGCGTCTCTGTGGAGCAGGGAGAAGTAGAGGACAGTACCTGGCCCTGGAGGTTGGCAGCAAGGCAACAGGGACACGGGAATCAGTGGGAAATTGCCAGGCAAAGACAGACCAGAGCTCATTAATACTGCACCTTCTCAGGGACAGAAGGCCCAGGGGCTGCAGGTGTGCCTGGTGCTTTGGTTTGGGCAGCTTACAGAAGCTCCTGGCTCTCTTGGGCTGGGAACACTTGGCCAGGAGAGTGTCCCTTTAGCCACAGGAGTACTGTGCAGTGCCATCACTTTCCAGCAGGAGGTCTGTGGCTCAGAGCACAGTGCCCCAGGACCTGGTCACCTCACCTGGGTTGTGGCCACAGGGCTGCGCCCCCATGGGAGGATGAGGGCAGGACCCAGCCAAGGTTCTCTGGGCACTCCTGCCTACACTGGTGCGTGCCATCCCCACCTCCTTCAAGGTGCCAGCCTGGAGCACCGGATCCACCCAGTCTTGGTGCCCTGGGCACTACACATCTTGCAGGGATAGGGCAGGAAAAGCCACCCTGGAAAGTACACAGGCAGACTGGCACAGCCGGGGTATTTCTAGGCCATGACTAGGCTGCAGGTGTCCATGAGGTGATGTCTCAGCTATTGGGTATTTGCCTCCCTCCTCCATCTGTGCCTGCAAGGCCCTCAGCTCTGGCAGGCAGTGCCAGGAGCAGTTGCAGGCAGTAACCAGCTGGTTTTCTCCCAGCAGCAGCAGAGACAACTGGTACTGGGACTGTGAGGTGGATGGAGACACAGCACATCCCAGAGCCAGGCACAGGTGGTATGAGCTGGATCACAGAGGAGCAGATGCTGCTTGTCACCATTCCCAAGCTGACCTCTCTCATCTCCCCTGCCAGCAGGGACAAAGCCAGGGGGCCCTAGAGGTCACTGAGGGGTCTGGGGGAGATGTGGCATTGCTGGGGTGGGGGGAAGGGGCTGTGCTTGACAGAGATGATGATCCCATGGGGCAGGGAAGGCTGATGGGGTAGGAAGTCATGTGCTGGTGCTTGTAACAGGATGGATGCCAAGGGGTACACATCCCTGAGGAGGTTTTAGTGCCTGGTGGCCCAGGGTCTTCTCACCTCAAGCTACTTGCTAGGGATCAAGGACAGCACTTCATCTGTCCCAAGAGCCACAGCCAGGGCATAAATGGAGGGAGAAGTTAGCTGCCCCTAATCCCATCCTGGTTCTGCTGTTGCTCCAGAATGGGGGGCTGCAGCTGGCATTCCTGCCTCATTGCCATGGCAAAGGATTCCAGGGGCCCCATTTGCTGTGGATTCGAAGCTGTAAATTTGCAGTGGGGAAATGTGGCTCTTGCTGCTAGTGCAAGATGGATGCCTGTCTCTGCTCTGGGCCCCCTGTGTCTCGTCTCACAGGACTGTGTGACCTAGAGGTGCGTGGCCAGCCCACAACAGGTGGCACATCCAGCCTGCCCAAGAGGGTTGGGCATGGGGCAAAGATGCCATGGAGGCTTGCAAGACTGTCACAGGCTTTATTTCCACATTTAGCACAGCATGGTGACCCCGTGTTCCCCTTTTCCCCATCTCCACCACTGTTGGGGTGTGGCAGACCCACCACTCCCAGCCCTCCCTCTGTGCTGTGCTTGGCACCAGGAGCTGCAGTGCCCACAGGGATCTTGGCCAGCCAGGGGACTTTAGGGGTTCCCAGCCCCTGGCTCCAGCAGTCCTGGCAGCAAGAGGGCTGGTGGGTGCCTGCAGGCATCACTGTGGCTGGTATGGCTTGGGGTCTCCAGGGAAGGGCAGGGCAGGTGCCTGGTTGAAGTGAGCCACGAGGAAGATGCCAACGGTGCCACACACGAAGAGAGAGGCCATGATGAAGAAGCAGACACGGTCGATCACCTGTCCCACCATGATCCACTCCTCGCTCTCCTGCCAGTGGCACAAGAAGGGTGAGGGCTGTCCCCAGTGCTCCCCACGTGAGTCCCTCTCCCCCCGATCCTGACTCACGCTGCCAAAGTCGTTCTGCTCCCGTGTGGCGTTGGCGATGTGGTTGCAGGCATCCACACATGCCCGGATCTCAGGACCTGCCTCCTCCAGGCTCTGGCAGAAGTCCTGGGGACTGCCACTCTCCAGGCCACGTCCTACGAGCAGCAGAGGCAGCACAGCGGGCACCAGTGAGCGCTCGGCCCCATGGCACATTGCCCAGCTTCACAGGAAGGTGCCAACCCCCTGGGGACACTCACCAATTTTCTCCAGCACAGTTTTCATCAGCCCATCCCTCTCCTTCTGCTTCTCGAAGAGCAGCTCGGTCCGGGCTTTCCAGAGCATGTACTCGTCAGCTTTCACCATGAGCCCAAGGGAGCTGCATCTCCGGACAGCTTGTGGTGGCCCTGGTGTCTCCTCTGACACAGGCATGCCCAGGTAGCGAGGCAGGAGGTGCAGGAACACCTGGACACAGTGTTACCTGAGGGGATATGACCCCCTCACACCCAGTGGGTGCCATTGGGTCCCCTGGCATTGCCTGGAGCATCCCCGTGGAGTACCCTTGTGCTACTGGGATGCTGGGCGTGTTGACACCTGCTGCTCCCCAGTGTTGGGAGTGACTTGGAGGGGTTTAGTGGCACTCTGTGATCCACTGGGGACATCTTTGTGCCAGGACTTGCACTCAGATGAAGGCATGCCTGCCACCCTGCTCCGTGAAGGACCTGGCCTCAATCCCCAAATACCCATCCCATTCCCCATGTGTAAAGGGTAGAGAGATGATGGCAGGTACCTGGCGGACTCTCGGGGACATGGAGTGAGTGTTGGGTGTTCTCAGGGAGACATTGAGGACAATGACAGCATTCACCACGATCACCACTGTCACCACCATGAGGAAGGTCAAGTACCTGGAGAGAGGGCACAGAGCCTCATGTGGGGCTGCTGGGTCACAAGCTATGGATGTGCAAGGTCCTTCTCAGTGCCCTTCTGGGCTGGAAGTTGGGGACTGGCAGTGGGACATGAGCAAGTGATAGCCCTACCTGAGCTGGGGGTTATTTCTGCGCCAGGGTCCTGTCCCTGGGCACTGGCTGCTGCACAGCACCTGAAGACCCTGCTGGCACAGTGTGACAACAGGGCTGGCACCCCTGTCCCCATGTGTCACTTACTTCCCAATGAGTGGCACAGCCTGGGAGGTCTCGGGCACCTTCTGGGCAATGAGGAAGAGAAAGACAGTTTGGGCCAGGAGAACGTTGATGGAGACGGTGCATTTCTGCCCACCCGCTGCCAAGGAGAGGGAAAAGCAGAGTTTGGCATGGGGCAGTGGTGTGAGCATTGCCCTCCTTAGGCAAAAAGCCCCCACCCCAAAGCTGAACTGGCCAAGTCCTGCCTTGAGGCTTTAATCAAGGGGTACCTGGAAATTCACACAGTCTCCCCCCAGATATCACAGGAGCAGGCGAGAGATGACACTGATGGGACAAGGAGCCCTTCCTGGTGTGTTGCTACCCCCTTGCACATCCCCATGCCTGCAGTGGGCACAGCACCAGTGTGTACCTTTGGCGGGCAGAAAGTAGACGAGCACGCCCATGGCGGAGATGAGGACACAGGGCACGATGATGTTGATGATGTAGAAGAGCGGCTTGCGCTGGATGATGAGGTAGAAAACAACTTGCTGGTATTGGGTGTCATCTGGGGTGAAGTGCTCTGAGTTGATGATCTTCCGAGCAGGGCGGTGCTTGATGGCCCATTCGCCATTCTCTGCATCACCACGGTGCCACATGAGCCCCACTGCCCCAGTGGGGGCACTGGGGCTGCCAGCCCCCCAGTCCAAGTAGGGGAGGAAGAGGAGGACTGGTGATTATCATGAGCCCCACAGGGCAGCCAGGCTGGGCACAGTGCTAGAGCCACTTGGAAGGGAGATGAGCACTGTGCAACATGCCATGGTGCCTGTGCAAAATACCCCAAAAAGCTGTTGGATGGGGCAGCTGGGCACATATGGGGCACCTTGAGCCCCTTGGGGGTTCTCAGGGCTTTTAGGTGTGGGGCTGGGGTGCCCCCATCTCCCCATTTCCAGGGTGCCACGGAGGGAAGCTGAGTGTGACACTGGGTGATAGCACACTGCTCTCCCCTGCTCTCCACGGGAGCGATAGATTTTTTCCCAGTCAAGATCGCAACTCAGGCCGGTAATGAAAAAATAAATCTCGCTGCCCGAAAAGCATTTTGTTCCTTCAATATGCAATTAAAATGTGATGGAAAACGTCATTGTTTGGCCATGACAGCTACGTTCCCAGCATCAATCAACCTTGCAGGAGCAGTGCTCTCCAGGAGCGGCTGCCAGGCAGCGAGAGCCCCGAGCCGGGGGGGGTTAGAAAAACAAATCTCTCCTACACTCCCGCTTCCACTAATAACTTAAGTGCCCATGTAATGGTGGGGGCTGCTAATAGTCCCTGAAGCCCTGCTTTTGGCAGCCACCAGCATGGCAGCAGACCAGTTGGATACCCCTCCTGGTGGGACATACTTATGCCATGGGGGGCTGCAGTGTTACCTGTGAAAGCCTCGGGGTCGATGACAATCCACTCCACGGTCTGGCCTTCCTCCACTGTCAACAGCAGGTTGATTTCATTTGCACTGTACGTCTGGGACCTGGGGAGGGACAAAGTGGTGGCAGAGGCTGGCATGCAACGACCTGGATGGGCAAAGGGTACCAGTGTGGCACCAGGTCATGCTGCATTTCCAGCTCTGCTTTGGGGTGCTTAACTTGTCTGTGGTGCCTACTGCCAGGTAGCAGGGGACAGGTAGGTGGCATTTATCTGCCATTTATCTGGGCTCAATGCCCCAGGGCAAAGGTGGGCATCCCATGCTAATCCCTGTGTCCCAGGAGGACCTGCCATGGAGCCCATGCTCACTGGAAGACCATGGTGCAGTTCTGCCAGTCGAAGGGGAAGTAGGTGACGTGGATGACGCAGACACTGCGGTAGATGGCAGGGGGCAGCCAGTAGATGCTGCCATCAGGAGATACCAGCACGTTGGCATAGAGAGTGATTTCAAACGTCCCGTCGATGCTGAGGGGAAAAAGGGTGGGTTCAGCCCCAGATTGTACCTGGGGGGCAGCTGCCACCCCTGTGTGGGGTTATGTCCCTATTGCCCTGTCATGTACTTGTTCTCCAGAACGATGTCAGGCAGCCAGACCATGGTGGAGGGCACTCGCAGCTGCTGGATGTTGTCGTATTTCTCAGGGTCCCACTGCAGGCGATAATCGGACCATTGCTGCAGGAAGCAGAGCAAAGGAAGAGGGGTCATGGTGCTCCCCAAGACAAGGGAAATTGTGAGCTGTCTGTCCTGTGCTGCCCACAAAATGGACTCAGCCCCCCACAGAAGGGGGTGCAGATTATAGTGCCAGCCCTCCATGGCGTGCCACCCTGAGGTGCAAACATGGCAGGGGGTGATCCTGCCTGGAGGTAAGGGGTCTCACCATCTCGATCCAGACGTTGGTGGTGAGGGTCTCCTCTCGCTCATTCTGGCAGGGAATGAAGGAGGGAGGTGGGTTTAGTGCCTCATCTGCTGCCCCACATGTGGGGACAAATCCTCTCCCACTATGGGTGCCAGGGGATCTCTCTCACCAAGGAGATGAGGTTGGTGAGGGTGAGCTTGAGGGAGACATCAATGATCTCGTCCCCTCGCAGGGCCGGGCGCAGTTGCCGGTTGTAGTTGCTCATGAGGTCCTGGAGCAGCTTCTCCTCCTGGTTCCTGCAGCCCACACCTGGAGAGGACACATGCCAAGGGAACACCCCGGGGTGGGGACAGTGGGACCACCAATGCCCCTGAGACCTGATGTGTTGAGGGGGAGGCAGGGGGTGTGCATGGGGAGGGGATGCCCAGGTCTGTTACTGTGAGCGTGCACACTCAGCTCTGTGAGCCTGACAATCGAGTCAGTGCCCTGCATGCAGCAGGGGGGGGTGCATCCCCCCCACATCCCCCGCCCCACTCACCCCAGGGACCTCTCCAAGGGCAGGACATGGGGACAGCAGGTTGCCAGCACGGGGACACCCCGGTGGGAAGGTGCATGGCACTGTACTCCCAGGGGTGACAACCCCCCCAGTGCAAAGGTGGGGGGTGGCCAGTTCCCCCTCCCAGGCCTCTCCCTGGGGCGGGCACCCCTTACCTGCCAGGGCGCAGAGGAAGAGGAGGAGGCCGTGGCAGCGCATGGCGGTGCCGTGGGGCGCAGGGGCTGGGGCTCTGCTCCACCGCCCGCCTGGCGCTGTTCTGGGCCGGGCGCCCGGAGGGATGGGACAGCTGTCCCCTCCTACCGTCAGCTGTTCCCAATAGCCAAGGGGGCTGGGGAGGAACGGGTGACCACCCACCTCCCCCCGCTGGTGGGGTGATGCCAGTTTACTGGGAAGCTCCTCTGAGATTTTGTGCCAGAGGGGTTGGGATTGGGGCTGGGGCAAATTAAGCTCCATGCCTCAGTTTCCACATGTCCCCCATGGAGGCGTGCATCTCCTTGCAGCAGAAACCCAGGTGCCCATGGGTTATGGAAAACGAGTGCCACGCTGCCAGAACCTCCTGTCACCACCAGGGCAGTGGCTGCCCACAGAGCATAGGGTGAGGAAGGGGCAGGCAAGTCCCACCACTCTCAGAGAGTAATGCCCACCCTGGAGGTTCAAATGCTGCCACGCCCCTTGTAGGGGGGCCACGTTGTGGGGGAATGGGGGGGTGGTGAGATTCCTGGCTCAGCAGAGAAGATGTGACAGCTGTCCTGGGCCACTGCCGGTGGGGGGACGTCAGCTGTGCCCCTGAAACCAGAGCCCTGGCATCCCACTGCTGAGCTGGGGAAGAAGACAACCCTCTGGATCCCCAGCTCTGCACTGCTGGATGGGGTGTGCTGGGGGGGACACTGTGATGGGGTTTGGCTGGGGGATCATGATGGCGGGGGGGAAATGTGGGCACTGATGGCATCTCTGCTCACTGCAGTGGGTCTGCATGGGATAGTGTTACGTTAGGGGGGGATACATCCCCTTCCCCTGCCCATCCTGCCCCCAGTGCCCAGCCCACAGGGGTAGCAGGGCTGGTACCACCACACCCCTCTGGAAATCACCCCTTCCAGCCACAGCTGAGGTTCACCGTGCTCAGGACACCCAACAGCACCCATTCCCTGGATGGGCATCACCCTCCCCAGCACACACACAGTGCTCAGGGTGGGCATCATGCCCAGTGGGGGACACTGAGAGAAGCCACCAGTTCAGTGCCCCATGGCAAGAAACATCCAGCTTTATTTTCCCAAGCCAAGGTAGGTGGGGGAGAAGTACATGGGACCCCCCCACACCCCTTAGACAAAGCGCTTGTTCTCCTCCTGGTAGTTGTAGGGGTCTCCAGCGAAGGGCAGCGGTGGTGGGTGGTTGTAGATGCCCATGAGGAAGATCCAGAGGGTGCCCACCACCAGCGTGGGGGTGATGAGAAAGAGGCAGAGGCGGTCCAGGGTCCGGGCCACACGATTCCAGTTGTCAATCTCCTGGGGAGAGAGCCAGGAGCCAGGCAGTGGGGGGCACGGGGGGCACAGTGGGCACAGGGAGCCCCCTCTGCCCTGCCAGTGCCCATGGCCCCACCTCGTTGTAGCTGTTTTCGTCCCGCATGTGCTTGACAATGTCGTTGGCGTTGTCAATGACAGGTTTTATGTGCTCGTAGAGCTGCTCGTCGCCTGTGACCGTGCCCTGCGGCGCCAAACCTGGGGGCAAGGAGGCAGTGAGGTGGGCTCCAAAGGGCTGCCACCACTGGTGACCCCCGCTTCACTACCCTTCCCCATGTCCCCATGGAGGGGCTGTGGCTCACGGGCAGGGGTGACGCGGCTGACCAGCCCGTGCCGCTCCGACTGCTTCTCGAACATGAGCTCGCTGCGGGACTTGACGCTGAAATACTCCTCTGCCTTGGCGATGTAGCCAGCGGAGCTGCAGCGCCGGATGCACGGGGCACCCGCCGGGCTCTCGTCCGGCTGTGTCATGCCCAGCAGCCGGGGCAGGCTCTCCAGGAAGACCTGGGACACAAGAGGGGTTGTCAGGTCCCTTGGACACCTCCCCAGTGCGATGCTACCTTGTCCCCACTTTCTGTCCACAGACTACATGTGGCAGAGATGGGACACCCTGTTGCAGTGTGCTGTGCTGTCCCGTGTCCTCCATGGGGCACAGTGTCATCCCTGTACCCACCACGACACCCACACCCTGCTCACCTCTTTGACCCAGTCAGACATGACATGGGTGCTCGGGGTGCGGAAGTGGAAGTTGAGGACCACAACACAGATGATCACCACAGCTGTCACCAGAAGCATGATAAAAAGCAGATACCTGGTAGGGAGCATGGACTTGGAGCTGGGATTGCCACAGGGGCTGGGCACAGGCAGAGCTGCCCTCTGGCACCATGGAGACCCCACAATGTCCCTTCTACACCCAGTGGTGCTCAGGACTCACTTGCCAATGAGGGGGACGGCGTGGGAAGTGGCAGGCAGGCGCTGGGAAATTAGAAGGAGGAAGACAGACTGGGCCAGGAGCACTGAGATCACCAGGGTCATCTTCTCACCACCTGGAGAGCAGGTGAGCTCAGGGAAAACCCTGCCCCATGTGCCTTTCCCAATATCCCCAGTGCCACGGTTGCCCTTCCAGTGTCCCACCATACAGTGCCCCATATCAGGTTTTCTGTCATGGGGGTACACCAGGGTCCCACATGGGGTATCCTGTCCCCAGGTGTGCCTCTGCTAGGGTGTCTGGCTGGGATGACAGTGTCTTACATGGGGATATCCCAGAACTGGGATATCCCTGTGCTGAGCATTGGGGTATCCCCATGTCCCAGGACATGGTGCAGGTGTGGGACACGGAGGTGCCCCAGGGCTGTGACTCCCATGCTGCAGGGCTCACTCACTGTCAGCAGGCAGGTAGAAGACAAGGATGACCATGAAGGCAATGAGGATGCAGGGTATGACGATGTTGATGACATAGAAGAGTGGCTTGCGCTTGATGATGAGGTAGAAGGTGATGTCCTGGTGCTCACTGGTGTCAGGGGGAATGTCAGGGTAGATGTTCTTGCGGGCTGGGCGGTGGATGATTTCCCATTCCCCATTCTCTGCCAGGGCACATGGGACAGCACATGGCATGGGGTACACCTGCCATGACCATCCTCACCAGCCCCACCAGCACTGATCTCTCCATCCAGGGTCTGGGTAACTCCAAGTCTGGTGGGTTGGGTGCCAGGGTGCAAAAGCCCCAGGTACATGGGTGTCTCCGTGACAGAGTGCCCCAACTCTAGAGTGGCACCCAGCCCTGCACAGGATGTCCTGCTGCCACAGGACGTGGCAGAGAGCACAAGCCTTACCTGTGAAGCCTTCGGGATCGATGATGATCCACTCCACTGGGTAATCCTTGCCTGTGTCCAGGTCGGTGTCTGTCTTCAAGTGCATGTTGATCTCCAGGGCACTGTATGCCAGTGACCTGGACCACAGGGGACAGGCAGTGAGGAGCTGCAGCTGCTACTGGGCACACACCACCCACCCACCCTGACCTCCAGCATGACGGACTCAGGCCACCGGGTCACCTGCAGACCCCCACCTTGCTGTGCCCCAACAACAAGGGAAGGGTGCTAGCAGCAGCAGGCACCACAGGGGGATGGGATGCCCACCCTGCTGCCCTGACCCAGCAGCCCAGCACCTGAATCTGAGGGTGCAGTTCTGCCAGTCGAAGGGGAAGAAGTCGACGTTGATGAGGCAGGTGCTGCGGAAGATGGCAGGTGGCAGCCAGTAGACATAGCCCGTGTCGTAGAGGAGGACATTGCAGTAGTAGGCAACCTCAAAGAGCCCATCGTTGCTGTGCCGGCAGAGAGACAAGGTGATGGTGGGGCTGGGAAGGGGCCAGCGGAGCCCTGGGCATGCACCAGGCACAGTTCAGGGGATTTGGGAGGGGAAACTGAAGCACAGCTCACTTGTTCTCCAGGACTATCTCAGGCAGCCACAGCATGTCTGCCGGCAGGCGGAGCACCCCAATGTCCCCAAAGTCGGACTTGTTCCACTGCAGGCGGTAATCGGTCCAGCCCTGAAGGGGAGGATCCCCAGGTCACCCCTTCACCATGCTGGGCCACCCCGTGGTGGCACAACTGATGCCATGACACCTGTCCCTACTCACGTGCTCGAGCCATATGCTGGTGGTGAGTGTCTCGTCCACTTCTTTCTGCAACAACAGTGTGGGGCAGTGAGATGCCAAGGTGTCCTGACAGCTCAGGACCCCCAACACTCAGCAGCAGAGTGAAAGAGAAGCAGCCTCAGGGGTGGCACCCAGCCAGCCCTGGGGGGGAGGCATGGCTGTGGGGCTCCCCACGGTGGGCACTGCCCACTGGGGCTCACCAGTGAGATTAGGTTGGAGAGGGTGAGGGCCAGGTAGACGTCCACGACCTCATCAGTGGAGACAACAGGACGCACCTCTTTGTCATAGCCCTTCTCCTTAAAGAGGTGGTGGATGAGCCTTTCCTCCTGGTTCACGCAGAGCCCACCTGGGGGTGTGGAGTCAGGCAAACCAGGGGGCTAGTGGGGCTACTAGGCCCAGTGCCACCCCATAGGACGGTATAAGAATGTAGGAGACAGGAACAGGCCAGGACTTTGCATGTTTGTGCTGCACAGGAGCACAGACATGGACATGCAGGAATGACAGACTTGCGGGAGCACATTGGGAGCACATGGGCATAGGACAAAGACATGGGCATGGACACAGGGACACAGAAATACAGACCTAGCACACAAAGGGACACACAGACACAAGATACTTGGGTACAGATCCAGTGGCATTGTGCACATAGGTGGATGCACACACAGAGGCACACATGCACTCATGGACATGGACCCAGTGTATGCAGGGGCACGTGGTCAGAGATTTGGTGTCATTGTGCACACAGACAGGCACACACAGGGACATACAGATACAGTGACACTGGGAACAGACAGCACATGGACTGGGCTGGGACACGGCTTTGGGAAAGAAGCACAAGGGACGCACAATGAGGGGATTCTGCCAGGTAATACCCAAAAAGTGGCCCTGGGGACCCTTGTGCCCTGTTTGGACCATGCCACCGTCCCACCGACCCCATTGAGGGAGCCTGGAATCCCCCAGCAATAGGACACCCCATGTCCCAGACCCCGCTCACCCGACAGCATCAGTGCCCCGAGTAGGGCCAGCTGCTGCGACAGGTTCCCCATGCGGTGCCCGCGGTGCCCTCGCGCCGTGCCAGGCCCTGGCTGCCTCCCCGCCTGGCCTGGCCGAGCGGATGTCCGGCTGCCGGACAGACTAGGAGATGGATGGTGCCAGGTGCTGAGGGGGAAGGGTACCGGCACCGGATACTCACTCCCAACCCTCTCTTCCGGCACCCCAGCGTGCAGGGAAGGGGAGACAGGCAGGCACAGCTGGACTCACCAGCCTCACGGGTGACAGCTCATCACCCTGAGCCTGGGCACTGCAGCACGGGCACTGCTGGGCACGGGGAGGAGCGGTCCCTTCCCTGCTGCTCAGCAGTCCCAGTGATGCTGCTCGGGGTGGCAGAGTCCCCACAGGCGGGAGGGGTTGGTACCCATTGATGCCCAAGCACAGGGGTGGCACCACCCTGCCACCCACCAATGGCCCAGGGCACACTTGGCCCCTGCACTGGCAGGTTTCACGTGGGTCCCTGATGGGGTGTCACCAGGGATGAGCACCAGTGCTGTGCCATGGATGCTGCAGTGGGCAGGAGGGGTGTCCAACCCCCAGTGAGGGTGTGGGGAGTCTGTTCCACGTTGGATGCAGCAGGAATCAAGGCTGGGGGCATCGCTTCGGGGTACGGGGTACATGGGAAGGGGGAGATGCAATGAGATGTCATAGCCCCACTGGAAAGTCTCTCCACTGTCACCCACCTCATCGGCACTGCATGGCATGCTTGCTTCACACTCACTGGCTACTGGAAAATAGAGCCCTTCTTTATTGAAAAATAAACCTTCTCTGTACAAATAAATAACAGCTCAGGTACCTTTGGGGAAAATGGGGTTAGGATGGGGTGAGGATTGCCAGGTTGGGTGGTCCCAGGAGAGAGGAAGACTGTGATTCCTGGCTGAGGTGCTCCAGGTACTGCCTGGGGCACCATTGCCCTGAGGGGAAGTCAGGAAGTGCTGATGGGAAGAGGGAAGTTGGGGCACGATGAGGGCGGAAGAGCCTGAGGCAGGGAGGGGACTGTGTTTGAAGGACATAAGGGACACCTGCCTCAGTGCCCTCTCCCCATGCTGGAACGCTGCCCCAGGGGCACCATTAGGTTTTCAGCGCTTCAAGCGCCAGAGCGACGAGGCCGGGCATGCTGCGGGCCAGCGAGTCGCTCTCCAGCCCCACAAGGCCAGTGAAGGCCGTGGGGCGGCCCCCTACAGTGGCCCGCACCTGCGCCCGGTACAGTCCCTTGGTGTTTTTGGAGCCCAGGTCCACGAGGATCTGCAGGGAGACAACAGCACCATGAATCCCCTGGGGGAGCCAGAGGCAGAGCAGGACAGTAATGGGCTGGGGGGTGGCATTTATTGGCTGCCAGGGTGAGGGGCTCTGAGTGGCTGGACAAGGCACTCACCTCCTGGAAGGTCATGGCCAGGTCAGTCTCGGGCACCTGCAGCACCCAGGCGTACAGGTCACGCACCGCACCCACCCGCACTGCCGACTCGTTGAGGCTGGGGCAGGCTGCGACCCCGGGAATGGGCAGGAGAAACATGGAGGGGGACATCGGGGTGAATTGTGGGGACTCCATGCTGTGGCCCAGCCTAGGGAGGAGCACCCTTGCTCTGGGGACACTATGGGAGCATGGGTCCCTGTGGAAAGGGATATAACCAAGGGCTGTCCCACTGAAATGGGACTAGCAATCCTGGGACCAGGGTGCAAGGCTGAGGCTGGGGTTGTCACTGTCCCTATGGTGGCACGTGGCATCCCACAGGGTTTGTGGGAGCTTACCTTTGCCGGCACCTGCCTCCTCCTCCTCCTCCTCCACCCTGGGCAGCTCTGTGGACATCAGCTCACGTTTCTCCCTCAGTGCAGACCCTACCACCAAGGGAGGTGTGACACTCCCGGCAGGGACACAGCCGGTAGGCACTGTCCGGGCACGGAGCCAGCCAGAGGGTAGACATCCCACTGCCCCCAGACCCTCCAGGCTCACAGGGCTCACGGCTTGGCAGGGGGGTCCCTGCCAGCTCTCCGGGTGCCTGTCGTGGCTCCATAGTTTCCAGGGCAGTGCCAAGGTCCAACTCTGCCCGCAGCTGGGTGAGGAAGGCTCGTCCCTGTCCCACCATCTCCTCCACCACATCCTCACCCTGCTGAAGGGAAGGCAGGGTGATGGGGCACCCACAGGACACCTCTGAGAACAACCAGGTGCCCAGTGGCAGAGTGCAGGGCACGGCTGGGCTTGTGTCAGATGGGGCACTGGGGACATGCAACTGCTTGTGGCTGTGTTGGGTCAGATCCCAAGCTGCAGGGTCAGACCCACAGCTGCCTTTGCACTGCCTGGACTGGGAGCACTGGTTTCAGCTGGGGAGGATGAGATGCCCCCTTTGTAGTGGTAAAGTGAGATGGCTGCACAGGGGACAATGGACCCATGGGATGTCCCTGGTGGCACAGTCACCAGAGGGGTAGGGGATCCCCCAGCCTGTCCCTCCCCACATACCTGCAGAAAGAGCTGCGTCTCCCCGGGGAGCTGTTCCCTGTCCATTGTGGGCACTGGGGGACTGCTCCCCTCCATGGTCCTCAGTGCCTCCACCCAGTCTTGCAACTGGGGTCCCACTGCCCCAAAGAGGTCTGCAAAGGGGGGCAGCCGCCTGGCCCCCCACCTGCAAGCACATGAGGTGAGCTCAGACTGGTGTCCAGCAGCAGCCATCACAGGGCAGTGCCACCCTGTGCACCCCACTGGGCACCCCTGGGAGGGTGCCCTGGTTGCAGGAGAAACAGGACCCCTGTGTTCAGGCTGTCTCCAAAAGCCATGCCAGTGTCCACTGTCATCTTGACCACCTCCCCAACCCTTTTGGCCCCTCGTCCCATGCCGACCATGCCTCACCTGGTGGGGACTTTCTGGGGTCCGTCTGCTGTGGGCCTTGAGTGGCCCCCTGCCACAGCCAGGTCTGAGGGGACAAGAAGGAGACAGGAGAGACAAAGGGAAGGGGAATCCCATGGGGGTGACAGGGCAGGCTGCTGGTGCTCCAGCCATCAGCTCAGGGGAGACTGATGGGACCCCAAGTGGATGTGGGGTGGTCCAGCACAGAAGAGTACCTGGGATATCCCTGCGGACACGGGGAGGGAAGAAATGCCCATAGATCTTGCCCAGGAGCTGGGGCAGAGTGCGGCTGAGGAAGGAGAAATCAAACTGGTTTCGGATGAAGTCCCCAGCCTGGCGCAGGAGATCCACCAGTGTCTGGGCGTAGGAGTGCAGCTCTGTGCCAGAGAGGACTCTGTGGGCACATGGCCCTGGTGCCACACCAGCCTCATGCTGCCAGAAATGGGGTCCCTCCCCACACCCTAGCCCTGCCACAGTCCCCCAGCTCACCACATCGTCTTATCCTGGCACGGCAGGTCTCCTCAGCCAGGCGGGCACAGGTGGTCCGGCCCTGAGGTGCCCGGCAGGATCCGGCATAGAAGGTGCAGAGACGGGCGCGCTCACGGTTCTGTCGCTCTGGGGGCAGCTGGGCCAGTGCCAGCAGGTCGAAGCAGCTCGGTTCTCGGCTGCCAGGGGCAGCTGTGAGAGAACCAGGGCTGCAATGAGGTGCTGAAACCTCTCTAGGTGTCTCCATCCCCCCTACAGTGCAGCCAGTGGCACTCACAGTCCATCTGGAGGCTGAGCCAGTCTGTGAAGGCAGTGACGCGGGTGTAGACTCCCGGTTTGCCCCGCTCACCACAGCCATCACCCCACGAGGTGATACCGTAGAGGACGAAGTGGTGTGAAGTGGGGTCTTGGCATGCCAGTGGGCCCCCTGAGTCGCCCTGTGGGGGAGATGCTCATCCATTGGGCTGGGCTGGGACCCCAACCACATTGACTAGCTGTGGTACGTGCCCAGCAGCCCTGTGTGCCACAAGGGATTTTTGAGGTGGTGTGACGGCAGTTCCTTAGGCCCAGGTGTTACCTGACAGGAATCGATGCCTCCAGACAAGTACCCAGCACAGAACATGGCACTGGTGAGCAGGTCCTTGCCCAGGGCACCCCGGCACGTCTCCTGGCTGAGCAGGGGCACCTGCGCCTCCATCACCACATCAGCCACTGGTCCCTCTGCCAGGCAATACACCGATTGCAGTGTCCCCTGTGCCTGGACATCTCTGTGCCCTGGCTTGGTGCATTGAGACTTGGCACATGAGAGGGCACAGAGGGGGACACCCCACAGGGTGTCAGAGTGGCTCTACCTTCGTAGAGGGAGCCCCAGCCTGCAATGTAGCAGGGAGTGCCAGGGCTGGGCTCTGTGGGGCCACTGGGAAGGCACACGGGGCTGACGGTGGGTGACGGGGCCAGCGGCATTGCCAGCTCCAGCAACGCCAGGTCCCCGTGAAACGTCTTGGGGTTAAACTGGAAGGAGATGTGGGGGTGTCAGTGGGGGGCCCTGAGGCATGCACAGGGAGGTCAGGGGGGTGCCCACCTCCACCCACCTTAGGATGAGGCAGGATGCGCCGGATGGGCACTGCCCTCTCGCCCACACCCAGCTTTCCCAGCTCGTGGTCACCCACCACCACCGTCCACGCCAGCTCATTGCGGTTCCTGGCAGGGTGGGGGGCAGCTAGTTACAGGGATGTTGGGGTACCAGCCCGTGTAGGGCTGCTCTGCAGGGACATCGTCCCCGCATTGCCATGCCCCACGCCGTACCCGCCAAAGCAGTGTGCCGCGGTGAGGACCCAGGAGGGCCCCACCAGCACCCCTCCGCACATCAGCTCCCCGTGCAGCCGCACCGACACCAGCCAGGGCCAGGCGCCCCGCGGGGCCACGCTGCCGCCCATGATCCGTCCGCGGGGGGCCGTGGCGTTGGCTTGTGGACCCCCGCGGCGCCCACAGCTCCCTGGGAAACAAAGCCGGGGTGAGAGGGGGTCCTGCAGCCCTGCTGCTGGGACACTCCCTCTACCAGGTGGGCACGGGGCGTCCGGGGATGGTCGCGGCAGGTGGAGGGGGTGGCGGGGCTCAGGCGCGTCGGGCGCGCTGTCAAGCCTCATCGTGCTCACGGAGGCGAGCGGGCGGAGGGCCGGGGGCACCCCGCAGCCCGGCAGCTGCCGACGCTAACCTCTGCCCCCCGGCCCAGCAGGCAGCCGGGGGCCGGGGGCGCCCGCTGGCGTGGTGGGGGGGGGGTGGCGTGGGCACCGCGGGGCCGCCCCGGCTCACCTGGCGTTGCCACCTCTGCTGCTGCGTCAGGACTCAGGGCTGCGGCTGCCGTCTCTGCAGGGACAGGCTGTCAAGGCACCAGTGCATCCCTGCTGTCCTCAATTCCCCCCAGTTCCTCTCAGTGCCTCCAGACCCCCATCATCCCGAACAAACACCCGTGTACCACCCCAGGAGTGCTTGCACCCCCAGTGACTCAGTCTCCGCAATCTCTCAGCCACCTTCGCTTGCCCCCTTCTCCCTCCCAGATTCTCCATTACCTCTCAATGTCCCATTCTCCCGAAAGTGCTCATCGTTCCCAATACCTCCATCCTCCAAATCTCCACCTCTTACCCCAGATCCCAACATTCCTCCCAACCTTCCATCCCACCAAAGATACCCCATCATTCTATTGTACCCCCACTTTCTCCATTCCCCGACTCCGTCCCAGTATTCCATCACTGCCAATGTCCCATATCCCCTCCAAACCTCCCATGGGAATGCCCCGTTTTTTATCGTAGGGTCTTCCCTCTCTGGGAGGAGCCAGGGGGATGCAGGTGCCCACTCACGGCACTCCTGGAGGCGGTGCTGGCAGAGCCGGGCGCTGAGTGGGGCACAGGCATGTGGGGCCCTCTCAGGTGGGCAGAGGTGCTGGTAGGGGGCACAGGCCTGGCTCAGCGCCCAGTTGCGCTGGGGCAGCTCGGGCAGTGCCTGGGCATCCAGCAGGGCCTGGCAGCTGGGGGGCACAGCTGGCGCTGCAAGAACAGCAGGGCTGTGAGCATCACCATGTCCTCCCTGCCCACCTCTGCCCAGGCCACCCTGAGTTCTGCTTTGGTGCGGGTGGGAAGGGGGCATGATAAGCTGTGTAGTCAGCACATTTTGGTAGGGTCTTCTGTGTGCTGGGATATGTTTTTGAGGGGATCTCTGAAAAGGAGACAAGGGATCAGGCAATGTTTTGGATAGGACTTCGGGTGATTGGGTAGGATATAGAGAAGATGGGAACTGCTTGGGTAGGGTCTTCAGGTGGTGTTTTGGTAGGGTCTCTAGCAGTTAGGGATACATTTCGGGAATCCGGGCACTGTTTTGGTAAAGCCTGTAGGGTAAGCCAATAGGGGAGAAGGTACGGTTTGAATAGGATCTTGGGGTCCAATTTTGTTAGGATTTCTAAGGGGATGAGGCGGTGCTTTGGTAAGGACCCAAAGAAATATTTGGCAAGGGTTTCTAGGCATGGGTGCAGATTTTGGCAGGGTCCTTTGGGCACAGGATGGTGTTAGGATAGGACCCCTGGACTGTGTTTGGGTGGGGATCCTGGGGTCTGTTTGGGTAAGGCCTCCTGGGGATGGGGCAGTGGGGGCCGTGGGGTCATGACTCACGTGGGCAATGGCTGGTGATGTTGGCACAAGGTGGGAAGAGGCAGGGGGCACAGAGTCCACAGGCCCCTCGCTGCCGCTGCTGCTCGGACAGCACCCGCTCCAGTGCCAGCAGTGCACTCCTCAGTGCTGCCTCCAGCACCAGCGTCCCACGGCTCGACAGTGCTGATGGACACACACAGGGTGCTCAGACTCCCAGAGCCTCCACCACTGCCCCCCACCGCAGCCATGGGGTGCCCCCAGCCCTCCTGGAGCCTGTGCCCCAGTATCTCTGTGGTGGGTGTCAGGCTGGGCATGGCCTGTCACCTGTTGACATTGCCTAAGGTGACAACTGCTAGTGTCACCTCTCTGCTGGTTGGCACATGGGCACTTGGGTGTTTGCCCAGGTCTCTGCGTGTCCATTGTGGAGACCCCGTGGACAGACGTGTGTGCAAATGTGGGCATACAGCAGGGTGTGAGCCTGGGCAGGTGTGCCCACATGTGTCAGTGTGCAGGTACCTCTGTACACACTTGTGCGTGCACTGTGAGTGCACACCTGTGTGTGCCAGGGTCTGCATGTCCCCATGTGTGTGCAGTCCTGTGTGTGCCCTGTATGTGCATCCCCCGGTGTGTCCCTACCTGTGATCACCTTCCTACTGGGCTGGCCATGCCCTGGCAGAATGTCCCCTGGGGCTGGCAAAGGTACCTGGGCAGGAGGGAGCATGCAGGGCACCCCGCATCCCCTGTGTCCCCTAGTGCCATTGGCAGCATTTGACACCCAGTGCAGGCAGCACAGGTGTGTCCTGGGATCTGGGGGTCTTCACCAGGGACCTGGCCATTCTGCTTGTGCTTCCTCCCTTCCTGAGTGAACCCAGGGGTCCCAGCTCCTACAGCAGCCCTGTCCACAGCCAAACCGTCCCACAAAGATGCCCCCATTCCCGTGCCCCACTGACCTTGCAGGATGCTGGCCGGCATGGGATACAGTCCCTGGCCCAGGGGGACCCCCCCCACCAGCTGCAGCAGCAGCAGGAGCGGCAGAAGAATGGGGGGGACCAGGCGGACCCCGAGAAGAGCTCCCTGCATCCTCTTCCCTCCTCGCTCCATCCCCGGGCGGGCAAAGGGGGGCAGGAGGGGGGAGCCCCCGAAATGCCCGAGGCAGGAGAGGAGGGATGGATATATACGGTGCCCCCCGGGCGGTGGGAGGAGAGAGGGGCCGGGGGAGCACAAACAGGCGAGTTCATTAATGTCGCGCCAAGATGCCAGCTCGGGGCGGGGGGCGCGGGGGGGGGCGCAGCCGGGGCCTCAATGCCGCCTTTGTTCGACGGGGCCTCCGGGCGGGCAGCATCAGACGGGCGCTGCGCTCCGGCGCTGCCCGCGGCCCTTGATCATTTTCACGCCAAGCCCCGGCCGCGCCACCCTCCCTCCTGCGGGCCCCGGGCGGGTGGGAACGCACCGGCGGCTGCGGGCGCGGGGGGCCCGGGCTGGGCGTGGGAGCCCCGCCGGCGGTTTCAAAGGCGGGCAGCGGGCCGGGAGCGGTCGGGCGAACAAGGCGGGGGAAGGGGAGGAGGGGGGGCTCCGCGGGGGGGTCCTCCTCTCTCTGTGCCAGCCCAGCCCTGGCTGAACGGGCCATCCCGTGCCCAGCACCGCCACCCCCGTGCTGAGCACAGGCTGTCCCCGAGGACCCCCCTCCGATTTCTCTCCCAGTTTCCCGTGTCCTGCCTGGGGTGCAGGAGGGAGGATGTGCCCCGGGGAGGGGGCTGGGGGCAGGTGGGGCCAGGGCACCGGCTGTCCTTCTTGCTTGTCCTTCTGTCCTTGTTAAGCAGTGGGCCTGGGTTGGGGGCAGCTTTGGCCCCAGGAATGGGGGGGCTACACTCACCAGCCCAGCTAGAGAGGATGCCTCCGTGCCTGCCGCTCGGCTTGTCATTGGTCCCACACTTTTGGGATGCCACTGTCCTGCTCCCATTGCCGTCCTCCTGTGCCCACGGGCTCAGCTTCAGTTCCTGCGGCGGGACAGGGCGCGGCTGCATCTCTATCACCTTTTTGGGATGCAGGGGATGCCCATGCCCCCACCTCTGTCCCTGTAAAGGGGATTGGGGTTTCTGGGTCCCACATCCGTTTGGAGGGTGCCCATGTCCTTTTTTCTGTCGTTGTTAGCAGCAAGGGGTGCCCGTGTCCCCAGGTCCACTGCGGGACAGGGGGTGACCGTCCCCCTATCTCTGTCCTCCTTAGGGAGTACCTATGTCCCGCTCTCTGTCCCCATTAGGTGCAGGAGGTGCCCACGTCCCCATCCGCATTTCGAGTCCAAGGGGTGCCCGTCCCCATTAGGGGCAGGAGCGCCTCCGTGCCCGCGCTCCCCCTGGCCCCCCCGGCCGCGATGGTGCCAGCAGGGCGCGGACAATGCCGCTTCAGTGGCACATCAAAGGCGCGGGCTGCCCGCGGCTGGCACGGCGACAGGCCCGCCGCAGATGAAAGCCCCGGCCGGCCCCGCCGGGCTCCCACCTCGGCCGCGGGGGCACGCTACGCCTCCGCCCCACGGGGGACGCGGAGACGGGCGGGGGGACACATGGCCGCGGCACACGGGACAGCTGACCCGCTCCCCGCCCCGGTGTCCCCGCACGGATTCCCCCTCCCCACCCGTGACACGTGGGGGTCCAGCCGCTCTGTGACCGCAGCCGGCGCCCACGCGGGTACTTGGGGTTGGCGTGGGGTTCGACCCCGGCCGCACCGTGCCCCCCGCTCCCGGCCCCGGTGCCAGTGCCAACCCCATTAACCTAATTGGCGAGGCGCTCGGCCGCCCCGGGCGGCAGCGGCAGTGGGACCCCGGGGCCCGGGCAGATCCCAGCCCCGGCGGCGGGCGGGGGGGGTCGGCGCCCCCGGGGCCCCGATTGTCCGGTAATTGGCGCGGGCAGCCGAGCCCGGCCGGCAGCGCCACGGGGCGGGGGAGCAGCCACCGGCGGCGGCTGTACCGGGGTTCCCGGGGATGCCCGGGGCGCGGCGGGCGGGATGGGGGTGCCGGGGTCGGTATCGGGGTCTCGGCCGCTGGGGGGTCGGGGCAGGGGGCGTGTGGCGATGCAGGGTGGGGGTTGGGGTGCCGGGAGGAGTAGGGCGAGTTCAGGAGTGCAAGGGGGATGCCAGGGGCGGGTATCAGAGTGCGGAGACCCCGGGAGGGCCGAGGGTTGTGGGGGTTCGGGGTATGGGGTGACGCTGAGGCTGTGAGGGGGTCACTGTGGGGGTGTCGGGGTGGCGCTGAGGGGGCGATGGAGGGGATGAGGATGGGATAGTATTTTGGGACAGGGGCCACGATGAAAGCAGGGGGCTGTGGGCGGGGCCAATAAAGGGGCACGGTCAGGTGGCAGAGGGCGGGGCCTCGATGGTTGGGCTGGACTGTGGGCGGGGCCTGCCCCGGCGGGGCGGGGCCAATGGCAGGGCGGGGCTGGAGGCGTGGTCTTTCCTGCGGGCGGGGGGCGGGGCCATGTGCGGGGGCGGGGCGGGGGCGGGGCCCGGCGGGTCGGGCCCGGGTCGGCGGGCGGGGCCGGGAGCGGGACCGGGAGCGGGACCGGGAGGGGGACCGGGCGCTTTTCGGGGCTGGCAGGGCCCGACCCGCGCTGAGCCATGGAGAGCTCGGAGCGGAGCGCGCTGCTCACGTACCGCCTCTGCGGCGGCTCGGCCGAGGAGGAGCGGGGCCGGGAGCGCGGCCGGGCCGCCGCCGCCCCCCGCAAGCTGCCCACGTTCCTGGGCGTTGTGGTGCCCACGCTGCTCTCCATGTTCAGCGTCGTCCTCTTCCTGCGCCTCGGTGAGTGCCGCCGCCCCCGAGGCGACCTCCGCTCCCCGCCGCGGCCCGGGGCCCCCTGAGACTCACCAGCCCTGCCTGGTACACCCAGCCCGAGCCTCGTGTGTGTTACCCCCAGCCCCGGACCCCCCGTATCCGGAGCTCCGAGCCCCGCAGTCCAGGTCCCCAGTGCCCTCCCAGTGCCCTCCCAGTGCCCTCTTCTGAGCCTCCGTCTCTGGTGTCCCAGTGCTCCTCTCCAGTGGTTACCCCAGTGACCCCAGTCTGGGGTCCCAGTGTCCTCCCTGTACCCACTCAGTTCTCTCCCGGGCTGGGGTCCCGGTGCTGTGTGTCCCTGCTTGATCCCTCCAGCCTGGGGCCTGGGGACCGAGGGACAGGAACCTGCAGGACAGAAATCCAGTTAGGGACCCCTGTAAGCGACCCCGGTCGCCCACCGCGGTGGGCACCCCTAATGTCCCTGGGGTAGAGACTCCTGTGTCTTTCCCTAAATGGGATTCCAGTGCCCTCGTGCCACCTGTCCCACAGTGCTGGGACCCCACTGCTTCCTGGGCATCCCCTAGTGCCAGGCTCCACTACCCCGGTTCTTTCGCACATCACACCTGATGTCCCAAGAGCAGGACCCTGGTGTCCCCTGTCAGACACCCGGCTGCCCCCCTCTGTGTGTGCAAAGGGTACAGACTGGTTCCCAGTCTGCCCCCAGTTTGGGTTATGGGTCTGTTACTGTGACCCCTGGGAGAACTTGGAGGACAGGTTGGGCATGGACTGGGGCAACTGGCAGCGTTTTGGGGGGCCCTGGGGTGCCCCTGCACGGCCCGGGGCAGGCAGAGGCCCGAGGCACGCAGTGTCCGCCCTGGTCCAGGAACGGGAAAAGCTTTTCCTCTTTCACTTTCTGCCCACGGAAAGCCCAAGGCGGGAGTTGGCTGCATGCCCGGAGGCCCATGAGCCCCGGGGGGAGAGGAGGGCCTTGAGCCCCTTCCCCTGCCTGGGGGGCCCCCCACGCTGGGGGCACGGCTCTCCCCTGGCATCACTTGCTCCCTTCCCAGTCCCCTGCTCAGAGTCCTCATGCAGGCTCTGACCCCCCAACCCCACAGCAGGCACCAGGGTCCCCCTACCCGGAGATGTGTTGGAGGGGAAGTATGGGGCGGAGCAGGAGGGAAGCTGCCAGGAAGAGGAACTTTCCCCTCCGTCAGTTCCCCGTTTCCCCCACACCTCAGAGGCTCCTCAGATCTCCAGGGTGAGCACCCCCTCCTACTCACCCCTGCACTGCTTTTGGGGCACCCCTTTATTTCCACCAACCCCCCTGCCTGCCCTTGTTTTTGGCACTCGAGCACCCTCCAGCCCTCTGGGGACCACACTGGATGCCCCCAAACCCAGCCTGGCGTCCCAAGGACTCCTTGTGGTGCCGGTGCCCCCGTCACCCCCCCTTGCCTCCCCACGGGCATGTCTGTGGCCTGGCTTGTGGCTGAGATAGGGCAGCGCCCACAGCCGCGGGTGGCCCCTTCCTGCCCACAGCGCTGCCAGCCAGGGTCACTCCCATCAGCCCGGGCAGGGCTGGGGAGGCTCTGTGTTCCCTCTCAACACAGAATATACACCCACACCCACGGGGGAGTGGTGCCCTGGCTGGCAGGGACACCCAGGGCTGCTTCTGCTTCCTGCTCTGCTGTGGGTCAGCAGGGCAGCAACGGGAACCCTGTGGGGAGTGCCTCACTCCCTTCACTGGGAGACAAGGGTGGCATCCAGGCACGGGGTTCCTCGCATCCCCCAGGTGGGCAGCAGAGCCTATGCCCTGTTTGTTGGGGTTTTGGGCATGCCTGGGCCTGGCATGGCAGGAGGATGGAGATACCCTGAGGTAGGGACACCAGTGGGTGCTGCTGTGTGTGGGAGGTGGGAACATCCCCACCCTGGCTAGGAAAGGGCTGGCATGTCCTCAGGGGAGCTGTGGGCGTGGGGGTGGGAGCAGCTGCATACCTCAGTGGGGTGAGCTCTGTGTGCTGGCTGTGCCCAGGGGCTCTGTTGTGGGGGTGGCCCATTCCCAGCTAAGGGACACGTTGACCTCTCCCTTGTCCGCGACAGGGTTTGTGGTGGGTCATGCTGGGTTGTACCAGGCCCTGGCCATGTTCGCAGTGGCCTATTTCATCATCGGCATGACGGTGCTGTCTGTGTGTGCCATTGCCACCAACGGGGCGCTGGATGCTGGAGGAGCCTACTGTATCCTTTGCTGTGGGTGCTGCTGGGGCAGAGCATGTGGGCCAAAGTTGGGTGACTACCCGGTGACCTCGGGGTGCCACACTGAGGCTGGGACACTGTTGGCCTGTGAGAGAGGGGTGGGGGCACCTGATGGTCATTTGGGCTGCTGACATCTTCCCTTGACTCAAGCAAGATATGATCAGCCGTGCCCTGGGCCCGGAGTTCGGGGGCAGCATTGGGATCATGTTTTTCCTGGCCAATGTGTGTGGCAGCGCCCTCTATGTGCTGGGGCTGGTGGAGGCAGTGGTAGACAGCTTTGGGATCCCGCCTGGTAAGTACCCCCCTGTAAAGTGGCAGGGGACAGCAGATGTCCCTTACCATGCATGCCAAGCACTGTGCCCAGCATATCCAGCATGGCTCACCCAGTCCTCTGGCTAGTGAGTTGTTGCTCATCATGCCTGGCATATTGCCAGTGGCTCTTGTCTCCCGGTAATGCCTCCTCTGAGTCTCACTGATCCTGACTTGTCTCTCCCCAGGGCAAAAAGCAGGCACGGGTGTCCACGTCCTGCCCCAGAGCTACTGGTACGAGCTGCTCTATGGCACTGTGCTGCTGGCACTCTGCCTCCTCGTGTGCCTTGTGGGCGCCTCCATCTACGCCAAGGCCACCTTCCTCATCTTCCTCATCGTCGCGGGTGTCCTGGGCACTGTCCTTGTCAGCTTCTTTGCCACGCGGCCCATCAGGGTGCCCATCCGCCTGCCCCACCTCAATGGCTCAGAGATAGAGAACGGCTCCTTCACTGGCTTCTCCCTCGACACCCTGCGAAAAAACCTGGGGGGTGAGGAGAGGCTCCCCGCACCCTGCGCACCATACCCACCATGGCACTGGCACTGCCACATCAGCAGCAGCTTGCTGGAGGGTGGGGGCAGCTTGTGGGCACATAGCAGGTGCCATGGGGTGGTTTCTCCTGCGGTTTTTGTATGGGAAAATTGAGCATATGGTGGGGCAGTGCCACCCCGGACAGCCTGTCACAGCCCCTGCCTGTGTGTCCTGCAGGTGACTATGCGGTGGACTACACCACCGGGCAGATGATGAGCTTCAGCTCTGTCTTCGCGGTGATGTTCAATGGCTGCACCGGCATCATGGCAGGCTCCAACATGTCGGGTATGGACAGGAGGTGCTGGGCTAGGTGGCACCAGGAATGGTAGCTGAGGCTGGAGGAGATTGGGGGTGCCTGTGAGTTAGCACTAATGCTGCCTGCTCCTGTCCATAGGGGACCTGAAACGCCCGAGCTACTCCATCCCACGGGGCACCATCTCCGCTGTGCTCTTCACCTACCTTGTCTACAACTTGCTGGCTTTCCTCATGTGTGCCACCTGCAACAGGTATGGCCACCTGTCCCCTGACCAGGGCCATCAGTGCCAGGTGCCATCAATGCCTGGTGCCAGGGCATCCTGGCCTGAGCCGAGGCAGTACTGTGTGTCTGTGTCTCTCTCCAGGGTCCTCCTGCAGAAAGACTATGGCTTCTTGCATGACATCAGTATCTTCCCTCCCCTGGTCACTGTGGGCATCTACGCTGCCACCCTCTCTGCAGCCATGAGCAACCTCATCGGGGCATCCCGCATCCTGTACGCCCTGGCCCGGGATGATCTCTTTGGTGAGTGCCTGGAGTGCGCTGGCACTTGTTGAAGCCCACTCAGCAGGTTGACCCTGCTGGGGACCAGCCCTGGCGTCAGGGAACTCCCTTTTTGGTGTGGGGGTGATGTGTTGTGGGTCGGCATGTGTCCATTTGGGTCACCTGTGTGTGCCCTGCAACTTGCCTCCACCCCAGCACCCAGGGTGGGGCCGGGACTCGTGGCTGGTGGCTGAGCCTGTTGATGCCCACTGGGGTGCCCCAGCCCAAGCTCCCCACTCTGCCTGCAGGCCGGGCGCTGGCTCTGGCCAAGAAGACATCTGCCAGTGGGAACCCAGTGATGGCAGTGATCCTCTCCTGGATGGTGGTGCAGGTGAGTTTGTTGGCAACACTCCTTTCCTGTCCTCATTGGGTGTTGGTGGGTTGGCACCTGGCCTGGGCGTTGTGGAGCCTGGCACATCCCCCTGCCCCTGGGGATTCCTCCCCCAGGCTCCCTGCCCCAGGTGTCCCGCTGCAGTTGTGCCCTTCCCTCCCTGAGGTGGGAAATATCCCCTATATGAAGGATAAATCAGTGCAAAGGGCAGGGATTCCTGCCTGTACACTTTCCCATCATACCTCTTGGGTATGCCCCAAGTACACAGGGATGGCTCAGGTGTACATTCACCCTGTGCTCTCTGCAGCTGGTGCTCTTCTCTGGGAAGCTCAACACCATTGCAGGGGTCGTGACCACCTTCTTCCTCTTGGTTTATGCCACTGTCAACCTGGCCTGCCTGGCATTGGAATGGGCATCGGCCCCCAACTTCAGGTACCCACCGGCACAGGGGAGAGAAACTGTGCTGAGATGCTTGGAGGCACCCATCCCTGCATCCTTCTGGTTTTGGTTCCCCTGCCTCCCTATGCCTGGGCATTATGATGAGATGGTGGGCAGAGATGCTGAGCTCCGCTTTCATGGGCATTAGGGGAGGCAGAGATACCCCTATCCCTGGGGAGGGAGAAGGGGACAGGTCCCAGCATGGCACTGGCTCGGCACTGTTCTCATGCCCTGGCACCGCTTTGCTGAGTGGGTACAGATAAATCCAGCGCCACTGGGTACCACCCGCCCCCTCCCCTTAGGCTTTCCAGAGGTAATTTATAGCCTGTGCCCGGCCGGCATCCCCCGGGCTGTTTGCCAAGCAGTGATGGAGCCCACTTTCCATTAGTGCTAATTAAACTAAGGGAGAAGGGGGAGGGAGGAAGGGGGATCCTGGGTGGGGGGAGGAGAAAAGATCTTCCAGGAAGGAGGAATATGTGTGGCAGACAGCCCCAGCCTGGGGCACAGGGTGTGGGGTATCCTGGCATGGAGCTGGGTTGGCAGGGCTGCCCAAATCTGGGATGTGAGGTCCTGGCAGAGTAGCCAGGGGGAGCCTGATCTCCCCCTGTGTGATGCCCACTGCCCTCAGTGAAGGATGCTGTGACTCCACAGTAGGGAGAGTCCCCTGGGTGCACAGAGGTAGTGCCTAAGCAGGGCCAGGTGGCACTGCCCCGGGGTCCCCCAGAGCACCCCATTCCCAAGGGAGAGCTGATATCTGTGCCAGGATGGGGCTTGGCCCACATCTACCCTGCCCAGCTGCTCCCTTGACCAGGCACGGATGGGGCAGGATCAGTGCCTGGGGTAAGCTGCTGGGGTGGGGTAGCAACAGGCCCCTCGCCCACCCCACATCTGGTGCCTCCCCCCCTCCCTGCACTGAGGTCTCCATCAAGCACAGCGGAAAAGGATTTTAATTACCTTTCAGGAAAAACAGCAATTAGAGAAAATAACAGCTTCTTGCCTCCCCGCCTCCACCTCCCTGCACCAGACTGAGCCGGCACCGTGGCTGCTAGCGCTGCCACACGCTGCCTGACTCTTCCTGAGTGTGCCAGGGCAGCACCAGCCCCATGGCCATCATTGCCCCTGTTTGCCAGGGGCTGGCAGCAAGGGGCTGCCCACTGCCCTGGGAGGTACCGTCTGTCCTCCATAACCTCTCCTGCAGGCATATGGGGTGCCCAACGTGCCCTGGGCTGGCACAGTGGGATCACTGAGGGTGGCTGGTGTGTCCCCTTGGCACAGCTCCCCTTGTCGTGCCCTCCTTGCAGCCGGCATGGGCACCACAAGGTAGCAGGTTTCCCCTCCTCCCTGCTCCAGGCCCACTTTCCGGTACTTCACCTGGCACACGTGCCTGCTGGGCATCGCAGGCTGCTGCGTCATGATGTTCCTCATCAGCCCTGTGTCAGCCTCAGTGAGCCTGGGCTTCCTGCTCCTCCTCCTCCTCACCCTCCACTACCTCTCACCCAGCAGCACCTGGGGCTACATCAGTCAGGCCCTCATCTTTCATCAGGTGAGCCCTGTCCTCCTGTTGTCCCCTTATGGGGTGGAAAGTTGGTGTCCCTGTGGCAGCTCAGCTCCATCCTGGGCAGCACATCCTCAGGACTGGCATCCCCACGGGGTGGGTTGTTGAAAGAAGAAGTGTTCCTCACCTGTTCCCCTCCCTCCCTCTTCCAGGTGCGCAAGTACCTACTGATGCTGGATGTGCGGAAGGACCACGTCAAGTTCTGGCGCCCGCAGATGCTGCTGATGGTGCAGAACCCACGAGGCAGCGCCCGCCTCATTGACTTCGTCAATGACCTCAAGAAGAGCGGCCTCTACATCCTGGGACATGTCGAGCTGCAGGACTTGGGTGAGGATCTGCACTGTCCCCAGTGCTGGTGGACTCTGACCCTTGCTGTGGTGCCAGTGTGCTCTTGGAGTTCTTGGATTGATGCTGCTGCCCAGCTGTCGGTTTGGCAGGGTGGGCACAGCAAGTGAGTGTCAGCATTTTGGGCACATGTGTGGCACCATGGGCTTGGCTTGGTATGATGGACTTTGGTGGCTTGGGTCTGTCCTGTGTGCACACACTTGCAACACCCATGCCGCAAGCTTGTACATGCGTGCGCTCAAACGTTCATCCCTGCACGTGCACATGGGGCTCCTGCCTGTGTCAGCGCTGTGCACACGTGGCACATGCCACCCTGTCAGTGCCTGTGCACACCCAGCACACACGTGGGCACGCGCTGAGCACAACCCTGCTGCTCTGTGTCCAGGTGCTTCAGGCGTGTTTACACTCTGGTGTGTGCTGGTTTGCACACCCCTGCTCCCTGGCACACGTCATGGCTGTCCCCGTCCCACCCCAGTGGATGCACAGGCTCTGCTCCCTCACTCCCCACCGTTGCTGTGATGACTAATGGCCTGAAACTGGGGAGAGGGGATGGGACTGCCTGGGTATTTTTTTACACATTTGTGTATAATTTTGTATCTCTGTCTTTAGGCAGCTACTTCCCCCTCTCTGTCTCCTGGGTGCTGGGGTGGGCGCAGGGGTTGGCACTGGTCTGCAGCAGGGATGGACACCAAGGTGAGCCCCAGTATGGGGTACCCATCTTGCTGATGCTTGCTTTGCTCCCCACCCAGACATGCTGCCCTCAGACCCACTGCAGTCCCAGCAGGACTCATGGCTGAGCTTGGTGGACAAGCTGAATGTCAAGGCCTTCGTCAGCCTCACCCTTGCACCCTCGGTGCGGCACGGTGTCCGGCAGCTCCTCTTCACCTCTGGCCTTGGTGAGTGACACCTCAGCTGGACATGGGTGAGGGTCCATCCTACTGTCCCTGAGGGCTGAGAAGTGCCAAGGGGTTTGGAGGCACTTGGACAGACAATGTCAGAGCCAGGTTTGCTCTCAGAGGCATCTGGGGTGAGCAGTGCTGTAGCCAAGTTGAGCCTTGGAGGCATCAATGTTGGCAGTGTTGAGGGGCTTGAAAACACCTGAAGATGGGAGATGCCAAGGGGTTTGGAAGCACCTAGTGTAGGCAGTGCCAAAGCCAACTTGGAGAGGTACTGGGTGGGCTATGCCAAAGCCAAGTTGGGTCTTGGAGGCATCTGTATGTGTGATGCTGAGGAGTCTGGAATCACCAGGGTAAGCAATGCCAAAGTCAAGCTTGGCTGGTGGAGCCCTCCACCTCTGCTCATCTGGGTTGGCGTGGTCTTTCTGGCAGGTGGGATGCGCCCCAACACCCTGGTGTTGGGCTTCTATGATGATGAGGCACCACAGGATGGTCTAGCCCGGCACCCTGCCTTCAGCAGCGCCCGCGAGGAGGTTCCCTTGGGCTTCCCCCCGCTAAGGGCACCCACCACTGCCAAGATGCTCTCGGCCCGGGAGTACGTGGGCATTGTGGCTGATGCCCTGAAGATGCTTCGCAATGTCCTGCTGGCCCGGCAGCTGGAGAGTCTGGACAAGGCCTGGGAGCTGCGGCGGGCTGCCAGCCCCCCGCCCACCATCCATGTCTGGCCAGTCAACCTGCTGCGGCCTGACAGCGCCCGCTACGCCGACACCTGCAGCCTGTTCCTGCTGCAGATGGCCTGTGTCCTCAACATGGCGCGGGCCTGGCGCCGCGCCCGCCTGCGCCTCTTCCTCTGTGTGGAGGCGGGTACTATGCCCCATGCCCAGGAGGAGAAGCTGCGCCAGCTCCTCAAGGACTTGCGCATCCAGGCCCAGATCCAGCTGGTGCCCTGGGACGCCATCACCCGCCTGCACTGGCAAACCTGCCGGGGACCCCCAGGGGGACCAGCAGAGGAGGAGGAGGAAGAAGAGGAAGGGATTGTGAACTTCCCGACCAACACTGCCCAAGTGTCAGATGAGTACGTGTGTGCAGCCAACAAACTGGTCCTGGAGCAGAGCCCTGCACCGGCCGTGCGCTTCCTTTACCTACCGCGACCACCAGCCGACACCAGCCTCTACCCACTCTACCTGCACCAGCTGGAGCTGCTCACCCGTGGGCTGGGCCCCACCGTGCTGGTGCACGGGGTGAGTGCTGTCACCAGCACCCAGCTCTAGGTCACCCTGCTCCCTGCACCCTCCTTTGCCCAGTGCCTTTTGCAGTCTAAGCCTGAGTATTCTAGTCCTGGTGTCCCCACCCTGGGGGACAAAGAGGGGTCAGTGCCCCACAGTGGGAGATAGGTACAGGAAGAAGGTTTGCTTTTTGGGGTTGTCTCCTGCAGAGGATTAAAGCTGCCCTGGCAGGATCCAGACACAGCCCTGGTGTCCAGCTGGGCAGTACGGTGCATTCACAGTGCCTTTTCTTTGGGCTGGTGGTAGGGGATAGCAGGGTTCCAGGGGGTGCCAAGCACTGGGTGCCCCAGTTGGCTGCTGGGAGGCCCTTGGTTGCACCCTGCAACCCCCCCTGTGCTTCCTCCCTGCCGCAGCCCCCATCCTCTTCTCCGCCAGCTCCTCCGGGCACCCAGCCAGCAGCGGGGATTGATTAAAGGCAGCCTCGACCTTGGTGCCCCGGCTCCCCGCCATCCTCCTGCCTTTCATTAGGAAAAATTAAATGGGAAAGGGTGGGGGAGGGGAGCCCAGAGGCCTGGGTTCCCTGCATGAGGCTGGGTGCGTGGGGGAAGCAGCCGGGTGCTGGCCCTAATGGATGCAGGGTATGGCACTGCTGATCTTGCTCAAAACCCCCAATGCTGTTGGTGGAGGGGCACCCACATGCTTTAATCCGTAGTCCCCCCACCCCCATGGGTGCTGAGCTCCTGGTCCTGGCAGGAAGGGGGGAAATGTTTTGTGATGGGGGTCCTTCCTTGCACACCTGGGTCTCCTGGCCTTGCTCTGGGCCCTGTTTCATGGTGCATTGTAATCTCCCCCACCAGTCATGACCTGCAAGGGGGAGCTGGCCTTGCCCCCTGCTCCCCCTTACTGATTAGAGGAGGGCAGGAAATTGCCTGGGCACTGGAGATAAATCCCTCAGGTGCCTGGCGGGTGGGCAGCGTGCCCAGCGCTGCCTGATTGATCACTTCCTATTAGCCCCAGCACACAGGGGTGGGGAGACTGTTCCCAGCCAGGCTGGCCTCCAGTGGGGGTGACAAGCATGACACTGCTGCCTGTGCCTGCTCTCACCAAGCCTGGCACTGCTGCCTGCCAGCTCTGTTCAGCCAAGGGCTGGAAAAACCCAGGTGGTTGGGTGCTGCTGGTGGGGAAAAAATGGTTCGGACTCTTACTCCCCACATTTTGCAGTGGATTGTGCCCTGGTGGGTGGGCAGGGGGCTGGAGCTGGCTTTGCTCCCTGCTGTGGGAGGTGGGTGCCCTGGGGTGGCCACTGCATGGCCTGTGGGATTTATTTACAAACAGGCAGGAGCTGGCACAGGGCAGCCGGGCACCAGCGGGACCCGGCGGCCTATAATGTTAATTATCACCACGTAATTAAAAGCCCATAAAAAGCCTCACACTTCATTAAATTAAAGCTTCTCTGCACTGTGCCGATGGGCTCCGGCGCAGTTAACCTTGGCCGTGCCAGGGACCAGCTCCTCCGCAACTGGGGACCCACGGCTGGGCGTGTGTGGGACCCGAGGCTGGGACTGTGCAGCCCCCCACAGTGTTGTGGGGTGCACCATTGCATGGGCACCTCACAACTCCATTCATCACTCCTGGGCCACGTGTGTTTGGGCACACACAAGGATGCTGTCCCTGTCGGAGATGCCCACACACATCGCATGGACGTGTGTGCCCATGGCACTGCTGCAGACACACCGTCACACTGACCAGGGGCTGACACGGGCACACACCCAGGTGTGCACACACAGCGCCACGGCCGCTGCAAAGGCAGCATCTCGCGCCGGCACCGCGGCTCCGGCAAACCAGCTCCGGCACGCAACGCCCACGCGGCGCACACCTACACAAACAGCATTCTTCCTCCCTCCCAACATACAGATGTGCAGACAAACAACCACACATACCCCCTGCATCTCCTCCAGGCTCCCACCCATTGCTGTCAGCGTCCAGAGGTGATAGGCTGTGGGGAGAGCACCCACCTGTGCCTGCCCCTTCTGTGCCTCGGTTTCCCCAAGGGCTGGGCTGTGCTGGGGCAGAGGGGGATGAATGGGGGACCTCCAAATCCTTCTGGTGGCTGGGTGCTCTGGATCAGGGGTGCTCTGCCAAGGTGTGGGAGGGTACAAAGTGGGGGGGACACTCCAGCACACAAGAGATGACACGTACGCATGTGTGTGTGCATGTTAAGGCAGGGATATGCATGGACTAGGAGACTGTGTGTGCATGTGCACGTGCACATGGGAGGGGGGTGCTGTGCTGGGGGATGTGCACGTACACAAGGGGTGTCTATATGTGCACACATGTTGGTGTGGGTGTATATACCCACCCCAGCTGTGATGTGCTGATGTGCACACAGGGCTCAAGGAAGGGGGGGGCCAGGGGAGCACACACACCCATGAACACGGGGTATGCAAACTGGCACGTGTGAATGCCCAGGACCCCAGGCCACCACTGCCAAGTGGGGCCGTGGGCAGGGGGCTGTGGGGGGCAGGCGCCAGTGGGGGCCCATGCCCCGGCCCTGTGGGGGTGGGCAGCCAACAGGGCCTCGGCTATTTCTTGGAAATTTCGCAGCATTCATTTCAGTGCAAATAAAAGCTGTCATTGCCGGAGAAATGATACTGATCGGGGTCTGAAAAGACAGCAAATTACCCGCCTGAAAATGCACCGCTGGAAAAAAATGCATATTAAACACACAAAAAGGCACTTTGCCATCAGCCGCGCTTCCCCCGCCGCTCCAGAATAACCACACTTTACATAATTCTCCCTCTCCACCTCCGAATTAATTTTGCAGACAGAGGCAGAGGCAACCCTCTGACAATAGCAGAGGGGAGACGCAGCAACGGCGGAGGAGCGGGGCTGGGAACTGCTGGGGGGTGCCTGGCTCTGGGCTGGGGGCATGGTGGGTAACAGGATGTCAGGGTTGGAGCTGGGGGAAATGGAGGGATTTGGGGGGGACTGAGGGGTTTGGGAGAATTGGGTCCATGGATGCAGGTTGTAGGTGCTGGGTGGATGTGCCCAGCTGTGGGGTGGAGCATTCTCATGCTCCCCACTTGGGTGCTGGGGCTGGAATCCCTTGGGGTAGGGACAATCATGTCTTGGGCCAGGTGTTTCCTATAAGGGACAATCCCTCACCCCTTACCACTGGAATGATCCTGCCATGTGCCTACCCCAGAGCCTGGCACCATCTCTGGAGGCAGGCAGGCCCTGGGGGGTGCACATACCCTACTTGGTGGGCACCCCCAGGCACTCCCTGCCCTGCTGACCTACCCGCAGCGCTAGGCATGTGGGTGCACCCCAAGGACACCATGAGGCCATGCTGCCCACCCAGGCTGACACTCCTAAACTAGCATCTCTCTAAAAGACCCCCTGGGAACCTGTCCCACTGGGCATGAGGGCACCATGCCCAGCACCCCAGCACCGCTGAGAGACAGCAGCGAGCAGAGCAGGGGGTCTAGCAGTGATAGTGGGGGAGTTCATCTGTCTGGGTGCTCAGCACTGAGGGGCTGACGGAGGTGAGGGCGGGTGGCGGAGGTTGGCACCGCGCTGCTTTGCATTTTCAATGACAGACCCATGCCGGGTGCTCGGGAGAGTGGAAAAATCTTATTTGTCACCTGCTGGCGATGCGCGGAGGCTCCCGCGCCGCAGCTAATCTTGGGGAAAATGAGGATGCCGGCGGGGTGGCCCATGGGATGGGCAGGGCTGAGTGAGGCTGGCGAGGTGGGTGATGCAGAGGCCCTGCTCTGGATCAGAGCCCTGGACCGTGGGGTGGGCAGAACCCCGGGGGTCACACCTGCCTGGTAATCCCTGGGTGTATTGGCCCCATGACATGGATCCTGCCTGCTGGGGGTGCATGGGCTGGGCATCACTTACGGGCATCCTGGAGCAAGTGCCCTGCACCTCCAGTCCCATCTGCTTATGTATAAACTCTTTTTTTTCCATCCCAGCTGCAGCAGCAGCCAATTCCCTCACAGTGCCAGCTCCACAGGTTGGCACTGCCTGTGCATCCTCTCAGGGCACTCAGTGGACTTTGTGGGGGAAAGTCAGGACATGGAAGTGGTGCAGGCACTGCCTGATGCCCTGTATCTACACACAGGTGCCCATCACACACCTGCCGTGCCCTGGCTTTTTGAGATGCCAACACCTGCGGGATGCTGCAGCGCTCTGCGGCCAGCTCAGATTTATCCATTATTTTATATCCACACGCCTTTAATTTTTACAGCCCTGTTGGAGCACTACTCGGGGCTGTTAATAACACCAGGCCTTTCCCTGCCCCCTCCATGTGCATCCATCATGCTCCAACCAAGGTGCCAAGTGTGTCTCAGCATGGGTAAGTGCAGGCATGGGGAGGATGGAGCAGCAGGATTGGGCTCCCCATGCCCACCTGTGAAGCAGCCTGACTCTGGGTGCCCTTGTACCCCACTGTGGTTGGTGGTGCTTGGCTGGTTGGGATGCCCAAGCCTGAAGTGTCTCTCTGGTAGGATTCATAGAGGCCCTCTGCCTTGGCCTGAGCCCCAGGAAAGCTGTGCTGCAACACACTAATGTGCATGTAAGTGTACCAGGGTATGTGTGGATGCCAGTGAATGCCTGAGTGTGAGTATGTGTGTGGAGGTGCAGCATGTGGGTCTGTGCAAGTGCGTGTCAATGTGTGCGAGTGTACATGTGATGCACACGTGTGCCACTACCTGTGCAGGTGATGTTGTGTGCCTGCTGCAACAGAAGGCACCTTGCCCAGGCCATGCCCAGCATCCTGGCACCCCAGCATAGGAGAGTGCAAATTCAGCTGCCCCAGGCAGTGAGGGCTGTGCCTGGGGCCAGCCCATGGTGCCCACAGGGACTAGACACTGGATCCCACATCACTGAGCCACCCATCCCATGGCAACCAGGGCCCTATGCCATGTGTAGCACAGCACCCAGTATGTGCTGTCCCACCCCAGCACTCAGGAAGACTCAGAACTCCCTCTGAGCACCCGGGAATGTGCTGGCACGGGGTGGGGGGAGGGTAGCAGGGCACCCCTGAGCATGGCAGGCAGGACAGCCATGCGGGGCCGGGGTACGCAGCCGCTGCAGGGGACCACCGCGGGCGGTGGGAATTGCTGGGCTATAAATCTCCGTGCTGGGCCCCCCCGTGGCAGAGCAGCTCACGATATTTATGTTGGGGATTTATCTGCAATGCAGTTTAATATTCCCGGACCTTTGCGTGTGTGTGTGAACGCACGGCCCCCTCCCTATGCCACCCCATGCCACCCCCGTGCCCACCCTCTCACCCGGAGCCTCTCAGGCTCTGTCTCCTGCCCACCCGCAGTCCTGTCCCCTTGCACCCACCCTGGCAGGACGGGACGGGTCCCCCTGGGTGCCTATGTAGGGCGGGGGGTGCCGAGCCGCCGGGATGCTCCTGGCACCGGCCGTCGGCCGTGCCCACCCGTACCCCTCCGGGGTGCCCGGCTGCCCGGGGAGTGGCAGCAGGGTCCCCGGACGGGCAATGCCAGGCGGAATGGTATTGCCAGCCGCGTGCCATCCCCGCGGGGTGGGGAGCCGAGGGACCCCCTTGCTCTGCCTCCCCGCCGGCGGGGATGAGGTAAGGCTGGCGGGTGGCACAGGGCTGCTCCATTTGCATAATAATCTCGTTAATGGAGCCTGGCCTGCGGGAGAGCCGGGCTGGAGACACCACCCCCTCCCCGCCCCGCCGCCTCCCTCCGGCCCCGCCGCTCCGCCAGCCGCGGCGCGGGGCGCGGAGCGAAGCGCGGGGCGCGCAGCCGGACGGGCAGCGCGGGGCCGGCCAGCCCCCGGCAGCCTCCTGACACCCCCCGGGAGAGCCGGTGAGCACCCCCCAGAACCCCTCGAGCATCCCGGACAGCGTCCCCGAGCATCCCGGGCAGCATCCCCCCAGCATCCCGGGAGCATCCCCCAAGTGTGTCGGTGAGCAAACGGCGAGCAATCCCCGAGCACCCGCGGACATCCCGGGCAGCAGACCGAAGCACATACCCTCAGCATCCCCCGAGCACCTCGGTGAGCACCCCGCGAGCAGCCCGGGGAGCAGACCCCAAGCCTGCCGGCGAGCACTCTGCGAGCATCGCCCGAATATCACGGGCGTCATCCTGGGGAGCACTTCCCGAGCATCCCTCGAGAAACCCTCGACCCCCGAGCATCACTGGCATCATCCCGGCGAGCACCTTCCGAGCTTCTCCCTACCATCCCGGCAAGCACCTTCCCGAGCATTGTGGGCAGCGTCCTCCGAGCATCGCGGGCAGCATCCCCCGTGAATCCTGGGCAGCGTCCCCCGGGCACCCCTGAGCATCCCCCGAGCATCTTGGGCAGCATCCCGAGCAGCATCCTCCGAGCTTCCCGGCCAGTCCCCTGCCCGCCCCCGCGCCCCGCCGTGCTCGCTGCCGTCCCCGCTAACTTTCCGACGGCGGCAGCTTTCCTGCACGGGCACCGCCAATCTGCGGCGCCGGGGCACAACTTTGCCCAAGTTGCGGAGGGAACGGGGGTGGGGGGCGCGGTGCGGCCCTGCCGCGGGGATACTGACCACCTCCCGAGCGGCTCTTTGTCCCCAGCCTGTCCTCTCCCACCTGCAAATCCGGATGCCACTCTGCACCAAGTGAGACGCGGGGTTTCCTTTTGAAATCACGCTCACAACTCATCTGTGTCCCCACCCTCCTTTCCCCATGGGCAGACCCCCTCCTCCCCAGTCACCCCTCATAGACACCCCTGCCCATCGGGCACCAGCCAGTGGAGAGCAGTTGGGTGGATGGTGGTGGTGCTTTTGTGGGAGTGCTGTGAGATGTCCAGAGGGTCCAGGGCTCCCCACAGACTGGAATTAACTTTGCTTACACATCACGCACCACACCACGATTTGACACAACACAATGCAACACGGCACACCAGTACCCAACCCAACACAATGCAATGGCACAGCACAGGGCCACGCAATCTGACCCAACCCACGACACTCCAACGCCTCCCCTCATAAATCTCCCCAAAGCCCCTCTTCCCCAAGCTGCTCACCCCATCCGTACCCCACCCAGAGGGACTGGCAGCCCTGTGCACCCCGTGGTCAGGAAGGGTTCTCAAGGTGAGGATGGGCTCACTGGACCCCCCTGAATATCCACCCAGCGTGGATGCTCTTGCTGGTGTGCTATGTGGGCATGAGATGTATGCGAGATAAAGCTGTGCCAGGGGCTGAAACCTGCCTGGGATCATGGAGGCAGGACCCTACCCTGCCACCAAAGGAGCTGACAGAGGGGACAGCCATGGGATAGAGCTGCCACCAAGCTCCTGGCACTGGGGCCAGTCCCAGCACCACCAGTGGGGCACACAGGCAGGGATGGTGATGCAGACAGCAATGACGACAAGAAGCAACCCCCCCGCCCTTGCTCCTCCCAACTCCCCCCCTCAACCATCTCCTCTGCCTTTTCCAGGAGCTTCCTGACTCACCCGGACACCCTCCACCACCTCCCTGTGCCAGGCACAGCTCCAGCATGAACCGTGGGGTGCCTGAGCCTGCCCTCCACCTGCCCTGAGCCCACTGCACCCGTGCTGCCGGCAGGGAGCCTCATTCCTGGCCATGGAGAAGACCTACTCCTTGACAGCACACTATGATGAGTTTCAGGAGGTGAAGTATGTGAGCAAGTACCAGAGCGGCACCCTGCCCAATGGCTTCGCCCTCCAGCTGGGCACAGGGGCCAAGAAGCGCCGCGGGGGGCTGCCACGCTGGAGCCGCCGGGAGGTCTGTTTGCTCTCAGGGCTGGTGTTTGCTGCGGGTCTCTGCGTCATCTTGACGTGCATGTTGGTCCTCAAGTACCTGGCAGCTGAAGGGGACAGCTACTGTCTGGAGGGGTGCCAGGAGAAGAAGGCCTTCCTGCGGGCGTCCCGCTTCCTCAGTGCCAACATGGATGCTACCATCGACCCTTGCCAGGACTTCTACTCCTTCGCCTGTGGTGGCTGGCTGCGGAGGCACGGCATCCCTGAGGACAAGCTGGTGTATGGCACCATCGGGGCCATCGCCGAGCAGAACGAAGCGAAGCTGCGGGCGCTGCTGAGCCGCCCTGTGCGGCGCCGAGCCCCTGCCTCAGCCGAGAGGAAGGTCAAGGAGTTTTTCCGTTCGTGCCTGGACCGGGCTGAGATCGACCGTCTTGGCCCCCGGCCCATGCTGGAGGTCATCGCGGAGTGCGGTGGCTGGGACGCCCCTCCGGACCGCGGGGACATCAACGAGCTGCTCTACAAGACGCAGGGGGTCTACAGCGCTGCCGTGCTCTTCTCCCTCACTGTCAGCCTGGACGAGAGGAACACCTCCCGCTACATCATCCGGGTGAGGGCACCCTGCCCCTGGGGCTGCCCCCCACACCAGCCACCCACCAGTGCTGGTGACACCTGCCTGATGTCACTGTCTTTGTTGCAGTGGCACTGGGCATGTGGACTTAGCTGCAGCATATGGCTGGGCTGGGGACTCCCTCTGTCCCTGGGGACCCTCCTGCCTCCCCACCATGGGATCCCTGTGTCAGGCTGCCCTGGGGTGAGGGTGGCATATCCCGGGCAGGGTTAGGGATATGGGCAGGGGGATGCCCAGGGTGAGGCAGTGCCGCTCACCTGGGTGCTGAGGACAGCCCAGCAGGGCACCAGGGTCTCCAGAGTGCCGGCAGCCAAGCCCCTCACCTTGTCTTTCTGGATGCCATCTGTACTTGGGGGCAAGCCCCAGGCAGAGGCAAGGGGATGCCCACCGACCTCACAGCATATGCCAGGGTGCCAGGGCATCTGCCCATGGCTTTGTCAGCTTTTCCCACTCCTTCCAACCCATGCTCTTTGCCCTGTGGTGCCACCAGGGCACAGGTGGGCTTTGCCAGGGTGGCCAAGCCTCAAGCACCCCAGTGGGCGTGGGGATTCGGTGGTGGGCATGATGGGAGCACAGCAGTGGCACAGCAGAGATGCCATGGTGGGCACGGAGATGGGCATAGCAGGGACAGGGTGAGCATAGCAGGGACAGGGTGGGCATAACAGGGACATGCATGTGCATGGTGACAGCGGGGATGTGGTGTTGGTGCTGGCAGGAGCACTGGGAGGACACAGCGGTGGGGATGAGCCGCCCCGTTCCCTGTGAGATGGTGGGGCTGGGGCGTGTGAATGTGAATGAGAGAGTGAGTGAGTGTGCGGGGCCAGGGAGGCGCGGTGGCGGCTCCGGGCCGCGCGTGTGTACACTAGAGGGAGCGTGTGTCACAGGGAAAGGGTGGGCGGGCTGAGCGGGCTCCGGTGTGCGCGCGGTGGGACAGCGTGGGAGTGAGTGGGGGGAGATGGGTGTGACAGCCTGGGCTGGGGGTCGGGGCTTGGGGGAGCGGGGTGTGTGTGTCGGGGGCGAATGTGTGTGTGTAGTGGGTGTGATTGGAGGTGGGTGTGCCATGGGTGTGACCGTGACAGGAGGTGTGTGAGGGGGTGTGTGAGGGCTGCAGGTGTGGCAGCGCCCGCGTGGGAAAGCAAAGAGGGCAGGGGGTGATGAAGGAGGTGATGGAGAAAGGCTGAGGGTGCCCGTGTGTGTGGGACACGGGAGGCTGAGACAGAGGGAAGGGGAGGGTGTGGGTGGGTCTGTGCCTGTCTGTGTGCGTGTGCACGGAGGGGGAGTAAGATGGATGCATGCATAGGGGTGTGAGTATCCATAGGCATATGTCGTGAGGGATGAGTTACAGGTGCATGTGTACACATATATGCAAGTGTGTTCAGGTGTGTGAATGTGTTAGAGGCTGTGCCTGTGGCTACAGGATAGCAGGGGTTGTGTTTGGAGAGTGAGGGTATCCAGGCAGCTCATCCTTGTGGCTCCCCATGGGGCAGGACACAGCACAGGATTGGGGCTGGCCATGGGGCAGGTGTGGGGATACCATTGAGCAGGGTTGGGGTGGAGTGTGGTGGCATCATAGGGCAGACTATGGGGCAGCCTGAGTGCCAGTCAGGCCCTGGAGCAGGGGCCTTCCCCTCACCCAGCACTCCCACTCCATTGTATGCTGCCCAGTGCAGCTCCAGCAGCCTCCAGCAGGAAGGAAACTGAGGCACCGACATGTCTGTGGCTGTTCCACCACACTGCCACCCTATGGCTCCAGGGGCACCAGGAGCACACTGCAATACAGGAGAAGGTGAGGAGTGCCTGGTTCAGCACAGCCCCCTTCCTCTGCTCACCCACTGCCCCCATCTCTCCCCCCCAGATCGACCAGGATGGGCTGACTCTTCCTGAACGGACCCTCTACCTGGGGCAGGATGAGGAGAGCGAGAAGGTGAGGGGGGGGCACACTGTTGCCACTGGGACACCAGGAGAGAGACCAGCACCCAGCATGAGGTGTCAGATAGAGGGCACCCCACTGCAGCAATGCCAGGGGCTGGGGTTCTGCAGGGCAGTGTGGGGTGGCACTCAGCATCCCTTCCCTCTGCACAGATCCTGGCTGCATACCGGGTGTTCATGGAGCGACTGCTCACCCTCCTGGGGGCTGAGAATGTGGAGCAGAAAGCCCAGGAGATCCTGCAGCTGGAGCAACACCTTGCCAATGTGAGGGGGATGGGGTGCCCTTACCCAGTCCTTGGACACCCCACTTACAAATTTTTGGGGCCCTCCGTGTCTGGTCCTAAGGGACCCCATTACAATTCCTCCTTGGGGACCTCCTCTCCAGCTCTTGGGGACCTTCATGCCTGGCCCTTGGGGAACTCAGCCCCTTGAGGACCCCCATGGTGGAGCCTCGGGGACCGAGCCCCACATCTTGAGAACCCCCAGTTCCAGCCCTTGGGACAACCACTCCAGCCCCACATCCACCCTTGTGAACCCACTCTAGGCCCTGGGGGACTTCATACCAAGGTCTTGGAAACCCCGTTTGGTCCTTGTGGGACCCTTGTGCCCATCCCTTGCGTACCCCAGTTCCTTGAGGACGCTACGATCAGCTCCACTGGCAGCAGAGGGTTCCTGGGGCAGGGAGTGGGAAGGCTGTGGGTCAGTAACCCCTCTTGCCCCAGAGCTGTGCCCCATCCCAGTGCTCTGTCCCTGTGTCACGCTCAGAGTGGGCAGTGGGATGGTGACAGCCATGCCCACTCTGTGCAGATCACGGTGTCTGAGTACGATGACGTGCGGAGGGATGTCAGCAGCATGTACCACAAAGTGACCCTGGGTGAGCTGCAGAGCATCACCCCTACGGTGAGTACCCCCCCTGCCAGCCTGTCACCCCTTTCCCCCATCTGCCCTGTGCCCCACATTTGTCCCTGTCCCCCTGCTCCATGCCCTTGCTGCACCCCCCCTTTTGCCCCTAGTTAAGTTTACTTGAGGGTGATGAATCCACCTTGCACTTTTGTGGGTGGGAGGGGGTGGCAAGGAGTGGGGGTCCCTGTGCCCCCCTGACAGTGCCTGACCTGGCAGCTCAAGTGGAAGCGCTTGCTGGACCGCATCTTCCACGACAACTTCTCGGAGGAGGAGGAGGTGGTGCTGCTGGCCGCCGACTACATGCACAAGGTGTCCGACCTCATCCGTGTGACACCCAGCAGGTGAGGGGGGTTGGCACCCCCTGTGCCCCTGGCACCTTTCCCAGCCTGGCACAGGGTGTCTGTGGCTGGTCCTCCCCCTCCATCACCTTCTTCCTGGGAAGGCTGGGCTGGGCACAGGAAACCTGAGAAATCTCCTAGGAGAAGGCACTGTTGTGAGCCCCACAGCATCCTGGTCATGTCTGGACACCCACTGGGCCACCCATGCTAGAGGTTACCAGGCTCAGCACACATTCGGGAGGGCCATGTCCCCCCTGTGTCCCCGAGCAGGGGTATCCCCATCCTGGCACATGCTCCTGCCCTCCCTGTGTGCCCGAGGACATGCCCAGGGCTGATCTTGCCCCCTGTCACCAGGATCCTTCACAACTACATGCTGTGGCGCATCGTGGTGGTGCTGAGCGAGCACCTCTCCACCCCCTTCCGTGACGCCATCCACGAGCTCTCCAAGGAGATGGAGGGCAATGAGAAGCAGCTTGAGCCGGGTAAGATCTGCCTGAGCCAGGCCAACAAGCACTTCGGCATGGCCCTGGGTGCCCTCTTCGTTGAGGAGCACTTCTCCTCTGCCAGCAAAGCCAAGGTAGGTGATGCTGCCTATGGGCATGAAGCCACCACAACCCTCCTGTCACCTTGCCAAAGTGCCACTGCCACCCAGCACCCCACTGAGGGCTGTGTGGCGGGTGATGGACGGCGAGGATGCTGTACCAGCACTGTGGTGATCCATCACAGGTGCAACAGCTGGTGGAGGATATCAAATACATCCTGGACCACCGCCTGGATGAGCTGGACTGGATGGATGAGGAGACACGGAGAGCGGCCAGAGCAAAGGTAGTGGCCACCAGCATGAACCACTGTCCTTGCCCCCATCACCAGCCTGGGGTGGGGGCCTGAACCCACCACTCACTTTGCCTACAGCTCCGGTACATGATGGTGATGATTGGGTACCCTGATTTCCTGCTGAAGCCAGAGGCCATTGACAAGGAGTATGAGGCAAGGAATGGCCCAGGAGCACATGGGGAGGGGGCATGTGTAGGGGGAAGGTGTTCCCCACATCAGGGTCTGCAGAGATGCCACCCTAAAACAAGCCACCTCCTCATGCTCACTGTGCCCACCACTGGCAGGGTGCCCCACACGGGCAGTGCCATACTGTCCCTGGGGTCTGGGATGGTGTCTTCTTCCCCACATTGCAACCCGCCGAGCTTAGCCTCATTCTCAGCAAGGGCTGGGATTGCCAGCATGACCCAGGGACTCCACAGAGATGATGGAGAAGCAGCTGTCCCTGTGGGCACACAGCATGGGACATGAGGACAAATTTGTGCCATATCCAGCCCACGGCCACAACCCCACACTCTCTCTCACTAAGGCTCATGGGGGTGGGAGGGTGTTCCAGCCCTGCTAACCATGGACTTGGGGCTGGTATCCCCTCTGATGTGACTGTGCCCCCCAGTTTGAGGTGGATGAGAAGACCTACTTCAAGAACATCCTTAACAGCATTGCCTTTGGCATCAGGCTCTCGGTGAAGAAGATCCGTCAGGAGGTGGACAAATCCGCGTGGGTATCCCCTTGCCCTGGGAGGAACATGAGGGGGCACAGCATGGCCCCACCAATGCCCCCTGTTCCCATGCCCAGTTGCACCCCACAGGGTGAAGGGCACAGGACAAGCCAGGAATGCCCCCTTTTTCCCCAGCTGTGCAGAGGGGTGGCCTTTCCATGCCCCTTGGTGCCCCTGCAGCCCGGCACCGCTGTCTCTCCTTGCAGGTGGCTGCTGCCTCCCCAAGCACTGAATGCCTACTACCTGCCCAACAAGAACCAGATGGGTGAGCACTGCCCACCCCCTGATCAGCCCCTGGGGTGGGGGAGTGGCAAGGACCTGGGGTGGGGGCAGAGCCCAGAATCTCCTGGCACTGGCTGGTGCTATGGGTGGGTACAGGGCAGGGTAACCCCCAGTGCAATGTTCCTCTCTGTCCCTAGTGTTCCCTGCTGGCATCCTGCAGCCCACCCTCTATGACCCTGAGTTCCCACAGTGAGTGTGGGGCTGGGGGGTGGCCGGGGGGGTGTCAGGGTGGGCCATGGGGTGCCAATGTCCTGGGTCACCACCATCCCTGCCACCATCTTGCTCTCCACCCTCTCACCCCTGTTCCCCACCCAACAGGTCGCTGAACTATGGTGGGATTGGCACCATCATTGGGCATGAGCTGACCCACGGCTACGATGACTGGGGTGAGCGTCCCCCCATACCATGCCAGGGGGGGAGGTGGGTGGGCTGGGGGCAGCCAGGCAGGACGCCTGGATCCCTTGGGACTACTGGAGGTGGCGGTTGCCTTGGCAGGGGGGCAGTACGACCGGCACGGGAACCTGGTGCACTGGTGGACGGAGCGGTCGTACAGCAAGTTCCTGAAGAAGGCGCAGTGTATCGTCAACCTCTATGACAACTTCACTGTCTACAACCAGCGGGTGAGATGCCCCTCACCTGCTGGGCAATGCCCCCCAGGGCACACACTGCCCCGTGGGGGGGCCCTGCTGCTCTGTTGCCATGGCTGGGTGCCTGCAGGAGAGCCTGGCTCTGCTCTGCCCAGCCCTGAGACCCAGCGACTCATCACAGGTCAGCTTAGAAATTCCTCAGCGTGCTGAGTGGGGGCAACTGAGGAACAGCCTATGTGCCAGAATGGGGATGGGGGGATGCCTGGCTGAGGGGACATCTCTGTTCACCTGTCATTTCTCTTGGCAGGTGAACGGCAAACACACACTGGGGGAGAACATCGCTGACATGGGGGGGCTCAAACTCGCCTACTACGTAAGTGTCCCCCCACCCTGGGGTGTCACAGCCATGTGCCAGCTGCTTTTGCCATCCCCACTGAGTGAGCAGGAGATCCCCCAGCCCCTCCTTGCTCCCTGCAGCAGGGAGTGGGCATGATCCTGCTTGCTGGTTGCTGGGGGCCCTGAGGGGTGGGTTCAGGGTGGGTTTGGAGGAGGCCATGCTGAGGCCACCCTTTGTTCTCCAGGCCTACCAGAAGTGGGTGCGGGAACACGGACCTGAGCACCCCCTGCACCACATGAAATACACACACGACCAGCTCTTCTTCATCGCCTTTGCCCAGGTGAGCCCTTGTCCTCCCCACATGTAACAGGTACTGGGGCAGGAGGGTCACCCTGTGTGGGTGGCCCAAAGGGATGGTGAGACAGCCCTGGGGGACCCAGTGCCAATAGCCAGGAGTCAGGCTCAGCTGCATCAGCAGGTCCTGGTCTCAGGGTACCAGGCACAGCCCTGCACAGAGCACCCCACATTTCCCTGTTGCTCCTGGGGACCCTACAATAACAAACGTGTGTGTCCCCCATCATCTCCAGAAGCCCCATGATCCCAAACTTCTAGGAGAACCCTACAGCCAGGCAGCTCACAAAACAGGAGACCCTATAACAACAAACATGCCTCCACACTCTCTCAACCTACCTGTACCACATACACAGGCTCCTGGGAGACTCTACAATAACAATTACAACTGAGGCATCACTGGCCTAAACCCCCAGCAGCCAGAAGGGCCACTGTGCCCCAGCAGGTGCCAGGACCTGGGGTGCCCCATCTGGCTCACCCATGGAACCTTTCTCCCCCACAGAACTGGTGCATCAAGCGGCGATCCCAGTCCATCTACCTGCAGGTGCTGACAGACAAGCACGCCCCCGAGCACTACAGGTACCGGGTGCTCCCGAAATGGAAGGGGCACGGTGGGTGCCAGCCTCCTCCACAGCTGTCAGTGCCATACAAAATGGGGTGGGCAACCTTTGGGGTGCTGGTGCCACCAGATTTTGGGTGGATATCCCTGGGGGAGGGGATGGGGTAGTGCTGGGATGAGCAGGTGCCCTCAGCAGGACCCATGGCAGCAGCAGGGGCAGGGAGTGCCCAGCTCTGAGGTGCCCTCCTGTCCTGGCAGGGTCCTGGGCAGTGTCTCGCAGTTTGAGGAGTTTGGACGGGTTTTCCACTGCCCCAAGAACTCTCCCATGAACCCGGTGCACAAGTGCTCAGTGTGGTGAGGCCGATCCCCCTCTGGCAGGCTGGCAGCCCCCATCCTCATCCCTTCCTGAGTCCCACCCTGTGTCCACTCCCCACCTTTCCGTCTCCCCTTCCTACTCTTCAGGCATAAGGGGCACCCCCAGGTGTCATAGGGGATCACCCCAAAGACAAGCACCGGCCATAGGGGTGGGAGGCAGCGGGAAACACTTGTTGGGCAGCTGCCTCCTGCCCATCCCCTTCCTACTCACTGCCCTGTGCACTGGGGGGGCCCTCAGTCCCCATGGAGGAATGAGGGCATGTCCAGGCAACCCTGTACCCCATCTTCTGTCCACCCACCCCAAACCCTTCACTGAGCCCTACCACATCCAGCCCAGCATCCGTCAAGGCAGGGAGAGCAATCCAGAGTCACGATGGGGCTGCCCCATGCCAAAAGTCTCCCCTCCTCTGTGCCCTCCCTGGCATCCCCCATGCCAGCCCCATCCTGGCCCCTCACCAGCCCTGCCAGTGGGGGGGGGGGAGAGTGGCAGAGCTGGGGGCCAGGCAATGCCAGCCTGCCTGGGAACACAGACATCTGCTGTATTTTTCGCTGCTGTTTCTGGTCAATAAAGCACTGGATATGCCGGGCGGTTGCAAGGGGCCATGGCTCGTATATGGGAGCAGTGGGCAGCACCCCCAGCCCTGCCCACACAGCACCCCCACACTGCTAACATGCTTGTCTCACCAGTGTCACACCCCGTGTTTATTTAACACTCCCTGTGCGGGTGGTGTAGGACCCGCCCCACGCTCAGGGTTTGGTGACCCTTTGGCTGCTGCATCCGGACCAGAGGTGCTTCAGAAAGCTGCAGGTGCCACACAGTGAGGAGGGGAGAGAACACAGGTCTGGCAACTCCCATTGGGTGCCCTGGGGGCACAGAATCATTGGAAGAGGGGCAGGAGGAGGATGGGCAGGAGCAGGGCCAGGGTGGTGGCATGGGTGCCAGGGGCAGAGTTCCGCTGGTGGCAGTCGGTGTAGGGCTCAAGGCAGGCGGCGTAGGCCATGACATGGGCCACGTAGGTCTGCTCCTGCACCCCATGGAAGAGGTGGGCCATGGGGCCCTTGGCCAGAATGGCCACGTCCTCACCACCGTGGGTCTCCGAGTCAAGGGGCACGGCCGCCTGCTGCAGGTACTCAAACTGCACTGCAGAGAGTAGAGAAGGGGATGAGTGGGGGCCAGTGATGGCCCCCAGCCCCACCCCATCACCCAACCATGGTCTCTGTGCCCTCACTGGCCGTGTCATGATCCACGTCGGGCCGGTCGGGGCCTGGGTAGCCTGGCCCATTCCCATAGAGGATGGATGTGTAGTTCTTCCCATCAGTGGATAGTGAGGGGGCCAGACCTGGGGAGGGGGTGATGGAAGGGAAGGATCAGCCAAGGAAAGCCTGTATCACCCCTCTGGCCACAGTCAGGGTGCCGCAGAGCCAGCAGTGCCCAGCACAGGGCAGAGCCCCACCGAAGATGGAGGAGCCACGCAGGGTGTAGCCACCGAAGGAGAAGACGTGCGAGTGGTCGGCGGTGACAACGGTGAGGGTCTGTGCCTCGTCTGTCAGGACCCCTGCCCGCTCGATGGCCTGGTCAAACTCCACTGCCTCTGTCAGTGCCTTCTGGGCTGCCCCTTCGTGGTGGCCGTGGTCGATCCTGCCGCCTGCAGATGGGCACTCGCGGTGGGCTGGGACTGAGGGCAGCACCCCCAGCTCCTACCCCCACCCTGGGACACGGGACCCCCCCTCTCACCAGCCCCAGCGGCACCAGCCCCAACTTATCTTCCACAAAGAGGTAGAAGCCTTCAGGGTTCCTGCTCAGGATGGTGATAGCCGCCTCCATCATCTCGGTGAGTGATGGGTCCAGGGTGGTGTTACGCACCAGGCTGTACTTCATGTCCCCGGGTTCAAAGAGACCTGGGAGGGGACACGTTGGAGACAACCTCAGTGCCTTCATGTGTCCTGGTGCCTGCTGAGTCCCGGCACATGGCACATTTATTACCCATCAGATAATTCACACTGGGGTTGGCAGCAGCAGCCAGCATCTCTGTCTTGTTCCAGACATAGCGGGCACCCTGTGGGCGAATCCCACAGGGGGGTTAGTGGGTGCCTGGACCTGTGCCAGGGGCAGTGGGCAGAGGACAGTCCCTGCTGTGTCACCCACCGGCCGCGCCTCCAGCCATGTGTCAATAAGGTTTATCCCATCCTCCCGTATCCCATTCTGCTGGCTGTTCGTGGGATACTCAGGGTCTGGCGTCTCCACAGGGGTCATGTATTTTCGACCACCTCCCAGGATCACCTGGAGGGGGTGAGACAGGTGCAGTGTTAATGGGGCTGTCCTGGGGCGGGGAGTGTCTGGCCCTGCTGCCCCCATCCCATGCACGGGCACTCACGTTGATGTCGACGTTGTGGACCAGCTGCCAGGCGATGTCCTTGCATCCCTCCTGCCGTGCCTCCACAGGCATGCTGGCGTCCGCATACCAGTTACGGTTCACCACGTGGGCGTAGGTGCCCGAGGGCGACGCGTGCTGCACCCGCGTCGTCGTCACGATGCCCACCGCCTTCCCTGCCAACCCCCCAGTCATCAGACCCCATGAAGGGTAACAGAGTTCCCATGATCCAGCTATGGGATGCTCATGGGTGAAAGCCCCCAGTGTGACGTCCCTTGTCCCTGTGGGGTCCCTCCAGCCCTGCAGCCCCTGTTACCAGCTTTGCGGGCTTGCTCCAGCACTGAGACCACCTCGTTGCCCGCGGTGGTGTTGCACTGCGAGTAGCGGGCGGCCGCGCTCAGCCCCACTGTCTGGTAGTTGCCCTTCACCCCACAGAGATAGGCTGTGGCTGTGCCCGCACTGTCAGGGACCTGCCGGTCCACGTTGTACGTCTGCCGAGGACAGAGGGGGTCAGGGCAGGGGGCAGTTGGCAGAGGCACACAGCGGGGTGCCCCCCCAGCACTCCCTGCTGCACTCATTGCTCACCCAGGGACAAGTGTGGGATGAGCAGGGACCCCACACGCTGCATACGTGCATCCTTGTGCTGCCAGCAGCCCCACGGGCATCACCATGGTCCCATGCCTGGGATCACTCTGGCCCCTGTCCAGCATGGTGGGATTTACCTTGGAGAGAGCCACGTAGGGGAAAGCATCCAGTGCAAGAGGGGTCTCAGGACCCAGCTTTCCCTGCTGCTGCCCCTTGAGGATGCGAGTGGCCGTGATGGTGGGGATCCCAAACCCTGGGCGAGGAGAGAGGGTCCTGGTCACCCTCTGGACCAGGTGCCCTCCCCACACCCCACTCAGCAGAGCACTGGCCATACCAGCCTGCCTGTCAGGGGTGCCAACAGGACTCACCATCCCCCAGGAAGAGAATGAGGTTTTTGGCTTGGCCTATCCTGGGCTGGATTTTCAAGGAGGCGTCGATGGCCGCAGCTGCCTGCTTGTACCAGAAGGATGGATTCTCCTCCTCCTCTAGGACAGGGCAAACACCTGTCAGTCCCAGCTCACCAGCACCTGCCTCCCGAGGGCACACCAGTAGGGATACTCATTCCCTGGGCATCCCCATGCTGGGGCCTTCTCTAACGTGGACCAAGGGGTTCAGGGTGCTATTTGGGGTGAGAGGAGACCATGCAGGCTTGCACCTACTGCCTGGACTGGGGTTCTGAGGCAGAGAAGGAGAGGGGCAGCAAAACCAGACATGATGGGGAGTTATCTGGCAGGTGGGATGGGGTCAAATCCATGGCAATTGGGTGGTGATAGAGGATACAGGCGCTTCCCCTAGCCCAGCCTCCAGCGCAGAAACAAGCAGAAAGCCAGGGAAAAACTGGCTCAAGGACTCCAGAAAAGCAAAGTTAAACCCTATTCACCCTTGCAGAGCTGGGCAGCCCCTGCTTCCCTCCCCAAGCTCTCCCTGTGGCCAGCCAGGCTGATGATCTGCTTCCCCGGACACCACCCGCAGCCAGGGGCACCTGTCCCCATCCCTGTCCCCACCTGGGATGACAGCAGTGCTGAGCCCTGCCCAGAGGCAGAGTGTGAGGGATGCCAGGACCTTCATGGTGGGATCCGACAGCCCGATGCCGCTGGCAGTGTGTACAACTCCAGCAGATCCAGGGAGGGACTTTGGACAGGGACCAGCCCTTGCGGGCTGTGTGAAGAGGTTCAGCACGTGTCCAAAAGCCAAGTGTTCTGCTGGGCAGCTCGCACAAAGGCCGCAGGGTTGGGCTGCTGGCACCTCCTTGGCACACCAGCATGTGGCTGTTGGGGCGTGGATGGGCTTGGGGTGCAGACAGATGCAGGGACAAAAGGATGTGCAGTTCTTGTCAGGAAATGCTGCCCCAGCTACAAAGCTGCAGTGTCAGACAGCGGAATGCCCTGTCCTCAGGTGCCAAGGGCAGCACTGGGCACTGGAACTGGGACAACAGCAGTATCAGCAGCACCTGGGGTCACTTGTGCATTGAGCACCCTGCTCTCTGCCCAGACTTTCTTGAGTAATAAATCCATGGATGTGGACTAAAACTCTGCTCCTTGCACAGCCCCATTCCAGGAATGTACCAACCCTTGTGTACTGTGCCCCAGCCTGGCAAAGCTGGGGAGGACATGACCTCCCCTCACCATCATTTCCTTACCTCCTTCACCCCAGTGCCTTCAGTGCTGGTCCCAGGGGGGAACTAGGAACCATGACCAGCTGGGAAAACTGAGGCACAGGGCAGCACCTCAGGAGGTGACCACCATTATGAACCTTTGCACAGTGGACCAAGACAAACAACATGTGTTTTATTGCATCCCTTGGTTCTGGCCACAGTGGTGATCTGGCTGCCAAGACCCTCAGAGGGACTCAGCCAGGGGCTCTCAGACCCCCACCATGAGGGCAGCCACACAGAGGGCCAGGAGGGTGAGCAGGGTCTGTGGGGAGCACTGGGTGCTGTGGGAGGCCCTGCGGGCTGCCCTGCACCCAGGCTCTGTGGCATAGGGCTCGAGGCACGCGGCGTAGGCCATGGCATGGGCAATGTAGTGCTGCTCCTGCACCCCGTGGAAGAGGTGGGCCATGGGGCCCTGGGCCAGCACCACCACGTCCTCCCCACTGTGAGTCTCCGTCTCCAGGGGCACGGCTGCCTGCTGCCTGTAGTCCTTGTCCTCTGCAGTGGTGAGGGGAGAAATAGGGCTGAGGCTTCCCAAGGGTGGAGGGAGCTCCCATTACCCTGGTGTCAGAGCAATTCCTGCCCAAGTGACTCCCGAGCCTCGTGGTGGCACCAGGACCCTGTGTGTCCCCAGTGGCTGTGCCAGAGGGATGCTGTCCCCAGCCACCCTGTGCCTCCACCCCATTCCCAGCAGACTCCTACCTGCAGCGGGGAGGCTGGCAGCTGGACGGCCCCCATCGCGGACACTGTAGCCAGGACCATTGCCATAGAGGATGCTGGTGTAGGCTCGCTTGTCCTTGGCTTTCTTGGGGGCCAGCCCTGACACAGGGAAAGACATTGTCACCTCACACCTCGCTCCACACCTGGGCCAGATCAGCCTCAGGTGGGAGCAGAAGGCTGAGGTGAGAAGAGGGATGCTCACTGCCCCTCCCCAAGACCCACCAAAGATGGAGTTGCCACGTGGTGTGTTGCCTCCAAAGGTGAAGACGTGGGAGTGATCCGCTGTCACCACAGTCAAGGTGTCCAAGGGGGAGGTGAGCTCTCCTGCCCGTGCCACCGCCTGGTCCAGCATGACGGCCTCCATCAGTGCCTGCTTGGCCCGCCCGCTGTGGTGGCCGTGGTCGATCCTGCCACCTGCACAGGGAACGCAGCCATCACCCTCATCCCCTTGGATGCCCACCTGCTCCCAGGACCCGCATCCCACCCCAGTCCCAGCCACACTGCCCGCCTGGAGCTACTCATCTTCCACAAAGAGGAAGAAGCCATTGGGGTTCCTGCGCAGGATGCGGATGGCCTTTTCCGTCATCTCCACGATGGAGGGATCCGTGGATGTGTTGCGGTTCAGCTCGTACCTCATGTCTTTGGGCTCAAAGAGGCCTGGGGGAACAAGGTGAGGAGGGTCCATGTTGGGGCTGCTTTGTGTCCCTGTCAGCACCTCTGGAGAGGGGTGGACAGGAGGAAGCATTGCCAGTGGTGCAGGCAGTGATGCTCCTACCCATAAGGTGGCTCACGGAGTCATCTTCAACCGCATCCAGGCCCTTCTTGTCCCAGACGTAGCGGGCACCCTTCCAGCGAGAACAGAGCCAGTGCCAATGGCATGTGCCCCACGCCCGGAGTCACATCCCCTCTGTCCTGGCACGTTACCTGCTTGGCATTCAGCCATTCAGCAATCAAGTCCCGGCCATCCTTCCTGGTGCCATTCTGATCTGGGTCCTCTGGGTACTCGGGGTCCGGAGTCCGCTTGGGGGTCATGTACATCCTTCCGCCGCCCAGGATCACCTGCCCGGGAGCTCAGCAGACCCTCCCAACACTCCTGGTGCCCCCTCCCTCCCGCGCCCGCTCCCCAGCTCACGTTGATGTCCGTGTTGTGCACCAGCTGGTAGGCGATGTCCTTGCAGCCGTCCCGCAGGGCCTCCTTGGGCATGTTGGCATCGGCGTACCAGCTCCGGCTGGCCGAGTGGGCGTAGGCTGCCCCGGGGGACGCGTGCTGCACCCGCGTGGTCGTCACAATGCCCACCGACTTGCCTGCAGCGTGGGCAAGGGTTTACAGGGAGCCCATCCAACCTTGCACAGCACAGGGTGGCCATGCCAGGCTCTCTGATAGGGTTGCCTGCTGCCCCATACCCGCCAGCCTGGCCCGGTGCAGGATGGAGTCCACTTCATTGCCAAAGGTGGTGCGGCATTTTCCATAGGTGGCTGCCCCACTCAACCCCAGAGTCTTGGCATTGGCTTTCACCCCACAGAGGTAGGCGGTGCCTGTGCCAGCACTGTCGGGCACCTGACGGTCGATGGTGTAGGTCTGGAAGCAAGAGGAGTCCAATTGGGTTTTGGTCAGGGGCAGCAGGAATGTCCCCCCAGCACTGCCCTGCTCACCTTGGCCAGGGCCATGTGGGGAAAGGTCTCCATGGCCAACACGCTCTCCTCGCCTGAGCCACCAGCCAGCTGCCCCTTGTAGATCCGAGCAGCCGACATGGTGGACAGCCCCATGCCTGTGGGCATGTCCAAGTCACAGGGTGGCACGGGCCAGGACCAGGGACAGTCCTGCCCTTCCCAGGCACTGCCCTGTGATCTGCAACAGCCCCATCTTCTCATCAGTCACATCCACCAGCTGTTGAGGGCCTGGCAGGGACCCGGGACACTCACCGTCGCCCATGAAGAGGATGATGTTTTTGGTCCGCTGTGCTGCTGGCTGCAATGCCAGGGCCAACTCCAGCCTCCTCCTGGCCCCTTTATTCCAGTAGCTTGGGGACTTCTCAGCATCTGGAGGTGAGAGCAGAGCTGGGGGTGTGCAGGGGCACTGGGCACCCTGAGGGGCTTCAGGGGCACACCCCAGGGGTCCAGCGTGGGCATCTCCAACCAAGGTGAATTTAGCTGCTCAAAGCCCCCTGGGACCAAGAATCCTTTGAGGATCCACATGGCCTTTGGCACACCAGTATTGCTCAGAACCCACCTGCAGAGAGGAAAACTGAGGCAGAGTTTGGCAGGGAAGCTCCTTGTGTCTCTTGGCAGAGGGGATGGGGTGCCCAAGCACCAGCCCCCATGGTGAGGGTGTAATGGCCGGGCAACTCTGGCCAGCTGCGACTACAGAGTCACTTGATCCAAAGTCAGTGACCAGGGCAGTGGGGATGGGGAGAGCAGGGACAGGGCCTGCTTTGGGGGGAAGGTTGGGGTCTCAGACCACCCTGAGGTGGCTGTGAGGGTTCCCCTTTGCTGGTATCCCATGGGAGTCGACAGGGTCCCCGGGGACCCCCAGGGAAGTGACACCAGCCCCAGCACCCCCCACCAAGGGCTCTTACCCCACTGTCCCACACGTCCCCTGTCAGAGGCTGCAGATGTGAGCTGAGCGAGGAAGCAGAGGAGAAGGTAAGTTCCAGGAGTAAGAGGCCGTCCCATGCTGCCCACTCCAGGTTCCTCCTGGAATGCTGCCTGAGTCCAGGGCAAGGGGACAGCCCTTTATGGCTCTTCCCAGTCCCGTGAGACGATGGGCTGATAACATTCCTGGACTATCTCCCAGCCCTCCCAGGGCCCTCCCAATGCTACTGACACCCCTGGGGCCATCCCTGCCCCCACCAGTGAGGCAGGACCTCCAGGCCCATCCCTAGGGACCTGGGCACCTCGTGGCCCCCAGCTCCATGGTTTTCTGCAGGACCCCGGGGGAGCAGCAGGGGAGGGTGCAGGGCAAAGGGCTGCTATTTCAGACAGGCTGAGCCAGATTGGGCTGGATTTGCCTGGTTTTCCCCCTGAGACAAACCCAAGAAGGGGGACACTGGGCTGAGGGGTAGGGGATGGACATCTTGGCTTTGGTGTCTGTCCTCCAGTCCCCTCTTCCAGCAGAGCCACGCACTGCCTGTCAGGTCCTGGGTGCACTGGGGCAGCCCATGCCAGCACACCTGCACAACAAGGTACCTGTTGCAGGCAGGGAACAGCCCCATGTCACCAGTACCAGTTGGCATTCATCCATGACTGCATCAGGCCATCCGGAAAGACGCTGCAGGAGCATAAACCCTAGGGACTGCAGGTGTCCCTGATGGCTTTCAGGGCTCACCAGCTCCTGGGAAGTGTGTTCTACCCACTCCTGACCCATCCCAGGGCCTGATCCCCCATCCTGAGCTGGGCATCCCAGATTTGGCCAGCTGCTGGTTCTTGCCAAGGGCAGATAGGTTGATGCCAGGACCACAGCTGTCACCACCGATGAGGAAGAGTGATGCAGGGCTCCCTCCCTGCTTGGCAGAATGGATCCATTCCTTCTTGTCAGACTGTCTTCCAGCCACTACTTGTGATAAAATGGGAGCTGTCAGAGCAGCCCATCCCCTCCCAAAACATCCTGCACACTGTGAAGGGTGGACATGGGGACAGAGAGCAGGCAGAGGTGCCTGGAGATTGCCGAGAGGTCGGTCCGTCTGCAAGGTGCTGGATGCTCTCTTGACTGGCAGGGAGAAGCAAGGACATGACGCTGCAGGGTCCCCAAGAAGGGTTAGGCTGGAGGACAAGGTGTGAGGGACTGAGCAGATACATGGAGACTCCTAGAGAAGGCTCAGACTGAGGGACTAGCCTCCAGACTGGGAGCTGGGAGCCCCTTTCCTGATCTCTCACGCCTTCTGGACATGCATACCTGGGGGCTGGGAGAGATGGTGAGATCACTTGGATTTCATAATGCCTGGGAAGCAGAAGCAGGGGGAGGCACCAGGCTGCCAGAGAGATGAGTTACTGCTGGGATTCCCCGGCTGGGGGAACATGGAGGGCACAAAATAAAACCTGCACAAGCTCCACGTAGGGCTGCTGACCCGGCTTTTATTACATGACACACAACCCTGCAAGAAACCCTCCTGTATGGCCCCACAGCTGCATCTCAATGCATCCCCCCACATCCCACCTGGGATGGTGGAGCCAGCCCCTCTCCACTCCTGGGGACGTGCATCCCCACTCAGCCTTCACCACGGGCACCTGAAGCTGGGGATGGACACCACTGCTTTTAAAAAAAAGTAAGAAAGCATCAAGCTAAAAATACCCAAGAGTAGAAATGCTCTGCTTGGGGCAGGCTCAAGCTCTGAGCCCTGCTCCCAGCTGGAGTTAAAATCCAAACCAGAAATAAAACCACACTGGTTTTAAAACTCAATCCCCAAAGTCCTCATGGGTCCCTTCTGCCTCCGGCAGGTGCCGGTGCAGGGCCTGCGAGGTGAGGGAGCGTCGGGAGTGGGAGCACGTGCAGCCTCCTCTGAGCTCACTTCTCCGAGCTCGGTCTCTTGAGCAGGGCACTGTACTTGAGGGAGCCGCTGTCTGCCGTCAGCACCACCTCCACCAGCGTGAAAATGGTGATCACCTTCAGCCAGGGAGAGAAAGACAGAGAAAAGAGAGTTTTCAGGTGACTGACAACACACTAAGATTTGCTTAGAGCCACTCTGGCTTTTGCTGCCTCCACCAGTGTACCCATGGGGAGCCAAAGAATGGAGCAGGATGGATTCGGATAGCTCTGCTGGGGTCCAGGGTGCTGCTAGGGCTGGGGCTGGAGACAGCATCTTTAAGGGCAATACCATAGGCTCTGAAGCCAGACAGGGAAGGCAAACCGACCTAAATGAGCCTCCCAAAACATCCTCACTTATTCCACTTGTGTTCTTTGCAGTCTGGGAAGGATTACGGGCAATTATCCCCTTGGCTGTGGGTCCCAACCTCCCCTCAAGTCCGCTGGTGCCTTCCCCCTCCAGCCACATCATCCCTTAATGAAGCTTGGCCAAGTGCCAACAGGAGCTGCGGTCAGAATGGTTTTCCACATCCCACTGAGCATTTTATCAGCATCCCAGAAGGAGGGAAAAACCTGCCTGTGCTCCCACAGCGAGAGGAGACCCAGAAGGGACCACAATGGATGAGAGAGATGCAAGGGAATAAAACTCCCAGAAAATCAATCCTTCCTGTTCAGGAAAGGCACTGCTGCTGCCACCTCCTCACTCCTCTGAACCTAGCTCTTCCTGTGATTGTATGGATCAGAAGTGTAAGGCATCAATCCAGTCTGTCCTTGAGGTAGAGTTCAGGGGCTGGCTGGGACACTGGGAAGGGCTTTCCCGGGGCCATGGCCAGGCACCTGGGGATTTGCTTGCTGGAGCCTGTCCCCAAGCCCTGTGCTGTAGCAGGGCTTGCTGGGGCCATCTGCTTGGGGCTGGCCCGCAGGAGGAGCAGGCACAGAGCTACCAGGGTAACCTTGTCCAACCCTTCCCAGCTCATCCAGTGCCAGCTGCTCCCAATTAATCATTCAGAGCAGGAAAATCTCACTGAGATTTAAATGTACTGAAGTGGCCAGCGAGGAGCAACCTGCAGGGAAATCCTTCTGCAGTTGGCTGCCCAGAGAGCTGCTGGCTACTGAGCACCAGCCCCTGTCTGCCCCAGCTGGCTGCAGTGCAGGAGAGGGTGGTCAAGGGGCAGCCCCCCAAATCTGGGGGAGTCAAATGGGTATTATCAGGATTCTCCCTTGCAATCCTGCCTCATTCCTTTGCTGAACTGCTGCAAAACAGCAAAATTTCACATCAAGTTCCCCCGAGTCTTAGATCCACTTCATGCTCCAACCCTGAGTGATGCACACTTGAGGTCCTGGTCATCTGGGGATCACAGAGAGATGGAGGCAATAACTTCCCTCTGTGGCAGGGACAGCCAGCCCAGACCCCTGCACAGCTTCCCATTACAGCCTTCTCTGACATTCCCACTGCCTGGCCAAGCTGAGCTAAAGCAGGAAGCAGAGGCCAAGCACCAGGTCCAGGTGGGGAGGTGCGGTGTTTGGTGCTGTGGGATGTCTGGGAGACATCTAACGTGGTTCAGCACAGCTCACAGGGAACTGGCTCATCCCAAGGCAGGAGATTTATCAACTCAGGGATCTGCCTGCTCCCACAGGAGAGTTCTTGTGTTTTCTTAGGAGGTGTGGAGGGTTCGTGAAGGAGTTTCCTCTACCAACTGTTTGCTTAACCAAAATGGGCCCTGCTCATGCTGGGGCGTCATTTTTCATGCAGCTCTCTGCTAGGGTGTAAGTGATCCCTGCTCCTGTAGGAAAGCAGGAACTGAGGCTACTTCGGGCCACATCCAGGGAGCTTCTCTGAGCCAAGCTGAGAAAGGAAAGCTCAGCTTCAAAGCGAGGGAGGCCTGCAGAAATGCCTGCAGCAGCCGGGGAGCTCAGCCAGCTCTGACCGCAGCATCACCCCTGGGAAGGGAAGGAAAGGACTGTGCTCTGTATTAGGAGCCCTAGGTGGGCAAGGATGGGCTGTGCTGGGCTTGGGTGGCAACGGGGTTCAAGTGCAGAGCCCCCAGAGCGGTGCAGGGAGAGGCTGGGATTCAGCCCTCCCATCCCCACCCTGGCAGCAGGCAGAGATCACAGCAGTCAACACAGCTGTGATTTTAGAGCGATGCCAGACAAAAGCTGGCAAAGAAGCACCACTTAATCAAGCCAGACAAATGCGATTGCTCCCTTTGATTGAGTTACCAAGTTAATAGATGACAGGGACACAAAAGAGAGATTTCTAAACACTGTTAAAACATTTGACACTGCATCTCAGGAAGTCTGATTTAAAAAAATTCTCCTAATTGGGGCTCAACCCTGACACAGGGATGGAAACCCCAAGAAAGGGCCATTTCAGTGAGGGTGCGAAGAATGCCAGGATGGGGGGAAGGGTCTAGACTGGAGCTGCTTTAGGCCTGATCTTACTTAACCTCTTAATTAATGATCTGGAAAGAGGAAGTAAACAGCACATAATTCAATTCCTGAAGGAAACTGAATTGGGAGGCAGGGCACACAGGAGGCAGGGCAGAGACTGAAGGGTGTGGAGGGGTCAGATGTGAGGGTAGTGATGGGATGGAGCAGGGCTGGATGTCAGAGGAGGTTAAGACCGAAGTTGGGCTCACTGGGGACACAGAGAGACAGGAGGACCCGACAACCAGTGAGGCAGTCCTGCCTCCCAGACCTGTCCTTACAGACATCACAGGTGGGCATTGCACACAGCCTCCATGCCACCTTCATGGTGTTGAGCCTGTCCCATGCTGTGGGGGTTTTACCTGGTGCACAGATTCCTCCTCCAGCTCCTCTGGTTCCCACATGAGTGTCAGCTCTGGCTTCTTCCCCACCTTCTGGAAGCGGAAGTCCAGCAAGGGCAGCGCCTGCAGGCAGGAAGAATATTGGGAACATCCCTCTACTCAGCTCTCCTCCTTCACTTTGCCTGTGGATGGGGCTGATGCTGCTCTGCCCAGCCCGCTCTTTAACAACCGAGATGCAGCCTGTGAGCCTGAGCCTAGCACGTAAATCAGAGGCTGCTGTGATACACCATCAGCCCATATATCACACTCTATGTCCTGTTTAAAGATGTCACTGCCAGCCATATAACCAGGTTATTAAGAGAGGATGCTGTCACCAGCCGCAGGTGCTGGCCCTGCACTGCTGTCACAGCCCCAGATAAACCACCTGATTAAATGAAATGAAAACCAAGCCTCGCTCCCTGCCCTCGCTTCAGATCCATGCTCATCTCTGTTCCCCTGAATCTGGCTTTATTCCCTAGATTAGGCTAGATTAGCCAGCACGTCACAGGGAGAAGCTGGTCCTCAGAGCCTGGGCTGATCCAGACCCTCAGTCCCTCGCATCTGCCCGGGTTGAGGGGTGGAGTGGAAACCCCATGAAGGCTCACCCCCCTCTGGATGGCCTGGCTTGGGCACAGCTCTGCTGGTTGCAGGGTGGCACAAAAGGGCACCAGGACAGCCACTGCCTCCAGCGGCCCCAGGCTGCTGCAGCCATCTCTGGTGAGGCAGTGCTGGCACTGTCTCACACTGGTGAGGTACTTACATTGCAGTAGATACGCTTCTGGATTCCAAACTTCAGCACAAGGACATCAAAGGCCTTGCTCAGGACACCCATCACCATGGCTTCTGACTCCAGAGGACCACATTCCTGTCAAGAGACAGGGCTGTCACTACACAGCAGCCCTCATCCAGCCATCCCCAAGGGGAGCCAGTGTCTCCAGGTCCTGGAATCTGGCAGTGGTGGTTGCTGAGTGTGTCCCCTCACTGTTTTGCCTTTCCTGACGCCAAGTGGGCAGCCACAGCCCCCCACCTGGTAGCACCTAGGCTGAGCCTTCAGAGGGAAATCCAGAGATGCCTTGAGGGAAGACAGTCTTGGCGCTTACCCTGACGAAGATGGAGAAGAAGAGGTCACCGCTGAGCTCCTGCACCCTCTTGGAAGCCATCTTCCGGTCATTGCAGTGATCTGCCTGTCTCTGGATGTCCTCTTTCTCCATCTTGATGGGGCAGCTGGCACCTGCAGAGGGGACAAGTGACAATGACATGCCCATGCTCCCCCCTGCTACAGAGCCATGCCATGGCACCCTGGCCCCAGGTGCCCAGGCCAGCCCCAGGAGCGGCCGGGCACACCCACCGAGCGAGGCGGAGAGGAGCCGGTGCACGATGATGTCGGCGTAGCGGCGGATGGGGGAGGTGAAGTGGGTGTAGAAGGGCACGTTCAGGGCGTAGTGGCGAAAGAGGGTCTCGTCCTTCACGACACCAGTGCAGAAGTAGAGAGCCATCTGAAAGGGGGGAGAAACGAGGGAAGGGTGTGAGTAAGGATGGTGGCAGGACCCCACATGAGGCTGGAGGGGTCTGGGTCTGCACGACAAGAGCTCCAGCAGCCAATGGTCCTTCTAATGACATCCTGTGTGCTGATGGCCCTTCATTGGCTGCTCAGTTTGGGCTGTGCAGGGACAAGGCGGATGCTGCAGAAACTGAGCAAAAGGTGCAAAGCCACTGCAGGGAGCTGCTGGCTGCCAGCTGACCCTGCCTGGCTCAAGGACTGCATGAACTTTCACATCACACATGCGTTTAAGCATTCTCCTGCTTCTGTTCAGGCCCTGAGGCTCATTAGCCATCCTCCCATCTTCCAGGGGAGAGCCCAGCTTGTTCCATGCCCACCTCGGATGCTTTCCCAACAAGGAGCCTTGCAGAGTGGCTCCTGTGCAAGGCTCTTTGGTTCTGGGTCTGTCTGCAGGCTCTCCAAGTGCCTACCTGGAGAGCACTGCGAGCTGGGATAAGTGGCTCCTCCATTCACCAAGGAAGAGACAGCCCTGCTGTGATCCCTGCTGCTCCATCCCACCATGACAGCTGGGAAGCAGAGCGGATGGACTGCCCATCTAAACCAACACCAAGGCGACAGCAGCACCGTGTTGCCCAGAAGTCTCTTCAGCAGGAACCTCTCCTGTGTCATCCCTGTTATCCCACATGTTACAGCTTTTATTTTTACATCTGTGAAACACCAGCTCTCAGGACTGGGAAAACAATGGGGGCCGAGCCCAGGCGGGGAGGGGAGGCTGTGCAGGTCAGGGGGGTTGCGGCGGGGTCACGGCACAGTGGCGATTGAATGAACCCATTTAAAAATAAGAGCAAGTGATTTAAAAAAAATAGGAGTAGCCAGCTCTGATTACAGAGCTGTCCTGGGATCCTCAGTTTGGGCAGCTGTATCCTCCGCTCTCCAGCCCAGCAGCACAGCCAGCTCCTGCTGAGCAGCAACGCACTGATCCGGGTAAGTAAATAGAGCAGGTTAAAAAAAGCTGCATCAGTCCTGGCCTTATTATGAGACCCAAGAGCTGGGATAGGAGCTGTGGTGGCTGCCAATTTCCACAACCCAGAATTAAATTGTTTCTGATGGACTCTACAAAGTATGGTCTCCACTCAATTAGCTCGGCTCCCACCGAACGAGGCTCTGTTGGGCAGGGAGAGACGCCAAGCACTGGAAGCTGCTGCGGGAGAAGATGAGTGCCCTTGTGCAGACAGGCAGCATGAAATCTCAGGGGATTTACAGGCACTTGTGCCAAGCTTCTGGGCAGAAGGGAAGAAGGTCTTTACAATGCCAGGCAGGTAGAAAGCAGAGCACCAGACAAAATCCCTGCTATAGGGATTTTCCCTTCCCCTGGGAAGGGTCCATCCCTGCCCTATGCCCAGCAGTGTTTCAAGCTATGCTCTGCCTTGTTTCAAGTTAGAAAAGATGCTGAAGGTCCTGTGCTGTTTGCTGTTGTCTGGGGCACTTCATCTTTATGAATGTGCTGGCCAAACCAGGCTACTGCAGGGTCCAGCACCATTTTGGACACCCTTTTGGCAGCTCTTGACTCACTGACGTTGGCATCAGCTTGGGTATCACAGCAAAAATACTCCTTTGCGCTGTAGCAGGGTGACACACTGCAGGGAGCCCAGTCCAAGCCATATCTGGTACCTGTCCTCACCACCATGACCACACTACCCAGTGACACTAGCCTGGCATAAAGCAGATGCTTTCTTATTAACAAATTTGACTCACAAGTGGTCTCAAATCCCCAGGGTTTGCTGCAATCCCTGGAGAACTGCCAGAAGCCTGGAAATAAATTAGCCCCAGCCAACCAGGGGCAGCTTTGCTCTCACGGACAGATTGAATCCCCGAGTGACTGAGCCCCTGAAAAATGGTATGTCGCTGCTCCTTCATCTGTTACAAGGCTCCTGGCATGGCAATCCAGGCGCTCACCCAGACACACACATTACCAGTTGCTTCCCATCTCCCTCCTCCTTCAAGAGGCTGATGCTTTGATCACCAGCATGCAGTGAAGATGGAAGACACAAGCTTGGCACAACGAGGGGTTAAACCTATGGACAGGTTGCTTGGGCTGATTTAGCTGCAGCCTTGTCCCTGAAACACCAGCTTTATCACTGGGAGCTGAGACATGTGCAGGGATACAGGTGACGACTCAGTGCCCTGACCAGACGGTCTCGCCACACCATCTGTCAGAGCCATGGCCCAGCCCTCGACACTGTCCCGGGCCCCCATGTGGCTGTGCTCCACAGCTGCCAACACTCAAATCTGTCCTCTACCCCATGAGGGACTGTGACATCCAGCAGGATGGGACTGATTCTTCCATCTGCTCTAATACTGGTGGCAGACAGCAAAAAATACTAGTCCCAGGGAAAGCTCCTTCCTCCCGGAAGCTGTCCGCCCTTTCCAAAGGATTCTGACATGGCTTTAAACTACCCGTCCTCTGCATTTAGCAGTAGGAACAATGGTGGGAATCTGAACTGCTCGGGATTTTGGGGAGCTGCAAGTCCACCCCACAACGAGTGTGGTCAGAGAACAGAGACCACTGCAGTGCCATGGTCCTTCCCTAAGGACTGGAGGTCATGTGGATCCACTGCTGTAAGCACACACTGGGCTGGATTGGAAAGCTGCCCTGAAGACAGGAGGGCAGCATCTGCTCACCTGGCCAATGGCTTTGGGCAAGCCCAAAACTCCATTTACAAACTAAATTGCATAAGCATATCCCAGGATTGAGACTGATTTCTGCTTCTTCTGGTTCATGCACCACTTCCAATAATGACAGCACCCCATCACACACAGGAGTAGCGCCCTTCTGGGGAGTGCCAGCAGATGGGAATGCTGCTTACCATCCAGACACAGGCTGCCCTGCAGGGCCAACAGGCTCAGCTGTAAACAGGGTTTTGCCTATTATGGGAGTGTGCCTGGCAGCAGGTTTGCCAGGTATGAGTGGACCTGAACTGATGGGCACCTTGATCTTCTGATGACAAAATGAGTCTAGTTCCTGCCAAAATCAAGTCTCATGGAATATTTCCTTTAAGTGCTTCTTTCTTCTTTCCCAAACTGTCTGTCAGGTATCTACTCTGCAAAAGACTTCATCCCCAAAACCTTGATATCTCTTTCACATACAGAGCTAACATGTATTCACAGGGCTAAATCTTAACAAGTGCCACTGTGAGGTATATCAGAGCACACCCACCACTTCTCCAATCAAAGTCTCAGGAGACCACAGAGGCAAAATCTCAGCAAGTCAGTGGGTCCCCAAAAGCCCATCTCCTCCTTGGTGCCACTGCAGAACAAAGTTGCATTCTCCTTGCTCATCCATCCTGGTCAATAGCCAGGCTTACTCCACGTGCTTCTACTGGCAAAGCCTAGGCTTGTGCCAGTCAGCAGGACCAGAGAGGGACTCCAGGGAATGCATATCACCAGTGCACCTTCCACCAGAAAAGAAAGATGTAACAGAAAGGACAAGAATAACCCAAAGCAGGCCATGGGTTCTGGGACAACACAGTCAGCTCCAGAGGACACTCCCCCCTCTTTACAAAGCAGCACTCCTGAGCTGGGCACATAGATGAGGGGGATGATTTACAAAACGGCTTCAGACCCCAATCCCAGTTGGAAGAAAGCATTAAGTCCCTGAAGCACAGCAGGACTTCAGGCAACTGCTAATGAGTAAATGAAGCAAATAAGCTAATTAGAAGAGTGACAGTCAAATGAGTGATGTTGGGAAGATGATTCATTCCTGCAGTGATAAGCAGGCCACAGCAGAGAGACCATTTCCGGAACATGCCCCTTCTCCCTGTGGGGTAGGACTTCCCTAAAAACAGGCTGTGCTATGCCCAGCTGCAAGTGCAGCTGATGATTCACAAAAACTTTTTTTGATGGTGATAAACACCCAAATAAGTGTCCTGAGCTGCAGATGCACCAAACATGACAACTGGTGTCAGCAGCACAACCCTCCATTGCAGTGACTGTCACAGAAAGCCACTTGGGCTGGAGGGAGACCAAAGGTTTTCCAGAATTTCCCTGATTCTAAGAGCAGATACCAGACTGTGCTTATGGCCAGTTCCACACCCCTACATCATCCTCACTCTTGATTCCTTCTTTGGACCAGTTGGGATACCATGGTGTGAAGAAATGGCACAAACATGAATCCTGGAGCCTACGACCAGCTCTTCACAGAGCAGGCTGGGTCCTTGTGAGTCTGCTGGCACCCCACATGCAGCTTCAAGGGTGAAATATCCAAACACAGGATGTCCCAACAGGGACACTATGGAGGATGAGGAAAGACTCAGCCCGACCCTGCCATCCAGTGAAGCTCTGTTGCCCAGGGGATACTCCCACTGCCAGCTACACAGTGCTGGAAGCACTAGGGGAAGCTGCTGGCAGCCCCAGAGCACCATGTTCAGTGTTCATTCACTCTCCCTGTGTGGAACAACCAGCTCAGTAATGCAGAAGGGGCGAGGATTGAAGACAGAGCCACAGCAGAAAGCTACAGCTACAGCCAGGCATGTCCAATGCTGTTCTCACCTGCATGGGCCTGGAGAACATGTAGGTCAGCACTTCTTTCCTTGCTCTGGAATATTTGTCAACACCAAATATTTCATTTAGGCTTTTCTGAAGGAGAAAAGAGAGAGCATTCAGTATTGGCATGTTATGGTGGTAGAGTGACCCAGGCAGACCTTACTGGAGCAAACAGCAGCTTGTCAAAGCCAAAGTCCTCCTTTTCCTGCAATTCCCCTTATAAGCAAAAGGTGCACATAAAACTGGGCTTTGCTGTGGTCCCAGCAGCCCTGTCAGGACTGCACACATAGTCCTGAGTACTGACCCACCTCCTGGGCTCAACGGCAGGGAGCACCCAGGGCACAGGGACTGCTGGCTCTGTCTCCAGTTGTGCAGTGTGCAAGAGAGCCCATAAACCCTCTCCTGACCTGTGCCTGGCTCCCATCCAGCTACTGAGAGCTTCAGCACATGGACTAATGGGACTCTCGGGAGATGTGGATATGGGAGGTCACTGGCTGGGGCTAGCAGTGAGGAAGGGCTGGAGGGTTCAAAGTGCAGGAGAGGAGCTGAGTGAGCAACCCTGTGTCTGCTGACATAGCCTGGGCACAGCCAGCAAGCGGGGAAAGCAGTCCCAGCTGACAGAGGGGTGTGCAGGAGGCCAGTGGGGATGGGATTAACAGAGGATTATCTACAGTCCAGTTGCTGCGAGTAAAGAAAATCCTGGAACCTGTGCTGCACTGTTCAGCTGGAGTTCAGCCTCAGGACATGCTCAGCAGAGGAGTGGTCGGATAGCTCTTGCACTGGCTGCATCTGACCTTTCCCAGAACCGCTCTCCACTCCTTTGCAGTCACCCTGCTCCCCACCCAGCCCTCCCTGAGACCTGCAGCAGCCCAGACAGAAACACCCCCTTGCACAGTTACTTTCCTTGCAGTATGGAGCAAATTCCCTGCTCAAGACCTAGCTAGAGAAGGCAGAGAAGGAAATATGGGTGTCCCAGTGAGTGCTCCTGCACTGAAACATCCTTCCTATTGCAGGGAGGGCAGCGCTGGGGTCACCTGCAAGGTCCTTCCTACCCTGTTCTAACCTCTGTGCACAACATGGCAGACCAAGGCAATAGTGAATGAGGGAGGTGTTTTGTTTTGGCATGGAATAGCTGTCAGTTTTGCTTGGGCAGAGAGGGACAGGGAATAAACCACATGCTGCCACAAACATGCCATCATGTAGCTGCCCCCCTCTGCCCCCACTGCCCTGCTGCCCGCCAGGCCAGTGCACTCACCTGCAGGGTCCCTGCACTGCTGAAGTCGATGTCAAGGCCGACTTGGTTGCAAAAGTCCATGAGGTCTTTCAGCAGCTTGGTTTGGGGTGGGGGGTGGCGGCGAAGGAAGGCCTGCTCGGGGAAGAAGTGGTAGATCCGATGGGCCACGGCCATGTTCGCCAGCAGCATGAACTCTTCCACCAGCCTGCAGCATGAGGGAAACAACCCCAGGCCCCAGTTAGAGAGGGGAGTCCCCTGGCAAGCCAAGCCAGTCCACAGTGATGGGAATTAACACGACACAGGGGGACAGGGGAGCAGCTTGTAGTTGCTGTCATAAGCACAGATTAGATGTGAGACTGCAGCAAATCCCCCCCAAATTCTCACTTTCTAGCTGAGGTTTCCCCAGAGACTCTGAGTAAGCTGCCCTGCTAGCACAGACAAGCAGAAGTCAGTGAAAAATTGACAGCTTAAATTAGGATAAAATAATCTCCCTTTAGGTCATTTTATCTCCTGAAACGCTTGACAAGCAAAACAAACGCCGTGCGAAAGATAGCATGAAAAACAAACACACATCTCTGTCTTCCTGGGCCAGAGAAAACAGTGCCTTGCTTGCTCCCCATCCTGAGCTCGACATGTGTGGTCAGGCCCAGCCACCAAGCCCTGCCCTAAGCCGGCCTTCCACCCACAGCACAGCCCAGCCAGTCCCTGGGCAGGGCAAGCCACTGGCATCACTCAAGTAGGGCTGCCTTTGGCATCCAGGTAATGGTGAGTCCTGACTTTCCAGCTCTGAATGCACACACATTGAATGTAAACCTCAAGGACTACACACCACTAAGGAAAGCAGTCCCAGCACTAGGGATCATCTTTGGTGCATTTATGGGTTGTGCTACCAGCTGTAGGGCTGTGTCACAGGAGACTTGTTTACCTGGGCTTAGATAAGCAGAGAGATGTGCTTAACTGGGCTTCCTGTTATTTGCTGCATGTATTCCCAGGGCTGCTAACTGGTGCTAATTGCCAAAAAAGATAATAGATTTACAGAAGTAACCTCATCCTCCCAGCAATGCCTGAGCGAGCTGTGCCTGATTATGCCGGCTCAGCCCTGTCCTCCTGCAGGCAAAGCAGCGATTTTGCAGGGCTGGCTGGGGGACCAGGGTTGGAGCCAATAATCCTGCAGCTCCCAGCTGCACCAGCCACTGCTGGTGAGACTGGCCAGGTGAGATGTGCAGGGTGCTGTGCTCCTGGGGTACTTGCTACAGCAGCAACACATTCTCAGCCTGGGAGTACTTGCCAAGAACTCAAAAGGGAAAGGAAATAAAGACAAGCCCAGAGAAGGAATAAGTACCTGACAGTGATAATCTGCAGTAGAAATATTAGTCTTTAATGGGAAGGAGCTCCCTTATTAAGAGCCTTGTGGATTCTCCCAGAGTGTTTTGTGCCAGAGGCCAACACTTCAGACCCCACAGGGAGGGCAGGAGAGACACCCTGGCACAGGGGCAGTGTGGGCGGGGGGAGCAGCGCAGCCTAAATGGGAATGGGCTGCTCGCCCTGTCCTTGGGAACACCTGCCCACGGGGAGATGCTACCAGAGGCCAAGGGCTGGGTCAGGTGTGGGCAATGCCCGGTGGCCTGAGCAGGATCAGGACACGCTCCTGAGGGACCACTTCCAAGAGGGCTGAGCCAGGCTTTTGATGCTCCTGTGCAGCTGAGCCGGCAGATGGCAACCTCGGTCCCTCTATGGCCACCGGCTCCGGGGGGTGCAGGACAGTGCTGGGCACCCTGGGGGGGGGGGGCAGAGGCATCCAGTGGGTTATGGCATGGCCATCCCCATCTCCTGTGGGTGACTCACCAGCTCTCACACCAGAGGCACGTGGGAACAGTGGCCTGAGGACAGGTGTGAGGCTGTGCCAGCCCACGCTCACACCTGAGAAGCCCTTTCTGCCCAAGCCAGCTCACAGGGAAGCACGAAAAACAGTGTGGGCTGTGAAAGGCAGCACCTCTCCCTCCCTTGGGCTTTAGTGAAATGAAACAGGGAGACTTTTCCAGCTCTAGCCCCAGCTACACAGATTCATGCATGGGCAAAGGTTGGCTATGGAGTCCCTGCCCGTTCCTTGAAATGTGGCCTCTTATGGAGTGAGATGCAAACCCATTTTTAAGGACTAAGCAATAAACAACTGTGAACAAAATCTCCTCTTTGGCACAGATATAATGGGCTCATCACATGTCCCAGAGACAAAACCTGCAAGTGAGTGCTCAAGCAGCTCCTGCCATTCCTGTTTCTGTTGAGCACTGGAGTGTGAAGCTTCATCTCTTACCTCCAGCGACACTTTGGGCTGGATGCAGTTGCCACCTGATTATTAAGTGCTGCATTTTGTTTTACCACTCTGGGGCTTGGGCTTTTACAATTTCCTGGAGATATCCTTGTTCTGATGTAGGTAGTACTGAATGGAAGCTCATACCTAAGCATGCTCCTGCCAGGGATGTTTTTTCTCTTAAAGTAAAACTGACAGCCCATATCACCCACTTTACTCTGCAAAATCCCATCCTGGGGAGCACCCAGGAGCTTTGCATCCATGACAGGGTGTGGAGGATGTGACTGTAGATATTCAGAACTGAAAAAGTACTCTTGCTCTCTCACCCAAAGGCAGGGGCAGGCTTTGGGAGACACGTCTGCAGTTCGGGCTTTCAAGGAGCAGGTAACACAGATAAGGCTGGACACTGCCCTGTACCTGGGGGGAAAAGAAACCCCCAGGATCTGATGGGTTTGTTTGTATCAGCTGAGGTTAATGAACCCAGAGTGCTCTGAGAAGGCTGCAATGCCCTGTGGGCTGATGCCAAAACACTCTGCACAGACAGAGGATCCTTCTCATCTCTGGATCACTGTGGGGTCATAGAACTGCTCCCCACACATTGCAGCAGTCCTGCAAGCTTGAAAGGGAAGAACAGTGTGGGGCTACTCCATAGTAACTCCTAGCCAGATTTGTTCTAAACATCAGGAGTTAGTCCCCAGGGAGAGGAAAGCAGCTTCCAGAAGGCACAAGTCATAGCTGGCTAATCCAGAGCATGTGAGAGCCTGCCAGGGTCAGAGGAAACAGGCTGGGGACAGCGAAGGAGCTGGCACCTGTGCCTGGAGTTAAGCCACGTCATCTCCCAGCAGAGCAATGGAGTCTGTGGCTCAGGACATGAGGAGACAAGATCTGCATCAAACAGCTTAATGTGGTGGTCTCATTGCACCTAAAAGGAAAACCTTATTCCCAAGAGGAGCTCACCCTGCATAGGATGTTGGTGACTCAGTAGGATGAGCCAAGGGTTAGGACAGCCCACAAAGCTGGCAAGGCTTCAGGTGCCGAGGAGGAGGAGGGCACAGCAAAGCTGCTGCCTTTCTGCCCTCCCCATGTGGCTTTTTAGTTGCACTTTTAGCTCACCTCCTCATCAGGTCTTCAACTCAGCAAGCACTATGCTGTGGCTTGGAGAAAAGCAATGGATGCTGAGGCTAGTGGGAGCAGAGGCTGGCAGCAGCCTGGATCCACACCAGTGCCTGGTGCTGATGTTACTGGGAGCTGTGCTGAAGCCCTGCTAACTTGTCGGCAGGTCAAATGACAAGAGGTTTTGGTTTTGGGTTTTTTTTTTCCTTTTTCTTGAAACAGCCTAGCTTGGAGTCTGGCTCAGTACAGCTGGCAGACAGGAGTGCAAAGAAAAATATTTCATGGCTAAAAAAATGGAGACAGAAAGACTGGTCCATCTGAACACGCACTGAATGAATCCCATGTGAAATGCATTCTAACACCATCGCTACAGTTTCCTCTGGATTAGCTGAGCTATCCTTGGCTCCTGGCTCCATAAAATCTCATAAACAATTTGATCTGAACTTTTGCCCTTTCTGTGCTGATGTGAAGTTTCCTCTGCCATCCCACAGACAGGGCTAGAGGTCAGCAGGTGGCTGTCCCTCCCATAGGTGCCTGCAGATCCCAGCTGTCCTGTTCACCCAGGCTGCAGGAGGGAGCGTTTCCAAATCTGTTCAGTGCATCATTTAACATGTGCACATGCGAGAGGGAGGAGAGGGAGTGATGGGATGGCTTATGAGCTCTCTAACATGTACATCTCCTGTTGGATCTTTCAATACTCTGATTTTTCTTATGAGTTATGTGGGTGAAATTCATAATCTGCCTTATGCAAGAGGTTAACCTGAGTGTATGGTTTACACTCAGAGATGAGTTTCAAACATGACCAAGGCATACCAGTCCCTAACTCTCATCAACTGCTGGGGAGATTTCAGGTTCCTGAGGTGCTCTTAAATGCAGGCCTTGGTGCTTTTCAAAGTGTCCTAAATGATGGTCACAGCTACTGTAAGCAAAAAGCCACCTATAAAACCATCCAGCTGAAGAGGACTGATGTAATCTCAATGGCAGCCCCAAACCCAAGCTACTGGGCTGTAACTCCTCTCAGACAGCTCCTGCCAGAGCCAAACATCCATGGGACATGGGAAAAGGAGCTACACACTCAGATCCTGGAATTGCTTTAGTAGCAGCATTACCATTTGCTCTGTAAAAGGTTAGGCAGACACTTCCCAATCTCTTGATAGCAACCTTGAAAAAATATCGACACCCTTAGCAAGTTGGTTGGTTGATGGCAAATAAAATACTGGTTTCTTGTGCCAAATCTCTGCAGAGCGAAGTAGGGCAAGTAAAATGTCTATTTGGCTGCTTGTCTCCATGGCAATACAGCCAGGCTGTACAGCAGCCATCGAAGTGCCCACTCTCCCTGATTAACTTGACAAACGACATTAGCTAAGCAAGGTTCACTGAAAGGGAAAGACAAGGAGTACTTTGTTTGCAATCCAGTAAGTGCAGGAAGGAGGCAGGCAGCTTAAAGAGAAATGTCACTAAAACATCTGCTGTTCCACCAGTGTAACAGACCCACAGGCTTCAGAGACAACAGCAGTGAGGTGGGGCTGGACACATGAGCACAGCTCTTCCCCCATGCTGCCTTCTTCACTTCCATCCCCTCTGCAAGATGTAACTGATGGGTGCATGCAGGTGTTGGAAGAGTTATCACAGCTGAGGTATGAGAGACAAACCCAAAACACCATGCAGCTCTCCTATGGCAGGGTCTTTTGCTTTTGGCAGGCTGAAGAAGTTGGTCTTTTTATCATGTGTAGCTCATTGTGGAAACCTGCTCCCAAAGGGACAGAGCTGAACTGTTCTGATCTGGACTCTGAGCTCCCCTCGGTCCCTCCGGCTGGGTGAGCTGCCACCAGGTAAATCCCCAGTATCTTTCCAGCAGTTCAGACTTGAGCCAAATGTAACCACCCATTTCTGTAAAGGTTACCAAACTTCTTTCTCCTAACCCATCACAGAATCCCATCTGCTCCTCTCCATCTTGCCTCTCCCTCACAGCACGTGCTCCCTCCTGCACAGGAGGAGAAAAAAGCACAGGGAAAAAAGCTTTTGCTGCTCAAACTCCTTCCCATCTATGGATAGATTTACCATCCCAGCTCAGCATGGGTTTGTGCTTCAACCTGCAGTCAAGACTTCTAGTTTCTCAATCCATATCTATGTGCCTGCCTCAAGTGTCCAGCTCCACGCTGGGTCCAAACAGGGTTAGGGCAGTATAGCTTTGAAAGCATCACACTTGGTTTGTGTTTGAACCAAACAGAGCCACTGGAGGCAGCCCTGATGTGTTTGTGTGTGTCTGAGAGGGCTCTAAAGACACTGATGGATATATATCCCCTTGCTAAGGGCAGTACACTGCTGAGAGCCTTTGCTCTCTGCTGGCTTGGAGGGGATTATAGTTACAGCACACTCTCATAATAAACAGGAGATCTACAGCCACCTCCTGGGAATGGGACTCTAAATCCTGCTGCATTTGCCCAGAGAAAAGTCACCTTCCACAAAAGGGCTGCAAACAGTCCTGACACATCCAACAACAGCAGCAGCTGAAGGAAAGTGGTAAAGAAACAGCACCACAGTTCAACCAACAAACCCTCTCCAGGGTGTTAAGTCCAAAGACGCTGGATGTGGTACGACTTTTTCTTCTTTTCTTTAAATCATGTTCGTTTATTTTTGATTACAGCTCTTCCATGAAGCAAAGGAACTTGAGAGGTTTCTATAAAAGCTCTTCTAAAAGCAACATTACCTAATCCCGCATCTCCTGAGAGCGCAGCCAATGACAGAATCATGCTCTTTGGCGAGTAGCTGGACCAGCACTTGCAATGGCTCTTTTCCATGCAAAATTCTGCAAGAACAGTGTACTGCCTTCCTGGTGACACTCTGCCTAACCTACAAACAGGAGCATCTTCAGCCATCCACTCTGGAGCAGTACTGCTGCTTGAAGAGTTCTGAAAATCAAATCCCATTATCCAAAAAAACTGGATTGCAGTGTTACATACGAGGCTTGCAATGTTGGTGAGGAGCTCATGTTGCCAATGACAGTTGCCAAAAGACCAAAAGACCTACTTTTTTTCTGAAAGAAAAAGTAGTAAAAGGCAAGAACGCTGGCGGTTCCTGGCTTGATGAAAGTCATTTGTGCTCCTCTCGCAACTAGCAGTAGCCTTGTACAAAGCATAGCTGAATAATGGAATTACTCCACTTTCTGAGATTGCTCAATTAGCTCTTGGTTAAAACTGCTAACACTGAAACTTGATGAGAATAGCAGCTCTGAGGCAGTTTTAGATTCATTTCTTACTAAGCAAGAATGGCTTTTCCCTCTAATGAACTCCCTTTCTGGGGTATAAAGAATGCCCTTTTCATTTGTTATGGTGCCTTCCCAGTAATAGATGACTACAACACAAATGCATGGGAGGGTTCTCTGAATACAAATGTCACTTACAGACCACGCTCACACCTTGAGGCTGGAAATGCCATGAGACCACTCTCTTTGCTTTACCCAAATTATCTGCGGTACGGTGGAAAACCATTTTAAGCTCTCAGTATTGAAGCTGGCTCCTGAAGGCGTTTGGCATGATTAGGAATTAATTGCCTAAAGCCTGATGTACTGGTTTGCACACAGGGATTTAGACCACTAGAAAAACCTCAGCCTGAGTTCCTCTGAAATTATCGACACCACTGTGCAGCCCCGTTACATCAAAGTGCTGCCCTGATCTGGCAGCACGATGTCAGGGCAGACGTCGGGGTGCTGGACAGCACAAGCGGCCCCAGAGCCTTCAGCACCTCTTGGCTCTCGGCTGTGTGGGTGAAAAATGCACCCTGCCTGGCCTGGAGCTCCTCACCCTCATCTGTGGTTTGTATGGAAGTCAACACCTGCCTGCCCTACCACCCTCCATCCCATCTTGATCAAAATGGCAATGGAAACACCACTGGACTGAAGAGTGAGTGTTGCAGAGGACACAGGCTCTGCGGGCTACACCTCTTCATTAAATGTTAATATATCTGCAGTCTGCTCCTTTTCATGCAAATTGGCAACAACCTTCAGACTCCTGGCATGACACTGAAGTGCCCCTTTGTGCCAAAACAGCACCTTCAGCTGCTGTGGGCCAGGGATGAAAGTTTAGACCTGCACCCATGTGCCGGGCCACACAGGACATGGAGGCACAACTTCAGCAGGCTCCCTGAGTCCCAGCTCCAGCGTTCTCCACAATTTTCTCAGGACTATCACATTTTTGAGCCCAGGGCAGACAACCTTGGGATGGGGAAGACACCTCACAACCAGCCAGACTGGCAGTCCACATTCCTGAGACGTGCAGTCTGATATACCACTGGCTCTGAAAGCACAGCTTATGACAAGACACATAATATTAATGTCATCCAGAGTCTGGCTAAGAGAGGAATGGAAAGAATTCCTGAATGAATGCAGACAGCCCCTCTGCTGACGGGAAAGTCTCCGGCCCCACACATCAGGCCAGCACTGCCTGTTATCAGGCTGCATTTCCCACTGAAAGGAGGAAGCTGGAATGAAAGGCACTTTTCCTCACCATTAGAAGTTTATACAAGTGATTTATGGGTCAGAAAAATTAGAAGCTCGTCACTGAGTGCTCCATACAGCAGCGTGTGCTACGTGGCTGCTGACCAGAAATGCCAAGACCCATTAGGTGGAAGCAAAGGGCAGCACGATGCAAAGTTAAAGATGCTTTTTGCCGATTTAATTAATTAGCCAGGTCTTTTCTCCAGCCCCTGCAGCCTTCATTAATGTAACATTGAAGCGAAGAAATATTAACAATTCAGACAACACATTAATATTAACACAACACCTGCAAAATGCAAATGTAAGTCCATTAGGTAAACATGATCTTAAGCCATCAAGGCAGAAATAACATTCTGACATTTCGTAGCACAAGTATCCTGCAGAGATACTGTCCATCACTTATGCTCCATTATAAAGCCATGGCCTCTGGTATGTGGGGGGCTCCTCATCTGTTACTAGTCCCTGAAAGGATGAGAAAAACTTACATTTCCATTAAGACATGTGCCTGTTCCATATGCAAAGTGTCTTACTAAAGCCATGTCATGAACCAGAAAGATCAAAAGCGATTTTTAAAAGGATTTTATCTCTGTGCTGGCAGGGATAGAGATAAAACCTGAACCTGATAGCTTGTAAATATTAACCTACACTTGGGATTGCTTCAAAACATGAGCTTTCTATTACGGTGGTTCCATCTGAGATAAGTTTTCATTAAGGGAGAAACAAACAGTTAATCACCCGGAGAACTGATAGTGCCATAGGGAGTCAGAGACTGCTAGAACCAGCCTTCCTTTTTCACATTCCCCATCAGCTAATGCTCTCCCAGACATTCCTGCTGAGGAGACATTCACACCCTGCGTGTGTTTCTCCTTTCAGCCTTTGGATGTTTTTTTCCAGTTTACCTGGCATTAAAGAGTTGCTTATTTCCAAAGCAGGAGACAATCTGATGGACAAGGGGGAAATAAAGAATAATGGATGAACATCCCAGACTAGAAGCATATTCTGAGACGGTCAATGACTGGGAGAGCATCCATCTACCAACCAGGATGTGACCCAGGGACAAACAAGCAGGGGCCTGCAGAAGCTCATGAAGAGATGAACAACAAAGATAATTCCACAAAAGTTTAAAATACCAAAACCATAGAAAGTAATCTAAATAATCTGGCATCCAAAGGCACTGGTGGTACAACAACTCAACATGTACCTCCTTATGTTCATGAAGTGCAAGTCAGGCAGTGACTTGCTAAGTAATATCCTCTTTTGCTGCAAGTCTCTGGTCCAAGCAATGCAGGATAACCAAAGTTTGGATCAGATTGGCCTTTTCCAGTTGAGTTCTAGCAATCTCCAAGGTCAACTTTCTTACAGCCCCTCTGGGTGCCTGTTCCAGTTCTTAACCACACTCACAAGTGTTGTTTGGGCTTTATAGGAAGAGACCTCCAGGAGAAGCAAACACCCAGACTGGCCAGCCTTCAGCAAGGGCCTTGCTAGAGGAGGAATGCTCAGGAGAAGTTGGCTACAGATCAAGGGAATTAGAATGACCACTGGGACCAGTGGTTCTGAGAAGATCCATGTCAGAAAAACACACTCAGCTTAACGAGGTCCCCAGCAGACAACACCTAAAGGCAGCTGCTCCCTGGTTGTGGGATGCTCTGCTGGGGGTGCTGCTTTCCAGGCAAGGCCACAGAGCAGGGCTCCCAGCACTGCCCTGGTTCAGCCTCAGATTTGCAGTTGTAGCACTGAGTGTGGGCAGGTTAAGGGGAACAGTTGTATCAATACTGAGTGAGGGATCCAGCTGGCTCCGGCTGTATTATTCTTGGTCTGAAACAATTGCAAAGCACAACACATGAACCTTCTGGTTACCAGGACTTTCAAAGACATGGAAACCCTAAGGGGAGGGGAGTAAGGTATGGGGGACACTGACAGCAGATCGGGGTTAAAACAACCAATAGAAGTTGGCAGGGAGATGAAAGGGAAACGGGCGACACAGAATTTGGGGGTGATGTTTTCTAAATACCCTCCTGAAATACTCTGGATAACTTCTGTTTTCAAGCAGCCTCTTGGCAGATTAAAACGTCCCAGAAGGTTTTATATCCAGCTCCTACAATCTTAAACTAAATATTAGGTGAGAAAAACATGCTGCTAAAGGAAAGTCAGACATAGCCATGAGTGAAAAACAATGATCAGGAGAATGAACATATTGGGTTTGTTGAATATACAATCAGCATCAGTTTTCTTGCCCAAAAAATAAAGCCAAGGGAATAAAATGCAGAGATGAGCAGAATGGAAAAGCTGTAGGAAATTTAGGCAATCTCCCCCCCGCCCCATCTTTCCCAGGCAGGACTCTCACCCTGCCTGGCCTCAGCGGATAGGTTTGGAGCTTCGCCGGGAATTCCTGACAGAGCCTTACCCCCTCTGCAGCAGGACAGGCTCAAGGTACAATGGGTCTTTTCCATCTGTAACTTCTCTCTCTTGACTTTTATGTGCATTGATTCAAAAGCTATTTGATTTACTGATGCAGGGGCTGCGAAGAGTCTGGCTTGGTCTAAGGACAGCCTGAGGTTAAAGGCAGCAATGCAATTTCACCACCACGTCCATTACAAGAAAACGTTCAGATCTGGATTTACAGTCATGTTGCAGTGAGCCCACACATCATGGCAGGCTGAAATCACCCTCATTTACACAACAGGATTGAGGAAAAACTGCCAAACATCCTCCTGGAGCTGGGTACACAATGGGAAAAGCCAAGCAGCATGGATGGGAGTGGGTGCTGAACGGCACCTCGCTGCCAGAGAGGAGGATGTGCAGCCCTGGTGACAGAGGGTTGTTTGTCTCCAGCTGGAGCTACTTACAGCCAGATGGCAGATGAGGATAGATAAGGCAGTTTCAGTGAGACCATAACAGGTAAGGATGGGTGGCATCATCTAAGCAAGAAAGAATCATATCCTTAAAGTCCAGAGATGGATATTACAACTCTCCAGAGCTGGATTAGTAGAAAAGGACTTTGTTTCACTTCACGGTCCCTCTACTGAAATCACATGAAAGTGAGAACAAGCTCTGTTGATACTGAGGTCTGCAAAACCTCACACACTGCTGGGTGAGGTTAGCAAATGTCTCTGTCCCTGGATCTCAATTCCAGTGAATAATCTGGTTACTCCTGCTAATTCCTCCACTGATTTTTATGGATCCCTCAGCTGCATTTAAGAGCAGAGAAACCAAAGATAAATCCACAATGATACCCTGAATTGCTCCTTTTTCACTAGATCAAGGCAAGTTTGGTTAAAATAAAGACCCAGGTGTGATGAAAAAGAATTCTTGCTATGTTACCTTCCAGGCTCTGCAACCAGAGTTCAGCAGCACAGACCAACCTCCTGAAAAAATATACCATCACCAAAAAGCAGACATACAGATCTGTCAGCACATTTGTGCTGCTGAAACCAACCAGTCTAAGCACTGGATTGTGATAAGATTTGCAACACTGTCATCTTGCAAAGCCTTTGGCAGTGCCTTTTAATCCTTGAAAAGGAGCACTTCAGCCATCAGTTCTTGCCTTTATATATTAATGTTGCAAAGCCAAAACAACAACCTCTCTTGGAGCACGGGGCATATCCTAGGATGCCCTGGAGTTTTCTTGTCCTACAGACATTGAGTAGTAATCTCCAAATAACAAAACAGAAATAAAATCATATATCCTCATGCTTTGGTGAGCCTCCAGTCCAGGCCTGACAGATACCTGGCTCTGGGTGCTGCATCTCTCAGATTACTTAACCCTTGAATGAACAGGGAAGATGTACATTTAGAAGAAGAAAGCCCAGTTTTATCCCTTTCCCCCTTCAAATCCACTTTAAAGCTCTTTCAGTGAACCCTCCTAAGTCTTGTGCAAAGATCCTTTTCCCCCTTTAAGGCAGGTGTACCCTGCCTGCAGATCTGGTACTGTGTAAACCAACCTACAATCAAAAAAACTGCAAATTCTCTCAGTGACCTCAGGCTCAGAATCAGGTATTGATCTGCTGGTTCTTCCTGTTCCTTCCCTCATCATTTCCTGCAACTGGAAGGATAGAGGAAACAATGCCTGTGCTCCTGATTCCTTAATCGGTCACCCCAAAGCCCTGAAATATTTCTTGAATGCCCTTGGACTTCTTGTTGAAAATCCATCGCTGCCCACCTGAAAAATCCATAATGGATAATATCTGAGGGCTGTACCAGGGTGGAAAGTTTTCTCTTCACATCTTTAACCTGGGCCCCAGGGAGGCAGCAGACTTCCCTAAGGAGTGGGTCTGGTCTGCATATTGGGCCTTCAGCTCTCTACCAAGGGTTATTCAATAACATCGAGCAAAAGCTTTGGGAGCTTCCTCCAACTGATCAACCTGTTAAATCCAGACAGCTGAGGAAGACAGTGAAGGAGGACAGATGCCCTTTCCTGACCCAAGAGGGGACAAACCCACCTAGAACCACTGCCTGCAGCAGCAAGGTGACTGTGCCAAGAGGTGTTAAGAGAAAGGGGGCACACACTAGTTAAAACAGACAATCCAAGTACCTGGGAAAGGGCAGAGATTACAAGAACCTGCTAACCCACCACAGGGGATATAAAAGCTTCTGTTTCTGCCCACATTTCATGTGTTCACATGTGCTGTCTGGACATGACAGACACCAGAAGCTTCTGTGAACGCTTGGGGAAGTGTCCCCCTCTGTAGCAGGGGAGGTACCAACCCCATTTCAGCCTGAGCTTGCTCCACAACAAACGAGATAGATTCCACACAGAAAGGAAACAGTTTGAGAGTGATGCATGGATGGGCTGAATGTGAAAGCATGGGAAACACAGCTTTTGGTACGTGCAATCCAGGCACATTATACCCTCTTTGAAACTCACTCTCCCATTGTTATTTAACATCCTGCAAGTTTCAGCCAGAGACGCAGTCTCCCATCCGCGCCCCAAACTGGCCTGGGTATGGCTGGGAAGAAGAAAGGGAGCTTGAAATGAACTGTGGAAAGATTTAAGTGCTCTAACTGCTGCTTTCCAATACAATTTTCCACTTGGGGCAGGGGAAGGGAAGGAGGAAAGCCTGACAGTAGTTTAGAGCCAGTCACAATTGTGACAGGTTTTTCTTTTCCATTTCCAACCAGCTCACAGGCAGAAGGAGCACTTTAACTTCCATTAATTATCACAGCCTTATTTCAGCCTAGGGTTTCAGAGCAGCAGTGGCAAATTCTTAGGACCTGCTAGGAGCAGGTCCTGCCTCAAACTGTGTGCTACTCTGCTCAGTACAGTAAAACTCTGTCATTCAAGAAACCAAGAGCTACTGCAACCCTCCCTAGAGTACCTTAGTTTGCAGCCAAGGGCATCTCCCATAGGCAGTGTCAGTACTGTCAAAGAAGAGGATCACACAAAAAAATTCTCGCACTTTAGACTCTGAGAACAGGTTAACAGCCATTTAACAGATGGATCTGTTGCATTCCCAAACTGCACACACAGAAAAAAAAGGAGGTTAACAGAGGAACACATCACTTCTGTCTCCTCCCTGACTATCAGAGACTCCCATTGTAACTCTACCACCACATGAAACTTATTGCATTTATCAGTACCGATTACTGGATATGCAGCTTCAAAGTGTGTACATGGTGCTTAGGGAGATGCAGACAGCTTGAACACACAGCCCTCACACAGCTGGGGCAACACTATTATGAAATATTGTTATGTGGTTTCTCCCACTTCTTGGCTTCATCACAAACTATCAATGAAAACTATAAAAAAATAGCTGCAACTGACATGTGCCTGTGCAGGGATAAGATGCCCTAGCTCAGCATTTCAGCCCACGCTGCCCCATGTCCCTTCCTGCTTCTCTGCCAACAGGACTGATCCATTCTCTGCTGATCTCCTCTGCTGAGACCTAGACCCAGTCCCTGCTCCCACCCACTCCCCGTGCCCAGCTTCATGCTCAGTGATGACATGATATGTCATTCTCCCTTCCCCAGTTGATACTAGACCTTTGCAGAGCTGCCCCCTCTGACACTCACAGCTTGCAAACCACTCACAGGTATTTTTAGGATTACCCTTTGGCACTGAGTAATGAAAGGAGGGAGATGCTGCTGCTGCATGCAGCCAGACCTCTTCCCAGTCACCTACAGTCACCCCAGGAGATCCTGGTGAGCAGCTGTCTTGCGGTTCAGGTGCTTTGTGGTTCTGAGTGGAAAACAAGCCCAGCCACAAACAAGGTATTCATTTCCCTGCCTGCACACCTGGAAGAGCTGATGGCTCCAGCTGTGGCAAATTTTCCAGTACAGAGCAGGTAAGAAGCAAGGCAGTGTGCGTCCGTGCCCTAAAGGAGGAAGGAGGACTGACTATAAGTTCAAATTTAGACTGATTGGGATATATTGTGCCAGGATGCCAAGGTTCACACAGCAGCTCCACATTCAGCTCTGAGTCACACAGGAAGCAGCCTGGGGAACAATTACTGGTATACAAATGCTCTTGAGCTGCAACAAAAGGAAGGCAAGGAGTTTCCCATCAACACTCCTTGAAGTCTTTATCTCACCAAGGCTAGGGAGGATAATTCCTTCTGCTTAGACAAGTGAAGGCTCGGCAGAACATCTGCTGGGGGGCCAGAGATGCTAGAGGGGAAGTGACCAGTGGTGTGAATCAGGGGTGAGCAGCAGCCACAGCAGCACAGCAGGTTCATCCTGACAGCATCATCCCACTCCCATGCCAGCACTTGTGACTGCAGGAACTACGCTGCATTAGGAACAAGCTGTTCCTCTAATTTAGTCCTCCTGACTCCTCTGTTAAAGATTTTCCTGAAACTATTTGGGGCTTTGACTAGCCAAATGCACTTTTATATCTGACTTCAGTCCTCTAGCTGCCACTGCACTATGCCCTGCAGCCCAGCCTGGGCTACAGAGAGCCACGGGGCAGGAGGAACCTCTGAACCACAGCCTGATCCCAAAACCAGGTCTGCAGCTCCCCACACTTTAATCCTTCCCCCTGCATCCTCACACACATAAGCTTTTTATTCCAGCAACCACAGACACTCCAGGACTGAAGGGGAAAAACATAATAGCAATGCACATCCAGTTGTTCATTTCGTATGTGCCGACAGTCTCGCTTTAATTCTACTTTCCACGTTTAAGGTGTTAATGGGAACCTTGATGCATTTCAGAGGGAACATGCACAGATAGAAGACAGACGAACAAGTCTAAAACCCTGCTTCCAAATTTCATATCAAGTGCTAGATTTGTTTATATCCATATGATACAATCTCCATAAAAGCAATCAACCACCACCGAAAGGAGATGTTTCAATATCTGCACAGCCTTCACAAAGACTAGGCATTAGGTTTCCTTTTATGATGCAGAATAATATAATGGATTCCTTCCACAAGTTCCCAAATGTTGTTATTAAGTATTGCTTCTCTAATAAAATATGCTGCAACATACAGCAGTACATGATGTGGCATTGACACGAGTCTTTTCTCTATATAGGACTTTCTGGCTTTTAAACAAATCTGTCTCTTCTATACACTACAGAAGCACAAGATGAGTAATTATGTTCTCTGCTTAATAATGTTTTTGCACTGGCCAATTTAACAGCTAATCTCCACAAACCTCTGAGATAGTCCCCCAGCAGCTACATTTGCATGTTGTAATCAAGTCTTGCTATTAAATCACACTTTGCAACAATAGCTGAGCTGTCAACTACAAGCAATGGCTCTTGCACTGGCACCATGCAGGCAAAAACCCTCGATAAACATGCACAAAGCCACACTGCTCTGCCAGCTAAGAGAGCATCCCTTTGCCATTTTGGGAGCTTGGGAATGGCTACACCCACCACAGATTTCAGGACAAACATCCTTTGTCTCACTCTGCTTTCTGGAGCCGTCAGTCAGTTTGCAGGTTGTTTTCTCCAGGCCTGTCTGCTGCTCTCTGCAGTGATGCAAAGCCAAACTGGTTTGGCTGGGTGCTCTGTTGTACTTCTCAGTCTTTCTATGGCACCCTTAAAAAACTGAGCACTCCGGGTGTAAGAGAGAGAACTCCTTGTTGCAAAGGTCCTGTCTTGGCTGCGTGGGTAGAACAGCTTGTGGAGCCAAGCTGAGATCAGAGCACTGCACCCTTCAGGATTAACCACTCTCCTTGAAAATCTTTGCTGTCCTTGTTGCTCACAGTGCAGCATGGAGATGTGGCTGAGAGAGAGGGCAGGCCAGCATCCTTTCAGTTAAGTGTCCCTCTAAGTGTCATCCTAATTTGGTTGTGGAGCCCCAGAATGGCAGGTGTGACACACAGCATGAAGCAGATGTTTGATCTTCCTCTGCTGGCTTCGATCAAGGACTGATCCCCTGCTTCTCACTTCCCATTTGCCCTTCCAAAAAAACTCATCCCCAAAGAGACTCACATAAAATCCAGCGTAGCTTGACACCATACTCCTGCTCCTGTAAATTCACTGGAGAAACATGTCCCTTCTCCTCTGCTCTCCCACAATCTCAGTTTTCACTCAGTGGCGATAGGGACTGTGAATACCTGAGCAATCCAAGTGAATCTGTCAAATAACCACACCTAGAGGCAATTCCTATGAATTCCCTGCAGCAAACATCACTGCACCAGTCCAGACCGTTACTGTTGCCGAAAACTCTTGTTCTGAACCAGATTCTGACTCTCTGCAAAGCACTGCAAATGTGCAATAAATAGCAGAGCCCTTTTGAATCCTGCCTTTTGCAGTAGCCGCACCAGAGGTAGAGTTTCAACACAGCGATGTGGATCAGCCACAGCCCGGCCGCATCAACGATGTCTCTGTCCTAATGATTCTTCCTACACATTAGCACAACATTTATTTCTACCTTGCCCTGTGCTTCCCATTTATCCAGAAATCTGACAAGGTCTCCTTCCTTTTAACATGGAAACAGAGGGAAAGGAGAATTTCTTGCTGGAATTGGCTCACTCTGAGAAAGTAGACAGATCAATCTAGATTTAATCTGTCTCACTAATTGTTGGGGGCTGGAACTGACCCGCAGTTGGCCTGGCTCCGAGTGAGCGTGTGAGCACGGGCAGCCAGCTCCCAGCCTCTCCTGCTTTATGCTGCAAACAAGTCACACCAGACCCCTCTGCCTCTGGTGGACCCTCTCTGCTCCTCTGTTACCTGGACACTTGTGCCAGGCAAGTGGCACCACACCAGACAGAGCCTGTCTGGCAGCAAGACTGCAAATGAGCACTGAGCTTAAATAAAGCATGAAGAACTCATTAATGATGACTTCTCCAACAGGTGCTCTGTTTTACTGCTGCAGAGCTGACCCCTCACCACTTTAGGTCCTATTTAAGCACCCAGTACCCAGAAGTACTTCCAGAGGGGCCAAGCCAATGTGGTCTTTCTTGAAAGCCCAGACAACTGCATGTGTAGCTGCTCGCTAACCTGATTATGCTGAGATGAGCAGAGTTTGCATGAACTCTTTTACTACATCAGGCTGTTTGGCCTGGACTGTCTCAGCAAAATGAGATTATGCCAGAGATGCAACACATACAAGAGCTCTGCCAGGGTTGGCTTTCACCACAGGTATGGTGCACTGAGCAGTCGGGATGTTGGTCTCTGCTCAGCTCAGTGGAGATGGAAAGAAATATCTACGGGCACCCCAGAAGGAGACAAAAGCTCTGCTGAACAAGGCAGGAGTGAGGAGTGATCTGATCAGCACAGATGCTCAGGAACAGTTAATCACCACAGTGTTCAAATGTCAACGTTGTCAGAGCAGCAGGAGGGCAGGGAGCAAAGAGAGAAGGAGGGGAAGCTGGGGATACTGTGTTGCTCAGCTCACAACGCCAGGGCCCAGAGTGGCATGGCCCTGCATACGCAGAAAGGCCAGACAAGACCCTACCCAGGCTAAAACCCAGGCTGAGCTCTGCACCTGCCTCTACCAACCAAGTGCTGTGTGCAGATAATCATACCCAAAGCAACAGAGCTTTGCTGTAACTGAGAGTTGAGTTGCAACAGCAAGTTTGCTTTTCTCTATTCCCTTCTGTTTGATGATGGCAAAGTGCTTTTAAATGCTAATTAAAAAGTCACTGAGGATTCTTTCTCTTTTCTGCTCTGCAGATGGTGGTGGAGCAGAGAGCATGCAAGGGACAGCCTCTGAGTCAGGAGCTGACCCTGGTCATCCTGCCCACGTCTGGTGAGCTGGTGAGGTGTCCAGTGGGATCACCAGAGAACAGAACATTTCCAGAGGCAGAAAAATCTTGCAGAACCCCTTGGCCAATAATGACGCTGCTCATTTAAGGGTGTTGCATTTCAGATGAGACAGGTGAAGGACACAAAATTTAAGATGTTCAAAGCTGATCCGAGAAATTTAGAAACATCTCCCATTAAAATTAATGGAAACATTAATGCAAAGTACATTCAGATCCTCAAGCAGGTTCTTTCCAAGCAAGATCTTTCCATTAACTTGAAAGGAAGTTGTGCCCAAATCCTCTTACATTGCTGGGAACGGCTCAGATAATACAGGGAAAGTCAGGTTACAAATCCATTAGGCTCCAGATTGACTAATGCATGGCAAATTGAAAGAGGTGAAAGTGCTAAGCTGTAACAAGAACCCCACTCAGGGTGACCTTGACACGGTAAGGAGCTGAGCACACAAAACATGCTTGTGACTTGGAGTTCCTTTTTTCGATGGAGAAGAAGCAGGGAGGTGTGGAGGGAGCAGGGTCCACTGCCAGACTGATTCAGCTGAACTGAACTGTGGAAAAAACAGTGAAAAAGCAAAAGGACCCAGAACAAAACACAGCAGTAGCTGGCAAAGTAGAACTGCAACCCTGGTTGCTCAGGATAGGGCAAGGAGAGATACTTTCACTCTCACCCTCTAATTTGTGAGGACATAATTTCAAACGATAAGGTAAATGGCATGCCCAGCTTGGCAGAGTACATGAAAAGAGAAGTGGTATGAGTGCAAAGCTGATCCTTTACATTAACACAGAGCAGTGTGGCAGGAATTTAAGACTGGGAGGATTATTCCCTCAGCTGATCTCCTGTGCCTGGAGGCCTTCAGGTTGCTACTGGTCTGTCAAATAAACTGATGTGTAGGGTCTAAAACACCTTCCAGAACTACATTTGTCCTTGAAGAAGAATTCCCTGGTTTCTCTTGGCACAATTTGCCAGTTAATCTCTCTTGCCTTTCAAATGCCTGCTTTATTTCTAATCTGAACACTTCAGCTTTCAGCCAGTAGCCCTTTATGAGAGAGCAATCCCAGCTGGCTGACAATCCACTCGGTTACTCCAGTTTGCACTGTGGATTCCTTGGGGAACAAAGGTACTTAGTGCTGAACAGACTGTAGAGGTCCTGCCCATGGCAAACTGAAACCCCCACTCCCTCCAGGCAGAAAGTGCAGATCGAACAGCAGGATGGGGAGCAGGAATGGTAGGTCTATCTCCAAGGCTGGAGAGCAGGAATGGCAGGTCTATCCCCAAGCAGAGAATCCTTCATTGCCGCCAGTACTCATGATTCCCTTCATCACCTTGGTGTTACCCCACTGTCTGAGATTATATGCAACTCTCCACCCCTAGTTTGTACCTAAAGCACCTCCTGACAAAGCAAAAGAAGGCAGCACATGCACTTACCTGCTGTCCCAGTGCTCCCTGCTTGTAACATCACAGGGTGATCAGCAAAACCCACTACTGGCAGAGAAGTCACTCTGCAAGATGCCTATATATTCAAGGACACAGAGACCAAGCCAAAAGTAGGACTCCTCCCTATTATGAAAAGACTACGTCTAGAAATCCTGCTGGGAAAGGGATAGTTAGGGGGTCTGGTGATTTTTCTAGCCAGATGTCAGCCCAGGAGAGGGCCTTCCTTGACACAAAATCAATCCAGCAACTTGGGTTCAAGGTGAAATTGAGAGGTGCTTCTTGTGGAATGACAATTATTCATTCGTTCCCACGTCAGATCTGTCCTCTTCCATGTTTGTAAGGGCTAATCACAGACTCATCTAATTCAGGGCTGCTAAGAAACCCACGTTCACAGGTTAGCAATTCTAGTCCAGATATAGCTCACTGCCTTGGGCATTAGTCAGACACATAGGCCAGGGAAAATGGTGCTGAAATGCTGCTGAGGGCTTTCAAATCTATTGTTAAACAAATGGATATGTAAACAGATCTCAGAGGATGACACATGGAGACAGCATCTCTGACTCAGTTACAATTGCAGGATATTTTCTCGCCTACCTGACTGCCACCAAATACCCAGACACCTAACACTGATAACAAGGAGGTTTTACAGCTCCTCCCCAAGCGAACACTGAAACAAATAAGATGACAAACTCCTCTGATTCAATCTAGGGAGAGAAGGGAGGTCCTGCACTCACTGGGATTTAAGATCCCAGTCCTTCCTGCCCCTTAAGGGTGGGAGCACACACTGACTGTTTTGGAACCCTGATGAGGATTTAGAGAGGGCTACTGGTCACTGTGGGATATTGTGCAGGACACCAAAGAAGGCTTCAAACATTCATTTGGAAGGGATAAGGTTATCTTCAAATCCCATCTGATTGCTCAAGGTGGGTTTCCTTGATCACCTTTTCTATTTGCATCCCCCATGTCACACTGACACTCCAAGGATTTGGCAGTTACTATTTCTACAGCTCTGATGGACTGGAAACCTGTTATTAAAAAGCAGGGTGGCAGGAGGAGGCAGGTCTGTGTCAGCAAAAGCAGTTAAGTAGTCCCTGGACAGAGCCTTTTCCAAGAGCCCTTCTTCCCCAGCTACAAATGGCCATAGGGGCCCTTCTGCAAGGAAAGAACAGCTCTCTGCTCCTGCAACTCTCAAGTAACAAAGGCTATTTTGCAGCATATGTCCCAGCAGCCTGTGGAGGTGGCAGACAGAAAACTGAGCTCTTGCCTCAGGCAGGAGGGATTACGTATCTTTTGAAGTTTTAAAGGTCAACCTCCAGACTTATTCTCCTGGACAATTTACCCTTCACTGAACCAATACCAAAACCAGGAGGACTGGTTTATCTCCATGTACAGTGACAGAATAATTCACCACCATTGGCCAGCTCCAATGCTTAGGCTTTGGCACGTGAAGGGTGTACGTGGGTAAAGTTTAGTGCCAATAAATCAAACAAAAACCAAGACATGGTATCAAAAGAAAAATTCCAATACACTCAGTCTTCTCTTTTTTTCCTGGAAATTACACTGATTTTATTTTGATGTGAAATCTAAACAAGGCATTTCAAGGCTACTAGCTAGCATCTATCCAACCCTATGATGTCAAGGGTCATGTACATGGATTTCTCCCATGAAATTTCAGCCTTCCAGATAAGACAAACATGAGAAGATGCCACTTTCAGAGACTTCCCTGGCCTTGCAGTTCAGAGTGGGGCAGAGCACATATTTGCTGATCACTAACCAGAAAATCAGATGCCAGCAGGGGAGCTCCTTTACACCAACACAAGCAGTGCTGCTCCACTGGGATGCATGCCATGAAACAACCATGTAATAAGGCAGGTCAGGCATCCAGGGACTGTGTGAGCTGTGCAGCAGCTCCTTGTGCAAACAACCCACTCTGCAAGCCTCAATTTCTCAAAAGGAACAAAACATCTTACGGTAAACCTGCCAGCTCATTGCAGAGCAACCAGGTCCATGCTAAAGTCCAACACATGAGCTGTGCACCTGGGAAGTACCTCTGAAAACAAATCAGTTATGCTGTGTCAGCTGCTTTACATATTTTGTTCCTAGCACTGCCAGTCAACAGCTCTCCTAGCAAAAAAGAATAAATTCTGCTTTGCTCTTTTCAGAAAAATAAACCTTCCCAAACCTCCACCCAAGCTCTGTTTACACCAAACCTGCTGCAGTCCTGAATGGGAGCAATAAATGGAGTGAGCTAATGTGTTAGTGACAAATAACCAGTTCAAACAATTCCAGCATAATTATAGGTTGACTCTCCTGATGTAGCATTGGGTACATCACTGCAGATATTACATTCACCTTGTGAAAAGACTGCACAGACGAGCTCCATTGGTAACCCAAACAGCATTATGTATCACGAGCCTGTCAGCATCAGGAGTGCATGCACCCTGGCATTTGAAGTCCTGGTGTTTTAACTGATAATCCAATGTACCAGGCATCATTGATCTCTATATAAAAGGGGGCACCACTTTTCCTTTCAACTGGAGCTATTTTTCACTCCTCATTCTGAAGAGTTGTGTGCTGCTGCCCGCAAGTGGCTATGCTGCACAGCAGCTCGATCTGCAGCACTCCGGGTCCCCAGAGAGCCAAAGTGATCAATACTCCAACGCTGCTTTTGTAAGAGGTCTCTAAGTGCTTCCATGCGAGATGCTGCTCCTCTGGGTTTAGAAATTACTCTGAAGAGAACATGAAAGCCCCCACTGCAAATTCATAATCCTGACACAAACCGCAGTTGCAGCAAGGAATTAAAATGAAATTCATTTGTGAGCTGCAAGCTGGTCTATCGGCAAAGGCAGAATCTGGGATGTGGGGAAGGGACCTCAAAAATAGACCAAAACCTAGAGGCTGAGGGAGCAGGAAAGCCATATTAAAGGAGCACCAGCTGGGGACAAGGAAGAGTCACACTTGACAGGGATTTACAGCTTCTCAGCAGGTCTGGGATGGCAGGGACCCTGAGCACTGCATCATCTGAGAAAGGTGACAGTAATCAGAGCCTTGGGATGAAAGACAAAGGCATTTGAAGGGTCGGATCTGCTGTGGATAGGTGAGCAGAGCATAGGAGGTCTTCAGAGAAAAGTCTGGACAGTGATGGTGAATGCAGAAAACAGACTGAATTTTCTATTTCTTGGATACAGCCAAAAGACACTGAACTTCTTGCAATTAATTTCTTCCAGGAGGATCTCAAATTGGCTTTGGCTCTTCCTGCACACAGCCTGGAAAAAGTCTTTCATGATCATCTGTAACCTTTATGGATCTCCTCCTTCCCGCTGCCTGGCAGCCCACAGGAGCAGGCTCCAGAGTGGGCAGCTGGCTCTTCCTCAGCACAGCCAGAATCACATTCCTAGAGCAGGGACTAGTGACTGCATGTTGTAAGACAGGATTCATGAGCCGTGGTGGTGGATGTGAATGGACTTGATGGTCTTTTACTGCCTGGCTAGGTTTTGCAATTGGATCCTGTGTAGGATCAGAGAAACCCAGCCTGTGTCAAGAGGCAGTGACAGAAAGCCATTCCCACTGTCAACACCCGACATGTGCTGCAGTCACACCATGGGATGGCTAGCAGGGCTGTCCTCTCCTGGATGTCACTGCTCTGGGGCCATGTGAAGAGTGACAGTACCCTCCTGTTCCAAATGTCACCGGCTGTCTCTATGTCACGGCACAGTGCTCCCGTTGCAGGGCAGTGTCCCACAGAGCCCAGAGCAGCGGCCCAGGGCTCTGTCTGTGTTACACTGACTGATTCCCATTAGGGAGAATTTAAGCTACATGGCTTGAAAATGAGAAAGCAGATTGCTTGCTTCTGTGTTAGGTCAAGCCATTTCCTCTGGGGCCAGGAAGGATTCAAAGGCTGGGAAGGACTGGCAGCCAAGGGGATGGAAGTGTCTAGGTCTGAGCAGGAAGAAGAGGAGAAATGATGTTCCCTGGTCTAACCCTGGTGAACTGCAGTCTTGCTCCTCCATACAGCTCCAAGTAGAGCACTTGGATCACTACTGGGACTGTCAAATGCCACTGGATACCCACATACTATAGCAGGGTTGGAAGGGTGAGCAGCTGGTTGCTCAACACATCTTATGCTCCCAATCCAAGGCTTCTAAGGCTCCGCAGAGTCCAGTCTACCAAAAGTGCTCGGCCCCCAGGGTGTAATAGTGGAGCAGGCACCCGGTGAGCACTGTGCCCATAAATGTTCCTGCAGGCAGGCAGGCAGGCAGGCAACAGGAAACTGCCAGGGGCAGGCAAAATTTCCTTGGAAGGGTTTTATCATTTTAAAGGGAACAAATTCCATTTGATTGCCCTTGTAAGAGCCTGCATGGTACTTGCACTTCTAGCCTAAGCAATAGAAATTTTAATTGCTCTGGTAATTACACTTCCAGCAATGCTGCAGTCCTTTGTTCTGCAAGTGGGAGACCAACATCCACTGTTCTCCGCTGGCCCCATCTGGCTGTAGCTTGGAACAGCATTTGCCACTTGGAGGGGAAGGGACATTCCTTCAGTGACCAGGGTGACATTAAGCCTTGACAAGCACAGCCTTGCTCACACAGATCTCTGGGGCGCCGGGTACACTCCCCAGGTCAGAACGGGTTTCTGTAAACCAGAATCACCTCAGCTTCCTCCTGTTAAAACTGCTGCTCAAGATTCTTGCAGACCTGCACTCCTGCCCTCAGTCTTTTCCCAGAGCAGGTCCCAGACCCATGCTCTGCCGAGGGTGCTGAGCTCCAGGGTGCACATTTCCAGTCTTTCCCATGCATGAGCTTGCAGTGTGTCACCAGTATTTCTTCTCTGGGCTGTAAACAGCTCCAAAACACAGTGTAGACACCAATCTTACATTGCTTTAACTTCTGGCTACATCTTAAGAAGGAGGCAGAAGAGCTGTTACCCCTGTGGGTCTCAGTGGGTACTGTCAAAGCTTGAGAGAACCAAGCCCTACAAGTTACCCTGGAAAATTACTATAAGGAAAAACTATAGTGACATGTGCTAAGTTACTCTATGGATATCAAATTAACCCTGTGACAGGCCCAGTGCTTGAGAAGAACCATCTCTTCTTGGCTGAGCAGGAACCACATCCGGTGCTTCCCAGAACTACTCAGATGCAAAGCTCTGTTGCCAATAAAGCTGCAGCACCTGTGAACTCCTCCAAAATCACCCAGGGTACAACCAGATCCAAGCGCACATTTGGCTCAAGGGCATTTTACCTGCAAGAATACGTCAGCCATAGCACAGACCTTCATGCTTCAGTTCACCAGCCAAGGATTTTCGGAAGTGCTGGGCTGCATGCACAGGGTTTAGGGGGATAAGCATGTGTGCAAACACAGCCAGGCTCTCCCCGGGAAATGGGATCCTGTTCCCCCCACGTTGGTCAAGCAAGCTATAAAATACAGCACATTGGATTGGGGGCCTGCAGGGAGATGTAGTTGCAGTTTGGATCTATCAGACATGCACAAAGTCTGGGTTTATTTGCAATTCCACTCATCCTGCCCACGCTGTATTTTTCCAAGTCATGATCCCGGCTGGCATGGCCCAGGGTGGCTCAGCTCTCACACTTGCCAGAAATGCAGGACACAGCCATACATCTCTAAATCAACAGCTGCCAACATGCCACAGCTACTTTGTCACATGCTGGACCCCTCACAGCTAAAAGCAAGGTTTCCAAGTGGAATTGCTATTGGCCTTAGCGCTTAAACAAAATAGCTCCACTCCTGTCCCCAGAGTTTCCTCAAACAATGGCACAAAACACCTACTGGAGCCTGGAGAGAGGAGGGTCTGAGGCAAAAAACCCACAGCTGCTGATTTTTGAGATATACGCCATACAATTAGAAACACTGGTTTATAAACATCCTTAACAAACCCCAAAAGGCCTGTGGGGTTTCTTTTCCTCGCTGTCCATTGTGTGCCACTGCCCTCAAAAACCTCAAAAACAAACGCTCCTCCCTTGTTGATTTTATGCTTTGGCACTGAACTGCACGTTTCCCTGGTGCTGGAGGTACCAACTCTGCTCATACCAGCCTCTGGAGCCAGGATAGTTGGGGTGGGATCATGTGCTAATCACCCATCCACTCACAGGAAGAAGTCTGCCCCTAATGACACCCCTTCTTGTTTAAATATTAAGATTTCTCTTGGCTAAGAAAGGGGTCTGTGCATTTGCAGATGTCCCTCTTCCTCACTGGAGCTGTTCCTGTCGGTGTTTCAGAGCAGATCTAATTACAGACTGTTCTGTTCATTGACAATTTCATATACCCTCCTTTTTTAGGTTAACTTCAATAACTGGCAAGAGGAAGAACTACATGGGTGGAGTAACAGGCCATGGATTTATGACATGCTGGTATTCTGCTGCTGCTGTCAATTTGATAATGAGAATGTGATTTGATATAAAAACATCTTGGGTGCCAATTCACTACAGCAGCTAGTAAAAATAGGCAGAATACCTAGAAATAGAGGACTCTGTGCTCCAAACACATCCAAAGCTTGAATATCATATAGTACCTTACAAAAACAGAGCACGTGGCTGCACTGGGGCTACAGTACCACAAAGGCCACTCAGTGAACTCAGGCATGAGCTTTAGCAGAGAGACTGGGGCACTGTGTGGGTCTAGCTGGGCACAGGTGAGGGCTGCCCTTTTCAGCAGTCTTTGGGTGCTTTCCCCCAGCCCATGCTCCCAGAGTGACCCCAGCACAAAACAGTGCAGGGTGTGAGCTGCAAACACATCACAGCACAGCCTGGGTGAGCTCTGTCAGAGCCCCAGGTACTCAAGAGCAGGCCTTTTAGACAAATGAAAGCAACTTTTAAAAGTTGCAGAAAAAAGGGGGCTGCAGGGCCCCGTGCATTTTAAAGGATCTGGCCTTTACAGGAGCTGTTCCCAGTTTTGGGTCAAGCCTGAGGCCTGCTTTAATTTACTTTTAAGTGGTACAAGCAGTTGCAATCCCTTTGCCAGAAGGCAAGGCAGCCTCCTTTCACTGCACCTTCCCGTATTTGCTGTATGCAATATTCCACAGGCCTTACCTGTTGCTGTCCCGGTACTGATAAACATAACAGCTTTGAGGCATCCCACTCTCCTGGTCCAAGGTAAACGAAAGCTTCATCTGCAGAGAGGAGAAGGGGTGTGAGACAACAAAAAGAGAGAGAGAGAGAGAGAAAAAAAAAAGCAACATTTTAGGCTCTCAGTCATCACAGCAATTTCTAGAGAAGTTTGTGGGGGAAAGCTTAATTCACCAAGCCTGACACGCAAACACCATGGCCTGGAACATACTGTGGGGTTCCAAACCTCAGGGAAAAGTCACATGCGTTGTAGAAACCTCTTGCTTTTTCCACCCTTTGTTACTATAAAGTGTTCGTGGTTCTTCTGAAATGCATGGGTCATAACAGCTCACCCCTCCAAACCCACACACACACACCACCCTTCACCAAAGCGATTGCGGTTCCCCTCAGACACTAAAGAAATGAGTTTCTCCATCGGCAGCTGCAGTTCCCACGAGTCTTTCTCTGAAAACTTTCCCGGCTCCATCTCGTTCCTCCAGTGCATTAGAACAGAGGAGAAACCACAGAGGGAAAGGTGACAGATTTTTCCTTCTGTGCAGAGTTATTAAAGAGCTGTTAGAAGGGTTTGCAGTTTGGATCTGCCTCCGGCAGCAGGCTATGATGGGACCTGGAAGCTGCTCTCTTTGCAGCTCCAAGAAGGCATTCAGCAAGGCTTTTCGGATTTCAAACATGGCTTATTTTATTTAAGGGGGAAAAATTAATCCTCTTTCAACAAGCAGTGGAATGGTTCTGTGGGGAGACTTTTTTGCTGAAAATGTCTCCAGTGATTTTATACACTGAACTGCCTAGAAACCAGCATGGAACTGAGTCCTGCAATAGCCCTGCACATCCAAGCAGCCCCTCATTCCCCAGGGGAAAGCTGCTGGCCCCCAGACCAGTGTCCCACAAGCTCTCACAGACATGAGGTGCAGCCCCTGGGCTCAGTAAAATGGCTGCAGACCCTAACCAGGATCCAGCAGGCTGAGTAAGAGAGGCAGCATCCTTTGAAGGAGGTAGCTGCCAGTCTTATTGCACTTTTTTGGGGTCACAGAGATTATTATCAGCAGGGCTGTTGCCACTGCTGGATCATGCGGGACTCCTGAAATGGTCTGGGAAGACCATTACAAGGGCTAAAAGTCAAAGGAGATTTGTTAAGATGAACCTGACCTTTTTAAACAGGGAAAGGAGGAGAGAGCAGTATTGAGCCACTCCATTTGATCACAGACTCCTCTCCTCTGGGCTCCAAGAAAATTGCTAACTCAAATTAATGGCTTATTCAGGAATGAATACAGAATTAACAACTTATTCAGGAATGAACACAGAATTAAAACGTTTTTCTCCCATAGGCTGTTAAGAAACCCTGTGTGCTGAATCACTAGATGATGCACTGATTTCCCTTCCCTAAAGGGTAGCAAAGTCATACACTGTGCTCTCACTGACCCAAATAAAACTGCATGCCACAAAACCATTGAAAAATTCACCATCTGGAACACTGAGCTAAGAACCAAGTACCAGGCTGAGACCAAATTCAGTTGATCTCCCTTGACTTCTACACCCCTGACACTGTAAGCCATTCTGAAACACATGATCATGCAACACCATGTCACACACGTGCCTGTGTTACAGGTACCACTGTCCAGACAGTGGCCTCTTACGCTCTCCACAATTCCCCTTCCTGCAAGCCCTGATCTTACAACAGCTTAGCAGATCACTCAGTCCCATTTTGGAGACTTGTGTGTAAGGTAGGACTAGTAGGGCTGGCTGGGGATGCTTCTTTTGGCCAAGATCCATGAAGCCTGGCTGTGGATCCAGCCTCTCCAGATGCTACAACGGCAAATGGCAGCAAAAAATGAAGCAACCTCCCCAAGGGAGAGAGGTGATCACCTTGCTGGCCATAGGTAGTCCATAACCAGAGTCCTCCCAAGTGAGCTGCCCTAGTTTGGGGAACTGAAGGAGGAACTTCTCAAAGCCATTTTTTCTGGGACAGGTTTTCCAAAGTTTTTCTACTAGAATATCAGGAAGCACCTCTGAGGCAAAAGAGACAGCAGTTATCTCAGACACAGCTCCCCCGGATACTTTCCTTTGTGGAATGGGCAGCGCACTACAGAATCAGTGGAGACAAAACACGAAAGAAAGTGCAAAATTTGGGAAAAGTGTGACTTGGGCCACTTACAACAATAATTTTGACAAACTCAGGAGTGCCTGTCTCTTGTTTGCAGCTCTCACCTAAGTGGGCTTTGGGGTTGCAGTAACTGAGCATCTCTGGTTACATCTCTGAGCATCACCTGGGCTCTGGATCCCCAGTGCAGCTTGGGGCTGAAGCCAAATCTCTGCAAGGAGACAGTCCAGGGTGCAGGAAGGAAGGAAAAGGGCTGGGAAGGAAAACAGTCTTGTCTGAACAGTCTGCCAGGGAAAGCTGTGGGGTAATCAGGTATGGGAAGGTGACCTTTCCACTATCTGGGGGGATGGGGTCCCATGGAACCTGCCTACCCAAAAAGGAAAGATCACAGTTCCCAAAGATAACGGGTTTTCAACTTTCTGTTATTTTAACCCCTCTTTGTCTGCTCATGGTATTTCAGACAAATAAAACACACCCTGCTTGGCAGGCTCAGCCATCTCTGCTACCCATCAGTGCCAGCAAGGCATGGGTAATGGAGACTATACATGGCTTGACCATCTGAGGCAATACTGTCAGGCAAGAGGATGCTGCCATCACCCACAGTGACCCCATTCAGAGAAATGCAGGGTCAGGCCATCACACAGAGATGTGTAACTAAAGGTCTGTCCCTCAAACATAGCTCAAGGTAGTTGTGCTGTCACTGATGCACAAACCATGCTCTTGTGCAGATCTGCCCTGCTGATGCCCTGTCATGGTCAGCCAGGAGGGGGAAGAGTGAACCTGTGATTGTCATCCAGGTCACGAGTCCTCATAGACTTCAAATGAACAAGCCAAGCTCTGACTGTGGCCACCAGCAACACTCCAGCTGCCTTTGCTCATTTGGTGGCATTTGGCCTCTGGAGGGAGCAGAGCCCCAGGCAAAACTCATCACAGGTTGGAAAAAGAGCAGGTAAGGCAGGTAAAGAAGGACTACCTGAACGCTGCAGGAGGCACAATGGGTTGCAGAGACTGTAAGCTTCCTACTAAGCTTAAAGAGATTATCCACACCTACTCAACATCTTGCAGTTGGGTCTTCCCTGCCATTGGAGCCACAGGAGAGCTCCTCAGATCACCTGATGACACGTGCTCACTTCTGCACAGCTGTACTCACTGCAAAGGCACTTATGCCTCCCAGCACCTCAGTGCTTTGGAAGGTCAGCACAGATTTTTTCCTCTCATGCTAAAGCTAATCTATGAAGTGCCTGCTGCCACAGACCTCTAAGAACAGAACTCAAGCGTCCTTTCCCAGCTCTCTGCATCCCTACGCTGCTGCTTCTCCCTGCAGCTGCCCTTCCCTTTTGCCTTCATTCACTACACACAAAACCTCTGGTTATTTCTGAATTACAGAAGGTTGCAGGGCAAGGCTGGGGCAGATGTCAGGAGCTGATCGACCACTTCATCACTCCTCTATCTGAATTCTGCCGCACTAATGTCAGGAGACATCCAGAGCCTCCCGGATACATGAAGCCCAACAAAACAAGCAGCCTTTTGCAATCATCCCTCTGGCACAGCTTTAATTCTTAACCAATTTGACAACATTGCTCCAACATTACATTGCTGCTTTGAAGCTCCTTTTTGTGTGTGTCAGTGTTCCTTGTCTGAAGGAGCTTGCTATAAAGCCAGCAAACAAACTCCATGGCAAAGGAAAGGGCACTGCTCCTCAAAATACCGCATTTTATGCCTGCAGGGGCAATGGAGGATTAAGTTTCTTAGAGAAATGCAAGTGCAGGGTGACCCCATCACAAGGATGGTTCATCAGATCAAGGGATCTTTGCTGTTAAACATATGAGATAATTTCATTTTACAAGACACTGCTGGGCTTCACTGGGAGAGAAGGGGAAGAGGAAATTTCACAGCACCAAGCCGCGGTGTGCTTTGGCTTGCACTGCCCCCTTCGGTTGTGCAGCCCTGGAGCTCACAAGCTAATAAAGATCCCTTTCCACTTCAATGGCTTTGCACATAAAGAAGCGTTCGGCATGGTGTGCGTGAACTCTGCAGGAAGGGGAGCTGGAACGTAGCCATGCAGAGAACAGAGTGCTGCCTACCAGGAGAGCCCCATCAATAATTGAGACGTCAGAGGCACAGGGAGGTGCGTGAATAAGAGCTGTCAAAAGGAGTAATTGGGATCTCTTTGGATACAGTGATGGATAGGCTCGCTTGTCACCAGACACAACTTCAATACACCCGAACAGAAGAGGAGCAGGGCACTGAAATTCAAAGGGGCTGGGGCAGGCTCTTTGATGGGCAGGATGCCGTTGACTCCGTGGATGGGAATATCTCACTTAAGGTACCAAGCAGGTGTGAGCATGCTGTCCTGTGACTGGTCAGTGGAGCAAGAGAATGTACCCACAGCACACCCTCGGTGAAGTTTAGTGGCACATACTGCAGGCTTGAGGTGAAGGTAATGTCATATCCCCGAGGAAAGCCACCTCAAGGAAAGTCATCTCCCACCCAAGCACGTGGGCTGTGTGCACATAATGCTTGTTTGTGCAATGGCTCCACTCTTAGGATTAGTTAACATATTCCTGTTCTCTATTCCTATGTCCTTAAATCAAGCAGAGGATACAGTTGGCTGACAGTGGGATGCTACTTTTTTTGTCAATCAGACACTGACATGCTTCGCCTGCACACAAGGGTTCCCACACCCCCTCAGCAGAGGTGAGCAGTGCACAGACATGGACAGACACAAGACACCAGCAAAAGCAGAAGGGCTCAGGGAGTTGCCCCTCAGTGCACTGACCCCTGTGGGGACCCCATGCCCTGCTCAGGAAGACAGACCTTGGTGGGGGTATTGGGGAAGCTGCTCACATCTTAGGACTTCCTCCACCAAGGCTAGAAAGAGGATTTTCAGAAAGGGGGAGCAGTGCTTCACATGGTCACAGACCTCCAGGTTGTCTGTGCTTCAGTGCAGCCAGCAGCCATCCTCATTTTAAAGAATGTTTTAGGCCTGCAGTAGTTAGGGGTTCAGTCATGCGATAAAGCCTGGTAGCTCCAACAAGAAGAGAGCATGAGGAGCACTCTCCTGGCTGCTGAAATGCTGCCAGTACCTATCCTGACCTGACTGGGCAAATTCTGCATGCCCCTTGAGTAAATGGTTTGGCTTGGATCCCCCCGTTCCCAGCCTTGGCTCTGAGCAGCAAACCTTCGTCATGAGATGAAAAGTTTTCTCTACACATGCACTGTATCAGGGAGGTATTATCAGTTCAGCCAAATAACCAGGTCAAAGACTTCAGCTGTCCCAATTGTAGGGCAATGTAAGGGCACGCTCTGGCCAGCCTTGGTTAGAACTGTTCAAGGTAATTCCACTGATGTGATGGGGTATTCAAGCAGAAGGAGTTCACCCAGGGCAAGGAAGCAAGGCAGAACATGAGCCTCCAAGACAAAAACCAGGGAACTTGATCTAAAGATTACACTAAAAACAGTCTCCTGAAAGGCCAGGGTTCTTTTTTACCCTTGGCACTCATTCAACTTTAACCCTATTTGCATGGAAGTCCAAAAAGACTGGTAGTTGCTCCCTCTTGGAATAAAGGTTCCCCTCTCCAGCAAGCTCTAGAAAGCTTTTTAAGAATAAACTTACTCATCAAGCAGGTTTTCATGCCCCGCCCAAACTTCGGGTTTGACCCAAAAAAAAAAATAGTCCTGAAGTCCTGACACTCACTTTTAAAACCACAAAAAACGAGCCATGCTCCAGTAACGTAATCACAGAGTTTTCTGGCACCTTGTCCCTTAAAAATACATCCATCTGCCTCCACGCAGGCCATCAAACTCAATCTTGTTCACAATGGATTTCCCAATTCCTGCGTGCTGGAAGGACTGCAGCAGTGCTGGCTGTGCTGGCTGGACGAGCCCTTACAGAAGCGCAGGCTGCAAACCTCACAGCTGTGTTTTCACTTAAAGAAGCTGCTCTTGAGACCAAAGCACTTCTTCCATGAGCTTTTCTATTTGTGTTGCAGCTCGAAATTGCTGGAGAAAGACCCTGGGTAGCGGCTGAAGAACATGTGGTAAGGATAGGACGGGGGTAATAAAGGACAGACCAAAAGTCCAACAGTGGAAAAAGAGGAAAGACAAGGAAACTCACTACCAGCTTAACTAGTCACCTCTCACACTGGGTTGGAGCAGTCCTTTCCTTTTGGCTTTGCAGACAGCAAATGTTTGGCCAATCTCAGCACCTTGTTATGGGACTGCTGTTGCTATTGGTTGGAAGTCATGAACTGGTCCGAAACTGATACAATCACACCTATTGCCTCCTCAGAGAGACTCCTTCTCCCCACTCCTAAATGCACAATTTCCAGGTGAAGGTTTAAATTCTCTGGGAGGCTCCCAAAGCCATTTCTGCTGCCCTGTGTCCTCAGTACATTAGCCAGCAAACTACTTTTCTTAACAGGCTACAAGATCCACACATGCGGCTAAGGATAATGTCGAGCCAAACCCCAACCCAGCCTAGGAAAAGGAGCTGAAGCTCATTTGGGGTATTACTCTGGTCTGAATGCCTCTGCTTACTTCTATAGGTGATACACTCCCAGAATCACAGAATATTCTCAGTTGGAAGGGACCCACAAGGATCATCAAGTCCAACTCTTCAGTGAATGGCCCCTATGGGGATCAAACCCACAACCATGCTCTAAGCAACTGAGCTAATCTCAGGTGACTATTTTAAAATCCTTATCATTTACTTTGCTGCTGCCTGCATCATATAATTGCATAAAACATATGCAAGGCCAGCGAATCCCTGACATGGAAGGTGTAAGATATCAGATAGCTCTTGCCCCTTAAATTAATCTGGAAACCCAGAGGTTCCCAGTCTGGGACCCAAAGCCACAATAAACTAAATTATCCCACAGGCTGCAGCAGGTCTTACTCTCCAAATATCAGCCCTGGGATGCAGTGAGGACCCTCGGGTCTTCCCATCACAGGAGTGAAGTCACCAACATATATTCTCTAGCACAAAAGAGGGCTGCCCTGTTGATGTCTAGTGGCCCCAAAACCTCTACTAGAGGTGATCAGGCAGTACAGCAGACCCAGAAAGGAGTGTGGCTGGATACTTTGCAAAGATCAGGGCAAGTGCTGACATCAAAATGGCAAGCTGGCTTTTATTTCACAGCTGCAAGTCAAAGCTGGAGAGCCTTTTGGGAAAGACAGGGCACGAGACAACTTTTACCACTTGGCAAAAATATAAACTGCAAATCAGTTTATTTTTAAGCATTCACACTTGCCCGCATGGGAGGTTTCGGACGCAATCCACAAAGAAATGGATCCAGATTTATTTAGAAAGAAGAGCTGAATGCTTCCGTTCATTTTATAAACTGGATGAGCTCATTCTCTAGATGCACGATTAGGAAACCACAGAACTAAAATGCGGATTATACAATTGCAAAGAGTTTAAATTTGTGGATTAAAAATACCTTCTTCAGAAGCTAACAAATTGTGACACTGCACTACATGCCCTAGACCACTAGAGAACTGTCAATGAAGTTAGAAGTATTTTCTACACATACATCAATTTGAAAATGGAAGCAAAACATCCCTAGGAAATGCCACATAAAAAAACCTGTGACACTAACGAGATACATGCCAACTTTCACTGCTTGGCCGTTTAGTTTTCTGTTACTCAGAGCCTGTCTCCCAGGCTCTCCTTAAACTATTCCTGACTCTTGCACCTCTCCCAGCCCCGTCCATGCTCTGACAAAAGACAGTTTTACTGATTTCTCTTGTGCAATAAAAAAGCCCTCACAAGCTGGGCTTTGCCAGCCTCAATAGAGATGAGAGATTCTGGGCTGCAAGAACATTCTTGCATTTTGAAGACTGATGATCACTATAGTCTTAGCAGGACAGTTAACACAGTTATGTCCTGCCCAGTCCCAATGGTCTCTTCTTCACAGGAGAGAGATGGAAATTCACTTACAAAAGCAGGAATTTGGGAGAGAAGGATGATCAAGACTCTAGTAAGATGCTAGATTGCAATCAGGAATTTGAAACAACCTCAGAGACTCCTGGGAAGGCAGGACTGACCATACTCAAAGCAATTAGAGTTGATGGCAAGTGAAGTTTCCCTGTCCACGAATAAGTTGATGGCTGGAGGGCAGCACTGGGACATCATGTACCTTATCAGAGGGTTAAAATTCCCCAGGAGAGATCAGAGGCAAACAGCCAGAGGCCAGGGAGCAGCACAGGGACCTGTAACTGGTGTGAACAGGAACAGGCAAGACCAGGGTCTGCTGCATGAGAAGAGAGATGGAAGATGGAGCTGCTGACACTACACTTCCAAAGCACCTGCAGTTCATGCAGAGCCTGGAGAAGGGGGGAATGACACCAGCAGCACCCAGGACTGAGAGAGGCCCTGGGCCTCATAATCCCTGGCTCGTCCACCAGGGGCTGGCAGAGCAGCAAACACCACCACTGCTCCGAAAATCCTGGAGCAAACAGACAAACCAAATGAGTTAAAGTAACCATGAAAAAAAGGAAATATTTCTCACTATTAACAAGGAGAGGAACTTTTGGGGTACAGCTGATGTAAAATTTCCCCTAAGCTGACTAGTGTCAGCAGCCAAAGAAATGGGCTTTTCTGTGCGGCCACAGCACCTGTAGCCCAATTGGTCAGTCACAGGCAGGACCTGAGGGGTCTGTGGGACCTACACCAGCTTTGTCACAGGTTGGGCAGTGTGGAAATCTATGTATATGCCATCTTGATCTGATAGAGAAAAGCAAAGCCTGGTCAGAAAGAGATCCCAAAGGTGTTTCTGTCCCAAAACGGTTAAGTAAGAGCCTGAAGACTTAGGAAAAGCAATCGCTGTGCTCCACTTTTGCACTAGATGAAAAGTGACACAACCAAGTAGAAACCCTCGCTAAAGTCACTGCTTGGTATGTCATTATTAGAGGGTAGTAGAGGTAACAGGTCATTATCCCCAAGTGCTGTTATTTCACACACCTGACAGCATGCCTGAAAACTGGTCTTAACTTACCGACCCCAGGTTTGAGCAGCCTGAATTTTAACTTGGCCCTGCTATTTTGTGAGAGCCCACAGTCAGTAGGGAACAGCATTGTAGAAGTTGGCAGCTCCCAAAGGGAGGGCAGATCCAGCACCTGATAGATGCCAGCGACAGAGCACACGGCAGTGGTTACCTGAAGGAGGACATGACACTGTGCTGTCTTCAAATGCCTCAAGTCACAGGGAAATGCAAGGTAAGAGCTGTGGGTGCAGATGTCTCTGTATGTGGCAGGAGGAAAAATGGTTTGGTGTCTTTTACTGCACCTGACTACAGCACAACTTTCCCCCACCCCATGAGCTCTGGAGGATGCTGCTACACATTTTACAAATCAGCCTATCTTGTGTCTTCCCTATGACTATAGTGTGCCTTCCCGTAACGTGCCCAGTCTTTGTCACTGCTATTGGGAGGATACACGGAGCCAAGGGCAGATCAAACACAGCAAATCCTATTTTCTTAAGTTTGTTAATGTTAACTGCTTCCCCTGCTAAGCCACTAATAGAGCTGTGAGAATCCAGGAGCACAGATTAATTCAGCACCCAGGTACTGCCTCATGCCTGGAGGGATTTCCGTAGTCGCACTGAAGACAGATGAAAGCTTGTAATACCCTCCATACAAGAGATAAACCCATTAAAATATGAACAGCCCCTGTGCCACAGCGATAAGAGCTCTGCCAGGTAACAAGAGAGATCACAACAGTATTTCTAGGTTGTTATATCTGCCATTAAACTGGAGCTGGAACTATGAAGACTCAGAATACCCTGATCACACCATGCTGATCTCAGTTTGACAGACACGCCATTCTCCCCCATCCCTTGGGGTGATGCTATGAAATACCTGGCAGTCCTGAAGTCCAGGCCTACCACTGCTGACTCCAGCTTTGCTCATTCTCTGGGGATAATCTGGACTTTCTTGCAGCATGTTACAACCTGCCAGGAGTGCAGGCAGCTGCGCTGTGTCCTTGGCCAAACCTTTTCCTCCGACACTGTTAGCAGCACGGAGATGGGAAGGCATCTCCTGCCATACACACTCAGCCCACTGTCTTCTGCAGAGCATCTTCTCAAACACTGCAGCCAGAAAACACCATTCTTCACCCCACCATGGTGGTGCTGACTTCCTCCTCCCCGGGCAGAGGTGGGTGCCATGACCTCCTTTCTCTTACTTCAGCAAATCTCATGGCGTGTCTAAGCACGGTTGCTCAGTGCACAAGCAGGAGATCTGAAGCTTTCCAAGGACATCCCTGCCCATTCCCATGGACAGCAAGAGCTGCTGCTGTTAGCGCAACCGCTGGGCTCCCCTGGGAATGGGCTGGCTGTGGCTCAGTTGAATTCCTCTGGCAATGACCTGCTCCTGCTCACACTTTCCTAGGGACCCCGCAGCTCCTCTGTCACAGAGAAAGAAGGAAGCAGGAGTGGATGGGGGCCAGGAGACTTGTCTCAGCGCCCCTGCTGGCAGCGGGACGGGCACCCTGCCCTCCAGCTAACCCACAGCCAGCTGTCCTACTCCAGCTCCAACATGGCTACGCTTCAGCGGAGAAGCAATTTCTGCATGTAGGCGCTTCAGAAAGGGCTCTGGCAAGGTTCACGCTGAAAAGGTGAGGTGTAAACTGTACAGCATTTTTGCAGGGCCAAATTGATGTCAGAGTCCATGACGCTGCTGTCAATCCCTGGGTTGGAGTGTGAGGGGTAGGATCAGTGATCTTCTTCCAACATTAATGCACAGCAGGCTGTTACAACTCTCTGTTCCACATTGCTATTTAACATATGTAAGGGGCTCGACATGGTTTATGTTCAGTAGCTGTGGTTTCCAAGCAGTATTGCATTTCTTCAAAATGAAGATACATAATATTTGAAAACTATTTTTAAAACCAGTCACAAACCTGCAATCTTCTACGTCATCACTCCTTCTTCCTATCAAACCCAAAACATAACAGTCACAGAAGATCAGTGAGATGCGTGAGAATTTGGCTGCAAGGATCTCGTGTGTGCACGTGCATACACACACACAGAGGGAAATTCAAAGCTGTAATTCAGGTACAATCCATGTTTAAGGTTTCAAAGACATCCAGGATATAGTCCACTGTTAAGAGTTGTGGGTACCAGCACACTGTATGCAGAGCAAGACAATCTAAGAGCTGAACCAAAGCATAAGGTGGTTTATTTAATAATCTGCCTCAGCAAGTGTAAGGTTTCCTGCCCCTGGGACTTCAGCATACTAGCAACCTGATCATGTATCATCCTAAAATCTCATCACAGCCTTCACTTGCCAGGACTATTCCCATCCACTCCTAAAGCAAGTCACAACACAACTGAATCTCAAATTCCCATTTTTATATACCCCTCCACATGGCAGCATCAGCTGGGGCAGGGAAATCTTGGAAAAATCTTTAGAAATTATCCTTAAAAGACATTCTGCAGAGCCCCACTCCCTAGAAATGTCTGACTCCCGTGGAGCACAGCAGCTCTTGCAGAGCTCTCTGGTTTTTGCAGTAGTCTTGCATAAATCAGGCTTTCCAGTTCCCCAGCTGGATGGACCTGGGGCTTTGTTGGGTTAATTTTGTCCAGTCAGCCCTGGAATAGGAGTTGTCCATACCAAAGTGGTAAGTTTTAAAGGCAGAAACCAACATCATATTTTACAGAGACAGTCAAGTTCTTAAAATTAGTTATTTATTCCAACAATATTAAAAGGAGACACACTGCCTTCCCCGTCATTTTTCCATTCGTAGTATTTTGTTGGTTTTTTTTAAACTCATGAGCCTAATCCTTAATTTCTCCATGGAAAAGCTGGAAGAAAAAGATCACAGAGAAGAAGGATCAGCCTGCTAGAGCATCCACTGCGCTTTCTCTCCCTTTGGAGAGGTTGCTGAGTTTGTGGTTGAGATTATATTTTTAAAATACATTCTGAAAGTAAATAAATAAATAAAAATATCTCCAGGCATCAGTATTAGCTTGTGAAGGAGATCCAGACAATGCACAGGAGGCTAGAAAGGAGCCAGTAAATTCTAAGAGCGTAGAACGGGAGAGGGGATTAAGCCTGGTGATTAAATTAGGCGATGCATGAATACATTCCAATGCACAACATCACTCAAGCACTGGACAAAACATATGGCAACAATGGAAAGCACTACCCACGAGGTCACCTTTAATATGATTAGCCATGGACGCCTGAAAGGAGATCTCCCAAGTACCAGTGTGCTAACCCTCCTTTGAGCACCCTGTGAAAGCCTTTGAGGATCCGTGAACCCGGCAAAAAAGGCTGCTGAGTGTTAAGGGATGTGCCCAAGTCCATTGAAAGAAGGACAAAAAAAAAAGAGCCTTGAGGCCGGGCAGGCGCACTGAGAGCAGTTTTTGTTCCCCTGCTCGCAGGGCACCGGCGAGAGCCGTCCCCAGGGTGTCCTGCCTGACAGCTGGGTCACGACACGGGCTCTCCTGTTCCGCTTGGACTTTTCAACTCCGCTGGCCCACATTCACCGGCACGGCTCGCCCCTTTGAAGGGGGAGAAAGCGCCTCATCCATCACTGACACGAAGGCAGTTAATTCACTTCTTTACAACTGGAAAGGCTTTTGCTGTGAGCAGGAGGGAGTGCAGGAAGAGTAATGAAATCCAAAAGGGAGCCAAATGATGCTTTCCTCTGCTAGACGCCAGTGCTGGCAGCGCTTGCTGCTGGCACAGCCCATGGTGGGTGAAAGGAGACTCTTTTGTGGTATGCCATTAGCTACTTCCAAGGCCCCAGTTCATGTTTACCACAGCCACTGTGTTACTTCACTTGGTATTTTTTTCCAGTCCTGTTGATCGTACTGCAGAACTGACCAAGTCCGTTTGGAAGCCTCTCTCACAGAAAGCAGAAACAAATTGCTTTTTTGAAAAGATTTTTTTTTTCTTCTCTTCTCTAAACCAAACCTCACACTGCTTTCCATAAACTCAACCTAAGGCTGAAATCCCCACTTAAAACTGAAAAGCAAAGATCCCTGCTACACTTTACCCACACTGGTTGTCACCCAGCCACACCACTCGTCCCTGGAGATGCCACCAGCATCGAGTTGTACTGCCTGGACTGCACGAGAGGGCATCTCACACCATAGCATTGCTCTGCAGCCCCATCCAGTAAAACCCTATCACAATGCAGCCAGCAGGTTGTCCTGTGGACTGTAACGGCAAGGAACACTCAGTGACATCAAAGATAATCTCGTGTGAGTCACCCTGCATGACGACCTTGCCATAATCAGGTGAGCCCTTCAGACTGCTGAACTCTACCCCAGAGGACCTTGACACACTCAGCCGAGTTCCTAGCATGGTTTCTGCAGGCTTTTAGTATTTCAGATTCCAGGCAATGACTAACTGGGAACACGTGAGGGACAGGCCCAAAGGCAACTTCTTTCACACACTTTGTATCTGCATGGCTGGAGGGTGAAAGTCATGGAGATAACCCCAGGAGGAACTCACTCTGGCTACACAGGTCTCAGCAGCTACGAAGCAACAACAAACTTGATGCAGGACTGCCACCAGCTGAGCTCTTGATACTGCCAGGAAAACAAAAGGATCATCTCCTAAAGCCCTTTCTAGTTTTACATTTCCAGGATGCCATAATTGCAGCTCAAGTCTTGCAACAGCACACCCCAGGCACTGCACTGTCACAGCTGACATTCAATAAGCTGGGAGATTCCTACCCTCTCATACCACAGACTCACCTTGGATCCTTCTAATAGATCTCTTAGACTCTCATGGGATCTGTCAAGACTGAAGATCAAGCCGGTTTCTAATGAGACAAAATAGACCAGGCAGCTGCTGGTCTAGAACACTAGTTCTAAAAGCACTGGAGGCAGCAGCTCCACGAAGGAGGGTATTATTTTTCTTTACTTCAGACAAACAAAAAACCCTTCCCCAAACATAACTCTTTCACAATAAAAATTACTGAGGGTTGAAAGAAAAGCCTGTGGTGGCACCCATTTCTTGGCTGCTTAAGCTGTTTGCAGCAGCAAGTCTTCCTCCTCTGAATTATGTTTTGTACCCATCGCTGTGCTACCACCTTTACAAAGGCTACTTGTAGCAAAACCACTGATCCTGGGTCCCAAGCGAGGGTCCTAAGCAAGCTACAGCAACCTGTCAAACAGAAAGAGGAGGGATGATCCAGGTCTGGCAGCATACCAAGCCAAGGAAGTCAGGTGTACTTTCCTGAAGGGATGACACCCAGGTGATGTTACTTTGCCCAGCTGCTTGGGGGATATGGTAAGTCCTCTCTCCCCTGCAGAGCCCAGGTGAGGATGGTAGCTGTGAACTCAAAAGAAAGGAGTTCACCTCAGAGGAGTATCCATTTCTACCTACTAAGTAGGCACACAAGGGCAGCTTTAACACACCTCTGTCTGCAGTGTTTCTTCATCCCAAAAAGCATGTACAACATCCTGTTGGTCCTGGCATGTGGAGACCAACTGGCTTCTGTTCTGGGCCTGACCTATGGAAACTCCATTTAGACACCATATTTCTATCTGGCATCTCCCAGTCTTCATTGTCTGCTCAGTCTTTATCTTAAAACTCCTGGGACTCTGAGCAATAGCATTCCTTCAGCATAGAGAACCTCTGAGGGTTTAATGCTGGTTTGCACTCTTTTAAGGAAAGACACATCTGTCTGCTGTCACAGCCGGTCTTTAAACTGATTTCAAGGAAACTCTATAAACTCTTGAGAATTTGAAAAGAGATGACCAAATTGCAAAAGGATTTCAAGGTTGGTCCCCAAGGGTAAAGGCTATTTGTCAGCAGCTCCCCCTGGCACAATGTTATGGATCCATCAATACACCTACCTCTTACTCCTACCTAAACATGAGAAACCAGTAACTCCCCAGCTCATTTAACCACCTCTATGCTGCCCACTGTCTTCTTAAAGAAAAAAACAAACCTACAGAGAAAGGCAATGCAAGCACAGTATTAAAGACTATCAACCATCACTTTCAGTAATGTTTGAAAATAATAGAAAACAGAGAGCTGAAGTGAGAATTCAAAACCTCAAAGTAATTTCAACCATACATACATGAGAAAAGTTTATACATGATGCAACAGAAAAAGTGACTCACTTTCTGAAATGCCAAAGCCTGTTTTAGTTAATTCTGCCTTCTATACCTGCTAAACACATCACCAACCCAGAAATCATTTAATAAATTGCATTTTTTTAAAATCCCGTTTTAGCTATTTAAGCATTTTATTTCCTAGTATCGTGGGTCAGCTTCTACTCTAACATGCTAATCAGAAGTAAAGTGCTTGCTGGATCAGTGGGATTTTTTCTCAGAAAAACAAGGAGAGTCTTGAGATTAAAACAGAGACCTTGAAATTGAGGTGAAACTGCAACCATAAAGCTAATGCAAAACCTCCCATTGACTCATGAGACTGCAAATTTCTCAGCATTGCCATGAGACACCCAATAAGCTACAGCTCTGCATGCCCCAGGTTCTGCAGGATCAGATGGATCAAACCCACTGGGTAAACCCAGTTTACTTCAATTGTCAAGGAAGGCATAAATTAAATTTTGTTGTATTCGGGCTAGGTTGTTGTTTTTTTGGTTTTTTTTTTTTAAACAAGCATCATTGCCTGCTTGGTTAGTTTGTATTTCTGTGACAGAAACAAGTTTTTCAAGTCCAGTTAAAGGAATTACCCACAAAACCCCTTCCCAGGGATTTTGCGTGGCTGGTTTCTTACAGTGTCTCGAGTCCCTCACACCACTCTAGTCCAACGAACTCGTGACGCTGCTTTCTCGCTGCCTCTCGTACAGTTTTCATGTGACCATCAATTTAATGACAGCCCATCACAGATGGGCAGTGGACTGTGCCCAGCTTAGTTGGTTGCTAATTAGCACAAATGCAAGATATCTGCTATCAGCTGAGATCCAAGCCGGGAATGTGCTTCCTACAGAGGGCAAAGTTTAATAGTGCTGGCAGGTTTAAGGTGCAGACAACACAACAACTTGTGAATACTCATCTTTGGGGACAGATGGGTGTTGGTGCCTTAAGATGGAAGCAAGAAGCACCAGGGAATCACGGTGTCTCCCACAAACAAATGAAGCACTGCACAAAGGAGGAGGACTTTTTCAAATCTCAACTATGGACAAATCTCAGAAACAAGTGGAATGTGGACCAACAACTTTATCTGAGATGTCATGCTTCAAGATCCCATTTTATGCAATTCCATATTTAGGGGAAATCCATACTCTGAACTACATTAGTTTGCTTAAAAATCTTCCCTGTTACCACATGAAGATGCAAAAAAGGGCAAGATAAATGATCCAGACTACTAAAGACAGACTCAAAGACACTTGCTTTCAAAACAAACCCAAGAGGTTGCTCAACAAAATGTACTCCAAATGAATCACTGCAAACTTTAGCAGGGCATATAATTTCAGAAGATGTAAGCTTGAACTTGGAATGTTTAAAGATAAATCCACAAGTGGACTTCAGCAGGCGTTGGCTTTCTCAGATGGGACAGGATCAGCTCCATCCTCAGCTCAGCTGTTGGTATCTTGGATAAGGCTTTTGTAGTCTCATTTCAGAGGGCTGTGAAAACCACAGGTGCTTTCTGAGCTTCTTTGTACTTCAGCATCTGTATGCTATGGATCACAAAAGATAAAACATCCCAGGACTCAGAAGGAGTGATCCTGCCCAGAAACACCTGATAAAATGAATTGTGGTCATGGAAAGCAAGAATTTTTTCCCTTCTCACTTTGGAATTGAAATGAGAAATCACAGAACTGTAATGTCTAAATCTTTCATCTCCTTCCAAACATTGTCTTTTGTCATTATACAATTAGCCTTTCTTCCATATACCATTGGGTGAAACCGAAATGGCTCTGACAAAGAGCTGCTACATCTTCACCTATGGCAGACTGATCATATTTGAAGTTACATCACTCAACACCAAGTGACTTCATCTAAAGAGGATGATGGATTAGCCATGCAGTCAACTATAATTAATACCTGAAAAAAACCCTTGTCAAGCCTCTGTTCAAATATGTGATAAACAGAATCTGGAACAACAAGAGACTTTCTGATGACGTCTGTTCATCACCAGGGAAGAAAAACACCATCAACTGGAGGGCAAGACTCTCAGAGCAAGGACTGTTTCTTCAGCAGAAAATGTAAAACGAGAATTTCCTCCAAACACTCACCCTACTTGCACCTCTACACAAACACATGTTTTTCTGGAGCTTATCTATCTTTCTATCAGAGACATTGAAGAACCAGTTTGTTTCTGTTTCATTAAGAACCAGTTCTTCCATCCTGAATCTCTTTCAATATAGCCAGCAGAAGCCACTAATTCTCTCCCTACCAACCTCAAAAATACCAATGAGTGGCTTCCTCAGCTGGATCAAGCACTGAATCCTCTGTTCAGCTGAGCTATCAGCTTCATGTTTGGGACATATTCCATCACACTAAGCCACCACCGACCACAGATGACCTCTCTTTCCCCTAGAAATGCTATTTGGTGCTCTCTGAGGTCCCTGTGTGCAGGTGACCCCAGGCAGCCACAAGCAAGGGCAAGATCCATCTGTGTCCAGCTAATCCAGGAAACCAAGAGATGTGTACTTCATGTGTGAATTTGGAGTACTTGCAAACACCTTCAACCTTCCTTGCAGGTCAGCATGTGATGATTTCCAGCTCACCCCCCTTCTACAATGGTTGGAAGGTCTGATGATGTACTGCCTACTGCAACTCTGTCCCACGCAAGCAAGAGAGACTTCCATGGGATAGTAGCCCATTGTCTTGATCCTGGCACACATGGGTAAAGCCTGAGATCTGAAAAGACTGGAGAGAGAGGCCACTTGTGAAACACACCAATTGCTTCTGCATTGCAGAGACGTGCTGGCCACAGTTCAGCCCTCTGTGCTGATGTGCCTTGGTTCTCTGCTCTGCACTGTGAGACGCATCCCCTGGGGACAGGGATGAAAAAACCCATGTCCTTAAATGGGCCAGCAACACACAGCAGAAACAGAAAAGCAACAGTTTTTATTCAAAAGCTGTCAGTAATAAACATGAGAGGAAGAGAATGGTCAGCCTTGGCCTAAGGTGCTGGATTTGGTCTGGTAATCAGACCTGCCAGCTCTGCCACCAACACACCATGTGAGCACAGGCAACTGCTTCACTTCTTAATGCCATATCCATTGTCTGGAAGGATGGAGCCAGCCTCCCCTCTGATACTTGCTCTTAGGCTAGCAGATGAAAGAACAACTGACACTGTTGCTGTGTCAAACAGCATCTCAAAATTAAACCATAAGAGCTCTTTTTTATGGAGAATTTTCTCAGCTTGCAGGTCTGTGTAGATTTAATAAAACTCAAGGGTTAAGCTGTGTTTGTTTAGAAGAAAACCACTCATACATCACCAGAGGACTCGAATATCTGAGCTAGTGGCTGGAATACTTAGTCCAGGAAGAATAAAGTCATAATCCACTCTTGCATTACTGATGGTAAATTAATGCCAGAGCACCACTGTGTGGGGAGCTCCTTCCTGGTTGTGCTTGCCCAGACATCTGGCTGCAGTGGCTCCCAGCACGATGCTCCACAGCCGAGCCCTGTACTCCAGCGTCCGACCCTCCCCTCCTGCCGGAGCCAGCTCGACCACTTCACCACCTGCTCCTGCTGGGACACAGCTGCTCAGCTCTAAAAGAACGATCGGGGAGCGGCGGGACATGTGCGAGGACATCAATCCTACTCACACCCCTGGGAAGACTTCATTAAAATCCCAGGGCAAAAGATTAGATTCAGAGAGCTTTCCACTTCAAAATCCTAATTTAATCAAAATACTTCAAAACCTACTGGCAGTGCAAACATCTCCATGCGAGCAGAGGGATGCTCAGCCAACACACATCCCCTCCATAACACGATCCTGCAACACCTCCATCCTGCATGGATCCTCAAACTGCCCGACCTGAGCCGTCACCTGCTTATGACAACAACAGTGACACCTCACATTTGCCTGTCAAGTACCATGTTCCTCTGTGGTACTGTAGGAAAGACATGCTGAAAATCATTCCTACTTTGCTGACACACCTTTGCACATGCATTTCAGTTACTCCTGCAAGGAAAGGCAGCATCCACCAGTAGGAAGCTGTGGCCTCAGATGCTTGTTTTGACATATTAACTGGGACTATGCAAAAGACATCAAATCCCCAAAGGAAATTAATCTCCAAATACATCCAACATTCCCCCAGCTGCCTTATGTATCACACAGTATAAGCAACTGTCCATAATGATCGTATAGCACCTGCTGTCCCCATTCTGGGTTTCAGTGATGTCTCTTTAGCCAGACATCAAAGAGAAAGAGCAGACAATGGTGGAATTGTGATAGGAAGTGAATAGTGAAAGCTCCTTGTCAGTCTGAGTTTCCATTTATCTTACAGCACTGTACATACAGCCCACCCTGCCTCTGCTGTCACGTTCATGCACAGTTGCTGTAACGGCCTCTTTAGGGAGGTATCATGGCAGTTTTCAGGATTTTATAAATGGGCCTTTGGGATTTTCTCCTGGGCAAAAGCAAGTGCACAAGCAGGTACACACCTCAATCTATCCTGAGGGAAACAAATCCAGGATGAATTTGGCACCAACGTCACATCCTAGGCGATGAACACCATGACTTTCTCTTTGAGACTGGCCAAGAGATGCAGCCAAGAGTCAGGGGCTGGAGCAAAGCCATTTACTCCTCCCCAGAAAGGTGCATGCACTGAGAGTGTGCAAGGGTAGCACATACAGCAGCCATGGACAGAAAACCTAAGCATCACTTCAGGGAGTACTCAATCCAGGGTGACCTTTCTCCCCCAAAAGCATTTTAGTACATACGTTCAGATCATGCTATTAGGGCAAACATAGGCACACTCAGTGAACTGAGCTCTATGCAGTTCTATAGCCCTTTGCTGTCCCATGTAAACAGTTCTCCCAACCAAAAGGGTCTTCCATTCATTTACTAATATATTGTATTTTGCACACAATGGCTGTTTAACCAGGGTAGAAATATTTATTACTTTCACGTAGCAAGAACAAAAGACCTGAATACTTACTATACAGATACGAGGCAGGAAATATGACAAAACAATTTGCCATAATTATTTCCAGCAGTTGCTCATATTGGAAAATTTTAATAGTGATAGTAATTAATCTGTGGTTCTTGGGATTTCCAATTAAACAGCATTAGCAGGAGCAACTGTCTAAAAATACGTGTTTCTGTCCTATCCCATTAGCCACAACTAAATATGAAATTTCCCAACATACAGTGTCACATCCTGCATGTACAGTGTCCTCCCTCCTCCTTGTTTTCCGTGTGAATGGCTTGAGCTGTTTGCATCAAGTAGTCAGAGGTGGTTCTGAGAGCTTCAAAAGCTGTACAGAGCTGGTTACTATATCCAGTGTGCCATATACCTGAGTGGTTTGGAGCTGGCACTCTGCACAGTCTGGTGTTTGTCTGGGACCATTGCACTTGTTTCCCTATGTTTCCTGAGGCATAAATGCTCTACAACTTTAGGATTTCCATCAGCCTTAAAGAAACAAAGCAATTCTCAAAGATCACTGGTCTTGTCCCCAGCAGCCATGGGACAAGATCAGTGGTAAGGTCTCTGGTGTGCTACAGAGTTACTATAACACCATTTTTACTACCTCTAAGTTATTCAAAACAATAGAGACCCACAGTGAACAGCAACCCTTGCTCAGATGATAAGACAGTGGCAAGGTACACAGGCTGGGAGCAAGCAGAAGTGAGACCATTTCACTACCAATTCAACCCTTATATTTGTGTAATATTCTCATCTTTGCCATTTTTGTCCTTTTATTCCTTCTCTTTTCACATACACCTGCAAAGCTGAATGTCTGCTTTGCAGAAAACAAGGAGAGAAGCTATTCTACCAAATGATTCAGTGTCATTAACTGGTCTAATGCAGATGCACTTTGGGTTGTTCTCGCAAAGAACTCTGGTCAATGCTGATGTTTTGAGCACCCAGGTATAAGTGTGCTGGCAAAGACAGAATCACCAGCACAACAAAAGGCATTGCTCAGCTCACAGACAGTTGTCATAGAGACAGATCAGCATCCCAGGGTATTCTCATTTTAAATACGCACAGAAATCCTTTTTAACCTGTCTTCCTGTAGGCATCCATCCTCGTGATTCATTTATAAACTGCTGAGGCCAAAAAGAGAACCATTTATCAGAACGTCTCCTCTAGGCAGGCTGGAGCTAAGGAGCTTTTCTGCAAACTTCATGGTTTTTGTTGAAAGCAAGTTTCTATCTGATTCTCTGGCTACTGTTTCTAAAAGCTGTGGGTTGGGGAAGCGATCCAGCTTCCAAGTAACCTGGCCAGGAAAAAAAAGGAAAGCTGTGGGTTGTACTCACTTTGCTTTTTAAACCAGGTCAGATCTCTGCTCCAGCTTAGAGAGCGGGTGCACCAGGAGCTGTGAGAGGACAGCACAGGGGTGGTATTTCACAGTCCTGGGCAGGGAGGAGGTCTGGGGGGGGAAGACAATACTGTAGATATCTGAACATTTTTTTCTTAAAGTCACATACAAGGCCTCTTGCCTTTACATCTAAAAGCTGCAGCTCTGAATGAGAAAGAAAAGAAATACATTAATTTCTGTCTGTGTGGACAAAGTTTCATAAGCTCCTTAGCCACTGAAGGTGAAAGTCTTTAAACCTCTAAAACTCAGCTCAGCTGCTATTTGGAACTAGGGAGCACAGGAAATCATATTCTAGGGAAAAAGTCCCAGAAGGGGCCTATGGGGACAGCTGGATCCCATGGAACAACTGATGTGTGGTTCTGGTTGCACCCATGGTCCAATGCAGCAGGATTCCCTGCAATCCCATCAGGATTACCAGACCTCTGCAGAAGCACGAAAGGAACTGAGGAGGGGAGCAAGGAGGGGGCTGCAGGTATGAAGGTTGCCGTGCCAGGACTAAACTGAAGCACGAATTAGAAAATACACAGCCCCAAAGGGACACATATATACTGACACCAAGCCCACAAATCCTAAGCTTTCCAGACTGTATGCTATCTCCATAATGTCTCAAGGTCTTCTGTGTGACCCAGATATATGATTCCTAAGTTATTAAAAGAAATAATATATTCCTCATCTGTTGAACTACAGAGATCCCTTCTTCTAAAATTGCTGCTAAAAGATAAAACCATGGGCAAGCAGATGCCACTCTCACATCAGGTCATAAAAATTCAGCAGTGACATTCAAACAGAAAACATTCCCCTCACCACAGCACAGCCAGCCTGACACTGCTGCATCCTACTGGAGCCATCCTGTGTCAGGACCAAAGAACTCCCTGGCCAACCAGTATTTCTGCTATTACAAATATAGGCCCATGAATGGATTAATCTGAGAGACGTTCTTTGGTTTGGGGAATAAATCCTAAATTACATGGATAGTGTAGGGAACCAAACAGGTGTTCAGGCTAGAGGCCCTGAAACAGCTACTCAGCCAGAAGCCTCAGAGATAACACTGGAGATGGTATGGGGGAGACCAATATCATTCCAAAGAGAAAACTGAAGCAGACAGGGAGAGCACCAGCCCAAGGCCACCACAGCCAGTGGCAAAGGAAGATGGGAGATTCTTTCCCCCATGATTTTCTTCATACCAACAGGAAGCACATGAGCACCTCACACTGAAAAATGGCATGGTGGAAGGAAGAAAAAAAGCTGTCCCTGTTCAATCAGGAGTGACCCATGGTAGAACTCTCAAACGTAATGCAATGTATAGGAAGAGGGCTCACATCCCTTGGAAAAAAAAAAGCACAGGAGTCATTCACGCTCAGCCATCCCCTCCCATAAGACTGTGGGATGATCATTTCCTTCACTCACATATTTATTTGGAATTCGATAATTCATTGCCCCTAGTTTCCTGCTGGAGTTTGTCTTTCATTGTTCAAGATTTACATTACTCAACAGGAAATCAGTGAGAGGTCCAGTGATTAGAAAGGTGTGTTTCCCATTCACACCCACCCTTGCTTGCTCACTCAGGGCTGGAAGTGGGAAACGGTGTACAGCTGTGTCCATGGGAACTCAGGGAATTGGGGGAGCAAAAGCAGAGGGAGTTATCCCATTTTATTAAAAGATACAGATTGCTTTGTCTGGCCATATGCTGCTGGCCATGTCCACAAATCGATCCCTCGCACTGTTCATCCTCAGGCCTTACAGCAATTACTTTCTCCACGGGCTGGGGAGGGTGTAGTTTATCAAAACACAGCTATCAGGGCAGTACTTGAAAAGAGTAAGTATGGTGAAAGTGTCCCTTGATCTAAAATATGCTTCCTTCTCAGACTATTACTTTGACACACTTGCCAGGGGAGAGAGATTCTGCACAGACTTAAAGTGCCACTTGTGAGATATAATTCAGTTTATCACAGTGTTTAGGAACTAGGTTGAGCAAGAATCAGCCCTCTCTGGTGCCCTTAGCTGTGGCTTTTAACCCCGATCTCACAAATGATGCTCCAATATGTTCTCTTTAATGGCTCCTCTGTAGCTGCACAGAGCAAAACAAAACACCGCTAATCTTTTATGGGGTATCACTGGAACAGGATGCTTCCCTGGCTAAATCCCCCCATCAGAAATGTCACAGCTGTTTTAAAACCTATGTCCCCCAAAGTTAGTTTGATAACAGGTACTCAACTCAGGGTTACATGGTGACTGCTCAGCACTACACTGTAACAGTGACATGTGGAATGCAGAACTGAACTTCCTGGGCCACAGGTCCCAGCCACAACAGACTGGATTTCCAACCTAGACACTTTCAAGGCTTCCCAGTTAGCTCATCCAATGCAAAGGCTGGGTCTTTTATGTTCCTTCAGAATTCAGAGTGTGCTTGGAAAAAGAAGTCCAGCTTATTCGCCATTGTATGCTAAACCTCAGACAGGGAAGTCTCTGTTCCAAAAGAGGTTAAGGAAAGTCCAAAGTGGAAGTTTGATTTCCAAAAATGATTTTAATATAATTTTAAGAATGACTATTTCCTTTGAGTAAGGAGGGACCTAAGCAAATGTCCTTGCTCCAGGCTCACTGGTGTGCCACACCAAGCCTCCAAGACATCCTACAACAGATGTAGGCAAGATAGCCCCCAGACACCACAATGCCTATGCCAGAAATTTTATCCTAAAGTAAAATCCCAATCTCCTCTAGTGCAACTGAAGATACACATGTGTCATTTTGTCCATTTTAGTCATGGGGGAAAGCACATTGCCTCCTCTTCATGGCAGTTCTGCCAGAATAAGCCACATGCTCTGTCGGGGAAGAACACAGATCACAGACACTTCTTGCTCCTGTTGCTCAACAATGATTTCTCTAAAATTAGACCTTTCCTGCAACTGGAGACAACAACACAATTCTGAGTAAAAGGGAAGAGTTACAACGTATGTCTTACATATAACAGTCCTGTTTACACCTCTTACGTAGCTTCTTTCTCAGTAATAACCTTATATTGACTCATGCTCATTTTGCAAAATGAAACAATAGAGCTTCCTTTTGTTAAGAGATTATTTTGTCTCCTGCTCAAGAAGACCACTGGGTTCTACAAATTACTGGAACCTCCCATCCAAAAAAACTATCAGAAGCCACCTCAGAGCAGCTAAACATCATATGCAAAAGTATTTTTGCTGTGATAGCCTAAAACATCTGGACTTCCTTGTAAAATAGAAATGACACATACCACAACTGATACAAGATTATTTAAATCACCCCAGACAGAAAACCTCCCCACTAGCATTTCTTTCCCTGAAACACACCCAACACTTATAAGTATTATCTTAGATAACAGTTAGCCATTTTCCCAGCACAGAAAACTGCTATGAAAGCTGTGGAAAACAAGAGTATTGCAAGCACAGAAATAAATGTGGAGGATGAGCCTTTCACAGTGAAATGTGCACTAAGGATATCTGAACTGCATGATAATGAACGACACCATCATGATTTGTTTCACTGTATGAATTACTTACCCAGTCCAGCAGGGTTTTAGGATTTTGAAAAATGCTGAAAGATGGACCACTCCTTAAAAAACAGGGATTTTTTCTTTTAATCCTACTTAACTTAGTGCTTTTGGTACATAATTTGATGCCTCTGTTAAGAAGGCATTGGCACCCAAACCTGCCTTTCTAATCCACCCTTAACTTTACCCTTTGAGGTTTTAGACTGATTGGGAAATTCTTAGGGGGTACAAGGTGAAACTGCTCCAGTGGAGTGGGAGCCCCCTAAGGGGCTGTACTCACCTGGTCTAAGTGCAGGGCACCATCGGCGAAGCGCTGCTTGCGGAGGTTCTGGGCAATTCGATGCAGGTTCAGCACAGCTTCCTGGATCTCAGCTATTGAGTGCTGAGGTGAGACAGGGGGCAGTTCTTCAGGTGATAACACCTTCCCAGGGCTTTCAATCATAATCTGTGCATGCTCGTAGCTTAGCTTCACGCAGGAGCAGATGACTGTCCGCCCAAACCACTCATCAAGGATCTGCAAAATTGGAAAGTGTAAACCGATCTGAGGACTCATTCTTCCAGTGCATGAAAGCTTGGGAAGTTGTACAAACACTGGAAGGAATGACACCAGACCTCACCACTGCCTGTGATCTCCAAGAGAAGATCTTGTCCTGCTGAGACCTTCAGGCCTTTTGCCCATATAGGTTGTCTAATGTTGAGTAACATGCACATGGATGTAATGCATAACAATATATTGTGCATATACATAGGGAACTGCTTGGATCTCCCTTCTTTACCTTATTTCCCTCCTTCATAGAGCCCAAAGAACTACAGCCAATCCAGAACTTGAAATCAGTCCGTTGAGTCAAAGGTTACCAGGTTGCAGGAGTGGCAACAGGCAGATACCCACATGCCAGATCTCCTACCTAAAACATGGCAGAATGAATTCCACCTCTTCAATTAAAGTGTGGCCACCAGGGTACGAGGGGCTGGCCTTAAAATACGCTGTTTTCAAGAGTACTGCAAGAATCTCAGTGTATGACTTGCACTTGTGAAAGTACCTGAGTAGGACTTTGGTGGATCTGGAGGAGAGATAAAGAGTCACTGATCCCTTGTTTCTCTAAACATGTTTATGGTCCTAGGCCCAAACTCAAGTCAGGAACCTTCCTGGGCTTCCAAACTATTTTGGAATTGAAAGGAAAATATTCTATAAATTGCTTATAATACTCTTTTATTTTAAATCAGAAGTCACTCAGTTTTAAACTCCCTAACAGAATACCAATGTAGAAGTAGCAATTCAGAATTATGTCTTAAAAAAGAAAGGAAAATCTATCTTCAGCTGAGATACAGAAAAGAATTCAACAGCTCATCAAGCCAGTGAGAAAGCGCAGAAGGACATGGGCAGAAGGCTCTTCACAAAAGTCAAGAGCATTGGCATGAGGGCTCTGGAGAGAGATGCAGTCTCTGATAAACCATTCAAAGCACAAGTGCTCAGAGAATGATTGGAGAATTACAATTCTCCCTTAGCTACAAGTGCCACCTCACCCCTTCATCAGCACAACAGGACAAGGTAAATTCTGCAAGTGACAGTGCCCAGGGAGAACAGCCAGATCTCTGTGACAGCCTCATCAAGGACATGGCTTCAGAAAGACAAACTCTCTGCTTAGCAGCAAAGGACTGATCCCAAAAATACCCTTGCTCCCTCACAGAATATATACTGTGCAGTATAACTCTGCAGATCAGAGCTCTGAAAGTCACAGGGCATTTAAGCTCATTTCTAATTCAAAAGTGCTCTAACGGTGGAGATGCAGCAAGTGGCATCTTGCAATGTAAAGTGCTCTGACCCTCAGCTCATGGTTATTCTGTGTGTGTCCCTTCCTCTAAGCCAAGGAGAAAGAAAGGAAGAGAAAGCCACAAAGCTGAACAGAGATGCTGTGATGGTGCTGGCAGCACCTCCTCTGTGCTCTGCTGCATCCCATTAAATGTGGTTCAGCTTCTTGTGGTGATGGGGGATGCATATGTGGTAGGTCAGCAACATCTGATGAAATCTGCTGGACCCAAGAAATCTCCTGATATTAAGCAAACACAATCTCTGGTGTGGAAGAGGCTGCACTGCTCTTTAAATGATCCACTTCCTGAGCACAGCATGTGATGGCAGCCAGTGCTGCTCAGCTGAAACCCTCCCAACAGCACAGTCTCTGGGGCTACAGGTCTCTCTGAGGGTGTGGCATAGCTGTGCAGGGGGCTGAGGTCTTTCTCCACACAAGGCAGTGTCTGTATCACGTCCTGGCTGACGACAACAGTTTTGAGCCTGGAAAACACAGTGTTTGTACAGGATGTTTGAGACTGAAGCAATTTTTCCTTGTCACTGTTAGAAGGAACCAGCAGGGCTGTGCTTCAAACATCAGTAGGCAAAACTTAAAAAGAAAAGTTGCATTGTTTGTTTGCAAATATCTTTCTGTTGACTGCATCCCAACAAGAACGTGCTACGCCGTTCCTATTAACGCCCAGCTCTGCTTCAGAGGAACAGCACAGATGGAACAATAAGGTCAACGCCTCTCCCTTGGAAAGTCATTTCGGATACACTGTGTCACACTATCCCACTGTAGTCCATGGAGCTATGTGGAGTGCTGCTCAGGCAACATTTTGTTACAGTCAATGAAAACTAGAAGAGAAAAACTTCAGAACCCAAGAGCAATAGCAACAAGAAAGTGCCTGTCTCCAGAAAAGGCTAAACCTGGCATTATTTTTCTAAAAGAAAACCAGAATTAAAAATCCCAACAAGCTATCAATACTCACATTCAAATGTGGAATCTGCATGGCTTTTCCTTGTGGAAAGCATAAGCTTTAGACTTACTTGCTTTGGAATAGGAACAGTGGAATCTCAGAGCAGCTCTCACCTCTGGTAGTGCTGCTGAGCTCTGCCTTGGAGGCTCAAGGTTACGGTACCTCTGTGCACTTGGGGTGCAATAAAGTGCCCTTCAGCCTCTGAGGAAGGAGGGCCACGGAGATGGTGAAGGGCCTTGAGGGGAAGCTGTATGAGGAGTGACTGAGGTCACTTGGTCTGTTCAGCCTGGAGGAGAGTGAGGGGAGATCTCTTTGCAGTCTACAATTTCCTTGCGAGGAGAAGAGGGGCAGGCACTGACCTCTCCTCTGTGGTGACCAGTGACAGAACTGAGGGAATGGCCTTAAGTTGTGTCAAGGGAGGTTTAGGTTGGACATTAGAAAAAGGTTCTTCATCCAGAGGATAGCTGGGTGCTGGAACAGGCTCCCTAGGGAAGTGGTCACAGCACTAAGCCTGACAGAGTTCAAGAAGCATTTGGATGATACTCTCAGGCACATGGTGTGACTCTTGGGGATGGTCCTCTGCAGGGCTAAGGGTTGGACTCGATGATCCTTGTGGCTCCCTTCCAACTCAGCATATTCTGTGATTCTGTGAACATCCTGTCCTCAGTGTCAGTGCTCTCATGGCTCTCCACCAGCAGCTGAGGTTCAAGAGCTGTGTTGGGGCCTTTAACTCACCTCCCTTTCACCTAGCAGAGCATGGCGGAGCATGTGATCCTGTTTACACTGAGATATGGACATAGTAACACCTATAATACAAGCTCTTAAAAGAATGCCCCTCTAGGCAAAAGCCCTGCAATTACTTTTTCTCTTGGAAAGAGTAAATTCTTCTCCAGTCTTCACCTGGAATTCACATCAAGTGACCTCAATTAAGACTGCAACCCTGAAAGTCCTTGTAGGAGAAACCAGTTTGTGGAAACGGCCACAGGCACCCTGCTCTCCCAGGGGCAGCATGGCCATGGCCCAGATCATTGCTCCTCTGGAGATCTGCTCCCTGAGCCAACAGAAGGCAGATGCTACAGATCCCCTACTTTCTCACTGGTCAGACACGGTTGGACTGAGCACTGTTTCAAATACAAGTAATGGATGTGTTGCATGGAGCAAGAGAAAAGACGTAATTAAAGGCTCATTTTAATTAAGACTTGACTATTAGCAGTTCAAAGATGACTCGGAGTCAATAAAAGGTCCACCAAGAAGCTACTATTAGAAGGCCTCATAAGCAATCACAGGGGAATATAGGAAGGGGAACACTTTTCACAGCAGACATACAATCCACCTCAGTGATACAGCAGGGACTTGCAGCAGAAATACAGAATCAGGACTGCAACTCTATTTTGCTAAAACACAAAGTTAGATTCAGTATACTTTAGAGCAGCTGGGATCATAACAAGGAAGTAAAGTTAATCTTTGTGAAAAATTACCAAATTGGCACAATAGCGTCCACAGAAAGAGTTGTGGTTTAAAAAAAAGTCACAAAAAGTGATCAGAGCGTGCTCTGGTCCTACCAGTCTTTAGCCCCTCTTAGTTAGTGAGGGGACCCTGTGATCACCAAAGAGATTTTAGGGTTACAAAGAGTGTGGGAAAAGAACAGGGAGAGAAATGAAGACCTGGGGAGTGCTGGCAGGCAGCTGAGGGCAGCTCGCTGCAGCAACAGACAGCTTCCACAACTGCTCCCTGGAAATAACACATGCAGAGGATGTAGCTGTGCCTTTGCTGAAGGGCTATCATGCTTTATTTGGATTGATGTAATTTGCAGCTCTGAAGAAGAATTAAATAGTCTGTTTACCAGAGAGAGGCAGAGGGATACTGCCCACATCCACCGCATTGCACAACTGCCTGTGAAGGCAGGGCTGGAGTCGGGGGACACATCTTGTACCACCCAAAGCATTAGCTTTGAATTGCTGCTGCAGGCAAGACATTAAATGGTTGGGTGACCTGGCAAGGAGCAGGACATTCTCTATTCCTGAGATTCATACAAATATTCCTCCTTTCTCCACCATGTTGAGAGATTAGTCCAGTTGGAAATTCCACAGTATATCATCAGCAAGACAAGATACAGGGACAGTTTTACATCCTCCAGTATTTTTCACCTTTGCTATCCACCTGGGTGTTAAGGGATAGCATTTTTACCACTCTCTGCAAGAATAGGGGCTGGCCACCAAGGTAGGACAGATTAGCAGGATGACTGCCTGCTACTTGAAGTACCTTGCCTTCTGGAGTCAACTTCCACATCACAGAGAATGTCAGTCTATCTTGCATAGGATTGAGACTGCATAACTCCTCACAGAGCAGCCTGGGAAGCATTGGGATCACCTGGAAGAGAAGAGAGCCTTGGTGAGACACAAGCTTTTAGTGTGGTCAAGCTTACCTGAACAGTTGGCAAAGGGCAGGCTCAATTATGCACAGAAGGAGAAAATGCACTAAACAGTTGGGATCACATTCTCTGTGGCAGGAGTGGCTATGTCACAGCTCTGGGATGCATCATCCCTGCCAGAGCTATATCACATGGAGAACAGCCTGCTGCCATGGAACAAGTAAGTAAACCAAACCCTCTAGAATGAGAGGAAGTCAGACATGACACCAACACTCACATCCCTCAATGAGACCAGAGGCAGCTGTCAGTCTCCAACCTGGGAATCATTCCCAGTGCTCCCCTCTGAAGAACGGAGTAACCATCCTGGAGCATCCTGCATCCTCGGTTATGCAAACACTTACTCTGCAGCTTTTAAGGTCACAAAGTTTGCTTTGTTTTCCACTTCTTTCCCACTGCCGCTTTGGCACTGGGAAGAATGAGGAAGGCTCAGCACATCAGGAAACTTAATGTTGAAGAAACATGGTCCTGGCAGTCAAGAGCTGAAGAGCTTGGATTTGAGAACTGTGTTTCTTGCTTTGCCACTGAATACCATGTAATCAGGCAAGTAATGCAAGCCTGCTCTCTGCAAAGCATAAATGAAACTTCTCCTGTGCATCAAAGGAGCCATGCTTGGCTTCAATGAAGATTGAACCAGGCTTTGCAGCACGGACAGGAATGCGTAGATGTTGGTGAGATAAACAAAAGTGTCTGTTTTATGACTATTGACCATGGTGTTTCCAAATGGAGAACAATTATTGCTTTATTATGTTCAAGTCTTTTTGAACAAAATGTCAGTCAACACAAATTTCTGGCAGGATTTTTTAACCCATGTCCTAATTCCTTAAAACTAATCAATATTTCTGCTGATGAACATTGAATTACCAAACCACAAACTGCTCACCTGACTGACACCAACAAAGCTAAACTTTTCAGCACATTCATGTTAGAGCAAACCTGAGCAGCTCCAAGTGTTTCTACCATCCCTGAGTTATTTCTCAAGTGAAGTCTGCAGTAAAGATAATCTTTAGCAGCTGTTTAATGAAGCAAACCTAATTATTAGAGTTTCGCTTATTTCCCTTCTCATTATTTACCTTTGTGAAGAGGCAGTAAATGCCCTCAAAGAACCACCAAGTTATTCCTCTTGTTTATTTTGAGTAGCAATGTGGGCTGGTGTGTTCCAGAAAAACAGAGAGAAATGCTCTACTTGGTTGCCATAAAATAATTTAGCTATTTAATTTAGTTTCCGTTTTGACTGCTCTGAGTGCCAGCCTGTAAATATAGGACCAGCAGGAAGCTGACTGGCATACAAATCCCAGCTCTTCCAAACTCTGTGACACCTGTTTAGTGATTTCAGAGATACCTGGATGCAGGGGAATAACTGCTCTTCAAACCAGTAAGAAAGAACAGTCTCAGGTGTCCATTTTCTCCTCAAGTGCACACACTTGATACTTACCTCTTGTTTTGAAGGAATGACTCTTAAGATATTTAATCACATTTGTGGTTTGGCACCAGATGATGGCTATAAATCCATTCTAACTGCAGTGCATGCTAATGCCAAGAGGTTAACTGTACAGTCTGGGACTGTCAGGGAGTCACAACATGAATCAGCAGCCCTGGTTCAGCTGGAAGGTCACAAGGGCACAGCCTATGATAAGCTGTTTCCCACAACACAAAGGCCATCAACTCTGTTATTCCAGTTGTGAACAGAACGTTAACAATACTGGTACATTCATAACTCACAGATCCAGTACGTGAGCTCAGCCATGCTGCCTGGGAGGACCCGCACCACAAGGTTATAAATTTAGCATGAGTGGTGCCAACCCACACCAGAAAGGAGAGAAAATAGCTTTACAGACTATCGGAAATCCCTGCCTGCCTAAGATCACCCGTGACCACCATGAGACCCTGAAGTTCAGGTCACAGTGAACAAAGTGCTAGTAATTTAATAAAAGCTCCGATGCCCTTTTCCACCCAAATTAAAAGCTGCTTTTCTCTCTCTCCTTAACTCTGTGATTGATTATCTGATAATGGTCTGTACTTATTGAATATTTCTGTGCCTTAGCACGCCCTCTTTCCCTTCAGACTTCCTGCAGCAATACCAGTCTGCTAGAAAAATGCCTACATGAAACATGAAAGCCCATCCATGAAGAATAGCCCAAACCAAACAATGGGATGCCTGTTTTAAGTGTACTTGAGCAGGATTAATATCCAATTCAAGAGGCTATAATTCAATGGAAGGGCTTTCAATGATGTGAAACACAAGCAAAGCTTTAACTCAGATCATAATTACAGCACTAAACACTCAACAAGCAATTAGCTGTAACAAATCTACTGTTAAATAGGGAAGCATCAACCTGCGTTACCCTTGTTTTACAGGAGAGAAACTTTAGGCAAAGTAACTTAACCCAAGCCATTGAGGAAGTCTCATGGGAGAACAAGAATGCAATCAACTTTTTCCTGGGCTCAGCAAACACATACATAGCATAATGTGACCTTGAACTGAAGGTATTTCAATTTTATCTACCCTACTGAATTAAAAGACACCTGTTTTCAACACCTCGACAGCCTCGGCTGACTGTCTCCCTCTGCTTTAACATCACGATTCCTCTTCACCCTCTACATGGAGAATAAACCAGCTGTCACAAGGCACAGAAGTTTAAGTTATAAATACACATTTCCTTTTTCCTTAACACGATACGGTCACAGCCTGAAAGGATTCCTAGTAATTGCAAGCCCAGCATTTAACAAACAAAGATGTCACAATTGTGTCACACTCAGAGAGCAAGATGTTTCAGGAGAGATCCCAGGGGCTGCCCAAAGGAACTTTGGCAACAGGATTATCTCCATCTCTTTCTGACGGAGACACAGGATGAGAGGAGATTTCCCTAAGTACGTCTTTCATGTCCAGATTTGCAAAATAGCCGAGTTGCGTAGCATCACCTCGAATAATCCAGAGGTTGCCCGGCATTTTTTAAATGCTTTGCCCTTCCCGTGACTGTCTGCCAAGAGACAGTGGTGCCTGCCAGCTGCCCTGTGGAGTGCCACGGCACGCAGAAATCCAGCGAGCTGAAACGCTGCCGAGGGATAGCACCTCCAGTGTGAAGTGGTTTCCTTGGCAAATTGCTACATTGGGGATCACATCAATTCAGCTTGGTTTTACTGCAGGTGGAAATAAAGTCACCTGGGCTTATACAGGGATCGTAAACCTGGAATAAGGGGTCTATAAATGTAGCTGAATCTAGAAAGGCAGTTGGAGAGGCCCAACAGGGCTAGGCAAAAGAATTTTACAATGTAAAAAAGGACTTACACCCCCCAGGAAATCCTTTCTAATGAATGTGTCATAGAAACCAGGGCTGAAGAAAGGCTTGGGTGGTGAGAGCTCGTCTGGTTTTCATCCCCCTCTATCAGTCAGACTAATAAAAGACATCATTTCTCCCCATAAGCCTAATAAGGCTCAAGAGATACTGGAAAGGGCTCTTCTTTGAGTGAAAGGCTGATATACACAATGCTGGCAGAAGCAGGTCTGCATTTCAAATAAAACCACAGACAGAGGATTTATCTCTTCCTATTTCCAGTGTTCAGCACTACCCTGGAGACTCATTGCTCCAGCAGTGCCCAATGGCCATTCTCCCCATGGGCAGACCCATGTCCCAGCCAAAGCCATGGGCAGCACTGGAAAACCAAAGTGAGAGAAGGCACTGCTGGGGCTGGGGGAGGTTCCTACACTTTGTCATCCCAGTGTTATAAAACAGACAGACCTGTGACCGTGGCTGGTCACACTGCTTAGCAGCTGACTTCTCTGCATGGGAAGATCTAACCTCCTGATTGTGAGAGCCCTTGGGTTTGTTTTGTTTTGTCACTCTGACTAATAAAGTGCTTCCAGAAACCAAATGTGAGTTTCCAGTCTCAGACTCATTCCTAGGGAGCTGCGCAGTGGGAGAGGAGCACACACATGCTGGGATGACAAAAACTCTGATAAAAATCAGAAACATCTGATGCAGCCAGGTTCAGAGCAGGTTATCCAAGAGTGGCTCCCACCAATGGACTCGCTATAGCAGTGAGTCTGTTCCTTTGCAAGGAACAGAAGGGGAAAACTGGCCAGTCAACCAAAGGGAAAAGGGAACAAATTCTGGAAGAATAACCTCTTATCCTCACAAAGTTGCACCAGCAGTTTTACTCTCTTCAAACAACTCCATTCTGCTGGCATCCCGCTTTGGCTGACCCTCATTCTTGGTTCAGGTTGGTTACGACCACTGCTGACTCCCAGGGTGACTCCTTCTCCCACCACCCATCTGATTGGGAGGGATTGTATTAATCAAGAGTTTCCATCAGCTGCTCTCCCCAGAGCCAGGAGGAGGATGCTGAAGTCCAACAATGGAGTGGGCTCAGCAAGTCTCTTGCTTATACACTAAAAGACACTCAAAGGAAATAGGCAATTTGTTTACGAGCCAAGATTTCTGCTCAGAAGTTGTATCAACACTTCCATGAATTCAGATTTTGAGCAACTCTCTGTTACTCAGCCTGAGATTATCAAAATATCAACACCCTGACAACCTGCTGGTGTCAAAAGTGAATGTCTTGAAGTCCTTGGACTTAACATGAAGACAGGCTTACAGTTTCGATCTTTGATCTCCAGTGTAAAATAGGACCAGTAAAATATTATAGGGATTTATGGCTGACCTCTCACTCGAGCTGCTTCACACCTAAAATAACAGTACAAGATGTGCCAAAAAAGAGGAAACTGTTTAGGTTTTCTTGCTTCTTAAAACCTGATACATTCTTATTTCAAAAACTTTTGACTTTTATTAAAAAGACCACTAGCAATTACACAATAACTCCCCTTTTGGATACATGGTTCAGGAAAATTAAATATGTGGCTTTATTTAACTTTTTGGGGAGGATTAGCGTGGTGCTAACCTCTCGCAGAATCACAGCTGTCTTAGGAAACAGTTCCATCAAAGGAAAGCATATTTTCTACAAGAGTCACACTACCATCTTGTTTCAGACAGCCCAGCTGCTTTCCTTTGCCCATCCCCTAGCTCCTTTTCATCTCTTGCAACTAAAATATTGACAATTTCATCATCTAACCCAGTTTACTCTTTTAAAATATATTTTCTGCGGGGCAGAAGTGTGGGTGAAACATTTATCCTGACTGCTAGGCCAAGCAGTTGAAGAGAAATTGAAGATTAGGGCCAACAGGTAACTTATGTTGGCATTGCACAGGACTGACTGGTAGTGCTAGGGAGAAAACATGCTTTGAAAAAAAAATTGAATTAGCTTTTGCATTCAACTGGATTTTTATGAAAAATGTCTCCTTTCCTTATAAAAATCTTCCTTCTCCTTTTAAAAAAGAATCACATGCCTTCAAACCACAGTATTTTGACTTGGAAATGCTGCCACAACATCCTCCTGGATCACAGCTTTGCTACACCCATCGAGTCATCCATCAGAGGAGCAAGCAGAGCACAGCAGAAGCCAAGGGCTTATCATGGGAGAGACTAGGATTGGGAAGACTGGTGCCAGAACTGCTGTTTCCATGAGATATGCATTGCTTCCCACTCCCAGAGAACAGCAAGTCACTGGGAACTGGGGTCTCCCAGCACGCAGCACATACGTGGTGTTGGTGTCACTACCACCAATCCAACTGGGACACTTTGGCACTGCTACCACAGCTGTTCCACAGGGAGCTGAAATCACCCAGACTCGCTGAGGTCCCCTAAAGCTGTGCCTTGCCGTTTCTACCCAAAGAAAGTTACGGAACAGATACGGAAGGTTAATGGCTTGATATCAAACCACTAATTTGATTTCACTAGAGCAACATAAATCATTTTATCATCTGGAAAGTGTGGAGAGGACACAGGAAGCTAGTGGAATAAGGATCATTACAAAACCCTCCCCAGATAACAACCCTGAAAACCAGGAAGGGAAGGAAAGGGAAGAATCACTCCTAATCCTTAGCAGCAAGTAGGATATGTTTATTTATTATAGGAAACATCCTGTCATCCTGGAAGGGTTGTGGACAGAAGGACTTTAGCCTGACAGAATGGAAGTGCAAGCAGAAGTAGGTTAATCTGCTTCAACACTCTTCTTCATGCAGCTGATGACTCAAGCCTACACAGGGCACTGACAGCCAAGTTTTCTAGCTTTCCTGCAAGCATGGTGACAGTGGTATCTGATGAGCTACAAAGTGTTTCTGCTTATTCAACTGAAAAGGAGACAGCCACAGACAAAACCTACATGCTTCCTTTCCAACTTGAACCTGTTCATTTTTTGAGTTTAGAAGTCAACATTAAACTTGAATTTAACATTTAATTCTGATATGCTAAAATCCGTGTAATTTCAAATATCTTTTCATTGTGTGATGAAGGAACACCATTCCCCACTCTTTGTGATACTCAGATAAAATAAAGTGTGAGCTTTCTGTTTTACCTCAAGATATTTGTTTGTTATGGTGTTTTACACCCTACTCTACCATACATCCACCTGTGGGAGGGATGAGCTGTACTACTGCACTGAAGGCAAAGTCAAAACTCTCCACTGCCTCTGCCGATTTCAAGCTCCCAAGAGCAAAGCAGAGGAGCCAGCTCAGGTCTGTCAGGCTTGGCTCAGGCCAGCACTCCTGAGCTGGTGACCCCTGGCCCACGTGGGTCTCTGACCACAGACACAGGGTCACGAACTGCTCCACCCCGTGCTCTCCCCGTAAGCTCCAAGGTGGTCAGCAGCCATGTCAGCTCTTGTGTTTGCACCAGCTTACTCACTTCTGTAGGCTTCCTGCAATAATAGCCAGATTTTGATTGTGAGCATCTGGCAATGAACCTTGAAAATCAATTTATGGTAAACGTAAGACAGTCACCAGACAGAAAAAGGAAAAGCTGTGCTTACCTTCTGCACTAGGTAGACACTCGTCGCCCTTTCGCTCGCCACTTTATCCAGTTCTGTTTCTTCCAGCACGAAGTAGCTCACGTCCGCGATGTGAACTCCCACTTCCAAGTTCCCTGGAATTGCACAAGGAAGTCAGTAGGCTGTGCGTAGACATGAACTGCTGACATATTTAACTCTGACTCCTCTCCCCTTCTCCCCAGTGCTACCTTTTTGCCCTATGCCAATATCTCACCAAAATTATACGTCTTTCCACCTCTTCCATCTGAGATGAAAACTGTGGTCTCTCAGGACACTACCAAATTCACAACCAGTGTGGCTACAGCATACAAGGGAATACAAATACTTGAGCACAGTGGTGGAAATGTGAAAACCCTTAAAAACTATGTGGATAAGTCCTTCCAGTTAGAAGCTTGTAATAGTGAGCTCAGTCCTCATCCCTTTGTTATCTTGCACGCAAGAAAAATGGGACCCCACCTTACAAGCACACAGGCAATGCAGAATCCCATTTCCCAGGCATGGAGCAGTTGGTCACACGTTTTTGGGTTCTTAGAGCTGCACTTATTTCCACTTCAAGCTGGTTAAGCCCAAATTGCTGCTGGGGACCTGGGAAGTCTTCAATGGCTTTGGATCAGGCTATGCACAAGTGCAGCTTTCCAATAACAGAATATTCCCACTGTTATCCTGCCTGCCCTTCAGATTTGGTTTTTTATCCTTTAATTAGAGTCCAGTCTAGAAGTATCTTAATTCAAAAGTTAGGCTAGAGAGCAGTACTACTGAGGTTTATCATGAGGTTTTGGCACTAATTGGGATTTGGAAGTAGTGATCATCCTCAGCTTTGGAAGTAATTAGTAGCTGGGTCCAAGAAATTCTGGTTTGCTAATCCTCAAAGCAGCCTATTGACCTTTGTTTTCTCTGGAAGGACTAGGCTAGATTTGAGGTGCTTATTTGTAGAATACTTCTAAGTGCAGCGGGTTCCTAATTATAACATTTGGTTCTTTAGAGGAATTCACTAACCTCTGGGTATCTATAAATATTTCTTCTTTCCTTAATTTTTTTAAAGAGACAAAGTAATAAGATCCCACACTGGTGTCAATCCTGTTTATTTATACACCTCACAAGGAACGTTATCAAAGCCCTTCTCTAGAGTGTCACGTTTTTCAAGGAAAAATGGCTTGTTGCTGTTGTCATTAAGCAGTACATCTGCCCATGTGCCCTTCTGATGGGTAATGATGCAGAATTTCAGCAGAGTGGGAAAGGAAATGGGTACAGGTGAAGAGAAAATGTGAGAAGGATCAAGCTCATATTAGGAGAGGCACCCAGCCCACTGTGTCCCAGCTGGGAGCTCAGTGAGCACCAGCCCACCCTGCACAACTGTTTGAATTGGTAACGATTTTAACTTTATTAGGCCATGTTTGCACAGCACTTTGAGTACATAAAGTGTCATCTTGCTTTTTGAGTGGCTTTTGTACACTCTGACAGAACACAGATGTAAAGGCAGCAGAAACGCACATGGAAAATGGGAGCGCTGGGGTTTGGATCTGCCCACGTAACCTCCAGTCACTGGAAGGTCCTGCAGAGAGTAAATACGATGGCAGCAGGGACAGAGGGCAATAATCCCATCGCACACCAAGGGACAAATTCCACCACTCGTTAGGAAGCTGGGAGCAAAGACTGCAGATTAAATGGTTCACCTCAGAAAACTGCCTACAGCTGTGTTGTGATATTATCACATGCCTTGAAAGCTGCTCTACATGGATTAGGCATCCAAGCCTGAAACTACTTAGACAGTAAGTCTTAGACCAACAGTTCAACCAACAGGTTTAATATTACACACACTCAAAGCCAACACACTCAGAAGGTAAAAAAATATCGAACACTTTGAAGTCAATATTGTAATGTATTGACCCTGCAGGCAAATATTGACTAAAGGAAAAGGAGAGGGGGTCATTACATCATGCCTTTAATCGTACTTTAATTCAATATGTGCACTGTTACATACATGAACTTTTTGTCCTCAATAGAAAATCGACAAACCAAGAAAGATCTCATTGCATGAGATAATAAAACATGGAGTCGGCCAACGAAAACACACTGAGCAGAGTTAAATTTCATTCAGGTTTCCCACCAGAGCTTCTAAAAGCTGGGGTCAGCGTGAGCCCCTTGCTTTTGAACTTTTAATGGAAATTCTATCTAAATATTTTCTTACATACATTGACATAATGCAAACTGGCAGCTCTTGGGTTTATCTTGCTCAAGTATGAATCACCCTATCTCCCTCACCCCCAAAATATTCAGACCAAGAGAACTTGAAGATACAGCACATTGATCAACCAATCTGATTTCTCTCAAATCACTGCTTTTGAATGTGCTAGACAAAATACCAGCCTAAGCCTGCAAAGAAATACCTGCCTGCTGGTTTATTTGCTAATTAAAACGAGAGAGCTTTGTGGATAGAGAAATACTATTCACTATGATTCTCTTCCAGGTCCACAAACTGTTTTTCTAGTCTCATTAATTTTTATGACAAAGTCACAAAACAAACATTTCGCATTGTAAGTCTAGTGTCACATCCCAAGGAAAAAAAAAAAGAAAATGTGGCCTGAATGAAAGGAAAAGAGAGTTAAACCTGAACTCATATATCAAAAAAGTATTGCCAGAGAGAGCAGAGAAAAGAGGAAAAGGGTGGACACTACATGGACCCCACACAACAGGCTACTACACATGGCCTACTCCACTTTCATTTTGATGAAAAAAATCTACTTTTCCTAGCAAATTGAGGCTTCCAACCTTGCTATGTAGCTGTCTATCAAGATAGACTTTTATACCCTAAATTTCTTAGAGAAACAAGTACTTTACAAACCACAGATTTGCTTCATCCCAAATTCTCTTACAGAAGAGCAAAAGCTGCACAACAACCCCTAAAGCTAGGTATACACTACCAGTTTAAGGTTTGGGGTTTTTTTAAAGGAATTTACATAAGAATGTACAGGAGATTAAGCCAGACACTTCATACACTGCTATTAAAGGAAGAGCTGCAGGAAGCATCTATTGCAATGAAAAATGCTGAAGGCACTTGGATGGCTTCTTTCACTCAGGATCTCTGGGAGTTTTTCATTTCACATCATTTCATCTGGAAGTGGGTGCAAAACTGTCATGTCATTCAAACTCTACCACTACAAAGCTGCTCATGGGAGATGTTTAGCAACAGGGAATGCAGTTTAGAATCAAGCAACGTGTGTTTTATTAACCAGCTGAACCCTATTAGCTCCTCTCTGCAACTACAGAGATGCAGCGACAGAGATGGATGGGAGACAGGAGCATTGTTTGAAATTACACCATGGCATTGCAAAACCCAATAATGAGGCCCTTTGCAATGAGGAGCTCTCCCCAAAGGTCTGCAAGTAGAAATAGGAAAAGGGTTGGGCACTCAGCCACCAAAACTCCCCTTGGGAGCTGGGAGGGGAAAGGCAGGTTTCCCCCAGCACGATGCTGCACCAGGCACACAGCTGTTTTGGAGAAGGTTTGGTTCCTTGATCTGAGAATCTGGTTTGTTTGAACCCACTCCAAAACCTTGTGTGTGTCGATACGATGCTAAAATCAAAGAAGAGTGGTGGCACCTTGCAGAAGAACAAAGAACAAGCTGTTCATTTTTTTCTTTTTTCTGATGATCTCACTCTCTATGACAAAACAGTTCAGAGAACTTCTTTTCTTCTTTATTGAGGAAAATTACAAACAAAAAAGGATTAGCAAGAAATAGCTGGAAGAGAAGGAAAAGGCATTTCCAGACTGTAAATGCTTCATAAAAACTGCCAACCCAGCAAGTCACATCATTTGCCCCAGAAATTAGAAAGTTGAGTTGAATGGGTTTGAACAGTAGGTGAGGGAACACAGTCAGCAAATCCTTCTTCCCTGTCTTCAGCAACCCTACTCAGTCATAGTACAAATCCAGAGAGACAGACCAAGCAAGTTCACTTCATACCTTAGCATATGTGAATTTTAGGACCATGTAACTTAAAAATGCAGCTCTTCAAGGATAAAACATCACAAAGTAATTCTCTACCATGTAGACACACTCCCCTTTATCTCCATCTCACCTTCAAGCATCATCATTCTCAGGAGGAAGACAAACATGAGCAAATGTGTTGAGTCAACTTAAAATTGAATATCAGGGGTTTTGTTTTAACCTCTATTTCTCACACTGCCTTTATCCCTCAGTGAGATACAGAAGAGTTCAAAGCAGATATAAAGTGTTTGCTCTAGCCAGAAAACAGCCAACTACTCACCTACTGCCAGCAGTTCAAGGCAGTCAGCTTTTCCCTGTTCCCTGGTTAGACCAAACTCTTGCAGCGAATAATTACAGCTCTTTTCCCATTCCCCTGCCCTGGGGTATCATGCTGCTGCTCTTACCTGCAAAGCAGTATTTAGCACCTTGCAAAAGTATGAAAAGCTTGCATAAAGAGAGAGAAATGAGGCCTTTAACCTACATGCACATTTTGTTGCTACTGGCAGTTCTAGAGAAGAGCGTGGGTCTTAATCAAGGCTGAGGTTCTCACATGTGATCACGGCAAACAGGAGAGGACTGTGTCTGCTATGGAGAGTCCCAGTTACAGAAGGGACAGCCAGAGGGGCTACAGGCCATAATAGAGGTATGACATAGAGGTAGACACACAAAAAAATGCCATTTGCACCAAGGCAAAAAATAGCACCAAGACTTGGGGAAGCTGCTGGAACCAGGCAGGGCCATCAGGGATTTTTAACACACACTTTCAAATGAAGGACCTGATCCAAACCCAAATATTTCTGCTTCTCTCTGGCATGTGGATGTACATCCACAACTTAAGGGTCAGAAGTGACCATCTTGGGATAGAGAACAAATGAGAGAGAGAAAAGAGCAAGACTGGGAGAAAAGAGCAGGTGGGAAAGGAAAGAAAGTGCAAGACAGAGAAGAGAAGAGTTTAATAAAAAATAAAAGTGGAACCACAGAAAGAGTGAGTTATTTCTCTGCTCTGAAGCCTGAAGACAAAGGTGGGTGGCTTTAATTCTTGTCTGAGGTTACTCTTCCACCACAGGAAGCCAAGCTGTTGTTCAGAAAATTAGTATCTTTTACTTATTTTAAAATAAAGAAAGTGCTTAAATTTTACTTGTGTGCCCTAGGGCCATTTTGCTTTTTGAAAGCACAGTGCAACTGAGCATAAATCCATTAACTTGTTTACCAAGAAACCAAATTTTTTAAATTATCACATGATGGTTCTTCAGCCAACTGAAATGCAACTAATTACACCTTTTTTTTTTTTTAAGCAAGTAATAGTTTTTCCCTTCTCTAAAGGTCTCTTCCTTGACATAACCTCACAAAAAGACTCTGGTAGAAGGATCTGAATCCTGTAATCTCAAGAGAATGGGACAAGTCCCTGGGGGGCAGAGCAGCAACTTTTCCATCCAAGCATAAATATGACCAGTCTCCAGACCACACAGATCATTTCATGTCACCAAGGCAGGGAAACATAAGGAGTTTCCTTTCCTGTGGGCCACCAGTGAACTCACATCAGCTCTTCATCACCTTGTGACAGAAGATGCTGCCATCCAGAAGGCACCTACTACCTATACCTTTCCTGAAAACTACCTTAAAACTTGGTGCAATAACTCTGCAGAAGAATGAAAGAGCTCTTCTGTGCAAGTGGTACCACTGCACCATTAAGTCAGATACTTACACAAGGAAGGAATTCTCTCGAGGGAAAAACACTAAATACTCAGGACAGAATTCACACAGCATGTACAAGATAAAACATTTAATTGCAGACTGAAGGACATGGGCAATGATATCCAACAGAATAATCACACTGAATACAGATTTTTTCATACTGCTGATCAACATGCAAGCAGAAAAATATAGATAAAAGCAAAGCATGAGTATTTTAATAGTAGAGGTCAGGCCAGAGCATAGAACAGTTGGGGACAGACAGCATAATGATGGAAAACAAAGAGAATGTGACATTTTTTTGACGTATCAAAGGTGTCCATTGAAAAACTGAGACCAGATGGAGTGCTTCTTTATGCAGCAGTGCCTGTGTCCCACCTCCTGCCCACACAGGTTCTCTCCCCATTCCTGTGCTGGTCCCTGCTTACACTGCAGAGGGTCACAGGAGAGCTGGTTTCCTCTCTGCTTGCCCAAGTGCCTAACAGACCCTGTGAGCTGCCAAAATAGCTAGTTCCACTTGGAGGTTTTGCAAATTGTATCGATTTCTTTGCAAGATTCAAGTGTAATGAGCAACATGAAGAGGAGTTACAAACCTCAAATACATCGGATTTATCCACTGAATGTCAGTACTTGCTTTTTGGCCATCTCCGAGAGAACCTCTAGATGACTACTTATGGTTTAGACCCAACATGAATCTAAACTATGTAGAGTCTATCCCAAGCACTTGGAAGATGGATCTTCAATGCTTCATCGAGACAAGATGTCAAGCAGGACACCAAGGCAATGACTGTGCTGCTGTGACTTGGATTCCTGGCTCAGAAGGCACTCTCTGCTGGTGGGGAGGAGTTACCAAGGCAGATTGTACTTAGCTCTTTCAAGCAGTCTCTGAACAGTGAGGTTTTCAGCCAATGTGATGAAAGTAAAAGGACAATTTCGGGTATTCCTGTCATTAATTATTTTTATCATTATTCCAAGACCAACTCAAGAGGTTAACTCTATCAGGAAATCAGCAGTCTTTGAATTTAAAGAGATGGGAAGTGACACCCAGCAGCTTTCAAGATGAATTACAATAATTTTGGGTGTAGGATGTCATCCTGTTCCTGAAATGAAGGTTTACAGTGGGGAGGGACCAGCCTCTCTCTACTGCTAGGTCAGTCCCTTCTGTGATACCTCTACTGTACACAACAACCCAAGGTTGCTTGAGCACTCCCGGGCATTCAAAGAGACCTTGGGATTTAGTCCTAGGCCAAACACATACAATGTCCTTCCACGGAACAGCCTTGACATTTCAACTTCTTTGGGAACAGAAGGTAGCTGCTGGGATTTCACTTTTAGTCATCTAACTCTTTTGTATATTTTTTGAAAGATTTCCAAAACATTCTCATCTGCACCTGGTTTTACTCTTCCTGTGTAACTGGTATAACAGTTCACAATCAAGAAATACTGTAGTGGATTACAGTGTAAGATGTTTTTCCTGTTCACCTGGGTTCTGAAACTCTGCACTGCAATAGATTAAAAGTCAAAACATTTGGTCAGTGATTCTGAGGGATCCTGCCATTTCAGAAAGCTAATAATAAAGAATATATACAGTAGTAACTCCTTTGCTCTGCCTACATGTAACAGAACATATTACTGAAGTATTCCCTTCAAAGTATTCCCTTTCAAAGCTAACCTTTCAAAGTTTATCTTCCTCACGTATCTTCTGACTCTTACCTGCTGAATTTACTGAAAGATCCTGTTTTCTCTAGCTCTATCTGGTCATCCCCTATCCTCTTTGGTTCATCTCCAAAGATTCTCCTCGTCCCTGAGGTCCTTTTCAATGAACAGAAATCCTGAGCAAAGTGCTTTTAGATGTTTGTACTAGAATTTCTGGATCTTCTTTCCATTATCCAGATCCTTAAAGGTATTTGTTGGTTTTTTTCCTTCAATATACAACTAGACACTCTGTTTTTAAGTCTGTACCCACCAATACCCCTGAGATCTCCCAGGACACAAAATCCCACACCTCTAAATCTCTAGGGAATTGTCCCAGGTCCTGAATTTATGAACTCAAATGATCCAGAAGGCGACTTTGCCCTAAGCATCCTTCTTCCCTGCAGGACAGTAAACTAACTTTTATGAGTAATTCTAATGGTATTTGCACATCTGTTTGCATGTTCTGCAGCCGTGGTCTTCATTACATTAGTCCTTCATAGACAATCTACTTCTTATTTTGTTTCAATCCCATGTCTTTTTCCCACACAGCTTTCTTTGTATACTGTAAAAAAAAAGAGCCTTTTGGGATAAAGATGAAATATTTATAAAATACCTATACTTGATACAAAATTCCAGTGTAACAACTATGAATTACCAATAACAAATCCTGTCCATTTTTGCTTAACCAAGGTTAGAATCAATCTTCTTACAAGCAGCTTTCAAACATTTGCAAAAAATGTCTTGACAAATTATGTTCCAGCAATCAATGCTCCAACCAAATCCAAACTTTCTTAATCACCCGAATACCTTATCAACCAGTTTAACGCACTTATCTGGGAATTAGGCTCAGCCTATTTCCCTTTCAACACCAGCAGTTTGGAGCAAGCTGCCCTATGTCCAGTGAAACTGAGGGGAGCCCCACGTCACCGATTTGAGAGATGTTTGTGGAGAAAAGGTGATGCAATTCAACCCTCTGATTCCGTTCAACCCTGCACTGGGAAATTGAAAGTGATGTGTGTTTCCTCTCACAACCCCACGTTACTTTAAAAGAAGAGGCAAAATATACCACACATGCTGCAGTTCCCAGCATTACACTGGAGCCCACTGTGGGATGCAGCAGGGACCTGGATTTGGCACAGATCTGAGGGCATTTTGCAAATTTCAAAGACTCTGCAACCACAAGCCCTTGATAGGAAAAAAGGATATACACCTGCTTTTAATCACTACAATATGTCTTTTTCACTTTGCTAGTGACACAACAAAACCCCTCCAAACTAATCAGCAGGTAACAGGAGAGACCAACTAATTATGTCTGATACTGAAGCAAAACCTGACCAAATGTTACACACAATTCCACTCCCTGTTGGTCTTCTTTAATTTTCTGATATTTGACTCCTGCAGTAAATGTAAATAAATTGCAGTTTATGGTCATTTTACATTTGACTCATACATCAATGTGTCTCTGTCATTTTCTCTCTGGATCTAGTGTCTGTTCATCTTACATATCTTACAAAGAAGGAAGCATAGTAGTTTCATAATGTAACTTTTGATTCAACACTACTCCATTCTTCAGGGTTTATCTTAAGTAAGTCTGCCCAGCAAGACTCCAATTACAAACTCTCCCAATATTCTGTCCTGAAAGGACCAAGGGGATTAGCTGAAGGGTCCTGTACCATGCAAATTTCCTCCTACAGTCCTTAAGTGCCCAGGGGGACAAAGTTGAATAGAAGAGGGAATAGAGCTGAATAGAAGAGCAAAATATAAGTGCACGCCACTTTGCAAAATTAAAACATCCCAAGTGTTTGCAACCTACATCAGAAAAGAATAAAGATGAAAGCAGAGGAACATAAACACTGGGAAGATTCAATGAATGTATCTATTTGCTCCAAAACGCAGACAACCAATGTCACTAAGGATATGAAAACTAGGGCAAACAGTCTGTAGAATATGTTTCTATTTTGCCATCCAACAATTCCTCCTAAAAAAAGATTAAAATTACTTAAACTTGTATTACTTTGTAGAGGTTGTAGGGATACAGGAATGAAAAACAACAGTGAGAACCACATTGGTTATCAATACACACACAAACAAATGTACAGAAGCTCTGTCAGAATGACCCAAAGCACAATTTTGAGATCAGCATCAAAAGACCTGCCCACAGGTTAAGATGACCCCTCAGAAATACATCCCAATCATTTCTGCTGCATCCTTTCCCATCGCAGCCTGACCCTTCACTAGACGGAATTGTCTGCCTTGAAACGTGCCAGATTTCATTTCTGTTCCTACCAGTAAGCAGCCTTCGAACACAACTGCATCAGTACCATGCATTACCAGGAATACAAACACCACCGGCAGGTAATTCCCAGAAGAAATTTGGCAAGTGTGAGAAACCTGCCCGGTGCCACACCAGGTCTCCTAATCTCACCAGCTCTTACGTGCTGAGATCAGAATAAATCTTTAAACCTCTGAACCTTGGGTGAAAACATCCAGGCTTAAAAGCAGTACAGTTATTTTCTGCGAAGGTCTGCAACATCCGCACGACCTGAGAACAGTTCTGCTGTGCACTCCTGGCTGCAGTAATTTGCTAGAAGACGTGCAGAAAGGATCACAAAAAAGCATTGACTGAAATGAACTTATTAAAAACCTCAAGCTACCCTGAAACAGCTCTACAAAGGCTGCAGAAACTAGGTGCAGGCCAGAGCCATCTTTTACTCCAAGCTTATGCTGAGTCATCTAAATCAAGTACAGTTTGTTCATATTTCTGCAGCTGTTACATAAATAACCCTATTTTCCTTCTTTATTGGAGCTGATCTCTTTTAAAATATACACTCACAAATGAGTGAACAGCAAGCTCACCTCCCTACTGCTATCATTAAACAATAACGAGGAGCACGACCGTTAATCAAAAACAGACTCCAATATAAAATCCTCTCAAAACCAGACTGGCCCACTTAAGACATATATCCCTGGAAAAGTTTCCAACTGCTGCAATATCCTACTGCAAGCTCCATTAAAAATACAGCTCTTCCCACAGCCATCCCATGGTTCCTTTGCTAGTGACACCAGGTAGTTTCTCATGACAGATTTGTGGACTACTTCGGCAAAAAGATTCCTTTCCATCTTTTACTGAGGATGTAGCTTGGCAGAGCCCTCCATCCACTGACAGGGGCCACACTGAGAAGTTTTAAAACTTCACAAAGGTGCAAAGACAGTCTCTATCTCTCTGCTTGTTGCCTAAGATCCTTCAAGGCAAAGAAACAGTCATGATCTTGAATAAGTTAACAACAAATACTTGAGGACAAAGACAATTTCATTCTCCAAAATCTTCTGAAATGCCCTGATTTACCTGTCTGATAGAAGAAGTGCAGGCAATGAATGCGGGGGTTTTGTAGTATCTCAAGGTGCTATACACCAGCAGAGAGACATTTTCTGAATTGGGTTCTACATTCTCTGTTGATTTTTGGAGATCTCCTGACATCATGAGGATGCCAAGATATGTGGTTTGCTCATGTTGGGATTTTATGGTGGGGTTTTTTTAAGTGTTTTACATATGGGCAAAAGAGATGGAAAAACTAATAATTTCTTGTAACCACGTTTACATTTTGAATAAGAGCTGTGTTAACTCTTAACACAACTTTGCCCTCATGAGAGATGCAGCCTTGCCAGACCTGGATAAGCTCTTAACGTCTACAACGTCTCTTCTTTGTCATACTAATTACAGCTAGCATAGCAACTTTTAAAGCCAAAAATCCTCAGGGTACCTCCAAAACATGCCAAAAGTTTCTATTAAGCACATGATCGAGGTTCCCACAGGGGCTCTCCTAAACACTGAAGAGCTGGGAACAGTCGTAACTTTGCAAGCAAGAGAACAAGTAAGCAAGCCGTAACTTTGCAAGCAAGAAGTGACCCCAAAGGACCCCCAGCACTGGTTTTGGATGCTCATACCCTGGCTGAGGATCCAACACCTCGTCTCTTGGACAACAAGCTCTGCGGCTGTATCTCTAAGGTGACATCTTAAAAATGGGCACAAAATACAGCTTATATTGCCAACTGCATGTGAAACAGATATCCCTTATAGGAGGCTTGCAAAATAATGTTTTTATTGGGTTCTTCAGATCAGGAAGTATTCGAAAAATTTAACCTTTGGAATTCAGCATTTCAATACTGAACCACAGTGGGCAGAGAAGAAGGTCCATGAAATGCTGCATCAAGTTTGTGCCTCAAATAGCAGCACACTGAGAGGATAAAGGACAAGAGCCCATCAGTTCTTAGTTGTTTTTACTACTCATGCTCACTAAAAGACTCTACAGGTATCTCTTTGCATGACATCAGGAGCCATAAAAATGGAGATGGTTCCAGCTCCTGGACTGCACATCTCTGCTTCAGAGATTTTTCAAGTTTTAAAAAAACACCAAAGCATAGACACAGTGCTGAGATTTCCTTCCTGTGCCTGCTCAGGGAGCCAGTCAGCCAGCCACCATGCCTGCTCCAAGGATGCAGAGGCGTTCCCTGCAGTCACTCCCACTCCGCTCCTCAGTTCCCTCCTGAATGGATCTGAGCCACAAGGTCTCTTCAGAATAAACACCAGAGATTTCAAAAGAACTGAAAGGGTATTTCCATGTCGGTTCTTTCCATGCTGGTTTAAAACCTGATCCTTAGGATTCAACAAAATGGCTTTTCCAGGGAGTGACTTCCCTTAGCTGAAGGCTGAGACAGTGATGGAGTGAGATTAGAGCACGGTGCTAATAACACCAAGGTCATGGCTGTGATCCCCATGTGGGCCATTCACTTAAGAGTTGAACTCGATGATCCCTGTGGGTCCCTTCCAACTCAGAATATCCTGTGAAATTTGCCATATGAAATTCTGTGAGTGTGGGCACCATTCTCACAGCAGATCACAAGCTAAAAGGAGAGGCTGAGCACACAATGCCCAGGACAGGCATAGATAAGGTCACTCTTAAGGAAGGCTCCAGCTCAGAGCATCTTCTCACCGAGAGACCAGGGTGAAACAAGGACCTACAGCTCCAGCCAAAAGGCAGAGATCTGGCACACAAAGGGTTGCTGGAGCAGGCTCCCACCTAATGGTTCATGAAAATTGAAACGTGGGGGTTACCAAAGGCCTTCGGGATGGGACAGCCCCCAGCGGGTGCATTCACTTTTCTGTCTCTTGGATCTTCTCCTCTGTCAGGGTTGGAAAGACAAGGCAGACTTCAAGGGTGGCCACATCCCTGATCAGCAGATATATCCACAAGCCCCAGTTATGAGTGGCAGCTCTGCAATGGCTTTGCAGACTTTCTGGGAAAGAAGAATTCTTGTTCGAACTGGTATTTTCCTTGAACACTTTCTCCAAATGGCTTATGGATGAAAGAAAAATGAAGATGTATGCACCACAAACCAGCTCAGTGAATGGTTCCTGCAGCATCTAAAACCCACGCATATGTGAGCAGTAAAGGCTCAGAAGCCAGAGATTCAACACTTTAGATCGAGGACCTGTGGGATCACAACACTGTCATAAACCTACAGTAATTCAGATGACAAAGCGGAAAGAGAGAGAACAGAGTTCAGCTTAAGATCTCTCAAGAAGACTGTTTACATTTTCTGTGAAACTAAATGGCAATTTTTCCTTAATCTTGCCTCAAAACTGCTATTGTACAGCACAATTAATTTTATAGGCTTCAAATTTTCTTTCACCTCTGCTTTTTTATCAGTTTTACAGCACTGTAATAGTACTCTGTACCTGGGCCTAAATGACATGACAATTCATTGGTCACATTGCACAGAATGAAACCAACCCAAAAAAAGGAAATTATGTCTTTGATATCATCATCTTGCAATGATAAGCAAGAGCAAGAAAAACTAAGCCCACACCAAAAAAAAAATCACTTTATCTTCATTATTAGTGGTGGATAGGCTAATCTAATCATGCAATATTCAAACTAAATGAGCAGAACTGGGATGGCAAAGTAAGCTTACAAGAGAGAAGTTCCTTTGGTCAGAATCATCAAGACTTGGCTTCTGGAGCTTTACTTTCTGTTCTGCTGGCTTACAGCATAGTAAAAGTACAAATAAGGCAGAAGAGAAAGCTCAAAAGGGAATGAGAAGAAAAACACAACTTATAAGGCACATTGTGCTCATCTGACAATTCCCAGCATCCCATAAACACCAAAAAACAATCCAGGCAGTGACCTTAAAAAAACTGGATCCTTTATCCACAGACTGTGTATACAAGGTCAAAGTTTCCCCAGACTTCAGTCTGCAGGACTGGTGCATTAGCTATTCAGCTGTAACTCCCATAATGACAGAAGACAGCTGAGATCTGCTCAAATCAAATTACAGCTCTGTTTATGTAAAACACTGTGGCTCTGCATTTTCTGCCACCAAGACTGAGTGCAGCTTGAAGATGTCTGCTCTACGATTTCTGAAAACAAGCAATTAAAACAACAAGAGAAAAATTAGTTTATTACTCTGCTTATATTTGGTAAAGAATACCTGAGGACAAATTATAGATACAAATGTGTCTACAGCTGAATACAAACACTAAAAGTATTTTGTAAAGTAGATCTCATACCGTCAGGGAGTTGTTTACAGGACAAAGCATCATCAAGATCTCTGGCAGTTGATGGGTCGATGGTGAAAATGCATTCTTTCCTATCCAAAGAAAAAAGAAGAAAAGGAAAAATTATCTCCCAGTCATGAAGAAGGTATCAAAACACAGAGCCCATCACAGATATCCAGACAATAACAACCATGTTTTCAGAAGACTGTTGAAACATCTTCCAATCTCATCTGAAGTCTAAATGTAATGTACTAAAAAAAAAGAAGTATTTAGACAAGTGAATCTCCTTGGGTATTTTTTCATTTTTCTTTTTGGTTTAACTGCTTGCTCATAGCAGCTTTCATTTCATTACAGATATTCCTCCACAAAAGCTATACAATTTAGCCCATCAAGTTCACTACAAAGAAACAAGCAGGAAAAAGTCCTGATGCCTTGCAGCTAGAGTAAAAATAGATTGTTCTTAATTGCAAATTAAATGGAACACAAATAACCCCCATCTCCATGCAGCAGAGTAGGTATCACAGCATCTGACTCTCCACAAGCACAGCTAGCATGGAGCAGAGGCATTGAAAAATGTACACCAAGCTGAATGGTGACAAAATTGAGAGAGAGTTTTGGTCACAGTAAAGACACCCAAGAGGTGCAGTACTTTATAACGCCTACACTGCCAATCCTGCACCAAAGGGAAAAGCAGGTTCCATAGGAAACACCATGAAAGTTACAGAAAGGGCAAACTCCAAATCAGCTCATTAGATCTTACAAATCAATTTGGTGCTCAGGAAAAGCTGAACATCCTTTCAGATGTGCTGTACTAGGTGGCATCTGGAACATGCAGCCCTGCTCTGGAAGGCTCACATGTATGTCCTGTAGCAGTGGGTGGCAGGAACAGTAGGACCACAGATACAGTCTAGGGCCACACGGATGAGACAAGTAAAGCATCTGACTTAGAAACCATCACGTTCAATAGAGCAGAGTCTGGCACCAGTGAGACCCAAAATCTGAAGCACTCAACAAATAAAACTTCCTAAATTCCTGCTTCAGGGCCTCCCTTCATCCCAGGCTGCCCTACAGCAACTTCTTGGCCAGACCCCTGGCCTACAGCAGAGTTCACCCAAGCACTGTGAATGTGGGACTGGAGCTGAAGAGCAGCGAAGGCAGTAAAGGAATGGGTTTGCTGGTTTATTCTGCTTTTATCTTAACCTTTAGAATAAGTTCAGCCCCTCCCTAGTTAAAAGATCTCTGAGCACAATGGCATAGGCTGAGGCTGCCAAGGAAGAGATCAGACTGTTGCTTTTCTTCTCTTTGTAACAGAGACTCATATCACAATGGCAACTCCCTCCTAGAGATGTATAATGCAAACACGTATTATTTTTCTTACAGCATAACCACTGTTATACTCCTGGGGTAGGAGACGTGGGAGGGGGAAAAATTAAAGCAATTTTTTTAAAGAGCAAGTGTCATATGGAATTAGCAAGTCTTAGTCTTTTTGTATGGGTGCTCTCACAGTGAGAGCAATGTCCCCAACTTCACAGACCTACCACTTCAGTACTTAAATGCTTTGGGTGGTATCTGCTGGTGTCAGACAGCTGGCAGCATGCATTTATATAATTCCACCAGGCACACTAAACAGAGATTTTCAAAGACATAAAAATCAGTAAAGCACTTCACTGCCTTTCGAGACTTTGAAAATCTTTTGGAATATGCTGGCTTTCAGATTGGATAGCAAAGCTGCCTTAATCCCCAGATGCACGTTAGTTTCTGATCCTTTGCATGCATCTAAACAAATTAAGAAACTGTGACACTGAAAGATATAAAATCTTTCAACTACACCGGGGCTTTGATCTGTTGCTGGCTAGCTATCCAGCACTGGAAATCAACCAATTTTTAAAGGTTTGCAAACAACCTTACTTCCATAAATATATATTCCTTAAAATTCCACTCCAAGGTACTGTGCAGCTCTCTTTAGGGAGATGTGCATATGCAGATAGACACTCCTATAATACAAGCAGTATGGGGACATGCATGTGTGCCAGCCTGCATGTATTTACACCGGGTCCCACTGATGCACAGTGGGCGTAAAGTCCCCCCAGCCACATCCAGTAAATCTTTAAGTTACTTCATTTAAAAGAGTCAAGAATGGACACGAATGGCTTACTTTATCTGACAAGTGAGCAAGAAAAAGGTTAAAAGCTTCTTCAAAGAGAATGTGGGTTCCTGTGTCAGGGGAATAGATAGCTTATCCCAGATGTTCGGGGCCTGCTACCACAAGCATCTGCCACCCATTGCGAATCGTGGCTCCAGGCAGTTTAAAAATTAACAGATTGGTTTCAACAAAGTGCACATTTGCAGCCTGCCCTGGAAAGAAGAGAGCAGAAATACAGAGGTGCCAAATTCAGAACACATTTAAACAATGGTGGCAACTAACTGCTCGCTTTGCTGAGATGTATTTGACTGGTCAAGTCTATTGCAGAGGCCGGTGGTGGCCCCAGTTCAGGGAACTCAAACCGTGGGGCCGGTGGGGCAGCTCCAGGTTCCCTGGACAGTGCTTTGTGCTCAGCCTGCTGCCCTTCAGGACAAGCTGGTTGGGCTCTGAGCAGCCTCTCAGCAGGTTAACAGCAGGCACGGACAGTTCACAGCCATCTGAGATACTTACATTGACAGATGCAAAGCTGAAGAGGGGTCCAGACAAATTCTGATTTAGCATTTCTCACCAGCCAAGACATATGTTTAACCACCAGGCTCAGATCTGCTTCTCCTTTAAAACTACTCAAGGGACTTGAACCTGTAGCTTGTCACAGGCAGTTTATTATGGGCACAGACTGCAAGGTGAGGTAAGAAAGTAACTGAGCAAGTAAAACAACGAATTATACTCCCTGGCATAAAGATGCTGCAGAAATGTTGCAGAGCCCATGGCCAGGTAGTCAGTGGGAAAAGAGAAGTTGATCTGCAAGCAGAGCTCAAAGTTCACAGCAGTGAGATAATCCTGGCACACAGGCGAACACCTCACTGAAGTTTTCTAAGTGAATTACGCTCACCAGTAACTGCATTATAAAGTGTGTTTAATTATATTTCTGGTTTTCAGTTTCTATTACTGGAGAAGTTTCAGATGGCTACAGGAACCAGGGCTGGCATGTGAAAAAGCAAATGATCCACTGAGTGATGGGACGGCAACGCTGAGCCCAAGGGCAGCACCCCACATATGTGCTCCTCCAGGGCAAGGTCTCCAAGGAAGGCATGTTCTCAGCTATCTCCTGCTTTTTCTCTGGGCCCAGTGGTATCACTTTTATCTTCAGGACACTGCAGAGAGCCATCTCTCATTCCAGAAAATCAGGTAAGGCAATGAGAAGCAAGGGGAGGAAAGGCTGGGTGCGGGCAGTGCACCCTGCCTGCTGCTCTGCAAGCTGTCCCCTCCCTTGGCACCCACACCAGCCACCCCTGTACACACCCCAGGGAGGACCCTGGAGGCAGCTGACAAAAAACATCTGGGTGAAGAAATAGCATTGCTCTCAGCTATGGGGCCCTGTGAAGAGGAAGGAGCCATTCGAATTCCTCCCCTGACCAAACTGTCTGGCTGTGCAATACCCCAAGGGCTGTGGTACAAGGGATCTCAGAGAGATCAGACCACATTTCTGACTGTAACCAATAACAAGACCAACCTGCAGTGGTTTGTATGATTCAACCACAAGAAATAGAACTTTTTATGCACTTGCTAACAAAGATGTCGCTTACACCCATGGCTGCATACTTGCACATTTGCATTGACCACAGGTATATACAAACTGGCAGCTGTCTCCAGCTTCTGGAGGGCCACCAAGGTGATCTTGTGGGTTAAGAAGCTTGATCATCCCCCTCTCCCCCTTCTTTGAAGGCCCCGAAGGAACCATCTCTCATTGTCATCACACCTAATAAAAGTCTGGTTTATTCATTTCAAATTGTCTAAACATACTTCGTAAAAGTAATGAGATGATCCAAGTCCACTTGTTCCAACATAACACACGATTTGGTTAAAGGAAAACTCTTTAGGAGATAGAGACACACAGAGTTAAAAGATTTTCTGGTCTTCATGTTGGAAAGGACTAAAGATAAACATGTGCCTTTAAGAAACCCCCAGCACTGATCGAAAACAAAAATTTCAGTGTGGAAACTTCCACTTTTTACAGGACACTCTTCATGCAAAACAGATGTTTAATGCAGGTTTACAGAGGTGGACTTGCTCTGGCATGGAGTTTCTGTCAATGGAAGAATAAAATGTTTCCTCCCTCCTCCTTGTGGCCAGAGGTTTCGAGCACCAGAGCAAGGCAATGCTTGCAAGAGTTTGGGAGGATCAGGGGAACGACTTGCACTGAGCATGGTGGACCTGGCAAGCAAGAGCCAGGAAAGCACGAGCCACACAGACTGCCCAGCCCCTGCCAGCCCCTGGCAGTGCTGACCCAGCCACCTCCAGCCCTGAGACAATGACAAGGGCACTGCTAAAGCTGGCCCTGTCACCCTGCAAATCAACCACCTGGGAAAAAAACTGCAGGACAGAGCACTTAGTTTATTAGACAGTGTGTATGGTGTCAACATACACAGGCTGGTATATCAATCCTAATTTAAGGAAAGATAATTAAGTGCAGTTGCTCTTTGCACAGCTTCAGGAAGACTAATTAAAGCAGACAAGCATGTCTGCAGAGCAGTTAGTCTTTTTACCTTTAACAGGCCTTAAAATAAATGGCTAGTGCAGCAGTAGAGGTAAGATAAGTAGTTTGTTGGTGAGCTGGAATTACCGTCATGGTAATTATAACGTTCACAGATCACAGGATCGCAACAGCAGTTTGTTTTTCTTTGTGCAAATACATACATCTATGCAAAGGTATGCACAAGAATCAGCAGAGAAAATACTGTGCAGCTGGTGCCTCAAGGTTTGGTACAATGCATAAATTTTTGCCAGATACCTGTTCAGAATTCAACATATGAGTTAATGATAGAATATGAACACCTATGGCACAAGGAAATTACAAGTACCAGTGGTCAGGGCTCTTTCTTCGTTTGAATGGAAGGTATTTTGATCAAGATGAAGCATTGCAATTGTAAGCCATGGGCTCAGACTGTATTAGAGGGCAAGTTTCTGGCATGGCTGGCTGTTGAGCAAAGTTTGGGTGTTGCCATTGTGATTTTCTGTAAAAGCAGCTTGGTGTTGCTGATAGAGAAAAGCACCAGTTTGTACACAGTAGACAAAGCAGCACCGTGAAGATCCTCCCGAAACAACTCAATGGTCTTCCCAGCCAGCAGCACACAGATGAGTCAACTTGCCAGTGGAGCCCAGATTTTCACCACTAATAAATGCCAACAACCATGAAAGATCAGTCCAGAGAACTGCATGTACCCAGAAGAGCATCAGAAAACACTTCATGAAGCAAGATGTTGTCCTTACCAGCTGATGCAACCATTTGCAGGAGGCAAAAGCAAGTATGACCCAGCTATTCAGGAATCAGGGAAAGCAAAGGATGGAGGAACTTCATCCCAGGCACTGCGAGCAAAAGTCAGCCGGGCAGCAAACCCATGTCCATGCTCCTGTGTGCCACAGATCACCACTCCTGGTCCTGGCTGCAGCCACCACCAACTCAAGTCACTTGGGTTGAACCCCCAGCTTTGCCATTTCCCTGAACTAGGACTGCTCAGGGATGAGGCTGTGGGCAGAATTTAGGCTGCCAAGTCTCATAAGAGAGAAGGAGAGAGTTGGATGCCTTAGCAAGAAAATCAGAGCACAAAAGAAATAGGCTGAGAAGGGATCCACCAAAAGTCTTCGAACAAGAAACCCAGAGACAAAAGCTGAAATGGAAGGAAAGGGAATTAAATGGAATAGAATAGAAATATTTCAGTTGGAAGGGACCAACAATGATCACCTGGTCCAACTGCCTGACCAGTTCAGGGCTGACCAAGTTCAAGTATGCTTTTAAAGACATTGTCCAGGCATCTCTTAAACACTGACAAGCTTGGGGCATTGACTACCTCTCTAGGAGACCTGTTACAGTGTTTAACCACCCTCTCTGGAAGGAAATGCTCCTAATATCCAGTTTAAACTTCCCTTGGCGCAGCTTTGAACCTTTCCCACACATCCTGTAACCAGGAAGAAGAGATCACCACCTCCCTCTCCCCTTCTCTCTTAGGAAGGTGATAGAATTAAGGTGTCTGAACCGAATGACCTTATTCACCTCCCCATCTGGACTCCCTCCCATGGCTAACTTGCAGACTGAAGCAGTCTCCTGAGATGTTTACTGGTCATTCACGAAGACCAGCACATCCAAAACAACAACAAAAGAGAACAAAGAACACACCGGAAGCCACAGCATCCACTAGCCTGGAAAAGGTGACTGAAACCTGCTGTCTGGAATTCCAGCACTCAAACACTGTACAGCTGAAGATTCAAGACACTCAGTGGTTACCCTCACGTTGACATCCTGCCCTGCCCCAGGCTCGGTGCTCATGGCCCACAGTCCCTCCAGTCATCCAATGGATCCTGAAGGACCAAGCTGAATCTTTTGCAGAAGTATGAGCCTTTTCCAAAGCCCAGATTGCTGCAGCTGGAGGTGAGACAGTAATGACCATCTTTTTGTTTATTAAAGTTTCAGCAGTGTAAGTCTTCTTTAAACTTGACTATGTCAGTGGTAAGACATTTACAGTACGAGTGACTGCATGTCTAGACACTGGCAGTGCATTTACATTCTTCTAGGGACTCCTTAGATTGTCCTGTCCTCTCCACTTCGTGAGTACACACAATAGCCTGGTGGGAGTGAAAGCTCAGCCTCCTGGTTTGCCCTTATTAACTCCAGCTCAAAGCTGGCATTTTAAAATTAAGCATAAAAGGCACTTTTAGAATCTTTAAGCTCTTCAGGTCATTTCTAAGACCCTGCTGAGCTTCATCTTGCTAAAGTTAAACAGAGACCATTTCTCAGAGCTGGAAACAGTTGTTTTAATTTGGGAATGGGCATTCTAGAGCTGTCAACTCACTCCAGTGAATGCTACTGACATTTTTTCACACAACAATCCAATTGTTATGGTAACCACAAAAATCAATCTTGTTCTTCAATCACAAGAAAACCCAGCTCAACCACAGTGTCTGTGCAGGTTTGTTATAAAGTGCCAATAAGCATGGGACCAATTCTGCCAATATTCGTCATTTAAATGGGATGAAGTACTCTTTCTCCAAGAGAAATTTCAGAGACCAATCAGTGCCTGAACATTTTAGAGACTTCAGCATTCCACTCCTAAAGACATCTATTACATGTAGTGTCTACCACATTTGTCACAGTTGATGCTGGCAGATTTTAGTTAAAACCCAAGAGTGGCTGCTTCCAAGACAGCCTCTTAAAAGGAATATATTTTAAAAATATGCCTGCAACAGAAGTACCCTGACAAATCTCTGATGGCACTCTGAATGCCCTGTAACACACTAACAAAGATACTTAACATATCACAAAACTCTTTTGGCATGGTGCATAAATTTCAAAATGAACCAAAATTATAAAATAATTGGAAGTAAAAACTACCCCCTCCAAACACTGCATGTTAAAAGCCTCACAAAAATCCAGTACAGCATAAAATGCATTGAAAGCCCATCTAGCCAGTACTGTTCTTTTTAATTTCTCTGTGTTTATGTTTTAGCTAATGTCCTGTTCTGGTTCAGAAAATAGACCTTGGTCCAAGAGAGCAGCTGACAATGACTCCTGATGTATTACACATCTACAACAACAAACTTCAACATTTTCACCAAGGCCTGTGCACTGGATTGCTGAACCAGAATCAATTATTCCTTCTATTTATCCTTTAAGATTTCCTCCATATTTATGGCCTCCAAGTAAGGGGGAAGATGGAAAAAAGAGCACTGCAGTCTTGTAACATACCTATATGGTTTGAACAGCCAATACATATATATAAAGGAGATCACAGTCTCTGGGAGACCAAGTACCAGCAGTATTTCCCACAAGTCATGCTGTAATTGTGCCACAAATATAATGAGTTCTCTGCACCTCCACTATCCCACGCAAGAAGGCAGAGTGTAATTGAAAATGCACTTGCATTATATAAAATACCTTAATCATAGATGCACAGAGAAGAGACATTAGGTCATCCAACCCCCATAGGTCAGAGCGGGGCTACTCATGACAATACATTTGCAAGGACTTTCTCCAGGATGGTATTAAGCATCTTTAGTGATGGCGTTTCCAGTACTTTCTTTAGCAGTCTACACTGCATTCTATTTTGGGTTGGACAGGAAAGGTTTCCTCTTTGCTTCACCTTACTTGTCCTCGTAACACGCCTTTCTATCCTCCCACCACCGTAAATGATTCTCACTTTTTCATTTTGGTCCTCATATTTTTAACTATCAACCACTATATCTTTCACAAACTCCCAGTTTCAGTTTTGGCAAATACACATTGAACAGTTAATCCTTCCTTGTAAATCAATCCCTTATCTCCCAGAATATTTTTGTTAGTCTTTTCCAGACTGTCCCACTGCTAATCCATGCTGTGATATCTCCAGGACAACTGTGTCTCACACAACCTGCATGTGTGCCACCTATATTATGATTTATGGGTTGGTTGTTGTTTTTTTTTACAGAGTAAGGACCTGAGAATAACCTGGTAACAACGATCCAATCACCAAAAAACTTGAGGACAGATGGACAGCTCAAAGCATGCTTCATGTCACTTCATTCGAGTGGAGCCATGAGGAAAATACTGCTCCTTGTAACGACCAGCTCAGTCAGTTAGAACATGGTGCTACTAATGCCAAGGTTGTGGGTTCAATCCCTGCACAAGCCATTCACCTAGGAGTTGGACTCGACACTTCTGCTCATCAAAACCCCATCTTGTGATCCAGTGGAATCTAGCAAGAAACAGACACATTCTCAAATTTATTTAACATTTTATCCTCATCTCCCTCTGTTATTCTCTCGATTCTCTCTTCATCCAAGCAGGAACACAACAGCACATATAACAGCTTAGGCACAAAAGTCATTAGTGTTTTCCACAACTAAGCAGATTCTTAACAAAGTGAGCTTAGGTGTCATGGCCTACAAGATCAGAAAGCAATAATCCTGTCCAACTACACACCACCAATTCTGCTTGAAGCTGCACTTCCAATGGTCACACGCACCTTCCTGTATGGAAAAACACAGGTGAAGTTTCTCACGTGTCTGTGTACACCAGCCACTGGTAGCAACAATCTCTGAGAGCACAGGTCATGTATCATTTTGCACAAACCAGTGTCACCACAACTGCTGTAGCTATAGTGCAATAGAAAATGTTATGAAAACAGAGAGGAAGACCCAAAGAAACCAACTGGAAGCAAGGAACTGAATCACATAATTCTGACAGCAGCACCATATTTACTCAAGAGTTTTACTTACTCAGCTAATGGGAGAGAATGGAGCTAATATGAGCTCCTCATCAGTCCAAGAAAAGTAGAGTTTCCCAGATTGCCTGGACAGCAGAAGTACCCAGAGCAGGTACAGGCATCATCACCACATTCTGGAATCAACCCTGTTATAGCGGGACTGGATCTGATATACTTTGACACCACTCAGTAATCCCTTGAATGCCATGTATCTCTCTATGGAGAACATTTAGTTAGTCACAGAACAGCTCAGTGAGAGGGCAGAGATTATAATCAGGCCCTGTTTGTGTCTCCACTCCACACCAAGATAACATTCAGTTCTGCAGCAATATTGCTTATACGTTTGCTAAACAAGTCATTTCTCAGTTTCCATAAGAAATCAGAGCATTTTTACATATCCTATTATAGCTGAGTAAGGCTTGCTCTACTTAACTCTAGCTTTTTGTAGTGGAAAATCTCCAGGAAACAAGCTGTTTAATGATGTTTTATCTGACTTGCACTCATTTCTAACTCAAGTTGTTCACCTGCCTTGAAAAGACATCTGTTTCAGAGGCTGACTGCTTTCCTCTAACACCCTGGCACAGTCCAAGGCTGACATTTTTACCATCACCTCTAATTTTATCAGCCAATAATCTCCTCGGGCACCTACAGCAAAGGCCATGCTGACAAACCCTTACTGTACTCACTGCTAATCCCTGTTACAGCTGTAACACTCCAGGAGAAGGAAACAAAGTGGGCAGAACTGCAGTGCAGGTACCAACAGTGCTACAGAGCTTCCCTCACCAGCAGGCACAGGCACACAGCAGAGCACCTCTGCTCTTCTTCCCTTATCAACCAAAGAAAGGATGCCACATTTCTGAACGGGCAGTCAAAAATTACAATTTGGCCTTCAATAACTTGGATCAGTTGCAATTGAGGTCACATGCTGAAATACCGAGATGCAAATTTTAACTGAGAGCTTCATTGCATTCGAGTATTTTGTCTGCCAAGAGCAAAGTTCATTAACTCTGCCCTGCAAGGGAAGCAAGTCAGCATTAATTGTCTCCTGCCAATGCAGTGGATCCTTGCTGTCCCTGGTCTGCTGCCCTCCAGGCCTTTTAGCCTTGTGGGAGGAACGGACAGTCACACTGCCATTCAGAGGGACCTGGGCAGAGGAATGGGCTGATGGGAATCTCATGAAGCTCAAAGAGAAAAAGAGAGTCCTGCACATGGGGAGCAACTTGTGCACCAGTCCTGGGTGGGGAACAACCAGCTGGAAAGCAGCTTGGCAGAAAGGGACCTGGCGTACTGATGGACAAGCTAAACATGAACCAACATGTCATTGTAGGACAGTTGAGCAACAGCCTCCTGGGCTGCATTGGGAAGTGCTGCCAGAAGGCCAAATGATGTGTTCCTTCAATCCCTCCCCTCTACTTGGCACTGATGAGACCACAGCTGGAGTGCAGTGTCCAGTTCTGGGCTTCCCAGTACCAGGAAGACATCAGCACACTGGTGCAACTCTGCTGAAGGGTCTTAACAACAATTAAGGAATCAGAGCATCCAATGAGAGGCTGAGAGCTGGGACTGTTCAGCTTTGAGAAGAGAAGGCTCAGGCAGGGAGATCTTTCCGATGTGAAAATACACCTGATGGGAGGCAGTAAAGAAGACAGAGCCAGACAATTTCTAGTAGTATTCAGCAACAGCACAAGAGGCAATGGACACAAAACACAGGAGATTCTACTTAAAGGTGAAAAACACACACATTTTTCTGAACCCTAGAACGTGTTCCTCAGAGGGTTGTGGAATCTTCATTTTCTGAGATAGCCAAACCCCAAATGGATACAGCCCCAAGCAGCATGCTCTAGGTTGACCCTGGTTTGAGCAAAGGGTTGGAGTAGATGATCTCCAGAGTGGCCTTCCAGCCTGAACCATTTGGTGATTCTCAGGAGCTCAGCCCTGCTCAACTGAAATCAGTCAGTTTCTGCTCCACAGAACACATCCATCTTGTAGATATTTCAGAGTTCCCTGCTACAGCACCCTTTCTCTGCTCAGTATTTTTAGCTCATTGTTTTGTATTTTGCCAGCTGAGAAACTGCAGTTTGTAATTTTACCTTCAGCTTCATATTTCTTCTTAAAAGTGAATACAATGTCCTGTTTATAATAATAAAATCACTAGTTGGCAGAATGACATCAAATGGAAAAAGAGAAAGCAACTGGAAAATTTAGAGCAAGCAATTTTGAGTGCCAAGTTTCACATTTGTAATAGTCCAGCAGAGGTCAACAGGCTCACTTATTATTAGGCAAATGGTAAAGAAATAGATATCCTCTAGTTCTTCCATGTTAAACTATATAAACCATCTCTACTTGAACAGATTTTAACACTTTCCAAAAGAGTGATGTTATATATTTTCCACAGTAACACCAACAATGGGAGACAAGCAAAAGGCAGAACTGCTTTGCAAAGAACAGCCTTTTTTCTCTCTCCAATATTTAGGTTTTTGTTTCCCACTATGATTGGACTTTCCTGGCTTTAGTTTCTTGTCCCAGTTAAGCAGTAAAGGAAACAAAAAGATATGAATGAAATTAGAAACATTTGGAATGAGTCTTAGAAATAGCTTTTGGGTTTCTTAGATTCCTGGCTACACCTCTTCAAACAGCCGCCTCCTCCTCCAGCCCCCAGCTCCTGCAACTATCTCTGAAATTTGTATTTCCTTCTTTGCCCTGACCTCTCTTCTCTTCAAGGGCTATATTTTGTCCCACAGCACTGAAACACTGTGCAAAGCAAAGCCAACAAGGAAATGAAAATTACATGTTGTAACACTGGAAAAGAACGGAAAATGGTTGAAACTTTGCACCCATCAACATTTGTCTCTGTGACAGTAATCCTCCAATGTTTCCCTAAAAGCAGAAACCAAACACTTCTCAAACTTCTAACGAAACAAATGCCAATTCCAGTCAACCTGAATAATAAAATGAGAACTCTGGCCCTATCTATATTATCACATTCAAAGTCTCTGGAAGGGAAGTTTCCTCAATCACATCATCCTGACACTTCATGAACCTTCAGGCTCTCTGTAAAATGCAACTGCAGGATGCAGTGCCAACACCTAATACTTGCCTAGTGCTTTTCCTTACAAGTTTTGGGTGCTCTTTAGAAACAAGTAAGCTGGAAGTGCCCATGAAATACTCATCTAATTTTACAAATAAACCCTTGCAGGTAAAAAACAGATGTCCATGGCAAAACTGTGCAAAAGTGGTTAAATCAGCTAAAACATTTCAAAACCATCTACGAGGTTTGGATCTTTTCTGCCTTAAGTAATGTTGAAATATTATGTAAACCTTTTTTTGTGAGCTATTACTGGAGAAATGAGGAAAAAAAAGATCTCCTGGAAGCAATTCTGCACAGGCTGTGTAGGTGAGATCACAGTTGCTAAACAAACAGAATATGCATGGCAAGAACAGGCTTCCTGTAAAACTGAAAGACTTGCAGGAAGATCAAGGAACACATTTACAAGATGGCATGGACAAACCATCTTTCCCTCTTGCCCAGTCTTAGCAGTTGGTGAAACACATTGTCTCACTTTCTTCTAAAACCGTGCTCCCAAACACCTCCGGCACAGAACCTCTGCTCCATGTTCATACACTGACTCACAGACCCAACCACACTCGGGGCACTGGTCAGCACAACACAGAAGTTGCCTTTTGAGGAGGAAAAGGTCATTTCCCAAGATGAAGGGAAACCAGGAAAAGTTATCTCGGAAAGAGGAAACACACAAAAACACAATGGGTTTTTTTATGTCTCAGTTCCAAATCCCACAACCTTAATGCACAACACCAGAAAATCCACAGCCCTGTATTACAGAACTGGAGAGAATTCACTAAAGATGGAAGTATTTTTAAGCCAAACTCTTAGTATGTGTTTACTCCAGTCAGGTGAGCAATGTGTAAATTGAATTAGGATGAGCTATTTAGAAGTGTTAACATGGCTGTTTCAGGAAAAAAGATGAGTTTTTATTTCACTGTAATTTATTTGATATCATACTCTCAGACTACTGTACAGTAATCTGGGGAGCCCAAGAGACCAACATGCACAAAGTACAGCAAAGATGGGCACTCAGAGAGGCAGGTGCCATCACATATGGTGTGAGCTCCCCTGGAAAACAAGGCACAACTCCCACGTGCACCCAGACCATGTGCCCAGGGGCAGGTGCCTTCCTCTGGATGTCAGTCTACACCTGTGTGTACTGGCTCTTCGCAGGACACTGCAGACCACAGAGCACTTGTCAGTGATAATATGAAAGCTAATATCTGATACCAAGTAAAGACCAAGAGATCTGGGATCTTGTCAAGAACAGTCTCTCCAGGTCTGATGGGTGAGATCAGAAGAGATGGCATCGAGGTCTCCAGCTGCCTGACTTCACTCAGCTACAATTCACACTGCATTTACTAATAAAACTCTTTTTATTTCTGGGTAGATAAACCTCTTTCTGTGAGGAAACAACAAGGAAGACTCACCTGTATTTTTCTTTCCATTACTAGAAATATCATGTTATCTCCATATGTGTTTAGACCACAGACTAGTTAGTCAGCAGTGTGGCAGTTGACATTAAAAGGATTAGTAAATTCAGCTCAAATAATTGTCTTAAAAACTTTCACTGTTAAATGTTTATATTCGAGAGGATCAAAAGGAAATCTACTTTGTAGTGTGCGCTGTGGTCAGGAAGGGGCAGAGAGGGATTTAAATGGCTTAACTGCAAAACTGTTATCACCTTGATAAGTCCCAGTGTAATAATTCAGCAATAAAAGCAAGAAATGTACTTGGAATTCGTTTCCAAAACCAATTGTCTGACTGGAGACAAGTCAAGCTCTTTATTTGCTTAAAAGAACTTGGTCAGAAGAAACAGAGAATGCTACTGAACTGTAGTCAAGAATATAAAAATAAGCACTTTCCAGTGACTTCTGAACAGCAGCATTCAGTATCTTCTTTTTTTTTTTTTTTTCTTTTTGAAAGCTACTTGAAGCCTACAGTCTGGAACTGGTATCTGAGTGTTAGCACAAGTCAATCAGGAGTGTGATTCTTCACCAAATTACTCCATTGTATGGCAGTGGAAATCCAGAAAGCCGAAGCAGTCAGGAGGCTGCAGGTTCCAGAGCAGGATTAGTTCCAAAGTAACACCTGGAGTGCAGGTACAGATACAAATGGCTGCAGTTTATCACCTGATCTGCTCAAGTTGCTAATGTCAATATAGTAATGCCAATAACACAGATAAACAAAGAGAGGGAAGAGCTTGCTGCATATATGCAGGTGCTTGCACCACTGCAGTTTCTTGTGGAATCAGGCTCATGGAGCTGCTTCACCTCTCCAATACACAAGAAGGCAATGAATCACTCCAGCTGAGACAGGATGCTTCAGCATAAACAAGGGTGGAAGTAGAACACACCATATATTCTTAATAATGCATTTATTGTTTTGTTTTCCTGCACCTTCCTTTATTTCAAAGTGAGGTTCTAAACAAATTATTTTTCTTTGGTCTTTAAATCTTTTCTAGTAAGGATGTCTCTGAAATCTGACACTTTTAAGTGTAGCAAACCCACTACTTTTAGGTAGTCCAGCACTATCAGAGAGCTGACCACCCAACAGACTGTGGAGTTCCTGAAAGCTGGTGGGAGAATCACTAAGTTGCAGGGATGGATAATGTGAGATAGGTGGACAGCACAGAACTGCTGAGTTGCAGGGAGAGACTGCATTTGCCAGCTGCTAACCTGACCAAGAGCCATCACAAACTCCACATGACACCAGCTCTTCAAAACAGGGAAATACGTTGAGACTAGACAGGAAAACACAGAGGACAGTCTCTACCTGTGCTTAAGTTTCAAAGTAACAATGTCCAAGATCATTTGATCTGCCAGGCATTCAGAAAATCTCTGCTATAAAACTACCACTAAAATACGTAATACATTCCAGACAAAAACATAAAGCTTTCAGAGTAGGTGCCAAACACCAAATTTTCAGTTTTCAATAGTTCTTTTGAGAAAAAGCTTCTTTGCCTCAGAAAACAGTTCTCCAAGCAACTGATCTTCTGGGTTTATAGGTACTTTCAAAAGTAGTTTCTTTCTAGCACAGGTAAGGTATAATATGGTACATGTAACAATGTCAGTGCCTCTACAAACGTGATGAAAACAAAACAGGACAGCACAACCCTGCACCAACCCAAGGAGGAGTGTCAGACCATGCCTTTTATCGTTACCTTAAATCTCTTCTTTTGGCCAGCTCTTCCAGTGAGATAACCCAGGGCAGGTTCTGGGGAAGACATTCCAGGGCTTCAGGAGAAAAGTCTGAAAAATCCACACCATACTCTGTCAGGATCCCTTCTGTTTCCGGCTCAATCTCTCCAGCCTGTCCAAGACTTTTGCACAACTGCCTGCAGAAAGAAAGAGATGCTTTTTAAAATGTCTAATTACTACTGTCATGTTGTTACTGTCCCCAAAGAGTGACTGCTGAGCCCTCAAACACACTCTTTCACCCATTCACTTCTCCCTGAGTTTTGGCAGAGGACTTAACAGGAATTCAGACCATACCATGACTTACGTATGCTGGAGATGCAAAACACTCACCAGACAGTACCCTGGGCTGTTTCATGCATCTCATTTGAAAGAGATGTTTCATACTATTAGTTTTTTGCAGAGGTGAGAAAGTTTTCCAAATTTAGAGAAAAATACATCCAGCAGAGATAAGAAAAGCACAGCTTTCCACACAGGCAGCTCCAGCATTACACATGGCTGGTTCCCTTGAGACTCTCCTTCCTCTTCTCACCACTGAAAAAGGTGACTCAGCCCTCCTACAGATTCACACTAGATCCCAGAGAGCTCTGCAAAAGACAGTTCCCAGGGAGCTCAGTACACTGCTCTCAATCCCAAAGGATACACATCTCTGCCGGGGCAAACCAATGCCCTGTGAAGACAGTGGTGTGAAGAACCCTTACTGCCTTCCTTACAGGAGTCATACACATAGACATGCCCACAGATTATCTTTCCAACAATCTTCCAGGCTCCTTCCAGGATCTAAGAATTCCCAATAGTTGTTTGTCCCTCGCCTCCAGGATAAGCAGAAGCCTCTGAACCAGGACCTAACTGGAGAGGAGCCAATGACCTAGAAGCAAGTCACAGAGAGGGGAAATTGTCCCCCCGGGCTAACAGTCCTTCATGAAGTATTCTGCACATGTGTGGATGAGGCTGCTGCTCTGTTACGCTTAGAGAAAGTTCCCATCTGCTCCAGTGCAAACCCCAGGATAGATTTGTCCGACAGCTCTGGCGTCAAACAAGCCCTCAGCTCTGAACATTGTGCAAACCAGGTCTCCAAAGGAGAGAGACATTTGTTCCCCTCCCAGCTGGTTCACAAATATCCCATGAGAACCTATGTCCCATGGTGGCTCCCCTTTGTCCCCTTTCTCACCTCTAGAATGCTCTACAGTACAGAGTTAAAATATATTTTATTTTTTAATATACTACCATTAGGGTGGATGGCACACTACAGTCAATAGAGATAATGTTCCTGACCTAAGAAAATTACAACTGAAATTAAGGCAAATCCATCAAAATATGACACAAAAGAGAGGGGTAATAACACAGTGCAAAAACAGCCACTCTAATAAGTGTTTTTCCACTGCGTAAAATACACAATCATTATATTGATCCTTCTGCTTTGATTCCAATGAGTGAGAACAGACACTAATTACTTTCCTAAATTGGGGCCAAAACAGTGCACTTGTTATTTGGACGAGCAAGATGGTCTCAAGGCTTCAAATGTGCCATAAACCCACAGAACAAACCCCAAACTCGCAGCGTAAGCAAGACCATCTTCTTTATGGGAGCAAAGCTCTCTCTTCTCAACGGGAAGGGCTGTGTAATAAACCTGTCACATTGTGTAATATGCTGGAAAGGATTGCACGCTTCGTGGTGTGCTAAATTGTAGAGTTCCCATCGTCTAGCTTTAAAATAAAAATGAAAACAAGGATAAAAGATATTTCCCTCCATTGTTTCAATTTTATGTACAAACTGTATGGCAGAAATACGTGTGCATTTGGCACCATGGCTGAGTTCTCTGTTCCTGCAGCTGGGTCCCAGGCTAATCCTTATTTTAATGTAAATAAATGAGGCATCAGTTTTATCTCCCTCTCTCTCAGCAGTAACAATAAACCAGAGAAATCATCACTTCATTTCCATTTCCAGCGTCTAATGTGGAGCTGGGACTGAGCAAGGACGAGCCTGCGGGTCTGCAGGCCCACCAGTACCACCAAGGATGGACTGAAAAAAATAAAACTGGAAAAGGGAGGACACATTGCCCTACCCAGAAGAAATGTCAAGAGCTTGAGTCTTAGGTGCCCCTTCTCTTGGCAGGGCAGAGCTGGGAAGTGCATCGGGAGGGCGGCTGGACGTCTGCAGGACAAGTCATGGAAAGCACCTCTGAATGCCAGAGTGCTTTCCAGCTCAGTCTTGAAACCCATGCTCCTCTTGATCCGTTTACTGAAATTAGATTACGAACCATAAGGGGTTTACCCAGAGGTCTGATATAGGACTAATATTTTTTTAATAGTAATTAACATTTGATTTACAGTGTTCCAGGGAACATTTCCCAAGTACCTTGAAATAAAAAGTGTATAACTGACTTTAATTGGGGCCATGTTACAGTCACGCAGGAATGATGACTTGCATCAGAGCAAAATCTGACAGGACAGCATGTGATCAAAGGTAATGCATATAGGATCACCGATGGCCCTGGAGTAACAGCCAGGCTGCAAAATCACTCATGGGGCTCCACGGCCACCAAGGGTAGCAAGAATAGTTCAAGAGGCTTATAAACAACAACAGGCACAGGGCCCAGCAGCAGTCAGACGTTCACTCCCAGGGAGTCACAGTGTCTGTGACACCCTGGGCTTGCGTGTGTCTCTGTTTTTTCTAAATGTCAAAAGGTAAAAAAAGTTATAACGGTTACAGACGTAAACATTTCTTTTCTGTGACGCTGATGGGGCAGCATTACCTTGAATTCCTTAAATACCCTTGGACTAATGTCAGACATGGTGGGAGCGTGCACTGACTGGAACATGCCACGGTTGGGGCAGCACAGGGCATTCCTTTGAATCAGCCACAGCTGTAGGATCACTGAACTGCTCTGAGCTGCCCACTCACCAGAGCCTGACGTGTCATGGACATGCACCTGGGGCAGAGCCACCCTCATGCTGCCATCGTCCCCTTCATGGTGACACTGATCACATCTATTCAGCCACCCATTTCTAGGAACGTTCAAGTTCTCTCCACTCCCCAGACTCAGCTGAAACTGGCCAATGTATTCAAAGGTTACATGGTAAGAATGCTCCAAAGAGACAAAGCATAATTGCATAATGCCAAGCAGGCTCCCAAATGGGAGTGAATAACTTTCATTGGGAACTTAACACCTTTGCTCAGTCTCTCCTGGAGCAGACTTGTTCACAGTCATCCTACATGCAGGGTTTCTTTCAGCAGCAGGAGAACATCCCACACATAAGCCACCACTCCTTGAGGAAGCTTTTACAGGAGCAGGAGAGGTGACAGCAAAGAAGCCCACCTGGCTGCTCCCATGGCCCAGGGCCTGGAGCTCACAGGCAGAGCTGTACAGGCTTGGTAAAGGCCAAGCGTCCCAGTGGAGATGGTGAGGTGGCTGCAGGACTGAGCACCATGGAAACAGAGAGCTGTGATGGAACCCACAGCACCTGGGAGCACAGTCCAGCCCTGCTCCCCACCATGGAGCTGCCTCCCTTCAGCTGCCAGGCCACCCACCATGGGAGCACAGGAGCAGGACGGTGCTTCCCACAGGATGGGGCCACCCCCCACTGCAGAGCCATAGGGTGATTAGTTGTGCCAAGGGAACACAGCTTTACTGAGAGACACTCCCATCTGCAAGATACTACACTGCCCTGTTGAGGGGATCAGACCTTCCCTTGAGCCTTACAGTGAGTTACCCAAGGTATCTGGTCATTTGTCCTCACACCAAATACATTTTTGAATTTAAAAAAAAAAAAAACAGAATAAAATGCCAGAAACGAAAAGAACTCAAGCCACTTGGATGGCTTTGGAAAGAGTGTCAAGTGAAATAACATCCTGCAGCATTTGATTTTATTGCAAAAGCTGGGACAAATCTTGTCACCTTGACAGACCAATATTCAAGGCCTTGAGCTAGAATGGCCACAAGCCCCATGTGACACAGAGGGAGTCAGTGATTCCATGTTTTACTACTACAGGGTTTTTTTAATAGTCTCATCCATCATCATACGTTGGGACAAAACAATTCCACCTTAACCATATCCAAAAGTGCACAGACGTCTGGACTAATACTCAAAACAAACCTGGACTCCAACACTGAAAAAATGTCCCAAGAAAATAACGGTACATCGCAGCACTTGTGATATTTATCTGGAACAGGAGAATGTTTTGGAGATAATTTGCTTTACCTGCTATCTGAAGCAGCTCAATGGCATTTTCCTGCCAAGGTAAAATCACTTCACATGCAGGAGAGAGCACAGCAGCCCACGCTCTGGGCATCACCAGCAGGACACGGAACCATTACTATTTCTCTGCTCCTTCCCAGCACAGTCGGGGTGACAGGGAGGCCTTCGGAGGGGACAGTGTCAGGTTGGTGACCACCAGGTGGCAATCACGACACAGAAACACACCCCCTCCCCAAGGGGACCTCCAGGGACTAACACGTTGGCCCTGTGCAGGTGGCCACCCTGGGTGGCCAGTGCCACCACCAGATTCTTGGCCAGGGCATCCCACTTCTCCAGCCACACGTGGTCACTGTGAAGACCAGACTGTGCCATTAACTGTGCTTGGAAACCTGGTGCTGAACTTCCCAAGGCAAAAGGAAAGCTGAGGAAGGTGAATGACGTGGGAGAGTTCAGCTGCAGGATGGAGAGTACCTAGCAACACCCAAGGCATCCAGGGGACATGACTGCCAACTAAGCAGGGAGTTTCCCTTGTCCCACTTCCAGCAGACAGTGCAGGGTGATGAACTACAGGCTCTTTGTCCAGACACCTTCAAAACCATGGTGGTGATGCTGCCAAAGAGGTATTATGAATTTTGTGGGCAGAACTACAGGGTGCACCAAAACGTTCAGAAAACCAAGCATGTAATGAGCTACAGATCAGCTGCTTTTCCCTCCTTCAGGCCATACAAGCAACACAGTTCATAAACAAGGTAACATGGTTTAAAAACAAGCTTATAAATGAGCCCAAAAGTAAACAGAAACTTTTGGGACCTTCAAGAGGTTTCCTTGTCTTTCCGTGTTTAAACGAGCATTATTTATGGCTAAAAACAATAAAGGGGTCACCAAGGTACTGTGCCCCCATCTCCACAAGGCACTTACTGAAGTGCAACCGACTCCCAGAGGAAACAGCTACGGTATGAAGACAATCATGGACATTTTCTTTCCTGACAACACCCTTCACATCTTGGAAACGACCAAACCAGAGAGATGAGAATATCCAATGTTGTCAGAAACACAGAGTAAAGACACACACATTAGCCAATAAAAAAAGATATTAACCCATCCTCCTAATTTCCCCTGTTCCTGCTGAAAAGGGGGGTTGCTCATGACAAGAAGCCAAGCAGTACAATCACCCTCCAGTCTTTTCTCAGCTGGAGTCAAAGAAGACAAAGCAAATCTCTGCCAGTAAGAAACTTAGTCACAGTGAAGTTCACAGCACAGCCAGCCCCTAGTTAAGTGGGGCTCAAAGAGAGGCCACTGCAGTTCATGCACTGCAGTTTAACAAGGAAACACTGAGTGACTTCACGGCTCATGTGGCTCTCGAGGAGTACATGTGAAACTTGATATTACTGGGCAGACAAAGTAGCTACAGCTGATAACAAACTTAAACTCTGGGAAACAGGGACTTCAGTTTAGTTTACTTTTAGTTCAAGTAAACTCAAGATCTGTCTAGTGTCAGATCTGCACCAACATACCTTCTCTTAAAAATGTTTTCTGTAAGTTTTAAGTTTTACTAGTAGTTTGAGCTGAGGACTCTGAAACCTGCAGTGATGATAGTGTATATCACCTGTGCTATCCCATCAGAATTGTTTTGCAAGGGGAAGAGCAAAGCTGGGCTTTATGCCCAACCCCCACTAGTGCACATGGACCAGAGACTACACCCAGGTCCCCATCACCTGTTTAAATTTGACCACAGTACTGCCATAGGTCAGAATAACCAACTAAGTCAGGACTACTTAGTTTTCCCCAAGATAATTGAATAGATTTATCAATGTCCATTCTTACTGAGACCCACTCAATAGAAACAGTGTGGCCACTCCAGCCACAGCTTGGCACACTGCACCTGTTCCAAAGAAAAGAGTGAAAATGCTGGAAACTAGTCTTCCTCATGGAGAGGCAAAATGAACCTGCAATCTGGATCCAGCCCAGCATAGGCCATTTGTGTAGCCCTGGCTTAAATCTCTTCCTTCACGGCAGTGCCTGCAATTTGAACTCTGGACAGCAATGACTCTACAGTGCCTGATGAAACACACAGAGTGTAACACCCTTCTCATATGCTTCAGGAGGGAATGAATCTTCTCTTGAATTCTAGTATCCTTCCTTGAAGCAATGTGACTTTAAAACCACAACAATCTGCGACTTCTTTCTACTTCTTATCAGTAAAGGTTTACAAACTAAAGATAAGCCTCACAGCTACTGATCATCTTCCTCTGGCAGAAGTGAAATGCCTACACACTGTGTACTACTCTTAAACACACAGAGGAAAGACAGGAAGGCTGCCAGCACCCCACGGTGTTTGTGCTGGTCAGGCTCAGCACGTGTGTGTGTGTGTGTTCCCTCTAGAACACGTGCTGGTTAATGCTGGCACGTGCCAGCACACTGAGGCAAGCACTGGAAGAAACTAACACTTTGTAGCCATGAGTGATGAACTATTCTTCATCTCATCATACTTTATCCAATAAATACCAGAGGGATACAAGGCAAGTGTCTTGTTAATAGATTTCTGTCTCTATTACTTGTATTACATTAAGTGAAATCTAGAATTCTGACTAGAAATCTCAGTCATCTCTACTTCCAGGGGCAGCCACGTACCCTGTTGCGAAGTTGCTGTCTTCTTTCCAGTCCACGATGCGACAGATGAAGAGTTTCTGTGAATATCCCTCAGGCCTGGTCACGAAGTCTGGAGGACAATCAGCCAAGGGCACATAAACCCTGGGCACTCTGTGGTCCACAGGTGAGAACATGGCACACCTCTTGAAGAGTTCACTGTTCCTGTCTGCCAGAAGTTTGATGAAACCTGTAGCTGCTCGGGAATGCTTCTTTTCCAAAATATAGACCACCTAGGAGAGGCAAAAGTTTCTACAGTTAATACCTTCAGAGAAAGTTATTTTCTTTAACAGAATAGGGATACACAGAGGCTTAGCAGAGTATCTGGAAAAGTCACAAGGTCTATATCTTATTGCCCTATGTGAATGTGTGTGTGCATTTTTTAACTGAGTACCTATTTACAATGCATTTTCCTTGCCATCTTGCTCATGGCTATAGAGGAGCTAAGTGCCTTCCAAGTGCTAGCTCTCTGCAGCAATTTTCTTGATTACAGAACAAAACCAGACAAGAAGCAGATGCTTCCAAATGCAGGGAATTAGCCACAAAATACAAGCAACTCCTGTAAAATCTTTCATTTGTATCCTCGGCCTGTGATTCCAACAGTCAGCACAGAACAGGCCAGTCCAAAAACGGTGCCGCTGGCGGATCCAATGCTAACCACAGGAAAGGATGTGCTGTTGGGAATTTGGCAGTTCTCCCCTCCTCTCTGTGCTTTCTGAAGTTAGGGGTTATTTTACCTTTATACAAGATGGCTTTGAAAAGAATAATAAATTACAATATCACTAAATAATTGTTCCAGAGAGGTGTTCATCCAGGCTATATTTTTGTAGACCATAATAAATCACTGGATAACAGAAACATTATAGTCGATTTCCTAAGCTTATACTGAAGAGTCCTTCCAAAAGGTCTCAGGAGCTGCACCTCTGCACAATTCTGAGTGCTGGAATTGCCACATTGGATGAGACTGGAGCAGCCCAGCCAACAACAGGGACCAGAATCAGAGACTGTAAGGGAAAGCAGAAGACGTGGAAGAGACCTGACCCAGTCTGACCCAGCAGTCTCCTTTTCTGGTCTCTTAACATTTATAGATTGACTCAAATCTTGAATCAACAGCACTAGCAGCCTTTCCAAAGTCTGTAAGAATTAATTCTGACAACTTTGGATATCCTGACACTCATATTAGTATCCAATCTTTTTCCTGAATCTTGCTAAGTAATTTTGCATGACAAACAAAGGGAATTTAACCTAGGATAATTGGTAAAAACAACAAGTCACTTGATTTTTATCAGATCAGACAATTACTCTCTTTGAAATGGGGAACAAGACTCAAAGATCAACAGATGGAGACTACAGGGAGGCCAGGGCTGGTCTCCTTCAGCCTTTGGGAGCACACACGTGCTTGCTTGTCACTCTTTGTGGAGTTACCTTGGCCGTCCTTTGGAGAAACTCATCTGGGAGAAGCCTGGGATCATTCACCTTGGGTCCATCATCTTGCTTTGTTCTGTGCATACCACTGATCCCAGCTGCCTTTCCTGCATCAAACACACACAACAGTTACTGTAGAACATTTCCATGACAAATTCATGTTGGGCCTTTCCTATAAACTACAATACAAGGTGCATGTAGTAGACTTATTTGAAAGGAAGATCTCTGAAGTGATAGAATTGCCAAGAAAGAAGTAATTATTATTTCTCTAGACTACAACAGACAGCAGATATATGTTCACTTACCATGTACATCTGCTGAAAACCAACAAAAATCAAAATAAATCCCAGCTTTGTAAGGAGGACTATACCAACCATAATACATGAAATTGTAGAACGCACATTCTGTTTACTAAATACTGAGAATTACATTAATTTCCTGGCATTTCTTAGCTGAAGCCATTAACTTACATAAGCAATTCTTTAAGTACATACATTCATTTAATATTCAATTTCCTTTAAAAACATTATGTAGGGTTATAAAATGTATGTTTATCTTTGAAACTGAAACCATAACTAGTGAGCTGACCCTCTTCAGCTGTGGACCAGGATTATGAAAAGTCTTATAAAAGTAATCGCTGCATATGACCAAGAGCTCCCTTCTCCTGAAATCTCTGGACCAGATACTGATAATATTAAAATCAAGTGTCAACTAATTTCTAGTTTGAAATTTTCAAATATTCAAGTATGTGACTTTGGGCATATTTGCTACACATGGTTGGCATTTAGTGTTTACAAACATCCAAAGCAATCTTTGCCATGGAAAAGGCTGGATTTGGTCCCTTCTTGAGTTGCCTCCCTGTTGAGTGCCTGTGGTTACTGCTGTGCCAGCATTTTTCGGATGGAAGCATCCAAGTGCTCTTGTCTGGAGCACTCGTGGAAGATGGCTGCCTTTTTCCATTTGTATGGCAATCACATCCATCTCAAGCACATGTGCTAAAATCAGGCCTTGAGTGTTCAAAAGAAATTTTGCTTTCCTAAGGAGAGACTGTGGCACCGACTGCCAGTTCCAAGGGACGTAGCTGTCACTGTTTTCCTTAGAAGACAAGAGATAAAACAAGATTTCACTGAGGGCTGTGCTCCAGCAGGCCAACAGTGCTCGCCCATGTGAGAAAGCATCCAGGAGAACTGTGGTGACACGCAGACCCTGGCCCCCAGATGACACCCATCTGTCCCACAGAGACCCTCGAAGGAGGCTGCTGGTGACATGACGGATGGAGGGGCTGCGGGAGGGGCTGAGCAGTGCTGGGATGTTGGGATCAGTGCTCGGGGGAGCCAGGGGGAGCAGGAGGGGCAGCAGCTTCCCCGAGGGGAACGGCTGTGCACCACCATCACCAGGGCACGTTCACAGATGGTCGTGGAACAGCCTGGGCTGCCTTCGGGCAACGTTATCCCAGCAGTCGTTTGACAATGACAAACTCTGGTTCTCACATGCTGCTAATTATTCCCAGCTTTGCCTTCTGATACAAAGCTCTTCGCACTTTGTTTCTCCCCAGAGATCTTTTTCTAAGTGATTTTACTTTTATTTTATCTTTATTGACATGCTAGCAAGGCTGAGGGGAGAATGAACAGGTATTCAGGGGTTTAAATAAAAATGAACTTTCCTTAAAAAGCACCAGTAATAGAAGCAGAAAAAACATTTCTCTTTTACTTCTACTGAAATGAACTCAGACTTACCACAACCAGCATTACTAAGGGATAAAACCGTCCAGAGTTTCACAGTGACAAACAAGTTGGGGGGGAAAAAATGCTTGGATAATCATAAGCAGTTTAAAAAGTGGGGATACCCAGGTTACCTCATCTGCTTACCTCCTCTAAGGTTTCTGCCAGCTAAAGGTCATACCAGGCAATCATTTAGCAAAGAATAAATGCAAGGAGCCATTTTGTTTTCTTATAAATTGTCAAGAGATCAGTTAACAGTTTATGGTGTGCCAACCATAAAGACAGCTTGGACAAAGAACAGGATGATCTGGAACAAAGAAACACTGGTAGGGCCAGAGGACAAGGGGAGGTTGGGAGCCTTCCAAAGGCTAGGCCTCCAGGCACACCTGCCACAAGCCCAGGGCTTTACTGGAGTGAACTCTCCCCAGGGAACAGCACATACTGGTTGGAAGAGAAGCCAGATCTAAACGTGTTTGGGGAAAAAAGAAGGAGCTGATTCACTCTTTCCCAGTGCAGCAGAACAGCAGCAGTGACTCAAGGTCCAGCAGGCATGAATGAAAAAAGCACCCGGAGTCACGTGAGGAACATGCCCTTGTTAACACTGCCTTCTTTCCACTTATCCCTCCAACTCCCAGTGCTCCAAAAAGCCACTTGGAAATTTTCACTGAAGCAGCTTTCCCTGTCAAAAAGAAGCCAGCAGTGATGTCCTTGGGAAGTATCACACAAACACGTGCAAAAGCACAGAAGCACCAGGACGCAGCTGTCACAGAGAGTACAGCAAATGGGAAAGCAGGCCTTCCATTGCCTGGGATAAAAAAACATTCAGGGCTGGGGCACTGCTCCCCATCCTGCTGAAGATGAGCCCCATGTGAACCCAGTACAGATACCAGAAAACATCTAAATTCCCACTGTGACACATGGTAGAATTTGCCTTTTCCTTCACAGCCAAAATCAACCAGGGGCCTCTGGTTGGCTAGAGAGTATCTTCTTCTTCAGTGGTCTCTCCAATTTCAGCATCCCTCCCCAAAAATCCTGGGATTACTAGAGACTCGCACAGACAGAGTCTGGGATCTACAACTATTCCATCAACAAAAAGAAAGAAGGAAGCGAATCCCAGCCAACTACTACTTCTTACACATCTTTTTTAATCACCTTCAGAATCTGAAACGTCATCACACACATTTACTAATGGGGAATGTTCATGAAACAAAGGATGGGGAAGAAGAGACATGAGAAACTCTGTACTCCTGGAGCCAGGAGATGTGGACTTCTCTATAGCTTGTAGCTGCTCCCTTGGTAGTCAAAATTCTCTTGATACCAGGGCTACATCTAATGCTCAGAGGTCTACAATAGCAGAGCACCAGAAATAAGGATTCCCTGCCACAAAATCTTCAGCTCAGAAAGGACAACTCTTGATAGCCAAGGTCCAGCTGGCTCAGTTGTGAAATTACTGCACAGAAAGCTCAGTCACAACAGCCACAATCTGCCATGAGAGTCTGGTAGCCAAGTCCCCTGAATACACCTCTGACAGTCCCTCTCCTTCATTGCACATCCTCCTTCCCTCTAGTGAAGCTGGAACTTGGTGGTTGGGCAGAAGGGGCAGGTAAGAGGGACCCACTGGAGACTGGCAGTCTAGAAGATCTGAGCTGGGAGACACAGACATCTCCCACAGCAGGGTAGAGGCATGGAGGCAATCCTAAAGGAGAGTTAACTTGTGAGAGGAGCAGAATTTTGAGCAGGGAAGGTGGGAAGAAACTCCTTGCATTATGCCAAACTAAAAATGAATTATTCTGACCCCTTTACTGCAGTGGTTATCCAATGACCATTCAATATTTCCACCCTGGGCAAAGACAAGTTTTCTGAGAAAGATTTACTATGTTAGCTTGGGCAGTACTTCATAAGCTTATCTTACAGTGAAAACACACTTCAGCAACCAGGATCCAGTGAAACTGCATTATAATCTCAGTGTTTTCCTTTCAGCGATTATCTGACAAACCAAAACTGTAATAGTCTTACTTAAAAAAAAATTAGGCACTAGATACAAAAAGCAACTCGAATTAGTTATGTTATTACCAATGAAGTAGATCCAGGACACTTGGAATTTGCCTCCCTCTGTAAGGGAGTTTAGGCAAATTCAATACACACTTAGATTTGCCTGACAGGCATTCCTAGGTCAAACATTATTTTATTTTTAAATCCCCCCAAATTTCCTTCTACAATTCAATTACCACGACATTAAAAGGTAGCCAAATGGACCAAAAATCATCAGACTAGAATTCTGATTACTTGTGACAGATCCAAAATTATTTTCACTAGGTTTGCATTGGTCACTGTGGAAATTTGCAATTCTGTCCAAAAAGAATACAATTAAAGATGCAATATCCACTTGCAAATGAAAATATATCACAGTTTCAGATCTCAAACACAACTTACTGAAAGAAAAAAAGAAATATCTCTCCCTGGATGGAAAAAAACAAGTTTTTTTAAGAAAACAGTTCAATGTTTGCTACTTCAGCTAGAAAAAAATATGTACTTGAGAAGCTGGGTTACTCTACATGGGAGTATTTAAGAATCCCATCAGAAGGCATTATTGATATGAAGCTTTTCAAAAAGAAAATACTGTTCTTCAGCTCAGTGCTCAGATACCAGCACAGCTGTAAACCTTTCAATGGCAAAGTCTACTACTTAACTAATGAAGCAACAACAGGTTCTCTGATATCTGCTTCATGAAGCAGTTTTCAGCATATTATGTCTTAGCACCAAATACATAAGTGGTGTAAATCAGACCAATTTATTATAAATATCTCTAGGACTGCATGGCATACTCAAAAAGGATGTGTTTTTGGAATTCTGTCTACATCAGTACACAAGAGACATTAGGAAATTAAAACTCCCTTCAACTAAAAGGTGATATTCACATGCATGCCCTGATTTGCCCAGGTTGCACTATTCTGCTACAATCTTCATTTTTAGGGACAATGAGAAGGAAACATGTTGCTGTTTAGAAGAAAGTACAAGGCCTCTTCACATTCTGCAGCTGATATTTATTGGCACAGAACAGTTTTTTCCTCCAGAACACAAACCTACCAAAAGGTAGGGAGGAAGCAAAGTGCCATTTCACTTGGTACCAGGTACTATCCAAAACTGGAATCTATTTTAAACAGGCTATAAGAAGGCTCACTTAGGAAACCGTCAAGCAAGAAGCAGTACTCTGTGAGTATTTATATCTCCAGACACTGAGCTTTCCATCTGTGATGGAGGAAAGATGGAGGTATTTCACTGTGATGAGACTGTTAGGCCAACAGCTTTGGAATTTAACACATGCAGCCTGTCCAAAATCAGCCTAACAGCTCCCGTGTGCAATGGAAGAGAGCTCTGCAGGTAAGAAGCAAAGCAGCTCCAAACCATCAGTACTCCAGAGCTGTCTCATCCCAGAGTTGTGTGTCTAATGAACAGCACTAACCTCCTTAGAGATGTTTATTTTTGAATACTCATTTAAGCAAAATCACCCTGCCACAGCTGTTCATGTCTTAACACCTGAGCTCACACACCTGCCTGCCCAAAGGCACACTGAAGACGAGGACCAGGAGACTCAGATGATTAGTATCAAGATTTTTAAAGATGCACAAGTGAGAGAGAGGAGGCCCTCAAAGAGGGAGAGAAAAGGCATTATAACAGATGTGTACAGCACAGACAAGGATCTGCAGTAACACTGAGCAAAGGCAACGTGAAGAGGTGAGTACAGCTGGCTTCCTTAGACACGCGAGGCAGCCAAGCGTGTAATTATTTACTTATATTTAGCCACCTCCACAAGGAGGGATGGAGGAGATGGCAGAATGATGAGACAAGAGTGTCACTTTTCCTTAGAATCCTCCAAGCCTGATCCACAACAAAGATCAAGATAATTTTGGGAAGCTGCCATCTACCCCTAGCAGATCCAATCACAGCTGTCTCAGTAGCCACATAACATTACTACAATCACAGCATGGGTACTCAGGGCTCCTGGCCCTCACATGTCCTTGAGAAGCTGCCAGTCAACATAGGGGTTGGAAGTTTTACTGCAACAGAATTAAACCTACAAAAAAACAGGTAGAGTTGCAGTCTACATAAATACAGTTTTATTACATTAATGGCAACCAAAATTAAAATGTTACAAAAACAATTCCATTGAGTATTTTGCCTATTTACTTAATATTTTTCCTTCCTGCATGTGCATTTGTTCCTAAAGTCTGTGTGTCCAATATTACTATTCCATGGAAAATATGCTAGCTGAATGAATCCTAATCTGTTTCATCCTGGAAATCTTGCTGCTAACAATGGCTGTACTCTGTTTATCTCCACACCCACCATTCACTCTCAGTATCGTGCCCTCTCACTTACTTGACCTAAACTTGTAATTCAAAGGAAAAACATAGGTGAACTCAGGAACATATTTTAATATGCTGAATTTAATCTAATTCCTGTTACCTAATTACCTAAGTAATTTATTTTTTTGCCATACTTAGGAAGTCATTTGGGGGTCAAGATAACTTACTAGGGAAGAACAGCATAAGGAACTTTCCCAATATTAACTTCCATTGCAGGCTTCAGCTGTGCAACAAAAGAATAACTGGAGCTTTTTCAGTCTGTAGCATTTAATCAATGCAACCGTAAAGTCCAATTTGTTCAATACCAGTAGAACACATCTCTTCAGTTGCTATACTGTTTATTCTGCTAGAAATCTATGCTCTCATTTAAGAAAAGTTATAGCAACAACCAAAAGAGCTGGATCCAGAGACCCACAAACATGAACTCAGGATAAACTAATAGAGAGCTGTCTCGAGCAGCTGAAATGGCTCCAGCTCCTCTGCTGGCTTTCCAGGCTTCAGCAGAGTGAAACTGAGCCGATTTTTGACAGTTCCACCTCAAGGATTTCTATTAAAAGCCGTGTAACTGAGAAGATTTCCTGGTGAGCTTTCACTCCGCTGTGGCCTAGAAATGTTCAGAGCTATGCAGTGGAGACGATCCATCTCCAGAAAGCTGCAGGCTAGGAAAGAATAGTGAGGACTTCTTAAAAGCACTCAGAGTGAACAGGAGCCTCTGAAAAGGAGGGAGAAGAACACTTGTTCCTTCCAGTGGCCAGTGATGTTGGTGGACTCTGAATTTGCCAGAGACTTCATGGTAGCTAAACTGAAAGAAGGGGGAACCTGAGCAGAGCAGAGGGTGAGCACGTGGTCCAGATTTTTGTCATCCTTTCCCTACCTGAGCTGGCCAAGGAGAGGAATAGTAGTAACTCTCTGAACTCTGCCTGTGCCAGTAGGAGACACTGCTAACTGCAGAAGGACTCCAGGCACCAGAGGAAGGCACAAAAGGCAGGTAGGCACCTTGTCAAGCTTAAAAGAAGAGAGAGGACACAAAAGAGGACATGAAATTACGTGAGAAGGTGCAGAAGTGCAAATCAGAGACTAAAATATATACTATAAATACATTTTTCTCCTTAGCTAGAGAGATCCAAAAACCTTTCTAAGCACTGACTCTACAGCATCATCTTGAGAAAAGAATGGCTTGATGCATTATTACACAACCCTAGCTCAACCATAGTGAAGTTACCAAATGCCTCCACCTCTGTTGAGCCAAGCAAACCTGAAATACTCAAAATACAGCCTCCAGTCAGCAGCAGTGTGGACACCAAGCAATTTTATCTTATCACTTCTGACCTTAGCAGGCTACTAGAGACTGACAGTCACATTTGACTTGAAAAAAGATTGACCAGTATCCACCTGGGAAATGCTGAACAGACAGGGAGACAGTTGCAAGTTCTGCAGCAGCTCCAGCCCAGATTCTGTTGACTCTACTCATTATCCATCAGTTATTCAGTTCATATGAGTTTACTCTGCCTATAAATGAGCTATTTCTATTCAAATTTCGTTACGTCAAGGCAGTGAGTAAGCTTTGGACATTCACATATCCAAACTCTGATTTGTACAAGGGTAGGTGTAAGTGGAAATCCTGAACAAACACAACTATCTGATCGCTGCCAGGGCAGCCAGTCCACCAGCTTGATGACTTCCACCCCGTGGGAAGCAGGATATTCTGTGTATCTGGTATAGTAAGATCTCCCATGAGAAGAGCTGAAAAAAGCCAAGCAAACTAGTTTGACAAGGATAGCTTTTGGCATAGTGACACAGTTTTACAAACTTTTATTTGAATATCTTTGTGCTAAAAAGGGCTGAGGCACTTTTATGAGTGTAGCTACCCTTCTCACTAGTGGAAGTAGCTGCTACTGTTCAATTGCTGATGTTGCTTTATCAGAGTCATCTAATTCCAATATTTAACAAGAGACAGCTCACATTTGTATGAAACTCATGACACACAAGTCTGTGTAGGGATACAGCATCGTAAAGCATTCTGTACAGAACATTTTGCACTTTTCCCAGGTTGAGAGGATACAGAGAGGTTTTAATTTTTATTACATATCGAAATAGAGGATAAAGAAAATCCTTCTACTGCAGTGAAAAGTCACAGAAATAATGTATTCTAGCTCAGTACTAAGTGATAAGATAAAAGTTACATGACCTCTGTTGCAGTAGTCAATGTGAATGAGGATTAAGGAAAAGAATTATAGGCCTAGCAAAGGTCATGTGAACTGGTGGATGACTTCTGTGGATAGCAGTGACAGAGAATAAGTTGGGGTCTCAGGGTAAAACACAGAGGACTTGCATGTCAGTACCAAGCACTACAGAGTATTAATTTTTTTCTGTGTATACACCAGTGTTCAGAGTCGTGTCAGGATGCTACTGCCTTGTTCCCTGCCTGCATTTCAACGAGACACAGAAACACCAGAGAGGGTTTGAAGGACACCACTAAGGGAGCTGAGAAACTTTCTTCAGGGTGCTCGTTCTTACTGTCTTTGTAAGGAAAAAATACAGAGAGAAAGTTTATTCAGCATGTAAAGACATTTACACTTGGAAATAGAGCTGAAAATGCAAGAGGAAAGAAATTTTAAGCTTTGCGATCAAAGCTTAACATTCAGACAATTTAACTTTGGAACAGGACAATATTGCTCCTTGTGTAGAACAGTGTGATGGGGAATAAAGTGGCTCGTCACTTCCTACACCAGAGACTTTTCTGAGGATAATCTTTAACCCAACGTCTTTGCAAGGAGAGTCCAGAAAAGCGGAGCAAACTCGTTTGACCAGAACTACTTCTGGTAGAGTGACACCAGTTATGAACTTCTATTTAAATATCCTTGAGCAAAGCAAGACTGCCGCACTTTTATGGGCACGAGAACTTTCAGAAAGTACATGGGCTGAGAATTAGGCTGAATGTGAAGGTCTCTTCCCTCCTGTGGACTTCTCTCTTGCTTATCCCATTTTTTCTGGGATCTTAGGAAGAGAAGGGCAGGAAGCACAGCTCTCATAACAGCAGCACTTAGTGAAGACAGATCCAACATCTGAGTCTCAGCCTGCATACTTGTGCATAATAACAATTTCTACCAGTTTACCCTAAGCCCCAAGGAGGCACAGGAAGTCCAACGTACAATGACTTCAGGGAAATTCAGTCCCTCAAATCTGGGCCATAATCAGCGTACACAACGTTTCATGCTTCAGAGCTTCTCACAGCAAGGGCCAATCCCAAAATTCTTTGCTCCAGCATGTAACTAGAGATGGAGGGGTGACTGTGCCCTGAAGAGGAACAGAGCCACGACCAGGGATGGGACATAGGCCAGAGTAGAAAAGACATCAAAACAGGCTGCACTCCCAGCATGACCCAGAGTGCTCTTATTCGAATGGCACATCTACTTTTATTCTTCATGGTTCATTCTGACCATCAGCAGCAGAATAAATGAGCCAGCAGAGAAACTGCACAATTCTACGTCAGAAAGGACAAAAGGCATCTTGCAATTGAGAGCAGCAATTTGCAGAGCTTGTGTTCATGCACAAAGATTTGAAAACCATCTCAACACAGTTCTGGGGTTTTTGCCCAGAATAAGCAAAATTTACTTTTGATTCTATTACAGTAGTTACCAATATTTTTCACCTCCAGAAATCTGGTGGATTTCTGGTTTAGTTTTAATTTTGGGCAGGTCTTATATATATATGGGTCCTTTTAAACATACGTACACATATACACACATATATGTATGCAAATACATACATAAAGTGCTCATGGGAACATAATAAACTGTTCCCTGATTTTATTTCACTTAATATAATATTCTTGATGGCAATTTGGTCCAGCTTGAAACCTTCAAAAAAAACCTTCCAAAAAAGGAAGCAAGCCCATCACAAGTGTTCATTTGCAAGTTGCGCTGGCCATGGAAAATTCCTCCCGCTCCCTCCTGTGCATAAGGCCATGCAATGGGGTTATGTGACAAACCCTGCAAAGGGAAAGCAAGTAAAGCACTGGGTTTGGTGGGTCAGGAAGAAAACTCCTCATGGGATCCCAGCTCCCATCCACCTTTCTGTTTTGCTGCAGTAGTTGTTTCCAGCAGAAAGGATGTAACATAAAAGGCTGGTTAGCTGGAAAGGAAAGTTCAACAGGCAGCACCAGCCAAGCAGCTTTCCCAGGAGAGGCCCACGTTACACAGGGAAGGGCACCTCCACTCACCACAGTCCAACTCTGCAAGGCTCTCTGCCTCCTGATGCTGGCACCACGTTCCAGTGGATGGCCTTAGGAAGTCCAGCAGATACTGCCCTCTAAGGTTAAGTTCTGCCTTGAAAAAGTGTATGTTTGGTCCTTTTAAAAAAGCATTTTGAGCCACACCTGTGAAGGCTGTGTTTGGCAAGATTTTTTCTTTTTTCATGACAGTTATCAGTGATGCTAGAATAACTATAGCTGTTTTCCAGGCAAGACTTAAAATCTGGATAACTGATGATATGAGAAATTGCATGAAGGACAGGAAACAAGCCAAAGCAATCATCAGCTACTCAAAAACACCTTCAGAAAAAGCAGCATCGTAAACTTTATATGTACAAAAAAAGGAGGGCATTAAAAAGCAGAGAAAGAAGAAACTAGGGAAAACTCCATATGGGTTATATGGCCAAAGAAGCTGAAGCAAGTATTAAAAGAGGTGATAGTAAAATACAAACTCAGCAGAAATCCAACTGGCACATCCACACCAGCAACAAGACTTGTTAAGGATGAACACAGAAAGGCCTTGAAGACAAAAGAAAACAGCTGGGTTAGGCAACAGCAGTGGAAAAGTAAGTTGGATTTCAGCTGTACAGACAATAAGCTGATCTCACATTTGTCCTACAAACATTCTCCAAAGACAGAATCAAATGGCAAAATCCACTCAGACGGCACAGATTTTGAGAGATGACTTGATAACCTCAGCATAGGTCACTCCAGAGCATCTCGAGGAACTCAAGGAGTAACTCTCGTCAACTCTTTACACTAAAGCACAGTCACACAGCTGAAGTAAAATACTGGCTCAAGCCTGTATTTGTTTTAGATGCTGGTATCAAACTAGAATGTACTTCTCTGAAGTTTAATTTGTCATTGCTATCAGAAGCAACAAGGCTGCAATAGACACGACAGGTGACTCAGGAGCATTTCTGGAGATTCAAAATTGTTGAGTCAAAGTGGCTCAAAGGTGTCCAAAACTGCAAAAGTGGTTAATAACCACTTGCGTAAAACATCCGCAGAGAAGGTGAGTAACTCCCAACTCGAGCCCTGTGCTGGAAAGGAACAGAACGAGATGTGAGTTGCTTCACATACCTTGGCAGGAACTCAAAGACAGTGGAGGTACCCAGAAGGAAAGAGCATCACAAACTGGTGAGGTGGCAGCTCCATTCATGAGCTGAAACCAATGTTTTGTCATAAAAACTACAACACTTGCATTCAAATGTTATTTCCAGCCTTATTAACAGATGGGTGTGAAAAATGGAACTCTACCAACAGTACAGGCAGGAGTTTGTGCATCTTCAAAAGAAAACTCTCAGGAAAACACAAGGTATTAAATAGGACAGCTTTACAGCCACCAGCAAGATTTGTCAGACTCCAACATCTACTTATGTCCTGAGTTGCTGCCATTTTTTCTGGACAACTGGGGCATGCAACAGGAACACACCAGAATATCTGCCCTGGCAAATTTTTCATGAGCAGCTGAAGGCACATGTTAAATGTGCCAATTGTCAGAATCCTTTCAACACACAGTTCTTCAGGAGGGGATTTAGTACTAGAAAGGACATGCAAAGAGCAGCATAAGCATAGTTTGGGACAGGGGAGCCTATTTTATTTTGCCCTAAGCAACACTTGATGGCTTGGATGGAATTCAGATTCAGAATAAAATAGGTTTGCCTTCAAAACAGATCGCATAATTGGCTTTAGGTTTTAGTGCAATTTTCTTTTTAAATGGACCAAATCTTTAAGTTGCTCATAACTCAACTGTTTGAAAACAGCAACAAACCTAACTGCCCCCAAGGAAATATATTCTTATCCCCAAACTGAGACACATAGATTGGCCAGCCAAGCTGCAATGAAGGAAACTGCTACAGCACCATCTTGACTTAAACAGCAACCAGCAGCCCCCAGACAGCCTTGAAAATTGCAAATCTAAAGGTGTGACTTCTGTTTCACAGATTTGCTTTGTACCAATCAAATCTACATAAAACCCAGTCATTAATATCCACTCAAAACTACGAAGGCAGTTTCGCAGAAAGGGACAGAAGTGATAAGGCATTAAGCTTTTATGCCTGCATTTTATATCTCACAGCAAAGCAAGGCAACCAAGTAATACTTCAACAGTTTGCTCAAATAAAGGCTTAAATCAGCAATCTGATCTACTCACCCTTTTCACTGGTATCCGGGGAAAGTTTCTTAATGCCATCAGACAACATATCCTGCAAGTGGTCTTGTCCATGCTCTGCATCATTATCATCAAATTGCGCTTCTATAATGACATCCGGACTTTTAGCATCGCCTTTCGCTGCCTCTTGAGGAATGCAAGTCCCCAACATATCCTCAGGGACATCTGATTCATGTGTGACTTCTGTTTCTTTGTCACTACCATCTGGCTTTATTACCTGAAGGAGTAGGGGATTAAAAATACAGAGGCAAGCTAAATCACTGGACTGAAGAAAGAAAACATTATCTTTCCTTTTTCATCTGCATCCCCGAGGAGCTGACAGTGAATTGTGGGTGGCTGGTGGCACACTGCAATTGCCATGTAATTAGCCACAGATATTGCACAATCAAAAGAGGTACCTCACCAGGATAAAGATGGGAACGGCATGGCTTTTGCAATACCTCAACTGTGACAATAATGTATCCAAAGCGTATCTAGAGCATAACCATACAGTTCCTGCCAAGCCTCTAATCAGCTCTGTAGAAGTTCTGAGTGAGCACAGGCAGGGAGGAAGATACACTACAATTCAATGAGTTCCTTAGACCATTGTTCACCAAGAAACACTAATCATCCTGGGACTTCCCAAAACTCAAGCAGTTCCCGGTGAATTCTGGGATCGTGTCAAAACACATCTCCAGGAAAGCTCCCCAACACATAATCAGGAACAGACTGAAAAAGCACAGACCAGAGAACACGGTGCCCTGTGACCTGCAGGGGAACTGGACTGTGGCAGCTTGGTAAGGTACCAAGCTTTACATTTATTTCAGGCCATGGTCTTTTTGTTAAAGGCACTCAATTATTGTCGCTACTTATACAAATCTCCCAATTAAATTACCAAGAGGAATGAACTCAAATAAAGTACAAATTAATTAACTATTAACTAACTGATAATTCAGATAAGTAACTATGACTCTTGTTACAAATTTGGCCCCACTTTAGTGCAGCAATGGCACAAGGGAAGGAGAGACCACACATGTAATCACATCAGGCAAAATCATGAAGAGCCAATGTCCCATTAAAGCAGACAGCAGATCTGGATGGCATCCCTCATTGCATGTGACTGCTCCATCTCAGGATATAATGACCAAAATGGTTAATACCTTGGGTATCAACCCTAGGCCTTTATTAGCATCCTTCATTCAACCAACACCGAATTGCAAAGAGCCACCTGGCCAGGGAACATAGATCCAGGTTTTAGTTACAAAAATGTTTAAGTTTCACTCAAGCTGCGATACTTCAGAGCAAGATGCAAATCAGCACAGAATAAGAAATAATCTACTAAACATTAAAATCACAAAGAAACTGGATGACTCCATTCCAATGCCCTCCTGGTCACTGAGCTCCCCTCCAGCTGGTGCTGGTGTTTGCCAGGCAGGTAATTTCCCAAGGATGCTCCTCCAAGGTCCCTGCTCCTCAGCATCACTGCTCCTCAACCCAGTACATGACAGCAGCAACTCATGTCACCAGCAAGGCAATGAAAGGCCCTTTAGAAAATGCAATAAAACAAGAAAAACAACTTTCTGGTAACATACTTTATCTGATCTATATAGACGCTAGAAATAACATAAATAGTCTCAACAGCGGTCTTAGCTGAAGGCAACCATTCCAAGCAAGAAAAATACATTTCAAAAAGATCCACAAATTATTGTTTAGTAACTAAAAATAAAATAGATCAAATCAGACCTGTATAGGGAACACTTTCAGAGCTTTACATATTCAGAGCTACAACCATGCTTTCAAGCTGTATCCATTTCTTTGTAAGCTTTTCACAATACAAAATAGAAATAAAATCAATTTTAAAATGGGGTTGAATTCAAGTCTTTAAAAATAAAAACTCAGATGACATTCCTTTGAACTCTTGTTACCTTTTGTGATTCTGCTTTCCATCTTTATTTTCATTTTTTAACATGTATATAATTTGTTACCATAGCAGATTTTGACTCAAACATTAAATTGTGACAAAAAGGGGAAAGTTTGGCAGAAGGTGGGAAAATGTCCGATTATTAAAGCTGGCTACATTTGGTACATAAAATACTGACACACAATGGTCTGGGCAAGAACAGTCTATTAGATTAGAGAGCTGACAAGGCTCCACACGCTAGTGACTCTGCCAGTGTATCTATCCAAAAAGAAAACCAGTGTCAACAGTAATGTCTGGACCCTACCATGGTCAGATGTGGATGTATTCAGCTCTTAAATTTCAGTTGCACCAGATGTGTGCAAGTGTGCAACTGCAGCAGAGTTCATTTTCTTCAATCCCTTCAGGTTTTGCCTGTGGTTTTTTTTTCTCTCCAAGTCATTCTTTGGAGAGTGTGAGAAGTGTTTCGGATGCAAAATTAATAAGCTTTCTATATATAAAGCAGAAAACAACATCAAATATATCTTAATGATAGGAAATGCTTCCCTAAAGATGTACCCCTGGAAAGGTTATGCCTGAAGAGTTTATGTGGCATTAAAGAAGGCAGCAGACACAGATTTCATTTTAAATGCTATATGCTAAAATTGCTGTGCTTCCCCCAAGCTAGAGGACACACATCGCTGTCACCAGCAGCGCGATGCTCCAGTTGTGACTACCTAAGCCCCCAGCCACACATTTCCCTTAGGATTTGCAAATGGATTTTTAAGTAAAGTTTTCCAGAGTCTACAAAATCATGACCTTCATGCAGAGTAGAGCAGCAAAATGTCCAGATTCTGGCAAGCATGGGCAATAGGATTTGTTTTCTTTTTAAGGCCAAGACAGATCATTTAGGCTGACTTCATACATAACAAAGCAGGGTATTTCACCCAAGATTTCTCATGTCACACCAAAATTTTAGGAAAGCTGTACATCACAAGACTGGAAAGCTACATAAGACTTTACAAAACCGGGAGCTCAGTGAATACAATTACACCATTTAAGATGATCAGAGGTGCTGGCCAACATGAGCTCATCACAAAGATTCCAAAGAGCAGGATCCGTCTGTCTATGAGCAGCAGCAAATCCAACCATGGCAGAATAAGCATTTCTTACATGTAGCATCTCAGAAACCAGAATCTGATGATATTGCATCCTCCTATTTCTTTTGATGCTACTACAGCTTGTACATGATGTAATGCACACAGCTAGAATGTGTCAGTACTGACCAGAGACACAGAATAAAGCAAATACACAACTGGCTCAGTCCATCACATAGAAATATGTGCAGTTGAGAGTCCCATTCCCTGCCAATGCAGCTGACTCTGCATGGACCCAGAAAATGGGATTCCCCCTTGCTGCATATGCATGAAATGTATGGCCCCACTGACATGCAAACATCCCAGGATGCATCATTAAAGCCCCTTAAAGGACCTTGACCTCCTGACCTGGGAAGTCACATGTCAACCTTATGGTTTTATTTTTAAATGCTCTTTAATAACAATTAAAAAAAGTTTTAATAAGCATTTTGATGAAAGTCAATTGCTTATTTGAATGTCTGATCCTTAAGATAGTGGCTGAATAAGTTTTCTTCCAACTTTAAACAAACATCTATCACTGAACAAGCATCGAGTTTCTGCCCCACAGTGACTGGTTTGGTTTGTAAAGTCATAGCTGATTGAACACAAGATCTTTAAACGAAAATCCCTTTTCAACCATAAATATAATAAAAAACAGCTAGTGGGCAAGAACATCCTGGCATAGATAAGTACAATCTGGACAGCAGAGCATCCAGCCCACTCTTGAAGTAGCCATCAAATGAATTGCCCTTACTCAGGAGGAACTTGTTCCAACAGAAAACTGCACCGGGAACCTGTGCATTGGGAAGCACAAGGGTTACCTCCTGAGCTGCAGGAGAAATGGCTTTCTCTGCCAAAACCAACCTTATATCTGTCCTGTTAGATCCAAGTTTTTCACAGACTTTCCACCTAAGCCTCACATTCATTCAAGGACAAAGGCCCAGCCTGTTTACTCTCAGATCAGGTGTGGGGGTTTTGCTGCTGCCTCCTCAGTGGCAAGAGCTAACAACTCCGACATTAGCCTGTACTCTCAAACTGCTGAACCAGATCAGTGATTTTCAATAATCTTTGAGCTAATGACCCCCAAGTGCTTTCCAATAAATGCACCAAGCCCCCAAAGCGTTTAAGGCTGACATTGATAGGTTTGCTTTTCTTTCTTATTCGTCTCTGATCCTTACAAGCAATCCATGAATCCTCACAGATCTGAAGATGAGACATGGATGACTGCTGGACTATACACAGTTGGATGAATACACCTTGCATGGCTCAAAACTGCTAAAAACTTTCCACTTAGGGTCACTGTTTTCAATGGAACCTTGTGCAAAGCAACCTCCTTCACTGAAAGCATCTGACAGGTAAGGAGGCAGGATCATCTTCACTACACCTGTTTTGGACACAAATTCAATAAAAATTAAATACTTCATCTCATTCAAAATGCTGGTAATAAAAAGAGTATTTTCATAAGGATGCTGAGGAAGAACGGAAATCACATAGCACAACACCTCTTCTCTGTAAGTCAATCAAAACTCAGTAAAATGTCTCCTAATGAGTAATCAGACCCAAAATGTGTAACTTGCCCAAAAGATTTTAGAAGTGACAAGCCATTAATGGTAACTCTCTTCACTGGGGGAGGCAGATGATGCACAAAGAGGCTCCTCAGGCTGCTACAAAAAGGTGCAGTTGATTCACCAGGAGTGGAAGCTGAAGACAGATTCATAGTGGGCAAGGAGCTCACATTAAACAGGGAGGACTGAATATGGGAACAGCAAGAAGGGAAACAAGGTGTTAGCCCAGGCCTACATTCTGAGGTTTCAAACCAAGGTAAAACGCCTTTCTTCAGGAAAATACTGTGGGTCAAGTTCTGCTTTAGCCATACACGAGTCATTATACTCAATACTGCATAGGGAGACAAAGTTTAGGTCAGAGCTGTCGGTCCTCTCTGAGCAACAAGTCTCAGGAACAGGTTGAAAGCGGTTATTTCAAAGGCAGGACAGCTGAAAACAGGGGCCTTGGACCAAATTACCATCTCATCGTTAAAAGGACCGTTGCTACCACAACACTAATACAAACACCACATTTCATACCAATGCTGAGAACACCTGCATCTATTAGTCTCCCAGCTTTTGCCATATTACACAGGCTTCACTTAAAAGCTGATTCCCTAAAGTTCCCTCACGAGGGAGTAGGAATGGAGCCTGGCTAACATGAGGATGCTGTCACAGCTCATACATACATGCTAGAGCCAAGCTACCATAAATACTGTGAGGAAGAAGTTTGCTTTTCTGAAAAGAGTAACCAAACAAAGGCTGGCTCACTCTAGCTCCTCCTTGGATAAAGAAAAGATGGCACTTCCAATAGAAGAAGAAACACCTGCTTCAATCATCCTTCCTTCTCTGCATAATCCCGTCCACACCAAACAACTCTGGCAAAGACAACAACTCAGTGAAGGGGACTAGTCTCAGTAGGAGCAGTTATGGCATTACATTTAAAATAACAATGATGTTAGACTGAGGGGTTTTGTTGTGGTTTGGGGATAGATTTTTTTTTTTTTTACAATCTGTTAATTCTAAATCACTGGAAACAATTGCTAACAGCCCACAGGATAGCCATTTTATATTAACAGCACATTATAGTTTACATTTCATGCATCACGTTGGATGCAATAACCAGACAAACATCCATATTAAAATCTCTCCCTCTTGATTAGAAAAAGGCTACTGGCTCCTCCCCAGTGGGCTCTGTTGTTCCCAGATGTCACACACAGTTTTGTCACAGCAATTGCTACAATGCCATCCTGCTTGTGGATTCCAAGGGGCTAATGAACTGAGTACACACAGGCTTCTTGGAAACAGGGACTTTTCAGAGTCTTCTCTGACTCACAACCACTGCAACAGGTGAGAAGTGAGAGAGAAACAAGTGAAATCTAAGGCCTGTGATTTGAAAACAAAATATAGAGACAGATCTACAATATGGCCACCAAACCTGTCGAACCCTCAAAGCCGTCTCACCTGCCTTCCCCAGCATCCTGCCACCCCTCTGTGGTCTCCCTTGGACTCATCTCTCCCAAGTCTGGTTCTTCAACCAACTGCCTGCAGGACACACAGTCCTAGGATCAGGACCATATTTCCTCAGGTTCACTTCATCTGGTTCTTCTAACAGGGTAAACAGTTCCATCTGTATGCTCCTGCCTTTTGTACTCTTGAACAACTGCTGAGAAGCAGGAAAAGAAGTTGTCAGGAGCAGCTGTCCCCTGCTCAGCACAGGTTCTCCAGGTACCGTGGATCACACCACTCTGAAACTCAAAAGAAGTGCCACCCTGCAGCCTGTTGAAAAAAATATGTGAGCTCAAAGTCAATCCCTTGTCCCAGGCTACTCAGAAAGCAGAGCTGGTAAAGGCTCATTATAGGCCCTGGGAGGTCTGTACAACCTTTCCCAAGGATTAACTGGGAATACCTCTAAGAGATATCTCTCTGGGCTTGAGGGGATTCACACTTCAGAGCAGCTCTGTTATATTTAGATGTGTTGAGGGTGATGGCGTAAAAAGAGATGTGGGGAAGGACAGTGTCCCTGATCCGTTTGTGGGGAACGTTGCACCATCTCCTCTGTAGGCAAGCCAACCTGGTAAGGACTCCCAAGAGCACTACAAAGAGCTGTGTATGATTATAGCCAGATCAACAAGTTTGTTCCACACTTTCCACTCCTGCTGCCACCCCTGGGATTTGATTTGGTGCTAAAAAAAACAGCCTCTATTTTCAGAATACCTTCCCACACAAATTCCCCAAGGCAGAGGAGTCCCTGGAGCAGAAATGATACAGCGAACACCTCATCTCTCAGCTTCCCAACCCACACGCTGTTCTTCCGTACAGCTCTGTGTAGTCACACTTCAAGCAGGGATGAACACTTGGCCACAGCCTGTCACCTGTACAGCAAATCTCTCTAGTGAGAAAAGTCTGACCCGAGGGATGCACAAAAGATTCAGTTCAGCAGCAAGCCTTTAACAACACCCAGGAATCAACCTTCTCCTGCACACTCACAAAATCTGAAGAGGCACACACAGCTTCTCCATCTCCTACCAGCAAATTCTTCTCATAAATGAGGCCCTTAGAACTGGCAGCCTCCCTGCTGGACCCCAGCAAAATGTTCCTTGTTCCTTGGGTCTCTGTATTGCCTGCTCCTCGCAAGACCTCCCACTTTGGTGCATCTCATGAGCTGTGTGTTGCACTCCAGGCCACAGCGAACTGGAAACAAGAGTGCAATGCACAGGGCCCAGCTCTGAGGTTGCCAGAACATATTGGTTTGAAACATCACAGAAAATATTCGGCTCCATATTTTCAACAGTAGCCAGGAAGAAAATGCATGGAACAATTTTGAGAACTGTTTTTCAAAAGTCATTTAAATCAAATTATGCCCCATCCACACCGGCAGCAAAACCCTCTCTACTAACTGGAATTGGTTTTCTTTTCTTTGCGTGTGTGTTCTTTTCTTTTTGGTTTAACTTTTTTTTTTTTTCAAACTGTCTCCCAGCCATCTTTTTCTGGTAATGTGCACAGGCACTGCAACACTACAGGACTGGGTGCCAGGACAAAACCTATGATGCACAGCCCCCAGAATAAATCACTCAAGAGGGGTGGATTAGAAGAAGAGAGCAACATAAGGTTACATCTTCAAAGGTATGATTCTCTGAAATTTCTGCATTTTCAGCAAACTACTGCAGAAAGATATCCAGTTTGTATCTGATGTAAAGAAGTAGACAGGCTTTTGGATCATTTCCAACTTCATGACAATAATACCATGAATCAATATATATTTTTAAAGATGTAATTATTACACAGTGCTTGCATGTAATCAGAAAAGAATCTACTTGTGCTGAGTGTGTATCATTTGAAAGCTGCAATGCCAAGCAAATCCACACCGCTGGCTTGCACAAACCTAAGTATTATCCATTACTGCCCTTCTTTTTTTTTTAAACAATACAAGTATGTACGAAAAACATATTTCCTGGAAACAATGATACTCTTTGAAGACTTATTCAACATTTCACAAACCAAACAAGCCTGTACCCGCACGTGCCCATAAGAGGAAAGTGGGTCAACAATGCAAACTAATCAAAAAGCACTGGAAGGGCTATCCAAGATATTTGCATACCTTTACCTCCCAAGGGTTTGAAACTTTCTTCAGAACTGTATTAAAATTATTTCCCACATGTCTAAGAAAGTCTCTTGCTGGTGATCAACACTCAACTCATCAAGGCAGGAAACAAACAAATCAACCAAGAGTTCACATGTTGGGGCTCATGTCTTAAGCCCCTCACTTGCTCTTTTTACTCCTTTTGATCGGGCTCCGAGTGCCACCTTCGAGGGGTCACAGCCCCTCCACACATGTTCTGACACACTTTCAAAGCCCAGAATGGTACACCTGGGACAAAACATACACTGTCCAGGAAGTGCATAGGGGCCAAGAAAAGCAATAGAAATTTCCACAGTTAACTTGCATTACTGGTTGCCAGTAAGCCTCTTATTATGAAAATCCATAATTGGAAACTGTCACATTACAGAACAATTTATGGAAGTTTTCAGAGTAGGTAGTTCCCAGTGGGAACTTCCTTTGACTGGTGTGTTCCGTCAGCCCAGGTCTGCTTATTTATTCACACAGTGGGAGAAGGGCATCGGGATCCTAAACAAGTCATTACTGAAGCGTCACTGAGACTCCCACTCTAGGAGTGATTCAAATAGTTCTTAGCTCCTTAGCCTTTCCAGTCATCCATCTTCATGGCTGCATTCAGTCAACAGCTAGACTGTCCTGTCTTTACTTCTTTTTATTTTCTGCAGGAACATTCTTGCACTTCTTTTGTGATCAACTGTTCCTTTGAGGATATGGAAGGCAAAACACAGCTGCTCTGGGCTGAATGTATCCCACAATGCCGGTCTCAATCCCATCAAATGAGCTTGGCAAAATTAGATCCTACTCCTATGGTCTCTACCTTGTCACACCAGGGAAACTGGTATCTACATTAATTTCTAAATCAGATTGTAATTGTATTAAAATATGGCTCCAATCAAGAACAACAGCCTCCCTCGATCCCAGCATGATATTATTAAAATTACCTGCAAAAAACCAACCAGCACTTCCTTTGCAAATAGTCATGGTTTGGTGTGAAGGTAAAGAGATTTGATAACAGCTGATGGAGACACATCCCAGAAAACTTCGTAGCAACAGAACACTGGAAGTTTGCTTTAACATTACATTTTCCATGCAGGAGCCAGCAGGTACCATCTGTCAGAGTGGCTTCTCGCTATGAGCAGCTTCAGCCTTGGGAAATGGGTTGTGACATCAACTGACCATTGAGTTAACTGTGTTTTGTCATGTTATGCTGAGGCCAGTTCCAGTCGTGCATGCCAAGACCACTGTGAATTCAGTACCTTCCCCATCACCCCAGGATGGGCACTGGAAAGGATTTGTGCTCAAGGGAAGCTGTGACAGAAAAGGGGCAGCCAGGGTTGAAGAGGAAAGGAACTACGGGAAGGAGATAATTCCTGCAAGCATGGTGAGTGGGGGAAAAGAAAGTCACGTGATTCACTGGGGATTGAAATAGAACAGTTTCCTCTACTGTTGAGACCTTTCTGTATCCCTTCGAGTTATTTCTGAAGAGAAGACAAGCTGTTAGGCAAACATACTCCTTTCACATTTGATAGCAGCAAATTCTGACCCTGGACATGATCTCACTGCAACATACAGCACCAAGAGGCTGTGGAGGAGAAGAGGGAGATGACAGCAGCAAAATTTTGCTCCAAGATTCCTGCAAATGCGCAGGCTAGGTTATCAGACTGGGAAGGTTCCCCACCTGTGACCTAAACCTGCTACAAATCCATTTATTTGGGCAAGGAATCCTTGTGTACCTAGTTAGAAAGTACACATGGGACTGACTTCACGTTAAATCGCTATTACAGCTAGGAAATCCCAAACTTCCATATCTATCTTAGACTTTCAACAAGCTCTTTACAAAGTGCATAAGGAAAGTAATCCTGCTCCAGAAAAAAAATCCTGCTCTCAGCTGCCCATGACTATTGGCAAGTCATCCAAACCACGCTGCCCAGTTTGCAGCACTTGCCACTGTGCTAAGGCAGATCTGCACACTCTGTCCTCAAGATGCTATGACTGAATTTCACACAGCTGGCAAGGCAGAGTCCAATTGTGAAAAGAAGGCTGAAAATAGCACAGCATGCACATGGGGTAAAGCAACAAACACAAATACCTGAACAATTTTCATATATTAAGTATCAAGTATCTTGGGTCGCTCAGCTTCACAGGTATTAAAGCAAGAGCACACCAAGGAAAAATACATTAAGGCAGCTGGGGGAGGACAGGTGTCCCAGGAGAAAGTGAGAGGGGGGGCTATCTCCACTCAGAAGATAGGAATGATATTTGGTTTACATGAATATGTGAGGATTAAAGTTTACAAATACTTCAAAGCATTACTTAACTCTTGAGGGCTTATCAGAGACACTAACACACCAGTTAGCTTCCTATGAACAGAGAGGGAGGCTTTCCTCTTGCCTGCCATGGACTAAGGCTTAACCACAGACCACATTCAGGGTTTCACTACTGTAGATCTGACTGTCACAGCAGGAACTCACATAATCAAAGACCAGCATTAGTTTATTTACAGCTGCTGCTTGAAATCAAGTCAGTGTGGAAACAAATGTCCCACAGCTCCAAAACCAAAACATTTCTTTTTTCTGTTGTTGGGATTAAAAAAAAAAATCTTACTTCTACACACAAAGCTAATAGACTCATCACTAATCAAAGCCAATTATTTTTATAGACAATTATTTATAGCCAATTCCTATTTAAAGATGACCTGAGACATCATTCAATTGTATGATACCTGGAAATATCATTAGAACAGCAAAATAGATGCAAAGCATGAATGACTTCACAGTTATGACCATAGTAAAGCTACCTCTTCATAAGTTTCAGGTACTTACTAATAAGAATTTTTGACAATTTAGTTATCCATGCCTTTCCAAAATTAGTTCATATATTGGACAAAACATTCAAACCCAAAATTTCCATTTGTTTAGAACGAAATTATTTGATTCAAAAATGTTTAAGTAGTTGTCTACTATAATAACAAAAAACTCTAAAGTTTTCATAAAAATTTCTTCACTGAACTCACCTCCAGCAGTAAAACTAGTTCACCAAGGTGCTCTCCAAAACTACCTTCCTGCCGTGACTTTTTCTTGATATGCAGCTTCATCAATACACACATGACAGCAACGGTACCAAAGAACTAATCTCTTTTTAAAAGTGAGCCACACACCTGCCACAACAGAAGATATTCTAGAAGGAAAGGCACAAGAGCACAATCACTGGTTTGTCTCCAGGGAATTGGTATTTCTATCTTTTCCCATTGGTAGGCACAGAAATTCCCATTGAAGGCACAGGTTCTACACACCACTACCTCTGACAAAATGCATCCTTTACAGGGTTATTTGTTTTCCGGTTGTGCTCAGTTGCCACAGTCAGAACCAGGGACACACCACGCTGAGTACTGCAGCAACCCATATACAACACTGTGACTGCTCAACAGAACTCTTAGGAAGCTCCTATTGAAGACAAAGCCCATTAACAGGAGGGAATAGATGAGCACAAGAAGGTTACACACAGATTGCCTTTGAAAGGAGCACATCTTAATGGAAGTTAAAGCAAACTAGGGGCCCAAGGTATAGGAAAGGTGCTTTGGGAAACAGAGGAGTGATGCTGATGATTTTGCTGAGGACTTACATTGCGGCAGTGTTTTCTCTCCTTCTAGTGAAAACAATCAGTATCACCAGGTTTCCTCTTGAAATGACATCAGGGAAACGTCCGCTGGCATTTGCGTCACGAGGATCTGCTCACATTACTTAGTGACGAATCTTATTAAACAGCAAGCACCTCAAGCAAAGAGTCTATAGCTCAGTTTGTTTGCATTTACCTTCAGCAACAGGGCACGCTTCATTACATTTTGAAGCAGTGTTTATTAGAAGAGTAAAATGCATCAGCATCCACCACCAGGCTTCTCAGCTTATTTTCATGACATCAATATTCAGATTTATTTAATCCAGTGAAAATATACATTGATTAAACATGGTCTCAGAGTATCTCCTGCAGCACTGCAAAATGCAGTAAGTAGGAATGGCATATTTTTACTTCTTTCCTTCAGAAATAGATTTACCATTACCATAAAAAAGCCTCTTCCCACAGTGAGCAGTGGGAAGGACTGGCCACCACAGAGTTCCCTGCTTCCTGATGCCAGGTACCCTCCAGTGTGGTTTTCCTGCCTGGCAATGAATGCTGCTCTATCAAAAGCTTTTCCACAGAACGAATCAAAAGTTATGCTCAATTGTTATAACTCAATTTAAAATGTAATGCAGGGCAAGGGACTAACACTGGGGGGTTTCTTTGTACAAGCCAAGTACTGCTAACAAGAGATTTCAGTTTATACTTCACCTCTGTAACCTCAACTTAGAAAGCAGTTCAGCTTTTCCTTCCCTCTCTCAAGATTCATTAAAAAGTCTTATTCGAGCTGAGATGTTGTACACAAGTTCTCTGCCAAGAACAAATTTTTACAACTTAGTTTTAGGCTCCTTTATAAAAAATCTAGAAATTTATAATGGAAATACTGACAGTGCCCATAATCACAAGTACAGAAACATTATTGCAATAGGTAGTTTGCATCCCATCCAAAAAGAAAAGAAAAGTTGGTCTCTCAACCAAATTCCATATGTGTTCTGTAACAATGGCCAGTTATGAGATCAGTAAAAACAGGTGCAAACAAAAAATGTTGGGGATTTAAACACTGATGATGGCAGCATAAAGCCATCACCCTGGTCATTAAACTCTGACTCTGTAAGATTTTTTTTCAGAAAGTCTTGAATTACTTTATAATTCACTTCTCCTGGGCAAATTCTTTTCCTAGTGATCGTCACAGCCTAACTTGGCAAATCTTTGAATCATGCTTCCAAATCCTAATAGCTTGGCCATTCCCAGATATAAGTAGTATAGGATTTATATTCAGATTTGTCAGTTTTGTCTGCTGATTTAGTCTGATGAAGCCCACCACTACACGTGTGTGGCTCAGACAGTCACACAAGAGCCAGCTATTCCTGGCTGACAGACTAAAGCTCTGCCCTAGGACTTGCCCTGAGTTCTCCCCTCTGCCTCAGGATACATTTCTTGTGCCAGTAATGGATGACTGCACACTGCAGCAAACTGCATCTCACAGGCTATGCAAAAGCAGTGATGAGCTACCTGTGTCACTGCCCAGAAGGGCAGAACTAGAAAGTGTGCCTCAAACAGAAAGTGTTTACCTCTATATTCCTCTTAACATTCTGAACACACTTCCAATTCTCTTAACAAACATGCAGCAAAGACTACAATGCAAAGCAGAAATACAAGAAAAATTATGCACTTGGTTATGTTAAAGAGGTATAAAGTCAAGGTGCTAATGAGCCACGTGGGGAAGCAGCACAGCGTCAAGTGTTAACCCCATTCAACACTCTTACAAAATGAATCTGAGAATGGCAAAAGTCAGAAGCACAGCTCAAAAACATGTGACTGTGAACTAGCCTTGACACCTGCTTGTGTCATTAATGAAATATTTAATATATGAAGAACACTGGTCTCCAAAAGTGCCTTAACTAACAAATGTGTTAGTCATCCAACAAGAACTCTCACTCGAACACTGGAAATTACAGAACAAGGAAATCAAATCAAATCTTTACAAGGAAGCCAGTTCAAATGCTAAATCTGGACTCTGCTACCTGCAAACATTCATTACCAACAATGACAGATTGCTAGTTCTTTTAACCAGAAAGGAAAAGACTCTCTCTCTTGCAGTACATTGTGTACAATTATTGGATCTGAGACAGGCAGCTACACTGGGCTTTCAATATGCTCATTAAACAAGCCCAGGAAATTCAAAGCTGCTTCATACAGATCAGCTGAACTCAAAGCAATCTTCACTTGTTCAATCTTCCCCTCTGGGTAAAAATAAGTATGGGATGACATTTAACAATTTTCCTTACCTGGAAGAAGTGATTTGAATAATATTTACACAGTTAAACTATAATATAGTGAATGTGTTAATGATAAATTGTTTAATCAACTTGACAAAAGAAAAAAGGCAAATTGCACTCAGCAAAAAGGCAGGCTGTTGCAAAAAGTGAAGAAAGTAAATCCATATTCCTTACAATAATTTATATATCATTTAAATAAGATGGTTCCATAACAAATTCTGCCACGTAACTTAAGAAGTCTTGAGAAGTATATTCTTGAAATTCCACAAGTGACAGCACTAAGTCTCAGCTTCACTTCATCTTAGGGAAGTTTGGAAAGCAGCCTCTGGAAACAGTACCACTGCTCTGCAACTCACCAATGAGTTTATGTTTATCTTATTAAGAAATAAAAAATTAGCCCTTTCATATACACATACTTTTAAGATAACAGGATTTTCTTCAGAGCTTCAAGTTAGGCACTGAAGTACTTTGTTATGATTAGTTTTATCACATTGAATCCAAATGCTCTGGATTATTAATCAGCTTTTCTGACAGCTCTCCAATGATGAAACATGCCATACAGCTAACACTGACTCACCATTCATCTTAGCTGATAAAACAGTAAAGGAAGATGGGCAAATTCTCAGAGTCTACCCACGCAGCCCACATCTTTAGGAAACCCCTTCCACTTGCTTTCTCACCGGTGTATTTGTTGGCTTTGACATGGCAAACTTCCCACTTGCCTGCTGCCATTCTACCCATCAATGAAAGCTACCACGTGGAAGCCCATTAGTACACAAAGCATCTACATTGTCTCAAGAACTAAGGACATGTGAAAGGCAAGTTAATGCCTTCCCAAGTAAAATATTAAATCCTCCACTTCCTTGTTCCTTAAAACCTCCTTAAATCCCTGCCTTGTTTTGAAATATCCATTGACTCTTCAACTTAATTTGCTGGTTTACCATGAACCCTGCTACACTGTGCCACAACACCATTATCAGAAAAAGAAGCCACTTCACACAGCAGTTTGTCCTCGGGCTGCTGGGCATCCAAATTGAAATCCCACTCCTCCATTTGGGACCAAAGACACCACTTCCACCTCCATAGGCTGGCTACACTGGGCACAGAGGGATGGAGGATGTGCAGAGAGAAAGTAAATGAAGGACGTCGCATAGGGGTAGACATCAGCCATGTGAAGGGTTGAAGTGTGCACACACACTGCCACCTCAGTCTACCCATCCACACCCACAGATCATGGAATAAAGTACTTTGTAACTCCTAGTGCTGCAATTGCACAGCACTGCGAGAAGTCAGATGATGCCAGGACGTTGCACTTTAGGCATTGGGAGTAACTGCAATTCTTGCTTAAGCAATTTTAACAAGCTAGGGAATACTTGCTCCATCCCTGCAACACTCCCCTGCACACACTGGCTTTTACAGTCCCTGATCCAAAACAAATTAAAAGGGATACAAGGTACGCAAAAATCATCCGGTGATAAGCGCTTGCTTACAGTGAAACAATGGAACGGAAGGATTTGTCTCGTTAAACACACAAAAGGTTATCAATATCCTACCAGTTCACACCATGTCTTCCAGCTCCAGGGAGGGACCAGTTCCCACCCCATAACAATGCACCTGTGCTGCCAGCCCTGAGCAGACACGGCCAGTCACCTCTACCAAAGACATTCTTCCTCTAAAGAGCACATTTAAACCACCTGAGAGAGCCTTCTGCAGAACAAAGGTATCTGCAATCATACCAAGCACATGATCAAACATGCTTCCTTCTAAAACATTAACAGGACTCCACCAAAATAAAACTAAGCAAGTTCTCAGTTTTTAACTACTAATTTTCCTTCTAATTTGACCACACTGTAAAGTTGTCTTAAAACCTCTGAGAAGTTATTTTACTGCACTTTGCACGGTCCTAGGAGTACAATTAAAATGTTCTACCTAAGCTCTACAACATGAATGGTTTTCATAATTTCTTAATAGAATATTGCTTTATTTGCCTAACACAGTTCATAGACCCCAAAGTTATCAAACTCTTAGTCTAGTGTTATTAAAAATAAAGCCAATACTTTAAAAACTGGATTAAAACCAGTTTCACTTCTCACACCATTCAACTGTATACCTCTTATTTTATCTTCTCATCATGACTTTATGAGCTGCTCCCACCAAATTACACTTCAAATGACACTGAAGAAAGCCATGAATTTGTAATTGAAAGGTGCAACTCACACAATTAATAGCTTCAAACCTGCCAATAGTATACAACAATGAGCCAGGATCAGCAAGCCCTAAAACCACTGAGACCTGACCTAAAAGAAAAACAGAAAGCTGCTATGGGGTTTTGAATTTAGGGGTCAAGGCAAATTAATACACAAATCAGTCTTACTATAGACACTGTTCTCACCTGTATAAATATTTCACAGCAAATCATATAAACTATATGGATATTGCAACAGAGGTGCTGTGAAACGAGCATGCTACAGCCCTCCCAATACAAAAAGTAGTCTTTGTTTTCTTTAATGATAAAACACTGAACTTTTAGCAGTGTAAATTACTCCAGCATATTAGCTCGTAACCTTGCAAGCTACAGTTCATGTAACTATGCATTACCTGTGAATTTAAACCACTCTTGTTTTTTTGGAACCATCAAAAATTACCACACAAATACCAAAGTACTCTTGACCTCCACAGGGAGTGGCTCATTCCCATCTAACATGCCAACAACAGCTCAGGCTGAAGTTTCCCCATCACTGGCCTAACATGCTCATCTATCACATCAAAATTGTCACGTGCACTTGTATGATTTACTGGATCCTAAAGATCCTCACTTCTAATGAATATTACCTTTTCCAAAGCAACCCCAAAAGTTTAAACACATCCTAAAGACTCTGAGTACTTCCCTTTTTTTCTCCCCTCGTAGCCAAGTGGAAGCACATTTGTCAGGATTTCATCCTGGAGTCATCAACTGCAAAGTTTCATCGTGAGAGAAAATTCTTCAGGTAAGTCTTTCCACAGGTACAATATGATAAAATTAAACCATTTCAACACTCAGCATTCTACTGTAATTTGAGAAGAATCACTGAATAGACTTAACAAATTTTATCCATAAAACATCAACTTCAAAACAAATCTCTTAAGTCAGTTTTCTGCCTCAAACAGGTTTTACTGTCAATCTGCACTCAGTTCTCTAATCTTGTAACACAGAAAGGTTGACCAACCTCAGCTTCAAGTACAGTGTTTACTCAAGCATAAATATCATGTAATGTGTAATGCATTAAGGAATGATTTCAACCTTCTTCAGTGAAAATTTTAAAAAACCATCTCTGTCTCTTTGTATTCACTTTCATCTATCAATGACACATGAACTAGGATTCTCTGTTCTCAGCTCATTCACTTATTCTGTATTTACTTCTGCACAGTGAGAATATCAGGATGACTGCGCTGGAAAAACCTGACAGTTTTTGGGTAAAATTTTTTCCACAACAACAGATCAAAGATAATTAATGCTTAGGAGGGCATATTTTTATTGTGAAGAAAAGGTTATGTATAGCTGGTAAAGAAACAGAGCAAGCTTCCCCTGGCATATATTGGTGGAGAGCAGAGGTTTTGCTAAGCCCACATCACTTTTCATTTCAGAGCTGAGGGGATGCAACCCAAGCAGGAAGACATTTATTCCAATGCTGTTCTGACTAACCCAAAAAACAGACTTGAAGAATTTTAAAAGGTGACAGCAACTAATAAAGAAGCACCTGTGGCAAATTTAAAATATGATGATGTTTTTCATTACTTTTTTTTAGTAACATAATCCTATCATGAGCAGTACATCCAGCTATGGATTCAGCTGGAAAAACACTTTACACTAGAAATGGTCAACAGAATTTAAACAAAAACCTTTTCCTGGGGTTTCTTGCTAGCCAGGACATAGGAACTGTGCTACACCCTCCTCACATCTGTAAAGGGGAAAAGGTTTTCTTTAATAGGCACAAGGGCACAGAGCTGCTCATTAGAGGCAAGTATTTTCTCTCATCCCAGCCCCTCACTTCATCCAAGCAACATGGATCAACCTGTGCAACCAGCTACTTTTATGTAAGACTTTAAGGCTGAGGCACAGTGTAGGGCATGGCATTGGGGCCAGGAGGAGGGGTAGGAGGGAGCACACCCAGCCTGCTGAGCAGCAGAGGTGTTGAGGCAAGTCGATGAAGACAAAAGGACCGGATGTCAAATATCCGAAGGAAGAGTATTTGACAAACATTTAGTGCTTTCCAAAGTCATTGATTCTGAGCTGGTGAAACCACAGTGTTTAATCAGAGGGTGATGTGCCAGCGTTGGGAGCTCTATTTCCTAATACCACAAAACCCTGCACAAAGTGTTGTGTATATTTTGTTGTCTGTCATTCTGTACAACGCCCTTCCCTTGAGCACTGGTCCTCAGAATGCATTAGACATTGTTAGTGGAGATTAGTTTAACTCCAGATTATTTTTTGATTATTTTTTTTCTTTCTTTCACAAAGCACTTAACAGAAATCAGTGCTTGGGAACTGGAGCTCTGAAGCACAGTCTATCTGTTTATTTATGATCATAGCAACTAATTGCTCAAAGACAAGTCTCATGCCCCAGGACCATTCCCATGTCACTGAAGTTGGTTGCTACAGTGATGTGCCACTCATGCCCAAAAAACCACTGTTGTTAACTTGCTTAAGTGGCTTTGCTGGTACAGAGGGCACACAGCTGGATAACTGACCACTGGATAATGTCGACTCCTTCAGTGACAAAGAGACAATGGCGGGAAAAATAAAAAATCAATTTTGACATGTGGTAGTAGTTTTGTTAGCAAAAAGTCTGCCCAAGGTCTCAGTCAGTTCATAGGAAATTACTGTGTAGCTGGAGACACTGCCCTGACAAGGCCAGCCTTCCCCTCCCAGCTCTTCCTTTACTTGACAGCAACAGCTGCCACCACACCTATTCTTTGGGCTCCGTTATATCTGAGCACTGATAGGAGTCACCCCATGGGAAAGCAGGATGGTGGGACTGATGTCAGGTACCATGAAGAACATTTTCCTTTTTTACTTTAAAAACTTTTGAACCTTACAGAAGGGGAGCCATCCGCTTCCATGCTTTTTTTCCCCCCTATAAATGAATTTTAACAATGCATATCCTGACAGGAAACGTTACCATGAATTAGTGATAAAGCATTACATAAAAAGGTAAATTAAGTTTCCAAGGCACGAATCTGAGCTGATAAACATATTACATCCACAGTTCAACAACTGTGCAGAGAAGAAAAAGAATAAACTGTTTTAGAGAAAGCCTCAGGAATATGGGGGGGGGGGGAAACACAAAGAGTAGATAAAGTAATGCCATGCTGTCAAAACACAGCTCGGACACACAGCTATGAAATTAAACCAGATTAAACTAATGGCCATCCATTAACCTTGGGTATGTCTACATGGTACAACACAGACAGAAGAGGAGCTCAGGCACCAGACATCTTGCCAGCACAGCACTCACTCATGGCATCAGCTCCCTTCCTCAGCTGGATAAATAAACTAGAGCCACATGAGCCATTTATCCTCACTGAGCTACTCAGTACAGGAGGCAGCAACTCTGCTCCCAGCCTGATGACACAAGAAAGGATCGCTGGTACTTTCCCTCTGGATGCTGCTCTAATATGGAGATACTGCAAGAAATAAGCCAGGAGGTCATATGCTGCCTGTCTAACACCTGTAAGCCAATTGTACATTTAAGGGACAGCTATAAGAAAGGCTGAAGGGAAAGGCATTGGAAAGCCCTGCAGTTGCAGGGCTGCTCTGCCAAGGGCACGAGCCTAAAGGTCAGGGAAGGGTACTTGGTTAGAAAGAGACTCCTTTTCACATGGGCAGCAAGCTGTTCCCAAGGCAGTCAGGCTGTGCAGGCCTGTCAGACACTACTGGGCTCTGCCCAGATATGTCATGGATGAGATCCTTCAGAGAGGATGCTTGTCACTGGACCAGCTCTCATCCTCACACTGAAGGAAAAAAAGCTACAAGTTCAAACCCAAGCCAGACCATCACAGCAGTTGTAGTTACTGCAAGGGGCTACAGTTGCAGACCTGATCTGCACAGAATAAAAAAAAACCTCAGGCAATCTGGCATCAAAAGAGGTCATAAAACCTGGAAGAAATTTACTTTACTGGAAAAAAAATCAAGTAGGGCATAGAAATGAGTTACCTAGCTACTGTCCTCAAGGTTTTTACCAGACCTCCCCACACCCTGAACAGTCATTAGGTCAGGGAGAAAAAAAAGCTGCTGAGATAACCCTCTCACTTCACACAGCTCCTTGGGACTTTCCCCAGACAGCACCAACCTCACAAACATGATGCCATGAGAGATTTAAAGAGACCACAAGAAAAGAGATGCCAATTTCTATGGAGCTTACCAGCAAAAGTAGCCAATGCTCATTCCAACAAACAAGCCAAAAGCAAGGAGAAGAGAAAGATGTCCTGGTAGTCAGCTAATTAGCAAAAGCATTACAGTCAGGACTTCCAAGCACCAACAAGAACTAAGCAGGATATACAACTTTGTGTAGGATTTTTTTCAGACAGAACAGAGAACGTGTCTGGGGAATTCTTTGCCAGTCACTTTTTGCGACCAAAATACACAAGCGCTAATTAGATCATGCCAAGTCTTCATTTTCACACTTCCAAAGCTGCTCAATTAAAAGTATGTGTTTTGGCACTGCTCTATGTTTCAAAACAATTTAGACAAAGCTAAAAACAAAGGAATGCTTCAACCCCAGGAGGTGACACAGCTGAAGATGGATGAATCAATAGCATACTGGAAACCTAAAAAACAACAGCAACACAGACCTACTTTCATGAAAGAGATATTGTTTGATATGACAGAACACAGAAAACAAAAATAAACCAATAGAAATAGTGAGAAAGTAAGGGAACTTTGCCTACTTCAATAGAGTTAGCATATCAGCTCTCTGTCCCGCAGTATTTTCCTAGAGTCGTTACCAACACTTTTTAAAAAGCCTCCAGGTAGTTAGGGCTGGGATAAAAACTGGAAAGTGCAGATAGAATCTGGGACCTTCAAAAACACACACCTTATCAGTGAGCACATGCTGAGAAATGATGTCACATCCACTACTATTGCAGTGAGGAATTTGTGGGAAAAGATAATCAGGAGGAATTTTAATCTATCTTTCAGTGTTCTGAGTGGCACCTCTTAAATAAGTATCAGTTTCAATTCTTCAAGATGCTGCAGAAATAGACACTGACACAGCTACAGGTTCCAGGGCATTGATTTGTACATTAATTAAGTGAAAGATAATACCAAGTGGCAAGCAAGAAAGACTTCCCACTTTAGCAGTGCTACAAAAACTGCTATTGATGCATATAAATCACTGGCCACCTTGCATTGCATGGTAGTGCTCCAAGACCAGACTCATTCCCAGATCTTCTGGTATGCACAGCAGTTAGGACATATCCTCAGAAATTTGAGGAGCAAATAACATCACAAAGCTACAACAGGAGAGAGTGGGGAGCCAGGAGACCTCCTCAACCTGGCTACACTTGGCCTCATCTGGAGCAAGACACAGGAACAGTGTTTGGGAGAAGGCACAACTGTCCCAGCTCCCTGAAGCAGCAGCACACTGACTCAAAACCCAACTATTAGACTTCAGATGCCTTTATCTTAGATGGTTACAGATTACATTGTGCCAACAACAAATTTAATGCATCTCATCCCTGATGACAAATATCTTTCTTATCTCCAAGAACCACATGGTTATAAATGAGGTCCCATGTCTTGCCCCAAAGAACCTGTTATAGAAAAATCCCTGTCACTCCTCCGGCTGCTGCAATTCTTCATTTACATAAGTCACCTCTGTTTTAGATTCCTTGTCCCTCTGATTTATGGTTTTAAGAAAAATAAACACGAGTTTAGGAAATAAGGGAAAAGAGTTAATGTGCCAACCTCAGTAGCTTTGACCACATGTAAATACTGCAGCCAATTGCTGTTTCTCTGCCTGCCGATTACAAGAACAAACATGCAAATAGACATGTAGCACTTTTCCTTTTCTTCAGAACTTAGGATATGGTCCAAAACCACCTCACCTAGGGACTTAAAGATTAACAGGTTTTTAGTGTTACAGTAGCTCTACATTTTGCCAGCTCTCAAGCTAAATTAGAGGCACAGTCTCCTGAAAAAAACACAGTATGGCATTCATTATACAAAGTTTAAGCCAGAAGGGACTTTTATCATCAGTGCACTTTATTTAAACTTATTCCTAATTATGCGGATCTGAAAGAAACCCAGACTACAGAAAATCTGGACAGTCTTTCAAGAAAGCGTTTATAAAAAGTTAAGTGAGTTTAATGTGCGTGACATTCCAAAAATCAATCCCATCACAACAACAGGTATCCTGACTTTTATAAGGTGCAGGCTCCAAATACTCATGTGATATCACCAAATAAGTCTCCAAACTGGCAAAAAACAAACAGTTCTAAGAAATACTAATTCCACAGGAACCAAGAACTAAGAAAAGCCCAAAATGATAGTGGTTATATAAGAGATTGGATTAAGAATAATCTACTGTGATGTGTGCATATTTACAGAAGACTTGGAAGAACAGAGTTTAAAACAATCACTTGAAGAAAGGTTAGTTGTTAAAGGAAACAATTTGCTGTACTAGATTATATTTATAAGACCAAGAAAAAAGAAGTGAGCAGGAGCAGAGATCAGGTATTAAATGTTGGCTTGACTCCTTTTTTAAAGTAAGATCAGATGCCCCAAGAGCATTTCCTTCCATGCAAGATGAAGCCCTTTCAGAAACAGACACTGAAATTTAGTGGTATCTCACACAGCCTGAAATCACCCCCATCACAAGGGGCTTATCTGCCTTAATTTCACTGGGGATATAACAACTGACAACATGTAATGAATGATTATTTAATGCTTGATTGTTCACCTAAGAGTAACGTTTTTATCTCATTCTGTGTCTGTGCAGCCAAACCACAGCTGCAATATGACTCTGCACTGGTGGGACAGGATGCAGGCACTCAATAAAAAGAAGTTTGCCTTCCTACCCAACTAAACTATTTGCCTTTTAATATCACTCTTAACCAGCACAGAAGGAGAAAGAATAAAAAGGACAACAGATTGTTCAAAAACTCTGTACTGTACATTTGTTGTGATTTTATTATTTGGGATCCTGGTTTTGGTTTTACCATCAGAGAGAGAGAGGCAGGTATTGACAGGAAAGGCCCTTCTCAGGAAAGTAAGGTTGCTTGCAACATCCAAAAAGCTGGTATTTCTGCCTCCTTATTTTACAGATGCAGGGGGAGGCAAGGGCTGAACGCAGCACTGGGTCACGGCAATCTCACACAACCCAGATCATTACAGTAATTATATCATTATACAGCATAAAAAGCATGCCAGGGCTTGCTGTTAAAATTCTCTGTGTTAAGATGTTGGTTGGTTCACTTCAAGTGATATTTGATTAACAAAATGTAGTAATGGCATCTGCAAGAAGAGCAGATGTAATGGCACATGTGTCTCAGTGGGCAACGCTTCCTATTTTCTCAGCTTTTTTGTTATCAATTTACTGCGTTGCTACTCCATACCCAGTCAGTTTGGAGCTAAGCAAAGCCTGGAAAAAGCCATGCCAGCTCACAGCGAAGGCCCATCAGGCCCAGCAGTGTGGAACAACATGTGGCCATCCAAAGAATGGCACAATTAGAAAGTAAGCATGTAACGAAGCTTTTCCAGATTCCACCAATTTGTGGTTTGGGGATTTGCCAAGATGGGGAGGGCTATGCATGCACATGTGTGTGACCATCAACTTACAGCCCTCACTGTAAAGCCTACAGCAAAACAAATAAAAACCCAAAACAACTACCCTTCCTCTCTACAGCATCCATCAACCTTTCAGATTTGCTAGAGCCCTGCTTTTCTGGACGTCTTCCTAGCTGGCTTCTTAGGCTTCCCACTTTACTCCTGAATATCATGAATTACACTTGAACGTTTTCAGCGTGCCAGAACACTTACTATTTCAATAATGACTTCTCCAGAACTTTTTTTTTATTATTATGAATGTAATGTTTCCAAACAACATTCTTGATTGTTAGACTCCAACAGTATTGCTGTGATAACCCTCTAAGAACCCCATCTCCTCCTGAGTTACTGTTATCCTTATATTAGCTGTGAGATTTTCAGAAGAAACTGACTCGCAGAAGAATTTGGTTGAAATGAATTATTATTCAGCAGGGCAAATCCAAAGCTAGCATCCCCTCTGGACAACTAATGCTTCATAAGTTTTCACCAACAGTTGGAGGCAGTGACTTGCCAGGATACGTAGCTCTGTTCAAACTATACACGGTGATATTTGTGATGACTGCTTGAATCAAATTGTTCCTTCTCTGCATTTGTTTGTACTTATGCCAACAAGAGTCACAGCTGGGAAAAGTGAATTGCACTTTATGTCTTCTGTACAGAAAGTGTTTAAATATTTATCTCTGATGTATGGCTCAGAAGAGGCTTGAAGATCTCCTGCTGCACTGTATTGCACCTGACAGCTCAGTGTTGAACAGAACATGTGCTTTCATAAGCTATGAAGAATTACTATTTTCTATCACTTTTGGACACCTCATGACTAAAATGCTGGACCCATTATCCCATTATCCAGCAACACACACTGTACGTAAATGAACAGTTCTACATCCTTGGCCTTAGAGACCTTCTGACAAGCTCAGAAAAACTGCCAATTGTGCAAAGAAGTACTTTAAGCTGAGAAAGAAATGTTTCATGAAACAACAACAAAAGATACCACTTGCAGGCACTGAGTTGCACTGCTTTCTGAGAAACCGGCAGGTTAACCTGTTATTATTTTATCTACATATACAGTATATTTATGTAGAACTGGAGACCTTCCTGGCATAATGTAGCAGGCATTAGGGGGTTAGACCCCAGAATTCTTCTGAGGAAGTTTTGGGCAGCACAAAGTCCTAGTCTGGGTACTATTTTCAGACTAAGACTCTAAAATTGCAGCCATAGCGTGCAATGCATGAGACGGTTGTCATGAAAAACATTCCACGTTATAAACTACTACTCTAAAAGCACCAGGGATTGGGCCAGGAATCCAAGCCCCAAGTGATATCAAATGACTTATTATGCTATTTCCTTCCACCAAAGAAATTACATCTTGCAAGAAAAACCAAAACAGATACCTGAAATTAAACAAATTCTGTCTGGCAATTAAGCAGGCGGTAAAAGAGCAAAAAGAGCCTGTGAGGAAAGATGGGTTAGGTTTATCCTCTATACTGACATGCTGCTTCCCTCCTTGATGAGCCTGAGAAATACTGCTGTAATCATCATATCAACATTTTTTTTGCCTTCCAGTAATTATCCCACTGTATAATTGAAGCTTCTGAAATTGATGTAAGCACAACTCCATAAAATATAATAAGAACCCACGGGTGGAAGATAAAGCAGTGCAAATCAGAAATAAAGCACCATTTTTCTTCTTTATCAGAATAATTGACAAGGACTGAGGTAAATCCTCTGTCACTGGCTATCTTTTATCGTGACATTCTTCCAGAAGATAAAGGCACAGACTCAGGGAAGGGCTACAGCTTGAAGTAAGGAGCCAGTGTAGCTCACTGCAACGATACTCTGACTTCATCCGCTAAGAGTAGGTTAAGTACCTGGAAAAACAGTCTAAGTCAAATACCTTACTTTGCAAAAGCTAAATATTTGAAAGTTACCATAGCACCTCAATATTCCCAAGATGTAACACAAGAGGACAGGAGAGGAACTTCTGAAATACAGCCTCCAAATGCGGTCACCGCAACGCACATCGCTCAACCCTGGCAGGAAGCCGACGGCCACCTTCTTCAGGAGAGCAAGATAACAAATTCCAGGGATAACAAATATCTCTCCTTCAAGTCGGTGGTGCCACACTGAAATTGTTGGCTCTTGATCAGGACTAATAGTAAGCAGAGAAATATGAACTGACAAGCTGATCATTGCTGAACAGCACGCAGCTCTCCCAGCGGACAGATGAACAAACAGAGCTTTAAGACCAGACAGAATTAGCACAGGGAGGACCACAGTAGCTCATCCAAGCAATTGATGCACACGCTGGGAAGGACATGATGTTGAGAAATTCAAGCCTGATAAATTTCCCACCACTGAGCCAAGAAGTGGAAGGCTGGAGGAAGAAAATATTGCTGTCCCTCTCAAGAAAGTATTACATGAAGTATAACCATGCACCCAGAGTATTTCACCATCCCCTTACATTTCACTGTGGCATTTATACCTGTGTGTAAGGTATCACCACTACAGAATCAGTGGAACACAGTGTATCCCTGAAGAAACTGCTCTCCAGTTGGTGGAGTTTTTTCTCACAGGTACCTCACCTGCAATAATTGATTCACTGGGGACAGGGCAGCTCCTAATTTGCTCAACAACTCAACCAAACACACAGACTTCCCAATCCCAGTTTGTTACCAGTCACAGGTTTTCCCTCTTCCTCCCATTTACACACATAAATTGAACTGAGGTGCCAGCTAAGACCTGCCATAACTGGGATGCAGAATTACACTGTGACTGCAGGGAAAGGTCCATGACAGGAACCACCTGCACTAGCAATGGGAAGATCCTCCCCCAAAGCACCCAGAGGCCATCCAGGGTGCTCGAAACTCAGAAGGCACAAACTCACCACGCCACTGAACCAACAACCTTATCTTGTAAAAAAACCCAGCTCAGTTTTCGGGGGAGCACAGGGTAAAGTGTTAGGAATAGTGAGCCATAAAAATAATCAGCACACACATCTCAATCCTAACAAACCAATATATACAGAGACTCTAAAGTCTCCTTTGAGAGCATGAGTTATACCATATATCTGATTTACATTTTTCAAAGAAATGATAGAAGCTCTTCAGCTTGTTCCAAAGGCCCAATGGGAAGGAGAAAACCCTCGAGACACCTATGTGGCAGTTTTGCAGCAGCATGAGACTAAACAAATGGAAAAACCTAAAATAGGTTGAGACAGTTTATCATTAATCAGTATGAATTACTTGGCAGAATGCAGTTATCTTTCAGTGCAACTTAGTGGCATCCTTCCCAAAGAACTAATACAAACATGAGCACATAGCAAGAGATTCAGGGAGCAGGGGAAAAGGGATGTCATCGCTGACTGAGTTGCTGATGGCAAGAAACAAAGAATGAGACTACATAGGGCAGCACCTGTGTGGCTGAAAAACATAACTGGCATGTTCCAGCTACTTCATTTGGCAAGGTTAAATTCACCACAGAAGAATCACAATCATATTACAAAACACTCAAGTCTTCTGAATTGCCTCCTTGCAGTCAGATACCAGCTCTCCACCAGTTCTTTTTATTCCAGCATTTTCCCAGGACAGGGATAACATTCTGAACCCTTTCTCTTGTATTCATAAAATATCATTACTGTTGCACATACGAAGATATGAGGATACAAGAGAGAGGTGTTATCTTTATTTAGAGACAGATATAAATGGAAAACTACAGACAAAGCTTCCAGCTCAGGCAACCTCTATCAAGTTTACAAAGAAGCTCTTGTGGTGGCAGGTCCTGGCAAAGGATCTAAGCATCCAAACTATTCGATTTTTCCAACTAAATGAAAAGGTTTAACACAAAAGATAATTTATGTATATGGATTTGGTGATCAAAACATATAGCTATCAACACAGTTTTAGTGAACTCTGATTTGAAGTCTTGAATAGCTATCAGAGAAATTTTGCTTTGACCCTCAAAGCTCATTCCCAGAGGTTACACAGATTACAGCAGATCTCTTTCCTGTATTTGCATATGGATACACCTGTGATATTTTGGATCCCACTTATGATTGCCTTTTGTACAAGCTAGTTTTGCATTTACATGTATCAATAAATACTCAGGTAATTTACTCATTTTTTGAATACTTAAAAGGAATAGACAAGTTCTAAAGTGATTTGAAACAACACTTCAATTGTTACCAGATTTAAACAAAGTAGGTGGAAAGTTCAGCAAATGACCAGACTGAAGACCTTGCATTTGCAAGCCTAAAAACATGTAACTTCAAACAAAGACAGGCGGAGAAAGTAGCTGGACTGATTAAAAAGCACCAGGCCAGGGCAGTTCAGATCAGTCCCCACCCTGCTGGAATCATCTTTACTATAACTTTTGTCCAGAAGATAAATAGTCTTTAAACTCTCAAAAAGAGGTTAAAAACCATGTTTGGAAAACAATTTGTGGTGGTCCTGTCATGCTTATGTGTGAAAACCTATGTTAAAATTGCTAACTGTAGCTTACAGCTCCCAGCAACAAGAGAAAAGGAGCAAGAACTTCCCTCGCATAGTGGTGTTAAAAGATAAACCTGCAAACATAGTCAAATTATCCAGATGTTTGAAAGGACTTTGAGTTTGACCAGTGAAAGAAAAAAAAAGTCCAGAGTGATCTTAGTGAAATTCTCAGACATGAAAAGCGGTTGTCCCACATTTGCATTGCTCCAGTCATTTCACACATGCTTCATTCATGTAAAGAAGGGTATTACCACAAAATCTGGAGCTGTGACAAAATAAGCTTCCCATGGATTGAGGACCCACAAATTAGAGAGAGTTAATCATTACTAAAGCTTTGTGAACAACACTTGCAAATACATGAGCAATTGCAAACACCTACACAGAGATATCCAAAGCCACAGCACGAAGACAGCTAAAGAACAGATACCAGAAGTCACCTCTGACAACTGAGCTTTGGACCAGCCTTGTCATCAGACTTTCATACAGCGATAAAGAAGGCCATTCCATGCAAAGAGTGAGGTTTCAACACTCGTAATGGATAAAATCTTTTAATCCACAGCAGCATAAACTGCAAATAACTGATCTGCAGGAAATTCTCTATTCTCTGTCTCAAGCCCTAAAGTTTAGTGATGAAAATAGTAATAAGTTCTTTCTCTCAAATCACAGAAAAAATATACTGAACTGACCTTCCACTGATCCTTGGGAAGCAGTTTCACTACCACGATGTCACCATTCAGGGCTCTGTTGCGAGCAACCACTCCATCAATAAAGATATCGCGAGTTCCATCCTAGTCAAAGAGGAAGAAAAATAAGTGCCAGACCAAAACATATTAAATTACAGTTGTTATGAGGTTTAAAACACTGCCATCAAAAAAGACACACAGCCTGGTGAGGTAAACATCCTCCAGTTGAGCACAGGAATTAAATGGATTCACCACATGTCCTTCAACATACAATATCTTTCAGCAAACAGAAGAAATCCTTCATATGGATGTGCCAGTACAGCAGTTCCACACTATTTACTCAAGGCAGAGCCAAGCCTTCAAGATGTGTCATCTGCAAGCTCTGCTCTGTTCCTCTACAGTTACTCTTAGGAATGGGGAGAGAGTTTTCTGCAGTCACAGCTCTTGACACATTAATTTCCCACCTCAAGCACTCAAAGCCAGTGTTCAGAACATGTTTACAGGACAGTCTCTGCAAAGTGCTCCATGCAGAGCTCCTGCTACTCTCCTGGTGAGGTGAGAAAGCAAGGATATGAAGCTCCTGGATCAGCAGGTCACTCTGTGAAGGTGGCTTGGATTGTAGCTGGGGATGAAGTCTCTTGCTTTTCAAATGAGTTAACATCATATATTCTGCATTTGGCACAACTAATGTTAGAAGACATTCCAAATAATGATGATTACAGATGCCAACTGCAAGCCAGGAGATCTTTTACTGTAACAGACATGTTAGGACACCTTCTCTGGATGCACTGGGTTAACATCCTTGCACAAGAGCCTCTACTAATTGCATGCACTTTGATTATTCATCCCAGACATGTTTGGTATTCAGTTAATCTAAATTTGGTTTGAAAGATTTTCTTCATGGGGTGAATAAAGTTTCCTGAAGATGTCAACACAAACATTTTAGCTTTTAAAGGACTGCCAGTTTTGTCCCTTTTTTATTATTATTATTGACAGGGCTCTCGCTGCTTTAATTTCTGTTTTCCCATAATTCAGTACATGAAGAATTCCATGTGTCTGCTTACAGTGCCATGAACACGTCAAACTGTGAGCTTTTAGTATCAATATGAGCAGTTAACATAGTTTTTCTAAGGAGAGTTTTCTTTGCATAGTTTTGAGATACAAGAAAGGAGGATGTTTCTTTAGATTAGTATTTCATTGCCTTTCAATGAAAAAACCGGCCTCACGAGAATTCAGATTCACAACTTCAGTCACTTCTCAGATACACACTTCTGAGTCTCACATGCATGAGTAAATCCAATCAGAACTACCAGCATGCTCTGTCTCCAAGAAAAACTTCTTTTACAACCTGAAAACATGAAGTCCTAATATCACATGAGTATCTTACTCTGCTTAGATACCAAAACAATAAAAGGAAGAACCCTGCCATGATGTGAAACCAAGGCCATCCTCCAAGAGACCAAATTACTCTTAGAAAGAAAAGCAGCAGCAGCTCAACAGCTGTGTGAAAGCTGCCTCCCATGACAAGATGCAGAAAAATTGCAAAGCCTCTTGGACCAACATAATTCAAATTGGAAACCGTTCTTTTCAAAAAGCCAGATTTTTTACACATGGTCTTATTCCTTATTTCTCCCCACTCTTTCCCTTCAGCCCCAACTCTTTACCTAAATTCACCACATACATAAAAATGAAAAGTTCAAAGTCACTTTTAAAAGTAAATTTTTGTTTTGGTTTTTTTTGAGGTTTTTTTGTCTGTAACTGTAGTTGCTCTGTGCTGCAGGACACAGGCTGGCATTCACAAAAATTTGTTTGTTCTACAGGTTTTTTTTCCTTCTCTCCTGTGTCCAAGAAAACACCAAGCAGACCTTTTCTTCCACTCTCTGTAAAGGTGCCTGATGTGTCACACCACTTAGTTAAAGCTGCATCTCCACACTCTGCAAGAGTCTTGTCTTTGCAGCCAGTCACTCTCATTCCAAACTATATATACACACACACTTACATAAGTGTATGCACACCTGTTTTAGAGTAGTTAATTTCAATATCTGCAACAAAGCTGTAATCAGAAAACTGCCATCAGTTTTGGTTCTCCCTCCAAAAGGAAACATCACTATATCTTGAGCTACAGGCTCACGATTGCTGGGCAAACTTATGCACTTCCAAGAACGTTTGTGCATCCCACTTTTTCCTTTGCACAGCTGGCACTTCAGATTACTAATGCAATTAAAACAGCACTGAATGTCAACAGAACACAATCACTTGCAAAGTCTCAGCTGCCCCCGGGGTGCATACACTGTATTGGCCACAACAGCTTCAGACTTCTGCAGCCCCCTCCAGGGAGCAAAACTATTTCACTGCTCTGTGGCCACCTGGGAACATCACTGGTGGTGCTCACTATCCCTCTCTGTTAAAAGGAAGATCTGCAGTACTTCCATCTGCTCTGGAAGTGTCTCTCACAAGCACAGCAGAGCTACAGTCACTCTGTCACTCATGCTCGGCAGTATCATCCTTCACACTGACAATGCTGGCATTTCAAACCACACTACCCTGTGCAGGGAAGACATGAGATGGGAGGCAGAGATTTAAATGCTTGGGTCTGTTCCCTGGGTAGCTTTCAAGAGAAAAGCCCTGGGCCTTCCCCTCAACTCTTCATGCAATAATGAGATGAGTAGACAGAGCACAGGTGCAGCAAGAAACACACTGGGACTTCTGGTGCCAGAAGATGAACAGCTGTTGCATTTGAACTCCATGAAGCCCTGGCCAAGTCATAGCTGAAGAGAAAGGGGTACAGTGCCCTAGCCAACAGCAGGAGAGAAAGGGTGATTTTTCACAGCTGCAGCTCTTGCAGCATCTGGCAATGATGGAAAGTCCAGCAGAACACCAAGGCTGCAAACCCTCCATTATGGCAAATCATGTTATACAAAGGATGAGCTTCCTAAAGCATCTCTCTTAAAGGACTGTGCCTACAATAGCCAGAGTCATCTTCATCCAGGTGTTGATTCTCCTGGTTCTGGTATTCAGCTCCATAAAGGACAGAAGAGTACAAAGACAGCTGAGATAACGATCTCTGCTAACCCTAATTAATATATGTATTCCTGCACAAGGCAGCAGCTGGACATGAGAGGGGTGATTAGGGATAAAGCCTCACACCAAATTAACCCTTGTGAGTAGCTGGATTTCTCTTTTAACCTTGCATTTTGTAATTTCAGAGAATATATTTAACAGCTTGCACTTACCACATCTACAAGGACACCTGTAAATGAAGGATCACAGTTCCTTTTACTTACACACAGAGCGCTGCCCTACTGATGTACCAGACAACTGGTCTGTACTTCTTCTTCTAGTTAATCTTAGTCTATTTTGTGCACCCCCAGCCTTTCCCCACCCCTGTAATGCCAGCCTTCTCTAACAAAGAGGGCTCCAAAACATTACCCCAAATCAACAACGTGAAAAGACAATGCCATGAATTTCAAGGCTTTAAATCCAAACCCCAAAACAATAGCGCTGTCAGCAGCAGGGACAACAGAATCAGTGTTTCACTGTCTCAGGGCAGGCTCTGCCTTCTCTCCCCCACATCAGCAAAACATTTCAATATAAAACTCTCTCTCATTGACAGCAGCATTTTGACCAAGTCAGTTCCAGATAAAAAGATTTGGCTGTGCCAGCTGTGAGGTCACCATTCCGACTGGAAGGCCCTGAAATTGCAAGATCTCTTCCTTTCTGTCAAAATAAGGAAAGAAAAGAGAAGAGGTGCAAGCCAGTCCCATGTGACAGAAGCATATCCCGAGCCAACCAAGATACAGTTCATGCCAAAGCGGGCACATGAAAAGGAATCACGCATATTATTTCTGGAATGACTTTTCAAATTAGCTCATGCAGCAGATCGAAAACGGAGAGCATATTTGTTTAGGGAAGATTAACTTAAATCAGTGGAAAATCTATAAAACCTCTGCAGTCATAAACCAAGGGTTTCTGATTACACTATCTGGTGGTCCTCAAACCTGACTTCAGCTGGTCTCTGTGGGACCCAGCAGTATCCCCAATTTCAGCACAAGAGAATATTTCTTTGAGGTACAAAAAAGCAGGATTTGTTTGGGAATATTTGATATAAAAGAAAATCCAGATCGTGTTCATTTATTCCAACTCATTCACCTCTGAGTGACCTTCTGTGCACAGCATAACTCCTATCTTAATGCACCTTTACTTATGAACTTTAAAGCATTATAAAATTACACTTACTGGAGATGGAATGAAGGCTTCATGGTACTTCTTAGGATTTATTCTCAAGGGCCCCTAAAAAAAAATAAAAGAAGGAGAAAGATTATGCCTGAATCTTATTAATTTTATATAACACCAGTTAAATTAGAGAGCTGTGGGTAATATATCTACTGTGAAACATGAGAGATACATCTAAATTTCCATTATACATTTCAAGTCTTGACAACTTAGCATCCAAGCAATTTCAAGCCAAAAGGCAGTTTCATGATAGGTCTAAGCTGATCTACTGCAGTCTGTCGTCGAGGAGATGTTGAATCATTAGTTGTTGCTGCTACTGGGTGAAATGAGGATCCAAGTCCTCCTGTTCCCTTCACACATTTTCTGCTGAGCATCCACCAACTTCGCTAGCAAATGGACAATAGAAACAATTTGGTTTGCTCTGTCTTGGAAAAGGAGAATGTTGGTTTTGCTTATCTTGGAGGACGCAAGGAAAGAGGAAAAGCTGAGCTTGCATGGCAGCAGGTATCAGTCTTATGGGGCTCTGGCTGCTTAGGCAGTTTCTACAAATAGACAGCAGCAGTAACTCTGTGATAATAAAGAACATCACCAAAAAAGAATCAAAAGGATTTTCCAAAAACAAACACTTAAAGTCTACAGGATTAAATCCTGTTTAAACACGCTTAAAGTCAAACTATCTTAAATACATTTGAAACTCCATGGTCTATCTATTTCTGCTTCGTTATCTGCCAACTCAAAGCCCAAGTCACCTGCAACAAATTCATATCAAATTCCTCCAAAAGTAAACCAACCAGTTTTGCTGCTTGCACTCAGGTCCATCCAAGAGAAAGGCAGAGCCAACTAAGGCCTTACAAGCTACACAGCAGTGCCATTCTCATCCCAAGAGGGTTCTGGCAATTGGGATTCAGCTGACTGCAGTTCAGAGTGACAGCATTTGATTCCTACAGGAATACAACTAGGTATCTGCCTTCCAACAGGCTTCTGCTTTGGGCTGAAACTTTAGAAATTTCTCCACTTGCGTATTTGAAGTAACATTGGCCAATTTATCATACGAACAGAGTCCATCTGTTTGCACTTCTGTGTTAAGCAATCATAGGAACATCTCACAGGAATTGCTTCCTTAAAAATTTACTGCAGCAAATAATTTTTTTATGTAGTCCAGGAAACAATCAGACAATATGAAAATAGAGCTGATTACACGTGAAAATTTTGCTGCCTTGAAGAAGACTGCAGATTTATGAAGGTTTTCCATTGCACTTACTTCCCTTAGTTTGGAAACACCAGCAGCATATATGCTGTACTCTTTAGGCATTATTTGAATACTTTGCTGCAATATCTGACTTTAGGCCTTACATAACTAGTACTAATGAGCACACAAGTTCCAGGGCAGTCACAACCCAGGACAACAGCACGGAAACAAAGACAACCTGCTGGGAGCAACCCTGGGGATATTCTATGCTTGGGCAAAGCGAGAGCTGACTTGCTGTCATCAGCCTCTGCTAGCACTGGTACCCACCGATGGAAAACTCTCAATGGTTGCCTTTCTCCCCTTATTTCCCAGAATCAGTCATCAAAAACAATAAGCTGTTACTAAAGGAAGCTGCTAGAGAGAGAAAGGAAAAATTGGAAAGGGATGGTTGCTCTGCTTGACAACGAGTCAAACAATTTCCATCTACCCACCAGCACAAAGCAGATGAGGGTATATCCTGTGTTCCTCTGCAGAATCCCCTTGAATAGTTTGGGACAGCTGTCAATCAGTCAGGTGCAAATGCCCATCATGCGCGTGAAAAATCAGGGTTTGTGTCCATGGCCCGGAAGGCGCCAGAGCGGCGACGTGCACATGGATGCCCAGCTCCAGCACACGCACGGGGTTACCACGCTTACCGTGCAGCCTGTTTGCCTGCATTTTATATGCACCACCTAATTACGATCGGCATTAGAACTCTTACGTCAAGCAGCATTAAAATACTTCAGCTCTTTCCTTTAAGTAAGAAACTCCCAAAATTTATCTTAGAAAGCAGATGGGCCCTATTATCTGTGCCTATGAAAATCCTATTTACAATGTTGTACATTTCACGCTGTGATATCATATCTGGAACCAGTCACTCTCCCCATCTGCAACGAACAACTGTTCTCATATGTGTATTAGGGGGTGAGGATCTGGCTGCAGAGTCTCATGATGTCACACTAATGTTGTACTACTTTACAATAGTTTGCAAATAATAGCTGCTATATTTATCAGTGTTTTTCTGTCAGTAGGGCCTCTGTTATGAAAGGGAAGAAGAAGGTCTGCAGGAAGGTTTCTAAAACACTTTCTGATGATTCAAGTCAGCTTCGTATATACTTGCCAAAAAAAGTTGCTAACCTTATTGAGCTTCCCCAGTGACACACAAAAGGGTCATGATTTCTCAGGCCGCTCTGCTTGAACCAGGGTAGGCGATACTCAGACTAAACTTCCAGCATCCCAAATCAAGCAGTTTATAACACCTATCATAACACATCTGCCTAGATCCATTTGTATGTACAAAACACCAAAAAAGGGTAGGGTTCACAAGTATCTGCTTGCTACCGAGGCCTCCTTTGAAAAAAACAATTCATGAAAATTAGGGAAACCCCATCCTTCACACCCACAAAACAGCAGCTTTCCAAGGAAAAACACCCTCTTAATAGCAAAGCAGGCTCTGCCTCTCTGTGTGCTGCACACTCTCGCTCCGCCTGATCCCGGCAGCCCTGCAGGGAGGGTCTGGGAGACACTGGAGGCGTGGAGCAGACATGAATTTCTGGCTGATGCTTCACAGGATGATTATGGTCCTTTGGGTCAATGCTCTTTAATACACAACCCGATTTCATCTGTTGTGTATAACCATCATCCTGTGCTTACGTAATTACGTCTTGTTTGCCTTCAGACCATCCAATGTGATTCCAACAAACCTGATACGCTTGGTGTTTGCTCCCTGCGGTTTTAAGGGCAGGGAAGTGGGAATTCTACGCACTCTTCAGCGCCTGAGCGCAGAGCCCCTTTCTTGTGGAAGGACACTTCCGCACACGTCGCACGACGAAATGAATCCAGGAATCCACAGGGCACTTCTCTGTGCTACTTATCAAAAAGTGAGTTACGTCAGATACAGCACCAGAAGTCATTAAGACTTGTATTATTGACAGACACCAGCACCCATAAAACAACCTTTCATTCTTCCTGATCTAGGACTACTTAATCTTCATGGCACTCATGTTTACTCTGAGCGTTCTCCACGTCTGCCAGTGGTTTCCATGGGTTGGGCTTTCAGGAACATTTAGTTGCCAGGGTTCAGCAAAAGTCTCAGTGTTCATGGTAGGCTCTTTTTTCTCTAAGAGATCTCTCAGATTCTCACACAAATACATGCAGATTCAGTGTTTTCAGGATGCTCCAGAGGACAGCCCATGCTCAGAGAGTTGTGCCTGGGAGCGCTCCAGTTTGCTCAAGACCATCAGATCCAGACCAATAGGTCTGAATCTCCCCTTCCACAGGCTCTTGTGGAGCCTTTCTGCAGGTTACCATGCCAGACCAACACCCTGTTTTTGGGGATTAACACAGCAGGTATTTGTTCAGTGTCTCTTGCCATTGTACAGAACAACACTGAATGTTTGTCCATTCACTAGAGTTGCTTTCAGGATCTCACTTGTCCTGGCTGAGGTTGCAGTGACGAATGGTCTTGACAAGATCATAAGGATGAATGAGCTGAAGATGAGAAATACTGAGCTGGGATGCCCATGATCTGACACTCAGTTCTAAATAATTAAATCCAGCTTCTACAGTCTCAGTTGTTTGCCTGAGATGTGGAACTGAATGAAAGGAAAGCAGATACAGCCTAAGAAAGCATGTATGACTCTTCCAGTTACGCAGCACGTGACCTGAAGTAGACACTACGCATTTACAAGAATTAGGGATTGTTTTGCCAGAAATCATGCAATCACAGGTCCGTTGGGACTTAGCATCTCAGTGGGATTCTCAGGTGACAGTCATTGCCTGGATGTGCCTCATCTGCAGCTGTACTTGACCTCATAGGCAGGCTACACACACTGCACTTAATGCTATCAGGCTGTATTATCAAAAATTGGTGCCAAAAACTCTCCTGAAGGTAAGGCAGAAGCTTTAGTTGATGCCACTGCAGCCCTGGGGGAAGTCACGACTTGAGGCTCCCATTTCTTCCCTCGTCATTTGCTTCCCATTGCAGATGTCTATGATGGTCTTTAAAAAGGCACTGGCCTAAGGTCCAAGTAGCCCAGATCATCAGCAGGGATATGCCACAGGGCTATTTTTCTGAAAGTTAAGAGCACATCAGATTGCTCTGCAGGATGGAATCAGGCAGTCTTATACATGAAAGCCTCATCACACTTCAAGAGATTGTGCCACTATACTATTATATGAGAATTACTACACAAATATAACAAGAAATCAGACGAAATTTGAGGTGATGTCATTTGCGACTTCATTGTATCGATGAAAGTAAGTATCACAACCTCATCAGCATTACAATGCTAATTAAATGGCAATGCACTGGTGTGTGTTTGGGTAAATGATGCCTCAGCATGGCTGTCGTGCCCTCAATGACTTCCACCTGCCTTTTCTCCCCAGCCAGGCTGATCTCACTGGGATGGCAGATGTGTCCTGGAGAACATTACACCATGTTGAGGACTGTACTACAAATGTGGTTTGAGGACACCTTCCCCTTCTCCATCTCAGCCCTGCCTGCCTTTATGCAAATCTCCTTCTGGGATCCAGCTACCCACACTAACAGCAGGTCCACCCTCATATTCTTCAGAAAAGAATTGCTGCCTAATGAGGTTGTGGTTTTGCTGCTCCAAAAGGAAGCACAAACTGTGAGAAACTTCAGCAAGAAGTATCCTGCCAAGGGCACAAAAAGCACGGACACCGGACATTTCAGGCACCTGAATTAGCTCTCCCCTTTTCAGTCCCGCTGAAACATCTTCCTTTGACATGTAGGCTTCAAATATACTCTTCTTCCTCCCTCGAGTGGGTTTATTTAGATTCTTTCTGTCACCTGATGTTGGGACAGCAGCATAGGATCCTCCTGCAAACAAAAATTCAGAAGTGTTACCCTGACCCCCAAACATGTCTGTGCATCTTAACAGCAGCTGTACAGAGGCTTAATATTCTGAGTTGAATTTCTGAGAACAGTTTGCCTAGAAATACTGGCACCCGACTTCAGAGCACCGAAAAGCCTGGAATAATCATATTTTACAATAATCAACAGTCTTTTACAGCTCATTTTAAAGTCAACAGCATTCATCCCAGCCCATCTTTTAATATTGCTGAGCACAGGCTTCAAGACAGCTTATTCCTGAAGCGTGTACACACTCTGCTTTAATACCTCTGGGAGTTCCCAGTTGTCTAGGATTTACTCTGCTGTCTGAATTGTTCATTGTTTCTGTCTGCGATTCAGAGAGTTGCCTCTTCCTATCGAAGTTCTGGGGAGTTCTTGCAGATTCAGAGTTGTTTCTGGTCCTTGCAAACCCTCTTTTTTCTGCACCTGAAATCAAATACAGGTTTGAAATAACAGGGGAGGGAAGGGGAGCCCCAGTGCCAGCTTGTGGTCCTGGTGAAGCTCACGGTCTCTAGTACTTCAGTACAAGTCACAACCGTGAGTCATACCCTTTATCCAAGAGAAACAATGTCTTCATTAGTTCATTTGTAATCTGTTGGCTCTTTGGGCCTCATAATCCACCACTAACTTATTTTAGCATAAATAAAACTCTGGAAATTACGATGCTAAAGTTGGATACAACCCTTCCAAAATCCTGGGAAATTCATTAGAGCACATAAAATGTGAAATTGTTAAACTGTTTCCAAAGCCTCCACCCCATTAAGCCCCCAAGTAGTGAGAAAATATAACTTCCCTACAACTTAATTAAGCAGTTCAGGAATCGAGGAGGAAAAAAAAAATTCTTAACAACCCACGCTGGAGTAATTAACTTTGGAGCTACCAGAGGCAGCAGGGTACCACAAAGGAGTGCCAAGGCTCCCAATGTCCAGCCTGTTCAGAATAGGCCAAGATCATACGAAAATATTCTGCAAAGACTCACCCCTTACTTCCCTGCCATCACCTCAGCCCCTTCCCTACAGCCAGGAGAGCAAGCAGCAGCTTCCAAAGCGTATGCCAACGCTGTTCCACGGATCAGCACATTGGAATGCAACCCAGCGCCGCGCAGCTGCCCTCTTGGCCCTCCACCTGGATACTGAACATGTCATCACAGCTTTGCCTTCCAGCCCCTCCTGGCTACGCTCCCTGGGTCCAAGCTTGTACCTGCAAGTCAGAAAATGTGCAACGCCAACTTATTTGCTATGGCGCTATCCAAGTTACAAGGCAAATTTTTTACCTATGGTGTCCTTCCCAAACGAAATCACAGATTGCTTCACAGCAGCGAGACAAAAAAATGTTTAAAAAGCTGTGCTTAAGCAGAGATCTTTAAAAATATGGTACAATAAAACTGCTATTTTACCCAATGACGGACAAACAGTAACTTTTATATATATAATAATAAACAAATCAGCAGAAGGAGGGAGGGATCCTTCTAATTCGGGAGAGGAGACACCAAGACAGGCAGAGGGACAACTCAAGGTGCCAGCTCAGACCAGCCCAGGACAAGATTACATGTCACAGTGGTGTCTCCAAACAGGAAGCTGAAATGAAGAGGGGTCCTCTGTGTTCAGTGACAGTAGTTTGGCCTCTTTCTACGCTATCAGGCTTTTCACACTCTGTGCTTCCAGGGAGGAGACTGAGGGAGGTTGCAGCTGTAACATGGCAAGAGCACAGCCCCAAATTTAGGTTTCAACCAATGTGATCAAGGCAACACTACCTGTGCATGAACCGCATGGTGAGATGGAACTAAAATCAACTGATTTGCAAATGCCTAATGAACTGATTTACAAATGCCCTAACAGTCAAGTTATTAAGTTTAAAAACAGACACCAAAAGTAAAAGCATGGTCTAGAGAACTGGCAACACAGTTTGCTCTGGATAGGGTTTTTAGAGGCATTTTGGTGAAGGAATCTGACTTAAACTGCAACAGGTGGGATTTTAGGAACACCATTAAATAATTCAGGCACTAGGCTGATCACCCTGAAAGGTCATGCAGTCAGCTTCGTTGGAGGCTCTTAAAAATAGGTGAGAAGGATGTCTGCCAGAGTTGGTCTAAAAAGAGTCGTTTTTTCCTTGAGGTAGTGAAATGGATTACACGAGCTCGTAAGGTCCTCTAAAACCCTCGTTTCTATGACAGTGAGTCACAGAAAATACTACTACGAATTAAAGAACCTGGGATAAAAAGGAGGCTAAATCTTAACATGTAATTAAGGAGGAGCTGAAACAAAACAAAACAAAAAAGGCAGAAAACTAAAATGCAGGGGGGAAAAGAGAAAAAAATAGGCACTGCAGAACAGAGTTGTCCCAGCACTTGGCGTGGCCATTGGTTCAAAAAATTTGGGGCCACTACAGCCAGAAATAATGTACAGCAACAGCAAAGGGCGGAGAAGCACCTTTCTGTGATGAAAGGTGGACACACAGGGAGAAATTTGCATGTTTCCAGCGCTTAAGCCTTGGGCTTGCTCTCGTGGGATTTTTCATTTGCTCAGACTCAGACACAAACTCAAATTAAAAATTTACTGAAAAGAACAAACTGCTTCGACACAGCTGGCCTGCAAGGCAGTTTACACACAGCCACTTCAATAAGGATTTGACCCCATTGGCCACACCATTTATGGTAAAACAAAACCACCCCGTTACAAAGCCACAGACAACTGTCACAATTAGCATTCAACTGGAACACATCAAATTCTGCATGACTGTAATTTCTTGTATTTCTCCTTTTAAAAGAAAGAGAACTAACTACAGGTCACCATCTGTTTCAACTGGAGTCAATATTTGCTTCTGCAGTGCACCTGTCCTTTAAAACTGGAAGTTAGAAATACCTCTGACGATGGGTTTTCCTGCTCTCCCTGCTGCCCAGCATTAATATTCAAATGGATAAATAGACATCATTTCACAAAGTAAACTGTAACTTGACTACTCTATAGATAGCGTAGGATACATTGAGACTAACCTCTCTAAAATAACTATCACAAACTTGGTTAAACTTTATTCTAGCACCAGGTGTTATAGTTGTGTGATTTGTAAAATAGAAAAAAATATCTCAGGGCAAGATGTCACACAAAGGAATAACACAATCCAGGCATTAAAATAATCAAAGGCTAAATAAATCAATAAGCAAATGAATATAATAAAAAATTAAAAATAATTTCAGTAGAAGGGAGACTAAAGTGCAGTGACTGAGAGCTGAGACTGGCTGATCCACAGGAGACTTGAAGCAATCACAGAGCAGCAATGTCTGCTGTGCAGAACCATTCAGGCTTGCACACAGAGCAACTCTACTGCAAGACACAAACATTCACAACACACAGCAAATGCAACATGCTTGGGTATGTTTATCTGGCTGCACAGATGATGCTCTCTGTGGATGCAGCCAACACTTGCTTGGGATTTCTAGGTATTCTGCCATTTCCAGTGGGAAATAACAAAGGACTAACAATTTGAGGAAAGGTGGTTGACTGTTCATTACTTGAAGTCCTCTGGAGGGAGATTTGGGTTGGAACAACCCCAACATCTGTATAAGGCACGGAGGCTCCCTGCAAAGGTGACAGAGTGACACACCTAAACAGGACCAGCAATTCCACTCACAGAGCAGGGAAACCCTTCAAACCAGCCAAGGGGAAGCACTTGTGGGAAGTACAAACACACAACTCCCACCTCCACAGCAAGAGAGGCATGAAAGTAAAGTGGGTGCATTTGTGGGCTTTCAGAACAGCCCACAGTGAGCGACTCACTTTTATTCTCAACATGGGCACCAGGAAAATGAGCAGAAAGGATGGAGCTGGGGGCTGGCTCCCACCCAGGAGCCCAGTCCAACAGCAGCTGGTTGAGCTCGCTGGAAGGACAGCACTGGAACTCAACCTGGAATCCAAACCATCACACTTCATCTCCATCACAACAATGACATCACACAATGGCACATTTTGGTCTTTAAACTTAAGTACCTATTAATCTTTTCTTATTTGGGAATGAAAAAAAAAAAAGCACACAGGCAGCTTCCCAGAATAATTGATCTGGCTTACAGTAAGAGAGAGGTTAGATGTTTTAAATCAGCTTATTTTGACATAATTTATACAAAATCACTCTAGAGTTTAGCTTTTGAAAAGTACTGCATTTAATTAAACTTACATCTATTAGTCAGTTGATCAACTAGATAGTCAACTAAATCAACTGAAATGTTCAACTAAACATGAAGTTAGCAAGGCTGGAAGGTCTTTAATTTTATATTAAAATTTGCATATTGCTTTACATAAGAAAGAACCAAGACCCTCAATCTCATTTACCAAAAATAAAACATTCCAACTGCCCTCTAGCACCTGACAATCTCTTTGATTACTACCAGCAGAGAAGAAAAGTATTTCTCACTGAATTTTCATTGGCACATCCACGACACCTCCCATCCAGGGTCCAGCAAGGGCACCTACATTGTCACTAGACAGTTTTACCTCTAATTAAACTTCCAAACTTTGTTACCATCTCATTATTTACGTAGATACCTACATTACTTATGCAGCTCCCTGGGGTGGGCAGGACTGTGAGAGCATCACAACAACTTTGCTGGTAACAGCTCTACGGGTTTAGGACTCTGACCCCACTGACAGTTCTCTTGACATGTAATGACTCCTTTTATATTTTAAAACAGGAATTAATGCTGAAAGCATTGGATGGAACAATATTGTTACAAACTTTTCCAACACAAAATATTTCCATCTATTATTTACCTTTATCAGTCCATAACTGGACATCAACACCTCCTCTAACTCTGCTATTGCTTAGAGGATTTTCCATTGCTTCCCAGCATTAGATCATGGTCTAGATATGGAAAGGAATCTTTCAAATACCCCTGTTTTCCAGTTAGCTTATGCATGAGAAGAAACAGAAGCATATCCCCAGAACTGATAACACGCAATAGAACGATTTGTTATCAGTTAATGAGACACTCTCAACACAGTTACTAAATATTTGTCCATATTTCTACAATGTTCCATTTCATTGCTGACTCATTTCAGTTACTTAAACCAATTTCCTTCAAGAATTTCAAGTAATTCTTCAAGACAACCCAGATATGCACTTAGTAAGACATGATAAGGATACACCCATGAGCTAGAAGGGATGGCAGCTACCAAATGAAAGGACACCCAACACTGCCCTAGCTCCACAATCAGGAATTAACCAACCAAAGGCAACAAGAACTACCCTGATGCCAGCCCATGCTTAGTACTACACTCCCATTTAAGTCAGACTAGTTTAAACATGGCAAGAAAGCTAAATAAAGCCTGTTACTGCTCATCCTTACTAGAGACTTAATGAATTAGAGTTCAACCATGTGACAGCCCAAGGCATCGCCTCACAGATCCGTAAATTCAAGTTGGCCCTTGACTCCTGGCAGAGTTGGCAAAGCAAATTTTAGAAACCATCAAATTTGGTCTTTTAGCAAATGAATACCCTCCACGAGCTGCCAGGAAGTCCTATCTGCAACAACTTTATGAGCCACTATGGATGCTGATGTGTAACAGGGTGTATTAATAGTCTCAATACTAAAGTTCAGCCAACATAAACTCTGCCTTGTTTTGGAAAGACGTCTGGGACTTAAAAAAATCCCAAATCCTACATAGCCCCTGAACAACTCATCCCAGGTACTTTTATGAATCTATCTCTGTCCAGCCTTGACGAGCTGGGGGGATGCAGCTCCTGGCTGGGAGCACCGGACAGGCACAGTCCAAGTGTTGACACTGTTGTACCAGGCAACGTTTCATTCTCCAAAGTCAAATAAACTCTCCCAGCAGAAGCACACTTTGCCAGTACAAACTGCATTAACATCAGGGTGGTTTTGCTAGGATCCCTGTGTCTGCCCCTTTCGCATGCTTAAACAGGCAATTTCAAAGCTATTTGATATTTTCTGCAGCTCAGAGAAGCCTCTAAAATAATTCCCTCTCAAATTTTAAAAGCCAAAATACATTTGTTAGATTGTTTTGAATTTCTAATGCACCAGTGACATCCAATAGATGCCATATTATAGAAATGACTAACTCAAAAATCTTCAAGCACTTAAATGACTACTACAATATCCGGGATCAAATTACCACACACAGGCAAAAACAACAGGCAAAACCAACAAACACCATTGAAGTGATCTCAAATGCAAGTTATGTCAACAAAAACATTGGTCATAGAGAGGCCAGAAGTAACAAGCTATTTATGTTTTGCAAAATATTTTGCGGATTTAAGAGATTAAATGTCCCACTAATGGTAACAGCCAAATACTTTTTTGTTCTAGTTAGTTTTAAAAGGAAAAACACAAAGACAGCTGTTGGTATAGTTGCTCAGGGAAGGAGTTCTGCACCAGCAAGGAAAAAGACACTCCTTGGAAGCTCTCTCAAACAAAGTTCTGTGCTAGAGCCCCAGTAACACACACAGGACCAAACCCCATCCACCACACTCCCCGCAAGCACAGCTCTGCTCCAACCTGTGCTAGGAACAGCCGTGCTTCCACACTGCTCTCAACATGAATTAAAGGAGTTCAGAGTTCTTGGACAGCCTTGGAACAGAACCACCTCCATGCATCTTACAGTATCTCGAAGCAAAGAGGTTAAATAAAGTAGATGGCTCAAGATTAAAGACAAAGCAATAGAGAGAAATGAGGATGTCATGAGAAAGAATTCATTAGAGGTGTAGGAGTGGAAAGGCAAGACTTGGAGATACGTTATCAGTACAGTGAGGTTCCATTACAGCAAAGAGACCTGCAGGAGATAAACCTGGTAGGCAATATTTCAGATGCTCAATCTGGGGTCTAAGAGAAAGTCTGAGAGCACATTCTCCTTATCACAGGCAAATAAAAAAAAGGTCCTTCTTCTCTCAGGAAATGTAAACTCAAAGAATCGTAAACTGGAGGTTCTGCAGCACATTCCTGTGCTTGGTCCAAGCCTGACCACAGAGCTAAAGAGAGAGTTCCTACAGTGTTGCTGTGAGCCCTCCTCAAAAATAGCCAAGGAAGTGAATTATTTGAAATCATCTTAATGACTGAAAAGTAGGGCAAACTTCCAGGAAAGGGAACATCTTGGTGGAAGAGGAAAAGGATGGCGATATAACAGCACTGTAGGGATTTAGGCAGATGGCAGATTGCATAATTAAGTTTAAAGTTAATTAAACAGTCATTCAAGGAAGAGAAACAAGGCAGACCTACATTTACATGGACGGGCTCAGCCAAAATGTAAATTCTATGTAAATGTCCTGAAATGAGTGGATGATGTCTTGAAATCCAGCTGTCAGAAGTAGCTCCCATGACCACCAGCCTCTCTAATTGACTCATTACAATGGGTCACCAGGGTCCAGCCCCAGTGTAAATCTAGACGTAACTTTCCAAAGTCAATACGAATCAAAACAAAATTATAAGACGGTGCTTAAATTGGAGGCCTGTCCACAGAGCTTTAAAACATGAGTTCAGGAGCGATTCAAAGAACTGGTACAGCCCAACTGGTTACCACCAACCCTCTACAACATAACACAACACAGCTCTGCCTGTGCCACCCCAGCAGCTTGTCTATGGGCACAACTGTGTTTGTGCACCAGGACACTGGGAGCCATCTGTGTACCCCTCCGGGAACAAGTCTGGAGAGCTCCGGCCCTGCCTCTCCGGAGAAGATGATTCTCTAAACAATTTCAGCAGAAAGTCTGCCAAAACCTGCCCAGAAGAGCTGAATGTCCAACAAAATAAAAAGCACGAAGGGAATCCTTGCCACACAGGGGACAAGTTGGCTGCAGTCAGTGACTCTGGATGGGAAAATACAGGCTGTCATGATTTGTGAGGGAGTTCTTAGGGCCATGAGCTGCTTTTGGAGGTGGTCATAAAAGATTCAGACATCCAGCATTCCTACAATGAAATATTGAGGAAGAAACATTCCATACCTCCATAGGGATGGAGGTAGCAAAAAAGTGGCATGTCCACAGATACTAAGGAAAGTCAGGAGTAGAGACAGATGCTCATTTCCAGACTCATGAAAATGAGGTGGGAAGCACGCTCGTGGTGGAAAGCACACGTTGCCACTGCTCTTTTGCTTTAAGCTGCACATATTTATTGAAAACTCTTGTGCTGCATGTCCCTAGATTTCAATATGGAGCTAGGGAAAATGAAAATGTTCTTGCTGGTTTTGGCTTTCATAAAGGGCCTAGGCTTTGAAAAACTGAAATGAAGAAATATGCACAATGGATTCTTTCTGCTGTGGAAAACAATACTTTGGAAACTGCTACTGACCACCAAGATCATGTGCCCACGACGCCACGCTTCCTCTTCCAAAACACTTCCAAGCATCCTCATGCTCGCAGGGCTTTGACTTCAGTAACTCAGATAGTAATTGCAGTTTTATTCAATTCCTCTGCAGGGTTTGTGTTGTAGGAATACTACAGGAGTGCAAGAGCCAAAGATACCATTCCAGGCTCTGAACGAAGGGCTGGTGACGAAACTCATTTAGTAGCAATAGACTAAAAGTTTATCAAAATAGTTACTGTGCTCCAGCTGTGTGCGGCAGCACAGTGGTGTTGTCAGGGAGGGGGTACATCTCTTTTGGTTTTCAGGACTCTCTGTGAACCTGCTCCACCCTGCTCGTGACCTCCTCGCTACCTACTCCGCCTGATGACTGCACTCCTCCAGGCTTCCACTCCTGCCTCAGGATGTGGGTCAGGGCTGCTTCCACTCCCCCTCATCTCTCCACCTTCCCAAAGCATCTTCCACAATACCCTTTGCTCTTTGTTTTATCCAGCAACAACGCTGTGAAGAGGCTTCTTCAAGACTTCAAGAAAAACACTTTAAAAACACAATATTGCAGAAGTTCTCTCTTTGATTTCTCTGGGCTTCAGTAGTTTGAGGAAAGCAAGTTGCTCAGAGATCAGAAGAAGCCAAGAAGCTTTGAAAGGCAAAGTACCTGACAGGAGGTGCTAACATACTAGAAGATATTAACAGCTGAAGAAATCAAAGAACTGCCTTCAAATTCCTACATATCCCAAGGTAACCCAAGGTGATGCAGAATTTGTTTATCTGCTGATGAACTCTTCCCCATACTACCTATTCAGTGTAGTAGGTACATAAATCACAACAACTAGCAGTGTGGGGGGAAAATGCCTAAAAACATACAAACTGAACGAAAACACATTATGGCTGCTGGCTTTTATTTGTAGAGAGCCTGCAATATTCTCCAAGGCATGACCTGCCCCATACATCTGTGGGCTGCAGCTGCTAGTGTTGACATTTTCCTTCAGCACTCTGGAAATCTTTGTTTTTGTCACAGAAGACAGTATTTTATGCAATAGATCCCAACATTTTGGTTTCCATCCTGCCCCAGCCAAGTTTCAACTCTCTGTAGCTTGGATTTCCCCACAAGAGGGAGTTTGGTATTTCAAGCCCACAACATTTCATGGAGCTGGTTATCACGGGCATGAGGTGGGAGGGCAAAACATGGGTAGCAGCACTTAGGACAGGAGAGGTAGAAGCAGAGCTGTAGAGGAAGGCAGCAGAGAAAGCCCCACAGCAGGAGAGGAATCACAAGAGCCACTGAATTCAGCTGCAAAGCACCTGTCCTACGTACCTGGATACCCACGGCAAAGGAGACACTTGGAGACCACCTGAACAACAGGCCAGACCTGACTGCGGTGTGGGGGCTGACTGACCTCATGGACAGCAGAGGACAGAGGGCTTTTACAAATTAATTCCTCTTTGAACTGCAGCATATTTCAGGGGTAGAAATTGTTCTCGGGGTTTTTTAACATGCTGGTGACAGCCCACATACCACAAGCCTTGGTAAAACTGTTCCAATGGTCATTCACCCTCACTGCTAAATTGTGCTGTATTTCAAGCCTGGATTTGTTTAGCCTCAAATGCATTATATCATAATCTGCTCAACTGAGTAGCCTATTATTGAACATCTGTTCCCCATGTAGGCAATTTACTGAAAACTCCCCTCCCCCAAGCATCTCTTTGATAAGTAAAGCAGAGTTCCTCAAATCACTCACTCATGATCCCAGCATTTTAATCTTCCCTGTGGCCGTCCTCTGAGTATTCATCAATTCATCACCATCCGCCCCAAACAGAGGGCATCACCACAGGACACAGCACTCCAGAAGCTGCTGCTGCCATGCCAAAGACACACGCAGTCCATACTCCATCTTCCAATTCCCATGCTCATACACTACCCTTTTGGCCACATTTCACAGGAGGGGGATGTTCAGCTGATTAATCCATCAAGAGCTCAAAACTTCTTTCCAAGCTGTTGCTTCCCACACTGGGTTCCTCACACTGCTAGCATGGCTCTATGCTGGCAATCCGATAAATGGATTTTGTTTTGCCTGCTCCCAATCCACCAAGCAATCCAGATGGCTGCCAGTAACTGCCCCCATTATTCAATACTCTCCAAGTCATCCAAAAAAACCTTTCAATCCTACTCATATGTTTTCTTCACGACAATTGACAGAATTATTAAACAGCACAGGGTCAGAACATGACACTGCAGGATCCAGACACACCTGTTAGTACCAATTCTCAATTTATTGCTGCATTTAATTAGTTCGACTAAACAGCTTTTAAACCACTGCACATGCGCTGTGATTTAATCACACTCCCACACCAGCATCCACACTCACACCTTTGCCATCAGACCCCCAATGTCATAAGACACTGACACTGGAGGAACTCAACAGGACCTTTGTTAAATAATGACAAGTCACATGAAAGAAAAGATTTAAAACAAATTAAAAATCAGTTCAATTCTTGTATTACCCTACTATTTCCCTAGGATCAACATCACGCTGACAGGCATAGTAACCTGAACTATATAACTGGGGCTAAAGAGTAGAAAAAACATAGTTTAAAAAAAATAGCAGGTTAACAGCAACAAGTGTTTCCACCGAGGAATGTTTTCACATGAGCACTAGCAGGTGAAGGAAGGTCCTTCATTCACAGAGGTGAAAGCTTTGCTGCCAAATGCAAGGGCTCCTCCTGCACAGTGTGCTCAGGACTCTGGTAAAGGGCACAGAAGACAGTTATTAGATCACAGATAAAAAACACAGTCCCTGCGGGGGCAAGATCTCATCTCCCCAAGAGAGGATACATCAGATATTAACTCACATACTATAGCTGATGTTAACCAAAAAACATTAGTTGCACAAGATTCAGGAATGCAACATTTTTTTTCTATCAAAAGCAAGAGAAATTTATGTTTGTGATGACGTTGCTAAACCATTAGAGAGGGGAGCATTCTATTTTTCATGTGTTTCTCAGATGGGGCCATACAGTAAATCCAGTCTTCCCTCCTTCCCATATCTTATTACTATGATTAACATCATCTAAGGAACATTACATTGAACCTGGCAAGATTAGCTACATTTTAAAGATTTCTACAGCAACCAACATTCTCCATTTATTGAGTTGATTCTCTGGTCTTTAGTAGATTGCTGGCTCATATTTACGGGTGTCAGATAGGGAAATAACAGCATTCTTCAGAACTGAATTTCACCACACAAGAATTGGAAGACTTATCACTAAAAATGAACATTATCCTAAATTTGCCCTACAAGAAGGGAAAGGCAGAAGCTGTTGTTCCTCCTCCAAAGCTCCTCCAGAGAAACAAAGGCAAATATAAAATTTACTGCAGTGCACCACAGGAAGACAAAATGTCTGAGATTTTGCCATCTTGTTAAGGCTGGTATTTCTTGAGCAGCTGTGCCCATCAAACATGCAGGAAAGCCATTCTAGGATATTTCCTTTACCTATCATGAACCTTTGAAATGTCAAGGTTGCAGCCACAAGCACAACACCACCATCCAACAGCAACAATTGTTTTTAAAGCTCTGATGCTAAACACCAGCCTGCTTGCCAGCGACACTCCTCCATGGAAGCTGCCCAAGTTGGTTAAGTACCACAGGCTGGGCAAATAAATGCCAAGTGTCAGACAGATGATAAATCAGAAAGGGCTGTGGAAATCTTAGGCTGTTGCAGACAAGGCTTGTTGTTACCCAGGAATTGTCTGTTTCTACTCAGGGGGCATGCTGACCCTGACAGATGGGCAAGATTTGTTTAGCCTCCATCACATCATAAACTCACGAAGTTTTTAGTGAGAGGAGCCTCAGGAGGATACCCAGGGAAGCTGGCAGTGCTGTTCTTCCCAAAGAAGCTATAAGCAGATACAGACTGAGACAGCATAACCCTGCAAAACCTGAACTTGTATCAGAGCAATCAGCTTTGACCAGAATCCTGCTCCACCCAAGCTTTCAACATCAACAAAGCCACCTCACTTCCAGGTACTTTAGCTCCCAAGATCCTCTGAAATCAAGTGTGGCCAGGATATAGTGTTCCCAAAGACAGTCCTTGTCTGCAGATGTCTGATTTCCAAGCTTTCCAGTAGACTCAGGAATTTTCTATCAAACAGCAACATTCCCTCAAAAAACAGGCTGGGAAGTACTCAAAAAGCAACTGAAACCTTGCTATGCCGAATAAAACACACAGCTTGGTCTAAACTACCTACTGACAAAGCAAAACTTTACAGATACTTAAGATGAAGTTCCACTTAGCAGCCATGCAAATCTCAACTCCCAGCATGTGACAGACAGATGCCACAGAAAGAGTCAGTACTTCTGTCCTCAAGGGAAAGGGAGTTTTAAGCTCTTTTATGACAGAAACATCAGTCAGTCTGAAAAAAGATTTTGATTACTAGCTCTGGAGTGAAGTGGGAAAACCCTTAAGAGTCTGATGAAAACCAGAAAACAACCCAAGGGATCTGATAACTTTCTGTTAAGGAAGTTTAACCAAATTTTAGCACCCAAAGAACCTAGAGGATTGAAGATTTAAGGGAAAATACCAGCAGGCAATTAGTATTAGATGAAAAACTGTAAGCACCATACAATTTAAAGTGGCATTTCAGGATTATTTTTTGGTTTATTGGGGTTTGTTTGAGAAGAAACTTCAGAACAGGAGGTTTTACCTTGCAGAGGTTATAACTGCACACAAAGGAGCAACAATCTGTGGAATTCCTCTGTATGGAGCTTTGTCTTCCCAAATCCAAGAGTGCTGATACCATAGAGTGAATCCAACCTGCAGTCTCATGACTAGGTTACATGTTTCACACAAGGGACAAAGGAGTTCTGTTCACACACAGCTCTCTCAACTGCAAAGCCTCCAATACTTAGGAAAAGCAGTTACTATGTGGAACTACAGACAGCAACACATCACCAGCAGTATCTCCAGGGCTCAGTGACATTTGCTTGGGGCTCCATAAACCACTCTGCTTTCCCCCAAAGCCACAGGAACTGCCCTACCACTGAAAGGACATTATCAGGGACCAGTCCCTCACTGCCTACAGCCTGTCCCAGGGCACTCAAAGGGTTTTCACAGACCTCTACATTTGCCTTCAATTTTAGTACTGTCAGCTCAGGGTCATTGCAAAACCAATCACGGCTAACCCTGAGCTGAAGAGCTGTTTGAGAAGAGGACAATGAAATAAAATTATATAAAAAGAGATGCTTGGCTTTGAGATTAGCTCAAAGAGCCTTTGGAAAGCCTACAACAGTCTGAACAGAGCTAATTTGTGAGGAAATGTCACTCCTGAAAAGATGATATGCCCCACTGCTATGACAGAAGCAATTCTTGCCATCACAGTTTCACAAGCCTTGATTTAAACTGATCAAACCAGACACCTGCCTCTGCAAAATAATATGACTTATATCAGCATCAAGAGACAAAGACAAGCTTTGAAGTGAGAAAATATTAATCTGATACTGTGATGTGTGACTTCTTATACATAAGCACTTGCATACTGCAAAATCTTCATTTCACTTAAACGAGAATACTAAAATACACTCAAACTGAACAGCAGAAAAGACGTTTCTCCAAATTAAGTGACATATTTATTTCTTCTCTATTTCTTTCCTCCACGAGAAACTGTTTTTATGCCCCTGCAAACGTTCTGGAGGATAACCAGTCCCAGCTACACAGGAAGGTGGCTGGGGAGGCACGCAGAGAAAGAAGAGGAAGGGTGTCACTGTTGAGCAATTAATTTTCCAGTAATCTTTCCCACAGTGTGAGTTTTCCACCTGGGAGGTCAAACACGAGGGTCAACATTTTCTGCTTTAGGTCTTTCCACTAAACAAACAACTAGTTTGTAAAAGCCTTGTGCAACTCCACTTCCAACTAGAGCAGGAGGCCACTGTGGGTGTTTGCTTTTGAAAGCCAGGGTATTTTTATTTTAGACTGAAATCTATGTAGGCACCTACCATTTTCATGGATATAAACTATATGCTTTCTAGACTCTACATCTCTGTCAGCTGCTCTTCCTATGCTTCAAAAGCTGAAGGTACCAAAGTCTGTTATAACAGGCTAAGCACAATAAATAGTGTTACAATGAACCACGTAAAAAAAAAACCCTCCCAAAAATCAAGCTTATCAAAAAATTTTAGCATAATCTGCATTAAATCTCTATCTGTGATCAGTCTTGCAAGAACTCGTGGAAGTTTACCAACTTTAGCACATTATCTATTGCCGCAACCTCAAAAATACTACGAATCCAGAAAAAAGCATATTACTTGCCCTTCTTGAGTCACAGGGCTTAGTTTTTAAGACTGATTTAGTTAAACAGTTACTTGATTTCCAATTCAAGAGCTGTGATAGGCCTCAGGCTGATCTTACCCAGCTGAGAAATCAATCTCTTTTCTACTTGTTAGAGAGAATTTAACACAGTGACATTTATGGGTTCCTCCAGTAGTAGCTCGTAAGATCAGGCTATCAAAGTATTTCATTATAACTAACATTCAGAGAAAGTTTTAACCCACTACATTGAGAAACCAAAATTAAACAGCCCGGCTTTGGCTGCTTGTGGATGCCCTGTTTCAGGGGTTTTTTAAATAAAAAAAATATTTATCTCCATAGGGAGGCTTTTTACCTTTAACATCCCATTTAAGAGACACATTCACTTTAGTACTGCAAGATCTCTTTGTTACTAACAGCAAAATTTCATGGAGTCAACACTATCAGGGATTGGCTATTACACAGGCATCTTAGCCCCTGAGTATCAGATGGACTCAGACCAAAGGCAAACCAGCACTCCAGATTCAAAGAAGCAATGCAGAGAAAAGCATGACTCTGGCCTGAGTCAGCTCAGATCCAGTGGTCTTATTAATTTGGACTCTACACCACAGAAATTGGGCTCTCCTAGCCCTGAGCTGATCCTGGAAGCAGCACAGCCACATTCACAGAGCTTCAGCCAAGGGATTATGTCCTGCCAGCCCCAAGCTGGCTCCACATGAAGCCATTTGCACATGCCACATGGCTTACATGTAAACCAGGACAAAGCCACCCACAGGTAACCAAGGGCTGACTAACTTGGACAGAGTAGAACTGGCTCATGTTAATGCACTCATGACTAACACAGCACATTCATTACCACAGTAATTGTAGCAAATGGACCAAACAGTTCATTAGTGTGAACTCACCTTGGACTTGACCTGGAGACAACTGACTGTTTTCTCTGGCATTTATTGCCAGCACATCCTCACCAAACTGTTCAGTCAACAAGTGTCCAGCTACTGTATCAGTGTTGGCAGGACATCTGCCTCGTTTCTTTTGTTTCTTCCTCCAAGAGTCCTCCTCATCAGAACCAGAAGATTTCTGCACAGCCCCATGGTGTCTCAGGCTGTTTGACACTCTCCCACCCAGAGCATCACTCGTATTTAACAAGTCAGACCCAGCTCCACGCTGATGCAAGTAATAGTCCTCCTCCAGCTCCAGGTCTCCTTCAACAGCATTTTTTTTATAAGGACATCTGTTCAGAGCAGTTTGGGGTTTATCATTCTCAAATCCAGGCAGGGGCTGTTCCAGGTGAGATGTTCTGACCGGTGAATAGCTGTGCATGTTCAGCCCGTTCCTGGCTGGATTATCCTTCACCAGGCCTCTCCTCAGAGGCGGGTCCAGATCCCAGCTGGGGTCACTGGAGGTGCCTTCTTCCAGCTGCATCTTCTGTGCAATGTGATTCAAGTAGAACTGGAACCGGCCACTGTGGTGCTTTTGCACGAGCCTGGCGTACGCGTTCTTCTGGGGGGCAGCGGGCTTGCTCAGTCCCTCCTTGGCACCTTGGGCAGAAGCAGTACCTCTCACGTGCCCCAACTGATCCATAGTGCAGTAAAAAGCTCAAACTTCAAAGAGTTACAAATAGATACAGGTGAAAAAAGGGTTATTTTCTTGAAACAAAGCATCAAATAACTAATTATGTTAAAAGAAACAAAAATGTAAAATGTACAGGAATTCTGGGTTGGTCAGTCACTCCAGCAGGGAGAAGGGGTTTCACAATGTACTCAACACCTGCCCAGCACTGAATACTTGTGACCTAGGAGTGACCACAGTCCATAAGCCCCACCTGCCCACACACCACATAAAATAGGGATTTTGCACTAAGGCTGACACCCCAAATACAAGGGATTCCTTTAATCTGCTCTTCCTTGCCTTTGAAAAAGCCAGGAAAATTAAAGCAGTGACTGACAGACTGTACCAGAAGCATCAGTTTAGTGATTACCAGAAGCAAAGTCTTGTCATTTCCAACTCAAAACCAACTGCATCCTTCCTGAAATGCTTTACTGTTACTGTCAAAACATACACTGCCTGTCACCTCACTCCCACAGTGACCTTTGAATTGCTTCAAACAGCAAGACTACCCATTTCAGCTTATCTTTCTAGCCACAAAGTCCCTCTCAGAAATAAAATAATAACTATCTTACACGAGCTCATAGTTCCTAGTGACTGAGACACACTGGCTGCAGCTCCAACCAGCACCAGTTTCTGTAGGTGGTATCACACCTTCACCTTCACTGCACGAGTGTGGAGCTTGAGCAGGTCAAGCATCTTCCAATCCTTTTTCTAGATTTTAAGCTTTTGGAGCAAAACAATCTAGTAAATTGTCCTCAGTTACTACTAAGGTAAATTATAGGTATAGACAGGACATAGCAATGATTTTTGCTGTACGTAACATGAAAGAGGAATATAAGAATTTCTTGATAATGGAGCCCAGTGCAATTGGCTTCTAAGGGTTTTCACAAAAACACCTTTTTACTTCAAGACATGTCTAGAACTAAACAGCTGAATTTCACCCCAGCTGGTACATAGAGAATTTCAGGGCTCACTGTCATCTCTTCTATGCCAGAATGGTGGAGCACTGGAATGACCCTAAGTTTAAATAAAGGATACTGTCCATTAAACCTCTCTCCTCACTTCTCTAAGCACTGGGGTGTTGGCAGGGCAGAATACAGAGCTCAGCAAAAGAGGAATTTATATTCCCTTCCCTACTCCCACCATGCTTGGAATTTTTCTTTGCCCTTACTCAGCACTCTTCTCCCTTTCTCTGCAGAGGATAAGCACCCAGGCAGTCTCCTCCACGCAGACAATGCCTGGGAAAAGGGTATTATCCCTCAGGGACCAAGGGCTGCAGAGCCAGCTCCTCCTCAGCGCGGCTGCTCCGACCCTTTCGGAGAAACAACCCGAGCTGCAGTGAACTTGACTTAACTAATTGAGCACGGATGTGAACGGGCTTCACACCACCAATCAAACACTAAAAATCCCTGAACAAATAGGAAAAATTCTTTGTGTGGTTTGTGATTCTTTGTATTCCTAAGATTTTCCATTGGTGCTGGCCAATAGCTGAACTCTTCAATAGACTGACCTGCTACTGAGCTCTTACAAAACCCTCACACGGGTAGGTCCGCACGAGGCTTCTTCTAACGTCACCTTCTCCTGCTGCCAATTCAACAGGAGCAGATAACATTTAGAAAAGCCAGCGAGGCTACTCTCCAAACAATGGTTTGGTTCCGGGAGACAGGAGTTTTGTCGCCTTTATTTACCAGCAGAGAATAAACATTCACAGCTTGCCTTGCACTATAGCTCTTGCAGTAGTTAGCAGTCAGCAGTTGCAGCACGAGGAAAGAACAGCGACTGGAGAGCCCCCACAGATCACAATTTCATTATTAGCCTCCTGTGGGCAACTGAAATATTCCCAAGAGAGCAGAGGGAAGGTAGAGGTGGGTACGGGTGAGGGTACTGGGGACGGCGATGAGGGCAAGTGGAATACCAGGATGGACGCGCAGAGGGAGGACGCCCGTTTAACTGGGCCCAGTATGAAAACAGCCCTTGCCTTGTCACCCGGCCGGTTCTGATGGGCAGCGCTGCCCCACCACCCGCCCCCGGGGGTGCCCAGTGCTCCAGCCCAGGCAGCGCTCCCGGAGCGGGGCACAGCACTCCCCACACCCCCAGCACCTGGGGCAGTCCCTCAGACCGACCCCTCGGCAGCGCGGCCCGGGCGGACATTGCCCTCCCGCCGGGCCCGGTGCGGGCGGACTGGGCAGCGAAACGCCGGGCCCGGTCGCGGCGGCGCTGCCACGGGGCTGAACGCCGTCGGGTCGGGCCGGGAGCTGCTGTCAACGCCCTGCCCGGGACCCGAGACCCCGTGCCCGCCCCCAGCCCCGCTCCCACACCCCGGCCCGGCTCACCGGCGCCACGGCCGCTCCGCTCCGTTTGAATGTCCCAGCGCCCCGTCCGCTTCCGGGGCAGTGGCGCCTACGGGCCGCGGCGGGGCCCAGAAGGCTCAGCGCGAAGCGCTCGCTCGCACTCGTCGCCTCACGGCGGGCGGGGGGGTCCCGTGAGAGGACAGGTGGTGTCCCAGCCCCGCTCCCTCCAAAAGAGGGAGCTCCCCGGGATCTGCACAGTCTGCCGGGAGAAGGGGAGCCTCCAGACCACTTGTCCAGTCACAGAGGGTGAGGGTGGGAGCCGACCTTCTCCTGCGGAGGCTGAGATGGGGCATGGGGCGCTGAGGGGAGGTGGGAGACAGCAGGTTCTGCCACCCAACCCAGACCGTCCAGCCCGCAAGGTTTGCGGCCAGCGTGGTCCCTGGGGTTGGCAGCCACCCCCTCCCAGCCAGGGCAGCGGATCTGCCGTCTGGGATCCCCCTCTGGGATGGGTTGCTCCAACTCACTGCCGGCGCTACTGCTTCACCCGGAGTTTGTAGCCAGATGGATGAGAAAAGCACACGTTAGCTGATTTAGTACTGTATAGATCTGAGACTTATAATGACCCCGTGGGAACCACCTCGAAAAGCCGGACGGGGAAGCCTCCTTGAAGACCTGCATGGTCTCACCTTCACTGCAGAGAGGAGCAGGCTCCCAGGATCTGTTCCCTGAGCTCCTGGTGCTCCCCTGGCACTGGAGGTTGTGCACCAGGAGACCTGATGATCCTCCAGCCCACCCACGCGATAGCACCCAAAGTGACCAACTCATGGTGCTGCGCAGCAGTGGCCTGATCTTCCCCAGGAAAAGTCAGAGCCTGTGTGTCAGACGGTGACATTAAAGCACGAGACCAGAGTCAGGAGCTGTGACTTTTACTCCCTGCTCTTTCTGTGACTGCAGACCTCCCACAGATCTTTATGGCACAGTCAGGGTCTGGCTGACTGGAGGTACGTGGTTTGGTCACCCCAGTGTTACCTGCAAACTCAGGCTGATTTTGCCAAAGAACTTCAAACAGAAGAAAATCTGGAGAGCAATAAACTGGCCTCATGGGACCCCCAGTCAACTCTGTTTGAGCTCTCTACCAGAGAGTGTGCTCCCCTGCTTCCTCCTACTTCCCTGACTGCTGCCAAAGCAAGAAGGTTGATGTCTGCTCTGTGAAGGCAGGGTGGTGGCATATCCCTGGTTGTGCAGGGATGACCCGAGCCACCCCTCCAGGCTGCCCTTGCTGCATGGAGAAGTGAGGAGCTCACCCGCCTGGAAGAACAGGGATGGGGCAAGGGGAACCTGGGAGCCTAGAGCCCCACTGTCCCCCTCCCTGTGCCAGCCAGGTGGGAGCAGCAGCTTCCCTCCATGTCACTGAGTCACACTGTGTCTCTGCTCTTCTTCACCCCAGTGGGGATGAAGCAGAGCCAGGAGCTTGGCCAGGCTCCCCCCTGCACCAGGTGGTGCCACCAGCTGCAGCAGCTTCAGCGTGCCCTGTTCCTTGCACAGATGGGGGAGGAAGCGGGGAGGATCCGGTGTTTGTCAGCGCCCTGCCAGCGCTGGGCTCTGCGGTTTCGCGGTGATATCATGTGTGGTGGGCAGGACACAGCTCCTCAGCTGGACACCTCCGTCACCCTCACCTCCTGCCTCCAGCTGGGCCCCTGCTGCACAAGGGACCATGAGCCCCAGCAGATTGGCAGAGCATTTCTCAGCCCTCCTCTCCTGGTAGCAGCCAGGGATCTGGAAATCGGGTCTGGTCCATGGGGTAGAGCCTCCGTTTGTGCCCACTTTTGCTCTGCCCCATCACTGTTCCCACCAAATGAGAGATACAGCAAATATGTGTCACCCTACCAGTGTCCCATGGGAACACAGCAGATCCTGAGTGGCTGGGACCAGTTGTGTGCCCATCCTTCACAACCTTTGGAAAAGGCCATGTGCAAATATGGCAGCAAGTTGGTGCCTCATGCAGGACGTCACCAAACACAATCCCTCCCAGGGAAGGGCTGGACTGCTTCAGTTTCACCTTTGGCTCCATCTTCCATCCACACCGTCCTTGTGGCTGCTGAGCAGAAAGGAGCAGTTGCCTCACTGCTGCTTCCATGACCCTCCATGGCAGCTCATGGGCTTCCTGAAATGGAAAGGTCCCTGGGCAGATTTTTCCCCTGCATTCTCATTTCCTGGGGTCCTGTAGCAGCAAGCCCAGCCCGGTGCCCTGGCTTGCTTTCCCACAGTGCAGGATTATCTCACCATCTTCCCCCCGGCAGTAACTGGTAGCTGTTTCCCCGACTGTTGGAGGCTGGAACGTGTTGTGGCACCTCGGCCGAGGTGAGAGCAGCACATGGCTCCTTGGCCGGGAGCGCCCCGCTTACGAAGGCTTTGGCTCCTCTGCCTGCAGTTTCAGTGAGGAGTGAGGGCCTGCCCGGCGCTCGTTTACATCAGTGTTAATCAGCAGTGACTGGCCAAAGGGCTGGAGCCACCCTGGGATGACTCAACAAGGGGAACCCTGGATGGGAGCAGGGCAGTTCCTCTGACACCTCCATCCGCTTCCCACAACCCACTTGGCATGAACTAACACTGCACATGGAAGTGCCACCCCTGCCAACCTGAGTGTCACCTATTGTTAATAGTATTTCAGGTTGCAGGCCGTGGCAGGGGGATGGAGGGCAGCGGGGTGCTCGGCCTCTGTCTCCCTGCTGTTGTCCAGAGGATAGACCCACACAGCACAAGGATATACTTAACAGCAAAGTCGAGCCATGGGTTTGCTCTGGAGCCTCTGAACACCCTTGGAAATGTCTCAATTGCAGCAGCAGCACCCAGCATTAGGCCAGAGTCTCGCTCCCTTTGACATCTCTCAGGCACTGGGAGCTGTCTGGGTACTTGACCTGAGGACTCAAGCCATGCTTGGGGGGATAGAGGGAAGCAAGACAGATTTATTACCATAAATGAGCTAAAAATCATCACTGTCTTCAGTAGATACTATCTGCTGTGTCACAACACATGTGGTCTTGCCCCACCCGTCCTTCAGCTTCTCCAGTCTTCTCCTGAGCCCTCCATACCTCTGGTTGGGAAACATGCCACCCAAGATCAGGACTTATGGGTTCCCATCTCCTTCAGTGCCTGGAGAAATGCCTGCAGCATGACCCAGACAGGAGGGAAAATCTGGTTTGGCTGTGTTCGTCCAGTAAAGGAAGAGAGAATCAGACTTCAGGAAAGAGGGACAGGCAGAAGAGAAACAGGTAAAAGAGGCAGTGAAGGAAAGAGGTGGGGTGCCAGCTAGGATGTTGAAGCAGCAGAGTTAGTGCTTTGCACCTGATTTAGTTGGGATTGCCCGCATTTGTCTCCTGGATACCTTTAAGTCTCTTCCACAGTAATCCTGCCAGGTTATAATGTCCAAATGTCTTCTATCACACGGCCCTCAGTTTCCCTGCATCCTCCTGCCCTTACATGGCTGAGCGTCCCGAAGGTGCTCAAAGTGGCTTTGGATGACACCAAAGCTCCGTGGGTCCTATCAGGAAACTTGGGCAAGGAGCTGCCCTGCACCTACTGAGCTTGTGGGCAGCGGGGCTGGGGGACAGGGGGGACAGGGCCCACCTAATGTTCTCAGGAAGGTGGAAAAGGCACTTTCCAGGCAGGCAGGGACTAAGGAACTGTACTGCTCTGCAGTCACAGGATTAGGGACTCACCTTACAAGCCCCCATTGCTGCCCCTGCATCTCCCATTCCACACACGCAGGATGGGGTCAGAACAGCCCCTGTGGGGGCCACATTGGAGCTGGGTGACCAGTGGGACAAGCACGGGGCGGCAGGGGCCAGTGCTTCAGCAGAGATGACGGGCCAAGGGGTCAGTGGGCACATCCCCGACAGCTCAGTGAGGGCAGGCAGGGGCTGCTGCCAGCCCTGCTGCCGTCTGGCAGGCGGAGCAGTGAATGAGAGCGGAACTTATCAGTATTACCTCATGTGAAAGCTCGGTGCCTTTGTATCTCAAGCAAACACCGGCCATTATACCCCAGCAGGCTGGCATTGTTATTCTGTCTGGTTGCTAAAGGTTAGGACTGTGGAGCCCTGCACGTCCACAGAGGCTGCCTGTGGGGTGGCAGCGGGGCCACCGTGACACTCTGCAGCCAGCAGGGCTCCCCAGCCACAGGAGCAGCGGCCCCAGATATTCCCAGGCATGACCAAGGCCCGGCTGGACTGTTAGCTGCTCCACAAGGCTGCCCTACCATTTGTGGTGCTGAAATCTCCTTCCCATGCCAGCACTTCGCTGTGGCCGGTGTAACCCCATGATGCTCAACCTGGCACCTACACAAACTCTCCTGTGGGAGATAGCCAGACTCCCTCCAAAAAAGAGAAAAAATAGGCAGAAAGCCCAAATCTGGCTTCATCAGGATCACAACCCTGTCAGGAGGTCAAGGGCTTGACTGCACGTCAGGAGGTCAAGACCAGCACTTATTTGGCTCCCTGCATCCCAGCACTCCCTTGGGGTTTCCCACATCCCGGATGTTTCAGGGAAAGGCCCAAAAAGTCCAAAGGGTTTTTACCTTGAAAGACTGATGCCAAAAGGGACTTCCCACCACTTGGTGCTGGATTCCCAGGAAGCCATTTCAGAGGAGCTGGAGGGTGTTTGGGGCTGGCAGGGGGGCTGCAAGAGAGCTGCTGACAGCTTTGGTGAGGATGGCAGGGTTTGCACAGCCAACCCAGGTGGAAGAGGCTCCTGCCAAGCCAGAACATGCACTTCCGCCAGAGCCGTGGGGCTAGTGAGGACCTGCTCACCAGGCCTGGATGTGCACGTAGCACATCAGGGCACAGACATTCCCCTGGGGCTGTGGCAGGGTGATGTGGTGTGGTGGTGGCATCTGGCTCCAAGCTGTGTTGGAAACCTCCTAGGTACCGGCTGGGGGTCTGTCCTCACTGGCCTGTTGGATCCTTTCTTGGGATCTGCACGAGGTATGGCTCTCTGCAGGGATAAATGTGGTGTCAGTTATTCATCCTTTGGCCTTTCCATGTCATCAGCTCTTTGGGTAGTACCTATTCCAAAAGGAATGCTCAGCACCAAAAACAAGAAGACTGGGCTGATCTTGGGACCCCCAGGCCGTGGGTGAAACACTGCCAGACTCCCATTTCTGGGGGGAAGTAATCTGAGAAAGGGAGGAAAAAGAAGACTGTGGTATTTAGCTTGGAAAATCCCAACAACCTGCCCTTGCATTAGCTGCAGAGCCGAGGCTGCTGGGAACTGGAGGCAATGCAATTCCTATCCTCCGAGGACTGACACAGAGGGAGGCTCATGGCATGGACTCACCCATGCATTAGAATTGCTTAATTTTCTTGACATTCAACAAAACCCTGAGACATCGTGTTCCTGCTCCCACCAGAGCAGTGAGACATCCCAGCCCCAGAGCACAGCCATCCCAGTGCAGCCCTGGGGAAAATACGCAGAAAGTCAGGAGGAGACTGGAGCATCCCGGGAAGCCCAGAGTAAATGGCAAACAGCCAAAGGCAAACCCTCCCCCAGTGTGTTTCTCTCCTCTGGGGGAGAAACACACTGTGCCTGCCAGGATGTCAGCACTTCACTAGCAAAGACCTATGAGTCTCTACCTGGGGCTTGCCCCTATCTCCTTGCCCTCTTCACTCTGGGAGGTCTGGGAGGGGACAGAGGTGCCCTCTCAGTCTCCATGCCCTTGCTGCACCTGCATCCCCATCCCTGCCTGCCCTATCAGGGCAGTTCTGCAGGGCCTCTTCCCATCCCAGTCCCAGACTGGGAAGAGGAGATCTTGGCCACATACATGTTGTGAGCCAGAGCCCTCTTCCAGACCCAGAGAAGACAAGGGAAAGTGTAAAATCATGCAGTGTTCCCTGTAATGCCTTATTCAGCAGCAGCTTCCAAAATAAACACCAGGGGTGTTCAACGAGGCCAAAATCTCCATCTGTGTTTCAGACAGGCGGCAGTGCTACCATAGCACCCCAGGAGCATCACACCCCACCCCCATGACAGCCTAGTGGCTGCCCAAGCCCAGGGGCTATTGGTGGCCAGGTCTGAGCCCCCAGAAAGTGCTCCTGCCTTAGGGGCTATAGGGTTATTCTCCAGAAAAGCTTTCTTCATAGCGTCCTCAGGAGGCACATCACTTGCTGCATCCTGCCACAGCGGTGGGACCAGATGGTCCCCTGCCACTGCAGGCACCAGAGGCTGCTCATCCATCCCTATAACCCAAATTTAAATCCTTCCCCAAATGGCTTCTCACTGAGCCTGCTATCACCAGACCCCTGGAGAGGTAGCATAAAACCTGTGAAAAAAACAAAAACAGAAACAAAAAAACCCTGTGAAAAGCTCCTGCTGTGGTACATCAAACCCTTGGTGACATTCTCTTGGTGAGCACAGCACACATCATGTTCCTTGGGACTGGTAGTTGGCTGCACTGGTGGAGAAGTAGCTTCTCCATCCTTGTAGCTGCTCCATCCTTGTACCTCCTCCATCCCACCAACAGCTCCTTGGGCTGGCCACTGATTGTGCAAAAACATCAGCAACTGTGGCATCACCATCACATGCACTCAGCCTTCTGATGTCTCTTTTTGCAAAGGGATGATTGGCCCTCACACAGCATCAGCTGGAAATCCTCACACTAGACTTATCCATCACTCCATCAGGAAATCCTCCCTGGCCCATGGCAGCAGAAGAGACATAAATCTGGGCAGTGATTTCCCCAAATCAATACAGAAACAAGCTCCCTAAGGACAAGTGAGTGGAAGAAAAAAGAGTTGGATCGCTGGCTGTTCACTGCTATGGTAGCAGCTTACTGCAGACTAGACTCCACATTTCTGTCCCGTAAACTTTCTCGGGATGATCCTTTGGAAGGTGCCTGAAGCCTGGCTCCTAACTTCAGCTGAGATAGCCAGCACCCCAGGGCTTCCTGGCAGGATCCAGCCTCACCCACAGGCATCTGCTCACCCCTTCCTTGTGATGAGGCCAGAACACCCGGTGCTGCTGTCACACCCCCATGACCCATCTCCTCCCACTCTCCAAATCGTGCTGGCACTGGTCACACTTTGATGAATCCCTCCATCCTCAGGCAGGGAGCTCTCACACACACACCCTCTCCATTCCCTTCCCCACTCCCTACAGTCCCCTCAAGTCCCTCTTCTCAGGGCTTATCCTCACTTTGCCAAGACTCAGCAGTATCTCCCCATTTTTATCCCCACAGCAGCGCATCCCCATAGTTCCTGGTTCAAAGCTGGTATTCCTCAGGGCAGGCCACCCCTGGAGCCCCTCTCTCCCAGTGACTCTCTTTGGGCCCCTGGGTACAATGGGGAGGAGTGTCACCCCCTCCAGCACATCCCGAGGGTTTCCATCCCTCCCTATCCAGCTGAGCAGTATCCCCTTTGCTCTCTAGTGCCTGGAGGGAAGCCCACAGTGAGCCCAGCCCTCCGTCCATGTTCTCAGCTTACACACATGCCCCGAGTCTGTCAGTTCTCATCCATGGTGAGCATCCTACAGGGCTGTGGGCTAATGAAGGTGCATCCCTTTAAGGGTTAAAAGTTTTCAGGCCCCCATCCCACCAAGCAAAAAGCTTTCATGCTCTTAACCCCTTCCTGCACACCGCTTCTCCCCGCTCCAAGCTTTTGCCACCCCAATGGATCCGATCTGGTTTGAGTTAAGGCTTTGTGTGCGCCCGGCTCTGACTTTCGGCAGAGTAATTTGAATAACAAGACTAATTGGATTTATAAAGCACAGCCCTCCCTCCCCCCCACCCCCCAAACCCGAGGCTCTGCACAGCGTGACAAAGAAAATACACTAATGAAAACCACGCTGGTGAGAGCCGAGGGCAGGGACAAGCCTCCTGCGGGCTGGCGCTGGCTGAGACCTGACCGCGTTGTGGCATTTGTGGCAACACTCTAATACTCCGGGGCGAGGGGCTGGTGGAGCAGCTCTGGGACCGACCCCAAGGCAAGCGAGGCAGCCCTTCCTCCCCGCTCTGTGACATTTCCCCCTCCGCCTGCCCCGTCTCCTTCCCCGTTCCGGGTCCCCCGGGAGAAGCCGCGGGGCAGGTTGCCCGCAGCATCAGGGCAGGAGCCAGCACAATCAGGATGGTGAAGGCAGGACCCTGTGGGGTCTGCTGAGCCGCTGGTGACCTCGGGCACCCCGACATCCCCAGGTTGTGGAGCCCCAGGGCTCAGCTGCCTGCTGCTCCCCTTTCCCCTGCAGAAGCCCTGCTGATGGGGGTAGTGGTGCAGAGCCCCCCTCCTTTCCCCCCAGAGAGGCTGGATGTCACATCCCAGCTACACTTTGGGTGGGACGAGGGCTGAACCCCAAGAGAAGGGGCCTCTCTCTGCTCCTTGCCTGCACCCACGGCTCCCTGGCACTCGAGATCGGCTCTAATCCCAACTCCATCACCTCGCTCTGCCTGCACGCAGAGAAATGCCCAAGCACAGCTTCACACTCCAAAAAGTCCAAGTTGTCTCCACCTGGCAGGCACAATGGAAAAACCACCGAGACCTTCACCTTCCAGCTCCCATTCACATGGAGCTGAAAAGCCAATCTCCTTTGAAGTGTCCCGTGCACAATAGCCCGGGCTGCGGAAAAGGAAACATCTCCCTGCTCCCGAACAGGGGATACCACGGACCCCCAAAGAGACATCATCCCCCAGCAGGGGCAGGTCCCTGGGGATTTGTGGAGCAGCAGAGTCCAGAAAGACCAAGAAACGGAGCAGGAGGAAAGGGCCAGACTGGAACAGATCCCAGGGACAGGGGGAAGAGCAGAGATTGTTTCCCTGGTCCCAGGGAAGAGATTTGGGGTGCAAATCCAGCCTGATGCAATTCAGCCCTGCATACTTCTGCAAAGAGGAGGTTGTCTTTCCTCTGTCCTGATCCCAGTAAGAGCATCCCTCCCAGACAGAGTGCCAGGGATGGTGCTAAGCTCCATCAGCAAAAAGCCAATGGAGCTTCAGAGCTGCCCAGTGTCAACCACAGCAGCAGCAGAGGCACAAATCCTGCCCTCCCAGATGTTGAAGGGGAAGGGTGAGAGCAGGGGGGAGCCCGCACCAGGTATCCAGAGCCCCTGCAATCCACTGGGATTAATCCCAGGATCACATCCTTCTCCTGCACCCTCCAGCTCCAGGAGCAGGTCGGAGGAGGCCAGACTGCACAGCCCTGTGGTGGATCAGCCAATGGGGTCCTGTCCCCAGCAGGGACCCTGTGACAGTGACTGTGCACATCACCAGGGTGCTTGAAAAGCCCCATCTCCTGGCCCAGGGACCCCATGAAGCTCCTCATGAAAGTGGAGAGAGTGGGTCACCCCCTCCAAGCTGAGGGACCCACTTAGGTGCCCTCAAGGAGTGCCACTGCCCCCTCCCACCCCCCTGAGTCCCCAGCGTCCCTGCCAGGGAGGGCAGTGGCCCTGCTGCTGCCAGGCAGGGACCTGGGAGGTCCGATTTATTCCTGGATGTGGAAAAAAAAGGTGCTTTTTTCGCTCATTCCTGTCTTTTGGGCTTAACCCCCCACCGGGACCCCCCCCCTCCCGCCTGGCCTGTGTTCTTCTGGGGGGGGTCACCGAGGCGGTGGGGGGAGCAGAGGGGCCGTGGGGCAGCCGGGCAAAGGGAGGGCAGACGGCTTGCAGGGGGGGCCAGGGGTGTTTGGGGGAGGGCAGGGGCACGAAGCCAAATGCCCCCCGCTTTCCCTTTCTGCTTTCCAAGTCTCAGAGCTGGTTGCCTTGGGCTGATGTGTCATTTGTTCCTGCCAAGGAAGAGGGGACACCCCCCCCACCCCCCCTCTTTAAATTCCTACTATTGTGAAGTGGGAGGCACGTTGGACCTGGTGTTTAGATGACATCACCGAGCAGGTTGGGTTATAAAATGAATGAAGCAGAAAGCCCAAGTTCACAAGCTCGGCACTTTGCAGGCGGCAGGAGGGACCTCGCGGCTCCGCTCTGAACTTTGACTCCCGTCGGTCCCGGCCTCTCCCCGGGGCTGCCCTCGGCTCCCCGCTGCCCCCCCGGCTCCCTTCCCGCCCGGCCCCGCAGGATGCAGATCTCATCCTTGCTGGCTGGTGGACTTTTACTCGCGCTGCTCTCCGTCAGGCTGGAGGCGAAGCCGGCGTCTCAGCTCCCACAGAAGGTACGGCGGGGGCTGCCCTCGGCTCTCCCTCCTCTTCCCGTCCCGCTGAGGGCCCTAACGGCACAGGGAGGGGACGTGGGGTGACTGTGGGGTGGCAGAGTCAGTGCAAAGGGGGGTCCTTCTTTCTCCACGGGCTATTTGACTGCAAAAGGACTCCCTGCTTCTCTGGGCTGTCCCAAACGCGCGTGGGGACATCAGCCCCAGACTAGAGGCTGGAGGGGGACACTGTGTGCCCTGTACCCCGCGGGATCAGCACCAGGAAGGGTGGCAGTCTGCTCCCCGGCGTCACCCTGGGGACCCTGCTATGCTGGGCACTTGGGCAGGGGAGCAGAGCCAGAGCAGGGCAGGCAGCAGGTGCACGGTGGGCATGGTGAGAGGCAGTCCTGACCAAACAGCCCAGGCAGGAGCATCCGGGGTGTCCCCCGGGGAAGGGGTGCCTCAAATGGGGGTATTCCAGGGACCTGGATGTCCCGAGATGCTGAGGAAGAGGGATGCACCAGAGGCCACCTGCACTGGGTGGCACTGCCCAGAGGGTCGAGCAGAGATGGGGACACAGAGTGAGAGGTGCCCCAGCAGTGGGATAGGAGTGGTGGCTTCCTTGTAAGGAACTGGGGTGCAGGCTGCAGAAAAAGGGGTTATATGAGGTGGGTTGTTGGGGAGGTGAATGAAGGTGAGCATTCCCAGGGCTTGGTAAGCAGAAGCTCCGAGTAGGGAGACAGATGGCCTGGGAGATGGGGGGCAGAGATGGAAGGGGGTGTGCCCCCTTAATTGTGGGTCAGAACTGGAAGAGTGGGGGCACCCAGAGAGTATTAACTAGGGGAGGGAGCAGGAAGGAAAGGGAACCCAGATCTCCACATCACTGCTGGGGACACTCTGCAAAGCAGCGGTGCAGGGGGAGCTGGGGGGCAGGACCCCTCCACCATAATCTGAAGAGCTCTGTGAACTGGTGGGGGACGCAGTGACCGAAGGGACCTGAAAGGAAAGGACCTGCCAGCTTTCAGGCCCCTTCAGATCAATGGCAGAGGACAGGGTGACAGCAGCACAGCTGGGGGTGCAGCACCACCGGCCCTTTTGAGGGGACATGCAGTGACCGGGGCACTGCCGGGAGAGGGCAGGAAGACACCGCTATGGTGTGGGTCAGGGGGATGCTCTGACACCAGGGAAGGGAGCATAGATTTAGGGAGGAAAGAAGATGCCTTGGGCACAGCCGCGGGGTGATGGGCTGCGCTGCCGGGCACCGACCCCAGTCCTGGGTTTGCGTCGGCGGGGGGGTGGTGGTGACACACGGACCCCGCTGCGCGTCCTTAACGGGGGGTTCCCAACACCGGCGGGGGCGCTGGGGGCGGTGGCGCTCTGACCCTCTCCCCTCCCCACAGGCGTCCCGCGGGTCGGCGGCGGCAGCAGCGGCGGCGGCGGCGGGTCCGCCCGAGGCGGCGGAGCGAGAGAAGGAGCGGGAGAAGGAGCGGGAGAAGGAGCGGAGCGGCGGCGGCGGGTCGGGCCCGCGGGAGGCGCGGGAGGCGCGGGCCGAGGCGCGGCCGCGGGCGGGCTGGGCGCGGCTGCTGCAGGACCCGCCGGGCCGCCGCCACAAGGGCCTCCACAAGAAGGGCCTGGGCAAGGGCTGCTTCGGGCTCAAGCTGGATCGCATCGGCGCCATGAGCGGCCTCGGATGCTGAGGGACCCCTGGCGGTGAGTGCGCGGCCGGGCCGGGATGGGGCCGGGATGGGGCCGGGATGGGGCCGGGATGGGGCCGGGATGGGGCCGGGATGGGGCCGGGGGACTGCGCTCCGGCACCGCGGGGGATGCGCGGGATGCGCTGCCCCGCGAACGCGAGATGCCAGCGGGCGGGACTGCAGGGGGTCGTCCCGCTGAGCTTCGCAACACCCGGCGTTGTTGGCGGGTAAAAGAGATCCCAAGTTGGCCTTAATTGCGTTGCCACCCTTCCATCACCCCTCCTGCTGCCTTGCAGAAGGATCAGACCCCAGCTGCTCCCGCAGCAGCTCAAGCTGGATTCCCCCTAGTTTGAGCTAAACCCGTAGGCTCCGGGGAGGATGCAGGAGGAGCTCCAGTGCAGCCACATGTTCCCAGTTCCTCCCTATGCTTGACACACACGTTGGACCTGTGGGTAGGTGTTAGGAGGGCAGGGTACCCCGTGAGCCTGCAATGGGAGGGTTAGTGAGCCTCCTGTCTCAGCCACGCACCAATGCTTTTAATGTGAGTGAAAACAATACACAAGTTCCCCAGGTGTCTTCTAGTTCTGCTGACTGTCAAGAGTTGCACTTCCCAACTCTGGCTTTGTATCTGAGCAAGTTATGGGAAGCTTGGAGAAGTTCTTCCCACAGTGCTCCACAGCCACTGCATAGGGATAGAGGGGTGAAGGAAATGCCACTTCCCCACAGTGACTGGTTTGGGAGAAATCTGGCAGTGCCTCCCCTGCCAGCTCTCCCTGAAGGTGCTGGGGGCCACGAAGCTCTGGCCTGGCCCTGCCCACAGGTCACACGCAGATGAACTCAGAGCAGGGGAAGCACTTGCCTGCTGCAGCCCAGACCATTCCCTCTTCTTCCCATGGCACAGCACTGCCCCACTCACAAGGACCTGCCCTGGCCCTGTAGTAACACAACTGGGCACAGAGGGGACCAGATCCAGCATCCTGCTGCTCTGCAGAGCAGTGGGAAGAGCATGGCCCAAAGGATGCCATGCTGGTCCATGGCCTGTCCTGGAGGGATGTGGGCTGCTCCCCAGCCTGTCCTGGAGGGATGAGTGCTGCTTCCCTGCTCCCTCATGTAGAGGCTCCTTAGTCTTCCCCGGGAATCACCCAGCTCAGGGCTCCAAGAAGCACACACACACACACCATGAAGCCAGCTCATATGCATCTGCCCTTGCTAAATCATTAGGAAAAAAAAGATTTCCAGTAGATGCAGGGGCAGGAGGAGCAGCAGCTTCCCTCAGCCTCTCCCCTAAATACCAAACAGCCAGAGAGCAAAGGGTGAGCTTCTTCCTTGCTTTAGCACAAGCAAAAAAGCTCAGGGAGGGCTTCTGCTGACTTCAGCATCCCCCAGCCCAAGGCCAGGGTTACTCTGACAGAGGTTTCAGCTTGGGACAGGTAAGGGTTGTTGTATGGCAACTACTAACAGGCACTTTCTTTTCCTTCCTCACAGGGCTTTGAATCCATAGTCCACTTTCTCCTACCACGCACGGCCAGGCACGGCCATCCCCCAGGCAACACTTAGAAGAGCAGTGATCCCCCTGGAATGGACAAAAGACGTGGCTGTGTTCTTCTTTTTGGTACGAGGAGTCATGGCACCAACTGTTTTGGTTTTGTTACTTTTTTAACAAGTGCTCTCTATCTTATATATATTATATATACAAACACTCACCGAGACAAGGGACAGTGCTTTTCCAAGAGACTGATGAAGCCAGCTGTATAACATTGCTGTTTGTAAATTCATGTCATGCATAAATGTATTTATGTTGTAAAGCTATTTATATATTGTTTATAAAGAGATATTTATAAAAAAATTATTTATGTAACTAAATGAAAAGTTGAGCATTGTAACATTTTTTTTGTCCTAAGTAGTTGGAAAACTTTAAAAAAAAAATCATTCCATGTGGCATTTTGTAACCTGTCTTTATTTATCAAATTCACATACAATTTAAATGTCAGATTGATTGATTTTAACAGAGCTAAAGAAGAAATTGTTCAGATGTTTTAGAAAAGTCAGGAGTGAGAGAAAGGCCAGCTGATATTTTAAGCTTTGATCCCATATGCAAAAGTAAACTTGTGAATCCTGTGATGCCCTGATGGATCCAATGCTGCCCGGTGCTGCGAGCAGCTCCAAGCCTCCGCAGAACCCAGCTGAGCTCATCCATGCCCAGATCCCAAATGGCACCCGTGGAACTGAGCCCACCACGTTCAACAACCGAGCCCCGGATCGACAGCAGGGTGACAAGGGCAGCATCTGGCCTAGACATGTTATAACTGCTTCCAGTCTGCAGGTTTGGGTCCAACTTTCACCCTGTAGCTATAATATTGTCACTGGGCGCCGGATGGAGACGCAGTCCCTGCTGACAGCAACAAAGAGCCCGCACTGGATCTGGCCCCCAGCTGCGCTGGTGGGAACAGAGCTTTATGCCAGAGGCACTGTTATTCCGGGATCCGGCAGCTCACTGAGTATCTTGTTTATATTCCCATTCGCCAGCCCTTTGCTGCTGAGCTGTAAAGTCCCTTCCTCCAGCAGAGATTTATTTAACTGTGTCTGGGACAATACGTAGACAGACCAAAATATACTGAGGGCTGCCTGGTAAGGATTCATGGACACAGCTGCTGCTACAGCTTCTTGCTATGTAAAGTGCATGAAATAAATCGTTAAAATGACTTTGAGCTCTAAAGGAAACAGTAAGCAAGGGGGCAGGGAGCGCAGCAAACATGCAAACGCCTGCATGAAGGCTCTTTGGTCTCATTCTTCAAAGAGGCCTTAGAAAAAAAGAGTGGCAGGCGCCCAGCCCAGCCGTGACAGGAGTCACAAATTATGCCCTGACCATTGTAGTGGGCTGGGAAACAACAAGCATTATGTTCTGCTGGGCTCCGGTACCTAGGACAGGGCAAAAAGAAAGTCACCAAGACCCAGAGGCAGAGCGATCCTTTTCCTTAGCAACCAGCAGGAAACCATAGAAACCTTCAGCCAGACTCACCCCAACTATTAGAGAACATTAGGTTTACAGAACAAGAGGATTCATTCAGACACCCGACAGCTCAATCATCAGGTTAGGGGCACACAGGTGACATTTCTAACCTTGCATGAGCACAGACTCCATCAGAGACAGGTACCCACCTCGTGGTGCCCACAGAGTCCAGCTGGACAGGGAGCAGCAGCTGATGGACCACATAAGATGTTGCCTATGGGGAACAAAATCAAGACCCTGGGAGGGAGGGAGGCAGGATGGGCCGGTGGCAGCTCAGTGCCCTACCAGAGGGTCAGCTGGAGCCCTCCAGAGCTGACCACAGGTAATGACAAGGCTCTGTAAGGCAAATACAACATTCTACAGCTTCACACATCTCTAGAGGGAAGGAGGGGCTAAAGAGATGCCCATTAGAGGGTACTGTCCACTGTCACCCAGCAAACCTAAGGGACAATAAGGAATTGTTTACTGTGCAGACCTTGCACACCAAGTCTGAAAAGAGGCTGTAAGAAGGTGGTGCTGCAGGTCTCTCTGAGTCCTGGTCCTTGAGCATGAAGCCAGAGTAGTGACCATAACAAAGTGCCAGGCTGGAACCAAGGTGGGGACAATTCCCCTTCCAGTTTTGGTTTTTTGCTGCAAGCCAGAGCTGGAATAAAATCACCTGCCTGGTGACAGAGGGGCTCTCCTCAACATGGTGGGGGGGACCCAGTCCAAGGAACTCAATCCACACAGTTTGACCACCCAAGTGAAGCAGAACCTCAGGGGAGATCAGAGATCACAGCCTGGAGTCATGTACGGTCTGGATTCCCGTTTCTCCTCTGCAGCATAGTCCAAGGGAAAAAGCACAGCATGGGTTCCTTCCATCCACTGGTAAAGAGCAAGGCCAAGGAAAAGGACAAAGCTGCATGGCAAAAGGACAGTTGCTTGGCAGAAGGAGAGGGATCAGAGTGAGAGCTCCTGGTGCAGAGGAAGAGGATAATAGCCTGGCTCCTCGCTTTACTGCTTCCACTCTGATCAGGGATAAGTCTCCCTGTCCCTCAGCATGTGGATTCCCACCTGCAGGACGGGAACACTGTGCCCACATGGGGGGGTGAGCTGATGTGCAAGAGAGAAGGCAGCACTTGGGGGTGAAAGAGCACTTGGGATAACTCAGATTCACTCAACCTCAGGCTCCCCATGGCACAGCCAGACTGGTGGGTCTGACAGGCAGAGTGGCACTGCCAGCAGAGGTCAGTTTCCAGAGCACTGACGGGCACCTTCCTCAGTTCAGTGGACAAGCCAGAACGGGAATCAGAAGCAGCTCCTTAGAGCACAGCAAGCAGCTGATATGGCCACAACTGGGTCTCCCTGATAGGGGCTCAGTAGCAAACAAGGGCAGCAAGAAAGAGGAACCACAGGAATCTAATTAAGAGTGCAGGAGGAGGCACTATGTGCAGCAGAAACAAATTGATCTCTGAAACATCGCTGCCTCCCCTGTGGGCCAGCTTGATCAGATCCTCAAGACATCCAGTAAAAGGATCCAGGGCCAGCACTAAAAAACTCTCCTGCCACAGCCCAGCTCAGAGACAGCATAATTGAACAAGAGATGTCCTGGATGCAAGCTGCAGCCTCAGGGGGTGGCATCTGACATCTCAACTGCAGGCTCAAAGAACAGCATTTAGCAGGTGTGTGTCCACAGACCTGGAAGTGAGGGGGGCAGGAGTCCCAGGCTCCTCTGTCCACACTCAGCTCAAACTGGCACTCTCAGCACCTGCATGTTTCCTGCACCACCAGCCGAATGAGCAGTAGCCACATTCAGCTTCCAAGTGGTAGCACTTGTCACATGATATAAGAACAGCCTTGATTTCTCCTCTCAGGAGCTATTCCTAGCAGGAGTTGAGCCATAGGCCCCCAGCCTGAAAAAGCACACTGCTCTCTAGTGAAAAAGGACAAAGAGCTTTCTCCAGCGCTGTTATACAAGTGCCTGGCAAAGCTCGAACAGGCGGGAGCAGACCTTGAAGCTCCCACAACAGGGACACAGTTGCCCTCTAATGTGTGGGAAATCAGTTCTCTTCCCCCAGTCCACATTGCAACTTTTCCAAGGTATTTATTGGTTGAAGGGTTACAAAGCCCAGCTCAGGTGACAGCAAATCCCAAAGCAATGAAGAAAAAGAAAAGCCCAGAGCAGGAGAGCAAAGGAATTTTCCAGCTGGAAAGGGACTTGAGGCATTGAGCAGGGACTGCCAGGGGCAGCAGCACACATGCCCCTACCACTTGCTGCAGGACTTCTCCAAGCATGGGCTGCTTCCCTCAGAATAGAGAAAAACAAAGGGAAGGGATCACAGGGCAGCTTCCAGAGGGAGCCTGCGCTTGACACAAGCGTGAGTCGAAAACAAGAAGGGAATTGAATTCAGGCCCCTTCCTGTCAGTCAGCAACTAACCTTGTCAGAAGGGATGGCAGCACTAACCGAATCAGGCAATTCATTAGGTTTGGGGCACGCAGCAAAAGCCCACGCTCTCTGGAGCAGAACTACAGTGAAAATCCAGGGTAATGAGTTGCAAACTGCCTTTGTAAATGACACTTCTGCAGCGACTCTGGCAGGCTGGGAAAAGAGCTAATAGGAAAATCATTAGGTAGCATCCCTTTGATATTGTTGAAAACGGCACAGGCTATTTTTCCTGCCCCCTCCATAATTAACCTGGAATATTACCCATAATACTCCGGGCTGATATTCCCACAATGGACCACCTTATCTGCATCAGGAGAAAAGAAGGATACGCTACAGAGGAGGAAGATGACTTCTGGAAAAGCTTAAAAGGTTTAAGATTTCCCCCCTACTGATGCACGTACGCATCAATTCCATCAGCAATGAACCTCTGTCCAGCCAGGAGACCAAAGCCCTTCACAAACCCTGTCACAGTCAGCACGCAGGAGCAAGGCTGTCCTGGGAAACACAGCTGTAGAGGAGCTGATCTGCCCAAGGTTGCTCTCTGCAACTGCAGCAGAGCTGGAACAGGACACAGCTCTGTGCTTTTCCCCTTATTTATAACGCTGTCCTTGTCCTTGACTTCCTTTATGCTACACCAGGCAATGGCCTGCACCTCGCGAGGTGCAGAACAGCTCTGAGGAGCAATGCCTACCCACCTGGCTTGTCTGCCAGCAGGGAGAGGTGTCATCTCACAGTCGTGATGTAAAAGGTACAGCATCACAGCTGGCAGGTGATCCTGAAGGAGCTGGTGCTCTCTAACAGCTGCGAAGGTGACAATGAAACACCGAGACGTTACTTACTGCAATAGCTCATCATGAGACTGACCAAAACATGAGGGGTGCTGAGATTAACTGCATCTCTGGGAAGAGTCTGGAGGGCTGGACAGCACTACTCCCAAACCTGAGACCCATGAAGATACAGCCTATGGTCAGACAAGCTCCAAATACTTGCAGAAAGGCTCATCCCTGACAGAGCGAGGCCTCGCTTACCCACCACAAACAGCTTTTCTGGAAGCACTGAAGTATCATGTGTGATTACAGCATTTTAAAAATGCCCTAATGATGCAGATGTTCCAAAGCCTCTCTAGGAGACCTGGAGATCTGGAAGGGTGTCCCATCTTCTATTAGAATTACACTAAGCAAGTGCTACTGGCACAAATTCTTTTGTGCTCTGTGGAGAAATACACTTTTCAGGACTGTTAAATGACCTTATGGCATCCCATTACTGCCTGGAATTTCCAGTGTGTATATGCATTCACTGGAGCTTATAAAGAAAAAGCCGTGGTCACAGCAACCACACTCAGGTAATTTGCAACAGGGTATCTCCTGAGATGAAAACACTGTGGGAAAAAGAAGCGTCTGTGCCTGTGGATTCGGAGACAGGGAGCAAACTGCTGCTCTGCCTTTTCCTTGCCTGGTTCACCAGTCAGAGAGGGGAATACCACCACGGGGACACTGAGAACAGGGTCAACCCAGGCTAGGGGGTAAACATGCACTCTCTTTACCTCAATCACTTACCTCTGGTAGCTCTGTGGTAGGGCCAAACTTGATGAAATATCAGCAAAATGTCAACAGTCCCTGAGAGACACAGACCTTCATCATGGAGCAGAGTGAAACAATGACATATTTCTAAAAACTCTGCCGAGAAATTCAATCAGACTGTCAGGGTAAAACTCTGTATTAAGAATACAAGGTTGAGGTTACAAGCAGGAACTGAGATCACTCTAAACTTTAATTTACTTTCCCTGCTGCCCCTGGGTTACTCTCTCAGATTATACAAAAATATGCTATGTAGACTCAGGTTTTGGTTCCCTTGCATTAAGTCAGATGCTACAGAGGAATTAGTGGGGTGGAAAAAAAACAAGAGACTTTGTTTGGGACTAAGTGCCCAACATCTTGCTAGCTGGGCCTATAGGTTCTTAAATTTCTCCATTTCCCCATTTTTAAGAATGATAAAGAGCAAGGTTGTTTCTCTCCATTGTAGTTTGCAATTGGTTCAGATGCTGAAGTAACAAACCCCAGCACAGCAGCCCTACAAACACACAAGCTTGGACTGTTTTACCCTGCAGGGGTGGCTTTATGTGGTTTCCAGTTTAGCTGCACTCACATAAACTTGTAGAGAACTGAAAGTTTAGGAAAAGTCTGGGTTACCCATGTGATTTGTTACGTTCCAATACAGCTATCAAAGCTAAGGGCACTCTTCCTTCTGTCTCCTCTGCAAAGAGTAAGCCCGAGTCTGCTTCACACACATGAAGCAGAACCTTTCACCCCCATAGGACAAGAACACTAAAACCAAAGCCACCCTCTGAGGTCTGTATCATTTTCCATTCTTACAGGAACTGAAAGCTGTTCAGCAAAATTCCCTTTGCAGGGTTGGTGGGAGAATGGCCAACTCTTTCTATCTACCACTGTCTCTAAAGGAACAAAAGCTTTGCTTTCCCCAGCTTCACTCTGGAGAGCAGCTGTGCAGGTCCAACTCCTGTACATGATCCATGGAGAGAGATCTGTTAGCCCTGAGTGCAGCTCCAAAAGCACCCACCGGATTTCAGAAATCTGCACAAGACCAGTTGCAGGACTGGTCTGAACAAATCTGAACACAGAAGGGTCTGTGTGCATCACTGACTTTCCCTCCTGCTCTCAACACAAGACTAACCTGGCATTCAACTTACCTAAGAGGGTGAGGAGGGAAGTAAAAAATGAATAGATTTTGAGCCAAAACTTTTTTCTTCTGTAAAAGCCTGACATCAGCATTGCTTTATCATATTCCAGAATTGCCTGATGTTAGCTGGTATCAACCGAGTCACAGCAGGAATGCCAGGGACATTTGTTAGCATGAGGCACAGCTTTAGGGCTAGGGCAGCCTACCAGCACTGCAATCAGCTGAGATCCTCTCTTCCATTTTCCAGCTCAGTGCTCAATTCCATATTAAACAAGCAGTAGTACAAGTGGAGCTGCAGAACACAAAGCTAGACAATAAAGCCCTGAAGAGCAAAAGGGAAGGCAGCTCCATCCACTTTGTCTCCCTCGGGGTGGAGGAGGCAAACAGAAGTTCAATAGCACAAAGTCTGCCCTGCTGCAATCTTGGAATGAGCTGCAGCTGGAGCAGCTCTTTGCTGCCATAAACCAAAGCAGGGCAGGACACTCTCCCCACACCAGGGAGCAGCGTCCAGCAGAGTCCAGCAGCGCTCAGACAAGCTGCCTTAGCTGCCTCCAGCAGGCACATGCGATACATGGGAGTTTACATCAAAACTGCCTTTGCTCCAACCTCCCTCTTATTCCCATAGCACAGTTAAGCTCCCCGGGCACTCCCCACTCAAAACTGTTCACAGTCCAATCCCCATCAGCCCCTAATTCATGCAACTCTGCTCTGAGTTGCTGCCCTTCCTGTAGTCACAGGGAGCCAACAGAATCTTTATCTGTTGTCCTTCTCAAACAGCACAGCACCTCCTGCATCCTTCCCTGTTAACAACTCTGCCTTCTGCTTCATTCCCGGAATAGCTTCTAACTCTTTCCTTCAAGCCAGATTCATTAACCAGCTGCTGCAGAGCTGTTTGCCTCCCCCAGGTACTCTGTGCATGTCATTTGTTAATGACTCATCTCAGCCTGGGCTCATGCAGACACCCCCCTCCTTTTGCGGCACCAAGCCCGACGCTGGCACACCAGGAGAGCCAAACACGCAAACAGCTCCAGTCCCTCCAATACCCCAGTCCCTTCTCCGTCCTCTGTCGCCATCAAACATGGGACAGCTCTTTATTCAAAGTGCTGTTTTCTCCTTTGCTTCTTTGCTGATCAAAGGCAATGTGTACCGAAGCATGAGTAAGATCCTCACCCCCAGCCAGGCTTTGAGAACAGCAAAAACGTAAGAACAAACTCGAAAACTTCCAACACACTAAAGAAGCTCCAGCAAACTAATGTGACTCCTGTAACTGGCAGGGAACAAACACCAAGGGTGCCAAACTCACATCTATTTCCCCAGCAGACTGTGGCTTGCTGAGGAGCTAAAAACAATGCCCAAAGGCATTTGTATTCCTCCTGCCTCTTTACAGGACTGATATTAAAAATGAGAAGGAAAGAAAACAGAGCCTATTCTCACCAGTCAAATTCAGTGAGGAACTGGACAACCAGTATGCTGCAGCTGTCCACACAGCAAGCCAGAAACAGACCCAATTCATCTCTATCACACAGATTTGGGGACACAAAGTCCACCTGCACGTCTCAGAAGCTGTCAGCTAAACACTGGGAGAAGTTGGAATAGGAACTAGTACTGCCAGTGCTTGGGGAACAGCTCCCCTGAGGTACAGGGGAAGGCTTTGTGCTCTGGACTTGCTCACTTAACATCCTTCCCTGGGAATATTTTGGCTTGCATTTCTAGGGGGACAGAGAGCCGGTAAAGAATGAGAAGCTTAATCAGAATCAGAAGCCTCTGCGACTTGACTCAGAGAAAGCTGGAGAGAGGTTATTTAGATCTACCTCTCCAGATTAAAAGCTGGTGTCCCTGCTCTGCAGGAGAAGAAAAGGAGAAGGATTTACTTTCAGAAGTGAACAAGTCCCGTGACTGAGGACTGCAAACATGCAGATGGCAAAGAGTCCTGGTAGCAATAAGAGGAAGGCACGTGCACTGCACAAGCAAGCACAGGTGACAGCTGGCTGCAGGACTGGAGGATTGTCACAGTCCTCTGCTTCAACAGCTCCCTTGCCCGCTCATGGGAAGCTCTTCCCTTTACAGAAGTGAAATGCAGGGGCCAAACTACAAAGCACACTCTGCTAGACCCAAAGGGAGGAATCGACTGGCCTAAGACAGAGCACAGCTACAAACCTTCCACAACCAGCCAAAGCTGTTTAGGTTCAGGACACTGGGCTCAGCTACCAGCTTTGCCACAGATCCTTCTGCACAAAGTTGGACAAAGGTGAACCACTGAAAAAACGTGAAGAGCGCTTCCCTGCCTCCCACATGAATAAGGGAGCTCAGTCACACCTTTGGATAACATACACCAAGAATCAAGTAAATTCTCAAGTGAACAAGTGCCACTAGACTACAAGCCTAAAGCAGCCTCAAAGTCAAGACTCCAGACTCTGACATTAAATCAGCATTTTTAATTTTTTTTTCTAAAATGTGCTTTTTCATGAATTGCTGTTCCAATGCTTCCCCCTTAAAAAAAACACAACCCCACACCTTGACAAACTAGGTGCAAATCACCTGAAGTTAGTCTGTAACAAATAAAAAAACCCCACAAAACAAAGGCTGAAATGCTTTAGAATCACAACAATGTACAAAAAACAAGGGAAGAAAATACAACCTGAAAGTGTTCAAAATTCAGTAAAACTAGTCGAGTCCATTGCTTCAGCAAGGGGATGCTGCTGCGACCCCTGCCAGTGGGTCCTGGGCCACCAGCCTGCCTTGATGCCAAACAGGCTCCTCTCCCGTGCAGACCACTGTCGCCAGCATCCAAGGAAGAGTGAATGCATTACCCTCCGAAGGTATCAATGGGGGAAACAACTCACAGGCAGCTCTGGGAGGTCACATCACATTCAGGAGGAACAGTTTCTAGCATGCCCCTGACCACCTGCAAGAAGGAAGTCGAGAAAGAGCAGCCTGCTCCCTCCTTATTGTATTGATGCCTCAGAGATGCAGAACAGTGCTTTAAATCTGTGAGAGATTAAAGGGCCTAGTAAGGGCAGTAAACAGACAGTTAAGTAAACAGCCCAGCACTGGATCTCAGCTTCACAGAGCGAGGTAGTGTGAATTTCACCCCAGTTTAAAACAGAAAGGGGTAGCAGAAAGGCTGAAGACTACCATGTAAAGCAGTTCCTGGCCTAGAAACCTTCCTGCACTCCCTTTGGGAATGAAAAGATCTGTGTTGATGGCTTCCTCACTCCCAGCCTGGCTTTGGTAGCCACACTTCAACCCTGGGATTCAGACACTTGCTATAGAAGCTCTCCCAAGATCTGATTTAGTACAGCAGCTTCCTCAAGGTTAAGCAGCAATAAAACTAGCTGGGAGGGAGCAAAACTGTCCACAGATATTTTGGTTTTTTTCTGCCCCTTTTGGTTAGTCCCTTTCTTTAAAAGTCCCTCTTCAGAAGACCAGAACAGGGACACCCTGAAACTTCATAGGGGCAGCACAGTGTAACTTAGCCAGGTGCTGCTAACTGGGAGCTGTATTCAACAGGGCTTTTATCTGCCAGCCTGGAAGGGACTGGCCCAGAACCCACTGAAAAAGGAGTTGCAGGCCCTTTTTGCTCCTCCTGTTGTCATTCCTAACTGAATGACAATTTAGATGGTATGTTCTAGTGGCGGCTGGAGACCAGCCCTTTGACTTTGGACATCTTCTTTGTGGGCTGCCTTTGTTCTGTGTGTGGAGGGCACTCTCGCTCTACCAGCTGCTGTTCCATCTCCTGTGCCGACGACGAGGCTGTAGCTTTTAATGTTTTCTTTATGTTTGTGACCTGGCCAAGAAGAGACAGTGAATCAGCACCTGCTTCTTCCTCCCCTCGCAGCAGAAACTCTGTTCATAAACATATTGAAAATCCCCTGGAGTACAGAGTGGAGATTATAAAAGAGACTCTCCCAGCAGTAACGTGCTCTGCATTTGACTTTATTAAAGGTAACGTTTCATCCTCAATTACAGCCAGAGCTGTTAATATTTCCAGTCTGGGTCAAATACGGAATAATGGGGGATTCCTTTTTTTTTCTTAAGAGACAATGGCACAATATTTTGCCACCTTTCTTTCTGGCTGGAGGGACCTACTACTGCCTTGGTGCAGAAAGCAGCCATTGTACCTTTCTGTTGGCCAGAAGCAGGAAGGTGAAAGAAAAATTTACTCTTAGGACAGCACTTGAAAAGGGAAAATGCCATTTGACCTGGCTTGCTGGCTGAGCCACAGGTATTTGTTAGAAGCGGGAACAGAAACTGGTTTCATGGGAGGCAGCAGTAATGTTTCTGCTACTCTGGCTGAAAAGGAGAGATATGTCACCAGGTACCATCCTCTGTCCCCTGGAACTCTGTAGGGCTCACTACAAATACAATGAGCAAACTTTAAAAAAAAAAAACAAACCAAGGTTTGGGAGTCAGGTGCACCAACACCAGGCCAAAGGCATCTGGCAAACCAAACGTGCTATGGATGCCGATCGAGCCGCCAAGCACATGTAAACATAAACCTGCAGGGATGCAGCACTTTGCAAGAAATAATCCCTGATCCAGAGCCTCGGGAGGCCCGTTCCCACCTTCCCGGCGGCTTTACCCGGGTTTGGTGGCACGGGCCGGGCCGGACCGCGGGCTCGTGCTGCCACCTACGGGCGGGAGCGCGCAGGGCCCGGCCGGGCCACCCCGACCCCCGGGGGAGCTGCGGGGGCACTTTTTGCAAAAGCAACGAGCTTCCAGAGATTTTTGTTAATCACACTTTCAGGTGCAAACCAAAAAGAAATGGTTTATTTTTTCCTTCCTGCCTGCCTCGTAGGAAAGGAACAGAATTGTATCAAAGCTTTGTGCCGAAAGCACAGTTTTCCACACAAATCAATATAGGACAACAGTTAGTGCAGTCACCTGCCCTAAATTTATAAAAATGTATCAAGAAAGATGCAATCTGCTCACAGTGGGCAAATGTGTTGTTTGTGGTCTTACTAGCACTCAGAAACAGCCGTGTTTTCTTCCTACTCCACACCTTATTTGCATGATTGCCAGAGAGCCATGACCATCAACCAGGTGTTACCAGATAATTTTCTTCAGCAAACAAACACTTATCAAACAGCATAGAGCAGCCTGAAATTAATCTGTACCCACCTCCATCTCTACCTGTTGCTGAGTTCTGTGATGGTTCTCTTTGTACTGGTTGGCTCTAAGTACTTGCTGCTCAATTCCTAAAAGAACTGCCTCACAACCATCGCACCTGCAAGATACAAACGATGTCAGTGTCTGCGAGTCCTCTCTGGAGCAGCTCAGTCAGGCACTGAAAAGTCACACTCATCCAAAAGTTTAAGAGATTATTAAATTTATACCTCCTGCTTAGAGCTGCAAAAAGCTGGCAAGAAAAGCTTTGCTGCATACTCAACATGTTTCACAGCATTCTCCAGAGAGTCTGTGTTACTTTTACCATCAAAGAGTAACGGCAGGTTCAATGTACTTTCAATCCTTCTTTTCAGTCAGAATTACAGCTTAAACAGGGATGCAACATATAATTTAAAAGTAAGAAAAATTTTAAAATTAAAGAAAAAAGTGATACTGAAATAACTGTTCAAATGACAAGAACTCGGGACTGGAAAAGACAAAAAGAGAACTGGCAGTGGGTTCACTGTTACCTTCCAAATAGGGCTGTAAGGTCCTGGAAGCTGCCAGAGCCCTCCTGCCATGATGGGACTGAGAGAGCTGGAGTAGAGAAGCAAAAAACCTGCCCCAACCTCAGGACAGTGTATTTACCCACCAGTTTAATTACTTTTCATGTGCTCATTACCACAGCAACTAGGAAGCAATTCCCAGTCAGCTCAAGACCTGCCACAGGCTCCACAGTCTACAGGGGAATTTCTCTCGGGGAAAGGAGTCCTATAAAAAGATGAGAAGCAGCTCCTGGCAAAGATACAAAATGATAATACCACAGTCCCACTATGGTTGCAGGCAGCAGTGATTCCCTAGAATTTGCCCACATAGTTCTCATCACAGTGAAAAAGGTTGTAAAGTTCTGTTTTTGTTATCAAGTGTAACAGCAGGAAGGGGAGTAGCTCCCACCACAGGACCTTGAGTCCAGTTTGGCACCTCTCTCTGCAAAGGCCTCTATTCCTCGCTGGGGTCTTGCCATGTAAAAGCAACAGTGTGAGCAGAAGCTCACAATGTGGTAGTTTGGCTTGATACATTACACAAATTGAATCCCAGATGGGATCTTGGAAAACTTGCCCAACAGACTCCTCCTCCACGTGCCGATTTATAGCACAAGACTCCTGATTAATGGAACATGGTGAAATTGAGCCAGCACTTGAAACTGAGGATAAGCTAAAAACAGGACAAGCTATGTACAAGGAACAAGAAAGGTAGAGAGACTGCCTCACCATTCCTGGAGTGTTTTGACAATGTTACTGATGTCCTTCTTCTGAATGTCTCTACCAATACAAAAATCCACCTCTAACACCTGGTTTCGTTGATCCAGCTTCCCCTGGATAATATCTGTATAAACCGCTTCAATAATCAGATCTTCCAGCTCCCTCAGATTCCTCATATCCAGGTCCTTCAGCAATACGGAATAGGGAATGCACTAAAAACAGCAAGACCAAGAATAAGTTAACAGTCCTAGAGCCAAAAATGAACAGCTAAGTCTCAGAAGGTCAAGACTCAAACATTTATTGTATCCTACACTTTAACCTGCACAAGCAGCAGTGACTGTGGCAGAACAAACACCTGCCAGGCCATGAACTATTCTGTCACAACTTCAGTAATTCCTGAAGCTTTGGTATTAGCACATCACAGAAGAAAAAAGGTAATGGGATTGCAGAAGAAATTAAGTATTGCTTAGCCTTCTCTAGAACAAAAAGTCAGTGTTTTTAACTATGATTCTCCGTTTCCAGCAGTGAATGAACTATACAAAGTTTCCCAGGCCTTCCTGACCAATTTGCATGTCAGTTCAGACACACTTATACCTCATCCATGGAATTCCACTAGGCTAATGTCCCATATGCACCAGGAGAGAACACTAAACCAAGAGACAAGTGCTGTCACACTCCAGGCATGTTACCTTCATTCGGGACGCCAGGCTTACGATCGTCAAGTGTTTCAGCTTGTTCTTCTGAGTCACTGTTAATTCAGGCAGGTTGTCTTTGTTTGCTGTTAATGTCAAAAAGACAAGATTCAGGACTCTACTTCAGAAATTATATAACCCAGGCACATTATGCTACACTAAACCCTGGAAGGCTGAACTCCTCCAGCAACTGTGGGTGCTGGTGAGCAGAGAGTGCTGCTGCTGCAGACAGATTGGCACACCCAGAGAGAGAGGGGAAAAGTTAAAAACAGCTTGACAATTCCATCCTTCTCTGCTTCTTTAGTAATTCTGGTTCTGGAATTAGAAAGTAATTCACAAGTGGTGCCCTGCCAAAACAGTTGGTCAATGTTTTGTTTCTAACAAGTAATTTTTATTTCATTAACAAGCTGGCAGAATAAAATCTTCCTCCCTGGCTAATCTGTTTGCAAATACAGCTGGTTTTATTTCTCTAAAGAACTGCAGAATTTAGAGTTGAAAGTGTAAAGTACCAGGCTGAGGAAGAGAGGAAAAATTATTAATCTAGATGGCCACACCGTCACTGTATTATATCCATGTGCCTCATGAATATTTAAAAACAGAAAGGAAACTGGCAGCTCTCCAAAGCAAAAAACTCTTTAAAATATCTACTTTAATGGAAATGAATGTTTCAGGGCCACTCAAGTTCTCCCATCCATCCCACCTCATCTAATGCTCTACACTTTGACTACTTTTACCCATCTCTCTTTCTTCACTAGAAAAGGAAGAACGATCTGTGCTGTCACATGCTGGGACAAAAGAGCCATGAAGAGAAAACACATCCTCTAATCAGTCACAGAATTCATGAGGCTCATGTTGCTCCACAGCCACTGGAATTTCCAGTCCTTGCACTTACAGATGCCACTTCTCCTTACAGGGACTAGATAGCTCATCCACCACAGTGATAGCCAGCACTATGACAGAATTCTTTGTCACGCTCTGTAATGGTCTGGATGAGGCTGCTACTCACAAATGAAGCATTAAATTGTAGCAGAATGGAAGCATAAGCACCAGAGATAAAAGCATATTTTGACAGATACAAAGATGATTCACACATAGTCCTTCTGAAGCTCTATAAAAGTCATTATTTCAACTTCTATTTTAGCTAAGAAATTCTTTATTTTGTTTCAGCAGAGCTGTCATGAAATAAAAGGTTGTCTCATAAACCATATAGGTTTTTATAAATAATGCAGAACAATTTTGTCTAAGTTTTCTGCAGTTTCCATAACCGGTGTCATCTAAATTTCCAAACACATGTCTGAAATTGCTCTCTGCAGAGGTAAGTGGTCAGTGAACATCAACAAATTCTGCTACAGACCAATTCCATCCAGCACTGCAGTCCCATAAAAAACCAGTAACACACCACGGTCTCTAGCCCTTCCTTTAATTTTAGCAATTAAAAAGCACAGAGGACCCAGAGAACCCCTACAGAGAACTCTCCTCCCATGCAAATTCTGTTCTTGGACACTTTCCCCCAGCCACACTCCACCAGGCATCACAGAAAGCAAGGAACTGCCTCTGACAATCCCAGAGGGCAGCCCAGCCCCGCCCTCTGCAATCAGGCAGCAGTCTCTTACCTACATAGTCTCGGTATGTTCCGTACGCAAACAGGTTCAGCAGCTGGAAATAAGCAGCATTGGACCCTTCAGCAAGCTGGGTGGGGAGAAAAGAAATTTCACATTAAACGGTAACAGTCAACACAACCCTGATAATCAACTTCTCCAGAGAATGGTTTAAGCCTGCATAGGACAAGAAGTAGCCAGAAAAGCAATTACATCTCGGTCTTAAAGAGCTGGACTCTTTCTAAGGGCTCACAGGCAGCAGCAAATTTCAGCAGTTTTAGAGTCAAGGTGATCCAGCCATTTCTATGCACCAGAACATAACTAGAGTTTGGGCTGTCAACTGCTTTGTACAGCACCTCAGGAAGTAAAAGAAAGAGGCAAATCTTAATTTCAGCTGACAACCTACAGGGCCAGCTCTTCTCCTCATGTGATAAGCAAGCAGGCAGTGGTGATGGCTGGTTAAGCATCCTGGCTATGACTGTGAAAGCTAAGGCAGCTCACCTGCAGAGCCACCACAGCTTCAAAGCAAAGCAAGCTGGAACGCTGTGAGTTGAATGCATTTGAACACTCAAATGTAACAGCATTCCTTGCCTGCAAACACTTCAATGGAGTAACAGCGGCACCAAGCAGTGATTTTTATTGATTGGGGTTTTTTAATAAAATTTGCTGCACACAAATCCAGGGGAAAAAAAAAAGTCCTTGTGATTTGACGCTGAATAACCATAGAGGCACTTCTGGGCATAATTAAGAGCCTGTCTGGAAAGCCAAACTTGCTGCACACTGCATTATTCCAGCTGCAGAGATACTCAGCTTAGATTCCCTCACTGGAGTATAGGCAGGGGCTGGCAAGGCATTCTCAGCAAAAGCTCTGGAACTTACTTTCCATCTTGGTTTGAAATGGTTTGGATTTGGTTACCACCCAGGCCTGATACACTAGACATCTGTTCACAAAGACTTTTGGAGAGCATTGAAGTTCTGCTTTCCAGGACAGCAAAGGAATAGAAAGGGATTTTTTTTGTTGCTGGCTGGCTAAGTGCCTTCCTAAAACTGTTACTGTGCTGTTGCCAGATTTTTGTTGTGCTAGCAATTGCATTAAGGTAGCAAAGCTTTATATAGGTATTTTTTAACACCTAACATATACAAGGCAAAAGTAAGGTCAGTCTCTCACACACAAACATCTCAGAACCAACATAAGTCGCATCAGGCCCTTCCTGGCACAGAAATTTCATGCACAGGCTGTGTGTGGAAATTTCTGGGGATCCCTCATATTGGGGAAGTGCAGAAAAGGGCATTAGGATGGAAACTCATCTCTTACCTCCTGCACGTTTGTTAACTTCAACAGCTCTCCAAAGACATAAACCCCAGGAGCCTCCAGCACTTGATTTATAAGAGCAGTCAGAGCTGAGCCACTTGTACCTTTGGCCAGTAAAATAAACTGCTCTAGAAGATTGCAGGACGGTTTCTGTTCTCCTGCCATTCTCAGTTTTCAATCTGTCAATAAAAGAACATAATATTAATACATCCCTCCTCCTTTGCCGAGTCCTGGCAGTGGACCAGGAGCTGCTGAGCTTGTTTCAGTGTCAGCAGAGCCAGGCTCTTCTCCTGCACCCAGGGGCAGGCCACAAACTCAGCAGGTTCAACTGCTGATTTATCTGGGGAGCAAAAATGATTCACACAGTATCTGAGCAAAATTTCTGTCTGCTCAGTCCCCTAAAAGGATCTGCTCTTGCCAGTAGAAAAGGAGTTTAGATTTCATGCTGTTTTCAGATTTTCCTTATACTGATGCTGCCAATTAATGCCAACTGTGAAGATGCTTATTGATACATCTATTAGAGGTCAGCTGAGGCTTCCTCCTTCCTCATTACACATCCCAAAACCAGCCACTAATATAATTCCCTGTGAAGGACTGATCCACACTGTATGGCCAGACACTACACCTTTTCCTTTTACACTGGCTACAGATAAAGTGTGTGCACATAATTCCTACTGCTTTCTGAGCCCAAAAGGCAAAGAGATCTGGCCTGTAAAGCAGCTCAACAGTCTGCACCGCACAGTTCAAGTGTTTTGGGTTAACTGGAAAGCTCAAGTGATAAAAATACCCTGTCTACAAAGGCTCTATTTAAGTCCCTGTAAAGAGAGGTCTTTGTCTTCCTCCGCTGCCTGACATTTCTGGTGTGCATGTTGTCTCCCAGCACCAACATGTTGTTTTTGAAACCTAAACCACTATTTATTAACAAGTTCCACAAAACGAGTTGTTTGTTTACAAACAACTGAGACAAAACTTCCCAAGCATGTTATTCAGACAGCAAACAACTTGGCAGATAAGGGGGGGAGTTGTGCTATGTTTGTATGGGATAAGTATCAAGTAGAGGGTGTAACCTTTACTCTGGTGAAGAAAATCAAACAATCAGCAGAGAACCAAACATCAGAGATTGTGTCTGGTTCTATGTGACCACCGGGCCCACATTGTGGGGGGAGCACAGTCACACAGGGGTTTCACTGTTTCACCAGGCCTACCCAAATTAAGGCTTGTGAAGCCATCGCAACTTCCTGTATTAGTCAACTTCTAAAAATACATTTTACCCTGCTATTTTACACCTCAATGGTCTCAACCTGAGCAGACAGCATTTCACACTCTGCACACAGAGATGTCTCAGCTCTTAGTGTAAATCCTCTTTCCATCAGAGGCACAAGTGCAACACGAGAACAGCACCTCAGTGCTGACTGAGAAATCCCTGCAATACAGTAACACTCAGTGTGGGCTCCTCATACACCAGTGCTGCCCTCCCTACTCATGGAGAAGAAACAGACACAGAGGACAATTTCCTCAAGAGAGCACACGGACTGGGAGGGCTGGGGATGGGATTCAGATACCTCGGTTCCATTGTTTCTCCCTCACAGGTAACCAAACCACATGCTGGAGTGTGAGGTTACAAAGGACTGGCTGGTTGCATCCATGCCCTGATAGGGAAGAAATGCCAACCATTTGCCCCTACCCGAGTACACGTTCAGACAACAGCGGTGCTATTGCAACCTGTCCGCACCCCGGGAATACCTCGCTGCTTCCACAAGCGCCTTATCCTGGTGAGAAGTGACTGAAATACACAAAACACTCCAACGGAGCTTGGCCAAAGCCTACGACAACCCGCACACGGGGACAAACCAGGCTTCTCTCCCGGTCAGGCCTCTCTGAGGGGGTTTCAGGGCGGGAAGCGGCCCGCAGACCCCGCACAGGGAGGTGGGGGTTTCCCGGCCCTGCCGTCCCTCCCCAGACCCCCGGCAGAGCCCCCGGGCCCCACCGAGCAGGCCGAGCCCTTCCGTAGGGGGTGATATACCGGGCGATCCCTCACGGCCGCCCTGGTCCCCGGCGTTACCTGTCGGCTCCCGGCCTCCCGCCCCGCCGCTCCCGGCGCCGAGCCCGCCGCGCCTCAGGCCGCCATGATGGCGGCGCCGGTGTCCGCGCGCGGCCCCTTCCCCCCCGGAACGCGCGGGCCGCGCCGAACGTTCCGCCCCAGCCCGGGAGACCTCAAGGACCGGGAAGCGCGTCCCGGCATCCCTCGGATACCGCGATGGGCACGGCGGGATGGGTGTGCTGGCGGCCGTAGAACCACGGTCCGGCGGCCCTTGGAGCAAACTTTCACCGAGGAGCGGTTTCAGCACAAGCAAGGGAAATTCCCGCCTCTGCTTTTGGGGGTACGAGGTGCGGTGGCGGCATCGCGGGGGTTTGCAGCCCCAAAATAGCCTGTGCGAAGGGTCACCGTGGTCAGGCCACTTCGTCATTGGAAGTGGGGCCATTATTAGATGGAATGGTTGCACGGGGCACTGGAACAGGCTCCGCAGGGAAGTGGTCACAACCCCAAGCCTGGCAGAGCTCAAGGAGCATTTGGACAACGCTCTCAGGCACATGGTGGGGTTCTTGGGGCTGTGCAAGGAGAGGATTTGGATTTGATGATCCTTAGGGGTCCCTTCTAATTCTAGTTATTCTATGAATCTGTGATTCTATGTGGAGGTTAATGGGCATGTGATGGGATTCTTGGAGTTGTCCTGTGCAGGGCTAGGACTTGAGCTTGAGGATGTGAGTCCCTTCCCACTCAGGATATTCTATGATTCTACCAGCCAAGCCTCTCAGGCCAATCCTCCTGGGAAATGTCAAGAAATGGGGTGAAAGATGACATGGTGCTAGAAGTGATTTTAAACTCCATAGAAAAATGATCCATACAAATGACAAGCCAAAGGGGCAGAGCTCTGGCTGTGATGTGAGGGAGCAGGGAGGGAGCTGGAAGGGTTCAGATCCTCTCCAGGACACAGATCAGGAGCCGAAAGACTCTTGAGAGGGTATAAGAGCAAGGGTGGAAACGAGGGAATTGGGTTTTTTTCTGTCACGGAGGCCTGTAGGCTCATCCATGCCACGCTGTGAATAAAGTGTGCCTCTGCTAAAAATCCTTCAGCCAAGAGCAAAGTGCTTTTGGCTTTCAGTCTGCCAGTCCCTGAAGATCAAGTCATGGACCAGCATAGTAGGAGGGGGGAGCTTTCAAGGAATGAACATCAGAAATTATTAGGGAAACTGGTAGGGCTTATCCTGTGCCTCAGAGCCACCCACAGCAGGTCCCCAGGGTCCCGTTGTCCAGAGAAGGGATGCCAGAGAAGCACAGAGATGCAGGTGTTGGAATGCTGTTGTGACACTCTGGGCTTCAAAGCAAATTGGATGTAAAAAAACAGGCCCTGCACAGCAAGGGAACTCAGCCAGGGCTATAACAAGCCATTCAGTAATTTACTTAAGCCACACTTAGCTCCCATCTGCATAGGGAGGGAGAATTACCTCTTTAATCTCATCCTAACCAGGCCCTTCCCCACGGTTTGTGTTGGCCCAGACGTGCTGGAACAGTGGCCTTGGACAAGCAGTGCGTGGCCTCCTTTGTCTCAAGTCTTGTTAAAGCTCAGATCCCAGGCTGAAATAGAAATGGAAATATATGATTGTGAGCTATTTTTCATGGATTGGTTTTGCAACCTCTTGCTACAGCCTGTGGGTAAAAATCAGCTATAAGCCCCATGTAGGTCAGCCAGGAGGGCCTGTCCTGCGCAGAGAGATGTTAATCCATTTTATCTTTTAATGTTGGCATTATCTCTTGACTCACCCCATCTCTTCCCCTTGTGATTCTGCAGTCCAGGTCTCTTTTAGGCAGCAGATAATTCAACTAATTTCTCTGCACTGCCTGAGCAAAGAAACCATAAATCCAGAGTAACATCCCCAAGCAGTGGAGTCGTGAACCCCCAGATTTTGAGAACACTTGGCCTCACCAAGGAGAGGGCTGACAGGGAAAGTACTTTTGTGTTTAAGTTTTCCTTTCACAAATGAGGTGGTTTAAATCAAAAACTCTTGTGAAAAGAATTCGTGCACTAGACTAAATTAAGCTGCTAGGATTAGGACCTGGTTCCTAAAGTGTCTGTAATAATTTTACTTCCCAACAACTTATAGCAAAATAAAATCAACTGTTGGCACCATGGCATTATAGGAGCAGGAGCAAAGGCACCTGCACATGACTGAATGGCCAGTAGCCCTAGGGGAAAGCTTGGCTACATAAATGCTGACATCATCCCAGATGCAGTTTATTCCTCATCTGTGTGTGCTTCCCCCATGCTTCATCCATTCATCCTCATTCCTTCCAGCCTTGTAACCCCTGAAGCTGCCAGCACACACCTCCAGAACATGGAGTGATAGGAGCTGTCAAACTCTCTGCATTTCCCAGGATCCAGACACTCAGCTGCTCGCTGGACTCTCATCTCACACCTTGGCAAGGCAAAGAGTGATGTCTGGGTGGTTGCATGTGTGTGGTTGTACAACCTCTTCCATCAAGTGTGGGGTGAGATGAAGCCCCAGTTAATTACACTATCCCCCAGTTATGCTGCTCTGCAGAAACACCACCTTGTGTACCTGCACCTTGAGAGAGCAGCTGCTGGGGAAGCAGAAAGCAGGCTGGAGATGCCTTCTCACCTGCAAGGGCAGCTCAGGAACTGCTACACCTGCCAGAGACATGAAAGCAAAGGGGAAGTTTTCAGTTCAGAGTGGCACCAAGGGATGGTGAGACTTGCAGCAACCTTCTTGCAAATATTGTTAAGATTGCAAAGATGGTTAAGACAAGTGCTGTTTGCGTTAATGCAGCCCAAGGATTTTGCAAGGAGATCCCAGGGTTTCTGTCACTCTGAGTTGTGCTGTCACATGTTCCACTGCTGCTCCTGCCTGCAGTAGTCACAAGAGCTTCACACTTCAGCCATGAGCTCTTTAGTGATTTTCAGAAGTTCAAAAATGAGAGGCCTGTGCTTCCCTACATAGCAAGGCAAACTTGGGAATTCTGAGACTTGGCCAGAAAACACAAAGGTTCCAACTCAAAATTCCAGGAACACTCCTACCCCTGTGGTACAGAAGCCCTTCAACACTGCAAGAGTTCCTCACCTCAAGATCCATTTAGCCTCAGCTCCTTCATCTCTGAGGAGCCTGAACAGAAGCAGGATTGAGTTCCTTATGTCTTGTGTAATCCAGCATGTCCTACTTCCTTCCACCTGGCAGGCTCTTCTTCCCCACACAACCATTTGTTTCTGCCATCTTCAAGTCTGCTTTTTTCTCACTTATCTTTTATCTTCACCAGGCTTTTCTCCCCAGTGGCCTTTTGTCCCTTCTCCTTAGACAGCATGCCATTCCACAGCTTAGGTAAAACCCAGGAAAGACTCTTTAATACAAGATAGATATATATTAGTATAGGGCACCCCTGGCTCTCAGCCCAGACTCAAAATGATCCCTTCATACACTTTCAACCGGTGGTGTGGAACTGAGCATGAATCACACGCATCATGGAAATAAATTATGCCTATTTTTATTAAGGTCTCTTATTGGTGATACTGGCAGTGGCCTTGTCCTTATGCATTAAACACAGCCTTTATTAATGTTCACATTCTCCACTTTTGTACAGTGGCTGATTTGGAAGCAAGTCAAGCCATGAGTGAGTGTATTGATGTCACCCTGAATGTTCACTGGTCCTGTTTTGAACCTGGATTACAACTGCTGCCTTCATCATGACTTAATGCTTTGTATCAGTTGCGCTCAGATTGTTAACAGAAGGGTTAATTTGTTCACATTAAAGAACAGCCTGTCTCCTGGGATGTGCTAAAAAACCTGAGACTTTCCCCCACAAATGACTCTGCAACAAAACCATAAAGGCCATAAAGATGATTAGGGGGCTGGAGCACCTCTCCTATGAGGAAAGGCTGAGAGAATTTGCATTGTTCAGCCTGGAGAAGGCTTCAGGGTGACCTTATTGAGGCCTTTCAGTACCTGAAGGGGTCCTATAAGAAAGCTGGAGAGGGACTTTTTGCAAAGACATGTAGAGACAGGACAAGGGGAATGGCTCCAAATTGACAGAGAGCAGGTTTCGATTAAATAAGAAATCCTTTACTATGAGGGTGGTAAGGCAATGGTACAGGTTGGCCAGATGTGGATGCCTCATCCCTGGAAGTGTTCAAGGCCAGGCTGGATGAGGCAGGTTCTAGTGGAAGGTGCCCCTGCCCACGGCAGAGAGGTGGAACCGGATGGTATTTTAGCCCCTTCCAACCCCAACCATTCTGTGATTCAAATTTCTGCAGCACAAAGAAGGCTGCCATTGTTCCAAGGGAAGCATACTATTTATTTTAAACCTTCTCTATAACGCTGGTCCCGTTGGCTCCAGCCTCAGGACGCGCAGAATCACAGAACTGTTGGGGTTTGGGAGGACCCTCTGGAGATCACTCAGTCAAGGCACGGTACCCTGGAGCTCGTGACAGGGGAACTCGTCCACGTGGGGTTTGAACGTCTCCACCAGAAGCCGCTCTGGGTCTGAGCGCCGGGGTCCCCGGCACCACCCGGACTCAAGGCTGGAGCTCCGCCGAGCAGCCCCAGGGTCCCACCACCCCTCAGCACAAGCGCCAGCACAGCTCCAGCGGCTCGGGGACGTTCAGCCGCCGCCGGGCGGGCAGTGACCAGGCCCGCGGTGACTTCTCGCCCCACCGAGGTCTCCAGGGCATCGACCGACCCCCCCGCTCCCCGGCACGGCACGGAACGGCCCGTCCTCCGGCGGCTCCACCGCGGCGCCCTCGGGCCCTGCCGAAGCATCCCGGCCACCGCTGCGCACCCACCCCTGAATGCGGGAGGGCACTGCCTGATTGGCCGGCCGCGCTGTCACTCCGGTGCCAGAAGGCGGGGCGAAGAGCGAACGGCAGCGGGTGATTGGCCATGGCGGCGGCGGGCGGCCGCTGGGGTTGGCTGCGCCGGGCAGTGGCGGGTGCGCGGGAGGGAGGGGCGGGGGGTCCTGAGGCGCCGCTGTCACCGCCGCGCTCCCGCCAGGCCCGGCCCAGCCCCGTCCGCCCGCCCGCGGCGCGGCAGGACCATGTCGGCCACGGACGAGCGGGCCAAGGAGATCCTCCGCGGCTTCAAGCTGTATCCTCCGCGCGGGGGGCCGCGAGGCGGGGCGGGGGGCGCCGGGAATCGCCGCCCCGCTGTGGCGAGGGCCCCGGGGCGGGAGGCGGGTTGCCATGGAAACGCAGTGGTTCTCAATGGCGTCCGCCCGGCGGCGGAGGGGGTTGGGGGGTCCCGCAGGACTGGGACCGGCCCTGGGCCGGCTGGGGAGCGGGGGCGGGGAAGGAGCCCCCGGAGGCCGGGCTGGGGTCCCGTCCCTGCCCCGGGGGGCGGAGGGCTGGGGGGTCCCCGCGGCAAAGTCCGCACCGCCGTAGCGGCGACGGCCACCGCCCCCCCGGCCCTCACCCCGGGCTGACAGGGCTGGGCCGGGGGCGGCGGCCCCGGGCAGCGGGAGCCCCCCGCCCGCAGCCAGGACAGCTTTACAGAGGGCAGGTGGAGTAGCTCTGCGCCAGGAGGATCTGATCCCTTCCCTCTTAAGCACCTCTGTCTGGAAAGGAAATACCTGGTCGTCAGGTCCAGGAGCAACTAAACGCCTTGTTCGTTGTCATACCGTGAGGTACTGGCACATGTGTTGGTCGTGCAGTGTCTTTTATTGCTAACGCTGACGTATTCTAGGTGTTAATGCCTTTCTGTGCAGCTCGTTTTGAAACTTTTCATGTCGTGGCTTTCAAAAAGCATTCTCATTTTATGTCTATGTTATCTGAATATGAATTTAATGCTGGTGAAGTGAGAGAGATCTGAGCTTGGAAGAGGAGCGAGAGCCTGTGTGCACCTTTCCAACCCGGGATTTCAGTGAAGTGGAGAAAGGCTCAACCTAAAGGCCCATGTTCAAACTAAGGGTGGAAGATTATTTTATATGTGGTATATTTTACTGTAGTAAATTCTTCTAACCTTAGAAGGCAAAGGCAAGCTTGCTAGCTTGACCTTTAGGCACAAGAAAATTGTTATGAATTGGTTGGTTTGTATTTTCTTTTTTACAGTGAAAAGGACAGAAGTGGAGGGAACATCCTCTTGATCTAAACCTATTATTTCTAAACAGGGTGGTGGTTTTTTTTGTTCAGCGAGATGTTCATAATCTCTATGCCAGCTGTAGCAGGATCTGATTTTCTAGGTTGGATTTAGGCAGATAGCTGTTATCAAACTATAAGCAGATGCTTTTCTTAACTTTTTATAGAATCACTGCAGTCTCCCCCAGCTGTTACTGCTGCATCTGGTTCCTTTGCTTCTGCGCTGCCACTATTGGCAGCTCTTTGTATTTATGAAGATGCAGTTTTTTAGCTGTCAAAACATAAATTAAAAACCTTTTGTGCTGGCAATTAGGAGAAGAATAAGCTTCTGACAAGACCAGACTAAGCTGTCGGTGGAAGTGAGGAGTGCCTGGAAAGTTAAGCCTGGGGAACAAACTTTGCATGCTTTTTGCATGTGTTTGTACATAGTCTTTGGTGGACAGCAGAATTTGCATCAAGGCCTTTGTCCAATTTTGGATTAAATAACCCTTTTTGTTGTTTGTTGGCTTAAGCAGAAAATGCATTTTGGTCTTTGAGAGGAAGGATTTTAGACAACAAACTTCTATGATATCAAACAGCCGTAGTGTGGACAAGAAGCTTTATTAGAAGTACTCTGTAGTCTCTGTTGAATTGTCTCAAGTTTCATCTTCCTTTGCTTGTCCTTGCAAAAAAATTGATTTTACTTCTGACAGGACAGTTTTAGGCACAACCTTGACATGTTTCTCCAAAAACATGCTAGAGTACTTTGATAGTTGCCACAGGGCCATGTAGTACAAAGTCTTACAAACAGGAAAGTTTGGAGAAGCATTTCATAACTGGAACTTTTAGCGAGTTGAAACAGTTGAAAACATCTATGTATGCCTTTGGTAATCCAGAAGAGTGGCTGAACAGACATTCCTCATTTATGAGGAAGCCTTGAGACACCACACCATCCCCACAGGAAACTGCTCATGCCCAGCTGTGGCTCCCTGTAAGGCAGACAGCAGCTCAGACTTCCCCTTCCCTGTCCGAGAGCAGGCCTGTGTGCCGGGGATCATGGCATTTTAGAGGTGCTTTATCTTCCACCCACCCCACTGCTGTGTGCACTGATTTAATTAATAGAAAGGAAGAGAGACGTGTTCTGAAATACTGTTAAGTTCATACTTTGAGTACTTGAAAACTTTTTCCTCCGGTCCCAAGAGGGAGGGAGTTCAACTCTACCAACTTAAGCACAGCCTGCAATCTTGGTACTTCCAACTGAACTTGCTTTTAGCACAAGAAACGAGCACAGCATTGCCCCCAGGGGCTGTGTGCATTGGATTCCTTGTGTTTCAGTTGCTAGGGCAGAAAGCATCATTGAGGAAGCAGGCTCCCAAAATACTTGCTAACTTTAACACAGGAACAGGCACTCTAGCTGGAAGTCCAGCTCACATTGAGTAATCAGAGTTTCCTCAAACAATTCTGTTTACTTGTGGTTCCTGAGAAGAGGTTAATTACAAGCTTTCCAACTGATTGGGACATGCTGCTGTGGAAATTAAATCGTAGCCCAAATCCACCCTCTAATTTCAATGCAAAGATAGGTTTTCCTTCCTCTATGACACTAGTGCAGAAACATGTTGTGGCTAATGTCCCAAAATTCAAGCCAGAAACATTTGCTCCCTCTTTTAATGGATTTTGCTATTCTAAAAATATTAAAAGCAAAGGAAAAAATATTTGATGCTCACCTGCAAATGAGGATATTGTACCTAATTACACTTGTCCTAAGAATTTTTATGGCACCAGTTAAAACTGAACACTGACAGTCCAGTAAGTGTGGTGCAGAAAAATACTGATAGCAGGCAGCAAACACTTGTCACTTCTTCAGATACAGTATTTGTTAACAGAGCTTGTGTGTTCATCAGCTCCCTGTTCTGAAGGCACTCACCTGAACAACAGTTGTTACACCCAACAGAATATCTACAGGTAGTTTAGTACTATGAAAATGCAGTCGTGGTTTGGCTTATAAGCAGCATCAGTTCACTTGGTAACTGAAGTTCCATTCCTGTGAAGTATTAGCCAAGTCTTATTTCTGCAAGTATTTATGCACGTCTGGTCCTGTGATCTCAACTGCATGAAATTAGATTATGCCTCTTTTCTCCAGAAGATGGGACAGTTACTCTGTCAAGCTACAGAACAGCATTTTACTTGACCCTCACTTACCCTTTCAACACATTCTTCAGATCTCAGGCTGTCATTTTATCTGTAGAGTTAGTGTGTGCTATTAAATGTACGTATTTAGCATCTTTTATCATAAGATAAACTTTCTTTATCATAAGAAAGTTACTCCAGTGATGTACTTTCCTAACAGGCAAAACTCAGGGTTGTTGGTTTTTGATGGCTTCCCCCCAACAACTCCCTTGACAGTTTGTGGGTTGCCTGTGTACCTTTGTTCTGAGATGAACTAGCACAAAAAATTTTTTTTCTATGCACTTAAGCTCACTAGAATGAGGACACTGTAGACAGTTGTCCTGTTTAATTTGGTCTGCCAGCATTTGGAAAGCATCCACGCTGTAGATTAGAAATATCCAGTCATGGCTTGCAACAGCAGATTCACATCCAACTCTTGAGGGACCACAGTCCAGCTTCTTTATGCACTTCTTTCTGTGGTGTTTCAGCCAGAACAGGAAAGAGGAGAAAACCCAAAGGACTCAGTTGTTTCTCACAGCATGGTTATATAGTGCCATGTCTTACCTCTCAACATATGAGTAAGCACATCCGCTTTCTATTTTAAATCTTACAAGTCAAACAAGATATCACCTATTTTATTTGCTTCTGTACAGGGAAGTCTCATCAGAATTGGATCTTCATACTATTACTTGCCCTGTAAATATTTATTAGTTTTTAAGATAAGTTTTTCCATGAACTTGCATTTAAGGCCGTGCAGTCTATCTTACTGTCCTTCAGAAGTCTCCTGAAACAAATTAATATGGTGAACATAAACATGAAGAGACGACATTAACTATAGGTCAGAACAATTACAGGGTTATGAAACCAGTGCTTGTGGTCAGTGTAAACATACACTTGGGCACTCCAACATTTGTAGGCAAGACTTCATGTGTCAAAGTCTGGCCCACTTTCTGCAGTCCTCAAAGTTCCCTGTGCAACATCCTCCTAGCTCGCAGTACCTTTTTCCAGTCTTCTCACCATTGTTTTTCTGTCTAGGAAATCTTTCTAGCAGAGCATTACCCTCTTAAAAAGATGGATAGAGCTGTAGTGAAAATACAGTTACACCAGAAACCATTAAAAGCATCTATGAACTCTATAGTACTCTGCAGACAGAGATTTCCAACTTCTGCCTGTTCTTCTGTACACACAGGAACTGTCCATCAATTCCTAGAATAGTCACTGAAGTTTTGGACTAGTTTGATGCAGCTTTCTGAAGTTGAGAAATTTAAGTGGAAGCCACAACAAATTGAGTTTCCAATTTCCCTGTTAGACTGGTAGATCTTTAGCTGCTTATTCACTTGAAATGCTTATCTGTTGCAGTGTTTACAAAACTAACAAGGTAGCAGCTTTAATTGGCTCAAAGATTTCCCTTTGTTTTGAGATTTCTTCTGTGCACTTCCTCAGATCTCACTCTGTTTAGACTTCTTGCAGTGGAATAGAAAGATGAACCCCCAAATTCATGGGTTACAAGGAGACACTGGCCAGCTAAAATAAGGAACAGAACTGTTTGGAAGCTGGGCCGTATGTTCTGTAGAGAGCCAAAGCAGAACTCGCTTCTTGCTTTTGATTATGCAGTTCTAAAACAGTCTGGAAAACATGAGTTTGTGCTTCCCCATCCATATTTCTGGTTTTTAGAACCGTCTTACTCTCTACAAAACTTTTAATACTTTACAAGCAAGAGTTGTCAACGTTCCCAGTTAGTCTGACTGCAGAACAAGTTCCCACCGTGGCAGCACTGAGAGGTCTTTGTTTCAGAGGCCAGAGTTTCACACAGAAACTTTAGCCAGGTTGTAGATGGTAGTTAAGTGTCACTGTGGTCAAGGTACCTTTCCCATATCAGAATTATTTCCAGCATTGACAGAAGTTCTGGAGTATGCAATGATTTATAGTTCTGGCATGCTAAACACACACTCCTAATGTGTCTTATGACTGAGTCATGAGGAACACCTGCAGACAAAACAGGAGCAGTTTCACAAGATTTGGTTTTACCTGGTTGGTTCCTCAGTGAACACCAAAAAAACTTCATGTCTTCCCCTTGTTAACTTTCATTTGAAAAACTATAAATATTTAACTACACTTAACCTGTGATTTGCATTAACCTGATATCTTACTGAGCTACAGTCAGTTGTCTACATGTCAGATATAACACAATACTCGTGTTGTGTTGGAAGTGGGGCTTTTGTGCCTTTGCCATTGGAAGGGGCATAGAGAGCTCCACTGCCACAGGACACAAAGGGGCTGCCAAGTGCTACATAGAATACATCTGATGTCACCTTGAAAGTGTAAGTTGACATTGGTGTTCAGGTTTTTCTTTTCAATCAGCAATATTGCTCTAGCAATTTGTAGTTAGAATTTTATTTCTAAAATTTATTCTTTCATCTCTCCAAAGCCTTCCCATCCGGCATTTCGCTGGAATTATGGTTTCAGTATTTTTTATTGCTTCCTTGGTGCCAACCTAATGAAGTACTTAAAATAATGTGGTTGTCATTAGCAAAATTATTTTCCCTTATTTCCTATATATCATATTAAGATATCAGTTACTCTTTGCACTCTTGAAAGTCATTGGTGCCTTATGCTTCAGCTGTTGTTACAGTATTTGAATTTCCACAGAGCAGAAGATAGTAATTCAATCCATCAAGTGAGAACTGATAGAGCTTCTTCCATGCCCCCCCACCCCCTGCATTTTCACAGTGAACATGTGGGAAAAAAGCCAAGCCTACACAGATGTAGACAAGCAGGGGAGGTATCCAAAAAATCCTCAGATTAAACAGATACAGTTCAGAGCTGGGTTTTTTGTATAGACATCTGATGTGTCTCCTGTGTCTCTGAAAAAAAAAACCAACAGCCTGAGTATGGAAGCCGATTTGACTTATTTTTACACGTTTATCTCTGAATTTAAGTTGATCCAGAAAAAATATTGAGTCAAAATTTTACAGGCAGAGTTTTTAAAATTTAGTTATTTAAGCCCATAAAGGATGACATTTGCACATCTGTTGCTCTCACGTCCTAAACATCATGTGTTTATTCCTGCTGTGCAATAAACTACAGTGGCAAGCACTGAATACTAAAAACCATTCTCAGGTGTTGCCTTTTTACCCTGAGACTGCGTCAGGAGCATCACAGAAACAAGAGGTTTGTCATCTCCGTAGCATCACTCCCAGAGCAGTTTGAGGGAATATCCCCATGCACTTGTTGGGCATTGTCCTGAGGCTTCCAAAGCTGTTTGGCCTCATGTCCAGGTAGACACAATAGGACTGTTTGGAGGCTTTGTCTAGAAGACACCTGACAGCAGCCGAGGTTCTCATAGGAACCAGAGCTCAACTGCATATTGCTAAATCCTAATTGACAGCCAGGATTTTCAGTTGTGATTATTAACTTGAGATTCCATTGTCACATTTCTCCTGAACAGAGTTCTCACTGTGACAGAAATGTTCTGTGTAGAAGAGACTTAAGGGAAACAATATCAGATTAGTTCAGCCATGAGTGAGCCTTTGAATTGATTATGATCATGACTGGGAGAATGGTAGACTTAGGTAAAAAGAGAAAGGAAAATATTTTTTTATTTTCAGTCAGCCTTTGGGATAGCAGTGCACAAAAGCAGTGTTATTAAATTTATCCACTTCTGTATTGAAAGGAGTGCATAACTAACTAGGAGCAATGGTTTTCCATTAGGGAGACTGAGAGTGCAGGGCATAATAGTGGATAATTCTATAGAGGAGTATTTATATGTTCAGTCTGTACATAACCCTCATCTAGTCTGTAGGGAGTCAGAAGCTCATTTGGTCCTTGGGACAGCTGATTACATCCATCTTTTCATATTGATCAAGAAAATGGGGAGGATCATACAATTCACTCACCGATGACTGCACATCCCACCTAAGCAGATTGCCTGCCTGCCTCTTTCTTCCTCTCTTCAGGTGACTTAAATTAAGCCTTTTCAAAAGGAAGGTTACACGTGCCCGGAACCAAGAAATAATCTGATGTTTTAAGTGTCAGAAATTGCTGATCAGGGACAGCCTGCTGAGGAAGCAGAGAGTTATGTCAAGTCACTTCGGTTTTGAAAGTCAAAGGAAATTCTATTTTGGGAGGCAGTGGAAAAACTGGCTATTTGCATTGCTTTAAATAAAAATTCTGTGTATGGGAAAATGCTTAAAGAAACCCTCTCTAAGGGGGATCCCATTTTCATTCATATATTGGCACAGACTGTTGCTAACTGTCATTAAAGGGAGTTCTGCAACACCCTCAACTGCTCTTTGAGGAAGAGTTTTGCAGAGAGAGAGGGGTCTAGAAGAACAACCATTGTACCCATTAATGTACCTCCACGTGGGGGAACAGACCAACCTATCTGGAAATGGGACACCGGGAAATACCTGCCAGCCTTTAACAGGGGGGATCTTCTGAAGGTACTTTAGACATTTGACTTCAGTTGAAGTTTGTAGGGTAGACTCTTCAGTGCTTTACAATACTTGCCTGTCAATCACAGTCCAACTTAAGACTTCACTGTTTCTCTAGTAAAGTTACTTCCTTTCCCAGAAGCTGAAATAAAGAGGTGAAAAATCCTTCTCTTTGTTATTTTGCTTGAACCTTATTAGCCTTTAAGTGCCATTTTAAAAAAATCTCAGTCCAGGAAGTGGTATGTTGCTTCTGAGCAAAGAGGACATCCAAAAAATATCTGCTGTTACATTCTTCTTGATGCAGGCTCCTGTCATAGCAGCTGTGCAGGGCACAGGTTACCATCCCCAGTTACCTCATTTTCAGATTTACTGGTCGAGCTGTTGTGACAAGTTACTGCCCAGTCACCAGGCAAAGTCACCAACAGGGTCTGGGGCCATGCAGCAAGTAACATTAGAGATCTGTTCTCCTGCAGCTCTTGATGAACCAGACATAGGAAATCACTGGCTAAAAAGCCTGTGCAGCCTTGGAGAGCAAACACGTTACTTTTTAAATACTCCTTCCAGAAAGAGACACAGAAGCCAGTAAGTTTTCCAGTCTAGTTTGGGCTGTTCATTTATGGCACCCTCATTAATCCACAAGGAATCATTACAGTTACACTGTTGCCATAAAAAGCGGTATTTAAACAGCTCTAGAAAGGAATTATTTTATACACTTCCTCCTGTAATTCCTTCAAGGGGAACTGCATTGTAGTACTACCACACTGATCTTAAGCTTTATTTTCATAGTAGGGAAGAAAAACTGCTTCCCTGGTTCTCCGAGCGTCTTCGATTCTGCCACTGAATTTCTCCTCTGAATTTTAAACAAAACAAAAATACTCCCATAAACCTATAGATGTATTTTAAAGTTGCCTGAACCGAAGTACCACTTGGCAAAACAAAGGCAAAGATTGCCCCAAACCAGTTGTAAGCTTACCTCTTCAAGGTCTGTTTCTCAGAGAGGAAGAGCAAAGCTCCCTCTCACCACTGGCAATCCCCCCCCGACCACCTTCTCCCCATCTGTACAAATCAGAGGTGAGGCATTAACCAGGCAGTTGTAGCACAGACCTCTATTCCTGTAAGGCTTCCAGCCATGCTGCCCTTGTTAAGGTTCTCATTTAGATTCAGCCCTGCCTGTGGCCACCTGAAAATCTTTCACAGTTCACAAGGTCTCTTGCGTTTGTGTGCGCTGATAAAACAGTTCTTGTTTTCCTGCTTAATAACGTTGTCTGCAACTAGTGTTGCCAGTTCTGAAATAGTAAATGCAGTGACTGAGGCAATGGAATGTTTGGAAAGGTGCAAATTCAAATTGAAAAATGCTACATTTTAGTGTAGGTACACCTGTTAAGGGTGCAGATAATGCTGATTATGGCATTTCTGAGCTTTTTGTATATAACCTCTCCACCTCAGCATTCACCTTAACATAAATGCTTATAAAGTTCACACTTTGAAACACCAAAAGAATATTTTATAAACAATAATATTTCTATCAGCTGTGTGTAACTCTAGCTTTTCAATAACTATTTTTTTATTATTTTCTTATTATTAATACCTGTATTGAAAGAATCAACTTATGAACTACAGCTAATTGTGTTTCTACATGCTGTTCTTTTTCACAGCAGAAATAAGATATTCCATTGCTTGAGCTGAAAAATATATTAATAGATTTTGATTAAAATTATAAAAATCTGATTTAATATACTCTGAAAATTTAGCAGCTACAAGCTTGTTAAAATAATAAAATTTAAAACTTAGTATAAACATTACCATAGATTTTATTAACAATGAAAGCTATAAGAGCTGCTTGGAAGCAGTGCAGAGGAACAGAGGTCATTGATTTTTTTGTCATTTCAGTGGAGGTTTCATTACTGTGTCCCCACAGTAATGTTTTTCATCTGAATTCCAGTGCATGCTAAAGCAGAGGGATGCTGGTTTGGGCACAGACTCTCCATCTTCGAGGGTCATGGTGATCACAGTCACATGCTCAGAGTTTCAGATCAATATATTTCACATTAGTAAATCTGTAGAGGTTGATTAAAGTGCAGCATTCAGAACAAAATAATGGTATTTTACCTATTCTCAACTAGTTTGAAACTGAATCGTTTCCTTGTACTTTCCGTGTTTTGCTGTACTGCATTTCCAAAAAACTCACTCTCTTTTCAAACTGCCATACTGTTGAACACTGTAAAATGTTGGGATGGTAAATTGTCAAATCCCTAATCCAACTGCAAATTGAAGCACTTCTCATATTTGAGTAGGTTCCTAAAAAAAGCACAATAATTCTGATATGGAGTCCTTGTTTTTGAGAGTTCTGCTTCAATCTGCATAAATCCCCCTTTATTCCTCCTCTCTGCCTCCGCTTTCAGCAGCCTCGGGTCCATTTACAAGATTAGTTTCCTCGTGCAGCTGCCAATCATTTCCTCCTGGCTGTATTTTCATTTTGTTTTGATTCTCCACTTGGTCTGTATTCTCTAAGTTTTCCTCCCTTCCTTAAAAGAGACAAGATGATGAACTTGTTTTCCTCGAATAATCTTAGTCCTGTCAGTTTTAAGTGGAAAACCAAAAATTGTTTGATCTGTATTGCAGCATGTGGTCCTGCCTGCATAGTACTCCAGAGATATAACTACTTCAGATCCATTACTCAGATCCATGACTTTTTTCCCTCTTATCCCTTTGATAACTTCGTCTGATTCTCACTGTGGTCTTCTCCTGTGAGTGTAGAGGACCACTGATATCCACCTAAGTATTCACACCTTTACTGACTCCCTCAGCTTGGCATTCAGGGTGTTCACAGTAATTTTGTGCCAGCTGGTGCCTGGAAAAATAACTTGCATTGTGGATGCTCTTCTTGTTTAATCCAGGAGCCCCTGGCTGTGAGGGCTGTACAGTTTGCAAGGGTTAAGAATACCCACTTCTCATGCACACACAGCCCAAGTTAAAAAAAAACAACAAACAAAACTGAAGTATTTGTAGCTCCAGTGAAATACAGGCCAGTACTATCCACAGGGATTGCGCATCCAAGGAACCGTTTAAGTTAATGCCAGGAAAACAGTGACTTGTTCCCCGGCTGTGCCATGTCAGCAAATAGGAGATTGGCATTTGTCATTGTGGACTTAATGAAAGTGCTTGTTGTAGCTGTTTCTCTGGCTGATTTGAATTTTTATTTTGTTTATTAGGTGTAGAGTGTGAGTGCCAGGGCAAAATGCTGTTTTATATCAAATCTCAATAAGATTAAAACCCCTTGCGGTTCTCTAATTAATTTCAAGGATACTGAGTTGCTTTCCCAGAGAACTTGTGGTGATCTGTAGATGTGTCCCAGGTTACAGAACAGCTCTGGATTGAAACAGCAAGGGATGTGCTCTGTGTGAGATATTGTGGGGCAGTTAAAGGTGCAGATGTTCAAACAAGGCATCAGGTGCTTTGAGTGAACCACCTTTAGTAGAACAGAGTGACTTCTGCTTTCCCAGCTCCAGCGTCACATCCCTGCTGGAGCAGGTCTGCTGAGCACACCTGTGAGACTGAACAAAGCAGCAGGTCTGTGTTCAGCCAGTATTTCCTCTGCTGCAATAGTTAGTTTTCACTCTTGTCATAAACACAAATCCTTACAGACTAATTAACAGACCTACTGCAGCAGTAGCACTTGTTCCCCGAAGGCTGCAAGTGGCATTTGCTTTCAAAACTACATAAAGAGGATCTTCTCAGGATTTCATTCATTTTTGTCTTTTTTTAGCATTACTTGTGAGAGAGGGCATATGAGTCCACCTGGAAAAGGAAGTTCAATTGTCTGGCCTATTTTTCTGAATAGCACACAGAGCTGTAATCCCACCCTGAGGGAATACACAGCATCTTTATGCCAACTGGCTTGGTCAATATGGAGCTTGTTGGTGCCAGTTTTTGAACAGATGTAGCTACACAGTGTAAATGTACTGCCCTGAGATAAAGCACTGTGTGTACTGTTCTTCCCCAGTGTCACAGAAGAGGTGGCTGTGTTGTTGCAAAAAGCTCTAGTCTAGATAACCCACATGGTTTATATACTTAAAATTTACTCCAGTTTAACTATTTCTGCTTGATTTCCCACCGTGCATACCGTTGTCCCTGGATGAGTGTGTCCAGTTCCAAGTTACTTCAGACCTTTGGAACTGGACTGTCTGATGCAGAGTAAAAACATTCAGGCAGAAGTTAAGTAAGGAATAGTTAGCTCAACTCTAAATTCACTCTGTGCATTTGTCTGGATTGACTCCCATGCACTGACAAACTCCTAGTTAATTCAGTTGCCAGAGAAAGGTACTGTTTAAAAGTTAACATTGTGTTGATAAGGGGTTTTCAGGCAGAATCAGTGTGTGAATGCAGAGAAATCCAGTGCCTGACCTTTTGTTTGTACCTTCTCTTGAGACTGCTAGCAAGAATCTTTAAGTGCTCCTGTTGCAGTTGATTTTGGTGGTGTGTGAACACCTGCCTATTAACAATTAGAATAAAACTCACGAGCTCATTTCCTGGAAGGCGGGAGCGATCAGACGTAATTACTGCAGGCTTTATTGATCTGATGGGGATTTGGAGGGCCAGCAGACAGCCTCAGGTTTCCATGGCTAAATAAAAATCCCTGAGTCTCTGAAGTCCTTTGCACAAATGAATTCCTCCCCTTTTACAGACCTCTCTGAAATCGAGACATGTCTGTCTGAAGACTGAGCTACAGATTTTCCCCGAAAGTTTTTGCAAATGGTCTTTTTTCAGTAGTGATTTTTTTACTTTGTTCTGTATAGGTGGAAGCCTCACTTGACAGTAACACTGAAATCTCCCCTGACCTAGTTTCTGTTCTCGGCAGCACAAGTTAAAGTATGCTTTTGAACACAGTTTTGTTTCTGCTCTTTCCCAATTCCCTGGAACAGCAAGAGACAAAAGCAAAAGCCAAACAAAAGCAACTTTATCAGAAACATAAAAAGTCAAGGGCAGGACTTTCTCTCTGGGGACTACTTATTTGTCCCTTATACAAAAGAGGTGGGTGAACAGCTCTTCATATGAAAGATGCCTGCTTTCATGTACCAAACATTCACCATTTGTGTCAGATTGCTGGAGAACAACAAGCTACCACTCGAGTTCCTTAAAATTTTGGCTCTTGAAGACTTTTGTGGTAGCTGCAGTAGCTTGTATATCAAGAGTTAAGGGTATCTGCCCTCCTGTGCATGAGAGGGGTGTTTTAAGGGCCAGCTCAGAACAGGATCTCTCCCCAGTAATAGTACCGTGCTTGTAGCCTCTTCCAGTCTTTGGGCAGAAGTAAGAAGTCTTTCAAATGTGCAAAATCTCTACTCCTCAACTTTGCCCTGACCAGTCTTTCTGCTGTAGAAGATTTTAGAAAGTGACAGTCCCTCCCAGTTGCTAGATTTGATGTTCAAGGACCTGTGTCACAGTCCTTGCCAATATGGCTCTATGTTTCAACTCGTCATGTCAAACACAAAGTTTGGGATTTTTTTTTTTTTGTTTGGGTTTTGTTCATTAAACAATGAGGACTGAGAAAAAGGATTCCACTAAAAGATGGATTATATATTTATTCTTTGTGAAATATTTTTTACCAACAGAGATTACTATTAAATTTTTGAATAAACAGTATCCACCTGAGAGAGGTAACCAAGCTGGCCAGGACTGTGTCCTGCTAACACTCTAATCACCTAATTAGTGTTAATTTATGGCAGTACAGGAGTGGTTGACAGGAGGCTTTACAAACAGAGATGTCTGAGTAGTACATGCATCCCATATATGTGAACTATGTGGTGCTGATCTTTGGCATGGGCAGCAGTCCAAAGGAATGGTAGTATGAAGAACCAGATATTGTTGAACTGCTGGACATCCAGTGATGCTACTGTACTGTGCCTTTTTTATCCTTGGAAATGGAACAAATAACAGTTCTCTACAGAGAGGAAGCCCAGTGGAGTTGGTTGGAATTCAGGCACAAAGAATCCAGAAGAATTTTTGCACTATTGAGGATGAAAGCATAGTAAAATAGTGGGTTTTGAAATAGAGCTCTTTTGGATTAATAAGGGAATCCTTTATGCAAAATATTACTGTAATTGCAGGCTCATATTCTGATTGCCTTATCAGGGGAGATGCATCCTCAATGGCATCTTTGTTTGTCTTACAATGGAAAGAGATAGAAAATAAGCAATTAAAACAGTCATTGAAATGCCACAAATCTGAGCATTCAGCTATGCACTTCTAGCTAAGATTGTTGGTTAGTTTTTCTATTAAAAAAAATTGCTACTGTCTGTACTTGCTTTGTAGTGTGGCCAGACTACTGACAAGAGATAAATTTTCTCTTTTTGTTTCAACTGTGATCTTCTTTTCTCTCTTCCTTCTTCTCATCCTAACGCAGCCTCTTATGAATGTGCACATAGAAATGAGAGGTTAATTATCTCTGTTGTGTTCTTGGGATCCTTGTTATTCCAGTGAACCTTGTAAAGAAACACTAAAGAAACTGGTACTGCTAATTTCAAAAATAGGTGGACTTTTCTCTCAATGTATATCAGCTGATATTCTGGTAGTGAATAGTGTATTTATCGAGCTTTATGAAAATGAAAAACAAACCCCTTGGTCCCTAGCTTGTGGTCTAAGTGCCACCTAGGCATGGGCAAGTCCATCATTTAATTCATATCTCCCAGGAACAGAAAATCCCCTGGGGAAAATCAGCAGACATCTTTTATACAGCGATAAGGAAATATATTTTCGAAAGGAAATGGCTTGGGTTTATCCTGTAATACCTGCTCATAACAGCAGTCTAGTATTAGTGGAAGATTAACATTATTCAGTCATTTAAATGTCAAATCTCTATGGCAAACCAGCACAGATTTTGTGTTAAATCTCAAAGACTCTTGCTTTCTAGCTGTGTGTGTGTGTCTGTGTGTCGCTTAATCTCCCTGGCCAGTATAGAGGATGTTGTGATCTCCTCGTTAAAGACGTCACACTGAGAAGATTGGAGTAGAGGAATAAATAGAACAAGTGTTAGAAAACCAAGCAGCTCATCTTGGTTGAACTAAAATGCACTCCACACGAACTGCCTTCCCCATAGATTTGTTTCTCCTAAGTAAGATTCAGTTCCCATTTTGCAGAGTATCATGCCAGCTCGTTTGAGGTTCTTCTAAGTGTATTTGCATCCTTTTCTGAAATGTTTTACCTCTCTGTGTAACTCAGTAGCCAATATTTTTTACAAGTTATTCCTTTGGTGGAGATAACAGATAAGGGCAATGGCTCCCAGAGAGCAAAGAGGCTCAAAACTTCACTGCTGATGTTCAGTAGGGAGCTTGAGCACTTCTGGGCTGGCAGTCTGCAGGCCTGTCTTGTTGACCTTATCCTGTATTCCTGGCCTGTGCACTGGAGTTGATCTGGGCAGAGGCTGTGAGACCCATCCAGGCTGATTCTGTCTTTCCAGGTGCCAGAGATACAGTCACAGTGTCTCTGCTGACAGGTCTGCTCTTTAACCTGTGTGGAGCAATAGGGCTGTCAGATGTTCAGACACCCTTCACACATAGAGGAGATCCAACAAAACAAATACACATTTCTGCATGGCATTTTGTGAAAGGAAGGATGGCAGCCTGATGTTTAGGAGTTCGACTACTACAGGAAGATGTCTAAGATTTGAAAGATTTCCCACTGAAATGTTAAATTGTCTGTGATAACAGATTGCAAAAAAAGAATTAAGAGAAAAATGAGTCCTTGCCCATTCTCAGCTGGATCTGGTGCGGCTGGAACTACTGGAAACTTTTTCAAGCAAATTAAGGTAGGAAAAGCTTATTGCTGGAACTTACTGTTTTTTTCAGAAGTTTTTTATTCCAGGACTGTGCATAGACTTTGTCCTGCTCTGATCCCAAAAGATTCTGAAAGAATATAATAAAAAAAGGGAAACAAGGCAAGATGCAACAGGGTGGACATTTCCACACAGTGACTGCCTGCTTCCAGTCCAACTCTGGGAAGCTTCAATGGATATGGAAACAACTAATCCCAAAGTATAGTTCATTACAACACAGCATAAGGGAATATCTCAGTGTTATGAGTCCGTTTGTGGACCCTTGTAATAGAGCTGATCTGGTGGCATTCAGTTTGGAAGCACCACTCTGCCTAGCACAGAGAGTTCACTTTTAGTGTTTTAACCAGACAGCTTCAAGACTTGGCAATTTCTGTAAAATTTCATTACTTGACCCCTGACACCCTGTGTTCAAGGAATCTGAATCTGGAGTGAGGTGGTACCAGGCTGTTTGGACTTACTTTAGCAAAATATGTTTATATTGGTTCATCTCTTAGGAGTCCTTTAGACAGTCATCTCTGAATGTCATTCTGTGCAAAATGGATGGTCCCTTTGTACAAATGGAGCTTGCCTGTCCCTGCCAGCAGTGAACAACCGTAGCATTTGTCCCAAGACTTTGTCCTTTCAGATTTACTGCTGACTGCCTTTTGCAAAATTATTGCTGCAGTTCCCAGAGCTGGCAATTTTGAGGACAGTTTGAACACATGAAATGTATTCTGTGTTTCCACTCACTCACTGGGCTCCCCTTCACACCCAGTGAAATGCTGTGGAAGGAAAACGTGTATATTAGAGGATGTTAGAAACCTTGTGTCAGGGGCATCACTAATTTTTCAAGTGGTGGAGATTTTTTAACTAAGGTGGCTACTTGCTTTAAATGGGCAAAGAAACAACCTGTGTTATTAAGTGCGACCCATACATGGACTTCATTGAAGCAGTTTGAGCTCAAAATATACTTGAGTGTCCAGACTTGAAAAGGAAGAGGGAATGAAGCATTTTCACAGGAACTCTGGTTGAATTAGTATGAACCAAGACAGGAACAAATGTGGTATTTTCCCCCATGACTTTCCTATTTTATAGTTTTGGTGTTTTTATGTTGTCTTAAAGAACAAGAATATTATTGATAAGTTTCAGAGGTTTAAACATTTTTCTAGCTTAGAACCATTTTGCTTCTATTGTCAGAGCTAATACAGCCATTTTGCTGTCCTGCTTTAAAACACCATTTTAGACAGTAAAAAGTCCTTCTAATTCTGCAAGCAGTCCTCATTATTTCCTTCCTGCTCCTCACTTCCATTAGTAATGCTTGGCAGTGATTCAGAATCACCCTGCTTTTGAGACAAGGTGACTGAGAAACCACCAAAAGCAAGAGAAACACAGAGTGAAGGGAACCACTGGCACCCACCCCACAGCATGATTGCAGCAATCTGTGCTTCTGCAGTCACTCCAAGATACAGTAAGAGTTTCCATCAGCCAGGGAGCACAGTTCCTGGCTGCTTAAAGGGAGAGGCAGTTTGTCTGTTGAAGCACAAGTCTTGAAGCCAAACACCTCCTGAGACGTCTTTCCTTTTCTCTTACTGATTCATTGTGTGGCTGTGGGCAAGTCTTCCTGCTTATTTCGCAGTCTACAATGGGCAGTTATTAAAAAGCTACTTTGAGAACACGATTTGAAGTTTTTGAAGCACAGTGTAATGCTAGGAATGGTTTAAGTTATTAGTCACTGAGCTGTAGTGTATTGCTTATTCAGTGGGACATCCTGTCTCTAGTTAATTGACGGGTTTGCCTCCTATCTGGGGTAGCCCAAGGCAGATGACAGTGACAGTGTGAAGCTTTGCAAACAGGCAGCACAGTTCATGCAAAAGCCAAATCTCTCATCAATTTGCAATCTGCAGATCTGTGCTTAGAAGTACATGATATAGTAATACTTCTTATAAATTACATATTATTCTAAAATACATTGAACTGATAAATCAATGGATTATCAGAAGCAGTCTTTGGAGCTCAGTAGGCTGGTGTGCTAGAGAGCTCTGTGAGGAGAGACGTGAAGTGAAGGAGAGAAAAAAGAAATTAAACATTAATGGGGAAAAAAGCATGTAGTCACAAGATAAGCAGTGGCAGTTGGAAGTCATTGAGGCTTTTTGTGTTGTCAGTTGCTTATTTTACCAGGGGGACACTTTCAGCCCGAAATATTGCTTGGAGTTCAGAGGATGGATAAACGGAACAGCGGGGGGACCTGCTGATGCTCAGCTTTGCCATTCTCAATAAACATCACTTTGCTCAATAGAGAAATTATTGCAGAGGCCTTCGAGGAACAAAGGCATCGACTGGCCCCAAGCAGTGCTGATAAAACTGCCTCTTTAGAGCCTTTTAGGTTTGCTTTTTCTCCACTTTTCACACAAGGCTACAGGTCATTCAAGTGAAACTATATGAAAATGCCATCTAAGCAGCCATGTTTATCCCATTTAAAAATTTGATCAAAGAAGTCTTTGTTCCTCTGCTCAGGTCTGTGCCCTGTCAGTATGGGGAAGTGTGAGGATCCTTTTAGACATGTAAAAAAAAAATCCAATCCTCCAGTGTTGCAAAAATGACATGAGATGAAGCCAAGCTTTCTTTTATAAGCAAACCAATATAATGTATATTTTAAAACAACTGAATAATTGTATAAAATAAAGAGGCATATCAAGGTTTAAAATACCTAATTCCATTAAAACTAATTTTGTGACATGACTGTTGTGACATCCTGCATTTCAACTCTGTTAAAGAACAATAGGCCATAACAATTTACAGGGAGGTAAATTCCTCTGAGGGTTTCTGGTTGCAGCCTTATCTATGAAAATGAAGTTATTCACCAGAACCCCTAGATTATTTCCATGAAAATCCCTCTAGTTCACTTTTTGCTGAGAACCTTGAAATTTTACCATAATAGTTCATCTGTGATTAAATGATTGAATGTTCCAAAGTAGTTAAGACAAAATTTTTTCAATCACTGAATCACTTTCAGCATTCACTTGCAGAGAGGAAAATTGATGTGCTAAAATTAAAAAGTGGACAAACTTACTCCAAATTGGTTTGGGGGTTAAAGAATTTAACTTAATTTTAAGCATTCTGGATGTGGCTCCTCAAGCTGTCCTGTAACCTGTCTCACCTTTTGATACAGATGAGGCATCTTCTATAAGGAGGTTCCAGTGGGTTATGTTTCAATTGTATTTTCAGTTTCCCTTGTATATGTGCTGTGTCTATTAGCTTTCTCCTTAGTTAGATTTAGTTTTGTTCTTTCCACTGAGCTACAGGCAACCCACTTTAAAATTGTGTTCTGATAAAGCCCTATGGATTTTAAAGGTCACATTCTTTTCCTGGATGAATACATCATTCCCATTGATTCACCTGCTGTTACTGCAGACTCAGAGTATTACTGATGACATTAATTATGTTAATATTCAAAGGGCTCTTAGCATGAGCTCAGGCTTTTCTAACATGCTAATTTTTGAGATCCATTTAAAAATGCTGGGGAGACAGGGAGGAGTTGGCTGTTATTGCTTTGGAAAAGAGAATATCATTTTCTCTGTGCAATTCACGGTTCTAAGATGGTCCTGCAAGCAATGATGAGTTTTTCTAAGTTATTGATTGTTTTACTACCTAGGTTGTAAACCAATCTCCAGATGCAATCTTATGTTGTTTTTCCTGCTAAGGCATTGGTATAAAGGAATTCTGTCAAGGCTATTCAGAGAAGCCAAAGAAAAGCCTAAAAAACACAGGCAGCAGAAAGCAGCATAAAACCACTACATTGCTTCAGCTTGCTTTTATTTGGCACTATTTGGCACAAAATGGTTCTAGAAACCATTTTAACATCTATTTCTAGAGGAAACAAAGCATTTTCTAATGGTAGCAAACAAAGCACTTCCACAGATCTGGCGTGGATCAGTTTGCTCCCCCTGACAGGAACCCATCCCATAAGCCAGTGATTTGTGTGTAGATTTGATTTGGAGCTTATTCCCACTTTAATGTTGTATTCATTGTACCACAAATGCATTTTGGGATTTACTTTAAATTTTATTGTGAGGGATCTCAAATCTTAGGGTTTGTGGGGTTTTTTTTAGAGCTTAGGAGTGGTTAGTCTTTTTGGGTTGAGCTTAGTTCCCAGAGAAGTGCCTGGCATGTGCTCTGGAAGCCTTGTCTTGTGGCCTTTGCTGGATGTCAGGGTAACAGGGCAATTTCCTCATCTGCTGCAGGCAGGAGCTGTTCAGGAGTGTCACATGTTGCTTTTGTCTAAAGAAATCAAAGGTTGCTTGCAAATGCCTAAATTGGTTCCTAATACTCAGCAGTGACAAAAATTGCTGGAATTTCTAAGAGTTAAGCTTTTACAACACTGGACTCATCTGGACAGAGATATAAGCCTTGAAGCAATAGTGTCTACATCCCTTGTTCAACTGTTTGCAAACTACTGTAATTTATTCTTTTTTTACCTTTTCCCCTCCTGATGACCCTTAGCTTCATCTACAGACATTAAGTCTGTAACTCCTTCCTTCAAAATGTACATCCATTTGTTTCTTGCTCCTTTCGTTTGAGGAAGAGAGGAGAAGTTGGTGAAATGGAAGCCTGGCTTAGTTTGCAGAATTGCAAAACACATTCTCCCACCCTGCCTGCCCATCCCAGACACTTCTTCCAGATTCTAGGAGCTCTCCATCTTTATTGATTTTTACAAAAAGTACCTGCTTTTGTTAAGACTACTGTAGCTGTCACCAATTCTGGTTTAAATATATAAGATTTTGAGATATTTTGCTCTGAATATTTACAGACAGTTAACTGACAACAGTGAAAATTAAATGTAAACTAGCTTAAAGCAAACTCTGTGCCTTATTTTGTTACCTGATGTCACCAGGATGCTATAGAATAGTGTATTAACTGTTCATTTTGATGAAAATAGTGAATAGCATCGTTTTCTATTACAGTTAAGGTAAGATTGACATGGTATGCAGTAACTTGTTGACTGTCTTTCCAAATATGGGCCAAGAGCAGCCTTATCCAGGACTGTCTGATGAATGTCAGCTGAAAATGTGTTGTGGTGATACCAGATCAGTGTAGACACATCTGCACACAAAGGTGTAAGGCAGAAAGTATAAAGGGAAGTTTGAAGTATACAAGTGTATGATATTGTGTTGATCTTTTTGCTGTGATGCTGTAGCTGTTAAATATATCCTTCTGATTACATAATTTGCTGTGAAATGACTTTGTTGGTTGCTGAGGATTTTTGCTGCATTTTGTCATGTGGTTTGCATTAATCTGTGGATCTCCCTGGCTTCTGTTGCACAGCAATTTGTTCTGTGCAGGAGACTTTAAAAGCAGGCTCTTTTACAGCAAGTACAGGAGTGTCAGGAGTGCTTTGAAGGGATAATTGGCTTCCTTCCATTTGAGGATTTAATAGAGCACCTTTCCAGTCCCCAGCACCTCCCATCATTTGGAGAAGCACAGTAACCCATATCTTGTGCATCACTCCAGGAAAGCCGGTTTATAATAGATGAGTTTTTTAAAAGCCCTGCTTTTGTAAGAACTGTCATAGCATGTTTTCTGTCTAATCTGGAACTCAAAAGAGTGTGCTGCTGTCTGAAAACAGGGAAAGTTGACAGTGCTATACCCAAAGGCTCCAGTAATGTTTGAGGAATAGCTTCCAGTTGGAGTGTTTGCTTTGGTATGAATGGATGCTCATTCAGTAGATAGGATTTTGCACTTAGTAGATAGAATTTCGTGCTTAGGCTGGGAGGACAGTTTCCTTTTCTCTTAACACACTGCCAGCATGTTGTGCTTGTGGTTTATTAAACACCAAACAGCAGCATTTCTCTTGAATGTGAACAGAGTGAATTCAAGAGCCTGATCAAGCAAAATGTCTGTGCATATGCTTAAATTTAAGCACACAATTAGGAGTTCTGTGGAAGAGGGATTTGGGAGTTGTAATAAAAAGTGAGATTAGAGATTGGAAAGATTAGAGGATGAATGCCATGAGTGGTCAGGAGAAGCATAAGGCCATTTGGGTGGTCTACTTAGTAATCCTGTAGTTTGGTAGTTATTTTGGGTAATTTATGTTGGTCCTTACTCCTCAGACTGGATTTAAACAACTGAGATGCAAGAAGTGCTAAACATTACACCATATCAGTAACAGTCAAGGATACTGAGGCAAAACTTAACTTTATACTACTTCAGTGATTACTTTTGTTCGTACTCTTTCTTCATTCAAGGTTATTCTTAATTACAAGTGTGGTAATACAAGGGAATCTTTTGCAATGCTAAAGCACTAAAAGATAAGGATGTACATTTTGATTTGTTTGAACAAAGTGATCTCTGTAACAGATACAAAAAAGAAAGAATTTCTGTTCTGACATCAGAGGTATTCGAGACAGCAAAATTTGGACTTAGAAATGCACAAACCATTTCCCTTCATCAGGCTAAGCAAAGTAGGTCTGTGAGGAAGCTAATTCATGTCGTGTATATAAAACAAGTCGAATTCCAGCTACTACAAAGCTTTTATGTAAGACTTTGCTGACCCAATAGGTGGTGGAATATAAATAGATCAACAGAACACCCTTCCTTCTGCTGTTCTGCCTAATCCTTTCTTGCCTTCAGGATTGAAGAGCATTTGATCTATTGAGTCTTAAATCAGACATTGTTTCCAAAATAACCACCAAACCCACCAAAATCCAGGTGAATGAAAATTTAATAGTGTAAGAGTGTTCTTGTGACTGAGAGTGATAAACTGAATTAGAAGTACTCTATTGTCCTTCCTTTTCCCCCCACATATACTAACAAAGCTGTAACTGCCTGGCTTTCTACTTGCTTTTCTTAGCTACGCCTGCCAGGTGGCTTGACATGAGCCTCTTCAAAAAGAGTAATTGTATTAAACCAATATTAATTTACTTTCTCATTTTCAACAATGCTTAAAATGCCCTCTTCATCCTGCCTGCAGATCTCCAGGGCTGCTCAGGAATGGAGCACTCTTTATTTTTAGTAACAATATCTCTCATGCTGAGGTGGAAGAATCTTAAACCAATTAAACACATTAGAAGATAACAGTGTGTGTGGGTTTGGTTCAAGATCTCCATTTTCCTCACTCGGGGGTATGTCCTAGTAGCAGCCTTTCTATCCAAGATGACAGAAATAGTGTGATAAGCTGCTAACTAGGTAAGCAGTACAGCTGCTGCTTTGTCAGGTATTCCCTTGTCAAGAAATCATTTGTGATGGGTTCTGCCTCTTTTTAATCCCATTACAGTTAAGTTTTATAAATTATCTCAGTTTTGACTTAGGATTTTTTTCAGATACCTGTGTCTTTTTAAACATAGATTTATTTTTTTTTAAAGAATTAACCTCTTGTACATGAAGTGGTTTTTTCCAATAGAAGAAGATTGTGTGTGTGTGTGTGCTTTTAACATCTAATGATTTGTTCTTCCCTTTTAATAAAGCTCAGTTACTGGGAAAAAAACTTGTTAACTGGCTCGAGTATTCTGATCCCTTAAAATATGTCTGGGTCCACATGTTTCATTTTTGTGTATACACTCTGATTAGCAGGTTGATTTCATTTTTTTCATTTGCAGAAGTTGGAAAAGCACGTCCTGAACCATCACATGCACCTGACAAGGCCAGAAAGCCTTTGGCTGACACCAAACCTGTATTCATTTGATGTGGAATTCACACAGGTTGGCCCTATTCAGATTGTTTCAATACAAGATATTTTCTAGGAACTGTGGCATGCATTGCTGCATGCATAAGGCAGGCTCTCATCAGGAGGGTATAGCCTTGAGCTTTTTATTTACTCTTCATCTTTAATTTGTCAGAATACAAAGCATGGGGCAGGCTGTCCTGCATAGATTTACTTTTTATAGTGGAACATCAATACAAAATAAAGCCAGAAAGCACTTTATGGAAGTCTAACACCCGAAATGTTGACATGTCTAGCATTGTTCAGTATGGCAGCGTAAGTTGTGTCACCTTTCTTGGTCTGGATTGAGAGTCAAATCCTGATAGGGAGAAGTGACAGAGGTCAGCAGTCTACAGTAGTCTTTTCTCTCTCCAGAAATAGTAGGTCACTAACAGTTTATAACTGTGGATTTCAAGTAAGGATAATAATTAAGCTGTCAGGCTACTTCTCTCTCAAGGGCACTCCTAATACAATACTTTTGAAAATGGTAAATGTGATTTCAGAGTGCTCCAAAAATTGATAAGGGAAGAGGGACAGGAAGGCAAGGCAATTCATGTCAAGGAAAAAGGAATAGTCCATTAGTTAGAGTACTGATACAGCAATTGGGAGGCTGGATCAGTTCCTGTGCAGAGCTGGGTTTGCTGTTCTGCTTAGTGCTTCATCTCCAGCTCAGAGGAACTTGTCTGCTGCCCACTACACGGCCAATGGCCAAACCTGTGAGCTCATAACTCCCACTGGTATTGATAGTGAACAAATTCAAGTACATACTTGTGAGGATCATTTTTCAGAGGTAGCAGGTTTTTGATACTCAAGTGCCCAATTTGCTAAATTACTGTACAGCTAATAGTGAAGAGAGTTTGCATCACGGAGTGTCGTGAAGATAAACGAGTTTGTCAGTGAGATGCTCACATTGTCTCATTCGTTATTTTCCCCTCGTACATGGCATTTGATGGATGGCACACTGCTTTCTATGCAAATAGTTTCACCCTGGCTAGTTTGTATGTTTGTCCACAGGAAGATGTATGGAAAAACGGTGGATTTTTTTGGACATTTTAAATTATGGTTGGGGCAGTTCCATCCTGCAGGTTGTGTTGGCTGAGGACTTTGGGTTTTCCAGCCAGCATCATGTGAAGTGCCCGGCCCTGCTGCAGGTTCTTCTTGCCATTCTGCTACTCATTTTCTCTCTCTGACTTGTGTGCCAGCCCCCATCTCCCTTGGGTTGCTAGCTGGGGAGAGAGCTCCACTTTCCAGCTTTCTGCCAGGATATGGAGGATGATGCTTGTCTTCTCCCCCTTTCATTTTTGCCTTAATCCCAGAAAAAGTGTTATGTGTTTTAGAACAGGCCTAGAAGGACATGAGCAGGCTGCCCCACGCTCCCTCTTCCCATGCTCCAAGTTGTTGCTAAGTTGTGTGTAAACAGACCCTGTGCACACATTCCCTCCTGTCCTTTCAGTGGGACGTGGAAAGTCTGGCCAGCCCTCAGGAAGGGAAAGAATCTTCACATCTGTGTGAAGCGACCATTTTCCCTTCCTTCCTCCACACATGTAATTTTAAAACAAATGTTGCCCTGTAATGCAAAATTTGCTAAAGCATCTGTTTCTTCCCAGGAGCTCTGGAAAAATGTGATCAATGTGACGAGTTTGTCTGCCTGGAAACTGTGTGTGTTAGAGGATGAGTTCAGCATGCAAATTTCTGACAGCTCCTATTTATACCCACGTCAAGGTCCATATTGTCCCTCTGCTGCTTCTCTGCCTCCCCACTCAGTCCCTTGAGCAGTTGGTCCAGGAAGTACTGAGTACGAGGGGTGTGCTGCCATAAACCAGCCCAGGGGAACTCCTGGAAAGGCGCTGGTTTGTGTGGGCTCATCTCAGAGATCCTACTCCAGTCAGTCTCTGGTGTTTACACTGGTGAATCCCCGGAGCCTCCCTGGTGAGCTGTGGAGCAGGAGGGCAGGAGGCTTAAGGATGGGTCTGTCCCCATTCAGGATGGCATCAGGCAGGCATGCAGGATCCTTGTTCTGAGGTGTTGATGTCTGAATTATCCTATGGGAAAGACTTTTCAAAAGTGTGCTTAAGATCATTGTTAATTGTCCCTTTGGAAATAAGAGAGTATTTCCTACTTGCCTGTAACTTTAATGACTAACTCACTGATTTGGGATTTTTGACAGCTGGCACAGCCTCACTTGCTGAGAGTGAAAAGAGAAGATCTCTCTCTGCTTAGCTCTCAGCAGCTGAAGAATTCCCATGAGTGGCAGTTACAAGGTCAATGACAATAGAACAACCTGTGATATTAATATTTTGTAGGCTAAGAAAACGAGCTTGATTGGATGTTACTCTTTTTATAACATTTTGTAGGAAGCACTCCTTTTTCTAGCATTTTTCAAATGCTGGAGAACAATTGTTTGTGTAGAGTTATCTGTTATTGTTAGCAATGCTCTTGCTTCTCTGCAGCTCAGTGGCACTGCCTTTATCCTCTAGAAGCAACGGAAAATGATAAATGAGATTAACAAGCTTCAGTCTGAAGTGAAAACTAAATCTCTGACTATACAACTCTTGTTGAATTCATTCTGGTCAGGGGTTGGTTTGTTCATTCATTTTCTAGGAAAAGGCATCTCTTTCCTTGGCCTCCTGAGAATCGGAAAATGAGATTGAAACTCAGCTGGAGTAGCCTATTTCAGAGCTTAGCCAAGAATACTGCACGCAGCATTTAGGGGTGTAGATGGCTTGTTTTCCTTATTTGCTTCCCAATCAGAAATTGGATGAACCTTCGGGATGCAGAAACAGGGAAAATCCTCTGGCAAGGAACAGAAGATCTGTCTGTACCTGGAGTGGAGCATGAAGGTACTGTGTGACTTTATTGTGCATCTTGGGGCTGGGTGGTGCTGCATTTCTGGGTCACCTGAGGTATAAACATACCCCTACTCTGAAGGACAGATGTCATCTTTGGGCCAGTCATGTCACCTCACTGTGTCTCAGATTTTCCTCACATATTAAAAAGGAACCCTCATCTCCATCAGAGGAGCCTGGGGAATTAATTAAAAACATACTCTGGCCTGAGATTAATGCCCATTGTACAAGGAATTGTTTAGACCTTATCTGGTGTGCAGTTCACTCATCCATCTAGAAGATGGATGACTGCAACCTGTAACAGATGCAGAGGAGAGCTATTAGGAGAAGCCACTGAAAAGATTATGGATGGGAGGATAGTCTTCCTTTGGAGAACAGAGGAAAGAAGCCATTCTTGTATGGCTTAGCAAGAAAAAAAGCTGAGGTGGATAGATTATGTTCAATAAATAGGCTGAGAAAGGCGAGAGGCATCCAGCAAAGGGGGATAATCTGACTGTGAGTTAAAAGAAGGTGTGAGGAAATGCAGTTCTGGTACAGTCCTGCAACAGAACCAATGAGGACAGTCAGAATAATTGTTTTAAAATGAAGGCCATATGTGTCTTAAAGTCATTATATAGTACTTTTGTGTGTGTGTATGTTTTGTGTCTATTCAGGACAAATCACAGGCTAAACATAGCAAACAAAGAACCAAATATATAGCAGAGTGAATAAAATGTATTTCCTTTAAACAGAACTTCTATTTGCTTTTTAAGTACAACTTCTATTTGATTTAAGTACAGATTTCTTTATAAAATGAACTCTTAAGTTTCAAATCATGATACTGTATTACTGCCTTAACTTACTATTACCACTTAGATGAAATAAAACCAATATTAATGTGGTATTGGATTGCTGCTGAAGCCTTAACATTAAGCTGCCTTAAGTAGTGAAAATCACTGCCTGAGCACCTGAAACTGGAATTAATCATCTAAACCAGCTTTTGACAGCAGGAGCTTTTCCCGTCAACTCAATTCAGTGACAGGGCATTCAAAACTGGGAGGCAATTTGGGAGATGCAAATCTGTGAAGTTTAGTTTCTTCCAGTATGCAGGCAGATCTTGGAGTAAGCTGCTGAGGTGTAGCACTTACAGAATCCCGTGTTGTTCCCAGTCACCACAGCCAGCTTTCATTCGTGAAATACAAATAGTCCTTTCATGGTTTAAGCAAAGTTGTAGTCTGAAATGTAAACTCAGTTTGGCTAAGATAGCTTGCTTTCTCATGTCTCAATATTTAAGGTAGCTTTATTAAACTGTATGGAAACATAATGATATGGATATTTTAGTTGAATTGCAGTTTCTAACTAAGTACAGTTGGACCCAAAATGACTTGCTTGATAAATAAGAAATGTGTCATTTCTAATCTAATCAGCATAAAGCATCTGACTAAATGTATGTTAGCTATGTAAGTGCTTAAATAAATGTGCAGGTGTAGAATATCCTCAAGTTAACAAAAAGCAGTAGTAAATTTAGGATTAAGTCTATGCTTACCTGTATTCCAGCATGTCTTAAAATGGACCTAACTGATGAGAATCAAACTTCTTTCTTTCCTGTCTTTTTAATAGAAAAAAAGGAGAAATAAAAGTAAAATGAGTTTTAAGTAAATAATTTCAGTTAAAATTTTCTGCTTAATGGTATAAATATAAATTAAAATCTCTTAAATAAGTTATTTAAAGACTACACAGTGCTACTTGTATTCAAAGTAATCCTTTATTTTGTAGTTTTACAATATTAAAGCAGACACACTCAGCAATCTGTCTTGGGGATGAAAGAAATGTAATTACTAAATTGCAGAGTAGTTTTAATGAGCCATTTTACACTTAACTGCAGAAGGACATTTATCATAACAGACTGTAGTCTGTACTTGTGAGTAAAGGATGGTGCCATGCAGATTTCTATGCTGACAAAAAAGAACCCTAAAAATAATTAGAGAGCTTTTACATTTAACACTCTTCCCTTACACTTTTAATTTCTTCTTTTATCTTTTTTTTCTAACCAACTGTGGGCTGTGTGCTTCTCCATGGGATAGGATGCTGCCTTACATTCCCTAACCCTCCAGCTCTTGAGATTGGTTTCATATCAAGGTCCTACTCCATTAAACTGCTCTACGTTAGATGGATTTGCCTGGGGTTTGGTAGACTCTTCTTTTTATTAAACACCAGCCTGCTCTCTCTTCATGGATGTTTTTAGGAACAGTTTGGCTCATAAAGCACATGCCAGCTGTATTCCCTCCCCTCTTTATTTCTAATAAATTTACATGAAACATTCTCTAATATGCAGGAAGGATTATGCACAATCACACCACTGAAACACGACAGGCTTGGAAGGTTTTTACTATATGGACTCTCCACCATATTCTCCTGATTAGGACCTTTCAGCATATTAATCAGTGCTCCCAAGCTGTCCCTTCTCTTACTCCTCCACCTCTACAAGAAAATAATTTTGTGAAATATCTACAAGGTACAGTTTGCCACTTGGTGTCTCACCCACTGCAAGGGCCCAGAAACCTGGATTGCCAAATTGCTCTCTTAAACTCTCTAGTGTGGCCCCAGCTTTACAGCCTGAGTAGGTCTCAGTGTGTCAGGAACAGGCATTTTGTGTACTTCTGCAGGACAACTTCCCAGAGCTCTGAGGTGGCTCAGGAAGTACTGCTGGGCTGAGAAACACCCGTTTGTGGTTCTCTGGGGATGCACGGTGTGAAAGGGAAGGAGAAGTGGGAAGGGCTCACAGGTTTGGTGTGCTAAGCAGCCCTTTGGCTGCCTGTGATCTTCAACACACTTCCTAAAGTAAAAATTTAAGTTGCATCTCATATTTCAACTTGAAAAATTATGGGGTTTAGTAACAAACAACTGAACCAGGAGACTGAGAGATCAGTGTTGTATCCCTGGTTCTGTCCCAAGTTTAAAATTCCTGGCTCTGGGCAAGGTATTAACCTGTTTGCATCTTGGATTTCACTCTTGCAAATGTAAAAACAAAGTCCTTTGTGTTTGCATTTCTCCTGCTGCTATGATCTTGTACTAGCACTAATCATTATTTCAAGGTGCAGAAAAATAGTACCTGCAGCAGCTGGGTTTGTTTTATTGTGTCCAATAATGCTTCTTTATCTGTTTCACAGCTCGAGTTCCTAAAAAAATCCTGAAATGCAAAGCAGTGTCTCGGGAGTTAAACTTTTCCTCAGCAGAACAAATGGAAAAATTCCGACTGGAACAGAAAGTTTATTTCAAAGGGCAGTGTCTAGAAGGTATGGATGTGCTCTGTGTGCTGCAGCACAGGGACTGACCCAGTGTGGTGGGGATTAGAGAAACTAAAATGGGTTGGACATGGTGATTTTAATTTTTCAGAGTAGACTGAAGCACTCATCTTGTCAGGACTAATGGGCCACAGTATTAGGGATTGCTTTTCATAAGTGTGTTAACACTTTGTTATGTAAGCAAAAAAGCTGGGTAATCATGCCTGAGGGCATAAATCCACCACAAGCTGCCTGAGGCAAGGAAACAGGTTATTTCAGAGTCCCCTATTACTGGAATTCCTGCCTCTTCCTCAGAGTGCTGGCCACTGCCAGGCTGGAGCCTCTGGTTTACCTGGGCTAAGGCAGTGCCACCACCTTTCTTTGCCTCTGACTCCACGTCTGACTCCACGTCTGACCCTGCTGACTCTTAATCTGGGCTTGGAGGAGGGGCAGATAAAACATTGATCCCTGTGTCTTCTGGGCAACCAGTTGCACACTTAATCTCAACTGGATGGGAGGGATGTCTGCAAGGGGAGGAGTGTGGTTTCCCTGTTCCCAATTAGGTGTGATGAAATTTCCACTGAATGCTAAGGAAGTAGTGTGACCTAATCAGTACCATCAGCTATTCTAGAAAGGGAGTATCTGCTCTAAGAGGAGGGCAGGGTTCAGTGCAGCTTAAACTGTACAAAGTAATTTAAATGTAAAATGTTGGCAGCACAGCAGGACAGTTTAGGGAGTTCCCCAGCCTGTTGGATGAAAAGCAAAAGGACCATTTGTGGATTTTATCGTCTCTCAAATGCCTCTGGATCTTCTTTTTACTTTGCAGAATGGTTCTTTGAATTCGGTTTTGTGATTCCTAACTCCACAAACACTTGGCAGTCCTTGATAGAGGCAGCACCTGAATCACAGATGATGCCAGCTAATGTTTTAACGTGAGTGCCTTGGCCTTGCAGAATCCGAGAGCAGGCAAAGCAAAAGCAGTGTGTGGCATTTCCTTGGGGGCCACAGTGGGAACGAGGAGAGGGAACTGCTACCAACTCTGAATCACCTCACGACTGTTAGTTGTTGAGAGATAAAAGAGGCTAAGCTAACCTCATTACCTTCCTTCCCATAGGTCCAATTTGCATTAATATAGTAGTAAAGGTTTGGAGAAAGTGGAACTGATCCTTTTTTAGAGTTGCTTAATTTTTTTGAAAGGGGAACCATGAAAGGATTTCAAAATGTTTTCCAGCTTAATACCCCTTACATCCAGGGTTAAAAATAACTCAGCAGATGTCTGGGCCATTTTCAAGTCAGCTATTGATCACTGACTCTTGTCCAAGATGGTTTTATTTGTGCAATATATCAGCTGTAGTAGCTCCTCTAGTATTTGTTTCATCACTGTACCATTCTGCTGAGCTTTGTGTCTCTAAATTGGCTTATACACCAGGCATTTAGTCACAGGGAGTTGTATCTGGGGTTAAAACACCCTTAACAGGTAGGAAACAGTCATTTTACAGGCACCTGTAGTAAGATTCACACACCTTCCTCAGGAAGGTCTGCTCCTGGCTGCTCTTCACACAAGGACTCCTGAGCAGGTCAGTGATCCCTCAGATGTGTCACAGGAACACATGCTGGGCATTGCCCTGAGTGTGAGCAGCAAGGCTCCAGCCTGGGTGGGATGATGGAAAAGGCTCCTGGAGGGAGGCCCCTGGGAAGGGTAACCACCCTCTCTGCAGTGCTAGATGGGTGCTGGCAGGCACACAGGGAGCACGCTGCCAGCAAAGACAGAAGGGTTTGGGAATCCCGCTGCCAACAAGAGGCAGACTGGGAGCAGCAGGCTCACTGCAAGGTCACTGTGTCCTCTGGAAGACCTCCCTCTCCAGCATTTTCCCTCTGGCTCCCTGTCTGGAGGAAAGCCAATTGCATAGAGCAGACACCGGGATGGGAACTACCATCACTGATTTCCACTCCCAGCACATTCCAAAGAGAGGGTGGACTCAGGGGAGCATCAGTGTTCCAACAGTGCTCCTGGCACAGCCTGCTCAGAACCTCAGAGGTGCTGCACACCTCAGCTCCCAGAGCTGGTGGCTGTCAGTCGGTACAGGAGGAGCCAGATTTGAGAGTCAGAATAAAGAAACAAGCACACCTGACAAGTTGGTTTTGATCATCTCAGGAAATCAAGACATCCTCAGGACTGGGAATCAAGAGAGTCCAGTTCTCAAGTGACCTTGAGGATTTTCCCATGTCCCTTCTTTCCCTGAAGTATGTCCACTTGTAGTGGGCAGCCAAGATCTCTCTTCTATTCAATGGAGGTGTCCTAAAGTAATTTTTGAGGCTTTTCACTAGAACCCTCAGCCCAAAGAAATCCAAAGGGAAATTTGTGGCCCTATGAAATCAGCCTTTTTCAGCTGCCAGGACTTGGAGAGCCCCTCACTTTCTGGTATTCCCAAAGACCTTATGTTTCTCTCAGTGTTCCCATAGCAGGAGACAATGGAGATGTGATACTTGGTGCTGATCAAGGCACTGCACCGAGAGTTCCCAGGATGACTGACTATCAGATTGAGAACATTCCCTGACATTTGAGTTCCAGCACGGTCCATACCACAGCAAAATCCTTACACTCAGCAGGTGCAGCTTTCTCAGTGTTATACCAAGAACCACAGTAGAGGTGGAGCTGCTGCTTTGGTGTTCAAGAGCCAGGTTATTTAGACATGGTTAGATCACACTGCTCAGGTGTCCAGGTGTTGTAATGGTCTCAAAAGTTCTTACTTTTGCCTACCAAAGTCTCCAAAGTCAGCAAGTTAAATCCTCAGAGCTTCTGTCACACCCAAATCCACATTTCCACTGCAGTTTGTACAAAATATGCTTGCATGTTTGTATTTAAGCACTTCTTGAGGGAAATGACATGTTAAATTGGGTGATGTAGCTTGCTCAGCACTAGAGGACAGAGATAGGGAATAAAAAAAGAATTCCGATTGGTTTTCACAATTCCTGCAGGAGAGAGGGGCCTTGAAGGTGCTGGGACTGCTGGTTTATTTTTAGCAATAGGAGTGAGCAGAAGTTTGCTGTCTGAGCACTCTGCAGCCTGAGCAGTACTGTGCCCAGAGAGGGGATGACAGGGGAGGGATGGATGGAGGGAACATTCCACATAGGAATGTGCTTGGGAGATCCTTCAGTCCTGACTGATCCAGGACACGGTGCTCGCTGCACTGTTGTGGGGTGGGTAAGGTGTGAGCCCAGGCTTGTGGGAACGTGGAGAGGAGCAGTTGTTGTCCACTGTCTGTGTCCTTCTAACGCCTCTCCTTTCTCCTCCTTTCCTCCCCCAGTGGTAATGTTATTATAGAAACCAAATTCTATGATGACGATCTTCTCGTAAGCACTTCCAGAGTGAGACTTTTCTACGTTTGAGATGGGGCTTTTTGGAGATGTTTTAGTTTTCCTCCATGCAGTTCTTGGTGCAGAACCCCCCGACTATCCAGTGGAAGACACTCCTGTAGGCGGTGACCCTGGGGACCAGCTCAACGTGGGTTGTGACCTTTGCCCATCAGTTATTTTGCTTTCTCCTCTGACAAGACCAGACCAAACCCTCAGAGACGGGGCCATCTGCTCAGAGATGCCCTGGGGAAGAGAGGCTGTCTCTGAACACGGGCAAACGATGGTCATGCAGAACCAATACTGTAAATTATGTTAGTCTCATCCTTTCTACTTTTCTGGACCCTGGTATAATCTCCCATTTCCACTCACACCAAACTCTCAATGCTTTTCTTTTGGGATTAAGTTAACCTTTTCATTTTTCTCATGTTGTAGGTTTTTATCCTTTTGCTGGATTTCTGTGTAACTGGTCCACACATCCTCTTACCTTGAACTTGTAAAATAGACTGTGATATCACCTAATGTAATTAAAACAAATTTCTCAATTAAAACATTCCTACCGTCCAAAGAAGGGAAGAAATGTTAGTTCTGTGTGTTTTCCTTTCTGTTACAAAAATGCTTCTCAGTGGGCACAAGCTCCCATCACTCAAGCCAGCTTCAGAGGGCTTTCCACAGTCCTGCCTCTTCCATACCCCCCATATCCTGGTTGAATTTCTCTTCCTTCAGCTGGCCATGTTGGAAAGGTGTCCTGACTGCAATGACCAAGGCTTCTCCTTGGCCTCCCCTCTGTCTGTTAATCCCTCGTGGCATTTTGTCCCTTTGTCACCAGTTTTCAAGCAGCACCACACACTGTTCTGCTGTTTGAAGTGCCTGGGGACACTCAAAGCCCTCTGGAAAACCTGTGTTCCCCTGAGGTCACCACCATCAGTCCCGTGCTGGGCTGAGCTCCCTGGAGCTCCACTGGGGCTGCAGTTGATGACACCAACAATCCCCACATGTGTGAGGCTTTAATGACACAGCAGCAGTTTTGCTGTGACAGATTCCTCCAGCCCTGCTTTCCTCTGTCACTTGTAACCAGCTCTAGCACATGGACATCGTGGGAAGGGGCGTCTCCAGCTTCTGCTCCTAAACATCCAGACAGCTCTATGATCCCTCAACGCCTTGGTCAGCCTGTCCTGTGGCTGGGCTTGAGTTTCTCGGGAGTCACAGGGACATAAAAGGCATCATTTCAGACCCTGGATTCAGACCCTGGGTGTAGTTGGGAGGGATACAATGTAAATATTTTTTAGGAGGACTGAAGCTGGACCACTAATTCTCACTAGCCACTGTAGCAGCTTTCTCTTGAGCCTCACAGGATCTCAGCCTGTGGCTGAGACTCACAGGGCAGAGTCTTGGCAGCAGCATGAACCATCCTGGGCCAGCCTTCAAACAAAGACATCAACTGAAACTTCACCCAGCATGAATGACACCCAGTGAGGGTGGTACCTCAGTCAGAGGAGGGACAAAAGGTATCCAAACAGGAAAAATTAAAAATGTTGAGGATCTTGAGAGCAGGTGCCTCTGTGTGTTCTAGGGCAGATGCATGGGAGATTCCAGCACAGACAGGGAGCAGGCACCTCCTCTGCCAGGCTCAGCTACAACCAGGACCCAGAACAAAGGGACAGATGTTCCCAGTGGGACTAAGTCTACCCTGGGTGCCTGTTCTAAGGGCCTGTTGTATCCTGGCCTCCGTCCAAAGCAGCATGACCAGCTGGTCAAGGGAGATGATTCTGCCCCTGTTGGAAGGGGGTACAGAGGAGGCCACAAAAAGGGGAGGAACAGCTCTCCTGTGAAGACAGACTGAGAGCTGAGATTGTTCAGTCTGGAGAAGGCTCCAGAGAGACTTTTTTGTAGCCTTCCAGTATTTGAAGGGGGCCCATAAGAAAGATGGGGACAGACTTTTTAGCAGGGCCCGTAGCAATACGACAAGGGGTGACGGCTTTAAAGGAGGGTCAATTTATACTAGATATAAGGCAGACATTTTTTACAATAAGGGTAATGAAACACTAGAACAGGTTGCCCCATTAGCACTTCACTGGTTGGAGATGTCCCAGCTCATGGCAGGGGGGTTGGACTAAGTGACCTTTAAAGGTCCCTTCCCACCCAAACTATTCTATGAAACAAGCTTGGAACTCCCACACCCGCTTGACCTCCCCGACGCCTGCGGGACCTCCTCCCTGCGGGACCTCCTCCCTGCGGGACGTCCTCCCTGCGGGGCCTCTGGAGGCTCCGCGGGGCTTTAAGAGACCACCGACACGGGGTAAGCAGACCTGGGATAGGGCTCTGGAGGGACGCGGGCCCTTAGACGGCCTTGGGGGACCTCCGGAGCCCCTTCCCGCCCCGCCCGCGCCCGCCCTGCCCCAGTTTGCCCAGTTCGCCCAGTTGGAGCTGGTGGGCCCCTCTGCGGCGGGTCACTGCCGCCCTCCAGTGGTTTCGTGGGAAATAGCTGGGAGCAGCTCACCTGCTCCTGGCCCTGGCCCAGCCTCCAGTCCCCCAGTGCCGGGATCAGCCTCCCTGGCAGAATCGGTGGAGCAAACGGCAGGACCAGGGGAGATCAGGGGCCCGGAGCCAGCCAGCAGAAAGGCCCCGGTAGGGTAGGGGGGACAGTGGGGTCTGACCAGACACCACCCAAAACCCAGGCAAAGGGCCCTGCTGTGGCTCAGAACAGGAGCCTGTGCTTGGCCCAGGCAGCTGCAGGTCCCCTCCCTGTGGGGCTGACAGGATTTGGGAGCCCCGGGAGAAGGAGCAGGAGACACGGTCAACGTGGCTCTGGGGCAGCAAAGGTGCCAGCAAAGGGAAAAGTGTGAAAAGTGGGGCTGGAAAGTACAAGAGCAGACCAGAAGGTCAGGGGTGCAGGTGTCACCACTGCCACCACCCATCCGTGTCCCTGGGGTGGTTCTGGCTGTGACACAAGGGCAGCCCCATCTCACCCTCTGTGCAAAGGTTGAGGGTGAGAAGTGGGTTTGGGGACCAACACAGCAATTCCCCCTTTTATTTACCAAAAAAGTTCCCACCCGGAATTTCACAGCCTTTGCAGGGAAACTTCCTCCAGCCTGTTCCACATGCAGGGCTCTGCACAAGGGGAGGGCTGTATTGTAGGAGAGGGGCAATTTTTGAGGGTAGGACCTGGCTGGGCCATGAGGAGCCTCTCACTACACAGGGCCTTGCCCAAAGTCCAGCCACTCACAAAAACCCTGGCTCACCTGGAGCTGCTGCCTCCCGGCGCTTGCTGGAGCCATCGGCATCTGGCCGAACAAGGAGAGGAACCGGCCGGATTCGGCAGCAGCCGCTGAATCCCGGCCGGCAGCCGCGGCTTTCCCCGGCTCATTGTTCACAGCCGGGGTGTTCTGGCCTCAGCAGCTCCCATGGCAGGCACCAGAGCCTTCCCACACACAGGGCATTTGTTCCTGCGAGAGCCTCGGGGCAGGGAATGTGCTCAGAGGCTGCTCCCTGCCAGCCGGACAGCCCCACGTCGGGAGGGCTGTGAGCCCCACTGGCAGCCTGTGGAAACCTGGTAGAGAGGGCAGGGCGGCACTGCAGAGCCTGGGCACCCAGTTAGAGGCCACAGAGACACACTGGGAAGTGAAGGGAGCTGTGCACAGCCCAGGTGTTGGCACAGAGACATTGGGAATAAAGCTGCACCTTCATCGCCCTCCAACCACGTCTTCACCTGGGAGCCCTCCAAGCTGGGCTGTAGCACAGCTGCTGAGTAAAAGCGAGAGAGGAGGGTGATGCACAAAATTCTTTTGGCTTCAGGGGAGCTCTCTGCACGGTTTTGGGTCCATCACACCATAAGTTTCCCTGAAACACAGACATGGCTGCAAGGCAGGACCCTGCTCCCGAGTGCATGGCGCTCTTGCCTGCAATGAGGGTGACTGGAACAGGGCTCTCACACCCTCTGCCCATGGCCAGCACCCCTTCAGGGCGTCACCTACCTCGGCTGCTGTGGGAGCCCTCAGCTGCCCGACTGCCTGGCAAAGCCGACTGGGGCTCCCGCTGGCACGTGCCCCAGATCTGCCCTGCCCAATAAAGCTCAGGCGGGGAAGCAGAGCCGTCCTAACGTGGTTAATTAGCTGATTCATGAAAGGTGCTGCCGAACAAAAGGCGCACAAACAGCCCAGGGCCACGTTACGTTCGGTGTCTGCTTTGCTACTCTTACCTTCCTGCGGGCTCCGGCAGCGCGGGCAGAGCGTGGCAGCGGACACAGCGTGGTGGCCACGGGCAGCCTGAGGGGTCAGCACCATCTCACCCCACCTCATCCGGCTCCACTGTCCCCCAGCAGCACAGGAGGGCTGGGAAGGTTTGAGTCCCTCCCCCTCTTTTGTGGGGCACAGATCCCACCCCTCGGTTACCATGACCGTGCAGGCAGAGCACCAGCCAGGCAATGAACTGCCCAGACAGGGGGATTTTGGGGCTGCCCCCAAGGAGAGGAGGGCGGCTGAGGTAGAGACAGGACTCAAAAGGCCCTTTTTCAGTCCAAGCTGCCCAATTCCTCCTGCCCTAGGGAGCCTCTGTCCACCAGCTCCTCAGTGCCACAGGACCTGGGTGTGATCCCTGTTGAGGATCAGCAGCTGCCTCACCCGACTGTATATCTGACACCCACATCCACAGCAGTGCTCTGGGAGTGGGACCAGCCATCGCCACGGCCCCCCTGGAAGAGCATTCAGTTCTTATGGCATCCAGCTCTGTGCCAAAGTCCTGCCTGCACCATCCTCCCCATACCAAAATCCTGCCTGCTCTCCCAGCACCCCAGTGCCAGGCGGGGCAAGGAGTGTGGCAGACACCCAGGAGGGATGACGAGCTGAGAAGTGACAAGCTGGGGACACAGAGCAAGGGAAGGAGAGGACAGTGTAATGGTCCTGGTGTCCCCAAAGTCAGGCTGGAGAGGTCTGACATTGCCCCAAGTGTGAAAAAGGGGGACAGTCACAAATTGTGGGAAGGGGTCCTGCTCACACCAGCTACGGAAAACGGGCACCAAGAAACAGCTGGGAATGCAGGAAGAAACCACAAGAGTGAGGTGAAGACCCAGAGGGCAAAGGACTGACAGAGCTGGGGTCACCTGGCTGATGGAAAAGCAAAAGTATTCCAAGGAGAGGGCAGAGGCCCAATTTCCGTGGGAGGAGATAGCAAAACCAGCAGCTGAGGCCAGATACATTTGGCTCAGGAACTGGGAACGTCTGCACCCCTTGATGTTTCCCAGAATCCTTGCAGGAAATTCCCTGGCACAGAGCAGGAGCACGGGGGAGGTAGTTCCGGCTGCCCCAGGCCAGCAGCCACGCTGTGCCGCCTGTTCATCCCCATCCCCAACAGCCTGGCTGGCTTCCCTGGCAGGTCGGCCTTGGCAGCAGGACCCAGGGACACGGGACAGCCATGGCCTGTCCCCACGGTGCTGCTGTGGCTCTCGGGGGGAGTGCTGGGCTTCCCCACCCGCAGCACTAGATGGTGCTGCAAGACAGCGCTGGTGCCTGGGCTGCGCGGCTGCACGGCGCGGGTGGCGAGCGGGAGGGCGCTGGTTGTGGTCACCGCCTCGGCCACCGAGGGCCGTCCCCACACCAGGCAGGCTGGCGGGTCACCCGGGATGGGACGTACCACCAGCTGTACCCCAAGGCAGGAGCGGCCCTTGCGCTGGGCTGGACACACCAGCGCCGAGCCCTCGGGGATACCAGCGGGCACACGGCGAGCGCTGGGGCTGCTCCCGCCGCGGGGTGAAGTGTCCCGGCAACTCCACGGGCGCCGGCACCTCCCCGTGCCTCATGCCTGCCTTCATCCTTCCGACCCTACCCTTGCCAAACTGGGGATGAACAAGTCCCTCGAGCCCAAGGCCACGGCAAACAGCCCAGTGGGGCTCCCCATGGCCAAACGCAGCTCCCAGCCATTACTGGGGAGCTGTGTGGAGGCCCGCTCTGTGGAGGGCTCCCTGGTCACCTCATGGGGCAGCACAGGGTGCAAGGAGCACCAGCTTCAGCGCCTCTCTGGGGTCAGGTGCCTCATGCTCATCCCTTCCCACGGTAGAGTCCCATGTCCCAACCCTGCCCACTTCTTACCTCCCAGGACATCACCCCTGAGCTGCAGCCTTGTCCCACAGTCCATCCCAGGGATGCAGCTTTGCACTGGGGGGATGTCCCCAGGGAAGCAGCACATCCTCACCTTGGGGATGATAAACAGGGCTGAGGGGGTTTGCCGCAGGATAGGAAGCCAGTCCCTGCAGTTGTTGGGGTTTGGCTCTGCACCCATCCCTGCAGGGTGGGTGCACCCCACAGCAGCTGCTCTGAGCCCTTGTGTGTCTTCAGGGCCTCACCTGGTGGCAGAGACAACTCTGGGTAGGATCCCCAGCTCCATGCAGGACCATACTCTCTGCCACTTCAGCTAGGAAATTGGGGGCTACATCCCTTCTCTGCCTGTGAATCCAGAGTCTGGCAGTGCCCGGGGAGCAGGTGCTTTTCACACACTGTGGGTCGTCATCCTCCTCAACGTGGCTCAGGGGTCCCTGAGCATTCAGGTCTCCAGCTTTGGGCACAAGCTGCAGCACTCACACCTCCTGCCCTGAGCCCTGACAGAGGGGTGCTGGTTTCCAGCTCCCTGAAGGAGCAGGGCCAGGAGCCTTTTCTGCCTGCAGCACAGGAGAGGAACCCAGGGAGATGCCCACAGAGCAAAGGCATCCCCGTGCCCAAAGCATGCTGGAGGACCTACACCCCCACCCAACACGCAGCTGGCACTCAGGAGAGGCACAGCCCCTCACCTTCAGGCCTCCCTCCCAGGCAGGAAAAACACATGCAAAGATCCCACCCCTGTGGATTTACAGCCCAATGTCTCTACTCCTGTGGAGACTCCAAGGGCTAATTGGGCTGAGCTTTCTTATCCCCCAGCTGCCTCCCTTGCATTGTGCTTTCTTACAAAAGGAATGCAAGAGCCTCTTCAGGTCCCCATCTGCTCCGAAGGGCAGCACTCAACACTTCCTCCCAGGTCTCTTCCTGGGCCACACATAGCACAGCCAAGTGCAGAGTGGCCTCTGAGTCCACCACCCCTCCCTCTGGGGCTCCCCAGCCAGCTGTGAACAGGAGGCACAGCCCTCGCTGGGGTAAGCAAAGCTGAGGGTCCCCCACAGCCCTTTCTCCTGGTCTTTGGAGAAGATCAGCTCAGCCAGACAAATTAGAGCAGCATCAGCACAGGGCTCTGTGCAGGAGGAGCCCCAGGCACCCCAGCTCTGCTCCCTCTCCGAGGCTCCCACCCGATTGTGGGGAAGGATTGGGGTGGTGGCCCCAAGCAGACCTGGCAGCAGGGATTAACCTCCATCTGGGTTTCAGAGCTCGGGGACCTCCACTGGGCTGAGGACTGCCAAGTCAGGGCCCAGGACCACGCCTGCCCTGGCTCACCGAGGGGGATGTGGCAGCCAAGGACAAGGAACTAGATGTCTTACATCTGCTCTTCAGCCTGGGCTGGGCTCTCCTGCCCACACCAGGCAGCTCTCAGGCCGTGCTCACTGACATCCCTGCTCCATTTAGGAGGCACATCTTTCTTATGTGGGTTGAGCCAAAACTGGCTGAGGACCCTGGGCTTCTGTAGCCTACCCTCGAGGGGTCTGCTCCCCTGGGACACCTCACACCCTGAGCCAGGTGGCAATTGCTCTGCCAGAGGAGCAGCTCTTTGTGTCTATTTTCAACAGCAACCATCCAAAAGTGCTTCTGGGTTTGTGATCTTGAGGAGTCACACCTGGAAGGCAGTTCCACTCATTAGACTCTTTAAGCCAATTGTTCGCCCAGACACTGTACCAGTAACACCAGCCTGTGTCTAGGTGCAGTCCAAGACCTGCATTCCCCACAGGCAGGTTCTTCACCGAGCGCCCGAGGTGCTCCAAATTTCATGAAGGTTGTCAAGATGCAACAAGAATTTTTGGATGAGGCTAACTGAAAGCTACTGGTGGTACAGGACAAGCTTGTGCTGATGCAACAGGTCCTAACCCACTACGGGCAGGTCAGGACTGGAGACAGGTCTGCTGGTCCAGGCTCAGTCCAAGTTGTCCTCAGGGCATGGGCTCAGCTCCACTGGTCTCGCTGGCTTTGACCTCTAGCAGCAGCTCCACTGGTGTGCTGAGTTTCAGGCCAACCACCTGGAGGTTGCTTTCAGTTCACCTGGATGTTCATCCACACATAGGTGGCTCCAGCTGAGGTCCAGCCACAGCAGAATCCTTGGGAAGGGCTGCCCTTGGCCAAAGAGGCCAGCAGTGCACATCAGCACAGCCCAAGTCCCTCCAGGCTCGTACGAGGCACCCTGCAGCTCTCCTGATGGTCACTTTTGGGAGCTACCTTGGCTACCTTCAGTGGCCAGCAGCCAGCTAGCACATCCCAGAGCAGCTTCAGCCATCTGCCTCCATGGCCTCCAGGACCAGCAGGATCAGCAGTCCAGGAGGAATTTGGATCCCTCACAATGCACATTTTCTGCAGGCGAGGGGCAGCACAGGCAGCTCTTCTGCTCTTCTGGGCAAGGGCCCAGCACCTCACCATGCCTGAAGACACAGGAGGGCTCATGCTCTTCACCTCCAGTCCCATGGCATCAGCCCCCACAGGGCCCAGCTCTGGTTGCCAGGCAGTGGTTGGATCATCTCCTGCACACCAGAGGCAGGTGGGACTCCCCAGGTCCCCCTGGGCAGCCCCTGGCATGAAGCCAGCTCACCAGGGAGACCATCTCCAAGATCCTCAGAGGTGCCTTTGGCTGGCACTGCAAGCCATCTCCTGCTGCTACTGGTCCCTTGTCCCAAGACATCATCCAGGTGAGCATTCCCTGCAGCATTTTGGATTCACCCAGACACCCTCTGTGGCATCGGGCACCAGATGAGACAAAGTGCCACACCCCAACCTGCATCTCCTCTGCAAGCCCCAGGCAGGAGGCTCTTCCAAAGGACCTCCACTCCACTCCAGGATAACCAACCCCAAATGCAAGGCCCAGCACTGAGGGGCCTTTATAGCCCTTGGCAGGGTGTGGCCGCCCCTGATTGGCCAGGACAGCCAGCAGGCAGCGGCTCTGGATTGGCTCAGAGCAGCACTCCTCATGCTGTGATTGGTGGGCTCTGTGCACAGGGAGCACACGAGCATAGACAAGTGGCAGCACGTGGTTGGCTGTGGAGGAGAGATGGGTGGCAGGACCTGATTGGCTGGGCCTGTGTGCTGCTTGACTGTGACTGGTGGAGGGAGGGACAGGTGGCAGTGTGGGATTGGCTGCCTGACAGTGCCCTGTGCGGGGGGTGGCTGGGGCAGGACCCTGCAGTGCCTCATGCACTGAGCTGGGCCTGGACTCAGCCCCAGCAGTGGGACCAGCCCAGCCCCTCCCTGTGGAAGCACATCCGGGGGTCACAGGGTGGCAGGGCCTGCGACACTCCCCCGGACTGAGCCACAAGGGGGTAGAAATTGGGCATAGAAACACCGGGGCAGATGGAGGTGAGGGACTGGGGTTTACCCTCTCCATCACCAGTGGCCACAGGGGGCTCACAGCAGCCGAGTGGGGACCAGGAGCTGTGGGGCTGAGGGACCCCTGTAATCTATCCTCTACTCACCTCCAGCTGCTCCATGCCCTACCCATCATCAGCCTGTCTAGCTGCAAGGCCAGAGGCAGCCTGCAGTTTTACCCCACCCCACACCAAAGTGGACCCTACTATCCAATGCCCCCAGGTTTTGGGGGGCTACAGGGCATAGGACAGGTCTTGCTCTGCCATAGCAGCAGTAGGGCCACTGCTTCCCCAAAATCTGCCCACTGGAGCCTCACTCCTGTGCAAGCAGGGTCCTCACATTTCAGTGACTCTTGGAGCCAGCTCTCGTCTACTTGGCTGCAGAAACTTATTTGAATAATTTGTCTTGCAAATCTGCAAGTACCAACTTGAATCTTGCACCGGTGGAGCCCATCCCATGGGATCCCCTCCCATCAAGGTTGCAGGAGCTGTGCCTGTGGCAGCTGTGACGAGGGCATGGACACAACTCCCAGCACTGCACCACAAGGCACCACTCAGCAGCATGGTGACACTTAGCTGCTCCCATGTCAGATCCCATGGGGGACATCCGAGCACTGGATAACCAAACCTGCCCCCAGCCCTGCCAGGAGCTCCCCATCACCCACCAAATCTGATAAGCTATCAGCCAGCACCACAATTAGTGGGACAATTAAGGACAAAAAGCCAGATTTTGAGCTTATTTGCCACCGATGTAAGTACAGGATAAGTGACCTGGCTGCTCCCAGGGATCACGAGGGTCTGTGACCCTCCCAGCCACTGCATTAAATGCAGTTGGTTCCTCTCTTTTTTTAAAAAAAAAAAAAAAGTAAAATAGGAATCATCTCCCAGCATCTGAACACTTGACTGCCGGGATTGCAGTGTGAGAGGAGGAAACGAGACCATCTGGTGAGGCTTTGGCACAGCCTGGATCAGCAGGGAAAGGGAACTCCCTGGAGCCCAGGCGAGGGTTTGGGAGCACAGATACAAGGCAGGTTCCTGGTCTCCACACACCTGGCAGAGCAGGCTTGAGCTTTTCCAAGCTCCAATGCCCTAGAGGAAGGAGGAAAAATGAACTGGAGGAAGATTAGGAGCAAAGCAGCAGAGGCTTAGTCTAAGTTACAGCATTTTGCTTTGATTAAAGCAGACAGATAAACCCCAGCTGCCTTCCCGGGTCCCACCACCAAACCTCTACCCTAGCATTCCACCAGTTGCTGGGTGACCAGTGCAGGCTGGAGTATCCCTCTGGGATCAGTTCTGGCTGAATCCAATCCCTGCTGCCTCCTTCAGCACTTGCCTCCTACCCTGTTTGCCAGTGATGCTGTAAACAAGCCCCCAGGGAGGGAAGGCATTTGCATAGCCAGAGCTCACTACTCCACACCTGGGGGTCACTCACCTGCAGCAGACACTGCAAGGAAGGATTTTTGGGGTGGGTTTCTCATCCCCACTGCACAAGCCAAACAATCCCCAACAAGTTTGGTTGCAGAAGGACAATCGCTGAGCAGCCCATTCCCACACCCTCCAGCTCACTGCCTGTATCCCTGATGGTTTCCCAGTCTGACCCATCCCTACTGCTTGCCCAGGGCAGCCAGACCATGCGGGATCATGCAGAGGCCATGCTGGAGACTCAATTGCAGCTCTCTACAGGAATACAGCCATGAAAACACGCTGCCTCCCCTGTCCCAACAGCAGCAGGAGGACAGCACAGCCCCCAGGCTCTCCCCATCAACACCCTGCACCCCTCTACCCTCTTCTCTCTCTTCCCAACCCAAGTCCAAAGCAAAGAAAGAAAGGAGAGAAAAGGGGAGAAAGAAATAAATTAAAACAAATGAAAACCAAAACAAAAAGCAGCAGTTGGGAGGCAGCCTTGTTAGGACAACTCAGCAAAATAAAATTCCGGTTTATTGTTGGACAACATTGTTTCACACATACATCAAACAGGCCAAAAAAAAAAGAAAAAAATAAAAATAAACAGCAACTTCATAGACAGAAAAAAAAAAAAAGAAAACCTTTTTATCTTTGGCCTTGCCACCTCATACAAACCACGATCTATGGTACAGCTAAAGTACATACACAAAAAAAGTTACTGGAATGCTCAGAATAAGATTGTAAATTTTTTTTTTTGCATTTTTGTCTTTTTTTTTTTAATTTTTTTTTTACAAGGTTTTGTTTTATTCTCCTTTGAGATAATGGTTTGGGCCTGGTCACACCACAAGTAAAGTCAGAGATAGGTAACAAGAGAGATATACACTTCAAAGCCCCCCTTTTGGTCAATCCGAGATCACTTAAAAATGGCGGACCTCCTAACAATATGTACAAAAATATAAAATGTAAATAAAAAATACAAACAAATTCTCCTTTAAAGTACTTTTAAGAAAGAAAGCAGGGCCTTGAAGTTTTGGTGCTTGGGGGGGAGGGGGTCTGTGGGGGGAAAGGGGGTCTTTCTCTCCCCGCTAACGGGCGAATCATTTTATGTTCGTTGAGTGGCAGCGCCGCGCCGGGGGGCCGGGGACGGGGTTCACTCTACTTGGTGAGGATGACCACGGCGGAGGGGGGAGGAAGGGGGGGCGTGTGTGGGAAAAGGGAGGTTGCAACAGGAGTCCCAAGGGGGGGACCCGAGGGTGAAGAGGACGCGCTGGCCTTTTTTTGTTGGTTTGTTTTCCTCCTTATTTAAAAAAAAAATAATAATAATTTGCTGCCTAGTCATCTTCGTCGGTTTTCTGCTTCTTGGGATCGACGTCGTCATCCTGGGGGGAAAGCAAAGCCATCAGGAGAGGGGACAAGGGCTGGTGAGAGCCACACAAAAGGCAGAGAGAGAGGCAGGGGAGGGTTTTGGGTCCCCCTCCTGCCTCAGGGACAAGGTCAGAGCAACACAAGTGTTTCTTCCCCCTCAGGCAACATCCTCTCTCACAGCCAGCTTGGGGAGCCCCTGAACACCCACCCCTGTCCCAGCCTGCCATGAGCACCCAGGGGCTCCCCAGCCCAGGACCGGCAGCTCCATTCAGTGGGAGCAGACACCCCACTAACCAGGCCAGTGTATAAATACATGGAATCGGGCTGTGTCCCCAGAGAGACACAGGGAGCGCACAGGCAGGGCATCCCAGCCCCGGAGCCAGCCTGGCCTCTCCAGCCCCACTGACAGCCTTTAAGCCCTCTAAGGACATGGGTGGCTCTGAGGGGTTGCCTCCTCTTCCTACCTCATCATCCTCAGCTGCCCGTTTGCCTGTGGCTCCCTCAGCTTCGTCGTCATCATCACCGTCCTCTTCCTCACCTGCACGGAGGAGAAAGGAAGGAATATGAGATCCTCTGGGAGAGTTCCAGTACCATGCACCTCCTATCTGGGTTTAATCCTGGCTCAGGCCCACACTGCAATGCCATGTCCCATCTCCCCAGCTGGCACAACCTCTGCTCAGGACAGCAGGTGATAGAGGACGAAGTGGCTTTCCTGGCATCCCCCGAATGACTTGAGCCACCAAAGGGGAGATAAGAAATTGGCAGCATCGAGTTTGGCTCACACTGTGCTTGTAACACAATGGGATGGCAAAACCACCACCTACCATGAGCACCGAAATCATGGCAAAAATGGGGGGAAAAAAGGGAGAGGAAAAAACTTTCTAGTGGCTGCTCTGCCTAACCACTCCAGATTACTTCTGCTTCCCTTCGCAGCTATTAGTCCATCTTTAATGAGTTAAGAGAGCCAGAACGCATTAGTTCTGAGTCAGAACACTTTCTAATTATCAGAACAGCAAACAAATGCTTCCAACTTATCTTACAGCCAGCCAGGAGGATGAGCAGTGAGCTCTGGGCTTTGACCCACTTTGAGCTCAAATAGGCCAGTGGATCAGAACGACTGAGTCAGTCACCTTAGGCCAGTTTTGGGGGCTCTGGAGCAAGACCAGAGGCAGAACAGCTTCTCGGCTGCAGAGACGAGTCTCTTGTGTAACAGGAGACCCTACTAAAACTTAGAGCGTTAAGGCCAGTAAGCTGGCTTTAAATCCCTGCCACGAGCCACACGTATGGACAGCCGGGGGGATTAAGGTCAGCCCATCCTCCCTTCCCCTCTCCTCTCCCCGGCGTGTGCCCAGCCGTGGCGTGGCCCATGTGGCGGGAAGGGCCAAGATTAGCTCCCAGCAATGGATCAACACCCCAGCAGCCATCACATGCATGGGGCCAGCCAGCAGGTCAGGTGACAGTGCCAAGCTGATTGGGAGCATTTTTAGTTCTTTGAGCTGCTTTAAGCAAAGCAAATAATGAGATGGGATGGAGAGATGGGCGAGGAAAATATACCCTCAAGCTCTCCTCTGCTGTCAAACTCCAGGAGTCTGGCTGCAAGTCTTGGCTAAAAAAGCTGATGCAAGCTGTACTTGCTGCCTTTAAATCTCTCTCCTGCAGAGCTCAGGTGCAGCTCTCAGGCAGGGATCGCCCGAGGGCAGCAAGCGTGGACAGACAGAGCCCATGCCAGCGGTCAGAGCCCGTGCCGGATCCCTGCAAGGCATCAGCACCTCCAGGCACTCTGTGCCAAATCATGCCTGTGCTCGGTGAGCTGGGAAGAGCAGGGCTGGCACTGCAGGACCAAAGCTCCCCAAGCTTGTCACAGCAGTATCCAAGCAACACTTCCACCCCACACATGCGCCTGCAGCACACGCATCCTCCTGCTCCTGCCCAAGGGGAGTGGGGAGAGGCAAGTATTCCCCATCTCTTCCACCCTCAAAGCAGAGCTGAGGGTAAATGGGCTCAACAGCACATAACAGCACTGCACTCTGTCCCCAATGGTTAACATCTCGAGTATGAAGAGGGTCACGATTTCCAGTTTTTCCCAGTGAACCAATTCCTACCAAAGCACACAGCAGGCTGTTGTGAGAGTGCCACTCCAAAGGAGGCAGCTTTCCCTGCTCACCCTGTTTGAATAGTCACTGGTCTAATGGTCATTGAATTTCTAGCCCTGTCCCTGTCTCCTAAAACTAACCATCAGGTTAGTAGGTCAGCACGTAAACCAAAAATTCACAGGGGATTAACCTAGTAACAGCTAATCAGGGCCCCCAAGCACATTTCAGCATAACAAGAATGGTTTTCTCACAGCCTTAACGAGCGATAAAAATAAACAACGTTATTCATCCAAGCAGATCTTGGGAAAAAAATAATAGCAGGGAGGGTGAGAAGTGATTCGGCAAGTCACTGCTGGATTTCTGGTCGCTGCTGCCAAAACCCACTTCCAGGCTGGGTTAGGTCAGGAAGCAGGGGAGGGCAGGGAGACACAGGACATTGCAGACAGGGAAGGTTCAAAGCAAGCCTGTCTACTTCCATTGGAGGAGCAGGCAAGAGCCACAGGTTCCTCTGCCAGTTTCCATATAGCCCAGAAAAGGGCTGGGAGAGGGGGCCACATAAACCTCTCAGCACGCTGCTCCACAAACAAGGATGGTGAGCCATCCTCTGTGCCTGGGCAAGGTATGGCCACCCAGGGCTGTCCCTGTCCCACTGGCCGGGGCTCACACCTGCAGCGGCTGCTGCGATCACCGGAGTCAAGGGCAGATTTTACTACTCGCACGGAAGGGCTAATGCGCTTATTCAGCGCCGCGGTGCGGTGCCGTGCCGTCTGGCCAGAGGGAGAGAGGGAGGGAGGAATCTGCCCTCAACCTGCTGGAAGGGATTCAAGGCTGACTTCACTCCCAGCACTCTGGGCGAGTGAGGAAGGAGCGAGCCTGGCTGGCAGGAGCCGCCTGGCCGCAGCCGCGAGGGGGAGATGCTGCTCTCCAGGAGCCTGCTGTCCAGGGCAGGACACAGCCACGGGATGGGGGTGGGCGGAACAAAGAAAAGTTACCATCACCCTCTTCCTCCTCGTCCTCTTCCTCACCACCTTCCTCTTCCTCTTCGTCTACTTCGTTGTCAGCCTCCTGCTCTCCGTTTTCCTCGTTCTCCTTGGCAAGACAAAACATCACTTAAAAAAATGCCCCGGGGAAGGGAGAAGGGGGAAGAGATGTTCAGCACAAGTGCGTGTTCCCACCATTCCTGCTGAAAGCAAAGCACCAGCCCACCGGAGGCCTGGGTGCGTGTCCCACTTCCTGCCTGCCTCCACTCGACCCAGACAGCCCAGGCATGAAGGATCAAGCCTATAGTAAAACTCGGGGCTGCAGTTTTGAGATAAAGACTGCAGAGGGTCTTGTGCCACATTGAAATGTGGCACACTGAATTTCCCCTGGCATGTTAAAAATAGAAGACCAAGGGGTTTACTTGTACACAATGTGTTTCCCTGCTCAACTGGTAGTAACATTGTAAATCCAGGCGTTCTTTTCTTTTTCCTCTTTTTTCAGTCCCTAGAGAGGAGGTGGCACTGGACAGCCTCACAGGGCTGTCAGGGAGGAGATCCAAGCCCAGCCCTTCGCTTCTGCACACACATGAACTCTCCACAGGCTGGGAAGTATCTGTGTAACAGGAAGCGCCAAAGGTTCAAGGGCTCTGCAGGGCTCAGTGCTGCCATTTGAAGGGGTCTCATGAGCAGGGCTGGGGACAAGCTTGCAGCAAAAGTAGGAAGAGAGAGGAAAACGAACAGGCATTGGTGTAAGGGCTGCCTCTCCCTGCAGATTGCAGCCATACTCACAGCATTGCCGTTGGCTGGTGCATCTCTGCCATTTTCTGTTTCTTCAACAACTTCCTTCTTCTCTTTTAGATCCTGGAAGGAGCAGAAAAGCAGAGAAGTCACCTCGATTCCAGTTGCCTGGGTCAGAGAAGCTGCAGATCAGGTGTGAAAAACACAGTCTGAGAGCGAGTGCAGGAGACGGTTTCTCTTCACACCGATTTGTTCTGTGATTTGGTCGCCACGTTCTGGCTCCTCCTTGGGAACGGGAAAACATGGGGGCGAATCTCAATCCAAGTGAGCCTTGCCAGAGAGCAGCTATCTAAAAAAGAGACTGCTCTGTTTCACCTCTGAGCTCCCAAACAGACAGAGCTGGCCGCCTGCATATGCTCAACAGCAGCAGAGCTGGCTGACTGCCCATCTTAGCACAGTCCACGCAAGCTCCTGCAATGCCATGGAGAGCCGGCAGCCCCGTCCAAGGGACAGGCTCTGCCGCCCCGGGGCTGCGGGCGGCCACGGCTGCTCCGTACCTTCGCCGCAGGAACAAATCCCAGGGACTCATTAGCAGGGGCTGTGGTCTCTGCCCTGCCTGGGGAAAAGCACACAGCAAATATTACACGCCTGGTCTTTCTCACAGTGGCAGAGAGGAGGCTCCGGCATCCAGCTCGCAGTTCTAAGTGTAACAGGATGGGGTGGGGGAAGAAGTCTATTTTTACACCGCTCCAAGAGCCGTGCCTGGTTAGTTCGGTTCAAACCTCCACAGCGAGCAGAGAGAGGAGAGCAGGAGCTTGTGTGTTTTCGCTATTGATCACTGTCAAAATGTCATGCCAAGTCGCTCAGCAAACAGGCTGAGAGGATCCAACTTTATGTTCCCGCATAAAGAACACTTGGATTTAACACTGGCATCTCTGCTTGCATCCTCCTCCCCTTCTGTTCCTTCATCAGCTGGAGCGAGATGCTTCAAAGGAGCGCTACCCTAGCCAAGGAAAGCAGAGGCCCTTCCCCAGGGCCAGCAGCACAGCCACCGCCAGCTCCGGCAGCGGCCACGAGGTGTTTAAAAGTTGCTGGGAGTTCCCGGCTCCGCTGTGGTGGCTTTACCCCTCCCGCCTGCCCTTTGCAGCGGCCGAGCCGCCCACGGAGAGCGAGCGGGCACTTTCACTCCCGCAGAGCCACTGTCTCGTGGGAACATCAGCAGGGAAGAGCACTGCCCTGGCTCTACTGTGAACATTACTCCGTTCTGGGAGGGTTTCTGCTCCCCTGCAGGCTGCTCAGGGAAGGCAGCGCAGGCATTTTAAGTACCACCAGGGTACTTAAATGCACAGATGCTGTTACCAGAGACAGCCAGGCTGCCAGCTGAGGAAAGACTTGCTCTGGAAGAAAGCTTTGGGGTGACAACACCTGTTGATCAAACCTCACCTAAGCAAACCAACCCAGGAGTCTGGGGTAAAACAAACACAGAAGCTCCCTCCTCTTTTCACTGCTCAGACACAAATCCCAGACCATCTCCTCTATGCTACCCAGTTCCATCAGTTTTACACCATCAGTAGCTCCAGCTTCCCTATTCCCCCAAGCCTGATCACAACCATTTTGCCTCTCACACACCATTGCACTGCAACCGCTGCCTCACACCAGGCATGCGGGCACGAGGGAGGCAAAGCACTTCCCAAGTTAAACACAGCAAATCAAGCAGTCAGAATTTCCACATCTGTACCCGATGGTTCTTTTTAAAAGGAGTTGTTCACAGAATGTAAGCAATTCTCCCAGTGAAGGAACAACTCACTCTTGGGCATTTTAGCTGGACAGATCTTCAGCTCTGACCTTTCCCGCACCACTGAAAATCCTCTCAGTTTAACCACCATCACGATGCCAGGTCATGAAGTTTGTGCTAGCAACAGTGTTGCAGAGAGCACCGCAGCTTCTCCCTTTCCCAGTCCAAGTCCAACACAAACAGACGTGAGCAGGAGCCTCCAAACCGGGAGCCGGTACAGCAGCAGAGCTGCTTCAGCGCCAAGACTGGTACACAGCCTCTAATTATAGGTGTGGTGAGGCTGTTTGTCTACGGAATAGCAGCGCTGTGGAGCCGCACACCGCCGCTCTGGGGAGCTGCACCTTCTCCCCGGCCCTGGTCCCGGCAGGATCCCGGTGGGAAGGGCGGGAGCCGGGACCTGCCGCAGCCGGGACCTGCCGCGCCTCCCGCCGGCAGGGGGCACCTCCGCGCCGCCACGCGCTCGGCCGCCGTTCAAACCGCGCGCCACTCTGCGCGCCCCGCTGATTGGCCGGCGGCCAGCGCGGCGCCCCGCGGGCTGCCGGGAGCTGTAGTCCCAGCGGGGGCGGACTCCGGCGCCCAGGGCCGCACGTGGTGGGCGCCCCTCGGCATCGGCCGGGGGCGGCGCCGGGGCGGGGCAGGACCCTCCGGCCCCATCCCCGCCTCCCGGGAGCGCTCCGGACGGCGAGGCGGGACGAGGGCGAACGGCCTCGGTGATTCCGCGCCTCTCGAGGAAGAAGGAGGGGGGGTCACCTTGCCGCCGTGCGCGCCTCCGCCCGCCCGCTCTGCGGCGCGGACCCCCGTCCGCTGCCGGGAGGGCGAGCCAGGGACAAGGCCCCCTTCCCGCACGCGGTAAAGGGCAGGGGAAGGTTAACGGCGAACTTGGCCCGGTTCCCCCCAGGGAGGGATGGGGATCGACCCGCCTCGCCACTTCCCGGCAGCGGGAGAGCCGGAGGCGGCAGGGACCGAGCGGCGGCCCCGGAGCGGAGACAGGGTAGGCGGGATGGGGGCACGGCTGCGGGAGCGGGAAACAGAAGTGAAAACGAAATCTGCCAGAAACGGCGTTTTGTTGGCTGTTTCTTATAAGCCATCCCCCCCGTCGTATTGTTTTTCTCCCCCTCCAACCGCGCTTCCCCCGGGAGCGGCGCGACCCGCGGCCGGCCGGGACGCGGGGTGAGGAGGCCACCGGGCACGTCTCCCGCCGCTTTCCCACGCATCGGCCCGGGTCGGGTCCCCCCGCAACTTTCCCGTCCGCGGCCCCGGACTCGGCGGGGCGCACGGTGACCGCTCGGGGATCACGGTCCCCCCGGGGGACGCTCCGCCGCCCCTCGCAGACAAAGGCGTGCGCCGGGAGCCGCAGCGCGGACTCCCGGGAGAGCCTCTCCCGCCCGGTACCGGCGCTCCCCAGCCGCTTCCCCTCACCTCCGGCACCGAGCCGCAAAGTTATCCCGCTGAGAGGAGCTCGGGCCAGAGCCCCCAGCCCCACCGCATCTCCACCGTGGGGGTACCCCCGTCGGGGCAACTCCGAAAATAGCAACGGACCCCTCGGGCAGCTCCAGCGCACACCCTCCACCCGCCCCACCTCGGAGGGCGACTCCGAAATAGCAACCCCCCGTTAGGGGCAGTCCCAATAGAGCAATTGCACCCCCCCCCCCTTCCGGGGGGGGCAACGCCGAAATAGCAACTGTTCCCCTTCCCCGAGGGGTAACACCGACACCGCAATCGCCCCTCCCGCATCAACCGGGCGCAACTCCGAAATAGCAACCGCCCTCCCACCCCCCTTTTCGGCAGCAACTCCACAACAGTGACCGCCCCCCATCCCTCCAGTGCGTGTTCCGGAGCGCTTCCCCCCGCGCCCCCCCCGCAGGGACGGGGCCGAGCGGGACCCAAGTTTGACGGGGCTGTCAAGCTCCCGCACCGCAGATTGAATGAGCGAGCGCTGCCGGGTGCCGGGGCACAGCCGTGCGTGTCCCCCCCCCCGGGCTCCTCGAGCCCCTCCGCGGCGGGACGGCCGGCTGCTGTTCCCCGCGAAGGCTGGAGGGAGCGGGACGCGGCGCGGCGGGGCTCAGCAGTACCGGCGAGGGCGGCGAGCACGTTTCCCGCACGCTGTAGACAAAGGAACGGCGCTGGCAGCCCCGCACGGCGAGCACGGCGGCGCCGGCTCCACACCGCGCCGCGCCGCCAACTTCAACGCGGGGGACGGAGGGGGAAGGGGGGAAAGGAGGGGGCGGGACGGGCAGGGGGCAAAAAAAAAAAAAAAAAAACCAAAAATTACCAAAAAAAATTAAAAAAAAAAAAAAGGAGAGAAATCGCCAAAAATCCGTCAGAAAGAAAAATTAAAAGGGGGGGAAGAAAAAAAAAACCCACAAAAACCAAAAAAAGCCGCGGGGTGCGAGGCGACGGCGGGTCGCTCACCTTGGCGGAGATCTCGGCGCTGGTGTCCACGGCCGCGTCGGACATGGCGGGGGCGTGCGGGGCTGTGTCGCGCGGGGCTGCGGCGGCGCGGGCGGGCGGGCAGAACAATGCCAAGATGGCTTTGCGCGAGCCAGTGGGGACTCACGCGGCGCCGCCGGCCCCTCTTATAGAGCCGGGGGGCGGCGCGCGCGCTGCCCCGCGCCGCGCCCCATTGGCCGCGCGCGCCGCGGCCGCCGGGCGCCCATTGGCCGCGGCGCAAACAATGGGGCACGGCCGCTTAAAGGAGCCCGGCGGCGCCACTGCGGCGATGAGTTGGGGCCTGGTCTCAGCCGTGTGGGCGAGGCGCGGGGTGCCGGCGAGCGCACAGGCCACGCCCCCCTCCCCGCGCGCTGCCCCCGCCCCCGCCGCCTCCGCCCCGCCCCTCCCGCCGTGTGAGGCGGCGGGAGCGCCCCCCTCCCTGCCCTTCCCCTCGCTCCCGCCCGCCGCCTGCGGAGGGGTGCGGGGGAAATAACAAGAGTTAAAAATAAGAATAATAACAGTAATGCGGGAGAACCGGCGCTGCGCGCCCTCCCCGCCCCCCCGCTCCCCCGAGGCTGCCGGTGGTGCCGGGGCAGCCCCGTCTCCTCGGTACCCCGCTAACCACCCCCCCCAGCCTCACCAAGCCGTGTTTTCGGCCCCGCGGAAACTTTGGGCACAACAACAACGGCGGCCGCTCCCGGGGGGAGCGGGGAGGGGCGGCCTGCCCAGCCCGCCGCGCAGAAATGCGGGATTCCCACCCGTTTGCTTATTTTACAGTTAAAAAAAAAGGAAAAGAAAAAAAAAACCCCACGCACCCAAGCCGCCTCAACTGCCCCCGCCTTGCGCGAGCTCAGGGCTTGGGGCGCACCAGGAGTTTCCCCACGCTCCCCTTCCCCAGTCTCCCGTTAAAACACGGCCGTGCTCCCACCGCCCCCAGTCACTGGGGCAGCTTCTGCCCCCGAACCCCCCCAGCCACGGGGTAACGGGGCACTGGCGCCGCGAGTGAGGGAGCTCTGCCACACTCAAGATGGCGCCGACAGCCCTTCGCGGGGCAACGACACAGTTGTGCCACCCCCTGGGAGCCGCTCCGCCACCCGCAACGGCCCCGCGGGCGAGATAACGCCGCGAGCGAACGTCCCCCGGTGTGGAAAGCGCGAAGGAAGGGGCGAAAAGATGCGAAAAAGGGCCCCCCGGACGGAGCAGCGCGGCTGCCACACTCAACATGGCCGCCGGGGCGAGGCCGATCTTGTCCTCGGAGGGCGGGATATAGCGATCGGGTGGTGCGGATTGGCCGGCAGTGCCGGGCGAACGCTGTGCTGACGCTTTGCGGCTTCTTATTGGCTGAGGCGCCTGTCTGTCAAGGGCGAAGCGGTTTCGAAAACCCGGAGGCGGAGCGCTGGAGCGGGGTTGGGGTTGCCTGGTCGGGGTTCCGGGGCGTCTGCCACGGGCAGGGTTGTGGTGGTCCCGGTTGGGGGAAGCTGGGCGGCCCCAGGGTTGATCCCGCAAAGCTTCAGGAGAGCTGCGGAGGAGCCATGGCAGCCCCTGCACCGCCTGGCAACGGGCGTCGCGGCACGAGGCGTCATGGCTCCGCCACCTCTTGCCCCATCCCCACGTGCACGCCGCGGGTGGACACAGAGACGGGGCCCCGCTCCCAGGGCAAAATGTCCCTCCCACGAAGCACAGTAGCACCGTAAACGGGCTGGGTTTTGCCTGGGCGCGCCACGGAGTGCTTTTCCCCTCAGCCTTCGCGTCCTGCCCCGTGTGGGAGCTGCCCTGAGGGGATGGCGGTGCGGGGGTCGTGAGGGCCGCGGGGCGGTGGCGGGAGCGGGAAGCACCGCGGGGGCTGAGCCCTTGTGGCACCCGCTGACCCTCGGGCTGACCCCGGCCCCTGCCCCCGCCGTCTCCCGGCCCCAGGGGCTGCGACCCCACGAGCAACTCTGGCCTTGGATCGGTCGGCACAGCCCTGCCCCACTCACGGCTGAGGGGCACCACCTGTGTTTTGCCAGGAGGGACTTTTTAGGAACGATGGGTTTCCCACGTTGGGACCTTCTGGGGATGATGGATTTCTCATGCTGGGACCTTTTGGGGACGATGGATTTCTCACGTTGGATGTCCCGCTCTGACCCGGGCGGGAGCAGGGCGAGAGCCTCTCCATGCGCTCAGGGGAAGGAGAGGGCTGTAGAAACCGGGATTTCTGGTCGCTGCTGGCTACGCCTCTCGCTTGGAGTGTTCGAGACAAGGGCAGCTGCTATTCCCGGAGACAGGACTCTATGGGTTTGGGGCAGGTTGCTCGCAGGGCTGGAGTCAAGAGCGCCCTCTGCCACAGCCCAGCCGGGGCTGGCGGGCGGCGAGTCTCGAAATGCGTCCGAAAGAGGAAAGGAAAAAAAAACCACCCAAGCCCAGCCCGAAAAAAAACCACTTCTGCTATAACTTGTCTTTAATGCGTGCCTTCTCCTCAGACTGGGGATGTTTCTTTGAGCTTGGGGTTCCCACGTTTCAGGAAGAGTTAAAAAAAGAAAATGAGATGTGGGATATTTCAGGAAGAAAATTTGGAATCTAGGAATCCTCAAGGGATGGTCACACCAGGATCTCACAGAGGACAGGGGGCGGGAGGGGGAGGGGGAAGAAGGGGAGAGAAAAAAAACAACCAAGCTTGGAGTGGAAGCAAAACTGCCTTAAACCACTTCGCGTCGGAAATCCATGTATAGCCCTCTCTGCCGTCCCTCCGAGCAGCGGGATAACCCGGCTGGCGAGTGCCCCTGTGCGTAAGGCAGGGAGAAGCAGGCTCAGCTCGGCGCTTTATGCCTCAGCAGTCCAAAAAGAAACAACAACAACGAAAACTGTTGCCTCTAAAAGGCAGCTGCTGCTTTACCTCTTCTCCAACCCTCTCGGCGGCCGGGGCTGGGCAGCGGCTCCACAGGGAGCGGAGAGAGGAGAAGGAGGGTGGAAGGGGACTTTGCGAAAGTGCCCGATCATCGGGGACAAGAGTTTCCAGGGCTGAGCTCTGCCTGGGACCTCACTCCGTGTGCGGCGGGCGATCACTTTGGCAAAGGAGCCGAGGTGCTGAAGGAGGCAGTAGGAGTTTTCCCTCCTCGCTGGCCGTTTCCCTGGCTCAGCAAGTAGCAGCCTCTCTAATCCCCGGCGAGGATCATGCTGCTCGGGCGATTATTTCATCGCGGCAAGCTGCTCCTGGGAGGAAATTCTCATTACGCTCTTCGGAGAGGCAAGGGAGGGGCGACTGTCACTCAGCTGCTCTGGAAGAAACAGAGGGATGAGCCTGCAGCATCCCCGGGCTCCGGCGCATGAGACGTGGTAGTGTTTCTAGGTCAGGCTGGTGATGCGGGACATGAAGCCGTCAGAGATGACATCCTGGCTGTGTCACCTTCTGTTCCTCGATGGGCAAGGGTTGCACGAGGGGGCCGGGGCTTGGTGGATGTTGGCTCTGGAGGAGCACTGCTGGGGAGGCTGGAGGGGAGGTGGGAAGGAGCTTCATGTGTGCTCATAGGAGGGAGAGGAGGTGTGTAGAGAACTAGAGCCGGCTCATGGGCCCAAAAACCATTTTGTGAGGCTGTGGGGCCAAGGCTGAGACCTCACTGCAGGAGGCAGAGACTGTGCTTGGAGAGCACTGGCTGCCCCAGCCCAGGGAAGGGCTGAGGAGGCCGCCCTCCTCCCCGTGTCCCAGGCTGCTGCTCCTCCATCCATGCCCATGAACCACGTAAACAGGCGGGAACGGGGCCCTGTGGTGCACTTTAATTAAGGGATGGAGACATCGACTTTGCCTTTCCCCAGAAGATTGCAAAAGGCCCAGGCGGGCCCCGCACTGCAGCTCACGGCCATCCCTGCTCCGACACGCGCTCTGCCCCCTGCGTTACAACACACTGCTCTGACTCACCGGCCGTTCCCAGCCCGCTGCTCCCCGAGCCTGGAGACAGTGCAGGGATCCCCCAGAGGGATGTAGGGAATCTGACTGCTCTGTACCCCGCTTCCAGCACCCAGAGTGGGACTTGGTGGGCAGGATGTGGCACAGTCCCGCCGGCATCCGCCTTGGGCACCTGCGTGGAGCCCCAGGGTGAGGACAGCGTTCCAGGGGGGTTATCCTCTGTGACTGGAGGATCTGGGAAAGTCAGTGTGACCTCTCTGGGTTCCCTGACCCCAGCAGGCAATGGCACCATGGTCACTTGATGTCCAAGATGTTCACTGGCTTCTCTGTGACTCCAGGAAGCCACTGCCCTGGCTGACTGAGAGGTGGTGGCAAGGGAGTCCCCTTTCCTGCCTCCCTCAGATGGGTTGTGACAGGCGCCAGGGCCAGGTGGAGAGCAGCAATACACCCCAACACTGCTCCTAATTCTGGTGCTGGCTATGGGCAGGGTGGGGATATGGCAGAGGGGGACCAGGGAAGCCTCCAGTTTGGGATGCTGACTGTTCCAGGGAGCCCACAACAGCAGGAGTGGATCCAGAATCTCCTCCCTGGCTGCCAAGGGCCAGTGCCATTGATGCCATGGCCCAGAAGCCAGCACTTAGATCCCTGTCCTTCCCTGCCTGTGTGTTGGGACAACCTCAGCTCATCTGTGAGAGAAGCCCCATGGCCAGGTTTAAAGGCAGCAAAGCTGATTACTGCCTTTTCTTAAGAGAAGGGTGAGGAGGCCATTGGGACAACTTGCCCAAGAGGCAGAGAGAAGAGACCTGTGCTCCAGGGCATGGGCTTGATGAACAACAGCAGTTGTTTCTCTCTTATTAGTTTTCTGGTTTTCCCCTGGTTTGAAGGCTGGTTGTGACTACAAGTCATGTATCAGGGCAAGGGCCCATCACACGGCGATTACACACCCACACCCTGCCCCAGGCCTGGGCCTTGGGCCAGAGACACGGTTTCACTCCTCAGGGCTCCCATCCCACTGCTAAAAGTGATGCGCGGGAGATATTTGAAAGGAGAGAGAGAGGAAGGCGGGAGGGAGGAGGCAAGTCTGGATTCTCTTCCCTCCCTGCCTCTTCCCAGCACTTTTCAAACACAACACCTTTGCAATGTCTGCTGGAGGAGGGAGAACACCCCCTGCATATGCCCAAGGCTGGGTGTGTGTTTGGGCAGGGATTGGCACATGCTGTGGCCAGCCCCAGGCACATGACCCCAATCCTGCCCTGCTCTCTGTCCCCCTTTCCTCCCACTGTCCCCAGCAGGACACCACCCAGAACCACTCCACAGGAGTCCCCACCCAACCAGGACCACTCTTCTGCCCCAAACCAGCCATGGGGTGTCCATGGCTGTCATCCTGCAGGGAAAACTGTGTGGAGAGCCACCGCTCCTTCTTATCCCTCCTTGCTGTGCCGGCACACCTGGGAGAAGACGGACACACAACGTGCACACACACACTCACAAAACCAACCCCAAATCTGGATCAGTATCAGAGAGAATTAATTACTGGCTCATGCATATTCAGATGAGAAACTCAGCTGAACCTGGCGGTGCCTGGGGCGGCCCTGGAAAGGAGAATTCCTCTGGAGAGATATAAATCACCGCTCCCCTCTATCACTTTCCCCGTGGAGCGCTACCTCCTGGGGAAGACTGAACCTTGATTTCCTTTTTTCCCTCCTTCTTCTTCGTTTTCAATCTGCGCGGGGCCCCTGTAATTACAATGGGCTGCTTTAGGGCTTGAGTTATTTATTGGGTAACAGCGACACACCTACCCAGCTCCAGCCGCCTGCCTGCCCTCGTGTCACGGCTTGTCCTGCCTACCCAGCAGCACCCCCCGTGCCGTGCCATGCCGTTCCATGCTGCTTTAGCGCAAGACAACATGGGCAGCAGCAGCAAACAGGGACCACCAGCCTTACGTGATCCACTAAAGACACATCCGTGGTGGTGTAGCCCCTGGAAGCAGGGGCAAGAGCTGGCTCTTGTTTATTGCAAAACACTGAGTCACACACATGTTTGGGATGCCCGGAGCTCACACCAGTTGTGAAATCCTTGGCCCCATTTTACAGGTGGGGAAAGCAAGGCACAGAGCAGGGAGGTGATTTCCTCAGGGTCATCCCCAGACATCGGAAGAAGAACCAATTTCTCCAGCCAATGTGTGACTGGGAAAGAAAACGCCAGCTAAAGCACTCAGCTCAACACTTTGGTTGGTGGGACCTGTCCCCTGTTCCTCTTTTTTGCTTCCTGGTGGGAGTCCTCTGCCCAGCCTCAGCTCTGCATCCCCCTGCTCAACCCCGCTCCCCCACAGACAGCCCTGTGTGCTCAGAGGAGGTGAGCACTCAGGGCTGGAGACCACATGGCTGGAGGGAATTAAATAATTGATGGACCAGAAGTCTCAAGCAGATACCGAATCTCCAGGGGCAGCATTTGAGAGGCAAAGCAGAGCTCCGGACAAGACCCTTCTCTCTGATATGATGCCAATGTGTCTCATTCCTGCTTAGGGCTTCTGGTGGGCTGAAGATGTCGGCTGCCGGGGATGGGAATGCTCCTCCACTCGCCTCACCTCCCAGCTTGCCCCCCACACTGCTGGAGCTCTGGAGGGACTGGCCACCTTCCAGCCAGGCAGGGAGGAGCCAGGGGAAAGAGGCCGCTGCTTTCAGGCTGAAACCCTCCTGCATGGGATGGTTCCCACTGAGCAGCACTGTCAGAAAGAGCAGGCTGAGCAGGGAGGAGGAAAGAAGTGTGTCAAATCAAGGTGGGTGCTCGGCTCTTCCCTGTACAAGAGTGTGGGGCCACCAGAAAGCATCAGGCTCCACTCCAGAAAGGGACAGCCCTTCTGCCATGGCTGAGCTGTGACCTTCTTGCTGTGGGAGCATGGAGAATGGCTTAAAAATTCACAGGCGAAAAGCAACTAGATAAATTCAGCATAGAAATTGGAAGAAGTTAAATCCAACTGTCCCACTCCCTGTTCTGGAGGTCGCTTGGCTCCAAAGCCTCTGTGGGATTGGGTGACAGCCCCTTTCCTGCTCCCTGCCCTCAGCGTCATGGCAGAGGTGCTGGCCACTCACTGCTGGCACAGCCACACTGGGCACTGGGGGTCACAAGCTGAGAGGGGCAGCCCCCTGTGCAATGGCCGTGGATCCCAGGCGTCAGCCTTGCAGGGTTGCAGCGGCAGGAGAAAGAGGTTTTCCCACCCAAAGCACTGATCCAGAGCTGGCAGGATCTGCCAGGCTGCAGCATGAAGCATCTCTCTGCATTAGACATATTTGTCAATATTTAATCCACCAATAAAAGCGGTGCATGACCAAATTGAATATTTAATTTAATATACGCTAACCAGGAGCCTGCTGGCATTTCACCCAATGGAAAATGTTTGCTGCCCTATCTATCTCTCTTTTTAACAGATTTTTCATGAAAAGCTGTTGTTTTTTTTTTCCTTGGGATTCATTCATATATTTTTTTTCCTTTAGGTAATAACACTATGATCTAAAATTCAGATCATTTACCAACTCAGGAGTTTAATGAACAAGCTGTTTGAATAACCATTTGGACAACTATTAAAAAAAAAGGAGAGAAGAAGAACCCATTTCAAACCTTCAAAATAGCCCCCCCTCCACCAACTTCAGTAATTTGCAGAAGAGCAGTTCCTTCATTTTTTTTCCCTCAGCATACCAGATGAAACAGTTGAGAGTGTTTGAAGTTGGCAAGAACTGCATTTCTAGCTACTGATGTCATGAAAATATAAATTGGCAGATTTTTCACGCTGGGTCAACATGTAGCGATAAGCACAATGCCATACCTTTAGGAGCAGTATTTGTTGGTAAACAGATGGGAAGCAGCCTGTAATGTCCATAGTCAATAGTACACAGCCAATGTGCATTGGTGGGGTGGCTGTCGGAACAATAAATTGTGGATCTTCCTGGCAGAGCCTGGACCATCGTGTGCACCGACACTGTTGAGCCCGTTGTGGGCAAAACACCCAGTGTGGAGAATCACAACGAATAATTTAGAGAGCGCCCTTCTTCAGCGCTCTTAAAACTGCCCATTGACTCATTGCTGCTGCTCCCGTTTCAAGCAACTGGAGGAATCCTTCCTATTTTCCATGCCAAATATAGCAGTTTTTCCAGAAATGCTCAAACACACAAGCCAGGAAGTTTCCCTTCTCCGGGTGAGTCACTGGAAGTTCAGGCTGCAGTTTCGTGATTGCTTCAAGCCGATCGAAATCTGCGCTGCTGCCAAAGGAGCCGTCCAGCTCTGCCGGTGAGCGGCCTCGCTCGCTCCTCCTGCAACCAAAGTCGGATTAGGGAAGAGTCGAGGATGAAAACAAATTCTGCCTTTTTCTTTTTTTTTTTTTTCTTAGAATGAGGTTGATTTTCAATCAGATTGTTTGGCCAACTCGTCTCATGGCTCTACAGACTTGAGAGGGGGCTTGTCTGATCCAGGAGGTGTGTTATAAGGATGCTGCTTACATCAGAGTGACTCAAGGCAGAGGCAAAGGGGCTACGGACTCCTAACCCCAGGATGGGAACACCGGGAAGATTTCTGCCTGGGAAGGGATTTTCTTTGGTGGCATTTCTCAGATCCTGGATGATGATGTGATTTGCTGCCCATTCCTTTCTAATTGCTGCAAACCCATGGGACCAATTTTAAACAAATTTGACAATGATGTGAGAAGATGATCCTAGATCTTCTTGTAAATGTCCTGGAAACAAGTGGCTAAGCAGATGGGGGACACTCACTAGCACCCCCCAAGAGTCTGGACACTGCAAACTCAGACCTTTTATTAGTCACCAGAGAATCCACACCAAGCACCATGTTTAAAGTGTGGCTTTGAAGCTGCAGTGTCCCCAGTACTGCTCATCCCTAGGAGTGCAACATAGCTTTTCCCAGCTTTGCCCTCCTGCCCTTTCTTAGTGGATGTGGGGCAAGCATCACTCTTGCAACACTGTGCCCTGGGGTTTTGGGGCTGCAATCTGCTTCATGGGGCTCCCACGTGGGTAAACAAACCACGTGGTTTGTGTTTCCAGCGCTTGTGAGAGCTGCAGCTTTCGTGGCTGGGGCATCCCCATGGCTCTGTGGCTGCTTTTAAGGAAGAGTAACTGAGGCCAGGAAGCGTCTTGCCAGGTGGTGTGGGTTTGCTACAAAGGAACTTGCATCTCTGGTGGGATATTTTTGGAGATCAGCAAAGCAGAACAGGTTGAAAATTCCTGCTCTAGAAACTTACATTATTTTTCCTTCCTCCCAATGTTTGTTCCATTATTTTTCAGAGATGGAGCTCACCTCTTTGTGGAGAAGCCTTCCTGACAGGCAGTTTCTTTGCCTGCTTTGGAAAGGCATCCCTGCTTGCCTCTGGTCTCTCCCTCCCTCCTCCAAAGGAGCCTCATGGCCAGAGTTTGCTCTCGCTGGCCCTGATCCAGGCAGGCACTTATACAGGTCACTGCTCCAACTCGGAAGCCAGTGGATCACTCCCAGGCTGCCCCGGGGACTAACAGGTTTTCCTGCTCCATCTCCTGAAGAAGTTGAGGAAGGGAAGGGGGTGTGTGTGAGCTACAGCCAGAGCTGGCTCTGGTGCCGGTCTCTAGGTGAGCTGTTAGAGGTGCTGGGATAGTTATTCCCTACCCTATGTGACAGTGCTGTCCTCAGGTTCTGGCACCCCAGGGTGGCAAAGCCACTGGAGTGGGACATGGCAGCTGGGCAGTCCAGGCTAGGAGGGTGCCCACAGACAGTGGCAGGCAACAGGGCAGCACTGGTCCATCATGGACTACTGGCTGCCACCAAGGAAAGTTCCTCCTTCCAAGGGCTTTGCTTCCTATCTCCAGTATTTCCCATCTCAAAGGGGAAACTGGAACCAGGCTTGCTATGAAAGCCTCTCAGCAGGACATGCCACCATCCCTGCCTGCCCTCCTGCTCCCCAGGGTCCCAAGGACCAGATGCTCTCCACCTGCAACTCCCTTGGGTCCCTACAGCTCCTGCCCCACCATGGGTGCATCTCCCACGCAGGGGCCAGGCAGGCTTTGGGACACTTATGGTCCCTTCCCTGATCTGTGTGACTCAGGATATGGGGACAGTTTGAGAGGGGGGCATCCCACAGTGTTCCCTTCTCCCTTGCTCACCTGCAGCAGCTTAACTCAACTGACTTTGGCTGGCCTAGTGCAACAAGGACTCCTGGTTCTTGTCCCCTGTGATGGGGGCCTGGGTGAGATGTGCAAACCGCTCAGGTTGGACACTTTGTGACAGCCAAAATCCACAGCTGAGAGCTGTCACAGCCCGGGCAGTAGGTGCCTCAGGACAGAGCAGAGATGAGGCAGCCAAGGCCCTGTGGATCTGCTGTTTATCTCCACTTGCATGCTCTGGGTCAGGCTGCAGAAGAGTAAATCACCCCAACCTTCCCCAGCGATGCCGTTTCCAGTCCGTCTGAGACAATGGGGTTCCCATCAGTGCTTCCTGCACCCCACACATCCCACAGCCAGTATCCCTGAACTGAGGTCTGCTCCTTAGCACAGCCAGGACTCTGCTCCCGTTCCCGGCTCAACTGCACAGGGCTTTGCCCCAGGATGTGAATTTGGGTGCTGGAATTTATCCGCGGCTGTTTTGGCTGTGGCTGAACTCCACCTCCAGGCAATGACACGTTGTTTCCATAGTAGCTAATGGACTGGAGATGGAAGGGGGAAACTCATACCCGCACTAAAAAGGGACTCGTGAGTAATGTGGTTGCTCCCAGCGCAGAGTAGAAACAACTTTCTAGCACTTGAGGAGCCTCTCCTTCACCCGGCACCTGTGAAGTGTCAAGAGGAGAGTGTGCATGCACAGAGCTGTGCTTGGGGCAGGAGGACGAGGGGGTCCGTGTGGGTGCTGGGGGATTTGGGGGTGCACAGCGCTGGGGAGGGGGCACGTGGTGGCTGTGCAGGGGCAGCCTGTGCAAGAAGACGGGAGACATGGCAAACATGAGAGCCTGTGGGGAGGGTGCAGCACAAGTGGTGGGGACACATATGGAAGGCACGTGTCTGCGGGGGTGTCTGCACTTTTTTGTGTGTAAAGAGCAGTTCCCGGAGGGAGGAGGGAGCAGCCCATGGCAGATGCACTGTGGTGATCTGCTGGAGCTGAGGCTGTCACAGGCTGTAGTGTGGCTGGGATGAGGCAGGCCATGAGTGAGGGCCATGCTCACCCATGGGGCAATAAAGAGTGACAAGGACAAAGTCTGGAACATGCGAAGAGTCAGTGAGGGACGTCAGGACTCTTTGTCCCTGCTGGACTCCCTGTGCAGGCACTGGATGGGTTCTGGTGTAGAGCAGAGGGTCAGTCCTGGCTCTGCTGCCAACCCACTCACAGCTTTCCAACCATTCCTGAGTCCCATGGCTCTCCAGGAGCAGGGAGGACTGGATTTTCCTCTTGTGCCACAGCCCTGGGCTACCCCCTGGCCAGCTGGGCACAGAACCATGGGGCCACCACCCTTTGACATTTCCATCACGCTCGGCTACACTATAGACAGAATCTACCCTCGGAGGGAACAGCTCCATCACTCCACGTGCAGACAGAGACAAGCTCCTGGGGATGTCCTCGTGCCCACCTCTGGCTGGCCGCCCTGGCCGGATCCCTGCACTCTGGCTGCTGTTACAGCATTTTTCTTCCACTTGCACGTTCCCCAGCTTGTTCGGTTGCGTAGCTCCCGCCGTGTCCGGCTCTTTGTGTTGTTTGCTGTTAAGTAAATCACTGGCAGCTCCCCAGAGCGCTGGGTAATGGCAGGATAATTCCCAGCAAGACCCTGGTAATTCACTTGAAGGAAAGCAGAGCAGAGGAAAACAGCACTATTAGCCATTATCCTGGCCTCTCAAAGGCCTCCTCGCCTGCAGAAATGCTGTGTGGTGTGGCAGGCATGCCTGCCACAGCTCCCAGACACCGCGGGCCATGGGAGGGCCATGAGCAGCAGAAGAGGCCAGGTTTCAGCATTCTCTTGTCAGCCTGGACCAGCAGATGAAATGTGGGCAAGTGCCTCCACCTGCCATGGGCACAAGCAAGTTGGTGTCACTCCTGGGAGAAGCACCCTGAGGACGGGAGCCAGGCAATGCAGAAATGCCCATCAGGCAGCGCAGCCCCACAGGATACTCCAGCTTTGGGTCTCCCACCAAGAGTATGGGATGCATGGTTTGACTCCCATGAGGTCTCAAGTTGCAGGAGTGACCCTTCAGCCAAGAGTCACCTGTCCTGGTGCTCGCAGAGGTCTGGCAGCCAGAGCGTGGAGGAGGATGGCCATGATATTCCGGCTGCCATGGCTGCTGTGGCTCCTATGGAGTTGGGGGAGCTTTGCCACCCATGTCAGCAAAGATAATGGCCTTCCCAGACAGCCTCAGCACCTTTTACACCTCCCTGTTGTTGGCAGACCCCAATCCTGACTGGGGCTCACTGGAGATCAAGAGCATGGTTTCTGGTGGGGGTGTGCCAGGGGCAGCTCAAGCACTGACACTGCCCCACTGGGCCACTCCACACCTGCAGGATCCACATCCATATGCAGATGTCAACACCAAACAGCCTCACCAGGCTCTCCAAAGAGCTCCAGCGGTGTTTCTGAGTTGCACAGGTATATGGCACAGTGGGGGCATGCTGGGAGGGCAAACTCTCCAAAGAGCCTGGAGGGGGGCTCAAGGTGACAGGTTCCCTGCAGAAGCCACTTGCTTCCTTCCAGCTCTGCAACAGGGCACTGAGCTGCTTTGCAAACCTGTCCCTGAAGTGGCTGCCGGCATTTCTGAGAGAGGCCTCTGTTTGCAGAACTGCTGAACTTCCCCCCCTGAGCCTCCCAGCAGCAGGAGGGAGCCTGCAGCCACCAGCACAGCCCCCTGCCTAGCTCCCTACGCCAGCACTCGGGAGGGCGAGGTGTGCTCCCGCTCCACCCAAACCCACGCTCACGCCCTTGGCATGCGCACACACACGGGCACCCACACACGGAGGAATGCAGACACAAAGGTGCACACAGGCTTATAGACATGCACGCAGGTTTTCTGATGCTTCCCACTGGTTGGCTCTAGAGAGAAGTCATGGCTTTGTCAGGAGCAATAAAGGCTTCCAGGCCAGGCGAGTAGTAAAAGTAGTAAACTTTAAGGGAAAGGGTTTTCTGGCTGTTTCCGCAGCAGCAGTCGCTGCCGTTGCCTGACAAAAGTTTTCCCTCTGCTCACTTTATGTACATTTGGTGCTGATTAAGTGTGTGGGACTGCAGCTCCAAGAGCATGGGGCAGCTCTGCTCCCAGCCACTGCAGATTGACCCACCCCCACCTTGCACACCCACTCCTATCCAGGTTCCCCTTCTCAGCAGTCCAGTGGGATCTGGGAGATGCTTCCCAAGGTGCTATGGCTTTGGTTGCCCTTCCCGTGTGCTCCCCGGAAGTGGCAAGTCCATGGAAAAGAGTTGTGTTTTGATAGTCCACGTCTGCCCACACTTCCCAGCAATGCCCCTTGCTTTGTGTGCATGAGGCAAAAAATGAGTGACCCCAGAAACACAGGGGGTTGCAAGGAGATTTGGAGCAGCCTGTCCCTCTTAGAAAAGTGGGTTGCAGTGTTTGGGGCTGTCTCCTGAGGAGTGTTATGGTTGGCCTCAAATGTTTTGGGTCAAAGGAACAGATAATGGTCTGCTGTGGGGCAGCCAGAAATGGTGGTGAGAAAGAGAGGAGGTGGCAGAGATGTGACCATGTCCAGAGGGACAAGATGGAAGTCTGCTAGCTGGAGCAAAGCTTTATGAGGGATGTATCAAGGTGATAACTGAAGGGGAGATTTTATCACCCCTAATTTACCCATCTATTACTGGGATGCCCACTATCATCAAGCAGGGTGGAGAACTGCCCTCAGTACACAGTTCATCCTCCCACCTTTCACCCATCACACTGTGTTAGTGGCCTTCCACCAAGTAATAAGGAAAAGGAGGCAGTCTGTGTCCAGAGGTACCTGTCAGTTAATAAGACATCATCAGACAACCTGTTGGATCACTTGTGAGAGGACAATCGTGGCATAGCTGCCATAAGGCACCCGAGCAGTGCCAATCTAACGGGACTTCCCTCAACCACCATGATGTGTGGGCTCAGCCTCGGGCTTGGGGAGAGGATTTTGAGTAGGAACAAGTTCCCCAAGTTGCGACCTTCAAGGAAGGCCCTGTTCAGTCTTTTAGGTTGGTGATAGTTCTAGACACGTGTCAAAGATTTATGTATCAGAGAGGCTCCCAGGCCTTTGGTGACTCTGGGCTGGGGTTAGCCACACTTTGGCTCTCTGCCCTTCACTGCTTTACACTGCATATCAAGGGATTCCTCGAAGGCAGAGAGGAGGGAGGGCTGGGTGAGCTGTCTCCCCAGCCCTGATTTCAGGGAGCCCATTTGCTTACCTCCAGTGAAGTAGGTGGAGGTGCAGTGCATTTGGGAGGATCAGACCAGAAAGAATGGCCACCCCTCCCATGTGGCTTCCTTTATACCACAGGCCATTGTATTTTGCCCACTTACTTCTACAATGGATGCCAAATCAAACACCTCTTCCAGGAGGGAACTAAGTCTTGATCTGGAGATAAACCCATAGAGTCTCGGTCTCTCATTAGCTGTTTGGTTCTGGTGATTAATCATACTTCTTGTGGAGGAAGCCTGATCATTTCTAATGTGGCTTTGGAATTTGGGCATTGGTTTGTTGCCTATATTAAAGCATTTAGCACTGAAAAGGAGGTAATTAGGCTCCTGAGAGAGCTTTAACTTAAAAAACTCTAATTCCTAGTTAAGGATTTTGTCAGTATAAAGGAAAGGGTCATAGAACTTGAGATGAAGACGAAGGTGGACAATTCTGTTAATGGAGCAATAAAATGATAAATCTCTTGATGTGTAAAGGTGCTAGATTAAAATGGGTGTAGAAGGAGCAATAAGGATATTTTAGTGTTGCCTATTCTCACAAGACTGCAACGAAGTCGGGCTGTGCAAACACCACCTTCTTTAAGACACTTGTGAGATCAAGCACCGATCTCGACACACTAAGTGGCCCTAATGGTTCGACTAATGCGGAACTGATAGGAGGGTGATGTTAGCCAGCAGAGGTAGGTATCCCAGGTATGTGCTGTGGGATATCTGCTTGGGGTATGTTGAGATGAATATGTACGTTTGGATTGCTGTAGGGGATCAAAGGGCGTGTCTGAGGGTTTTGTTTCCCAGGGTGAGGTCTCCCGACACCTGTGGTGGATCTTTCTTCTGCCAAGCCAGAGAGATTGGGAACACGATGAGAAAAGGCTAGAGGTTTAACTTTGTTAGAACGTGTCCCTTATGTCGGCAGCAGGCTGAGGAGTTTGTGTCTTATTCGTTTCTCCTCTGTAAATGTTCGGTGTTACCTACAACAACTGAAATTAGCTTTCCTGTGGCCTTAGGAAAGCACTCATACATCTCTTAATCTCTGTTTCATTTAGATAACCAGACTAGGCATGTGTGCTCTCTTTCTCTCTCATGATTAGGCTTCCTTGCAGTGATTCTTTTCTACCTCTTCTCCAATGTTTCTTCCACATTAAATACATGACAAAACAAAACAAAACGAAACAAAACAAAACTGAAAATCATAGGCAGAACTTGCATCAGCCATGTCATTACTCTCTATTTGAACATCCAAAAATTGTGCTACTCCTTGTACTCCCGTATCACAGAAGGAGGTCTGGTTGAGTTGGTTGCTCTGAACCTTTCCATCCTCCCACTCAGTAACTGAAGTCCACAATTTGTTCCTTCCTCCTTGCATTTGACTTGCTAAGATGTTGTGTTTGAATGGGTTGAGTTCACCAAAGGAACAAACCACTGAGCCAGGACTGTGATGTCCTTATCTCACTGCCTGTCCTTCTGCCATGCGCCTGCGCTATCAACCGTGAGAAAGATTCAGGAGCATCCACCTTTCCATGGGGAAGGTTCCTGTACATCAACAGGGGTCACCTATTCCTGAGGCTCACTTGTAGCTGGTTCCTGTAGGAAATACTTTATCACGTTGTATCACAGAGTTCTCAGTCAAAATGTTCACAAGAACAACGTGGTCACACAGTGACCTTCACTCACCAAACCCATGATCTTTTTTGTGTTCCAAACATTGTTGCCACAAAAAGAGGGCAATTCGTTATTTGTGCCCTTGCCTGTTAGCCCTGTGTTGGTTAATGCTCAGATTCTCTCCCACTCTTTTGCATGATGCCAGGTTAACAGGTCTGATTTATCCACTGATCTCATTTGCCTTTTTTAGAAATTCTGGCGAAACATTAGCATGTCTCTGATCTTCTTGCAAATAAAGATTGGTAGGGCAGGACACCTCTGCCAACTCTCCAAGGACTCTTTTGGGTTTGTGAGTTTACTCTTGTGTTTGCTCTAATATCTTTCCAAGATTCCAGTGGTCTGTATGATATCTCATCAGATATGTATATCCCCCTCCTGCAATTATTTACTGAGCACAACGACTTTTACATATCACTGTCAGTTTTATCAACTCCACCATGTTAAGTGGACACTGTATCAATGCTGTCACTTCTTTCCTTCTCCATCTACCTGCACGTCTCTTCTGTTGTCCTCACTCCTACCCAATATGGATTTTTATCCTTGTTTCTTTAGCTTTCCTAATCAATATCTTGAGTTTCCATTTTATTGACTGATTTTTAGTGTCTTCCCTCCCCTCCAGTTGTGATCTGTAGCTCTTTGGTTTCCAATTCACCACTGAATCAGAATGGGCTTAGAGCCAAACCCGTTTCCTCCCTGTTTGCGCTGTGACCTACCAGCTATCAAAAACTCTTTCTGAAGAGCTCACAATATTTTCTCACATTTTCTCTAAATTATTCCTCCCAACCTGAATTCCTCTCCTACTTTCTCTCAGCTTTGGAAAAATTAACCCTGTGGAGCACCACACTTAAGTGAGCCAGAACTGCCCTTTTTTGCTGAGAACAAGCAGAATCAGGTCATGTTGGCTACTCCCCAGGCAACCACTGCCTTCCAGCCCAGCAATTAATTCATCGGTATCTGTCACAACGAGGTCTGAAGTCACGTTATTTTGTGTCCTGTGTGGTTCCTTTCATGTCAGATTATTACCTACGGTTTCAGCAACCTTCATTTCTTGTTTTTTAACTTGTGGATGTGTCAGACCTTCAGGATGGTCTTCACCCTGGTGTAATTTCTCTGAAAAACCCAATAGGTTGTTCACCATTCTCGTGTGTGTTAAATTCCGCCCAGCCTTACAACTACATCTATCCTTTCTTCCAGTAGAATCCACAGCGTGTCCAAAGCTTCTGGGCTATTTAAGTGACTCTGTTTACTTTTTACCCAGACTTTAATTCTCCTTCTCCAAACTATAATCTTTCTTCTCCAAATGCCTGTGGGAACATCTGTCTGGGGGCCCACAGGGACTCAAATCTGTGCAGTCCTTGGGGTGTCTCTGTGCTGGACCAGATGCAATGGGCACCTCATGGCATAGGGAACATGAGGGGTGTGTGGTGTTTAACACCCACCTGGCCAGATTGTGGGGCAAGAAAAGGCACAAGAAAAAGGTGTAATTTCCAGGACAAAACACTCAGCCTCAGGCTCCAAAGGATGTGTGGGAACTTCACAGCCCTCCAGCCAAGAGGCCAAGGTGACAGGCTCTCACCTGGAGCTGCAGGCAGTCAGCTAGGGGGCTAAAGACGTGGAAAAGGAAAAGCCCAGAGCATCTCCTGGCAGCTCAGGGAGACCAGGGGAGCACAGAGAGGAGCAGAGCAGCACTCTCCACTCTCCCTGTGTGCAGGCAGCAGGGAGGCTGTTGTGATTCAGAACCCAGACTGGCCAGGCTCAGTGTGCCTTGGCTTGTCAGGAGAGGCCGTCAGCCCCAGGGCTGGGGACTGTCTTCTGCAAACAGAGACGGCAGCTTGGGGCACCAGAGCCCACATGTGGGGGGATTCTGCTTGGCCTTCTGTGGGATCCTTCTGCTTTGGAGCCAAATAGCCCCAGGAGGAACATCCCTCACCCCTCCCCACCCTCTCTGGTATGTCCCCAAGGGCTTTTGCAAACTACAGTGCCTGGCAAAATTTTCTGACAACAGTCCTGCAAGAAAAACAGCAACAAACCTTTTCTATGTCCCAGCCCCTGGAGCGGGACAGGAGAATGAAGAGGATCACAGAGCAGGGTGGTCTCTTCTTTGGAGGGGACACACAGCCTGCGTTCAAGTGTGCCCACTCCCTCGCCCTGACACCAGCCATTGACCTCCCAAGCGCTGCATTCTGCAAAGTGGCTTTTCCCATGGTGTCCTCTGTCACCCCAGTGCTGTCCCCAGGGGACCTTTCTCACTCCTGAGCAATGCTGGTAACTCCCGGCCTTCAGGCTGCCAGCCAAAGGCTTGCCAGGCTGCCTGGGCACACGGGCAGGCGGCGGGGGGGTGGCTTATCATGAAGCTTTTTCTCTCCTTGCCCTGTGCACTCCATTGCCAGGGAAGGTGAGAAACACAATGCAGAGCCAGCAAAGCCAATCTGGAAACAACTGCATCCATAAAAGCAGGCAGCCAGGTGCACCGGCTCCCCCCGGGCAGCCCTGCACGGGCACCAGGCTGTGGCATTAGAGGAGAGATCAAGCTGCTGGTAATCAGCTCAGGGCTCAGGCCATCGAGATCAGGACAGAGTCCGAGGGCACGGTGCCAGTTCCTCATCCGCTTGTTTTGGTTCCTTCCCCAGTGTTTCCTTCCCTCGGGCACTGGGGACCGATCCCATCAGACAGCACCAGGAGCAGTGATGACCGACTGCCAGAGGGTACCATGCCAGGATGCCAATCCATCTCACTACAATCTGGAGATGATTCTTAATCTGGCGAGGAGCTTCGGGGGTTTCCCAGCACTGACACACTCTACAATTGCAAGAGCATCTGAATTACAGCACCGATCCTTCCTTTGCACGAACACAGCCTCTGCCCCTGCAGCAGAAGGAGGTGGTTTATAGCCTAGATCCTATGTCACCAGCTTCCCCTAAATCCACCTCCTTTGTGTATCCTGGCTTCCCAGAGAGGTTCAGCTGCAGGCAGTTATTTTTATGGTCTATTTCTTGGTCCTTTGCTCATGCAATGAAAACGAGCAACTTGGAAGCCAGAGGGGACAGGTATTCCTGGGTAGGAGCAACTGCTGTCTTTTAGGGGGGAAAAAACCAGCCCAGAAAATCACATCCTTCCACAAATGTGGAGGGAGGCTTGGCAGGATGAAATCCAGACTGAGCAAGAAGGGAAGAGAGGTAGACCCAAAGGTCTATCTCTACCACTGCCCCACGGTAGCCAGCCTGGATGTCTGCCAGATGTGCAGAGAGCAGTGCAGGAGCAGGAACCACAGGATGGGATGGACCAGGTGGTCCTCTAGCCTCTGACCACTGTCAGCACAGGGATGTCAGAACGGTTGTATCTAACAGACTTCCATGGATTTTTCTTCCTGCAGTGGGGAGTCCTGCAGGGAGTCCTTGAGTGACCTACACCACCCATTTCACATGTCTGCCTTCAGTCTCCATTTGCTGCCCCAAATTTCTGTTGGAGGTGGCAGGAACAGTCTCCCCTCCTCACCTTGTCCCTGACACTTGGGATAGTAGTTTAACCTTGTATCATCTCCCCTTGGTGTCTCTTTATCCATGTGGACATCACAGCCGTTTACTCCACAAGACATTCTTGAGCCACGCTGAGTCTCATCCAGCTCTGGGGGATCCTTAGGAAACAGGAAGATTGGAGTGGAAGGGGCCAAGGGCAGGAATGCCAGCTGCAAAGCACCTTACCCTTCACGGGGCAGGGATGCAGGGATGCAGGCTACAAACCACCTCACCTTTCACAGGGCAGGGATGCAGAGATGCCGGTATGCAGATATGCGGGGATCCAGGGATGCAGGCTGCAACTACCTCGCCCTTCACGGGGCAGGGATGCAGCCCCTCGGGGCAGTGACCGGTGTCCCTGTTTCGGGAGGCAGTGGGGTTTGCCCGGAGCTTTGGGAACGGGCCGCCCCCCGTCCCCCCGCCCCACGCCGCGGTCCCAAGCGTGGAGCGGGGCGCCCTCTGCCGCGGGACAGCGGCACTGCCGGGAGCGGGGCGAGCGCTGGGGGGGCGGCGCGGGGGGACAGGCGGCCGTCCCCAAACCTTTCGCCTCGCTCCCGGCAGCCCCGTTACGACGGTAGGGTGGGCAGGGAGAAGTATTCCTCCCTCTTCTCTCCACTTGGAAAGTCTGGATCCCAGTTCTCATGCTCACCTCCAGCCCCTCATTTCCAGCCGAGGATGCTGTGACAAGCCCCCCCCCATTATCGTCCTCCTCCATGTGGGGTGCAGCACCCTGCTGTCGAGCGGGAGCTTTCCCCCCCAGGGGAAGGAGGAGAAACATGTTTGTGTTCCCCAGCTTTTCCTCAAAGGCTCTTTTCAAGCAGCGGCTCCCAGTGAGAGGTGCTTTGCAGCGTGTCTGGGCTCGTGGTTTTGGCTGCCGAGGACTTTTCCAAGTGCTTTTTGTCTCATGTGGCTCCTTCCTTTGCACCCCACTGACTCCAGACTCTCCCTGCACTCCCTGTCTTGCTCGGGTCCCTCCTCAGAGGGAGTCATGCCTCCTTCCAAGCATTCCCAAACTGCTTTATGCACCCTGTGTTGGCAAACTGGCTCCAGGAAAGCTGGCAGCAGTGAGCTGAGACATCACAGCATCCAGCTGGCTCCTCTCCTCTGCTGCCAGAGGGTCCTGCATGTCTCTTGTGTCTCTCTGGTCCCTTTTTTGAACCTGAACATGGCCATGGATTTGTACTCAGGCCCCAAGCTGCAAACTCAGGCTTGGAGAAACATCCCCTGCGGCTGCTTCCACTTCCCCAAGGGAATGTCTGGCAGAGCCCGACACCAGCCAGGGGCTGATTTATGCTGCCGTCTGAAATAAAGCGTTGCCCGTCCTGCTCTTCACGCTGGGTGAGCTGAGCTCGTTCAAAAACCAGTTTCAGGATGAAACTTCTGTGATCCCTTGGTGTGAACCAGGCCTAGGCAGACAGGTATGGGGGCATGCTGCAGCCCCGGGCAGGGCATGGGAGGGGTGTTCACAGCAGGGGCGCAGCAGGGATAGAGGCAGCTCTACGGGCAGATGCCCTCGTTCTGCAAGGGACAACAGCCAGGGTCCCCCCATGGCTGGCTCAGAAAAAAGTGAGTGAAAGAGCTTTTAGTAAATCCTGACCACCTGGGCAGATCTGGGTGTCACTGCTCTGGGGGTGTAGCATCCCACAGCACCTGGTGGGAAGTGCTACAGGGCACAGGGCAGCACCCACCCTGTTCATGCCACACACTGGGTGCTTGTGGCAGGGACCCAGCTGGCCCCAAATCCCATACAGAAGCTGTGTGGCTGTCCCTTTGTGCTCACATCCCTGAAGTGATGCCTCCCCCAAGCAATGTCCTACCCTCTCCTGCACCCCTCTAACCCAACTCCAAAATGCCCTTTGGGGGAGGAGGGAAGCGGTGGTCTTTGTGTCCCTTTAAGACGTGGCGATGCTTTGCCAACGCCAGCTGCTCCCCAGCCACACACGCTCCCCTACAATGCCCTTTTCATGCACAGCGGCCGTCTGAGCAGTGAAATGCCCCTTCAGAGCCGCGCCGTGCCCGTGCCAGCTGTGCCTCTCGCAATGCGGGTGCTCTCTCAGCATGGCACAGCGTCCTTGCCAGCTCCGGCGTGAGCGATGCCAGCGAATGCCCCCGGATCACAGGAGTCTGCTCTCTCTCCGTGCAAACACGGCATCCGCAAAGGTCTCTGGGCATCGCAGCTGTCCCGGTCCTCCCAGCGTCCCCAGGGATGTGGGTGCTGGTCTCTTTTCCTCTGGGCTGAATGCCTGTTTCTACTCCAGGTCACCCAGCGCTGCAGTCATAAATCCTGGCCACCTGCCCTCGAGGGCCGACACAAACGCTGCCTCGTTAGGTTTAGCTAATAAGGCAACAACAACAAGAGAAAAAAGAGCTAATCCCCCAGCGCTGGCAGTGAGGTACCACATTGCACTGGGGAGAAGCAGCGAGGCAGCCGGGCCGGGCAGGCTGTGAGTGGGACAGCAGGGAGCCCGTGGCCATATGGAGCTGACCTTGGCTCTGCTGGGAATTACAGCAGTGATGTTTTCAGGGAGGAAGCTGGTGTCCCAGGCTAGGTGGGTTTATTTGCAGCCTTCAGAGAGGCAAGACAGCACATCCCTGGGTGTGGGGAAGGGGAGGAAATGGGTTCAGGAAGAGAAGCAGCATCATGGAGGATGCTCACAGGGTTGGAGGGGTGGGTGTGAGCCCCCCCCTCTTGTGGGTCTGCTGCTGTGGGCAGAAGGGTTTGAAACACAGAGCCAGGCATCTTTAAGGGCCTCCCCTCAAAATGTAGAGTCCGGATGTCCTAATGCCTCTCACAACCCCATTTTGCCCTGTTAGGACCTCCCCCAGCCCAAACACCAGAGCACTTCCAGCCTGACACACTGCAGCCCAGCATCTCTTCCCAGCCCCAGACCCTCCACAGTGTGGTGGCATCATGCCAAGTGCCACAGCGAGCGGATGTCCCATGGAACACCCAGCTGCCTCCTGTCCCAAGGGATGCCTGCAGTGGTGGGAAGCAGGTCCCACAGGTGACCCTGCTGACACACCACTGTGCCTCACTGCCCTGACCGCGATCCCCTGGACAGCTGGGTTGAAGCCCCTGTGAATGTTGCACCCCACTGGAAGGGGACCTGGTTCTCAGAGAAACCTCAACCATCCACAGACTGGCTCTCCAGGTGCATTGTTTGCTTGGAAATTTTGGGAGGAGGATGCCTTTCTTAGTATCCTCCCAAAATCTTCCAAATGCAATCAGCCCTAGGGACTGCACCCATCTGGGCTGGGACTCCTACACTGAATCATGCCCGATGCGAGGCCATGCAGATGCCCTCATTGTGTGCCCCTGCCTTCCTCTCTATCACTGTTACCTCCTCTTGGAGAAGTCAGATGGAGCCCACATCCCTTGCTGCTGAGTGCTGTGCTCTTGTGTGGGCTGGAAAGAGCCCGGTGGAGCCACATGTATTTGTGACAAGGACTGGGGTGTCTCAGCAAGGAGAAGCCGCTTTGCTTACTTAGAGAGAGCAATTGTGGACAGAAACATTCTCTGGTACAACATCACGTGCTAGGACTCACTAGTCAGTCTTAGGTGCCACGAACATCAGTGGCATGAAAAGCCAAAAGAAAGCTGGTATGTCATGACTGCCTATCAGGGTGTTTGATGAGCTGGAGCCCAGGGCTCATTTGCTCTCGCAGGCACATTTCCCACGGAGAAGTGCGTGCTCACCACTTTCTCCTGAGCTGCAGCCCAGGTTGGTTATGAATAATGTATTGGATGCCTCCGATCGATGTGTCTCACCCAAACGGCCTCTCCTCCTCTCCACCAGCCTTCCCCCAGAGCCTTTCTCATTCTGCACAACTCAACCCGCTGCCACTTGTCACTTGTTTGCTGGTGGCAGTTCAGACTCAGACCCATTGGATGAGCGGAGTCAGAGGTGCCAGCAACGATGGCCAAGCAGGGGACCAGCTCCATTGATCATTTCATATCATGGTTCCAGTGGAAAATTTGGCAAATCCAAGACCTTCCACTCCACCAGAGATTTTCCTATGAGGCAGAATGAGGCAGTAGCAATGGGTAACTCTCTCCTCCATAGCAGCAGGGATGGGAGACTCATATCCAGTGGCCTCAGCATGGAGGGGAACATGGACCTGGGGATGCACAACCAGGAGACAGAGAAAGTAGGAACTGTACCTGGGGTGCTGCTTTGCTGTGTAGATGAGAGAGCAGCCTCTTGCCAGTGCCAGGCCATTTGCTACAGGGACAAATGTGTGATTTGTATTGCATTCACTCCTTGGATGCTGTGTCACTCGGCAGAGCTCCCCAGTTGAGGGGGGAGACACAACCGTTCTGAAAATCCCTCTGAGAGAATGCTGCTGAAGACTAATGGGATTTGAAGTTAAGGGAACTGAGGCAGGAGCAGGAGTAAGGGCTGAGACAACCTTGAGGGAAGGGGAATCAGCAGAGGCAGATGCAGATAAGGAATGGCCGCTTCTGGGGGTGTATCAGAGAATACACACAGCCACTTGCCTGGGGTTTGCAAATCCAGAGTGATTTATCCTGCCTTCAGGACTTTGGCCAAATAACATCTTGGCAGGAATTTCTTGGTCAGACACAGAGGCAGCTCTAGCCTTAACGAGGCCAATACTGAACATTTCAGAGAGGCCAGGACCAAGAAAGTCTCTGACCATTTAGACTTCCAGTGGGGTGCAGGTAGCAGATTCCAGTCATCCTTGTTAATTGCCCAAGCATCCTTTTCCTCTTCTGCAGCAGCCCATTTGTGGGGCTCCCACAGCACCTTTGGGTAGGTCTCAGCCCATGAGGAGAGCAGCTGGATGCTCCCAAGTCTTCAACTGCCGCACTTCAGCTGGTTTCCATTGCATTTTCAGGTCACTTTGGAGCAGTCATCTCTGTCTATCGCCCACACAGTCACCACCTTCACCAGCTGAATCACAGCCTCCAGATTCACCTGGATGCAGTCAGATCCCCTGTCCCCTCCTGTCTTCTTCAGGAGCTCAGCATCTGGCTCAGCATCTCAAGTTTCCGTTCTCAAAATATTTTGGGATCACACCATTACCAGCAGGGCCAAGACTTGATCTCTTGGTGACGCTGGAGATTAGCTCTAAGGCCTTGAATTGGCAACAGAAAGAGAGGCAGAGGCTGCTCGGAACTGTTTCCAACTGGGCCAGGCACACAGTTGGCGGAGGAGGAAATCCCTCCCTGGGGATGCCACTGTGGCCATGGGGAAGGCGATTGCTGATGATCATAAAACAGTTATGAATGGACAAACCTTACAACCTCCCAGGAAGGGAGCCCAGTGGTCTCAGGACATCAGAGCCACATAAGCTGGCCATGCCAGCAGGCAGGGACTGCAGAGCCAAGCTTGGGCAGCAGCACTGGCTTGTCACTCCTGAACATTTCCTGGGGTATCAGTGTTGCATGAGGACATTTCTCCATCCAGATGACGCTGTCTGATGACAATCCCATAACCCCACCTATTCAGAGCAAACCCCCTGGCCTCACCCCTTCCCATGGCTTCACCTGCCTCATCCCACCTGTGCCTACTCTTCCCAACTGATGCTGCTTTGCTCCATCTTTCCAAGAGCCTTGGCTTCCTCCCTCTCCTTCTCCTATCTCAGGGGAAAGTAGTTCCCAAGGTGCTCAGAGCAGCGAGGCCAGAAAACCAGGGCACTTCTCCAGCTCACCTAATTGTTGGTTACTGTCCCTCTCCCTCAGTGCCTAATTAAGTAGAGCAGGAGGAAAGCCCAGGAGAAGCTTCTGAAGGCACAGGAACACGTGTGCACATTATGGAAAGGCTGGTGAGGGGCCTCACCCAGACGGGCTGCTTCAAAAATAACAGGAGAAGAGTGATGCTGTGGAACAAACAGGAGCAGTGACCAGATCTCGGGTCCAGACTTGGATGCACACCTGGAACACAACACACACTTCACACATGCTTCACACAGCAAGACAGCAGTCAGGTTAAGGGCAGAGAAGGGAGCTCATCCTGGAGGGGAGGCACTAGGGATGAGCATGACCAGGGATGGTGGCTGGGCTATCTCCTGGGCTCCAGTTCCTGGATGGAATGTTGCCTTGCTTATCTCCCAATCCAGACTTCAAGACAACCCCTTTCTATTGAATTTTCACCATGGCTGCTTGAACCCAGTCCCAGTAGTGTATGGGACATGAAAGATCATCTCCAAACTGATTTCCTGGCTGCCTCAGCCTTGTAATCCCTCAGAACACTGGGTGGAGTTGGACGCTGGTCCAGAGTCTTACTGAAAAGCCCTGAGCAGACCTGACTCCTTCCCCCTATTGCTTTGGGAGGATTTCAAAACAGCTATTTCAGCTTTTGAATCCTTGATTCAAATTTGCTGCAAGCTGGGGCTGCCCCAACCAGTACCTATGTTGAGGGGGAGGAATCCCGCTCTGTCAGTGCAATATCTGTGAAGCTGAGATCCTTGGGAAGATGCTGCTGCAGGCAGAGGAAAAGCCAAGCTGGTATTACAGAGAAGCCTGTCCTAAACACAATGCCTGTCACAGCTCCTCACTGGGTCACTGTGTTCCCATCATCCAGCCAGCTCCAGTTTAGTTCCCTCTCATGGCTGAGGATAAGCAGCCAGACTGCTGGATTCACCCACGGTGCCCTGATGGAGGTGGTGCACATGCGTGTGTCACTCCGTGCAAGCAAAGCTGCACCCGACACATGCCCAAGCCCACAAGGGCAGCGAACAGGATCCCAAGTGCCAGCAACATGTGGTGCTGCAGTGCTGGAGCTCTGCCTGCCTCGTGCTTTGCTGTAGCCTTTGGCTCTCCTCCTGTAGCCTGCCAGTGTCATCTCATGCATTTCTCTCGATGACAAATAGTCCCTTGATGTCACCAAGGGTTGTGATGCTGTTACACTTCTTGCTGAAAGAAGCAATAAGGTCTGGGGTGGGGTCAGGCCTTCCTGGCTCCACATCTCCGTCTCTCAGCCAGCCTGGCCCCGCAGGGCTGCTCTGATGGGCGGCAAAGCAAACTCGCCAGGACCCCGTTTATTAAAAGAGGGGGCTTCACAGGAAAGCTGGAACAAATGCTAGCGGGAGTGTTTGCTTTGCCAGGATGCTCCAGCCAGATCCAGCCAAAAAGTTTGAGCAGCCAAAGTTTCCCTGCTCAGTATTTGTGTTTGTTTTATCCCCGTTGCCTGGCCTGTAGTGGGAGATTTATCTTTAGGAGAAAAAAGGCAGCTGGATTTGGTGGCATATGTCTCCTCTGGGATCCAGCCCATTTTGGGCCATGCATGGATAAGGGTGAACTTAATGTGTATGGCCTGAGCTGAGCAGTGACTTCCTTTGGTCTTGGGAAGGTTTAAGCAGCGAGGTGAGCCCTGGAAATGGACGGGGCATCCCAAAGCAACACACCACCCTTCTCTGCCTGCATCCCTACCCAAGAAGAGCCCAGGACTCCTCAAACCCCCAGTACCCACCATGCCTTGTCCCACTTGTGCCAGTGCTGGCAGCCTGGAGATCTGCCATAGCCACGAGGTTTTCAGATGTGCTTCTGAGCAGGTCTGGTTCCACACATGGGCACTGCGGCAGGGCTGTGTGGGTTTATATACACGGTGATCTCGTTAAAGTCTGGGTTTTAACGAGTCTTGAGGGCGATGCTGTGTCATCATTAGCACTGTCTGTCGGGGAGCTCTGAGCACGGCTAACCCAGACAGTTCAGCTCTGGGGTTAATTCTGAAGCCAGCCTGATCACAATCCCTCTATGGTTTTATCTACCTGCAAAGTAACAGCAAAAACCCAGAGCCAGGTCAGGTTCCGTGTAAGAAAGGAAAAAAGAAAATCAAAGAAACTGAGTCTGGATATAGCCTGTGTATGATGTAGCCTTGGTTTTTTTTCTGTATTCTTGCTGATCTTCAAGGTGGACTCTCCAACTTGAAGGGTCTGCCCCTCTGTCAGCAGCCTCAGGAACCAGCATGCCCTTGGTGTGGGTCTCTTGCAGTGTGGGGGTGACCCCTCTGGGAGCCAGTACAGGGGCTGGAGGGAAAGAACAGTGCTGAGGGCTCCTGGATCACTGCTTTGAATTAAAACCTTTTTTTTTTATTTTTGGTATGTGAGCAGGCTTGACATAGGTTGTTGGTGCCAGCTGGGTTTCTGTGCCTCAGTTTCTCCCCTCCCTGGGGCTACCAGCTGCTCAGGCAGAGCTACCCACAAGATCAACAGAAGATGTGCAGAGAGGGGAAGAGGCCACAGCATCCACCTCCAGCTCCATTGGCATTGCCAGGGGAAATTCTTCATGAGGACATGAGACAGCAGCCACATAGCACGGTATTGAGAGAGGAGGCACTGAGTTAATTTGGCTGCCCAATTAACACCAAGGGAAGTCATTACTGTACAGCTCATGGCTCTCTGTCCCAACACGTTGTTGCCCAGGTCCCAGGGAGGTGAGCAGAGCTCAGCAGTGGGGCACAGAGGGTGGGCTGGGGGCCCTGGTGAGGCATTTGACTCCTGCTCCGTGAACAAAGCCTGTTGCAAACAAATTCAAAGCAAACGAGAGGCTTGGGATTGGTGTTCCTGGTGGCACCCACCCTCCTGCCTGTGCTGGGACCCCTCACTTCCTCACCGAGCCTCCCCCTTCCTGTGGCCATCCTCTGTCTGAGCAGGGCCAGAGAGTTGCCGAGCCCTACATGCTCCTGTATATATGTAAACACACACACACAGTTCCCACTTGCACGTGGACCCCATAGCTTTGCTTCTGACAGAAGGCGCACCCAGCACCAAAGGGTAATGCCTCACACACAAACCCCAGAAATTATTAAAAGAAAACAGGTCAGATACACTTCAGACTCAAGCCTGGGACAACTCTCAAAGTGCCAAGGCTGAAGCACGATGGGGCTGGAAACTTTTCCCATCGGGGTGGGATTTAGAGAGGTTTCCCTCTCTGTACCTGGGTCGATCACATGCCCAGAGCCTGTGAAGCCAAGATAACCCTTGGCCAAACGTGCAGCCTCACTACTATGAGCATCCTTGACCGTACCAGGGCTGTCCTGCCACCCTAAATGCTAAATGTGCTCCATAAGGGTCACCGAGTCCCAAAATATCCCCCTCCTGCCCAGTGCCCTTTGTAGCAGCTCTGGTGGGGCCAGAGGCACTTTCCAACGGCTGGACTGGAGTGAGGAGGGTTGTTCTCTCGCCCATCGCCCCGTGGGGTGCACCCAGCAGCAGCTCAGCTCCGCTGTGCCGGTGCTGCTGTCGGCAAGGGCAGGTTCCCCGCCGGCCCCCGGGGTTTGGCAGCTCGCGGGGCTCCTGCCTGCCCGCAGCCCCGAGGGGACGGGGATGGGGGCCAGCATCCCGGACAAAAGAGATGGATTATTCGGTACAAGCATACCCCCTGCCGACGAGCTGGAAAAACACAGCTCCCCGGACACCTTCCCCCCCTCCAAAAAAACCCACCCAGCTACAGCCACGGGATAGAACCAGGGGGGCCGGGACATTCCCGAGGCGAAGGCCGGAGGCTGGAGAGGGGCCGGGCTCCCGCAAGGAGTTGGAGACGGGAATTGCTCGAATGAACAACTCCCTACACGAATGAACACCCGCCCACCCCCATCTCGCCAGGCCCGGCAGTAGCAAGTTTTTTCCACAGAAGGTTTGCGGTTTCCAGCCTTTCCCGCCCGGCCCCTCCGCACCGGGGGCCCCCAAGAGCACCCCCAGCCCCGCAGGCGGGACGTCTCGGCGGTGTCGTGCCCGGCGCATCCCCGGGGCTGGTTTTTCCGGTGTTGGGGGCTGGTTTGCACTTCTCCCTCCGGTGTTTGCTTTTTTGTTTGTTTTCTTTTTTTTTTTCTTTTGTTTTGGGTTTTTTTGTTTGGTTGGTTTTGGTTTTTTTTTTCTTTTTAATTCTTCTCCCCGCTGTCTTGGCCTCCTCCGCAGCGCTGCCTGCCCCGCCAATCCGGGCCCTGCGGGGCAGGGGGACCCCGGCTGCGGCTTTAAAAGCGGAGCCCTTTGTGCGCCGGGCTCCGGATCGGGATGTGCTGTGCCGTGCCGGGATGTGCCGTGCCGCCGGCAGCCGCCACCGCCGCCAGAAGAGCCTTGGACCACGCTGCACCAGCAGCCTCGGGACCCGAGCATCCCCCTCGGCAGGTATTTCATCCCCCTCCCCTGCACCCAATAAACGTGTGGCAGGCCGGCTTGCCCCGCTCGCCGTTTTGCCGGGTCTGGGGTGGTTGCCTTTTATTATTTATTTACTTTTTCCCCCCCTGTAACCGCCTTCCTTCTTCCCTCCCTCGCACCCGCTGTTTTGGGATGGTGCGGCTGGGGGTGTCGTGCTGGTGGCACTGAGGCACAGCAGGCTGGGGCGACGGGGGCTGCTGGTGGAGCCGAGGTGCTGCCCGCTGGTGGGGATGTCAGGGCTCGTTGGGGACAGCTCGGTGTCACCGACGGCTTGAGGGGGTGGGGTGAGCCAGAGTGGCTCCCTGGAGTCTGTCTGTTATTGTAGGGTCTCTCGAGAGGGTGGGATCAGCGCTGTGGGTTGCTGATGCCCCGGAGTGGGGTATGCCCCGGTATGGGCACCTCCAGGCTGTCCCAGTGCCCATGGGCAGACCTCTCCCAAAGCCTTTGACGTTTGGCCCTGAACAGACCTACAGCCCAGGTAGCACCTTTAGGGGGACTCTAACCTGGCCTGGGGTGTCCCTGCAGCTATCTTGTCACCAGATAGTACCACGAGCAGTGGCTCCGGGAGCAGCTGCAGCCCTGCTCCGTGCCCAGACAGCCCTGCTGCAGTGGGACCTGCCTACATCCCTTCAGCCCCCAGCTCAGCCCTGCCCTGCCTTGGCATTTTGGCCACAGCCCTGCTGCAGTTCTAGAGCTGTGCCATGTCCTTGGAAGTAGAAAAGCTCCCTCCTGGGCTGAGCAGTGATGGTTGGAGCCAGCCAACAGCACCACAGATGCTGGATCTGGGCTGTCACTTTTCCTCCTTGTCCCTGATTCCCTGACCCCTGCTCTGGGCTTGGAGGGGGCATGCTAGTGGCTCCATCTGGAGCTGGGAGACAGGAGAGGGGTCAGGTGTGCAGTGGTTAGCCATCCCACCTGGGTGTGCTCTTTGCTCCTGGTGGGTTCCCAGGAGTGCTGGGGAAGCGTCAGGCTTGACTGGGAAGCACAAGAGGCCTCAACCTTTGCACTGTGGGAAATCACCCAGCAAACCGTTGGTGAACTTGGATGCCAGAGCAGCGCTTCTGTGCCAAAGCCACTGGCCTCGTGTGAGCAAAGGATGGAGGAGACATCGACCACAGCCACCCCACGGAGTCCCCTTTCCTCACCCCTGTTGACAGAGGGATGCAGCTGCCCTGATTGCTGGCTGGAGCGTGGCTGAGCACCCATGCAGTGCAAGGCACCCCAGCTGGGCTTGCAGTCTCCCGTGGCACTGGGGATGGGGACGAGCCCTGGCTGGGGACCAAGGGCAGGCACTCACCAGCCCCCACGTGCAGGGAGCCGTTGGTGCGGCTGTTTGCATGAGCAAGAGTGAGAGCTGGGGCTGACCGCAGGAACCCACGGCTGTTGCGGGGGGCCCGGCTGCTACAGGGGTCCCAGTGGCCCCAGGGAGCGGCTCAGGGGCTGTTATGCAAATTTAGAGGAGCCAGGAAACCAGTCGGAGGGCAAAGGAGTCTGAATTTCTCTTCTCTCCTCTGAGTCACCAGGGCTGACTTCCCTGGCTCTGAGATGCTGTGGATGCTCAACACATCCCCTGTTGAGAGCCTTGGCCGGGGTCCTTCCAGCATGGCACTGCTCTGGCACCTGGGCACAGGCTGGTCCTTATCCCTGCGGCTGGGCAGGGCTGGGCAATGTGTGTCCCCCTGCTCCCAGGCTTGCCCCTCCGATATGGCACAGCCTCATGGTCTCCACTCTGGCTCTGCAGCCTCTGCCACCACACCCAGGACCTACAGCTGTTCTGGGAAGGGGCTGGGACCAATGTGGGGTGGTGACTGGCTGGGCAGCTGGTGGTGGGACAGAATGGGTGCAGTTTTGGGAAAGGACCAATTCTGGCTGTTCTCAGCTCAGTCTCTGTTCCTGGGGTCCTTCCACACACAGCTTTATAACTGCCTCAAGGGACAGTAGAACTGCTGTAGGGCCCTGATGGAGGGGACTCCATTGTAGCTGGAAAAGGGGCACTGTGGCTGCAAGCATGAAACATCCAATGATTTGGCCCTGGTATGGTTTCTTGAAAATCACCCTGGTTTCTTTATTTTGGCACATCCCTGGGGTACTGGGGGTTAGCAGTGGGCTTGGGGACATCCCCAGGAGGGCAGGGTCTGGTTCCTTCTGCTCTGTCCCAGGACCGTCCTCTTTCACAGTGTCCTTTGTCACAGCCCCCTTGGGCAGCTGCAGAGGATGATGTCCTTACCTGCCCAGGCTTGCCAGAGAAACCTCAGAGCCCCACACATCCCCAGGTACCATCACAGCAGCACTGACATGCTCTGCCCTGCTCTTTGCACCCTGGTGACCCAAGTGATGGGCACAGGCAGAGTCTGTCCCCCTGGAAATCAGATACTGAGGACCCTGTGATTTCACATGGTAGTGGTCAGGCCTCCTGTCAGAAACAAAAGGCATTGCTTTGCCTGCCACAAAGGAGGAATGTGCAAGAGAGGCCAGCACCCGCGGCAGAGCATACCCAGGCTTCTGCCACTTCCTCGCCCCACAGGAGGGACGCGGTGGCCCAGCCCTGAGTGATGGCCACCACCAAGCACAGCACCCTGGTGTGGCCAGCTTGGCAGCATCCCCCCTTCTTGCAGACCAAGCCACAGGTGAGTATGTGGGATGTCACCTGCCTAACACAGAGGAGCAGGGCCCAGACCTCAGAGCAGCCTCTGGTATGTTGGAAGGGGACAAGTCGAGCTGGACCCTGGCCTGGCATGAGGAAGAAAATCAGTCACAGCAGCTGAAGGGCTCCATTGCCACATCTCTGCCCCAGTGCCTGCTGGAAGCACCCTGACAGGCAGATTCCCTCTGGCACGAGAAAAGCACCAGGGGATAAATGCCCTTGTGCTAGGAAGATGGACCCCATCCCAGCAGGATGGGGTGTCCACAGCCCCCACGCTCTTCTCTGCAGGAGAAATACCCCGTAATGATCCTGAAAGCACCTTTGGGTGACAGGCCAGGTGCTGCATGGCCCTGTGACAGTGCCACAGATTGGCAAAACATGTTGCTCCAGTGGGACACGGTGGCTGTTTTTGCTGCCCCGACGTGGGATGCACAGGATGAGTCCCTGTGCTGCTCTCTGGGCTCTGGCTCCTGCTGCCACCATTTGTCCCTGTGCCCTTCTTCCCAGTCGCCTTCCCATGCTGCAGGGAGGCAGAGCACAGCTAGAAATACACCCACTGCGTCCCCCCTTCCTGCCTGTTTGCTTCCTCCCCTCCTGGCCTTGCCTTTCAGTGTGGCTTCCTAAGAAAACAAAGGTCACGCCACCACACTTTGCCTACACACACACACACACACACACACACATACACACACGTGTGTGTGCACAGCTGGTGCCCTTCTAATAAACTTTGACCACATTTCCATCCCTGTGGACGGGGGGGCAGCAATCTGCAAACATGCTGAGGTCAACAGGGCTGGTAAAAATGAGCAGCTAGGGAGGGAGAGAGAGGCTTTCCTTTCCTCCAGCATGGAGGCAGGCTGCTCCACAGCTCAAACCCTTATTAGACAGTGGAAAAGCCACATATGGCACACCCAACACACCCCACCTGCAGGAAGGGCTTTGATCTGGGTTTACACCTGAGCAGTCATGCTGGGGGAGCTCCCTGGGGACCGGTGGCATGACTGCCAGCCCACTCACCTGGGCTGAGCTCTGACAGACTCATTCCACAGTTGTGGGGCTCTGAACCCTGTGCTGATGTCACAGCCTGGACCTGTGAACCCCTGTCAGCCCCAGCCTGCATTCCACATACCCCAGAGATTCTGCTGGAGGAAGCCAAGCTCCACCAACCCAGAGGCAGCGAGCTGCCACCAAATGTGCTCATCCCACAGCTCCCCTGCTCCGTCTTCCCTCCAAAAAAGCCACAATTGCCAAAAACCCCCTGAAAAATCCGTGGGTTGGTATATTCAGGTTGAGAGCACAGGGGTTGCAGTGACTTATCTGACATAGTTTTCCAGAAACTTCTCCTCTGGACTTGGTGTTATCACTGTGTTTCCGTTTTCTCTCAGCAGTGGGGTGCCAGTGGGGATGGGGACTCCAGCCCACATCGCACTCAGCAGAGCTTGGGGCAGCACTGAGGACGAGTAGGTAGCTCACAGTGCCCTGTGCGACACTCTTCCTTCACTTCATTCAGTCTAAAAAGTAGTTTAATAATTAAAATACACTTTGGGAAGAACTTCAGGTTGAGCAGGCAAGGACAAAACCCTCCCAGGCTCCATGGCAATGGTGAGTTGAGGAATTCAAAGCACACTCACTGCTCAGTGAAGGTCTGACTCCCGGGGATGGCTCAGGACAAGTCCCCCTTGCTATCCTCAAACTGCAGCGGCTGCTCTGGGGAGGCACTCAATGGGAGCCAAGCTCCCCTTCCTGGGATGTGACTCCTCTGGGGCTGTGCCCCTCACTCCCGGGGCACAGCAAGGACTGCTGGGCACAGGGAGATGGGGCAGCCATGTGCTGAGCCCCAGTCCCCCCAAACACACCACTCCATGGTGCAGGCAGCTGCCACACTGCCCCATGGCACAGCTGCCATGAGTGCCGCCCGCAGCAGCCACCCGGCACGAGCCAGCCTTCCCTCCGCCCTTCCCTACTGCCACTCTGGCTCCAAATGGGGTTTTATTGCATCCTGTTTTGCAACGGCAGTGGGCGTGGGCCCATGGCGGGGCTCTGGCAGGTCATGGCCCCCCAGCCCCAGCAGAGCAGGCTGAGCTGGGGTGGGGGGTGGCTGCAGCCCTGCCCACTCCCAGTTTTGGCCACTGACCGCTAATGCTGCTTTTTTTTTTTATGCTCACTATCACCAGGACGTGGTTTATTCCCAGGAAGGAAGCCAGGCAAAAGCACGCTATTAAAATGTTCCGATGGTCTTTGCAGCGGGAAACCCTCAGGCTTTGCCAAGCAGATGCCTGAAATTGGGGTAGGGGGAAGCAAGGAAGTGGCCTTTGAGCACCATCACGCCTTCCCAGTGCCCCCCATCGCCTGCCTCCCCACTCACCTCACCCTGGGGGGGTGGTCCCCTGGGGAGCTTGGTGCCCTCCTCCCCCTGCTGCATGAGGCAGGAGGGGGCAGATTGAGTTATCTCCTGTGCTGGGGGGGGGGCTGAAGGCGGGCGCTGCGCTGGCACCCAGCCCAGCAGCAATTACTCCAGCGGCATCGTGTGCAGCGATGATGCCACGCTGCAGGAATGGCAGGGGTGGCTCGCCTCTACTCCTGGGGCTCGTGCAAATTGCCAGACTGGAATGGGGCTCATCCAGCCGTGCCCTGCGTCCGGTCCTCCCAGACCTCGTGGGGGGTCCCAAATCTTCCTGGCTGTGCCCTCCAGCCTGGTGCTGCTCCGGATGTTTCCCCTCCTGGCTGCAAACAGGGAACTTCTGCCTTGCAGTAAGCAAGTACGTGAGGCACACCCCGTGGGGACATTCCTGTGACCTGGTGTTCCAGTCCCCTGCATGCTTTGGGCTCATGAGCAGGACTCGGGCTCTCATTTTGACCTCACACAGCACATTCCTGGTCTTCACGGTCACTTGAAAATGGACGTGAAGGCAAAAAGAAAATGAGCCCCTTGAGCTGGTGCTTTCTCCCAGGGGTTTGAAGACAGCTATGGTGATGGGACCTAGTGTGGCACTTTCTGGCCTCTCCTCAACCAGAATTCACTTCTCTTTCCCACTTATAATATTTGTTTCTCTCTGAAAAATACCCCTGCTGCCATTGTCACGCTGTGACAGCCAGGAAGCAGAACACGGTTCCTTCCCCATTGCAAGAGCTGCTTCTCCTACTGCCCTCACTCTGTCCTGCCTCACCACTGATGCCCTGGGCTCCTAGTTGCCCTGGTGGATACTGGGATTGTGGCTCTTGGTGAGGTTCCTGCCCTCACAGCCCAGGCTGCTGGCTCAGGCTCCCAAAGCTGTGGTGCTCACACATCTTCCTCCATGCACAGTCACCTGCTCCCTGTTTCTCCAGTCTTGGCTCTGGATCAGGGTTTGCTGCTCCTCTGCTTCACAGAAAGGATCTCAGGCCCCAGCACTTGTCTAGCACTCAGGGCTAACTCCCCAAATAATATTTGTTCCCTTGCAGACCTGCATTAGCTCTGCTGCCCGTGCCTGCTGACCATCCCACGGGACCTCTGCATGGGGACAGCCACCCAACACCCATCCTGCTCCCACTGCGGCATGCAGGGAACTCCCACTGCCCTCGTGTGACCTTGTCTGGGGCCTGATGGGTATTTATCCAAGCTCAACAGGCAACTGGGTGAACATGCCAGCTGGTACCTGAGGGGTAGAGGGAAATGAGAGTAGGGAAGACGGAGCCGCTCCTGGACACATTCAAACCTGGGATGCAGGGAGAGCTGAGCCCTGCATTGCAGCAGGCGGATGCACGGGAGAGCAGCTGGCGGGGGGCAAGGTGACCCTGGTCCCCAGGGCCACTACTTGTCCATGTGCTGGGGGATGTGGCTCTTCTCTCCTCTGCTCCCAGCTGTTTCTGCAGGAGGCTGGCAGGCAGCATCCACCCAGAAACATCCCGCCAGCACAGGGCACGGGCAGGCCAGCGGGTTCATTGCGATGCTGAGCTCCTTCCCAGGGAGGGGATGGAGAAGGGAACTGAATATTTAATGCCAGCAAAGTGCCTTGATGCTGGTGGCTGGAAGGCGCCAGGGAGGGGACGGGAGCCGTGATCAGAGTACTGCTCACCACAGGCAGCTCATGCAGGGCAGGGTGGCACCAGTGCACCCGCTGTGTCCTCTGCCTGGGTGTTCTAGACCCTCAGGCATGGGTCACCAGCCCTGCTTGGCACCCAGCAAGAGCACTGTGGGGTAGAGGAGAGGGGGCACAGCAGGGGCTGGGGGCTGATGTATGAAAAAGTGTAGGCTGTGGGGTGAAGGATGGCACCAGGCACTGGCTCCACCCCATTCGCAGGTGAGCTGTGCCCTGCACCTCTGCTTGGATCAGTTGCTCCTTGGAGGTACATGGAATGGGGGGCAATACAAGCCCTATGTGGGGGGAGATATTTTGGCTGCATCCAGCTTAACGAATGAGCGGTGCCCAAAGCCAGGGAGTGTTGGGAACAACTGGTTTTTAGTGGGAGGCAGAAGAAACATGGCTGTCATTGCCAGGACAAGACAAACCTGGAAGCAAGGACAGGATAAAAACCAGGTGGAATACAAAGGAAGGAGCCGGGAACAGTGTCTGTAGCAGGGCTTCAGGAGGCAGGATGAGGCTCTTGTAGGGGGGTTGCCCAGGCTGTGGTGGGGAGAGTTGGGCAAGGACAGGGAACAGCATCCCACCCGCCTCCTACATTCCCAGCCAGGGCCACTGCACCAACACTGGCTGCCCCCCTAAAACAGCGCCCCCCGCTGGTTGCCCCCAGGCACAGGGATCCGGCTGCTGTCCTAGGGAGGCTGTGTGGGACAGCCCTTGCAGTGCTCCAAACCATGCCTGGGGTGTCCTTGTATCAGCTGCTTCCTCTTGAGAGTGCGCACACACACACAGAGCTCTGCACACTCCTCTCTGGGCCCTCACACCAATTCCCTGCTATCACTGGGAAAGAAACGGGGGCCACAGCCTGGATACACAGTGGGGGGGCCAGATGTGTGTGCCTCCACATGTACATACACACCCCCCAAACCACACACAGACTCCACGTACACCTCCTCCCGATGCTCACAAGCACACATGCACACTCACACACACTCCTGCTGTCACTCTGTCGCAGCCTGGCACACACAGGCACACACGGCCATATGAGCACACATGGTGCCATGTGTGCAAAGACACACGTGCACTGCCACACACGAGCACACGGCTGTGTGTGGCAGCTGTCATGTCACCGGGCACACATACATCCGTCACAAGTGCACACGCTCTCCCGAGCGCCATCACACGTGCACAGGCTGTCACAAGAGAGTCATGCACACACATGGTCACACATGCACACACCTGTGCACACGCGGCACCTCTCCGCGCCTCCCTTGCACACATCGCCGGGCAGGATGGGACCCGGGGGGGCGGGAGGTTCGGCGGCAGCACGACCCCGGTACTGCTTCCACTGGGCTGAGACCGGACAAAACTCATCACATGTGAACTCGAGCCAGGCCTGAAATAACGCGCTCCTCACACACAGCCCCGTGGGGCGGGGGGTGCCCGTGGGGCGGGGGGCCGGGGACACGCGTGCCTCGTCCGCGGGGCAGGGGCGGATGGGCACCCTTTGTTCCTCCCGCCGCCGGTCCTCCATGATGTGGAGAGGGCGCGGGCGAGGCCGGCGCTGCGAAATGGCGGCCGGGGGGGCGGGATCGGGGGAGGAGGAGGAGGAGGAATGGGAAGGCCCGGCTCCCTCGCCGCGCACGGCGCCGCGCACACAAAAGGCTGCAGGGAAAACACGGAGGACAGTGGCGGGTGCGGAGCGGCCTCGCCGAGCATCCCCTGCCCGCCCCTTTGCCGCAAGGCTCTGTGTGTGACCCGCCGCCCGCACACGCGTGGGGGGTTCCCTGTGCCCCGCACCGCATCCCCGTGCCCGCGGGGCCGTCCCGCTTTTGGGGGGGCATCGGGGGTGCGCCCGGTGCCGGCGCGTCGAGGCAGCAGAGCTCCGCTCGGCTGGGCTCGGCTCGGTTAGGCTCAGCTCAGCACAGCACAGTTCAGCCGTCGAGCGGGTGCCGTCGGCCATCGGGACTCCCGCTCCTGCGTGTCGCGGGCTCTCCCGGGACGCAGCCGCGCTCCGGCGGGCAGGAACACGCGGTGAGTCCGGGCACAGGGGCGGCTTTGTGCCGGGCTCTTTGTCTGAAAGGGGGACATGGCCAAAATGAGCCACCCCACGGCTGGCACCCCGTGGGCAAGGAGCCCCCTCCCAGCCCCGGGTCAAGAGGACGCGGGGCGCTGCCGCGCCTGGTGTCTTTGCCTTTTGGGATGGGGCCGTTTCTGGGCAGAGGCAGGCGGTGGGGAGTGGACCCGCCTGGGTCTCCCAGCAGGTCTGGGCTCTTCGGCAGGTCGAGCCGGTTTGGAGGAGCTGCGGGACAAGGGAGGCTGGTGGGCGTCTACGAGCCTCCCGCCCGGCCCGATGGCGGCTCCCTGGGGCACGCAGGACCCACAGCAGGCAGCTGGTGGAGCGACTGGGAGCGACCCACGCACATGGGGCAGACAGGCAGGGGGTGCGGGGACAGAAGCCCATAGAACTGGGGGGGGGATGGACCAGAAACTGCGGCTCCCCCCCCCCTTAGTAGTCCCCTTCATCCCTGCTGCGCTCTCGCGTGGCAAGTTTGTTCAGGTCTCAGCCTCGTGGAAGTGAGATGGGGGCGGGCTGCAGCCCCTACCCACGCCTGCGGGTGTGAGTATTGCTACTCTGGGCAGGTTTGGAGTCACTGCAGGCTGGGGTCCACTGACACCCAAAAAATGCTACATGTGGCTAAGCCACTGTCAGGGCTGGACACAATACGGAGGGGGGGAGCTACCCACCCACCCGCAGCTTCCCTAAGCTCTACCTGCTTCCCTGCCTCAAAGGCACCCCCTGCAGCAAAGTGCTCTCCTCCAGTGCCACCAAGGTGCTGATCCAACACCCTGATCGTCTCTGAGAAAGAGTTAGCATAGGCAGGTGTCACCGTGGCTGTCACTCTTCCCTGGCTGTGGTGGGGGACTCTGCCTGGCTGGAGAGTCCAAGCACACATGGGCAATGTTATCACCCTACAGAGGGTAGTGTCCCCCCCGCGAACCTCCCCATGTCCCTGTGCAGGGTGCAGGTTTGTGTCCCCAAGAGGTGACGTGGAGGCAGGGCACCATCTGGTGGTGCCTGGGCACAGCACACGCCAGCCCACACACATTCTGCCCACCCACATGCTCCCTCGCCCGCTCACAGCGAGGCCCCCCCGCGCTTGTGCGCACACGTGTGTGCACCCCAGTGCCCATAACTCGTGTGTGTGCACACACCTGCGCTGAACACACACACGTGACCCCAAGCGTAGACACACACCTCCGTGTTTGCACGTGTGCTCGCCCATGTGCGGGTGTACAGAGCTGCAGGTGGGTGCACAGGAGCCCAAGGCGGCACACACGGGCACGGGGAGAGTGCCAGGCTCGGCAGGACAGCTGGACCCATGTGTGTGGCATGTGTGTGAGCACACACACGCACGTGGGCGATGGTGTGTGCACGCAGGTGAGTGATGCTGCACTCTCCCATTTTCAGCCAGACGAGCGGCACCGAAAGGGTGAGCACACATGCACGGCATGCCTGCCGAATTCCCTGCCCCTCCAGGGGAGCAGAGCTGGACTGGGCTTTTATTTCCACCAGGGATTTCCCTCCTTGAGTCAGGGGGGTCATTTTCAACTCTGCCACAGCTTCCCTGGGAGGACCTTGGGCATGTCATTTAACCCTTCCCGCTTACCCAGGGCAGGGGCTGGGGTGAGCACGGGTGTGGGACATCGTGGTGCTGGGGAGGCAGCCCTGGGCAATGAGGACAGGGCACTTCCCAGGACTCTGGAGCCTGCCAGGACAGGCAGCCGCTCTCCAAGGGGTACGTGTGGTTGCAGAGGTTTTGGCCGCCAGCCTGGCTCGCACAACTGGAGACGGAAGTGCTAAATTTAAAGGTGTCGGGGGGGGGGGGGGGGCTGAGTGAGGTTGGCTGGCACAGGGCTTCTCTCTGGCCGCCTGCACGGGAGGCATGAGGCACGGGCATATTTTCAGCCACTACACCCCTTCTTTCACTGGGGGCTTGGAGGCCTGGCAGGGAGAAGCACCTGTTTCATCAGTGGGAAACGAGGCCGTCCCCCAGCAGGGACGACCCTTCCTCTGCATGGCACCAACCTGTTCACAGCAAGCACCCTCAGACCCCTGAACTGTGTAGCAGCTGTACTGCTCACACCCAGCTACACTTGCACCCAGACAGGCATGTGTGCACACACAGCTGGGCACACACAGCTGGACACACACCCCTCCAAACCACCCAACATGGGACCGGCCCCCCTCACATCCCAGGTACTGGGTACACACATGCACCCTGCAGCCCCGGTCCTTCATCCATCCCCACACCATTTCTGGGTAATAAAAGTACTATTTGAGGGTGTTTGCAACTTTTATTTAAAAATCCCTTTCCAAGATAATTTTCAGGGCTGTTAACCAGGCACAAAACATATGTGCACTCTTGCAGGCAGGGTGGGGAGTTAAAAAAACCCACAGTGGAAAGTGGGGGCTATGTTGGGTCCTGAAAACCACATTCAGCTGCACTGGCCTCCAAAGCCGGGAAGCCCCGAGGGCAGCGGGAGCACCCATGTTTTGGGGAGCAGCGAGACACTGAGCTGGTGGGGGGGCCCATGATGCCACCCCAGCATCTGCAGGCGCTGGGACAGCTACATGGGTGCTCCCACCCCCGCTTCCCCACCAGACCCAGGACGCAGCAGACGCCAAGCAGGCTTGAAGTTTGCTAAAATGAAAATAGAAAAAAGGCCTGGGACACCATCCAGAACTGCTTAGCGTTAATTAATTCATACCCATGACGTGATCTGCCCTCGGCCCAGAACATCCCAACATAGTCACGGCTGCAGCCACCCGCCCCAGCCAGCCTGCTGGCCACAGCCTTATTTTAGGGAAAAGGTGGTGCAGCTGCTCTCCTGGCCCTTGAACATCCGTGGGTGCCAGGAGTTTTGGGACATGGGTGATGGGGAGAGGGCATCCATGCCACTGTGCATGGCCTCAACTATGGGGCTACAGCCCAACTTGCCCTAAGGCAGCCTGCCAGCTCCCCAAAAACCATCCTGAAAGCCCATGGGGGATGGGACAGCACAGCAGAGGGACACTGCCCCTGGGAGGTGGGAGAGGGTCCCACTCATTCCTTGTCCCCCCTTGAGATGAGGGCATCAAGATGCTGGGTCTGCCAGGTGTCTGGCACTGACACCTGCCTTGAGGGCTAAGCAGAGCTGCCTCATTTCCCCATGTCCTACCATCACTGTCACCTCGAAACCCCCTTCCCCTGCTCATACACCCCATTCTCCTTCAATGGGATGAGGGGACCAGGCACAGCACCCCACACTGACCCTTCCCATGGGATGCAGAACTGCTCTTTCTGCCTCTGCTTGCTCCTGTCCAGCTGTTTTTATCCCTGGGGGCTGGGGGCGAGGGCTGGCGCAAACTGGACACCACTCAGGGTCTGCCTCTTTTCAGTGGGGTCATGCCAAAGTCATGGAGTTGGGAACAGCGATGTCACCCTGCAGAGTTTTCTCCATAAATTCCCAGCTGTTGAAGTTGTAATGGGGGAGAGGGAAGCCAAGCCCAAGCTTGGCCCTGGGACAGGCAATACCCCATAAGTAAGAGCAGGGCTGGCTTGGGGGGTACTAGCTGCTTTTGGGGCAGGGGGTGGGCAGGACAGAGGGGGAGGCAAGGGCAAGGGGAGCAGGCAGTGCCGTGACTCAGCCGGGGGTGGCAGCGGGAGAGGTGTTTGTTTTTAGTTTCTAACGTTACGGTTTCCACAGCACCGGGAAGCAGCCTCGGGGGGCCTTGGGGAGCCTGGCGACATGGAGGGTGGGATGGGGCAGCAGTGGGACCGGAGAAGCTGCTCTGTCACTAATGCCACAACAGCTAAAAATACTGTGGGCTATTGTCACCGGCAACAAAGCTGCTGCCGTATTTTTAGCATTATCTTAGTCTCCATCAGCTCTGCTGCCCTCCCGGGAAGTGCTGTGCCCACTCCACCCAGGCACTGCCCTCTGGAGAGCTGGACAGGGCCTTTTCCACCTGCCCCTGGGCACAGCTGCTGTGATTTGAGTTTGCTCCTGCACGCTGTGATATGGTGCCACCCTCCATCCCACTGCTGTCATCCAACTTCTTCCACCACCCCACAAACAGCTCAGAGCTGCTACACTTGTCCCCTGCTATCCTCAGCATCCTCTGCTCCCAACAAGTACGCATGGCTCGCAGGGCAGCCATCTCCATCCAGGCAGCTCCAGTCCAGCCCAGGCAGCTGGAAAGGGAGGGCAGAGACCGGATGCAATGAGTTTGCCAAGTGTCACCAGGAGACTGGTGAGTCCCTCCTCCCTGCCGGGGCACCAGCCCTCCTCCTCGGCTCATTCCAGCAGGCAAAGCCAACAAGGCTGCTCAGCCACCCAGTCTGGCCACGCTTAGCAGGGAGCTGTCATTGCTCACCCTGGGTGAAATGAGTTGGTGTGGTCTCAGCACAGCAACTGGGCAGCCAAGGAGGGCTGTGCCAGGCTGTGCAGGCACTGCCAGCAGCTGGGCACTGCCCCAGCCCCAAAGCACCAGGATAACACTGGATTTGTGCAGATTTCCCCACGAAAACAGGGAGGGAGAGGGGTTTAACTTGCCTTTTCCCTGCCAGAGGAGCTCAGGTCTCCGTCCTTCCGGCGAGTTCTCCCTTCTCCACTGTGGAGAGCAGATCAGAATGGCTCATCCACAGCAGCTCAGGGTGGGGATGGGGTGGCAGCGGTGACCCAGAACTGGGCTCGGGAGGGGGGTGGCCAGAGACAGGTTGGATCCATGGGTGGGCTGTGGCTGCCCATGGGCGCTTTGCCTGGTAGGGGGCACAGCCAAGGCAAGCAATGAGCATGTCTGGTGGCACTTGGATGTCATAGAGCACAGCCTTTACCTGGGACTACTGCAACCCCACTGGGATCCCTCCCCAGCCAGTCGGCTGTGCCCTTCCATCACCATGTGAGAAACTTGGGACCAGGAGACTGCTCTCACAATGGCACCTGGCCATTAATAACCCACCCAAGGCCAAGCAGGAGGGACTGGTCACCCCTTTGGTCTGCTCCTCAAGTACCTCCTGCTCCCCGCGTCCTTGGAACCGTCCCAGCATGTCCCTTACTGCACACTGGGAGACCTTTTGGTTTGCACAGGGTGTGGCTCTGCACCCTCGTCCCCTGCCCCCTGCCCCCCTCGGCATTCCACCCCACTCTCACCTTGGGGTCCTGCTTGATCCAGCTGCAGAGCCCAGGCAGAGCAACCTCTCCCCACAGCACAGATGGTCGTGGGGGTCCCTACGGCAAGGGGAAAGGGAGCCGAGACCTGCTTCTGGAGGGGCAGGGAGCCCCACTTCCCCGGGGGAACACACGGATGGAGCTGTGTCTCTGCTATGGGACTGAATGCTGCTGCTGGGGCATCTGTGGCTGTGTGTGTGGGGGGGTCATTTAAGCCCCATAAAGGGGAGTACTGGGGGCATCCTGCCAGCAGCACCCCTGGAAGCAGAGAGTGAAATGTGGGCGGAAGAAAGAGGTCTGTAAGAGCAGAGCTGTGCACGTAGGTACAGGGGTAGGCTGGGAAGCAGAGAACGGGAATACGGGAAACAGCAGTAGTTGGAGAGGAGACAGACTTCGCAGGATCTTTAGGGCGGAGGTGGGGGGGAAGATCTGCAGCGAAGGGGGGGGGTGTGTGAGACCAGATCCCCCACGGCAGCGGGGATTGAGGGGCGAGGGGGAATCGGGGTCCTTCCTCAGCCGCAGCCCTGGTCCCCGTTCCCCGGCAGCGGGGTGGGCAGCACGCAGTGCCCCCGGCCGGGCCCCGCGGTGGCGGCCCGGGGGAGCGGGAGGCAGCGGCGCGGGGCGGGGAGGAGCGGAGGAGAGCAGCGGCACCGAGAGCGGCACCGAGAGCGGCTCCGGCGGCCGGGGCACCGCGGTGGGTTGGTACCGGGCGGCCCCGGCTCCGCAGCGGCTCCGCTACCTTCGGCGGCTCCGCATCCGGGCTGCTCGGCACCGCCTGTACCCCTGGGCGGCTCCGGTACCCTTCGGAGGCTCCGGTACCCCTGTGAGGCTCCGGTGCCCCGTGGCAGCTCTGCACCCCGGCGGCTCCGGTGCCCCCGCTCCGGGCAGAGGCGAAGGAGGCAGCGGCCGCAGCCAGGCAAGCGGGCGGGAGCGGCCGGGCCGGAGCTCAGCCCCCCACCCCACCCCGGTACCGTCACCCGCGCCCCCTCCGAGGGCAACGGGGCACCCAGGGTGTGCAGGCGGGTAAATCGGGGTGGGCCAGGGGGTATTTGCAACCCCTGTGCTGGGAGCGGGCCGGATCCGGGATTTGCGTAGAACAAAGGACCAAGGGGGGTGCGTATGGAAAAGTACCGGCCATAGGGAGGGCTGTTCGTCTGCAAACCGGGCTGGGGGCGACGGTGCGTGGTGCGAGGTCTGGGAGTGCCAGGGCAGCGTTCCCCCCACCTCCCCCCCCCGGCCCCCTCCCCGGGCCGGGGGCTGCTCGGAGCTGGGGGCTCTGCAGGGAACAGGGATCGCAGCCATCCCGATGGGTTCTGCTTCCCCAGCCATCCTACCGCGGGTTTCAAGGTACAGTGGGGCTGCAAGATTTGCACAGGGGTCGGGGGGTGCAGAGTGCCCAGAGTACTGCAGGGAGGGATGAATATGTAGGTGGACGGTGGGGGGACGCATGCCATGCGGGGGGTTTGTGGCACTGTATGAGGTGGGTTTAGGGAAGTTGCACTTGTAAAGGAGGATGGGGGCGGCAGTGGGGGTGGCTGGGGGGCAGATGGGGGATCCATGGGGCTGGTACTGCCCACTCTCTGTGCTGGTGACAGAAATGCCGCCTGTGCTTGCCCACACGATCCACCCAGTGCTCCACCAGCCACCTCTGGGCTCTGCACCCCAGTGCCCTTGCCGTGAACCTGGAGATGGGGGGACTCCGGGCAACCAGGCTGTGCTGCGCAGGCACCAAGGCTCGGAGACCAGGAGGGCAGCGCTTCCCCTTACGTGATCTCGGCTGCGTGACCGGGTCTCGCAAAAGGAGATATTTATAGCGCTGCTCCACTAGCCCGAGGTTTGCATGGCCTGGAATGGGGCTGGCAGCTGCTGCCCCCCCCCCCCCCCCCCCCGAAACCTCTGGATGCAGCTGAGCCATTTCCCTGGCCGGGCTGGGGTGGGTGGGAGCCCCCAGGGCTGAACAGGCTGCATGAAACATGCTGGGGCTTGCTGCCAGACTACAGATTCCCGCATGCTACTCTACCTGCAGTGCTGCCTGCAGTGCTGCCTGCATGCTGGGTGCCTCGCAGGGAGGTTGCAGGGACCACCTTTTCCTTTGGTCTCTGGCAAGGGAGTGTGGCACCGTGCAAGGATGGAGATGAAGGAGAGTTTTAACTTTGCCAAGAGACACAGATTGGCCAGAGCTATTGCAGCCTGCGGGAGAAGGTGAGAGGACAGGCCGGACTACACGTCCAGGAGTGTTTCCCACATGCTTTGTCCCCATGTTTCCATCCACCATGTGTTCCCAGGCCCCAGCAAAGGGAAAAGGGAGGTCTGGGAACTGCCCCAAGTCAATCCATGCCGCACCACACTCTGTGTGTGGAGCAGCCTTCTCTTGGGTCCTCTCGGAACCACCAGCATGTGGTGATGACCAGGGCCGGAGCCATGTTCCCTCTATGTGTCAGATGGTCCTACAGACATAGTCCTCTGCTGACCAGACATCTGCTCTGCTGATGTCTCCGAGCCCTTCCCTCCCTGGCACAATGCCTCGCAGTATGCTGGGATGCCTCTGTGCGTGCCCCGGCTCCTCTCCCAGCCTCCCAATACGCACGGTTTGCACGTGCCAGCCAGATGCCATTGATATGCTGCTGTCACCACCCCATCCTGGACCCCCTCTCCATGTTTTTTACCCCCTCCATCCAGAAATGCCAGCACCAGGCCAGCAGCTGTGTTGTGCCCTCCTGCTGTGCTCGCTGGGTGGGTGACATCTGCTCACCCTTGGGTGTGGGGGGAGAAGTGGAGAAGGAAAAGGCAGGAGTGGGAGATCGGGGTGAGGGATAAAGCCAGGCCTATTTTTATACTGCAAAGTAATTACCAGAGCTTTCCAATCCTTAATCTGCTGAGAGCGCCCTGGTGCGATTGGATCCTTCCCCGAGCTTGGCAACAATTCTCCCATCACACATCTCCTGCGTCAAAGCCCTGTAAACTCCCACACTTGGGCTCACACTGGGATACATGTGCTGTGGAGCTGCCGACACATCTGCCCCTCGCCCCCAGCAGCCTGGGAACAGGGATGGGGACCCTGTTTGGGACCCTGGTTTACAGCCGGGAGGGGGGATCTTGCCACCAACTCAGCAGGGCAGGATGCAGCCTTGGCCACCTTGCTCAGCTGCTGGGTTGGTTCCCAACCCTGTGAACACACTACATCTGTATTTTCCCCTACAGCTGTCTCCTGGGGGGTTTTGACCTAGATTAGTGACCCACACAGCACCCTCCAGCACCCATCCAGCTTGGCTTTCCACTGGCACAGCCAGGGTTTGGGGTGCCTCTTTCCAGGCAGCGCACAGGGCGGTTCTGGATGGCAGTGCCAAGTCTCGGCTGGCACCTTTCCCGGCCTCTCCCTGTCCTGTTGCCGTGCCAGGGGGTTGCTGAAGAACCTGTTCCATAGCTCCTGCCACAGAGGAGGAAATGACGGGTGATGTTTGCAGCAACACCTTTCATCCCGGGGCTGGGGGACTGCTTCCCCTCTCTCTATGTGCAGCCAGCTCCGGGGTGGAGCACAGGAGCTTGACTGCCCAGGGATGGAGGTGAGGGCTTGCCTTCCTCCACCCACCCTGTGCCCACCAGCTCTCCAGCACATCACCCCAAAGCAGAGCTGGGGTGTTCAGCTCTGCTTCATGGCAGGGGAGGGGACTTTTTGTGCTACAGTTCCTCCAGTCAGGACCCCATGGAGTTCACAACACCCTTGCAAAGTATTTGGGAGTGTCCATTGATCCATCAACCTCTGTGCATGGCAGAAGGCACAAAGTAAACGTGGCAGTGTTCAGGATGCAGTGCCCCCACAACACTGCTGTTCCACAGCAGGAACTGGTGCCTGGGACTGCAGAGGGTGAACTGCCTCCAGGGCATCCCTGGGTGACTCCACCAGTGTCCCTTTCCCCTGCCTGGCAGGAATCTGGCCAACTGGGAAGTCACCCTGGCTGCTGCCCTGCCGGAGCCAATGGCCATAAAAGGCCCTGAAATAGAGAAGCTGGGCGGGGGGGCTGGGCTGCTTCTCAAGCCTGAGCAGGATCATCCCATCAGCCCACACAGGTCAGGCTTGCCAGGATGTGGGAATGGGAGGCTGGGTGGGGGAGAGCAGCCCCAGCAGCCCAGAGTGGGGTCACTGGGGTGGGGCACGCTGTGCTCTCCTCCAGCTCCCCCTAGAAGGGATCCCAAGGGGATTTGTCTGGACCATGCCCCAAGATGCCAGGGATCTGCATGGCCTCCCACAGGGAGCTTGGGGGGGATAAAACTGCCTTTTCATCAGCACCTGAGCTGTGGGGTGGCAGGGGCTGGCTGGCCCCCTGCCGCCTCTCCCCAGACAATGCCTGCCCTTTGTTGGGGTTTTATGCACCCAGCCCCCTTCCCCACGGCCCAGCTGGTGACATTTTACCACCTCCACATTCACATGGGAATTCAAAGGGCACAGATGCACCGTGAAACCACAAAGCACAGCCTCCTCCCCTCACTGCTCCCCCTCTCTTGTGCCTCAGCATCCCCAGAGAGGCAGGGCCAGGATGCAGGGAGGGGATGCTCACACTGGGAACCTCCCTCTGGGGCTATTTCAAGGGGAACTTGCCAGCCCTTGGGACTCCCTCCATCCTCTTGCCCTTCCCTTACCATCAGCCCTCCATTCCTTTGTGATCCCGTTGAGGGCCTTCCCCCCATCCCTGCTTCAAGGGGGCTTGGCACACCGGACACCCACTGATGGGAAATGAAGGGAAGCAGTGTGGGTGCCATTTCCAGGCTGGTGATGCTTGACCTTTTGGAGCTGGAGTGGTGTGGGTGGGACCCATCTCTGCCCTGCAGGCACCCGGCTGCCAGAGTAGTGCCAGGCAGGCTGGTGGTGCCAAACCCAGCACTGCCCCAGGCTCCTGGGTGTAGCCAGTCTGTGGGTGTAGCCAGTCTGTGGGTGTAGCTGGGCTATGGGATACACAGTGGCCTCTGTCCCTTCAGAGAGGTCCCAGTGTGTCAGCGTCCAGCTCCTGCCCCTTCCCTCTTTCTCCCAGACTTCTAGGGGCTTTCCCTCAAGTATCCGGGCAAATAGCCCAGTTCTTCCCAACCAGTCATTGCCTCCACAGGGACCTTGGGAAAACAGCCTGTAAACAGGCAGATGGAGAGCGTGAGTCACAGTGACCGAGAGGGAAATAAATGCATGAGGGGAATTTGCAGCGTGCATTGGGTCATGGGGATGAATCCAGCCTCTCCCAGTGATGGTGAGTGGCTGGCATGTAGGTGCTCTCCTGTGGAGCCAGCTGTCCCAGGAAGGGGTGATTATTGCACTGACAGGACTGTGTCCAGACAAGCTGCAAAACAAGTCCAGCCCTCTTTCCCCAACAAAATCACCCCCTAATCCTTGCCACTTTCATCCCAAGGGATGAACAGTTGCTTCCCTGGAGGCAGCTGCATTTCAGCACGCAGCACCCTGCCCGTAGAGCCATGCAGATCACTTCCCTGCTGAAAGTCACCCCGCCGTGGTTATTTTTGGCTGGCGGCGGGGCCAGAGGAGCTGGCTCTCTCCCAGCCCTGCAGCGCACCCCGTTTGGAATTACGTCTTACGTGGTGGGTAGTGCTTGGGTGAACAGGCTGCCTCCAACATCCCGTTCCCTGCTGCCAAGTACCTGCCAGCTCCCTCACCCCTGCATAAAGCAAGAGTGCGATCTAGTGGCTAATCCCACCGGGGACACCGGGGATGCCAGGGATTAACTTCTGCAAAGGCCTCCGGTGACACTGGTCACCCCTCTGAGCGTCGCCTCACCATCCCAGCTCGGGGACTGGTAGCCCAGGGTGTTGAGGGATTTATCCAGTGTCCAAAAAAGCTGGGCTTTTCCCTGGCCTCACTTGAGGCTGGAGGCACATCCAGGGCCAGGAGCCACAGGAGAGGATGTGCAGGGTCTGGGAGCGTTTGCCAGGGTGAGGGGTGCCTGCAGTGGGTGGGGAGAAGGATGCGTCTCCCAGGGATGAAAGGTGCACGAGGGTTTGCCTGGGGGGCAGGAAGCACCTCACTCCAGATGCTTCACCCAGGACACGCACTCACCTGGCTGTACCCCGGGAGCACCCAGCCTAAACCTTTCTGTGCTTCTCCATCAAGAGCTGCTGTTGCCGTGTCCCCCACCGAGCATGAGCTCTGTCCCCTTCCCAGCATGGGGGGGAGCCGGGGCGGGGTTGGTGCCCCCGGGCATGGGTGGGGTGCGGCTGAGCCATGCGGAGGGTTTTGGTGGTGGGGGGTGATACGTTGCCTCTTTTTGCCCCCTGAGACCCCCGTGGGGTCCGGCGGGGGGTCCTTTCCCTATTCACCCCCCCAGTCGTTGGCTGCAGCGGGGGGTGACGTCACTAAGATATGCTGATTTATTCACATTAACCCTTTTCCCGCGGGGCTCGGGGGCTCCCGGCGAGACGGGGGCTGCGAGTGGGAGGGGAGCCCGCCACTCACCCGGCCCCTCCGGCCCGGGGTCCCCCCGCGAACGGCCCCTAGCTCCCTCCCTGCCCCGCGGGTTGCCGTGGGAACCGCACCGGGCTCCTGATGTCACCAGGAATGTTGCTACGCGACCGGTCCGCTCGCCCATCCCCGTGTGAGGTCACTGTCGCTATGGCGACGGGCCGGTGAGACGGAGGAGGGGGATGCGGGGCCTCCCCCGGGACCAGAGGGCGGCCCCAGGGGCGGTCCCCCTTCGTACCCCCGAGCGGGGGGCGGGCACGAAGGCGGGGAGAGTGGTGTACCCCCCGGGGAACCGCAAAAGCTTCGCATTAAAACAGTGAAAAAAGGAAAATAAAGCTTTTTTTTTTTGTTTTGGCTTGTCCCGAGATATTATTTTTAGAAATCCTGGCGGAAAAGCTGCCTGCGTCGGGAACGTCCTCTTGTTCCATGGGAAATGTGCTTCCACGGGAAATGTGCTTCCCCGTGGAAACAGGCAGCGGTGGAGCTGGGCTCCATGGGGAGTGGGCTTGGGGCAGTGGGGCCCACTGGGGGGGCTTAGCCACGTCCCGGCACTGCAGCCCATTTTCCACTCTGGTTCCAGTCTGTGACTGCTGAAAAGCCGTGGATTTTACATGTCTCCAGCTTGCATTCCTGTTGGAGGCGATTTATTCCTAAACCCTGACATCTGCTCCATGGAAAGCAATGGAGCTGCTCCTTCCGAGGCACAAATCACTGCTCCTGTCCTGCCACTGTCTCTAGGACCATGGCCAGGCCAGGCACCATTGCAGCCAGTGGCTTTGTTCAGCTGGCGTGGCAGCAGTGGACCCGTGGGCATGACCACTCACTGCCCCTTTTTCCTGGGGACCTGCCCCATCCCTCCACCCTGCCACCCCTGAGCCTGCTCCAGTGATCCCTCCGGCCATGAAGCCACAGGGATTAGCAGCTTCCTCTGGACGGAGATTTAGCCAAAGCTACTTAGAGCTGTGCCAGGCAGGCAGCAGCCAGCTTGGTTGGATAGAGGGAGACAGGGAAAGCCAGGATATGTGGCTTGAGCCCTTCTAAGGATGCTGAGTGGGAAAGGGGTTTCCTGGGGTTAATAGCTGAGCACCTCGTCTTGAAACCTTAGGTTTGGCCAAACTGGGTGTCCTGCAGCGTCTTCCTTTGCTCCGGTGAGCCCTCAGCCTCTGTGTTATTTCCCAAGCCTTGTGGAAATAACCTTTGAGCCAAATGTCCATCCTGCACAGGAGGGACAGAGAGGACAGAGGGATGGGGAAGGGGCAGATGCTGCTCGCATGGCGCTGCCAGTCAAGATGTAGGACAAGAGCTGGCAGATGGAGATGGGCAGACGGAGGAGCGTGAGGCTGCACCGAGACACTGTTTGCTGTGATGGGATCTTGGCTTGCTGCTGCTTAAACAGCTGCTGAGCTTGCTGGGGCTGGGGAGCTGCAGGACTCCGGAGTGAGGAAGGGAGGACATGGGGACAGGGAGCCTGGGTGACTCCCCAGGGAAATGGGCAGCTGGGGACACAGCAGGGAAAGGTTTTCTGCTGAAGTTATGGAAGTGAGGGGTCTGGCTGGAGCTATGGCTGGGGGATGGAACAGGGGGTGGAGGGGGCTTACAGCCCCATCTGGGACACATACCGGACCCGATGGCACAGGGAGCACCCTGTGCATTGCTGCTCTGTTGGACCCCTGGGCCCACTGCAGAGACAAACAAGGAAAGCTCCTCACTAGGCCTGTGCAAACTTTACAGCAGGTCAAGCTGAGGGCAGTGGAAAGCCTTGACCACGCTGAAGCACATGGGCAAAGGGGGAGCTCCATCAGAGGGACACTGAACAAACCCTGGGCTCCCCAGAGTCCCCTCTGGAGGCCTCATGCTCTACTAATGCATGTTGCCTTTTGGGAGGAGGCTCAGGGGAAAATCTGGCTGCAATGAAGGGAGAGGAAGGATATCCTGTATTCCTTGGGAAGAGTTCAGTGGAGTCTCCAAGGGAATCCTGGCCTGCAGCAGCCAGCCCAGAGCACAAGGCTGCACTGGGGATGGAGAAGAGCCTGGCTGCCCACTGACAAGCTTGGGGACTGCTGGTGCTGAGCCTGTGCAGGATCTGCTGGGACTCTCACATAGCCTGTGGTTTAATCCAGGTGATTTGTAGGCTTGCCATTATTGCAGTCATTAGGCTTCCAAGCCCTCTGTGGTGTCTCCAGCCTGACTCCTGCTCCTCACCCCAATTATTGTAGGACAGGACAGTCAAAACCCTCATCTGCCAGATCCCAAGCAAGGAACCCAGTCTCCATTGAGCAGCCCCCAGATGCCCTGCCAGCTGCTCAAGGACAAGATCTGTCTCTCTGGTCTCCGCTCCCCTGCATCCCCCTCCTCCACCCACTGCCTCCCTCCTTCCCAGGGGAGGGGGCTGTGGTTTGTCTGGAGGGTGGGGAGGTGGGAGGCTCTGCCCCTGCTTCAGCGAGCATGTGCCGGGCATGGTGGCTCTGTGCTCACCTGAGCCAGGTGAAGCTTGTAGAGAGGTGACAGAATATGAGACCAGGGGATGAAGCAGAGAAACAAAGATCACGTTTTAGACACCTCCCTTCTGTTTTACACCCGGGGCAAAAGCAGGAGCATCCAAAACTGGAGGGTTGTTGAGAGTAGCTGCTCGCAGAGAGCTGCTGCACAGCTCTTACCCTCGAGTGGAGCACTGCCAAGAAAGCCGTCATTGCTCCCAGATGCAGGATCACACAACTCTAAGGCTCGGAGACTGGGTCCTGCCATGCCACTGAGGCTGAGGACACCGCTCCAGGTCTGGTGCCATCGTGTGGACACACGACACTTTCACAAACCCCTTGTCCCTTTCCTTGGTGGAGGGACTGAGCTTGGCAGTGCTGCTTTCCTGGGCTGTCCTGAACACCGGGGAGGTTTATGTCCCACTTCCACTACTCCAAGTCTCCCAATATCTTGCCCTCTGCCTGCATCTTCCCCTCAGCCACCAGTGCTGTGCCCCTTCCTTCCGCACCCCATCACCCCTACTGCTGTACCCGAGCTGCTCTGGCCACCCCTAAACTGTGACTACATTAAGGGGTGAAGCACCTCCTGATCTGGTGAGGAACCCCCCAAGTTCTCTTGGCAATGGAAAGGGAGGCAATAAATGACCACAAGTGGCCAGACATGGAAAGATGTGATGGGACTGGGGGGGATGTGCTCTGTCCCCCAAGTCCCAAGAGAGTATCTCTGCCACATGAGAACTTTCTCCCCCTATTTGACCCCCCTTTTCCCCCTCATTTCATATTCCTTCTTCCCCATTTTCCAGCGAACTCTTCCCCATGGACAAGCCCAGACCTGCTCCAGGTCTCCCTTTCCCCAGGGGTTCGCAATGTCAGCATGTCCCCAGGGTGCCCCCTCACCGTGCCCAGCCAAGGGGGTCCCTGGGGGCTGCAGTGAGTGCATACAACGCGACCTCTACCCCTCCAGCCTACCACGGGGGGTACGGGCGAATGCCTGTCCTGCCCGGGAGCCTTACGTCAGGGTGGCCAGTGGTGGCCCGTGGCTGGGACACGCCGGACTTCACACGTGTTCCCACCAGAGGGAGCCAAAATGCCACGAATCGCGATCACGAACGCCCATCATCGCGGCGTCGGGGCGCACGGACACGCCACAGCCCCAGGAGGCCAGACGGAGCTGTCACCCCTCCATGCGGTTTGTAAATGCCACGAAACTGCCTTCCAGCCGCCACACAGCCCGGGGAGAGAAAATCTGTGTGTCTGTGTCTGTCAGGGGCTCGCAGCCCCAGTCCCGAGGGTCTGCACCCCGCTGCCAGAACTCTCCTCCAGCCCAGCTCCCTGTGCAGCGAATTTGAGGCCAAATGTGTCCGAAAACAGCGGCTGTGGCAGCAAAGAGGGTGCTCCCTGCACCTTGGGGCAGTCCCAAATCCCTGCTCTGACCAGTGAATTTCCCCCTCTTCAAACCATCACCCAGCACCACATCCAAACCCAGAGTGGGGATGCAGCAGCTCTGCTCTGGTCACTTTATGGTGGATGTAAATAGCATAAATTAATGCAGACATAAAGCACCAGAAAGGGAGGGTTTGAAATGATGCTCCTGGTGCTCTTGGAACTCTTGGAATGAATGGCAGCTCGTGGCGTCACACCAGAAGCTTTCTCATTCACACCTTGTCGTTCCCCAGGTTTGGGTAGTGTTGGACACATTATTGGTGGGAAAAGGGAGCAGGATGGAAATAACCTGCCAGATGGGGACTGGAGATGGGTGGAGTGAGAGATAGAGAAGAAATATCGCAGGCAATGCTGTGTGACGTCAGAGGAAAGTCCCTCCCTTTTGCCCAGCATTTGCTTGTTTATTTAAAGCCCATCATTGGTGGCAGCCATGTGGAATGGGATTCACACCAGTCCTGGCTGAATTAGGTGCCACGTTTTGACTATGTGTCTAATGCACTAAAGTCCTCTCCAAATTCCTGCTTTCCACTAAATACTGCTGCTGTCTTCATCAGCTTGGTCTGAAAGCCCCAGACCCTCACCTGCATGAGGGAAATTTTGGGTACATCAGAGGCTAGGGCTGAGAGCAGGAGGCTGCCATGGTGTCAGCAAGAATGAGAGAGGCTCTGGGCCAGGGAAAATCATGGAATAAATGGGATCTGGGCCAAATCCAGGCAGACAGTGCCAGGCTGCCAGGCAGCACTGCTGCCAGAGCAGTCTGGCACAGCCGGGGAGAGGAAATCCCAGCCAGTCCTGGCATTTAATCCTGACTTCCTGATGGAGAGGCTGAAAATGTTCAGCTCCTGGGGACTTTGGGGCATGGAAGCAACCAGAGGCCAAGAGACTTCTGGGAGGCCACCAAGCCTGGCTGGGAAACCCGATCAAGGCCATCGGGGAGCCATTATGGGTTGATTTTGTGCTCCAGACCCTCCCGGCAGTCCCAGAGATGCTGGAAGCAGGGTGTGCATGCCCCAAGCCTTGTGAGACAGCTGGGATGGGGAAAGATGCCTTCCCATCTGGAAAACACTTCAAGGAGGGAAGAGAGGAGAAAACAGGAATTTCCTTAGAACTGCTGTGGCAGGCAGGGACAGAGAGGAAAACTGAGACAGGAGAGTGGATTGGTGGGATGGGGTGAGGCAGGATGGTTGAAACGTGGATGCACAGCTGTCCCCAACCCTCTCCTATAGATTTGCTGGTGGGGGTGGCATTAGGCTGGTGGCTGGCAAGTGGAGGGTTAACCCAGCCCATCCCTTTACCCAGGTGCTGCCCAGCTTGGCAGAGAGGTGGGTGGTCCCAGGACTATAAAGGGGCTAATAGGGGAGAAGGGCTAATAGGGAGTTTTCCTGTAGTGAGACTGTGCTAGCCTGGTGGCTTTCACCCACAAACCACCATCCCGCTGGAACGGGAAACTGGACTGGCTGGACCAGCTGTGCTTGTGAAATGTGGGTTTGGGATTATCCTCAGTCCTTGCAGGTGAGATGTTTAATTACTCATTCCAGTTTCTTTCTGAGTGTAAAAATCAGGCTAAGAGTCTCTCATCTTTATCCCTCCACTTAGAGAGAAATATCATTCCTAATCTTCTTTCATCCCCTAGGTGTCCCCAAGGTCTCAACTAATGGCAGGATGACTTTGGTGTCTTGATGTGGTCCCCCAGGGCGGGTGTCATTTGGACCTGCCACCCTGCATGTGTCTGCTTAACCTGTTAGTGCCTGTGTCCCCATCTCTGGTCTCTGGCTTTATGCCATCACTGTGCATGTCACACCCCAATTAGCTGATGTGACTTGGCACTATGGTTTCTTGTTCAGCCTATCCTGTGCCACGCAGTGTCCTCAGGTACAGTTACTATGCACTTCATGGTCATGGTAGACACAGGCTGGATCTTCTCCCTGTGCCCCCTCCCATGCAAATGAAGTGAAAGAAGGGCTGGTGAGAGCTGCAGAGGCAGTGAGGAGGAGGAGGAGGAGGAGGTGGGAAGTGGAGTTGTGGCTTTGGGCTGAAGAAGGTGTGTTGCAGCAGTGATTGTTTTGATGGGATGGGCAAACCATGGGAAGCAGCAATTTCATCTCAGAGAGATGATCAGCTGCCTGAAACACAGTGAACTGTCACCCTTGGGACCATCAACAGAGGCAACTCCTGCCTGCCCACCTCGGTGACCTCTGCTTGCTGCTGGAGCGGGTGAGGTGATGCCAACAGCCCTGGGAAGTGCAAGTGAGTCCTCTGAAAAGCCCAGGCCATGGCATTTCTTCCACTTTTGCTTCTTGCCCATCCTGGTGTGATATATCTGATCCATCCCAGAGCAGAAATCAGACTCCTGGATGCTTCAGTCTCCCTGGCCTCTGCAATGATTGCTTCTCCCTGAACCAAAGCAGTGGTCAGGCAGGTTACACAGAGAACTGGGAGCTCACTGGAGCTCTCCTTGTATCCATCTCCAATTCTGCTGGCAGCAAAACACTACAAGTTTCTGAAGGGGCTGGGCCCACCATTCTCCCTGGTGGAGCCTGAGCATCCCCTGCTCTCCAGCACAGCAGCACTGCTGGCAGCTGTCTCGCAAATTCAGCTGCCATTTGCTGCCTGTGCTCAGAGAGGAACCCTGCCAGCTCCACCAGTTTGCTAGATTTCTTGATTTCTTGATTTCTTTTCTCAGGAGTATTTCAGGCTGTTTGTTCACAATTTTGGCTTTTTTTTTATCTTCCTGGGGGTCAGGAGACCTTTATTGATGCTGAAGTTGCCATGTTGCTATCCCTGAGAGCTCATGATGTGCTTTCAGTTTTAATTCTCTCTAGCTGCAGCATAAACTTTCTGATTGAAAAAAAATGAAGTCTGTGCATGTGTCCTGCTTTTTTTTTTTTAAGTTGAATTTCTTTTGAATGCAGAACAAGACTGGAAAAGTCCAGCCCTGAAGTTTATCAGTACCTGGAAAGTGAGGTGTAGAGAAAAGTTCTGTCCCAGGACATGGAGCATAGTGGGGTACTTCTTACATAGGGAAGGATCAGGGAGAGCATCTTATCCGGTGCCTGGCAGTCAGAGTGAAAAGGGCTTTGAGTGTGGCATGTGGAAGAGTCTGTATGGAGGATTGGCAGCACCCTTGGCTTGCCAGCTGGACAGGGAGGTGCAGGAGCCTCACTGGGAGCCCTGAGCCCAGCTCTTCCAGGAGGTCCCCCCACTTTACCATTGTAGGGTCCATACTCAGTTGGAATGCTGTGGGTGTGATGTTTCAGGTGACAGGTTAGTGTGACCCTCTCCAAAGCTTTCTCACCTCTCCCATCTGCCCCACTGAACTTTTCTTATGCCCTGGGGGAGGATGCTGCAGTTGTGGGGAGGGGTCCCTGCCCTTCTCCCCAAAGCAGCCACTCTCTTACCCCCAGCTCTTTGTTCTCCCAGTGAACCAGTAAAGGCACCAGCAACCAGTGCAAGATACTCCCACCCTCCCCAGTCACCAGCTGTCATACTGAAAAGGAACAAAGCAATAAGGAAAATTGCAGTATCATTAATGTGATGATTAAATTGGTGTCTGGGGGTGTCAGCATGAAGAACAAGGCACTCACAGCAGACCTCATCCCTGCCATTGCCATGGTCCTGTCCCTCAGCCCTATCCCATCCCAGACCCGGGAGATCCTCATTTGCAAATTACTTCCAGGGCAAGTGCTGCAGATCCTGTGTTGACTTTCCCTTTCTCTATCCTGCATCTCTATTTGCTGCCATGCTTATGTTTCATTGGGATGTTGTTGTAGCTGATTGAGGTTTTTTTATGACTATAGGTTTTGATTTTGACTCGGAGAGTGAGTCACTACATGGCAAATGGAGCCCATCACAGAAATGTCATTTCCTCGCCTGGTATTCTTTGCAAATGAGGTTTTGCAGAGCTTGAGCAGCTCTTTTTCCTTCCAGCTGAAAGCCTCTTCTCAGGCCCATTTAAAGACTTATGAATTGGGTGCTGAGAGCTGTGCATTGGCAGGGAATTAATATCTACCATGGCCCAGTGGGGGAGGTGAAAGTCTTGGCAATCAATCCTGGGAGACCTGGGGGGCACCTTAAATCAATCTGTGAGTACAAAGTGGCTCTGAACCAAGGGAAATGGAGAGAGCCATCCCTGTGCTATACCATGTAGTTAAATATTTTTGATAACTAAAAAAGGAGGAGACTTGGAAAGTAATAAAGCCCACAAAGTGACTTCTTGATGCTTGGGAAAATGCCCTGGACCCATGCTCCATTGAAATGTGTTTAAGAGATTGTCTTGCTGGAGATGAAGTGGTCCCAAGCTTATTATGTGTTGGCCAGGAGGTTTCTAGCTGGCAAAATGTTACTTTGGGTGTTCCCTGGCTTGGCTGTGCTACTGAGCAAGGGAAGAACTGGTCTGGCCAGGTGCCGAGTCCCTCCTGCCCACTGAGTGTGCCACAGTCTTTGTCATAGGAGAGATTTCAGCCAAAACAAAGGATTTCCATCACAGCTTGTTTGCTGCCTCTGGGGCTGGCAGAGCACTCTGCTGCAGCCCTGGGACCTGCTGTGGGCTGCCTCTCATTCTCCTCAAAATGGAATTTTCCAGGTAAAGGAAAACATGGTGGCAGCTGTGTCCTGAGCAGGGGGCTGAGTGCCACAAGACCTCTCTTCTTGCATCTACATCTCTCCTCTCCAGGTACAAAATGCCATCTCCATTGCTGGTTGCAATGCCAGTGTTGGCTCTGCCACCTCTGCTGACCCTGCATGCTGCCATGGAGCAGCATCAGATAGGAGCTGAAGGAGGTGGCAAGGGGGAGGCAGGAAAACACAGTGTGTTATTAGTCAGGCTCTGGCTGACAGACACATCCACAGCTTGGGGTGAAATAATCTGATCCTTTTCTGATCTTGGGTGATTCACCTCGGCCTCAGTAGAAAAACATGGTCCCCAGCCTCATGCTGGATGGAGGACACGGTGCTGGGACCGTGCAGCTTCTTGTCAGGGTGCCCTGGTTGCATCCAGCCCTCATCCCACTCCATCACTATGCAGGGAGCACAGCCAAGGCAGCACCACCAGGCAACTTGGCCTGATGGGGACCTGCAAGAGCCCAGTGCTCCTGCCAGATGAAAAAGCACTTCAAGTCTGTGCCAGCCCTGATTAGCAAACTTATGGTTGCCATGGGGCTTGAATACCTGCTCACAGAATGCCTGACTTTCCTGTCCCCCCAGCAGACCTGGGGGACACATGCCATGGAGCAGAGGTCAATTTTGCTGTTCCTTAGAGAGCTGATTGCTTTTACCCCAGTGGACATTGAAATGGTCCTTTCTTTCCTTTTTTTTTTTTTTTTTAACCTCTCCTTCATTCCTTCTCCTTTTAGCCTAGATGGAGTGGAGGAGAAATGCCTATTTCTCAGGGGAGCCAAAAGATTATGACAGGGGGGTGTCCCATAGAGACAAGGGGGGAGGGGGGCTCTGCTGGGTAAATGACATCAGGACTGCTTTGAAAAGGCCACCCCAATGCCCTACCTTCACCCCGGGCTATGTTTGTGCAAAATTACCCAGATCCATCTCTGTTCAGTGCCCTGTGAGTCTGAGTGGCCCTTCCTGGCCTTGAGGACTGAAATAAGCATCCTCCTGCTCTGTGAAATGCATCCTCTAGGCACGTCACCTCCAGGTGACCAAGAGGGGCAACTTTGAGTAGGCAGCTCCCAGCAGGGAGAGAGGCCTCTTGCACATCCCCATGGCCAAGAGATTTGTCTGCTCTCCAGGGGGAGAGGGTTCATTCTTGTCCAAAAGCTTCATGACTGTTCTGGCTGTGCTGACTATCCCTGTCCTGGAAAATTTGCTGCAGCAATACCCTGAGAAGGGGCTGCTCATCCACTTGCTTCTGTGGCAGAAGGATGCATCCCAGGGGCTCTTGCCTGCTGCAGGATGGCATGGAGGGGACAAGCAACTGTTCATGCCTCAGTTTTCCTCCTGGATGCAGTGTCACTCTGTGGCTTGGTGGCTTTTTGTGCTCAGGACCAGAGGTTGTTAATTAAAACTGCAAAGTGGGGGAAGAAGCAGGGACGGAGCACAGACAACTCTAAAAGGCTGTGCTGGGCTGCCCTGCAATTACTGTGATCCACTCTTGAAAAGAGCCAGGAGTGGATGCAGTTGGTTATTAGGGCTGTGCCTCTCAAGCTTCAAAACTGCTGTTTGTCTTCACTTTCGGCCTCTTAATTCTCCTGGAAATGCTGCAGAGTGGTGCTTTCTCAACTTCTATGTGCCAGCCTTGTCCTCCTTGTGGAGGGACCCAGCTACCAGGAGGGACAACCTCCACACTGGCTGGTTCATTGGGAGGGATGGGTCTACATCAGGGAGCAGGAGCAATTTTAGCCTAACCCAGAGACAGTCTGGCCATGGAGATGGCTGGGATGTGGCTGACAGATCATGGGGAGGAGCAGGTTTTGCTGTGCTGCTGGTCATCCCCCTTGCTACCTCCCCAGGCAGGGTTAATATAATAAAATACTTGATAAGGGGAATAGGTTGAAGGATCATGCCCCCATGTGCAGTTCACCCTCTTTAAAGCAGTGAGGGAGCAGAAGTTGAAGAGGGGTTGTCACCTCCTGGTCATTTGGTTTATCAGAAAATTGAAAAAGACAATGGATCATTCTGAATGGATCATCACATTAGACATGTGGGGCCTCAGAGGTGGGGTGTAGCAAGAAACGCAGATCCAAGGGAAAGAAGTGATGTGCAGTCAGTCCCTGAGAGCTACCAACTCTTCTCAAAGAGATGACAGAAGGTAGAGGGGGAGCAGCTGTTGAGGCCCCAGTTATGTGGGATGCTCGAGCAGGCTGATGCAAGTGATGGAGGCAAAGGGAGAAGGACCCCATGTCTGGTGGTTCTGGTGTCCCAGGAAAACTGGGGCTGGGAGAGCTGGACTGTAGGTCTTCAGTGGGACAGAGAGGTCTGTCACCACCTGGAAGTCAGGATCTGACAACCTGGGGAGGGATGGGTAAACCCGTGGTTCAGCTCTGAGTGAACCAAGCTCTGTCTGCTCCTCACTCACCATCCTTACTATGTGCCTGCTGTCTTCAGCTAGGAAAGGAGACTTTAGGGAAACAGATGTTGAAGTTTGTCAAGAGCTCAGCAGCATCTCCATTGCTTTGCTCCAACCCAAGAAGCCTCCAAACATCTCAGTCCCAGCAGGTGTCCCTAATACTCCTGGGAGTGCAGGACAAATGAGCCATGGGGGTCCCTGCAGGGACAAGGACAGTGGTGCAGAGGTCAGGAGGCTCCCCAGGGGCTGCCCCACAGCAAAGCTTGGGTGGGAATGAGGTACGAGAAGGGTGAGAGGTATTGTGGCTGCATGCAGGGAACTGCCCCAAGGATGGGGAGGTGGCTGTGTAACTGCACAGAGCTTGGGGAACAGCTGGGACTGCGCTGGGAGCTGGCTCATCAGGGTTACCATCCTCATCAGTGGCCAGAAAACAGAGGGGACAGCTGAGGGAATGGAAGGGAGAGAGATTTCCGGGAATGTTTCTTTCCCTGTTGCAATCCCTGAAGTGGGCTTGTGTTCAGGCTCCTTGTGCCTCAGCAGTACAGCACAACCTGTCTCTGCACTGGCACAGATCCGTCCCCTGCCTCAGGCATTCCCCAGGGAAAACAGCCTGTGCACTGTCTGGAGGCAGGGACAGAAATTAATGCCTTATTAGCTCCTGATTCTGGCTTTGCCACACAGGGACTGTGACCTGCAACATGCCACTTCCCTGGCACTGTCACCCATCCTGGCATCTGCCGAGCCAGTCCTGCTGAGTCCCTGCCAGCATCATCTGGCTGCTGTCCCTGTGTTCTGTCCCAGCTGCCACCAGCACTGTGCCATAAACCCCTCTTTGATTGTGTCTCCGTTTCCCCAAAGGGAATGAAGTTTCATTTCCTTCATTGCTTCCATAGGAGCAGGCAGCAACTCTTCTCCCTCTCCCTCACCATTTCAGACACTATTTCCAGCTTGTTGATTTCTTCCCTTGAGTAATGTCTTGTTTACACTCATTTACCCTCCAGCCCTTTGGCTTCAGCAATTCCTTTCCTCTGGGGAAAAAGATGATTTTCCAAGGAAAGTCATGTCTCAGGGCAGCCCCGGACAATTCCAGCCCTCGGTGTGTTTGCTCTGCCAGGTCCCTCTGCTTGATGCCTGTTTGCTGCTGTGAGCAGAGGTAGGGCCAGCTTAAGGCTACCAAGCCAGACCAGGGCTTCGATGGTCTTGCCCTGTCATCCCTCACCTGCTCTGAAATTTCTTTGAGCAAAAGCATCAAGGGGTGAGTGGTGCTGCTCCCATCTGCTGTGTGCTCTGACATCAGGAGGAGGATTTGGGAGTGCAGCACCCCAGGGGCAATGTCCTGATGCTGGAGGCCACGCGATCCAGGTAGCTCCTCACATCCTGGCTGCAGGCGCCAGGCTCAGCAGTGCAGTGAGCTGTGCTGGGGCTCAGCCTGAGTGGGAGCGGGGAGCAAAGGTCTCTCCTGGTAAGTCTCTCCACGCTCCCTCTCCAAGATCCCTACACCACCTGCTCGAATCCAGCCCCACCGGAGGCTCTTTCAGCTCCGGTTCAGCCCCTGTGCAGAGTGGGATGGTGCCGGGATACGCTGAATGAGGACGGTCCCGGGATGCCAAAGCCCTTCAAGGTGTCATCCTCGGGGGGAACAGGGTCCACCTGCGCCCTGCCACCCTCAGAGAGGATGAAGAGACCGATGAGTGGCCCTGTGCACACGGGCACCTGCCTGTCCCGTCCCGCGGAGTGGCAGTGCCCGCAGCCGTCGCATGGAGCGGTGGAGCGATTCGCAGCCCCCTCCCCCTTACCCATCCCTCCCTTACTCACCCACCGCCTCCTCCCCACCTCCGGGGGGTCGGGGCGGGCTGGAGAGCCCGGGGCCGGGGAGCCCCCGCCCCGCAGCCGACAGCCCTTCGCCGCCGCAAGGGGAGCGGGAGCCCGTGGGCTCCGCCGGCTCCAGGAGGGTCTCGGGCAGGTGCAGCACGTGGAGGAGAGAAGAGCCGCGGGTGGAGCAGGGACACGCATCCTCGACACGCGCCCGTGGGGCTCAGGAACGCGTGAGTACCCCTGTGTGCGCGTATCTGTGCCAGTGTGTGCGGGGGGCGGCGGGACGGCAAAGCGGGAGTGCTCCTTGCGGCCGGGGGCTGCCAAAGGACGGGGTGCCCGCACGGAGGACAGGCTGGAGAGCAGACAGACACTGGGAACGGGGAGGGAGCTGAGCCGGACGCGGAGCAAGGGGCGATGCTGCGAGCACAGCAACTTCCTCGCACCGAAGTGTGACAGGAGCCGGCTGGAGTCACCTGCTCCGCGGGAGGGTGATTCGGGTGACCCAGGGGTTGCACATCTGGAAGTGGGGACACGCCAAGAAGCCGCAGGGTCCATTGCATGTCCCCGAGATGAGCCCGGACAACTAGGTGCTGCACAGGCCCCCGTGCCCGGCAGCGCCAGGGCGACAGCGGGGGCTGATCGACGCTTTACTCACCACCGAGGCCATGCAAATGACAAATGCCGGCGTTGCGAAGGCTCCTGGCGGGGCTGGAGACGCCTGCCTGCGCCGCCCTCCCCTGGGACTCTCGGAGTCAATGGGGTTTATTACTTTAACGTTATTTCCTCTCTCTCTGAGGAGCATCTTTTCGGCAGTGCTACGTTGCAGATGAGGAGCCAACCCCTGTCAGGAGTAGGGGTCTCGGCTCCGGGATTTGTCCAGCCAGCGGTGAGAAAGGAAACCCCCAGCACAGCCCCGGCTCACCCACCAGTCTCTCAGCTCACAGAGAACAAGAGGGAGAAGGTGAATAAGGGCAGGCGGCTTCTCCGAGCTGAGCCGAGGGGAGAGCAGCCGCAAGATTTCATTAGCCTGCCTCTTAAGGCAGTGAAGTCTCCATCCCCTCCCACACTCCCTCCCCAGCCTGACCCTGTCCGGCGCAGGGGTGGTGGGACCTCAGCCTTCAACTGGAGCTTCTCAGCAAGCCGTAAGTCCTTCTCATGTTGGAAAATCAATTTTCCCTCAGCTGTTTTATGGTCGCCCTGCCAGTCCCTCTGCACAGCTGGTAGAATTGGAGCTGCGAGTGATTTTTGGGTTTGGCTTTTGGGGCTGTGTCCTGCTCTGCTTCCAGAGCCCTGCTGACATTTCCTTGATAATGGGGTGAAGGGGCTAAGGCGGGCTGGGGAGCTGCCAGGGTTGTTTGTAGATGGGAAGTCGGGCAAGAAGCACTTGGGAAGCCTGGAGGAAGGTTAGGTGGAGATTTTCCTCTGAGATTTTTGCCAAAGGAAAGGCTGTGGCTGGGGTAGGATGGGCACAAGGGTGCAGAGCAATGGTGATCAGCAGCACCCTGACACCAGTGGGGAGAGGGACAGAGGGAGCAGGGTTAGCAAAGGGGTTGGGAAAGCATCCCGCAAACCTCCCTGTCTCTCTGCAGCCATGAATCCTTACGTCAACTGCTCCAGTCCCGAGTTCCCCCTGTCCCAGCAAGACTTTCCTGTGGAGCCCATCAGTCCTGATCTCAGCAATAGGACTCACGCAGAGACCTTGTTTGACCCCAAGGATGCCAACCTGACAGAGGAGCAGCTGCGGGATAAGTACCTGGGGCCTCGACGGTCCAGCTTCTTTGTCCCAGTGTGTGTCATCTACCTGCTGATCTTCTTGGTGGGGGCTGTGGGCAACACACTCACCTGCATTGTCATCCTCCGGCACCGGTTCATGAGAACACCCACCAACTACTACCTGTTCAGCCTGGCCGTGTCTGACCTGCTGGTGCTACTGCTGGGGATGCCGCTGGAGCTGTACGACATGTGGAGCAACTACCCCTTCCTGCTGGGTGCCAGCGGCTGCTATTTCAAGACACTGCTCTTCGAGGCTGTTTGCTTCGCCTCCATCCTCAACGTCACAGCCCTGAGCGTGGAGCGCTACATTGCTGTGGTGCACCCACTCAAAGCCAAGTACGTGGTGACCAGGAATCACGCCAAGAAGGTCATTGTCACCATCTGGGTCTTGTCAGTCATCTGCTCCATTCCCAACACCAGCCTCCATGGGCTGCAGCCTCTCTATGTGCCAGGCCGGGGGCGGGTGCCCGATTCAGAGATCTGCACCCTGGTAAAGCCACGCTTGACCTACAACCTCATCATCCAGATCACCACCATCATCTTCTTCTTCCTGCCCATGGGGACCATCAGTGTCCTCTACCTTCTTATCGGCCTGCAGCTCAAGAAAGAAAAGATGCTGGAAACCTTGGGAGCCAAGACCAGCAGTAGCCACAACTGCCACAGGAGTCAGGGGCAGAAGAAAGTCAAGAGGAGGCAGGTCACAAAGATGCTGTGTGAGTCAATGCTGGGGATGGCAGAGCCAGGGAGTATCTCCCAAGGCTGTGTTGTGAGGGTGCTGGGGGGAAACTGAGGCATGGACAGTCCAGAATGCTGAGGCTGGGTCATCCTGGAGGAAGGCTGTGGCTCTGGCTTATGGGGTGTCAGGGCAAAGGCAGATCTGGTTGTTCCAGTACAGCACGACGATTGCTCATGACAGCTCCTTCCCAGCCATGAGACCTCCCCTCCTCAAGGAAAGTGCTGGGTGAGAAAGGGAAAGGAGTTGGGTTGGACTGGGAGAACCTGCTCCCCTTCCCCCAGACCAGACCTCAAATGCTGGTGGCAATGATGGGATTTCCCAGAGGGGGACCACTTCTGTCCAGCCCCACAGCCTCTGTCACTGTACTGGGGCAATGACCCAAGGCTGAACTGGAGCATCCTCTGTTCCCTTGCTCTGTGTTCTTGATCTCCTCCCCAGCACAGTCCCCACAGCCTCTGGCCCCCTTCCAGCAGTGGGAGCTGGATGCTCATGGGTAGCTGTCTCTCCCCAGCATGCTGACTTCTGCACGCTCCCAGTCCCGTGATGGCACAGCAATGGCAGGTTGCCCAGCCCAGTCCAACAACAGGGCCAGAGCTGCTTCCCCACCAGACAAGTGGTAACTCTGCTTCCCCTGGCACCAGGACTGGGAGGGGGACAAAGGCGGACCCGTCCCTGTGTGCTGCAGAGGTGCATCGTGGCACAGGTACGGCAGAGCAGGGGACCCCAGGACTACCTATACATTGCCCCCTTTGCTTTCCATCAGCAGAGCTGGGTTATAAAAAAAACCCCAAAACCGGAGTACAAGGAAAGGTTGCAAATAGCTCTTGCTCCTTGGACTTTGCTGGTGAAGGTGGCAGGTTCCTGGGGGCTGGATGCCAATAGGTGAGTCCCCCAGCTGTGCTGCATGGCCCCAGGGCTGTGGTAGGGCTGCTGCCTACCAATGAGAAATGGAGATATGTGGCACAGGAAGCCCTAGAGCAGCCCTGGCAGGAGATGGTGGGAGGGAGATCCTGTCCAGACTTCCAAATCCCTCCATGACAAGTCCAAAAGGCACTAGATGGACCTTTCCACTCTCTGTCTTCCTCTCTGTCTTGCATTTTCAGTTGTTCTTTGCTATGGCCAAAGCTGAAATGGGGAGGTGCTTGGCCATGGACTGGAGGTCTCTGGTAAACCCCATCCTCCCAGTAACACTGGCTCCTCATCTCCCCCACAGTCGTGCTGGTGGTGGTGTTCGGGATCTGCTGGGCTCCCTTCCACACCGACCGCCTCGTCTGGAGCTTTGTCTCCACCTGGACCAGCAACATGCTCCACATGTTCCAGTACGTCCACATCATCTCAGGTGTCTTCTTCTACCTGAGCTCGGCTGCCAACCCCATCCTCTACAACCTGATGTCCACCCGCTTCCGGGAGATGTTCAAGGAGGTGATGTGCCGCCCCGGCCACCGCCCGCCGTGGTCACGGAAATACTCGCCCAGCGTCACCCGCACCACCACCCGCAGCACCGAGTGCGAGCCCGTGCCCGGCACCAGCGGGCTGCCCCTCTCCGACGCCGAGGAGTACGAGCTGGAGGAGATGGAAAGGGGCCAGGCCACCACCCACACAGTGTCCCTCTGCTGAAGAGTGGGGAGACACGGAAGGACTGGGACCAGCTTTCCTCACCACCAGCATCCACATGACACTCATTCTGTGGTGGGGAGTGGGGCAGGAGTAATGAAGGGGTCCCTGACTCTCTGGGCTCATCCCACTGGGGTGCAAAGGCTGGTTGTATCGACAGCACTGCGCCAGGTACATGGTGGCAGTGGCCATGCTGTGCCCTGGATGCATTCATTGCATGCACTCTGCTCAGCATTAGGGCTGGCCAAGGCATCCCTTGTGATGTGGGGACAGTTGATTTCTATGTCAGAGATATGCCAGCAATTCCCAAAAACATCCCAGCCCAGTGGGGTGAACCCGCAGGGGCTGGTGTTGGGGGTGTCAGGCACCCCGGGCTGTTTTGGGGCACAGTGCTGGATGGGTGCCCTGAGAGGTGCTCCTATCTGGGGTGAGACCCATGGAGGTGGGAGAGGTTTGCATGGGATGGAGTGGGGAAAAAAACCGTTTGTGGGTGCCTTCTCCCTCAAGATGTTCTCAGGGCTCTCTGGCACTAACATGACCCTGATTTTGTGGCACCAATGGGGCCAGCTGGTGTCCAGCTGCAGGGTGATGGTACAGCTCCTTTCTCACCCTGCATTCCCAGCCCTTTGAGGGCAAGGGAAGGAGTATGGTTGCTCTCTCCAAAGATGGAGTCTGCAGGGGAAAATACAAGACAAAGGGAGCCCCTGACTGCCTGTAGTGCCAAGGCACAGCTCCATGCCTGTCCTTGTGCCCCATAAATATGCTCCCCTCTCCCCTCTCTGATTAACATCTCGTGGGTGCCACCCTCTTCTTCCTCTGCCCACTGTGGCCCCCTGAACCCCTAGGGAATGTGGGGAGCCCTTCTCCATCCCTGCTGTGCATGGATTGAGCCTCACTGAGAATTAAAAAGGGTCATTGGCTTGATTTGTGCTCTCGTTGTGTCCCCCAAGACCCAGCGCTGCTCCCAGCATGGGACTGAACCTGGGCCGTGCTCCTGCAGAGGGCCATGTGCCAGGGTGGTGGGCACCAGGGTGGTGGGCACCAGGGTGTTTCACCAGATCTCCCTGAGGGCTCTGCTGCCTCTGTGGGTCTGCGGGTCCAGGCACATTCAGGGCACAGCAGGAAGGGCATTATTAAGTGGGATGCATGCACCCTTCCTGGTCTCCAGGATGCTCAGGCTGAGCTGGGGCTGGGGCTTTTGCAGAGGGACAGCTGCCTCTAGGGTGGTGGCCATCAGTCTGTCCCCAGACACATGGCTCATAAAATGTCGTGAAAATGCCAGGGAGCGTGGCCTGGCTGGTCATGCTCTCCTGGGGTGGAAGGACCCATCAATTTCGTGTCTGAGATCAGTGCTGCTGACTCCCTGGTGTACACCAGGTCCTCCCACAGGATGAAATATTGAGGATCTGAAATGGCAGCTGAGGGACTGTCCAAGCAGCTTGAGCTCTTGCTTTGCACTACTTCCCCAGCCCCGATTCTCCCCGGCCAGCTGTGGAGGCTTCCTTGGCTCAGCATCCCATGGCCTTGCCTCTGGGCAGCATGGACCCTGAGGGGACCTGAGCAGAAATACAGCAGGAGCAAGCCCCAGGCAGAGCACTGGCAGCTGCTGCTCTGCTTCCAGCCCCTTCTGAGCACATCACACGGGACTGTGGCCAGGCCAGTGAATAAAAATGGGCAGGATTTGGAGCTTGCAAACTCCCTCCTGCCCCCATTCACTCAGTCCCTGGCTCAGGGGCAGTGCAGATGGCTCCCCTCCACTTCCCATCCCCACAGCAGGATCTGCCATGGGCAAAGCCCTTCCTCAGCCCTTGTGGGTCCTGTTGGGTGCTGCTGAATGAGGGTGGGCATTGGGCTGCAGTAACTCTGCACTTCAGTGCACTTCAGTCCTGCTGACTGCTTGCAGCCGCTCTCTGGAGGATGTCAGCATGGCCAAGGGCATTGACATCCCTCTGTGTCTGCTGTTGCTGATGGTCCTGGCAGGGAACAGCACTCTGGCAGCCATGTGAAGACTCTTGTTGCTGTTACATGAGTGGATGTGACTGATGCCTCCTTGATGGCCATTATTGTCCCATCTCACTTCACTCAGCCACTTCCCCAGCCAGTAATCTCCAGGGAATGGCTTTTTAATAGGCAGTCAATAGTATTTTATTATGCAGCAACAGACAGGTGCCCACGTGAAGCTTTGGGGTCCCTTGTGCTGAAAGGCAGGAGAACATGTTCCCCTCCTCATGAGCAGCCAGGCTGTGCAAGGATGCAGCTGTGGTTGCTCCAGCTCAAGCTCCTTGTCAGTGCCAGAGGACAATGTGTGTGTTCCCAGGGTTTTTTTAGGGCATTCTGGGTCTCAGCACAGCTGGAGTAGAGTTCAGAGCAGCCAGAAAGACAAATCACTGGCTTTGCCTTCATCCAGCGTTATGTCCCCAGCTGTCTAGCCATCCCCTTACCTGGGACTCCCCATTCTCCTTAGCTACCCCAAATTCCCCTCTCTGAGATACAGGAGGGGTGTGTTCTGCTCAGGCCATGGCATATTGGGCAGTGATATTGAGGGCTGCCCCCCTACCCACTCCCTTCACACACAGCTGGGCCGGGATTACCCTGAAAAACATCCCAACAACTTGGCAAAGCTGCAGCTGCAGCACAGCTGGTGGCACCTCCTGGATGGAGATGTGTGGGCAAACTTTGCCCCCCTGGCTGTGGTTTGGCAACAGTGTGTGGAGATGTCCTGGGTTACCACGTGCCAGCCAGGCTCTCAAGAGATGCTGGAATCAAAGGCTCCCGGGCAAGTCCTTTAATCCCTTAATTAATAGTAAAATCTGCAGTCAGGGCATGTAACCTAATGAAAAGAACTGATCTCCTCAGGGAGAATGGTTTCATGGAGAGGGTTTTATGCCTCTCCATCACTAGGAAAGCAGTGGTTGATGGCTCCTGCCAGCCTCAGGCTCATTGCAGACCCCAGGAAGGGAATTATGGAGCCTGTTAGCACTGAGGACAATGCTCCCAACTGCCTCAAGCCCTCAGGGTCAGTCTAGTCCCTGCTGCCTTCCCAGTATAAATTAGAGGGATTATTCCTGCCAGGGAGGTGGTATAGAAGTAAAAAGCCCTGCGGGATAGGGGAAGACAGAAGCAAGGGATGGGTAAATTGTTCCCACTGCTTCACCTATGTAACTGGCCAGGGGGAACGACTGGCATTTCAGGATGGTTGCAGGGAAGGGGCATCCCAAAACAATGCCTGGGAGTCAACTGAACAAACATTTCAGGACCCAAGGCAGCCCAGAGGGGACAGAGCAGAAGTACATCGAGGGACCAGGAGCTGCAGGGAGTGTGTGGATGCCGTTGCTCCATGTCTTTGCTTGGAGCTGGGAGAAGCATCTCTCTGTCCCTGCAATATGGAGCACATGGCCAAGTTGGGCTCCACACCACCACCTCCTTTCCAAATACTTAGTCCGAAGAGCCGTTCCCCAAAATGTGTCTCTGTCTCATCTGTCCTCCCAGACTTACAGCAGCTTCTGTCCTGCTCCTGCCTAATCACCTGCTCCTGGCTGCAGGGAGCCCTCCTGCCCTGCCGTGTCCACTCAGCACCCCCACAGTGAGCACCCGTCCTCCTCCATCACCTCTGACCCCGCTCCCAGGAGACTCCCTCCCTCCCTCCCAGCAGCTCATGGAGTTGTTTTCCCCCTGCGCTGCCGCACACCCTGAGCGACACAGTATCTCCAGAGCTTTCAGTGAAAAGATTTATCACCATAGCTTTGGGGATTAAAAAGCAATCCATCTGTGAGGCTGCCCCAGCCTTGTAAGGCTTTTTTTTTGTGCTGTGGTTGTTTGCAACAGGCATGGGGTGGTTTTTTTTTTTTCCTTTACAGAGCCAAACTCAAGTTTTACAGCAATTGCCTTATATATTTGTAGCCATGATAGATGGCTCCTGAGTGTGCCAGCAGATTTTTTGCCGCCCCTTTTCAAGGGAAAATGGTTTCAAGAAAAGAATTGTTTTTCACTTCCTTCACACAGCCATGGCATGGGGAAAACTTGTCCAGTGTTAATTTAGCAAAGCCCTTGTGTTCCTGGGACTGAGCAGTCCCTGTCTGGGGCTGGGCAGTGGGGCAGATTTGGGCTGCCCAACCATGGATGTGGCACAGCAGCCTTTCCCACCAAGATCCCAGACTTTGTGAGGGGAGCAGGGAAGCAGGAAAATGCAGGTGTCAGGAAACCACAGGGATGTGCTGGGTTTGAGCTTAGGCAGCCTTTTGAACCATATTTCATTTATTTCTCTTGAATCCCACGATAGTGGTGGTGGTGAAAAGCCAACACCCAGGGGGACAGACAGTGAGAGATCATAGAATCATAGAATAGTTCAGGTTGGAAGGGACCTTTGAATGTTATCTAGTCCAACCCCCAACATATATATGTAGAATTTGATTCTGCTCCAAGGGGGCACTCCTGGGCTCAACTTTTAGCCCCATCTTCCTGCTGCTTCCCAAAGAGCCAGGACTCTCACAGAAAATAGCTTTCAGGCAGCCTCGTGCTGTGGGAGGCTGGGAAGAGGCGGTGTGGGAAGCACAGCCCACCCAAGGGCCTGGATGGAGGAGCTCAGGTGCAGTTCTGGATGTCTCAGGCTGACTCAGCTGCGGTGCAGTGTGACTGTCACCTGCACTGGGGATGTCCTTCTCCACGTCACAGCAAACCCAACAGCCCTGGAGGAACCAGGCCACGTGCAGGGAAGGGATGGCATCCCTGTACCCCACCTCTCCCTACCTTAGGGCATGCAGGGAGGGAACGAACTAGGGCTAGAGGGACAAAAGACGTCCCTAAGAAGTGAAGGTCTGGGTGTTATTTCCTTTCTGAAATCCCACTGTCCTCATGGCAGGGTGAGGGGAAGGACAGAGGTTCAATGCACAGTGCAGTCTAGCAGGGACAACGCATTAAAGCCACCGGGTACCTCACAAGCATCACCTGGGACAGTGTTAAAACCCCACCTCAGTGGGTTAGAAGAGAAGAGACTGCCTGGTTAGCCCACGCCTTCTCCCGTCGCGACTGTGTTGTTGCTAAAGATGACAGAATTTATGTCAGAGGAGCCTGTGTGATGCTTAATTTTGTTCATGGGGACACTTTGGTTAAGAAATGAAAGTGATGCATAATTAGCGCAGCAGTAAGTGGATTAAAGCTGGCTGCATGGCAGAGCTCTGAGGCTAATGGGGACTGCTAATGACTGGCTATGATTGCTGGCAGGACTGGAGGGATTGGGCTCAGCCCCTAGGCCCCAGATTGTCCCTGAACAGGTCCCCAGGGCTTAGGGAGTGCAAGTAGAGCACCCTGAGACTGACCTGGAGAATAAAAGCCCTGCAAAGGACTTCCCCACAGCCACACAAGCCACACTTTGGGTCCCAAGCACACGTGTCCCGGGGGTCTGCCCTGGTCCCCTGTGTGAGATGAGGGGGCACCAGCTCTCCAGTCCTCATTGGGGTGGAATAAATTCCAGTATGAAGAGGACGGCTAGGATGCTCCGACTGGGAAAAGCTAACTTTTATCTAGTGTTATATATATATTTAGAACCAGTGAAACTGGTCTCTGACCAGTCCCTATTGTCCCTGAGCAGGTCCCTGAGGGTGGTGGTGGAGTCTCTCAAGGGGAAACACCTCCTCATGTATTGGGTGCTTTTCTATGATGTCAGCTCCTCTTCAAATGTGGTTGTGAGAGCGTTTGCTTCTGCTAAGGACCCGTCTCTGTCACAGAATCCGGAAGGGAATAACAGCCCTTGCTCCTCCATTCCACCATACCCAGATGGCATCTTCCCTTCCCTCCTGGGAGCTGGCAGTACCTGGGCTGAATCCCTCCAAAATGAGTTTGAATGAAAACAAGTAAAAACCCAAGATATGGACCCAGGCTCAGGGCTAGACCCCAGCTGTCTCTGCTGCAACATTATTATAGTGGCAGACTTTAATTATGTGGGTTTATCACTCTTTGTGCTTATCACGGCAGCCAGGGCGAGTTTGTCTTCTCAGTTCAGGACTATTTAATGTGGTGCATTGGAGAAAGCTGTCTGAGAGGCATTTGGAGGCCAAATACATCTTTCTTCTTATCTTTCTTTGGCGGCTGGAGTGACTGTCTCACATTACAGACGATCTCACATTAATGATGCTGAGACTGAGAATGAGACATCCCCTTCCGCCCCCAGAGCTTGCATCAGGCACAGGATGGTCCCAGCTGGCTCTGGGGCTGAAAGCCAGGCCAAAAGCTGTATTTCACACAGCAATCAGCCTGAGGCTGCCAGGAGGTGAGGACACAGGTTCACAGTAGGTATTTGGCAGAGACTGAGTGGCTTCCCCAGGCAAGCTCCTCTCCATTCCCCAGCAGGGCAGGTAGGTGCCTGCAGGGGCAGGAGCTGCCAGTGGGCAGCAGAAAATAAATACACGGACATAAATCTGTTTTTCCTCAGCTCTGTGCTTGACCTCTTCCAGGACAGCTGCTAGAAACTCTTTGCTGCCTGACACTTACTTGTGTAGGCTTGTAAAGAAACTCAGCAGCATAGCCCTTCATGCCCAGCCAGGGAATGCTCCAAGGGGAGGGGGGGAATCCCTGGGGTGCTGCAGCTTTATGGCAAATGGTGGACAAGGTCCTGCTTTCTCAAGGGAGGCTTTTGGCTTGTTGGTCTTATCCCTTTCAGGCAACTTCCACCTCAAAAAGCATTCCTACAGGTTCCCTGTCTCCCTTGGCTGGGCTAGGTCCCACAACCCATCAGTCTCCATGCGTGCTCTCGCATGGCAGTGGTTTCAGCACACAAAAGGATGTCCCTTCCCCAGCCAGACCTCACTGTGGCAGACACCTGTTTTTCAGTGTCCTGCTCACAGGGAGAAGTGTGAGCCCTGGCACCACTTCTCCCTTCCTGGCATCTCCCACTACTGCCATTACTGCAGCTCCCCACTTTCCCCCTGCCCAGTTATCACTGGCCCAAAGCACCCCCTCCTCTGCACACCAACCCCTCCAGCACTTGGCTCAGTTTAATTCCTTTTAATTTGTCATCCCTTGCTCAGAACAGCTGGGACCAATTTGCTGCTGCTGTCACCAGAAAGAAATCAAGTTAATGACAAGAAAGACATTATAATTTAGGAGACCCATCAAGCCTCACCGCCGTATTAATAAGGAACAGGGAGGATATTGCTGCTGCCTACTTTGCTCTTCTCTCCCACACCTACAGCCCCAAGCCATCCTGGGAGCCTGTTAACAATACCAGGCTCAAGCTGCCTTTTTTCAGGTACTGCCTTGTATTTGCATTTGTGTTTTCAAGTGATTTCTGCTCTGGCTAAAGGGAGATTCACATCTCGCTACAGCTCTTCACTTGTCCAAACTTATCCTGGCCTCAGCTCCAAATCTCTCTGATGGGACAGATTTAAACAACCTCCTTGCACAGATGGAAAAGCAAATGGCTTGAGCTGGGTTTCATTCCTATTTTTCTGTGGCAATCCTGGCTGACAGGCGGTGAGTCCATCTGGCAGGAGCCCGAAACACAACAGCAGCAAGTGCCGTGCTAAAGCATCATCTGTGCGAGCTGGGAGCCCTGCAAGATCAGGGCTGGGTGAGAACTTCTTCAGCCCCCTACCAGGGGAGAAGGGAGGTAGATGAGGCATTTCTACCGATTATGTGTGTGATGGATCATTGAACAGCAGCAAAAAGCTAAAAGAAAGAAAACAGAGTAAATGGTGATAGTTGCAATGAAAAGCACCCATTTGCACCCAGTGGGGTGGGTGAGCGTGGCCATAGAAGCATTTAAAGGTTTTTCCTCCTAAAATAGGATTTGTGTCTCTCTGGTGATTGTCTCTGTGCAGATGTAGCTGGGAGGTGTAACAGAGTTTAATCCCTATTCCAAAAGCCACTGGGTTGCAGTAGGAAACCATCCATCCTTGGAACTGACATAGGTCTGATGGGCCCTATCTTCAAGCATCTCCTCCCTTGCTGGGAGCACCAGACTTAGGAGGTGTCTCTGTGTCCATGTGCTGTTCCTCACAGCTCCTGGCCTGCTTCCTTGCCCCAAAGGTTTAACATCCCCCCAGTGCAACAACTCTCCAGAGCTGAACAGGTTCTTTGGCTGACAGTGGTGCAATTTTATTCTGCAGGTGTGTGTTGGGACATGCTGGGATCAGCAGTGAGGTACCCTGTGCATGGCTCATGATTATCCACCCTAAACCTACTAGTAACAGGTTTGGGGATCTCTAACCCCATTCAGGAGGTCCCAATACTTGGCTTTTCTGTGCCAATGATGATTTTGGTCACTAAGCCTGACTGTGCTTGAGGCAGGAGTTGGGAGAACAATTTAAAACAGCAGGAAAGACCAGGCTAAGCAATCTGGCATCCTTTCAATTTAGCACCCAGGGGGAGCCAGAGCATCTCCAAGCACAAGCTGCAGGGAGACATGGTCCCACTGCAGTCCATGCAGGACCCTCCGTGCTTGGTGCGTTTTCGCACCCTCTGGTCGTTCCTGTGCTAAATTCATCTTTCAATACCAAGAGGGTGAAGCTCAGGCTGTGCAGTACTGCACTAGTCCTGCAGGAATGACAGTGCAAGTACAGCTCAGCGCTCTTTTAGACTCACTAAGGTTTGCCTTAAGACAGTTTTCCAGCAAATCCCTGCCGGATTCTGGGGCAGGGACCCAGGGGTGCACTTGTCTCCTCCGTCTTTGTCAGACGTGAAAACAACTCTTGACCCCCACCTTTGGCCAATCTGCACGATCTTTTCAATAACCCCATCCCGGTTTTGGCCAAGACTTCGGCAAAAGATTGATGGTGAAACGAGGCTCTGTGTTAACCCCTGCACTGCTGCAGCAGGTGTTTGTGAGGGCTCAGGCTAGTCCTGAACAAAAACCTCCTGTCTCTTCTCTGTGCACAGGCAGCCTTTACCTGCAGCGTGATAGAGGCACTTGAAAACTGAAGGCCAAGGAAAACTAATTAAAATAGAAAAACTTGGCACCCCTGTAGGCTTTCCATTAAATTTTCCCTTCTGGACCTTTCTCCCAGTGCAATATCCTTTTGCTCCCACAAAGGCTGTGGATTGTCCACTGGGGATGTTTTATCACCTTCAAGGTCTGGACAATGCAGGCCCTGCAGCAGGAGACATTTTGTGTGGAGCAGCCTCAGTTTCCTTGGGAGTGATGCCCTGAGCCAGGGTGAGGATGCAGGCACAGGATGAGCCCCAGTGAGATGGTAGGACTAGTCTGGACGTTCCTCAGCCTAGAGGCACATCTGCATCAATCTCAGCAAGTTTAGGCATGAGGCTATGAGGCTCAGAGCCCAAAGGGTGCTGGGTTTGGCATCCATAGCAGTAATGATTCATTCTGCTCCCAAAAAAGGGTGCAGAGCAAGCACTGTCTGTGCTCCACAGCACAGACCCTGACCTCTGCCCACCACTGCACAGGCACATCCAAAGGGAGACACAGGAACGTGCTTCCCTTACCTCAGCGTTCTCAGGAAATCTATTTCTTTCCTAATATCCCAACAAACCCTTAGCAAGGCTGTTATACACACATATGTACCAACATAGGTGTATTTAGGCTAACTTTAGTTTCATAAAGGCTTTTACAGAGTAAATGCAGCAGCTCACACAGTCAGGGCTGCCTTTCCTGGAGAGGTGGGACACAGGGAGTACCAGTACTCCTCCTCCCCTGGCTCAGTCTCTACCTTCAGCCATTTCCAAAAAGCCAGAGGGACCCTCTTCCTCATCCCTGGGCCTGTAGGAAAGCACCTCCTCTTTCTTTCCAGACTTTTTTTTTTAAACTCTGTAAAGAAATATACTTAAAGAGGTTCAATTTCAATCCATCAATCAAATGTTTGGAAGAATTGCAACCTCATGAAGATAAATCAGGCTACAAACAGTGCTCAGAGGTTACTTATCCCACTGAGAATAACTGTAAAAAGCCATAGTTTTTCCAATCAACAGCACACCCAGGGAGCCCATCCTCACAGGCAAGACAGAAAGTGCCAACTACTTGTAAATTATATTCATGGACCTTTTATGGGGCAGATGCTACATTATTGGACTATGGCAGGGTAGAGAAAGTAATGAAGGCAAATAGTGCAGAGCCTCCAGAAAAACAAATGAAATAAGGGTTTGACAGCATGATCTGTACTTGGTTTTGCTCAAAGAAAATTGCAAGTTCTTTTCATTTTCATGCTGGAGGTCAGGAAGGGCTGCATGGGCTCCCTTTATTCTTGGGCAGGGGGTTGCTGACATGAGTTTAAGAGCTTAGATGGAAATTGTGCCTTGTGGATTTTTAAGCTCCAGGTGAGGTGCTGGGGTAACCCAGTGCTGTGGAGGGGCAATGCCTGGCTCATGGGTAAGCGGGAAAAAACTCAGCAGGGGATGGTCTTGAGAAGGATCCCCTCCCCCCATGCTGCTGCAGGTCCTTCCTTCCTCCACCTTCTGAAAATGGTCCTTATGCATCCTGCTCGGCAATGGGACATGGGATTCCTGCCCTGTGGGCTCTGAAGTCCCCGCAGGGGGTGATGCTGTACAGCCACCATAGCAGTCCCCATCCTTCACTGGCTGAGAACCCCTTGGGAAGTGCACAGAAACTGCTGCCATGTTCTGAGGGTTGACACTGCTTTTCCCAGCAAGCAAATCACCCTCTCCAGCTTGGCAGTGCTCACTCAGCCCCATTCTGATGTGCTTAATCCCAGGCAATGTGCAGGCTCTGCCTGTGCTCCACATCATCTATCATCTGCATAATAAATATACTAAAGCAGACAGCTAATTACTGGGAATATGGAACCTGGCAGGAGGTGGGCAGACCTTCTCATGCCTTTGCCATGGCTTGTTATAAATGGGTTGTACTGCTCAGAGTTATCTTCCAGATCCCACGGCTGACAACATCCTAGAGCTGTGCTGGGGGCAGCACTGATGCTTGGAGCCCAGACTCCCATCCCCACTGCCATGGCTGGGGGGAGCCTCCCTGGGGTAGGGGCTGCCTGCCTTCTCCATGGTCCTTCTAGCCCTTCCCTGTTCCCCTGCTCCCCAGGATAAGCTCTTGCTCCTGCAGGTTGTCACGGCACTAATTCATTCAGTCCCTAAGGTTTCACTGCAAGCTCCCATCCCGCGTAACTATCATGTTCCTTGGGAGCAGCTCATGCCCCTTCCTTGCCATGATATAAGCGATTATTAATGCATTAGTGTTGGGCTGCTGAACCATAATGTTTTTATAGTCAATAGCATTAAGCATTTAATTACCCAGCGGGATGAATTGATGGGCTTCTTTCTTTGCTCTACAATTAAAACTAAGCAGGAGAGATGCAGTGTAATTTTCAGTCTGCCTCAAGCTTCCTCTGCTATTTCATATACAGGGAGAGGAGCTGTTGCCTTGTAAGGGATGGGAAGGAGAGGACTTTTCCCCAAGAAACCATGTTCTCACCTCCCTCCCAGGGTGCACATATCATGATCACACGCTTGCCCAGCTTAATGAGACACCAGTGAGTCGTTCAGGACCAGGTTTCAGGTCTGACGGCACCAACAGTGGGGATATTATTCCTCTGAGTCTTATTTTTAACTGCGGTTGTAGGAAGTTTCAAAGCAGTGGTTTTAACTCGCATCCTGTCAGTGGGAATTTCTGCAGTGAGAGCTGGTAAGTGAAACAGCCCAATGTACTGCTGGGACGAGGCACAAACAACCCAAGAGTGGTCTGGGCTGGGACAGTACTTTTAGCCCTCCCTTTTGATGGAGTTTGCTGTGGAGGAGAGGCTGGGGCAGATGGAGAGCGAAATCTGGATGGGCTCAGTGTCCCTGACTCCTGAGCTCTGACTTCTCCCAGGCTCTCAGGTGGTCTCTACACCTCGACACCTGCACAGGTTGCTTGAGCTCTGCAGGCACAGCCAAGTGCAAAGTGATCCTCTCCACAAAAGCTCAGCTTGTGTCTGGATCTCTCCATGCAACCATGAGAGCCCTCAGGGTGGCTAGTCCCTCCCACTGGCAAGTTGAGGAAAGAGGTTTGCAAACTGCATGGATGGGGCTCAGTAGGCAACTTTAGCTGGGAGAACACAGCACAGCAGCTCCCTGGGGTAATGATACAACATTTCCCACTAAGCTAAAGAAGCCACCTGGCATGCTTTCCACTGGCACTGATGCCTGTTTTCGAGGGCAGTTTTGGCTCTTGCTCCCTGGCAGAGGCTAGGGCACGTTATACTGGGGACACGTGTGCATGTGCGTGTGTGTGGCTCTGCTCTCCCTGGTGGCATTTGGCTCTGTTCTGGTTCTAGAGGTAAGGGGAAGCCAAGGGTTTCCATGCCAATCTGCTCTCTGCCTTCACTGAGTGATGGGTGCATGTGGCTCCCAAGGCAGGGATGAGCTCACCCCCTCACTCAGATACAAACACAAAAATAAGGGGAGTGGAGAGAGACTCCTGCTTTTCCAGTTCGGACTCAAGATTGAAATTTTTTTGATTGAGAAGAAAAATAAGAAAAAAGTTTGACTGGTTTGGTTTTGCTCCAGGCAGTGTCTGCCTTCTGTTGGCCCCGTGCCTGGGAGCTGCTGTGAAATGGAAATAGCCCAACACAGACCTGGGAGCAGAGAGAGTTTCCAGCAGGTAATGTGTGAGCAGCACGCTCCATGGGGCTGTGCTAAGGGGCAGATGTGCTGAGCCACAGGCAGGGTGCAGATGTTTTACTTGAATGTCTTGACAGTCATCCCTGGGGACCCAATGCTTGTCTGGATCCCGTTCCCTATTGCCCCAGCTCTAGGAGATGAATAGGATGCATAGAAATGCCTGTGCAAGGAAGAGCTTCCACCTCTGGGCTGTCTCCACAAAGGTCCTGGAAAGCCTTCCCAAGTGCCGCAGGGCAGTGCAGGGAGATGTGCAGTTGCACAGGACTGTGAGGTGAGCTGGCTGCTGGCCTGGGATTGCTGAACTGGGATCACCTGTAGCTTCTCTCCAGATTGACTTGCCCTGGGATATAAAGGCATTTGCATGCATTGCTTCAAAACACCTGCCTATTCCCATCTCACTGACTTTCTCCACTCCAACTTCCTGCAATCCAAGAGAGAAGAGTGCTCCCAAGCCTCCCTCTCACCACTCAAATTGCTCTATATCTCCCTATCCTGGTTCCTCCTCTTTATCTCACACCTACTGCAAGTCCTCTTGGTTTCAATCCCACTTCTCTCCCTCATAACCTTTTTTCCAGGGCTGCACTTGTTCGTCCCACTGAGCAGAGCCAGAAGGGAGTCCCTCCTGGCCCAGAGGCTCTGGGTGTCTGCATGGGCTTGCTGGGGGCTCACAGGCAGGCAGCAAGATCCTGCTGCCAGCTCCAGGCAAGAGGTATTAGGGAGAGGAACTGGACTGCCAGAAGGGTCATCTTACGGGAATTGGCTCCTTCTGGAAATAGAAAAGCCCTTTTTCTCTGCAGGGTACCAGAAAAGACCACTCTGAGGAATACCTGGAAGTCAGGGCTAAGTGCAGCATGTACGAAACTCCCTGTGTGAGTCACCAGGACGTTTCCTTGTTCATGAACCCCAGGAAATGGCACAGGGATGTGCTGGGTTATCACCTGGCATCTGCTGGAGTGACAACTGGTACCTCTGGCTCCAGGGGCCCATCAATACCTTCAGCATCCCACCTCAAGAAAGGATGGTCTGCAGAGAAGAAATCCCGTTCTCTGCCAGGCACTGTCATTCCTGCAGCCTAATGTGTCCCAAGCTGCCCATTCCAAGGCACAGGACGTGTGCTGGTCTGCGGCCACTCAAATTAAATGCCATTCGTCACAGCAAGCCCTGCGCCAACTTCATACTCATCAGCCTTGAGGGCTCTCCTCTTGGCATGGACAGGGGGATAATGAAGAAAAGACTTAATTAGAGTACCACACAAACCCATCTCATTTGATGACCTGCATTAATCAGGGCCTGGGGATAGTTTTCTCCACCTGACAGGTATTTGAAGTGAGCTGTGCGGTTGGGAAGAGAGAGAACAAGCCTTGAGTGCCTGGTCCTGCTGAGTTACCATCCATCATCTGTGGTACCTGCTGGCATGGGAGCAGCACAATGGGGTGAGGTGGGCACTGGTGACAGGGGAAGAGGTTTTGCCAGTGGGACATGGGGATGCTCAAGAGGTTATAAGCAGCACCTAGACCTGGGATGGGTAAATTTGCTTATTTGGTGGTATTTTTGCTGCCATCTTTGCCATGCCTTAATCCACATTGGGCTACTGCTCAGACCACACAGCCACTGAGCTTCCCTTGCCAGGGAAGCAAGCTGGGGATGGGGAACTTGGACACATTCAATGACTTTTTTTAGCTCGTTTCCCCCCTCTCTGAGCACCCGCGGGGTGTTTGCATGGAGATCCCTGAAGTCTTCCGGCAGCAATTGCCTTCACCAGCCACTTTTCCCTCTCCTGACTGCACTTGGCTACTGCTTATATCTGGTAGGTATCAAACGCGGGGCGCGTCTCAGACTCTCCTCCACATCCCCAGATCTCCTGGGAGTGATACAGGAGGCAGGGTGGGATGTCCGGCTCAGCTGTGCCCACAGAGGCTGTTTCGGGGGGCCGGGTGACCCCGCGGGCTCCCACCCGGGACAGGCACTGCAGCCTTTTGTCACCATCTAGTGGAAACACGCAGCCGCGACCAGGCGCTGGTTGAACAGGACGTCTGGGGACACTCACTCCCCTCACCTGTGGTTCCTGTGGGGATCCCCCCGAGCTGGTCACCCATTTTTCATGGCTTTTGGGGAGGCCGTTTGGCTCGCAGCCCAGCTTCCCCTCAGCCCTGGGCAGCAGCAGCTGGGTAAGGTGTCTCCAGTGCTGCCAGGCTTGGGAGAAGCATAGGGGATGAGTCTCTGCTGTGCCAGAAACTGCAAATCCATGGCAAATCCCTCCTGGGGTCTCCACTAAACCAGTTAAATTCCCTTTAACTGTGGAATTAGATCAACGCTCCCAACGCTGCAACAAGAGACAGCCATAAAAGGACCTAAAGTATATTTACTGCACAAATAGAGCTGTTAAACCTGCTCTTTTGGCCAAATTACCCTTCATTGATGCTGCTCTGCAGACCTCCCTTGGCTCTGAAATTTCTGGCAGTGCCTGCAGAGGAGCGGGGCTGTGCTGTGCCACTGGGCCAGCCTTGCAATGTGGTGTGTTCCCAAAACAAGGCTAGCCTTGCTCCCCTCCAGCATCCTCCTGCCCCCTGCTAGGGCTGCCTGGAGGTCCTGACCACAGGTAGGATACAGGCCCAGCCTAAGTGTTGGAATCTGCAATGCCCTGGCTACCTTCCTCCCTGCAGCATCCCAGGCCCTTTATGGCCACAACAGCAGCTGGCAGGTTCGGGCCATATCCAGACCTGTTCAATGGTGCGTAGATTAACACAACACTGTAGGCAGAGTTGGTTCTCACTCCTCTGCATGGGGGTGCTGTGCTCCTTTCCCTGAACATCGGGTCCTGCTGCACCCTCAGAGATGCCAGTGCCAAGGACAACCTTCCAGCACGCTGCTGGGAAAAGAGCTGGAGCACAGGCCATACAGACATGTCCCTTGCCAGGGCTGGGAACTGAGACTGGCCAGCTTCCAGCCCAGCTCTCCACTGATCCCACCACTGGCACTGTGTTATTAGACACACGCAGTGTCCCACCAGCCAAAACTGCCCTTGGCTGGAGCAACAGTTGTCCCTTTCTCATGGCAAACCACCCCTCCCACAGCATGGGGAGGAGCCAGGGCCAGCCCCAGCACTGGCAGCAGAGCTGTACAGGCAATCATAGTAGGGGATTTTGTTGCACTACATGGATGGCAAGGAAAGTGCAATCAGCTCTTGCTTCAGACAGATAAAAATGCCCTCCAGGTCTCTCTGTCCTCTGTCTCCATCACTCTGCAATCCCTCGGGCTACCCTGGGTCTGTGTCACTTCTTCCCCCAGCCACTTGGGGACAGCTCCTGCAGCACACAGTGGGACACTATTTCATATGCAGAGTCCAGCTGCCCTACACAAAGGGTTTTCCCAGCTGGGATCCCATCTGCCTGCATATGTGACCAGGGCTGGGATATGGGCAGTCTCCCCTCTGTTCCAGCTCCCTCCCTCCTTGTACTAGCTGATGGTGGCAGGCTCTCCACAGGCTGGCTTGCTCCTGGAGAGGCTGGCTGATCCCATCACCTCTTTGTTAGCAGGTGCCTTTAGCTATAGCTCTGCCTGCCTGGAAACTGCCTCTCCTTGCCCAGCAGAGTAGAAAGAGGCACTAGGACAGCCTAGGAGCCAGTAATATTGGCTCATCCACAGTGTGTCCCTTGCTTTCAGGTGGCACTGAGCAACCCAGGAGTATCCCCTCAAGGCCATCAGGGCCATGGAGGTCTGCATTCTTTGATAATCTGCATTTTTTTTCTTTAGGTCTCACTAGGATTTTGTGTTCCCTAAGTCAGGGGCTTCTCTCAAGCAGGCCCTGGAAGGGCAAACTGGTATAGTTGCACATGCCCGAGTCAGGAGACCCCAGGAGCTGGCTGGACACCCAGTATGAAGTGGGAGGGGAGGTAAGGCAGTGGGGAATCCCCATCAAAGGAGGACACTCCAGTCCAGGGGGAACACAGGAAGGGGGAACACAGGCAGGGGTAACGCAGCACTCAGCCGTGCCAGCACACCAGCAAGTTAAATAGGAGCACCGGGGGTCATTCCTATCCTGACTTTACAACCACCGGGGTAAAACTCCACAGGATGAAACCTGGTATCTTCTTCCAATGACTGAATTCAAAAGCATTCATCGGGCAAGCACGGGCTTATTTTTTTCTCCAGCTTTGTGCCTTTTCTCCCTGACGGGAGAGGTGGAGGGTGGCAGCTGCAGGGTGCTCCTGTGCCAACTGCAACCCCAGCAGCTGTACGCTGACCAGCTCCTGCGGATTCTTCTTCCTGAGGGCCGGCAGAGGATGCCCGCGGGGGAGCGGAGCGGGGCTGGCAGATGCAGCGCTGGGGAGACCCCAGCCCCAAAGAATAAGGCGAAAGTGTGCTCGGGCAGGGTTCCAGTGTTCCCGGGCGCCGCGCTGCCGCAGGGCCAGCCGTGGAGGGCGGGGATTCCCGGGGGATTCCCGGGGGGTTGGGGACCCCGGTACCCCGGCTCTGCCGCACCACGTGGCTGCGCCCGCCACGTGCTCTCCCGCGAGCGCGGCCACGCCTCCCCTGCCGGGGCCCCACCGCCCAATCAGCGCGCAGGCGCCGCGCTGCCTCCCCCCCATTGGCCGGCGCCCATTCCCCCCGGGCGGGCGGTGCGTCCCCCGCCCGTGCCCCCAGCCCCGCAGCCCCGCGGCTGTAACGCGCCCTCCCGTTGGCTGATGGCAGGGCGCCGGCCATTGGCGGAGGGGCTCGAGGGGCGGAGGGCGGGGATTGGCCGGGCGGCGCGGCGCTCGCGGCGATTGGTCCGTGTGGGGGCGGCGGGGGCGGGGCCTGGCGCGGGGCGAGCAAAGGGGGCGGAAGGGGCGCGCACTCGCTCTTTCGTGTCAGTGCCCGGCCCGGCCGCCCGCGCGTCCCCGCCGCTCCCGCCGCGCCACCGGCACCGCTCCCGCCGCGCCGCCGGCACCGCCCGCCCCGCGCTCTGCACAGCCCCGGCCGCCGTCCCTGCGCCGCCAGGCACTGCCGCCATCATGGTGAAGATCGCCAAGGTGAGGGCGCGCCGCCGGGGCGCAGCCGGCCGGGCGGGGGAGCGGGGTGGCCCCCGCCGTGGCGTGGCGGGTGGGGATGGGGATGGGGATGGGATGGGGAAGCAGGGAGGGAGCCGGGCCGCCTTCCCGCCGCTGTTCGCTCGGGCCGCGCGGCGGATCCAGGCCTGCTCGGCCTCGCCGTGAAGATGGCGGCGAGGGGAGGGGCCGCGGCCTCGGAGGGAGCGGTTTCGAGCCCCCCCTCCGTCCCGCTCCGCTCCGAGCGGCGGTCACCAGCGGGGCGCGGGGCTGAAGGGGAGGGTCGGTGATGGGGGGGGGCCCTGTGTGTGTGAGGGACGGGGGGGCAGCACCGCGTGTAAGGGCGCGCGGGACGGGGGGGGGGCGGGGCTACGTCACCGCGCGGCCACGTGGGGCGCGGGAACTGCGAGCACGTGGGAGCGGCCCCCGGACCCCCCGCAACACCGAAAGGGCCCCGCACACCGGCCGTGGGAGACCCCCGGATCGCCTCCCCCCGTTACCCCGGAGAGGCCCCTTTGAGCGCCGTGGGGGCGGGCGGGGCGGCCACGTGGTTGGGACAATTGTCCGCCGGAGCGCGGGCGGCCAAGGTGTGCACGGAGCTAAACGTGCTGCCCGCGCTCTCTTTCAGACCCCGAAGAACCAGATCAAACAGAAGAAAATGGCTCCTCCTCCGAAAAAGTTCGAGGAGAGCGAGGAGGAAGAGTCCTCTGACCTAGACGAAAGCAGCGGAGAAGAGGTGATGGATCTATAGATAAAAGTCGGAAGGATGCACGTGTTACAAAAGTGTCACGGGGCCTATGGGTTACACTGTGGCAAAATGAACATTAATAAACAATCGGTGTCTGTCAGTTAACTGTGGCTAAAAAATAAAGTGAATTTTATAAGGCAAAAGCAATAGGGAGGAAAACTAGAAATGTAGCAAAGTCTGTACTTCCAAGCTTTGGAAGGACTGTTGGGGTCTCAAAGCTGTCCTAAAGCTGATGAGCAAGTAGGTGAATATTAACTCTTGTAGAGCACAAATTATATGCAAGTCTAAAAGTTTCAACCTATTAAATGCTATTAGAGATCACTGATCTTGCTTCAGGGCCAGGAAATTTGGAGGGGCTTGAATGTTACATAAGTAATCTGTTAAAAGCATGGAAAATGTGGGTTTAGTCTTTATTAATTCAACAGGATGGGCAATTAAAGTAACTTAACAAAAACTGTCAGAAGGTAATGCTTTAGATTGTAGTTGCTGTATGTTTGTCTGATATTGAAGTAATTGTGGCATAAAGGGGCAGCATAAGAGTCTTACACTAATGTGTCTTTCAGATGATCCCTCAGAAGAAACCACAAAAAGTAGCTGTTACCCCAGCCAAGAAGGTTGCTACACCTGCAAAGAAGGTTGCTACTCCTGCAAAAAAGGCAATTACACCTGCAAAGAAGGCTGTGCCTACTCCACAGCCCAAAAAGGCTGTTGCTCCATCACCTAAAAAGGCAGCTGTCCTAACCAAAGGAGCAAAAAACGGAAAGAATGCCAAGAAGCAAGAGAGCGAGGAGGAGGATGACGACGAAGATGATGATGAAGATGAGGAGGACGATGAGGAGGAGGATGAAGAGGAAGAAGATTCTGGTAAGTTACTTTTGAAATATGCATTGATCCTTGTATAAGTTGTGGGAGAGGTGGGGAATCGGTGAAGTCTGGAGGAGAGCTTGGGCTGCAGCTGCATTACACACAGCCCGTGAAGCACCTCCTAGTTTCCTGACCGTTCTTTGCTGAACTTAGTAAAAATCTTGTGAAACAAAATACTTTTTACCCATATCACTCAGTCTTCCAGCCTTGATAATAAAGACTTGTACTCTTGATGCAGATGAGGAGGAGGAACCACCAATGCCTGTGAAGCCTGCAGCCAAAAAGCCTGCAGCAGTACCAGCCAAAAAGCCTGCAGTTGTGCCAGCAAAGCAGGAATCTGAGGAGGAGGATGAAGAGGATGATGAGGAAGATGATGAAGAAGATGATGGTATGTGGGATTTAGGGAAATTTTGTCTGACTCTTAAAAAAGGGTGGGTAACTAATAAACACTTATAGGGAGCCTGGGGAGGGGAGTAACTTAATGAATTAGTGGGAATGATGCAGTGTGTGTTCCCATCTGGTTTTAGCTGGTTGATGTTGTCCATGTGGCTGAATGGGTGTTAGTTTATCCCTATTAGTAAAACTTCTTACTTTTGGTGAATGGGTATTATTTTTTAATGCAGTAAAACTTTAGGGGGAGAGGCAGCTTTTATAAACAATAACTATCAAATTTCTTTCTTGAGAACAAACAAACTTAAGGAGGTGTGAGAAACACTACTTTGCTTCACAGAATTTTCTTTTCTTAGTCTTAAAAGAGGCTTAATCTGAAACTGACTGAAATACTGTGCTTAACTTGTTTCAGAGTCTGAAGATGAAGCCATGGACACAGCCCCTGTTCCAGTGAAGAAAACCACTCCAGCCAGGGCCACACCAGTGAAAGCCAAGGCAGACTCTGAAGATGAGGAAGATGATGATGAGGAAGACGATGAAGAGGATGATGAGGATGATGAAGAGGAGGATGCTGAGGAGGAAAGTGAGGATGAAAGTGAGTTTAAATGCTTTTGAGATCATAACTACTCAATAAGAGGAAGGATGGCTGAACAAAAATTTTGTCCCGTCTTTTGGGCTGAGGAGCAGTTGTTCTATGACGAGAAGTCTTGTGTATGACTGGTGTAAAGTTTAATGCTCCTGTGTTGATTCTGTATAGGAAAAAGTTCTGTATTTTTCAGTGTTGTTGTTTGTTCTCTGTCACAGAACCTGTCAAGGAAGCACCTGGAAAGAGGAAGAAAGAAATGGCCAATAAAAGTGCACCAGAGGCCAAGAAGAAGAAAACAGATGGTAAGTGGTGTGGGATCATCATACTTTTTTGATGGACTGAGATTGGACTGCAGGGTGAGGAACAGAACTGTGAAGAACCAGAATGCCAGGGGTGGGGTTTCCCAGCACAAATGATGATCATAAGGGACTTAATACTGACAAATGATGTCACTTTTGAGCAGAAGCTGATGTGCTGAAGTTGTCTGGAGTCTGGCTCCTAGTTGTTAAAAAAACTGCCTTAAAAAAACCCACTTTATCTCTTTATTTAAAGGACCTGTGTCAGCTTTCTCCCTCTTTGTGGGAAATTTGGTCTGCACCAAGGAGTTTGAAGAGCTGAAGGCTGGCATCAGAGAATTCTTTGGGAAGAAGAATATTGAAGTTTTAGATGTCAGAATTGGTGCTTCCAAGTGAGTTCATCAGCAGAATTCTGCTGCTTATTTCTTCTAATTGGCAATAATTTGTTTAGAGGGGTGCAAGTGTGCTCATGCTGATTGCCTTCAAGATGGTTTGCTTGGTAGTGTATGGAGGAGCTACAGTACTGATATTAAGGCTACTGTTGTTTCAGGCGGTTTGGCTATGTGGACTTCTCATCTGCTGAAGATCTGGATAAAGCTCTCCAAATGAATGGAAAGAAGTTAATGGGTTCAGAAATCAAACTGGAAAAAGCAAAGAGCAAGGAAACTATGAAAGAAAATAAGAAAGGTATGGGCAATAACTCTGCATACTTGTGTACATCAAAGAAGAGTTGTTACAATGGGAGCTTGGAGCAGGCTTGGGGTATTACTGATGCCTGCTTTTCTGTTCTGTTATGGCAGATCTTCGTGCTCTGGCCTCTACATAGTAAAGTTTCTCAAATGCTAACATGTAGATATGCAAGTTCAGACTGGAATATCTGCAAATGTGGTCCCAAGAAATAGTACATATTGGGATGACTTTGGAGGAAATGTGTTACCTTTAAAGCTTTAAGACCTGTTTCCTGACTGTGATGCCCTTAAAAGAAGTTCAATGGCAGCATCGTTAACTTTCATAATAGTTGCTTTTGCAGCTTCTGAAAATGTGAATACTTGCTGTGGTTTATTTTCTGCTAGATAACTTGCTGGCAGTGGCAGTGGAGAAGAGGAGGGATTTTTAGCTGGTGACCTGAAAGTAACTTTTCTCTCTTTGCAGAGAGAGATGCCAGAACACTGTTTTTGAAGAACCTGCCCTACCGTGTAACCGAGGATGAAATCAAGGAGGTGTTTGAAAATGCAGTAGAAGTCCGGATAGTACTGAACAAGGATGGAAGCAGCAGAGGGTGTGTAGCTGAGAGGACTGTTGGATGTTTGCTGTTCCTTTGACTCTTGGCGTATTTTGATAAGCTTGTGTGTCCTTTAGCTGCCTTAAAGGAACCTGCTGCATTAGGTATACTGAAAAGGCTACTTTTTGCAGCATTTTTTTTCCACATCCTTTCCCCCCCCCATTCATGAGCTTTGTCATTTCCAGAAGGAGACATTTGCTGACATTCTTTCTTGTGCTGTAGGATGGCCTATGTTGAATTTAAAACAGAAGCTGAGGCAAACAAAGCTCTGGAGGAGAAGCAGGGCACGGAGATTGAGGGTCGTGCTGTGATCATTGACTTCACTGGTGAGAAGAGCCAGCAGGAACATCAGAAAGGTACTTTTCCAGACTGATAACGTGCATACAAATGACATTCAGGATTTAAGTCCACTTGTTTCAGAAGTTTTCTGTGGGTATGGCAACTTTAAGCACTGCAAGAAAACTAAGATATCAGGAAGGGCCCTTTTACCTGACTTGTGCTTGCTCTGCATCCTATGCATTTTATGTCTCTACTGCATGTTTCAGAAAAGGTGGGTCAGCAGATCTAGGTGACCAAAACAGGGTTGGATTTGGCTTTGTGCCTCACCTTGAGACAAGGAGAAGGCAACAACTACTCACCCTTAGACAGGGTCTGGTAGCAAGAGGAAGAGAGCTCTCCTCCAATCCTGCACTTACAGAACTGACTTTTCCCCATAGGAGGTGGAGAGAGGGAGTCAAAGACCCTAGTTGTCAACAACCTCTCGTACGCCGCTACGGAAGAGACACTCCAAGAACTGTTTAAGAAAGCTTCTTCCATCAAGCTGCCACAGAACAACCAGGGCAGGTCTAAAGGGTATGTTGTGCCTTTCTCCTGCCTCCCCCCCCCAGGCTGGCATTGTGAATGACTTGCCTCCAGATACTCCCTGTTGCTCCCAGGCTGACTGAAATCTTCCTCTCCATATAGATATGCGTTCGTAGATTTTCCCACAGCTGAGGATGCCAGGGAGGCATTGAATTCCTATAACAACACAGAGGTTGAAGGCAGAACAATCAGACTGGAGTTCAGTGCACCATCATGGCAGAAAGGGAACACGAACGCACGAGGAGGATTCAGTCGTAAGTGTTGCATGCTTGATCATGAAAGAGCTGTGTCGGGAGGGCAACAGTCAGGCAAACTTGGGGCTGTTTTAAAACAAAAAACTGTGCCAATGGAGTGAAAGATCTGCATTGTAAATGAGTGTGCTGGATATGATGACTGATTATCTGAATTGCTGATGAAACTGTTGGCAAATTCCTCTAGATAGTCAAGTGCTGATCCAGCAGTGTCTGTACAGTTAGTTGTTATTGCTGTTGATAAGATGCAGGCATCTATTTTACAAAACGGGGGAGCGGGAAGAACTTATTTTGACAGTATCAGGTTGGTGAATGGAAATCCTTTGATGTCAGTTTCTAACTACAGTCTTGGAAGAGTTTTCACGGGTTTGAGGTGCCTGAGGTGTTACTTGAAAACAGCCCTGTCATCCCTGGGAGCTGTTCTGCGAGCCAGTAGCGCAAGCTGGATGTAATAAGAAGCTAAAGGTTCCTTGTTCAGGTTGAATGACCTGTGAATATATTCCTTTTCCATAGAGCAAAGCAAAACATTGTTTGTCAGAGGCCTTTCTGAGGACACCACGGAAGAGACGCTAAGAGAATCATTTGAAGGCTCTATAAGTGCAAGAATAGTCACAGACAGAGACACTGGATCATCTAAAGGGTATGTTAAACATCCCCTGGGATCATTTCAGGTGCTACAAAGCACCTCACACTGATCTGTGCAGTGGGGGAGGTTCTCATGCTCACGTGGGTAATTGTGTGAAACAACTAAATTGGGTGGAAGCAGAGAAAGAGCATGGAGTGCAGCACATGCTCACTTCTCACCTCTTCTCAATGAGCTCCTTCCTGCCAACAAATCCGTGGCAGCTGATGGATTCGCACGAGAAGGATATTAACTGGTCAGTACTGGCAAACTCACAGTGGAGATCCATCGATTGTGATTAGCCACTGCTGTCCTACAGGTGACATGTCTGTGAGATGCAGAAGTGCCAGTGTTTGTTTCTGAAGGGATTGCTGTCAGGTACCTGAAGGTGGTGCTGCAGCTCGCAGAGTGTGACTGACTGTCATTCTTGTAACCTGTTCTCTAGGTTTGGATTTGTGGACTTCAGCTCTGCAGAAGATGCCAAAGCAGCTAAAGAAGCCATGGAAGACGGGGAGATAGATGGCAACAAAGTGATCCTTGATTTTGCCAAGCCAAAGGGTGACTTCCAGCGTGGCGGCGGATTTGGTGGTCGTGGCGGCAGAGGAGGCGGCCGAGGAGGAAGAGGTGGATTTGGTGGCAGAGGTGGTGGCAGAGGTGGATTTGGAGGTAAGAGGAGGTAAATGCTTCTGTTCTGAGGGGGTGTGCTCAGAAATTAACCCAAAACCATTCTTGGGGTTATGATGTGGGACTACCACAGAGCAATGGATTTGAATTTATTTTCTGTCCTGTGCCAGGATGGCTTTGAAAGGGCCAGTGGTATATATTACATATGTCTATAAAATATATATGTGTGTGCATATATATATATACACATCATATATATTGTACCTCTAACTCTGTTTTTTGCAATAATTTTCTTTTTAGGTAGAGGTGGCTTCCGAGGAGGCAGAGGAGGAGGTGGAGATCACAAGCCACAAGGAAAAAAGATAAAGTTTGAATAAACTTCCCCTTTCCTTCCCCTTCTTCTGCTCTCCGAGACTATCTGAAAGGACTCCGGGGGTTTTTATTCTCCTTTGATCTTGGCGGAGCCTTCGGAGGACATTCCAAGAAGCGAAGCAGTACTGTGAGCCACTTGGAAAATACTAATTTTCATTTCAAGGAAGCGAGAGCAAGCCATTTTGACTGCTTGCCTGTTCAAAGGAACTTTTTAAAAAAAAAACACAAGTGATAGATGTGGGAATTTACCCCTTGTCTGTGAGTTGTCTTGAATTTATAATGTTTTACCATGTACAAATTTTTTTTTTCCTATAAACTTCTGTAGCATTTTTGCTGTAAAAATGCAGAATGTTTTATCATTTGTGCTTCAGCACCCTGTCTTGGACAGATTAAAGGACCTAAACTGGTTCGTGTTACTTCTGTGCCACTAAATGAAGCCAGGCTGGGAGAAAGAGGCTGTCTATAGCCTTCCCTCTCTTGTATTAAGGTCATTAGTGTCACAGCAGCAGCTTCTGTCCTGCTTTGCTTGAGCTTGTGTCAGCTCCCAGCTCTGTGTGTGTGCTGTGTTAGAGTGCTTGCAGGAAGGAGGGCAGAAGAATATGATTGCCAAGGTAAGCTCTGTGACCACAACCATGTTTTTATTTTATTTTTTTTAACTAAAGATGCTGTGATGGTGCTTAGTAGCCAATTGCTCTTTTACATTCTTTTTAAACAAATGAGTAAATCAGATCTTGTACTAAGGCCCTGCAGCTCAGTTGCTCCATCCTACAGGCATTTCCTCTTGTGTATCATTCCAAATTGTCTCCCCTTGAGTTGTCCCTAAGTATGAAGCAAATACATTGAAACAGGAGATGGGGGTAAGTGGCTGCTTACACACAGGCCTTCTGTTCTTCAGGCTGGGTCAGGGTGACTGCCTGGGGATGATGGAGCTCAGTGGCAATGGTGACCAGCCAGTTTCTCTAGCCAGGGATATGGCTGCTGTCCTACAGTGGCAGCTGTTGGGGTACAGAGTTTCTCCAAACGCGGGTGTAGAAAACAGGCACGGAAAGCAGGGCTCTGCCTTCCTGCGTGCAGGGACCTGCAGGCTCAAATGTCAAGGGCCTGTGCCCTGCTGAAAGGTCCTGCCCTGGGCTTTGGCATTCCAGCCACGTTCCAATGACCTTCATCGTCGGCTCTGGCTGCAGTTACAGACTGTTCCACCCTCCAGGCCCGTTGTACCAGCGCTGGGAACTTGGCAGAGCCCTTGCAGCCCTTCTTGTGGCTTCCCAACGTTGAGCCCTGGGGGAGCAGGGATTCCCTGTGACTTTAATGTTTTATGTTAACCAGTGGTGGGGGGCGGTCGGGAGGGTTACGGGTTTTGTGTGTTCTGTTTGTTTCGCGTCCTCGCCCCCCCGTCCCTTGCCCGAGGCTCCCCCGGCCCTTTGGAATCGGCCATTTTGGAGCCGCGCGCGCGCCCCGCCGGCAAATGGTCGGAGGGCGGGTCCGGCCGCCAGGGGGCAGCACCCGCCCGCTGTTCCCACCGGGACTCGTCCCTCAGGACACACCGGCTCGTACACCGGGATACGGGCCCTGCGCCCGCTCCAGCACCCTGGGATGCTGGCTGGAGCATTCCCTCGCACCCCGGTACCCTGCAGTGGAGTCCCACAGTGGGACATGACAGCTCGGGGTCACACTGGAGCAGGAAAGGGCAGGACCACCCACAAGTGTGCCTGCCTTTTGTCCCCCTGTGTGAAATTTTTGATGCAGCTCCAGTGGCAGGTGGCCCAGCCTACCAAGTCCACCATGTCGTGGTCTGCTTTGCTGACCTCTCTACTCCCCATCACCATGTGGAGCAGCCGAGCTGGGAGCCAGCTCTGGAAACAGCCCCTGGTGCCCTACAGGCTCACCTGTGGCTTTCCTCTTTGCCCCAGCCGGCTTCAAACCTGATGTGGGTTTGTCCCTGCTCTGGGGTCACTGCTGACCCTTGGCATACGTGCCCCACTGCCCTGTGGCCAGGGCTTGTGTCACCTTTTGGTGGAGCTTTGGTTGGGGCAGAGGGGCAGTGAGGAAGGTCTTGCCGTGGGGAGGGGGGTGGGCACAGGAGGTGTCGATCTCCTTCAGCATGAGGAGAGGGTGTTCAACAAAACAGGTGAGTTTCCAACCCTTCTGGAAGTGACCCTTGTCATGGAGGTCAAGATGAGAAGCTCCTCACTGCAAGGCATCAAGAGGATCCAGAGTTTAGCTGGGTTTAAAATGGAGGTGGAGGAGTGCATGAAAGAGAAAATACCTGCCGGCCTTGTAAACTCCATGCCAGGCTCCAGGAAGCTGTGCCAAACTGGAACAGGGCAGCTACAGTCCCCAGATGTCCAGTCCAAGCAGTAGTTTTGTCACTGTAGCCCATTGCCAGGTTTTGTTCCCAGCAGAAACCCACTAGTAATAACAGGAGCTGAGGGCTTGTAGGATTTTTTTCTTCCTCTTTTAACCTTTATTTAGAAACTAGAATATTCACCAAAATCTACAAGGTTTCTCTGTACAGGTCCCACCAGGTGAAGAACAACACTGAGAGGTGTCTGCACACAGCCCTTGCTCCCTGTACACGTTGCTACAAAGAGCAAGAGCCAACCCTGCATACAGGATGAATAAACTGCCCAGAGTACTGTACCTGACATAAATTATGGAGGTGTCAATTTGGAAAGTATTTCTGAACTCACTCCCAGTGGAAGGAGGGAGGAGAGGGGAAAGGAAAAGAGTGTTGTGTGCTGCCTAACCTATACAGGCACCAAAAATGCCCTCGGGGCTCTGCCCTGCACTGCTGGCACTTGCCCCAGGGACAGGGTGAGTGCATCGTACATCAAATTTCACAGTATCACTGCCAGCCAAGCCCTGGGCAGCACTGGCTCTTGCTCTTTCTCCTCTTCAAATCTGCAGACAGGGATATTTGCCTAGAGTGGCATGGCTTGGTGTGAGTTGCCTTTTTTGACTGGTTTATGCCCTTTTTTAATTAATTTTCTAACCTGGGGAACATACAGACTTGAAGGAAACGAAACAGGCCCATTTCCAAAACACATTAGGAAAAAGAAAGAAGTTAAAAAAAAAGGCACTGCACAGGGGGACCTTTGAGGTAGTCAAAAGTTTTTCCTTTCAATGTCTGGCACCAGAGAGGGAGAGAGCAAGCGCACCTGTGCCTGCATTTCACTGTGCATGGTCAGGGCCAGGGATGTGGCTGTGCTTGTCCACCCCATGCAGGGACATCTGAGTGTTCAGACCCTGTGCCTGGGAGCTGGCACAGCCCTACCCATGCACATGTGTGGCTTTGCTTTGCTCACACCTGCAGTCGGTGGCTGGAGAACATCCATGACCCTCTCGTGGCCATGTGTCTCTCTGTGTTGGGGGTTTCCATCACAGCAGCTGACCCAGGGCTCCCCTAAAGAGCCTGTGGCCCTTCCAGCCATAAAAAGGGCCATGTCTCATGACACAACTCCCTGTTGTGCTCCTGCACCTCATCCTGTAGCATAAACACTGCAACAACCCTGAGAAGAGCAGATGTGGTGTGAAACGCCAGCCCTCCTTTACCTTGTCCCCTTGGACCCTGCTCCATGTGCTGGGGCAGGACCAGTGCTCCCCAGTCCACCCTGGAGCATCACCGTTGCTGCCAAACCAGGGCTAAGCCTGAAGCAGCCATGCATGGAGCCTTTGGGGGCTGTTGTCCCCCTCCAACCAAACCCACCAGGGCAGCCCTGCTGCAAGGAGAGGGTCTCCCCAGAGGAAACCCCCAGGATGCCTGCACCCAAGCTGAGGTCCCAGGTGTAACAAACCCCCAGGCCACTCTAGCTGGGGGCCACCAAGTTTCTCTGCCACTTCCTGGGCCACAGGCAAGGACAGTCTGCCTGGTCTCTTCTCTTTCCTGCCAGGAGGATCAAATCCCTGAGGAATTTCAGCTGGGTGCATTCCTCTGAGGGCATGCACAGCAAAGCCACCATCGCCTGGGACCCTCTTATAGGGACAAAGACCCTGGTGCCCCAACTGCCATGCTGAAATCCTAAGGGGACCCAGGGCTGCTGAGGGCCAGCCTCGGAGGAGAGCCCCTTCCCCCAGCTGCATGTGGGGACACAGAGAGGATTTTGATGGGGATAAACCCAGTGTGCACAGGGTCAAGGTCACCGAAACCTTGCATGGAGGAAAAATTTGAGATAACAAATAAAATCCCTTGATTTTTGTGTTGTGGGGGGTTGATGCACTTGCGATCAGCTGAACTCCCTTGGAGCAGCTTCCCTGGATAGCCAGACCTGAACACCTCCAAAAATGTGCCACATCCCTCCCTGCCTCCCCGACTCCTTCACTTATCACGCTCCTGTGAAGGAGGTGCTTAAAGCAAAGCACAGACCTCTGTGCCTTCTCTCTCTCTCTCTTTCCATTTTGTGCTTGATTTGTCATGTTGTTGTTTTTTTTTTTTTTTTCAGCAACCCCCAACCCAGCTGGAGATAAGCGAACCACAATACAGTACAGGAACAAACACTATCACAAACCCTGCCCGCGAGCCAAACCCTGCCCGCGAGCGCAAAGTCTCTGCCCTCCTTGCCCTGGAGGGAGATGCCCCCGAAGGACTCATGTGCCACCAGCAGAGGCTTACCCCATTCTGGAGCAGGGATCAGCTGTCCCAGCCCCTCCAGTCCCAGCTCTCCAGAGAGACTGAACTAAAGGACATTGAGTTTTCTTGAGCATGTCAAGTTACTGTGGACCAAGTCCCACATTTGGAGCAACTCTGGAGGCAGCAGTTTATGAACCACCAACATACTCCGGAAAAAACATGGCTCCTTGTTCATCTTGCTGTTCTTGTTCTTCACAATGCCAAAAGTTTTGAAGCCCTCATGTCCAACAGGTGATACTTTAAGGACCTCCAAGCACATCCCTAGGAAGACGTCGTCGATGGGGTACAGCTCCAGCATCTCCGAGGTCTTGTGCAGCTTCTTGGCCAGGGGTCCATCCATGATGAAGCCCCCACCCCCTGCGTAGGGTGGGTAGATGTTTTTGTTGTAGAGGGCACTGGGGATGTAGTACTTGTTCTCCTTCTTACGGATTGGCCTGGCCTTGTGGAGGACATCCCCCACAAAGAGGTCCTCTCCCTCCTTCTTGTCCTCCAGGAACTCCAGGATGTTGCTAGGACTCACAAACACATCATCATCACCTTTGAAGATGAAGCGGACGTTGTCACAGTAGATGTTGAACCACTTCAGGAAATGGACCTCTTTGAGGGTGAGGTTGAAGAAGCTGTCCAGGAAATCCCACTGCAAGATGTCGCCATAGATGTGGTTCTCGTAATCCAGCAGTTTCTGGTAGTTGGCTCTCTCCTCCTCCTTGGAGGCCGTGCCCAGCAAGAACAGCGTCCTGATCCTCTTGCCCTCCACCTCCTTCTCCTGGCCCCAGGTCCTCCGGATGGCCTCGCGGCGGTCGTGCTGTGTGATGATGGACTTGACCACGATGAGCAGGTAAACGTCCCCACTGCACTTCTCCGGGTGGTTGATCAGCATGGGGAAGTACCGGCAGTGCCGATAGAGCAGGAACTGCTGGAAGTTGGGCTCCAGCCCCTTGAACCAGTCCACCTTGCTGAAGTTCTGGTTGGCTGAGCAGTTGGTAGTGGTGACATCCCAGGATTTTGTTTGCTTTGCTGTCACGCTCTCCTCCTTCACAGGAGCTTTCTCCTTCTTGGTCTTCCAGAAGGTGCTGGTGATGGAGAAGGCGTTGTCTCTCTTCTGTGTTTTCAGAGGTTCTGGAGGGGGCAGGTCTTTTTGCTGCTGGCCCTGCATGAATTGGTTGGGGGCCATTCCTCGCTGCAGCACCGTCACTGTGATGACCAGCAAGAAGGAGAGACAAACCGTTTTGTAGATGGTCTTCTTCCTAAAGGTACGAGATGGGGGGTTAAGGAGAGGAAACTGCAGGCTGCGAGAGACCTGTTTGCAAAAGCACCTCCTGGAGAGGTCATGGGATACTCATAATCTGCGTCCCGTCATCTTTTGACGAACAGAAGCCTCATGGAAAGAGCTGTGGGACACCTTCACACATGTTCTTCCCACCTGCATCCCACTTGTGGGGTGGCTCTGGGGCCACACATAACTGCAGGGACAGGCTCAAGGCATGTGGCAGGTGACTGCAGAGTCATCTGATAACCCCAGTGCAAAGAGCTGGGAAGGGTTCAGGGGGAAAAAAATGGGCTGAGAAAGATGAAGCCAGGGTGAGAGTTTTGGCAAGGCAGTCGTTTTGGAGGAAAGTCCCAAGGGAAACCTCTGTTTCAGCCATCTGAAAATTGCAGTTTAGGACAAGAGCAGAAGAGAATTATCTTTTCTATAGAAGCATTAGCTCCAAGACACAGACATACTGCCCATGGCCCTAGACTGGCAACACTGAGAAACCAGAGCTGGGAAGACCACGAGAGTCAACATGAAACTGGCATTATTATTCCTTTCCAAAATGGCACATCAGGACAAAAAAAGAAGCCAAACTTCAAGATTCAGTGGGGAAAAGACATCCCTGACCCTGTAATCACCTTGGGAACCAGCATTTCTGGGGGCACTGCTGGGCGTTTTGGCCAGCTCTTGGGTCCCACTGCTTCCTTTGTGGTGATAAGGAGCAGTGGACTCAGGGCAGATAGGGGGACAGATTTTCCCAGCCTGCAGCAAAACAGGTGTCTGCATGTCCCCATGTGTAGGGGACTGGGTAGATCAAACCCAGCCCCTTGTGGGGCCATCCTGCTTCTCTCCTTCACTGCAGACCCATCTCCCAGGGAAGCTGCTGGCTCATGGGACAAACCCTGGACAGAACTCATGGGGGGATTGAGCAGGGGTCAGCATTGTCCTTGGGGACTCCAGTCACCCTTAAATGCAGGAACCCCAAATGGGAACCACGGGAACCGGGAGCTTTCAGGAGCTCTTGTCTCTGGCTTTGCCCTGAAGCACAAAGAACTTTTGAGCCCCACGTTGTCGTGGGAAAACTGTGATCACTAGTGTGAGAGCGAGCATGGAAATAAGTAATTACGGGTAAATGGATAGATATTCCCCATCCGGTTTTATATGTGGCCACTCATCTGAGACTGATGAGGGAGCAGTTCTGATTAGATCTCACCATTCCCTTAACCCTCTCCAGCCCTTCCCGCACAGCTTTGAGCTTGTTCTTAGAAATCCTTCAGTTCTAATACAACTTCACTCCAAGCACAGCCAAGCAATGTTTAAAACCTCTCATCAGTACCCACCACTGCCACAAAAATAACCCTGGTCACCCCTGTATAGTAACTCTATTTGCATCAATCCCACCCTGACAACCCAGCCTTACTCCCATCCCATCTCATCTCATCCCATTCTATCCCATCCTGTCCCATCCCATCCTCGCACTCCCCACCACTCCAAGGACAACAAGTGATAAAATACCCAAACTGAAGGATGGCCAAAGGTTCTCCAGAAGCCAAAGGCAGGGAATTACTGCTATAATTTTTAAAAATTTGCATAGGTAGGGCTATCACTAACTGGCAGGGATGGGTCCTAGTCTTGGCAGACTCTGTCTAACAGAGGGAAGCTACATGGATCCACTCACCCCCCTTCACCCTCCTTGGGTCCAGGCAGAAGATCAGGCCCGGGGCTGAGGGGAGACCTCTGGTGTTTAGTAAGAGGTGAAGAGTCAGGTGGCTTGGGTACATCGGAGTGTGTCGGTGAGGTGTTGCACAACAGCACAGAAACTTATTCCTCCTTCCTTCAGGGGACACCGTTTCCCAGCTCTCACCAGTGCAATGTACAATTCCTGCTTTATTACAAGAACCTATCTGGGATTTTTCCTACAAGTCTGACTGCAAACCATGGGGTACCACCAGGTCCAGCAGGAATGGGGGCCCCATGGCCACTTCTCCCCTGCAGAAATCCCATCCCTGCACAGGATGGGAAAGCGAAAGGGGTTGGGTTAGGGGGACCCTGAGCAACAACCTCCAGAGATTGCCACACTGAACCGAGGATTTGGGGGGCAAAAGAGTGAGAATCACATGCACATCTTTTCTGATCTCAAGTCTTTCTCTGTGGTCTCCTCAGCTGGGAAGTACTTCAAGAGGGGAGAAACCAGGTCCTGTTTTCTGGAGATGCCAAGAACCACCACATTGGCAAAGGGCTTTGGGTTTGCTGCCATTACAGAGAAGACACCCTGCTGAGCCCCAGGACCCTGCTTTGGGGCTTCATCCAGTCCCCAGCAGCATCCCAAGGAGTTGGGGACACCCAGCACTGCAGGGCCTGAGGGCAGCAGCCACTTGGAGGGCTCCCATCTGTGCCAACCAGAACCGACTACCCCAACTGCTGGTATGGCTGCCACTGAGAGAACTTTGAAAGGATCCCAGCCTGGTCCTTCTCTTCTTTTTATCCATCAGGAAAACTCTAAAAGCCTCCCTGTGAGATGGCTGCACCAGCAGGCAATTATAAGTAAATCCCAAATTACAGGTGGGCAGTTTCCCTTTCAGGTGTTGATGATGGAGGGCAGACGATGCCCCGGAGACTGGAGCTTTCTAACCCCATCCCATCTCACTTTGGATTCACCTCTTTGATCCGCCAGCACTGTCTATTTATTAGGTTGGGGGTTTTTTCTGGCCCCTCAATTAGATCCAGTCACTAGAGGCACAGCCAGTATAGAGCCTTGTCTGTTGGCAGTGCCAAGGACTGGAAGAGAGAATCTTATCTAGGGGCACATACTGGGCAGAAAGCACCCAATTGTCCCCAAAAGTAGCCTGTGCCGGCCAGGTGGAAGCACCAAGCAGGGCCCCAGTTCCCAACGGTTTTCCCCAATGCCAGGGTGCCCAAAGACGTGTCCCCTCCTTATAAAAGCTGTCTGGTTTAAACAGAAAGCAGTACAAACGCAGATTTGGAAAACAGGCAAGAGCCGAAATCCCGGGTGTTTCCGACGCCGAGGGCATCTGCCTCCGGGCTAGCACTGCTCTGGGACAGGGACCCCACCGGGCAGGGCTGGTGGCCCCGCTCTCCCTGGCCCCACCACACAAACCAGCCCTTCGCAGGGAAAGGCTAGGAAAGGCATCCCCAGGGATGGGGGGCACCAACCATCCGCCTCTGCCCGGTGCCCCTGTCCTGGCTCCCGGCGGGCCAGGATGTACCACGGGATGGAGAGAGATTTGCGTAGGCAGCGGACAGCCCAGAAAGCCTTCCCCAGGATACTGGGCCCGGGAGACCCCACCTGAGAGCCCCCGCAGAGCCCTCGCTCCTGGGATGAGGACCGACGATCAGGGGACAAAGGACAAACGCCGTCCTTAGTCGCTTCCCCATGCCCACCCTCCCCACCGAAGCTGCCCTTTCCCAGCCAGCCACCCCTGGGGCACCCCTCGAGAAGGACCCGGTGGGGAGGGGACCGGGGCGACTCTCCAGAGGGAGCCGGCGGAGAGGAAACCTCGCAGTCCCGCGGCCCCGGGCAGGATGCGGCGCCGGGACGGCGGTGCCGGGCTGCGGGAGCGGAGGACACTCGGCAGGACGGCGGAGCAGGGGACAGCGGGGCTCAGTCCGTGCTGGAGCGGGGCAGGAGCGGGGCTCGGGCTCCCCGCTACCCGGAGATCACTCACCACTGGAACATGCTGGGAGTGGGACGGGGCGGCCGCTCCGCTGCTGGCCGGGCTGCCCGCGGTCCGGGCGCTTCTCTGCCCTCTTCCTCCTCCTCCTCTTCTTTTTTTTTTTTCCCCTACTTTTTCCCTTTTCCCTCCCCTTGCTCTTCGAGGTGGAGCCAAGAGGGATGGCAGAGCAGGTAAGTTAACTCTTGCCCTGCCCCTCAGTTCCCACCCACCCGCCCCGGTCGTACCAGCAGGCAGAGACCTCCCCAGTGTTGCCCGGGGAACGTGTTGAAGGGTGACTGCCCGCACGTTCCCGGGGGACCCTCCCCGCTGCTGATGGGACACCCACCGGGAGCTGGGAGCTCGGGGGGGTCCCAGCCCGGCCCCGCGGGCACAGTGACCTCTTCGGGGTGCTGTAGCTCTGCCCCAGAGCCTTTAGTGCAAAGGAGCCCAGTTATGGGAAGGGCATCCCAGTAGTCACCCAGAGAGGTGTTTTTGGCAGTTGGGATCTCTGGAAAAGCCATGTGGGTCTTTTCTAACCACCACCCAACATGGACCAGTCACTTTGGGATAAATCCCAAAAGGGAGCTAGGGCTTAACACCCTAGTTTCTCATAGCAGCACTGAGATCCCAGCTTTGCTTCTGTGCACAGTGTGGTTTGGGATCTCTGGGGCAATGGAGCCACACATCTTGCCTTGGATCCCCACATCTCCTGGGACCCACCCTTCTCCCAAGACTCACATCTCACTCAGGATCCATACCTTGTCAGGGACCAACACTCTGCCCAGGACTCCCATCTCATCAAGCACCCACACTCTGTCCAGGACCCAAAAATCTCCCAGGACCCACATCTCCCCTAGAGGTGTAGGGAGTCAAGAGGAAGAGTTGCTGCAGCAGGAAGGTGCCTGTTTGGCATGCCAGGACCTCTCATGGGTCAAATTTCCAACAGCACCACAAACAGGTGAGATGTCCTTCCTGTTCCCTCAGCCCTGGTTTGGGTGCAGTTTCATCAGCATTTCTGCTACAGCCATGTCAGCATGGGACACCCCGTTGACCATTGAGAAGCAGATTTATGATCTTCCTTTCCTCTTAAATGTAGCATTTCAGTTGAAGGTCTTTGTCAGCCATAAAAATTAGTCCCCATAATTTCTGATATCTGCCTTTTTTGTCACCTTCCCAATCCCACCAGCTGCTCATGACCACCATGAAGCCGGGATGGGAAGCCTGCAGGAAATCCTTTGCAAAATTTCTTTCCCTGTCCAGCAGAGATATCTCAATATCTTTCTCAACAGTCCCTCTGCATTTTTCATGAGTGATGAGGGTCATGGTCTCCTACAGCTCTCACAACCCTTAAGACACACTGAGCTTCTCATGCAAAAGGCTCTTCTATTCCAAGGCTGGGCATGCAGTGGAACCCACACAACCTCTGCTAGCCAAACAACATTTGGCTCTGCACCAAGAAAACCCCAAGTCCAGCCCAGTTTGGGGAGGAAAATTGCACTGCTTTCTCCAGACCTGTTTCTCTCTCCTTATCTCGGCTTATCGCTTTCCCGGATGCCCTGCAGCTCCATGTCCTGGAGACTGTGAAAGCTCCCCAGAAAACATTGCCCAAACAGGCTGCACCAGCTCCACAGCATCCCATGACCTTATCACCACCAAGGGTCCCTACATGCCTTCCCTGATTCCTTCCTTGAATCCCAGTGCCCACAGGAAAATCTGTATTTGCAGCATTCATGACCCCAAGAAAATCATGGCCATGGGATTCACTGAGCATCAGCTTGACCAGAACAGGGTGTGAGAAGGACCCATCTCATCCCTGTAGCACAGCAATGGTAGGTACACACCAGCCCATGGCTGGGAATTCACCCCAATCTGCAAAGAGGGGCTCACAGTGGAGGGGGGTCCCACTGGAGAACCTCCCTTGCACAAACAGGCACAGAAGGGTGTGAAAAGCAAAACCCCGAGAGATGCAGCCACCATCTCCTCCTTGACACGTGCCCTGGGACCATGATGGGTACAGGAACGGCAGCATCCACTCACGGGGAGCTGCAGTAAATCCCAAAACACATCCCTGGGCTGTGCTGCTCCAGCATGGAAGTGGCAGTGCTGCAGGCCGAGGAGGGCTCTTGGCAGCCTGCAGCAGGGAGCTCTGCCAGCCATGCTCCCAGCTTTCCGCCTCTCCGACGGCTGCTTCCGTGCAGGAAAGTGGCAGGGCTGCAAGCACAGGGTGATTCTGTGCTGCTGTGCAGGGTTTCAGCTCAAATAACCCCCTCTGGACAGGGAGACCCCCTCCCGCCTCCTCCCATGTGGGAAAGATGCACGTCCCTCTTCATGAGAGCACTGCAGGCCTGGGGTGTGATGGCTGCACAAAGCTTTACCTCTGATGTTCATTAAAGACTCAAAACCTGTCAGATCTGGGGCTACTGATGCCAGAGATAAACACTGTCCTGGGCACCCCTGGCACCACCACCTCCTGTTTCAAGGACGAATCTGAAGATGAAGCAGCATTTTTATGATTTTTTTTCCCCATCCTTACATGGGAAAGTTTAGGACAAACTTTTCACATTCTCCAGATTCACCCTGTGAAAACAGAAAGGCAGCAGGAAGGATAAAATCTAACTGAAAGCATATTTCTGTTAAAAAGTCTTCCTCCACACACCTTCTCTTTGCCTCTTGCTGGCACCCAGCAAGAACAGGTTTTACCGAAGCAACCACTACCACTCAGCTAAGAATGAAATGTGAAAAAGAGAAACCTGAGTTTTTTTGTTCACCCCAGCAGACCCAGCCACCAGCAGATCCTTGCCATTCCTGTCCAGCCCTGCCTTCAGCAGAGCAGCTGGATCTGTAGTCTTGCCCTCCTTCACTGCAGCACACTTATTTCTTAGGTCTAAGCCGTTAGACTGGAATTTGGAGACACTGGGTGCCTTTTTGGAACTGTTGGCAGTGCTGTGGGTTTCTGGATAAATAATCTTGGGTGGCAGGTGCTGCTCTGGCATAGAAAGGCTCCTTTGCCTTGCACAACACGGGTGATGTCTGAGGTGCGCTGAGCTGCTGCAGCCCCGAGAGAGCTGGCAGGGGACCTCTGAGAAATAGCACTTGAACACGTTATCGTTGCATTGTAAGGGGATGCAACCTGTGGGACCATAAGGCTTTGGAGCTGGCATCAAACAGGGGTGTGGGGCATCATCTGGGTAAAGGCAAAGGGTGAGGATTGGAGCAACGCCCAGGTGGCTAATTTAGATGTTCTCAAAGTGAACCGCAATGCTCTTTTTGTTTCAAGAATCCTCTTTTAATTTCAAAGTGGACCTAAACTACAATATTTTTTAAAAATATAAGTACAAAGAAAGAAGTGAGCTTTTTTTATCAGGCTTATGTGATCCCAAAAGACTGGCCAGTGGCAGGTTGACCCAGCCAGTGTCTTCCCACTGATGGTTTGGGGTTTGTTTCACTGGGAAAAGCTGCTCTGGTTTCTTTGATATGGGGGGTTTTTTTGTATGTTGTTCTCTGATTTCATTCCAGAAAATTACACATATACAGAAAAAACTCTCATTTCATCTCCCAGCAACTCGCACACCTCCTGGCCACTTGTGCCAACACTGTGGTCCCTGGGCTGGGTTTCCCACACAAGCCAAGGTCCCATTGCCCTGCAACCTGCAGAGACACACAAACCAGCCCTCTCCTTCCCAAACCTCTGAGTGCCTGGAGCAGGACCAAGGGCTCAGCCTGACCAGAGACTGGCCACACAGGGTGGTCACATATTTAGGTTTTTCTTCGTTAAACCACTCACCTGCGGCATACACTGGAGCAGGGAGGGAGGTCAACACTGCTATTTGTTTAGCTGAGCCAGACTTAAACCACATCAAGATTTTGCACACTCTCACGAACAAACATCCTGGGTGTGATAGGGTGTGATGTTCCTTTCTCCTTCCACGTTTTCTAAGCACCTTTCACGGATGCTGTGGTAAAGAGCAACCCTGGGAGACTCACCCATCACCGCAGCTCTCACGTGGAATGTGGGGCTGTGACCAGGGACTGCCACTGCCTCTGTCCCCGGGAAAGTCCCCCGGGCAGTTAGGATTAATTATTAACCTGATTTATTGCTGAGTTTTGGAAGCTGGAGCAGACGTCATGTACTGGCCAGGTCTGACGTGGGACACCAGGAAAGACAACCACCCCCACAGAAACTTCCCTCCACCAGGAAAGACAACCACCCCCACAGAAACTTCCCTCCACCAGGAAAGACAACCACCCCCACAGAAACCTCCCTCCGCTTGCCCACGTTAACAGGGCCATGAACCAGACCCCAAGTGGGGTGAGTTATTTTACTCATTAACCCTCAGTGCCCCGTGGCTGTTTCCCTCCCAGCACCTCTGCCAGAGTGGGGCGGTGCTGGCTTCCAGGTGGATGCAGGAGAAGGTGTTCTGCCTTCCCAAAGTCAGCTGCTCCGTCCCCCTCCATCGGCCTCCGCAGCTCACACACTGAAACACTGGAGGCTGCTGAAACACCTTGAGCCACAGCCGAAAGAAATGCCCACTGCCCTGCTTGGAACCAAACACCATGGGATTTGCATGCTTTCTTCTAAAAACAGAGGAGGAGTGGAAGTTGCTTTGCAGGGTGATGGCTGGGACAGTCTCCCCCTTGCTCAGGGGTCCCCGAGCTGCTGTTGCCCTTTGCAGACCCAACTTGCCTCTGGGCAGAGGGCACAGTGCTTGTGGGAGGGACACAGACCCCACAGCCACAGTGTTGGGCACGATGGGGTGAGACCCGAGTGTCACGGGCTCAGGGAAGGCAGGGGTGTGACACAGTGTTGGTGGAGGCAGTGCTGTGGCAGCTGGGTCCCCAGGTGGGATGCAGCCAGGGCTGGCAGGGAAGCACTCTCCTGGTCTTTGTGCCAGGAGCCACAGGAGCAGGGCAGGGGGAAGCACTCTGCAAATCTGGGTGAGCAAATCCTGGGGCTGGATCCACCCAAGGGTTTGTCTCCTTGGGCTGCCCCTTCCTCAGTTTCTCCAGTGAAAAGGCCCCCCCAGCCTCAGGGCTGCTGCCCAGTGGGGATTCTGCCTGGGATTGGAATCCCTGGGACACCTGGGTCTCCTGAGGAGCCCAGTGTGGCTGTGCTGTTGCTTTAAAGCAGCAGCTGGATCCAGCTGTGACTGCAAGTAACCCTCACCGCAGCCTTGCCCAGGCCTTTTATGCATTTTCCAGTGGTTCCAGAGGCGCTTGGCGGCAGCGCGCAGGGGAAACCGGACTCACGCTGGCAAGCAGGGCTGGGAGGGGAAAGGGAAAACATTTCCCTTCCCAAAGGAGCAGGGGGAGCCCAATGCTGTGGCTCAGGCAGCAAGCACAGAGGGAGCAGACCACTGGTGGGGCTGCCTGTGTGGTGTGATGCAAACAGCCTCGTGGCTGGATGCAGTGAGCCACAGGCCTGGGCTTGTCTCTTCCAGCCCGGTGTGTCCCTCTGAGAAGAGCTCACCCCAATGTGCCTCAGTTTCCCCCTTGCTGATCAATCAATTCAGCCTCATGCAGAAAGCCCCAAGGTCTGGGTTTGTCCCGAGAACCTGTGCCAGGATGGCATCCAGGCACTGAAACAAACAAGCCCATGAGGACACAGAATGGAGAAAGCCAAGAGGGATGGGAATGTGGGGCTGAGAAGGGAGACACTCTCATGCTGCCCAGACACAGAGAGGAAAGTGGAGGAGGATGGTGCATTTGGCCTTGAGAAGGGAAAGACCTGTCATCTGAAGGGGATCACTTGCATCCCAGACCCTCTCAAAGAGAAAAGGTGGAGGAGAGGGCACCAGGAGGGAGAAGTTCCTGGGTTGGAGTGTTGGAAAGCAATGTCACACCAGAACCCAGGAGCCCTGCCAGCAGAGATGCTCCTGCCCACTGCAGGGACCATGGGCCTGTCCTGCCCAGCCTCGACCCCCTGATTGTCCTGCAAAGCCAGTCATGGGCACAGGCTGAAGGTAAAGCTCTGGCTGGGCATCAGCCCAACAGAACTGCTCTCCCAGCCCCAGCCTGGGAAGCGTTTGGCTCAGGGTGCCGTCACACTGCACTCGCAGCCCTGGGAAGCTCGGCTGCCTGGGGACTGGCCCAGGCCCAGAAGCCGTGAGCTGCAAGGCAACGTGTTTTCCGTCGGGCAGGAGAGCACTCACGACGTCTCTCATGAGTCAGATGGAAAGGGCGGCTCAGGAGTCACCTGAGCCCAGCGGCTGCCTGCCCACAGCCCCTCTCCAGCCCAAGTGGAAAAACATACAGCCCCAGCACAGCACATGCCTGCTGAGACCCCAAGCTCTGGCTGGGCCCCCTCCCAGGCTGGCAGATGCAGAAATGCTCACATTAGCCTTTTTTGGCCAAATTGGTTTAGGAGGGAGGCAGAGGCGACTCAGACATCCCTGGCTCTGTGGCTCTGCTGCTGGTCATTAATCATCACTCTGCTGCTGCTCATCGCCAAAACCTGGGCTCTGCTACAGCCACTGGTGGATCTGACTCTAACAAGAGAGAGAGAGAGGGAGAAAGAGGGTATGCAGAGTACAGATTTCCCCTCTTTGGCTGGGGCTACTGGACTGATGCCACAGCAAAGCTCCCTGTTTCTGCATGCACAAGAATGGAGGGTAGCACCCACGGTGCCACCCCTGGGCAGGCACCCACCTGGCACAGAGGATGACCTTTGCATGGGCATTGCTCCCCAGCCCAGCTCAGGATGTTGGTGGAAGAGGTGACAATAGCAATTTGCTGGCCTGGGAGTATTTGAGCCATAACAGAGCCCTCCGGAGAGGAGAAGAGAGTCGGCACACCCAGACGCATTCCTGAGGTTTGGTTTCCATGGTGGGATGTTCACCCGACGGTGAAGTCATGCTATGCTGTGGGCTGAGATGGCCAGTGAGTTAATGCATGGATCCAGCTCCTTCCCTGATTCACAGCAGGCGCAGCCACAGTCCTGTGCCATCCGTTGGCCTGACAGTTCTTACGTGGCTCCGGCGCTTCTCCTGTCTTGGAGGGGGGAGGCTCCAGACATTGCTGCTGGGTTGATCCCTGCCTCACCATGGGAAAACAGCTCCTGCAGCAGGGTGGAGGGACAAACTGATGGCTCTCCTGGGTCCTTCCAGCCCACTTGTATCATCCAACTGTGCTCCCCATCATGTTTTACTTTGCTTTCATCCTACTGCTGCCACTGATGACAACAGGACAGAAAAGCACCACCCTAAGAGGTCACTCCTGCAGGGCCAAAGCCTTGGGGATCTATCCAGCATTAAGGAGAGGTGGGGAAGGATGGAGAGCTGGGTAGCATGGAAAGAACAGGATGGAAAGCCCATCAGTCCTCAGGGAGAGGTGGCAGGGACACTCCCTGGTACCAGCAGCTCACGGTGCCAACACCAGGCACGTGGCTGCAGAGTTCAGCGATGGGGCTCCACAAATCAACAAACCAAAGGTGTGGTGGAGGAACTGGCTTTGGGATGGCAGCCAGTAAATTGATAGGATTATTCCCAGTCTCTGGAGTGGTTTTCTGCAGGTCTGGAGGTACAGAAATGTGGCCAGTCGGCCCAGGGCCATCAGATGCCCTTCCCATTTGCTCAACTGGTGAGACTCTCTGCTTTTGGGCTGTGGCTATTTGTGTCAGAGGGAAATGTCTTAGCATGACTTTTCCGCAAAGATCAACTCCCTTACAGTCCAGTCAGCTAAATCTCCATTAAAAAGCATATCCCCTTAGGATGCATCTCCTGATCAACCACCACTGCAGCACTTTCTGGACACACACTTTCTGCACCAGAAAGTGGCAGCCTCCTGCTGTCCCCAGCAGCTGTGGGCTAGAGGAGAGGGGCAAGCTGAACCCCAAGGAGACTCTACTCTTCTCTTGCCCATATGCTGGTGTCTTGCATGAGCACATGATGCCCCTGGAAGCAGCAGGACACGTCTAACCCTCAGACACATCATGGGGGACCTCTCTGGGTGCTGGCACGACCATGCGAAGGCTGTTTGCTTTTGAGATAGACCCAGACCTTTCCACACATGCTTGTGTTCAATCTAAACCAGAAAACCCTCCCTGCTTCTCATCTCACATTCAGCCAGGCCCAGAGGTCCTGGCTGGGACCACCAGGAAGCCACTCTCCTTTTGGGAGTGGCCCAGAGCTACCAGCAATATCCTCTGCTCCAGGAGGTGACAAGCCATCTCCTAGGTCTGCCACAGCAGGTGACATCCCTGGGGAGCAGGAGATGATGCTGAGGATGTGTAAGATGCTGGCACAGCCTGACAGTCGCCTGGGTGTGTATCAGCCAGACCGGGAAGTGCGCAGCCAAAGTGAGCCAAAGAAAACCAGCAGCTCCAGGGATGTTTTGCACCAGCCAGGATGGAGTCCTAGCCCTGCAAACCAGCACTGGGGGCACTGAAAGGTGACACAAGACAGCTCTCTGTCTTGAGGACCCCACAAATCTTTCCAGGGCTTTCCCAGCCTTTCCTCAGGCTTTGTTTGACACCCAAAGCCACATGAAGGTTAAGTGAGGTACCTGGGGTGCAGACAGACCCAGCCTTCACTGCCCCCTTCCTGTTCTCATCCCTGACCCTACACAGATACTCAGGTGTGACGCAAGGGTCCCTCAAATCCCTCTGCCCCTGGAAACACCAGTTCCCAGCCTTCCTCCTTCCTCAGGCCCTTCAGCCTCCACTCCACGCTAATGATATTCATTTCGCCACCTTTTCCTGGGGAGCTGGCCCCTCCTGCAGCAGCTCTCCTCTGCTCTTCTGCTCTCCTCCGACGGCTCCCAGCTGCCCTCCAGCGCGGGTGACTCACGCTCAGCACACACTGAGCCCTTTCAGCAGCCCTCGGCCCCAAACAGTGTCCCAGTCTTCCCAGCGCCGAGCCCCCCCAGCACCCGCTGCCGGCACAGGCTCCTGGCCAAGGGGAGACATCCACGCCCTCCCTGAGAGAGCGGCTTTCACGGCTGAGAAGCCAAAGACCTTCCCGGAGTAATCTGGGCCAGGATGAGGCACAAGCAAGAGGTCGACCGACTGGGATGGACTTACAGCCCAGGTTGCTTTGAGCAACAGCCAGCAGTTTAAAAAAATAAATAGATGTATTTGAAAAGAAAAAGGTTTACAAGCTCCTAACGGGACCATTCTTGGTTTGGACAGATGAAACCTGCCAGGAATCTTTTCCTCCCTTCTGCCTTCACCAAACTTCCTGTGATCAACAGCAGGGCTCTGTCTGCTGTGTGGGGATGGGGCCAGAGAAGGGGCCTCTCTGTTCCCCAGCTCCCAGCTGGCAGCAGGGTGGGCACCACCATACAAACCACCCCTTCACCTGGAAACGTTGCAAAATCCTCTATCAGATGAGCCACTGGAAAAGCCCCTTGCAGTTTCTCAGGGCTAGAGTTGTGCAGAGAGCGAGCTGGAGGCACATTGCCTGCAGGACAGCACCATCCCCTGCACTGCACTGGGTCCTGCTTGTGCAAGGGGACTTGTTGCCTTCCGCAGAGACTTGTGTCTAATAGCTTGGGGAGAAGTGCTGGAGCCTGGGAAAGTCCAGGCACACAGTTGCAGGGGAGAGTGGTGCTCAGGTGTACCCCAAAAAGAGCCTTACCAACCTGCCACAGCCTAACCCCAGGGCTTTTTAGCTGTCACGGCCTCTCCAGTAAGGCATGCACAGCTCAAGGGACACAAAGAGCAAGGTGAACTCTTGTGACCATGAGTGACACAGCAGGGAGGTGCACAAGGCTCCGTGCATGAGGCTGCACAAGTGTCTTCTGTCTATTTCCTTCCTGCCTCTTGCTGCCCTTTTCACCTGTGATTTTCTGTTCAGTTTGCCAAAATGCCCAAATTACCTGACCAAACAGTCTCCTCTGTCTGTTGGAGGAGATCACCATCACCACAGCTCTCAGTGCAGACCAGATGAAGGGGCTTGCTCACCCTCACACCCTGGGCAGCATCACGGGGTCACCAATGCTGCTGAAGCTGCACTGGCTTACACCTGGGGAGCATGTGAATCTTCATCAAGCTGAGCTCCAGGCTTGGGAACAGGGCTAAAGGGAAAAACCTACAACTCTGACTGTGCTAGACTGCAAGAGGCAGTTGAACAGGCTTGAGGGGAATTTCCACTTAGGGTTTGCTACTGACTGACAAGCCTCTGCTCTTACCCAGGCATCTCTCCTTGGAGGGCTTGTTTATTCTCTTCCACAGGTAGGGCCAGAGAGGTGAAATCTCAGAATCACAGTGGGAGGAACGTGGTATCTGAAGGGCTGAGATGTTCATTGCGGCCTCCCTCCCCTCTGGGTGTTTGCCAGGTTTCGGTAGCAGTGAAGTCCCTCTTCAGCTCCTATTGCCACTGAAACCACCACAGCAAATGCAGTGAGTTTTATAAGCCTGAAGAGAGGCATGAGGGTTTTGCAAGCTGTGCTTAACCTGGGAAAGGTCACCTAGAAGTTGCCCTCCTGGCCATGAGGTCAAGCCACCTGTGTGTGGACACCAGCACCAGCAGCCACAGGGGAAGGAGGTGGCTTGTCGCCAGACACTGCACGATGCCGTGGTGAGAACAACCCATGGAGCTGAACTGCCTTGGACTAGACAGCAAGTGTTGCTACATTAGGCTGCAGAAACAGCACAGCAAAACCTTTTTCCACTCCTTTCCTCCCCAGTTGTCCTTCCAACATCGCCTGGGTTTGTTAAGGAGTGGGGAGGATGGATCCTATCAACCCCTCAGCACAGTCCAGAGACTGTATGGGTAGGAGGAGACTCACCATTCAGGGGCAATGGCAACTGTGCCAGATGTTATGATGCCAAAAGGGGGGTGGTGGCAGTCACAGGGGAATGGTTCATGGATAAGGTTTAAATATATACAGAGCCCTGAGATTCCTACAGCCCAGAGGGATCGCATTTCCCAGGCCCAGTGTTGCTGAAGTGTGGAAAGGGCCAGCGAACATTTCCCACACTGAAGCCCTGCAGGGTACTGTGTACTGGGGTGGACAGGGAAGGAGGGGAGCCTTGCCCCTGCTGGCAGCTCCATTCTGGGCTGGTCCCACATCCCATGGAAGTCCCAGCGCACTGGAGCAATCTGGAGGCACCTGCCACTTGCTCCCAGGGCTGAGGCAAATATCTCCACTGCTCCCACTGGCCTTGGGATCAACCATCCAACAGCACAGCCCTGGGCCAAGCCTCAGTGCTGCCAGCAAAATTATCTTCAATGATTGCAAAGGGAGAACCAACACATTTCACACCCAGGAAACACAGAGATTCTTTTCTCAATAATCTGGAAAAGCAATTGATATATGTGTGGAGGAAGGGGAGAGGCAGAAGAAGGTATTTATGGAGCTTTTATTCGTCACCAACTCCTGCACGGCCAGGCTGGACAGCTCTAACCTGCTTGAACCCGCTCCTTTGTGGCAGAATACATTGTTTGAGTAATACCCACCAAAGGCACTGATGCAACAGAAACCCGACCAGATGCTGCCTGCGTAAAGCAACGCAGTAGGAAAAAAGTAAAATTCAGGCAGCAGCAGGAAAAAAGCAAAATCCAGCCTGCAAGAAAAAGGGACAGAAAAAGGGACGTGCAGGAGGAGAGGCGTTGATCTGGTACTTTGCACCCCATTAGCTGTGGGTGGGACGGCAACGGGAAAACCGGGGTTGGGTGTGTGTGCAGCCCCAATCTTTGGCCTTTGGCGTGGGCTGAATGTTCAATGAACGTGGAGGAAAAGCCAGATCCCGTGTAACAGCTCTTAGCTGATGTGGGTACAGCAAGGGCCAAGTTTATGCAGATGCAGGATCAAAAATTTCGCAATTTCACTGTGAAACTAACAGTATGTAGGAGATTCCCTCCTGAAACACAGGAGTGGGGGAGACAGGCAGTTATCCTGACAAACAATCTATTTCTAGCTCTCAGGGTCACAAATGTTAGGTTCAAACTCTGCCTGGAAAGGATAATAAGCAGAAGCTAGTACTGATCATGTCAACCTTTTAAATCTCTAAACAATTTCCAGCCACAGCCCCATAAGCACAACACTGCAGGTCTGGTTCCCCCATCTCCACCCTCACTACCCCCAGGGCAGCCCTTGCACCTTCACCCTGCCCAAATGATTTCACTCTGCTGCAAGAACACATGAGATGACACCAAGGGATCACAAGAGTCACCCCCACCAACATGAAAAGGGACCCCCAGATTAAATAATAAGGATTAAATAATAAGGATTTAGGACTCCCCCTAAAACTTGATCTCTATCTTTTTGGTTGTTGCCCAGCAGCCACCCAGCCTAGCTGCTCACACCCCAGCGAGGCTCAGGGGCAGCCCCACATCCTCCCTGCTCTGTCTCTTGCAATCTCTTCATCTCCCCTGAGGCAGATGCAAAGCTCTCTCAGGCTGGAAGGAGTTAAAATAATGAGACCCTTTTAAACTATCACATTTGCATTTCAGACAACCACCGGACACTGGAGCCACAAAGGTATTTCTCAGCTTCTTTGTGATGTGCAAGCTCTGAAAGTAGGTGTGGTGGTAAAGTTTCCATTCCTGATTCTTACCTTTACAGGAACAATCTTAATTTCATATTGATTCAGACCTTACTGCACCAAGACTATCGTATGACCTTCTCCATGGCTAAGCCTAATACAAACCCATTGGTACATACACACCTCCACACAGGTCAAACTCCAGAATCCTGCATGCAAATGCCACTGGGTAATAAACCAAGCTGAAATGTAGCTGTCATGTCCATCTTGTGCTACATTAGCAAACCAGAGCTTTTTGCTTCTTTGCTTTCCCCTTCCTTTCATTTCAGAGCACATGTCTGCACAGAAAGTCGGGCACAGCAGCAGCCTTTGGAGCCATTACAGCTCTATCTATGGCATCAGTTCATGACAAGACACAGAAGAAAAGCTCTTCATGATTAAAATACTGATATTCTGCTCCTCAGGGCTGAAAAGGAGCCTGCAGCAGCTCAGGCTGACTTGAAAGAGCTGCTGCAGTAGCAGGAACCTTTGCTGAACTGGTGAAAAGGGAACCTCACCTCTCAGAGCAGTATTGCTCTCCTCCATTCTGTCCAACTGGGGGTTTAAAGGTGCCTGCCAGGAACTCACTGGAGATGAGAAGATGACAAACAGCCCTCACTCCTTTCAGGGTTCTATGCCACCTCCTCTGAGATCTCTCCACAGATGTTCAGGAACCCCCAGTTTCTACTATCTCACTGGCCTGTGCCCAGTAACTGGGTGCCAGCCTCACACCTCACACCTCCTGCTGCTGCCACCCACCCACTTCCTCTGGTGCCCAGCTGCGCTCAGAGGAGCTTCTGCCTGTCCTGAGTCTTACTGTGCTTCCACTCCACATCTGATGGCCAGTCCCACGCAAAGCATGAGGAACAGACCTGCACCTGCCCTGGCTGTGGCTGGGGCAGAGCTAATTTTATCTGTAGTAGGTGGTATGGTGCTATGTTTTGGATTTGGGACCAAAACAGTGCTGATAAGGCAGGGATGTTTTAGCTGTTGCTTACACAGCATGAAGGCCAGCTCTGTTTCTCACACTGCCCCAGCAGTGAGCAGGCTGGGGGTGCACAAGAGGCTGGGAGGGGACAGAGCAGGGACAGCTGACCCCAACTGATCAAAGGGATATTTCAAACCGTGTGCCAAAGTGCTCAGCACTAAAAAACGGGAGAAAGAAGGAGTTATGATGTTTGTCTTCCCAAACACCAGTTATGCATGATGGAGTAACTGTTCCAGCTCTCCCAGAAATGGCTGAACACCTGCCTGCCCATGGGAAGCAGTGAATGAATTCTTTATCTTGCTTTGCCGGTGCATACAGCTTTTACTCCACCTATTGAACTATCTTTATCTTAATCCACAAGTTTTCTCACTTCTACCCTTCTGCTTCTCTCCCCCATTGCTCTGGGCAGGAGTGAATGAGAGCAGTGTGGGGCTGAGCTGCCCACTGGGGTTAACCCACCACACACCCCTAAAGGCTGTGGTGATAACACCCCCTCCATCATCTCCAGCATGCCTAAGCAAGGACATATTTCCCCAGGAGCTGATTTCCTAGCAAGGACAGGGTATTCCCAGCACAAACCACACTCATAGCCCAGAGAAAAGTCATTCAAAGCAGCACGTGGGCAACACCAGTAACCGTGCCAAGCTGCAGGACCAGTCACCTTTTCAGAAGATAAGGCAGCTTGAGACTCGCTGCTTTGCCCACCACAACTGTCCATGTTGGGAGAAAGAAGCAAAAGACTCTGGCAGCTCATCTGGCATCACACTGTCCCATTCCCATTGCTCAGGAATGGTTTGAGAGGTGTCTGATGAAGCCCAGAAGTCTTAACCCTGGACAGGTAACACTTCACAGCTGAGTTGCACTGAACTGCTCTCACTAGGAAATGGTTTTGTGTACAGTACTGACGTCAAAAGGTAATGAGAGATTTTAATCAGTCCCAGCACAGAAGGAAGGAGATTCCTGTATAATACCAGAGATTACCATAATACTCTCATTTGAGATCTCTTTGGGATCAGGTCTGTGCTGCAGGAAGAGGCTGTAGTTCAGGTGAAAGGAAGGGGCTACAACCAGCAAGAACCAAACATCCAGCCAGTTTTCAAAGAGCTCCAGCCTGGGACAAGCACCTTTCAAAGCCTCCCTTTTCCTCTGTAATGCATGAACACGATCCAGCCATATGGAACAATTTCCATTGCAGGGAAAAATAAAGCAAATCCCCCTCCAAACAAAACAAAAAGTTAGAGCAACGGAAGGAAGCAGAGACAGGAAACTACAAGGACTTTCTTCAGAGAGGCCACTGTTGCAAGATAAAAGGACAGATTTTTATGCATGTGCTGAGATTCCTTCTGAAACTTACTCTAGGCACCTGAACAAAACTTATCAGCTTTGCACAAAGGTTCAAACCATCCCCTGCTGCCAGTGAGGAGAAAACTATCTGCCTCCTGACAGCTGCTCAGGGGAAGCTTGACTGGGTGGAAATATAGGACATATTTCCTTTTCACTAGCAATGAATAATGAAAATAATGAGATGTAGATCAAGGAAATATCTTTTTCAGATTGGATTCTACAGACACAAATGTGTTACTGTCACCAGAAAGGTGTAAGATCACTGGATTGATTATGGTTAAAAAGCCTTGGTCTCTGCCCTGTGCATGGCCATGACCCAGGAGCCAAGTCACCCGCTAGGATTTGAGATGAAATCGGTTGTCACTGCTGCCATTTCTGGGTTACTTGGGCAGTGACACACAACTGCTGACACTGGCTTCTGCTTTAGTTGTTGTAAAGGTGGTTTCAGAGAACCTTGGGAGCCCCAACAAGATTTGTGGAAATTCACAGTGGTTCAGACCCACCTTTCTGTAACTCTCAGCACGGCTTTGTGAAAACCTGCACCCTCACCACCTGCATCTTCAGAGTCACAGGATAACAAGGGTTAGAGAGAAAGAGCCTTATGATGCCTCTTCTTGCCCCTGCCCAAAGCACACTGAAGTTTTAACCTACAATATGGGAAAGAGCCATTTAGCCACTCAAAGTTTTTCATCTATGTGGAAAACAAATCCTGGACAAATGGGAAACCATCCTCTGCAATGGCCAGGTCCTGAATTTGAGTGAGATGATGACACTAAATGTCAGGCCAGCTCCAGGTATGCATGACTAAAAACTCAACCAGACCAATTTCTAAATTTTGGGAGAAGCAAGCCCAATCCTTCTTGGTGTTACTGTGTACGGGCCTAAAAGCCTTAGTTATGGGCCATGCTCCTCATGGTCTCACATAAGCACCGAGGTTGACTATGAGCCATAAGACCAGTTGTGATGGCTCATAATTCATTATTTGCCCCAGTTGCAGTGTGGCTACACTGGTGCAGCTGCTCTGGACAGACCCAGTCCCTGGATCTGGGCAGAAACAGGACAGTGATGGCTGCTGCAGCCAGTATTGCTGGGGCATGGAGTGATGGGACCCTTGAGAACTGCTGTTGTATTTTGCCAGTGGATCATTCCCTGAGGTGGTGGCTCATGACTAGGAACTCCCTGGCATGGAGCTTTTGGTATGGTTAGACAGGGTAGAAATTTTGGCTGTTTTAAACAGCCCAGTTTCCACAGGCCTTGAGGATGGAAGGGGCTTGATCGAAACAGAACTGTATTCCTCAAGTGCCAGAGCTGCTGTATTTCATTTCCCAGCTGCTCACTTGGATGAAGAAGAACTAGAAAGGAGCCAGTTTCATGGAAAATCATGACAGGCCACGATCAGCCGAGTTAACAAAAAAAAGTCACCTGCTTCAGAGGAGCCAGTCCAGTAGAATACTGCAAATTCAGCCCAGGGGGAAAGCACTTGGAGAAAAGGGTAAAATTTTCAGAGAGACATCCTGCTTGACAAAGAATTCATTTGGTGCTAATGGTTCTGCTTCTTGATACCAGCATGAACCACGCTCCCAAAAGGCAGTGCATGAGCACACACGAACAATACAGTGATTTGTTCTCAGGAAGCATTCAACCTCTGCCAACACTCAACCGGATCCAGACAACGGCGAGGGCAGTCAGACCGGCACATGGCACACCAAAGGAGGAGCTGTATCACTTGGCACAGAGCTGCTATTTCCAGCACTTACATCCCATCCTCATGCTAGCTCAACTTTTTCACTCTTCAGAGGAGGAGGACTATGTTCCTGTAATGAAATCTGGATCTACAAGGGCGAGAATTTTTCCTTGAGATCCTTGACTCCTAAAATCCCTCAGCAAGTGGTCTGATTTGTAAATGGCCTCAGCATTCGAAGCTGTCAGCTACAACTCAATATAAAAGGTACCTTAAACATCTACAGCACAAACCTTATGGTTTCAAGTATCCACTAATTTTTATTTGTCCTGTTTACTTGTTTACTTAACAGAATTAGCTCTGAGCATTATTAAAAGAAAAACAAATACGATGAAGTAACACTTTAAAGACATTTAAAGTTGAAAACCAGCAAGGCATAATGGAAATCATTTTTTAAATTAAATACGCTGCCAGGTCACTGAGAATGAACAAAACAACTGACATTCCCTAGATCTGTTGACTTAGAATTATATCAGAACAGCATTTCCCATATTTGAAGAACATAAGAACAAAGCACTAAAGCTGTCACCTGGATTTCTTCCTGCTTATTTGAAGGATTCTCACTTTCACTGCAACAAATTACTGCCCTACTTTCTTGGAAACTTGGACCATATGCCAAGCACTGCTGAGAGAACTTGTACTAAAAGGAGGACGCATTCCAGAAAGTTATTAGATGTCCCAGAATGTGCCACTGAGCCTGTTGTTCAGAGAGCACCAGGTCCTCAAAATGTGGAAATTTGGATCATGATCCTGTAACTGAATACAATGCCCTTCCACTGCAGGGCAGAAAGCAGCCCAGAGATGGGAAGAAACTTGCTTTGAAACATCAGGTCCCAACCACTGACAACATGCCAGGCTAGAAGAATTACTGGTCTGATAATGCAGCAGGGCAAGGTTCTATCTTCTGCACCTAGAAGCTGGTTTCTTTTTAAAATCTATTAGCAGCAGATTCCCACACAGCTTGGCCAGAACGGTCTGGCCTTAGTCTGTTTTGTTTGTCTTGCAACATCTTGCTGTTTCTCACCCTTCATTAGGAGTCCCACTGCTTTTACAACTTCTATGAATAGCTGAGGTTGGGAAAGTGCAGCATAGCCTGGAGAAGCCCATATGGCTCAGTCACAGAGTATTTTGGTACTCAGTTCCCACAGAGTCAGTGGAAGTTTGCAAGGCTCCACCTATCCCCTCTTTGCTGGCCATGCCCACACACCTCCTCAAGCTTGGTGGGCCACACTGCACAGCCAGGGTGCCTGGCAGGGCTCACACACTCCTTTGTTAGATTACACTGAGCAAGGTGCAACTCCAGCATTTCCTTTCTCGGGAAAGGGCTTGTTCCAATGTCGAGCCAGACTGCAAGTGTGAGCATGGCCCAAACTGCCAAGAAGCTGTGTCTCAAAGACTAATTCAAGCCCCAAGCTAAAAGGCAAGCCTAGATGTACTTAATGACCTGGGAGGAAGGCAGCCTGTTCGCTTGTCTGCTACCACTACTCAAAGACGTGCACGAACATAACGCAGTGCTTTTTATCTCTACACTGCAATCTCCACCATGATTTATAAAGACTAGACAAACTTTGTTCAAAGGAACCAACTCAAAGCCAAACCAAGCAACCACTGTCCCTCCCCATCACAGCAATATTTTCCCTTTCAGAGAACTTCCTTGCTTGTCTTTCCCTACACACTTAAATCATACAACAAATAATACTTCTGACACCAAACCAATGTCGCTGGTGGCATCCCACATGCCTGGGCTCTCCTCATGAGAGACCACGAACAATGAGTGGCTCACACCTGCTTTGCAACACTTCTGAGTGAACAACGCTACCTCTGCAGAGGCAGGCCAGGCTGAACAGAAGGGAGCTGTATTTTCCACTTAGATGGAGATAAAACTGTTGGAGACAGAATTTGTCAATAATAAACCAGAGTGAAATGTAAAGAAATGCACACAGTGAAAGTTCATGAACCCCAAAAAACAAACATGTCAGAAAGAGAAAGAAGGGGGGAAAAATCCCTTTAGAAGTGTTTTTATCTAGTCACTGACAGATAATTTTAAAGCATTCGTACAGAATGATGGTTCTATGCAAACCTATATATACCTACACAGTTTGTCTCAAATAACACTGTCTGTAAATAAAATTACATAATATACGGAAGTTACATCCAAAAGGCATGGTAGCACCACACAGGACTTTGGTCCCAGAAAAACTTCACCTGCAGATCTGTGTGTCCTATGCAATAACTGTACTTGCTTTTTGTAAACGAATTCACAGCTGAAGTGCAATCACACCCTCCCGTTGAGGCAGCAATTTCCACTGCTCCTGTTATGAATTTACCAGGGGGGTGTTGAATCTGGCAGCAGCCTCTATGTGGCTTATACAAAAGACACTCAACAACTGTGAGGTGCTGAATTTGCTATGTGTGTGCTACTGACCTGCATTCGGGGTCCTCTCCCCCCTGAACAGTGGAGTCCTACGAACAAAGGCAGAACTGACATTTTTCATTAGCTTCAAACCTTCCTTCTGGCATCACAGGGGCTTTTTGTGAATAAGACAGGGAAAGGAGGACATGTTATTTCCTTGGCCTCTCAAATTAATGTTCAGTTGATAATTATTTCTAAGCATATCCACAGTTTCTCTCAGGCATCTGGAAAATGAAGTCTCTCATGCATTAATATAAAAAATACTCTCTGTTTTCAAACTCCATACTCACATGCCAAAACATCTAAGAGTTGAACATGGAAACATGTACATATAGAGTTCTGCATTGCAACAGGCCTGAGTAAGAAACACACAAGCACACGTACTTCAGCTCGTTCCTTTCAGTCCAATTCAGCAAGATGCAGTTTGGTTTTTCACGAATCTTGATCTGCTGGAGCAGTTGTAGCCATACCTACCAACCACCCTCAGGTGACTGGAAAGGAGTGATAACATTCTGATCTCAATTCATTATAAAATCAGTGAGGTTTTGAGGTTGTTGCTTCCCCCACCCCCCAAAAAAAATAGTCTGTACTCAACACTTTTCAAAAGCTGCTCTCCACATCAGAGAATCAGATCTGCTCCAATATGAAACTCAGAACTGCTGTAAAATAAATAAAATTCACTGCTGGAGCATTCTGTGTTATCCGTGTATGCAAATGAATGTGCTTAGCACTTCAGTGTTAACAACCTGGCCATTGATACCACATGATGGAAAAACCTCTGAATTTCAGAGGAAAGAGAAAAGTTGCCTATCCTGGAAAACCACAAGGTGAGCTTTTATGGCTTTTCCATTACTGCCCTTTTGTGAACCAGAGGACATTTTCCCATTAATGGTGTTGATCAGCTCTGAGAGGAGGCAGATGGATCTAAGCACAGGTCAGCGATTTTCTGTGATTTCTTTGTCTAACATGGGGATCAATGTGATGGGGGCTATCCAGTGTCTCTAGTCACTTCATGTCCTATGTAGTTTGGGAGTTAAAGCAACACCTGCACTCTGCCTGCTTCATGTTAGGTCTGCGAACACCCTGAAGGTACTGAGTAGTAAATTGTAACTCCCACATGAATTTGACCAGATTTTAAGTTAGAGGGTGTCTTCTCCTACAAAACGTCCGAATTCCAATTTAAAGTCTATTATCCAAAGGGGTTTCCTGAACCTGTGTGTGGGAGTCCTTTCTGCAAACATCTGACACCGCACCACTGAACTCAGTGGGTCTCATGGCAACTACATCAGTGGCCTTGGCTCTTCAGTTGCCACAACACACCAAGAGGCACAATTCAAGACCTCGGCAGAAGCACAAAGCTTTCTTCTGGTCCTATGGAAACGACCAGTGGTTTAACAACTCCTCACTGCAGGGGAAGGCAGTGTCACTGCGGGAGTTGCTTTACCTTTCAGGCTGTGTACCACTTGTTTGTTTCTCAAGGTGAAACTCCAAAACCAAACCCTTACCTTCCCCCTTTTTGTACTGGTTAAAGCATTTGTTTTTGAAGTCTGCCTCCTTTTTGTACATCTCTGCCTCAGCAGCAGCCAAGTTCCAATGTAAACTGCATTTATGTGTCCTAACAGCTGTCACATGAGGGGATGCTACTGAAAATCCAATCTCCAGTGAAGACTTAGTGTTTCCTGGTCACTGTTACTTTTGAAAGAACAACAAAGAGCACTAGCTTTGTAATCCACTGGCAGAACTAAATGCTGTGTTTTTTATTTGGTGGAGGGCTTCCTGATCTCTCTTGCCTAGCCAGCACTTCATATTCACCAAAGACCAGCACAAATTCCATGAAGACAAAACCAGACATTGCTCTGAAGTAAAGAACATTAAAAAAACCCAACAAAGACCAAAGAAGATTGACCACAGTCACATGTAAAGAGAAAGTTGCTTCTGATCTGTTCACATTCTCATGGTTTCTTCTATGAAGAAGCAAAGCTCTTTGTTCCAGTGGAAAAAATGGATTATTCTGGATTATTCATTCCACAAATGTGTTACAGTAGAATTAAGAAAAAATGCAGAACGAAGGAATAGGAGTAATTGCTGCAGTTAAAGCTGCTGATCAGATCCTCAGAGGTGAACATGGATGCTGCCTTGGACACTGTCACAGTGTTTTTCATCTGCTACAGGTCAACCAGAAGCTGATGTACTACTTCAGAGACTACTCTAGTCTCTGGAGGCCAAACAGATCTCACCCCACACCACTGCTACAGGCAGTAAAGGCTCTGCACGTGATGTACACTGTCCCTCCTAATGCAGATCCTTTGAACACAGATTATCTCCCAACCCATTCACAAAGGCATAATTTAAAAAACAGCAAGTGACAGGCTGGTTCAGCAAACAATATGTTAAAAAGACAGTTGTTTGGTCAGACTCCTCTGCTGTCTCCCTACATACTGTCTCCAAGGGCCATTTACTCTGACACAGAAGGCAGAGAGCAAGAGTTTCTTCTCAAGGTGGCAATGTCACTTTAGAGTAAACTATCAGAGGAATGGGGACTATATCCATGTCCCATATCAGCCCTGGGCTGCTGCTGAGACCTTGAATTGTAATAACAAGGCCCTTGTCTTAGCCAGCTTTAAAGACCACAACAGCATCCCATCAGATAATCCCGGAATCACCGGCGAGGCGAATGCCATGTGGTGTCAACGACCTCACTCTCTGCTCCATAGGTCACCAGTAAAGCTCATTACAGGAAGCTGGCTCTGTCCTTCAACAATGTGACAGGTGATTCTCGAGGAAAGGAACTGTTCTCACTTCCTGTAGGACTGGCTGCCTGCAGAAAAACAGCAAGAAAGAGTCTGTCAGCTGAAAGCAGGATTTATTACAAGATAGGAGCTGCCTGAGGGCAACACTTGTGCGACCTGTACAGGGACACAAACATCACAAAAAACATGCAGAAAGGCACTTTATCTCCCAATGCTGCAACTTAAAAGTGCAGAACATATTTATGGCAACCCCTTGTCTAGGGACACAGAAAGAACTGAAAAGGAGTCACCAGGGCCCAGTCGCACTCCCGACAAAAAACATTCCTCATTCTTCTGGTAGAGAGTTTTGTACTGCCCTAGCTCCAATGTGCCCTAGACAGAACTTGGTACACTGCAAACAGCTTCAGCATGCCCATGAAGGGTTGCCTGGAATAGATGCAGAATAAGGAACAGGGTAGATTAAACCATTCAACCATGTCCACATGGAACACAGTTGAAAAGGTCTAAATTTGGAGGTCCCTTTGTTCTTTTTGGAACTCTATGTTCCAGTCATGCTGCCAGTGCCATCCCTGTGCCAGCTAGGAAGTGGAAATCACGGTGGGTCTCAGCATGGTTGGTTTTATTTGGAGGAGCTTGGGTTTTGCTTTAAGGTACTGTTTTAGAGCTCAGCTAACAGCAGCTGGCTGCATCTCAGGCAGGAATCCAGCCCCAGGCCTGTAGCTGAACTAAGTACCTGTGCTTCCTCTGCATTCCTCAGGCATTCCACACACTCCACGCTCCAAGAGGAGCAGTCCAGCTAGTTCAGCTAGGTTTATATAAAATCAACTTGTTTCCAGAAAATACACCTATAATAAATATTAAAATCAAGCTAAAAATGTGCCTCTAAAATAAGTGAGCACAGCAAGTACAATCAGAAACTCATCTTTTCCTCATCATGTCCCTCATCTGTAAAAACCTGCATTTCTCCAGAAATACCAAGAAATCCACAAACTAAAGATAGTCTTCCACTGGAACAGAGTCTCTTGATATGTAAAAACCTATGTACCTATGCAGCAGGCAAATGGAGGCAGCAACTGCTGAAATCTACTGATTGCTGATATCTGTGCATTTGATACCATTTTGGATTTACAGATGAGTCAATCAGGAAATTAAAGGACCAGTAGCATAGAGTTTTACTAGGGAAACATTAGGGGCTCACCTTGCCTGCACCTTTAAGTAACAGCTGAGAATCACCTTTGAAAACCTCAAGTTTTAACACAGAAGCTTAAAGCCCCTTTTTAGTCCTTTAAAAATCTGGTTCTCATAACTTTCATCTCATTTTTCCCAACCACAAACATCTGTGTGAAAGCCCCAGCAGGATGGACAAGAACTAACAGGTGCTCTGTGACAGCAAGAACACAACAAGTTTGGATACATATACACAGAGTGAATGGAAGATGACTTGTTTGCAAAATAATTTCTTTGCTATTTTTAGCAGGAAGATTTAAACATTCAATTAGCATCAATGTTGATGCTAAGTCTGTCTCATGGCACATGTGGACAGACAGAAAATGATAACCTGGAATCCCAAGATAAAAATTTGGAGAAAAGGTAAATGGACACACAGCAAGTTGGGATGCCTGCTATACATTCAGCTTTGGGATGCACAGACGAAGAAGAGGAATATTGTAAGACATATCCTACCCAATAAAAGTTAGAAGAGCTCAAGAGTCTGGACTAACAAATCACATATACTGAATCCACAGAGAAACCCAAGTGACCTACTTTAATGCAATTTGAAAATAAAATATGTTATGCACTGTGCCACTGGAAAAGGATCTTGCTCCAGAACCAAGATGTATATGTCACATCTTTCCTAGGACACACACACCCAGGAATGTAAAGCTGCCCTGGAGAAACTAGAATATGTGGAGGAGTTTTTGTGTGCACACACACAGACACACATACACAGTGATTTTCCTTTCTTCATCAGGGCTTCTTTTCAATGGTGTAATGAACCGAAACAGGAACCAGAGACAGACTCCTGGGTGTTACACCACAGCCAGTCAGGGCAGAACAGTGCTGCTGTCACAGGAAACAGAAAGCACTGATGCCAGAGGTGAAACATGGGGCACATGCAGCAAAGGTTAAGCCGAAAGAGCCGGCAGTATTACCTCAGCACAGGAATGTTCATGCAAGTAATGTCTAGGTCAAAACCTCCTTCCACCACCAAGGACATTCCCTTCCATTGCGACACCTGTACTGCCTGAATAAAATCACACTATTTACCTGCACATGCAACTGTGTGGAATGACAAAAGAGTGAGCAACACAGAAGATTTAGGATGCTCTTTCCAGCCCAGTTACTGATTTATTAGGTTATTTCAAATCTCTTAGTTTCATTTTCCATATTTGTAATGAGGAGCTAACCATATATATATATACCTCCAATTTCTTGGGAAGGTATTAGTTATTATGTTTTTGTGAAATGTTTCAAGGTAACAGTTACAGTTAAAGAACAGAACTGATGTTACATTGTGATAAAATAATCATCACTGAACTTGTTACGATGCATTTGAAACAAGGATATACATTGCTCCTGTCATTTTCACTGATGGTGGAGACCCAGGTGTATTTGAACCCAGCTAGTCCTATCCACACTCCTGGGAAAAAGCTTATTAATTACTGAAGAATGCATCTTTCTTCCCTCTCCATCCCAAAACACCTCCACAGCTAACACACCACGTGTTTAGTGATGTGTGAATATTCAAGATCAACATTTCCACTTCATTGGGCTTGTGTTGCCTGGCTTAAAGCAAGTGTCCATCCTTTTCCTCCAACCTCAAATGAAAGCCCTCCTCTCTTTTGAAGCGCCTGCAGACTAGTACTGCTTAAACTTTTTCAGGCCACAACACAGCCATGTGGTTCTGAAGTACAAGCCTCCAGAAGAATGGTGACTGCCACAAGCAGCACACTTTGTTTGGCTCTCTGCTCACCAGGCTGCCCTGAGCCCATCTTTGAACTGCCTGACTCTGGTCTTCATTCAGTTGCAGTGTAGACACACCCAGGGATCCAAATTCAAGAACGTTAAACAAGTTACACAGCGGAGTGAACAAGTGTCTAAAGAAAAGGAAAAAGTTTGATGACACCTAGAGAAAGTCCAATCTGAGACCAGAAACTTCCAAAACAACTTCTGAGAATTTGGGCCACTTTTCTCCACCCAGAGAAAAGAAAAAGTACGTCTTGTAACTGCTCACATGACAGCCTGGAAATAAGAGCAGTGTTCAGCAGGGTGTAATTACATGGTTGTACATCCTGCAGACGACAAGTACAATGTCATATACTCCTGGCACATTAGTAGCCTACGACCTCATTCCTAACGAGTTTCTACAGTGCTCCCTCCTTTCCCACCCCAAGGAATGACAAATAGAATGATGACTTTTTCCACTTACTCTGTCTGCTCCTTGTGGATGATCCTGAGGAGCTGGGACAGCTTGTTTGTTGGGGTCCAGACTGAGAGAACTGGGGGGCAATGGCTGGGACCTTTCCCTTTCTTGGGCTGGTACTCTGCCCTTCCGGAGTGCGAGGGATCTTAGGTTTGCTGGTGAAGGCTGAGGGAAACTCGCTGTAGGAGGAGATGGAAAGGGTTAGCAATGCATGGAGAAATATGTATGCATAGTAAGTCTGCAACCAAGTGAAACCTGCAGTACATGCTGCGCTGTGACAGCATGACAGGCTGCTCAAAATTCAGGGAGACTGCAAATGGAGAAGAACATGGCACCACAGGTACTGCCCTGGCATATGTACTCACTGTGCAGCCTCTAACCTGGCTCTGCCAACCTCTCTATCCTACTCAAACCTCATTCTTTGCACAACAGGATTGAACAGGTTCAGTTAAGCTCCCTGTAAATCAGTAATTGATCTTTAGCGTGTTTTCCATTGTATTTATCACATTCAGTGACTCATTCTGAGGTGGAAAAAATACACAGATATGCTACAGCACAGGAACACATCCTTTTCGGGCACAGACACCATAATTTCTGCCAGGTATAGGTCGCAGTTTTGGTAGACACAGGCAGCCTCCCTGGTTCCTGGCTGAGATAAGATCTGTAGAACTCCCTGAAGGCTTTGTCGAAAGAGCAAAAAGCTGTGATGGCATCTATAAAATAAATTCCCTAAGCACACAGGTTCCTTGTTCACACTTCGAACATAAAACATCTGCTGCTATTTCACAGTCTGCATGTGCTGTAAGAATACCATTCTTCAAAATTTAGTCAATAATGTGTGAGGATACACTGTTCTTCCTTGCTCCCAGAATGTATTCCTTCCTAGGTACAAAAATAGAGGCTACCAGGAAATAGCAAGGCTCTAAAATAATTCTGAATCTATATTAATGTTTGCAGTAGTGATTCGATTTTCTCTTAAAAGGAGAAAAAGTTGAACTGAACTAATAGTTACATGAAAAAGCTCATCATATTTAAAAAAGGTAATGAAAGAGTCAAACGAGATCCAAAAAGGTGCCATCCAAAGAGCAGTGATTAAAATGGAATGTCTCCGTGTTACTAACTCCACCAAAAGAACCCTTTGTGACAATCAGAAAGGGTGATTAGGAGGATTTTAAAGATATTTAATCTCTCCTCCTCCCCTGGGAATGCTGCTGAGTCAGTGCTGATTAGCCCTTCCACAGCCCTACTTCACCTTGCAGGGAGATTTGAGCAAGTTCTCCTTTTGTATTTTAAATAGTATTACTGCCTGTATTTTGCATTTGTATACGATAACAACTGCTCTGCTAAGAACCATCTCTGCAGCCCTCTACCTACGAGTATTACAAGTGTTAACACTTGTCTCACTTCAAAGGAAGAGGTGGCAGATGGCAGCAGAAACATACCAGCAAAACAAACTCAAAAAAGTAAAATCGTCTACATAGAACTCCAAGGCATGGACCACAGAAATATTTAAATATCTTTCTCTCCATAAAACAGTCTCATTGTTATTGCTTTTTTGTCATTTTACTCACTTCGGTAAAGTGAGCTAATTCAAGTGAATTGGTTTTTCAATTCACTTGTGCTCTTCATGATAATCTTATGTGTGCTATGATATTCTTAGGTAGATAAAAAAGGGAGATTCAACAGCCTCAAAGCAGTTTTTGAGCCACAAATGAGGGGTTTCTTTCCTAATTCAACAATTAGGAGATGAGACAGGAACACACAAAGTTGAATTAGACCATTTTCTCCAAGAATACACTTGGACTTTTGACCAATTCTACCAGATCATCAGAAAAGCAAAGCCAATACAGATCTAAGAAGGCCCTGCAGAGTTTAAGTTCTTTATTATGATAATACCGGACTCAGTCACAATTAAAAAAAGTGCTTTTTCAATCAGTCACAACTGTAAACTCAAGTCCGCTATAAATTTATCCTTGACTGGTTAAAAAGCACAGTAGTGCTATATTCTTACATGATCAAAATGCAACAGGGAGGGAATAGCAATGCCAGGGCAGCTGCCAGTCTGACATGCATCAGCTGGAATAATCATTTGTTCCTGTGGAAATAAAACAACTGCAACAGAAATGTCACTGCCAGGGTCTCGTTCTTCTCTCAGACTGATTTTGTTGAATTTCACTTATCTCTGTGCAGTTAAATTCCCAATTTATACTGGTAAGTAAGAGGGGAAAGAGCAGTTTCTGTTTCCCCACTCCAACTCAGTCCTCCTTTTCTCATAAATACCTCTTTAGGAAGGTCTTGGTATTTACCTAATAGGTATTTGCCTCTAGGAAGGAGACATTTCTTACAGTGGACAAAACCATGAGCAAAGCAGTGATTTATTAGTTCTGTTTGTTATGCAAACAAATTGAACAACAGGAGTGAAAGAATGAAAAGGCAGGTCTAGCTATTGCAACACCAACATATTAACAAAAGACCCTTGACACAGAAAACCCGGTGTTGGCTTGGACTGTGTGAATGGCTACATTCCCATATCCGTAACTTGAGGTTGCATTTGGAAATACGATTTACTAATTCTAAGAAAGTACTAGGTGAAAAGATATTATCTTCCTCTGCAGGATACTGCACCTGTGCTTTCAGTTCTATCAAGTCCATCCATGACTGAGATTTAGACATACATTTATGAAGAAAAATTAAAGATCACTGGGGACATGCCTTTTTAATAACAGGTTATGACTGTAGAGAAGCAAATCACCTCACTAAAGTGGGGGGCAAGATGCTGCCAATTTGACTTGTTTTTTGCAAGCCAAAGCCTGACAAATAATCTCTCTCTCCATCACAAAGGAAGCAATTTGGTCATAAACTTTTCATGGTCTCTTTCTATGATGTGCTCAGCTACTGTTACAACGGACAACAGAAATAAAACCAGTAATGATGGGACAGAGGTATGACTACTAAGTACTTCAGCTGAAACCAGTGATAATTTGTTGACAATATGTAATTTCTCAGATCTCACCATGGAAACATCTCAGTTGGGAAAAAACCTCCCAGCCAAACAATCGAAAGCACACCAACCTCCTAAAAAACCCCAAAACCACACACAGGCATCTGTAGACCTGAAGGAAACAAAGTTATAGGCAGAGAGTCCAGTTTTCAGAAGTTCTAGAGCTTTAACTGACACAAATCATCAAGACCTCTGAAAAATCAGGTCCATAAAGAGCTAGTAAAACCTTTCCTTTAACACATCTCCACCCGTTCTGTGATTTAGTCCTGGAATGTACTTGCTTTTAAAATTTCTCTACACTTACTGTTTAAAATTTGGCCCAATCAAATTCGCTATAGGAAAAAGCTGTTAATGTCTGAAGGACACATGCAGGCCCTGAAAACTTTGGTAAACCTTGGTCCAATTGCTAATGAATTCCTAGTTCTCATCCAATATATAACATCACAGTTGTACACATGACAAAGGCTTCACAGAGGGCTCAAGGTACCAGCAGGATAAGGAGAGCAAGACCTTTCATTTAACAGGAATAATTTCAAGGAAGAGTTGAATCTCATTGCTGGGTGACCTCATAATATTGCCTCCTTTGCTATATCCATCTAGAGGATAAATCAGAGACTCTGGTCAGCAGTGCTAGCAACTCAGAGTGTTTAAACACCCTGAACCCACTTTAAATGCTTCATTTTTCTTCCTTCGGCAAGTTAATTCCTGCCCTGTTCCCACAGTCCTACCTATTTCTTTAATAAATGATTTTTCATGGGCTAGAGTCAAGTCATCTAAGGAAGCAATCAGGAAGTTTTATTTGCAGAAGACTGCGTTGAGCACGCATGTGAAGTTCATTAATAATGTCTTGCTTGAGATTTCTCCCATTCTGAACCAGATGCTTCGAAATTGAACAGCTGCCTCTGGCACAGCTAAGGGTATTTTCTTTGGCAAGCACCACCACAGCTGTCTCAGGCCAGACTACATCATACATCAAATGACTTCACAGACTGTCTTTACAGCAGCATGGAATTAGCTGGTAAAACCCATCAGACTCCTCTTATAGTTCTAGATATCCTCTGGATAAATCATACCTATACAATTGCCCATTGACGCTGTCCTCAGTGAAGTCTTGGGAAGACAAGATATTGTCATCAGCTGGGATGCTTCGGTCCATTCTTTGGCCTGGTGAGAATACTTCAGATGACTTCATTTCAACTGCTATTTAAAAAAGAAACACAGTTCAGGGAGCAGTTTTCTCTTTACAGCTTTACTAGAAATACAATCAAGTCGCAGTTCCTGCTGTATGAAGAAGTCCTTGAGGTATTAGCAGGCTACTGAGTTAGTGTGGCAGTGCACTACAACTCATCACCTGAGCAAAACAACTGCAACTGTGATACTTCCAGCCCTCTGTGGCTGGAAAATAAACTGGCTGCACTTTGCAGTAGCAATGGGATAGGAGTATGCAGACCATCACTTCACATATATTAGCTAATGTCCACTATCTAATTAAAACCACAGCAACTCAACCACTTGCACTTCTCTGTATCCACAGTAACAGGCAGCCACTGCAGACAAAACCCAGTGTTTTACACTTCTGTCAGACTTGCTTTCTTCCATTAATGGGGAAGTGAAGTACAGTCAGTTTGCTGAGAGACACAAGGCTATCAAGATGTGCAAGTTCAATGAATGTTTAGGGAAAATGCCTAGCTCCATTCCTGCTGTGCTCAGGACAGGCTGCCGTCCTGATTTGCTCTCACATGCTGATATGAATGCAGATCAGGTCACTGTCAGACAAGCATTTCTCTGCCCAGCACGTGTTCTGTCTGACATTCAGCATAATAAGTGCAGTAAGACAACCAGGGTTCATCTTTAGTCCACAAGTTTTCTGCTCACAGGAGACAAGAAAGGAAAAGTGCCACAATTATTGATTTACCAAAGTGACAAATAGGGAGGACGGACCCAGACAAAGTCAGACCGACCCAAGAACAGCTGAATATTTCCAGGCATAGAGGACATTAAGAACTGTTCTTATTTTTAGAAAACAAAATAGGATCAACATTTCCTGAGGCTAAATTTAGCCTTCTTGAGATAGATATGAGCTTGATGATACTAATTGTTCACATGAAGCTTTTATTCTGTTTTTTCACTCTTGATCTCTTACTACTCATTTCATGACTTGCCTGCATGAAACTGAGTCCCAAAGCATTCATGTGATCCTGGAAAACACATATTCTGAAGTAAGCAGCTTTCTGGTGCTGCAGAACGACCATCAGACCAAGATCAGAACTCAATAAATTGCATATCTATTGAACAGCAAAGCTGTTTGGCAGGGAATGATGAGGGCCTCTAGAAGTAGTACAATTATTTTTACACCTTTCTGTCATGTACTGTTCCCTGCTGTATCTTAGAAGGCACTAGAAGAGAAAGGGTTTATTTTCCATTGTCTTAAATTACAGCCTTTCTGATTTAAATATTACAAACCCCACCGCCCTTTGGAAAACAGGAGCTATCCAAAGACCCAGTTCAATTATCATTATGTAGAATGAAAGTCCTGTCACTGACATAACAACCAAGGGGTCCAGCAGTGCAGTCTCTTTTTTCACTTCTCTTCTCCTACTCCTCATTTCTAAGTCCCAAAAGATAAGAAAGACAAGCACATATATCACTGGCTACTTGCAAAAACCCAGAACCAAACTCAGGCAATCCTTCAAGTAGTCTCAGTGTTATTTTATAGCCTGTAAGAATATGTAGAGAAATGTATAGAATTGCCTCTGTCACAGAAAAATTGTTTGTCTTTTCACATTTATAATGCATGTAAACTTGCAATATGCTCTATATTATGACCTCCAAGATTTTCCTACAAGAAAAGAGTATAATCCAGTAGTCTTATTAGTAGCCATCTGCATTTAATTTTGACTGAAAACAGATAAACTTTTAGACATAGGCTGCAAGCAAAGTTCTGGCAATATGAAGCATTAAAGTGTGTAGGAACTTCTTCAGCATGAAGGCTTTGAATCAATATTCACCAAAAATTAACACCATTTACACTGCTGACTTACTGAGGCTCTCTGTTTAAAACTCCTCACAAAGTTTTACAAGTAAACTATCAGACAGCAACAGCAGCATAGAAAAAGTGACAGAGATGAGTGAATGCATTTCACTGGCAAGATATTATCAAGATGTGGTTCAGAAGGCATGTTGAGCTCTGAATGGCTGCATAACACATTAGGAATTGCATCCAATTACACTTTAAAACAGCAAATAGGAACACTTTTGATATCTTCTTGGCTTAACTTCCTTTATAAAGCATGAGTATGTAAAAATGCATTCTTTATTTTCTTCTCTATAGGAAAACTGTCAAGTCAGGATGCTTTTGACTAATTTACAACCTTTGCTGACCTGAGTCGCAGCCCTGGGATGGGCTCAGCTGTACTCAAGGTGTTACTGTGCACAGCAAGCTGAGGACAGAAACTCTCATTCCTACACAATAGCAAGCACTCAAGTGCCCATCTTGGACAGGAGCTTCACCTGCTTCTATCATACAGCTTCCATTCAGCATGTTGTATTTATCAGCTCTAAGGCATTATGCAAGCAAATTCCTGTCTGCAAGGCCTCGGTCACTTTTCTCAGAATCCCTTTCATTTCCTTTAGGAAATTTAAAAAAAATAGAAGAGAAAGTAAAAAGTATGCTCTTCCCTTACTGCTTCAAAGCATATTTTTCAGCAAAGTAAAGGCACACTTTGTTTCAACCTATTAATAATTCTGTCCCGGATATGCTGCGAGATCCTTTATCTAAGATTGCTGAACATTTTGCCTTAAATCCATAACTAGAAAATGTTAATGAATCTCTGCAAGAAGGCAGAAACTCTCACATTCAAAGTTCCATGATCTTGTGCATATCAGAAATTCAGAAATCAAGTATTTCAGAAGTCTATACCCTTTTAAATTCCACCACATGTTTCTGAGCTCTCAGGCCCAGCTGAGTTTGCATTCATTTCAGCTGAAGCTGCAAGGGCAGAATCTTTAGCAGCATCACCCACAATGCAACTACACAGCATCAGGCTGCCCATCCTCCACAACCTTGGATGGTCTGAATACAGTTGCAAATCTAAGCAGAGAACTGCAGCTGCCTTCAACTTTAACACAGAGGTCCAGCCAACAGAGCCTGCAGGTGCCAGCAGACAGTGATTCATTTAGATCCAAACAAGGGTATATTTGATCATGCAAGGGGCTTTGCCCGTTGGGAAGTGCACTGTCTCTGGGCTGCAGCTCTTTGCCTGGGCAGAGGACATTGCAGAATGAAATACAGTATCCTTCATGCATCGGAAGCCCTTGGTTTGATCCTTGGTACTTCCACAGGAAACAAGATGGAGCCAGGCAAGTGAAACCATTGGTGTCTGCTGACCACAGACTCACTCAGCTCGAGCCAAAGTCTACTGTGTGCACCAAGGTCCTGCAGACTGACACAGGGTCTATAAATAGAGGGACATCTCCACACTATAACAAAAAAATCTTAATCTACAATACACAAGCCAGGGCCCCAACAGGTGCCCCAGTCAAGAAAGGCATCAGCAATTAACAACAGCATTCACAGACTACCCTTACATGAAGGGGAAATGCAGAGGTCAGAAATGCTGGACTGGCTCCCACCACAAATGGGAGAATGACCACTCGGAGGAGACTGCAGCTTCTCATCCCCATCGTGACAAGAACTGGCATCGTTTTCTGGCCTGGAGGAGAAAGGAGAATGCAGGGTGAATGCTTACAGTACAGTTACATGAGAGTAAATTCTAATTTCTTCTAATTGCCTGTAATGACATAGTAGATATTGAAATTATTTTATATTTCATATTGCAAACCAGTGCTAAAGACATAACTGCTTGACTGTAGCTCCCCTAAACCAGTTGACATCAGATGTATTTGAAATTAACATTTTTTCCTACTGCAATTCCTACTGCAATAAAAGAGCTGAGGAAAGGAAACCGTAACTGGAAAGGAAACCATAACTCCCTGCAGTCTGAAGATCCAAAATACCAGCATGACACTTAAAGAAAAAGACTATAGAAATGGGCCTGAGAGATCTTCAAAAATTAGCTTTTTCAAGGATTTAAGATTCACTCCTGAATATTACAAGGATCTCACTTTAAAGAGCAGTATGCAACACAGACTTAAAGTAGGTGAGAAGTAGAACTCTTGATTTCACAAGTGAGGTGGATTAGTGAGAAACTGAAGCAGCTGAAGGACAGAACAGGAACACAACTGCTTAATAGTAAGCAATAAAACACAGCAAAAGCAAGAGCAGTGCGAAAAAATGTGTGAAAAGAAGTTGGCAGACACAGAAAGTTTCCCTGCCCAATATCAGGTTAAGGTAACTAAACTATATCTCTAGTGAAAACGATGCAGTCCAAGGAGGCAGTTAATGATTTCACAGCTCAATCAGTTTCTAAGGAACAGCTAGCAGAATATTAAATAGTTCAATCCCCCTTGAGTCATCTCAGCCAGCAAGTCTTTAAAGAGGAGGGAAAATGAAAAAAATAAAAAGAAAGAAGGCAGCTTTCCAGTATTTCCTGACTCCCTCAGCTCCATACAGCAAGAGCTTGTCCATACAGGGATCCCATGACAATTCATCTGAAGTAACTACAGCCTTGTCTGCACTGGGAAGTCATAGAAAAATTAGCATGGAATAGCTGCTACATGTGCAGTGGCTATTCTGCATTAATTTTCTGTGTGAATACTTCTATTCAGCACTAGAAATCTCCACCCCTCCTCCTCCTTTTGGAGGTTTGAACCAACAACTCAAAGAGATACGTTATAATATCTCCAACTGCTTCCTCTTTCATGATGTTTTTAAACGGAATATATTATGTGGAGTGTCACATGAAGAAATTCAAACAAGTTACATTCACTTCAATTCTGAATGGAAGCATTTACACAAATTTTTAATGTAGTTTAACTACTCTGATGAATCAAAAATTTCAGATAATTCAGATATCAGGTAGATAAGTTGTACATGAGGCAGAAGTGTTTAACATTTTTCGCAACTTTTCATCTGATACAAGCCACTTAAATACATCCAGTTCAGATATTGCTTTCAAATCAAGGCAGATAAGATTTTACTGTCTTCCTCTTGCAATAATTCCTAAGCAAGCATTTCCTCATTTTAGTCAATGAATTAGTACTAAAATTAGAACAGCATAAAAGCCATCAAAGCTTGTCCTTTTTTGCTATAAAACGTAGTTCAAGAATGTCTTCATCTATTCACTGCAGTTTTCTTGTGCACAAATTAGCTGGATAGAAAGGACAAGCTTCTCATTCAGGGTGGTATCACTTGTTTCCTACTTAAAACGTGTGAGCACCAAACACTCATATTATTTCTACCATTTGGCCAGAGCAGGAGGGAAATTAATTTTCAGATATTTTCACCTCGTTAGATTTCTGCCGTTTACATTTTTCCTTCCTAGTTTGCACAGTGGGGCAACCTGTAAAGGCTGCTTCACACCTTCAAACTAACACTTCTCTTAGACCCAAAGCTACCAGAACCAGTATGGCAGAAATGTGTTTTTAATTCGTCTCCAGCAGTGACCTGAAGCCATCTTGCAGAGGCACGAGCTGCACAACTGTTCAGCTGAGGAGATTCAAGTTTCGCCAAAATGTGCGTCACTCCAGTACCCCGGGACGCTTAAGCAAACACACTGCCCGGGTAGGTGGTGGTAAAGAGAGGCACGAGATCGCTTCCAGAGGTTATTCCTGATGCGTAAATTGCAGTGCACTACATGGCACCATGAAATAAAAAGCCACTCCCACAGGTCTGCCACTGTTTTTCTGACTTCCCATAAGAAAGTCAATTCGTTCTCACAAGCTTGGTTTTCTCTCTGCTTACAAAGCAGGAATGTAATGCTTAGACATTTCAGTGGTAACTAATATTTTTTCCTGAAAAAATGCTTTCTAAATAGGCTGTAAGGCTGTCCTAACAGCCAGTTCCACAGAATCAGTCCAGGTCTCCTAGTCCACCATGGGATAAATACTGCACCGGGAAAGTGGGACCTTGAACTCTGTAACACTGACCCCACAGTAAAGTGGCAACATACGTTTAGTCATATTTTAGCTAGTCTAGATTTTTAAGGCCTGCAGCTCTTTTGGAGGACTGCAGGAAAAAGATTAGATAATCACTAAGTTACTAATATGAGCTTATATTTATTAGTTGCTGTTTCTGTTGACATACAAACACACAGATTTAACACACAGGGAGAGGTCTTGCAAAAGCTGTGGACATTATGATGGTGCAGAAGGTTGACCACAGTGAGAAAGGACACAAAGTAAGAACACCAAATTCACATTCAGGCTATGCCAGGCAGATGAAGTAGATGCCACGTTCAAACAGATGCCATTTTATCCAGGCTAGTACTCAGAATAAAAATTAAGACTGCAAGACAAATTCTGCCCTGGGATAGCCAAAGATTCTTTTTTTTCTGCTTCGTAAGTGTACGTTTCCTTCATCTGGCTTTTTAAAAAACTAAATGTCATCCGGTCATTTTTCCATGCCCAGATCTGGTACGTTACACTTGTCTGTTCTAAGGCCCTGGTAACCTGATATGTTTAATCCCATACAAACAGTACACCTGCCAAAAAGACATATTTGGATGGCTCAGGAGGGCTCCTAGTCAGATCATCTGCTTGTAGGAATGCTAATGCCAGCATGAGACAGTAGGAGGGAATAAACATGGGCAAGATGAAGTTGCGACCACTCCTTGTCCGAAACAACAACAGACTTCAGTCAGATTCAACTACACCTGTGTAACTACAGCCTGAATCAGTCCTCTGTATCCATCTTCCACACTGAAAAGAGGAGGAAATGTATCTTAAGAAAATATGAATGTGAAAGCAAACAGTGGCAGGGGGGATGACATGGGACAATCATCAGCGCTGATGGGTTCTTCTAAGAACCACATCTAACTCCACTGCACTGTTCTGTTTCAGGTTACCTGTTCATTTTAACACACTTGGCTATATTGATACTGTGACTTTTGAGTACCTGTTATTCATACTTTGTTAGACATGTAGTCTCTCAGATTAAGCATCCACAGAAATGAAAACATGAAATCCTCACAATAACAGCTGCCTGTATCGTAGCTACCTAAATTTGACCAAATACAAAACTGAATGGAACTGAAAGTAAAAAAATCATTTAAATTTGAAATCTCATTGGTATTTTACTTCCATGGTCAGGACAGTGAGCAGGACAGGTATCATCTCAGAAATTAAGGCACTCGACTATTTCAAGTATGTGACCTCAGGCAATGGACCTTCCTCTGCCTACAGTATTCCACTCCTTTTTTTGAAATTATCTTTAAGGAATGACAATGGCAATGCACTTTTAGGTAGGGAAGGTTTATTTATTAGGCACTGTTGTGGTTTTTTTCTTTGTTGTTGTTTTGCTTTTTAAAGGAGCTTAGAAAACTCAACTTGGTCTCATTTGTTTGGACTTACATCAGGTAGGCAGTTCTGTGATAACCTGGTGTCACAGGTCTCTGGAGAGGCTCATCTATACTCTGATGGACACCAGAAAATAGCTTCTTCTTAGTTTTTGGAGTATGAGTCATTATCTGATACACAGAAAATGAAGAAAAAAAATAAATCAGTGAAAAGACAAGTAATTGGAGCCACAGAGAACATTCTATAGAAACACTGCATCAGAAACTATATCCCATTCTGGTGTCACTAGATAAAACTGCCTGGAATCACTGTAGGCTCTTCCATGACATTTTATCTCAGGTCATGTTTCCATCAGCAGCATTGGACTCTGGGATCTGGAAGGCATAGAGTTGCATTTATTATAGAATGGTTTGGATAGGAAAGGTCCTTAAAGATCACCTATTTCCAACTCCCCTGCCATGGACAGGGACATCTTTCACTAGACCAGTTGCTCAAAGCCTCATCCAACCTGGCCTTGAACACATTCAGGGATGGGACATCCACAGCTTCTCTGGGCAACCTGTGCCAGTGCCTCACCACTCTCACAGTAAAGAATTTCTTCCTTATATCTAATCTAAATCTACTCTCAGTTTAAAGCCATTCCCCTTTGTCCTTTCACATGTTCTTATGAAAAAGTCCCTCTCCAGCTTTCTTGTAGGCCCTTTTTAAGGACTAAAACCCTACAATAAGGTCTCCCTGGAGCCTCCTCTTCTGCAGGCTAAACAATCCCAACTCCCTCAGCTTGCTTTCATAGGAGAAGTGCTCAGCCCTCTGAATATCTCAGATTAGTCACAGCACACTAAATGGCATTCATACAAACTTTATGCTTTTTCTCTTAATAGCTTTTTGCCGCTTGAAGTAAGACAGACAATACTTGATCCGGCATAACGCCTGCAGGAGCAGTTAACTTTTCAACTTCTTTTTTTTTTTTTTCAAAATAATTTCAGACCAGCAGAATGTTCCAGTATTAACCTGCTCAGTACTTTGCTTTGTGTGCCCAGAGCGTCGCTGATGTAGCACTAGAACCCTAAGGCTGCCTGTAGCTTATTATTAAGCCACAGCCTGACCACGCCCTGTGAAAGGGTAGCTCATTTCCCAGACTTGTTCTACTTCTCCTGAACAGCAGCTCACGCAGAGACTGTGAAAGATTCATATTGCTATGTGGGTAGCACCTGGCTCTTCAAGCAACAAATTGAAGAAAGCGGTGAAACTACTGAAATTAAACACTTAATCCAGCAAATTAATTTATTTCAATAGTCTAAGGAGTGGTACTTACTCCCAAGTACTCGGTTGTTAGCAGTTTCTCCCCTGCAAGCTCTCCCAGCAAAGGCTGCAAAACCTCATCTTTGTCCAGATCAGCCTCCAGGATGTCATGGTCCTCCTGCAACAGCAACACGCAGGTTTGCGAGGAAGCTTTAAAGCTGATAATATGGGGCTGGTACAAATATCTTGGAATCGGTACTTTGGGATATAAATATCGTACACAAAACCCAAATGTAATCAACTTCAAGTAAAAACTACCAAGAATTCACTCTCCAGTACCTATTTCTAGAATAACTATGGGTAATTAATCTTTCATGGAAGCTCTGCAGCTCCTACAGATCAACAAGTCAGGAAATTTTAAAGTCTGAGGGACTCCTCCAGCAAACCAAAACTAGTAATGCAAGAACAAGGCAGTGTTTTGCTGCTAAAAAGAATTCTCTTCTGTCTTGCACAAGATACCCTAAATAAGACCCACTCCACATGAAGAAAATGTGCTTTGCTTTTGAAACAGGTTGTGACAGCAAATGTAAATGACTGTCAGAAAAATTAAATGAGAAAAAGTACAGAAATCATTCTAATAAGATATATTGTAATAGTAATGTAGAGAGCCTGTCATAAACTCCTTTAAAAACAACAGCCACTGGACTTTAATGAGCCCCAGAGCACAAAGAAAATGAAAAGCAGTTTCAATTTAGTGAGATTTAGACTTAGCTTTACATAGTCAAAGTAAGAAATACCCTCTGCCACAAAGATTAGCCAATAACATGGATGCTTGGACGGTGCTGTACAAAAAAAAGTGAAAAACATTGGAAGTGTGTACAGAGGAGGTATTTCCTAGAATGGAAATGGCTGATAACCAATTCCAGTCTTTGTCTGGTGCAAAACAAGACTACCATCGCTTGGAACAAGTAGGTGTTGGCTTCCCCAGAGTTCTGCAGGCTTGCCTTTTTTTTCAAGTTAATTGAACTTTGTATCAAATGGCTTAAACCCCATAATTTTTGATTTAGTTATTCTCATTGCTCATCACCTTCTCATTCACAGATGTCAAGCAGAGGTAAAAAGTACAGACACAAAGGGCTCAATTCAGTAGCCCAAGGCACCATCCAGTCCTGCTTTGAAATATCCTGTCTGGTCTTCCACTGTAGCTCTGAAAGGGCACAAGCCTCTCACAGGTCCCAAGTCACATCCCACAGCCTTGTGCAGGTGTTTCTGATGCTGTAGTTAAACTTTAGAGACATTAGATGCCTGCGTGTGAAGAACTGCAGTACTTAACAGAAATACTGCCAAAAATACACAGTGTTCCAAGGTTTAGAGTAAAATTTTTCCATAATGTATTTGTTCATGTATGGATTTACTAAAAAAACTTAATTCTTCTGTACCTTAGTTTTTCTGTAATTTACCAGATTGTTAATCTTCTTTATCCTCCTAAAGATGTATTCTCTAGATGCTCAGCCATAGAAGATAAGGCTGTATAGGACCTCAGGAAGATGTTCAATCTGCCTTTCTCTCCAAGGCAAGATAAATTACCATCAGCTCTTAATTACCTGAAAATCTGGGTATGTGTGAAAAATAACCCAGATAATGGGAGAAAGATAAACACTTGTAGACTAGGCAACAATCATCTGTATCAAGCAAAGCAAAAAAAAAAAAAACAACAAAAACTCACACTCCGAAGTCCAGAATATATTGTACTTGGGGGGGAAGGGGGAAATTGCACAGATGAGCTCTATAAATAGGTCTGATGGAATTTTCTTTTACATGGTTTGTTAATGCAGCCAATTTTGCTCCCTGATGTTATTTAAAATAACAGGTAACTGAGCCTGAAAGTGTCCCTGCTCTGTCTCCTTGTACAAAACAAGAACTTTGCCTGACGTGCCATCATTCCACTACTGAAATAACACAATTGGTGCCCTGTTCAGCACTGCTCACAGGCTGCAGCAGATGTTGGCAGCAAAGCCCTGTAATGTAATGGCTTGAAGTCCTGGGATTAAGCTCTCTCTCTTTTGATGTGCTCTCTAGCTGAAGTGTATTTTCACACTGCAGTTTACTGATTTTATTGCCAGGTGCTGAGCGACGGTGGATCAGAGGGTGTCTGATAAATCATCACTGTACAGTTATCTAACACAGCTCCAGCTTGTAACTAAACTTTTGAATTAGAGCTGCAGTATCACATATTCACTTTTACAAGCAGCTTTTTACGATGGTCCAAGTCAAATAAAAAGAAAATGTAAAGATCAAATACTGAAGATAAATTAAGTTAGTATTTAACAGACCAGTCAAGAGAGTATTAAGCACCAGAAAACACACACCGACTGTGGGTCTCAACACACCCCAGATGGCAACCTTTCAAAGTTGGGTATGTGCTTCAGGAGTCAGTGTATCCTGAGCTCTACTCTAGTGAACTTAAAGCTCACCAGACAAACTCAAAAGCCAATTTATTTCTAATAAGAGTATACACATTTATATTTTTTATTTGGCTTATATGCTCCAGTGTCACACAGTACAGAATCTTAAATTTCTGAGTGTATGATACTCTTAGAAATCCCAGAATTTTACTCTAACAGGCTCAACTGTATCTTGGCCACAGTGTTTAGGAGGAAGTAGTCATTACCACAAGATTTGCTCAAAGCCAGGAGAGAATTCATCCTAAATTAAACACAGATAAAAGCAACAAAATTCATGAAAGGTAATTCTAATAGCAAGGGGAACTTTCTTGGAAACAATAAAAGCTGGGGCAAAACTTGCAAACTAAGGCTCCTAAGAATGTCTGTTTGTTGTTTCTTAAGTTCTAAAGGTGTAAGTATCCGTACTGAGCAATTGAATGCATTCAGTCTGCAGTAGTTTAAAAGTTAAGTAAAGGCAAGACTGGTGATAAAGTTTTCCAAAACTTTCGGTTGCCAGATCACCATATCAGATGTTATCACAGAACGCCATCAGAGAACAATAACTCACTGCAATTCCAAAATACAAAAGGCCTCCAAGCACTGAGGTAGTGAGTCAACAAATCTTTGTTTATTTAACAAAGTAGCAACATTTTGCTGCCATGTTGTTTGTAAAGTATATTTTCTAAACTGAGGGACTAAGAAACCAGGCGTCCTTGCAGCAGAACAGAACTATAGTTCCCAGGAGCAATAAGGACTTAAAATGTGTTTAAATTAATGTTACACTAGAAAAAGTTTTACACTTTGTTTAACAAGATTTTTTCTTTTTAATATACTGGCAAAGATAATGAAAAATTGGAATTGGACACTTCTCTGTTTCAAAAGCCTACTGTTATTTTTCGAGTCAAATAATAAGTGCCAGAAGCCTGTTTTAATCACATGGTAGGTCAGTGACAAAAACGCATTTCAAAATTATTTGACCTAGAGCCTTGGCTGGGATTGTGAGCAGCAGCAACTCATCTAGAGGGTATGACTGAACAGGAAAATTCATCCTTTCATTCCCAAGAGTAGGTAAAGTGATGAAAGTGTTCAACATTATCATGCAATTCAATGCCACACCTTTCAGGAAGGAGTTAATTATCTACGTGCTTTCCCACCAAAAGACAGTATCCTTCAAAGAAGTATACTGAAGTTCAAGCAATAGCACCGCCACCTTGGATTCTCAGGATACATCTAAGACACTCAAAGCCTTGGAATATCAGTTAAAAAGGTGTTAAGCAGCATTTCAAACAAAGGGAAGTTCTAGTGATTAGTCCCCAGGAAGCCAATCTTGCAGGGCAAGCATTGATTTTGGTGGGAGGAGTGGAAAGATTACCAAAAAGTGACTTCAGGACTGCAGGAGGTGAAATAATTACAGTAATCTAATTCTATTTAAAAAAAAGTTAACTGTACCCCCTTAGAACAAAAGGGGGAGAGCTGATTGTTAAACAAAACTTCCTTCTAGCTCTAAACTTAGAATTTCCACATAGCTCTAAATTTAGGCAGTCACAAGGGTGATTAGTTCACTGTATTCACCAACTATTGTGCCAAAACACAAACTAGATAACCATGTTATTTTTACTATGATATAGTTTCTCATGCTTACTTCATTTTTTAAAATTTTATTTTCTCATGGGACTTATTCCTTAGGTATAATTACTGTTTTTCTTCATTACATTCAGGCAATTTATTAAATATATTTCAAAGTTTCTAAACAGTAAAAGAAGTCACACCCAGAAGAGATAGTGATACTTTAAGAAAAAGTGACAACCTGTTTGTAAACTATTTTGGTAATATACAGGTTCATTTGCTTCCTTTATTTTTAACTGCTGAAATGGGTCTGATTGAAAGCAAGATTTCTACTGCTACAGTAACTCCTCATCTCTTCACTTGTGTCAAGCTATAATCCTTTAGTTATCACAGAGGTGGTGAGTTGCCAAAAGAAAACAGCAGGACTTCAAATGAAGAAAAGGTAATGGAAACAGATCCAATTTTGTTACTAAAGCAAGAATAACTAAATAAAAGGAAAAAACAAAACCGAAATCCACCAAAAAACAAAGTCTGGTTTATTGACATAAATATTTTCTGGCTAGAAGGTTAAGGATTTTTCTAAAAGGTGTCAGAAGGCTTTTATACTTACTTCCTCATCCTCCTCTTCCTCTTCATCATCAGACACAATACCATCATTTAATGGCTCTTCTAAAAAGAAAAAAAACACAAAATTGTGTAAGTTCAGTTGTACATGCACAACTTAACAGAATCTCATTATTACCCACTTTGACAAGAGCAAGAGTTAGCTTGCTTCTCATACAGATGCCCCATCCTTTTCCAGACAACTATTGGAATCATTTGCTCCTATAAAGCATTCTAGAAATCACCAAAATCAATTCATATTTTGAAAAATGGCAGAAATATAAACACTCTGGAGTTTTTATTTTCTCATAAAACCCACTGTGATGTCTCACTGCATTTACTGACAAGACTTGAATGGAAGGATGTGCATTTGCTAGTTTGTCTGTTTTTCAACTAATTTTTAATAAAAGACCCTACTTCTCCCTACAAACACTTCAATATTATACTGCTTCTGTACATAAAAAGTTAGTACTCACGTAGAATACTTCTTGTAACTTTTGGACAAAATTATTTCCTTGGAAAAAGCAGCCAGGCTTATGCTGGAAAACTGCATTTACTTGGACTCACCAATCAGACAAAGCCTCTTAAAAACACCATTCCCAGGTAGAAGAGGAGCAGTTCCATAACCTTGATGAACAGTTTTTGTATAGTGGCAATACAGTGCTTAAATACTTTATTTGTTCTGTCACAAGCTACAACTGTAATGTCTTATACAAGCTAGAACTGTAATTTCTTCTCTTTCCAAAAACCAAAGAAAGCAGTCAAACTTGTTCTATGTTTACTGTATGGAAAGATTTAATCAGAATTAATCTCCTTTTCATTATTTGCTCTCTCTTTTTTCAGCCTTCCTTTCAGTCATAAGGATCAGAAAATAGAATAAATATTCTACATCCTCATACCTGTCTGTATTATTGCAGCATCTACATCAACGTACTCTCCTAAAAGGATGGTCTCTGATAAGCCATTTCAGATAAAGCTACACCTCAAGAGAGCAAGAGATGAGCACAGGCAGACCTAGTCCCTAAATCCTGTTTTACAAATTTGTATCACATTTTTGCAGTTGACAGCAGTCTCTCATTACTGTGAGGCCACTGGCATGAAAGTAAACAGTCAAGGTCATTCTATTTACAGTCCCAAAACTCTGGAATTGAGACCTACTCAGCCTTTTATATCTTCTTTATAATTGTAACATAAAAGGAAATTTTAAAATACATCTGACTTTCAAATCCTGACACTCACTATTCACCCTCTCTCAGACCATCACAGTATTGTTATTCTTTGAGTGTTCCAACGCCAAGTGAAAACATGAGTTTTTTTATGGCTTTTGTGAAAGATTTAAAGCTCTGATAGCTGCATCTGTTCTTCTGACCTGAATTGAGCTGCTTGATAATAAATTCAATCTGTCGGATCATCTCTGCGTTTCCTTCCTTGATAAAACAGCGCAGAATTTCTTCCATTCCCTGGATGTAGCAGAAAACATTGCTAGATCAGTATTTCATGTGATCACACTGAAAGAGTTTTGTTAGCTAAAACCTCTCTTTTTTTTTTATTGTCAGGAAAAACAGAGGCAGTGTGAAGCAAACCACTGTGTCCAGCTCCAAGTGCACCCTACACAAAAGGAATAAGCTGTCTAGATTGCTTCTAGGTTTAAATACAGACATATCCGTGATGAACAGCAAATTTTCTCAATAGATTTGCTGCTTCTGCCTTCTGAACTCAGTACACAGTAGTCATCAGAACAGGGCAAATTTGCATCCACAGAGACAACAGTGCAAGGTTCAGAGGGAAAACAAAAAAGCAGAACCCACTCTGACATTAAACCTGCTCTCTCTTTATGGTTCCTTATAGGGCTGATGTTGTGTCTTTAATCATTTAAGATGACTTCCAATCCTCTGCACTCTGTGAGGTAAAACATCTGACAACAATTATGTCTGCATAACTCTCTGGGTTAGTTCTTCAGATACAAAGACATGCTGCTATCCCAGGAGCAGCTTCTTCAAATCCAGAAGCTAAAACACAGTCATTACCACTAGATTAACTTCCACAGGAGATCAGTTCCCAGTTCTAAAACCTTCCTCCTGCTGCCTTCCACAACTAACTACACCTATACCAGGAAGAAGTAAAAGCAGTAAGAGGAATTCATCCTTTTAGTGGCTACTCACTGGTGCAGAATGAGTTACATAAACGGAAGAAGTAGCAGGGCAGATGAAAGCATCTCCTGGGCCACTTGGAATGTACAAAATGCTGGAAGGACACACTGTTCTAAAATATTCTAATTTATAATTTAGACAGAATCCCTCACACTGCTGGGGGTCCACTTCTGGGAAAAAAAGCAGCAAATATGGCAAAAGCATTTGAGACATACATTCACACTATCCTGAGTATCTTGTGTGTTCCCTTCTCAGAATGTCCTGCTCAGCAGGTGCCTGTGTGGGCCATCTCTGGCACAGGCATTGATCTCCGTGCAGCACTTCTTACCATTGCTCTGGCTTCTTCTCGGACAGAAGGGATGGCAAGAATGCTGTAGAGTGCTCCATTCACATATGGCTGGATCTGAGAGGAAGAAATAATCGTATCACTAAGAAAAACGCTTACGCTGATCCCAGTTAACTATAAACAAAATGTAAGAGTGAAAGTGCAGAACAACTACACTTCAGAGAGTTAGGCCAGGCTAGACAGGACTTGCAAAAATTCCCACTTGGGAAGCAATGAACTTTCAGGATGCAAATATACTGTGATACGGATATAAATCAGTATTGCTGTGTGCCAATTTCAAACCTCCTGACTTCCAAAAATGTATTCTTGCAAATTGACTTAGCCATGGGAAAAAAAAAAAAGAGAGAGAAAAAAGGAGAGGAAGCAGAAAAAGGTTAGTTTCTGATAAACACTAGTGGCACTACAAAAAATAGGACAAAGAACAGGGACAAGACCCTGTCAGCATGAACTCAAGACAAGCTTCAAACATTGTAGCCTTAGGCAGGATGATAAAAGCTGTAGCAGCTTCAAACACTTTGCTGCCTGTTACTGTCCCTCAGGAGAGGCAAAAAGCCAGCCAGCATGAAAGCTCTGAAATATGGTTAGTGAAAGCCACCAGATCTGTCAAACACGTTTTATCAGCACTTATGTGACCCTTTCAATTGGCCAGTTACTTTTGCAGCACTAAGATTTTCAGTCATCCTGTCTATACCTTTGGAAAAATGAACAATGAGCTAGACTGGGAGCAAGGAGAAACAAGGGAAGATAAGGGACTGGGATTTACACAAGGATTCCACAGCTCCTCAGGAAGCTCTCCGGACACCCAAGAGCACTGTCTTCTACCTTTGATAATAAAACTTCTGTCAGCTTTGCTGGAGACAACTGGGTTGTAAGAATGCAACCCCGAGAGAAAGTTCAAAGTCATTTTAAGGCACAGACTTCAACAATATGGTAGCATTTTCTAAGTATTCCAGTCTAGGGACTGAGATGTCATTTTGTATTAATATGTACTGTATTAAACTTTCATCATTCACAAAAAACAAGCTAGTGAAAGAGTCCAATAAAGGTATGTCAAGTTTCATCTTAATAAAAAGTAAAGAACTAATCTACATCTTCTAATGAATTTACAAAACACAGACTAAGCATTTCATTGAAATTTATTCTCTATTTTCAGTTCAAGTTTTAAACAAAAAAACCCTGATGACTCAGTCATTGCATGTAAACATAAGACACTAGAGTTCATATTTCATTTTTAGCACAAGTCCCCAGACACTTTGCACAATCATCACAGAATCACTCTAGATTATCCTGGTAAAAATTCTGCCTCCCTGAATTCAGTCTGTACAGTATTTGCCTGCATTTTCTCCTGCCTTGAATTTTACTCCATGGTTAAAGAAGTGCCCCTCTGCAGAGACAGCTGAAGCAATGTTTTCTATATCACACATCAGGCATCAGAGTGATGGGCTGAAAAGTATTAGGTAGAAATAACCAATAATTTTTAGCATTTTCCTCTGATGTAGTTCAATTTAGCATCTTAGATGAAAGCGTGTCCAGAGACAGAAAGTCGTAGATAAAAAGATATTAGGGCTTGAATGTCAGGAGTGTAGTGTTTTCTTTTAGCATTCCTTAAAACTACTAGCAAATGTGCTTCTCTGCACCTGATGTTTTGCATAATGGAATTGCACCACACATTGCTCATCTCATGAACTAGTTAAGCTTGAGATGATTTGGTGCAAGATGAAATTTAAACAGCATCAGAAACTACAATCAAGAAGGCACATGGACTGCATGGTAACTATGCATTTAAAAGACTTCCATTCTTAGCTGTCCACATTTGTTAAAGGAAGACATACTTATGGCTAGAAAGACCAGTGCTCAATAAAGTAAAATTTAAGGAACTGTGAATTTTAGGAAAATTTAATGCAACTTAATTACATGAGGGTCTAACAAGGGAAACAAAAGCAATTCTTTCTCCATTTTTTTCCTTTCTTGTTTTTTTTCTTTTTAATATTTAATTTTTCCTTCCACATTTTCATTAACCCAAAGTTTGCTGTACAAATACCTCATGATTCTCATGGCCAAGAAGATCAGAGAGAACTTTGAGCACGTGGTTTGCAATCCTTGCACACATTTTCTTCCCTGAAAAGGCAGAACACATAAATATGCTTGGAAAAATAAAACAGATCAGAGTAAGTTTCTTTATTAGTTTAGAGAGAGCAATACTGTTGCTTGTTCCTGACAAATGCTGAATAATTGAGCTGAAATCAGTGAAGTTACTCTGGATTTATGCAGTTGTAATATTGGACAGGATGCAAAGGAGTTTTAAAAAGTTTAAAAAGTTTAACAAAGGCATTTTTTTGTTTACAACAAGCAGATCGATTTTCCACCCCTTACCTTACTCTCCCTTTTAAAAGGAAATTTACTTTAAGCTTCTTTTAAGTCTCTTGGGCATAGATAGGACCTTATTTTCTTGGGGAGAATCTCTGCATTGCAGAAGTGAAGCAGGTAAGTATTTCACTGCACAAGGTGAAGGTTAAACTCCTCTCCCTTACTCCTCAACCCAGTTCTTTCTTGCTTACAAAGAAATCTCTTACACAGACTGTGTAAGTGGACACAAAGTGTCCTTTGAAAAGTGGGCCTGGAATGTAGGAATGGCAGCCTTCATTGATATGAAAAAATAATCAAATCTTATAGGGTTCCATTGCTTATTTCCTTGCTTAATTCTTTAGAGTTTGGTGAAGCTAACCTCCATAATTGGGATTCTTGGGAAAAGAGATCTGCTCAAAAGCATTAGTTATAACACTCAAATATCTCTGGTCATGTAAATCGCTGCTACTGATTATAGCCACTTGAAAGAATCCTGGTATATCAGGAAAAAAAAAGATTCACAATCTTCTCTCTCCATTTCTTGGAATAAAGTTGTAATACAAAATGTAAGACACCTGCACTTCGTAGACAAAGATTCATGAGCAAGGCAACAGAATATTCCAGAGTGTAATCAGACAGGCAATCTGTATCTGTTAGAACATCAACCAGCCAGAAAATGAGCCCATCTTTGATCATTGCAGACTGGAGTGCACGCCTAGGATTGAAAAACAAAAATCAGATCACAAATCACAAAAATCAGATCACTGCATAAATAGTTTTCAAATACATTTATAGCTAGTATAAGCACATTAAAAACACACTAGCCTGCCAAAAAAAATCCCCAATATACCCATTTTGGCAGAATCATTAAACTAAGTAATTAACAAAGCCTGAAGAAAGTGAAGATTCAGATTCCCATAGGTTAGAGGAGTAAAACATTGTTGGATAGGTTGGGGTGGCTTTGTCTTTGTTTTGTTCTTTTTAAACCTGCAAACTGCTGAAGTAAGTTTCTTCATTGTTTTCTAAGGCTTCTTACTCCACCTAAAATGGCATTTTCAATTGTCTTTTAAAATTGGTTTAAAAAACCAGCTACACACAACAGCGCCATAAAACAAATTAATTACTTCTCCTGACACAGGTAGCCACAGCACTGTAGCACTTTTGTACTGTTGATTTGACAAATGAGGTTTTTTGCTTGAATTTATTTGCTCTTTTCTCTAGAGATTCTTAAATCACATGTTCTCTTAACTCAACCTGCATTTGCCCTTGAAGAGTACACTGAATAAAGTGCCAGGTGGCCAACTGTGCTCTACAACTGAAATTCCACGCTTTACAATACAAAAAAGAAGTATATACTGGTAGAAAGGTCTTACTGAAGAACACAATTTTTAATAACATTATTTCCAAGAGGCAATAAGTTTAAATTGCAAAGATCAAAGCAGGTATTTTCCTAGTTTTAGTCCTGAAAGCTCACATACTTTCTCAGTGCTGGATATCGCAGCAGGCCTATGGCATGGACTAAGCAAAACAAGGGAGCACCTGACCACATGTTAAAAGAGTTTCCCTCACGTCAAGAATCTAGAATTAACCTCCTATAAGATTAACTGTTACTCTTTAGAAAGTAAAAAACTTTCAAATTTTCAGCAGCTTAGTGCCTAGACCCCAAAATCCAAACTAACTTGTACTACCAACAACTGCTTTAATAGAAATACCATTTTCTCTGAGATTGGCTTTGGATTTCAAGCAACAGGGTATGAAGATTTATTCTCTTTCATCACAGATACGTACAAGGTATCTTGTCAGAAAGCAGTGCAGAATTTTACACAAAGCACATTTATGTGTGCTTCATCCAGACAAGTTCTAAATTAAGCAAATCCAACGGCAGCCCTCATTCATCAACAAACCCAAACAACCAAACTCAAACAAAAACAAATGAACACTTGCAGTCTGAATTTAGAAAAAATCTTGAATGAAAGTATCAAGAGCTAAACAATTAGATTTAGTTAACTTACATTTAGTTAACTATTTAGGGCTGAATATTCTTCCTGAGTACTATGAAAACAGAGTTCCTAAGATCATATTTATTTGATAAATAGAGCACCATCATACCCTTTACTGCTTTTGCATACTTCTTTTGTGGTGGGCATTTGAGTCAGACTGCTAATGCAAAAGTAAGAAACAAGACAGGCCTTGCATAGACAGCTCCAGGAAAGAGGATCAGCAGGATGAAGATGAAATCCCTGAAATATGTTTGCAGAAAGGGTAATGAAAACCTTATGTCTGGAATGTAACACAACTCTTTTTTTCTGTGTAGGATCGTCAGAGGCTTCTACACTAAGATTTTCACTTTGTTCAGTTAAGGAACACATATAAAGCACACGAGGCTGTGGCAGGAGATGTGTATTTACTTGAGTCTGGACAGCTGGTAGGAAGTCAGGTTAATTCACTCAGCAAAACTGAGTTCTCCTCCATAATAAATGCCATTGCTTTCATCAGCCATCAGGGGTTCTGATGATTGTTATGGGAAAATCAAGTGCTCTTCTTTCCTCCTTGAACAGAGCCTAACTAGCCTGTATTTCCTCTCCCGCTGTCACCACTACATGCTGTGCTTTCATCACCTGAGGCTGAGTTTCTGCAGAGCCCCCAGAACATTCTCCCATGTAAGGGAATCCTTGTCTTCAGCTTTCAGTCTCTCCTCCAGCATTCGCAGCAACGTTGGGTTCTGAGAAAGGTAGACACGACCTGATGCAAAAAGTGATGAAAGAACAGATGCTGAGATATCAGCTGTGACAGAAAAGCTCCCTCTCCTTGGAAACGTAAGCAGGATTGACCTCGGTTTCTTCTTGAAAAGCCACAATCTTGTGCCAAAACCCAAACACACCTGCACAAATGAAGTTGTGTAGCAGACCAGTTGCCTTCAATCCAGACACTTGGGGCATTAGAGGCCCACACTTGCCAAATCAGTACCACACAGAATCCACTGTTCCTCTTTCAGTACATGCTTTCTGATCTATCATGGTTTTGTACACTCAAGGAAAAGAACAGAGGTGTCCAAAGAGCTTGGGAAAGTCAAGTGCCCTGCTGCTACTGACTTTAAGTGGGATTTCAGTTCCTAGCAATAGTTAGCTCCAAAAGTAGCAGCAAACCAAAGGCTAATTTGGGACAGGTGGAGATAGAAAGCTGGATATACATATGCATCTAGTTAGCAGTGATGCACAAAGATTTATTCAGGTGAGGACCATGAAAATGTAGGAGCAGACACAGTAGCCACTATTGCACAGCCTGGTACCAGGTCTGCTCACAGGACCTCTAATTAATGGGGATTTTTCTTTTTAACCCTCATGAAGAGACTGAAGACTATATTAAAGTTCCCACATAGACCACAAATCATCAGAACAAGTCAGAAACGCTGAATACACTGTGTCAAAATGAAAATTTTCTACATACTGAATGCATGTAACAAAAGACAGTGAATCCCTAGAAAAAGGGTGCAAATAAGGCTCTAAATTTTCACATACAGTGACATGCACTTGTGAAGTACCTATAAGCCAGCATTAGATGAAAATGCTACCTTATTTTTTGCAGTGAATCTTTTACCTTCTGCCAGTGAAGCAAAAGCATTGATGAGCCTTGCCATATACTGTCTGACTACCTCACTCTTGGAATTTAATAATTTGAGGACACTTCTCTGAAAAAAAAAAAGCAAACATTAATTATATCTCACTAAAGAAGGAAAAAAGCAAAGTTAGTTTTCTGTATTGTTTTGAAAGCTTCATTAAATTTACACAGCAAATAAACTTTGAATGCATATTGATATCTTAAGTAATGTCAATATCATTTAAATTTCTTTTTTATTGGCAGGGGGGTGAGGGAGAAATGGAAAACGAACAAGCAAATTACAGCTTCTCAGCTCAGTCTGTTAAAATACTGGGGTAGAGTGGGAATTACAATGAGCCAACACAGTTCAGTTAAAGCTGATATCTAAAATTAATATTCAGTCAGTGAAAAAAAAGCCCACAAAGCAAACAACTTAATTTTGTTGATGAACTTAAATGCAGTAAAGTTACCTGAATAAGAACACTTTTGTTTGACAACTAAGAGTGTGGGAGGCAGCTCAGTAACTTACAAACAACACCACATTGCAACTTATTTCTCATCTGTTTTATTTCAGGCATTACTTATAGATATAACTTCCCTCTTACAGAAATTTACAGGGAGAAAAACCGATCATTGATTTAATAATCCTTTAGCTTTTTTAGAGGTACAAGTTACTGTTGCGATGACAATGGAGCCACAACATAACAAGTAGACCCACTGCCTCAAACACCTGGGGAACTCAAATATGCACTAAATTCACTACTACAAATGAAAACAAGTGGCACTTTTGTTAGCAACAGTACTGGATTATCAGGGACTGAAACAACCTTTCAAAATCAACAAACCAGCAATTCCCCTTTCTATAGAAGGGTACCAAACCATTTCAAATTCACAGAAGCACCGCTGAACCTGTTATTGCAGGTGCATAATGACATATTCCACAGCAGTATTGGGACTGAAGTACTAATTGAGTTCTTATTGTAAATCAGTGAAATGAATTGAGTGTGTTATTTAACAATACCTAATCACTCAAACAGGATCTGATAAGCAAGAGCTAACTCATAAATAAGGGCTCTGGCTTCTGCTCAACTCACAGAAGTTAAGCACCAGGAGAGGTGATAAATTTCCATTTGTCTACAAGAACTGTATCTACACTGAGAGCTCTTGTAATGCAAAGTTTTGCCATCCACATTTAAAGATTAGGATGTAGAAGTTAAATATATCACCTGAGTTTGACACTACTACCTTTTTTTTTCTCCTCTTTCAAAGAGCAATAAAATTTTATGATCAGCACTTTAAGACAGAAATGAGCAGTATCACACAGAAGTTGGACAACTGACAACTCTCAGTTCCAGCTGACCTGACAGTTGCTGTGACAATCCAGGAGATCATTACTGATGTAGGCTTGCAGGACAGTGTCTCTCTGTTCTCCAGGATATGATGTTGTCAAGCGCTAAAATAAATAACAATAAAATAAACCAGTCGAAAAAGAAAAAAAAAAGGTAGTGTAGATTGATGACCTCTGAATATTTTTAAGGTGCTGATACTCCATAGCTGAGAAACCTCTTCTCATAGGGGGGAGGAATTCAGCCTCAGTGATCTAAGGGAAAGAGATGAAATGAACTGACCTGACCTCAGCTTAGTGATCCATTACAAAACTGTTACTTGGCAGCAGCTGTCATTACTGTCCCTACAGGAAGGATACAGCATTACTTCCCATGAAGTTAAAAAAGCCCCTCTTAATAGCTACAGATGTGGTGTTTTTCTAAAACATCTGAGAGAGAGCACTGGGATAGAACCACCACTGGTCAGACCCAGTGGATGGGTTTTTATGTGAAAACGGACATTGCACCTTGGTCAGAATTCCACTATTATCATCTTTCATGTCTGTCACTTTGAACCATCAGCTTCCTTTTCAGCAGGAAAATGTAACTTCCTGTTGTCACTTGTATTTTTTCTGAAATGTCATTACACAATCCAAGTCAAACAAAAGGAGGGCTCCTGTAAAATACCTTGACTGTAAAGAAAAACTGGTGATTAGAGTCAGATATGTCTTGGATACAGCAATATTTGTATAAATGTAAACCAGTGCGATGGAAAAAGGAACTACCTCAGACAACAACAATTTATTTGAAAATATATCAGAAATTACTTCTACTGAATATCCCAGGAATCTGGAAATTCCTCATGTGAGGAATCTGTCTTTCCTCAGATGAGAAGGACAGGGTTACTCTACAAACAGATACCTACTGCCCTGAGCTATCTTCATAATCTCAAGAGCCTTAGCAAACTTCACTGACAAAGAGAGAAGTTGCCTGTAATGCTGAACTGATCACCAGAACAACCATTTCACTTGCAAAATGGGTCTTAGTTCTGGATTCCTTCAGAAGGGATCTGCTTTTTTATTTCTCCAGAGGCCCTCTCCTTACCCAGCGCAGAGCCTGCAGTAAAAAGGCCTTGAGACGATCATTCCCTGTAATCAAATCTTTCTTCAGCTTCTCATAATCCAAAGAGGGCAACAATGGCACATCCTGCATCTTCCTAAATGCAAATGGGAAAGACATTTCATCAAAACTCTCTCTCCTTGTTCAGTGCAGCTGATGTTACTGAGGTGAGAAGAGCCAAAACAGGAAGTCTGCTTCAGGAAAAGAGCTTCCACTTTTTCACACTTTTGTTACTTTTATTCTCTTTTAGAACAACAGACTTGTTAATCTTGGGTTTATTTTTTTAACCATGCATGCAGCTCACTTACCATGGTAACTTGCAGACACTAAACTGACAACTAGCCAGCTGATGATCTGTGATTTCTAGAGGCACAAAACAGTACAGTAACATCTTTCTTTCCCCTCCCCTGTGTGGACCACAAGGGCATGATGGCAGCAGCTCCTGGCTTTTAGCACACAATTATAAACAGATGCAGTAACAAGCTGCAGCTCCAACTCCACCTCTAAGCCCTCACACACACAGAAATGTCTTCTCCAAGACAAAGGTGGTGTGTGTGGGGGGGCTGAATGGATTTTCACAGCCTGAGATTTAACACAGGACCACTTTTCATGCATCAGTAGTATCTTGCTATTTTGAGTTTTAACACTCCAAAAGAAGTTTCCCTTAATAAAATTGCTTCCAGTCAGTGTTTCAATTTTAGTATTTAAATATAATACACTAAAATGTTTTACTATCTTTCCATCTAACCACTTTTCAAAACAAATTTTATGTCATATGGATAACTGTTTATCTTGTAAACAACAGAAGGATCAAAACAGTGTCTCAAAAATTTAATAAAACTTCACTTTGGATATACCATCCCTATTTGATATTATAAGCTTAAATTAATTAAGTCAGTCCCCAAAAAATTAAACTTGAAGCACTCAAAATTCCCCTTTTCCTGAATTTGTGAGAATCAAACCAATTACAACAACAGGACTGGAACATGCGGAAACAGTAAAAATACAGAAACAACCTCACAGGTGTGGAATGGCAGATTTACTGGATTAGCAACATCCTGCTGTAATTAGAATGGAACTGAAGCTGCTCAACAGAAGAATACAGATCACACAGTATTTGTATGAATGTTCAGTGAGATCAGAGGAAGCACAGAGGGGGAGTGATTTCCATTTGCAGACAACTGGCAATGCACTTCAGTTTACAAACCCCTCCTTCTCTTCTCCACAGACAGAAATGAAGCTCAGCAACAAATACTTACACAGGGGCTAAAGATGCTCTTAACATTGTGGAAGCCTGGATCAGAAAAATAAAGAAAAAAAAATTACAACAAATTAGTCCAAATTTCACATCAACGTTACTAATGAAGTCCACAGTGAATTCTTTCACTAAGGTTCTGCAGTTCTTTTCCTATAAAACCTGTGCTGTAAACCCAGAAACACAGCTAAAGAAAGAGCACTTCAGTATTTATCTTTCTTTTCACTTAAAGTGCTTAACAGGAAAAAACCCTCTTCTTTTATGATCTGGTTATGTTATCCTCACACTCATACTCCACAAATTATCCACCCTTCAAGCATTTTAAAAGAATAATAATAAAAAATAGTAGAAACTACTGTCTGAAGCCTACTGAGGAAGATGAAGAACTTGCTAAACACATTCACTGTTTTAATAAATGTTCATACGTTTAAGTTGCAATATTTCATTGAAGACTCAGCACATATTCCTGTGTCCAAATTTATTGTAATTCTTTGTTTCAACACTAATGTTATCAAGTGCCTGTTGCTACTAAAATATACTCCTATGAATAAATGTTAACATGTAAAGAAAAGACTATGTATTCTACTATGGATAAAACCAATATAGAACAGCATGTAATTTCTCCGTGGTTCTGCCTAAGATATGTTCAGTTTAATCCTGGATATATCCCCTCTGGTGCAGTGGGACACAGTGCATATACAGGCACCACTGTACAACAAGTCAGAGCTTAAAAACATCAACACAATATAAAAGTTCCACATAAAAGTTGTCTGCTTCAGTAAATATTTTTTGCTAGAGTTAATTGTAAGTGAGCCAGGAAGCAGCAATTCTGGCATAAAAGTGCTTCATATCATGCATTCATGATGTCAACTACAAGGCATATTTGCAAAATATTCAATGTCATCTCTTTGTGCTGATCTCTCTACTCACTTTCTAAAAATCTCTCATTACCACTTATGCCTGTAAAACTGGTCTTTTCTTCTGACCGAGGCTCTTTCAATGGGAGCTATATAATCAATGTCTATTGTCAGATCTAAAACTGTGGGATTTAGGAGACAAAAAGCATGAAATACCATAGAGAATATTGAATTACACCAGTTGACATATTCTTGAACACACTACCTCATGGGTGCCCTCCTAATACAAGGAACTGCTCTCTTAGATGTGAAATAAGCTTATAGGCACATTGGAAAGCATTTTATATTGTCAATACTTGTTCACAATAGACAATTAACAGGTCATACACCTCAAAAGTAACCTGTCTTGACAGCAGTTCTCACACCATAGTTTATCTTACACAATACAAGTCTTTCAAATTATCATACCTACCCCTAGACTGTTTTCTTCTTATTTATTTGTATTCATTTTCCTTAGCATTTTTTGTAAGTATAAAGAGTTAATTCTGTTTAAACAAAACTGTTTTCCCAGTCAAAACCTAACATCTTGTACCTGAATGTGCAATGAAATCACAAATCATTTTCCTTGCTTTCCTCAGCACCTTCCTCCATTAGAGGAAAACAGGAAAGAAAGTGCAATTCTTTTAATGCAAAAGAAATGATAGAGCCCTTGAAGATGAGGAGGTCAAACAGAGAACAGTTGTGAGAAAAGAGCAGGACATTAGGGGTATATAGATGTATATAAAGGCTCTCTGCTTCTCAACAAAGTCCTTTTTACCCACCTCTTTGTTGACTTAGGAAAACGTGCTCCACTCAAAATCTAACTAAAGGATATGTAATTGGTAAAGATACATGCACCACCCTTCCACACAAATAAAACTTCTTGGGAAGGTGAGACTTTGCAAGCTTCTATAAATTTCAAACTGCAGAAACTTCAACTGGAAAAACATTCAGATATTTACAAATCAGTCAGATCAAGCAGGATAAAATCCTGTTAATTCCCAATTCGTTTTTTAGGCCGGCAGATGGAGCACAGCAAAGCATTTAATATGGTTTGCCTCTGCAGTCTACCTACACCAGAAAGGCACCAGAGAGTGAGCCAGGCCCTACACTGGAGCTCTGAGGGCAGCACCACTGAGCTGGAGAGACTTGTCACTTTGCTGATCAGACTCAGTTAATCAGTCTGGAACCTGCTCAGGGAGAAGGAAGCTCTCAGGGTTTCTGGGTTTCTGGGAAAGCAATAAGGATAAAGTTGCATCAGGTTCAATAAGGCTAAACAGAAACGTGAAAAGTTTTTGGGAGGCTAGTTTGTCCTTCACTGCGTTATCATTTCACAATCTGACTATGGCCAGTACTACTGATAAGCAGAAAGAATGGAACCATGTTACAGGCAGATGTTTCCTTTCTTCATTTTCATCTACATTATTGCCTTAAATATCTGCATTATTGCCATTAGTCATAAGTAAGCTAATCTGTATCCATCTAGTGTGGCACAATGAGTAAGGCACTGTCTTGGGTTTCAGGAGATACCCTGCTAGTCCTGATTCACCCACCAACTGCAGGCAAATCAAAACACATCATTTCATGTCTCTAGGCCTCAATTTTTCTCATCTGGAAAGCAGATGCAGGCATCAATCTCTCGAATAAGCTGGGATTTGAGATCTACCAATGAATGGCAGGGTGGAAGAGCTAAAAATTATTATTTTGCTATTAAACAATTGAATGCCTATGGCACAGCCACCACAGACAGAAAAACAACAGACCTAGTAGCTCCTCTTCACTATCAGTTTTCTTAGATTACAAGATTTATTTCCTCAGCATTTTCTTCCAAGCCCTTTCCCCAGTCTTACCTTTCCTGGAACAGATTAAATATTACTTTAACCTTTTGAGAAACAGTATTCCTTAAATTACCAGTGAAAGACAGCATGTGAAGAACATGAAGCAAACATGTTCCCATGTCCCAGCGTGTCCCAGCGCTCAAAGACTTTATCTTGAACAAAATACTTTTCATGCAAAACCTATCTTGAGACAGAATCATTTGTCACAATTGAAACACATGCAGAAGCTCAGTGTCTAAAGGAAAGGGAAAGAAACACAAGAAAACAACAGCCCAAGCACAGCTCATTCTGGTAGGATCATGGGGTATGACTTATGTTTGTGTTGGTTCTTGCCAAAGCCAAACCAGGTGCCACATGAAGTCAAATAATTCTGTCACGATGCACATTAGCCACAGATGGCAGCCCTTCATTTTTGAACAAAGCGAGGCATGAATATGAACAGCATGGAATAAACCAAAGAAGTTCAAAGGGAAAGAAAAAAAAATCAATATTTATAAAAGAAAACAGATGCATTTCATGTGCAAGCCAAGACCACAATTTGATTTTATCGAATACTGTAGCCCTGTATTCAAACCAACTCCCCTTTGCTATTTGATGTATATATTCATAATATGCTGAAGGTGAAGCTGAAAGCCAGATTCTGTCTTCAGTTCCCATTCTGAAAATGTGCTATAAGAATTCCGTGTAAATTCAATGCAGATTCCAAATTAATAGTCAAAGATAAGTGATGAATATGTGATGAATAAAACCAAAATTTGAGCAAATTTCTACATATTAAAACTCACAAATTTATGTTGAGCTCATTTGTTACATGCTAATAACAAGACTGCTCCACGTGTAGTCTATGAGGGATTAGACTCTGAGCTTGTGTAACCTGGCAGGTCTTCTGGGGCTATGCAAAGTTATTTCATAAGAAGATCTGCAAATGTTTTTCATTTTTTTTCTTACTTATACTAGAGATATGCTGTTATGAAAACTTCCCACTTGCCATATAAAACAGGTTCTCTAAGACATCTGAAGTGTACATAAAAAAGTCACACTAATACTGGGTGATAATGTAATGAGTAGACAAAATGACAGAAAAAAAGTATAAAATACTATATATAAACAGTGAGAGGAGCTGACAGCTATCCATGTATTCAAGAAACACTTCAGAATTAGAGTCAGACAGCTTCACAGAAATTTTATAAACAACTCTACACTGTAAGTTATTACATTTTACATTGTATAAAGTTACATTTAACTAAGACTTTATACTAATCTGTATAAGGGAAAAACTTTTTTTTAGCAGAGATAATTTCATTCATAACTGCTCATCTGTAATCAACTTTTCTCAGTATCAAACCCCAGACTTATGTGAGGGAACAAAATCCTGAAGATCAAGGGAAAGGTGTCTGTTATGAACATTCATGTCATCAGTAGGAACAGGTTGATTGACACAGGTGATCTTTTACCATAGGTGAATAGTATTCTCTGCATCAAGATAAAAGAATCACATAAGGAATTGTCTATTGCATTCAATACTTCTATGACTATTTCTCAAAACAAAATGTTGTTTTAAGGAGAAAGTTGAATGCCCACACAGGTTTACTGTAATTCCAGGTGATGAATATGTTGGAAAAATAGGTAGTCTTTCTTGAAAGGCAAAATCTTGTTTTACCTGAAGAAAGCAATAAAAATATAAATATGCATTATTTTAAGCTGACTGACATTTTTCAGAATTGGTGTCAATCACTTTCATGAATTGATTACATACTGAGTTACTTAGAAGCAAACTCATTTCCTTTCTTCACAAAGAATGCACTGAATATGGGCAAAATTAGATACTTATGGTGTACTTGTAGTATTGCCAGAATATGAACTTCCATCTGGGTTACAGAAGTCACAGGCAGTACACAGAATATAATTTTGCATTTTCAGTTTTCAAGGAAAAAAGATCCATTTTAATTGTATGAAAGAATTTTATAACCTTTACTAGGGAAAGAAAGTTTGACTTTTGGAATTAAAAATACAAACACGTAGAACACGATACCCCTCTGAAGAGCACAACTCAACTTGCTGTATTACCTTGAGCAATAATATTTATTTGCTTTGTCAAAGGTGTTGTGGGATCAGCTGGTGTTGGCACACATCAGGGACATTGTATGCTATGTACAGATGATGACATGGAAGAAACAATTGTTTTCTGCATGCTATAGGAAGCTGTAAAGTTTAATGTAAAATCTGTGGGCAAAGCTGCTCTTCTGTTGACATGCTGCATTATGTATATTATGAAGAACATCTATTCCATTCCCCATGCAGAAATTCCAAGCCTTGCACAGTTTTTGGCTCTTCATAAACCATACAGTTAGTGTCATGACAAGTTAAAATGCAGAGAAAATTGTTCCACATTGTGAAACGAAGAGAAATACAGAGCATGAAAGATTGAGCAGGCAACGTGAAAGGATATAAAGATATAGACACTTACATATCCGTCATCACAAGGGCTCATAGAGTAATATCCCTTTATGGGCAAACAGGCACACATTAAAATAAAGAAGATTAAAAAAAATAAGTTAACAGAAATAAATCACAGAGAAATGTACAGTCCTAAAAAAAATAACAATAAAAATCAGCTAAAAATTAACAGACTATTAGCTTTGAAAAGAAAAGTATAGTCACCTCCTAATCCTCATCCTGGTATGTCTTAGAATTGAAACTGGTGTGTCTCTCTTGTGATATATTTACAAGTTTCTCCTCTCAACACCTGGCAAACATACCTAGTATGCATATTATTCCACTGTAATCATTAGTTAGAACAGCTACATATGAAGCACTGACACATGTATGTGAATATATGGCTTGTACTGTTCAGTGAGGCAGCTCAGAGGGAGATACCAATGAACATTTTATCAATCAGATCTCGGGTTCTGAGAAAGCAGCTGCCAGTATTCTCCATACTTGCTTTGACTGGTTTTTCTGATCAGCACATAACAAAAGCCAAGACAGACAATTTAAGGTGTTTGAGCAACATTAGCAATTCCTCATCTCAAAAAGCTCCAAGGATAAACTAAGAAAAACTGGAAGTTTTTAGTATCTGTGGAAGGAAGCCTAAGATGTTGTTACTAAAATAAACGATGGTGATAATTCATGGTTCAAGTAGTTTAGTACAGAATATGTCATGTTCTCTTTAATTAGACTAAAACACTTAGAACAGCTTTGTATCTGAAAAGAACAGTCTTAATTCAAAATAAAAGTACACAGTTCAACACAATGAAATAAGACCAACACTAATTACCTTTGCTTCCAATCTTTTTGTGCAAACCTGCCAGTACTTACTTTAGAGGACATTTTTGTGCAGATGAATAAGCACATAAACACTGTATTTATGAGGCTGTTCTTTAACAGACATATACATAAGAAGACATAAGAAACCTGCCACTCTTCACCGTGAGCAGAAAATAAAGTTCTTACTATTCTTTACCAATTTTAAAAATCTTGGACATTATTCTTTTTATTACTCTGACACTTAGAATTCCCTGATGCAAATGAATATTTTAACTTCTATGGTGCCATACACACATATAGGCAGTTCCTGGCGAAGACAATTTAAAATTCAATTTAAGACAAAGGACAGCATTGATGGAGACCAAGAAGTGAGCAAAAGAAACCAGGAGATAACCTGTATCGTGATGAAAGACATTTCAACACATGCATGACCTGAGCCAGTGAAAATGGACATAGGCATCTGGACAAAGACTACATTAAAGGTAAGTTTTAACAATAAAGGAAACCACAAAAGGTTGGACCAAACAAACTTTAAAAGTCCCTTCCAACCTGAGCTATTCCATGATTTGAGGACAGTAACAGGAAAAGTTTGTGGAAACCCCTACTGGTGGCAACATCTCACCTTTCGAGATGAAGAATTCATGTAAATAAAAAACCCAGCAGCAACTTGTGAAAAAGGCATCATATACTGTATCAGCAGAAAAAAGAACTTCTTGCTTACATAAAGAGAGAGTTTGTTTCTTCATTTCCATACATAAATGGCAACACATAAAAATCATCCCATGGACAGGGATGCAGAAGACTCATATATTTCATCCTAAGGAAAGTTCACTTAGCGTAGATGCAGTTTGCTGCAATGCAGACATTATTTTTAAATGAAAGAGGGTACATCCACATCATGCCTGGTGAATCCACTTTAAGTGGTTGAAAGTGATTAAAAACTCAAACTAAAAACCTTCAGTTACCCTGATCCTGGGTTTCATGGGGTCTCCTGGTGCAGAAAACCTTCACGAGTAAGAAGCTGAACACCTGCCACAAACTATTATGGTTTGATGGCATATGCACAGCTGCAGTAGAAAGGGTGTTTGAGGACAAAAGCACAGAGCACAAGAAAAACAGGAGCCTGTGCTAGTCATTACAGTTATCCCAAGAATTAAAATAAAATTTCCTCTTGGTTTACAATTTGTAAATGACAGTTTCACTTTACAGAGTAGCTGGTGATTTTGTTCAGTGACAGAACTTCAAAAAAAAAAAACCAACAAAAGAGACCTAAAACTTGCAAGGGACATTAATTCACCTAATTGTAGTTACAGGTAAATATAATCAGACTGAATAGCAGCAAAAAACATAATGGGCATTTATTCTATTCCATGACACAGGTGCAATATATGCAAACATCTACACAGCTTTCAGGTCACAGAAAGATTCCCCATTGGTTAACACACACCTCTACTATTGACAGAAACTGTGTATCTGAAGAAACAATTCCAGTTTGCCCTTCAATCCAAAGTTTAGAAAATCTTATTACCTTATCACTAATCCAAGAAATTCCAGGAAGGTGTACATCTTACTTCAATCCAAAAAGGTTCTTTCTGGGTTTAAGACTTGAACCCATGCTACTTTTGATAGGGAGTGAATGTGCTAGGTTTGTGGTAAAAAGTCAGAATCCTCTTGGCTTTATGATGTGTAATGAACAGAAAAAGCCCACAACCCATGCTTCTTGTCCACCAGACAAATCACTACCAGAAAGGTAAAAAAAAATAAATTAAACCACCAAGTCTCCAGAGTACGAAAGATATAAGAAACTGTGATAGAATACTGTAGTTGAAACTATTCAAATCTACCACCACCTACATCAGTCCCCTGTCCTACTGGATATCAGAAAGTTGGGAATCCAATTAAACCTTTAAATAAATGTTTCCTCAGCTTGTCAGGCCTGGTGCTCTGGCCTCCTATTCTTAAACCCAGACCGTTTGCTCTGACAATTCTCTCAGGTTTCTTATCTCCCAGTTCAGGACCATATATGCCAAATGACATGATGGAAGGTGGTGATAACATTCAACTGCAGCTAGGAAAAAAGCCTTATGGTAAAACAGGGCTTTAGAGAGGCCTTGGAAACATCTCCCAGCTGTAATACAGTTCTGTGGCCTCTCTCCCACTGTGTGCAGCAGATGCATCCTGTTAATGGATTGTGGGTCAGGCTCACGAGCTGACCCAGGAGGTCAGAGAGATGGCAAGAGACATGGAGTTGCACTGCAAAAGAATGAGATCCAAGCCAGATCATCAGAGAGCACAAAGCTGACATCAGAAGCCCTTGCTAAGTAAGAGTTCACAGTGTGATTACAATGGAAAATTCTTTTGCTTATTAGTGCCTCAGGTCTTAAAGCCAGTGCAGTTAGTAAGACTTGCTTCTGGGATTTGTCCTCCTGATACAAATTTCTTCCAGTATGAAAGGACTGGCCTTCAGTCATGGTGGGGGGCAAACCAGGAAGCTGATGTTTGTACAGTAACAGCACACATTAATAACTGATACATGTCACCTTTATTGTAATTTCAAAACCTGAGACCTCAAGGCTTTCTATTACACAATACTGCTCTCCTGACATTAAAAATTGAGCACAATGCATTGGGGAAAAAAATCAAGTTTGCATACAAATAATGCTACCAAGGATATAATCTAAAGTATTCTCCTTAATTTCCTTGGGCAATTGTTCATTTTGGTTAACAGCACTCATATAATGCTCCTTCCCTGTATAACTTCAAACTACCAGTGTAGTGTAGCTGATTAAAAAAAATCACTGTAGAGCTCAAGAACAGATCTCAGAGAATGCTGCAGTTTTAGCATTTTCTGCTCTCAGAACCTGCCCCAAAACCTGGATTGTGCCCTCAGTTGTACCAGTATGGCTGACTGTAAACTCAAGCACCTCGTCTTTCCAAACTATGTAATGCACATTTACTCATTCCCTAAATAACAGAGACAGGAATTTAAGGCTGCATGACAGCACCACAAAAAAGTAATTTCCTTGCTAATGATTTTCTATTCTGCTCATCTATTTAGAGACATTGATCCACCAGAACCAACTTATTTAAGGGTCTGGCCCTGACACTGGTGATGTCAAGTGAGAGAGGATCAAATCCTGAATACCCAAGGTAAAGTGGGGAAAAAAAGCCAAACAACAAACCACCATATTTAATGCCTGTCAAAACTCTTCAGACAATTACTTTTTCAAAAAAACCTCTCACTCATCTTGCCTATACAGAGACCTAATGGTAAGGATGAGCAAACAAGTTGCCCCTCTGCAAGTTTCTTCCCTTTGCAATTATACAGGTGACTGTCCCTTACAGCAGAGGGTGGTTTGTGAAATGGAGTAGCTGGAAGGACCATACTCCAGTGTCTCTAAGTATTTATGAGCAAAAAGTGAGGGAACCTTCCAACACAAATCCAGCACAGATGCTGTGAACTTGTGCTACTGCTTAGTCTGGGTCACGGTGCCTCCAGCTTTATTCCAAAACTTATGCAAAAACCTGAAACCACTTAAGGGTAGAACAATAACATCTGAGTGTATAACAATGAAGTATTTGAATCCCTGAAGAAAAAGTAATGAGATGGCTTAGTGGCCTAGTGGCAAGCAGTCAGAATTTTAGTCCATCTCATCTGGCTTCCTGGATCAACAGTCAGGGAGTGGCTAGAAATCTTTTGAGATTATGAGAAAGGAGTTTCATTTTTGTTCTCATAAGATAGGCTATATGTATGTTTTTCTTCTTACACTTATTTGTGTTTCTACATGTTTGCTATTCGTGTATAAAACCAGAACTCTTTACTTTGGAAATAAATGAAGAAATTACCATCAAACAAGAATAAGATGAGGAAACCTGATTATGACACAGAGAATGTCTATATGCAAAGACTGTGATCAGCCCTCCAAAACTTGGCTAAATGCCTCAGACAGCCTGTGGGGATCTGCTTATAGAAATGACATTAGATTTCAACCACAGTAGCTACTATAACCTCATTGTCAAGGAGTGACCTGAAACAGTCAAGAAACCCGTAATCTAAACAGTCTCAGTGCTATAACTGGACTGGTCCTTCACCAGAGAGCTTGGATGGCACAGCAACTACCTCAAACAGTGTGGGTAAAGGAGCCACAGAGTCACACAGAAATAGTTATGCTAGTAAAGCCTAGTATAAAAATAGATACAACTGTGCTAGAAAAACACAGCTTTACTCAGTTTAACCTGGCTAATTTGGGACAAAAGAGAGGCAAAGATTTACCTCCAGCAGGAAAAAAAATCCACCACTGACACATCGTCTTTCTCTAACCTATCTGCACAGCTGGAGACTGTGTTAAAGTGGCTGGAGTGGCTTAAGTACAGTGGAAAAGGTGCTTTCAGAGAAGAAAGGCTTTTAGAGACACTTTCAGAACAGCAGAAATAATGATGCACAAGATCAATAATCATTTCACAGAGGAGAATCTCTCAGTAGAAGCAAACAGAAGTGTGGCTGTAAGAGAGTGAGTGGTCACCTAATGCTGTCAGGCAGCATCAACCACTCCTCGTGAATGGTAACTTTTGTCTACCTTGTTCTTAAAAACCTCCAGTGACAGAGATTCTGGCTGAAATACTGATCATACTCTGCCGCCCACAGACTTCTTCAATGATTATTTATCGTTCTTAAAACTCTTAAAAGTCTCTTTTTTCACACAGAAGGAAACATGCCTATGCCCAAACACTAAACCATATCAGGACAGATGTTTATGCTAAAATAGCTATGTGATAGGTGTACAGAAAAACATGCAGCCTAGCAGTAACCCAGCCAGCTTTTGTCAGAGAAGACACAGGTTCAGCCACTCTGCACTCTCTGCAGAGTAGATAAAGAAACAAGTCAGCACCTTAAATGAGGGTGACACTCTTCCCTCTGGCCCCTTCCCAAAAGGGTTCAGGAGACTGAGGGATCAATTTATGATAGAAAGAAAAAAATAATGAGCAAAACCTTGGGCAAATGGAGCACCTTGAAAGCACAGGAGAAAAAGAAAAGTCTTAATCCAAGCAGAGAGCAGGAACAGAGAGAAGAGGGCACATGGCTGTACAGAATGGATTATCTCAGTACATGGAAGGGGAGACACATACAACCCCAACATCAGATGGCAAAAATACAGAAGACTACTGGGGTACCTAGTGCATTGTCTCAGAAATAAATCTGAGCAGAGAGGAATTGCAGATAGCCCATAATGTTGAGGTACCAGACAAACAGATCCTAGATCCTTCTTCAAACCCTGGAGTAGCAGCTTTTGCAGATTGCATAAGAAAGCACCTCCTAAATTCATGGCAAGTCAGAGAGAGGAGTTTTGACCATTAACAGGGAAGTGAAGGCATTTAAAACAGCGTGAAGAACAACAAGGAATAATATTGATATCTGAAAATATTAGTATGTAGCAAAGAAAAGGGAACATTTTTATTATCTCCTTATCTTTCTGTAACAGATTTCCAAGAGGAACAAAATGTACCCATAGTGTCATTCTTATTAGAAATCTTGGCTAGAATAAGGAATTTTATTTTCTTCTGCTTTTCCTTTGACTCTTCACCAAGCTCTCCTACTACAAATACACATGAACACCTGCCACAGCAAAAACAACAAGCAGAGTTCATGATTTTGGCTTGTCTTTGTAAAACAGTGGCACACAATATTTTATTATTAAAATATTTTAATGTAGTTTTACTATTAACACTTATTTGAATAATTTGAACAAGCTAGGTATAAAAAAAGGTTGTAGCACTGAATTGCTCTTCTGCTATCATTAAGTCATTTAGAATCTCACAGGAATGGTTTCATAGATGCTAGAAACTATCCTAAACTGGTTCTGCTGCTGAAGAATAACCCTAAAGCTCCTTCCCTGCTCAGGCAGAAGAGATTGAGCAGAATATTAATGAGCAAGGTATAGTGCAGTCATCTGAAAAGAAACCGGAGGCTGGTGAAGTGGGGAAAAAACAACCCCAGGGATCCTGAGTTGCTTATCAATAAGATCAAAGATTCTAAGATAGGATGTTAAAAGTCCATCATGTAGATCAATAAGGTGGCTATGGTATATCTTCTAACTGCTCATCTAACAACTGGCTCTTACTGAAGAGGGAAGTCCTCCCTTCCTCCTCTTTTCTTCATTTGCTCTCATGATCCTGTGTGATGCTTCTCCTTTAGCTGGCTAAGCCAATTCTCTCTAGGGTTATAGGAACATCACTGACAGCAGAAAGGAACAGAGCATGAGTCCAGAGCTGAGCAACCACTCCTCCTTTTAGCTAAATTAAATTGGCTAATATGTGCCATCAAACCCACTCAGAACATTAGCTTTAGGGTTTATTTTTGTTTTTTTTTAAAACATTCAGTTACCATTTTAACAGATACAAGTTTTACTGTCCTCACAACAACAGAATTAAATATACTTATGCAGCTACGAATGCATAACCATGTCATTCACCAGCAGCTGAGATCAACAAAACGTTATGTATTGCCAGGTTCTTATATTAGCTTGAACACATTATGTCTTGTCTTTACCATCTCACATTTATTGTTCAATATGCAGCTTAAGTAGTATTGTCTATTGAGATAGTTACTGTAAAAATCCCAAACATTATTACTTACAGTTCCAGGCCTTGTGAAGTCAATACTGTGTGCTACACTTTGTCTCATCTGATTGCTGAACAAGCGAACACAAACACTTTGAAGATACTCTGGCGTGATCTAAAAATTAGGAAACAAAGCAAGAACAGGATTATGTAAAACTTACACCTTCTACCAGACAAGTATTTCTGTATTAGAGGTTGTTTGGTTGATTTTTTTAAAGAGAGTAAGAAATCACACACTTGAGACTCATTGACATGAGCACAAGGAATATACTGCAACTACTGTTCCATTCAGAAATTAAAATAACTGTAAATTCCCTTTATCTGGGAATTGTTATGCTATTAACAAGACTAATGCTAAACACTTTCAGAGAGTCTAGAAAAAAACTAGAATTTGTCACACCTATGTTTCCATACAGATTCTCCTCAACCAAAAGGTTCCAAATCAAATCAAATTCAAAAATGAAGCAGTTTTGTGCTTTAAACAATCATATGTTGATGTGTTGTCTAGCTAGAGAGCAGAACTTACATAACTGTCTTGTACAGCAGAGAGAATAAATATCAATTACACAGTACAACACTTTGTGTTTCAATGCAAAGAGAATAAATATGAATTACACAGTACAGCACTTTGCATTTCAATGCAAAACATCTCAGTGGATTTAGGGTTTTGCTTTGGGAAATCTACACCACAATAGAACAGCCTGATTTCAGAACAGTTATTAACTTCCCCAGAACAGAGGCAAGAGCATCGAGATTATAGAAATACAAATGGGGACACTTCTGATATTCCCAGACCTACAGGAAGACGACAAAACCCTTCAAATTCAGAATGCTGCAGCTTCAACATGACTTTATTCAGTATCCAGCTCCACTCTGGATTCAGGAATGACACAAACTAAGATTCATAACAGAAGAGCACCCTCAGCTGGACACACTTGGGAAGGATTAAATGACTGCCCCGCACGAGGCTTACAAAGGAAATTAAAACAAGCATCTGCAACAAAACAGCACCAGCGCCTGGTTCCTCCCCCACAGAAGGTAACTGGATATCACCCTGGAGAGCACTGAGGTGTGCAATGGGAAGCAGCAAATGAATGACTATGTGTTTATTGTTTCTGAAGTCCATGTGAGCAGATACCTTCCCTAATCTGCTGTAAAGCATAATCCACACCTACAGGCAAATTCTTCCCTGCAGTAATACGTGAGCAGTCAGTGATCCCAGATGCACAGTAGCAAACCACAAGACTTTCCTGCTGATGGCAGAAGGACAGTACATATTGACTTTTCAGTAGGCAGCACAGGAAACCCCAGGTCATTCTTCCTGCTAACAATTCACAGCTCCTTTAAAACCATCTAGAGGCCACTAACATCTGCTGTAAGAATAACCTTCAGGTTACACAGAAGTTATAGTACAGAGGCACACTCGAGGAGAAGGAAGCACAACAGAGGAAACATACGATAAACTTCGTATAAAAAATACCCATAAGAAAATTGTACCTTCTTCAGTCACATACGTGTGGCCCATTTCACATGGTAACTCATTCTCTCCTACCCCAGTTCCCTTTATCAATTAAATTAACAAGTTCAGCTTAGCAAAACAGAGAGTAAGGCTTTTCCTCACCAAAATTTTGGATGAGAAGATTGTTTCCAGCACCATGGAACTTAAACCAGACCTGACAGAAGTTTTAAACACACAACAACTGTTGATGGGTTGGACTGCAGTCAGTAGTCACAGAAATAACCTCTAATCACTGCTGATGCCACAGCTCAAAAGGGGACTCTCATAAGAGATCTGAGGTGTCCTGTGAGATGGTGATTAGTTTTTTCAAGATTTCTGAGCCAGCACAATTCAACTCATCTTTTGCACTACATTTATCCTTCCACACAGGGTCAAAGGAAGAACCTCTCATCTAAAGTGCTGTGTTTCATCAGTAAAGAGCCACAGCACTAATAGAAATTCTCATAACTACAAAGCTTAATTCACATTTTGATCTCCATTTTCCAGGGGGTGTGGAAGCAAGCACCCATCTGAGTCATTACTTACCATCTTGCCATTGACTGTAGCCTCCAAAGAATCCACCAGCTCTGCAGTGACTCCAATGAGATTGTGGTAGTCTGCTTGCATTTTGTTAAATCGTTTCAGGTAGGTCATGGTCCTGTGCTCAGACTCCACTAACTGTTGATGAAGATGTTGCAACATTTCTGTCAAGAGAATAATCAAAAGAGAAGTAGCATCACCTTTTCAAACAAAAGGACAAAAGAACCCACAGGCATTTTTACTGCTCTGAAGGCACAACTTTGACTTCCGAGGTGTGGAATTTCACTGCAAGGATAATTCAGCACCTCTAGTGTGATTCCATTTCATCACAACAGTTACAAGTATTTATTAAGCCTTAATCACCAAAGAAACAACTGATTCCCAGTTACAGCAGTAACATAACCATTAGACAGTGAACAGCACTGAACACATTTGTGAAGAAGACACTGGTTTAAAGGTCTGTTACTAGGAGAAGTTCCAGGTTATCCATGACAAAACGAGGCTCTGGGCATCGAATCAGAAGAACAAATGACAACACACAGCTGATTAACCAGACTTGCTGTCTGCAGAGCAGTCATGCACTATCTGTGACATTCACTGAAGTAACACAGGGTAGAAAACATTATCATGACCAGCAACTGGAAAGGTCAAGTAGCCACTCCAAAGGTAAAACACCAAAACAGGAGAAGGACACTACCCTGAGATTCAAGCCACTGTTTGCTAGATTACACCATGAGGTTGGGTGTTCTATCCAGTTAATGTATAGGAATTGGTATTTAGGTTATGTAGTGCTTTATTTATTGTAAAGACTAAGTCTTCGATTTTTTTGGGGAAAATAGTACAATTCACAGAACAAAAGAACCCCAAATCCAACACAAAAGCATTCAAGTTATCCAATTCCTCATCTGCTATTTCCTTCAACTGAATTCACTGAAGTTGCAGGGAATTCTCTACTTCAAAAAATTTTTCAGGTGACTCTGGTTGATGGTAAGCTGTATCAGTCACTTTTAGTACCTTCAGTTTCTGAAAATAACTCAAATTGGTCTTTTTTCAATAAATAAATTATTAATAATAGCTGTTACATTTCTGACACATTTTGTTCCTTCAGGTTCAATTACTTTACAGACCAAAGCAAACTGAGTATCAGAATCTGTACCCTCCACCCCAGTGTCAGACTCATCCAAATCAGTTCTACATGGAACTCAGCCATGGAATCTGGAGCTGTGTACCACAGTGCACATCTCTGTGACTAGACAAAACTGTGAAGGGAGGTACAATAATCCTATTGTTACTGCTGATGTTTTGTATTTTGCTAGAACATTATGTTTTAAATTAGGTTGCTGAGAAGCCAGTATTGCTTTAGTGTTTTGAAAATGGCATCAGGCCCATTTGCAAACAGAGGGAATATTTACCATAGGATTTTCTGTGAAACAATGGGCAGGAATCAGCTTGACTCCAGAGTTTCAGACAGAAGTAGAATTCCTTCTCACAGATTTAAAAAAAATTTGGGTGAGGGTAGAGCATTCCAAACAGCCCAATATGACACAGTTTAGGTCCAAGTAGACCCAAAGGGAAGAAAAACAAAATAGCCAAGATAAAAACTGGAAAACAGAAAAACTAGTTCCTGTTCCTGGCTTTGAACAGATTTTGCCCACGATGTTCTAGGAAACCATTACCCTCTCTCATGATTCACTATCTTTCTCCATAAATATGTAGGTCATATGTCCCTGGAACACCAAAGTATTAGGAAACATAACTGATGTAAATAGAAATCTGGGATCCTCATTTCTAAGTAGTGCAAAGTTTCACTGCACAGTTAGCTCTGAGTTTAAAAAAGCTCCACATATAACACCTTATGATAAAAAAGCTCTGGAGAATTAAGGTGTAGTTACTCAAAATCTGCCCCTTTGCTCCACTGCTCTCTGAACTGGGGCACAAACCTCTGCTGTCCCATGGCAGGTGGCACGGGGTGGTAATCCTTAGGAGAGGGAAAAATGGGGAGGGGAAGTCCTGTGTTAGGACCATGGCTTCTTCTATGATTTCAAATGTAGGAGACTGCTTCAAAACTTTTGTCACATCTTATGGATTTTGGAGTTTTTGAAATACGTTGGGTTTTTTATCCCATTTATACTAAAAGCAGTAGATGGCAGAACAGCTCATTTTTGCTACCAGAAAATTTAAGAAAAATTATCTTTTTAATGGGATCTTTTACAGAAAATGTGTGTTAATAGACTTTAGCTATAAACTGTAGCTATAAATGGACAATCTTAAAATTAAACATGGAATATACAGAGAAAGTACATTTTCTTACTTCTACAAGTTAAGAGAAAAAACCCCACAAAATTATTTTACTCTCAAAGCCTCCTCCCCTCTAAGGGTGGCTTCTTTCTGAAAACCATTCTTGAGCCACAGCATTCTGTACCTCCAGGGTTTGTCACTGGCACCTGATATCAAGCTGCAAATCAAACTACCACAATGATATTTCTCTTACACTTTCTAGAAGGGAGCCAAATCCAGTGTGAAATAACAACAGAAGCTGTGACAAGCCACAGATCCTGTTCAAATCCAGCAAATGAACTCAAAAAAAACCCCAAAACCAAAATATGAAATACTACTAGAACAGCTCCCAGTAACATTAAGCAATCCTGCTGAGAGCACCAAACTTATTACAATTCTGTAAGCTCTTAAAACCATCTCAACCGCAATCAATATTCATTAACTTAAAACTCAGAGAAGTTAAGATAGCTTCCAAAGGCAACCCAAATTATTCAGCCTTGATAATAATAATTCAACTCTGATTTTATCTTCATTCCACAGCCACTACTGCTACCACAGCTTTAATATGATACAGCCCCAAAACAAGAATATTTTTCTAAACTAACAGATTCAGAGAGCAACCATGGCACAAAAGGCAGCACTTTATTCCATTGCCTCAACAAGCAAACTGGAATATATTTTTATTTAACTGTGACACAACACATTTGATTCAGAAATTTCCAATGGATGTATCTAGAGCGTGACTTCACTCAGAGGAAAGTTGGAAGCACCAAATCACAAAGCGTAAACCTTCTCAAAGTTTGCCTGCTTTTCACTGCCCAGTGGGTAAAATTTCCAGTGAGGAAAATCCATCTTCCAACTAGAGTCAGTAGGAAAAACACTACATAACCAAAACTCAGTGCAGATCATCCCTGACAATACCTCTTCCAAGCACAGAGGGCTGTTGGAAGAGCTGGTCCTGCTCTGCCCCGTTTCCCCTTTGCACTCCAGTCACATCCCAATAAAAGCATTCACTTAGACGGATCAGGGAGCTACTAGCCCAGATAAAAATCAGTATTTAGTGGCTTGTTTGAAAGCTTAAATCATTACCCTCTGAGTCAAGATTGGGTAAAAGGAACTGGTGCCCTTCAGAGGCATTTCAGTTTACATTTATGTCACCTTGCAGAAGTGATCAGACTGCACCATAACAGGAATCAGAGGGTAACTCAAGACATGTGGCTTCTCTCTTTCCCAAACACAATTCCCAACACTCACAAATCCTTTTTACATGATAAGCTTATCAGAGAAAGAAAAAAAAAAGCTCTCTAGACCTTTATTATTCATATGAAACATTATTCATACACGGAGGAAAAGAGAGGAAAATACAGCACAGAGGACTAACCTCCTGGTGTAGGAAGATGTAACACACAGCAAAGCTTGTCACTCTGCCAAATGAAGATGCTGGCACCAAGCATCAGCTGTACTACTGCGTGTTTCTACCAGTATTCTTGCCTGCTTTCTCATGTGTGGTTACACATATGCACATAATTCCATAAGAAGCTTCTTGTTCTAAGTGAGAGATTGGTTGTTTTCCTTTACAACAACTTACCTACTCCTAAAACAGGCTTCCTGAACTTGTGCTTGCTCTGTCTCTTTCTCTCTTAATCTCAGCCTACCCTCACATACTTTGCTAGAAGCACTGACACTGGCCAGGTTAAGCTCCTGCACACAATGCAGCAGAGCTCTGAGCAGAGGAGTTGCAGGTCCCAAGAGCTGCCAGACACTGGGGCTCCTTAGGTGACACTGAAACCTTGCTCTCAGAAGAGGCAGGAGTCTCCTTCTTGCTTATCACATCTCCATAAAAATTACTATCCATATTCTGACATATTTCCACATCAACAGTCATTTAGACTTTAGCAAATCTTGACAGACAGGTAGGTCACACTTCACTTTCTCTTGTGCAGCAGTCTGACACACTTCTCCCACCCTCCCCTTCCTTAAAACAGTGGAAGAGTGGCTGTGAACTCATCCACAGATTTGTAATGAGGCAGTGAAGGGAACAGCAGCTGAACACCCTTCCAAATACTTAATTCCCTCCATTCCTGTTAGCACAGAGGACACAAAGAAGGTCTGAAGCTCTCAGTGCAAGATGCCAACCATTCTGCAATTCCTTCCTTTCCAGCCAAACTGAAAACATATGGGAGAGCTGTAAGTTAAGCACCACTGCCACACAAATAGCTTTCAAAGTCATAGAGGGATTGAAGTTTTTTAGCAAATGGGTAAAAAGCCAGACTGTGCAGGTAAATCAGGCAAGGTAAACACACAGAACTCTCCTGGGCACCCGCAAGAGCATTTGCACCACCCCACCCAAACTTGAAGTACTTCAGCATGTCAGACTGATGACTGGCAACTATTTATAAAAGGCTGTTTCCAAGACTCTGACATACTGCTCTTCATTCATGTGTTGCCTATAAATTTTCTCTGCGTTTCCCCCTCACTGATAAAGGAAACATTCTCCAGCAGCGAGGAAGTGCTGTGGATCCCACGTGAGCTGAGCAGTTACTGCAAAAATAACCTCTTGGATCCAAAACTTTCATACGAGACAGTCCTCAAGTAACCTTTTTGAAAAGTCCAAACTGACTCAACCTCCGAGGCACATAACAGATCTACAAATAAAGGCTGACCTGCATGGATTCAATTCCATGACAGTTCCTGTACTTGTAGAAAGCACAGAACCTTCCCAAATGAAAAATAATTAGGCCCAAAATAAATCAGGCACAATCATGTAGTAATTTCTTTTTAATCAGAGTATGGAATTATTGCCTTCAGGAAAGTCCATCATGAGGAAAAAGAGTAACTTCTGGAAAATAAAAATCCACAAAGATCTTTCTAATATTCCGTGAAAGTCTAATGCAACACAAAGCTGAAAATAACAAAGAAAATATATGGAACTCACACTAGAAGAAAGCCTAACTTTCTCTTTAATTCAATCTACAAAGAGTAAATCCTCAGGGTAAACCTACAGATTAAATTAACTCGAGAAGAAAAGTCATTTTAAGAACCCAGCTGGTCTCATACAGATCTCTACCTATAAAGTGTATGCAGGAAGTCATGTGAAAAAGTGAATGCAAGGTATTGGAAACTAAGTTCTATTTATTGAACTGATTTTTAAAGGCACATATTTCAAGTGTCATCAGCATCATTATTTTTAAAGGGCCCCACGTCACACACACACTTCAGTGCATATAAGCAGCACCTCAAAATGCAACACATCAGCCAGTCACATTTAAATTAACACATTATTATTCAGGAGATACTAATATGTACTATTTTAGGAATTTAAACAGGATGAGTGAAATCAACTTAGACGTGTCTAAGATCATCAGACAGTGATCAGAACAACTGTATGAGATTTAAAATGTGGAAGATACAGATAGGCACAAGCAGGTAAGGGAAAGCAATGTGAGGCAACTTTCATCAGAACTAAAAGTGGAGAGCTGGTATGCACTTCTTATGGAGTTCTCCACTATTTTTTACCACGTTTCAGGACAGAATAGACATTAAATACAAATCCCACTACTAGGCCCTCTCCCATTTCTAGGACATGCCTATTTGATGCTCAACCCTCTGAGCTCAAGCAGTCCAGCAGTAACCCCAAGGCAGGGGTCTGGATTTCAAAGGACTTTCTGCCACACACTACTAGTTTCCCCATCCCTGCAGGCACACCTTCTGCTACTATCACAGCCCCTAATAATCTTCCAGATTATCCTTACCACATCTCAGCATTTACCTTTGTTGCATTGTCCATTCTCTTTCTGTTGCACAAGTAGGAGCAGTTCAGGAAAATGTGCATCCTTTCAGTACATGTTTGTTCCAGAGACACAGAATGAGAAATTCAACCAACTGGCAAACTCAACCAAACAAAACAGTCCTGCTGCCCCAGGCAACAGCCACAGGAGATGAAGAATAAAATAATCTACAATAAATACATGAAAATCTCTTAAATGCACAAAGCAGAAAGTTGCATAGAGTGTTGAGACCTTTGGTTGACCTTTAAAGACATTAGATCCAGCCCTGATATATAAGATATAGGAATTCCAGTCTAACTGCATTAATACCAAAATGAAAAGTCAAACTGCTGATTTTACATAAAATCAACCTACAAGTGTTTTAAGGCAAGTGACGTTTTTATATCTAAGAAATATCCAAGGCTTAATTAGGATTCAGTCCATTACTCCATGAAGAGGAATAAGCAAAGAGAAAATTTTCTTCAACTGTTGTATGGCAGACTCCCACACAAACATCTGTAACATGGGAGTGAAAGCAGTGTTTTGATTGCTTCTCCTCATCCTGGTAAATGGGCAGGTATGAAACAGAAGGGATCTAATTTCCAGCTTGTTATTCAATACCACCATAGCAACATGCTGCTTTGGAAAAAAAGTAGGATATAGCAGGAAAAGGACTTTCAACTTATGTTGCATTAATAAAAAAAAAAAGCCAGAAACAGAGACTCCAGTTCCATTCTGTCTACCTTATCTTTAACTGTATAGACCAAAACTGGGGAAGAAAATTTGCCATATAGTCAGTTAGTTTGCAAATTAGGTCTGACAACACAGCTTAAGTAGCATTGTTAGAAAAAACAATACAGTGTGAAGCACATGCCATTCAGTGAACCAATAATTTCTGGAATCCTTAAAATCCCTGGAAAACTTTCAGTTAGATCCTGAAATGGCTAATTTAAAAGACTAACAGCTTTAGAAATGCTGAGAAAGAAGTCGGGTCAGGTTGGTGCCTTCAAGTAAGCTGCACTTTATACATGGAAAAAAAGAATGGTCATATGATAAAACTGCAGGTTCATATGTCTCTATGTATCCATACATTGTCTTTACATAATTTTTACAAAATTTTTTTGAATGTGGAATATAAACAATGTTTCCTATTATAAAAACACTGAACTGTAACATTACTGCAATTCTGCAATAAATCTTATCAGCACAGTCTTGCAATAAATGATATTGCCTCTTTATAGTAATTCTAATTATCATCAAAGTGTTTTCTCAAAAGGATACAAATAAAGTGAGAAGCCGAGGAGTCTGTCTGGCTTTGAGAGTCAGAGACAGGAACTTTTCCAATCTCGTCCTCAAATCCAACGTCCAAGAATCCTTGAAAAGAAAAACAAATAATGACAGTTGTTCACCAAATATGTACACTCTGCAGAAAGTACTGTTTGGATCACAGTAACCTTCCACTAGAAGGCAGCCAGCACTGGATTGAAAAGATTTCCCCTTCACTGTTACTAAAGTGAATGTGTTTGCTCACTACCCATAAAAGCCTAAAGAAGTTAGATGGGAGTTCAGGATTATTTCTAGACAAGAGTTCTTGAAGCACAATGTGGCTTTATTTCAAGTGCAAAACTATCACATAGTGTTGGTGCCTTGCAGGCACATGCAACAACTGCCCCGAAAGTAGAAGTACCTTTAAATACAAGCAACTTGAGAAAAAGATAAAAAATTAATATGAATTTAATATGAATTTTACATTTATTAAATAGAGTACAAAATGAATAATTTTGCAGTGCTCAGTTTTCATCATCTTTCACTCCTAACAAGATCTGGGAACTGTATATTTTGTCAATAACTGTTGCAAGCATCATGACATGACACTGGTGATCAGGGTACAACACTTCTAAAATAAGGATTTGGAGAAAAACAACTCATATACAAAAAACAGACCAACACCATTAACTGGAATGCTGTTCTCTGCCTGACGTAGTGTCTCATAGGCACAAGAAAATAACAGCTGAGGAAAAAAGCCAAAATACACCTAGGAATCCACCAAATACTCATTTCTTCTATTTCACACCTTCAGTGAAGCCAGTTTCTGCTTGAGGAAAAGCTAGCCAACAGATGAAAAAGCTCTATCTTCCAAAAAGTAACAGGAGCTTCCTAAATTTACTGCTGTATATGTTTATGTTGCAAGCTGTTCTCACAGCTCAGATTTGCCCTTATTTCACCACGCTGGAGAATGTACAGAATTTACTTGCTGCATTTACCAATTCAGTATCCAGACAGCAGTGTACCACAGCACACTGTATATTACCTAAGGAACCCTGTCTCCTACAGAGAGGAGTGTGTATTATTTTTCAAGATGTATTACACAAACTGACAGGAACTCCTACTATATAAAGCATCGGATGCCTGAGAAAAATATATGCCATCAGAACACTGCTTACTAGACTAGTGACTCACTGCTGCTCTTTCTCAAACATAAAACAATCTGTGTTTCAACACTCACATGGAATGAGTTGTACAATTCCCACAAGAAAATATGAGTGACTGTGGACTAAGAGCTCGGACACTGAGTTACTATGAATAAACCTGAGGATCTTGTCTCAGATAAGGCATTAAAAAAAAAAAGCTGCTAAGCATAATTAAAAAAGAGTAGGCATATCCCATCTCTGAGGTCAACCAGTCCATCTCATTATTTATAGCTAGTCCCAAAGGAAAATGGCAGTATATGCCTTTTTTGGTGATAAACTGGAGCTCCTCAACAGCTGGTACATCCAAAGTACCAGGGGCAAATATCACTTAATCTTTGATTTGATATCAAAAAGTGTGTGGCAATGGGGGCTGGAAGCACCTCCTTGCACCACAATAGTTGTCCACAGCTGCTTAGCCAGGCCAGCACAACTGCCCACGTGGTCAGATAGGGAAGGGTTCCCAGCAGATAACCCTCCCCACAGGGATTGCCACCAATACTTTGGAACATCAAGCCCCAGCTCTGAAAGTCATCTCCTAACCATCTGCCCAGAGAGTGGTCACTGTAAGGGTGTTTATTACCCCTTCATCAGCAGAGTAACTGTAGATCATCATCACACTGAAAGTGCACCTGGAAAGGAGATCTATTTTGAAATTCAAGCACACCAAACTTCTACACTCTCTTCTCACCTTGCACATGCAAGTCTAAGAACTCAACTCTGAAACATTCCTTCAAATGTAAAGGCTGAAACATATTCAACAAAAAAAATTAACTAGGAAAAATGCCTGTGGCAAGAGTCACCAACCCACAAAGCACAGCTATGCTCTTCCAGCACTTTTTTTGGGAGGTGGGGGGAAGAGTCTCAAAACACAGACAACACTGATTCGTTTTCTGTTTCAAGAGGATTACTTACTAAATCGACTTTCTCTTTTCCACATTAAATGAAACCACTTTGGTCTCCTTATGCCTAAATATCATGCTTTAAATGCAGTTATATATACACAGATAGTGGTCTTGGGCAACAACCTCAAAGCAAGTAAGTTGACTTGAACTACTACAGAGTCATTCCCAGAAGCATTCATATTTCAGGGATGAGGCAGCAATGCTAATTTATGGACACAAAGATGGCATACCACTCAAGACTCAAGCAAATATAAAATACATATTTAAGATGGCACTCTGTTATTGATAGCACTCTCACAACCCTTCCTCCATTAAATATATGTTTTTTTAGGATTGTACAGTTTCTGCTAAAAGGAACAATAAAGGTAAACACCAAACTAAACATTATTGAATATTTATCACCCCATGAGAAAAGTCATCATAAATACCATCTATGCAACACAGATACTTACCTGGAAAAGTTCTTTAAAAGAAGGGTGTACCATGGGGTTTGGAACAAAAGGCAAAGCATAGAAGGGAAGAAACTCTGTAGTCTGGCTCAGTGCAGCTCCTTTTGTTTCCAGGTATGCCTTAAAATGTGAAATCCTTTCCTCAAGTTTAGCTTTGTCCTAGGAAACAAAGTAGCATATTTAATTTAGAAAACTACCACTCTGAATGCACTGCAAAGCTGGAAAATACAAGCAGAGACCCAAGTATATTAATACCAAGTCTGATATTCCAAAACCCAACATTTATTTAACTAGAGAACATTATATCATGTTTTAACCAGTCATAAGAGAAAATTTCAAACAATGTTGTTGTTTCTGTCATGTAGGTCCAACAAAAGAAGAGACAGAAAATTAATTTTGAACATAAATCATTCCTGCTCACTTCAGGCTAGACTTCTAAAGCAAAATGCCATTTCCACACTCAGGCAAAGAGGAAACACCTACTAGACATGCTTTATATCAGTGATAAGTGAGAACCACAAAAATCCTGGTGCACAGCACCAGGAAGAGAAGCTGGCACACAGAACAGAAGTTCCTTAGAGGCTGGAAAACACACAAAAGGCATCCAAATACTCCTGTAGCAGCTGACAGGTGAAAGGCAGGAGCTATTAAGTCCCAGCTAATCTGGCTGAGTACAGGCTACTTAAATGTCTCTTCATCATAAAAGTCCCATGGAAGAGAGATTTTATTTTATTACAGCTTGGAATTATATTTTTCAATATGATATATTGAGCTGGTCAAGATTCAGCTTCCCCATTTCATCAGAAATTATTATATTTTAACTCACAGCTACAGTTCAAACTGGAAGCAAAGTCAGTGTTTTAAGAATCTTCTATGCTCTGCAATTACAGATGTGAAAGTATTGGCATGCTGGTATTTTCCAAGTTAAAATACTTCAGGAGCTCCAAGATACGGGCAGCTCCAACTTCCATCTCTGTACTTCACAATACAAAGGGTCTGGTTCAACTAAAATGCAGATTATGGCCCAAAACTGGATACATGCTCCGGGTGTTCTTAGAAACCATCCCATCCTCATTCACACTAAAGACAGATAAATGAAGCAAAACAAACAAAAGCAATTTGAGGTTTGAATTGTGACCCAAACTTACAGGCTTTCCCATAGTTTGTTTCAAGAGGAAGGTGGCAAAGTGTATGTGAAGATAGAACTCCAACTTCTGAGCAACGGGGTCATTGTCTCGCACTGAAGACGAAACGTGCTCCTCCCAGAGCTGGAAGAAAACTTTCTGCTCACCATTTTCAAATGCTGCAAGCAGATCTTCCTGCAAAGGGGAAAGGCATTCAGTGAAAAAACAAACACAGAAGAGCTACATTTGCACAGCAGTAATTTAGTGAATGAAGAATTCAAGTGCCATCTGAAAACCTCAAATTAAAGGTTTTATCCAAAAATCTATCACAGTTCAATGACTGCCTAAGTATTCTTTCACCATGTATTTTTAATATCTTTGAGAGCCTGAAGCAACCATGAATACAAGAGGTAAAGCCCAAATTTTCAAAAGTTCTGGGAACCCAGCTTTACTGTAAGGGAAAAATAAATGCTCAGAGTGTGTGAAAATCAGTCTTTTCAACCTATGGTAAGCTAAAAACTAAAAGTAGTGTGAATCAAAACTACTGTGCTCAAAAGGACTGGAGTTCTGAAAAAAAAAAACTAAACCCAAACTTGAGGGTTCCTGTACTGGAAGAAGACTGCTAGAAGACTTCTTCAAATAATCAAGAATCTGTTCAGACAGTTCAGATAATCTCACTACTGTAGTAACTCACAGGGTCGTTAGTGGCCTTTAACTGTCTTTAGCATTACTCAGTGTAAATGATGCATTACCTGAACAGGCAATGGATCTTTTGAGGAAACATCTGCTGCTTTAGGGAGTGGCTTCCCTTTTATTTTACATTCCTTTTTAAATACCTTCACTGTTTCTTCAAATTCTGCGAAATCCAAATACTACAAGACAAAAACATGCAGGAACAAAAATTTTTTTAGATGATTAATGCTTCAAAATAAATGATTAATCATTTTTTAGATGATTAATGCTTTAATGAATGACCCATGAAATGCCAAAGTTTCTGTATAGGAGGATCTATAAGTGCCAAAAACTGCACATTGACAAACCAGGAACCTTTTGGTAGGAAAATACTGACTCTAAACTTCCTCCTGCATCCTAGAGACAACCAAGTACATCCTCTCTGAAAGAATGATGCCCCTTGGTTTAGTCAGGAATTTCATTCTACCAAAGAAGAAAATTAAGTAAAATCCATTAGTGTTATATTCTGTTTGAAGAAACAAGTAAATTACTTCCTTGCAAACAATGTTCTTAGAGGGCACAGCAGTCAGACAGCTTGAGCTCTTAGCCAGAGCCCTCATGTGAAGCTGTACAAGCCAATGACCAACTCATCAGGCACTGTTCTTCTAGGGAAGAAATAAACAGCCCTGCCTCTTCCTCCCACAGTGTACAGTCAAAATATTAGACACAGCTTTCCCCTCCTCCCCTCATCTCTGGAGTCTTAGTCATTGGTTGCTGAGGGAAGACATCACATTTCGTTTTGCAAACTTGACCTGGATTCCCAACATTGCCACAGAGAACAAGAATTGCTTTCTTCACAATAAACATAAACAGTAGTATAGTAGTGATTATGAACTTAAACCTCTTTTCAGAACTGTTTTTAGAGACCCACAAAAAGATTTAAGCTGTGTATGACTTTGCCATATGGTTGACTCTTTTGGGAGGCTTTCAAGATACAGCCTGGTGACAGCTGGGCACAGTGGGACCTGACTGCCACTCCTGATCACCCCTCTGCAGCACCAGCACCTGTGGAATCTGCAACAGGATGGATCATACAGGGCAGAGGGATTCAGTTTGGTGTCCACTCGGGGCCCTAAGCAAGGCTACCAACACAGGGTCAATTAAAGGGATGAGGAAGCAACAAGCAGCAGAGATCACAGTTTGTGTCTTTGTTCTAATTCATAAACATCCCATTTTAGCCAATTTATCCAGAAGCACAGACTGCCATAGAGGTACCTGCCCTTCAACACTTGTCTCTCACTGTCTTTTTCACAGGATTCTTTCACACTTTATTCTGATTTCCTCTTATGGGCAATAGGGGTAGAGGAGTGCCTAGCTGGAAAATACTGCTTAGGCACTAAACCATGGAGATCAGTAGTCTCAGGACTTGTCTGGGCTTTGTCAGCTCTAGGGTTTTTATATGCTTCTGATTGTATACACACATGGAATAAGGTGGCAGCCAAGCAAGATTTTAAAGACCTCACCTTTACCGTAGGCTGGACCTGAGCCCCAAACTTGTCAGATGTAATCAACCTCATTATTCCCTTAATGACAGCCTCATTTCCAATGAACAATAGATAATTTTTGATTGATCTGCTGTTTGACTGCTGACATTTTACAGACATTGAGCCCTCTGAACCTATAGAGCATGACAGGAGTCAGTATGATTTCAGACTGTAGCAACACTTGGCCAGATAAAAACTCCAGAATGTAGACCACAGTTACAATGTCTGGCTATGAAATTCTGCCTTGCTTATTTCAACAGCAACAACAACAAAAGGAAAAGAAATAACGAGAGAAAACCAACCTCTCTCACCAGTCCAAGTAACTCAGCCTCGTACGCTAAAATGTCACCCATTGCTAAGCGTGACTGCTACGCCTCATCGCTGATAGAGCTGGAAAATGGTAAAGAACGGGAGTGTCAGTGGCAGCACAGGGCTCACACAGCACAGCTCGTCAGCCACCGCATCTCCAAACAGCACGAGGAGGAGACACACACACAGACACACCCACAGAAACACAGTTTACCTGCCACGTCTCACCTGCCCCCATCCCCTGTCTCCCACATCCCACCTGCCCTCGTCCCACCTATCCACATCCCCCCTCACCTGCCCACATCCCCCTTGCCCCCCTGCCCCACATCTCTCCTGTCCCAATCCCACTTGTCCCACATCTCCCCCGTCCCACTACCCCCTGCCTCAGTTCCACCTGTCCCACATTCCCACTGTCCCAGTCTCCCCTGTCCCAATCCCACCTCTTCCACTCCCCCTGTCCCAAACCACCCATGCCAGTTCGCCCTGCACCAATCCCCACCCCCGCTGTCCCAATGCCAATCCCATTCCCACTCCCCCCGTCCCAATCCCCATCCCCCGTGTCCCATTCCCCCCTCCCTCACCGTCCGTGTCTCCCCGGCAACCGCGGCCTCTCTCCGCGCCGCGCCCCCTCTCGCGCACGTGACCCCTCTCAGCCAATCGTAGCCCGGGAATGCGCGCATCACGTGACAAAGGAGGGTCCCGCCCCCCCGGGCGGCGCCCCCTGGCGGGCGGCGGTGCCGCTGACGCCTCGAGGAGGTTCCCGCTCTCCCGTGTAACTTCCACGGAGTTTGGGGGCAGCTTCATTTTTTAAAAAAAATTATTCGCGGCCTTAACAAATGCGTTTGGATCCCCTTCACACCTTGAGCAGGCCAGGAGCTTTCTAATTTGGAAATTTCGTTTGAAACCTCCCAGCTTAGGAGGCTCGTTTGAAAAAGATGCTGGGCAAGCGGGGCAGAGCTTTGCTGAGACCGAGCACGGCGTGAGGAGCCTGATCCATAGCCCTGGCACAGCCGAGATGAGGGATGCCAGGACCAGCCCCGTGGGTCCTTACCTCATGGAAGCCTTACCAGAGCAAACAGGAGGATTGGCCAAGCCAAGCCCCTTATCGAGGCTTTGTCCCTTCTTCAATTAACAGTGGTGTTAATGAACCTCTTGCCATTAATGCTGGGTTCCTAGAAAGTATTTGCTCGACACAGTGAAATGTTTTATGGCCAGCAACATCCTGCCCAGGGTTTCAGCATCACTTTGTGCAGCCTTGTTTTCCACACCCAGACACAGCACAGCACCATCCATCTCCCTTTATCCAGGCTCCTGAAGGCAACTGCCAAAACTGAACACAGAGATTTCCATCTGCCCCCACCACCCCACCCCGGATTTTGACGCCTGATGACCTCACAAGTCCCAAAAGCTAATCTCACCAGCCAGCTCAGAGACACTGCTCTCCACCAAGACCATTTCCCAGCCAAACCTTAACTTGCCAACACCAGCTTGGGTGCATGCAGTTCAGGGCACAGCTTTCCTTGGCTCATGATTCAAGGACAATCTTCTCCTTATGCAATCAAAAACAATATTTAAAAGACAGAAAAAAAAAAATCACCCTGGCACATTCTTGCCAGACCTAAAATTATCATCTTAAGAGGTGAAAAGTTTGGAAAGAGCGAGGTGATGGGAAGCAGAGCTATGACAGATGGTGGGTGGGCACCAGCGTTCCATTCATGACCCGTGGGAGTTACTTCACCACTGCTCCCTGGCCAGCTAGCACTGTGTTGGTATTTGTGAATAAAATACTGAGGCAGACTGCTGCTCTTTGGGATAGGAAAGGGAGAAGGAAGGAAGGTGTTAAATACCTTATGAAAGGCAGAAGCAGCCTTGACAAGCCTCTGCCCCCTCTCACCACCCATGTTTTGCTTCATCAAATTACAGTTGTCCTGGCAAGGGACAGAGTCATGGTTTGAGCCAGGGTTGTGCCAAATCACCCAGTTTCTTCTTACTTGCGTTCCATGTGATGAATGGAAAGGTGCCAGGAATGGGTGACTTCATCCATAACCTCTGTCTGTGCCAGAAGCCCCTGAAAACATCTCATTTCCCAACTCAGCTTGCTTTGAAGATGTTCTCAGCTAAAGAAATCCTTCTGGGAAAGGAGCTTTTCCAGGAAATCAGGAGAAATGTCACCATTTTTCTTCAGGCTCCCCCCTTCTGCAGCACTTCCAGGAAGCATAGGGAAAGGCCTAGAAAGTGCTGGAAGAAAACTGAGCAAAAGCTGGCAGGAATCGCTAGGAAGCACATCAAACTGTTCAGAAAGGACCTTGGAATTGCATTCCATAATCCCTACAAAATTCTCTGCAATTCCTAGAAAGAACAAGGATATTCCTGGAAAGCACAAAGAAATTCCCAGAAATTAATGGAAAATTCTTAGAATCTGGTGTGAATTTCTAGAAAGCCCTCTGAAAATCCCACAGAAAGTCCATTGAAATTTCTGGAAAGCAGATTTCAGGGTTTATATACTGAATACCAAAGTTTTATATCTACAAACAAGCACAAAATTTATATATATTAAACTTCTAATAATACAAACAGTAGATATACTCTAGATTTACCCATATCAAGAGTCTTTCTACAGCCAGAGGTTTCCTCTTTCTGTTCCGTACACTCTTTCAGAGATCCCACAATAACAAACCTTAACTATTAATGTTGAGTTTCACCATGCTGGAGCTTATCAGGCACTTGGCTCAGCGCCAGGGGGAGGCAGGTTTGGGTCCCTTGACCATTTATATCCCCCTCACCACCATTGGGAGTGCAGCCTTCTGGGGTCCTTCTGAATGGGATGGGGCTGTGAACTCCTCCTGTTTGTCACCTGTCCCTCTAACTTTTAAAAGGAGGAAAAGACTCTTCTTAGAGAGGCGGTCCCAAGGTTTTGGAGCAGACCAGCTGCAGCTGCCCTCCTTTGTAAAGGCAGCTTCATTCTCTTCCCTCTCTCCTGCTTTGTTTTGCTGATGATCAGACACTGCCCCTGGGGAAAGAAGGGGATTTCCACAGATTTTCTTATTTCCAGGATGAGGTACCTCCAGCTGTCTTTCTTCTTTGAGGAGCCCTGGGCAGGATGGTGGGAAGGGCTGTGTGGGATCTGGGCTTTGGTTTATCATCATCCTTTTCCTCTCCCATTCTTGCAGAATTCCCCTTCCATCGAGCAGACAAGGCTGCTGTGTACTCTGCCTTGCACAGGCTTTGCTGTGTTCCTGTGGTGCTTGGGGAGGGAACTTCTTCAGGGAGGTGCTGCCCAGGGGGAGGACACCCACCCTCTGGCCAACACCTGGGGTAAGGTCAGGAAGACACAGAGCTCGTGCCTCAAACCCGAAAAGCAGGACCTCACTGTCCTGTGTATCCAAGTAAGGATATTCATCATCATCACCCCAGCTCCACTGCCACCTCTGCCAGAGGCTGAGCATTCCTGGGGCTGGGCCACTGACCCTGCCAGTTGCAGATCCCAGACTGGATCAACCTGTTGCTTGATTTAAAAACAGAAGGCTGTTCTCTGTGCTCAAGTAGAAGATTTTGCAGGAAATTTCTTCTTGCAGTAGCCTTTCCAAGTGGTTGCATTAAAAATAAAAGCAAGCAGGCAAGAGAGGAATATTTTTCAAAGCTTAAACATCCTGTTATTTTCTGTATCAAACTTCAGCTCTGAATTGCCAAACAATATTTTGGTTTGGATTTTCAATGAATACTTTGAAGGAGCTTTTAGGCAATAAATAAATAAGAAGTTCACTTGAAATTTTAGTTGATGACACGTTATTGTTGGTTGGGTTGGAACACAGATTGGCTCCTACTGGGCCTGGCTGGGGGTCAGAGAGGTTTGCTTGGACACTGGCTTTGCTGTGCTTAGGCAGGGCCCTTGCCCAGCAGCTCAGATGCTGATCACACACTGAATTACACAGCAATGCTTCCCCAGGGCCCTCTGCACGGAAAACCAAGGCAATGGAGGTGCAAAACCTCTGCCCTCCCCAGCATCAGACTGCCATAAAGCTGCTTTATCTCCCTTGGATGGGACTTCTTTGCCTGCTGCTGAGCCTCAAGTTTCACCTCTCCACTGCCTCTCCCAGAAGCATGTGGTCATCCCAGCCCAGGGCATTTAAATCAGACCTTTCTTCAGTAATTTCCTGTAAGCAAAGTCCCAACCAGGAGAAGCACAACAGAGACTTTCATTTTGTGTCATGAGATGGGTGAAGGAGATGACAGGATGAACTCAGCTCTCCTTGAGATCTTGAAAACTCTTGGCCTGCTCAATCCACAGCAGGGAGGGAGAAAGGACTGGCTGGTGGGTCCCCGAAAAGCTCCTTTCAGCTGCATTGCAAGATGGTGAAGGAGTGTCTCAGGCACCTGGCAGTCCAGTGTTGAAGGAGCCAAAGCTTTCTTCTCCCAGCAGGACTTTACAGATGAGGACAAGAGCATCCAGGACTCAACCTATTCCTCTGCAATGTCAGCCCCTCACATCCCTCACATCTCCCACCTGGAGAGGAGGTGCTGCTTTCTCCAACCTCCACAAAACCTTCTTGCTGTTGCCACCAACCTGGTGTGGGTTGGCCAAAGCCCAGCCCAGGCTGGAGGAAGAAAGGAGTCCTCCAGCATTTTCTCTGCTCCTCCATCCCAATAGATCAGCCTGTAGTACCTTTCCAGCTGTGGCAGAGATCGCATTTCAGAGATCCTTACAGGAATGGAGCTGACAACTAGGAAAGATGGACTGCTTTTGTGGAGCTGGGATGTCTCCATGTGTGATGACAGCAGCTCAGTGCCCCAGCCCCACCTGGGCTTTCTGGCATGTCCTCACCAAACACGAGTCATTAAGCCCCCAGCCAAGGCAAATACCAATGTGTGAGAGGGCTGGCTTGCAGTAACAGTAAGGTTGTCCAGCCAAAAATGGCAAGGAGCTGGGAGAAGGAAAGAGCTAGAGATGCTCCATTAAAAAACAATAAGGTGGAGAAAATAGTCTGGAAACCGGGTGCACAGAAACAGCAGGACAGAGAGCTTCATCATCAGGAGAAACATCCCCATTCCCAACAAACCTCACTGTCCTCATCGCATCGACACAGTGTTGGTGCTGCCACCAACACAGGCCAATGGCCACCTGTCCCATGCCACTGACACAGCCCAACTGCCACCTGCCCAATCATGCAGGCACAAATCGAAAAACCTCAAGGCCCACAAGAACAGCAAGCAGCAAGTTTCATCTGCGAACAAGCCCACGAACTCTGCTGTCCAGTGCAGATGCTTCCAGCTAATTATTTTCAGCACCAGGTTTCAGGCTTAAGCTAAAAATAAAAAAGATTTCAGTGTGAAGTTAAAGTAAACAGAGAATTTGTCCAGCCCTGCAGGAGCTATCTCAGCTCCTCCTTTAGGAGGACATAGTGGGGAAACAAAAAGTTAATCCATCTTAGTTCTCATTGACACGGAATGGAGAAAAACAATTAAATGGGAAAGCCAGCCTAAAGCTGAGAACAAAGACAAGGCACCAATATTTCAGGTCTTTTTCCTCCACTCTGAAGGGGAAAAATTTGCTCCACACTTCATCCCTTGCAGGTTATCTTGGGAGGAACAATGTCTCCATAATTTCTGCTGACAATTAACCTCACCCATGCAGCTATTCTTCCCTGGGTCACCAGAGCTGCTATTTATACCCTTGGACGGGGATGCTGTTGCCACCAAACAACTGCCCTTCCCCTTGGCTAGGCCTGCACCAAGGCAGTGAGCCCCAGGGTGCCCCTCCAAGCATCCTGCCCTGCTCACCAGGACCTGCTTCGCTTGGACCCTTAAAGTACAGACCCTCCACTGTCCATTTTCTGCTCGTGCTTTGCAAACACAAAGAAAAACCCCAGACACACATGTTGCTTAACCATGCACTTGGACATGGTATCAGGCAGCAGGGCCCACCAGACCAAGTGCACAGGGTTGGGATGTCTGGAGTTATGGTCTGCAGGACCTTTGATTAGCTGATCTCCAAAGGGCTTGGGCAGAAAGAAAATCTGCCTTGAGTCACTTCTCTGCAATACATAGGTAACACTGATTTCCCCCATTGCTGGCAGAGACACCAGTGACTCACCTGAGTATCTGCACAGTATTTTTTCTGAGCAAAACCCAGAGTTTTACCTGTGTAGCCAATGCCAGGAACTGGAGTACAGACCTCAAAACAAAACTCCAGACCTGGGCTGCTGCCAGCTGGAACATTTGCCCACACAGAGCAGGATTTCAGAGGCCAAGTCAAGCCAGTCCCAGCAGCTGGAGCAGCATCTCCTCCAAAAGCACAGAGCATGGGCCAGCCTAATCCCACCAGCTGGAGAAATGCAGTGAACCAGGTCTGCCAAACCAGTTATCTTCACTGAGGGAGCAAGAGCAAAGACTCTTACTTCTATGTGAAACCATCCTGGGGAAAGATTGGCACTCTTGGGCGCCCACTGATCCCATCAGAGGTTGCAAGCAAATACCACAAGCCTTGCACAGTCCTGCAACGTCTGCACTCCTCAAATCTCCCATCCTGCCACTCCTGCAGGGTCAAGGGGGGCCTGGAGCTGGGCTGAAAACCCAACCCCTCATCAACACTGAGGGCAGCAAGCAAGGGAAGAGCTTGGGGTGGGTTGGCACATGGCAGGGGTGAGGGTGGAGGAGGCTCCAGCCGCCAGGATGCAGGGAGATAAATGGCCAATGTCATCAGCATTATCAGTGGCGCCCAAATTTCGTGCTGAATGGTGAGGAGGAAGAGCTTTGCATGGCCCTGGAAGGGAGGGGAGAGATAGGGAGGGCAGCACTGCTGTCATGGGGAGAGGTGAGAGGACAAGACCTACTGAGTGCCTGCCAGGGTTGAGTAGCAATGCCAGGGGGTTTTTGGCCACCTCCTTGAAGACCCCTTGCCTTGGGAGCTTTACTTCCAGTATCTCCACCCCCACTTTGGTGCCCAGCATGGTGCCAAGCAGGGGGCTTGCACCGAGTTAACCAGTAGAAAGGAGAGGCTAAGGATACCCATGACCTCCTGGAGGGACTCTGGGATCTGTCAGAAGCAGCGTGCTTTAGAACTGATTTATTTCTCACCAGGGTTAAGGGGGTTGAAGCCCATTAGTCAGGAGGGACAGAAGCATGCTTCCTGTCATCCGGGCCTCTCCCTCTGACAAACCCACGAGCATCAGGGCCCAATTAGCCCCTGGCAAACAACCAGGGTGGGTCCCTCAGCAGCATCCCCAGACAGGCCCAGGAGAGCAGCACTTCCTCAGAAATCAGTGCTAATGAGTCACAAATGAAGGTATTTAAAGCACTGAGTACTTTCTCCAGGGAAACTGGTCACTGCCTTAGCATGGGGGCAGGATCCCACAGCTTTCCAGAGCCTTCTCAGAGGTTTTCAAGCACCTTTCCAGAAGATTTCTGGAAGTTTCCTTGATGTTTTTCTAATCATTCTAGCAGTTTCCTGCTGTATCTCCAGAACATTTCCAGGCTTTGCCTACAGGTTTATTTGAACTCTCCTGGGGCTATATTGCCTCTTCACATGTTTTTTTTGCAACATCACAGGTTGGCCATTTCCAAATTTCCCTAGTGATACTCTGGCAATTGAGCAAAGCTCAGCACCTCATTCAGGTGCCACATGACACCTCAAGTGGTCACACAGCAGCATCCTCAGCAGCCTGATTAGTAAACTGAAGAACTATGTAGAGATTAGGAAAAAAAAAATCACATGTATGAGATCATTCTGCAGTCAAGACATGTTGTTTCATAGCACAAGCTCTCAAAAGCACCCCATAGGAGGATTTCTTGTCCTTGAGCTGTCTGGAGTTTCTTAAGCAGTGCCCCTGAACAAAACCAGCCTGAGCTAGACATGTTTCACTGAGGCACAGGACCAGCATCTTCCTTAGCTGTGGTGTGGGTGGAAGAGGTTTATCTTTTACGTACTTACAGGGAGCATAAGCACACATAGGTGAGGGGCTGCTCGCTGTGGGGGAAGCTGGGAAGGACCTGGGTGCTCTGCAGTCCACAGCCTCGACAACATGGCCTTTTTCTTCCACACTCACTAAAATCTCCTCTAAAAATCTGTCTGTGTTTAACCTCACCACGTGGCCCCAGAGCAGCAGCTCAGCAATCAGTTTGGGGCTATCTGAGGTTTTTACATTTGCTTGTGCCAAGGGAGCTCCAGGGACACATCGGTGCCAGTGGCAGGAGGGATTTTACAGGCACAAGAGAATCATTTAGCACAAGAATCAAGAGTCCTCCATGGTGCCCCAGGCAGTACATGGCTCAGTGGGAACTGTTCTGCACTTACAGAGTTCCACAGACACACTGACAATCTGTAGCAAGTGCCAGGAATATATTGGTTACCTTGAAACATCTGTTACAATAAGAAAAACTCAGGAAAAAGTCCTGTGAAAAGCAGAAGACTGTTCACAGCTTAGCCAAGGCACCAGTACAGGACTTTAGGTCTTTCTGAGCTGGCTATTCCCAGCATTTCTACTTGGACTCTAAAAATCTCCCAGCAGTATCTGGCCAATCTGGCAGGTTGCTGAATGACCGGAGTTTTTTCTCCTCCCAGTGTCCTTCCCTCTCTACAGTATTTTATGACATGAGGCATTACTAACAAATTACCTGAAAAGCACCACACTGGTTGGCATCAGCAGAACATGTAAGGGATACAGGTGTCCATTCAAAGGGAAGGGATTACAGCACCAGAAGAGCTGGATGATGTACATTTGTCCAGCTTCTGTTTCTTGCACCACAACAGCAGGTCTTGCTTTGAAATACCGTGGAATTGGAGCAGCAATTCCCTCTTTGTTTCCAGTTTTACTGACAGGAACACTGTCTGTAGCCATTTCAGGTTCATTCTTGGCTCTGCTCCATGGGAAAACAGATCTGGATCACTCTGAGAACTACAAGCTATGACCACCCCCTTACAGAGACATTTCAACTAGAGGGACTTCTGGCTGCAGCCTAGGACTCAAAATTGGCTTTCAGTCCCATACCTCTGCTCTATTCCTTAGGTTTGCAGAGAACCAAGGCAGACTGTCCTATTGCTATAGTAACATTCACCAAAATAAACCATCTGCTGGAAAACCTCCCAGGCCCTATATGCAAGATTTGTCTTCCATTATTACCAATGCACATGAGATTGTGGTATGTTCACGTGGAGCAAAATAGTCCCCACACACATACAGTAAAAATCTCATTCCAGGAGGAATGGGGAGTGGGGAGAACAATGGAGCTTTGTCCAGTGTCTGGCTGAGAGCAGACCAGGACTGCAATCTCTTGTGTGGTGTTCTCATACCCTTTGAAGTGTTACAGCCCAACAGGTGAAGGGCCAGTTGGCTTCCTTTTTTTTTTCCTTTTTTTTTTTTTAAGTAGCAAGTTTTCTGTCAAGAGTTTTTAATATATTTATTTGAAAACAAGGTTTTGTGAAAGAGTACACTAAATAGCATATATCTGTTCTTCAGCCATAAAACACGGACTATCAGCTTTAGCTCAGCACAGATTGGGGTTGCATGCACTGAACAGCAGATCTTGATAGGAAGGTCTTCATGTCTGTCTTTCTGATATCAAGTATAGTGTCTTCTTTAGAGGACATGACCCTGGAGGAGGGAGAGAGATAAACCAGAAAATTAAATGTATTTAACTAAAGCTTCTTGTGGTTGGCTCCACACACTCATCCAAGCCTGTCACTGATGTGACATTTATAGTTTTTAGCAAGCAGTTTGTTTTCCTGCCCTTCCACCAATTCAAGTGGATAATCTTTGCTCGTGGGAGCCCTTGGACATGCCAGCCCATATTTGGAAATAAAGCCTCTCAGTGAGAAACTTGTACATCAGTTCAGGCACTTTAACCAAGGAACCTGAGAACTCATTGCCTGGAGCAGATCTATCAGTATTGTTATGTTGGGCTCAGACAGCACCACGGAGCCCATGACTGGAGTGTCTTCAAATTCTGCTAAGAACTGCTGGGAAGACAAGACAACCCCAGAAAGCAGAGCAGTAGTTCTCTTTTGACCAATCCTGAGGTCAAGTAGATGACAGCTTTGTTACATAATCTACTTGCTTCTCTAGGGCCATCTTTCAGGACCTGACTAGTCCCAGCTCAGCTGTTGCCTGTGACTCCATGAGCTGCTCTAAGTCTGCCCAGCCAGACTCCACTCAAGAGTAGCCAAGCCTGCCAGATTAGAGACCATATCCAGTACAACTGGGTCAGGCCTGACCCAGAAGATGGACTTGTGGACTTCTCTTTAATTGCTGCCAAACTCTTGGGACTGGGACAGAGAGTGTTTCAGAATCTGACACAGAAGCTGTCAAAGAGCTAAAACAAGAGTGCTGGGTGCTGATAACTGCTTCAGTTGATCCAAAGAGGCTTTTTCTTCCTTGGGATTAATAAAGGTGACTGCACACTACACTGTACCTCATGTCTTAATCATCAATGTACTCAAAGGGCTCTGGTGGTTCAGGTTCCTGCTCCTCTTCCTCGATCTTCGGACCATGAGCTGCCACAGGTTCAACCAGCTCCTCCATATCCTCACTGGTGTCCTTCAGAATTATGATACCTCCAATGGAAAGCTGCAAGACAAGTGCAATGAGCATTTAGAGCTGCTTGTTTCTGCTTCATGGTGGAGTGTTTCTGGCCACAGAGTCTATCCTAGGCCATATGAGATGCCTCAGCAGGAATGAGTTTCAGAGAGTGAAGCATCTGACACTCACCTGGATCTCTGCCTGATAAGGAGATGGAACAGAGAGAGTCTATCCAGGCTACCTTCCACCATCTAGGTCTTGGTTTGATAGAAAGTGGCACCTGGATTCACACCTTTACCCCAGTCCCAGTCTGGGGCTTTCCACATGAAAACTAATTGAACTGCAATTGCTTTAAAAGGCTCCTCTTTTCAGGTTAACAGAGCTTAGTGAAGCCTCTGTGTGCCTGCCTCCCAGGAGGCTCTGTGAAACAGAGACTAATCTGATCACCAGCTTCCACCAAACGAGGAATCCTATTAGCAGAACCTTGCAAAACCAAAGAGGAATTAATTACAAAGATCACAACCAAACACCTTGGCAGGCTGAAGCAAATCTGTGTGCCTCCAGGACTGGAACACAAGGTGCGAAAAGGCAGTGCTGTGTCACGCCTGGCTGGGATCAGGGCTTTGGCCACACAGGCCACAAACAGCATTTCAAAGAGGCCTTTTACTCTGGCATTCCCCAAAGCAGATCAAAGGTCCAGAACAGCTCCATTCCAAGAGCCTCCTTGGTTACACACCCTAATCCCAGCAAAAACTGCACTGTTCTGTTCTCTTCAAAACCTGTTTATGGGACTTTAAGGCAGGAAACTGCACCCCCCCACTGAGGACTCTGCTTCTTTTGAAACTGAAGCCAACAACTGTGTACGTCCACATTTCAGTGAGTGGACACTTACTGGAATGCACAGCAGATCCTTCCAATCCAAACAGCAATTGGGTCACCTCCACATTTTAAAGGGTAGAGACTAAAAAACCCCTCCACAGCTTTCCTAAAGGAGACATTTCGGAAGGGGATGGCGCACAGAGAATTCCAATGTGCTGATGGAATTCCAGGAAATCAATTTATTAAAAATATCACTGTTTTCCTGGGAAAAAATATTACTTCTTCAGAACACCATTTCCCCATGCATAATCCTGCAAAAGGGCTAAGTCAAGGGTGGGTGTTATTTCTTGAACAAAAATAAAGGGCAGAAGAATTTGACTGAGGAGATTTAGAGTTCATGAGCGAGCTTATCAGCTTTGCAATGTATCTGAGCATCTCACAGAAAAGTTAGTTACCCCTTGGGCTTAGGGCTAAAAGACCTTTTTCATTTTCCATCTTACATGCTCTCTCTTCTCTATGTTAACATGAGCTGAAGGCACTTCTCTAAGGCCAGATGTAACTGAATAGGAAATCTGTTCAATGAAAACAACCCTCCATTTAGGTATAAATCACACTGCAGGATAATAAAGCTCCAGTACAAGTCCTAATATATTTCACTGTTTTGATAAGGAACCTGTACAACTTCTCAATCTAGTTGTAAAGATCATGGCTCAGTCTTTATGTTTCCAGCAATGTCATTAATACACAAAGTTTCCATGTTGACTGGTTTCCACGTTGCAGCATTTGACAAGATGAAAGAAAAATAAAGCAGCACTAGCATGGTGAAAAGGTTTGCAGCAGCTCTGGCTTTCCCCCAGCTAGAACTGCACGTGATCATTTGGAGAGAGGGACATTAAAAAGCAAATGACAACAGCAAAGCTGCAAATCTCTGCAACACATTCCAGTGCTAACCAGCTGTGAGTGGTGTTCTCCTGTACGCAGAGAACCTCTGGGTCCTCATGCACAAGCCCAGCACTGGGAGTGCTCTGTCAAGCACACGGACTGGGAAGGTGACACTTACTGGTTTGAAAGGTTGATACCGGCAGCTCTCTGTCATAGTGAGAACTTTGAGCTGAGCAGGCATGACTCTGGCTGGGTTGTCCAAAAGCTGAAAGTTGGGTTCAGGCTCTTTTTTCTTTTCTTTTTCATCCTTCTTTTCAGTCTCATCCTGGGGAAGGGGAGGAGAACATCAGCATGATTTTGGCAGTAACCTCTAACCCTTTCATAGCTCAGGAGGGTAAGGAACAACCAGGCAGCTATTCCAAAGTGTGGTGAGAAACCATTCTTCTGCTGAGGAACATACTAACACTTATTATATGCTGGCACAGGCAATGCCAGAGTGGGTCTAAGTGCTCTCAACAAGGCAATGCTTCACTCCCAACTGCAGACAAAAGCAAGGTCAGTGAGAGGTTGGCAGAGGAACTGTTTACCACTGCCTTCCTTTTCTCAGACTTTTTCTGTAAACTCACTCACCACTTTCTGACACAACTGAAGAGTCCTTCATATCATTACTGAGCACATAAAAATTGCCAAAGCTACCCTTGTATTTTCCCAGCTATAGAGCTGTCACTTACATTTCATAGCAGCTCACCCAAAATGACTTGACCTCAGTGACTCCCTAGGGAACTGCAGTGCAGCCCTCCTTTACCAATGACTCAGCAGCTAGAGGCAAAAGCTCAGAAGGAAAAAAACCAGCATCCTTTACATACTTAAGAACGTGGGTCATGTTTTCCCTCTTGCTCAGGAACATCTGAGTTGCAAACAAAAAAGACCACAGAAAAGATGGGAACAACCAATAAGGAATGATCAGGAACATCACTGAATGCATGGCACGCCCTGTAATAGCAGACAGGACTTTCTTGGGCACAGTGGCTGCTCGTTGCTGTGCAGATCCCCTGGAAGCTATGGATTACTAGTCATGTAACAGGTATAAGAGAAAAACAGGAAAGCAATGACACCTCTAAAACATTAGGACAATGGCAAAACATTCAAACACAGCAGGTGGCAGCAAGCTCCCTTTTTACTATCCTTGTTTTTCTGCTTGATTCAGCCAAGAAAATTTTTCACACATCTGGACACGTACACAGACACAATATGTGAATCCCTTCTAATATATTACTTCCTCTTCACACCTGCACTTAACTGTAGGTTGTAGAAATTTTAGAAGAAACATGCATTTGTTCAGCAAGTTTTACTTAGTACATAGAATTCTAAGAATAATTCAAAGAAAAGATAATGTTTGGTGACAAGGAAACTTAAAAAAGAGCAAAAAGCCCAGAGATTCTACCTTGCACGCATTAGATGATTAATTTTCTGGGCCAACTGAATAGGGTTTGGTGCCTACAACATGGCCACATTTATGTAGGTCTAGGAAGGTTATTTTATACATACACCTTTGTTCTTATGCCACATGAGTGGGTTTTCTTAAGCTAAAGAGGCCAAAAATTTTATGACCACGCTGCTTTTCTCACACAAATGTTAAAGTGGAATCAGAAAGATTTGTACTGAGCTTGTCAGCTTTAGTAAAGGTTTCCCACAGCATTCTCCATGAAAAACTGTCTGCTCATGGCTTGGCCAGGTCCAATGTTCACTGGGTAGAAAACTGGTTGCATGGTTGGGCCCAGAGAGTGCTGGGGAATGGAGCTACACCCAGTTGTCAGCTGGTCACAGTGGTGTTCTCCAGGGCTCAGTACTGGGGCCAGTCCTGTTTAATATCTTTATCTATTATCTGGATGAGGGGATCAAGTGCATCCCCAACAAGTTTGCAGGCAACACCAAGTTAAGTGGGCGTGTTCATGTGCTGGAGGGTAGGAGGGCTCTGCAGAAAGATCTGGACAAGAGGAAATGGCCTTAAGTTGTGCCAGGGGAGGGCTGGATTGGATATTAGAAAAAACTTCTTCACCAAAAAGGTTGTCAAGCACTTGAACAGGCTGCCTGGTGGAGTGCTGGAGTCACCATCCCTGGAGGTATTTAAAAGATGCAGATGTGGCACTTGGGGACATGGTTTAGTGGTGAGCTTGGCATTGCTGGGGTAACAGTTAGACTCAATGATCTTAGAAGTCTTTCCAACCTAAACAATTCTATGAGTCTATAATGCATTTTCAACTTATAGTTGTTCCTGGAATATTTGCATCTGTTACCAGAACACAAAAGAAAGGGTCTTTTGTCAGTACAGCAAGAATTTTAGCTGCCATATGTTTTCCAAACTACAGCAACCACCATGCATTCATTTGTCCATTATTCATCTTGCTCCAGGATGACACATTACTCACAGATGAGAATGACAAGTTCCAGTGTCAGGTCTATGAGCTGAAAGAAATCATCAGAGGACTAAAGGAATCACCATAACTACTGAGCAACATATGGATCCTGTACTCAAACCTCAGCTGGTTCTGAGCTGTGTGTGGATAAATGTTTGGCATTTTGATAGATGGGCAAAGCACATAAGAGACTGCTGAACATTTCAGAATAAGAGGTTAAGCATGTAGAAACCCAGAAAGCTTAAACTCTTCAGTGTTCTCAACTGAATTAGACACCACAAAGCAACTGTTGCAACACTGACCTCTTTTTAAAAGGTCAGAGCTACCAAGGCATGAAATTACTAAGACTATTCTACATTAATAAGAAAAGTATACAGATAAGAGATAAAATTTCCGTGGGTCTAGAAACAGTAAGCAATGAAATAATACTCATAAGGTTCATGCTGTTAAAGGCACATAAATTCGTCAAAACAAGCTTCTGCCTTTAAGGAAGTCAGTTACTTAATACTGAGGAAGATTTATTTCTCAGAAGTAATGGATTCACAAGCAATAGCACCTCTTGCTTTTAACAGTGCACACACACACATACACAGAGTAAAGGTGCTGACCAGTGTCTGCAGAACACTGCAATGTGTGTCAGTGCTTTGCTCAGAACTAGCACAGGTGATGGGGTGCCAGCTTTCCTGACACACCTTCCACGTTTATGGGGGGGAAGAAGACATTTAAGTTTCAATGTTTCCACCCACCACTTCCATCTTTTCCTCTTCCTTCTTCTCTTTCTCCTTTTCCTTTTCCTTCTTCTTGGCTTTTGCAGTGATGGACAGCACAGCAGTGGAAACCTGGATATGGCAACAGAGGAGGCATTCAGTGTGACCACAGCACTGTACACTGAGCTTCAGCTCCCCAGGCCAGGGAACAAATGGCAGTAACTTTCTGAGAGGGACAAGGAGCAACAGTGTTTGTCATGTTGCTAGCGAGGCTAAATGTGGGCTCTTGGCACATGTTACCTTTTGACCAGGGAAGAGCCAAAAGAGAAAGGCAAGAAAGCAGCTGTGACCAGTGAGCTTTGCCTTTCAACAGACTTAGTTTCTGGGTTCTTTGGTGGCTTGGAATTCTGTCCTGCCCAGCATTCAATTCTGCTAAAATGTTTTACAGTTTTCACACCGTGTCATTCATCAGCATGATGTGCCTGAGGTCTCCACTGCTGCCATTGCTCCCTAAGGGTTGCTCTGTCTGCTGCCATGGTTTGTTCAACAGCTTTTACCATCCTGCACCAGCACACAAATTGCTTCCACTATTGTCCCGCTTGTCATCCCACAGGTTTCATCTCTTCCTCGATATTCTCAGTTCCACACTTAACCTTTTTGCAGTCCATGGACCTGACAGCTATTATTCTAGCACATGGGCCCACCACCCCTTTGATAACAGACTATTTGAGAAGTGTCCCACCCAATATTCTCAACAGCTGTACTGCAGCAGCACTTTGGAGCCCAAGTCACAGACAAGGGCCCTGCTGTGCCAGATGCTGCACAACACTGACACACACATACAAACCAGTAGGGCATGGAAAGCAGTTTTTTTAGTCAATGCTTCTGGCTTGACCACTTCAGAAAAGGGAGGTTCCAGCAATTTAGTAGCACAGCATTTGTATGCCACAATCAGCAACAGTCCCAGGCACAGCAGGAAAAATTACCTAGAATTCTCCTTCAGAGACTACAGCGCCTGCCAATTTTTCCTTTGCCCTGTTAGTACCACCAAAGTCAATGTTTATACTAGGAGGGAGAAGGGGTTAGTCTTTGCAACACAGAAAGCCAGCCCAAATACCTTTTCTTTCTCCTTTTCCTTTGGTACCTCAAGAGGTGGGGGGTAGGCAAATGTGGACGGCTTACAGTTGGACTTGTACTGGACTTTTGGCATCTAAGACAAAGAGTTTAAAAACATGTTAGAAGCAAGGAAGACAGGGAAAAAAATCCACAGCAGAATAATTACTTTAGCTTCATTTTCCTTCCAGCAGAGACAAACACAGATTCTCTAAAGAATACAAGCTTCCCCTTTTCCCCCTCCGGAAGCTGAGAAACTGTTATCAGTGGCAACAGTTCAACTAGAACAATGTTATTTAATTATTCTATAATTCGACTCTGGCAAGCTCTCCTAGCCCTCTCCATACCCTCCATGCTATTCACACCATGCTTTGTTTTCATTGTTTCGAAGGTTTTGTGGTTTTGATGTTGTTGCTGGGTCTGTGTGTATTAACACAAAATTGGTTTAAGATTTTAGTGAAGATCTGCTCTGTCAGTGCACGCAAGGGCAAACCAAGCACTGCCTGACATTCCCCTCTTGCCAAAGCACATTTAGGGGTGAGCTACCAGTGTCACATATTCTTACTCTTGGCTACTGAAGCAAGGGCAGAAAGCATCTTTTGACAGCCAATCTAAATTCTTAAATTGATTTAATTTCTGCAGTATCTCAACTCTCGTCTCTCATGACATATCATGGAGCAACAATAGAACCAGGACTGTTCTGAGGAAGCAAGGTGGGTGTGGTGCAGCCCATAACATACAGCCAGCTCCTTGCTAGCTTTGGTATGCTGCCTGGGAACTAAGGGATGAGGAGAGGGAGTCAAAATGGCAGTACAGCCAAGCAGGCAAAAAGGTGCTGAGCCAATCACCACTGGGAAGGCACAGAGACAAGCAGCAATGCAACCCCCGTAAAGTTTTCAGGGCAGAGGGGAAAAAAAAATTAATGCAAACCTCTGTCTTCAAACAGAGTGAGAATTCTGTGCTGTGTGTACATGGACTTGATGCTCAGTCCGAGACAGGTGAAGAAAAGCAACTTAGAGCCCTAAGGCTTTGGTCCAGGGGCTGCAATCCAGCCAGCTGGCTGAGGCCAAGAGGGACTCTGGGAGCAGCCAGCCCTATGCATGCTCTGTGCATCCCAGAATAAGGCAATGATGGGAGGGATCTGCACACCCCTGCAGTGCCACATCCAGAAGCTTTTTGTGGAAGTTATGACCTCAGTTCTCCAGCACAGGAGACCCAGCATGGTACACAGCTTACAGGGGCCATACCACAGCTGATCGGCTGGAAGAACAGATGCATAAGTAAAGCGCAGTACTGACTGCTCGGTTTAATGTTTACTCCCCAAGGAATCCAAACAAATCCTCTTTTCCCACTGCTAGCTTTCCTAGGGGAGAACATCACATCATTTATTTGGGAGGCCAGGGGGGCAACACGCTTTTTTAAAAAATAACCCTGACCTTCAAGAGTGATAATGGGGCGGTCTCTCCCCACATGTACTCAATAAAGTTCCTTTCTTTTTAAGCTATTTTGAAGTAAAGTGTTCCAAGTCTGCTTTCCACATTTTTCTTGTCCCTATCTCCACCACCAGCTCTGCAATTTAAGCCTGCTTTTCAGATTTCTCCCAGTTAGAAACTTTTTTGGCACAAACAAGCTGGAAACAGGCAAAGAAAACCAATAAATCCATGCACAAGCCTTGCAGACCACTCAAGCCTTCCAAGCAGCTATCACTGCTCGTTACGTACCTTAAGATCCTTGTTAAGGCCAATGACACATGTTGGGGTGAAAGCCAGTGACAAGAAGTGTGACAGGGGAAACCAGAACCAAAACTGGGTGAAGACCAGAACCCCCACCACAGAAGGCATGTGAGTATGTCCTGTCCTCGACTGCAGTGAGATAGTTACGTTATGGCCCCCTGTAAGGAATCAAAAATGGAGGAAGTTAATGAATGCACTCCTGGGTACTCCAGAGACACCTGAGCAATGCATCTCAAACAGCTGCTGTGAAGGGGCTGCACAGCACAGTCCAGGCCACAGTGCTGCCAGTTTTCTCCCCTGGAACACACCTCCCTCCCTTACTGCGAGCTCAGCTTACTCAGTGAAACAGATGTGCAGTGTAAGGACCAAACTGCTCTACAGTACCCAAATATCATCAGTGAATATAGCCCTTCCACACTCATTTTACCAGGATACAGGTTAAACAGAAGTACAATGCAGAAGGCAAAGAGAGGGGGAGAAAAAGGCAAACCTTTGCCATATGCAGTTCTAAAACACAGCATACAGATGATCCCCAAGACAATGCTCACGAGGACACTGCATATAAAGCAGTGCACACAGAAACTTTTCTTTCTGTGGCTGCCTCTTTGAACTATCAGTTATTCAGAAGAAATATGCCGAGGTTTTTATCCTACACCATCTCAGTAGAAAAAAATGTAAACAGCAGCAACTTCAGAAGTTGCTTCTAGAGGTTATCAATCTAAGCTGCACAGAGACAAGCTCCTGCAGTCTTTGCAGCAAAATTACATCTCTGCCAGACAACCAAGTCTTAGATTTGTACTTGCAAAGCAGAGACCAAAACAACTCCATATGTTGATGTAGTGCAGAAACATCCAGCTAGAAACCAAATTGAAAGATTGGGCTTGCAGACAGAGTGAGAAAGTGTTAATCTGATCTTCTGTCCTCTGATGAACACAGTGAATTGAGTTGAAGAGGGCACCAGGCAAGTCCATTACCGCTGACAAGACCAGGTGCAGGGAGGTTAACTTCGTTAAAATACAAACACCCACTCATCGCAAACTCAGGGCACTTTGTAGCTGAAAATCCCAAACTGGAGTAGCATTCTCCTGTCTCACACAAACAGCCACCTCAGTAGGGCCAGGCAGCAATGGAACTGCCTGAGTTTTAAAGAAAAACAAAATTATTTTCTTGCTGCCAAAACTAATGAAAGCCCTGACTGAAGCAGTAATCTCATCTTGAGTATCTGTCAGTGTTAGTCCCAGGAGAAGCACTGGAAGATGGAGGATTTTGATGCCCTACTGTAGGATGCTCTGCATACATCCTATTTCCTTGCTTAGCAATAGATCTCCTGCTGTTTGACATGAGAACTTCCCGCTGCCTCTTTGGAGAAAGACAATTACATGGTCTTTTACTACTGCTAAGTCTGCTCTGCTTCTTATTATTTTCTCTGACACCAATCTCTTGCCCTTTCACCTGAATTTGCCACAGAACCATGGAAGGACTGCCTGAGGTCTTGTGCTACTCTTAAATATATCAAGCACTGCACACTCAAATTTCTGGTCTTCTCCCCCATCTTCACATTGAACTTTTCTTTACTGCACCACTGTATACAGGCCAGGCCCTGAATATCTGCAGATATTCTGGATCAAGCAGCCCAGTGAACGTTGCACAAGGAGCTTAACTGGACTTTATCAAACTTTTGCACTTTAATCTTCAGAATTCTAACCTTTATCCAATCTCTGGAATTTCCTGAATGAGTAACAGATTTCATATTCAAAAGATGCTGTCATGCTACTTCTTTCTGCTGTCTTATACCCACAAACAGCCCACCCTCATTCCTGGAGTTTTGCAGGGAGCAGGAAAGGTGGGGAGACATAATACTGCAACAATTGTGATTTATCTTCATGATTAAACAGCAGCCCTGACAGCCTGGAAGGGAACACGTTCCAGATATTCAGCTGACTGAAAGCTGTGACATGACGTCTGGAAAAAAATTTTCAAAAAACACAAAAGAAAAAAATTCAGGGATCCCGGGGTAGTACTGTAAGGTCCATCTCCCAGAATTCACACTGCCAATGTGGCAAGGTTTCCTGGAATTCAAGTGGCTGTTCTGAAGGCTCTGAGGGTTTGCTGGCCCAAGCTGAAAGTCAGTTAACCGGAGGGGGAGTGCAGCAAACAGACACTGGTGGTTTATATACTTTGGTATATAAACTCTATATAGTCATGGTGGCACTTGCTCATACTAGGGCAGTGTAGCCCAGGATGACACACCAGCAAAACAGTCATTAAATAAAGATGCTTTGTAGACTTTGGAAACTAGTTTCCAACCCTGGCCTAGGCAGCATCCCATTTTCAAGCAGCATCATACTGTTTCTTTCTCTATCAGCAAAGCCTTATAATCCACTTCATCTATGTAATGAGTGAAGACAGCCTGGACTGGGAACAGCAGCACTGGAATGTCAAAATCTCACAGGACAAACCATCAAAACCCCAGCAGAGTTGATTTCAGCATGTGCCAGTGACCTGATTCACATGGGCACTGAAACACAAAGTAGCTCTAATATAATGGACAAAAACATGAGCACAGGATAATGTCTTTTTTCTTAACTACCACAGAGTTAGTCCCAACTTTACATGGAGAGTTCATGAACAGGGACAGGCAGGAGAAAGGCGGGAAACAGTAACACCAAATTCAAGACATGGGAGAGCAGACTGCATGTTTATTTTTTGTACTAAAGTCTTTAACCTCCAAAATAGAAAACATCATGTGAGATGCTTCTTTGAAGAGATGGCAATGAAGAGATAAGCAACTCTTTGTTCTGTAATTTGAATGACACTTTCTTTTTCATCACTAATTAAAAATATCTCCAAACTGTGAGGAATCCATTACATTCACCACCAGGCTGTCAACAGCTTTTTTGTCTTCAGTCTGTACTGCCCAGTGCTGCTTTCTGTCCTCAAACCACTGTACTGACCACCCAAACCTTCCCTAAATATAAAGAAAAGGATTTTTCTGATAGGATAGGACTGGTTTTTTCCACACAGGACCGCTGCTCCTTCATTCTTCTCACTGATTGAGAAATGTGGCATTAAGAACCAAAGATGCCAAGACTCCAGAGGGTAAAATAGTTTTCAAGCAAGTAAAATGTTGACATCTGATTAGATCAGTACATCCCCTTTACAACTCACACTTCAGAATATAAAGCATAATGATTTTGCAAAGAACAGAAAACCTGGAACAAGAGAACATGTTTGTACCATGAAGGGGAGCATTATAAAAGTTCAGAGGGTTTTGGGGAAAAAAAACCCCAAACCCTAAGTTAAATTTAAAGCGTCTATATTTTCTTATTTTATTAAAGTAAAAATGCAGCTGCTGTGGCCTATCAATTAGACAATTGCCAAATTCTTCATTTCCACTTCAGTGTTTCCAAGGTACCCTGCTCCTTCCATTAAACCACCAGTCTAATGGCTGCCTCATTGCCAGAGCAAAAATCCCACCTGCAGTGCATCATTTCCCAGTTATGCACTGGAAATCTTGCACTTCTAATCAAAGCCTGTTGTTGGAAGAGAATTACGCTTTTCTCCTCCCCTCACAAAAAAAGACCCAACAAAAACCCTAAACTCAATTGCCCCAACTATGGCAGATAACACAAAGAACCTTTTCTTCCTGGCAGTGATAATTAAATTCTATAACTCATTGTTCCAGATAAGCACTTGCAGTTCTATGGGAAAGATAAAAAGAATTTGTTCTTTCAGGAGGCTCTAATGAAAGTGGCAATAGGTTAAGAAAGGGAGTTTACAGCCTTCCCCCAGCCACTCAGCAAGAAATAAAGAGGGTAAAGTTGGCATAAATTCACATGTAGTTTATTAGTATTGGATGTTTCTGGTTTCTAAGTCATTATACAATACATGAATGCCACAGGAAGCAAATCAGGTTTTAGTTGCATTTTTATGATTTTATGAATTCTTAGAGGTCAGAATTCAAAGCAGGTCTGTACTGCTGAGAGAAAAATCTCAGAGCCAGCTGGGCTCTGGCTTCCCAGCAACGGACTATGAGTATGGGAATGACCAAAATTATTCTAACAGTGTTGTGCCAAGAATGTTGCTCAGTCTGAGCTCCAGAAGGGGTACTCAGGAGGCAAAAAAAGATCAAGAAGGTGGTTCCTATTACTTTCCTCCCTAAGCAGCCCTAGTCACCCGTGATGACTAGGCCTGACTGCCACATGCCCACCAGGAACACTTTTTAACCATGCCTCCATGCAGACAGGTGCAGGCAGCCCCAAGTCTTTCTCCCCCCACCACCCAGCCTGGAGATGCAGCAATTTCATACACACACCACAGGGTGCTGTGCCCAAGCCACACCACAGACAAATTCTAAGATTCTCTTGGTTATGTGACTTCAGTACTAACCCTGATCTCAGAGTACAGGAAAAACCAGCTTGTTTCTGCCTATCACAGGGGATAAGGAGGCAAGAGAAGGCCACAGCACAAGGGACCAGGTGGGAGAAACTGCATTTGGAAACCTGGAAAAGGGGTGCCGTTGACAGACACAGCACTGTACAAGTCTTAACTCCATCAGAAGGAAAAATTCAAAAAATTGCCTGTCCTTGTTCCTTACAGAAACCTTCCTTAATTGGCCCTGCAACTCAGCTCTTGTGAAATGCTGATGCCTTTAGAGAATCCTATTCCTGACTCACCATTTAGTCATTAACATAATGTTTTCTTCGCTAGAAAATGATGTTTCCTTCACTAGAAAATTATGTTCCCTTCGCTAGAAGAAGGTAGTAGGATGCTGTGAAATAACTGGGTCTTCTGACGTAACACTGACGCAGTTAACTGTGCTGCCTTTGTACAACACCTCTTTAGCATTCGTGAAAGTAGCAAAACTTAGTTATTAAAAACATATACATAAAAAACTTTTATATATATTTTAAACTGGTTATGTAAAATTTAACAGAAAAGGCGAAATACAAGGGCTGGATACCACATGATTTCCAAATTTCTGGAGTAGGTGCTTAATGAGAAAAATAAAGAAGTAATCTATCATGCTATAATAAATTAACATACGGGGTGACAAAACACACTTAGACAAAAAATATTGTATTTTTCCAGATTTCTGGACGTGAATTCTGCCCCAATGACTGGGCTGAGTCTCTCCTGACAGAAACTACAAAACAGAGTTTATTTCTTCAGCTAGCTAAAATAACTTGAAATTTGAGATTTCTTGCTACTATTACATAACAGGCATAAACCCAACACCTCATCTCCCAAATGAAATTTGCTATTACAGCAATCGCAGCTAAACAAGTTTAAGAAATGTTGACAGCTTTAAATGTTTGGGGAATTACCTGCATCCAAAATGCCTTGTGCCAGGATTGCTCCAAACTTTGCCATAACGTCATCATGCTTATCATTGATCACTTTGGAATAGAGTTGTCTGAACTGGCTGACCTGGATAAAAATGATAAAAAGGAAAAAAAAGAGAGATTATAAAACTGACTGCACAAGTCAAATATTCCATCTTTAATGGAAGCATCCTGCATTTCTGCATCCTACGATGATTTTTATGTTTTCAATAGCTTTAGTCACTGGTATTACCAGTCATTCCACTAATAATTAATGACAGAGATTTTCCCCAGAAATCCTGGATTTCTGCATCCTACGATGACATTTATGTTTTCAACAGCTTTAGTCACTGGTAGTACAAGTCATCCCACTAATAATTAATGACAGAGATTTTCCCCACTTGAAGATACCCATATAGTGATTTTAAAATAGTCAGAATGGACATTCATTTCCAAACCACATTCTGCAGGCCTTACAGGAACACCCTGAGAATCCCTGAAGTGACACTGGAATAAAAGACCAATCGATGAGTTTGTAGCAAGAACTACTGTATGTTCTTAGGTGAGTGACACTGCACTTTAATAAATTGCCTCCAATTCCTACTGCTGAAAACCCCAAACTTATTCAAATTTTCCTTTACAATATTTCTGCTGTATCGATAATGCCCCTATGGTGCATCATCAGCAATTTGTTGCTGCACTCCTACCTTTTAAGTGAAAACCATTAATGAAAACATATAATAAAGTAACAGTTTATGCCATGATTAGGTTCACCACAGTATCTTAAGTGCACATTAGTAAGGGAAACTGCTAAACCTTCGCTTATATTATCATCATTGCCTTGAACAGCTTCACCTGTCACTGGTTCACTAAGGGTTGAAGAGAGAGAACAGTATCATATTCAGCAATGTCTAAAGTTTTACTGTAAATTAATAACTTGTCTTTTATTATATGCAGTGGAGCAGCAATATAGCTCAAGTATAATTTATATAGCTGAAAAAGCAGACCTGAAAATCCCAATCTGCAATCCAGCCAAAGCCTGGGAAGCTGCATTCCATTCACAGTATGTCTGGAAGAATTTTTTATACCTCTTCCTTAAATTAATTTTAATCCAGATACTCATGTGATGTTTCTTTTTCATTTTTTTCTGTTTATGTACTAAGCCTTCACTTGACATACTCAAAAGCAAAGGAGGTATTTTCAAAAGGTGCCCTTCCAAGATATCTTGAACAAGCTTCTCCTCACTACTGGTCCACTCTGTTGTGCTATTCAAAGTCCTCTACCTACATCTGCAGCCGCAGAGGAGAGGATAAACTCATACCTCATGGCAGTAGAGAGAGACTGACCAGTTCCTTGTATTGCAAATGTAGTTAAAGTTTCCAAATATAAAACCCTAATACCAGACAACCTGCAGACACTTTTCACATCCAAAGAGCTTGTGCTCTCCAGGGACACCAGTGACCTTTGCTCAGTGACGAACGCCTGAAGAAAGGTCCTTCCTTCCAGCTGTGAAACACATTGTCTGCTGCAGGCAAAGAGGCCAGGCTGCAACACCACCACTAAGAAGGTGCTTTTGCACAGCCTCTGATGCTCCCAGTGCCTAATTGTACCTGTAAAAGAGGCTTTAACACTGACTACGACACTCAGGACAGCACCCAGCAAACTGCCAGTCCCCATCCTTGCAGGACACTGCGAGTTCCAGAGCTGTGCCAAGGGTGGGCAGCACAGAGAACCAGGAGCAGTGTCCAAGCATCCCTCCTACCACACATGGCCTGTCTTAGGGTGCACTGGGGAATCTCAAAGCACTTTACAGAAAGTTTCCACACCTGTGAAAAAACATCCATTCATACAACTGAGTCAGTGACATGAGAACTGTGCTGGGAATAACATTTTATTAAACCAAAATTCCTCGAGGTAAAAAAAAAATAAAATATTAAAAGTGAATGAAGAGCTGTCTGAGGGGACAAATCAAACTGCCAGGGTTTCTCAGCATGGCACAAGATCAGATTCCCAGTAAAAGCACATCAGAGCCATGAGGTAATCCTGCAGCTGAGGTAATGATAGCAATGAATGTCACCACATTTCACGTGTGAATTTTTGACCAGAGGCAGCAAGAAGTTGAGACCAGACTTTTAAGAGATTATGCTCAATATTTGGGATGGAAAGAAGACAGAGGCAGATTAAGACTGCGTGTTTTCTGCATTTCTCAATGCAGGTTAACTCATCACACCACTTAAAACACAGGTATCCTAAAGGAACAGACACGCTCAGGTTGACATTTTTCCTGACTTCACTCTTTCAGGCACTAATCCAGTTGTACGACTTGTCACCTCAACTCCTTCCGCACTGATGGCATCTAACCTTAGATTTAAGCCACTTTGTGACAGCAGAAGACACTGATACTCATACAAGCAAGTCATAGCCTGCTAAATATGACTGCATTAAAATTACTTTATTTGTTTCATACCAATGGACAACCTCACCACCATGAAGCTCCAGAGTAACCAGCCACTTTCAAACAGGAGCAGTGAAGCTGAACAAAACAACACTTCTCTGGTGGAGCAGGATGCATTTATTAGAACTGGCAGGGAAAAAAAGCAGCTATTTCCATTTTTCAGTATAAGTAAATCCAACAATTTGTGTGCTAATATTAGTTCTCTATTCATTAATTCCCTTTTGCTTTAAAAAGTTTTTAGTTACTACTTCCTGTCCCCAAAAGGAGGTGACTTAAATTTCCTTGAAATTATTAAAACTAAAAAAAGGAGCAACGTACATTTTCAGGGCAGGCACACGGACAGATGTGTGGCAGAGAGATATTTCACACACAATGCAGGATTTATTCTGGATATGCAGACCAAACTCTGCTCTTGCTTCACTCCATTTATGCATTTTCACGCTCTCCTGATTTTTGTTTATAAAAGTTTACACTGAGGTTTACATGTTCAATATAAATGGTTTGGTTCCTACGCCTGACCTCTTGTACACTGTAAAAATATCTTAGTTTGCATTTGCAGCCTGGAATGGAGGCTCATGCAGTGTCAAAGACAGCCACATGCACACCAGGTGATCCAAAGCCTTCAGGTGTTATTTGGGACTGATTACACTGAAACACAGAAAGCAATGTGTGAAACTATTCCTGAGCTGAGCTGAGCTGAGCAGTAGATTCCAGTGCCTCTGTTTAGAGCACATCATTCCTGTGACTCTGGGCTCAGCTTCTGGGTTTGGAATATTTATAAAAGCAGGATGTTACAAAGCTCATTCGTTGGACTGTAATCCAGAATTTACACCGTAATCAAATCTTCACAGAGAGAAACCCTGGGTAGAGTGAGAAGATGTTCAGCAGAACTGCTGATGTTCATGCTGGCATCTGAAGTCTGATGGGGCAGCACCTCAGAACAGAGGGATGGAATGCCTCACTCAGGAAAGGCGAGGCAGGGCTAGCAGGGGAAGTCATCCACCTCCCTGGTCATGGTGCACTGCCCCTATGAGCACCCTTTCCCTCTATGCCTTCCACAGCTCCTACTCACATGGACATTAGTCCAGAGCACACAAACCCACCAGGAACCCACCTGCTTTGGCACCAGGACCTCGTGCAGGGCAGTGAGGTGACCGGGACACAGACAACTGCAAGGGACCAAGGAACTGAAATCTGGCTGCCAAACCTGAACAGATCAATTGCCATATCTCGAGGTGACAGGGACAGGTCACAGCAGGGGATCAGCTGCGAGCAGGCGTTCAGTGAACAAGCACTGAACAGCTACAGTAAGAAATAGTCCTTATACCATCTACTTACAAAAATACAAAATGTGTAGTGCCGTATCAAGAGCATTCTGTGTTCAGATAAATTCTGCATACCTGTGCATTGTGAGTTGTGGATCACTGCCAATCCTGCAAAATGCATTCAGCAACCATGCCCTTTCCACAGTTAAACATCAGTGGAAGCAAAATTGTTCTGTGAAAGGGTGGAAGACTACCCCACCCAGCCTAAAGGGCCAGGCAAACCCAGATCAAGGGATTGTCTCAACACTCAAATGCACAGTATGCCTGCATGCTTGTTCAGGCTATTTCTATAAAGCAAATGCTTCACAGGAATGGGATTTTTGACTGGGTCAGGTCCCAGCTGAAAACCTTCCTTGCTGTTGGGGAAAGTCTGGTTTGGCAGTTCTGGCTGTAGTGCTTCAGGAAGGTATTATCCTCATGTGGAGCCACTGCTCCACCTCCTTGGAAAAAGTGCTGGGGCACCAAAATCCTACAGAATGGAGTAAGATGTCAACAGACAGTTGTTGCTTAAGCTGTTGAAACAAAACTTGCCAGAGTTTGTCTAGCATAGCCCTTTAATCTGCTACTATTTTTCCTTCAAAGCACAGCAACAAGCACAACCCAAACTACTGCATAAGTTTATTTATATGCTATGAAACCCACAAGCTGTGTTTCTCCCTTGAAATCTTCAAGCACTTCAAAAATTTTATTGCATTTGGAAATGCTACCAAGAAATTTATTTGGGCAACTTCCAGGAGGAACACTAAAATGAAGGCAGTGACTCATTTCATCTTTACTAACAATACACAACCCCATTCTGCTGGCCAAAATGACATGGCAGTGAGTTCAAATGAAACCAAACACAGAACCTTGGAAACACCGAGGAAACAACACAGACTTTAAGATATAAGAATGATACAGCACCATTTGCTACAAACACGAAGAGCTGTCATTTATCAGGCTGATTACCACTTCTCCCTCTACCAGTCAACTTTCATGCACATCAAGCCCATGAGATTGTTAAAAACAAGACTTTATAAACAGTTAATTACAGGAAACAGTGGCAGGTGATGTGCAAAATGCTTTTGGTAAATGCAAGCTCTTAAGAACAAGAGCATTAATAAAATTTAATAAAACAGGTTTTAAACTGTTGCATGTTCTATCTTCAAAAGCTGAAGTTATTCTGCACACATTTGCTCTCTTGAAGGAGCAGACAATGTGCAGAATCATCTAACTGTAACAGGCTCACATAAAGGTTTTGCGAAGGTGCTCCTAGAATATTGCAAAAATCATTCTTGCACCCCAAAAAGACCTAGTGTTTCATCTAAATGGGCAAAAAAAATCCCAGCAGCAATATGGTCCTGGTTTCTTCATGAAATCTTAGAGATAACAGGCCAATATGATTCAAGGAGGATGGAGGAAAAAGCTTGAGCTTGTTTTTTATCTTCTCATTTTACCAAGATGACTATCCTACCACAAAACCAGGAATTGAATTTACTTTTTCAAGTTGTTAAGACATGCAGTTTGTTTCCAAAATTGCTGTCTTAATTGCCCTGCAGGTCACAAACACATAATGAAGTTGTCATTGATTTCGGTTACAATGACCTCATCACATATGTAATTTAGGATTCCATTTCACAAAATAAACTTCTTAATATTTTATATCCTACACTAATATGGTTCTTAAATGTATCAAGAGAGGTCAGGAAAAATCACGTTGGCTGCATACGGAGGAATTGTGTTTCAACTCCAAAGAGGCCAAACCAACTCTACTCAACACCTGCTACCCCTTTTGGCACTTAAGCAATCTGCAAGTTCAAGGGGCCTCCATATAATGGCAATTCTTTATTTAAACTCTTTATTTAAATATAAACTCTTTAAATTATTCATTTAAACAAAGAGTGAGCACAACAAAGAGGAGAATGAACACAAAGGAAAGGTTATAGCAAAGTTGATTCAAAGGCATACATCTACTTTCTCTCACAATAAAAATGGCTTCTTTTAAACCAAAATACTTTGCTTCTTAAATCTCTGTTTATTCCTGGCATTTCAGCATTGCAATGCTTAGCTCTCAAAACTCTGACAGTATTTTACATCTGGAAATATCTAAATAATAATATTTATATCTAAATCTATTCAAAGAAGATTGTTTGCTACCCTCTTCACCCCAAATTATCAACAGAGAATTTAAAGTATTTCTAACCCAAAGCTCACAGATAAGTTTACAAAAAAAAGTATAAAATCTCAGAACAGAAAAAACTGAACGGTAATGATGGGAAGCTGGTCAGAGCATATTCCACAATCTTTCTTAAAATCACCATTTCTCACATGCAAAGCACCATGAAGTATTTAGGAGCAGTGAGATGGTGATACATAAAATTTATCTTCTCTGTAACCCCATCAAGACCACTTGTACAGCTTCTGGGATATGAAAATCATCCCACTCCTCTTCCCAGCTGGTTTTTCAACACTGCAAATACCCACATCCATCAAGTTAGACCCTTTGGCACACAGTGCTTCAGAGTGTCACTTAGGAATCTAATCGGATCAAAATATGTCCCTGTAATCCAAAAATGGCTCCTTTTCTGAACTCCACCCTTTCACACTGGAGTAAAATAATTTTTTTTTTTCAGACTGGCAGAGAGCTCCAAAAAAGTTTCCCATGGATAATAAATAACTTAATTGGCAGCATGATCCTCAAAATATTCCTTTTACTTTTGGGCAAGAAACTACAATGGTTATAACTAACTTTTGGGGTATTTAAAACAAGTAAAATTTGTATATTCTGTACTTAGTTCCTAAATTGGCAGCATATTTCAGGGATAATTTATTATTTTATAATCTGTAATTTTTGGGTTTGTTTTTGTTTGGTTTTTAATACCTGCAGTGCTTCTATGACTGGGCAATGAATTGCCTTCTGTATCTATATCAGGTAACAACACACAAATTTTGGCACAAACAAGGCCCAGGCATAAAGCTGTTTCAGTTTTCTGTCCATTTTTAAACAAGCCACTGAGCCCTACACGATACATCTCATCCTGTATTGGCTGTCCAGCTATTTTAACCACCCATTTATCAAGTCCAGGTATCATGTACCTTGGAAGTCAAGGTTACCAGGCCTCTTTGGGGGAAGAGATCTGCCTTACTACACATCTCAAGTAATCTGTATTTTTCCTAGCCCTTTTTCTATCTACATTTTTCTTTAGGACAAACAGGCTCTTTCACCTATCATCTCAAAAAGCCTGAAACTCCAATAGTCAGACTCAGCCAGTGACCCACAGCAGTTTAAAAGTCTGACTGACTGAGAGCAGTCTGCAATTCCGACCCCAAGAGGATCAAGGTGCTTTGCAAATTAAAATTAATCTGTTCTCATAATGCCCTTTCATAGATGAACGAATCATCCTTAATTCTTTCAGGTGGGAAACTGAGGCACAGGAGAGCTATACAATTTGTGCAGCATTAGAGGAATACAGAATAATTAAACCTGATCTCCTATACTGAGGCCTGGCATTCCAATCACCTGAGCAAGGAAGAAAAAAATAAAACCAACAATTAATTTCTTTTTATAGAGAGATAATTCAACTTCACATTACAGATACTGTGTATCTTGGAAGATGAGGGAATCCAACAGAAGTCTAGTGTTTTCCACTGCCTCATTCAATGGAACTGCTCTTCTTGGCTTATTCAGTTGAACTACAATTCTGATAATATAAACAATGTTCCCAGATTCTGCTCAGTGAAAACTTTTTTCTTTCCTTTTTTTTTTTGGTAATAATTTAAAAAAAACAAACTGTCTGCCAGCAAATTTTCATGTTCCGTGACTTAGAAATACCCAAACACCTGTATTTGTAGATTTCCTTCATGGACTTTCCCAAGTAAAATTTTCCACTGGACAAAGAGGTTTTTTTCTTTCTCCTCATTCGAATGTAGTAAAAAAGGTGGCTGTTTTTATCACAGTTCAATTTCTAAAATGACATCAATAAAAGCAACCCATATAAAATAGACGAGTAGTGAAGCACCAGCTACTGCTCTGCCTCAGCACTCACCAGAGCAGGTGAAACGTGGAACCTTAGAGCTTCTCTTAATGTGGACTTTTAGTCTGTACAAATGTTTGCATATCATCATCTGTCACACATTCACAGGGCAACCTACTTTTAAAAGCTTAACACAGCATACACAATCCTTTTTGCTTTCTGAGCAGAAAACTCCATTAAAAAATATATTTGCTATAAAGCCACTAAGCCAGTTCTGACTGCACAAATTATTTTACCTGAAAAGTGTAAGACTAACTACAAAAAACCCAGTTATAACAAGACTTTCCTGCAGGGTGACTACATCCAAAACTAAGTTTACTATCATGAGAACCAATGTCTTTACTAAATAACAGTGATCACATAAATCATGAGCATACAGGCCTCAGTGCACGCTAATGGAAGACAGTCACTTTCACAGCATTGCAGGATGCTTTGAGACCTTTTAAGAAAGAGCATTTATTCTTGCAGTGTCCAGAGTTAAAATGCAGTCATCCATCAGGCATGTTTCCATCAGCAGGCATGGCTCCCCCATTCAGAGCACGTGCTCTGATCCATGCAGGAGCTTCCTGCTGCACATCCAGCTCTGGCTCTTTACAAGGCACGTGCACTCTCTTGCCAGTGCTTATGTGCAGTGCCAAGCACCAAAGTTTTGGCACCCAAGACCATTTTCCCACCTGATAAGCTGGTATGTAAGGTATGACATCCTACCTTTGGGCAGGTAATCTCAGTCTGCTGGATCATGATAAGAGCAGATGCAATCAGAGCTCCCTGACGCACATAGTTCACAGGATCATTTGTCATTGGCTCAAGCAAATTAATTGCTTCCTAAAACAAGTCAAGAAATAAGGAGTCACAAAGTTAATATTTTTATTTTTAGTACTGCAGTGGAAGGTTATCAGATTGACACTATCAGATATTCTTTTAAAATACTCTGCCTGTCCTTGGTAAGTGAAACAGAAATCTGTATTTCTCTAGATTTTAATCTAAAAACCAGGAAGAAAGAAACCCAAACACTAAAAAACAAGTGATGGATGGATGGAACAAGATCTACCTGCAGAAGATGGGCAACAGCTAAACAACAGGTATAAGCAACAAATGCATTCATCACATTAGAATCCAAATTCTTGGCCTCACACTTTGTTGTTAGAATCTGTAACATTTAGCATCACATGACAGCACACATTTCAAACCTACAACAAGTAAGGCTATCTCTGAGCACCCATATAGTAAATCTAGGTTTTTAGCACAGTTCAAAATGCTCTTCTGCTTCTTCAAATTCAGTAACTTCCCAGCTAAGTGCAACAGGAACATGATCCACAATGACCTATTAGTAACTATTCTTTTCAATGAAGTCACTGATTATGAAAATCTCTCCTGTCCATACAGTGCTCTTACTTACACTGAAGACACCAGCAAATGCAGTTGAGTGCATGAGACTCCCAGCAAAGACCCCTCTTGTTGTTACTTCTGTGAGGGTGAGGCTTTTAAAAAGAAGCTCATTTTATACAGAACCACTTCTAGAATAATATCAAGCCTTTGCTTTGACTGCTTTTGCCATCTGAGCTATGTTAGAGGCTGTGCTTCTCCACCTGAAGGTGACTCATTCACTCTTTGGCAAGCATTCAGTACCATGGATGGAACATCCACTATAACAAAGAGCTGAACTTTCCGATCTCCAAAGTTGAATATATTTGGGCCTTCAAAACCTAGTGATATAAGCTCTGGAAGACATGTAATCAAATGGTTTAGGTCATCACACAATGCATCTGGAAATAAAAAGACTTATTTTTGCGATTAAAAGCATTTCCACCTAAATTATCTTGTCAGATGCAGTGGGTTAAAAATAACTAGCTCCTTGATTCCACCTTCCACTCGAGAATAAAGCGACCTGGATAAAAATAGGACTTTCAGTTTGCTTTCAAGCCTGCATGCTTTAGATGCTGAAGCTGGCAGGCAGTGCACGTCAGCATTCTGTGCTTTTGGCAGCACCAGTGACACACTGGGGAGCGCTCACGCAAGAGCCACAGAGCAAGAGTTTAATGCAGGATGAGGAAGGGATGAGACACATAAGCAACAGATTTATCGAAGACTCTGAAGCATAAAATATCAATTTCATTTGGACAGTCTGTGCACCTGTTCTGAAGTGTGATTCTGTACCACTACAGATTACATACACATGTGGGTGAAGCAGAGGGAGCTTATTCCCAAGTTTACTTCCTGCTTGTTCCAATGAGTGCTCACTTCCCACAGCAGAAGTGGGAATCCTTCTACCATAAAAAGTCCCTGTTACCATCTGTGAGAATGAACCTCCACTGACACTTATAAAGTGAGAATAAAATTACTGGTTTTTAATTACACATGTGAAACAACAATACATTTAATTAAATTTCACCTGCACTTGTCTTTTCTACATGGATCTTCCATGAATGGTGTATCATAGGAAAGAAGAAAGGAGCTAGAAGTTATGCAAAACACCTGCTGTTTTCCTGTCACTGGCACTCCAAAGGCAAAAGAGTATTGATTTTGGAGTACTGAACACTCATTTAAAGTTCAGTGGCAACTTGACAGTAAGAAAACTCTAAGAAAAGTTTTGAAGACAAAATTCCAAGAATGTGGCAATAATGCATGAAAACTTGCTTCTACTTTTATCTATACTGAACAAGCAGGAAAAGAATGTCTATGCCCAGAATAGTTAAAGTACTGCTGTACTCTAGCTGGCTAGCAGTGTACATGTGTAGGAAATCTATCTGTGTGTGCAATGGTAACATACAAATGTGCCTGTGGCAGGAGAGAGCAGGAACAGTCTTGGCCATGGATGCTTCTGGCCCTCACCTTGTTTCCAGTGCCTGCACAGCAGATCCCCAAAGCCATGGCAGCCCCATAACGCACATGGGGATTGTAGCTCTCTGACAGCAAAGAAACCACGCTCGGACACTGCTCAGGAGTCCTAAAGAAAGGCAAAAAAAGAGTGTTGTTTATTATTATTGTTCTTCAAAATATGGTATGGTGCTTCAAAATACAGAGACTTCACTCTGTTCATACTGGAAAATTTCATATTGTCCTTTCATACATATCCTTTTGCATTTTTCAAAATGTAACCAGAGGGGAGGAACAAATGGGCTAAGAGAAGAACAGGGATGTGCACAGATTAATAAACTTCCCTATCACTGCAGATATCACACACAGTTCCCACTACTGAGGTCTTCCTTTTTATTGCTTATTTTACGCCTTTGAGAGATCACCAAGTAGAATGATATATTTATTGAGATTGAGGTCTTTATCTCTAGAAATCATGATGTTGTGACAGACTTTCCACTAGCAGAAGTTTACTCTTCATGAGAGACAGCACTTAATCTTCCATCAGGAGATACAAAACCCAACTCCAGTATTCAATCAGCCTTCAAGGTTAGTGGGTCTCAAACTCCCTTTTGCAATCACGGCTTCTGACGACTCCTCCTCACCCCCCCACTGCTGTAAATCAAACCACGAGAGGAGATGCTGACACAACACACACTTCCAATCAGTTTATGAGCAATGTCCCCCGTTGCCTCCTTCATGCTGTGATGTTGCTGCCTTTTAAGAGATCTGAAATGGGTGTATGTGCTCCATGGCTCACCAGATGGGAACAGTGTCCTCCTGGTCATTACAGGAACAGAACTTCCAGCCACACGCTGGGGGAGACGAGAGGGAATCTTAATTTCCTACAGCAAGAAGCACATGTTGCTAATGCAAACAGTTTTGTAAATATTGAGTATTTCAGAAGTAGGGCAGAACTCACAGGCGTGGATATACTAATTTCCTTCCTGTCTTCACAGTCATTTTAATCACTCCACTAAAATTGATGCCACACAAACCACTTGAAAATATCATACACTGCCAATTTCAGCATTTCCAGTTCCATGACACCATTAACACAAGAGCAATGTGGGAATGTGGTTGGCAAGTGCATGCTCATGAAAAAGAAAGATGGGAAACTATACACTGTGATTTAATTATATCTGTTTTCAAAGTGAATATCATCTGGCTATTCACTCCATTGTGTCTTGCAGCCCAGACTAGCATTTTAATTGTCACATTCACGATCCTAGAAGCAGTCTTGCAAGCCATTTATTTCAACTATAAACTGATTTCAGACTGAAATGTACACAGGAAGAAGCCAAGAGCACCTTAGTTTTAGCTTCCCTTCTTACATTTGCTACACTGAAAGATGGAAGCTGGAGGGTGGCAGCAGCACCTGTTTTACATAGGAATTATAGTGTCATGTAGGGCCATCAAGCGTCTATCAAAGCACTCAACAACTCAAGAGAGAGAAAAACCATTATAAAGTACATTTCAGCATGGGTTTTATTTAAATGAATAGCTGAATCATAGAAAACAGAAATAAAAAAGACTTTAAGCAACAATCTAGTTAATTTCTTCTTTTATTGTGACTGGGGACAGAAGACATGCCCATATAATGACACACTCATACTTCAGTTATACTCTACACACACAGTCAATTAATTTTTACTCTAGTTATTCCCATTTCAACACTGGGAAAGTGTCTCCTCTGATAACTAGTCCTAAACTCCTCTTACATTCCTCTCTCCTACTCCAGCTGATCACAGACAGGCAGCACCATCAACCACACAGGCTCCAGTCTTCTTCCAGAACTGCTGAATAGACCCAAAGGCACCCAGGCTTCAGAGGCTACTCAACCCCTCAACAGTAATGGCAGCAAGTGCCCAGATCTACCTCACCCCTGCTTCCAACAGTCTGGTTTTTTATGTTTTCCCAAAACATTCACCTGGGGAAAGAATCCCACCTACTGCCATCATCTTAAACACACCTCCCTCATTCCAAACAGCAGAAAAAAAATCCATATAAAAGAAGGAGGAGCAAACACAAAGTTGCAGGAAACTCTGCTCCCTCTAAGATGCAGCCAGGATGACAAATGTTAAGAAAGGGGGATGAGCTGAGCAACAGAACAACACTGTCCTGCAATCAAGCAGTATAAGTGAAGACTATAAACTAAAAGACACATTTAAAACTACCTGTCAGCCTCTTGCTCAAATAACAGCCTGGATGCTGACAATGTTTTTTTAAAAATGAGCTGATGCGGAGACCAGAAGACACAAATCCTATAATAAATGAGCCCAAGCATTCAGCTGCACAGACAACTTTGGCTCTTGCACAAAGACTCTTAACACCTTTGTGTTTACTTTACTACAGCAAATGTTAAACAGGCAGATTGTAAGTCAAAGAAGAGAAAAACAGTTTCTGGCAAAGATGTGATTATGCACTCTGAGGCATTAATCATTAAATTCTTGTTCAGAAAGCTGGATTTCATAGAATCATCAACTTGGACACATATTTGTGTCTGCAGGCTCAGTTTCAACACAGATTTTATTATAAAATCAGGATTAATGTACACTAGTTGATTTTAGAATTCTTAGTCAGATTTAAATTATTTGTTGCCATTATTTTAAATGACAGGGGGCCTTATGTAAATCCACTTTAGGAGTTATAGCTACTTAACGGGTCCCACCACTTTCCCCAGTAACACACCTTTTTAGAACCTTCAGCCTTCAAAAAGTGTCTTCCCAAATAACAGAGATCTAGAAGGCAGGTCCACAAGTGGGTCAAGGAAGCTAAAGAGTTTGCAAAAGTGCCTATCAGAGGAATAGGACTTTAGTGCACAAAAGCACTGTTGGCATCAATGTCTAAGCAGTAACATTTGCTCTTTTATTGCTGAGATGCTTTACAAAGTCTTACACACTGTTGCCAAAGGTCAGCCCATATAAACCCAAACCCATGCTTCATAAAATTCTATAAAATCCAAAACAATTCTGTGAAGTGATCAAAAGAAAAGCTGAATGCCCTCATAAGCAGTCACAGGCTGCAATTGTGCTCCTGTGGCATTACTTCCAACCGGTAAGCTAGTTGGGGAATACTTTTAAAACACGACCACATTATCCTTCCCCTGCCCCATCTTTCACCCTTCACTGAGAGCACAGCCCTCCAGCTGCTGACTTGACATTCAGTGCAATCCAGAGACACAGGTCCTCCTGCTGATGGAGAAAGTTTCCACTTCACTGGAACCAACCCCCTTGCAAGTTCCCAAACCAAGTCCACCCCTCTGGCTCCCTCCTGGAAACCTCCGCCTCTCTGCTGATGGCTCAGTCAATGTGGTTAAAGAGTAGAAACCTCTGATATGGGAGAGGGAGAGAGATAACAAAGGGTGTGAGAAAACTTAAAAACAGTTCTAAAAAACATAAATGGTTTGTCACAACCAACACTCAGTAACCCAACTATTCTTACTCACTCCTAATACGGGCATCTGTCATTACTGCGAGCTAAACACAGAAAGTAACATCACATGAAATACCAGGATAACATCTGGAGATTTTGTGGGCATAAGTTTTATCTCCAGAGCCAAACTTTTCCTCCCCTCTTAAAAGTAACAGTAAAAATTCTAAGCCTGGAGTATATTTAATATATTTTGAGGACAGAAGCAACGTATCATAGTCCTCTAGTCTGATCTTCCCATAACACAGTCCAGTAATTTCATCTAAAAATTCCTACATTAAACCCTAAGGCATGTCTCTAAACTGGGCTCTGCATCTAAGAAAGATAGGCCATGTCTATTTTTAAAAACCAAATTATCTTTAATGTACTGGTTCCTTCCTTTTTTCCTAACACTGGTTTTGCTCAAGCAGTTTGCTTTTGCAATTACATTTTACTACAACAGCAAAATGATGACAAAAGAATGGCCTGATTATTTCCTTCATTCTCATGTGAAAATTGCTCAGCTGCTCCTACCTAAGCCAGGAAACCACAGACGTCAGTGAACCCAGACCTGTCTACAAAAAAAAAAACCCTACCTCACAACCAGCTTTGACTTCGTTCTGTTACCAGGAAACTAAAGGAATCAAGAAGCCAAAAATGTCTAAAAGTTTATTCTATGGAACTTTAACACAGTAGTCAGCTACAGCTTTGTTTCCACCCTACACCAGGGTAAGTTTTACCATTGTGACAAATGGACTGCAGATGAAGGACTTCCTCCAAGATCCAGTTTGGTTTGTTTCAGAAGTCAAACAAAGCCATAAAAAAAAGATGCACCAAGACAGCAATAAGAGATTCTCAGCAAAACATAATCACTGGCATTTTATTAGTTTTATTCATCAACTGGTTGCTCTCGAAAGCTCCACAAGAAACAAACACCCTACGCTGCTAAGGATTTCAAATCTTCCTAGAAACCAGAACTAGAGAGAGAACATAAAGAAGCTGCCTAACTCCTGCCCAATTACCTTAACCTTAGCCTAAACTTTGAACTCATTCCTGTCAATGTTCATTCCTTGGATGTAATTAAATATAAGTGACATTTATATACATACAAATGTCATATTCTCTCTATGAAAGCTGATAGGGCACTTGTAAGTGCCCTAGAATTTCTGAGAAACTAAAGAGAGTTTTGAGATCTTCATTACTTCTAAAGAGAGAGGAAAGAAAATTTTTCTTAAGCCTCTAATGCAAAACTTAACAAAATGAAAACCAGGATGTTGATTCTTACTAAGAACAAACTCACCCAGGTCAGCAGGACACAGAAGACAGTTTCCCTTTCAATCCATGGTGTTGACCACAGAAGGTTCTCCATACTTTGCATAGAATTGTGAAATTGTATTTCCTTTTCACCAAGATACATTTCTTACTGTAGCATTATTAGGAGTCTATAATACTGTTTTGTTTTGTTTTTTAAAAAGTCATTACAACTGCAACATCTGCAGATATCAGAGTTCTTAGTAAGATTTGCCTACAAGAGCCTTATTGGGCTGCTGAAAGTTGAGGAACACTGTTGGGTGCGTCAACTCTGTTTAACAATCCACTTTAATCTTTTTTTCCCAAGAGGCATGCAACAGGACAAACTAAAAACTCAGACTCCCATATCCTGGAGCATATTCCACTGGGAAGTTTCTTATATCACAGCCCAGTCAGAATCACATCCAAATACCTTTGTGCAGTTTATCTCCAATTCTGTACATCTTGAAGGTTAAGGCATTATTGCATTTTTTCTTTATATTTCAGCAATATTTAAACATGAAACCCTGCATATATATAAGGTAGCATCAATAAGTAAATAAACAGAATACTGCAAAAATGTTATTACATCGGTCTTGTTACTGAGACTGAAAATTGAAGCATCATTAACACACATTTATTTTTTAGTCTAAATATTTAAGGACTATACAACTTATTGAAAAATGAAATGTCAGAGAATTGAAGAACAATGTCAAATATATCGTCTAAATTCCTCATTAAGTGTCCCCAGTTATAATTCAAAAGATTCTAAATATTTATGACTTTCTAAACTATTGGTCATGAATTAATTATTTTATACAGAACTATTTCCACAAGTTGCTTTATTAGTGTAGTGATAATTTAGAAAAAAAAAAAAGCTCAACAAAAGTATAATTTCATCCATGAATGAGTTAATAAAGGAGGAATGCAGATATCTAACTGCAGCCATTTCTGAAGGGGGTGTGCGTAGCAGAAGGGGGGATACAGAGAAGATTAAAACCCTGCAGATTAAAACACAACAAACCAATATATTTCAGTGTAGACTAAACACCCCATCTCCCTCTCTGGACAAAAATGACCCCAGTTATTCCCAAGCCAGGAATTTCCTACAGCTATCTCACGTGCAGCATAGCCTCCTTCTTCACAATGTTCTTCTCTGAAATGCCTCCTAGCTGTCTAAGCAAGAACTTCTAGGAGCCTCCCACTGCCAGGAGGCTGAAGCTGAGCACTGCCCACAGCTGGTGAACTGGAGGGATATGCACTGCCTGAACAACACTCACCAGGGACAGCTCACATCTAATGGAGAGATGGCTCCACTCCAATAAAATAGCACCGGCAATTTGAAAACAGAAGGAGCAGAAAGGAGTGGGAAACAAAAATAGTATCTATGCATGGTTCAATTATTCTGGTTACAGTGGACCAGGAGTGGGTCTAAGGTTTATCACCATTAAGACAGGAGAAGAGTTGGATATGGGGGTAGAGCAGCAGCCTGCACAAAAGCTTGGCCAGAAGCATGCAGTGAAAGACCTGCTGCAGATCTGTAATAGGTATAGAGGAGGATGTGTCTCTCAAAAATTATTCAAACCTAGGAAACCCCCAAAAACATCACGAAAGGCAGATAAGTTTTCTAGCTCTCTGAAATTAAACAATACACCAAGCAGGTATACGTGATATGCAAGCCTACATGCCACTAAAATGATATCATCTTCCTCTGCAAGGATAACTGATATCTTCCTAAGAGAACTGTTTTATTATCTGTATTTAAAGAAATCATTTCCTTTTCAATTAGATATGAATGCATTCAACAGCTTTCATCAGAACAATCTGCAAGCAATAGTGCAGCTGGTGCTTTGTCAAGATGCCTCCCTCTTCCCAATCTAATTTAGTCATTCTAGTGGCTAAAAGACGATTTTGCTATATAGGTGACATTATAACATCCACTGAGGCATTCCAGAGAAGCAGAAACACTTGATTTTCACTTAGACCAAAACAACCCTTTCCTGCTGTAGCCAACAGTGCTGTTCCTTGGATGGTAAGATCTGCGAAGAAAATTTATTAAGAGGTAATACAGAACTCAAGTTGACAAAATTACACTTCTATAACTCTGGTACTTCCTCCACTCTGAAGTGATGGAGGGATAGAGTCTGCTGCATTGTGAAAATGTTAAAATAAAAAACCATAAAACTCTTTCAATATAATGGTTCAGCTCTGACACAGATCTGCAGCAGTAACTGATGCTGATGATTAGCAGATAGTCCCGAGAGATGCATTATCTAATTTTTTTCTACAGAATTCTTGTGTTCTTTAAATTCAGAGATGTGACATGAAGATCTGCATGTGGCATACACCTACTGAAGATAAACAATTAATCTGTCTTTTACTATATTTTAGTGGTTTTACTCTGGAACATTGCTTTCCGTTTATGATGCAGATACACTGCCAATAGCTCCAGCTCCACAAACTGGCAATAATTCCAGCCACCTTTCAACAATGTAAAAAAACAGTTCAAGTGACAATGATGACTGAAACCAAGCTTCATCTGTACAATCAGAAAGAGTGAACATTGGCTGTGTTTAATCCAATGGAAATCTTGGTGAAGACTTCAAGTACAGTTAGATTAACATCAGGAGAGCCTTCAAGATTTATAAAATATAAACCAGAAGTTGATTAGACATAGTGGAGCTTAAGAAAAACTGAATCCAAATACTCATTAGCCAAATAAGGTATTTTCCTGTCTCAATTTTCACTTTTTACATGTTTTCATGTGCTCTACTCCCTCAGTACTGTCAGGGTGACAACAGGGAGGTGGCCAGATAAGAAAACAGAACTACCACAGCTGGATGAATCTTTATTTTTCTAATATATACTTTTCTGAAGAATAAAGATATCAACAGTCAATTGTAAATAAATACAGTATGTAATCTTATTGAAGGTTTCCTTTAAACACGAAAAATAAAGAAGTAAAAACTACTGAAAATTCTCTTGTATTATCTGAACACACTTCAAGTAAAGTATTTCTATTAATTTCTGGTAGCAGCTTTCTTTCTTTGGCCCCCCAGTAGCTGCATCCTAAAGATATGAATTTTTTGATTCACAGTTCACTGAGGAGCTGATTTCCAGCTCAAGGCTGCTGAGCACTAGCAATTCATGGAATGTAATGGCTGGTGTCATACAGGGGGGCAGACCATGATCTCATGGTCTCTTCTGGCCTTAAACTCAAGGAATTATTATCCAATTTTGCAGTTAATGTCCTTGGAAGTGAACTCTATTTCCATTTTAATGCAGAACTATAAGATGACGATAGAGACAATACACAGATCTGCCTGAAAGTTGAAAGGTAACAAAAGAGAACACTCCGGATAATAAAAAGCAGTTGCATGAAGGAAGTTTTAAAGTAACAGTGTACATGCTTAAAACAGTGTGCTAGACAATGCTTTTACAAAATTAGGCAAGAAAAAGCTTAGAGTGTTTACAGGGCAGCAGAACTTTTTAGGGTTAACTGTGCTTCTGTCCAAAAAGCAAGTGAGCAAGAGAGCCCAGAGAGCGAGCAGCACACACACAGACAGACACAGACACCCAGTGCGGTGCACAGAGATACAACACAGCCACAAGGAGCACACATTATAGCACTGGAGCACTGACTCAATCAACCCGCTCTGGCTTTTTTCCAGACAAACCCCCCACTCACTCACTTCCCTGCCTTTCAAGCTGGATATGCTGGAATGAGTCAATCAACAAACAAGGGCAGCAGCAAACTGCGAGCTTTGCTTATGAACAAAGATAAAACTGCACACAGACTCTGCTCATCACTTCAATAAAGTCAACAAAGGATGGAAGAGAAAGGACAGCAAAAAAGAACACAACCTTATTTCTATCTTTTTTAAAATGTGGTAAGAAAGATTCCTCTCGATTTCAGAGTTGGAGAAAATATCTTGGTGAGAAATATTATTTTCCCAAAATACAAATTCTTAATCTTGGTGATAGAAGAAATATAAGTGCTAAACAAAAACACATGAAGAAACAAGCTTCAGAAATATTATAACAGCAAAAAGCAAACGATCAATTTGTTTTCTAGAAAGTAGTAAAAAATCTCGAAATTCACCGTGTGATGAAAAAGAAAATTACAAAGGATCTTCCTGGATGCAAAGTGAACTCTACTAAAATGCAGAGAAAGAGGTAAGGCTTTCTTCACCTGAATATTGCAACACATCAAATCTTCTCAGTAACTGAGAATTTGCTCAGTTTAAAGCTGGAACAGCTGTTTGAGTCTCTGCTTGAAGGGGGAAATGCAAGTCTTAAGTCGTTAGCAGAGTCGAGAGAGACACAGAAGAGACAGAGAAAGAAAGAAAGAGAAAGGAAGAGAACAGGCTGTGCTTAATAAAAGCCCTGCTCAGATTACAAAAACAAGCGTTTTACTCACCCCCACCCCTTCAAGTAATGGGTAAATTTAGATGTCTCAGTTCGATAAATCTTTACGGTCCCCTTGAGACTGTCACCAGTGTTTTATTGTCTGCAGCTTCCTGACCCTCACCTGATAAATTAGGAACTGTAGAGATTAAAACGGAAATCTCATACATAATTTCTGAAGGTATTTTTGGGTTACCCTCTGTGGAGAAATAGGATTCTTAATAAGGGGAAATATGGGAACTGCTGCCTGCCTACGCACACGCTGCTGGAGACAAGACACTCGGGAGAGGAGGAGTTGCAAACACACAACTCGAGCATCTGCCTTTGCATCAGTTTGTACTCACAAAGAGCAAATCTACATACGCTGTATCTAAACGGAACTGTCTGGCATTGAGATTCATCTATCACTTTTTTACTGCTGTAGAAAGAAAGAAAAAGAAAAGGAAGCTAATGCACTGCTTACTTTTCACAGCTACTGAATTTTCCCCTGTAATCTTCTGAAACCTGAACCTCGCTACAAAGGGGAGACCAGACCACTGAACCCTACCAGAGATGGACACGAGACAGGACTTTCATTTTTAAGTCTATTTTGCACTCAGCAAGGCACAGGATAATAAAACTGGATACCAGCTTGGACATGGTCACAGTATCTCAAAATAGCAGATGACCAGCTCACTATACTGACCATGCTGGCCTTTCTTCAGGACCATCCTGGACCAGAGAGGAACAGTGAACTCTTGCACCGTACACGATTCCTGCGCAAAACAGAGCTCCTGAACACATTCTGCTGGACACAAAAATGTCCCATCCTTTACATTTCTTGAACGGGTTTGGAGCTGGCAATGGATCTTTGTCGGCTCTCTCAGTAACAGGAGCACCCAAGCAGGACGACCCAAGTGACGAACAAGGAAACAGAGTGCGCTGGGCAGCGCTGCTGATCCTCCTGCTGATAATCCCCACCATTGGGGGGAACATACTTGTCATACTGGCCGTGTCCCTGGAGAAAAAGTTGCAATATGCTACCAACTACTTTTTGACGTCCTTGGCAGTGGCAGATTTGCTCGTAGGTCTGTTTGTGATGCCCATTGCCCTCCTCATAATATTATTTGGTAAGTAGAGCATGTTTGTTTCATCAAGTTTGCCTATGGGGTACAATTTGGGGAGGTCTAATTTAAACAGAAAAACTGTTTGCTTTCCATCATTACAATTTTAAAAATCACTTGCATAACAGCTGCTAAATCTTTTCTCCCTCTCACCTTAACAGAGCTTAATGCTTTTATGAGAAGTATAACTACTGTGCATATTCCTTCCTTTGAAACAAACCATTCCAAAATCACCCGAGACTTAGAACTGATTTAAAGAGGAGCTGGACACAGGCAATTACATTCTGTACAGTGTAATATAATTTTTAACAACATCAACACAATGCTGGTATTTTTATATTGGATATCATACTAATTGTAGGCAGTCTTCTCTTAAAAAACTTGAAATTAAGACTAAGTATCTGTTCAGGACACTGAACAGGTTTTGAACTTTCTAGGAGTCAGGCACCTGATTTTACTTGGGTATTGACTCCAAGCTCCATGAGCAGAGATGGTCCCTGGCACCATCAGTGACAACAAACTTTACCAGTACCAGTTTCAGAGAAATCTATTTTCTCCCACCCTTGAGGCAGCGGGTCTGTAAAGCATCACAAAGAATTAACTCATCTGTCAAGCCAAGGAAGTCTCAATCCATGTACCTAATGTTTGTAATTCAGGTTTGTCATTTAGTCTGTTTCATATGAAATAAAACAGGGGTTTTTTTCTACCTGAATGCACACTGGGTGTGACATTTTCTTTCCCACTAGTCCTTACAGAATAAGTATGATTTTTCCAAAGTCTCTCATGCCCAGCTTTACTTCAGATATTGCTTCTGACAATTAATCAGAGGCAGCTCCATGGGAAAGTCTCTCTCTTTTACTCCTAAGGTTTCTTTTAGAATACATTTTAAATGGTTTATTTTCATATCATAAATGGAAAAAAACCCAATAAGGCAGGTTTTCCAATAAACTTACAGATTTACATAATTATCTTTAAGGTATAGACAAATACCACTGGGCCCTAGATAACGAACGGCTGCAGGAGTTCATTTTTCCTAGGCTAGGCTCTAAGAGTTGTCAGAGCAACAAGTAAACACATCATAAACTTTATTTCAGAAAGGCTGTCAGTAGCTTTTGTTTGCTGCAGAAAACTGGTATCACTTTATTAACAAATGTGTTTATTCACTAAATGCCTTGAGAATGAATTTCTGTATAATACAGACTGCTTCTCCCTAAACAGAAATGTAAATTGGAGCTCAGAATTCAGTGTTGAGATAATAAAATGGTTTTTTCAAGCAACAGTTTCTAAAAAGAAAACTGAATGTACATAACTAAGACAGTAACTTTTAACTCAAAAAACCCAGCTACTCATAGAAAACCTTGATATGTTAAGTATGTGTAAGGAGGCAAAGAGCAGATATGCATTTACATATATACACACAGATACTGTAACTGTTTAATTCCTGCTAAAGGTCTCGTTAATAATAAAACTACTAATCACAACCAGTATTAGTATGGACTTGCAATCAACATAAAGGGAAGGCAAATTCTGGATTTTGTGGAGTTCTTTTTTTGGTGGTGGAGGAGTTTTTATGATTTGGATTTTTTTTTAATTATTTTCTTCTGCTAGACTAACCAATCTTTTCTTTATAACTTTATAAAGAGACTATTGCTCCTTAATCTCTCAATTAATCCAGTGCTATGCCCTGGTTACAACAGTTTAAAGCATGCTAGGAATCTTAATTCAGAAGTCAAACAAAAACATCTTTCATGATGCAGGAAATTTACCAGAAGGTAGTAAAATCAGTTCTAATTAATGAAGACTGCAACCCACCTTCCACATAACAGTGGTTAAAACTCAAATTTCTCACACACAAGTCTCTCCTTGGCAGCCAACCAGAAAACTGCTTTGCCTCTTCACCGACTGGGAGAAGATGCTGAGGTGTTTATAGGAGTTCAAAGTGTGAGCAAAACACGAGGAGTTACTGGAATGAAGCTAGAACAGACATTTAAATACATGACAAGCCTAAATCTTGAAGGTACATTAACCAGATAACTACTTGAACAAAGAATAGTCATTGATAGCCAGACAGCAAACTAAATCCTGGCACTTCCACACAGGAATGTTTCCATAATAATGAAAGAGCCGGGTGCAGCTTCTAGATACCGAGTACAAATATTATGCTTCCGATTTGGGATTGATATCTAATTATGGGGAGAATATCTGAGGGAAAAGGTGTGAAATAAAGTGCAGTCACACTAAGATCCCGACTGCACAAATTAATGTGTCACAGGGTGTTCAAAACCTGCTACAGATATCGGTACACTTACAGAAAAATCATCAGAAATAGACTGTCTCTGTAACAAAGAGCTGACTCTCTTAAAAATAAGTAAATAAATGAACCTGTAACTCACTCCCAGGTGTAATGCCATGCTCAGCACATTATTTATTCTCAGCAGAGCAACCAAAATGTACTCTGGTACAAGCACACACAGCAATTTTAATTTAGGAGCGCAAGTGTCAGAATACATAAACATTTCATAGCTTTTATTCCTTTCTAAATTCTTCTCATTTCTTAAAAAAAAAAAAGGCGGGCCCACTAGGAGATAATTTCATTCTCTGAAATCCAGCTTTCAAAACAGTTACCCAAATTTCTAACACTCAGAACTACAGAAGGAAAGCAAAAATGTTGCTATTCACTGGATAGAGAAATTAGCAAATAAACTTGAGAGATCCTCCCATTTGCAAAGCCTGCACCAGGAAGAAGTCTGGCTTGATGGGCAATGGATTGATTGGAGATAGTACATGTACCATATTTTAAAATATATTCTGTACTCTTGATAGTCATCCATTTAAAATCAGAAGGTAATGCTGCTTGTCCTAGGCTGCAAACCATTATTTTAATCTATCACAAGCAATCATCTTCCCCCATTACTGATGATGAACCACAACAACAAATCTTCCCTTCTCGCTTGTGCAAACTACCAGAGGAAACTATTTAATCAAGGGCTACTTTCCGAAATCTCAAATCTAAAGATAAGTGACAGTAAGTAGGAAAACAAAGGTTTATTTCTCACAAAGCAAATATAATTAAAAAACCCAAACCATTACTTTACTTAAATAAAAAAAACTAGAGACCAGCCTGGAGACACAAAGCCTTGGCAGCCCACAGAGCCCAGTAGTGACATGACTGTGAACGCCACACACAGCTACAGACACACACCCCCCGATGTGAATGCTGAAGTTTACGATTAAAGGAGCTGGTGGCTGAAAGTATCCATTTCCGTCTCAGCAAAAGCATTATTATCTAACAGCAACACAGCCCCTTCTTTACAGGTAACACATTTCTGCAGCCCTTATAGCAGAAGAACAAACAGTATCTAAGTCTATTTAAAGAGCTCTCTTAATCATGCTTATACATGTACACAAGTAGTGCTTTCCCTCAAGCTTTCCGAAAACCTTTTGGCTTACAGCAAGAACAGCTCTTCTACACTGTACTTTGTTTTAAGGATTACACATTTCTAAGGTATTTCCTATAAATAAAGCTTTTCTTAAATAAAGATTAATCAAGGGTAGACAGTTGCAGTAAAAACTAATCTTATTTCTCTTAAGGTGCAAGACAAATCTTAGAGCATGTATTCTATCTTGTTTTGACTCAAAATAAGGAAAATCTGCAACAGCAGCACTGTTGAAGTACTTTGAGGATATGAGGCAAAGTTTATAGGAAAAAGGAATTTCTTTTTAACTTATACCACCTGACAGTTGGAGAAATCAGACAAGTTTTCAGGCAGGCACATATGTTGGGTAACCATGGCATTTAAAAGTAAATTTTAAAAAATCCAATCATACATCAGCATTTCAATTCCCAAGAGAATCTCAGGGACGGAGAATCCCAGTCAGCCCAGTAAATGCTCTGGTCTGCTCCGACAATGTGGATCTCTACCAGGAGAATCAGAACTCGTAACAGTCCAAACTAAGCATGACCTGCTAATGGCTTTGCATCACCTCTTGCAGGACATACTCATTTTACCTTCTGAGTTATAAAGCAGGACAACAACCAAGCACATCACTATCACATTCAAGGGTCAGAGATGCTTTCTGAGTCCTAAAGGGAAATTAATATTCCATCTTTTACCCATTCCTAAGCCAACTGTGATAGACACTGCCACTAGCACCAGGAAAGCACAATAACTCAACGCAGAGCAGTCCCTCAAACACCAGGCACAGAGTTTCTAACACAGGTGTAACCAACAAATCAAAGTAAGCTATAGCAAAATACACCACAGATTGAATCCTAGACAACTATGTGACTCTTCTGGACTTTGATGTATCAGTTTCATGATATTTGTTTCATTTAAATAATAACCATCATCTTCAGTCCTTATCAGAACTTATCAGTTCTTATCATTTAAAGTCTACTTTGATTTTGTTTGGAAAAGAAACATCATCTCATACATGCAAATATAGTAGGACATAATGCCATAATCATGAACATGATAACTTACTGCTTTGAGCACCCAGATCAAAACTAGACAAAAATAAAGAAAATATAAGGTCACTCTGTTTAGTTGCACTTGTCAACTCACAAAAGGTCTTACAACTTAAAAACATACAACGTTGCTTGCATCAGATCAGTGTTTATATGTAACTAGTTTAAATAAAGGAAAAGGGCCTTTTGTTGCAAGGCAATCAAGGGTTTTCTTCTTTAAACAGTAAATTAATTAAAAAATGAAAGAATTTATCACACTGTGATTCTCCAGAACACAAAGGAGTTATAATCAAGGGAGTGGCACCCAAGTACTCTTTAAAAGAAGTATCAGCTGCTCACTTGGAAGTCCAGCTGTGTTATCTGCCATCCTTCAAGTTGTAGACCACACTTCCCATTGTTCATGTTTTATCTGAACTAATCCTTCATCACAAACTCAGAAGAAGTTGTCTTAATTTTCTGGAGTGAGCAAAAACATTTCAAGCCCATCAAATCAGTTATTTCTTTTAACTGTTTTTTTATTATTATTATTAGAGCTGGTTACATGAGCCAGAATACTTTTGGCTTTCCTTTTTAAAGGAAATCCATTTCAGAAATGCACCACACCTTACTGCCAGCTAAAAGTGCAGACAGCAAAATTAAAGATGAGTAAGTGTTTCCTAATATACTAATTACCACTTTCTCATACCTGCCTGACAAGAAATTTTTCTGAAGCAGAATTTCAACAATGAAATTTATTTTTAGGAAATAGGTATGGTAGATACTAAAATCTACCTGGTTAATAAACTGAAAACAGACTGCCTCTTTACCTTCTGCCTCACTGCCTACATCATCCTCAGCTGAAGTCCTCTGCTTTGGGATGGCTGAGGATCAGTTCAGGGCTCCATCTGTCCATTCCCTTCTGTTTAACACAGAAGGTTTCCCAGCGTAGGTAACAGTGTAGACAAATACTTGTTATGTGTGTCTTTATAAAATTTTCAGTACTCTGGAGCTTATAATTCAAGCCAAGGCAACACCATTATAATTTCTATCAGTCATATTGTGAAAAATTGTTTTGTCTCAAACTACTGCAACGTTACCACATTGGTAAGGCTGGACATTACAAAAGTCCAGCTCATTTGGCACTCTCAGCACACAGATCTATTTATTCCAAGCAAGGAAATTAAAACCAATCTGATTTATTAGAAATGTCTTCTTTTTTTCTCCCTTTATGATCATTCAACAAAGAACTGATTTCTCTGGCAATATTATTAATGTGCCTACTGATTGAGCATGGCTGAATTTTATGAGGGAGGAGAATATATTTAGTAGATCAACTTCTACCATTAAAAACAGAAAAATCTTCCTTGTTCACACATTCTTCCTGAGGACTACAGAACATCCTCATAGACACACAGCACTGAAGTGCACATCAAAATGAACACTCCTAGCATTGGATTGCAATACTAACGAGTGAAAATAAACCAATTAAGGAAAAAATAATCAGAGTTTCATTTGGTATTGTAGATATTGATAGGGGAGACACAGCTCTCAAAAATATGAGCCTTTTGGAAAGCTGAACACTATGAAACCTTTACCTCGGGCACCATGCAGTTGACAGACCCTATGTTTGCTATAAAGATTAACATTAAAGATGGATAACTACTGTAAGAAACAGAATGTCAGACTTAAAATCCAAGCCATTGCTCTTGGGAGAAGAAAAAAAAAAAAAAGGACACTCATGAAAGCATTCAATTTTTATAAAATCATTACTGAAGCAGAACAGGCCTGCTTTGCCACTGTAGTGCTCAACTGTATCTGCTCAAGTGACACAGCAAATTCATTTTAAAACTGTGTGAACTAGACTCTTCAAAATCACCACTAAGGTTCAACCGTGATTTTACAATGACTGACTAATACACTGGTTATGACCCATTATCTTCTCCATTTAATAAAATCTTGAATCATAGGACTATCAAGAAGAAACAGCTGAATATAATCATTTAGCAGCAGGCTTGCAAGAACTCATTTTTCATAAACTTTTTAATCCAGAGTCCTTGCCACAAAGAACTTCTGATCTAAAAGGGACAGAAAGGCAGGGAAAGGCAATATGATGATCAATACGATGGCGGCAACCCTGGCAGTTAAGAGCTAACTAAAATCTAAGACAGAATCCAGCTGAGGCAGTGGCAAAGCTCAGTTCCTGTAGTACTATGAACTTCTCAAAGGCACTGATGCCACACTGAAAATTCTCAAAAAGCTCAGATTCTAATGAGTTTTCTGTTCTCTTTCAGACAATACCTGGCCTTTACCAACTGCCTTGTGTCCTATCTGGCTGTTCCTCGATGTCCTCTTTTCCACAGCTTCCATCATGCACCTCTGTGCCATCTCACTAGACCGTTATATTGCGATAAAAAAGCCAATCCAGGCTAGTCAGTACAATTCATGGGCTACAACAATCATCAAAATCATCGTGGTTTGGCTCATTTCAATAGGTATGTGAGACATGGAGACTGGAAAAGGAACACAGAAGCTTTTCATGTCTAAAACAATAGGTGAAAGCTGGGCAAAATGGAAAATTTAGTCAAGTATTATTGATTAGCAGACCCCAACACCCAGGCTGGCCTAAGTCCACCTCTTGGATCACATATAGATACATCACAGAAATCTGCCTGAACTGCTGCTCCTTATCAGGCTCACCAGAAAGGCCAAGGATTGAGTCAGGATAATCATCACTTTTCTTCATAGTCCTGAAAGTTCCAAAATCAGAAGACTATATCCATGTGCATAACAGGTCTCCCAGGAAAGCAAGATTCATGTTCCTGTGGTGGTATATTCTGTCCCAAACACAGTTTTAAGCCTTGATTAGATGCTGGTAAAATCTGTGCCTTACAATTGCCCCATGAAGCAAGTACAGAAAGGTTTTAGTTACTTATACCAAACACTGAAATCTAAATGAGTGGCTGGGAACATCCACACTGAAGACTAAGATGCACTGCCAATACAGCATATAGAAAGGTTATTATCTAACAAAAAAAACCCCCAAAACAACAAACCCTGAACAGGTTATATAAAGGATAACAATGTACAAACCTTTATGATATTAGCATCTCTGTGATGTGCATGCAACACTTCACCTGTCTTTGAAACAATAAATCTGCCAAATGTGGAAACATTTAATTCAAATAACTTAAGGCACACTGCAGGCAGCCATAGTGCTGTATGGTCTGTGCAAGAGAAAACAAAATTATTCTCTTTATTAAGGCATACGACACATAGGAGAATGGGTACATCCACCTTTGTGGATGAGGTAAATGTGCCTAAACCCAAAATTTCTGACTTTAAAAAAAAAGGAAAACTTAGTATGACAAGACACTTACAAGTTGACCTTTTAATGTCTGATTTATTGCCATTAACCACTGCTGTACTTTTCAATTTCTTTTTATCTAACACAAACCTACTCTGCAGCTGAGCCAGATTCTCCAAATCAAAGGTTAATTTGGTTCAATCCTTATATTAAATGTTTGCTGTATCTGAAGGTGCCTCTAATTGAGAAAGGGATCAAGTTGCTAGAGGGTAACCCATTTTTCTCACTGCCTTCAACCAACTTCAGTAAGCAGAGCAGCAGAGGAATACAGTAAATCCCTAGATCTCATTAAGTGGTATCAGAAAACAGCACAAATAACCTTCACCAGACAGCAAGGAACCTGTTGTTTTTGTTGTAATGTCAGACTGCTGGCAAATGAAGTGCTGACTGTAATTTAGTGGTTATAAAAAATTCATTTAAAAGACAAGACTGCTAACATTTTTTTAAACGAGTGGTGAATTACAGAGCTAGCCATCCTCATTTAAACACTCCTAAATATGCAGGAGACTTTAAACAACAAATCCATCTCAAACACATACTGCATAATTCTGGCAACTATTTAACTACTTGTATATATGAAAGAGTCAAGCAGAGTGAAAAAAATCAGCTGTCTGTGTCCAGTCACTTGGTTAATTTAAGAAGGAAAGACAAGATTTATGTATTTACAAAACTGCCCTTCAAAGTACAAAGGTTACTCTGGAGAAAAAAAAAGATGGCATTATGGAAATACATTTCACTGGAGGAGAAAGCCATACTAATTCCAACAACTAGAGTCAAAGCAATTCATGTGTTTTACACTTGAAAAGTTGGCCACTTTATACCACTTCCTCAATCACTAAGGGTTAGGCCCAATCTCCTTAGAAAGGGCACTCTTAAAGCTCAGCTTGCCAAGTCTTACAAGTACTGTTTGACTCACGTGGTGTCTGTCACCCTGTGCCTGCTCCAGAGCTCAGGAATTACCTTTCTTTAGAAACCCCAAGGCTTCAGACCCAATGAAGAGATCGCAAGCAATTACCATATGCTGAAGTACTTGTTTTTTCTCCTGTAGGCATTGCAATCCCGATCCCTATCAGAGGCATCGAAGACGGAAACGGCAACTCCACAAACATCACGTGTGTCCTGATGCCTGATCGTTTCCATGACTTCATTCTGTTCGGCTCAGTGGCTGCGTTCTTCATTCCCCTCGCTATCATGATTGTCACCTATTTTCTGACAATCCAAGTGCTGCGCAAGAAGGCCTATTTGATCCACAAACCGCCCCAGCGCTTCACTTGGTCAACAGTGTCCACAGTATTCCAGCGGGACACAACACCCGCCTCCTCACCGGAGAAGGTGGCCATGCTAAATGGCTCCAGGAAGGACCAGACTCTGTCCAGTGACATGCCTCTCTGCAGGACATCTACAATTGGGAGGAAGTCCATGCAAACCATAACCAATGAGCAAAGGGCATCAAAAGTTCTGGGGATTGTATTTTTTCTTTTCCTGCTGATGTGGTGCCCATTTTTCATAACAAACATAAGTTCAGTTCTGTGCAACTCCTGCAACAAGGAGGTTTTCCAAAAGCTTTTGGAGATATTTGTTTGGATAGGATATCTATCCTCAGGAGTGAACCCTCTTGTATATACACTCTTCAACAAAACATTTAGGGAGGCTTTCAGCAGGTATATCACTTGCAACTACCAGACCATAAAGCCTATCAAGGCCCTGCGGAAGCGCTCCAGCAGGATCTCTTTCAGAAGCTCTGTGGCAGAAAATTCCAAGCTCTTTGTCATGAACGGGATGAGAAACGGGATTAACCCCATTATGTACCAGAGCCCAATGAGGCTGAGGAGCTCACCCATGCAGGCATCATCAGCCATTCTGCTGGACACCTTGCTGCTCACTGAGAATGAAGCTGATAAAACAGAAGAACAAGTCAGCTATGTATAGTGGAACTGCAGCTGTGTCTGTATATAGCATTGCTGTATGTATTATTCTAGATAACTGTGCTATAAGAGGGTATAAATACTATTGTTTTCTGTTATTTATGCAAGCAATATCTTATAAATTTATATTAATTCCTCTCTTCCAAAGACTCCTCTACTTTAACCCCAACCCCATGGTTGCCATGGTGGCAACCACAACTTCATTCCATGAAAAATGACTCATGCAGAACTGTAGCCTAAGGAAGAGGGAAATAAATAAAACCTAAATCAGTTTGAGTATGTGACTTCAGTTCTCATCATCTTCAGTCTCTTCAAAGCACGTCTTTGTAAGAAAAGCATTTCTGTACAAACACTACTATAACACTCACTCTTGCAAGAAGACAAAACTCTGTAGGTTGATGGTCTACAATGCAAGTAGCAGGAGGATGCAAGATCGTTGGTTTTAATTTAAATCTCTGTCCACAGACCAGCCCACAAGCTCACTGCATTCCCTCCTACAGATACATTCCTCTGCTGAGACTGAGTATCCACATACAAGCTTTTCTTGTTCTCTCAGGGTATGTAAGCCACAGGAAGAATCACTTGCTCCCAGAGACCGTGACATGTGCTCCCAGACATGCACATTCCACAAGGCATGACTAAACATTCCGTGTGCAGAAATCATCTCTTTACTGTAGGGGCAGGCAGAATCTCTCACCCACCTGGATTCCATCTCCATTATACTCACACATGCCCAGTATTGTCAGATTTGTTGCAGAAAACTGCCCTTTTATCTTTTCATGCTAAGAAAATGAAATATTTAATAAAATCAGAATGATAGATGATCAATGATCATGAGTAAAACAGGACAGGCAGTGCCTGGAATATCCCTATAACTTATATGAACAAACTTCTTTTTTTATGACTACAGAAACTTCAGCAAAAGCTTTCCCTCATCCCATGTAGCTCACAGAAAGTACAAAAATCACAGACAGAATAGCTATTTCAAATGAAAATAAGAGCAAGTGTTTTAAGAGGCAGCAGAGACAAAAGTTCATTGTGGTTTATCTTAGCTCAAAAATATTTAATTGGACTAATTGGCATAAGATTGGAGCCATAGAATCATAGAATAAAATCACAGAATTACAGTTCCCAATCTGCATGCTCTCCAACGTGCTCTAGACTTCTATATGAGCACAAAATTCAAAGAAAGAATCGGTCCTTACAACCTATAAGGGCTACTGAAGTCTGTCATTTGGGAAATCAGAAGCTTCTGACAGTTCCAGACCATCCCTCTTTGGGAAAAGAAACCAGATTTCCCCAAAGTACTGGAGTTCTTACAGCAAACACCTAGATCACCGTTTTTTCAATAGTTTCCATTTCTAGTAAGATTTTCAGCTTGGGCTTTGTTTTCATTTTTCATGTTTTCAGCATTCTTTAGTTACACACTAAAATTATGTAGAGCAAAAGGCTTAGGTTTTCTTCATCTGCAGAACAGAAAGTGCTAAAGATAACATGTCCTTCTAACATCTATTTTTATATATTTAATTTAAAACATATGCAAGCTGAAAACAGAGCAACTGCCAGAGAGTTCCAGGAGAAAGCATTAAAAATACATTTGTGGTACTTACTGTAAAAGTTATCTTCTTCCTCTCCTTTTTGGTGATAGTCAGTAGCCATTTAAGTCAGAAAAAGCTCTAACTGCTCTCACTCCTCTTTAAGCAACCAAAATTTGTTTAGGAGGATTCTGTATTTAAAAACCAGAATTGATGGACTGCTATAGCTATGAAAGATACCTACTCTTAAAAATGTTTGAGAATCAAAAGCTTTTGATAAGACCTAGATTACTTTGAAGCTCAAACAGGGAGGGAGTAGCATCAAAAAATCACCAAACCCTCCAAAACTTCCAGCTACATAGCTGAAAATATCACAGACCAGTGCCTTATTTAACTTAGAGCAGGTGCTCTGAGACCAGGTAAAGGTGGGACCACATCCATGCACAGAGTGATCACAGCAAAAAAACTTAAAAGCATCATTTGCAATGCAGGAACCAGTCTTCCTGAGGAATAACACCAAGAGGCAAACAGGTACAGTACAGTTCTTGAGGGGTTATTGCCCAGCAGTCAGAGAGCAAGAAGTCATCTTTGAAAACTTCCTTGATACTTAAAAAAATCCACATTAATTAAACAAAAAATGTTCATATAGCAGGCAACAAACATCTAATTTCAGCAAAAACTTAATTTTTCCCTTTCCAGAAGAAACATGACAGCTGCCTCACAGCATCTGGAAAAAAGAAAGTGGTAACTTAGTTCTCTTCTGTTTGACCCTGTTCTTGTACAGCTGTCAGTCTGCAATCTGTCTTACATGAGGAGCAATTTGCCCTTAATGTCCCACAGAGAACAATTTCAAGGACCCTCTGTAATCAGTGCTTAGACTCCACAAACAGGAAATAAACCTTGAAGAAGTCTCACCCAACAAAGATGTATCTCCTCAAGCCATTATACTGACTTCTCAATTCTAGTAACTGTAAATAGAAGCTCAACATGTTCCAGTTACTGAATTTAGTCAGCAACAATAAACCTCAAGCAAAAGGACAAGTGACTAATCAAAAACCCAGTCTTCCTACAGAGAAAGGAAATTTCTCCATAGACAGAAACACATCAGCAAGAATGCAAGAACATTCCAATTAACACACTAAGTGTAAGAAGACATTGTCCACGGACAGAAGACATTGTCCACGGACAAAGCAAACAAGCTGAGACTTCAGGTAACAGCCTTAGAAAGCAGAAGGACAGAGCAAAAAGAAAGAGGAAGAGAGATGCACAACTATGAAACAAGAAAATAACGCATGGCAGAGATCTTGTTTTAGCAACTGTTTCTACAAGAACAGATCTGAACAGAGACGTCACCTTCATTAGCAAGACAAAATCAGAGTCACTGCAAGCTACTGTAAGAAAGCACAAGTTTGTTGTATGGTAACTAAGGACAACACTTTGTGTGGTATCGACAAGCGAGGCAAGAGGCTCAGGACTAAAGCACCATCTTTAGGTAACACAAATTTGTAAAATATATTTTTACATACTGGCTGTGAAGTGAGAGTATTCTTATAACTTCTAGCTTCTTTCATAAAGATAGCAGCCTAAATAATAACAGAAATAAGCTTTGCAGTCACTTGGTAGTAGAACACAAGGACATTTTTACAGGAGAAATTCCCATTTAACACAAAAGAAACAAAAAGGGATTCCTTTTCTGGGAGTAAAATGCTCCCAATTCTTTCAGAATCTGGCCCATGCCAAGTCAACCACTTAGCCAGCTCTGTGGCCTCTATACACTCCATAACTTACACAGTTACCTTGTTCAACTTTTCTCATTATCACAAAAACTTTTATCTGGCATATTTAATTTCTTTTTAAACTACAGAAAAGCCAGACAAACAAAAGTCAAAGCTGATCTGCAACATCCAAGCACTACGGGAAGGAACACAATTTAGAAGAACGGTGGACAAGTACTCTGTTTTTGTTGTTGTTTAATTATTTAAAATACATTAGGAGATACTTAGTCAATGTTCTGGCTGTCTATGTAATTAAAAATTACAGCACAGTCATGGACATAAGGACTCAGCAGTCTTGCAGAGAGGAAAATAATGGAGTTCAAAGACTAATAGAATAAGTGCCTTGAAATGCAAATGAAAGGATTATCTTAAAAAAACTAAACAAAACCAAAAATCAACAAAAAACCAAACACAAAACTCTCACCAAAGCAACCAATCAAAAAAAACCAAGCAAAGGCAACCAAACAAAATCCCAGCCTTTAAGTTACCCTGAGAAAGAGAGAAGCAAGAAATTCAGCTAATCTCAAAAGTGGTAGAAAATGCATTTCACGAAGCCAGTACTAAACCATCTTGGGTTCTGTACGCTGCAAGCCTTTAGTTCAGATTCTATCAGAAAACTTACAGGCATCTAGAAAAATGTATTAATCACTTATCTTATATCCTCCAAGGGTAAAACTCTTCCTAACCATATCACATTAGGCCATACTACTATCAATTTTCAAATGCAAACACAGTTAAAAAACCCCAGTGTCAAGCAGAAGTCAAGGCACTGAGAAGAGAGGCTGATGCCATAAAGCTGTTCACCAGCACACAAGAGGCACGTCTGATTTTTTTATAGTGCTTCACAGAAAGTGTTGTTTTTCTACACTGTTTTCCTATTGCGGAAAAATCCGTATCGGTGCAAGCTGGTATAAGAAAGCAAAGGTATTACTCTCCTAAATCTTTTTCTAGGCTGCTGTATGTAACATCAGACTTAAAAGCAAAGTAATGTAAGGACCATAAACCTCATAAAGGCACAACTAAACAACCTGGGGCACTGAAGCCCAAGGAACAGAACACTTGCCAGAGCTCTTCCGGCTTTCTGTCTTCCAAGCTGGAGCCAGGAGTCCCAGAGTTCTGGCCAATTCTCAGCACTGACTTAATATTACCATGGAGCATTAGATTTCTTTCTTCATATTGATAAAGATGCCTACATACAACTGCTAAGAAGCCTGCCTTTGTTTCACTACCCCTTTGCCTCTCTAGGCAACCATCAACATGGCAAAAACAATAGTCAGGAGAGAAGCAACTCCCATAATTTTGCTTGGGCATGACACCATGGTGTTTACTATCAGTGTCCATTCCCAGGAGATATGCTGTTTTCTCCAACGGAAAAAGAAGAGTTTTGCCCTGCAGAGAAGAAGAGGAAGCCTTTTCATTTTAAAATGGGAAGCTAGGTACAAAAATAGGAAAGACAGCTTGCTAAAGTGTCCGTTTTTACTCTTATTTTTCATCATTCATGTCAACACATGCCACAGCTCAGATTCCTTGCATCCAGGTATCAAGGTCCTTTCCAATCTCTGAAAAACAACGTCATGCTCTTAAAAATTAGGAGCTTCTTCCTCTTTACAAATGCCCTACACAGGTACTGACAACTCATTTTCAAATTCATTAAACCCCACACAACAAATGAGCCCTTTATTCTGCAAGACACATATCAGTATTCCCTAAAAATCCAACAGGAAGTTTTTGCCATAAAAAAATAATTAGTCAGCTTCATTTAAAGGCTCAAAGAATCTCAGCATTTTTGATTACTTAATTTGAAAGTTCAGTTACTGAACGGTAGTTTTAAAGCAAATTCAAGGACTTGGTCGAACAACCAAATTAGTTATAATTCTCACTGCTTAATATGTCCAGTTAGCCAGTTAGAAAACCTTTGTGTGTACAGTCCTAGAGAAGGAAAATATTTTTCTGCAATTAGAGTGGGAGAACATAGTAGATTGGTTTCTCTCTCTCTTCTCATGCACATTGTGATTCAGTGATCTGAAATCTTTATATAGAAGCTTATAGGTTTATTATAGGCACTATTTTAGGCCTTATGGAGCAAGCAACTTCCTGAAGGATTAACTTTGGAGTTTTCAGTAGGGTACGAGTTGAGCTGAAGGAACTATGTCAGGTTTGCACCAATCATTAATTTACTTATCTGTGTAGACATTCCAGTTTATAGGAGGAAGTTGAAACACTTCTAAGATTTTCAAAAGCTCTCAAGTGATAAAAGGCTCTGAGCCCTACATTCCAAAGTAAATAAAATCTCATGCATATAAGTAGTCTAGAACAAAGAGAAAACAATGACAGGGAAAGAACCAATGCAAGATGTCATACTGTATTCCTTGAAACAATGAATGTATTTGTGCAATCTGAATGTACAGTTATAATTCTCATTAGAAGTTGATTAATTTTGCCAGATGCCAAGAGACTTCTCCAAGATGTTCCAGTTTGGTCAGTAAAGACACACAGCTTTGTTTCCAGTTTCAGACCTGCAGCTAAAGGCTTTTTCAAACCAAAAAGACTTAATTGAAAGTCTGTGGCTTCTTCTGATTATAATAAGATTTCTGTTACTTCCCTTTCACTGAAAGGGACTCTCATTCTCCTCTCCCAGGAAGACTGAATAAGACAAAGATAAAATGGGTTGAAGAGTAAACAAAACCCTTTTAAGCTTTCCTATGCAAGAATTAACAAGCAGGTATGTTTCACTAAATTCCTCTTCTTCACAATTAAAACACTGAAGAAGTCACTGGTAGAGATCACATTAGAGTGACTGTCAGCCTCATACTCAGTTACCCAGATCATCTGCCTTCTGGATAAAGGCAGGTCAGAGGAGTTAAAGAAAACAAACTGTCCAAGTCTTCCTGGAATAAAATCCAAGTGTATCTGATCTGTTTGTCTTAAAACAAATATATAGTGTTAAAATACCAAAGGCTATGTAAACACAAAGAATACAAAAGCAGGAAACATTATTATTTCACTTGCATCATCCTAAAATGACAAACTGAACACGAGCCATGCAGAGTTCTCCATGTTTGGATAGTCTACACTTATCAGTTGAGACTACACCTTCCTTTTGGGAATCTCTAGGGGCTGCATTGTTCCCTCTCCTGCCCTTAGGCTTTTCCCAACAATACTGCACCATGGCAAAAGCAGCATCCTACAACTTAAGTCCTACTTCCCCATGACTCTCACTCCCCTGGACTTCACAACTCCTATGAGAGCATTAAACTTTTATAGTTCGTGCTTTGAAGCACTGGTGCATCCCACACTGAGGCTTTCTCGCAAATCAGATTTGTTCTATCCATAAAACATTTACCTCCTCATTTTGTATACAAACTAAAGTGTTTAGATACACTGCAGGACTGCTCTAACAACATAAAAATAAAGCTGACTACATGAACTAATCACATCTCACTCTGCCATATCAACAAAGATCAACTCATGATATAAAGTGGTAAAAATTAAGATAAAAATAATTGTTTCCATTTCTAAAAAGCAAAACACTTAAATTTATCATGTTTTCCATCTCATCATAATAGTCTTTAAAAAAAAGCTGACCACAAATCACGAGCACCTTAAATGCTGTTTTCCAATAGCCACAAATATTTTAAAACCACTTCAGCAGAAAAAAGGAACAATATATAAATATCAACAATAAGGTAAGTTTGCCATCTATGATCACTGGTAAAAGGATCAGGACTGGGAAAACTGAAACACATTACAGTAGCCAAGTCAACACATCACTTTTCTGCTTGCTGTTTCACAATACAGCTTCTTGTCCAGCCCTGCATCCACCCTGCAAGCTCCAAACATCTCAAGCTTTACTCATGCCTCTCTACCATTTTACAATAACATTTTACTTCGAAGTGTTTCCTGTAAGAAGTGGCTGTTTTTAAAAGAGGGAAGATGTAAAGTCAGAGGTCTTTATGCTGTACTATTTTGACTGTCTTGTTAGTTGGGAAGAGGAAGAAAGGAGGAGGAGACTTCGAAACAATTCCCTTGCACCAGAGTATTTTCTGATAATTTAATACAGCGGCATGAAAATGATCTGTTGCAAAATATATAACTAGTGCCTAATTTTTGTTTGGCACTAAGCCAAGGGGGGAAAAAGCCACACCAAATCCTATAGCCAGCAAGCTGTGCTTTCCATCCTCAGTCTGAACCCACAGACTGCTTCTAAACAATTAACACCAAGAATTGGCAGCAACACCACCGCTGGTCAAGGTTCATTTCTACCTACAGGGTCCCCTGGAAAGCTTTGGGGAGCCCAGGAAAAGGCCAAGGAAGGTAACTTTTGTACTATATGAACAGGACCCTGCAATGTATTCTGAAACTCAAGCAGTATGATTAATACTGCTCTGCTGTCTTGGGTGACCTGCCTGCAGACATTCCCACAGCCAGGCAAGTGTGCAGCCAACATCCCAGAGTGTAACTGGTACAGTAGCACTAACCCCTGCTTTCCTAAACTTTTCTTAAGTCTTGCAGCATAGTTCATGTTCTGAGCAATGCCCAGAGCACATCAAGTGTTCCTTACATGGCTGACCCTCAAAGTACCAGAGGAACTGCTGAGCAAACACAGCCACTGATGCTGTTGCAGAAGCAAGAATTTCACCAACTTTTCATGTTTACACCAAGCTGTAACTGGGTAATTTGGTATCTTTCATAACACACTAGAAAATTTAAGCTTGTAGTTTTTATGTAAAATTTAAGAACCTGGACTAGAACATCCAACCTAAACCTTGATTCATGAATTTTGAATAATGAAGAAGACACACATATTCTTTTGGGGATTTTTCCAGTAATTCAAAGTACGAGAAAAAAAAATTTCCATGCTTAAAAAATATCAAAAAGTTGGTCTTCAAGTTCAAGCAAAACCTTGTTGCTCCAAAAATTAAATGCCATGTTTTATTGTGTTATGTTCTACCACGTTTTACTCTGATATTGTGCTGTTTTCATTAACTGTAGCCATAAAAGTCAAGATGTGCTCTTGAATGTACACAGGGTTGTATGTATGTGCTAGCAAGGAAGACTCACAGAAGTAAACAAGGACAGCAAAGCCTTACAGAATGTTCTGCTATGCAAATGTATTACCTAAAAATAGCGGGTTTGTCATGCTTACAACACTTTTAGTTCAAATCCAAGAGGAAGAACATTTATTCACAGATAGTTGTAACTGCGGGAGAAAAAAACAACTAGGTACTTATTCCACAAAGTGAGTTTGTGGGCTGTAGTTCTGTCATGTTCAATCAATGGTGCTTTTAAGGAAATTACCACTCTCTGACTGGGTAACCTCCACCCTTACATGGATTTTATTATTCCTATAGGAGGAACAGACAGAAGGACAAGTCTGAGCTACTCCTGCTGCTGTAGTGTACAACCCAGCAGATGAACTCACAGCTCCAGCATGTTCAACCCTGCACTAATGCCATGAATTCCCAAAGAAAAACTTAGAATGCATTAAACAAATTTATTCTCTTATTTCAATCCTGACTTCACAGTTCCCTTTCTGTAACCACATACAAGGAATTCAATGAGAACTCTTCTCACAGGAGCTCCAGTCATGTTTCTTCATCTACAAGAAGATTAATTTCTGGGGCTTAGCCCACTGCGTCACAGACCTGCTCACCTCCCATCACAAACCACTTCATTCAAAAGCTTTGTATACCCAGCAGCTGACAAATAACTGACTGCTGACAGTATTCAATGCTGTATTAGTGGCCTTTAAGACAAGCAAATGCAGTTAGACTTCAACAAACAACAGTACTAAGAAAGAAGTGTCACTTCAGTAATGAAATCTGACTCACAATCACTTTATGTCTCTGCACACCTGCAGTGTTGAGCTGGACCAGAGCACAGTTAGTACCAACTTGCAGTTTCAGCAAACAGGAAAGGTGACTGTAAAACCAGCACCCAGATCCCTACGCAGACAGACACTTCTTTCCAGGAACTGAAATACAGTTTTTGGTTTACAACTAGAGAGAGTAATGCCAGGGGTGCTCTGAGTAGAAAATCCCTTCCATCATTGCATGGGAATGCAGGGGTCTGAGCTAGACAAGCCAAGGGCTCCCTCCAGAGCAGTGTCTTAAAGCAAACAACTCATCATGTATGCTGTGAAAGTCATCGAGTGAAAAGTGTTGGCAACTACAACAGCCTGACCCAAACCTTTTGCCAGTAATAATCAGCTAAAAAGTTTTAGTCCTTGGCTACCAAGTAAGGTGGGCACTGGAATTCACAAGGAAATGCTCCTCCCTACTGTACAGGTAGGTGTTGGACTGCACCTCTCCAGAAAGGGAAGGGAAGAGGTAGGATAATATCTTAACCACTGCAGAGCAGGTGAAAGAGTCAAAGATGATGGCACTCATTTTCCTCATTTTCTCATTGCTGGATATGGAGAGAATATGTCCTGAACTATGTTGCTCCAACCAGATGCCAGCACACGGTAAATGGTTTAGCTCAGAGCCTTGAAACCTTCTCATTTTGGTAGGAGTTACTGATGTCCAACTATGGTTTTCATTTGTTGAAAAGAAAAATTATACTGAAATCTGAGATCAAAAGGGCTTTGTCACAACCTGTTTGGAAAAAAGATGCCTGAAACTATGGAAGGCCTGCATGGAATTTTCATTCTGTACACAGATGCAGAAGTCAGTTAAACAGACCCCTTGGCTTCAGGAGAGGCAGAGGTTGCTGTGTAGCCCAGAACAAGCTGTGCTCATCGGAAACAACAGAGCAGAAGCGCTGGGGAGACGCCTGCTGCCCACAGAGAGAATCCATCCTGTTTGTAAACCACATCCCATTGCTGCCAGATTATCCTTCAGATAAAATGGGATGATACAGAGTCACTTCTACATGAGGAACAAATGGTAAATGACAAATTGACCTCTCACATCAGTAGCCCAGATTTTTAATCCCATCTTTAAGAACCTCTCATCCTGCTTTTAAGGACAGCCACTAACACAGAGATGTGAACACAGATTCTTAAATTACAAGTGTGGACCCAAGGATGCACCACCTCTTCTCAGACACCCTCAAAGGCTGCAGTTTGGCTCAGTGCTCGGATTACACAGATTACTGTATTAACAGATGAAGGTGTAGTCCTTGGGGAGCCTTCCAATTCCCCAACCTAATTAAAAAACCCAAAAAATCCACCTCAAATGCCCCTTAGCTAGGGAACTGTACAGCAGTACAAAATACTACTTCAGCAACAGATTTCACTTTAGAGAACCAAAGCAAACATTGTGACTGATTCATGATGGGCTCACATTCCAATGTAATCCCAGTAACCTGTCAGGGTTTACCAGTGGAAACTTAAAAACCAAAATCTATTTCAATGTCCTTCTTCAGGTTTTTTTACCTGAAGTCACAACCTCCAGGAACATTTTAGATGGCCATCAGGCAGATATATTTGTCTGAGTACTGCTGCCTTCAAGAGGCCTGGCACAAGCATGATATATTTAATTCTTCATTAACTCTCAATCCTATAAATATTAATTTTTCATTCTATTTGTCAGCTTCATCTAACTCTGTTCAGACAATTAAGCCATAAATCTGGAAACCAACAGAAAGACTCATTAAGCATCTGCTGAACATTAAGGAAGGCTTCTAATTCTGAACCAAGTTTTATTCTCTCTCAGTTTTTTAACTTTTCAACACTCAATCAGTTAGCAATTGAGTCATTTTATGAAAGCAGTAGCACACATTTCCTGAAGAAGTAACAGACACCAAACTGAAGGCTGTAGAAGTGACCAAGGAAGATACTGTACCTGAACAGAATGAAACCAAGTGACTCCACAGCTGCCCGCCTCACGTCATCATTCACATCACTCACCTACAAAAGGGAAAACAGGACATTCACAATATAGTTATAACACTTGAGGACTCTGCAACATTTCAGGTCAGGTGGCAGTTATTCGAGAAAAAAGGATTACAGAGAAAGTTAGTTAACAATCATGTACAGCCTTAGCTGCAACAGCCTCATTCTTGTTCACACACTGACTGTAAGCTGATCAAAGAGCAGACAGACCTCATCTTTTACAGATTAAATTGTATTTTTCTCCAGCCCATCATTACACAGACTATTCACCGCAAGCCTGTTACCAACTGCTTTAGGTTCATGTTTTATTATTTTAATAGGTTCCTTTTCTGTGATACTAGGCTGAATATTCTCTTGCTGAAAGTCTACTTGCCCTAATGTTGGAAGGCCCTGTTAGGTCTACTCATAGTACTATGAAAAGCTTTCTTTTAGTCATTGTACTATGAAAAGTTTTCATCACTTCCCAATCTCTGATCTAGACCAGAATATTAACACTGCAGACACAAAGCCTGTCAAAGTGACGTGCTTACTTTCTCACCACAAATTTCTCCCTATGTGCTCCTAAGCCCTCAGTACTTACAGCCACATGCAGTAGGCGTCTGATGGCCTTGTTGTTCCCCGAGCCACAGTATGCCATAGCTACAGTGTACATGCCAGAACGACGGAGAATCGGATCCTGGAAGAGAAAGCATCGATATTTAACATCCATCCAAACGGTGACAGTAATTCTGACCTTAAATCTGTTCTACTCTTGGGCCTGGAATCTGCAAACAGGTAGCATCACTGCTTAATTGTTTATCTGGGATGAGTAAAGGGACAGTCATCAAAGCAGAGTTGTCATCAGTTTCAGGGGTACTGTGCCACAGGCTGCCAAGGAGTATATGGCAGTTGTGTCATTCTGCTTTTTACTTGCTATCTGCTGTTGACCACTCCTAGAGCCACCCACAGCAACCCTCATCTGTTTTTAACCATTATGTCTCCTTGCTGCTGCTCACAGCACGATGAAGACCAAGCATGAGGCTAAAGAAATACACAAATAGGCTCCGTTGTTCTTGTATTTTTCATCAAAGTGAAGCAACTTGTGAAACAGCCCCACTTCAGACTTACGTATGAACTTCTAAAGCTCAAAACAGCCAACTCACTGTAGCTGGAGATTTCACAAATGGAGAGAAAGATGTAACAAAGATTCAGTGATTGAGTCCCACCTTATCTCTGCAGAGACTCTCAATGAGAGCATCTGCCTCCTCCATCCTCCCGTACATGACCAGAGCAATCCCAACGGCGAGGCCTCGCAGGATCTTTTCATGCTGGGTTTCCTGTGCATAGCCGACCATGTCCTCAATAGCCTGGGCATTTTTAGATCCCAACATAACCAACCCGAGTGCCAGGCCAGCTGCCTCACCTGCAAAGCACAGAAAAGCAAAAAAATCAAACCAACTCTGTTCCCAAAAGTAGCAAATTTTGGATCTAGAGAACCACAAGATGTAGGTCAACCAATTGCTTCTGGACACCACCTTGCCCAGTAACTCCATTATTCACAGCCAAATGTGCTTGTAATGACCTGCCAGCCACAATTTAGTGCTCTTCCCTACCGAGTTCAATTATCTCTTACTTGGGCCAAGAGATGCTGAGATCATTTTCCTGTGAGTCCCTACCAGTGCAATACTAGCTGCCACAAGCTTCTCCAAGCCTGTCTCTCAGCCCAAAAAAAGCACATGGCTCTGGAGATCAGGCACACTAAATAAAAAGCATGTGACAAAGGAAAGAATAGAGCAAAGTAATGGACCGCTTAAAGACCTAGCATGTCTTATCAATACTGGGCGTAGTGCCACAGACCAGTCCTGACAGGACCTCTGAACATGACTGACACATAACTAAAGAACCATGCTGATCAGGAAAAGGTTAGTAAATAAAACACAGCTAGAAACAATCTATGTTGCTAGCAGAAAACCAGGGTGGGGGGAGGAAAAAACCACCACCAAAAAGACCCAGATGCCTGATAAGGCCTCAGATGGTTATTTGCTTTGAAAGCAGAACATTTACCTGTCACTGCATCATCCTGGTATAGATTTGTTTTCAGCAAATCATACACATCTTGACGTGCTGTCCCCATGGCAGCCAGACCCAGACCCAGGCTGCCACCGTGTCGCACAATCTAGAGAAGCATATGCAAGTTCAGTCATCACACAACAGGGAGCAATATGGCTTCAGCTGAAGTAGACATCTTTCCATTTACTGCTGCAAACTTTCATCCCCACGCCACCCAAACTGATCTCTTGACCTGCTATAAATACCACTTTCACTGTTTTAAGCAGTAGGTCCCATGAAAGAGGCAGAAAATAGAATAGAAACAGAGGTTCAAAAGCCCATAAACGAGTATCACAAACTTTACACATAGCACTGGAGACCTTCTAGTAACTTCAAGGTCTTTTTTCCCACTGAGTGATTTATGTAAAGCCATAAATCTGTGCCATGTGTAAAAACAGCTGGCTAGTTATAGCTTTTAAGTAGAAAGGTAAATCAGCACCCACTTAAACAGTCTATAACCTCTTTTGTTCCAACAACGGATACAGGAAAGGCAGTACATTTGCAATAAGACAAGAGGGATTTGTTCACAGAATTTAAAAAAAAGTAATTCGAAATTCCACAAAGAGAAGAAGGGAACATGCTGGGACAATGATCTATTCCCAACTTAAAAAGATATTTTTTGCAGAAGTCTACAAACAGTCAAGTGGTGAAGTAAAACACTTATTGTACAAGATGCATTAAAACTGCAGGGCAGCAGAAACATTTTGTGGCTTATTTCCTGGACAGCTAAGCCTTAAGCAGTAAAAGCGCCCGAATACTGCAGGTCCACTAGCAAAACAAAGTACATATAATAAGTAGTAAATATGATGAAGTTACAGTCACTGTCAAATATATAAGAATTTCCTAGAAATCTTTCCTAAACATCAAGTAATAGGTTGTGAAAACCATCCTTTAATCCAATCCAATCTTTAAGGCTCAGAGAAGGTCTAAGTACCACATTACTAACACGGTCTTAATTACCTCTACTCCCCATTTCTAAACCAGCCAGCACCCTTGTGCACGTTCCCAACAAAACAAAGGCTCATTACTGAACCTGGTACATACATCATTACTGGCATTCTTCAGCTGGTTCAGCAAGTAGTCAATGATGTCCCCACCATGGTTAGCATGGATGAGACCCAAGGCATAGAGACCTCCACCTTCCTGGTAGGCTGACCCTGGAGAGGTGTCCTTGGGCAGGTAAGTTGCCATTAGCTGTAATGCTTCTTTCTCATGACCCTGTATGTCCAGTAGGAAGGAAAGACAATGGGAAGTGAAAGGTGAAAAAAACAGCTGAGGCAAACACTTCACGATAATATCTAAACACATCAGGAGAAAACGTGTTGTAGCCATTACTTTCTCCACAAGAATCAGTGTTTCAGTGCTGAACAATCAGCAAAGAATCCCTCTGTACTGGACTGCCAGTAACCACAGTACACGAGTATTCACCAATCACTTGGTCACTGGTCTAAACCAGGACACACTGGGCCTGAAGCTACACCAATTCATTCACTAGGGCACTTTAATGAGGGCTGAGGCACACAAAACAATTACAAAGACTTCTTATTATTTCAAAAATGCTTTAAATATACCCTCTCTGTGAATCATTTTGAAGCAAATGACCACTACTTGGGTCACCATTCAACCTTAGTGAAGCTTACTGCAGTAAAGACTTTGGTATGTCCCAAAATCCCCCAAAAAACTTAAGAAATACATAAATGCAATTTTAATAGCAAGAAACTACTGAATCTTTCAACTCACAAAAGAAGAGAAGAGCTAGGAATAAGACTCTCTCCTTGAGCCATGTTATCCTACACCTTTTTGATTCTCGACAAAACAAGCCATAAATTATATTTGGATATCAGATGAAATAATATAAGCACAGATTTTTAGTGCAAAGACTCAAAACATGTTATTGCTGTGCCACGTACACTGAAGGCACCGTTCAGAATCCCCATTTCCACATTTTCAGTGTTCACAAGTCAAGTATTTATACTGAGCAGAGAGAACTGAATGCAGGGTTACCTTGTGTATAACACCCAAGCTGGCAGTAGCAGTAAACTTAGCCCAGTTAGTGGCCCTGGCCAGCCACTCCAAATTGTCTCTAGAAGGTGAAAAGAGAAAGGTTATACAGAGTTTTTCACACAGCCTGTTCCTCATCCTGTAAGCAGGGTTTCAGAGCACTGATGCCTGCTTTCAAATCAGAAAGTAGCTCCAGAAGGAAAGTGGGTTAATCACATCCCCACTTTATACCTCTCTCCCCTTCATCAGCTCTGATTTTTGCCTGGTTTTAGTCAAGCTTCTAGATATGAGTGATATTGATGGCATGGAGAACAACTGCTCAATAGGCAGCCCAACTCTCTGAGAGAAACTGTAGCAGTTTCTGGAGCTTTCCTCAAGTCCCTTGTAAGGTCAGCCCCGATATTTCCCTTCCAAGAGTCATTCAGCACTGTCAGTCTCTACCAAAAAAAGACACATGATCTCAGAAATTCTCCAGTTGGTAAACAGAAAGAAGTTCCAGATCTCCACCCTCCAACTGTTCATATGGTTAGCAGTCCAATAAAGTCAGTTTGTGAGTACAGAGAAAAAGAAACAATTCTCTAAGAACATTAGACTTCTGCAGTCCCAGCTTTGGAAGCATCAAATTAAGCAGGGCAACAATGTTGTCCAAACACCTCTAAATGACACTGGAGCTTCCTTGCCATAGATTTACCTAAGGAACTGGTCACTGGTTGTCCCACAATGCATAAAGGAGTTTGCTATAACAGTTGCTGTATGACACACGGAATTCCGCACTGCATCCTGAAAGAACAAGAACAATCAGTATTACCAGTCAGCAAAAGATATGCTCCAGGTCGCTTAACATGCCTGCCAGTACACCAGAAAAATGGATTGCAATGACCCTCAATTTAACCAGCAATTTCCCTTTAATCAGTTAATAGATTGTTAATGCACTTTAATATATCCTCAACCCATCCTTCCCATGCAAAACAATCCTTTCTATGAGTTTCTGTCAGAGATGTGATTATTTCAATTGCAACTTAACCGGAGAACCCCCCCTTTCTGTTTCCCAGAACTGAGCACTGCAGAGTGTGCTGCTGATGTTTTCAAGCCATTCCCAGAACACTGTGTATGATCACTCCTGAGCACTTAACCAGTAGATGGAAAAGATTTTCCAATACGTTTGAAGTGCCTCCCGAAATAGATGAACACACTAACAAGCAACCCCCAACACTGTTACCGATGATGTGCATCTTATTTCACATATAAAAAACTTCTCCTATGGTTTCTAATAATCATTTAGATTAAGAGAATCTAATTTACCTGTAAGTTTTCATTATCCCACCCTTGAGTAACATCTTCCAAAACTAAATCAGTTACTCAATTCACTAGCACTGCCTACATTACAGTATCTGACCGGTTTTGTCTCCAACATGGAAAAATTGGTCTCTTAGCCCATACCAGAATTCTTTTAGCCAAGCTGTAGGTTTAAGCCCACGTAACACCTCAACCAAGATACCTGTAACTTACAGTCCTGGCTGACTCCCTCCCTTTCCTCCCAACCAGCAGCATTTGCAATGGATCAGACACGGAGTTGGAAAGTGAGTTTTGCCCATCTTACTGAACGGATGAAAAATGAACCCACCAAAAAAAGTGGTGAGGAAAAGATTAGTTTCTATCAGAAAAATAAATTTTAAAAAATCAACATGCTAATAGCAGCCTGTCATTAGGTCATACTAGCTGTAAGCTGAAACAATCTGATTATATGGCTTTCTTTGGGTGCAACCAGCTCTTCAGCCTCACAAATTCAAGTTTAAAATGACTAAAACACATATTTGTATCCACAAAACCCAAGGAGGTCGTGCTAAAACATAAGACAATGTTGTAAAATAACAGTAACATGGTCAAAACAAACACAGGATGAATGCAAGACAAAGCCTCTTACCTTTGTGTTTTTGAGGATCATGAGGTCTGTATTGTTGTTTCGTATTAAAAACTGCAGATGTAACTCAATGGCCATTTCCCCACTTAAAATTTTAATCATTTTTGAGATCTGGTCCTTAGGCTCTGGATTCTTCACATACAAGCAAAAAGAAGAAAAAAAAAATCCATGAGACCCAACTACAGGTCTTTTAAAAAACAATTCATGAGAGGTCAGTCTGGTATGTTCTCATCACCGTGTTCCAAAATCTGTCAGGTTTTAGGTCTAAAAAGATGTTTCTGTCCTTGAGGCATTAGCCCAAACCTCGTAGATAATCAAGTCCCTCTGTACACAACAGTGCAGGTGGGAAAAGAGACTCTCCAAAAAGAAATGTGTTCTGTCATTGGAAGCAAAAGGATATGAGTGACATCTGACATTCTCCAAGCTGCTGTTTGGCCTTACAGACACAATGAGTCTCCTGCAAAAGGCAACCTCTTTCACAAATGTGAACCTATATTTCCATGGAAGCTTTAGTGGAGAGGGCCACAAAGCTACAACACTTTGCATGACCCTTTAGTCAGGGTCTGCAAGGAGCTGCAGCATCATTCTTGTGAGCTACAGGCTTCATTTAGAACAATAGCTACTAGAATTAGGAGGAATCTCTAATACATCAATCTTCAACAGCTCTTAGAGAAAGTCTCCTCCTTCCTCATGATGGAACAGTTGGAAATTAATCTGTGGAAACTGAAGTTCCTGAGCAGGGTGAAAAGTACACCACAGCTCTTTGTACTGACATTAGCTGGTCAGAGACCAGCCAAGCATAAGTAGTTCAGCCCTTAAACTAATTCCCTCAATTATTTCTTTGTAGTCAGCATTCTGAATTATGGAAGATTAAGCTCAAGAATATTTCTGACCACACAGATCGTTTTTGTGTCCTTGTCCTTTGGCACAGTCAGCAAAGCCAATGCAGCAGAAATTGATCCTGCCTGAAAGCACTGTTTTACGGGTTCCTTGATGAGGCAAGAAATTCAACCCCTTTTATTCTCCTTGGGAAATATAATTTGAAGAAAACACTTCTGTTTGCCCTTAATTAATTTTTAGGTGATCTGCAAGAATCTCTCAAAGATTCCCAAGTCTCGTTTGCAAACATGCACCACAGGGAAAAAGAAGGAAAAAACCCCTTGTCTTGAGTTCTACTTTCCTCTCTAGTAGCATTTATTTTCCTCAGCATTGGAAGTGTCAGAACTGCATTAGCTATTCTACATGCTGAAATGCAACCACATGTGCATGTTAAAAGTGAACTCACTTTCTCCAATACTTTGAGTTTCTCCAAAGAAACTCAACAAAAATACTGCAACCAAATGGCCCAGCACCACAGAGGCCAGAGGCAACTTTACCACTTCATGGACAAGAAACTATGTTACATCAGCATCCCCTCCTGCCATTCCTGCAGAACAGCATCAGTTGTATCCAGCCAGAACTACAGCTGGATTTCTGAAGGCGAAGGAAAAAAACTCATCGAGCTAATTCACTTCCTAAAGTTCTCAGCAGCAGTTAAATTTCAGGCCTTTTCTTTTGGAATGAATGAATTTTGGAATGAAATATCAGCAGAAAGCAAACACATGAGCCAGATCCTTCTGTCCCCTTTTTCAGATCTCAGTAATTCCCACTGAACTCTGCCCATTTCCCACTCTTGCCCAGCTTTCAGTATCTGAACTGCTGGACTGTCAGATATTGGGTTCTCAGAGATTATCTGTCACCTTGTCTCCAAGCAAGACAGAAAAGGAAGTCCACTCTTTATTAGCCAAACCAATTCAGCAACCCTTGGGATTCAAAGAGAACACATAAGAAAAATTAAGCAAGGAATGTACTTTGGAAATGGCACTTACAATTTCCGCACACTTCCCTGCTGCACAAGTGCTTCCTGGCTTCTCTTCTGCTTCCATAGTATCACTGAAATAAAACAAAAATGAGAAATGCAACCCAGTTCATCACTTGTAACTCATCAGGAACTATAATTACAGCTGAACACTGTCCTGAAAGAGTAGCCTGGGATTTGGAGATCATGGCTGGAAACAGGACTCTGACAGGACAAGGGTTGACTGTCTGGAGGTCGCTGCTGAACAGAAAACTCCTCCCAGTTCAATTTTTGGGGAACTTGAAGACAAAGGCCTGGAAAATCCTACTCTATTATTCCATACATAGAGATAACAAAAATAGAGATGCTTGTAGGGAACGAAGAAGCAGAGACAGGTGAGAAAACAAGGTCAACAAAGGAGGCAGCAAGGATAATTACAGCCTCGTCCAGAAGCTCTGAGCTCGTCACTATTAACATGGATCCTACAGTGCTGGCAGGGAAATGAAGCATACTAAGCTGTCGTTAGCAACTTGTTCTAATGCTTCACAGGCTGACATAAATTACTCTGTGCCTTTATTTCACTGGAAAAGGGAGGAAAATGCTTGCTATGCCCGTGTCAGTGATTCAAAAGCATTTATATCCACTTCCTCACAGCTGCATAAAACCTTTTATTTAACCAGCCTTGATCCAGGCAGGATTCTCCATCACACACTATCAAAGACAGTGCAGGGATCAGGTTGGATACAGACAATCTCCCCACCTGTCTTTCTCCGACCCAGGGATGGTGCCGGTGTTGGTGGATCCAGGCACGGAGGCAATGGGAGTGCCAACTGTGCGGAGATTCTGGATGACAGAGGACAGGAACTGCTGGCTAGCACTTTCATACAGATCAAAGCAAATCTGGTAGGCCATGAGAAGGTTGTCATCCTTCACCAGCTTTTCCAAGATGTCGCTCACAGCCTGTGGGTCATCCAGGAATATCAGGCACTGAGTAGGAGAAAGGGAAGAGCAACAAAAAAAAAATAAAATTCAGGAGACATTAGATATTTCAGAATGAAAAAGCAACAGCACCCAAGGCCACACTCCAAATCCCTCATCTGCTGCTTCCACAGAACACCCCTTCAAAGAAAGAAAACTTCTCTCTTATAGGAGACAATAGAAAATTTTGAAGAGTTTTCATAGGTCAGTTGAAAAACAAGACCAAATACTACAAATTCAAGACACATCATTCAAACCTTCCTATTTCTGCAGTTTTATCTTTGAAAACTGACCAGTGTTGTTCTACTAAATGCAAATTTCAAAATCACATTGAAGAAGCATCAGTCATTTTGTAGGGATGTCTCCAATAAAATGAAACAGGTTGAGTGTGGCTGAGTCACATGCACATAGCAAGATTGGCAAAGACCTGAGAACACCTGAGAAACTTCATAACTGTTTGTCTAAACACTCTCAGACAATGGTTTACCAAAAAAACAAAGTACTGGAAATGTTCTTGGGAGGAATAAATAAAATTCCAAGCTGTGAACCTACCATCTGATACTCTGTACATCGGCTTAAAATATTCTGTCAGAGTTGTCTATGTCCTCAAACTGCCTTTGAACACATTCCCCATAAATTGACCAAATGTGCAATATTTACATCTCTTTTTCACCTTGGTCTCCCTTTGATATATGTTGGAAGCACAAAACCACTACATGATATTTAATTTAACTGAACAAAAAACAGAGAGCAAGTAAATTCCAAGTCAAATACATCTACAGAAGAGTTACTTTCTATTATCTTTAAACACAAGTCTGAGAAGTTTACCTGGCACACATTGATGAAGTCTGGTTTCTCCAGGTTCATGTAGATTTTAACCAGAACCCTCAAGACTTTATTACGGAACTGTTTATTCTGCATCAGGGACATGCAGAGCTTCAAGCTGTAGGCCAGCATCCCAGGAACATCATTCTGAAATAAAATTCAGGGATATCAAGTCTGGGTTTGGACTGACAAGCAGGATTTAGAAACTAAAACAAAGCTACCCCTTTTTCTATTTTATAAAGCAGAGACAACACATATGCATATAAATCTTCACAGTTTCTTCTCCCATTTTCAGAAAACATTATATGCAGGTGTATTGCAGTTTAAAGAAAAAACACTGCTAAAAACATACAGGACCAATATTTAATTCAGCAGCCAAAACATGCAAAAGATTAATTTAAAAGTTTAACATCTACTTCCCCTTCTTCACCCTTCTTGTTCTAACACTCAGTTTTGAATGCAGTGAGATTCACTGCACTAACATAAAACACCAGCAAAACAAACCACGCACCAAGAAAAGATCCCCAACACACTTATTTCTTGCTGGAGCCTGAAACGGATTTGGTTACTGGACTCCAGAAAGGTAATTCAAAATGAGGGATTTATAATGGGCAGTTAAGTTAGTAAATGCATAGGACAATGAAGAGAATAGAGAAAGCAAGATGAATGCCTTGTGATTATCATTCTCATATATGGAAATGGCAGACACCCAAACATATGGGAAAGCTGTAAACTGAAAAATGGTAAAATTTAAAGGATTTAAACTCAGTGTCTGGTATATGACCAAGACACTGCAGCATAACAAGACAGTACACAACTGCTAAGCTGCTGCAAATGACTACAGGTGTGCTTCTCTTACTGCCACTGACAGTAGCATGACTTACCTTAAAACCTCAGTGGAAGACGTTAAAGTCAGGCTGTTCTTCCTTGGAGTCAGGGAAAGCCAAAACTGCACACAGCCACTTACTGAAGATTAGAGCAGCTCATCCAACTACTTGAAATTTTTTGTTTTGCTTGCCATTAATCAATCACTTACCCAGCCCTAAGGATCCCTTCCCACAGTGAATTACAGCAGATGACAGGTACAACTAAATAAAAGAGCTGTTCTTACATTATGCCAGGTCTGCCTAGTCCAGTATCATATCTCTGCCAGTAGCTGACAAGGAATACCTTAAGAAGAGGGTATACAACCAAGCTTCCTGGGAATATTCTCTCAGCAACTTGTAGCTCAAGGATTTCTTAAAGGTAAGGAGTCTCTCTCTACTTGACAGCCCTGAGTGGCTCTGCCTTCCATGACCATGCTGAACTGAACATCTCTGAGTTTTATCTTTTATTCTGTTCATACAAAACAGGGCAAGTTCCACAGCAACATGGATCTTGCACTTCACTTCCAGATCCATACCTGGCCTAGCCACAGGCGCCTCTGTCCCTGGTACGTACCGACTCGAGGATGGTTTTCTCGAAGACGTCCAGCCTGCGGGTCTCCAGGGCAATGCCAATGGCCTGCTTGTACTTGTGGTCATCCAGGCACCGCTGGAACATTTTGTTCACTATCCCTTCCAGCCTCTCATCCACGGGTTTCTTCTCCCCTTCCGGCAGCTCTGCATTCTCCACACACTGCTTGGTGTAATGGTCAATACATTTTGCTGAAGAGGTAATGAACAAATATGGGGGGAAAAGTCAACTTCTCAGAGTTTTGCAGTTTTTTACAGGTGAAGTTATTTACCCGTTCTACCAGCAAATAGAGCATATGGGAAACTTCACAAAGGTGAGGCACAAGAACTACCTGTGTAGTCATATACAGATAGTAGTGTAAGGTATTCTTTTTATCTCCTAACAAACTCTCATTTAAAAATGAAAACAAGGATATGACCATTGTTCAAGTGTCACGATATCTTAAATGAGGAAACAGCAGTAGGAGACTTCCTAGCTCCACTGTAGGCATTGGCTGGGGAGACTGAGAGCTAGCCCTAGTCCATCAAATCCTATATAAGACAAGTGACACCAGCAGACTAGACTTTTAACAGGCATTCAAATTATACATGCATTCAAAAGCTGACTTGCTATCTGGTTAAAGGTGGATAAAAACAACTGTCCTGCTCAGTTAGGTGTGCAGCTACGCCTACTAGTCAATTCTTTCCAAAGTTATGCTGAAATTGATAATAACATCAGCACACAAATGACAGAAAGGACAATAAACAACCAAAGCAATTTTTCTACTAGGAATTCGCTATAAAACACAGGTTAAGAATAGGGAAAAAATGCCATAACTCCTAAGTCAGTTCCATTACAGAATTGCAAAGCAGGAGAAAGAAAGTACAAATAAAATGGGTAAAATCAGCTGCAGCATCAGTTTAAATGAACACAAGGACAGCAAGAGGGATATAGAGAAAAGCAGCTAAATCAAATAAGCCCTCAAAGTTACAGTAGCTTTGGAAATGTAACAGCTTTTCTTTCACAGCAACAGTTGCTTACCAATGATGGTCTCCACATATTCCGAGTTGTCGTTGACATTGAAGAGGTCACCTGCTCCCAGGGCATAGTTCAGAGACTCCTCAAAAGCTCCCAGGTGGTAAAACACTTTAGAAGCCACAAGAGCAGCAAACTGCCGGCTCCGAAAGCCCTCGTCTTCATAGAGAACTTCACTGCAGAGACGAGAGAGAAGAACATCAGCTCTGTGTACTCAGATCTCTTTAAGGCAACATCACACAAGTACAAGCTTGACCAAACTTCCATCTTTGGAAGCTCCAACCTCACATCCACACACCTTAGTGCTTTCCAGGAAATATGGAGCTAGATGCTGTACTAGCCAGTGTCAAGCAAACAGAACTACACCCACTTTTTATCTCTCATGTTCTTTTTAAGCAGCACACCCCAAAGTATTAAGTGTTTTCTCTTACATTTTGTCCACTGACTCAGAGATTTCTGCCCAGAAGTCATTGACAACAGCATTCAACTTGTGAAGAGCAAACTCCTACCAAAAAAAAAAAAAGTTTTATTACATTAAAAATGCATTTACCACCTTTCCCCAGTAAAAATTAAGTACCCCCTAAGATGGATATCATAAACACTGACCTATTTCAACAGCAAATTCTATTTTAAAAGATCTTTGCAAGTCCTTTCCAAATAAAGGGCTGTTCATTTAACAGGTAAGGCAGCCCTGGCATTCCTTCCCACGGTCCCTCTGTGATGAATGACTGGCTAAAGCAACTGACAGGTGAAATTTCTTGAAATGCAAAGTTTTCAAAGTCTTTGTGACAATCTTTGTGTGCTTCATGCCAGCCAACTCTATTTATTTATAGGGACACAGTACTTTAGCAGGCAAACAGTATCCAGACTGGAATCAACCCACTTGTAAAAGCAGGGCTCATTTGGACCCAGCACCACCTCTGTCTTATCCAAAAAAATCATTTAGTCGATTACCAACTTACAGGGTACATCTTCCCCTCCTAAAACAGGCCACCTTAACTGTTCAAGTAACTGGTAACCATTAACACAACACCCTTCTGAGGGTTTGCTGTTCTGTGGATTCATATGCTTTAGACACTGTAAAGTTTCTGCTGCTGTTTTCTTTTCATACTAGTACTGTGATTTTTTTTTTCCAAGTGAAAACTTTAACTGTGATTTTGTTCTACATTGCTAAAACTACACTAAAAACTCTAGATGTTCTTCAGCTTTGAATTTTACAGAGTCTAAATGCAATCTCTGGAACAATTTTAAGTAACAAAGCACCGTCACCATCAGAGAGCTGGGAGCTTTGATGAACAGAGATTTTACATTTGAAGTTCTGTTTTGATCCATGTTCAAAACAAGGAAGTTTGCCATCTGTTATCCTGCTACTTAAGCCCTTTCTTTCAGCTTGCAGGCTGGATACAATTTGATGCCCACCTGTTGCTGTCCAACCATTAATTATCAAGATCCACTCCTTTTTGATTTTAAGCTCTCAACATAATGCATTTGCTGCTGTTTGCTCTCAGATGTAAGAGCTTACCTTGAGCTGTGGCTCTTCTTCATCCAGAAGAGAGATAATTCCAGCTGCAAAGCAAGATCATAGTCAGTTTTGGACTCTATCAAAAGTGAGCTTCTTATTTAGTTCAAAACCAACAGAAGAGAAAACAAGGCTGTTTCTGGACTGTTGGTTTCAAATCTTCAGTATCAAATTTCAAAAATCAGATTCAAGTTTGTATAAACATGATGTAAAATAGTTCAGAATTTATAACTGAAAAGTCACATTATTTATAAAAGATGATCCTTCTTAGAGGAAAACATATTAGACAAGAACTCAGAGAATGTTTTCATGCCAAGGCAGCAGGCCTCATGGATAAGAGATGTCACACCTCATAACTTTTACAAGACTCCTGATGCTGTCCCAGAACATTTGTACAAACATCTAAAGAAATATTGTTTAACTGACATGACTGAGAGGTTCACAGATATTGGGGGAGCTTAATCTGAAGAACGGTTCTGGGTGGTTTCACTGTCAGACTGCAAGGATGCAACAGAAAGGGTCAGAAGAGGATTTGATCAAAGTCCAACCCAGTTCAGTGCTTTAAATCTTTCATCTGTTGTACAGCTTGAGGACCTTCTAAATCTAAGACGTGAAACTGGGAAGGCTGGAGGGCCATGGGTTGAACTGGGCTTTCAAAAGATCTTGACAAATCTAAAATGATCATGTGCAGGTCCAAACTAAAATGTACAAAGAGAGAATACAAACAGCAGAGAGGGTTAAGATGAAACACGATCAATGATATCACTTGGTTGCAGTGGGAGAAGGAGAAGACAACTCTCACACAGATGTGTGAGAGCAGTTCTTGGCAGATCCCTGAGGCACCTTCCCTCCCCTTGGCACCACATCCCAGCCCAGCCCCATGTCCAGAGCTGGGCACGATCTCGTGAGAGTCACAAGCAAACCCAGGAGTTCAGAGCTGGGCAGGAAGAACAGGGAGCTCTGGGAATCAGCTCCTGAAGGGTGGCTGGAGGCTTGGAACTGGTTGGTCTATGGAAATCTGGGAAAGGTGCAGAGTCCAGGTACAGGGTAGCTGGGGGAAGGGAATAATCTGACCTTTGTGTCAGATATGAACAGGAGGAGTAAGACCAAGCTTTAGTGAAGCTTCACAGAATGAGGTTTGATGGTATGAAAAGTCTTCTCACAGTAACACAGTTATGCACTTTGCCTATCAAGGTCACAGAGACTCCATTATCTTTTAAAAAAAGAGATCTTTCAAAAACCAGGTGAGACACAGGTCCATCAGTAACAGCAACTGAAGGAGCACCAATGGGGCTTCTGGGTAGGGAAGGCAGGTTCAGCAGCCCAGCCCACAGTGCTCCTTCCAGCTGCTTTCTGAAACTCTACTCCAAACGTTTGCTTTGAGGGTTTTTGTGATTTTTTAAAAATTTTTTATTTTAAATAAGCTCCTGCGTTCCTGATCTTTCAGCAGGAAACAATCTCTCTCACACACTGCCTACACATCTCACTTCAATATGTCATTTTTACATTTTTTAAAGCCCCTCCAAAATGAATTCCTACTTCCCATTACTTAAAAGTAGGAGTTAAACAAAGCAAAGGGCTCAGAAAGAGAAAGGCACTTGGGGACTGTTGTCCTCTGCACTGTTCCTGCGGCAGAGCCACAACCACACAGGTGTTAATTCCTGGCCTGAGTATTTTTGGAAATACTTCCCGTATTTTCTCACACTCTCGAGCTCTCAGCAGACCCACGGTGGGTAACATCTCCTTCCTCACTCGCCTCATTATCCCGGCCTCTCCGGACTGACATTTATTCCGCGAGGCATTTGCGTTCCCGAACTCCTCCGAAGTCCTTCCCATTCCCTCTCTCAGTCCCTGCCGCACCTCCCGTGGACCCTGAGAGCCCCCCGGTTTCACACCCCCCACGCGGTGTCCCCTGGAAGCACCGAGCCCTCCCCTCACATCCCCTGCTCACCCCCCCGCACCGCCCGGACCCGCACGGGCACCGGAGCCCTCGTGAGGCACCGGCAGGTCACGGCCGTGCCGCACCGCAGAGCGGCTCCCGTGGGTGCCCGGGCCGGGGGAGCCCCGTGAGGGGCGGCCCCGCCGAACCGCGGCGGTGCCCAGTCACGGCCCTGACTCAGCGAAACCCCGGCGAGCAAACGCGGCCGCGCGCCGCCGCCTCACCGGCCGAGGTGATCATGGTGGCGCCGGGCTGTCCGTCGGGGTGCGGCACGGGGGGCGCGGGGGGTCCAAGGAGTCGCTCCGGTCCGGCCCAGCCGCGGTGCCGCCACCGCCCGGCCCGGAAGTGCCGCCCAGGGCCGCTTCCGGCGGCTCCGCGCTGCAACCGGGAAAGGTGCCCGTGGCGATCGCCTGCGCGGGACGGCGGGGAAACCTGCAGGCGGAAGTGGGGCAGCCCTGCCGCGGGGGTCCTCGCGCCTCCCTCTGCCCTTCACTGACAGCGCGGGGTCTGCACGAAGCGTCGGAGACCCTGCACAGCCCACAGAGCGCACACGGCACCCGCACAGCCCACAGAGCCCACACGGCACCCGCACAGCCCACAGAGCCCACACGGCACCCGCACAGCCCACAGAGCCCACACGGCACCCGCACAGCCCACAGAGCCCACACGGCACCCGCACAGCCCACAGAGCCCACACGGCACCCGCACAGCCCACAGAGCCCACACGGCACCCGCACAGCCCACTCCTGATACTTGGCATGGGAGGGCGCTCAGCCCTCCCAGCCCACACCCCACAGCCCGGGAAGGGGGCCGGAGCTGTGGGGTCCCCACAGGGGACCCCATCAGTGCCCGTGTTCGCGCCGTGCCCAGAGAAGCGGCTGTGCCCCCCTGCCAGGACAGGCCACCCGCAATGAGGAGGCATCTCTGGGGGCACAGCGTGTGCCTTGGCGTCACAGGGATCAGGGATTTTACCTCATGGATTTACCACCTCTTGCCGGCCGCCTCTGACTCTTCTTAAATGTGTTTCCATGGGGAAAGGCCTTACCCAACCCCATCTCTCCCTTGAAAAGGGAAGCACAAGGACAGAGGAGTCTGACAGCCCCCTACTAAATCCCTTTCCCCTTCCATCAGTTGACAGCACAGGGCAGTGACCAGATCTGCACAGACACAGACCTGAAGTTGCCCCAGTTGTGGAGGAACGTGGAGTTATTTTGGCTCCTGCCTTGGTTCTGGTACAGACAGATGGGACATGCAGGCTGGTGGATTTGTAAAGGGAAAGTCCAGCTCAACAGCAATGGTGCTGCCTTCTGGAGGGCTTGAATTCCCTGATGGCATCAGTGAATGAAAGTTCTTAATGAAAGTTCTTAATGAAAGTTCTTGATGAAGGTTACCAGAGACCTACCCAAGACACCAAGACGGGCAGCTCCACCTTAAAGACAACTGGGAAGATTTCCTGCCTTCCCCACTGCCCCACTTGAGCTGCTCACAGACCAGTTCTGTGACCACCAGTTCTGCTGGTCTTCCAGATATCATACAATGGGGTCACTTTCATTCCCTACCCATATCCCTTTTATTCAAACCAAGATAAATATGAGTTAAGCCATGGATAATGCTACTTCAAGGATAACACCATGGCAAACAAACAAACAAACAAACAAAACCCCAGAAGCACATTCCAATTCAGAAATTAAATGTCTTTATTTTTTACAACAAGCACATAACAGTGCCCTTACCTTATTAAATAAATGAAACTTGTAAAACTATCTGCTTACAGCTCCATGTGTCCAGGTGGTGAAAAAAGACGAGCAAAAAAAAGTAAAAAGGATTCCAGTCACTTTTATTCATCAGTCAAAGGTAAACAACACTTTTGATCAAAAGTATTCCCACTCACATCTCCTAAAGCCCCAGGCAGTTCATCTGCTTCCACAGAAGTCTTCCTGAAAGGGTAAACCTGCATGATTTACCTAAAAATTAGCAGTAAATAAATCCATTGGATTTTCAGCACCAAGGTAAGTTTAACTGCAAATCTGTGCTCTTGGGCCACCTCTGCATTGCTGAATTCCTGGCAGCAAAGGCCAAATGCTGCAAGAAAATAAAGATTTCCCCCACCACAGTGTCAAGTCCTACTGGACTCACCGAACCAAGGGCTTTACTGGGAGATACAGACCTGCCCAGTGACCTGGGCTCTGCTGTGCAGACAAGCAGAAGGACTTCCCTGCACAGCAGAGCCATGGGCTCATGCAAGGGATGGAGTAGGAAGGAACCTTCATCCCACCAAGATGCACTTAGTGCTCAGTGCTGAAACCTGGAGTCATGCATAGAGCCACTCACACCAAGTGTCTTCATTGAGTCACTTAGTTACATTTGTATTTTCCACCTGGTCATTAGCACAGAAATCCTGCAGAAATCCTGCAGGCTTGAAGGAGAGCGGGTCGGTGCCCTCTCTGTAGAGCAACATGCTCTGTCAATGCCAGCTGCTCTCCACAGCCACATCCACACAGGAAAGTGTTTCTGCTGTGAAGAGACGTGACATGCACTTCCCCAAAGGCTGCTCACATGGACTTGGCATCCTGGCAACACTCCCCCTCTTGCCCACTCCAGCATGCCCCAGACACCCTCAGCCACACTCCTCCAGCCCAAAGGGCAAAGCAACACCATCACTAAAGGGACCAGTTCCAAACCTGAGAGCTGCTGCTCTCTGCTCCAGTGTTACCATCATAACCCCGGCGGGGTAGGCAGGTGTTGGTGTCCCCATCCCACTGGTAGGGAAACTGAGGCACAGAAAAATGATGTGGTGAAAAATATTGATGATCATGGTCATGAGTGGAGCTGGGTAAAAAAAAACATCCCTTGCTCCAGATAAGAGCTAGAGAGATGCTGAAGGCACAGTGCTGGGAGAGAGTGCTGGCCAGAGCTGGCAGGACTGCAGGCACTTCAGGTGCCACTGGGAAAAAGGAGCCGGAGAGGGGACTGACATGCACAGAGGATGTACTGACACAAATCAGCTGAATTTGCTGATCTGAACTGGATCAAACTCCTAAAGAACCCAGCAGCTTGTGCTAAAAATAAGACATGTTTTACATTGCATAAAGTAAGAATGGAAAAGGTAGTAATATTCCTCATAAACCAAGGATTTATAATTATTTGTGTTGCCACACAGACTACAGGCAGCCCTTTGGAACTACTTAAATAGATCATTTTTATATATTTATTCATGAAGCAGCCACATCTTGTGTTACCTGTCACCTCCAAGCTCTGCCATCATATAGCTGTGGAGATGTCCCAGGTAAGATGGGCCTCTCCCATAGCCCCATCTAACACCAGCCACACCTTACTGTCCATCTGCCACCCCTCCAACCCAGGCAGTCCATCAGCCAGTCTGTGAGCACTAGGACAAGCCAGAGGGATCCTGCTCCCAAATCACACTCTGCTCAAGCTGCCATTACTATCAGTATCTTTTATGTTATTCCTGCTACCCACAGTGGGCTGTTACTCCATTCTTCACTTTACACAGTTACACTCAAGCCTTTTCAGTAGCTGGTAGATCCAGGACCTCATTTAGTCCCATGCAGTCTCTCCACACCACTGTCACTTGTCTTTTTTTTTTTTTTGGCTCGATCACAAAGAGAGTGGGAACTTCAAAGCACCAATAAAGAAGGAAAACAAGGCAGCAGAATTGGTCTTCCAGGGAGGCCAGCCCTGGCAGCCTCAACAGGGAACTTTGCTCAGAATTAGAAAATGCTCCTCATTCTTCAAACAGGTGGCTGCATTTCATGCTCAAATTCCCAACGTTATCTTGCCCAGGATATGGGATACATCCCCAAAGGCCTTCTCAGAAGCCCAGTGTCCAGCAGCAGCTCCAGGCACAGCAGGGAATGGCTCTCTGGCACAGACCCCAGAGGCTGTCGGCAGCTCCAGAAGACCCTGAGGAGTTCAGCTGAGCAGCTTCTCCATGGAGTGGTGGGTCCTTGGAGGAGAGGGTGAGTGAGCATTGCACCAGCTCCTCCTCCCACTGCTCCAAATCCAGCGGGCAGATCTGGGATGTGGACTGTGCTGGGTGCCCAGCAGCTCTAGGTGCCTGTGCCTCCAGCAGCTTCTTCGCAGTTTCCATTGGGGGACAGGCTGGTCAGAGCCACTTCTTCCTCAGGGTCCTGCAGGCCACCTACAAAGAGCAGAGAGAGGTCAGGGGAGATCTGAATGAAAAACCCTTCCTCATACAAAATATAAAAGATGAAAAGAAAGCATGGAATGAAGCAGTTGATGTATACTCATAGTCTAAGCACAACTGATTTTTTTCGTAACTGAATTTCATTTTGTTTTATGAACTCAACATTGCTTCAGCAAATAGAGCAAAGGAGCACAGGGTCCAGCTCCTGGCCTCCTGAAGTCTCAGCAAGCTCAGAACAAGTTGCATGGCCATAAGGCATCATTTGCCTGACACTGACAGCAAGATCAGGCACTCTTCTGACCCTGAAAGACCTGTCTCAAAGCTACACGAAGTGGACATTTCAGTTGTTTTCTCCAAACTCCTATGCACTTTAAGCATTTTATGTGTTTAAGAGGCATTTGGACAATATCCTTAGTAAAATCTTTTAATGTTTTGCAAGCCCCAAAGTGGTCAGGCAGTTGGACTAGATGATCATCATAGGTCCCTTTCAACTGAAGATATAATATATTCTATTCTTTTTACAGCAAAGGAGCTTTCCCTCCTCTTTGTGCTTCATAGAACAATCTAGATCTCCACACTACACACCTTGTAGGCACCTGCATGAGTTTCTTTCTGCAGAAAGAAAATCACTGCTGGGAAAGGCAAGCAGAAGTGCCAACTGTGCACAAAGGCTGAACACAAGACTATTTGTTATCTGAACAATTTCCTTTAGAATCAGGGAGCCCAAGGCTGATTGCCCTTCCCTTCTCTCTGCCAGCCCCAAAGGCAAGTGGTTTGAACACTCCTTCCAGCTGTGTTTGCAGGAAAACACCATGTAACATCAGAGTGATACTTCTAATTCATTGTTTAGCCAGACAGGAGTTCTGCTGCCAGAAACTCCAGCAAAAGGCAGCTGAGTTCAGCAGTGCTTCCAGGGGTATTTTTGGGCACTGGACCCAGCATGGCTTTGTTTAGGCAAGCGAAAGATCAGAAAACAGGGAGACAGCAACACAAAAGACAGATGTGTGCTGGTTGTCTTCAGGTTTGGGCCAAACCACAGCCAGGGAAGAGAGGCCAACTGCAGAGCTGGAAATAGCTGAAGGAGGCCACCAGCAAGGGGCTTGGGCACCAGGGAGTCAGTGAGGAACCTCTGATGGTCACAGTAGAGTACAAGGGAGGGAGCAGGGCATACCTTCATGAATGTTGTTTGCAGCTTTTGCTTTGTGATCTTTTCTCCAGCTCCTCTGTTTCCAAGAAATGCACCGCAGGAAGGATGGTAGCCTCCACCTCTCCCTGTCTTTCCCCTCTTCTGAATAAATGAGAGAAGGTGAGTTTAGACTGGTAGCAGGTCAGCCCTGCTGCTGCCCCACTTCCATTCCACAAGCCCAATTTCTCACAGCAAAACCAGGTCCACACCACAGAGCCACCCATGGAAAGCACAGAGCAGTTCCTGACAATACTTTTTTCTGGCTGAAACCTCTCTTCTATCCTGGAAATTTGTCTCCAGTGTTAGTTTCTACTTTGCTACCTCACTGCCAAAACCATTCTGGAGGCAGCAGCCCAGAGCGAGCAAGAAACCTGGCAGGAGCTCAGCCAGCACAGGTGGCCAGGCTGGGAATTGAAACATGGTGAGGGAATTCCCACAGAAGGAGGATTTTCTTTTGCATTATCACACAGCTTCTGCACCGTCAACCTATTTACTGTTCCCTGCTTTATTAAGCAATTCCCTGAACACACACAGGCTTGCAGCACACTGAAAACTGCACCAAATTGCAGAGAGCCTGTGGTCGATGTATTTATTCTGGAAGGCAACAAAGTTACTACAGATTTTCAAGCCATTATAGTAAAACACTACAGCAGCTTGTAAAATACTACAGCAATGTAATTTTTATGGTCTCCAACAGCAGCAGTTCAGCATCTCCATTGAGCCTTTCACCTCCTAATCAGATAACAAATGATAACAAATTCAGTGTCCTTCAGCTTATCAAACCATTGCGACACTAAAGGGTTCACAGTGACAATCCTTCCTGCCAGTCAACAAAACAAAAGCTCTAGTGAACTGCCGGCATGGCTCTTTAGAGGCATGGCTATGCTTGGGATCCCTCTGTCCACATGGAGATTTTGGAAGGCAGGACTCACAGGAGCATGGAAAGAAGCTGTCCCTGCCTAAGGCTGAACCCTAGAGCTGATGAGTGTCCTCATTACACATGCAGGTCCTGGGACACTTACATGACTCAGAGTACCAGGCAGAGCACCAGAGCTGAATTAAAGCTGAGTCCTCCTACCCACCACAGTTATAAAGCACACACAAACAGGCTGCAACACCCAATCCAGCTCCTCCTGCTCCTCGTTCTCCACAGCTACATATACTAAGCCAAGCACTAGCAGTGTGCCAAGGTAGAAAAAGGTCATGTATGCAGGTATGCTTTTCTGCATCTGATGCCCCACCAGGCTGCTGTGACCAGAACTGGAGGACTCACTGGTGTCTGAGAGCACACCAGAAATTCTTGCAGCAGCAACAATGTGAGGAAGACAAAAACTTGCAAAAGGAGAGAAGTTGGAAAGTAGATTGTGCATGCCTCAGTTACAGAGTTGGCAGAAGACAGCCCTGTGCTGTCACAATGGGTCCTCGCCATCTCAAAGCTTCTCGATGTTCAGATCCAAGATTCTGGGCTGAGCTGATGGAAAAAAGCACCTGAACTGCAGCCAACTATCCCGATGTCCCAGGGATCCCAGAGGACCCTGTCAATGTGATGCTGAAGGCAAGTGCCAGGACCCATTACGGTAATGGCAGCAAGATAGCAGAACACTCGAGCCCCTGGAAATGCTGGGGAGCAAGGGAAAAGTGGGAAAAAACGTAAGAAGGGACGATGAAAGGGAAACAGCCCAAGACAATCAGTGCCAAAGATTAAGGTGTTTTGCGTGGCATCTGTGACAGCAGAGCCTGCCCAGCTGCCCATCACCCTGCAGTGGCACACAAACATGACTCACCTTTCGCCTCAGAACAAGTGCTGTTCCTCAGGCCTGACTGACACCCAGCTTTCATCCTGCCGTCCTCACCTTGACATATGGTTTTACACCCAAACGGTGACTTGCTGTTCTCACTTATTCATATTGTAAAATCAGCATAAGCATCTTCCTCCTGCAGGAAGGTCAGGTCCTGCCTGTACCCTACAGCATGGGCCACACCCAATCCTGCATCCCTCAAGAACACATGTGGAACAAGCATGGAAGGCCACCATGTCATGGATGGCCAGAATGTCACAACTGTCACCTGCCACATCCCTGTTATCCGTGAGCTGCTCCAGTACTTCCCAAACTGCTGGGATATTTGTCCAGCCGCTAGAACTGGGAACCTCACCAAAAAGCGACAGATCCCACTGGGAAGGCTCAGATCCTGCTAACATGAAAGAGGTCTCATTGGAGAAAGACCCCATCAGGAATGGTCAGATCCCGATGGGAAAAGCCAGATCCCATTGAGGGGGAGATCCCATCAGGACATCAGACCCCATTAGGATGGGGTAGATCCCACCAAGGAGGGGAAGATTCCGCAGGAAAACGGAGGAAATCCCGCTATAAAATCCCCAGGGTGAGAAGAAGGAAGGGTCGGCCCGGCCCTCCGGTGTTCCCCCCGCCCCGGTCGGTACCTGCGGGGTGCTGCAGGGCGGCCCGCAGGGCGCGGCAGGCGGCGGCGCGGCACTCGCCGGGGCAGCCGGGGCTGTACCGGGCCGCCTGCACCGTGCCGGGCACCGGGAAGTGCCGCCGCAGCGCCGCGTCCAGCACGGCCGCGTCCTCGCCGTCCCCGCCGGGCAGCAGGACGCCCACGACGGCGGGCGGCGGCGCCGCGGGCAGGCGGCCCCGCACGTCCCGCACCACCTCCCGCAGGCGGGCCCGGGCCCCGCGGCCCCGCACCGCCCCGCTCAGCACCAGCAGCAGCCGCGCTTCCAGCGCTCTCCGCCGCCCGCCGCCCGCCCGCCGCCGCCGCGACCGGCACCCCGGCACCGGGCACGGTGCGGGCGGCGCCTCGTCGCCCAGGAGGTCGCGGGCAAAGGCGGCCATCGCGGGCGCCGCCGGGGCTCCCTCGGCCACCTCGGCCACCAGTAGCACCGCCCGCCGCCCGCCCGCCCGCTCCACCAGCGCCCGCAGCTCCTGCAGCTCCGCCGCCGCCATCCCCCGCCGTGCGCCCTGCCCGGCCCCGCACCCGAACCCGAACCCGCACCGCCCCCAGCCCCGGCTCCGCACCGCCCACTGCCCCGCACCCGCCACCAGCCCCGGCCCCCGCGCAGAGCAACACCCCCTGCGCACACCCCGGGCAGCGGGGCGGGGGCGGAATGTTATGGATTGCCCCCCTCCAGCCCCGTCCCGTACCCGCACACACCCCCGGGGAACAGCCCCCGCCTGCTGCAGGGTGGGCACAGAGGAGATGGTATTAGTGGGGGGCATGGGACCCCCCGATCGGCCACACAACCAGACTCGGAGCTCTTGCACGGGCTGGTCTTGTTTCACATGAAGAGGTGATAAAATTCAGGCAAAAACCGTGCTGTGGAGGGGCTAGGAGTGTGAGAGAGGGATGAGCAGAGACTGTGGTGACTGCAAAGTGGGACACACACGGGACCACAATAGAGGAGCAGCTGATCATACACTTCAAAGGGTATAAGGTGTGCCTTAGGGTGTAACATCCCATACCCCAGGGCAGTGATGGAGTGAACTCCCTGGCATCGTGTGCCATTGGCACTACAGAGCTGCACAGACTGGCCGAGCTATAGCCACACCTGGAAACAATTCCATTTGGAAATAATTATGCCTTCAAAGGACATACCCACCCCACTGGTCACAAGTTTCCCAATTCGTACCTGGCTGAGCTGCAGTCCCCAAACCACACACTGCATCTCTGAATCCCTCCCCAGATCAGTGCCCTTTGGCTTTCCTTCTGCAAACATCACATCCACCCCCTCCACACAAAACACAGCCCACAGTCACAGCCCCACCAGCATCATCAGCGCTCTACAGTGATACACACGTCCCATCAAAGCACAAATGTCTGCAGGGGTAAATCTGGAGTGTTAGTCAGGGCTTTGCTTTAGTCAGGGCTTCAGTGCTGGCGCTTGTTACACGTATCCCACGAGCTGGCTCTGCCGTCTGACGGTGAATGAAAGCCTCTGTGCCCAGCCCTGGCACTTGCACGGGGACGCTCCAAACCATGCCATGTGCTAAATACTTCCCCTCTGCCATATCAGAACTGGCTCCTCCAAACCAGTAACAGTAATATCTTATCATAACCTGGGAAGGGATAAACAGCTCAAAGGTGCAAACGGCCAGAATCACCTTGGCTAGTCCCTCTCTGAGGCCATTTGAAGCCAAACCATCTCTGAGTGCCCTGGGGGGAGTGAAAGCAGAGCCGAAATCCATGTGCCTGCCCTGGATCAGTGATTCCCAACATATGCATAGGGGCACACTTGTGGCAGGAAGGTGTCTGAGCCAGATGCCTGCTCCCTGCCCTTACTTGTGGCCATCTGTCCCCAGAGCCCAGCAGATCAGCAGCCACAGCACCGTGAGGGATGTGCCACAGGCTGGTCCTCAGACTGGTGACAGCTTGGGAGGGTCACTGTGCATCACCAGTTTTAATCCTGGAAAACATTTGCCCCAGGTATGACAGTCTGAGCAAATGCTACCCTAGGCCAGCATTGTGGGGCTGGACAGCCCAGGCAAGGGCTTCAGAGAGACTTTCTGCCCTGGGTCCTAGCAAAAGTAACTTACTCATTACATGTGCTGATAAGCAAATGGGGAGGGAAGAGGGGAGATAAAACAGAAGGATTAGGCTCCTCTTCCAAAGATCAGGGTCTATTGTTGCAAGAGCCTACGCTTCCATGCCAACATGATAGCCCTCACAGCAGCTGTCAACATGGCAGGGCTAAAGTCAGACATAACTCAACAGCCAGGTCTGGCCTTAGTATTGCCCAGATTTTGTACTAACAAGGATTTTTTTCTCATCTGTTCAGAATCCTGCTCATGGCCCTCATGGGCCAGTGGAGAAATGCCCAGGTGTAATCAGCACCATGAGCTCTGCCAGCAGCAGCAGGAGGGGCCAAGAGGGTGTGATAGTCCCAGAAACCCTCATCTCCCTGCAGACTGCCACAAGAAGACCCACAGAGTGTTTAAATTCCTTATGAGCTGCCAGCACAGCCTGTCCTGTGCCCATTACACCCTCCCTGATGTGCAGCCCATTTACAGTACAGGTCTCACAGGGTTTTCAAGCAGTGCCGTGCCAGTGACTAGCCTGGAGATGCCAAGATGCCTCAGGCATTGGGAAGTTGGCTTTCAGGCAGGCAGTTCCCAAGATTTATGAAGATAAATCTTGCAGAGAAAGTATAGAAAAAATTGAAGTTATCCTCCTAACTCAGCTCAGAAAGCACACCATTGGCTACTTTTCTGCACCAGCCACAGTGTTTGAACTGCCAGGACAGCCACTAAAAAGTAATATTTGGGACTACATAGAACTGTTCTCCATGGCCACTGCAATTCTTTAGTTAATTTTGGGTACACACCAGCAAAGGCTGGTTGGAAAGGTGAATGTCACCCACAATACCCAAACAACCTTGTTTACATTTCTTTACTCATTAACAGAGGTAAGATTTAATAGCACATACAACTTTATCTCCTTTCGTGTTACTTAAAGAGGTACCACTCAAACAGATCAGAGGCACTCATGAGCTCAGCAGCGTTTGTAGTCCCCCACAAAGTGTCTTCAGAGCACTGTCAGGAATCTGAGCAAAAACACAGATATATTTAGAAGGCCTGACACTCCTTCAAGTATCCATCTGACAGTCACAATTGTAGAGAATCTCTACAGACAGCCCTAAATGAAAGTAATCACATCTCTTACATATGCCCATAGCTGTTCAGAGCAGACACAACAGCTGCTCATTTTGGACTTCAAAGGAGGAGAGAAGATGCTTTGTTCAGAGAAATAAATTTGGCATGTGTATTAGTAGTGTCTTGAAGTCTAAACAAAATCAAAGGTCTGGATTAGAGCCCTTAAGAAGTGCATTTACCAAGATTAACCTTGCTTCTAAAGAGAGTAGAAAGAGGACAGAAAAAGGATTCTCATGCTAATTTTGACGCAGAGGTGCTCACAGGAGCACATGGAAAAGCCTCTGAGCCAGCCAGGAATGGGAACTGGCTGCTGACAAGCTAAGCCTTAGCAAATCTTTGCACAAGTGCTCTGTCACAGACCTGCTCTCCAAGACTGCTTCAATTTACTGCTTTGGAAAAACACGCCCTTATGAGTTGCTGTGAAGTATCTGCTTTACTTGTGCAGCACTACCAGGAGCATTGCTGCAGGGCACCAGCACTTCACTGAGCTCTTCATCCAGGGAGATCTGCTAGGGTCCTCCAAAGAAGTAGCAGAGGAGGTAATAGTGAGAGAAGAAAATACCCGAAACCTCATCTATCCCGTTGCCCTGAACATCCCAGTCCCACTGATACCCTTCTAGCCCGTCTCCTGTTCACTCCTCCATGGCTCTTCCAATCTCCTCCAGTGACCTTCCCCAAAACTCCTCTCAATCTTTCTGGCCCCTGAACACAAACCTCTTCCTATTTTTCACCCACTGAAGTCTGAACTTTGTATCAAACCAGACAGAACCCTTTCTGTTACAAATTCAGTCACAACGAAATCCAAGCTGGGTCATCACTTTGTTCTGCCCAGGTCCCCTTGCCCCAGACCTCCAGGGACAGCTGGGTCAGCTCCAGTTTTGGTCCCGTGGCAGCCTGTACCAACTCAGCCCTGGCCTGGATCCATGCAAGTCATCACACTTCTCTGAGCTCCACTCAGGGGAGGTTACACACCATAAGCAAATAAAGTTGGGAACTTCCAGGTTGCCCTATGCCAGGGACACACCCTTGCTTCCTGATGGGGAACCTCAAAGATTTCCCTGCCTCTCTTCTCCCAAATCCTGTTCCCTTTGAAAGTTATGCCTCTTCCTGCCCATCTCTGGAGTTGTCCTAATTTTCCTCCTGTTTCCTTAAGTCATCATCCCTTTCTGGATGGCAAAGGGGCATTGGAAGGTATGTCTGAAGAGGAGGATGGGAACCTGGCACAGGGCCATGTGCAGGGAGCCCAAACTGTTGTGTCAGTCGTGATCACACAATAGGAGGGATGCCTTTGCCTGTCACCTTAGAGATGAATGGAGGTTGCCCCTCAGGCTGCTTTGCTCTTTGATCCTCCACTGGAAGATGTTGAAAAACTGGCAATAAATATGAAATCAGACCCAAGGATCAAGCTGCCTCTTTTGGCCTTTTTTCTGGCTGTCCTGCCAGACCCTCATCTGGACCTTGCTTTTGGTTTGACACCAGGACCCATGACTAGCTGTTCACAGCCACCAGTCTCCATTCTTTCCCAGTACACATGTGCCTTTGACACCAGCAGCCCAGCTTTTCTGTGCTTACCTTTTGCAGCACGTCTTAAAAAATCACCCCAAATGTCACCAAGATGGAAACCAGTAGCTGGGGACCACTGCAAGGAGATGCAGCCCCTCCTGCCTCCCTCATGCTCCCTCTTGCCTCCTCCATCCTCCTCCACAAAGCCTCTTCTTGCCACAGGCCAAGCTCTCAGGTTCTCAGAACTGCTCTCTTTAAAAAGGCAAAGAAAGGGCATATCATCAGCTTCCCAGGCTGGAGTTGCTCTGATGGGTAGAGCAGGTGGGTTTGGTTCTACCTGTGCTGACACTGTTGAGCCCTGAAAGAGGCCACAGAGTGGCCCTTTTGGTACACTACATGGCACCAAAGGGCAACTGAGCTTTGCCCAGGCATGTAGTGCCAGATCAGTGAGGAGCAGGGCTAGGCAAGGGTGTTTCAGAAATGTACAAGCTTGGTCTGGATGGCAAAGCTTGGCTTAGGTGCTGTCTTGAGCAAGATCATCTTCCAGAGGTTACACACTGATCCTCAGGTATCAAGAGCCCACAGGACAGCTGCTCTCTGCTGCTCACAATGTGTGATGCCAGCTGAGCAGAGCAGGTTATTCTCTTCTGTTCTGGAGTAGAGCTGTTGCCCTTGGCAGACTTCTGGGCCATGCAGCAGTGCTCCTTATGCCTGCTGGTGTGCCTCCTCCTTGGGCTGCAGCTGAGCTGGGTGAAGAGGGTTCAGGCCACAGCTCTTTGTTCCCACTTTGCTCCTGGTCAGCCTGGCAGCAGAGCTGTCATGTGAGAACCCACCAACCTTGCATTAGTCAAAGTGAGAAAGGTATTCAGCATTTAAAGAGCAGATGTCCCATGACTTGCCTTTGTTGGACTACAGCAAGTTGGGGGCGAAGTCCCAGCAGCAGAGCAGGGAGCTCTAAGACTCCTGTATATCCACCCAGGATTAGATGGAGAATGAAGCAAGGCTGCAGATTGAGAGCATCCATGGCATTCTGCCTCCTCTCCTCCTCATCCCAGCCACACTTCCCTGTGCCTTGCAGGGCATTCCTGTGCTCCCAGGCCCTGGTCAGAATTTCAGCCTCAAAGTTTCTTTCCCCTTTCACCAGCAGTGCTTGGCAGTGCTGCACATCACCCTGCACAAAAGTGCCCGAACACAGCGCAAACATGCTGCCAAAGGAGAAACTTGATTGCTGCATGGCCTATGCCTGGATTTTGGTGGTTATCCATGAATTTCAGATGCCACAGGAAATAACAGAAACACAGGACCTCATCGTGGCTACTTGCTTTAAGGATGTCCTAATGTGCTGATCAGGAAGCTCTTAACACCAACCTTCCTACACTCACAAACAGCCTGAACTGTACACGTCTTGCATTGACTCAAGGGAACTATTTCTGCAATAGCTTCATCCATAAAACAAAAGTCAATGTCCTCGCTAGTGAAGGGCGTAATTCCTCTTCACATGCCCAAATGCTCGTGGACAGTCTCTTCCACAACAGAGCAATTGGGTCACCTCATCCAAAAGGCTGCCAAGCACCAGCACTACCTGAACACCCGCACCAAGGCTGGTTTGTTTTGAAAAGCCACACGGTACTTAAGGATGTGGAAAGAGCCCATATTTGAAAAATAAGCTGGAGGATCCTTTCCCTGAGAAATGTTGCTTCAGAGGCTCTGTACCACACCCAAATCCCACCCCTTCTGTACCATACTGCACAAACCTGCAGCTTCAGCAGGAGTTTCATAGTCTTAAATATAAGCTTTAAAGCTTATAGATACACACAAAGACATACAGAAATGAGATAAATATCAGGCTTTTAATCCTTCTTTTGATGATAATGAAGACCTTAGGGCAAGAAAAGATCTGTAAAAAAAAAAAAACCAGAAAAGAAATACATTTAAACTCCCAATACAAAACCAGGCAGCTACTCATAGTGCCTTGCCATACCCAGAGAGGATGGGAAATGAGTTCAGCTATTATGTGGGTAATTGGACTTAATAATAATCTACTGCTCCCACAGTTCCTTCCATCCAAAATAACCCATCCCAATAATTCAACCTGCTGGACGTCTATTGGTATCCACTTGTATGTAAGGTCAGCTCCCTGCTACAAAGAACCCTGGGGAGTTTCAGGAGCTTTGTGTTGATGGGAACTACATTCCAAAGACCCCTGCATCCAGGCTTTCTTGGGAAAACATGGTCTTAGGTCTTAGCTCTGAGTTTCTTTCATTATCTCAGTTTTGGGACAGTTTAAATCCAGAGGCCCCTGGCCTGCTCTGATTCCCTCTCTGCTGGCAGCTGGTCTCTTAGGGACAGGTTTCTCAGGGAGAAGCAAGGCATTTTATGCAAAGCAGAAACTCAGTGATTTTTGATAGAAGTTTCCTGGGGTAGATTGTTCAGCCAGTGCAGCAAAGAACTCCGAGGTTTGTGGCCAGGACAGTGTGATGCTGAGGGCACAGTGTCCCCTTCTGGCAGCAGCCACAAAATGAATTATATCCATGCAGAAGGCCTGGGCAGACAAGCAAGGCACCAGGAGGGAAGTGTTCTGCAAAAGGACATCCAGGTGAACAGTGCTAAAACAAACCTGACAGGTTCTGCTGCCCAAGGGAATTCATTCTCCATCCGTCTTTGATACCTTGTCTTGCCTACGTTCAGGCAGAACACGGCAGTATCTGAGCTCCGGGAGCGAAATAATAAATGGTTCCTGGGAGTCGACTTCTAGGGGAGGAAATACAAATGACAGAACAGTTGGCATCATCCTATTCAAAGGTTTGGCCTGTGGTTCACTCAGAGAGGTTGGCACATCCCTCCAGTGAAGAACTGTTATCATCAGAGAAAGCCCCAGCAGTGGAGTCAGAACTGTAGCTCTTACACTGAGCAACATTTCTGTAGCCATGTGTGGTTTAGGGCAAGAGCCACCACCATCTGAGTTAGAAGAGGACACAGTTGGTTCAGACACATTGTCCATCCCCATCCCTACGCTTAAGCACTCACTCTTTTTTCTGGCTCACACTGCCTGCAAGGTCCAGCTTATCTTCCCTCCTGTATCTGAATACAGCCACCAAGCACCACTTCCATCTACACTGTTTCTCAGACTCCTCCCCTGCTCCACCCTGAACATGTTTTTGTTTCCAAAAACCCTGTCAGTCCCTCAGCCACGTGTTTAGCTGTGTCACCAGTTACCTTCATGGCAGTTCAAGGCTTCTCTCAGTGCTCTACAGGCAGCTCTCTTTGCCTCCAGGACACTTCCAGGCTGGCCTGGGCTGTAGATCGCTGTCTCCACGGGCAGTTGCAGGGCCCCATCCAGCACACAGTGCATTCTCCTCAGTGCTCTCACTGCCTGGTCCAGCTGCTCCTGGCGATCTGGACGGATCATCACAAGCACCAGCACATCCGGCAGGCAAGGGAGGAGGTTCCTCACATCCCGGATGGCCTCATCCAAGTGATCCCACTGCATGAGCCTCTTCAACACACTGGCTTGCCACAGCATAAAGATCAGATGTGGTGGCATCACATCCTCCTCTTCCTTTCCCTCACTCCCTGTCTGCTGTGGCTTATGTTTGATGTCACCTGTGCCACACAGGTCCCGGGTAAAGTCCACCAGCAATGAGGGGGCTCTTGATTCGGCATCGTCCACCTCCATCACTCCCACCCGTCCATTCCGCCTTCCCAGCATGTCCAGAAGGTTGAGGAGCTCCCAGGTGGTCCGGTCCACAAAGGAGGCAGGCTCCTTTGATGCCATAGCTTCCTCCCACACGTCAGTTTGCTGTGCTGCTGGGGAAAGGAGTGGAAGGGGGTTGCTGTAGCAAAGGGGGTTGCACAGCACAGTCCTCAAAACAGGCAGCACCTGCTGCTCTGAGCAGCAAACGCTGGGTTTGGTGGGACCAAATGAACATTAAAGGAAACAGCAGAGTTTTGACACAAAGATTCAAAAATTGCAGCCTTGTGCTGTTTGACGTTGGACCTCCTAGAAACAGGCTTTGTACCTCAGCAATCTGGTACAGTAGAAAAAGATGATAGGAGAGAGAAAAGGGACCATTACGTATTTTTAGGCATCAAACTCGAGGACTTTTTACCTTCTCATCAGCAAAATCCAGCTACATGGTAGTGACTATAAGCCTACCAACCTGTTGTTACAGTCAAATTTGCTCACTGTTTCCTCCTCCTTCCCCTCTCATGGCTAAATCTGGAAATTCCACCCATCTTTCTTTGAATCCTATGTGTACAACCCACTGGTAGCTGTGGAAGACCAAAGCCCTACTTGACTTGGCCCAACATCCCCTAAGCTGCAGTTTCTCTGTGTTAAAAAAATGCAGCTTTCCACGGCAATGGCCTTCCTGCTGCCAGGGACAGCAGTGGTAGCAGGATTACATCTTGAAGCAAGTCCAGCAAAATCACTTCTATACCACAGCTGAGCAGACAGGTCCAGTTTTCTAATTCCTATTCAAAAGAAAGTTTGATTTACCCAACAATGTACTCTGCACATACAACTACTCCACCTCCTTCAGAAGGAAGAGGATTAGCTGTGAAATACCAGCCCACTGCAGGAGACATGCAAAGCCAACAGTTCAGAGGGCTTCCTGACACATACTGGCAGCAGGGCCAGGCAGGGAGAAGGAAGTTCCCATCACCTGGGAAGGAGGGACTGCACTGGAGCAGGCCCAGGGAGGGATGAGCCAAGGACTCACCTGCCTGCCTGACTAGGGATGCATTGAAAATGATGGAACTACACAGAATGTGTAGAACTGCCCACCCAGGGTATCCACAGGTCATTTTGGGACTATGACATCAGCAGCAACCATGACAACCTGCAGTTGTCTCATAACTCCTTTGCGTTTTGGGGGATGTACTAAGATACCCTGAGCCTTGCACTTCAAGACTTAAAACTCATTTTTCACCACCCTTCTTGTTCAACAAACCTTAGACAGCTGTGAAAGTGATGTGACAATCCTCGCCCCACATGAGACAGTGGGATAAGCCCAGGAATCCAGCCAGTGTTACTACTCAGGCACTACAGAGCTGTGATGAAAACAGGTTTAAATAAATTCCACAGAGCAGACACTACAGGCACGGGTGATGTCCAGGTACACTCGAACTCACTATTCAGGATGCTACTGGAACTACTATCTTCAGATGTGAGAGAGAACTTGCACCTGCTAGGACTTAGTGTCCCACCACTGTGACATACCACTCTTAAGGGTAGGATGTCACAATTACACAGTTTTGTCTCATCAACAGTTCAGCACCACGTGCAGGAAGTTCCCCTCTACCAGATCAGCAAGGAAACAATTCTAGTGTTCTATACAACAGTTGTGTGCAGTTTATGAGGTTGCAAACATTTATTGTTTAGCCCTGCAATGAGCTAAACGTGTGTGATGTTGATTCCGTGACAGGAAGCACAGAGGTGGCAGTTATTTATCTTCAGAGTGCAGCCTGCTCTACAAACACCTGTCCAGGAATGTGTCCAATCCCTGTTCCACTGTGCAGCTTTGTGTCCCAACAGCATCTCTGTGCTGTCAACTCTGACACACTACTGAGAAGGAAGTCCCTCAAAATTGGTGGAGGGGATAAAAAACAGAAATGTACAAAAGTTAAACAGATTCTCCGTTTTATTTTCAATAAAAATTTAGATCCTAGATGGATACAGCATCTGTAAAACACAAAACCAGATAGAATCATGTTAGATATCTTGTTTTTAAACACAAGTTTTGCAGTTACAATCTAGACCATCAATCTCTTCAACTGCTATAAAAGCAACCCCCCAGTTTACAGAGAAGAGGTGTGACAATGGAAAAGCCCAACAGCTGGTTCAGTGCCTTGCAGTAGCACTTTGCCAGCCCTCCTGCACACTGACAGCAACTGTTCCCACGGCTCTAGATTCAGGATTTAACTGTGCTGTTCCTACTGTGCTTTTTCTAAGGCACAGGAAAGAGGCAGAAAGCAAGGGGTGGCACCCCTCTGATACTCCTTTTGACATCATCAGTATGAAAATACTGCATCACAACTCTGTGTGAGTACTGTACCAAAAGGTACAGTCTCACTGAAGCCCTGTGGCTAAGACACTAACTGTGGAGCAGGTCCCAGCGGACCCGTTAGGACAGCACTCCCCTCAGTTATAACATTTGGGAGGTAGTAGAAAAATTAACAGGTAGGAACTGGAGTAGAAGAATGCAAAAATACATGGAAAAGATCCAGGAAAAAGAAATCAAGGTCGCTTTAGAAGGGACCTGAGTCCTGGAACTTGAAGAGCCTTTCCAGACAACTGGAGCAAGCACACAGGCCCCTGGCAATGAGGCAAATCCCCTGAGCCCAAGAAGCCAGGAATAACCTCTCCTGGCTCCAAAAGGAACACAGTCACTGAGCCACGTTGAACACGACACCAACAGAACAAAACCACAGTTCAAGTGTTCTCTCCTCCTACATGGAATAAAAAGGCACCTTGAAAACTGCCAATAAATATCTTGTTGCCAAAATAAATCCACTTACCACCCGAATTCTGTGTCCAATGGCCTTGGCAGGAAGGTTGGAGCGGAACTTGGCACGGACCATGCCACTGTTCCCATGGGCCCGTGTCACCTTCCCCCAGATCACCCGTGTCCTGTTGGGCTTCCCCCCGGGAGTTACGGTGTTGCTGGGGAAGAGAGGAAAGGAACAGCTGAGCACGGCAGTCACAGCTCTGCTGTCACCATCAGCGACAGTGTGGCCTCTTCAAGGCACCTCAATGACTTTAATCCACAGCCTTCTTTAACCAGACCAACTTCCACTTTCATTTACCTGTGAAATTTGCCAGGCCTGGAATTTTCACTGTACCTTTCAAACAGGTAGGTATTACAGCTTGTAATTTGCCAGAAGCTCCACTGGAGAAGTCTTAACAAGTTACCAGGCTCAAAAATTTGGAAAACTCTACTGCTAACGTGTTCATACTGAAAAATTTCAACTCCAAAGAAAATACAACACCTTATTTATAAGATTTCTCCATGCACAACAAAGGCAAGAGAAGAATAAGCCACTAGAATAGATGACATAAAGTGCTTCAGATGAACAGCCATGTACCATACATTAGAAATGATGGCGGTCAAGTTAACAATCTAATCAATTTTATTCAAGGCAATTCTGAATACTAACGACTACATTCAATAAAATAAAAAACAAAACAAGTGAAAGGTAATAAGATGCTGTTCTCAAAGCATCTATCTTCCAGTGGCAGCAGAGCAGAAGTGACAGAGAGTACTCTGACATGGCCACACAAAAGGCAGGATACAAATTACTCCAGGCTTCACAAAATCATTCTATTGTTTAAGTAACTCAACAGCTCATAGTGCTCAACTCCACACAAATGCACCTCATCTCAATTTACTCTATCAACCCACCTTCAGTTTTTGCCACTCAGGCAAAACTTGCTTCTCATCCCATTTGCTCTCTTAACACACCATTTATGAAGTGAATGATTATTTCACATAACATAATTCTCTAAATTAAAACATATCATCTAACTAAAGCAAAAATAACCAAGAACTTTTAAAACAAAACTAAGCCAGGAAACTGGCCCACAAAGCACTCCACGGACACTCTATTGATAAATCCAGCACAATTAATTTTTGTTTTAACAACAGCTCTGTGAACAGCCTGCTCACATCCTGGCAAGTGCAAAAGCTGACACAAGAGTTGGCTAATTCAACATAAGAATAAAAAGTGACTTACTTTTTAGCTTTGTACACATAGGCACACCTCTTGCCCAGGTAGAAGTCTGTCTCTTGGCGGGCGTAAACACCTTCAATCTTCAGAAGAGCCGTGTGCTCCCGCTGGTTTCGGAGGCCACGTTTGTAGCCAGCAAAAATGGCCTTGCACCACAGCCTGGAGACATGAAGAATGTTTGCAAGTTACAATTCATTCCAAGGTAACAAAAGTAAAAACAAATCACGTGCTATTTCAGCACAAACTGGTAGAAATTAAGCAGAGGAAAAACCCCACCTTTACAAATCACTGCTAATCCTTACGTCCAGCGAACAGAGGAAACCCAAATACCCAGTCATGAAGGATTTATGAGAACTGTGCAGCTGACACCACACTACAAGCTTTACACTAAAGCTGAAGTGTTTCAGCATTAGCAACTGATGTTTCCAAATGTCTACTGATACTATGAATAAACACGGCTTTTTGTCTACACACCACAAAACCAGCCTCCTGTCTTGCAGTAACTTCTACAAAAAGTATGAACTGCTCCTAATTTGTAGCCTCAAAGGAATTAGTTGCAGCCTCTGGAGGCAGCCAGAGACACAACTCCACATCCACTGGACACAGACATTACACAAACTCCACAGCAACTCTTGAGGACAAAGTCCTGTCTGCACTACCCAGGTAAAGCCATTATAAGGCTGCTCTACACACCGTGCACACAGCACATCTGTCCCAACTGCATCCACCACCTGTCCCGGGATACAGCAGGATCAAGCTGAGATATCCAGTTCTCCCTGCCACACATGTATAACAGGAGATGAACTCCACGAATAAACGTCAAGACAAAGCTGTGATTCACAGAATCATCGAATGGTTTGGGTTGGAAGGGACATTAGAGACCACCTAGCTTCAACCCCCTTGCCATGAGCAGGGACACCTTCCACTAGACCAGGTTGCTTACAACCCCATCCAACCTGGCCTTGAACACTTCCAGGGAGGTGTCCAAAATCACTCTGGACAACAGAGTACTCAATCCCCCCCATTTACTCAGTCCCTACATCAACAAAAAATCTCGATGGTATAGTAGCTCCCTTACTCAAGGGAGCAGGATGTCCAAGCCTCTCCTGCACACTAGAGGTCCACAAACACTGTACTAACAAAACCAACATCGATATCCCGCATTTAGTGACAGGCCAAGGAAAGCGTGGCACGGCCTTACAACAGCTGTAACAGCCCGTGACAGCGGTTTCAGAATAGGGACATACATCTGTGGGCCAAGCAGAACACCGGGCAGAGGAGTCATCCTGGAAAACTAGAGCAGCCACAGGAACATGCATCACTGCTCGCTGTTTTAACACTCCCAGAAATGCCCAGGTGAACAGCGCTGCAGCAGCGAGCCGAGGCCCCCTGGGCAGTCACTCACCTCCCGGTCATGGCGTCCTCCCGCAGACCCGGTCCCGGCAGGCCTGGAAACGACACAAAGCGATGAGTGGACACCTGGGGGCCACCCTGAGCCCCGTGACCCTCCGCTCCCCCACAGCGCGGCCGCCCCGGGCGCCTCCGGCCCAGGGCCCCGACCCGCGGCGGGCACCATCCACCGCGCATCGGCGCCATCCCGCGCTCTCCCCGGCCCGCACTGCGCCATCTGGAGAGCCCCGGGAGCCCCGCGCCCACTGCCGAGCCCCGCAGGGGGGTGACCCCGCCCGGCCCCGCTGCCCGGCCCGAGCCCCGCTGGCCCCGCTCCGCCTCACCCCGAGCGCCCCAAGATGGCGGCCAGAGAGACCCGCCCCGCGCGGCCCGCCGGGAAGAACGCCGCGAGGACCCGCCAAGGGCCGCCCGGACGCCGCCTGAGCGGGCGGCACCGAGACGGTGGTGGTGAGGGCGGTGGTGGTGGAGGGGGTACAGCGGCCCCCGCGCCGCCCTTGCCGCGCCCCTCGCCCCGTCCCCGCGTCCCTCGGGGGCGATGCCAGGCGGGAGAGACCGGGAAGGGCGGCCCTAGACCCGCCGCGCAGGCGCCCGCCGGGGCAGCCCGCGAGGCCCCCGAGCGTGGTGGTTGCCATGGAGACGGGCGGCGCGTCCCGGTGAGGAGGAGAGGGAGGAGCGGCACCGGGATCGGGGAGTGAGAGCGGGGAAAGGGGGAAATCCGGGCGGGAAGTTGAGGGGAGACCCGGCCGGGCTGGGCAGAGCGAGCGAGAACCGGCTGTGGCGGTGGAACGAGCCGACGAGCCCGCGGAGGAGAAGGGCAGCGCTTGGTGTTCGGGGTGGGCTCCGGGCCCTGCCCGTCTTCCTCTGTTCTCACCTTGAATTAGTGAATCATCTCGTATTTATTTTACTTCCGATATCGCCTCACTGGCAAAGTGACAGAAAACACGTTTCTACACTGAAATCCCTGTAATGAAGTCTTACATCCCTGTGTTTTCTAGATAAGAACAGCTGGCAGCACGTAGTCACCATTTCCTCACATCAGAGTCATTCCCTCCCGATTCCTCTCACTTCCCTGTATGACATTGCCACACATTCAGGTGCATTTTCAGACCGCTTTAGGTGATTTAGGAACTTCCTCCAATAGGAGACGTGCCCTGGCTGGCCGAGCTTTCACTGTCACTTTGTTCCCGAGTGCTTTGGAATGTGTGCTCAGAGTGCTTTTATGAAAACATGGATCTCGAGCAAAATCTACTGACATCTTGTCACCAGCTGGGCTTGGAGAGCTTGAACCTGAGGGATTAATTAACCTGAGGAGTTGGAGTGAGGAATTAAATCCCCATCCAGGAGGAGAGTTAAATCTATCTGTACTTTGCTGGGCAAGTGTAGAAGCTCTCGATGCCTTGTAAACATGTAGATGCAGAGTTTTTCCTTAGGGAGATTAAACTGTTAGAAAGTAGGAGCAGAGAAGTGATGGAATATAATGAATTTTCCAAATTGTCTGTTGACTTCTACTTTAAGGAAGAGGTAGAAAACAAAGTAACACTCAGTCATCTACGCAGTTAACAGTATAAAATATGAGCATGGAGCCTCTACACAGAGAAAGGACACAGTCCCTGCTTTGAGGAGAATACAGTGTCTGTGAAAACACTGTTTTCCAGCAGTAGAGATGCCAGAGCCAGTAAATGCTCCCTAAATCTTATATTTTCCTGTCCCAAATAGTTTTAGTCTCATTTGGGACATACGGTTGAAAGTAGCACCACATCTTTCCTTCCTGGGCTCTCCTGGGTTCTCACTGGTACAGCCTCAGAGCACAGCAGCTCTGAGGGAGTCTTTCTCCACAGTCAGGATGAAACCTAAATTGCACCACTAAGCCAAAACCAAGATTACTTCAGCTTTTCAAGGTTTCCCTTTCCCCTTCCCCTTCGCCTTTTTTTTTTTTTTTCAAATGAGCACCTTCCATTCTAACATTTGTAGCCAGAGGCAGAGTTTTTTAAGGCCATTTTTTTTTTTGTAAAAATGAAGCTATTTGTGATTTCTGGTGCATTGCTGCTGTGGTGGATGTTCAGCACCTCTCCATGCCAATCACTTGCCAAAGAGAGCAAAAGGAGATGTGACATCCTCAGCTATGCATTTTCTCACTGGAATTCACCAGAATCTCTTTAGCTGACTCAAAGGGATGCTGCACAAAATGCTGCCTTTGAAGCCATTTTCATGTATCGGGCAGCAGGGTGGGAGAAATGAACATCCAGGGCTCTCACACAGCAGGGGGAGTTGCAATCCCCAAAGGAACAGGGGGCCAAGCCTTTTTATACAGTTGTTTTAAAAATTATTTCTTGATTTGTTTTCCTTTCCCTTTATATCAGCAGGGAAAGAATGTCAACCAAAACTCCTGGGGGAAGCTGAATCCTTCACATACTTTTTTTTTTTTTAATTATTATTAATAGAGTTTAATGAGGGAGTTCAGCAAACACAGCAATGAAGGGCAGTGCCAGTGGCTGCATCGGGAGGGTCTGTGGGCACTGCATTGACACTGAAATCCAGAGCAAGCAGCTCCTGTTTGTAGTGTTTCCTAATGCCCCAGACAGTGGTTTCCCTCCTACTTCCAAGTCAGTATAAGCCCAGAGCCTACTGGCTTGGCATGTGGATCTCCTGAGTGAGGATAGGGATATAAGAGGAGATGTACAGGAGGAGCAAAGGCTTTAGAGAAACGTTCCAGTTAATTCTCTCTTGGGCAGAAGCTGCTGATGAGAAAGAGGAAAAGCTGTTGCATCCTCCTTTGTTTCCAAATAAGTCACTTTTTCCTATGAGAGCTGCATTTTTTTTCTTTCAAAAATGCTGCCATAATCATCTGTCACGGCTATCTCCCAACACATCTTTTTTCATCATATTTTTAGCATTAGGACTGCACATGTAATAGATTATTCTCATGTTGTTTAGACTCAAAACATGGATCTTAGATTTCTGAAAAAGACAAAAATGAGTAAAACATTTAAAAATATTTTATTAGTGCCTGTGAACTGGAAAAAGACACTGTCTGACTTTCTTGATGTAAAAATACTTAATTTCTGCATCTCCACTTCTATCATTGTTTCCAAGGTTGAAAAGAAAGGAAAAGTGATGGGTTTAGTTTATTATACAGATTATTTGCTATTTATTTGTTAATGCTATTATCGGATTCCTATCTCAATATGTTACTTTTCTTTTTTTTAAATTAAGATAAAGGAGAGGAAAAAAATCTCAGAAGCAAAGGGATGAAATCAGTTCCATCTTTGTCATCAAAAGCCCTCACAGTGGGATTATATTAGGTAAGTGGGTATAAATAATACAAGGAGGACATTGAATACAATGTTCAGAATCACTGCTTGGCTGTTATCTTTTCCTGCCATGATTCTTTTCCTGCCATGATTTAAGCAGCTTCTTGAAATAAATCAGGGTGCCCCTACCATTACTTTGTCTGAAAGGCTGTTCCATATCTTCATCCATCCAGAAGTTAGAAACCTTATCATAATTGCTTGGCTTAGGGGAAATTACACTCCTTTGACCCTGGGCCAGTATTATCCTTTAACTTAAATACCTCTGTGTCTCCCTGGTATCTGCTCTTCCTATGTCTTTACAGAGAGCAATCCCAGTCAGTGCCCCTGGCACACTTTCCAGCTGTAATCTTTTCCACAAGGAGAGCTGTGTCCTGTTACAAAGGACAGCACATTTCAACACATGTTGCATTAAACAACTTACTGCAACAGAGGGACACCAGGAAACAAATATGTAAAATCGAAGTTATTTTTGTTTCACCTATTCTGTACTAACAGACATCAAATAAACCTGAACTGAGAAATGGCCCTTTTTTCCTGAACACATGAAATTAACTTCATGTTCCAACTGGAAATTGATATATTTTCTTCAACAAAAACAACAAAAAAGTATCAGGACAAATGATAACAGCTTCAGAGAGGTTATAGCAAGTATGCATTTTTTTAAACACTTGCTTATGAAATATCACTGACTTCCAGTGATCCAGAGCACAACTGCATCCAAACCTCTAATTTTCATAGAATTGTGGCCATGTCTTATGCTAACAGGCACTGTCTGATGTATTTCCTTGGCACACTTACAGATTGGACTGTAATATTCTGCAGGCCTAGAATATGTTTATTCAAGGGTTTTACAGATGGCACAAACCCACTTGTAGGTACAGCAGCCAAATGAAGGTTTTGTTAGTGGATGTTGATGCTTCCAATTGCAATGCCACTCAGGATCTCAGCCACCACAGACTCCAGTTGTGCTACACGTTATACAATAAATATCTGGTTTGTACGTGCAGGCTTTGGAGGTATTGTCCAATGGCTTATTAAAACATTGTAATTCTCAGATAATTTCTCCATTATTGTGCATGTGTTTTCTTAGGTATTTTTTAATAGCAAATTTCCACCTTTCCCTCAATGTGCTTTCACAATATTCCATCTGTAAGCAAGGCAAAGGGGTGCTTAAGTGTATGTCAGAGTAGTTCCATGTTTGAAGAGCAATTTAAAGTGAAATAACACAGAATGTTAAAGATAGTTTATTTAGTCCAAGAACTGCTTCTTGTTTGACTTTCAGCATCTTAAGGTGGTAACACTTCCTGCTGAGGGGACTGGGATCATAGAATTGTGAAGGCTACACAGTAAGTAACGAGGAATGATTAAGCCGTGAAGGTTCACTGTCTGTGATTTTATAAGACGTCAGTTAATTTTTTCCTTTCAAAAAAGGCACCTTCATTCTGTTGTTTCCCAAAGTCCACTATGAAACACTGCTCCCTCTTGAAGTGAAGGATGAAGCACCCCACTCACTTTGTGCCCCCTATATCCATTCCCTCCCCAGCCTGTCCACCCAGATCTGCCGTAGGAGGGACCAGGACCTCTTTGTTTTGTGAAAGCTAAACATTCCCACTGTCCCTGAATGCAGCCATTAGCAGAGCACAGCTCCTCTTATAAACAGTGTATGCAAGGCTATAAACAAAGCCAGGGAAGTATATGTAAGGCTGCAAATAAAGCTATTTCGTGTCTACCTTTAGTTTAAACTACTGTTACCAACATTACTAACACCATAGTGTTTTTCTGATTGCTATCTTTTATCTTTGTTCCTCCTGGCAAGGACACAGAGACTAAACAAATGGAAAAAGTCACTCATCTGGAAGCTCTGCTGTTTGCTGCTGTGCTGGAGAACTGTGTGGATCAGCTTGAAATTCTTGGGTATATCATGCCAATTTCAGATGAGGACAAGACAGACCTCAGCCATGTATGTGCCTATATCCACACTGCTTAAAAAAATATATATCTTTTTTTTTTCTTGGCCTTTACCAGCATTTTTTAAAAATCAGTTCAAGTATTTTTTCTGTGAAAGATCCATGACCCCTGGGTGGAGAAACACAATAAAAGTGCACAGATGACCAATTTTAATGCTTATACCGCAGCACCACTGAGAAGCCTTTGTCAAGACTTTGCAGAGGACCCTACTGACCTGTAATGGATTTCCTGGGCTAATAATTTTAAAATCTTGGTGGTTAGATGACTAGCAAAGGATTAGGGAAAAGGAAGCAAAACATATGTAGGTTCTTATGGAGATGCACAGCTATTTTAAAAGTAGAAATGAATAGAAGGTTTGAAAGTACTCAAACCCAGGGTAATTCTGTTCCTAAGTCCATGATAAAGTTCCTTTTGTTCCCACAGACAATGCATTAAGAAAGATGCACTTCAAAATATATTAGTAACTACCCTTTCTCAGTGATCACTAATTATTAGTTGATTTCTAATAGGTATTGCAACTAAGAGGGTTTGGGCAGAGATATGAAGAGAGAAGGCCTAATGCTCAGGCAGAGGTTTGTTGCTGTGGGGGAAGGTGTTGTGATGTTTCTGGTGGCTGTTAGACATAGGAAACAGGATGGGACCATCCTGAGGGGTAACTGGTTCTAAGTTCTGCAGTCATATATTTTAAGTGATATAGCAGGCTGTTTCCAGTTTTAGCAGGTTTGAAAATTTTTTAAGATGAACTCAAGAAAAAAGTGTGAGACCAGGATGGAAATAAAAACTGGGATCTGAGTTTTCACATCTAACGATGTTCACTCTGTCTAATGTACCAGTTAAGGATGCCAGAGGAACGCAAATAAACATGTTTTTCACGTGTTTCCTTGCCATACTACCTTTTCGAAAAACCCATCGCAGAGCAGCAGCAGCCGGAGTTACAGGAATTTCAGGGCGGGAACGATGCTCAGACTGTGCCATAGAGGGCACTCCTCCCCTTAAAGACTCCTATGAGCCGGCGTCATCTGTTCGCAGAGGATGCTTCTCCCTCTCTGAGCTAGTGGGAAACCTCTTCTGTGCCAGCAGCAAAACACAGAAAAAGAGCGTTTCTCTGGGACAGTAGGAGTTCTTCAGACACACAGATTCAGGCTGATAGACCTACTGAAGGTACACTTAAATTATAGAGAAAATACCTTCACTTTTCAATCACAGATGCTCATTTTTACCAAGTCACTGCTTAGTACACAACTTTATCCCAGATAATAAGCCTTACTTCTGCTCTTAAAGATGCCAAAACAAATCGAGAAGGAAACAATTTAGAAACAAGAAAATGGCTTAGGGAAGCGACTTGCTAACTTTGGTGCTCTGTAATTTGTTATTCCTCCCTGTTTCTCAGTTTCCACTTGCCTGTTTTCATTGTATTTGTAGAAGACCTGTATTTCCAAAGCACCCTGGAGCTCTGTCAGTCAAACAAATCAATGGCATTTTTAAAGACTGACATCTAAATGTCAGTTGATGACATTTCTAAGAGGATTAATCACAGTGTTGGCCAGCACCTCACTGATTTTACCAAATTAGATGCTCTTGTACACTGCTTCACACAGTGCATCCCCCAGAGGGAGGCAGCCTTTCTATTTGCTGAATTTTGGGCAACTGACAAAATTCTGTTAGGAGATGGTAACACAGGCAGTTTACAAACTTCTTGCTCTTACATAGTTATTTGGTCATGTGTAAGTCCCTACTGTTTACAGACAATCCAGTTATTGCCTGTCTTGAATTTTCCCAGACATTAAAAAGCATCTGTCAGAATACTCATAAAATCTACATGATATTAAAGCAGTTTGTTTGCCAAAATTAGTTCTTTCTGAAGTACAGCCATCACCAGCCAGCTATTTAACCTTTTTTTACTAATTAGCTACATAATTTTCATTGCTCTGAGTATATTTTGCATGTGATTCATTTAATGTAAATTTAACTGTCCAAAAATTAAGCATGTAGTCACTTAGCCTCCTTCTGTAGTCAGTGAGGAGTCAGGTGCTGACAGAGGCTGATCCATCCCATCCAGAGTTGTCCAAGACATTGATAAGGAAGCAGCCCTTTGCAGTACCCTCACAGACCACTAATGGAGCCTCACTTGACAAGTAACTTTTTGGAAGTACTCCTGGCATCCACAGCTGCTGCCCTGACCACTTGTTTTTACTCTGCCCTCTCTGCACTCTATTGGCACAAATGTGTGTGTGTGGTTGTTGAAGAATCTGGACTGAGAACTGGTGCTGCCAAAAATAACCTTTTTTTTTTTCTCCTTTTTGCTGGAAAATGTTTCATCACAGTGAGCTCTTTATCCATTTCCCAATGCATCCAGGGTGGGGAGCAGGCAGCTGTGGACGGGGATGGGGTTGGCAGTGACTGTGTTAGCTGGTGTCAGCACTGCTGCTAGGAAGTATTCAGCCACAGAGATGTCAGTAGGCAGGCAAGAAAAATTTCTCTTTTAGTGTCCCAGAGTACACACCTGCTTTCTCACCCATAGCACATAAAGCAGAGAAATTCCTGGAAGCAAAAGCTTAGCTGATTTTATAATTTTTCATTTTGCTTTTTCTGGGCCTTTGCCTTTTATTAATAAAAGTGTACACGTCCACAAGATAACTTTCCATGCAGAAAGAGCTGCCAATATTTTGAATTTCATTTTTGAATTCATGCTACACTTCCTCTGCTGTCACTCTCTCAAAAAACCTGCTAAGCAGATAGCTGATGTCTGTCGCTTTTATTTCCACATGGCTCTAGTTATAACACTGATACTGTAGGCAAAGGTCGTGGTGACAGGCAGTGGGAAATGTCTAAGATGGAAAGAAGGCAGAGGGGAAACAGGCTAACAGTCTTCCAGTGCATAAAAGCTGCTGCAAAAAAAGGAGGCAATGATTTGTTCTCTGTGCCTACAGAGACCAGGACGACAAGCCAGGGGCTCAGCTGCTGCTGAGGAGAAAAAACTTTCTTACGGTAAAGATTGTTGAGAGGTGCTGGCACTGGGAGGAGGGTGTGTAGTCCATTGCTGGAGGCCATTAAGGACATGTCAGGAATGACATAGTCTGAACCAGCATCTCTTGGAGCAGATGAATTCACCTCTTGAGGCTTCCTCTAGTCCTGTCACTTTAGGGCTTTTGGGCCCATAAACATCAATAAGCTACACTGTGTGCTCAAAGCTAAGCAACATAAATGTTTCTGCTCTTCCACTCTTTGCAGATTCTAACAGGCACTATCAACTGCTCTTAGTAAAGCTTTATTCTAGTTTATTATTAATCTTTCTTCTTCTCACATAATGTTGCAGAGGGTTTATTTCTACTGCTCAGTGTGCAAGCAGGTCTCTTCTTCCCTTTTAGACTGGCATCCAGGAAATGAAAGAAATTATAGAGACCCAGAAGGAGCCGGACATTAATGACCCAGAGCTTATGTCAGCAAGGCAAGAGAGTGAGGAAACAGTTACCTCCATGGCCCTGAAAAACACTGAACCCAAGCAGCAGATGGGGAAAACTGAAGATGGGAAAAGCACCCATCAGCCTCCCAAAAGGGACAGGAAACACAGCACTGTGACTGCAGAGAAGCTCAGAAAAATTGAGGCTGACAGGTGAGTGAGGCACCTGTGGAGGATGCTCAGGTGTTAAGTTCTCAGTCTATTTCTTGAAAGCAAAAATACATGCACCCCACTCTCCCACTGTCAGAGTGCTTCAGTCTTGGTCCAGAAGTTCCTCTAAGGATAACACTGGGATTGAGGTTCATAGGCCATTTGGTTCTGGCCATTGCTTGTCTCTGGATGCCCCATAATGACCAGTAGTTTATTTTGAATGGAGCTGCAAAACATTACCCAGTTGATAATGGTTGCTTGGGTGGAATTCATGCCAGACACTAATCAGTGCTGATGTTCTGGTACCTGGAGTCAGGTTCCCTTAGCAGATCCCACAGGCAAAGTGGGATCTGAGCTTTCTTCTGAACTCATTCTGCAGGGCACACAGAGTTTCTGTGGCAGTTAGAGCCATTCTCCTTTATAGAGCAGATAAGACTAAATATTTTCTTTCTTTTTTAAAACAAACTTTATTCCTGCACCTAATCCAGTGTCTTGATTTACAGAAATACCAGCAGCCTTTGGTTTAAAAGACAGACGGGGGAGCTGCCAAAATATAAATGCCATATGCACCATAACCTTCAATAAACTGGACAAGCCCATGTTATTTGTTAAGATCAGTTTAGGGCTGTACTGGAATATTTTGGCATCCAGATATCCCCCCACAGACACACTTACTTGCATCCCCAGGTCTCATTTTCCAGGATCCACCTATCTGTCACCACAACTGCAGGCCAGCAGCCTCCTTCCTTATGGCAGCACAGCCAGCATTTTTAAATGATAAACTTCAACCAACTCCTAATACAGAGTTTTTCAGATGTACAAGAAGCAGATACCATGGGAGAAGCACTCCTGGGTTTGGTAGGATGTAAGAACAGAAAAGGGATCTTTTATTTCCTCACCTTTATCTATAAACAGTAATGGATAAAGGTGCCAGACACTGTAGTACCAACACCTGTAAAGTACTGTTGTGTTCCTTTTGTTCCTGGCAGGCAGTATGCAAGTGATGTAATTGCTGTCACTATGAAAAAGATGCAGGAATCGGGAATATTTAACAGCCTAACAGAAGCTAATGAGAGAGAGAAGGAAGAAAAGAGCAAGTATTATGATGTCCTCATCAGGTCAGTGTTGTGTTCAGTTCTTCTCTGCTTAACTGCTGAAAGCCAAACCCATTCCCACTCGGTACATGCTGAAAAGGAAGAAGACCCAATAAAACCAAAATACAGAAGAGATTCTACTTTTTCAACTTGAATTGTTCTGCTTGCTTTACAAACTGCAATTCTTTTCCCTTCAGAAACAATTAGTGAATGGTTCTGATACTGATCTGAGCTAGGAATCGCCTGAGCTTTAACCACAGTGGACACATCAGTGTCTGCATTAATGCAAATGCTGTCTCATTTCAATTAAAACATAATGTGATGTAGGAGCTCCCTGATCTTTAACTCCTGTCCCCAGTGAAAGCCAGAGCAGCAGAGAATCTGTTCAAACCAGGGCCAGCAACATATGGCCTTTAGGTTGTCTGATGCCCAGGAGAATCCGCTCTGACCCATATGCTAATTGGCTCCCCTTTCCCAGCAGCAGTGAGGGTTCAGCACAGATGGTGACAGAGGAATTGTCTTATTCAAGGCTAATCCACCAGCCACTGCACTGTAGATCCTCTTCTGTCCCAAATCTTTCAGGGTACAGGTTTGTTATCATCTCAGCACTGGTGGTTCCTTACCTCAAATTTCTTGGAGTTTTTTTAGCATGCAGAACTCTGGTTCAACCCCAAGACTGTCAGAGAGAATCACAGTCATCAGACAAGCATTTGACCACTTTAAAGCTACTTTGCTCTGTGTAGCAGCTCAGGCCCATCATTTAGGGTGCACAGCAAAGCTGCTCTAAGTCATGATTTGTCATGAGTCCAACCTACTGGAACGGCTCCTGCGGTGGCTCAGGGGTCTGCCTCCAGGGCAAATCCCCAGCTTCCAGTGGAATGTGTGATTTCAAGCACGAAACCCAACTCTTCCACTGTCTAAAACCAAAGGATTTATTGTTTATCCATGGAAGGGACAAAAAGCAAAAATGAGAGTAGCAATTGGTTGTGGAATAACTATCCACTACTGGAGGGCAGAAAGGAGCAGACAGATTATAATGAGAAAGTACATAATGCTTTTTATTCCATTCTGTCAATCATGTCTAGCCACTCTGTTCTTCTGTACATTCTTTTCATGGAACGAACTTGATCTGTCTTTCAAGATAATAAATACTTGCCTGGTTTTGTGTGAATACACTATGAAAGGCGTCTTCAGTGACACTGGGACTCCTTATCAGGAGCTTTTGTTCATCACAGTCAAACTAGCTAAGGACTCAGAAAATTAAATGCATGTGTGATTGTAAGGTTGGGATAGGATACAAAGTCTCAGGTGCCAACTGTAGTATTTACTGGTTTTAAATCAAATCAGGAGCATAAAAGCTTAGATAAGTGCTCTGACTGAAATAAGATAATACCACCTAAAACATTACTGCATCTGCTTTGTTTTAGACAGATGGACCTCTCCAGCTTTTGGCCTTCACTTAGATCCCTTCACAGATCTCAGAACCTAAGACAGTGTTTTTCGGAAGATTTTAAGTCTAATATGAAAAAAACATTCTCCATACATATAATGACACACAAGCTGGCACTCTGCTGCTCAGACACACTTCTGCACAGAATCAGAATCTACTGAAATGTAGAAACTGTGACTCAATGACAGGCATCTTCCCTTTCTGCTATAGGAATTGCATCATCCTTAAGTCCACTCCAGGCTTTTAACAAGAGCATCCCCTGTTTTTTTGGCTCATTCTCCCTTTCATCCCCATCCGCCTTGCTCCCTTTGTGCACCTCTTCTTTCAGGATTTACTGAACAAGTCAGTAGTTTTGGTGAGAAGTTTCTGTTTATCTTTCCACAATGTATCAGGAGACAGGAAGTTCCCTTTCTAGGTAAACAGCTCTTGTCTTTTTTGATACATTGAAGTGATTGTATTTTCCCACTTTTCTTCAGGGAGGAGGAAGGAAAGAAGGAGATAAAGTCACTCCAGAAACAGCTGCAAGATGTCAAGAGACAAACTGCAAAAGACCTTCAGGTGAGAGCACTTAGCACTGGGCATTGTGCCAGGGGGGAAGCCTGTTAGCAAGCTCGACTCTACTGCCCAGGATCTAGTACTCAGGGAGGACCTGTGGCATCCAGAATGATCCATCATTTAGGAATACAGAAGTAGAATAACTGCAATAAGGACTTGTATTTGGAATTAGCCCACTAATGACTTTGAGAGCAGTGTCCAGAGGTTTTCAAATGGGAGCTCAAAATGCTCATAATCATCACGATCAAACTGGAATATCCTAAGAACACAGCTGGGAGTGGCAAAGCACAGATACCTGTAATCAGTGAGAAAAAGGTTATCTGCAGATAGCAGTATCTAAGGTTCTCTCATACTCATGCAGATCATCTGGCACAGAAGAAAATGTGACAAAGAGGGAATGAGAAAGAGAGACACTTTGTATAGGGGCAGGTCATTTTTCTACCTACATTTTTGTCTGGGAAAAATGCCATTATAGTATTTTTCTAGGCTTCCAGACATTAGAAAATCCCAAACATGCCTACACAAGGGCAGATCAATGTTATTGCACATATGCTGTCAACTTGATCTTTCTGGAAAGCTTCAGCCCTTCTGTCTGCATCACGCAAATAGTGTGTGCATGAGCAGTAAATCTGGGGCATTCTGGAAACGTCAGACTTGCTACACAAGTGCAGATCAATTCAGTGGCTTATCACTGGTCACTGTAATGCTCACCAGACAGCTCAGACTTGATGCTCATGCAACATGGCCCTGCTAGGGCAGGAGACAGTGTGTGATAGCAAATGAGCGAAAGGGTCAGGGCTGTACAGGGGCTGGAGGAAGGAACAAGAATCTGACACTTTGTTCAGTAGTGAGCAAGAGGACAGCAAGGGCATCTGAGGAAAGAACTGGTATCACTGAATTTTGTCTTTGGACAATAGCATAGACAGTAATCAAGCCAGGATATAGTTGACTACACAGAGGAATTTTAAGCCACTGACATGCTGGTGAAGTTTGGTTTGTAGAACATGAAGGTTTTGTGTTGGTAGCCTGGATGCATATGCAGTGGAAAGTTTAATTGTAAATACAGGATGGTTGTAAAAAAATGATGGATCTTTTTGCTTCTGCACATTGTCCCTTCTTAGTCAGGCTCTGATGGCTCCTGAGAAGTTTCTGTTCTCCCACTCCCCAAGCTAGTGAATGCGATAAGGGAGTTCTCCTTCTGTGTAGAGCTCCTCAAACCTCACCACGTCTGTGCATACAGTATATGTACCCAGTTCTGGTTTAATGCCTTCCCAAGGTCTGGTACGTGGGGGGCTGTAACCATCCCACCTCGCACCAGCAGCAATGTCCTGGCACTGTGCAGACAAGGGGCACTTCTCTGTGTCCTGACCTGCACCTCTTCTACCTCTTGCAGTCATAAGAATGTACGTAGCTCCTGTGCCGAGAGGAGGCTCTTCTCCTTGTCCCTTCAGTGCTAATCAGTTCTTGGGTTTTGCCTCATCAAGTGGGATCTGCACTCATCTGGTATTTAATATTTTAATCTTAGAAGTCCTTTTCTGGGCTTCCTTATAGTTTCGGCTTTGGTAACAAATCAAAGACAAGACTACTTTCAAGTACTGCTTTCCTCCCGTGCCAAAAATAATGGTGTCTCACTGCGTCTCCCAAGGGAGAGTAATTTCTATTTGCTTCATATGGGATTTTCCCGTAGGCAGTTTTACAGACACTTGCATGATTTGTCACCTTGCCAACAAATTAAAAACAAAAATACAGCTTGCTGATTTTGGAGTACTTTGAACAACAATAATAATGCATAGACCTGTAGACAAAAGCCTAACATGGTTGTCTCCAGCCTAGTGGATGAGAAAACAAAAGCAAGCAAATCTAATCTTGGAACCAGAAAAACACGGCCTTTGCTTCACTCGTTTCCTGTGTATATGTATTCTCATTCTTGCTACTTCTTAATGAGATGCTAATTAATACTTTATTAGCCTGCTCAGCTCATTTTTCTTTCTAATGGAACACAAATCAAACGCTAAATGTTCTTGTTTTGTTTTCTTTCCTCTTGGAAAGCACTGATGTCTGTAAAGGAGCTGAAATGATCTGTCTGGTTTTGCTCTTACCCCTCCGTGCAGGAGCAGCACTGGTAGCTCAGGTTTGGCTGCAGGGCTCAGTTTGCTGCTGCAGTGTTCATTTTCTAGGTTGTATAAAAATACTCACTTTCTTGGGTTTCCTGGACAAGTGATGGCAGTCTGTACAGGTTTTGAAACAAATTAATACATAGAATTATACACCTTAACATAAAAATTTAGGAATGTAAACTTTAGCATTCCTGCACTGTTCTTTGCCCAAAGACTTTTTATGTCCTGCAGGCTTTGTGTACACTCGTGCCATACATGTGTGCAAGTGTGGCGTAACAGGCAGTAAATATTGCAGCTACCAACCAGACAGGAATCCAAGCCATCGCACCACGGTACCAGTGAAAACAGGTCCATAACTTCAATTCTGTGTGGGCTGTCATAACACATCCAGCTCCACTGTATCAGTGCCCCACCTGGTCGTGCTTTTAGTAGTGTGACTAAAATCCATCATGTTTCTTCCCTTTTCCTCTCCCAGGAAATGCATCAATGGAGTGTTCTAGGGAATGTATTAAACATATATACACAGCCACTGGTGCATGTTTCTACTGGAGAAATGCACCAGGTGATTACAGTAGAAGGCACAAGGTTTGTGATGGTCCTGAGCTTCTGCATGACTTCATTCCACTGCTGGCAGAGTCCCAGGGAGTGCAGCAGGACCCAGAGCTGGTGCACCAGATCCAAACCTGGCTCCAGAGGGGCACGACTTTCCACAGGAGTGCTGCTGCCAAGAGGTCCCGCTCTCTCTGCAGCTGCCTCTCACCAGCTCTCTCCTACAGTTGCTGGGATGGTACGTGAGCTGGCAGAGGGCTGCAGAAGCTGTTCTGTTGAAGCTGGGTGACCTGCCGGCCCCTCTGTCCTTTGGGCCCTGACATTCCTTGGAGGTGTGCAGCATGGGGATGTTCTGGAGCTGGGACAGAGATGCAGGCTGTGGCCTCACTGAAGCGTCTGTAGGGCCACACGTTGTGGTTTCAGGGGGAGCGGGTCCAGGCTGCAGCAGGTGTGCAGATCTAAGCATATCTCCAGGCTCTGCAAGCTGAGATGCTGCAGCTGCCAGTGAGAGGCTTGAGCTCCGAGGCACTGGGTGTGGGAGCAAGGCAGAGGCAGCAGGGCTCCCCACCGGGGCTGCCGGCACGGAGCACAGCACCCCTTCCCCTGCCAAATGGCAGCACGGGGAGTGCTGCTGGCGGCAGGAGGTTCATCTGACTGCTGGGGAATTCCTCAGACTGTTTACTCCTATTGGCTACTTTTGTAACCAGATGTATTTCAAATGACTGTAAACACTAATTGCTGTGGAAGAGCTGGGAGATCTTCGTGGCACTTACAAGAGAGATAAATCAAAGTAAATGAAAACACAGGAGTGCAGATAATGTCTCCAGCTAAGTGCAGTTGTTTTTGCAGCCAAACAGCATCTGTGGGGCAGACTCCTGGGGCACTGGGTGACAACAGACAGGCCTCTGAGCTGATGTCTGTGACTGAGAGATCAGAGAAAATCAGCTTGTTTACCTGCTTGTGAAGCAGACTGGCTCCTGACAACTATTTCCTTGGTTTTGATCTTGGTCTCTGACAGTTTTCTGATAGTTTTGGACACAAGGAATGATTTTGCATCTTTGGTTTGGCAGATTCAACACTGAAGTCATCCCAAATAAGCAGCCCAGAGATTTACTGCATCAGCTATGAAAGCGTTCCGTGTCCTGGCGGGGACCTTTGCTATGATAAACCAGAACGAATAAATATTAACTCATTTTCCCAGTGCCTGTCCCTGAAGTTCAGGGAACAGCACCCTCTGCAGATGGTGCCCACAGCTTGTGGGCATTCACTGCAGCATTTACTCCCTGCAGCCGAACACCGAAAGTGCCCAGATCTGCAGCGCCAGGCCCAGCAGCAGGAGCTGCCCTCATCCCTGCAGATGACTCTCCCTCTCCAGGCAGACGCTGCTGTAAACCACCAGAGGGGTTTTGCATTTCACTTCCAGAGGGGTTTTGCATTTCACTTCCCATCTGCTTTGGGTTGTGTAACTAAGCCCCCAGACTCCCCCACCTCTAACCAGGACGTTTTACAACACCGCAGACCAAATCCAAACCACAAACATGCCATACAACAGGGAAAACAAACAGAGCAGATGGGCCCCCATCCCGGCTGAGGCCTGGGGTGCTGGGATCAAAAGCACTTTTTGCTTTACTCAAATATGAAATGAGAAAGAAAATAACCTGGTGAAATGTTCATGCTCTTCTCATATCTCTGAGTGCTTTGTAACCTAGGCTGAACCCTTCTTTTCTAGCCTGTTTGCAGATCTTTGGCAGATAGGATTAACACACTGACATCAGCAGCACTTGACTTCCCAGAGGCTCAGCACCACAAAACATTGTTTTTTTTCCATTAGCATCTCCCCATTCTCTCTGCCAACCCCTCAGTGTAGACACGATTACACCATGACCCAGGAAGACAACCTCAAAATAGAGTGTTACACTCACCTCCCATGTCTACAGACTGGGAACACAACCCCTCCCAATAGCCACCAAAATTCCATGCCAGGGAAAATAAAGGCCATTACCAGAAGCCTTAATAGGGCACAAACAGCTCATGTCTGTAGCTGTCTGCAGTCATATGATGATATGTCTGTAAAATAGTATCTGATGTTGGAAACCTTCAAAAGCATGAGAACGCCTGACCTTTGAACCCCCAAAACACCATCAGCCAAGGGCCCCAGTTGTCATGAGCCTCATAAATGTACTTTACTCTTCCTAACTATGTCAGACAAGGAGTGCAGAAGTAAGGACTTTCCTTTTAGCTGCTCCAAACTCTTCTTATAAGGAAACCTTTTCCAAATGAGTCATGCTGCAGAGGCTTTCAAAGGCAGCACTGTTGAGCTGGCTTCTTCCTGTGGCATTTTTCCATGTTTACACAGCTAAGGAATGTGAGGTACTTCACAGACAAGATATGTGGGCTTCAAAAGGTTTAAATGCCGGCACTTTGGCATTTCATCTTTATCTTCAGCTGTGAGGTTTGGCTGATGAATATCAAACCCATCACAGCATGGCACGAAAGCAAAGAGAAAGTCTATGACAGAGCAATTGGGTGCCAAACCAGAGGTGTTCACATTGATCCTGCATAATTGCACAGGAGGCTTTGCTTTGATGACCTTCTTAACTCTCAATACAAAAGTCTAGAGTTTTTCATTTTACAGGCGGTTCTTCCAAGTTCCAGCCCTGAAATGATGAACTTTTATCTATTACTGAAAGAAATTAATTAAAAAGGAGTAAACAAAACAGCAATCCCAAATCAAGCAAGTGTGCTTTGCTTCCGGAGCACACTCCAAAAGCTGGACAAACCACTCAGGATTCTTGCCTGTGGGGGAGCTCTGGAGAGCAGAAATAGAAAGGGAAAGCTCAGCTCCATCACAAAACAAGGAATGGGGAGAGGCTGGGAGCTCATAGTCAGCTTTTCCTTGACACTTCTTCCTTGCCCTGGGTGTATGTTTTTGTAACAAAGTGGGCACCATCTACCTGTTAAGATTTCAAGAAATAACTGTTTAAACATATAAGCAAGACAGGATTAATTTGCACCTGTTCCTAAATTTGAGTTTATATAGTTGCTGCATAACTAGAAAAAATGAATCCAAGGAATAAAGTTTACTTTAGGATAACAGACTTTGGCTTATGTGGGGCTGAGCCATTATCTTCCTCTTACAGATGCTCACTCACTGAGATGGTCTAATCCAAGAAGTTAGTATAAGGAAAGCCTAGCTTTAAGTGGCTAAAATTATTTGGCTTCTTTCACGTTTATACTAAACATGTCTGAATCCATATCTGCACGAGGGACCAGAAGGCCTGGCTTCTCATCCCACTCTGTTCATCACTCCACCGTATCCAGAGGTAATCACTCCTTGCTGATGGGTTTATTGCCATCTATATGAGTTACAAATCAAATTAACCTTTGAAGCAGAGGTTGAAATAGAGCAACATTCAGGGAAAGTGTGAAGCCTATAGCCTTGTCTCTTCTGAGTTTAGCATTCTGACTTCAGTCTCCAGGCTTGCTTTTGTGCTGCTTTTGTCTCCACTAGAACCGAGACAAGATCATTGATCGCCTCAAAGACAAACTCCAAGAGAAGACGGCCAAACTGGACACAGAAAGCTCCTACATGAAGAAAGACACAGACCTCCAGATCCACCAAACCCAGAGGAAATGCAGCAAGGAAGAGAATGCCCTGAACAACGAAATCCAGGTAAGCCCTTCCCCATGGCCCATACTGGAAGGGCCAGTCAGTAAAGGGCAGAGCCCTCCCTTGCTCCCCAGATGCCCTTCCTGTTCTCCATTATAGTCACCACCACAGCTGTTTGAACTGGATCTGGAAACTCATCGAGGTTAGAAAGCTTTATATTTTCCATTGCTTCTCTGTATGGTCCTGCAAACAGCAACAGCACAGATGGTGTAGCTGCAGGAGACAGTGAATGCTTAACATAATGCCACTGTCAGAAAACCAGACCCATAAGTATGTCCAAAGGTGTAGTTATAAGGGTATTTAGCACACAGGCAGCCTGAGCTCCCAGCATTGCCCCCATCAGACTGTGCTGTGGACCTAAAGTGAACTGGACTAGAAAACTGTTTTGGTTTTGCAAGCATCTTTTTTTGACTGATCAAAATCTGATCTAATTGTCC